>NC_089271.1:121313763-126113763 GCF_963930625.1 Muntiacus reevesi | reverse complement strand
TTTTCACAATTATTTGTAAGGCCTCCTCAGACAACCATTTTGCTTTTTTTGCATTTATTTTTCTTGGGGATGGTCTTGATCCCTGTCTCCTGTAAAATGTCATGAACTGCCATCCATAGTTCATCAGGCACTCTGTCTATCAGATCTAGTCCCTTAAATCTATTTGTCACTTCCACTGTATAGACATAAGGGATTTGATTTAGGTCATACCTAAATGGTCTGGTGGTTTTCCCTACTTTCTTCTATTTTAAGCCTGAATTTGGCAATAAGGATTTCATGATCTGAGCCACAGTAAGCTCCTGGTCTTGTTTTTGCTGACTTTATAGAGCTTCTCCACCTTTGGCTGCAAAGAATATAATCAATCTGATTTCGGTGTTGACCATCTGGTGATATCCATGTGTAGAGTCTTCTCTTGTGTTGTTGAAAGAGGGTGTTTGCTATGACCAGTGCCTTCTCTTGGCAGAACTCTATTAGCCTTTGCCCTGCTTCATTCTGTACCTCAAGGCCAAATTTGCCTGTTACTCCAGGTGTTTCTTGACTTCCTGCTTTTGCATTCCAGTCCCCTATAATGAAAAGGACATCTTCCTTATCCATTCATCTGCTGATGGGCATCTAGGTTGCTTCCATGTCCTGGCTATTATAAACAGTGCTGCGATGAACATTGGGGTGCACGTGTCTCTTTCAGATCTGGATTCCTCAGTGTGTATGCCCAGAAGTGGTATTGCTCGAAAGAACAGCATGTATATTATCTGTGGTGAAACAGACCACCAGCCCAGGTGGGAGGCATGAGTCAAGTGCTCCGGCCTGTTGGGCTGGGAAGATCCAGAGGAATCGGGTGGAGAGGGAGGTGGGATGGGAGACCGGGATGGGGAATTCATGTAACTGTATGGCTGATTCACATCAATGTATGAGAAAACCCACTGAAAAATTAAAAAAAAAAAATTAAAAAAAAAAAAAAGAAAAGGACATCTTTTTTGGGTATTCGTTCTAAAAGCTCTTATAGGTCTTCATAGAACCATTGAACTTCAGCTTCTTCAGCATTACTGATCGGGGCATAGACCACCACATCACTAAAGGCCTATTTACAACAGTTCTTTTTATCCAATCAAATCAAACCAATTAAATCTCATCAAAATGTAATCTCATCAAATCCCTACTTAATAGCCTATGTCTGACTTCAGTCATGGCTGACTGTGACCCCATGGACTATAGCCTGCCAGGCTCCTCTGTCCATGGGATTCTCCAGGCAAGAATACTGGAGTGGGTTGCCATGCCCTTCTCTAGGGGATGTTTCTGACCCAGAAATTAAACTCATGTCTTTTATGTCTCCTGCACTGGCAGGCTGATTCTTTACTAATAGCACCACCTGGGAAGCATGCCTATATGTGCCTATAGGCCTATGTACAAGGAAGTTCAGAGTAGTATTGTTAATATAATGACTCTGTTAATATGGTTAAAAAAATCTACCAATATATCCATCTATGAAAGACTGATACACCCATAATATGAAACCCTATGTAAGAATGAAAAAGACTGATACTAAGAAACTATGAGATGAGAGGAGACATGACAATTAAATGCACTGTGGTATACTAGATAGGATCCTGGAACAAAAACAGCAAATAGTGGAAAACTGAAGAAATCCAAAATAAATGAGCTAATAGCATCATACTAATGCCAATTTCTTAAATTTAACAATGGCACTATGGTTATGCAAGATGTTAATATTGGCAGAAAAAGTGATAGGTTTATAGAATTCTGTGCTGTATTTGCAACTTTTCTGTGAAGTCTCAATTTGCTTCAAAATAAGATGTCCCCCCCCAAAAAAAAGAGAGAGACAGAAAAAGGAGTGACTCAGTGGTGTGTTTTCTAATGGTTTACAAGAGCCAACAGTGTACATTCCTTCCCAATTCCTCCTTCAATGACTTCACACCGGTATTGGGTGTATTAACACTGCAGGAATCAGCAAATGTTGCAAATCAAGTTTTGTTTTTTTTTTAAACCCAGAGAGCTGGTTGTTAAACATTTATCAACACACCACTAGATGACCTATATGCACTGACATGGAAAGAGCTCTAGGATTTATATAAAAAATAATGTAGAACAAGGCACATCCAACTAATGACCCTATGTAAATAAAAGGAAAGGTATTTCTATGTATATGTAAATACATGGAAAGAGAACTGGAAGGATTAATACCAAATTATTGATCTTTAGAGTGGGGAGCTGGGGGAAGTCAACATTTTCATAGTATTGTTAGAATCTTTTACAATGATACTGTATTCACATACTGTTATACAATAAAAAATAGGTGCTCAACAAATCTTTTTTAAGCTGAATGGATAGATGCATTGTTTTATTCCATCTCTTGTATTTTTGCTTTCTGTCTAAAGTTGAGCTTTTCACAACATTTAAAAGCATCAGAACAATTCGGCAATTAAATATGAATAACCCCAAATGCATCAAAAGATAAAATAGAACTCTTTTGATTGAAAGGAACTGGGAGTACAAAAGCCTTGTCCAAAAGCTCCACAGACATATTTTGAAATGTAATGGCCTAAAAAATTAGCCTCAAAATAACTGATCAGGAAAAGTTGGATGCTGGTAAGAATCTTTTTAGGCAATTAAATTTACCGGCATATCTTCACAATGCCAGGGTCAAAAGGTATGAACACTTCCATGTTTTTCTGTATCTCTTGGTGTTTTGTGTCCACTGTCTTACTCTTACAGGGCTTTCCGAGTGGCTCAGTGGTAAAGAATCCACCTAAAATGCAGAAGACCCAGGTTCAGTCCCTGGGTCTGGACGATCCCCTGGAGAAGGGCATGGCAACCACTCCAGTATTCTTGCCTGAAGAATACTGGACAGAGGAGCCTGGCAGGCTACAGTCCATGGGGTTGCAAAGAGGCATGGCTGAGCAATGAGCACAACACACACTCTTACAGATAATATTCCAATCCCCTTAATAACAAGGGAAATAGAGCTTTGGTAATGAATATACAAGTAAACCTTTAAATTGCAAGATTTGCAAGGCAAATAAAAGTCTGCTTTCAGGAAATTCATCTTGTATCTCAAACTGCACACATATTCAGCCAAGCAAGCTATAATTTTTTTATTGCAAGAATTTTTTGGTGTTATCTTTGAAATTTGGCCAAATCAATTTATTTAGAAAATACGAAATATATCTTATAGATAAAAGTCCTGCCCATTATAAATGCTCTCATGTTTCAAATCATGCCAAGGCAAAAGCATGTGTTATTTTTCAATATAATTTGTTTTTCGTTTTTTGTAAAAAAAAAAAAAAAAATTCCCACTAGCTCCCTTATATATCTTGCTTCATGTTCCTTCAGGCTAAGGACTGCTACTGCTTTTGTACTTTACTACCAAAGCTTGTCAAAGCTACAGATCTACTTGTATGTTAAATAGTTCCCTTCCTGAAAAATATACCTGGTATATTACCCAGATGGTGACCCCTGATGACTTCAGGCTTTCAAGTTCACTCCTGTGAGAAGCAATCTCACCAGACTGATACTTCAGTGGACATCATGTGAAGCGAGAGCTTCTACAAGAGGGAACATCACTGCAAAAATAAATGCTACTTGAATTAAATGTACTGACTGCTAACATTACAGAAACCAGGTTATCCTTCCATCATAAAATAAATCCCATTTTCATTACATTAAACATCAAATTGGTATATGAGTGAACTACAGCCCTCTGATAAATTACCTTCAGATCTTGGTTTTTATCCTGGTAATAACCAGATTACATGCAGGATTGAAAACCATTAGTTTTCAGAGAAGCATTTTTCAAGAACTAAATAAAGGAAGTAATACATGTTTATTTATGGTGCCTTACTTTTGCTTCAGCAGTTTCATTCAAATTTTCTCTTTTTTTCCTAGGGTTATACATATACATTTTCTACTAAAAATATTATCTGTGCTTGCACGACATCGTAAACATAAATAAAACATACTTAAATGTTCCTTTTCAAAGCAGTTTGAATGGAGTCAGTATGGCTGTGAGATTCCTTTCAAGCATTTTTAAAAGCCTGAAAAGCTGTCATGTCGGGTATGGGTAGAATTTACTTTGAAAGAAGGACCTCACTAATTTAAAAAAAAAAATAAGCAAGAACAGCATTTTTTAATCTGAACAGTTTTACATAACACATTTTGCTGGTTTGCCATGGTGAAACAGTAAAATTAAATGCCAATTAAAGGAAAGATTGAGACAGAACAATGAAGGTAATAAGGACACCTTTCTTGTTGCATCACATGTTTGAATCCCTTTATTTCCTCTCCTAAGTGAAATGAAATATTCTCTATTGCCACATACTTTTTTTTTTTGCCTTAGTACGGTCCTAGTTTTACCCAATATCGAGGCTAGAAAAGGTTCTATCAAGGTAATAAATCATTTTAATATCCCAGTTCTATATTATATTATCTTAAAACTTTCATTTATTATGTATTTTATATTTTCCATTCCAAGGCTGCAGCAATATTTATAAATAACATGTCTATTTGGGTACCTTATCACAGGTTTAATATATGATCTCCATTTGCAGTTGCATAACGGGCCCATCTGTGAATTCCTTATCAGACAGACACAATTACATAGTGTTTTCATCTCAAGTCACAGCAACAATAAGTGCTCTCAATAACTCAAAACTTATTTACTTTTGTATTATTATTTGCTTTGTGGAGTCAGGAGAAATAGGCAGCATAATGATGGGACTCCCCCACCCCACACAAAAAAACCCTATCTTAATGAATAATGCAGCAAAAATATCAATTTAGCCAGGAGTCAGCACTTTTGATTCTTCCTTAAAATTTTCTTTTTCTTTCTCATTTTACTGTGTTTTCTGCTCAGTGAATTTTCCCTTTTGCTATGGTCCAAATCACTGTCTATTACTTCATCATTATTGATGATGGAAGTCTCTTAGATTCCTAAACAGTCTCTCATTCTCTTTCCTGGTTGAATGCTTATTGGTAATAATAGGCATGTTCTTTAAAAAAACAATCCAAATAAAACTGGTGACTATGGACAGTGAGGAATAGACCTACACAGAAGCTCTCTCCTCCTCTTACCCATTTGCTGTGTATGTATTTAAATTTTAAAAATGGTAATGTATTCATTGATTTATGACCTCAACCCCTGAAGCTGGTGCTTTGAAACTTACTTTTCTGATCTGGCATCATATTGTCACAGCCATAGATATATGGCATGTGTTCTTCTGCAAACTTGAGATTTGCTTGAATCTTGAGATTTCTGCCTTGTAAGATTTGATCAGAGGGGGCGGTAGAATGAGTTGGTAGAGATTATAGTGTGAAATGAAAGTCGGTCCTCTTTGCCATCCCATGGACTGTAGCCCACCAGTCTCTGTCCATAGAGTTCTCAGGCCAGAATATTAGAGTGGGTAGCTGTTCCCTTCTCCAGGGGATCTTCCCAACCCAGGGACTGAACCCAGGTCTCCCGCATTGCAGGCAGATTCTTTACCATCTGAGCCACCAGGGAAGCCCTGGTGGAGATTATAATGACCTAGTTTGTTCTGAGTTTTCTGAGGTGGCATCATGACAGTGTTCTTCTGGAAGAGTCATCAGTGTTTGGGCTTAACTCATGATCAGAGTCTTCAAGCCTTTCCTTCTTTCATGCAATAATTATTTGTTGTCCGACTACTGTGTATTAGACTCTGTCCTAGGTGTCGAAGATACAACAGTAACTGCTCGGTAGCAAAAATGCTTGCCCTCTTGGAGCTTACACTTTGTCTAAATGGAGGCAGTTGTCATGTGTCTGGAGTGGAGGTGTCTTGTTTCAAATCACAACTCTGCTACAGTTAGTATCAGAGTGACCTTGGGCAAGTTACTCAACTGTTGTGTCTCAGTATCCTCACTATAAAATGTGTGTAATAATAGCACCTGCCCTATAGGGTTCTTGTGAGGTCCTTGTGAGTCAGTACGTGTAAAGTAGCTAGAAAAATGCTTAATAAATTCTCCATAGATGCTAACCATTATTACTAGATCTGGTTAATTGGCCCCTTAAGTGAGCCTTTCCAAAACTACCTTGGAAGAGGAGAAAAGCAGAAGGTCATTTACCCATTGCATCCTTTGCTTGCCTGTCCTAAAAGAGATTTATGTATTTGCACTTGTGGGGGGAGAGCAGTGTAGAGGTTTTGAGTAGCACTAAGACTTCCCTGGTGGCTCAGATGGTAAAGCGTCTGTCTACAATGTGGGAGACCCGGGTTCGATCCCTGCGTTGGGAAGATCCCCTGGAGAAGGAAATGGCAGCCCACTCCAGTACTCTTGCCTGGAAAATCCCATGGATGGTGGAGTCTGGTGAGCTACAGTCCATGGGGTTGCAAAGAGTCAGACACGACGGAGCGACTCCACCACCACCACTTAAGTAGAGCTTAAGTCTCTACTGAGAGGACTGCAGCTGCCATCTTCACATGCTGTATGGCAGAATTAAACACAAACCTTACCTGACTCCCTAATTCCAAATCCTTGACTTCAGAACAGACCTTCATTTCTCTCTTCACCCCCATCAACATCCCGCAAACCTGCTCATTTCCTTTTCTTCGTCATATTTTTTTTTTCAAGATGCCAAAGGGAGTTTTAAAAATTAATTAATTAGTTATTTTTTGCTGCACTGGGTCTTTATTGCTGTGCATGGGCTTTCTCTAGTTGCGGTGTGCGGGCTTCTCATTGTGCTGGCTTCTCTTGTTGTGGACCACAGGATCTAGGTGCACGAGCTTCAGTAGTCGTGGTGCGCAGGCTTAGTTGCTCCATAGCATGCAGAATCTACCCAGATCAGGGATCTAATCCAAATCCCCTGCATTGGCAAGTGGACTTCTATCACTGCACCACCAGGGAAGTCCTCTCCATCATATTGGTCATTGCAATTTGGAAGCTGTAGATTTGGGGTTCAAAAGGTTTCCGGAAATCAGAGCATCCTTAAAATTTGCCATCGTTTATTTACTAAGAAATGTAGAGAGTAACCTTTCTACAAAGGTTAGTAGAAAGTGGTTAGAGTCTCATTTTATGAAGCATAACTGATAATTCTCACATAGCTGTATAGTATGCAATGGCTTCCAAGAAAATTTTCAGCTGAGTTACCCAGCACAAGTACGCATTTCCGGGTGATGGATGCAAGTCTAGCAAATTGATCTGTGCGGGTAAGAGAATCTTATGTATGTAACATAATAAAATTATAGTATGTCAGAGCTCAAAAGACCACAGACTAATAGTTTATAAAAGAGGGAGGGAGTGACTTTACAGTAAAGAAACCCAGAAACATTATGTCAGGCAAGGTTAACATCATCAGTGATAGCATGTACATTAATAGTATATATCCTTGATATGATGTTATGATGGTAACTCTTTAGTCTTCCCCCCTCCAAACCCTTAGAAAGTGAAGTGAAATTGTTAGCTGCTCAGTCATGACTGACTCTTTGCGACCCCATGGACTGTAGCCCACCAGGGTCCTCTGTCCATGGAATTCTCCAGGCAAGAATACTGGAGTGGGTTGCCATTTCTTTCTCCGGGGGATTTTTCCAACCCAGGGATTGAGCCTGGGTCTCCCACATTGCAAGCAGATTCTTTACCATCTGAGCCACCAGGGAAGCCCATTACCCCAAGTATTAACATAAGAACATTAGAGAAATTCAAATTGAGGGACATTCTGTAAAAAACCTGACCAGTGCTACTCAAAACTGTCAAGGTCATCTAAGAAACTGTCACAGACTATAGGAGGCTAGGGAGACACGGCACATAATGTGATATCCTATCCTGGATGGGGTCCTGGAACAGAAAAAGACATTGGGGAAACGCTGGTAAAATCTGAATCAAGTGTCAAGTTCAGTTAACAGTAATATTCAATGTTGGCTTTTTAGCTGTGACAAGTGTACCATGGTCAATAATAAGAGAAACCAAAGGAGAAGTGTATGGGAATTTTCTGTACTATATTTGCAACTGTTCTGTAAATCTCCACTTGTTCTAAAATGAAAAGCTTATTTTGGAAAAAAACAAAAACATATATGCAAGACCAGAGACCAACCATTTGGCTCAATCTCATTTTACAGAAGAGGAAACTGAAAGCTAGAGAGGATGTGCTATGCCCTAGGACACACAGAAAACCAGCTTCTCTCTTATTCGGGACCAAGGGAAGACATGATCCATTTCTGCTAGTCATTGACATTTTGTACTGAAGTCATTTGGCTGGAATATTGTGCTAATGAGGCCAATGTTATAGGTTAAAGTTTTATGCCAACCAGTTGCTTCTGCATAGAGGAAAACTCTGCTCTTTGCCCACAGAATGATTAGTCCAACTAATTTCATCCATCCATCTCAGGTAAGTGCCTAGGGGAGAACTGAAAGCTCGCTAACAATCTTCCATCCATTCAAAATACACGAACATGCATAGAATCTTTTTATATGGACACCTTGATTATTTTATTGGATTACTGGGTTACATACAGGTGAAGTATACACCATGCATTTTCTATTGGTTTTACAATCTCTTTTCTTTTTTATCTCAACATGCTTAGTATTTTTGTTAAAACTAATCACTTTGCTGTCCAAGGCCTTGTTTTCTATTTTTGAAAGAGTCAAGTTTTGTTTTAAAGAAAAGGTAGGCAGTGGGAAGTTTACTCAAATTCACATAATTATTGAAAATGAGTCTAAATTTCTTTTTTTCTTTTTTTTTACTATTACCTCAAATGTCTTGCCAGGATATCAGGAAATGTGGGAAAAGAATATGGCAGTCTCTCAGTTTTCATTTTTTCCCTTGACTTAAAATTATAATTTTGATTCCTTTTCAGTCAATGTTAAAATATGCAGTTTATATAAAAATATTTATGATATAAAACTTCTTATAAAACAATAAATATAAGTTGGCCCTCTAGTAGAAACATGGGCAAAAGATATCAACAGGCAATTTGTAAAATAAGAAATGCAAGTTAGCAGTGACATTTTAAAATGCTCAACAACAGTGGTAATTATAAAATGCAAGGTAAAACTCTGAAATATCATTTTGCCTATAAAAATGGCTTTTAAAAAATAAATGATGATATCAAAAGTTTTCAAGGGTTCAGAGAAATGAGCACTCTCCTGTACTGCTGGTAGGAGTATAAATTGTTGCAAAACGTTTGGGCAAATTGGCAAAATGTACCCAAAGTGTTGGAGATGGTTTTGAACATTTTGATCCAGTAATTCCATTTTTAGAAATACATACTAAGAAAATGATCTGAATAAATTTTAAAACAACTATATTAAACATGATGCTGTATGTAACAGCAAGATAAGGAAAAGTACTTGAATATACAGCCAATAGGGATTGATTATATTAGTGACTGTATACAATAGAGGATGATGCTGCAATTAAAAATAATGTTTTAGGGCTTCCCTGGTGGCCCAGTGGTTAAGAGCCCGGCTTCCAATGCAAGGAACACTGGTTCAGTTCCTGGTCTGGAAAGATCTCATATGTCAAGGAGCAACTAAGCCTGTGCATCACAACTACTGAAGCCTGTGGGCCCTAGAGCCTGTGCTGCACAACAGAAGACGCCACTGCAATGAGAAGCCTGCATACTGCAATTGGAGAGCATCCCCTGCCTGCCTCAACTAGAGGAAGCCTGCCTACAACAACAAAGACCCACTACAGCACCCCCTCCCCAAAATTAAAAATAAAAAAACAATGTTGTAGGAAAATGTTACAAAATAAAAAATGATCTTTATAAAGCAGGTTAGAAACAGTATTCATTATATGAGTTCATTTTTAGAGGCCAGTTACTGTTAATAAATGAGGGCGTCACAGGCTATTTTTGAAATGTCAGACAGATCTGAAGAGTGATGGCCCTTCCTCTAACTAGCTGTGTGGTTCAGAGCAAGGTGCTTACCCTCTCTGGGTGTCAATTTTCACATATAAACTAGAAATAATAATATCTAATTTGAAAGATACTACGGGTATGCATAAAGGAAACTACACAAGTTACAATTCAGATCTGTTTCTAGAAATTAAACGCCTTTAAAAAAAAGTATTACAAAACATCCCACCCTCACGTTTTCCCCCAGAGTTCAAAAGTCTGTTCTGTACTTCTGTGTCCCTTTTTCTGTTTTGCATATAGGGTTATCGCCACCATCTATCTAAATTCCGTATATATGTGTTAGTATACTGTAATGTTCTTTATCTTTCTGGCTTACTTCACTCTGTATAATGGGCTCCAGTTTCATCCATCTCATGAGAACTGATTCAAATGAATTCTTTTTAACGGCTGAGTAATATTCCATGGTGTATATGTACCACAGCTTCCTTATCCATTCGTCTGCTGATGGGTATCTAGGTTGCTTCCATGTCCTGGCTATTATAAACAGTGCTGCGATGAACATTGGGGTGCACGTGTCTCTTTCAGATCTGGATTCCTCAGTGTGTATGCCTAGAAGTGGTATTGCTGGGTCATATGGCAGTTCTATTTCCAGTTTTTTAAGAAATCTCCACACTGTTCTCCATAGTGGCTGTACTAGTTTGCATTCCCACCAACAGTGTAAGAGGGTTCCCTTTTCTCCACACCCTCTCCAGCATTTATTGCTTGTAGACTTTTGGATAGCAGCCATCCTGACTGGCGTGTAATGGTACCTCATTGTGGTTTTGATTTGCATTTCTCTGATGATGAGTGATGTTGAGCATCTTTTCATGTGTTTGTTAGCCATCTGTATGTCTTCTTTGGAGAAATGTCTGTTTAGTTCTTTGGCCCATTTTTTGATTGGGTCATTTATTTTTCTGGAATTGAGCTTCAGGAGTTGCTTGTATATTTTTGAGATTAATCCTTTGTCTGTTTCCTCATTTGTTATTATTTTCTCCCAATCTGAGGGCTGTCTTTTCACCTTACTTACAGTTTCCTTTGTTGTGCAAAAGCTTTTAATTTTCATTAGGTCCCATTTGTTTATTTTTGCTTTTATTTCCAATATTCTGGGAGGTGGGTCATAGAAGATCTTGCTGTGATTTATGTCGGAGAGTGTTTTGCCTATGTTCTCCTCTAGGAGTTTTATAGTTTCTGGTCTTACATTTAGATCTTTAATCCATTTTGAGTTTATTTTTGTGTATGGTGTTAGAAAGTGTTCTAGGTGTGGGATGTTTTGAAAGAACAGCATGTATATTATCTATGGTGAAACGGACCACCAGCCCAGGTGGGATACATGAGTCAGGTGCTCGGGCCTG
This sequence comes from Muntiacus reevesi, assembly GCF_963930625.1. Classification (NCBI taxonomy): domain Eukaryota; kingdom Metazoa; phylum Chordata; class Mammalia; order Artiodactyla; family Cervidae; genus Muntiacus; species Muntiacus reevesi. The sequence continues at coordinate 126,102,557 of NC_089271.1, read as the reverse complement.
GTGCACTGGGAGGACCCTGAGGAGTCGGGTGCGGAGGGAGGTGGGAGGGGGGATCGGGATGGGGAATACGTGTAACTATATGGCTGATTCATGTCAATGTATGACAAAACCCACTGAAATGTTGTAAAGTGATTGGCCTCCAACTAATAAAATAATATTTAAAAAAAAAAAAAAGTATTACAATAGACTCAAAGATTCTTTTTTGTTGATGTTGTTCAATGCGTAACCCATTACCATCATTAGATGCTCAAATTTAGGCAGTGGGAGCTCCTCCAAATTGGTTTCTGTGTCATTTTGACATGTCTCAACTCTTCCTTGCTTTCTATTTTCTAGCAAAAGATATTCCGGGCTTACTTTGCACAGACTTTTTCTGACAGACCTAGAATCAGCCATTTCTCCAAGGAGCTCTCAGTAGGAAATGTATTTAGAAACCAAAGTCTATGTATAAGATACACTCATGACTACTGAGGTGTCATTAAGTCCTTTCAGGGGACACATGGAACAAAGCTTGTATATTTTCAAGGGCTTCTCAGTGGTGCATATTTATAAAAGAGAGTTTGTATTACTATCCCTAATTCTAACCCAGTACCACAGAGTTCTTCCTCTCCCTCATCCATATTTTTATCTCCTTTTTCTGAGTGAACCAAGTTCTCAATAATATCAATATATTTACTCATTTCCTTATTGTACAAGAGTCATAAAATAAGTATTAGAATTACATCACCAATACCACTGCCAGAATTAATTCTACCAAGTTCAAAGTTTGTGTCTTTTGGTCCATAGAATATAACCTTCTGAGGGTGTCAAGAGTTACGTATTAAAAATAGTGAACCTCCCTCCCATCTCCTCCCCATCCCACCCCTCTAGGTTGATACAGAGGCCCTGCTTGAGTTTCCTGAGCCATACAGCAAATTCTCGTTGGCTATCTATTTTACAGATGGTAATGTAAGTTTTCATGTTACTCTTTCCATATATCTCACCCTCTCCTCCTTTTCTCCCCATGTCCATAAGTCTATTCTCTATGTCTGATTCTCCAGGTTTGACAGAAAACAGCAAAATTCTGTAAAACTATTATCCTTCGATAAAAATAAATTAATTAAAAAACAGTGAATCTTCCTAATACATAAAGAACTCTAAAAAACTGAGACAAAACTGACAAAGAAAAAGTAGAAAAATGGACAGAAGAAATGAACCTATAGTTCACAAACAAGAGATCCCTAAACATATGCAAAGATATTCAACTTCACTTATATTAAGAGAAATACAATATAATAAGAGAAATACCTGTTCTCACCTATCTGATTGACAAAGAGTCAAAACCTTGTGACATGCTGATGGGAAGTCCATCAGGACACGGCTGTCACACACTGCTGGGGGGTGTGCACAATGCTACACCCCCTGTGAAAGAGGCTTATGCAAAGTAGCCACTTCTCATGTTTTTAAACTTTCCTGTTTCAACAGATATTTCTTGTCATTTCTTGTGTTGCATACACTTCCTCCTTTCCTCTTGATTTAACATAGCTTGTGGCCTCCCTGTTTGTTGATTTTCTTCTTCATTTATTTTATTAGTTGGAGGCTAATTACTTTACAATATTGTAGTGGGTTTTGTCATACATTGACATGAATCAGCCACGGATTTACATATCACGTTACTTTTCTTTTTCTGTCTTCCACCCCATTAATAGGGGCTTCCCTCATAGCTCAGTTGGTAAAGAATCCGCCTGCAATGCAGGAAACCCTGGTTCCATTCCTGGGTTGGGAAGATCCACTGGCGAAGGGATAGGTTACTCACTCCAGTATCCTTGGGCTTCCCTTGTGGCTCAGCTGGTAAAGAATCCACCTGTAAAGCGGGTAGACCTGGGTTCAATCCCTGGGTCGAGAAGATCCCTGGAGAAGGGAAAGGCTACCCACTCCAGTATTCTGGCCTGGAGAATTCCATGGACTGTAACGTCCATGGGGTCTCAAAGAGTTGAACGCGACTTTCACTTTCACCCCGTTAATTTCTGTTTTATTTTTATTATTTCTTTTCTTACGTTTTTTTCTAACTTATTTGATGGCTTTTTAAGCTTTATTTTTTTTTTCGTTTATTTTTATTAGTTGAAGGCTAATTACTTACAATATTGTAGTGGTTTTTGTCATACATTGACATGAATCAGCCATGGATTTACATGTATTCCCCATCCCGATCCCTCCTCCCACCTCCCTCTCCACCCGATTCCTCTGGGTCCTCCCAGTGCACCAGGCCCGAGCACTTGACTCATGCATCCAACCTGGGCTGGTGATCTGTTTCACCCTAGATAATATACATGTTTCGATGCTGTTCTCTCGAAACATCCCACATTCACCTTCTCCCACAGAGTCCAAAAGTCTTTTCTGTACATCTGTGTCTCTTTTTCTGTTTTGCATATAGGGCCATCGTTACCATCTATCTAAATTCCATATATATGTGTTAGTATGCTGTAATGTTCTTTATCTTTCTGGCTTACTTCACTCTGTATAATGGGCTCCAGTTTCATCCATCTCATTAGAACTGATTCAAATGAATTCTTTTTAATGGCTGAGTAATATTCCATGGTGTATATGACCACAGCTTCCTTATCCATTCTTCTGCTGATGGGCATCTAGGTTGCTTCCATGTCCTGATTATTATAAACAGTTAATCAGATCACTAGCCCAGGTGGGATGCATGAGATGAGTGCTCGGGCCTGGTGCACTGGGAGGACCCAGAGGAGTCGGGTGGAGAGGGAGGTGGGAGGGGGGATCGGGATGGGGAATACGTGTAACTCAATGGCTGATTCGTGTCAATGTATGACAAAACCCACTGAAATGTTGTGAAGTAATTGGCCTCCAACTAATAAAATTAAACAAAACAAAACAAAACAAAACAAAACAGTTAAGCTTTATTTTTTACTCTTTTATTTTTACCAATACAATTTTTTTCTTTTATAAATGGTTTAATTGTAACCCATGCATTTTGACATGTGGGTGTTCATTATCATTATTTCTTCAAATTTTTATAATTTTAAAGTTTTATTTCCCTGGTCACCTAAGACTTAAGATGTTTACAATTTCCAGGTGGAAGGACTTGTCTGTTTTTAAAATTTTCTTCCTAAACTTTAGTTTCATTTCACCATGATCTGGGAATAATGTTTGTGTAATTTCTACTTTATCAAACTCCTCTTTTAAACCAGTGTTTTCATCAATATCAAACTCCTCTTTGAGGTTCCTGTTATGACCTAATATATGTTCAAATTCTGTGAGGATTCTGTGAGTTCTTGAGAAGGTATATTTTCTATTATTAGAGCGTTAAATTCAATATATAGCCATAGATTTATCTTATTGATTTACTTTTTCAGGTCTTCTATATACTTAATAAGTGTCTATCCATGTGACCTGTCTTGAATTGAATGGTGGGTTAAGATATCCTATTACTAGTTTATTTCTTCTTATATCTCATACAGTTTCTGCTTTGTAAAGGCAGTGCATAGATGGTCATAGTTCTTTTTTTTTTTTAAAAAAGAGTATCCTCTTTATTGGGTTTAATGGTTTTTGACATGAATTCTACTTTGTCTGATATGAAGATTATAAGATTTGTTTTCATACTGCTTCTTCCATTTGCCTGATAAACCTTTTGCTTATTCTTTAACTGTTAGCCATTTCTGACTCCTTTTATTTCAGATGTGTCTTCAGAATAGCATAGAATTAGGTTTTGCTTTGTGAGCTCTTTTGAAAATCTTTTCCTTTTACTAATAGATAATTAAGCCCATTTACATTTATTGATGTGACAGATAGGTTTAGTCAACATATTATTTTGTTATGTTTACAGCATTATGTTAATTTTATTTATTTATGTAGTTTGGTTTTTTTAAAAATTTCTTTTGATAAACTGGAAGATTGGGATTGACATATACACACTACTATATATAAAACTGATAACTAATAAGGACCTATTGTATAGCACAGGGAACTCTATTCAATACTCTGTAATGGTCTATATGGGAAAAGAATCTAAAAAAGAGTGGATGTATGTATAACAGATTCAGTTTGCTATATACCTGAAACTAACACAACATTGCAAATCAACTATACTCCAATAAATTTTTTAAAAATTTCTTTGGATATTTAAGAAGGTTTGTATTGTTGTTCTGTTAAATACCTTTATTCTATTGCTTTTTATAAAGAAAGGTCCCCTTTCTGCTTGCTTGGCTTTCTATTATTTGGTTTGTCAGCTTTAAATTATACTCTTTGACTCTCTGTGCAACAATCAATGAGCTTTTTTTACATTTTTCTTTTCATCTCCCAAGTTTTAGCTGCATAGTAACTCCTTTATCAACTTTATAAAAATACATAACATTTTACTACAATTTTTCCATCCATATCCCCACCTTTGTTTTAACATTAAATCTACAATTAAGCATACTGTCATTCAGCAACAGCCCTTTGGCCAAAGTTTCCTTCATTAACTCTTAGTTGGATTAAGTTTGTTCTCTCAATCATAAGTCAAAAAACTACAATGCTTGACTAAATCGAGTCTGCTGTATGTTTTTGTATAGTCTAAGAGTTAAGAATAGCTTACTTTTTTAAGTTTTCTTTTTCATTAAAAAATTTTTTTTCTTTAAATTTATTTTGGCCCCACAGCACTGCTTGTGGGATCTTAGTTCTGCAACCAGGGATCGAAGCTGGGCCCTCAGACGTGAGTGCAGAGAGCCCTAAAACTGGACCACCAGGGAATTTCAGCTTTTACATTTTTAAATGGTTGGGAAAAGATCAAAAGAATAACAATATGGCTGATTCATGTCAATGTATGGCAAAAACCACTACAATATTGTAAAGCAATTAGCCTCCAACTAATAAAAATAAATGGGAAAAAATAAAAAATAAAAATAAATAAATAAAACTACAAAAAAAGAATAACAATATTTTAGGACACATGAAAATTTTATGAAATTCAAATTCCAGTGTCCATAAATAAAATTTTATTGGAACATAGCCACATTGATGCATTTACATATTGTCTATGGCTACTTTTGGAGTAGGAAATGGCAACCCATTCCAGTATTCTCGCCTGGAGAATACCATGCACAGAAGAGCCTGGTGGGCTACAGTCCATGGGGTCGCAAAGAGTCGGACAAGACTGAGCGACTTAGCATGCACACATGCATGGCTACTTTTTGTTATAGGTTTGGTTACTAGTTGTGACAGAGCCTGTATGACCTGTGAGGCTTGAAATATTTACTACTATCTATTCCTTTACAGAAAAAGTTTGCTGACACCAAGTCTAGAAGGACTTGTGAGTATGGTATTCCCTGAGTTCTTGCATGTTTAAAACTGTTTTTCTATTCCTTTAATAATTGAAAGATGACTTTTAAAAAAATAAAAGCCTTGACTCACACTTCTTTTCTTGTGTTATCTGAAAATGTTGCTTTATTCTTACCTCGTTTTGTCTGTTGTCAAGAAGTCTGATGGCAACCTGATTTTCTTTCCTTTGTAACTGACTTCTTCCATTCCAAAACTCAGAGAATTTTTTTTATCATTAAATTCTACTGTTTGCTATAATATGACCTGAAGTTGGTTGTTTTGAATCAGTTTTCTAACGTACTTTTGGTTTTTCCCTTCAATATTTGCAGTCAGGCCTTTTATTCCTGGAAAGTTTTCTTTGATTATAGTTTTAAATATTAGTTACATTTCATGGTTTAGTTTTTCTTTTTCAGGAATGAGAAATATATGTAGTCTGGATTTCTTTGGCTATTGTCTATAGCAATTATTTTCTCTGATGCCTCCTAACTCTTTATTTCAACCTCACCATCATTGCTATTCTAGTGTCTTTCATCATCGCAACTCATAGTTTCAACTTTTCTCTGTCAGTCATTATTCAGCGTAGAATTCATTTTCAATATAGTTGAATTTCAATTTTTCTTAAACTTATTTCCTGAGTTCCATAAACTCTCATTTTGCAAGTTCTTTTTGTATATTTCTGTTCTTGAGTTTTAAAATTTATCCTTTGTGTTTTTTTCATATCTTCAAATGCTTACGGATATTTGAGATGTTTTATTGTAGTTTTCTTGTGCTCTAGGGGTGGTTGTTTACAGTTTCTTCATCAGCTGAAATGATTGAGTCTTATTTTCTGTTTTCTTATTATATTCAAAACTTTGTGTGGATGTTGTCTGCCTTTTTATGTTCATTCTGAAATATTTTATTTTTCTGGATCAGCAAGAAGATTTGTATGCAGATAGGAGTCAAGCGTTTGGGTGACTTACCAGGTTACTAGATTTCTTGGTTCTCATTAATAAGCAGTTTTAAAAATCAATGACGCCTTTTGGTTATGGGGTTTGGCATATCTCCTAATTTCTTTTCTTTTAAATTTATTTATTTGTTAATTGAAGGATAATTGCTTTACAGAATTTTGTTGTTTTCTGTCAAACCTCAACATGAATCAGGTATATCTCCTAATTTCTTGATTCACATTTATTTCTGCAGGATCTTGAAATTCTAACCTCTTGCTTCCTTCTTCCCGAGAGACATTCTTTACAAGTCAACGCCCATTTACCTTCAGAAGCTGTGCCTTTCCAAGGCAGCCAGTGCTGGCTCCGTGTGCCCTAAGGCATGTTCTTTTAAATATTCAGTAGCCAGTGTTCTCAAATGCTATGTATGAGATCTGTTCTCAGAAGCTGTCTACCAAGGGCGTTTTATCTGATGACTTCTGCTGTCGCTAGACCACAGCTCTCATATCTTCTTTTCTATTTAGTTTTCACTTGAGTCTTGGCTCTGGCATAGGCTACAGAGCTAGTTCTACTTCGTTTGAGTGTTTTTTCTCTCCTTATGTGTAATTTGAAGTGTGTAGAATTCTGTCTCCTAGTTATGCTACTGAAGTGGGTTATATGTGATTTTATTTGTTTTCCTTGTTGATCTGAATTTCTTTCTGGAGGATGGCGTGGAGAGGTTTGAATTTAAGGGGCCAGTGTTATTCTATGGGGACTGAGAACTCAATATCTATTTTTACAGTTATACAATACATATGCAGAAACATTTACTTGAATGTTGTGTACCCAGATCTACATGACATTCCTTTGAAATGAATCTCTAATAATGAAGATGTGTTATAAATTTACCTGTCACTGTTCTTTATGTTCAGTTGTATGCATCTATGAGATAGTTGGACGTGGTTAGAGCTACAATTAGTAACCCTGAACAGGGCCAGATTTACTAATAGGGTGATTATGTTACATTTTTCTTCCCCTTATATAGTTCCTCCTCCTAAACTTCTAATGATAGGAAATTCATAATGAGCTTTTCATTTCTTTGGCAGAAATTAGTGATGGCAAATATATTTCAAGTTCTAAGTAAACTCAAACTACAGAATTTAGACTCAGCAGGAAAGAATGCTTGTTGCTTTGATTCCTTATATCTTCCATGAATCTGGGACAGGGAAGCGATGACATTAATGTCAGATTTGCCACTCTTGGTGTATGTTTCTGTCTTCTGTTAAAATGCAAATAATCTTAGGGAGACATAGTACATTTTCTTTGTCACAGCAATTTTTACTCCAGTGTGAACTATTTTATTACATGGATTGCAAGTGTAAATGCCAACCCAGAAGGAAGGCAGGTAGTATAAAAGAGTGAAGAGGGAAGTATGGCTACTCTGATGGACTGGAGAGTTCATGGTCCTTTGGGGAGCAGCCTCTACTCAGCTTCAGTCAATCGTATTTATATTACTTTTGCAAAACCAAAGACCAGAATAGTGCCTAGCATATAGGTACTCAACAAATGTGTGTATGAATGCATGAATGCATGTATGGGAATGTCAGATCTTTCTATTTTTAACAGAGGCTAAAAATTTTGTGTAAACCAGAGATTTTATGTAACAATATCTAGATTTAAGTTTTTAAATTAGTTGATAGCATTTAACAAATTCTATGTGTGCCAAGCAAAACCTGCCTAATTCATTAGATTCACTTATGAGTTCAGGTTTTGCTAGGGTATAGAAGGCAGGGCTAGGTTTCTGATTTGGGGGATGGAACAAAAAGAAAGATTGAGACTGTGGACTTTAGTAATGAAACAAAAAACAGGTAAAAGGTTGAAACAGTAACTGAATGCATGACTTTGGCCTCATTAGCAGTAATACTGCTTTGATAGTCAGTAAGTAATCTAAATATTTTTCTTTCCTACCTACTCAAATCACAAAAGACATGCACTGTAATTTCCAATAAAAATAGAACTATATTCATCAGCTTGCTGTATATGCTAATAATCCATTCTGTTTATTTTGGGCTGAAAGACATATTCATCACTGGACTCCATAAACTCATTTTCTTAAATGTGTATTTATATATTTGATCCTGATTGCCCATTGAATCTCTTATTTTTAAAATTTAGCTTTTCTTCTTGCCCTTTCCATGGATTCTTATCTCTACATTTGATATTTCACTGATTCAAAAGACTAGATTAGTGCCTGTCAGCAAGGAGATTTACGCCAGCTAATCCAAGGGCAGGATTTGGTTAGGGAAATCAAACTAAGAACATACAGCAGATAGGGACAGAAACCAAAGATACTAATGGTTTGTTTGGGTTTTGTTCAATCTTGGAACAGGCTGTGTTTTAGGTATGACAAAGAAAGATCTATTTGTACCATCTGGCTTTCAAATGCTCCCACAGCCTTCCATGTTGGTAAATCTTAACTAGTGCTGTATCTGCAACGTCCTATATGATAATCCTTGAGCATGTGTTATTATAGCCAGGAGTAGCACGGAGCATGTGCAATACTTTACCACATTTTCCCACTGGTAGAAAAATTTTTGTCTCCCCAAAACCAAGTAGTTCAACTAGTTTCAAAAACCATCCGACCTTTCAACTACTCATGGATTGACTGAGGCAAGCTTTACCAAGCTCAATCACACACACACACACACACACACACACACACACACCACACATAAGACTTATTGGTCCTCAGAGGGGTGGCAGGGAAACCACCGAACTATTTGATAACTTCAGAGGGTTTGGATTCATCAGGATTCTGTTTGGAGGCAGCACACGATCTTTTAAACAAAAGCTGTTCCATTTCCAAAACTTCCACTTTCTTTCATAGCACAGTATATGCTTTCCTAATTTCTTTTAAAAATTAATTTAAAAAAGCCTTGGTCACACCTTGTGGCATGTGGGATCTTAGTTCCCCAGTCAGGGATTGAACTCATGCCTCCTGCACTGGAAGTGCAGAGTCTTAACCACCAGACAACCAGGGAAGTCCTACTGTTCTTAATTTCTTGACAGTGGGCATCTCTCTCTCTCTCTCTCTTAAGCACTGTGTGCCTAGTAATAGCTTGTTTGCTTGTGATGAGTAAAATCCAAAAGCTAATATGTACTCTCTCTATTTGATATTATTTTCATCTAACTCCATAATTTTACTAATTAATTCTGCAAAGTATTTGGACATATTAAATACAGAAAAGACACTATGTACTATCATTATTTGTCATATTTAACATCTATGTTTAATTAAAATAAAGTTTAAGATCAAAGGGAATCTAAGTTCTTCTTTCAGGGAACAAAAGACAAAACTGAATTAAGGTTGAAACAAGGTTATGTACAACATAAAAAATGGGGCTAGTTGACTTGGTGAAACCTATGAATATCAAAAAGCAAAATCTGCCTCTTCTATACCAGGTGGTAGAACAGCACAGATTGCTTACTATCAAAATCACATTTGTATTCATTTTTAGCCATAGCCACAACTAGTTTTTCTGAGAACTCACACCACCTCTGATGTTCTATGTACATATGCTAGCCTTCAGTTACATGATCATTTGATCTGGACATGAAGCTCATTTCATATAAAAGAAATGAAGTGGAGTCAACTTTTTTTTTTTATTTTTTTACAGAGCACTCTATCATAAGTCTTTTCTTCTAGTTAAAAATTTCCTGTTGCCAATTCAACTTGATAATGAGACATTTGTGAGACCCTTCCTTAGAAACTCTCAGGGTAAGCAATTACTCTAGATGTTACTCTAGATGTTAACTACAATTTGTTATCTCAGGTCTACATTAATTAGATTGGCAAAGCTATAATGAGGTTTTAATCAGAAGAAAATTGCAGTGGGTCATTTTGAACCCTCTTAATTTGTTCATTAGCATCTCATAGAGATCAACAGGGTCCCCAAGAAGGGAGCTCTTGAGGAGCAATATTGTGATCCGAAATACCACATGGGTCTTGTCTCTACTGGAGGATCCAACATAATGTAGTGCTCTTGTTTAAACAGTATCCACACTTTGGTGAGCTTGTGAATCTACCCAGGGAGGACAACCTGGTGAGATCAAACCTAACCAAAAATTTAGCCTTCCCTGAGCAAATGATTCATCTGGAAGGAGGTCCTCATATATGTTCCTTAACTAGGTCTAAAATATGAGAGCAACATTCTTATGCTCCAAGTCTTAAATTTAAAATTCTGATATACTAGCCTCTGACCATCTCATTTAAAAAAATTTTTTATTAAAAAATTTTTATTGAAGGATAATTGCTTTACAGAATTTTGTTGTTTTCTGTCAAACCTCAAAATGAATAAGCCATAGGTATATATATATCCCTTCCCTTTTGAACCTCCCTCCCATCTCCCTCCCCATCCCACCCCTCTATGTTGATACAGAGCCCCTGTTTGAGTTTCCTGAGCCAGACAGCAAATTCCCATTGGCTATCTATTTTACATATGGTAATGTAAGTTTCCATGTTACTCTTTCCACACATCTCACCGTCTCCTCCCCTCTCCCTATGTCCATAGATCTATTCTCTATGTCTTGTTTCTCCACTGCTGCCCTGTAAATAAATTCTTCAGAACCATTTTTCTAGATTCCGTATATGTGACTCACTTCACTTGGTATAATAGGTTTTAGGTTCATCCACCTCATCAGAACTGACTCAAATGTGTTCCTTTTTATGGTTGAGTAATATTCTATTTTGTGTATGAACCACAACTTCTTTATCCATTCATCTGTCGATGGGCATCTAGGTTGCTTCCATGTTCTAGCTATTGTAAATAGTGCTGTAATGAACACTGGGCCACATGACCACCTCATTTTAACTATTCACTTTGCTCATAGTCATAACTACCCTACAATATGACTGATAGCTCTAGACACTTGGACCCATCTTTCGCTTAGAATGCCATTAGTTTCTTCTTCCTATTTTCCTTTCCTACTAAGTTTGATCCTTTGGTTGATCACTTAAAAAACTGTATCAGTCTCAACTATAGTTTCCTTATCCCTTTCGTCTTCTTGCTGCACTTGTTCTTTAAGCCTCCATTTTGGTGTAACTTAGTCCTGTCTGCCAATTCTAAGTTCCATATTGCCATTTAGGGTGATTTTTCTCAATCACCATTAGGGTGATTTTCTCAGATTTTTCTCTGAGCAAATAATTTTCTTCTCATAATGAAAAACCATAAAAAAAACTTCCCATTTGTTCTTGGGATAAATTAGAAGCTCCTTACCATGACTTAAAATGCGTTTCATGGTCTACTCCTGGTTATTAACATTTCATTATTTTCAGTTCTTGCCACCCTCCCACATCCTCCATTTGTGCTGCCTCAGGTTTTCCAATATATTTGTATTTAATAAAACATATTATGCTATTCCACTTCTCTGTAAAGGGAATATTGCTAAGCTTTAAATGAATGTGTCTCCACCACGTAAGACGCCATCTCTCAGTTTTAACTAATAAATCAGATATTCTGTTGGTGATCCTGGCTCTCACCATTCTGGTTGCTGCTGCTGCTGCTGCTAAGTCACTTCAGTCGTGTCCGACTCTGTGTGACCCCATAGACGGCAGCCCACCAGGCTCCCCCATCCCTGAGATTCTCCAGGCAAGAACACTGGAGTGGGTTGCCATTTCCTTCTCCAATGCATGAAAGTGAAAAGGGAAAGTGAAGTCAGTCAGTCATGTCCGACTTGTAGCGACCCCATGGACTGCAGCCTACCAGGCTCCTCCGTCCATGGGATTTTCCAGGCAAGAGTACTGGAGTGGGGTGCCATTGCCTTCTCTGCATTCTGGTTGATCTATATGAAAATTCAGTCACATCTCTGAAGTTTAAAATGGGTTAACCTACCATCTGTTTCAGAATCATTGCTCTAATTTAGTTTATTCTTATTCACTTCAGAGTAAGTATAGCTTAACAACTTATGCAATGTGGGTCTAAAAATATTCATATAACATATATAATTTGGATGAGCAGAAACTAAGTTAAACAGGAGTGAAATTTCCTTTATGCAAAATAATTCAAATTATTTACTTTGAAAGAGATTTTTTTTTTAGAGAGAAGTTTTCCCCTGAATTTGCAAGATTGATTCCTATGATTCTAAAATATCTTAAGCATGTAAAGCTCCAAAATTACTAACATGTTGTCCAATCTTCTTTTACTATGCCTTCCAGTGGATCTTTATCTATTCCACAAAATGTCATTTTAATTTCCCCACCTAGGCTTAGACAATGGTGTATGGAAAGTACTTAGTAGGGTGACTACTTCTCCTTGAGACAAAAAAATAATCACTTGATGCAAGACATATGTTTAGTATCCATTACTCATTCACACAAGAAATTATCTCTTTACTCTGTCATAAATCCACACCGTGCTACAGTTACCAAAAAAAAAGAAAAAAGTGTAGCATTTGCCTTCCATTAAAGTGCCTTCATCTTCAGTGATAGGTGCTAATTATAGTTCTGAAATTATTTCTACATGGCACAGGTTCTTCCTGTCAATTTAGTATGTTTAACTCGAATTTATACTTTTATTTATGACAGGTAAAAGTGCCACTTAACATAGTGGGGATAAAACTTACGGGACATATTACACCAAAAAGGTGATGTCAGATGAAATTATAAATCTTTTTTTAAAGAGGAGTTCTGATAAATGAATGGATGGCAGATTTATAATTAGACTGAATTTATACCACCATTTTCTAGATCCCTGCTTAGAAAGATTGCTAGAAAGTTGGTAGATTCATGGTTGGGAGGCAAAGTCCATGCTAACGCCAAAACTGCCATCATTATCATCAATAGGTTCACAAGAGTGAGCTGAAAGTAGTAATAAATATTAAGCATGATACCAAAAGGATTGATAATGGTCTATAGGATAAAGTAAAATGCTTTTTAGCATTTTATGCTTGGTCATTTCTTGAATGCTATAATGCATTTAAAAGAAAATGTGTTTCAACCTATATATGGCCTCCAGATAGAAATGCAAAACCATTTGAAGGGTCAAAATACCAAGGAAAAGGGAAATTAGTAAATTAAAGGCAAAGTTACAGATATTTTAGACCACGCAGAAGGAAACAATGAATCTATTAGAGGATTCTTGTAAAACAGACATTTCCGCTCTGAAGAAAAACTCTTCTAGATTGACTTTGGGATGAACTGAAACAAAAGTAGGTGACGTTTAGGATAAACTGTATGCTCATTATGCTTACCTCAGCTCAAATTCCGCCTGCAATGCAGGAAATGCTGGATCGATTCTGGGTCGGTAAGATCCCCTGGAGAAGGGATACGCTACCCTCTCCAGTATTCTTGGGCTTCCCTTGTGGCTCAGACGGTATAGAATCTGCCTGCAATGTGGGAGACCTAGGTTTGATCCTTCGGTAGGGAAGATATCCACTCCAGTATTCTTGCCTGCGGAATCCCTGTGGACAGAGAAGCCTGGAAGGCTACAGTCCATGGAGTTGCAAAGAGTCGGACAGGACTGACTGACTATGCACAGATCACATTAATAATCCTAATAATAATCCTGTTCCACTAATGAGAGTTTTATTTTTCCACTAACTTTTCAATAGAGAGAACTGAAAAAGAGCTGTTTTCCCCAACAATCTAGATAGACAATGCCTTTTCCTACAGCGCTTACTAAGTATAGATAAATATGCTCACCAAAAAGCAGCTCTGTCACTTATTAGTAACTTTATTATTGACTCTGTGCCTCAGTTTCCTCACCTATAAAATGGTATGTTGATAACACCTTCCTTGTAGTTTTTCTTTTTAATTAAATGAAGCAGCTCATGTAAAACACCCAGGACATTGCTTAGTAACTCTAAGAATGTTAATTCAATCTTATGTTACCTAAGTATATTACTTAGATCTTATGTTATTTAAGAATGCTACTTAGATCTACTAAGCAATGTCCTGTGTGTTTTACACACTCTGCTTCATTTAATTAAAAAGAAAATCTACGAGGAAGGTGTTATCAACATTGCCACTTTATAGATGAGGAAACTGAAGCTAGAGGAATTAATGAAGTTATTAGTAAGTGAAAGAGATACTTTTTGGTGAGTGTAGTTATTGACTGTAAAATTCGTGGGAATGGGCATTGACTATATAGATGATGAGCAAAAGAAATTTTGATTACAATTCTCTCTATTAAAAAAAATTAAGTATTTTACTTAGTTCTACCCAGCATTGTCCTGGTTGATTTACATGCTCTGCTTCATTTACTAAAAAAGAAAAACTATGAGGAAGGTGTTATCAATAATTCCATTTTATAGATGAGGAAACTGAGGCAAAGAGTTATTAATGAAGTTACTAGTTAGTGAAAGAGATGCTTTTTGGTGAGCGTATTGATCTACATTTAGTAAACATTTTGAGAAATGGCATTATCTCTCTAGATTACTGGGGAAAAAAGCTCATTTTCAATTCTCTGTATTAAAAAAAATCATGTTACTTAGATCTAAGAAATGTCCTGGATGTTTTATATGCTCTCCTTCATTTAATAAAAAAAAAAAAATCAATGAGAAGTTGTCAACATTCCCATTTTATAGATGAGGAAACTGAGGCTACAGGTATTAATGAAGTTAGTAGTAGTGAAGGAGATGCATTTTTGTGAGCCTATTCATATATACTTAGTAAACTTTGTGAAAAGGGGAATATCTATCTAGATTGATGGAGAAAAAACCCTCAATTTAAATTCTATCAAAAAAACTAATTTAAATATGTTACTTAGTTCTACTAAGCAATGTCCTAGGTATATTACATACTCTGCTTCATTTAATCAAAAAATAATCTATGAGTAAGTTGTTATCAACTTTCCCATTTTATAGATGAGGAAACAGAGGCTAGAGTCACTAACGAAGTTATTAATAAGATGCTTTTTGGTGAGCGTATTTTTCAAAAGTTTGAAAACTTTGTGGGACAGGGCAACGACTGACTAGATTGTGGGCGAAATAAAACTATTTCAATTCTATCTATTAAAAAATGGAAATACATTACTTAGATCTACTAAGCAATGTCCTGGGTGTTTTACATGAGCTGCTTAATTTAATTAAAAAAATCTTCGAGAAATGTGCTATCAACTTACCCATTTTACAGATGAGCAAACTGAGGCATAGAGGCATTATTTAAGTTATTAATAAATGAAAGAGATGCTTTTTGGTGAGTGTATTCATGTATACTTAGTGAACTTTGTGGGAAAGGGCATTGTCTATCTAGACTGATGAGGAAGAAAACTCGATTTCAATTCTATTAAAAAAAAAAAAAAAAAAGAAAGTATGTTACATGGATCTAGTAAACAATGTCCTGGGTATTGTACATGCTCTGCTGCATTTAATTGAAAAAAATCTAGGAGTAAGATGTTATCAACATTCCCATTTTATAGAGGAGGAAACTGAGCCTAGAGGCATTAATAAAGTTATCAGTAAGTGAAAGAGATGCATTTTGGTGAGTGTATCTGAAAAGGCAAATGTTGTGGGAAAGGGGATTGTCTAGACTGTTGGGGGAAAAAATGGGCTTCAATCCTCTTTATTAAAAAAAGACAAGTATGTTACTTAGTTCAACAAAGCAATGTCTTGGGTGTTTTACATGCTTTCCTTCATTTAATTAAAAACAACATCAACAAGGACGGTGTCATCAAGATTCCCATTTTGTAGATGAGTAAAGTGAGGCACAGAAACATTAATGAGGTTACTAGTTAGTGACAGAGATGCTTTGGTGAGTGTAGTTACCGCTAATGAGTAAAATTTGTAGGAATGGGCATTGTGGATCGAGATTGGTGGGGAAAAACACTTGATTTCAATTGTATGTTAAACAAAAATCAAAATTAGTGGGTTGCTTAGAGCTACTAAACAATGTCCTGTGTTTGTAACATGCTCTACTTCATTTAATTAAATGAAAAATGACGAGGAAGATGTATCAACATTTCCATTTTATAGATGAGGAAACTGAGGCACAGAGGCATTAATGAAATTAACAAGGTGAATGTGATGATTTTTGGTGAGCATATTTATCTCTACTAATAAACTTTGTGGGAAAGGGCATTCTCTATCTAGATTATTGAGGAAAAAACTTGTTTTCAATTCTGTGTATTAAAAAAAAACTAAGTATGTTACTTAGATTTAAGCAATGTCCTGGGTGCTTTATATACTATCCTTCATTTAATTAAAAAAATTCAATGAGAGGTCATCATAAACATTTCCATTTTATACATGAGGAAACTGTGGCACTGAGGCATTAATGAAGTTACTAGTAAATGAAAGAGATGTTTTTGGTGAGCCTATTTATCTGTACTTGATAAGCTTTGTGGGAAACGGTATTGTCTATCTAGATAATTGGGGAGAAAACTTGATTTCAACTCTCTTTTCTTAAAAAAAAAAACAAAATTAGTATGTTACTTAGATCTAAGCAATGTTCTGGGTGTTTTATAAGCTCTGCTTCATTTAATTAAAGAGAAAATCTAAGAGAAATATGTTATCAAGATTCTCACTTTACAGATGAGGAAATTGAGGCACAGAGTCATTAGTGAAAGACATGCTTTTTGGTGAGCATATTTATTTATAGTCAGTGAACTCTGTGGAAAAGGGCACTGTCTAGATTGTTGGGGGAAAAATCAATTTCAATTCTATCTATTACAATAAAAAGACAAAATTATGTATGTCACATAGATCTAGTAAGCAATGTCCTGAGTGTTTTACATGCTATATTTCATTTATTAAAAAAAAAAAAAACTATGAAAGATGTATCAACACTCCCATTTTACAGATGAGGAAACTGAGGCTTAGAGGCATTAATGAAGTTGCTAGTAAGTGAATGAGATGATTTTTCATGAGCATATTCATGTATACTTAGTAAACTTTGTGGAAAGGGCAATGTCTATCCAGACTGGAAGAAAAAAAACTCAATTTCACTTCTATCTATTAAAAGAAGCAAATTTAAATATGTTACTTAGATCTACTAAACATGTTCTGTGTGTATTAGATGCTGGGCTTCATTTAATTGAAAAAAAATCTACAAGTAAGGCGTTATCAATATTCCCATTTTATAGATGAGGAAACTGAGGCTGAAGGCATTAATGAAGTTACTAGTAAGTGAAAGATATTCTTTTTGAAGAATGTATTTATCAACACAGTACAATTTGTGGGAATGGGCACTGACTATCTAGATGGTTAGCATAATAAATCTCAATTTCAATTCTCTCTATTAAAAAAAATGAAATGAAGTATGTTACTTAGTTCTACTAAGCAATGTCCCGGGTGTTTGACAGGCTCTGCTTCATTTAATTAAAAAGAAAATGTATGAGGAAAGTGTTATCAAGAATCCCATTTTATAGATAAGGAAACTGAGGCACACAGTCATTAATGAAGTTATTTGTTACTAAAGAGATGCTTTCTGGTGAGTGTATTTATCTATATTTAGTAAACTCTGTGGGAAAGGGTATTATCTACCTAGATTATTGACAGAAAAAACTCATTTTCAAAAATTTGTACTAAAAAAAAATTAAGTACGTTACTTAGATCTAAATAATATCTTGGCTGTTTTATATTATCTTCTTCATTTAATTAAAAAGAAAAAATCAACACGGAGGTGTCCTCAACATTCCCATTTTATAGATGAGGAAACTGAGTCATAGAGGCATTAATTAAGTTATCAATAAGTGAAAGAGATGCTTTTTTCTGAGTGTATTCATGTATACTTACTAAACTAGGGGGGGAGGGCATTTTCTATCTAGATTGATGGGGAATAAAACTTGATTTCAATTTGATCTATTTCCCATTTTATAGCTGAGGAAACTGAGGAAACATCTAAGCAATGTCCTGGGTGTTTTTCATTCTCTCCTTAATTTAATTGGAAAAAAATCAATGAGGAAGGTGTTATCAACATTTCAATTTCATAGATGAGTAAACTGAGGCACAGTCATTAATAAAGGTTACTAGTTAGTCAAAGAGATGCTTTTGATGAATGTGTTTATAATTAGTAAACTTTGTGGGAAAGGGCATTGTCTGTCTAAATTGTTGGGGAAAGAAACTAGATTTCAATTCTATTGAAAAAACAACAAAATTATGTGTGACTTAGAGATCAAGTAAGCAATGTCTTGGGTGTTTTACATGCTCTATTTCATTTAATTAAACAGAAAATCTATGAAGGATGTGTTATCAACATTCCCATTTTATACACGAGGAAACTGTGGTTTACAGGCATTAACAAAGTTACTAGTAAGTGGAAGAGATGCTTTTTCATGAGTATATTCACGTATGCTTAGTAAACTTTGTGGAAAGGGCAATATCTATCTAGATTGATGGGGGAAAAAACTCGATTTCAATTCTATTAAAAAAAAACAATTTGAATATATTACTTAGTTCTTCTAAATAATGTCCTGGGTGTATTACATACTCTGCCTCATCTAATTAAAAAAAAATCTATGAGTAAGGTATTACCAACATTCCCATTTTACAAATGAGGAAACTGAGACTAGAGGCATTAATGAAGTTATTAATAAGTGAAAGAGACGATTTTTGGTGAGTGTATTTTTTGAAAGTTTGTATACTTTGTGGGAAAGGGCATTGACTATCTAGATTGTAGGTGAAAGAATTCAATTTCAGCTCTATTTAAAAAAACAAATTGAGACCAGGATGGGGAATTCGTGTAACTCTATGGCTGATTCATATCAATGTATGACAAAACCCACTGAAAAAAATAAAAATAAAAAAAAAAATAAAAAAACAAATTGAAATACGTTACTTACATCTACTAAGCAATGTCCTGGGTATTTTACATACTTGCTTCAATTAATTTAAAACAATGATGAGTAAGTTGTTATCAATATTCCCATTTTGTAGATGAGGAAACTGAGGCTGGAGGCATTAAAGAAGCTACTAGTAAGTGAAAGAGATTCTTTTTGGAGAGTGTATTGAAACTTAGTAAAATTTATGGGAATGGGCACTGACTAGATGGTCAGCATAATATATCTCTATTTCAATTCTATTTAAAAAAAAATGAAGTATGTAACTTAGTTCTACTAAGCAATGTCCTGGGTTTTTTCTAGACTCTGCTTCATTTAATTAAAAAGAAAATGTATGAGGAAAGTGTTATCAAGAATCCCATTTTATAGATAAGGAAACTGAGGCACACAGTCATTAATGAAGTTACTTGTTACTAAAGAGATGCTTTCTGGTGAGTGTATTTATCTATACTTAGTAAACTCTGTGGGAAAGGGTATTATCTAGATTATTTAAGACCCTATCTAAATATCTAGGGTATTTAGATTATTGAAGAAAAAAATTCATTTTCAATAATTTATACTAAAAAGAAACCAAATTAAGTATGTTACTTAGATCTAAGTAATGTCCTGGCTGTTTTATATGATCTTCTTCATTTAATTTAAAAAAATCAATGAGAAGGTGTCCTCAACATTCCCATTTTATAGATGAGGAAACTGAGTCATAGAAGCATTAATTAAGTTATTAATAAGTGAAAGATTCTTTTTTGTGGGTGTATTCATGTATACTTACTAAACTAGGTGGGGAGGGCATTTTCTATCTAGATTGATGGGTAATAAAACTTGATTTCAATTCTATTAAAAACAAAACAAAAGAAAGTATGTTACTTAGATCTAGTAAGCAATGTCCTGGGTGTCTTATATGCTCTGCTTCATTTAACTGAAAAAACATATATATATAAATAAATATATATATATACATATACACAAATAAGGTGTTATCAACATTCACATTTTATGGCTGAGGAAACTGAGGCTAGAGGTATTAATGAAGTTACTAGTAAGTGAAAGACATGCATTTTTGGTGAGCATATTTATCTATAAAGGTAAACGTTGTGAAAAGAGCTTTGTAACAAATTGTTGGGGAAATAACTTGACTTAAATTCTATAAAAAAAAAAACCAACAAAATTAAGTATGTTACTTACATCTAAGCAATAGCCTGATTGTTTTTCATTCTCTCCTTCATTTAATTAGAAAAAAATCAATGAAGAAGGTGTTATCAACATTCCCATTTTATAGATGAGTAAACTGAGGCACAGAGTCATTAATGAAGTTGCTATTTAGTGAAAGAGATGGTTTTGTGAGAGTATTTATCTGTACTTAGTAAACTTTGTGGGAAAGAGCATTCTCTTATTTCTATAATTAGTAAACTTTGTGGGAAAGGACATTATGAATCTAGATTGTTGAGGAAAAATATTCGATTTCAATTCGATATATTAAAAAAATACCAAAATTTAATATGTACTTAGATCTACTAAGCAATGTTCTGTGTTTTTTTACAAGCTCTGCTTCATTTAATTAAACAAAAAATGATGAGGAAGGTGTTACCAACATTCCCATTTTATAGATGAAGAAACTGAGGCAGAGGCATTAATGAACTTGCCAAAGTGAATGAGATGTTTTTTGATGAGCGTATTTATCTGTACTTAGTAAACTTTGTGGGAAAGAGCATTCTCTATCCAGATTATTGGGGAAAAAACTCATTTCCAATTTTGTGTATTAAAAAATAATTAAGTATGTTACTTGGATCTAAGCAATGTCCTGGGCGTTTTACATACTATCCTTCATTTAATTAAAGAAAAATTAACAAGGAATGTGTTATCAACATTCCCATTTTATGGATGAGGAAACTGAGGCACTGAGGCATTAATGAAGTTACTTCACTTCACTTTCACTTTCTATTATCTGTACTTAGCAAAATTTCTGGGTAAGGGCATGGTCTATCTAGATTGTGGAGGAAAAAACTTGATTTCAACTCTTTCTTCTAAAAAAAACAAAAACAAAATTAGTATGTTACTTAGATCTAAGCAATGTCCTGGGTGTATTACATACTCTGCTTCATTCAATTGGAAAACAAAATCTACAAATAAGGTGTTATCAATATCCTCATTTTATACATGAGGAATCTGAGGCTAGAGGCACTAGTAAAGTTACTATTAAGTGAAAGAGATTCTTTTTAGTGAGTGTATTTATCGACACTTAGTAAAATTTGTGGGATTGGACATTGACTATCTAGATGAGCAAAAGAAATTGTGATTACAATTCTCTTTATTACAAAACAATTAAGTATGTTATTTATTTCTACTAAGCAATGTCCTGGGTGTTTTACATGCTCTGCTTCATTCAATTGAAAAGAAATAGTACGAAGAAGGTGTTATCAAGAACCCCATTTTATAGATGAGGAAACTGAGGCAGAGTCTTTAATGAAGTTACTAGTTAGTGAAAGAGATGCTTTCTGGTGAGCATATTTATCTATATTTGGTAAACTTTGTGGGTAAGGGCATTATCTATCTAGATTACTGGGGAAAAATGTTTTCAATTCTTTGTATTAAAAAAACAACAACTATGTTACTTAGATTGTGGCTCAGCTGGTAAAGAATCCGCCTGCAATGTGGCAGACCTGGGTTCTATCCCTGGGTTGGGAAGATCCCCTGGAGAAGAGAAAGGCTACCCACTCCAGTATTCTGGTCTGGAGAATTCCATGGACTGTATAGTCCTTGGGGTTGCAAACAGCTGGACACAACAGAGCGACTTTCATTTTCATTTTCAAGAAATGTCCTGGGTGTTTTATATGCTTTCCTTCATTTAATTAAAGAAAATAAACTAAAACTGTTATCAACATTCCTATTTTATAGATGAGGAAAGTGAGGCTAGAGGCATTAATGAAGTTACTAGTAAGTAGAAGAGATGCTTTTTGGTGAGTGTATTTATCAACATTTTGTAAAATTTGTGGGAATGGGCATTGACAATCTAAATGTTGAGAAAATAAATCTCGATTTCACTTCTCTCTATTAAAAAAAATTAAAACTAAACAGGTTACTTAGTTCTACCAAGCAATGTCCTGGGTGTTTAACATGCTCTGCTTCATTCAATAAAAGGTGCTCTGCTTCACTTAATAAAAGAATTACCTACGAGGAAGGCGTTATAAAGAATCCATTTTATAGATGCGAAAACTGAAGCACAGAGTCATTAATGAAGTTGCTATTTAGTGAAAGAGATGTTTTCCAGTGAGTGTATTTATCTATACTTAGCAAACTTTGTGGGAAATGGCATTATGTATCTAGATTATTAGGGGAAAAAACTCATTTTCAATTCAATGTATTAAAAAAATATTAACTATGTTACTTAGATCTAAGCAATGTCCTGGGTGTTTTATATGCTCTGTTTCATTTAATTAAAAATAAATCAGTGAGGAAGGTGCTATAAACATTCTCATTTTATAGGTGAGGAAACTGAGGCACAGAGGTATTAATGAAGTTATTAGAATGTGAAGAGATGCTTTTGGTGAGCCTATTTATCTATACTAATGAAACTTTGTGGGAAAGGGCATTGTCTATCCAGAATGTTGAGGGGAAGAAACTCGCTTTCAATTCTACCTATTAAAAAAAAAAAGCAAAATTAAGTATGTTACTTAGATCTGCTAAGCAATGTCCTAGGTGTTTTACATGCTCTGCTTCAATTAATTGAAAAAAAAAAATTCTGTGAGTAAGGTGTTATCAACATTCCCATTTTATAGCTGAGGAAACTGAGGCTAGAGGCATTAAAGGCTCAGATGATAAAGCGTCTGCCTGCAATGTGGGAGACTCAGGTTACATCCCTGGGTTGGGAAGATCCCCTGGAGAAGGAAATGGCAATCTACTCCAGTATTCTTGCCTGGAAAATCCTATGGATGGAGGAGCCTATGGGCTACAGTCCATGTGGTCGCAAAGAGTCGGACATGACTGAGCAACTTCATTTTCACCTTTCTTTTCAAGGGAAAGAGATGCTTTCTGGTGAGCATTTTTATCTACAGTAAATTCTGTGGGAAAAGGCATTGAATATATAGATTGTGAGCAAAATAAATCTCGCTTTCAATTCTATTAAAAAAATAAGTATGTTAGTTCGATCTACTAAGCAATGTCTTCTGTGTTTTAGATGGTTTGCTTAACTTAATTAAAAGGAAAATCTGCCAGGAAGATGTTATCAAGATTCCCATTTAAAGATGAGGAAACTACAAGACCTTCTAGAAATAACACTCCCCAAAAGATGTCCCTTTCATTACAGGGGACTGGAATGCAAAAGTAGGAAGTCAAGAAATACCTGGAGTAACAGGCAAATTTGGCCTTGGAGTACAGAATGAAGCAGGGCGAAGGCTAATAGAGTTCTGCCAAGAGAAGGCACTGGTCATAGCAAACACTCTCTTCCAACAAAACAAGAGAAGACTCTACACATGGACATCACCAGATGGTCAGCACCAAAATCAGATTGATTATATTCTTTGCAGCCAAAGATGGAGAAGCTCTATACAGTCAGCAAAAACAAGACCGGGAACTGACTGTGGCTCAGATCATGAACTCCTTATTGCCAAATTCAGACTTAAATTGAAGAAAGTGGGGAAAATCACTAGATCATTCAGGTATGACCTAAATTATATCCCTTACAATTATACAGTGGAAGTGACAGATTCAAGGGATTAGATCTGATAGACAGAGTGCCTGAAAAAGTATGGATGGAGGTTCGTGACATTGTACAGGAGGCAGGGATGAAGACCATCCCCAAGAAAAAGAAATGCAAAAAGGCAAAATGGCTGTCTGAGGAGGCCTTACAAATAGCTGTGAATAGAAGAAAAGTGAAAAGCAAAGGAGAAAAGGAAAGATATTTCTATTTGAATGCAGAGTTCCAAAGAACAGCAAGGAGAGATAAGAAAGTCTTCCTCAGCGATCAATGCAAAGAGACAGAGGAAAACAATAGAATGGGAAAGACTAGAGATCTCACCAGGAAAATTAGAGATACCAAGAGAACATTTCATCTAAAGATGGGCACAATAAAGGACAGAAATGGTACAGACCTAACAGAAGCAGAAGATGTTAAGAAGAGGTGGCAAGAATACACAGAAGAACTATACAAAAAAGATCTTCATGACCCTGATAATTATGATGGTGTGATTATCAACCTAGAGCCAGACATCCTGGAATGTGAAGTCAAGTGAACCTTAGGAAGCATCACTATGAACAAAGCTAGTGGCGGTGATGAAATTCCAGTTGAGCTATCTCAAATCCTAAAAGATGATGCTGTGAAAGTGTTGCACTCCATATGCCAGCAAATTTGGAAAACTCAGCAGTGGCCACAGGACTGGAAAAGGTCAGTTTTCATTCCAATCCCAAAGAAAGGCAATCCCAAAGAATGCTCAAACTACCTCCCAACTGCACTCATCTCACACACTAGTAAGGTGATGCTCAAAATTCGCCAAGCCAGGCTTCAATAATACATGAACCGTGAACTTTCAGATCTTCAAGCTGGTTTTAGAAAAGGCAGAGGA
Organism: Muntiacus reevesi; assembly: GCF_963930625.1. Lineage (NCBI taxonomy): Eukaryota > Metazoa > Chordata > Mammalia > Artiodactyla > Cervidae > Muntiacus > Muntiacus reevesi. Next base: position 126,078,029 of record NC_089271.1, on the reverse strand, counting down.
ACCAGAGATCAAATTGTCAACAACTGCTGGATCATCCAAAAAGCAAGAGAGTTCCAGAAAATCATCTACTTCTGCTTTATTAACTATGCCAAAGCCTTTGACTGTGTGACCACAACAAACTCTAGAAAATTCTGAATGAGATGGGAATACCAGACCACCTGACCTGCCTCTTGAGAAACCTGTATGCAGGTCAGGAAGCAACAGAACTGGACATGGAACAACAAACTGGTTCCAAATAGGAAAAGGAATATGTCAAGGCTGTATACTGTCACCCTGTTTATTTAACTTATATGCAGAGTACATCATGAGAAACGCTGGGCTGGATGAAGCATGAGCTGAAATTGAGATTGCCAGGAGAAATATCAATAACCTCAGATATGCAGATGACACCATGCTTATGGCAGAGAGAGAAGAACTAAAGAGCCTCTTGATGAAAGTGAAAGAGGAGAGTGATCAAGTTGGTTTGAAGCTCAACATTCAGAAAACTAAGATAATGGCATCTGGTCCCATCACTTCATGGCAAATAAATGGGGAAACAGTGGAAACAGTGACAGACTTTATTTTTGGGGGGCTCCAAAAACACTGCAGATGGTGACTGCAGCCATGAAATTAAAAGATGCTTACTCCTTGGAAGAAAAGTTATGACCAACCTAGACAGCATATTAAAAAGCAAAGACATTACTTTGCCAACAAAGGTCCGTCTAGTCAAGGCTATGGTCTTTCCAGTAGTCATGTACGGATGTGAGAGTTGGACTATACAGAATGTTGAGTGTTGAAGAATTGATACTTTTGAACTGTGATGTTGGAGAAGACTCTTGAGAGTCCCTTGGACTGCAAGGGGATCCAACCTGTCAATCCTAAAGGAAATCAGTCCTGAATATTCACTGGAAGGACTGATGCTGAAGCTGAAACTCCAATACTTCTGCCACCTGATGCGAAGAACTGTCTCATTTGAAAAGACTCTGATGCTGGAAAAGATTGAGGGCAGGAGGAGAAGGGGACAACAGAGGATGAGATGGTTGGATGGCATCACCGACTCAATGGACATGAGTTTGAGTAAACTCTGGGAGTTGGTGATGGGCAGGGAGGCTTGGTGTGCTGTGATTCATGGGGTCACAAAGAGTCGGATACGATTGAGTGACTGAAATGAACAGAATCTGAGTCACAGAGTCATTAATGAAGTTACTAGTAAGTGAAAGAGATGCGTTTTGGTGAGTGTATTTATCTACATAGGTAAATGTTGTGGGAAAGGGCATTGTATATCTCGATTGTCGGGAAAAAAAATACTTCAATTCTCTCTATTAAAAAAAACAAAATAATTATGTTGCTTAGTTCTTTTAAGCAACGTCCTGTCTGTTTTACATGCTCTGCTTCTTTTAATTTAAAAGAAAAATTAATTTAGTTAAAAAGATTTGTATTTGATAGGTGAGGAAACGGAGGGTAAAGTCATTAATGAAGTTACTAGTTAGTTAAAGAGATGCTTTTCGGTTGAGCATAGTTATCTATAGTTAGTAAACTTTGAGGGAAAGGGCATCGTGGATGTAGACTGTTGTGGAAAAATAATTGATATCAATCCTGTTTAAAAAAAAAAAACAAAAAATTATGTATGTTACTTAGTTCTATTAAACAATGTCCTGGGTGTTTTACATGCTCTGCTATTTTGATTCATTAATAGTAGCAAAAGTAACATGCCAATGTAAGATATATGCAGTGGAAAGGTATGGATAAATGGGAAGTCTGTGCACTACCTAAAATAATTCTGTAAATCTAAAATTATTTCAAAATTAACTATTTTAAAAACACAAAAATAAATAACTTAGTTACTTAGTTCTAATAAGCAATGTCCTGGGTGTTTTAAATGTTCTGCTTCATTAAATTAAAAAAGAAATCTACTTGGAAGGTGTTATTAAGAGTCCCACTTTATAGAATGGGAAACTGAGGCACAGTGTCATTAATGAAGTTACTAGTAAGTGAAAGAGATGTTTTCTGGTGCGTGTATTTATCTATACTAGGAAACTGTGGGAAAGGGCATTATCTATCTAGATTATTAGGGAAACAAACTCGTTTTCAAATCTGTGTATTGGTAAAAAACAAAATTAAGTATGTTATTTAGATCTGAGAAATGTCCTGGGTGTTTTATATGTTCCCCTTCATTTATATATATAAAAAATCAACGAGAAGGTGTTATCAACATTTCCATTTTATAGATGAGGATACTGAGGCTGGAGGCATTAATGAAGTTACTAGTAAGTGAAAGAGATGCTTTTTGGTGAGTGTATTTACTGACACTTAGTAAAATTTGTGGGAATGGACCTTGACAATCTAGATGGTGAGCAAAATTCAATTTCAATCCTATTTGAAAAAAAGGAAAATTATGTTACTTAGTTCTACTAAGCAATGTCCTTGGTGTTTTACATTCTTTGCTTAATTGAATTAAAATGAAACTCTACCAGGAAGGTGTTATCAATATTCCCATTTTATAAATGAGGAAACTGAGGCACAGAGGCATTACTAAGTTACTAATAAGTGAAAGAGATGTGTTTTGGTGAGGGTATTTATCTATACAAGTAACCATTGTGGGAAAGGGTATAGTCTATGTAGATTGTTGGGGAAAACAATCGACTTCTATTCTGTTAAAAAAAACAAAATTAAGTATGTTACTTAGTTCTACTAAGCAATGTCCTGGGTGTTTTACATGCTCTACTATATTGATTCGTTAAGAGTGGCAAAAACTACCATCCTAATGTAAGATGTAAGTAACCAAAAGAGCAGGGTACAGTGTAAATGGGAAGTCTCTGCACTACCTAAAATAATTCTGTAATTCTAAAATTATTACAAAATTAACTATTTCAAAATATTAAAATGAATAATTTATCTCAGTAAAAAGAAAAAGAAAATCTAGGTGTTATCAATATTCCCATTTTATAGATGAGGAAACTGAGTCACAGGGACACTCATGAAGTTACTAGTTAGTGAAAGAGATGCTTTTGGTGAGCGTATTCATCTATACTTAGCAAACTTTGTGGGAGAGGGCATTGTCTGTCTAGATTGATGGGGAATGAAACTTGATTTCAATTCTATCTATTTAAAAAAAAACAAAAGAAAGCATGTTGCTTAGATATACTGAATATTGTCCTGGGTGTTCTACATGCTCTGCTTCATTTAACTGAAGCAAAAATCTTTGAGTAAGGTGTTATCAACATTCCCATTTTATAGATGAGTAAACAGAGGCAAGAGCCATTAAGGAACTCACCAGTAAGTGAAAGAGATGGGTTTTGGTGACCATTTTTATCTATACAGGTAAACATTGTGGGAAAGGGCACTGTCTATCTAGAGTGTTGGGGGAAAAAAATCGACTTCAATACTCTCTATTAAAAAAACAAAATTAAGTATGCTCCTTATTTCTACTAAGGATTGTCATGCATGTTTTACTTGCTGTGCTTCATTTAATTAAAAAGAAAATCTACGAGAAAGGAGTTATCAAGATTCCCATTTTATAGATGAGGAAACTGAGGGACAGAGTCATTAATGAAGTTACTAGTTAGTGAAAGAGATGCTTTTTGGTGAGAATATTTATCTATAATTAGTAAACTTTGTGGGAAAGGGCATTGTGGAACTAGATTGTTGGGGAACAACACTCTATTTCAATTCTGTACTTTAGAAAAATCAAAATTAAGTATATTTCTTAGATCTACTAAGCACTGCGCTGTGTGTTTTACATGCTCTGCTTCATTTAATTAAACAAAAAAATGCCGAGGAAGGTGTTATCAACATTCCCATTTTATAGATGAGGAAACTGAGGCACAGAGGCATTAATGAAATTACCAAAGGGAATGACATGCATTTTGGTGAGCACATGTATCTATACTTAGTAAACTTTGTGGGGTTTCCCTGATAGCTCAGTTCGTAAAGAATCTGCCTGCAATGCTGAAGCTGAAACTCCAACACTTTGGCCACCTGATGCGAAGAACTGACTCATTGGAAAAGACCCTGATGCTGGGAAAACCTAAAGGTGGGAGGAGAAGGGGATGACAGAGGATGAGATGGTTGGATGGCATTATTGATGCGATGGACACGAGTTTGAGTAGGCTCCGGGAGTTGGTGATGGACAGGGATGCCTGGCGTGCTGCAGTCCATGGGGTTGCGAAGAGTCAGATATGACTGAGCGACTTCACTTCACTTTTCATTTAATTAAAAAAAAAATCAACGAGCAAGGTGTTATCAACATTTCAACTTTATAGATGAGGAAACTGAGGCATAGAGGCATTAATGAAGCTACTAGTATGTGAAAGAGATTTGTCTTGGTGAGCTACTTTATACAGGTAAACGTTGTTGGAAAGGGAATTGTCTATCTAGATTGTTGGGGGGAAAAATCTACTTCAAATCTCTCTATTAAAAAAAACAAAATTAAGTATGTTACTTAGTTTCTACTAAGCAATGCCCTGGGTGTCTTTCATGCTCTGCTTCATTTAATTAAAAAGAAAATGTATGAGGAAAGTATCATCAAGATTCCCATTTTAGACATGAGGAAACTGAGGTGCAGAGTCATTAATGAAGTTACTTTTTAGTGAAAGAGATGCTTTTTGATGAGTGTATTTCTCTATAATTAGTAAACTTTCTGGGAAAGAGCATTGTGGATCCACAGTGTTGGGGAAAAATACTTGATTTCAATTTTATATTAAAAATAAAAAAATATTAAGTATGTTATGAGACCTACTAAGCAATGTCCTATGTGTTTTACATGGTCTACTTCACTGAATTAAATGAAAAATGATGAAGATCATGTTACCAACATTCCCATTTTATAGATGAGGAAACTGAGGCATAGAGGCATTAATTAAGTTAGTAGTAAGTTAAAGTGGAGAAGGAAATGGCAACCCACTCCAGTACTCTTGCCTAGAAAATCCCATGGATGGAGGAGCCTGGTGCAGGCTACTTACTGTCCATGGGGTCGCAAAGAGTCAGACACGACTGAGCGAGTTCACTTCACTTCACTTCACTTCAGTAAGTTAAAGAGATGCTTTTTGGTGAGTATATTTATCGACACTTAATAAAATTGTCAGGAAAGGTCACTGACTAGATTGTGAGTAAAATCTCGATTTCAATTCTTTCTATCAAAAAAACAAAATTAAGTATGTTAGTTAGATCTAGGAAGCAATGGTCTGGGAGTTTTACATGCTTTGCACAATTTAATTAAAGAGAAAATCAACAAAGAAGGCTTCAGCAGCATTCCCGTTTTATAGCTGTGGAAACTGAGGCACTGAGGCATTAATGAAGTTACTGGTAAGAGAAAGATATTTTTTGGTGAGCCTATTTATCTGTACTTAGTAAACATTGTGGGTAAGGGCATTGTTTATCTAGATTTTTGTGGAAAACACTGGATTTCAACTCTCTCTTCTCAAAAAAACCTACCAAATTTAATTATGTTACTTTGATCTACTAAGCAGTGTCCTGGGTGTTTTACATGCTCTGCTTCATTCAATTAAAAAAATATATAAGAGGACGGTGTTATCAACATTCCCATTTTATACATGAGGAAAGTGAGGCACAGAGGTATTACTCAATTTATTAGTAAGTGAAAGAGATGCTTTCTGCTGAGTGTATTCACTATACCTAGTAAACTTAGTGGGAAAGGGCATTGTCTACCTAGATTGTTGGGGAAAAAACTCGATTTCAAAAAAAAAAACAGATTAAGCATTTCACTTAGCTCTAGTAAGCAATGTCCTGGGTGTTTACAGGGTCTACTTCATTTAATTAAACAAAAATCTATGAGGATTTTGTTATCAACATTCCCATTCTATACATGAAAAAACTGAGGCTAGAGGCATTAATGAAGTTACTAATAAGTGAAAGAGATGTTTTTTGGTGAGCATATTCATGTATACTTAGTAAACTATGTAGGAAAGGGCATTGTCTACCTAGATTGATGGGGAAAAAAACCTCGATTTCAATTCTATCTATAAAATAAAAAACAAAATTAAATATGTTACTTAGATCTACTCAGCAATATCCTGGGTGTTTACATGCTCTGCTTCATCTATTTGAAAATAAACTCTACAAGCAAGGTGTTTTCAGCATTCCCATTTTATAGATGAGGAAACTGAAGTTAGAGGCATTAATGAATTACTAGTAAGTGAAACAGATGCTTTTTGGTGAGTGTTTATCTATATATAGTAAACTTTGTGGGAAAGGGCATTCTCTAGATTGTTCGGGAAAAATACTCGATTTCAATTCTATATTTAAAAAGGTTAAAATTAACTATGTTACTAGATCTACTAAGAAATGTCCTGTGGGTTTTACATGCACTACTTCATTTAATTAAAAAAAAAATCTACCAGGAAAGTGTTAGAAACATTCTCATTTTATAGATGAGGAATCTGAGACACAGAGGCATTAATGAAGTTGCTATTTAGTGAAAAAGATGCTTTGTGGTGAGTGTATTTATCTATACTTAGTAAACTTTGTTGGAAAGGGCATTGTCTATCTAGATTGTTTGGGGGAAAAAAAACTCAATTTCAATTCTATTTAAAAAAGGACACATGTAAGAACATTACTTAGATCTACTAAGCAATGAATTGGGTGTTTTACAATCTTTGCTTCATTTAATTAAAAAGAAAATCTATGAGGAAGGTTTTATCAACATTCCCATTTTACAGATGAGGAAACTGAGTCAAGCAAGAGTCATTAATGAAGTTACTATTAACTGAAAGAGATGCTTTTTGGTGAGCATATTTATCAAAAGTAAAATTTGTGGGAATGAGCACTGATTATCTAGATTGTGAGCAAAAGAAATCTCGATTTGAATTCTCTCCTTTAAAAAAAAACACAAAATTAAGTATGCTGTTTAGCTCTACAAAACAATATCCTAGGTATTTATATGGTTTGCTTAATTAAATTAAAAAGAAAATCTACAAGGAAGTTGTCAAGATTCCCATTTTATAGATGAGGAAGCTGAGGGATGGAGGCAGTAATGAAGCTATCAAAGTGAATGAGATGCTTTTTGGTGAGTGTACTTATCGACAGTAAACTTTGTGAGAAAGGGCACTGTCTATGAAGATTCTTGGGGGAAAAAACTCGACTTAAATACTATCTATTAAAAAAGATTAAGTATGTCACATAAATGGAACAAGCAATGTCCTAGGTGTTTTGCATGCTCTATTTCATTTAATTAAAAAAATCTATGATGAAGGTGTTATCAAAATTCCCAATTTTATAGACAAGGAAACTCATCTATAGAAAAGGCATAGAAGCATTAATGAAGATACTAGTAAGTGAAAGAGATGCTTTTAGGTGAGCACATACATGTGTACTTAGTAAACTTTGTGGGAAAAGGCACTGGCTATCTAGATTGATGGGGAAAAAGTTGATTTCAATTCAACCTATTAAAAAATTTAAATATATTACTCAGATATAGTAAGAAATGTCCCAGGTATTTTACATGCTCTGCTTCATTTAATTAAAAAAAAAAAAACCTACAAGTAAGGTGTTATCAACATTCCCATTTGACAGATGAGGAAACTGAGGCTAGAGGCATTAATATGTTACTAAGTAAAAGGCTTCCCTGATAGCTCAATTGGTAAAGAATCTGCTTGCAGTGCAGGAGACCTGGGTTTGATCCCTGGGTTGGGAAGATCCCCTGGAGAAGGCAAAGGCTATCCACTCCAGTATTCTGGCCTAGAGAATTCCATAAGTAAAGGAGATCCTTTTTGGTGAGCGTTTTTATCAACACTTAGTAAAATCCGAGGGAAAGTTCATTTACTACCGAGATTGTTAGCAAAATAAATTTTGATTTCAATTTTCTCTATTAAAGAAAAACAAAATTATGTATGTTAACTAAGATCTATGAAGCAATGTCCCGGGAGTTTTAAATGCTTTGGCTGAATTCATTAAAAAGAAAATCAACAAGGAAGGTGTTATCAACATTCACATTTTATAGATAAGGAAACTGAGGCACTGAGGCATAAATGAAGTTAATAGTAAGTGAAAGACATGCGTTTTGGTGAGCCTATTTACCAATAAAGGTAAACATTGTGGGAAAGGGCATCTATCTAGATTGTTGGGCAAAAAAAAACTGACTTCAATTTTATTAAAAAAAAACAAAATTAAGTATGTTACTTAGTTCTACTAAGCAAAGTCCTTAGTGTTTTACATTCTGTGCTTCATTTAATTGAAAAGAAAATCTATGAGGAAGCTGTTTTCAAGATTCCCATATTATATATGAGGAAACTGAGGTACAGAGTCATTAATGATGTCACTAGATACTGAGATGCTTTTTGGTGAGCATTTATCTATACTTAGTAAACTTTGTGGGAAAGGGCATTCTCTATCTAGATTTTTGGGAAAAAATACTTGATTTCAATTCTATATTAAAAGAAGATAAAATTAACTATGTTACTAGATCTACTAAGCAATATCATGTGAGTTTTACATACACTGCTTCAAGTAGTTGAAACAAATCTACCAAGAAAGTGTTATCAATATTCCCATTTTATAAATTAGGAAACTGAGGCACAGAGGCATTAATGATGTTACTAAAGTTAATGAGATACTTTTTGAGAGCATATGCATCAAAACTTTGCAAACCTTGTGGGAAAGGGCATTGACTATCTAGATTTTAATTCCTTCTATTAAAAAAAATAAGTATGTTACTTAGATCTATTAAGCAATGTCCTGGATGTTTACATGCTCTATTTTATTTAATTAAAAAGAAAATATATGAGGAATGTGTTATAAGATTCCCATTTTACAGATGAGGAAGCTGAGACATAGAGGCATTAGTGAAGTTACTAATAAGTGAAAGAGAAGATTTTTCGTGATAGTATTCATCTACAGTTATTAAAGACTGTGGGAAAGGGCACTGTCTATCTAGATTGATGGGAGAAAAACTAGATTTCATTTCTGTTAAAAAAAGAAACTTAAATATGTTACTTAACTCTACTAAGCAATGTCCTGGGTGTTTTACATCTCTGCTTCATTTAACTGAAAAAAAAAAAAATCTACAAGTAAGGTATTATCAACAATCCCATTTTATGAGGGGGGGGGGGAACTGAGGATAGAGGCATTAATGAAGTTGCCAGTAAGTGAAAGAGAAACTTTTTAGGAGCATATATATCTACACTTAGTAAAATTCATGGGAATGGGCATTGACTAGATTGTGAGCAAAATTAATCTCTATTTCAATTCTCTCTATTAAAAAGAAACAAAATTAAGTATGTTAGTTAGATCTACTAAGCAATGTCCTGGGTGTTTTACATTCCCATTTTATAGATGAGGAAACTTAGGCAGAGAGGTATTAATGAAGTTACTAGTAAGTGAAAGAAATGCTTTTTGGTGAGTGTCGTTATCAATACTTCGTAAACTTTGTGGGAAAGGGCATTGTCTATATAGATTGCTGGGGAAAGAAAACTTGATTTCAATTCTATATATTAAAAAAAAGTATGGTTACTTAGATGTATTAAGCATTGTCCTGGGTGTTTTAAATGCTCTACTTCATTTAATTAAACAAAAATCTATGAGGAATGTGTTATCAACATTCCCATTTTATAGATGAAAAAACTGAGGCTAGAGGCATTAATGAAGTTACTAGCAAGGGAAAGAGATGCTTTTTGGTGAGCGTATTCATGTATACTTAGTAACCTTTTGGGAAAGGATATTCCCCTTTCCTACCTAGATTGATGGGAAAAAAACTCTCGATATCAATTCTATCTGTAAAAGAACAAAAAGGAAAAGTTAACTATGTCACTTAGATCTACTAAGCAATGTCCTGGGTATTTTACATGCCCTGCTTCATTTAAATAAAAAAAATCTTTGAGGAAGGTGTTATCAACATTCCCATTTTATAGATAAGGAAACTGAGGCACAGAAGTATTAATGAAGTTACTGGAATGTGAAAAGATGCTTTTTTCTTTTGAGTGTATTTATCTAAAATTAGTAAGCTTTGTGGGAAAGGGCATAGTCTATCTAGATTTTGGGGAAAAAATAAACTTGATTTTAATTATCTCTATTTAAAAAAATAACATAATTAAGTATGTTACTTCTATCTACTAAGCAATGTCCTGGGTGTTTTACATACTCTGCTTCATTTAATTAAAAAGAAAATCTGTGAGGAAAGTGTTATCAACATTCCCATTTTATAGATGAGGAAACTGAGGCATAGTGGCATTAATGAATTACTAGTAAATGAAAGAGATGCTTTTTGCTGAGCATATTTATCTACACTCAGTAAACTATTAGGGTGAGGGCATTGTCTATGTAGATTTTTGAGGAAAAAATACTCAATTTCAATTCTATTAAAAAATTAAGTATGTAATTTAGATCTATTAAGCAATGTCCTGGGTATTTTATCTGCTCTGCTTCATTTAATTAAAAGAAAATCTACAAGGAAGGTGTTCTCAACATTCCCATTTTATAGATGAGGAAACTGAGGCACAGAGGCATTAATGAAGTTACTAGTAAGTGAAAGAGATGTGCTTTGGTGAGAATATTTATGTATACTTGTAAACACTGTAGGAAAGGCATTGTCTACCTAGATTGTTGCGGGGTGGGGGGGGGGAAACTGCAATTCCATTCTCCCTATTTAAAAAAGATAAAATTAAGTATCTTACTTAGATCTACTAAGAATTGTCCTGGATTTTTTACATGTTCTGCTTCATTTAATTAAAAAGAAATTCTACAAGGAAGTTGCTACCAACATTCCCATTTATTAGATGAGGCAACTGAGGCAAAGAGGCATTAATGACATCACTGATTAGTTTACGAGATTCTCTTTGGTGAGCATATTTATCTATACTTAGTAAACTTTGTAGGAAAGGGCATTGTCCATCTAGCTTGTTGGGGCAACAAAACTTGATTTCAATTCTATTTTAAGAAAAAAACAATACTATGTATGTCACTTAGATCTATTAAGTGACGTCTTGGGTGTTTTACATGCTCTGTTTCATTTAACTAAAAAGAAAATCTATGAGGAAGTTGTTATCAACATTCCATTTTACAGATGAGGAAATTGAGGCATAGAGGCATTAATGAAGTTACCAGTAATTGAAAGAGATCCTTTTTGGTGAGCATATTTATTTATACCTAGTAAAACTTGTGGCAAAGGGCATTGTCTAGCTAGATAACTGGGGAAAAAACTCCATTTCAATTCTATTAAAAGAAACAACAACAACTAAGTTTCTGAATTTTCCAAAATCAAAATTTGTCTTACTCCGGTTTTGCCCTATATTTTAAAGTGTTTGCACTTTTTTTTTTGTCATGCAGGCTAAATAAGTACACTCATTCTATAGCTTTCAGCATGTTATTCTTCCACCATAATCATAGCCCTAGAAAGGTGGATAATTTGGACTAGCATAAAGGAGGCAGAAGAAAGCCCCGAACTCACTGTTACTCAATTTTAGTGCAGAGAGCAAGTGAAGTAGGCACTTTGCCCTCTTGAATAGTTCCATTCTTAAACTTTTGATCACAGAATTGGGTTCAGTATTCTCTCTCTCCTAATTCTGTATTAATAACCATTCTGGTCAACTTTCTACATGTGGGCTATATAGTGTATCATGGCAAAGAGATTTATGGACTTAACTTATTTCATCTGTAGAGTTGGGATACTACCTGCATCCCCTGAAGGTGGGCGGAATCACTACTAATTTCATGGCAAAAGAAAGCAACGCTGATATCATTAACTGATTATATTTAGTCTGAGAGCCAGAAATCTGTACCCCCCAACTCTTTCAATGCAACAACATGTTTGACCCCAAGCACAATGTATTCTTGTGAGTTTCTATTGCCTGTGAGTTTCTAGTGCCTCTTATATACAAACTGCTGACTGTGGAGAAACTTGATCAAAACATCAAATATTACCAGAGAAGCCGAGTTTGCGCCCTTCACAACCATTGATGAAGTACCTTAACCTCGCCTCCTCTTGATGCCTTGCATATGGTCATCTGTCTTCCTGACTACTACTTCATAAGGCTTATTTGTAAATTCAAGCAAATGTGCTTCTGACTGGCACTGATACATCACTGATGCCAAAATATCAGAGAGGATGAAGCATAAGGACCTTTTTTTGGATTCAGATGGAAAATATTACAGATTTATGGGTAAGTGATGACAATAGCCATTCCATAATATCTTCATATAATCAGTATCTTCCCATGCCTCCCTTCACTGAATTTTATGACCTCAAAACTTATTCAAAGAAATTATTTTTTTGCTGACCTAAAAGGTATAGTGGGGAGAAGTGGGGATGGGGCTGGTTGCCTGAACCCAGCTCTGACTTTTCACTAGCTGAATTTCAACTGCTTTTCAATGACCACTTACGGAGCCATAATTCACAGAATGACTATTGATGTCCCATTGATATTGATGTGATTTCCCCTAGTGGATTGGGGGCAGCACAGCCTACAGCTATTAGTATCTAAAGGTTATGTATAATGGATAATAGAGGAAAATGAAATGGCAGAAAGGAATCTGCACGGGAAACAGAAGCAGTAAATAGTTTCAGTGAAAGATCTTAGTTGGGTTACACGGCAACTACAAAGGGGATTGGAAAAAAAAAGCCTGATAACTCTTACAGACTCAGCAAGATTGAGAGTGAAATGGTTTCCTATTTTGAAATATAATACTTTTTTATTTCAACCACAGAAAGTCATTTAAAAATCATCTTGTGTGTTACAGTTGTTATGTGACATCTTTCAGCTGAATGCCTATTTATGAATTCCTACTCTACCCTCCTGAGGTGGTCTGTGATACAGCACAGATGGAGTAAGTGGAGGAAGAGATTTTAACCAATATATCCAAAGTCACATATGGATCAGCTCATGACAGAAGTCAGAACAAAGTTAGTGTTTGCCTTTAATATCTCCTCATCTTGAACCCACTCAACCTACTGCACTGTGCTTAGTCGCTCGGTCATGTCCGACGCTTTGTGACCCAATGCATGGACTGTAGCCTGCCAGGCTCCTCTGTCCATGGGGATTCTCCAGGCAAGAATACTGGAGTGGGTTGCCATGCCCTCCTCCAGGGGATCTTTCCAAACCAGGGAATCAAACCCAGGTCTCCTAAACTGCCAGTGGATTCTTTACCATGTGAACCACCAGAGGAGCCCTCAACCTACTGTACTAGCATTTAACCTGGTATTTCTGTCTTTTCAAAGTCTCATGGTAAATCATTTCAACAGATACTCTCACCAATCAACACATCTTAGTTGAAGTAACCATTGCAATGAATGGCCTGGTAAATCGAACTTACTTTGTGATTTAATAAGAAAAAACATACAGAGGGTTTACTTAGTAGTGAAAGTGAAAGTTGCTCAGTTCAATTCAGTTCAGTCACTCCGTCGTATTCAACTCTTTGTGACCCCATGAACCGCAGCACGCCAGGTCTCCCTGTCCATCACCAATTCCCGGAGTCCACCCAAACACATGCCCAATGAGTCAGTGATGCCATCTAACCATCTCATCGTCTGTCGTCCCCTTCTCCTCCCGCCCTCAATCTTTCCCGGCATCAGGGTCTTTTCCAATGAGTCACCCCTTCACATTAGGTGGCCAGAGTACTGGAGTTTCAGCTTCATCATCAGTCCTTCAATGAACACCCAGGACTGATCTCCTTTAGGATGGACTGGTTGGATCTCCTTGCAGTCCAAGGGACTCTCAAGAGTCTTCTCCAACACCACAGTTCAAAAGCATCAATTCTTCAGCACTCAACTTTCTTTATAATCCAACTCTCACATCCATACATGACCACTGGAGAAACCGTAGCCTTGACTAGACGGACCTTTGTTGGCAAAGTAATGTCTCTGCTTTTTAGGTTGGTCATAACTTTCCTTCTAAGGAGTAAGTGTCTTTTAATTTCATGGCTGCAGTCACCATCTGCAGTGATTTTGGAGTCCAGAAAAATAAAGTCAGCCACTGTTTCCCCATCTATTTGCCATGAAGTGATGGGACCAGATGCCATGATCTTAGTTTTCTGAATGTTGAGCTTTAAGCCAACTTTTTCACTCTCCTCTTTCACTTTCATCAAGAGGCTCTTTAGTTCTTCTTCACTTTCCACCAGGGTCTTTTCCACCACCATAAGGGTGGTGTCATCTGCATATCTGAGGTTATTGATATTTCTCCTGGCAATCTTGATTCCAGCTTGTCCTTCTTCCAGCCCAGCGTTTCTCATGATGTACTCTGCATAGAAGTTAAATAAGCAGGGTGACAATATACAGCCTTGACGTACTCCTTTTCCTATTTGGAACCAGTCTGTTGTTCCACGTCCAGTTCTAACTGTTGCTTCCTGGCCTGCATACAGGTTTCTCAAGAGGCAGGTCAGGTGGTCTGGTATTCCCATCTCTTTCAGAATTTTCCACAGTTTATTGTGATCCACACAGTCAAAGGCTTTGGCATTGTCAATAAAGCAGAAATAGATATTTTTCTGGAACTCTATCTTGCTTTTTCGATGATCCAGCGGATGTTGGCAATTTGATCTCTGGTCCCTCTGCCTTTTCAAAAACCAGCTTGAACATCTGAAAATTCACGGTTCATATATTGCTGAAGCCTGGCTTGGAGAATTTTGAGCATTACTTTACTAGTATGTGAGATGAGTGCAATTGTGCGGTAGTTTGAGCATTCTTTGGCATTGCCTTTCTTTGGGATTGGAATGAAAACTGACCTTTTCCAGTCCTGTGGCCACTGCTGAGTTTTCCAAATTTGCTGGCATATTGAGTGCAACACTTTCACAGCATCATCTTTCAGGATTTGAAATAGCTCAACTGGAATTCCATCACCTCCACTAGCTTTGTTCATAGTGATGCTTCGTAAGGCCCACTTGACTTCACATTCCAGGATGTCTGTCTGGCTCTAGGTGAGTGATCACACCATCGTGATTATCTGGGTTGTGAAGATCTTTTTGTCCAGTTCTGTGTATTCTTGCCATCTCTTCTTAATATCTTCTGCTTCTGTTAGGTCCATACCATTTCTGTCCTTTATTGAGCCCATCTTTGCATGAAATATTCCCTTGGTATCTCTAATTTTCTTGAAGAGATTGCTAGTCTTTCCCATTCTATTGTTTTCCTCTATTTCTCTGCATTGATCATTGAGGAAGGCTTTCTTATCTCTCCTTGCTATTCTTTGGAACTCCGCATTCAAATGAGTATATCGTTCCTTTTCTTTGCTTTTCACTTCCCTTCTATTCACAGCTATTTGTAAGGCCTCCTCTGACAGCCATTTCGCTTTTTTGCATTTCATTTTCTTTGGGATGGTCTTGATTCCTGTCTCCTGTACAATGTCACAAACCTCCATCCATAGTTCATCAGGCACTCTGTCTATCAGGTCTAGTCCCTTAAATCTATTTGTCACTTCCACTGTATAGACATAAGGGATTTGATTTAGGTCATACCTGAATGGTATGAACTAGAAAACCTAGTGATTTTCTCCACTTTCTTCAATTTCAGTCTGAATTTGGCAATAAGGAGTTCATGATCTGAGCCACAGTCAGCTCCTGGTCTTGTTTTTGCTGACTGTATAGAGCTTCTCCATCTTTGGCTGCAAAGAATATAATCAATCTGATTTTGGTGATGACCATCCGATGATGTCCATATGTAGAGTCTTCTCTTGTGTTGTTTGAAGAGGGTGTTTACTATGACCAGTGCGTTCTCTTGGCAGAACTCTATTAGCCTTTGCCCTGCTTCATTCTGTACTCCAAGGCCAAATTTGCCTGTTACTCCAGGTATTTCTTGACTTCCTACTTTTGCATTCCAGTCCCTATAATGAGAAGGACATCTTTTTTGGGTGTTAGTTCACTTGTGTCCAACTCTTTGTGACTCCATGGATTATAGCCTGCCAGGCTCCTCTGTCCGTGGAATTCTCTAGGCAAGAATACTGGAGCTGCTTGCCATTTCCTTCTCTAGGGGATCGTCCTGATCCAGGGATCGAACCTGTGTCTACTGCATTGCAGTCTGATTCTTTACTGTCTGAGCCATCAGGGAAACCCAAGAAGTAAATGAGCTGCAAAGTTCATTGCAGTGCTAGGAGAGCAGCAAGGCCTGGCACTCAAAAGCTTGTCCACTGGAGTCAGTCTGCTCTGGCTTAAAGCTCAGGATATCCCCTTCTCAGTGATGTGACCTCTTAATTTCATTGTGACCTATATGTGATCTCTTACATTGGCTATGCTTCAGTTGTCTCATTTATAAAATAGATTTAATCTGATAACTATCCTTAATGACTGTCGTGAGGATGCAATGAGCTAATACAAGTAGAGTGCTTAGTGTAATTTTTTTTCTAGTAAACTTTTATGGACAGGGTTGCTATGTGCCAGGCAGTGTTTGTGGAGCTGGGATACAGCCATGAATAAAACAGTTAACTCTGAGAAACAGTGAATGTTAACAGCGAGTAGTAGGTATAAAGATAATAATGGTAACAACAGCGATCATAATTTAATATTTATGATAAACTTATATGGCTCAGCTGGTAAAGAGTCTGCCTGCAATGCAGGAGACTTGGGTTTGATCCCTGAATTGGGAAGATCCCCTAGAGAAGGGAAAGGCTACCCCCTCCAGTATTCTGGCCTGGAGAATTCCATGGACTGTATAGTCCATGGGGTCACAGAGCTGGACACGACTGAGCAACTTTCACTTCACTATATGTTTTAGGCACTCTTCCAAGTTCTTTAGATATATTAACTCATTTAATTCGATGACAACCCTATGTTGCAGGTAGTGTTTTAGGACAATTTTACAGATGAGAAAATGGACGCCTTAGAAGGGTAAATAATTTGCCAAAGATAATGTGCATAAGAAGTGGCAGAGGTCTGAAAATCCTTGTTCATGACCGTTGTACTATATTGCCTTGTTATCATATTAAATATATTAATATATGCCACTGTTTATCCTATTAAAAAGGCAGTCCTTGAAATAACTGAAACATTTTATTTTCACATCTGAAATGAATATATACTCTAATTAAACAAGGCTCAGAGTGTATAATACAATTTTTATATAAGTGGCCATTTAAAAAATTTAAATAGAAACATAGGTTTGGACAGAGTATAAATCTATTAATAAAGAACTTGGATTTGTTTATTCCAGATGTAAAGTCTTATGTCTAAAATATCATCTCTTTGTACAGTAAAAGCTAATAGAAGATAACCTGTAAGATAAAAACTGGTCTCATAATTGAACAAGGACATTTTAAAGGGTCTCTAATGTATTTAAACTTTTCAAATTACTCCTTGATTTGAATGATACCATATTAAAATCCTGTTTATATTACAGTACTTTCTCATTTCAGACCTTCATTCCTTCAGCATCATTCCTCATTAAATGTTATTACAATCTAAATAAATGTTCATGCTGAGTTGTCCTAAATTGTCTGGGATAAAGGACATATTTTTGATCTTATAGGTTAATATTATCCACATTTAATAGAAGCATTGTTCAATATATTCAGATTGTACAATGAAAATAGAAAAGAGATAATCATGAACATCAATATAGGCTGTGATCTTATATTGCTGACATTATCAGTGACTCCCCTACAAAATATATCTGCTTACTTCCTATCCTTTGTTCTATGACTCATAAAAACTGGTCATGAGAACTTTCTTATTGTTCACATTTTTAATAAATCAGACTCAACAAAACTTACTTTTTTATAGTTAGAAGAAGCTCTAAATTCCTTTTTAATCTATCTGTCAGAACCATATTCAATGTATGTTTGTGGATAATTCCCCTTCAATTAGGAAACCAGGCTAAACTTGAAAAGAAGATATGAGTGACATATTTACAAAGAATTTTTATTTCTACCATGATATGTTAGTCTTCTAGGAATGCTGCTTCCACAAAATACATATTTCTTAAGTTAATTTACATTTTAGACCACAAAACCACTCAAACAAGGAAATTAATGTTCAGTCAAATTAAAATGTCATCCAGAAAAATCAATATGACTTGCTATTGAGAAAGAGTGACTTGGGGGCTTCCCAGGTGGCTCAGTGATAAAGAATATGCCTGCAATGCAGGAGACATGGGTTCGATCCCTCATTTGGGAAGACCCCCTGGAGAAGAAAATGGCAACCCACTCTAGTATTCTTGCCTGGGGAAATCCCAGGGACAGCGGAGCCTGGCGGGCTACAGTCCATGAAGTTGCAAAGAGTCAGACATGACTTAGTCACTGAGCACGTGGGCGCGCGCGCGCACACACACACACACACACACACACACACACACACACACACGGTGACTTTAATCAAGATCCCTCAAGAACAATCATATTTTTCTTAAAAGTGGAAAGTGTGCCTCACTACTATTTTCTCCTTTATCATTGCAAACATAGTAACCACACAATTTTGCCACCATTTACTGAGTGAAAATAAGAAGACATTTTTTTAGTCCCAGTGTAAAATTCCACATTCTTGGAAAGAAATTATGCCCTGGATTTTCCAATAGCTCCCAAATAACTACTACTTTAATGAAATTGCTACCTGAAAATTCAGTAGCAGTATTATTTTTTAACTATAATTTAAGAAGCTACTGTAGATTGGTACTTATGAGTTCTAATGAGAAAACCATAACAACCTTCTAATTGAAGGGAAAATGGTTAACTACAGTAATTGCAATCAATAAGACTGTGTTAGTAGTATAAATATTTCTTCTCAAAGAGCAGTTCTTACTCTCCTCAGCAGTATTTAAGGTTAGGAAGTACCAACAACAAAAAAAAAACCTAATTAGAAATCTATTTGTTATTTGTAATAGTAAGCTTTAGTTCAGATTTGTAGGTCACAGAGTAAAGAAACCCCTCACTCCCAACAACAGCACAAGCAAAACCCGATTTTGATGAAGAAGAAAAGTGAAGCATGGAAAAAGGGCTTACCAATCACATAGGCTAGTAACAAGGCCAGAGTCACTGTGATTGCAGTGGCGCTCAGGGCCGTGCACTTCCAATTGCAGCACCTGTAGGGTTTGTTGAAGGTAAAGGCAGGTCTGGAAAAGGTGCTTCGAGGGAGTGGCCTGGGAGGAGGCGAGTACACAGTATTGGAAGTCAGTGGGTAGTTCTGACTGGCTGCACTAAAGATGGCCGAGGAGCCAGATCCGTGCTTGAACAGGAAATGCCTGCAGAAAAGAAGAAAAATTTGGGCTATCAAAACCAAAGCCATTTGTTACAGAAACATAAACCCCATTAAACAATCATGCTACAATAAAGCAAATGGGAACTAGGAAGAACTCAACAAAATTTTCATATACCTAACACTTAACTCCAACGTGCCCATGGTGGTCTTCTTTTTGTCTTCCTATTTTAGATTTTTAAGAGGAAGAAAGAGATCTTCTGTTTCTGAATTGTTGACAATCTCTGAGCATTACCCTTCCACATTTGGTGGCATTCACTATACTGCTCCCTTTCATTGAATATGATACGAAAGAACAGGAGGAGAAGTATCGTCAGGCATTTTGATAATATGAATGGCCCAGAGGCCAGTATTTTATTTAGAGACTAGCTTTCACAGACACACTTTCACCTAATATTTTATTATAAAAGCTGCCAAACATACAGCCAAAGCAAAGAATTTTTATAGCAAACATACATCTACTCCAGAGAATGTCAAGTGAAGAAATTCAGTAAATCTGGACTAGGTCCTAAGCAAGTATGTTTTAATAAAACATCCTAGGTAAGTTTGCTGTGTATCTCCAGTTGAGCAGCACTGGTCTTAAAAATATTAGACTTAAATTTTAAAAGACAATTATCAAATAAACATTTTAAAAAATAAAACAAAACCACACATATACTTGTGAACTAGATTCTATACTTAACATATGATTATATTCACTTTATCACTTTTTTATCCATCTCACCATTCCTGTCTTAATTCATCTTTTTTTAAAACATCTCATTTTTTATTTCATTTTTAAGCATTTCAAAGTAAGCTGCATACATCAGTACACTTCTCTTAACATTTTAACTTTTGTATTATTATCTAGAGTTCAGTAAGTTCTTACAGATTTTTAATGTAAAATTTATACACAATGAGTTCGAGTTTCTTAGATTCCACATATGAGTGATATCCTACAGTATTTCTTTCTCTGATTTATCTCACAGCATAAGATCCTTGAGGTCCATACATGAACGGGTAAAAACAAAGAGCAGAGTATTGGTTCCCAAGGGCTGATAAGTGGGGATAGGGGGATGTTTAAGGCTGAGACTTGCAACTAGCAGAGAAATAAGTCTTGGAGATCTAATGCACAGTACTGTTATAGACAATAATAATGTAAAAAAAAAATCAGAGATGCTAAGGCAGTAGACCTTAATTATTCCCAATACAAAAAGTAAGAATAATTATGTGATAGAGATGTTAGCTAATACTACAAATGACAATGGTATTGCAATTTAAAAATGTATCAATTCAATATGGTGTACACAGACTTATACACTGTTATAAGTAAATATATTTCAGTTTAAAAGCTATACACAATGAAATGCACAGATTTGCAGTGTACCTTTGCGCGACCTAACAAATGCAATCACCTGTGCACAACCCAAAGCCCTGTGAAGATACAGAACATTCCCGTCATCCCAGGAAGTGCCCGCCTGTCTTTCTAAGTAAATCTCTATCTCTAATCCCCAGAGGCAACTGCTATTTTGCATTTTTTTCCTACCCTGCATTAATTTTACCTGTCCCAGAACTTCATACTGCTGTCATGTTTGATTTACTAAAGGATGTTTATTGACAGCTCATGACTATTTTTTTCCAGTTTTTATTTATTTATTTTTTGGGGGTTTTGTCATACACTGACATGAATCAGCCATGGAGTTACATGTACCATCCCGATCCCCCCTCCCACCTCCCTCATGACTATTGTAATATGGATAAACATAAACATAAACATAAACATAAACAGTAGTAATACATTCACGTGGAAGGAGTTGGCATGAAAATGGTTTTGTGTAATACTTTACCCTTATCAATTGCTAAGTACCATGCATTGTGTTAAACACTCATTATCTCAGTTAATATTCCCTCATATGGAATAGGCTATATTATTATCTTCATGGTGTATTTAAAGAAATGGAGGCCTAAAGATGTTAAGTAACTTGCTTAAATCCACCGAGCAAAAGAACAACAAAGCCATAATAGGATCCCTGGCCATTCCAGCTCCAAAGTCCTCAATGTACTCTACTGTTCAGCCTAGGGCAGTAAAACACACTGCTAAATAGAAAACGTTCTGTTGCCACGTGTTAATATAATACATCACAAGACCCTTCCACTGAACAAAGAGACAATGTCACCTTGTACATGTCACATATGCTCATCATTAGGAATATTTTAAGACTGATTTCTAGCTTCCATTTTTAAAGAATGAAAGCATGTACGTTTAAATGAAAAAATATCTGTCCACATGTCAGTTAATGAAACTGTCCACATTAGAGTTTTGCTTTAGTTTATGAGGATAAATGGTACTTAAAGGGCAGGATTGCTGAGGGGAGTGGAGATTCACAAGACTTTCTGGAAGATAATTGACTTTCTATAACAAAAGGCTTAAAATATGCATATTCTTTGTCCAAAAATTATGTCTATAGGAATTTACCCTTAGGAAATGATGTGTATGACAATGTATATTGCAGTGTTATTTATAACAGCACAAGATAAATACTCAGATGTTCATTAATACTATTTTATGAATACAGAGTAGAATACTATACAACCATTACAAATTGCATTGTAAAAGAATATTCACTAGAAAATGTGTTTACAGATCATCAAGTAAAGGTTGATGTAGGTTTCAAAACAATGTGGGCAATACACTTTTTAAGATAAAAGATATGCTCATGGAAAAATAATAATTTGTGTTACCTTTGGATAGTAGGGTTATTTCTTTAAAATTTTCTGCCTTGAGCTTATATTTTTTCTTGTAACTAGTATCGAAAAGATTGGGAGTGAGATGGGTAGAAAAAATGCAGTGACTAACACCAACCACATGCATAGCTGGTTCTATTTATGTACATGATTTATTGAGTGCCTAGAAAAGTCCGGCACCAAATTAGGTACTTTATATGCAATATTTGATCCTAATATGTCTGTGGCATTGATATTATTATTGTAATCTTACAGATGATGAAACAAGAGACCAAAAGAGGTTTAATAGGAGCAAAGTGGTATGATAATAGCAAAATGGTATGATGATAAGGGTCTTATCATAATAAGAGGTAACATTCATTAAGTGCTTATTTGTGCCAGACATTATTCTAATTAATTCATAAAGTATTATATAATTTAAGCTTCACAACAACCTCATTACAGTAAGCATTTACATTTACAGATGAGAAAACCAACACACAGAGGTTAGGTAATTTGTCCACAGTCGAACACCTAGTAACTGGTAAAGCTGACTTTCAAGCCCAAGCAGTCTGGCTCTAGAGCCAGATCCTAACTACGACATTATAGCACACGACACCAGGCTTCTGCAGTTAGTGGACACAAGAAAATTTGAACCCAGGCCTTGTACAGCACAGAAGAAGCATGCTTTGTGTTCATTTGGGCATATGCATGATATTGAATTGAGCCACAATTTTACCCCATTGCCTTTGGTACCTGAGGGAAAAACATGAGAATGATGGCTATAGAATCAGTTAGACAGGATCTCAGAAATCATCTAGCAGCTCAACATGCTCATTCTGCAGATATAAGTGGAGGCCCAGAGAGTAAAAGTGGATTACTTAAAAGAAACATCAGCAGCTAATGGCATGAATGTACTTAGAATTGGGGACTTGTAAAATAGTATATTTCCATTGCCCTGTGCAACCTACCAACCAGTCTTCACGGAATTACCACAGAGTTCAAATCTGGGTTAACTGACCCAGGCTAACCAAACATAATTTGTTCAAACAGTACTACATAATACATATCTATTTTTTTCTGTATGTCACATGTTCTCACAGTAAGTTTTAAAGACCATCTTAACTGTTTTGAATGAATGGGAGACCATTAGAGAGAAGCTAGTGTTCAGTCATCAGGACTGTAAAGGAATTATTGCTGCTTTTAAAAGCACTGAATGTATCCCTAGAATGGAAAAGCAGTACGTAGCAGAAACAAGATTAAATGCATTTTATTGAAAAAGTGACTCATAGCATTAGGTTTCTATCATTTGATTGTACGTCCTCATTAGTCCCTGAAATAATCACCTTCATGTCATAAGGAGGTCGATTTCTTCTTTAATGTCTTATCTCTCCTAGCCTATGTTTTTTGTGACTATCTAAAATACTAGTGAGGGAGAAGTATAGCACTTTATAAACAACAGAGTGGAGAAGCCTCCCCATCTCCCTATCACAACTTAGTAGTTACTCTGGAGGTGATAAAACGTCACTTGCATATAACTGATCATATACAGCAACACTCTAATAAGCTCGTATGGAATAGAAGAGAAATCTAGCAGTATGGAGCTTTCTTATTCAATGTTTGGAGATAAGATCTTTGATCCTCTGCATATTTATGAAGAACAATTGAATTTTTGAGACAACATAAGTGGCCCCATATGTTGGATATTGATTTGGTTTGGTATATCATTAAGAGGTAGAAGAAAGACAGAGAAAGACAGAGAACTGTTGGCTATTATGATGGCAACTACAAGCAACAATCAAAATTCCTGAGCACGGTAATTCCATCTTGATGCATACCAAAGGGTTTCCAAATGCAGCTTCATAAGTAAAGTATTACAGCATAATGGATAAATTCAACAGTCGCAGCAGAGCAACATTTAAACGAATTCATATTTGAGTGGAATCCAAATCACAGTCCTTGGTGAGGGTAGATAATAAAATGAGTTCTGGTACTGAGGTTCCTGTTTTCTTATTAACAAGCTGAGATTAAGAGTCTCTGCTGAAAGTGATCTATACTTTGATGTACATTATGAAACACAGCAATGCAAATGCTACGTATTGTCAAAGGCTTTGCAGTCCATTGTTGGAAAGCAAAACTACTGCCTAAATGTGTTTTCATAGTCCCTGAAAAAAGTAGGAGCAGAAAGACAAATGCACAGTGCTAGACTTCAGCTATGTGCTCATAAAATCAGATCATCTGTCTAAGCACATTGCTTTTCCCAGGGGACCTGAGGATATACTAAAATGTTGCTATCAATTTCATACAATTGGGTTTTTTCCACAGAGGAAATGATAAAAATGCAGTTCAAGAGTTTATGTGTAAGTAGTACTCTCCTTTGCATCTGTTTTAATATTCAACTTCAAATTTAAAAAGGAAAAGCAAGATATTGCCAAAAGGAAATGGGCATATAAGGAAATTGAAAAAAATATCTTTAAGACTGATGAGACTCAGTGGAGGTAAATGGGAATATAATAAATGCTCCTGTAAGGATTTTAAAGGGGGAAAATGTACTATCTCTTTTTAAACCCTACATACAACATAATTCTGAGGGTATCTGTTAGCACTAAATGATGTGATTTAATGTGGCACTTGAAATTCTATAGGAAATAGACAGAAATCTACAGCTTTCTAACAACAGATGCATAAATAACCAATGAATTTCTTCTTTTATATCTTGTAAACATACTTATGAGATGAGTTTCCAAACCTGCATTCACTTAGCTACAAGCATTAGACTAAATTTTTACCCAGAAGAAGGAATTTAACTTACTTCCAGATAAAAGCTGAGCCTGATTTTTAAAAAAATAATAAAGAGGAAGACTGCAATGAAAAGATCTTCAGTCTATGGGAGAAGGCGAGGGTGGAATGATCTGAGATACATCGAAACATGTATATTATCAAGTGTGAAACAGATCGCCAGTCCAGGTTGGATGCATGAGACAAGTGCTTGGGGCTGGTGCACTGGGATGACCCAGAGGGATGGGATGGGGAGGGAGGTGGGAGGGGGGATTGGGATGGGGAACACATGTAAATCCATGGCTGATTCATGTAAATGTATGGCAAAAACTACTACAATATTGTAATTAGCCTCCAACTTATAAAAATAAATGAAAAATTAAAAAAAAAAGAAAAGGTCTTGAGTGAAGTTATTAGGGCCAAATCACATTCAGATATGGTAGTGGAATTTGGATATTTACTCTTTTTAAAAATTATAAAATGCATTTTTATTGTGATACAAAAACACAAAATACAAAGTTTACTGCCCTATATCATTTTATTTTATTTTATTTTATTTTTATTAGTTGGAGGCTAATTACTTCACAACATTTCAGTGTGTTTTGTCATACATTGACACGAATCAGCCATGGATTTACAAGTATTCCCCATCCCGATCCCCCCTCCCACCTCCCTCTCCATCCCATCCCTCTGGGTCCTCCCAGTGCACCAGGCCCGAGCACTTGTCTCATGCATCCAACCTGGGCTGGTGATCTGTTTCACCATAGATAATATACAGGCTGTTCTTTTGAAACATCCTACCCTCACCTTCTCCCACAGAGTTCAGAAGTCTGTTCTGTACTTCTGTGTCTCTTTTTCTGTTTTGCATATAGGGTTATCATTACCATCTTTCTAAATTCCATATATATGTGTTAGTATGCTGTACTGTTCTTTATTTTTCTGGCTTACTTCACTCTGTATAATGGGCTCCAGTTTCATCCATCTCATTAGAACTGATTCAAATGAATTCTTTTTAATGGCTGAGTAATATTCCATGGTGTATATGTACCACAGCTTCCTTATCCATTCGTCTGCTGATGGGCATCTAGGTTGCTTCCATGTCCTGGCTATTATAAACAGTGCTGCGATGAGCATTGGGGTGCACGTGTCTCTTTCAGATCTGGTTTCCTTGGTGTGTGTTTTCTTACTTTTAAAGAGACCAAAAGAGGTTTTATAGGAGCAAAGTGGTATGATAATAGCAAAATGGTATGATGATAAGGGTCTTATCATAATAATAAGAGGTAACATTCATTAAGTGCTTATTTGTGCCAGACATTATTCTAATTAATTCATAAAGTATTATATAATTTAAGCTTCACAACAACCCCATTACAGTAAGCATTTACATTTACAGATGAGAAAACCAACACACAGAGGTTAGGTAACTTGTCCACAGTCGAACACCTAGTAACTGGTAAAGCTGACTTTCAAGCCCAAGCAGTCTGGCTCTAGAGCCAGATCCTAACTACGACATTATAGCACACGACACCAGGCTTCTGCAGTTAGTGGACACAAGAAAATTTGAACCCAGGCCTTGTACAGCACAGAAGAAGCATGCTTTGTGTTCATTTGGGCATGTGCATGATATTGAACTGAGCCACAATTTTACCCTGTTGCCTTTGGTACCCCAGGGAAAA
Source organism: Muntiacus reevesi (assembly GCF_963930625.1). Classification (NCBI taxonomy): domain Eukaryota; kingdom Metazoa; phylum Chordata; class Mammalia; order Artiodactyla; family Cervidae; genus Muntiacus; species Muntiacus reevesi. Next base: position 126,051,780 of record NC_089271.1, on the reverse strand, counting down.
ACATGAGAATGATGGCTATAGAATCAGTTAGAAAGGATCTCAGAAATCATCTAGCAGCTCAACATGCTCATTCTGCAGATATAAATGGAGGCCCAGAGAGTAAAAGTGGATTACTTACTATATCATTTTAGAGTGTATAGTTCAGCAGTATTAAGTATATTCCCATTATGGTGAAACAGATCTCCAAAACTATTTCATCCTGCGCATGTGAAACTCTAAACCCATTAAACAACTTCTCTTTCCTCAATCTCCTCAGCCTCTGGTAACCACCATTCTAATTTTTCCCTCAAATTTGACTATTTTACATACCTCATGTAAGTAGAATCATAAAATATTTGTCTTTTTGTGACCAGTGTATTTCACTTAACTTGAAGTTCTCAAGCTTTAACCATGTGACTGGATCTCCTTCCTTTTCAAGGCTGATTAATTGCATGTACTATTGGCCATTCATCCATTGATGAACACTTGGCTTGCTTGCACCTCTTGGTTACTGTGAATAATGCTGCTATGAACATGGGTATGCAAATATCTCTGAGATCCTGCTTTCTATTCTTTTGAATATATATCCCAAATTGAGATTGCTGGATCATGTACCAGCTCTATTTTTATTTTTACGAGAAATCTCCATACTGTTCTCCATAGTAGTTGTATCATTTTACATTCCCACCAACAGTGCAGAGTTCCATTTCTCCACATCATTGCTAACACTTGTTATTTCTTGTCTTTTTCATGATAGCCATCCTAATGGGTATGAGGTGACACTTCATCATGGTATTGATTTGTATTTCTTTGATGATTGGTGGGCTGGAGGAAGCACAAGCTGGAATCAAGATTGCCAGGAGAAATATCAATAACCTCAGATATGCAGATGACACCACCCTTATGGCAGAAAGTGAACAAGAACTAACTAGCCTCTTGATGAAAGTGAAAGAGGAGAGTGAAAAAGCTGGCTTAAAGCTCAACATTCAGAAAACTAACATCATGGCATCCGGTCCGATCACTTCATGGCAAATAGGGCATGGGGAAATAGTGGAAACAGTGGCTGACTTTATTTTGGGTGGCTCCAAAATCACTGCAGATGGTGATTGCAGTCATGAAATTAAAAGATGCTTACTCCTTGGAAGGAAAGTTATGACCAACTTAGACAGCATATTAAAAAGCAGAGACATTACTTTGCCAACAAAGGTCCGTCTAGTCAAGGCTATGGTTTTTCCAGTGGTCATGTATGGATGTGAAAGTTGGATTATAAAGAAAGAGAAGACTGGAGAAGACTCTTGAGAGTCCCTTGGACTGCAAGGAGATCCAACCAGTCCATCCTAAAGGAGACCAGTCTTGGGTATCCCTTGGAAGGACTGATGCTGAAGCTGAAACTCCAATACTTTGGCCACCTGATGTGAAGAGCTGACTCATTGGAAAAGACCCTGATGCTGGGAAAGATTGAGGGCAGGAGGAGAAGGGGACGACAGAGGATGAGATGGTTGGATGGCATCACCGACTCGATGGATATGGGTTTGGGTAAACTCCGGGAGTTGGTGATGGACAGGGAGGCCTGGTGTACTGTGGTTCATGGGGTCGCAAAGAGTCGGACATGACTGAGTGACTGAACTGAACTGAACTGATGATTGGTGATGTTAGCATCTTTTCATGTGCTTGTTGACTGTTTTTCATATCCTATTTGGAGAAATGTGTATTCACAGGCATTTATTCTTATGCTTCCAAAAACATGGGAAAATATAAGAAAATGTCATGCTGGGTCAGCCCCATTTTCTTCTCTGACAGAATATTTCATGTTGTTTTGTGGCAAAGTGTGATTACTGACAAGATATCAACCTCAACATCTTTAGTTTTTACATAATAGCCTGTTCTTGATAATCCTTTTTAGGATAAATAGATCCAAACTCTGTTTGAGCCTAAATGGTATTATTAGCTTGGGCAACCTCTTAGGGTAACAATTTTTTGTATTAACAGCTATATAAAAGTGGATTTCAATTTATTTGTTCTAGGGTCCTTTCTTTCAAATTTTAGGCCACCCTGTCCATATGCCCCATTCAAATGTTATATGCAAGTGTTCATAAAGAAGTCTATAGTCTCTCCATGTTATTCATAGTTTTTAAGAGCTTTTTTTTTCTTTTTAAAAAAAATAGTGTCAGGGTATCTATGGATTGGGCTTTCCTGGTGGCTCAGCGGTAAAGAATCCATGTACAATGCAGGAATCACAGGAAAGGCAGGTTCAATCCCTAGGTCAGGAAGATCCCCTGGAGGTGGGCATGGCAACCCACTCCAGTATTCTTGCCTGGAGAACCCCATGGACAGAGGAGCCTGGCAGGCTACAGTCCATAGGGTCACAAAGAGTAGGACACGACTGAAGTGACTTAGCACACGTGCACACATCTATTGGGTTGGCCAAAAAGTTTGTTTGCATTTTAACAAACTTTTTGGCCAACCCAATATCTATACCTTAATTTTTCTAAGTTTAAGCCTTAGTTCTATAATCTACTTTTTTTTTTAATTTGAGATGACTGGTTTATTATTTTACTTATTTATTTATTTATTGGTCTTCATTGTGGTGCAAGAGCTTCTGATTACAATGGCTTCTCTTACTGGACAGCATGGACTCCAGGCCCATGGGCTTCAGTAGTTGCAGAACGCAAGCTCAACAGTTGTGGCACATGGACTTAGCTGCCCCATGGCATGTGGAATCCTTCTGGACCAGGAATTGAACCATGTCCCCTGTACTGGCAGGAGGATTCTTATCTACCATACCACCAGGGAAGTCTATAATCTATTCTTAAATGGTAATACTCTATGATCTAGAACAGTATTCTTGTGATTTTCCAAGTGAGGTAGCTAGTAGCTAATGGGAGAGATCTTTAAAAATCTTTTTTTTTTTGGTAGCTATTATTTCCTCTTGCCTCTTAATCAGAAGTAATATCTGCCCTACCTCTTCAATTGCCTCTGGATTGTATATTCACTAAGGGTAGAGACCAAGTCTTAATTTTCACATTCCTGTCTCATACTTCAAAGGTACTCAAAGAATAAATATTGATTTGAAAGATGTTTTTGCTTCTTCTAAAAGGCTCTTGATTCCCTGTACAGAATGAATGAGGCTTGGGGACTCTAAAATAACTGTCTCACTTGTGAGAAAATAATCTCTTGCATTCCTGAGTGTAAAAGGACAATTATCATTCACAGCAATTATTTCTAATTATTCGTATTTCTATTAACAAGTCTTTCCTCACTCAGTTGTCTCAAACCGAGATGAGATGTGACTCAACTATTTCTTTGACTTATTTGTTTCTTTTAGATTGTGAAAATAAAATGAAAGGTTATCACTGGAAAAACTATAACTTTGATTATACGGACCTTTGTCAGCAAAATGACGTCTCTGATTTTTAATACACTATCTAGGTTTGTCATATCTTTCCTTCCAAGGAGCAAGTGTCTTTTAATTTCATGGCTGCAGTCACTGTCCACAGTGGTTTTGGACCCCAAGAAAATAGTCTGTCGCTGTTTCCACTTTTCACCCATCTATATTATCCACATGTCATAGTTGAGGAAGCTGAGTTTCAGCTGCTAAGTTTAAGTAAATTTCCAAAGTCATGCAACTGGTAAATGATAGAATTGGGAATCTACTTCAGTTTTTTTGATTACTGGAATGCAATCTACATGAGAATAGGCATGTCTGTTTGTCTTTTTTTACTGCTATGTCCCCAGTATACAGAATCATGCCTAACAAACAAGTGCTGCTCAACAAATACATTTCTTTTCGGCCACATGCGGGATCTTAGTTCTCTGACCAGGGATCCAACCTGGGCACCTGGGGCAGTGGAAGCATGGAGGCCTAACCACTGGACTATCAGGGAATTACCTCAATAAATACTTTTAAATTTATGCATGAACAATGAAACCCATCTACTTAACCACTGTGCACATACTAACTCATGACATCCCTGAGTTCATTCCTAATGCTAATCATTAAGGTAACAGAATCTTCCTAATCACATGATCATGTAGCATTTCTCTTTTCAAAGTGAATATATATGAGCTTATTATTCCACTGAATGTGTTTTTATAGGAATATTTATTTTGACTCTTTTAATTATAGAATTGACATAATAATATTAGGACGATACATACTTATGAAAGTGAACTAATTGTCATGTCTCCCTGTTTAGAATACATCAGAATATTTTTTCATTCAACAGTGTATATAAACTGCATATAAACTAAACATGTCTATAAAAGGACATCTAGAGATATGTTAGAGTTACTAGGGCTGGCATACATGTATATATATATGTGTGTGTATACATATATATATAATGGTAGAGAAAGAAAATACTACATATTCTCTAATGTTTGACCAAGATGCTTTAGTAGTCTCCAAAATAAATGAAAATAAACAATTATGCTCCACGTTATAATAATGCCCTTCCAAGTCATCCTATCATTCTCTTCCTCTAAGTTAAACTCATGCTCTGTAGATGTAATTTTAATTCAAAAATTGATATTAAGAAACCCTACATCCCTTGAAGGGTAAATATCAAATTAGAATTTTCTATTAATGTAAATGTTCCTGTATTAAAAGGCTATGACCAACATACAAAAATTATTTACTTAGATTAGTAAGCTTACCATTTTTCATTCTCTTTATTTTTAAAGGTAATTTAGGTTCCAAGATGTGGCAGCTGTAATCCTTTCAAATTAGAAACAATTTGGAAAGCTACTGATAGGTAAGACTTTCAATCCTCTTATGATTTTATACATCTTCTCCATGAAGGCATAACAAAATACCATCTCACAGTTTTCAAAACTTCATTTCCCACCAGGGACCATTTAAAATGGGAACAAACATGGGAACTGGGCAAAATTTATGAGCACACATTTAAAATTAAACCAGATCTCAAATTTACTAGGAGTTAAGAGAAATTCATTCCTTTTGTAAAGAAATTCAATTATATTTCCCTTTGCAAATGCTGAAAGTCCATTCCCAATTTTACTCACCAGAGCAACCTGCTGATTTTATAGAATTGGTCTTCACTGGTTAGTTGGCTTACTTATTTATTTTTCTTTTTAAGGGAGTAGGTAGTGGGGAGAGCATTATATACCTTAATTACCCTTTCATTCATTTTCATTTTCCTCAGATATGTATTATACTCTTTTATTTGATGAGCCAGTTGACATGGTATACTTATCTGTATCATTTCTTTTTATTGAATTGTAATCTGTATTAGCAAGAACATTTTATTTTAAAGAAAAAGTATTTCAAACTAAATACAAACGAGTATAATAAGGACAGAGCCTAAGAGTTTACCACTAAGTTCTTCAGGTTAAAAATCTAGATGATCATTCTAATGCAACTTTTAAAGGATGTTGATCAACATTTGCTTTCATTAGCTTTCATTTCTCTGAAAGTCTTATTCATACATGTATAATAAAGGCACGAATGTTTTTTATAATGCCATAAGATAACAAAAGGAATGTCACTCAAATCAATACTCTAGCCTATTCAGCGTAACATTTCTTGAAGGGACAAACCGGCAAAGGGCACAGCTGTCCTCTGAAATATTAGCCTCAAAATCAAAGATGTGGCCTGAGGCAGAAACTTTCTTCTGATCAACGTCCATATTCTCCTTTTCTCTTGGACATACAGACAGAATACATTTCCCAGTCACAGTTTCCATTAGATGTGGTCATGTGACTGAGTTCTAGATAATGAAATGTGAAGGGTGACAAAAAGTGGTGTTTGACACTTCCAGTCTTCAGCCGGAAAACTTCCAACCCATGATTCTCAATCTCCTTCATCCACTGACTAAAAGAGAGAAGATTCAAATATGTAAGGATTCTAGTCCATTTGTTCCATGGAATGTTATGAAGTCATAAATATATTAAGAATTTTAACCACATAAGCATATTAGATATGCTGACCTTTGTCTCTCTGCACAACCCTGGCCAGAGCATCTCTGTCCATGACCTTCCCAAACCCACTCCTCTCTGCTCGCAGTCACAGTTCACTGGACCAGAATTGGACATCCAATCTCAGAGATAATCGTATGCTCTCTTCCTCATGCATCTTTCTCTCTCTCTGTGTATGTTGACTTCTCTTTGAGAAATCTAGACTTAGAAACCTGACAGCTAGGGAAGACAAGATGCAAATTCATTTATTGTCACCCTGCTTATTTAACTTATATGCAGAGTACATCATGAGAAACGCTGGGCCAGAAGAAGCACAAGCTGGAATCAAGACTGCCGGGAGAAATATCAATAACCTCAGATATGCAGACGACACCACGCTTATGGCAGAAAGTGTAGAACTAAAGAGCCTCTTGATGAAAGTGAAAGAGGAGAGTGAAAAAGTTGGTTTAAAGCTCAACATTCAGAAAACTAAGATCATGCCATCCAGTCCCATCACTTCATGGCAAATAGATGGGGAGACAGTGGAAACAGTGGCTGACTTGATTTTTGGGGGCTCCAAAATCACTGCAGATGGTGATTGCAGCCATGACATTAAAAGATGTTTACTCCTTGGAAGGAAAGTTATGATCAACCTAGACAGCATATTAAAAAGTAGAAACATTACTTTGCCAACAAAGGTCTGTCTAGTCAAGGCTATGGTTTTTCCAGTGGTCATGTATGGATATGAGAGTTGGACTATAAAGAAAGCTGAGCGCAGAAGAATTGATGCTTTTGAACTGTGGTGTTGGAGAAGACTCTTGAGAGTCCCTTGGACTGCAAGGAGATTCAACCAGTCCATCCTAAAGGAGATCAGTCCTGGGTGTTCATTGGAAGGATTGATGTTAAAGCTGAAACTCTAATACTCTGGCCACCTCATGGAAGAGCTGACTCATTGGAAAAGACCCTGATGCTGGGAAAGATTGAGGGCAGGAGGAGAAGGAGACGACAGAGGATGAGATGGTTGGATGGCATCACCGATTCAATGGAGATGGGTTTGGGTAACCTCCAGGAGTTGGTGATGGACAGGGAGGCCTGGTGTGCTGCGATTCATGGGGTCGCAGAGTCGCACATGACTGAGCGACTGAACGGAACTGAACTGAATAGGGAATTAGATACAAAAACATGCCATCAAGAATGAAATCTGAGAATAGAGCATACGTACAGGAAGAAACAGAGACCCCAGACGAAAACAGAACAATGAGAAGAACTCCATCTCTCATTAGGCCTTGTTGCACTCACTGTCCTTTCCCTATGAGATTATCCTGTTTAATTTTTTAAAAACTCCTTTTTTTACTAGATTTGGTTTTTTAAAGCAGTTCTGTTCACATTAACCAGATAATTTCTAAGGCAATAAGTGATTTTCCATGTTGGGAAACAAAACCCAGATTTCATGTATACGTGCATATACATATATACAGTACAGCCAGAACTATGTGCTGTCCCCCACCACACGCAAACACGCAACAATTCCAATTTCAAATCCATTTTGTGCAGAGATCTAGCGCCAAAGAAAATGGAAGAAAATCTTAATAGTTACTATCTTTGGGTGAGAGAATTTGTAGATATACTTTTGTTTCTGATTTCCTGTGTTTTTTCCTCTTTTTGAAATGAAGGTCTATTACTTCTATTACTTGTATAAGATCCTTCATGATTTGGCCTCTGCAGACCCCTCTGTCTCACCACTGCTATTGTCTCCCATGCTTCCTAAGCGCTGGCCCTCCTATGTCATATACAGTTTCCCAAATGTGCCATTTTTTTTCAGGCTCCTGTGCCCTTATGTAAGTATTTTAGAAAGAACAATATCAGAAGAGCTAAGAAATGCCCAAGAATAGTGTAGATAAAAAGAAAGTAAAGACAGAATAGAGAGTGAATATAGGAAGAATGAAGAGTGCTGGGGAATAGAAAGGAATACAATAAGGAAGGAAATTTTATAGAAAAGTATATGATGGGTGGCTATCTATGCAAAAGTATGAGATCATTTGTTAGTTGTTTCGGGGGTCACTCTGGCCTCCATTGCTATAGGCTGTGTAGCTATTAGTCAGCATTGATACACTAAATAGATTTAGTTTAGTGGTTGTTTTAGTTCATCTGGGCTACTATAACAAAATACCACAGACTGGGTGGCTTATAAACAACAGAAATATGTTTCTCACAGTTGTAGAAGCTGGACATCCACGATCAGGGTACCAGCATGGTAGGATTCCATGAAGGCACTCTTCTGGGTTGCAGACTACCAACTTCTTACTATGTAATCACATGGCAGAAGTGGGTAGGGAGCAATCTGAGTTCTCTTTTATAAGAGCGCTAATCCCATTAATAAATACCTTCATCCCTCGGGCATTATGTTTTACATATGAATTTGGGCATTCAATCTATAACATTCATTCAATCTATAACAGTGGTTTCCATCCCCAATTATGTTATTGACTGGAGAATTATGTAAATTAAACCCTCTAATGAAGGCTTAAGAAGAAAGGAATAGGAAAGGGGAAGGCAGGAGGGGAAAAAAGAAATTGCAAGAGTCTGAAGAGAGGTGGGTAAAGGGAGCAGGTAAGGAAACAGTGGATTTTGTCTCACTGTTAATCAAAAAGAGTGTTTCTCAGCTGGGGACAAACGGGCCCACAGTGGACATTTGGTAATGTCTGGGGACATTATTGGTTGTCACGACTGAGGAGCGAGCACTCCTGGCATCTGGGGTGGGAAAGAGGTCAGGGATGCTCCTCTACAGTCTCTAATGCACAGGACAGCCCCCCCACGGTAATGAATCATCCAGGCTGAAATATCAACAGGGCCAAGGTTGAGAAATCTTGGTCAAAAACTATTTCTCCAATTGGAACATGCAGTTTTGAAGTATTCAGTGTCCCTATGGGAGGGAATCTGTCATTCTTTAAAGGCTTGCAGAAAAAGATTTTCTTGCCAGGCACTCATGATCTTATCTTCTTCCCGAAGCTCACAGCTGTTCCTCCCCTGAGACTGTTTGCACCTGGGATTGTTCTAGTATCCAAACAAATATCCTGAACTGTAGGGTCAGAGAACATACAGGGCTCACTCAAAATTACCTCCAACATTTACCCTGCTGACCAAACAAGAAAATTTTTATAAAAGCTGGAGAATAGAAAGCATTTTCCACTTTCCATTTTTAAAATTGCTTTTCAAATTGTACCCCTCATGAACCTGTCATGAGGCATAAATCCAAAACCTGAACTACTGATTAAAACATGCACAATATATAATAATCACAGCCACTGAAACATTAACTCCCCTCAGGTTATACCGCCTAAGAAACAGTCAAACTCAGCTTTGTGGCATGTTCTAAACTCAGTGATTATATTCCCATTTGAGCATAAGAGACTTTTTGGAAATCAGGTCTTCCTTCCACAGAAATACTCTCTCCTTGGTTCCCTGCTGAGTGGATTAAAGAATGCAAACGAGGAACTCATTGGTTCACTTTAATTATTCAGGGACAACACAGAAAGATAAACAAGGTGAAACTAACTTCAAGAGTATAATGATTTCGTGTACTTCTTCGACCTCTAAATATACATTTCCATTTGGCAAATATATTATTAAACCTGAGCCTATTTTCTCTGCATTGTTGTCAATACTCAGAAAAAAATCATCATGAATTTACAGGACATGATACAGAAGTGCTGGTTGGAACTTAAACCGAAAACAGATTTGTGTTTTTACCTTTGAATAAGAAACTCAAAATGAAGTTATCTTTATTTCACAATTAGAAAATGACAATATGAAAGAAAATATTGCAACTACTGCAGCTTTACAACATGACCCAAGGCAAGATAAATTCTGCATAGGTGTTGCATGTTGCTGAATCTGTCTCTAGGAAGGGATTTGTTCTTAAATTCATTTATTCAACCAACTTGTACTGAACACCTATTGTGTATCAGACAAAACAGAAACATATACTAGTCTTGCACTGGCCTCAGAATGCCTTCTTGACTACACTTGCCTGCCATTACTACTACCCTCTGACACACAGGGATATATAGTGTTTTCCTCATTTCCTCTTGGCTAATGGAAATTCTGGAAGGAATCATGATTTCTCAACTTAAATGTATCTGACTTTTGGGGGGACTTCATACAATGCAATTAATTAGGAACTAACTAACTAGAAATCTTAATAGAATAGCATTCTTTCAGTAAAGAAGCAAATGACAAGAAGGCAAACAATAGAACAACAGAGTTAATAAAGCCAGAAACAACTGCAAATATCATTTAACTGAGGTTGGAAGAAGAAAGAGACTTTAACAAGTTCATACATCCATTTCGTTGCAGAACGGGACTTGTACTCGTGATTTCTAACTCTAAACTCAGTGCTTTTTCAACTACACACAAGAGGCCATCCAAAATTTTCAAAGTATATCCAGAGACATTTGGCCCTGTGTACAATATCTTTTACATCTAGAGTACTATACAATAAAAAAAAATTATGTTCACAATGACAACCCTCACTTACTGTAAGATTTTCAATTATAAGAGATTAAATTATGATCATTTGGATTAAAATGGAAAGTACATTCACATTTAAGAAAAATTTTGAATAAGACTGGTAATTTTTCAAAAGTTCTATTTAACCTTAAGCTAACTACCAAATCCAATTAACCAGAACCCTCAGTTTTCTGGATTTTTAGACTCATCAAGATTTTAATATAAATAGAATAAAATCGAGATTATGTCTGCAGGCAGGGAAATTTAACTGAACTATAAATATTCACCAAAAGACAAAAAGAAATGACGTGGGGTTCTTTATATTCCTAAGACAAATTGTTATAGTACAAAGAGTATTGGATTGGTTGTATGCAGACTTGCATTCTAACTCCAAATCTTATAATAAACTGCCATAAGGAAATATTAGTAAAATTTCCCAAGACCCAGTTTCATTATCTTTAAACTGGACATTATTTTTATTGTACAATTCTTAGGGTTGTTTAGAGTTTAAAATGAGATAATGAGTGAAAGGACTTTGGACAATAGAAAATCAAACATAATTATATATACACATATGCCTACATGTGCACACACATATGCATATATATACAATATGTTATCTAAAATCTGAGTCTTTTGAATGTTACAAATAAGGAAAAGTATTTAGCTACAAGCATATCTAATAAAAAGCAACCAGCCATGCTGTTATAAAAGTATCTAAGTTAATGACACTATTCAGTATGGTAAGTGACAAATTTGAAAGATCTGACTTCATAGACCAAAACCAACCCAATTATTTAGTTGAAAGGTTGAATGGTGGGGAAATAGCAGATTGCAAAGATTTTATTTGTAAAGAAAAGCAATTTACTTAGGAGGCTTATATAATGCCACAAAAGGAATGAATCAATGATATTTGTGTTTTTATATTGTACTTGATATTTTGCTAGTTCAGTAGGAAATAGTCATAAGTTAGCATTTATGTTATCAGCAAAGCTCTATACATACATGTCACTACTGAATACCTTCATCAACAACAGGGGGTGCCTAGTGTTTTGTGTGTGCCAGATGGAGACCAGAGTTTGAGTTATAATCTTGGAATGGCCAATAATATCTGCTTGCCCTTGGAAATATGACTTATATTCAAGAGTCAACTTTAAATAAGTGTGGTATTGATATATCTTCCAGTATGAGATTAGCAAAGACAAATTTCTAGGACCTAAAGGATGAATTGTTCCCCAAAGGCAGTGTCATTCCCAGTTGTATGAGACTTGGTAACCCAGGAAGCCTGCACCATTGTAGGATCATGCAATTTTCTTCAGCATTATGTGAGCATCTCTGCAAGTTTCCATATTCTTTACCATTAAGGAAACTTAATCTCTAACTTGATTTGTAGGTTTCTTTCTGTCAGTCACATCACCATCCTGGTAACTGTTGTGTACCTCCTTATTAAATGTAGCTCCTCCCATTTTCTTTTTCCTCCTTCCAATTTATATGAATACTTTGCCCAGATTCAGCTTCTTCTCAATCTACTATTCCATTTCAAAACAGTACTCTGCCTTCTATTTCTCTTTTCTTACCTCTTCCCAGTTCTTTTTTTTTTTTTCATGTATTTTTATTAGTTGGAGGCTAATTACTTTACAATATTGCAGTGGTTTTTGCCATACAGTGACATGAATCAGCCATGGAGTTACATGTATTCCCCACCCCGATCCCCCGTCCCACCTCCCTCTCCACCCGATCCCTCTGGGTCTTCCCAGTGCACCAGGCCCGAGCACTTGTCTCATGCATCCAACCTGGGCTGGTGATCTGTTTCACCATAGATAGTATACATGTTTCGATGCTGTTCTCTCGAAACATCCCACCCTCGCCTTCTCCCACAGAGTCCAAAAGTCTGTTCTGTACATCTGTGTCTCTTTTTCTGTCCTGCATATAGGGTTATCATTACCATCTTTCTAAATCCCATATATATGTGTTAGTATACTGTACTGGTCTTTATCTTTCTGCCTTACTTCACTCTGTATAATGGGCTCCAGTTTCATCCATCTCACTAGAACTGATTCAAATGAATTCTTTTTAACGGCTGAGTAATATTCCATGGTGTATATGTACCACAGCTTCCTTATCCATTCGTCTGCTGATGGGCATCTAGGTTGCTTCCATGTCCTGGCTATTATCAACAGTGCTGTGATGAACATTGGGGTGCACGTGTCTCTTTCAGATCTGGTTTCCTCGGTGTGTATGCCCAGGAATGGTATTGCTAGGTCATATGGCAGTTCTAGTTCCAGTTTTTTAAGGTATCTCCACACTGTTTTCCATAGTGACTGTACTAGTTTGCATTCCCACCAACAGTGTAAGAGGGTTCCCTTTTCTCCACACCCTCTCCAGCATTTATTGCTTGTAGACTTTTGGATAGCAGCCATCCTGACTGGCGTGTAATGGTACCTCATTGTGGTTTTGATTTGCATTTCTCTGATAATGAGTGATGTTGAGCATCTTTTCATGTGTTTGTTAGCCATCTGTATGTCTTCTTTGGAGAACTGTCAGTTTGGTTCTTTGGCCCATTTTTTGATTGGGTCATTTATTTTTCTGGAATTGAGCTGCAGGAGTTGCTTGTATATTTTTGAGATTAATCCTTTGTCTGTTGCTTCATATGCTATTATTTTCTCCCAATCTGAGGGCTGTCTTTTCACCTTGCTTATAGTTTCCTTCGTTGTGCAAAAGCTTTTAAGTTTCATTAGGTCCCATTTGTTTATTTTTGCTTTTATTTCCAATATTCTGGGAGGTGGGTCATAGAGGATTCTGCTGTGATTAATGTCGGAGAGTGTTTTGCCTATGTTCTCCTCTAGGAGTTTTATAGTTTCTGGTCTTACATTTAGATCTTTAATCCATTTTGAGTTTGTTTTTGTGTATGGTGTTAGAACGTGCTCTAGTTTCATTGAACAAGTGGTTGACCAGTTTTCCCAGCACCTCTTCCCAGTTCTTAAAACCTATTGCAGTCTTGCTTCAATCTTATCACTGTACTGAAATTAGCTGCTTAAAAATCAAGAAGCCTGTAATGGACAGAATCAGTGGTGTTTTCTCATCCACATCTTATTTAATTCCTCTGAGGCACTTGGAAATCATGATCACTATCTCCTTGAAATTTTCTTCTCTCTGTTCTGTTCCATTCTAAGATTACTCCTCAAACACCAGTGTTGGTTTTCTCTTATTTGTGGACTCTTAAAATGTGTTTCCATGGGTTTGGTTTACTGTCTTCTTCTTATAAGAAACACTCCTATAGGTTTTATAGTATTTCCTCCATTATTCATGGAAATTCAGTTATTATTAATACATTGACTCATGAAATTCGTAATTATCCATGTCTATCATGAAGTGGCTTCATTACATACTAACTGGTAGCCTTGTGGTACATTGCTCAACTTCTATAAACCTCAGTTTTAAAAACCTTAAGTTGGAATAAATATGATGATGGCTTGGCACAATAATTGGCATATAGTATAAGCATTCGGTAAGTGGTAGGAGAAAAACACTTTCCATTTTTCTTCCTTTTCTGGAACACAGATCCATATTTGCAGCTACTTATTAGATACTGGACATCTCAAACTGGATGTCCTACATACATGCTTCCAAAATAAGACTCACTGTTGGCTTCTACAAACTACTGCTTCTGATTTCAGAAACCTACTCCATCTGGAGTTTCTTGCTCAGTTTCTCTATTAGTCTGTCCATATACCCTACAAAAATTTTGTTGAACTATATAAACCAAGAACGAAGGAGGCAAAGTGAAAAAAAGGGCACAGTCCTTTACTCGAGATGCAACAGGGAATAAAAACAAGTAAATAAAGTCTCTCCAGTGCAAATGTACAATGGAGTAAGATCTCCATAGACAAACCAACAGGGTGCTATGAGACCACAGATAAAGGGAAATTCTATGAAAGTTGTTGTGGGGAAGTGAGGGCAAGTAAAAGAAGACTTTTAAGAGGTATCTTGGTCCCCTGTCCCCCGTCCCCCATATTACATCTAGCCAGGCCACAATTTCTACAATATTAGTACCTTCAATATAATTAACATTTTAGGGTAAAGGCTGTCTCCCCCACTAGAATGTCAGCTCCATGAAGACAGAGATTTTGTCTGAATTTTTCTTTGATGTAGCCCCAGCAACTAGAATAGTGGATGGTACATGGTAGACACTCAATAAATATTTGTCAAAACTTCTTAAAACTTATCTATGCTAGAATTAATTCATCATAGTGTTTACAATGAGCTGTTTTTCATTTAAAATAGTCACTTTGTGCACATTCTTATACCCTCAGATATCACACCAGAAAATTAGCAGAATGGCAAAGCAGATGTTATTGTTTATTTGCTTATTTGTTTGCCAAATGGGGCAATTCTTTTTGAGTTTTCCTCTTCTTTAAATGGAATACTCAGTACTACATTTTCACCATTCTTGCTGAGACATTTCAAAGAACTCAGGACTTAACCTGGTCTTATCTTTTGCTTTTAAAGCTACAAACTTTTTTGTCTTGTGGAATTAATAAAGAAGCAGCTGGATTTTCCCAAAGGGAGATGTTTAGTAGAATGTCTTTGATACACACACACACACACACACACACACACACACACACGTGCATGCGCTCCTCTCTGTAGAAAATAAGGAGAACAATTGACAGAAAAATAATTTTTTGCTACCTCAAATATATTTCATAGTTTTAGTAAAATATAAGGGACAAGTGTCTATTAACTCAACATGGCAATGAAAATAATTATTATGATTAACTGGATATGTAACTTTGTAATCAATGAGTTGTTAAGAACTAGCTCCTTTCTGGATCAAAACCAGATATTTCTGTTTTAAATATATAACCCAGGATAGGGAAGTATATATGAATGATGAGGGAGGGCAGAAAGGTTAGTACTGAGATGCCTCTAAAATGTATTTTTTGTTTGCTATAGTTATATATTTCCCCAATCAATTCATTATGTCAAAATTCCCTAAAAACATCTGTTTATATTCACATCTGGATTACTAAATAAATCTTCTCCATATTAAAACCAGGTTTCATCTCACCTATGGTGAAATTTCCTTTCTTTATAAAATGAAACACATGTTTGCCTGTGGTTTTAATTTTGAATTGAAACCATAAATAGTCAATTCAAAAGCATTTTAAAAAATAATACCACCACCAAAGTGACAAGAGATTATATCACAATAATCTCCAAAATACTGCTCTTCACTGCCCAAGCACAATAGACTACTATAGATATATTTTTATTCTCAATATGTAAAATATATTTTAACAGCTACAGAGTTTTCCTTCATGTAAATTTAGCATCTTCCACATCCATCATTTGGTGTATGCTGAAAAGCTTGGTTGACTCCTGTTCATCTGTAATAAACAGGATTTATAGGTCATAGATTAGTTCCACGAAGTCTTTTCCTGTCTTAAAAAGAATCTTTAAATCTGTGGCTGAAGATAGATTTTGCTAACCCCAGTGCTGTTAAAGGATTAAAGCACGTAATATTGTTGGATCTAAGCACTGAATATGTACATTCTGAGCTATTTTTTTTTCTTTAGTCATTATTAAAGGAAAAAAAAAGGTCTCTGAATCTATTTTTCCAGAGCGAATGTCCTAAGGGGGGGAAAAATTCTACTTCTAAATGTTAGGTAGATTTTAGTAGTACTATAAAATAAAGAAAGTTAACTACCACTAGAAACCTTACATTTATGGGTTAATATTTAAAGAGTGCTATCCCATAGATATTTAAATCATGGCCATCACCACTAATGAATATTTCTTCCAAATGATTTTTATTTCCCCAAGATAGACACTAGCTCTGTAAGTCTGCTAACAAGCATTGGTCATGTAGATTTCTTTTCTTTTTCCGTTCCTTATCAACATTTCCTCTGGCAATGGCGCTGGCTCTTCTTTTGTAAAAATAACCCATTGGCTCCCCTGAGTTGTCACACTGGCCTAAAGCCAGCAAGGGCAGTTAGCCACATAACAAGCTACAGCCATCTGTCGAAATATGCTAAAAATCAATGAGGATAGTTGGTATCCATTCTTCTGGCTAGGCCTGACTCCTCCACACAATTCTGATTTGTCATTGTGAGTTGGAGTGGTTATGTTAATATCAAATCCAAGTTCTCCCTAGTATTGAATATCATGGCAAAATCTTTCAGCAAGATTCATTTTGGTGACTAGTTTAGGGAGTCTACAATAAGCCACTTGGCCAGATGGAGGAAATAGATGCTCCAACACTCCAAAATTGTTCTAAGAGCAAATGTAGTAAACACAAGTGGTTTCAGCTCCACAGCAACCAGCTAGACATATCATTTAACTAAAGGCCAATATCTGACAATTTCTCAACCTCCACTGTTGACAACTCCACCTCCCAGAAGGTAGAGAAAATAAGGAGACTTGCTTCTTGCACTGACTGAAAAAGAGAAATTGGTGAAGTGAAGGTGACAGAAACTTATAGAGAAAGCAACGATTTTAGCTGAAAGTCCATAAGCACTCTATAAAGCAAAATCCTAGACTTTAGGAAATTGGTTTTCTACAGTGAAGTAGGCATGCGTGAGTCCATGCCTGGAGACAGTAAAAAAAAGTGTGGGGGGGAGGTGAATAAAGAGTCAGCTGGGGATATTTGCTGGCTATTGAAATCAGTGTGTCTCTACTGGGTACTCTCCATCCAGTATTTCTAAATAGCATGTACTGAAAAGAAGGGATGAAAATCAAGGTTAAATAAATATAAGGTGTGGTTAAAAAAAATGCCAAAAAGAATCACACCTAAAATGACCCTAAAGATTGAAAAAAACCTGTTAAAGATAACAGAACAGTCTTTAAAAAAAAATATGTTTAGAACAAGAAGAGCAAGGACAGGCTAGACACGCAACTCATGCAGTGGTATCAAATGAGTGATCATATGTTTCTTTTTGTGAAAAAGAATGATTCTAACCTAAAAGGGGGGCTTCCCTCATAGCTCAGCTGGTAAAGAATCCGCCTGCAATGGGAGAGACTTGGGTTTGATCCCTGGGTTGGCGAGATCCCCTGGAGAAGGGAAAGGGTACCCACTCCAGTATTCTGGCCTGGAGAATTCCAGGGACTGTATAGTCCATGGGGTCGCAAAGCGTTGGATATGACTGAGTGACTTTTACTTTCACTTAACCTAAAAGGGTAATCAATATCATAGCCATAAATTGAAGCCTAATATAGGCAAGATGCCCATAAGAGGGCACTCAACTGTTCTAAATGAATTGAAATTATATTCCAGAGTGGTGAGAGGTCCTGTGGATTAGATGGCCTAGCCATAGTTGTTAACGTTTTGGGATTGTGGTATGGGTGACATGTGTCAGAAGACTAAAGACCCTAATATGAGCTTTGGTTTTGAAAAGGGACACAGAGCACATGGGCTCCTTAGGTTAGACAGGGGTCATCATGCTGATTGAGCGCAAAATCCTGAGGCAGGCTATTAAAAGGAGGATTTGTAAGCACTTAGAAAAAGTAGTAACCATCAGAAGGCAGCAGAAATTCTGTAAGAACAAGTCATTAGGCAAACCTCATTTCATTTCTATTTTTGATTATGATTACTGGCCTGGCAGATCAGTAAAAATGTAAGCACTCTGTATCTGGATATCAGCAAGGCATTTGACAAAGTCTTTCATGGCATGTCTGTGAACAAGACAGAGAAATGTAGAATGCTGCCTGATGGATAAATGTCAGCCTGCAGGGAGGTTTCCAGTGGCATGCCACTGAGCTCTGACCTTCATCTTCTCCTATATAACTTTTTTATTAATGACTTACATAGTCATATTGAGCGAAGTAAGTCAGACAGAGAAGGCGAAATATCGTATGACATCCTTTATCTGTGAAATTTTAGAAGAAATGAAACAAATGAACTTACAAAACAAAAAGAGACTCACAGACTTAGAGAACAAACTTACGGTTCCAGAGAAGGATGGAGGGAAGGGATAGTGAGGGAGTTTGGGGTGGACATGTACACACTGCTATATTTGAAATGGATAACCAACAAGGGCTTAGTGTCTAGCACATGTAACTCTGTTCAATGTTATGTGGCAGACTAGATGGGAGGGGAGTTTGGGGGAGAATGCATACACGTATATGTATGGCTAGGTCCCTTCACCGTTCACCTGAAACTATCACAACATTGTCAATTGGCTATGGGTGCGTGCTAAGTCATTTCAGTCATGTCTGACTCTATGTGACCCCATGGACTGTAGCCCGCCAGGCTCCTCTGTCCACGGGATGTTCCAGGCAAGAATACTGGAGTGGGTTGCCATGCCCTCCTCCAGGGCATCTTTCCAACCCAGGGATGGAACCAACCCATGTCTCCAGCATTGGCAGTCTGATTCTTTACAACTAGTGCCACCTGGGAAGCCCTTATACAAAATAAAAAGTTGTTTTTAAAAAAGAGCAAGGCATATCTAACAAACCTGCAAATGACACAGTAATGAGTGCAGTACAGTGCAAATACCTTTAATGGCAGAATTAGAATTCAGCTACATCTCCACGGGTTAACAAGATGAAATCCAATTAGGCTAAATTGAAGCTCGAAACCTATTTTCCACCTACATCCTTTCCATCTCAAACACACAATTTAAAAAACCTACCAACTATGTAATAATTATAAAATAAATGAAATGTGGCTTAGTCTTAGAGCTCGTTTAAAAGTTTTGAGTTGAGTTAAATAGTGTTTTTGGTGTGTATCAGTAATGTTATGTGTTCACCAAAAATGCTGATATTGGAGTAAAGAACATTAAGAGAAATATTGGGTTGGCCAAAAAGTTCATTTGGGTTTTTCCATAAGATGTTATGGAACCCAATATTTACTTAGAACAGGGGAGATAACTGCAAATTCCTAAATGAGTCAGTCAAGTGGATTGTCTACTGAGAGTTCCATCTACCATACATCAGATCTACTCCAAGCCTGTGCTCAGTGACATCCATAGGTGTTTAGGCTATTGCTTTTTTAATCACATGATCTTCCTCTCCTCTTAGCCTCAGCTGACTGAAGGAATAACTGACAGCACTTGCCAAGAAACATAAACACTGCCTGGTACAAAAGGGATATGAATTGGGCTAATCAAATGCACTCTTTTTGGTTTTTATAAATATATTTTTTAAAGTATTTATGTATTTGGCTGTGCCAGGTCTTAGTTGGGACACACGGGATCTTTGATCTCAGTTGCAGCATATTGGAATCTAGCTCCCAGACCAGGGATGGAACCCCAGGCCCTTTGCACTGAGAGCCTGGAGTCTTAGCCACTGGACCACCAGGAAAGTCCCTCTCTTAGGTTTTTCAACCTCGGGCTCGCAGGAAAATTAGGCAGGTAGCAATGGAACAGGCACTGAAGGAAGAAAGTGCAAGGTGCTGGGAGGTACACTTGGAGTCACATGGTGCAATGAAAATCTGACTTTGCTATGAGAAAGTAGACACTGTGTGGTAGACCAAAGAAATACTGAGCTGACAATAAGCTATTGGACAAAGAGAAAGACAAACAGTGGCAATGCTGCAGAGAATTGCTGAGTCATATTGGTGCCAGAGATCTATAGGCCTTACCCTTCCTTGTGTATTGACCAGTATTTCCTGGCAATAGTCTTAAAAAGATATTCTCAATTATTTGAGGCAGTTTGAATAACCACTGCTCCTTTCAATCAAAGAGCCTAATAATCCACACGTGCATTCAGCCTTGGCTGTGACACTTCAAGAGCAGACTGGACAGACTGAAGTGTGCTCTAAGGGAAGAGCCAGGATGGAGGATTTGAAATCAGTTAATGTGAGGAGCAGGTGGAGGAATGGGGGAAACATTTAGCTCTAAGTAGAGAAGATTCAGGATCAGTGAAGGGCTGTTAGATGTGAGAGGGGTTTTATTTATTTTGTGAGATCCCAGAACTAGGTCTGGAAGGAATGGGTAGAGTTAAGAGGTGGGAGATTTGGGTTAATTAAGAATCTTCCAGTAGTTGTCTGACATGAAATGGAATGCCTGAGGAATGAGCTAATGTCTTATTCTGGAGATATTTAGGGAGAGGCAGGTAACCACATAATAGGGATGGCAATATTACCTTTGAATTCTACAATGCTTCACAATGCACATTCTGTTACACTGGCTTGATCTTCCTAACAATCTGTTGAGATGGGCATTTTTATATTCTTGTTTACAGATGTGGAAACTGAGGCTCAAAGAGCTATCATACAGCTCTTAATTAAGTACCAGGGCACTCGCAGAGTTACCTTCTATTGACTGCATGTGAAAGGAACATTATAAAGGATATATTTGGAAAATCCTAGCTGATCAAGCTGATAGGGTTTCTAGGTTTTTAAAAATTCATCTTTGTGATGCTGAATATATTTTCAAATGCACAAAAAAGGTACTCTCTCTGCTCAGTCTCACATGAAAACTTATGTTCTTCTCTGCGTCTTATGAAACTGAGACCAATTAATACATTCCTTGCATAGATACAGAAGGTCCGTGGGTGCAGTTTGTACAAACATGCCTAGATGTACATTTCAAACAAGAATAGTTTTCTCTCTCCATTTGCCTGAGCCCATTCCCCACCCTCCTTCCAGATTTCCTGTTATTTGGCTTCTTAGATGAAAGAAGTGTGTTTGCTTATCAAGACTACTAGTTAACCAAATGGGCCCACTGCTTTCTCAGCTATCACTAAGCCCTGCAAAGGAATTAAAAGAGTGAGTAAATCACCACCATTAGTGAAAACTCCTTGAAGATAAACATTGTTCTCTGCTTTTCTCACTTAATTCACTTCCTCCCTTTGAATTAAAAAAAAAAGAAAAAGAAATGCTATGCTACACAAACCCTCTCACTAGTACCCAGAGGTGCGGATTGCTATATTATCTCTTGGAAGAGATCAGTAATATCACTTTTTGAAGCTATTTAATCTAGTTAGTGATGGATGATATAGAGTTTCCTGGATGTGGGCCATAGTGTTTTCAGGTTGTTGTTGGTGACATATTTCTGATGCTCTGGCTGGCATTTAAGTTAATATGCTGCTAAGGAGAAACAGTAGTTTTGAAATGTGAGTTTATTAGTCCTCCCCTTTCCATTCCAATTCTCAGATTATCAGGATAGAAGTTGATCAGAGTTGACACCAGACATTGCTTATCAAGTAACACCTTATACCCAGTGTTTACATGCAAGTGTGTTTAGAAAAAGCTTTGGTGGTAGACCTAAAGAAGACATACAAGACAAAGGGAATTCCTTGACTGTAACAGACAACAGAATACTATGCCTTATTGGGCAATATTTTTCTACAACAATAGAAAGTTGTAATTTTTGGCTTAAGACAGAGTACCTAGAAATAATGAGTAATTTCTCAGTTAATCGCATCGAGTGCTGAAACCTATTATGATCAAGGCGTCTAGAACTATGGAGGAGTAGAACTTTAATCACCTGACAGATTTGAGGAGGAATCTGGAAACCTAAATATATCAAGCAACAGAAACATAGAGGCAAATTTTTGATCAAAAGATCAACCTCCACCCTAATGGCAGAATCAAGTTTCGAAAATTACACATATGGACTTCTGATGGAGCAAATCCATTTTCAAAATGTTTGAAGGCAACTTAGTCAAAAAGATCTTAAATAAAATGTAAACTATTGCTGTTCCTCCAATTTTGCTTGGATTTCCCTGTATAATTGCAGGATCTTAAAACAAGGGACAACCGCCTTTTACCTTGAGCATACAATGACGATTTAGGTAACTGCTTGGCTTCATATTGTGGGTGTCTGCCCATGGGGTGTTTATGCATCTATGGCTTCCTCTTCACAGGGGCATCTGCTTCATTTGGTCTGTGTCTGTGGGTGTGCCTGGATCTAGATGGGTGTGCCTGTGTGTGTCTCTGGGCTTGTGGAGGAGGTCTGCCTTTTGGCCCAGGCATCTGGGTGCGTATCTATGTATCTGTGCATCTCTGCAGCTGTCCACGATGTGTTTCTGCCTTCAATGGAATCATCCTGTGCCAATGTTGAAGTTTAGTGGGATCAATCATAGCTCAAGTACCTGGTCTCCAATGGTATGTTGCTATTCAAGACCCAGCTGTTATGCAGATGAACCGAGTCCTGGGTGCTGGTTGGGGGAGCTGGAGCGGCAGGGCTGGGCTGGCTGCGGGTAGTCATTGATCTCCTCTGAAGAGAGTCAGCCGCCGGGGGTGGCTTCCTGGCACAGGTGCAGGCGTGCGGAGGCGGCGGCGGCGGCGGGAGGGGTCTGAAGGTGAACTGGTTGTGTGGGCTGCTCTGCATGTCTAGAGAGGAGAGAAGAAAAACACAAAATAGAGACCGACTCTCTCACTGGGCAGTCAGGAAAACACAGCACGTCAGACTTCTGAGGATTTCCCAATAACATAACCCGTGGGATGGGGTGGGGGTCGGGGCAGGGAGAGTTGGGAGTTCAGTCTATCTGTAAAAATGTCACTTAACATACAAAAACACGTGCAGCGAGCTTCTGAAATGTAAGACATTCGCAGTTGCATTTACATGTAAATTCTTCAGGGCTATAGCAGCTCTAAAGTAAACGAGGCCACCTCACACAATTTGTCAGAGTTTCTGCTACTGAAGAAATAAATCATCAACGGGACACTGAGTTACAGAACAGAAGTGAGCCGATTTTCATCATTTGCAAAAATCTCACTTCGGAAAATACCAGTGAAAGGCACAAATTTGTTGCAAGGAAAATCACTCAGCACTTAAAAAAGTACAAGGCCACCTTCTGGCTTACCTCAGGAAAGGATGCTAGCCTGCCTGCATGGGAGCAAAACCAAACTTCAGAAAAACAGCTCACCAGGGTGTAACTCAACTGTGGTAGAGTAATCTCTTGGCCAGCTCCCCTTCTCCCCAACTCAGTGCTTCTTATAAAAGGGAGGCTAGAAGGAGTTTGTTCAGGTTGTTAGACATATTTCTACGGCTGTGCAAAACAGTCCATACCTCTCCCCTCTTTGCCACACCTTTCTAGAAGCTCAGCGATATTAGCTGCAGCTGAGACAGCAAGGAAACTGTTTTTTTATGCCTGTTTGCAGAGGAGGCATCCTGGGACAGTGGTCCTCAGACTTTCTTTATTGTTATTGTTTGGTATTTTTCTGCCATTTTCCTGGCAGGCAGACATATAGACAGGAAGTTAGAATTTGGCCCATGCGAAATACCGCAATTAAACCCTTTGAAAAGAAATCACTATTGTAGTTGATAGTCACATCTCTTTCACGGGAGAAACATAATAGATGTCAAGCGATTTCTTGTAACACCAGCATGTTGCCGATAAACTTTGTAGACAGCATGGCTTTGTCCCGCCTCCCAAATGACTGAGACTTGAAAAGCAGAAAAATGCCAGAGGCTTTCCATGTCTAGCAAAGGGCTCAGCTGGTTTGAACTGAGACTCACTTTGCAGTGGTTGATCAGAGGGCGAAAAAAAAAAAATCACTTTCTTCAATCCTTCCACCTCAGACTTGAACCGTGAAGACATTGGCATCATTTTCATGCTTTAAAATGATACTAGTGCCTCAAGAGTATGACAGATTTTTGTCAGTGTTTTCTACTACAGGTGGCTCTCCCTTTAAATAAACTTGCTATATGAAAAACGGAATTGTATATAGGGAATTGTGTATAGGGAATTGTATCCAATTGTATATTGGATACGGAGAAGGCAATGGCACCCCACTCCAGTACTCTTGCCTGGAAAATCCCATGGACGGAGGAGCCTGGTAGGCTGCAGTCCATGGGGTCGCTAAGAGTCGGGCATGACTGAGTGACTTCACTTTCATGCATTGGAGAAGGAAATGGCAACCCACTCCAGTGTTCTTGCCTGGAGAATCCCAGGGATGTGGTCGCACAGAGTCGGACATGACTGAAGTGACTTAGCAGCAGCAGTACATTGGATAGGGAGTGGTGATCATTCATTTTATATGAAGAATTCTTTTAGAAAGTCAGCTACCCTTGTATATTTAAAAGCAACTAAAATGCTTCATGAATTTTCTAAATCACCCCCATTACTCTAGACCCAGTCCAAATCTCATATCCACTAAAAAAAAAATAAGCAAAAGTACTAAACATCTCATTGATTTTTTTAAACCTCTGGACTCATACTCATGACCTTAACAAGAAGCCTGCTTTCCATCCTTGGGGCTCAATGAAGGATTGAATGCTGGGATCCAAAATACCTGGGGATCCTCTAATTTTGTAGATGAGAAAACTGATGCCCAGAGAATTGTTTGTCCAGGGACACTTGGCAAGTGAGTGGCATGGCTAAGATTAGAACCCACATCACCTCACTCTGTCCAAAGCTCCATTCACTCTCCTGCAGCTCTCTGTAATACAAGTCCTCTTCACTTTCTTAAGATGGAGAGACAACAATTCCTCCACATTTTCTGGATTCTTCACGCATGACATACCACCTGCACTGCAGTTATTTGCGTCTATGTCAGCTCCCTTCTGGGCTTCCCAGGTGGCACTAGTGGTGAAGAATGCAGGATACATAAGAGATGCGAGTTCCATCTCTGGGTTGGTGAGATGCCGTGGAGGAGGGCATGGCAACCCACTCTAGCATTCTTGCCTGCAGAATTCCATGGACAGAGGAGCCTGTCAGGCCACAGTCCGTAGGGTCGCTAAGAGCTGGACACTACTGAAATGACTTAGTACACACTCCTCCTGTCATAGACGATATCTCCTTTGTGTACACAGGAAGGCGGAATGGTGTAATGAAGTGCAGCACAAATAGTGGAAAGGGCACTGAATTCAGGGGTTGGAGTTCTTCTACCACTTGGGAACTTTACCCCCTCACTTGTCAAATGCAGACAATAATCCTTTTACCTAGTAATTACATTTAATTCATGTAACATGTGCTTGGACATAGTATGTCAGTGATTGTTTATTGAATGTAAGAGGAGTATAAAATTTTAAGATTAGAGAATTCCTTTGCATTCCACTAATTAGGACTCTGCCCTTTCACTGTTAAATACCTGGGTTCAATCCCTGGTTGGGGAACTAAGATTTTGCAAACCACGCACCATGTGCGCCCTCCCTCCCCCCTGCCCCCCCCCCCCCGCCAAAACAAAACAAAACAAAAACAAGATGAGCTGGAATTGACCATAGGAATCATCTAGTTCAGCCCTCTCTCATTCCCTCTGCATTTTACAGCCAAGGAACTGAAGTCTCAGAGGTGAAGTGATTTGTTCAGTCATTCATCTTGTATGAATTTGCCTGCCTATGTCTGTTGATTCCCAGCCTAGAACTCTTTCCATTATATTATACTAGAAAATAAATGAGTCTCTTCTCTAACTTCAGCACTTAATATTTTTATCATAAATTTGGCCTCTGAGTTTGCAATGTTATAGCAGTCTCTTAATATTCCATGTTTTTGTCCTATCTCCCCAAATAGGCCACATGTTTCTTAGAGCAAATCACCTTCTACCTTTCTTGAATGCCGTGTAACACTGACCACAGCTGAGTACAGAGTAAGATCCCTGAAAACTTTTATTGATAGAAGAGTGTTTCACTGGTCTGTGGGACCTACAGAACCACCCCGAATGTGCCCTTGGCTCTTTCGTTCTGATGTAGCCACTGGATATCTACTTCGTTCACAGAGCAGTAGGCTTCCTCCTTGGAAGTCTCAGTGAAATCTCTCCCAAAACCATGGGGTAGGACAATGATACCCAGAGAGGGAGCTTAAAATCATATCCTCCAGGATGTGAAAAGAGCAGCAGTGACACATGAATACATGAACTTAATGATGCAATGAAGAGATGTCAAAGGTGGGAGTCCACAGTTAGAAGAAGAAAAGGAATCAATTTTGGGTCATGTGCTCAGAACACCTTCCAAGCAACATGTGTGAGATCTGCTAGCCTAATGAGTAGGTGTTTCTGTCAATACAGCTGGTCAAAAGAAAGAAAGTTCCTATTCAGTACAGTTGCTTGAAAGAAAGGATCCCTCATTATCATCTGGATTTACTGTGTGCTGGATTTTCCCAAAATCTTTCTGACTCGTTTTTAATCATGGAAAATGATTAAAAAAAATTCTACTTCACTGAAGAGTACAATCCTGCTATTATTATAACATATTCTGTCATTTCTGCCTCAGGTAGAACTGCTTTGTATAGTCGTTTTGATTATATATGCGTATATATATTGAAAACATATATTTTGACTATATATACATATTTTCTTATTTATATCTATTTTATTGTGTACTGTTGTTCCTACATTTTGAATATGCTGAGGTTTCCCTAGCTGTTCATACCATCTTTAAAGTATTTCACGATATTGGACTGAGTGGAATATATCTGGACTGTAAGCCTTTATGAAATACAAATCATCTCACCTTCATTCTTTTTTTCACCTCAAGAAAAAGATGTGGGGAATACACTCATTCCCTCCCAAATGAAGTAATTTAACCCTTGGGCTCCATAAAATGGGATTTCTCAACATTAAACACTAATAAAAAATACATTAGGGTTCAGTGTCAGGAGCTCTAGAACACCAATTTCAAGGGGTTAAGAGTCACATGCACTCACTGCAATGTATCTGGCAACCATACGTTCCTGTGCCTGAAAGAGAGATGCTAGGGAGAGGGGGGAGTGGTGATTATGCAAATGTGGGTATCCAGACACACAAAGCTTTCTGAGAGTAAATTAAGTTTTCAGATAGAAAGGTCTAATTCACATAATATTCTTGGATAGGAGCCAGTTTCAGGTTTAAGGTCCTAAAATAACTTGGAAAGAAAATCTCTCGGGGGCGGGTAGGGGTAGGGGTGGGATTCCTCCAAACTCTGTATCCAAGGCATTTTAGGCACGGCAGAGCTATTAACAGAAGTATAAGCCTTCAGAAACAACGCTGTCTGTCACCAAAAGGTAAGTGGGAGAAGAAAGTTGTTATGCATAGAATTTTTTTCCCCTCTTTTTCTGCAAATAAACCTTCTTCTGGATCATGTGTTAGAGAAAGTTTGCACCGGAAATTAGAATATATCTGCCCAGAAACACTGTGCGAGGACTGCTCAAGATATCCATTAGGGTGTTTTACCCCTTTCATTTCATTAACACATACAGTCCATTCAGCTATAAGGTGATGACTGCATTTTGAAAATTCACTGCACTATGACAGAGTCACTCATGGGTAAGGGTCTTATGGGAAAAAAGGTATTTGGGCACAATACCTGAAGTGTGCTTGTGAAAGTGGGTGTCAGAAGGATTGCAATTTATGAGTTATTGTGAAGTGGTGGAAGGAGGGCTATCTGAATCAGACAGGAAGTTCTAACACCAGATGTAGGTGGGCAGGGCTTCTAACACACATGGTGAACTAAGATAGCCGGTAGATGTTTCAGATGTAAGCATGTGCATGTTTTATATATTCCTCCATGGCTCTATCTGCTGTATGCGGTCTCCTGCATGCACCTAGTATTTTTAACAGATGGAATCGCACATGTACAAATGTGAAATTTCTCTTATGTTCAAATTGTTCTCAAATGTACTAATAACATGGGGACAAATCAATGTTTTCAAAACAAGCATTGTAGCAGAACTGACTGTACAGATAAAATAGCTTTCAGTAGGTGTTAAAAATATTGTCATTAATTTGGTAAAGTCAAATAGATTTTTTTTCTTGAACAATTTGACCAAAATAGACACAAGCCTTGTTTTACAAAGTTCGTGTATTTAATTAATTGATCAGTTTTCTATAATGACACTATGACAATACAGCCCCAAATATGTTTTGTTCCAAAGTTACTATACAGTATATGTTGCAAAGGGGGGCACATATATTCCTATAACTCAAGGGAAAGGTCACAGGAGGTCAGAGAACATGTCTGTACTTCCTCATTTTAGTCTGTTTCATTACCCCTTTGGATAAAGTGGGGATAGCATCATGATGCTTTGGCTCCAATTCTGAATCCAAAAAATGTCTGAAAATGGGAGTTTTTTTTCCTAACTCATTTGGTAGGAAAACGTAACCAGAACTGATATGATGATATTTATAGTCTCTCTGCATTTCATTTAGTGAATTCTCCCACTTTTAGCTGCAGAAATACTGATGTGTTTTATTAAGTGGTGCTGGCCCACATCCCAATTCAGGGGTTGCACAATAGACAGTATATCTTTATGCTATTGCCTTTATAAAATCTTAAAAATTCTAAATTGTAAAATAAGTGGACCCCAAAGATTTTGGATAAAGGATTGAGTCTGTATTATTATTTAACCACCTCTCTGAACTCTTATGAGGCAAAATTAATTAATGCTTCTGAAGGCCTTAGTAATCTACATGAGCAAAGAACATCAGGGCACCAAGGGTTATTGCCATAACTACTTATGTCAAGTCTCTTGAGGCCAATTATAAGGCTTTGGTTTCTGGGACTGGTTTTCTGAGCTGTTCTCTGTCCTAGGAAGGAGAGGGAATAAAAAGAAACAGATTTAAAAGAAAGAAAAGAGGTTTGTTAGTAATATTAACTACTCCTACTAATTTTGCCTGCCAATGCAGGAGATGTAAGAG
Organism: Muntiacus reevesi; assembly: GCF_963930625.1. Lineage (NCBI taxonomy): Eukaryota > Metazoa > Chordata > Mammalia > Artiodactyla > Cervidae > Muntiacus > Muntiacus reevesi. The sequence goes on along the minus strand of NC_089271.1, from coordinate 126,022,874 downwards.
ACACAGGTTCAATCCCTGGGTTTGGAAGATCCCCTGAAGAAAGGCATAGCAATCCACTCCAGTACTCTTGCCTGGAGAATTCCATGGACAGAGGAGCCTTGCAGGCTCCAGTCCATAGGGTTGCACAAAGTTGGACATGACTGAAGTGACTTAGCACACTAACTCTAAATGGATATTACTACTTTATAGTACTTGTCACAAGGAGCCTTCACAACCAGTGAGGAGGTAGTTATACATTTGCATGTTATGGCTAATATCCATTAACTTGATAGTGTTCAGTGATCATCAAATTAGTCTTAAGTGTATCTGGTTGTAGACATTTCTGTTCTTAACCTTATTATTATTATTATAGGCTAAAAGAATATGGAGGTAATAAAATTGGTTTTCTGAAGAAAATGGAATAAACAGGTATACCTTATCACTCTTCTGGCTCAAATAATACTGCTTTAATATTGATATACTAACAGCCTTTAATAAAAGCACATTCATTAGTTAAATAATGAATGAGAACAGAAATAAAGTCTATTACACAGCTAATGTTTAGATGTGTGTGTGTGTGTGTGTGTGTGTGTGTATGTGTATGGGCATGTGAGGGCTTCCCAGGTGGTGCTAGTGGTAAAGAACTTGCCCGCCAATGCAGGAGACATAAAAGATGCGAGTTCAATCCTTGGGTCAGGAAGATCCCTTGGAGGAGGGCATGGCAACCCACTCCAGTATTCTTGCCCAGAGAATGCCATGGGCAGAGGACCTGGCAGGCTATAGTCCATGGGTCACAAAGAGTCGGACATGACTGAGCAACCGAGCACACACATGGGCATGTGAATGAATGAGACATGGAGAACAACAGAAAGAGGCAGAAGGACAGAGAAACAGAGAGGAGAATTCACAATGACAGCAGATGACTGTGGGAGAAGAGTCACAGAGGCCTGGGGAAGGCTAACAATAATAAATTATAATATCATCAAGTTGACATGGTTTTAACCTGGTGCTGGATTACTGCCCTCTGCATGGCTCCTGAGCCCTGAAATGCTATGTATGAGATTGTAAAGTCCATCCCTTTGAGGACTTTAAATGGTCCTCTCAGTAAGCCAGCAAGTAAGAGTATGCTCCATTAATTTTTGTCAGTTAGATTGATCTTTGTTACAACCACTAGAAATAAAGGTGAACACTGAAGCACCTACAATCCTTTGACATGTTTGTGCTGAAACTCATATTTACACTTCAGTCTCTCCATAAGCTGAGGCTTCATCTTTAAAGGGTGTGCTGGTCTACCTCCAGAAAATCTAGGTCTCATTAACTTCCTTTCCTGCTCTCCAATGAGTTGAACAAGCGAAACAGAGTCAAATATACACAAGGCAGCCCTCCTCCAATCCATTTCTCCCTGGCTCTATTATTGGGGGAATCCAACTGTGCCATGCACTGTATTGGCTTTACATAGTGCAATTAGCCAATCTCAGGCATAACAGTCAATATTCCTACCAACAGTACCTGGTTTGTTAACTCAATCAACTCTTTGACAAAGATTAAGGCAAACTAGGACTTTACAACCAAGAAAATAATAGAAAGAAAGAGAGGACTGTGGCTAATGCTATTTGGGTTAAATTACTCATGTCAATGTATAAACTAATTTTCTCGGTTGTGAGAAAACAAGGAGGATACATCTTTACTTATATTTTCAGAGTAGCTTGACGATGTTAAAAAGAATGAAAGAAAAATGAAGCCAATACATTTATTACCTATTTATTTTTCTATGCAGAATGGTAAAGAGCTCTACTTTGTGACAAAATTTGGAATTTTAAAAGTCAAATTCTAAATATTAATATATGGTATTAACAATTCAAATTAAAATTAGTGGTTGGCCAAAGCCTGTTTCACTATGGTCTTGAAGGAAACTCTGTTATCCATTATGTACCATGAAACATGAAATAGATAATTGCCCTGTTTTATCTTATGCTGACAGTGATGCTGTGGCTTCTATTATTAGGCAGTGAAGTATATCAAAAAGAAAATATAAAAAGTAATGATCCTTAAAAGTTCACATTTACTTTATACTCAAACTAAAATCCTATGTAGGTATTTCAATTATTTTCAGTCCCCAAGTTCATTATTTATTTGCAAGTAGGTAATGGAGGGTTATGAATTAATTGACAGTGAATCCTTTAATAAATTGGCTAATAACAGATATTCTGGAATTTTACAAAGTTTTCATTTTCAGAGCTTCACTTTTTTATTCGACTATTAGAAATGGTCACCCTATATTTGTTCAAAAAGCAAGATAAAAATCTTTCTAATGTTATTTATGAAAATGGAATTCTGAAATGTTTGAAGCACAAATCAAGAAAACATTATGACTGTGTCTAAAGCTCTAAGAAAAATATTTTTCAAACCACCATATGTTAAATAATGAGAGCAAACTATATTGAGTAGTAAAAAACAAAAAGGAAAAATCCTAGAGGATAAAAAGAAAGCATGGAGAACTAGGGAAGACTGGGGAAGGTTTTAGCACCTCCATCTCAAACTTTTCAACAAAAAGAATGAAGAAAAAGTACTTATTATTAAAAAATTAATACCTTGAGGAGATAGTGAAGGACAGAGAAGCCTGGTGTGCTGCGGTCCATGGGATCGCAAAGAGTTGGACATGACTCAGCAACTGAGCAACAACAATATTACATTAACCATTATATAACCATCACTGACTGGCTATTTGGTGAGAAACCTCCTCCATACCCTGTAGGTACTCTCCTAGGAATAAGAGAAACCCATGGATACCAAACGAAGTGGTGAAAAGGGGTTCCAACATCTATACTCGGAGATTGAAAACATATGCAGTGTCCACTAGGGACAGCGGGAAGAGACAGCACTGTTATGGCAGTATTCACAGGACCCAGATGATTCTCCCTCGTTTTTATCTTTGCTCTAACTCAGCAGTTCTCAGCTAGAGGATCCAAACAAACCAATATCTTGCTATCACTTGTTACTACAATAGAGGACTAAAGTTCACAGACAATTTATTTTAAAAATGGTAGATGAAAAGGTAATACCTCGAACAGTGCCACTCTGAGTTACCTCTGGATGTGCTTTCCTAGATAGGAGTGAAAGGGCTGGGGCTATAGCTAGTGCTAGGAATTGGGTACAACTCTGATCCCATAAACAATTTCCATATTCTCATGCTCGCTAAATGATTCTACGCATACCATGGAGATGAAGAAAATTTGGTTATTCACACCCCAGAAAAGAAAATGGGGGGGGGGAATTGGGGGAAAATCTTCACATTCTCACAGGAGTGTCTGACACATGTACATGTTATTCAGATATGCTGCAGCCAAAAAAAAAAAAAAAAAAAAGAATTGTGATCTTGATGGAGGATGGCAGAACATCAGTGTCTTCCATCAACCTTTCTACCTGATATCTTTTGGGTTACTGAGGGAATCTCCCAAGAGGTATGAGCTAGGAAGAGATAGTTCTGTGAAGAAGGAGAGAGTAACTTTTACTTCTCTCTTGTATTCAAGTGATGCATCTACTTGTCATATATCAAGAGCTGGGTCTGAATCATCTTTATAGTTCCCACACACTTAGCTCATAATTTTATTCAATACAACTTTATAATTTTGTTTGTTTGCAAATTTAATTAATTTGAACAAATTCAACATTTTAAATTCAATTAAATTTATTTTTTAAAAACCAATTATAGCCACTCTGGTGGGAGAGTGTTTGATGATGACAAATACCTTATTTGATTGAATTCTTCACATTCCTACCAGCTGTTTTGGCATTGTGTGGGCACAGCCTGTCTCTGAAAGTTTCTGCTTGAAGTGTTCTGAAATATTCATTGATTAACTCACTCATTATTACAAATTTTCATTTTCTTGTTTTTCAACATGTTATTTTACTGAGATGTTAAATAGAATTATTTCTTGGAGAGGTGCCAACATTAAGACCTAGTACTAAGCCTGCTTTATAAACTTTGCTTATGCTAAGTTATGCATACTTAACTCATTTTATTTTTTCCTTCAAACTCTGATTCATTCCCTCAATTACATTACTGCTTATCTCTCTGGACTCCTTCCAATTTAACTAGGCCTTTATGGTTCCCCAAACAAAATGCAACATTCTAGATGAACATCACCCAGAATACAAGAAAGTTATCTGAAAAATTCTTTTGTAATGATGTCTTTTCATATGCATCCTCAAATTACATACAGAATGCACTTGAGACTTCATTAACTGGAAGATGGCTAATGAAGTCATGAGAAGGCAGCTCATTTAGGAAATATAGTGATATATTGATACAGATGTGTCTACTAGTGGATCAAGCAAAATGTCCATCAAAATAAGCAAATTAGTGGAATCTACTAATATAATGTTAGAGTCGAATGAACAATCAGTGAATTCAGACAGGTTTCTCCTAACCCTCACCCACTGAGGTTTAATGTATAGGTGCCTTAGGAAAACTAAAAAATTAACTTGTCTCAAGTGGGAGAGTGTCAGTGTACATAAACAGAAGGAAAAATGAGAACATGTGTTGAGGAAACTATGAATATTTGAAACTGCAGTAACAAAGAAATATAAATGGTAATCTGAGAAATTAAGAAAATATTTCCTAGGTAGTGATTGATCAGTGTTTCCATAAAGAAAGTATCTTAATTAACTTAATTCTTAGTTAAGGTCATTTAAATAAATTTCTTCAAATGGTACACAGGGGAAACATTTATGTATGATAGATGAGATGCTGAGAAGGATAGAGGATTAAACACACATTGCTTATGTGAAGCAGTTCTCAAAGAAACCTCTTGTTACTGTTTGAAATCAGTGAATGGGTGCACAAAAGCTCCTTCCTGTGTATTAATATGGAGGGGTACAGGGATCTGTACCAGACCAAACTGCAGAGTGTGATCTGGGTTCATGGCAGGGTGTGATGACAACCTGGATTTGATTCAAGTTTGCTTTTCCTTTGGTTTACTCACCAACTGCAAATAAGCACTACAAAAGATATTAAATAAAAATTTAACACAAGGCATGTGTACATGGCTCCATTTGCCTCCCTTGTACTTCATGAAAGCAAGTCTTGATTTGGTGGTTGGTAGCCTGCCCAGAGTGAGATGTCTAATGGAGGAAAGAACGCAGTATTACAGGACTGTTGTCTTTTGTACTCCCTGATTCATTAGCATTTGGAAACAGCTTATGTAAAGCATAATCCTGCTACTCAGGAAGTCATATCATGCAGGGTGAATGTCCAGCCAGCTCCCTGATCTTCAAATTCTTGCCATGGCAGCACTAGGGAAATCTCCCCTTGTCTCTCTGCACGATACAAGTCCTAGGTGATTCCCATTTATTCCCCCTGAGGGGGTTTCCATGGGAAAATCTGGCCACAGGATACCACGGGGACTTCTAGTAGTAATCATAAAAAGTAGGTTGTAGGTCAGGGTACAGAAATAAAAGGTCAAGTGTGAACCACTATTGAAATATATTTTTTTTAAAGTAGAGCTCATATCTTACTAATATGCTATTACTGCTTATAATGTTCAAAATAAGTGATAGAGAAGCCAAATCAGAGAAGGAATTAAACCTAATTAGCTATGGAATACCTTTCATTCAGAAGCTGGAGACAAAGGGGAGGATATGTCTTGGTTTCATTTGTTTATTTTCAGTAAGGAGAAACAAGGATAGAGTACTTGCTCTATTACTTGTCTAGTTATTTAGAGAACTGAATCTGCACATAACTTGTTTAAATTTATAAGTACATGCAGCATTTCCAATGACATGGTGGTTAAGTTACAACATTAGGATCAGATCAATCTGAATTTAAATCATAGCTCTGCCGTTTACTCACAGTTTGATGTTGACAATCAAACTGTTTCTAGCCTCTATTTCTTTATCTGTATAATAGGGATCTTAATGAAAATCTCTTACTGTTTTTCTGAAAATTAAATGAGGTCACGGGTATAAAACATTTTGAGTACCTGGCACATAGTAACCACTAAATAATATTATTAAACAAATGATCAATTATCAAATCCAACAAAGTCTATAAAATTCAAGCACCAGCTAGTAAATAACCTAAGGAAAAAATCTGATTCTAAACTTTTTGGCTATTCAAAACTTCTCTATTATAATGAAAAAAACATTTTAGAATCTTCATAGGTTTCTTATTTTCTTCCCAACAGTTCTGAGAAGCTATTATTGAAATCATGAGTCAATACGAGAATAGTTGACTCCTATCCTTTCCTCTTCCTCCAAGCCACACCAAACACTCTCTATTGATTAGCTTTCTTATTATGCTCTCAGTCCTTTTTTACTTCAGATAACAAACTCTATTTCTAAATGATTTGCGAAATACATGCTTTCTAAAGTACCTATTGCAATAATACCTCGGGACTTTAACATTAGAGCCAAGGATATGAAGAAAAACCATTTTCATGAATACCACATTAGTGCTTTGTATTTAGGAAGCACCTTTCATCTGCATCTCTCAAAGTCCTTCACAAATGTTATCTGATGCTTTATTCACTGGGCCACGCTGCAAAGAAAATTGCCTTTCAGCGAAGTCCCTCAAAGTACATAAAACCTCATGAGGGAAGGAACTGTAGATAGTTGGTTAAAGTGTCAGGAATATTCAGAGACATTTAAAAATAGTATATATGAAAATACCAACAAAGTGCGACTGCTTCTTAGAAATATGAGGTCCCCATAGGAATAGCTTTCAGAGTAAATACATACACAGGAACTTTGTTGTATGGGCACTAAGACCAACATTCACATTATAAGTTAATGATATTTGATCAATTTTGTAACCTAATTTGGTATAGATGGTTTATCTTATATATAGATATATATTTATTAAAGCATTGCATATTAATGATTTGTATGTGTTAAGTCGCTTTGGTCATGTCTGACTCTTTGCGACCCCATGGACTGTAGCCTGCCAGATCCCTCTGTCCATGGGATTCTCCAGGCAAGAATACTGGAGTGGGTTGCCATGCCCTCCTCCAGGGGATCTTCCCGACCCAGGGATCAAACCCGTGGCTCCTGCATTGCAGGCAGATTCTTTACCACTGAGCCACTGGAGAAGCCCCAATATTGATGATATTAACGATAGTCCCTAGTATATGTAAAAAAGCATGGATGTCAGACCAGGATTGTATACCAAGTACTTAGCACAGTGACTGGTTCTCAGTTAATGCTAGTTACCAAAATAATTATTGTAAATATTATCATTATGAACTTAGATTAAGAAAATTATTTTCTTTAACAGAATTCAGTGAAAGCCTACCTGTATTCACATTAGTTGCTATTGTTCCTAAAATATGTACCTATGAACTAGGAGGGAAAGAAACACTCACCCCCTTTCTCAAGATGGGGAGAAGCATGACTACTTGCACATTGAACCCTTTTACAGGCTTCTGGCTGTAATCATTTATCAGTGTCTGGTTGGCACAGACCATGGCTGTGGTGTGTGGGCATGCTTGATTGGTCAGTGGTGTTTGATTCTTTGTCACCCTATGGACTCGGAGACGGCAATGGCACCCCACTCCAACACTCTTGCCTGGAAAATCCCATGGACTGGTAGGCTGCAGTCCATGGGGTTGGGAAGAGTCAGACATGACTGAGCGACTTCACTTTCCCTTTTCACTTTCATGCATTGGAGAAGGAAATGGCAACCCACTCCAGTGTTCTTTTTTTTTTTTTTTTTTTTTAATTAAAAAAATTTTTTTCCATTTATTTTTATTAGTTTTATTAGTTGGACGCTAATTACTTTACGATATTGTAGTGGTTTTTGCCATACATTGACATGAACCAGCCATGGATTTACATGTATTCCCCACCCCGATTCCCCCTACCTCCCTCTCCACCCGATCCCTCTGGGTCCTCCCAGTGCACCAGGCCCGAGCACTTGTCTCATGCATCCAACCTGGGCTGGTGATCTGTTTCACCATAGATAATATACATGTTTCGATGCTGTTCTCTCGAAACATCCCATCCTCGCCTTCTCCCACAGAGTCCAAAAGTCTGTTCTGTACATCTGTGTCTCTTTTTCTGTTTTACATATAGGGTTATAGTTACCATCTTTTTAATTTTGCCTCACGCTCCAGTGTTCTTGCCTGGAGAATCCCAGGGATGGCGGAGCCTGGTGGGCTGCCATCTATGGGGTCGCAGAGTCAGATATGACTGAAGCAACTTAGCAGCAGTAGCGGCATCCTATGGACTGTAGCCCGCCAGGCTCCTCTGTCTGTGGGGATTCTCCAGGCAAGAATACTGGAGTGGGTTGCCATGCCCTCCTCCAGGGGATCTTCCCAACCCAGGGATGGAACTCCGATCTCCTGCATTGCAGGGAGGTTCTTTACCATCTGAGCCACCAGGGAAATCCTTATGGTTGTGGATATGCCATGAAAACATGTGGATAATTTGGGGGTGGGTTTGCGGGAGGGGAGACTGTATCAAGTGAGGGACTTTATATAATCCAAAGGAAACAACTGACTTAGAGAATTTTAATCAATTGTATTGATGCCACGAAAACACATTAATGTGTACACATTCACTGTGAAGTTGCCCTCAGCTTCATGTACTGCTTCTTAGGGTTATTATTTTTGGTCCTAGATACTCAATTATTGTACCTTATTATTCACACCTAATATGTTGTAAAATTCAATTATTTAAAAAAAATTGTTGTTAAGAATGTGGGATTATGAAAATCTTCAGAGGAGATGAAAAATTTCAACTTATTTGAAGAAAATACATCGCTTTAAAGTCATATATTGTTCCCACTTTAGAGATGGCTAATATGAGGCCTACTGAAGTAAACACCCTGGACCAAGGCCTTGATTCTATAGCATTGAACTAACTCTACTAGCTGCCACTCAGTCATCTCTCCTGGGATTCCAAGCAAGTCACACCAATGGTACTTCTATCACACTTGCCATTCATATTCATTGCAACCAATGAAGATAAAATGCTGTGACTGAATCAGCTATGTAACAACTCATTTGATGTAATAGGTTACTTTATTTGTAAACTCAGTCCAGTATGCTTGTGCACAAATCATTACGTGCTTCCTTTTTCTTGTCAGGAGCAAATAGCCTCATTTCAGAAGTATCTATATAATTTATGTATTCCTTATCAGCAGTCTTTAGCTTATATCATTTTATCCCATGTGGATCCCGAAAATATCAGAAGAGATTGTTTAATGGGCTTGCTTTAAAAAGACAACTGATCAATTTATTTATGGTACTTTTCTTTCTGTACATTAAAACCTAATCATATTTATTAATGAAATATTATGGCACTAAAATAAATTCTTCTTATACCTGGTACTCATGATGGCCATCTTTCTACTTGTGGAGAGTACAAAATTAGTTTTGAAATACATGCTATTAAAAATAAAATAAATTTCCTTCAATTACAAATCACAGGTAGGGGTTTTCCTTTACTAAGTATGAGTTAGAGTTACAATGATGGATAATCATGAGGGTGTCTTCAGTGAGGGTAGTTTAAGTAGCAATTCTAGAAATAGTGTAATTCTAGAAATAGTATGACTACGTGTTACTCAGTAAAATAGCTCTAACGCTTGGCTGTATTATACAAATCTATAGTGTGATGCTTAATGGATATGACAAAATCTAAAGTCTAAAAATGTTAGGGATATTAGAGCTGCCTTTTGCTTTTTAAAAAGTAATTCAATATTATTTTATATTTTAAGGATTTTAGTAACTTGTTATGCATCAGTTACTGTATTGTTTATAATACAACCATTCTAATGTAATTTGTATAGCACTTTCATTTGAAAGAACTGGAAATGTTAAAAACAAAACCAAGAAACCAAAACACAACATTCTCTAATACTATATACAAAAATAAACTCAAAATGGATTACAGACCTAAATGTAAGACCGGAAACCGTAAAACTCCTAGAGGAAAACTAAGGCAGAATACTCTTTGACATAAATCGCAGCAATATTGTTTTAGATCTGTCTTCTAAAGCAAAGGAAATAAAGCAAAAATAAACAAATGGGACCTAATTAAACTCAAAAGCTTTTGCACAGCAAAGGAAGCCATCAACAAAACTGCCTACTGATTCAGGCAATCTACTGAATGGGAAAAAAAAAATGAGCACATAGTATGATCACTAAGGTGTTGATATCCAACATATACAAACATCTCATACAACTCAACATCAAAAAAAAACCAAACAACCTGATTTGAAAATGGACAGAAGAACTGAAGAGACATTTTTCTAAAGAGGAAATGCAGGTGTCCAAAAGGCATATGAAAAGAAGCTAAACTTTGCTAATCATCAGGCAAATGCAAATCAGAACCACATAGAGGCATCACCTCATGCCTGCCATAATGTCTATCATCAAAAAAGAACACAAATAGCCAACACTGGTGAGGATGTAGAGAAAAAGGGAGCCCTTGTACACTGTTAGTGAGAATGTAAATTCATGCAACCATTGTGGGAAAGTTTGGAGGTTTCTCAAAAAACCAAAAATAGAACTACCACTGACCCAGCAAATTCACTCCTGGGTATATATCGAAAAAAAGAAAAAACACTAGTCCAAAATGATGCATGCACCCCAATGTTCATAGTAGCATTATTTACAATTACCAAAATATAGAAGCAACCTAATGGTTGGATAAAGAAGATGTACACACACACACACACACACACACACACACACACACTGGAATACTACTCAGCCATTAAAAAGGAGATTTTTGTTATTTGCAGCAACGTGGATGGACTTGGAGAGTATTATGCTAAGTGTAGTAAGTCACACAGAGAAAGACAGATACTGTATGACATCACTTATTTGTGGAATCTCAAAAATACAACAAGCTAGTGAATAAAACAAAAAAGAAACAGACTCACACATACAAAGAAGAAACTAGGAGTACCAGTTAAAAGAGGTAAGAGGGGAGGGGCAATATAGGGATAGGGGATTAAAGTAATACTATCAGTTATAAAATAAGCTAGAAGGATATATGGTACAATAAGGGGAATATAGCCAATTTTTTATTATAATCATAAATGAAGTATGACCTTTACAAATTGTGAATCCCTATATTATATACCTATAGCTTATGTAATATTGTACAGCAACCATACTTCAATTTTTTAAAATTTATTTTTATTTATTTTTTCATACTTCAATTTTTAAAAAAGTAAAAAACAAAGTAAAACAAAAACCAAGCCCATAATGCCCTAAATGTACAAGTTTGTTTATCCATGAGTCCATTGAGTAGACGTATCAGAACAACATACTTATTCTAAAAATGAAATGATTGTTCATTCTGTGAAATAAAGAAAACAACCCACAGAAAGAAAAGGCAATCTCAGAAATGGGAGAAAATATTTTCAAGTCATATATCTGATTAGGAGTTAATATACAGAATATGCAAAGAACTCCTAAGATTCAACAACAAAAAAAAATAATCTTATTTTAAAATAGGCAAAGGAGTTGAAAAGATATTTATCCAAAGGATATACACAAATGTCCAAGAAGCATAGAAAAAGATGTTCATCCTCACTAATCATCATGAAAATGTAAATCAAAACCACAATGAGATATTGCCTCATACTCATTAGGATGATGGTGGTTTAGTCACTAAGTCATGCCTGACTGTTGCAACACCATGGACTGTAGCCCAGCAGGCTCTTCTGTTCATGGGATTTCCCAGGCAAGAATATTGGAGTGGGTTGCCATTTCCTTCTCCAGGGGACCCTCGTGACCCAGAGATCAAACTTGGCTCTCCTGTACTGCAGGCAGGTTCTTTACTGATTGAGCTCATTAGGATGGCCACTATCAAAAACAGAAAGTCATTAGTGTTGGTGAATATATGGAGAGATTAGAAATTTGTGAACTTACTTTAGAATGCAAAATGTTGATGTATGGAGGTTATTCAAAAAATTAAAAATAGAATTATCATATGATCTGGCAACCCTATTTCTGGGTGAGTCACATCTAAAATAATTAAAAACAGGATCTTAAAGAGTATTTGCACACCCATGTTTATTGAAGCATTAGTCATAATAGCCAAAATGTGGTAGCAATGTCAATGTTCACTGGAGGATGAGTTGAAAAGGAAAATGTGGTATATACATAGGATAGAATAATACTCAGCTCCCATTAAGAAGAAAATCATGTTGTATGCTACCACAGGAAGGAACCTTGAAGATATTATACATGAAATAAGCCTGTATGATTCTATTTATATGTGATATCTAAAGTAGTTAAACTATCAAAAAATGAATGGTGACTTCCAAGAGTGGAGGGACAATGGGTACAGAGTTTCAATTTTGCAAGATGAAAAAGAGACCCAATGCAAAACCATGTGCATATAGTTAACACAGTCCCACCGTACACTTAAAAATGTTTAGGATGATGAATTTATATGTTCTTTTACCTCAATAAGAAAAGTCATGCCATTCCTTCATTAACTGAATCTTTATTTTATCTTAGTCATATAGTGACTGTGATAATGTGAGTTGGTGATATCACAGTGGCCAAATCCAAGCATTCAGGACAAGGTAGACAAATTATAATAGATAATGACACAGTCAGCATATAGATCTTGCTGGTAATACAAGAACTGTGGGGTTCTTGGTCATTTATGCTTTAATGGGCAAGAATAGTTTTAATGCACTGAATTGTGTAAATATGTACAGTCTATTCCTTAATATACGCAATGGAAAGAGAAAACAAGCGATCCTATTGGAAAATCTGGGCAAAATATTTACATAAATAAAATGATAAATAGCCAACTCTCTTCATCAGATCAGGCTGATATAACACAATGCCATAGACTGGGTGACTTAAACAACAAAATTTTATTTTCTCACAGTCCTGGAGGATAGAAGCCCCAGTCAAGGTGCCAGCATGGTCAGTCTAGGGCGTTACTTATAGATGGCCATCTTCTCACTGTATCTTCACATGGGAAGAGAGGGAGAGAGAAACCTCTCTGATATCTTTTCTTATAAGGGCAATGATCCCATCATGAGGGCCCCACACCCTCATGACCTCATCTAAAACTAATTATCTCCCAAAGGCTCCATCTCTGACTATATCACTTTGGGGGTTAGGGCTACACATATGAATTTTGAAGGGATGCATTTCATTCCAGAGCATTCTGCTCCTGGTCCCTGCAAATTCATGTTCTCACATGCAAAATATTTCATTCCATTCAAACAGCCCCAAAGTCCTAACATATTTCAGCATCAACTGTAAAGTCTAAAGTCCAAATTTTTAGTTAAATATCATCTAAATCAGATTTGGGTGAGACTAGAATTATCATTCATCCAGAGGAAAGAAATAAAGAAAGAAAAGAGAAAGGAGTGCTAGCTCTCTGGTGGCTCTTGAGTAAGAGCACTAATCCCATAATTGGCTTCTCTGTTGGCTCAGACGGTAAAGAATCCTCCTGGAATGCAGGAGACCCAAGCTCGATCCCTGAGTAGGGAAGATCCCCTGGAGAAGGAAATGGCAACCCACTCCAGTACTCTTGCCTGGAGAATCCCATGGACAGAGGAGCCTGGAGGGCTACAGTGCATGGGGTCACAAAGAGTCAGACACGACGGAGTGTCTAACACACAGACACACAAAATCCCATCATTAGGGCCCTACCTTCATGACCTCCTCTAAACCTAATTGTCTCCCAAAAGTCTACCAAAATACATTAGGGGTTAAGGCATCAATATAGGAATTAGGGAGGGGGGGGTGAGACACAATTCAACCCCTGGTGTCAACATATTCTTTAATTAATCTAGATAATACTATATAAACAATAAATAAACATTTTCTTATTTTCCACCACATCTTACATTCCATATTATGTTTCATAGTTTGTAAAACAGTTGATTTAAAAGTTATTTCTCATATACTTTACCATCCCACAATGTATGGCATAATTTATGAGCAAACATCCCTTTAAAAATTGTTATGCTCATTTGGAATTAGGATATATAAGCACTGATATAATTAATGTAGAACAGATCAGGTCTCAGACATTATGAATAAATGGTTTTCTACTGTATTTAATTACTCTCAGTTCTCTGACACACGGAGAGGTGCAAATATCATCCCATTTATATATCATTCCCATTTAAAAACATGGTAAATTATTATGATTAACAGTTGCTGGTGTAATACATAAATATATTTAAATATAAGATGAGGACAATGAGGCACAGAAAATGTATGTTATTTACCCAAGATCACACGGTCAACCCAGGCTGGCATTTCTGATGAAGATAGCTTGAATCCGTATCATAATCAGTTTCCACCTTTATACCAAATGATCAGCATCTTATGTCTTTCTGAAAACACACTATAGGCTGAACTAAGGAAGAGCAAAACATGTGTACTCTTTACTGACAAGCCTCACTCCAGTGTTTAGGGACATGGATCTGTCATTCAACCCTTTCACCCTTCCCCTAACACAGGCCTGAAAATCACCACAGGAAACAATGGGCGGTCATCAGAGAAGGTAATGCAGCTGACACGGAGGGAGAGGAAGCATGTACATATGAACATAACTGACTTAACCAGCAGGGAAGAGCAAAGAGGGATACAGTTAAAAAGAGAGCGAGAGAACAGACTAGTCTACTAGTCACAGAAAAGTTGAGTGATAAGGAAGGGAAATGTCCTGAGAGAAAGGGATCAGTTTGTCGGTGGGTTAGTGAATGACATGTGGGAATGGCAAGATGGCAGAAGCAAATAATGAGATAAAAGATGGGACAAAAAATTATACACATGCTAATGCTGATTTAATATTTTTCCTACCCCAAACCAGTTATTTAATTCTCTAAAGAAGCATTTATAGATTTCTTAATATACTTCTTTTATATATTTATTAGGACTTCCCTGGTGGCTCAGATGGTAAAGCGTCTGCCTACAATGTGGGAGACCCAGGTTCAATCCCTGGGTCAGGAAGATCTCCTGGGGAAGGAAATGGCACCCCACTCCAGTACTCTTGCCTGGAAAATCCCATGGATGGAGAAGCCTGGTAGGCTACAGTCCATGGGGTCACAAAGAGTCGGACACGACTGAGCAACTTCGCTTTCTTACACTTTCATATACTTATTAAGGGTTGTGCACGTGTGCTCAGTCACTTCAGTCGTGTGCAACTTTTTATGACCCCATGGAGCCCAGCAGGCTCCTCTGTCCATGAGATTTTCCAGGTAGGAATACTGGAATGGGTTGCCATGCCCTTCTCCAGGGGATCTTCCCAATCCAGGGACTGAACCTTCATCTCCTGCATCTCAGGCAGATTCTTTACCTGCTGAGCTGTTGGGCACGCCCTTATTAAGGGTTAGGCATGTTTTATACATAAGATACGAAAGTGAAGGTGAATATCACAGCTCAAAAGCTCAAAGTGTGATATGTTGGGGACTGGAGCATTGGGGACAAATGTATATACAATTACAAGACCCTAGTTTCTCAAGTGCCAAGCCCATTCATTTTAGAAATATTTTCTTACTGTAAATTATTTTCCATGAATCTATTATAAGGTTTTATACTAAACTCATGGTATCCTGTTTTAATACCTTATAAATATTATTAATCCCCGATACTAGAAAAGGTTCAAGAAAACCAAATTACATGTTAAACATTCAGATTGCATAAGAAAGCTTATTTCTATTACTATCATGCAAACAGATACACACATACACACCCATCTTCAAAAGTTTAGAGTCAATTTGAAAAAATGGTGAGACACGAGGTTCTCTGTCTCTTTAGGAGCCTGTCTGCTAGTCTTAGTAGAGCTGCCACTATAAAAGGCCACATCATTAATCTATATAGAATTATCCCACAGATACTCTAAGTTTCATGTGAGAACATGTCTCTCTTTCTTTCCAGAGGCATTTATATGTGTGCTTTACAAGATGATCATGCTATGGCAGTCGCTGAATTAGGTAATAGGCATAGAGATATCTCTTGGATTTGAAATTAATTTGGAATAGGCATGGATGCGGATGTGGTCTCTTTCTGGATAGCG
Organism: Muntiacus reevesi; assembly: GCF_963930625.1. Classification (NCBI taxonomy): domain Eukaryota; kingdom Metazoa; phylum Chordata; class Mammalia; order Artiodactyla; family Cervidae; genus Muntiacus; species Muntiacus reevesi. The sequence continues at coordinate 126,006,887 of NC_089271.1, read as the reverse complement.
TTTGCAAGAAGCAAGAATATACCTGTCTATCCTGGAAAAGACTGGGGCTTTGTTGAAGCCTATTGTAATCAGGTCACCTTGGATCAGTTGGCCTCTATTTCCTGGAGAATTAGTAAGAAAAATAAAAGACTTCCTGAAACATCTCAACTATTTAACATATAACTGTCATTTGCAGGGTTTGGTTAAGCTTTGACCCAACACTTATCAAGGAAATTATATTTTAAGTCCTTATTCATGTTACTTTATCAAAGGCCATCAAATTTTATTTTATCAGTGATTCACTGTTTGCTCTTCTGTCTTCTATTAAGAAAGACTCTGAGATCTTCAAAAGACCATCTTTTCCAATGATGAATAAGTTGGAGACTCTGGGGAGGAAAGCATGGCTAAGTACAAATGGGAACTGATTACAATCAGATGAGTATGGGAGTAGGCAGCAACTGATTGTTGGCCTTTGACAGCTCAGTTGATGATCTGCCTGCAATGTGGGAGACCTGGGTTTGATTCCTGGGTTGGGAAGATCCGCTGGAGAAGGGATAGGCTACCCACTCCAATATTCTTGGGCTTTCCTGGTGGCTCAGCTGGTAAAGAATCCGCTAGCAATGCGGGAGACCTGGGTTCAATCCCTCAGTTGGGAAGATCCTATGGAGAAGGGAAAGGCTACCCACTCCAGTATTCTGGTCTGGAGAATACCATGAACTATAGTCCATGGGATCACAAAGATTCGGACACAACTGAGCGACTTTCACTTTCACTTTTTCAAACCCAGGACTAGATATTTCCACCTGAGAACCAATTAGGTGTCTCTGTGCTGCTAAAGGATAGAAAGTGGGGGAGGGGATATGAAAAAAAGTAAGGCGACAAGAAAGCTAACCAGGTATTTGGTGGTAGTATCTGTATACAGTGGTTAGGGATTATGCAAACATTTGGTGACAACTGTTTACAAGTAACTGCCTCTGGTACCATTATGTCTGTGTCTGTGCTTGCTTATCTTGTCCCTCAACTAAATGGTGTATTTTAAAGACAGAGAATTCTTATTTTATCAATCCACATACCACCTAGTGCAAGGTCTCACTAGATAAGCTTGTCAGTGGGGTGACAAATGTGTCCCTTTCTGCAAAATAAACAGAAGAGACCAGTGGAAGACATTTTTTGAAGTATGCTTTGTGCAAATTGGTTTTTAAATTGTAAAACTAATTATATATAGATAATCATTTTATAGAATGTAAAATTTCAGGGGCTTTCCAGGTGGCAAAGGGATGAACAATATGCCTGACAATGCAGGAGACTCAAGAGATGTGGGTTCAATCCCTGGGTCAGGAAGATTCCCTGCAGAAGGGAATGTCAACTCCTCACTTTGATATTCTTGCCTAGAAAATTCCACGGACAGAGGAGCCTGGTGGGCTACAGTCCATGGGGTTGCAAAGAGTCAGACATGACTGAGCACACATGAGCTATTATTATAATTTAATTTGTATATAGAGAGTGATTACATTACAATTCAATTCAAAATTTAAAACAAAATTTTGGAGGGGATATATGTATACTTATGGCTACTTCACATTGCTGTAGGCCAGAAACAAATACAACATTGTAAAGCAATTATCCTCCAATTAAAAATAAATTAAAAAAACAACCATATTTGGGAGGTTAATGCAAGATTTTGCTGCAGTCGAGCTTTCTGTACTTTCTGTTCTCCGACCAAATTGCAATGTTTGTCATATGTTAGTGCTTTCCATTTCTGAACCTTTATTTTCATATTTGACTTCCCATGTTGTCCTCCAATATTCTGTCTTTTCTCCAATATTCTGTCTACATCCTACTCCTCCGAGGCCCATCACCAATGTTATTCCTTTCATTAAGCAGGCCTTGAAATCTAAATAAAGAGGCACTGCTTTTCTCTTCTGACCTCCAGCGTTGCATTCCTCTAATGCTCTCAGCACCTCCTAAGACATGTGAAGCTAGGTGGTGGCGGCGGGAAGAGAAGCAGATGGTCACAGAAAAAAGCAGACCTGAGGCCAATCGCTGCGTCATACAACTAGCAGAAGCCTAGGTGAAGATTCACAAATTCGTCCTGCTGAGGTTTCTAGAATTCGATTCATTTTCACTCTTTGGATATGTACACTGACAATAAATGTTTATCACCCTGGCTGCTCTGAGCAAGTCTCTGTTTCAACCAACCAAAACACCCTAATATTGTGTCTTGTGTTTGCAAACTGCTTTTACCTGCCCTCGGAGAAGGCCATTGGCACCCCACTCCAGTACTCTTGCCTGGAAAATCCCATGGATGGAGGAGCCTGGTAGGCTGCAGTCCATGGGGTCGCTAAGAGTCGGACATGACTGAGCGACTTCACTTTCACTTTTCACTTTCATGCACTGGAGAAGGAAATGGCAACCCACTCCAGTGTTCTTGCCTGGAGAATCCCAGGGATGGCGGAGCCTGGTGGGCTGCCGTCTATGGGGTCTCACAGTCAGACACGACTGAAGTGACTTAGCAGCAGCAGTAGCATAGGCCATAAATTCTTCGAAAGACAGTGACCACACCTTCTTCTTTTTCTCATTAGCAGCACCTATAGTGTGGCATACAGTCAGTGCTCAATGAATGCTTGTTGGAGGGATGTAGAAAACTACACAACTGCTCATCAAATAATACTGAATTTCAGGTCACTGTTAGCAAGGCAAGAACTGAACACAGGTAGCTCATAACAATATTTTACTAAACACTGCTTTCTCAAATGAATGGCTTGCCTGTCTCTCTCTTCAGTGTTATAGATTTCTTCCTATTAGAGTTCTGTGAATGTGTTTATGACACATCTTTGCCAAAGGCTAACTTTAGCAGCAGCACCATGTATCATAAAAGATGTGTCATATAAGCAAATTATATAGTATGAAGCCATGCATCCCTCCCATTATTTTAACAAGTATCCTTGTTTAAAGGGTGGTGATCTGTATCAGGTTCTCTTCTGAAATGCCAGAAAATGTAAACTGTATTGAACTAATATCACTGTTGTCTCTTATTCAGAATGGGAAACACTTTGTCAATCTTATTTTCATATATATCTGGTTTGACTAGATAACCTCAAGGAAATTATTTTTCAAGAATGAATTTGAAGTATTAAAAGGTTCACCAAAGTCACATGAAATATATAACAATGAAGTATAGTCTCATTTCATAGATATCACCTCCTTATACCTACATAGTGTTTTATGGTTGGCAAAGCACTTTGAAATATATTATCTTATTTGTTCCTTACAACAGGAGTCTGTGAGATAGACGTGGAAGGTATGTATCATCCCCACTTTGTACATTAAAACGGAGAGGCTAACTGACTTTGCTAAGGTCACAGAGGCAGGAAATAGTGAAGAGAACTAGGAAAAGAACTAAAGTCTTTCAACTTTTAACCCAGTATTCTTTTGACTTCAGATCCAGTTTTCTTGCAACTAGTCTGTATATGACAGTGTTTCTCAAACTTCAGTTGTGAGATTGACTTTGACCAGCATTTAAAGAATGAAATAGAACAGAATACATCATAGATCATTCATGATTTCATTTTTTACTGAAAATAAGAATTTGTTTAGTGAAGGAAGGAAGATTTTCCTGAAACTTTTGTCTACTATAAGATATTATCATGAGACATTTTGAGAAGTAAAATTGAAAGCCACTGATCTACATACTGCATTGTCCATTAAATCATTAAGTTGCTCAAAAGTAATTTATGATGCCAAAAGTCTCCATGTTATTGGTTTTAACATTAAAATAATTGTGGATAATAAAAATGTATTTTCTGGCAATTCTTCAGTTAGGTATTAATTATATGGGGTAATTTCATTGACCTCTTTTAGGAGTTCTACTTGAATATTATATTTAAAATTTGAGGGTTTTATATAGACATGATTCTGATTTTATTGAAGCCTTTATGGGAAAAATATTAATCATACTTTATTAAGAAATCATCTTAGCAAATCTTTACCTGGCTAAATATATTCAGGGTAATGCAGGATACATTGAGTATAGATAACACCAGGGAATTCAGATATTTGATTCTTATCAAAATAAAAATATCTGGTATCTCTGGAATTACATATGCCTGAGTGCACACTCAATCGCTCAGTCATGTTCCACTCTTTGTGGCCCCATGGACAGTAGCCTGCCAGGTTCCCCTGCCCATGGGGATTCTCCAGGCAAGGATATTGGAGTGGGTAGCCATGCCCTCCTCCAGGGGATCTTCCCGACCCAGGGATTGAACCTGCATCTCCTGCATTGCAGGTGGATTCTTTTACTGCTGAGCCACTGTGGAACGTGAACGTGAACTATATTGTCCATGGAATTCTCCAGGCCAGAATACTGGAGTGACTGGGGAAGTCTCCTTAATTATAACATTGAGTAATCAAAATGAATGATTCCACAATTGTTTTCTTAGTTACAATTAATACACCGGCTCTTCATTGCCTATAAGCAATAGTGCAAAATCCTTAGTAGAGTGTGTAAGTGCTGGGAGCTTTACCTCCAATTTCACCACTTCACGTAGGCCACGCTCTTCCATGTCTTCACAATTTTGTTTATGATTCCTTTGCTTTGAAGTCATTGTCTCTCACCTTTCTTAATGAAACTGGGTCTCAAAGGATGAATACAAGTATTTTAGGCAATGTTACCTCTTCCATGGTGCCTTCATCCATTCCCTTTTGTGTTGTTCTCACATGATCTATTACAGTCATTTATCAGAGATCTCACATTATTATAAATATTACCTTCTGTGAGTTTCTTCAGCTAGGCAATGAGTTACTTGAAGGTGAAGTCTATGTCCTACACATTCTTGAATCCTTGGTGCCCATAACAAGGCCTAGGACATAACACACATTGATTCTTTGCTAAATATGTGAGAGATATTATTTAGTTTTAATGGACATTGGCAAATACAAAACACAAAGCATTTGACATGAGATCATAAGAATTTTAATCTATCATCTATTATCTATCTATTCTTTTATACACTGAAAACTTCATTGTTCTCTTTTTTTAAAAATTTTTAATTTTTTTTATTAGTTGGAGGCTAATTACTTCACAACATTTCAGTGGGTTTTGTCATACATTGACATGAATCAGCCATGGAGTTACACGTATTCCCCATCCCGATCCCCCCTCCCACCTCCCTCTCCCCCCGACTCCTCTGGGTCCTCCCAGTGCACCAGGCCCGAGCACTTGTCTCATGCATCCCACCTGGGCTGGTGATCTGTTTCACTATAGATAATATACATGCTGTTCTTTCAAAACATCCCACCCTCACCTTCCCCCACAGAGTTCAAAAGTCTGTTCTGTACTTCTGTGTCTCTTTTTCTTTTTTGCATTGTTCTCTTTTAAATGTCTGAATGTTAAAATATTAATTTAGGGGCAGAAAATTATATTCATATATATTATTCTGTGGTCCATACAGTGGCAAAAGGGCTGGCTGATTTGGTCTATTCAAGCCAACATTTAATCAAATCGCTGACATCATTTAATCTGATTATGTGTAAGATACAGGCCAAGGCATTTTCCATCTTCCCACAGGCTGGAGATGGTGGTTTAGAGATATAGCCTACATATTAGAATTCTCCCTCCATCTTTTAGTCATCATTACATTAAGAAAAAAGTTAAAAGATAAGCAATTTTTTATGGATAGTTGGGTCATTTAGTATTTTGTGAGATGGTACCAGTAAAGTTTCATTTATATTCCCATAGTAGGATTTTCTCCTCACTGTTTCAGCTAATAGAGTTTGAAGTCCCAATGTGTCTATCACTTTGAGGGATTTTTTACAAAAAAAAAAAATTGTTGCTCTGAAAACATAGCACTAACTTCCTCAAAGAATAAAACAGAGATACCACAGCTGGAGAAGTGTGAATGCCAATTTACCCTTCATAGCACGTGAAATTACACTTCATGATTGTAGAGGAAGGCAATATTTAATTGACAGATATTCTAATACATAAATGTATTAGGGCACCATCTGTTTGATGGTTCTACTGTGCACATATATGCTACAAAATATTTTCAAAAAATATATGGTAAGCTAAGAATCTCTAACTCACATATGAATCTGAGAGATGATGTTTTTTATTTTCCTGATTTGAATTCTTCACACATTTCTCTCTTGTATTACAGCTGATTGTTTACATATTTAACCTTCAACTCAATAGAAAGCTTAGGATGGTATCCCAATCTTACTCAGCTCCAGATTCCCAGCATGGTCAACACTGTGTTGACACATAATAAGTGTTCAGCAAATGTTTATTGAAAAAATAAATGAATATATTATTAAAGCCCTGATGTTTTAAACATTTCCCCTAGGAGCCATTTGATATTTTCTCCTGTGTTATAATGCCACAAAGATAAAATCCTCACAATTTCTTTCTTGGCTTACTGGAAAACATGGCAGTAATAACAGAGGGAGAAATTGAATGACTCATAACACACAAAACAATCTTTCAGAGCAGTCTAAGACTTTGGCCTCCATGTGTGAAACAACTGAATGAGAGGTGAAAAATTCAGTAAAATATTTGGATTTGTATCTTCAGCTAAAAATCAAACTGCTGTATGGGAGGGGACATCTAGGTGATTAAACCATTCACATGTGCAGTATTGACCCAGAGCCTGAAAAGTCAAACTGGCTTCCCTGCCTTTTCATCAGAACTTCAGTGTAACTGAGGATTCATTATTATTTTTTTTATATTTGAGATGTAAATATGTTAGCAGGTCATATTGTGTATTTTTTCAGAGCTTTGTTTTCCAGGTTAGTGACATGCTTTTTGAATAATAGAAATCATACCTATCTAATATTAAATAAAACGATTACTATAACAAATATAAGGAAGTATTCAGTGAAATATACTTTATCATGTGATCATAGCCAACAAAATATTTTTAATGAGTGCACATCTATTAAAAGAATCCTCAAGATGCTGTAATTATTATTCATTTTCTAGAATTGTTTCACCATGAAGCTTTATGCTTCTATGGGGACTTTAATGTTTATGTTTTGTGACGGCTGCATTGACTATTAAAAAGCAATTTGGCTGACATTTTAGGTCTTTTGTTGCCAGTTTTAATTGGATTGTTCATCAAGCATCAACTCCCCCGTTAACTGCGAAAATTTCAGGCCATCGTCAGTTTATGGTAATGACTGTTTAATGATTTTATCCCGTCAGTATGCGAGCTTCGTATGGATATATGCATGATTAGTTTCATATCAAGACCTGTAATTAAATAATTGAAGCTTAAACAGAGTGGATATCAAACATGAACACATATTTAATAAAGACTCAGAAGCTTATCAAAATACTGATTAGCAATTAAAGTCAATGTTTTGAGTTCATCTGTGTTAGCACACTTACGGTATCTTAAAAAATATTTGTATAAAGTTCCTACCCAAAGTTAAAAGAAATTCCCTTTAGTAAAGCAGTAAACTTGGGTTTTCAAAAGGTAATTTATATACAGGCATCCATCTGCCAGAGAAAGAAAACTCACCTTAACTGTTGCTTTTTCTAGAGAAAAATTAGCCAAAACAGAATGCCCTAGAGCAGCAATAAATATTCTTATCAATCACACACAATTCCAATCCTTAAGAAGTTGACTTATATATACTCATATTATGCTGTCACCTATTTGCATTTCATAGAGTGTTGGAGCTGAAGTGAATCTTGGAAACCACCTCTTCTAAGTTCCTAATTTTAAAATATTTAAGTCCAGATGAGTGAAGTGAGTTGCTTAAGGTCATATAGCTAATTAGTGGCAGAGTCAGAGGAAAAAAATCTAGGTCCAACATGTAAACTTGTGTATTCCTGGAGAATCAACAGGTACAAAGAATTTCATGCATTGCTACTGGTAAATTCCTTTTCTCATTGTTCCATTAAACTAACATTTCAAAACTAAAAACAAACCAACCAACCCAAACCTGTATACAAAGATATACACTGAGAAGTTTCATTTTCTCTTGTTTCCCAATCAACCCCATTCTTCCTCCAACCCCTGCAAGTAACCATTTTTACTAGTTTCTCATTCATCTCCCCAGTGTTTCTTCATGCCACTGCACAATGTATGAATATACATTACTATTTTCTCCCTTTCTGTATGTAAATATAGTACACCCTATATATGTATTTACATCTTGCTTTAGTCACTGAAATATCTATCTTGAGATCATTCCATATCAGTACACAGAAATCTTCCTTGTTATTTTTTCTTCTTTTAAGCTGTATAGTATTCCCTTACACAGTTTATTCAATGTGTTGGCAAATTACTAATAACTAATTTAAAATGTTGTAGATGCTAAAAGTTATTTCACTGTACCTATAAGAAATACTTATCTGCATAATGGAAAATATATTTATAGAGAAAAATATATATCAAGATAAAAGCTAAACTCAGGGCAGAGTGCACAGCACTGAAGAAAAACTAGAAAAGCCATTACTTCCCCTTTAATTTAAAGCCCTAGTCTTGAAGCTCACTGCATATTGAGAGGTTTTCCTAAGGTTTACTGATATGGATAAGTGAAAACATGTGTTACAATGAAAATGTTTGCAATGTAGCACATAGAAATTTTAACTTTTATGTTACGTCCAGTAAGCAAAGCATTTCAAAATCCTTCTGTCATTAGTCCAATAGATCATATTACTTATCTTGTGCACACGGTAACCCACGGATACCTTGCATTTTAAAATAGTTTCATTTCTGTACTTCTGTGTCTCTTTTTCTGTTTTGCATATAGGGTTATCGCCACCATCTTTCTAAATTCCGTATATATGTGTTAGTATACTGTAATGTTCTTTATCTTTCTGGCTTACTTCACTCTGTATAACAGAAAAAGAGACACAGAAGTACAGAACAGACTTTTGAACTCTGGGGGAGAACGTGAGGGTGGGATGTTTTGAAAGAACAGCATGTATATTATCTATGGTGAAACGGACCACCAGCCCAGGTGGGATTCATGAGTCAGGTGCTCGGGCCTGGTGCACTGGGAGGACCCTGAGGAGTCGGGTGGGGAGGGAGGTGGGAGGGGGGATCGGGATGGGGAATACGTGTAACTATATGGCTGATTCATGTCAATGTATGATAAAACCCACTGAAATGTTGTAAAGTGATTGGCCTCCAACTAATAAAATAATATTAAAAAAAATAAATAAAAAAAAAAAATAAAAAGCAGAAAAAAAAAAAAAATAAAATAAAATAGTTTCATTTCACATTGGAATGGAAGGTCTGCCTACACTGCTATAGTATAGTGAAAAACATTAGGGAGACAGACCAATTAAGGCAGAAGCAGAATTCTTATTAAATGACAGGACCCAGATTCCCATTTCATGAAACATGTACTCCTGCCACATGCCAAATTCCCATTAACTTCAAGAAGGAATTATGCACAGAAGAAATATGTAGGCTGAAGAGTGCAGGACAAATTAGTCCAGAGCAATCCTTAAATGTCAGTTTAAAATGCAGTGAACGCTTTAAATTATGTGTAGTCATGTTGTTTGGATTGAACATTATCCACTCCCCGCCCCCGTCTCTGACCACATCTTCAAAATGAATGGGGCAAAAGATGGCTTGAAAGAGAGAAGAGCCTGAGCAGCTCGAGGTAGAATTGTAAGTAAAAACAGAATACAAAGATGTGAGTCATGAAAATGCAATGACTCCTTAAGAAAACAGCTTAAAAAAAAGAAACTGTAGTTTCCCTCAGCTTATAAAATATTTATATTTAAGAAAATAGGCAGAAATATTTTCCACCTCTATTAATTCAGCCTAATTCAGAGAGTCAAGTTTCATTGTTAAATTCAAATCATATTTAAAATGTAAGTATGTGGTATTTACTTTCACATGTACTGCGTGCATACTGCTACTGCGCGTGCATGCGTGCTAAGTCACTTCAGTTGTGTCCGACTCTGTGCGACCCTATGGACTGTAGCCTGCCAGACTTCTCTGTCCATGGAATTCTCCAGGCAAGAGTACTGGAGTGGGTTGCTGTTTCCTTCTCCAGGGGATCTTCCCGACCCAGGGATTGAACCGGAGTCTCATGCATTGCAGACAGACTCTCTACTGACTGCGCCACCAGGGAAGATTACTATGATGAACAGAATGTCAAAAACCACTGTTTCTTTTGAAGAAGTAATATATTCCACCCCCCCCCCCATGAATACTGGCTGAAAAGCATTCTAAACTGTATCTCTGTTTTGGAGAAATTTATTAGGCTTAAAGTTTTACAAAATTTGATTAGTAAAAATTAAACACAACTTTCCCCAATATGTCTCAAGTATTTCATAACAGGAAAACAAGGGACAAAATAAGTGGGAGATAGCACCTGAGCATAACCCATCTATCAGGACATGCTGGAAATGAGATGGGCTGGACACATATATTCCATTCTTTGAGTAAACTTTCTTTTTTGCTTTCAGTAAGATACTGCCAATTAAAAGTACTTAGTTCCTTTCCATGGAAGAGACAGACAGAGGATCCAAGCCAGCAGAACTGTAACATTCATCCTCCCCAGCTTCATCATCACCTTCACTTATTTGTTTTTCATACCTTGGTTTTCCACTGGAAATTTTATTTGAAGAAAGGGTTCTGCAAATAAAGCCTGAGCACCACTTCTAAGTGTGTCCTTGTCTTCCTGATGCTGAGTTCCTGTATTCCAGAACTGACTTTTTGCTTCTCCCTCAGACTGTGACTGTCACAGGAGCTCCCTCTGTAGGATGGCTCCATATTGTTTGATATCATTTAGTGATCTTATGGGCTTCCCTAGTAGCCCCTTATAATCTGCCTGCAATGCAGGAGATGCAAGAGGTGAGGGTCCCCTCCCTGGGTTGGGAAGATCCCCTGGAGAAGGAAATGGCAACCTAGTCCAGTATTCTTGTCTGGGAAATGCCATGGACAGAGGAGCCTGGAGGGCTACAGTCCATGGGGTTGCAGAGTCAGACATGACTGAGCACCTCAACCACCACCACAATGTTTATGTCTGGGTAGATTAAGGTTGTACAACAGGGAATTTAAAATCTTCTATTTACTTTCCAGTACCTTTTCTGCAAAGTGGTATAGAAGATTCTTCATTATCTTTATGAATTTGCTTACACAATCATATAATTTAATACTGATATATTGAAATATTTAATTAGAACTTAATATTTACCTGAAATAACTTAATATTGTATATGTCAGCAGAACTTTTCTGTGAAGGACCAGATCATAAATATTTTGGGCTTTGCAGGTCTTATGGTCTCTGTCCAAAGCAATCCATACATAATGAATGGACATGGCTGTGATCCAATTAAACTTCATTTACAAAAACAGGCGGTAGGCTAGAGTTGGCACAGTGGCTATGGTTTGCTGACCCCTGTTAAACTGGTTTGGGTTTCAATATTCAGTGAATCCATGCCACAAAGTAGACTTTGCTCCCAGGACTATTTAATTGCTCTCTTAAACTGCAAACTACTTTTGTTCCAATGGGTGGATCTTTTATGAAAATTTGCTTTTAAGGACTGAAAGAAATGTTGCCTTGGTTTTTCAATATTCTAAAGGTACTTCAGCTTACAAGTCAAGGGGATGCATTTATATTTCCAATATATTTTAAGTCATAAACAAGTAAAAGAAGGAGTTTCATCTGTCAATGTGAGTAAATTATATTCAGTTCAATCACCTCCAGGAAGATTATTACAAATTTTACATTTAAATTCATAGATAGTACCTAATCTGCTTATAATTTTGTTGACAGCTGCATTTCTGCTCTTCTATCTACCTACAGAGAAGCCCTTGAAATTCAAGAATCTATGTAGCTGCAATACAATCTATGTAGCTGTAGGTTTATTTGAATGCAATTCCTAAAGATTTTGTAAAAATTTTAAAGTGAAAATTCTACTTTTAATTAGCTGCCATTGAAAATTACCCAAACAGCTCATCTTCGTTAAAAAAATGTGGATATTGGCAGGGTCACTGTGTAACAGTCTGGAGACCGCATGCTATACACGAGTGCGCCACCCCAGGGAGTAACAATCCACACTGGGGACAGTACGGATCATTGAGTGTACTGAAAATCTACAGATTTATTAAAAGTTTTCTGGAAAATGACTGTAGAGAGTGTCATTCTAACAACCCATATTTTACAGTCATTTTCTAATGGATTGTAATGAAGTATCTCGAGGAAGGGCTGCTGCTTATATTCAGATTAAAAATAAAAACAAATCACCAACCCAGGTTGGATGCATGAGACAGGTGCTCAGGGCTGGTGCACTGGGAAGACCCAGAGGGATGGGATGGAGAGGGAGGCGGGAGGGGGGATCGGGATGGGGAACACATGTACATCCATGGCTGATTCATGTCAATGTATGGCAAAAACCACTACAATATTGTACAGTAATTAGCCTCCAACTAATAAAAATAAATGGAAAAAAAAAGAAAGAAAAAAAATAAAAATAAAAACAAAAGAACATGTGGTTCAGTAGTAGCCTTATATTACTGAGGGAATTAGTCCTTTCCTCTAATAATTGTGGGCACAGCTTATAGCGAACCTCCCTGGCAAGACTGCAAGAAAGAAAACTATGAAAAGTGTATACTTCTCTCTTCAAAGGATATCCATTTCCATTTGTTTCTTTTTGAAAAGCAAAGTGCACAATTTTGTTGTAGGTAGGTCCTCACTGCAGTGATTTTATCATACCAATCATAGAATAAATATTTTACACAGAGAACTGCCAGAAACTATGCCGCACTTTCCTAATCATCTTGCTATCATTCCTGCGCGTGTGCATGCTCAGTCGCTCAGTTGTGTCTGACTCCTAGCGACCACATGGACTGTAGCCCATCGGCCTCTTGTGTCCACGGGATTTCCCAGGCAAGAATATTGGAGTGGGTTGCCCATTTCCTCCTCCAGAGAATCTTCCCAACCCAGGGATTGAACCTGCATCTCTTGAGTCTCCTGCATTGGCAGGCAGATTCTTTAACACTGTGCCACCCGGGAAAGCTATTGTTCTTAATGCTACGTCTTAAGTTTGCCCAGTCCTTTTAATGTGTGCCGCTGACGGAATGGTTTTCCAATTGTGTTTCAGGAACATGTCTGAGGGACTCAGATGGGAGTTGGAGCTTTGAAGGCTTCATTTTCACTCTTATGGTATAGACTGTGGTTGTATATGCTGGCATTGCACATGGTATTCTGCTGTGAAGGAGGAAAAGTTTTCAAAGTGTTATAAGCAGAGGACAGTTCCAAACACACTTTCCTCCTCCCCCAGAAAGAATGCATTTAATTGAAAGATGCAGACAACAACGTTGGTGGTAATAGAAGTTTGCAATCTTTAAACATGTCAAACTTGGTCATTTCTACAACATAATCTCTAAGTCTCAAAAAACCCTGCAAGAGGGTAGCTGTTACTTACAAACTGCTATAAGGAATGTTGTGTCCCCTCAAAATTCATATGTTGAGACCTAATCCCCAGTGTGACGGTATTAGCAGGTAGCGTCTTTGAGAGGTGCTTAGGTCATGAGCAGAGCCCTTATGAGTGGGATTAGTGCCCTTAAAAAAAGAACCCACACAGCCCCTGATCTCCACCATGAGAGGACATAGTACAAAGACGGCCATCCATGAATCAGGAAATATGTTCTCACCAGACACTGGTCCTGCTGCTTTCTTGATCTTGGACTTCCCAGCCTCTGAAACTGTGAGAAATAAATTTCTGTTGTTTATAAGCCACCCAGTCCATGGAATTCTGATAGAGCAGCCCAAATGAACACAGATGAAGAAAGCAAGGCTCAGAAAGGCTACCCTGTTTGTTAAGTGGCAAACTTGGGAACTGAACTTGAGTCTGTCTGACATCAACTATTTTTCACCTTATTCTATTTTTATTAATGTAAGTTATTTAATAGTAGGAAAACACCAATGAAGTTTTAGGCATGCTTCATTTTAAAACAGTATCAATTCTGCTCATGTAGAGTAGGAAATGAGCTCATGGAAAATTAAACTATAAGGTCTAAGTTACGATAGATATTTATTTTATGCATAAACACACAAACGAGGATAGATACCAAAATTCCAATGAAATAAAATTACATTTCCAAACTCCTTGCCCAAGTGCTCATTTCTTAACTTATTATCCTATTCTGAAATATTTCAGGTTAAAATTATTGTCCTTCAAGGAGCAAAGTATACTTACATACTTCAAACAGTAAATTTCACTCAGAAAATATGGTTGTTAGCTTTTAAGAAATATAGTTCTGCTACAGTAAGAGAAACTCAAACCGTTGGTGATTCACATCACATAAAAAATTATTTGTTGCCTCAATCTGATTTTGAATTCAAGATGGTATTTGGTGACACTATTATTTCAGTTAGGCATCTCCCTTTGAACAGAAATTGGGACCCAGATGGCTTATATCAGTGATGGTTTGCAACTGTGATTTAAAGCAACCACATATACCTGCAAATGACTTTGTAGCCTTAGGGGAATGCAAAGTGAGGTCACCAGTAGGGACAAGCAGAGCCTTCAACTACTGATGGAAAAATCATTATTTTACCACCTCTGTTAATTACTTTCTTTCATGTCTGAAGTTAGAGAGGAGTAAACTAAACATTCTAGCAAGGACTATGGAAATGCATACAGGGATAGAATGCAGCATTTCTAAGTATCTGTGAAGGGCTAAGGACTATGGTAGGCAAGGGGGTACAGATATTAACACAACCCAGTCCTCAACCTCCAGTAACACCACACCTTGTGTCTACTTATTTTTCCTCCTTTGCCTCTGAACTGAAAAGACATCTCTTCTCTCATCTTTTATCTTTGGTTTGTGTGTTCACCTGCACTCTTATTTCAAGACAAACTCAAGGGTTTCCTCCTTTACAAACACTTTCCTGAACACTCCTTCCTTTGTGCCCTGATGGGGCCATTCTATCCTAGACCATGTTACACTTTATTGTACAAGTTGATTTACCTATATGCTAAACCTATTGAACATATTACTTATTTCAGATAGTCCTGCAAAAGCAAGAATTGTGTTTTATTTGTCTCATTAATTAGCTAATATTTAATTCAATAAAAATATTAATTGAACGTTTTATGAGCCAGACACTATGGTTATCAAGCACACCATACATTTAATGCATGCGTGTTAAATGAAGGAATAAAATCTAAACCCCAAACTTAGTTCAAATGATCCCAAGCACCCCTGATCATAACTCTCCCTTGCATATCTCTAGCACTTTGGGTTCAGTCTGCTATGAATTCATTTATGTTACAGACACACAAAAAATCAAATTCTTCTGTTGGTATGTTCTCTCTTCCCAGATAAATGAAAAACTCCTTGAAGGAAAGGGCTCTATCAAATATTTCTACTATCAAATAGTTGCCTACTTCTGTGTGTGTGTGTGTGTGTGTGTGTGTGTGTGTGTGTGTGTGTGTGTGGACACTCAGTTGCTTCAGTTGTGTTTGACTCTTGTAACCCCATGGACTACAGTCTGCCAGGCTACTCTGTCCATGGGTGGAGTGAGTTGCCAGGCCTTCCTCCAGGGGATCTTCCCAACCCAGGGATTGAACTCGCGTCTCCCACATTGTGAGCAGATTCTTTACC
Organism: Muntiacus reevesi; assembly: GCF_963930625.1. Lineage (NCBI taxonomy): Eukaryota > Metazoa > Chordata > Mammalia > Artiodactyla > Cervidae > Muntiacus > Muntiacus reevesi. The sequence continues at coordinate 125,991,324 of NC_089271.1, read as the reverse complement.
ACTGAGCCACTGGGGAAATCCCCTATCTGTCTATACTTCTTAGTAAAGGGCACCGATCAATTAAGCACTCAATAGTTATAAGTCAAAGAAAGCAACCTTTTACTTTTGGATGGGCATTCTTGACATGAAATAGAGAATTCATCGTTCATCTAGTTGATCATGTCAACTTCCCACCCCCCAAATCTCAGTCACCCAATCCTGCCTCTGCAATCTATCCTGGTTTTACCCCTGCAGCAAATGCCTTAGGCATTGCCTGAGAGGCCTCATTATGTCTCCTCTGAACTATTACAACAGCCTGCCTTTAGTATCCGCAGCCTCCCCAATCCAGCAGTAACAATGCCAGGAGAATATGCTTTCTAAAAACTGAATCAGGACATAGACTACCTGGCTGTTCACCATCCTTTCCGTCTTCTGAGGAACACAGTTGGATCACATTTTTCAGCCTTTCTTACAGATAGGTCTAGATATAAGACCCTGGAGGAGGAAATAGCAACCCACTCCAGTATTCTTGCCTGGAGAATTCCATGGCCAGAGGAGCCTGGCGGGCTACAATCCATGGGATCACAGAGTCAGACACGACTGAATGACTAACATATGACTGAGTCTAGAAAGCAAGTGTTGGGTACCGTTTCCAGGTCTGATCCATAAGAAACTCCTGTTCATGATCTTATTTGCTCCTCTCCTTTCTTCTAGTTTAACATAGACAAACATGGTAACTTTTCAAGCCACATGGAGAAGAATGTGGAGCCACAGAGTGGAAAGAGCCTGGGACCTGAGTCAAACCTGGGAAAATTGCCTACAAATGAGGAATTATCAGGGTGCATTTAGATGAACAAGAAATAAATTACTATTTTTGAGCCAGTGTAGATTTTTAGATTAGTTTCTAACAGAAGCTGGTATTATCTTAACTAACACACCATGCTGTTCTTCTGGTCAAAATCTTTCACCCATTGGCTATCATACTCTATGCAAAATCCTTAGAATGACATGTACTAGGTACTTCATGGGGGTTTCCCTGCTGACTCACTGGTAAAGATTTGCCTGCAATGCAGGAGACCCAGCTTCGATCCCTGGGTTAGGAAGACCCCCGGGAGAAGGAAATGGCAACCCTCTCCAGTACTCTTGCCTAGAAAATCCCATCGATAGAGGAGCCTGGTGGGCTGCAGTCCACGGGGTCACAAAGAGTCAGACACCACTGAGCAACTAACATTCTCACTTTTTTCAGGCCTTTCATAATCTAAATGTGAATCACTCTATCAGTCTCATTCTATTTTAATTCCTTAACTCTTACCCTCCCATGGTCATATACCGTACTTTCTGTTAAACCACAGTGAATTACTTGGCATTCTCAGAAGGTAAAAGAGTACATTCAAGCCAACATCCATGCTGTTCCTTCACTTTAGAATCCATTCTCTTTCTTCTATCTAATAGTTGAAATTCTTATCATTCATGATCCAGTTCATATGTCATCATCTCTAAGACATCTTTCTCTTTTCCTCTTTGTCATAATCAATTGCCTTCCCATTGGCACTCCCATAACACATTAAACAATTCTGTAGCATTAGCATTAACTATCTCTAAATTGAAATACATTTTGGCTCTTCATATGTCTATTTTCAAAACTAGATTGTTATCACCTTGAGACATAATTGAATCTCATTTATTTATATAAACCCCAGCAATCAGCACATGCTCTTATACACAGTAGTCACTGAAGAAACAGGCGGAATTGGTATTACTAGGTTTATTTAGCAAATTAAACTTTTCAAAGTATCTTATGAGAGTCCTGCATTGCAGGCAGATTCTTTACCATCTGAGCCGCCAGGGAAGCCCAAAGAGAACCAACCTTACAGCTGAGAAAACTTCTACTTTGCCTTGCCCTCGTGCAGATAATATTCACTGGACAAAGTTCAATTAAAAAAAAACAAACAAACAAATCAATGACCTTAGGCACTGGGGAGTAAACAAAAGCAAGCAGATTCTGGTGGGGAATGAAAACTTGGAAGAAGAGAAGGTGTGAGTGAGTTTCCATTTAAATTTTTTTTTTTAATTGAGTGTAGGGAATGGTCAGAGCTGCATGAAGTGGTAAAAACCTTGACACATAACTCTCAGTATGAGTTAAAGGACCAGAAGACAGAGTTCAGGCAATGACAGTCACTGAAAAGTAAAGAAGGAACTTCCAAAAGGAGACAAATATATAGAGAGGCTGCAATCCACATTCTTCATGCAAACTTCGCCCCAATCTCTGGCTGATGCTGGAACCACGCATGTGTAGGGCAGACTCCAGCTGAGAATAAAGGGACTGAACTGAGATTTGAGTTGCAACTGAAAAAGCAGAGTTTGTTGACTGAGTAAAAAAAAAAAAAAAAAAAATGAACTGCTTACCAGAGATAAAATGGAACAAGAAAATTAAAATTCTTTAGGGGAACATAGCAGAAACTAAAGTCCCCACAATATAACAATCACAATGTCCAAGATACAGTTCAATATTAATAACATGATAAAATAGGAAAAAGTGACCCATTCTCAAAAGAAAAGATGACCTTATAGAAACTCACTCCAAGATAACCCAGATGTTGGAATTAGTAGACAGGGATTTTCAAAGTAGCTATTGTAACTATGGTCATGAATATGAAGGAAGATATGCTTATTATAAATGGAAAGAAAGGAAATCTCAGCAGAGAAACAGAAAATATTTTAAAAGACTAATGGAAATGCTAATGTGAAAATTATAATCACTGAAATAAAAACTGAGGATGTGCAATTAAAGAACATGACTCATTCTCATTAGTCCCTTCATAGGTAACAGTTAGTTTGAGGCTATTTGCTTAGTTCATCTTACCTTTTGTTTGAAAACTGCCCAGCACCCACAGAGAAAGGGCTCCTGTCACACTTATGTGATTCTTCTAATATTCTGAGGACATTATCAGAGAAAAAAATTCATCATTGTCCCCCTTACCCATGTTGTCTAGTTAAAGAGTTTCCCTGATTCAAGAACCTAAGCATCTGGCATTAAACTAGGTCTATCCCATACCCATCTCAGAGAAGAAACAGTAAGTCCCGCCTCAATACTGGCACATTGAGAGTCTGATCTTCCAAAGTAACTCCTTTTTTTCTCTCATATCCATTGTTGTCAAGTGAGGGGGAGCAGAACACAGCAGCCCAAAATGTAATACTTTCACACATGTATTGTTTTGAGATAAAGGCAATTAAAATCAGCAGACTCGGGAAAAGCCTTTTACCTCCCCCTTGACTGTCTAGTGGAGAAGGCAATGGCAACCCACTCCAGTATTCTTGCCTGGAAAATCCCATGGACAGAGGAGCCTGGTGGGCTGCAGTCCATGGGGTCACAAAGAGTCGGACATGACTGACCGAATTCACTGTCACTTTTCACTTTCATGCATTGGAGAAGGAAATGGCAACCCACTCCAGTGTTCTTGCCTGGAGAATCCCAGGGATGGGGGAGCCTGGTGGGCTGCCGTCTGTGCGGTCGCACAGAGTCAGACACGACTGAAGTGACTTGGCATAGCATAGCATAGTGTAACTGTCTAGAGGCTTCCCTGGTGCCCTGACAATGTAGGAAATGCAGGTTCTATCCCTTGGTCAGGAAGATCCCCTGGAGAAGGAAATGGCAAACAACTCCAGTATCCTTGCCTGGAGAATCCCATGGAGAGAGGAGCCTGGAAGGCTGGGGGTCGCAAAGAATCAGACACGACTTAGGGGCCAAACAACTACAAAACAACTAATGACCTAGGAGAACTGATATAGGAGACCTGGACTGGAAAAAGGACTACTACCAGAGAGAACATTTTACATCACAAGACTTGTCTGTATGGCAAGGCAAACATTTATTTGCCAAACATTTGCTCTTCTCATCTTCCCATGAACTGTTTTCCTTTCCTCTGAGGTCCTAGATCTTTACCCCTTCTCCATAGCTCAAGATGGTATCTGAGTATTTTAATGGGCTCCTCTATATATGAAATTTGTTTTTCTCCTGGTAATCTGTCTTGGGTCAATATAATTATTAGACCAGCCAAAGAACGTAGAAGGGAAGAAGGAAAATTTTTTCCACCCCTATATAAGAAGCCTTCAGGTTATCATTTTATTTCCCATGTAGCTTCCCAAAGGAAATTAATGCTTGGATGACTGACAAGAGTATTTTAATAGCTATATTTCATGTTTTAAAAAGATCAATGTACCTACCAGTTTTATACATCAGTATCTTATGAGTTTGGTTAAGGAAAGGCAGACTCCTACTGGCCAAATAACTCTAGATGCTGTAAAAAACTAAAATTGACTTCAGGTACCAGATCGTGGTAAACTATATCTCGTAGTGGTATCAGATAGTGAGCAAACTCTGGGAGACAGTGAAGGACAGGGAAGCCTGGTGTACTGTAGTACAGTAGGGGTGTAAAGAGTCAGACGCGACAGAGTAACTGAACAACAGCAAGCGATACCGGACAGCACCTCCCCACGAGGCCCAGATCTGCGATCCAGTCTTTCTATATAATGACTCTATCTTGTCATTATCCGAAAAAAAAAAAATCCAAGTATGTTAAAGTTCATGTTATTCATAGATATTATATCTTGCTCAACTATGTCTACTCTAGTCCAGGAATATTTGGAACATCTTGTAGGAGCTTCATACTAAAAATACATTTATCTCAAGTAGAAACTATATATAGCTCATGTATATTATTAGTGTAATAGACCAATGTTACTCTTGAAGATAAAAAAATAATATACATATATTTAAATGTGCTGGGGCATTTCTGGGTACAGTTGGAAAATGTACATTGCAAGAATGTTTACTATAAAGCATAATCTATATTCATTATGTTATTATCTTATTTAGAAGCAGGGAAAGAAAACTGCTCTATAGAGCTCTCTACCTTAACTCCGAATTTTCAAAGTCAGAAGCAGCTGATATTTATACAGGAAGACAAATTAATAAAAAAGGTATTTGCTTTTGCCAATGAGTTTTCAGACACATCTCTTCCGTATGCAACATATATGCTCTGGTGAGTGTATATACATAATCAGTGCTCTGTTAAATTATATTTTAACTGCATGGTTGAAAATGAACTTGTAATAAATCGTACTGCAAAATAAAGTATATTTTTTGTACAGATGACTCCCCCTAAAACCTACACACATCAATTTAGGTTTATGGTATGCAGGAGGACTACGTGGTCAACTTCAAAGAATTTAGCGGACCATAAGTCAACATTCAAATTATTTTCTCAAACACTCAGGAAATTCTTAAGTGAACACTACGCACAAATTGAACATTCTGGAAATCAACTGTATTCAAATGAAAGAGCTTAAAAAATATATATATATTTCTTTTAAGCTCTCTCAAAATATATATATATATATATATATATATACATATATATATATATATATATATATATACACACATATATATAAATGTTACAAAACAGAAATGAAAACCTGGTGGAAGCCTGGTGCTCCTATAGCTCACTTTTAATATGAAACACAATATTACCATGGTTAAACAACTTGCTAGTTTTTCATTTTAGCCACTATTTGTATGGACAAAGCAAGTTATACAATGCTAGTCCTTCCTCTTCTTATTCATAATAATGCAAAAATCAAGTCACAAAGACAAAGCAAAGGAATGAACATGGTGTAACAACAACTCAAAGCAAATATGGAGAAATGATTTTCTATTCTTAAGAACTAATGCAACTCACTATGAAAATGTGACACAAAAATCTAAAGTTGAAAGAGGTTAATAGTTCTATAGAGGCTTCCCTGGTGGCTCTACAGTAAAGAATCCACCTGTCAATGCAGGAGACATGAGTTCAAGCCCTGGGTCTGGAAAACCCCCTGTAGGAGGACATGGCAACCCACTCCAGTATTCTTGCCTGGAGAATCCCATGGACAGAGGAGCCTGACAGGTTACAGTCCATGGGGTGGCAAAGAGTTAGACCACGACTTAGCAACTAAACAACAATAGTTCTATAATCACAGAAATCCTATACTTTCTTCTTAGTGTTCATTGAAAACATTAGTAATTTCATTCAATACCCTACTCTATCATTTAAACAAACATGTTATTGCTCATCCAACACAACTTTCAATTTTAAAATGTTACACAGCATTTCATTACAGTGCTAATTGTTAACACTTCTATACAAAAGCAGATGCATATTAGTTGCAACCTCGGAAATATCTGAGGTCATCAGTTAATGGTATTGATCAGGCATCGAAATTAATATTCTTTGAAACTGTCTGGGAAGTATAATCTTACTAGCAATTCATGTCTCCATACAAACATTTTGTGCATACTTTCACCATATGGAATTAATTCACTTAAAGGATTTTACAAACTTTGGGAAAACTTATCCTCTTGTAAATCTTGATGTTATTGACTATAAGCAGATTTGAGATCAGATTGTTTGTTTAGGTCTTCTTTCCAATTTCTTTTAATCCTTGGACTTCAGGCCCTGCCTTTAGTAATCCTCTTGATATAGATGGATATTCATAGTTCAGTACCAGGGTTGGCCTCTATCTAAATGGTATTGGAGGTTCAGCACTTCTCAATAGGCTCTCTCTTTTCCCTGGAGATCATATTCAAATAACAGCATCCAACTACACTAGAGAAGTTTAAACCAGGTAGAAGTTATCCTTTTGTGAGAGATATTTACATTTTTGTGGAAAATCTCCGCTTGTAAAGGAATCTCCCACTCTGGATGAGGGAGGAAGGATGACTGTAAATTTCTAGAAATTCTTTTATCAATGGTGAAGGTAATGATTTAAATCTGCATAACAGCCTTACCCTAGGCTACTGTGCTTTTCCTGGTCACCTGTCATAACTGCCACCCTCCCCAACCCCACCAACATCTTCTAGTCTTTAATTGGAGAAGGTATTTATTTAAGCTGATAGTTTGGGCCATTTGGGGGGGGTTACTCAGTTTTCTTGGGTATCTCCCAAGGTATTCATATTATTTCCCTGATGCTGGGAAATATTGAAGGCAGGAGGAGAAGGGGACAACAGAGGATGAGATGGTTGGATGGCATCACCGACTCAATGGACATGAGTTTGGGCAGGCTCCGGGAGTTGGTGATGGACAGGGAAGCCTGGTGTGCTTCAGTCCATGGGATCGCAAAGAGTCGGACACAACTGAGTGACTGATGCATATTATTGAACTTCTGTTCATTTTTCTCCTGTTAATCTGTCTTGTATTATGGGGGGTCTCAGCCAAGAAACTAGAAGGGTAGTGGGAAAATTATTTTTCCTTTCCCACAAGTTTTTAATATGATTTCACAAATTTCCAATCAAAACTACTTTAAACCTCCTCCCAGTCCCCTAAAGATGTACTAAATGATTTACACAAATCCAGAAAACAAAGAAATAAGAATCTGGAATCTAAACATACATGCACTTGAATAGGAACAAGTAGAGTGGCAATTTTAAGGTAGCACAAATGTAGTGCAAATTTGGCTAAGGCTTTCATTTGGAAAGTCTGTGGTTGTACTTTGTCATATCTTCTCATATTCTACTTTTCCTAACATTTGGTGACAACTGCAGGGTGTTTTACACTTTATAAAATGCTTTCATCAGATCATTGAATAGTCACTCAGAGAAAGTCTGGGACTACAAAATGCTACTTCATAAACCATTTCCAAATACAATGTCATTTTCTCCAAAAGCTGTGAGGAATAATACTTTTCCAGGAAATTTTTATTGAGAACATATCTGATAAAAGAATAGTTAATGGAAAAGAGGAACATTAAAGACTATCACTATTCAGTTCAGTTCAGTCGCTCAGTCGTGTCCGACTCTTTGCGACCCCATGAATCGCAGAATGCCAGGCCTCCCTGTCCATCACCAACTCCCGGAGTTTACTCAAACTCATACCCATCGAGTCGGTGATGCCATCCAGGCATCTCATCCTCTGTCACCCCCTTTGCCTCCTGCCCCCAATCCCTCCCAGCATCAGGGTCTTTTCCAATGAGTCAACTCTTCACATGAGGTGGCCAAAGTACTGGAGTTTCAGCTTCAGCATCAGTCCTTCCAATGAACACCCAGGACTGATCTCCTTCAGGATGGACTGGTTGGATCTCCTCGCAGTCCAAGGGACTCTCAAGAGTCTTCTCCAACACCACAGTTCAAAAGTATCAATTTTTCGGAGCTCAGCTTTCTTCACAGTCCAACTCTCACATCCATACATGACCACTGGAAAAACCATAGCCTTGACCAGACGGACTTTTGTTGGCAAAGTAATGTCTCTGCTTTTTAATATGCTGTCTAGGTTGGTCATAACTTTCCTTCCAAGGAGTAATCACTATTAGTGGCCCCCAATTAAATATAACTTAACTTGATTAAAGACAAGTTTATTTTATCTTCTATGCAGCAAAGAACAACTCAAAGGCAAAACTATAGGAATAGCATTTAGTTTTGGCTGAAAGAGTTTTATAATTTTATTCTTCAACTATGTATTACTATTATTATTGTTGTTCATTTGCTAAGATGGGTCCAACTCTCTGTGACCCCATGGACTGCAGCACCATTGAATCAATGATGCCATACGTATTATTTATCTCATTTTTTATTTATACATAGAATACTTACAACCAAAGATCAAACAGTAGGTGATGCTAGTAACAGAGACAAACAAGAAATAAATGAATGAACCAGCATTTTACCTAGACTTCTACTGTGATGAATACTAATATGTTAATGTTCAAGTTTCCACATTAAAATGCTAAATTAGCCTTGGCCCTTGTTGTGAAATATAGGCAAGCAGAAAAGTTCAAATACATTATCACATATTAATTGCCATTAATGACTTGTAGGAAGGTAATTTGTGTTATTTAAAGTAAGTTAACAGATACAGAAAGAATCTTAATTAATGAATTTGCCAATTATCTGTCCAGCTATGAGTTCGTGTTTTGTTTTTAGTCCTATCCACATCTGCTTTTGAATTCTACTTAGAATAATTACTGAACTTACAAAGGTTGCTACATGACCTGGCCTATTCTTTGTGGCCATCATTTCTTTATCTATTCACTCAATGCTTTGTCAGAGAATGAAAATATTAAAGCAAATCACAGTCTATGTGTACAAAATATTTCATTAGGAAACAAATTCCTAAGAAACTAACTTCATAAGGTGCCTAAACAATACCACACATAAAAGAGAAATAATTCAAGTGAGCCATTGTATGATGAGACTTAATTTTCTCCCATTCTCTTAATATGCATGGAACAAAAAAAAAAAGGTTTTTTTCCCATTACCTCATCTTAAGTAGTTTTTCAAATCAAACCCATACTCACACTCATGCTGTCACTGATAATGGATCTTGTGTCAAAGAAAAAGAGCATAAAGGACCCGATAATAAGTGTAATTATCAAACATCAAAAATGTAGATCAAAGTGGATTTCCTGACTCTTCTATATGCAGTCACTTCACAGCATTTTACTATTCATGTCATGTGGCCCTGACAGGATATATTAATTTTCTCTATTATGAGAGCAATGGGATTGGCACACTTCAGTTAGAAGCTAGCAATAAGTAGAGTCATTATTTCTCTATCTTATTTTAGAGCCGTGTGTGTGTGTGTACTGTGTTTGTAAAATATACCCCCAGGCCCCTATACACACCACTCTGTGTCTCCAGAGGTGATGGTGAGCCTTCAGGGGAATGTTAACCTCCCTATGAAGGATAGATCCAGGCAAGTATTTTATTTCTTTCGGATAGTACAGTATTTCCTCTCTCTGGTAAATACCTGACATATCTTTGGGAGGACTGTGTTGTCTCAAGAGGGAAATAGAGTATTTCTAGAAACTCGCCAGGCTAAATCATTTCAATAACTCAAGTAATCTGATTTCCCACCTTCCTAAATCCCATATTCCCTTCTTTCCTCAACACTTTTCCTTATATATTTTTTTCCTTTGAGAAAATTTGCATTTTCTTTTCCTATTCAATACTGAATAAAAAATTTTGTGCTAAGTATTCTGTAAGTAGATTTCCAGAGTCTTGATAACCTGCAACCTTCCAGTAACTGTAGTTCACTTTGCTTTATAGATTTTTGTCTATTATTTGGTCAGGGCATTTAAAAAAACACGTTGGTGACAGAGGAATTACCTCTAAACTGACCTTCCACTGAAGTATGATTGAAGATGATCAAGAGAGGAAAAACTTCTCATAATTTTTACAAAGATTCATCTATAGGTTCAAAGAGACAGACCTCAGTAATAAAACTTTTTAGAGTCATACGTCTGTGCCATTTCTCAGCCACAGGATAAGAACAAATATTGTTTCATATTTTCTATAAAAATTGGGAACATATTTGTGAAAAGAGAAAGTATTTGCAAAAGAAAAAGGGCAAGACCATATGCACAGGGACAGATGGGAACCAGGCATAAGGGGGAAACATATTTCTTTAAGAGTTTTTTAAAACCATTTAAAAAATGCAAAACACTGTCAAATTAGTAAGTTGAAAATCAATAGATTACAACAAAGTTTCAATGAGTTTTTAAGTACTCTGAGGTTAAAAAACAGCCAGTCATTAACACATAACTTCAAACTCAACAAAAGATCATTTTTTTGCTGCGTTTTAAAGATCTCAGGGGACTTCCCTGGTGGCCCAGTGATTAAGGTTCTCATCACGCTTCCAATGGAGAGGGCATGGGTTGTGTCCCTGGTATGGAAACTAGGATCCCAGGTGCCATGCAGCACGGCCAAAAAACAAAACAAAACAAAACAAACAAACAAACAAACAAAAAACAAACCTCCATCAAGCTTTTCGTTACACTTGGGCATTTCTTAAATGTTAGTTTGAAAATAGACGGGGTTCTAAACATGGGTTGAACTATATGGCTAAACTAGCTTAAAACTATCCCATTAAATAGACAAATATTATAATATATAGATTAGCCAACTAGCAAACCTCATTTTTCTATACAGGGTAAAACGTCTTGGAATCTGGCATAGCTGTTGAAGTTGTTCACCACAATACTAGTTAGATACAAGCTTCTGGAATTAAATGTGCCAGGCAAGAAAGTAATTTTATCATCTTCTTCCCCATGGGAGGAAATATGGGTTAAGAGTTTGAGATGGCAGACTTCATCAATAAATTATGGTCAGTGTAACAGTATTGGAGAATTGGGTGGTGATTTCTATCACGACCAGTGAATACTGCTTTTGTCACTATTTTTAAAGGGCAAAGAACTAAGAGCTATGAGAAGAAAACAAAAATAAAATAAAGTAAAATAAAAGTCACAATATATGTAGACCAGGAAGCAGACACCATCATGTTACAGAACCATTATCACAATTATTTTCCATGCCATAGAATCTATGATGCTTACAGAATAACAAAACAATGAATATTAAGATGTCAGTGGCACTCATGTTGAAAGACTGACTTATTAGAGAGATAAAAGGTCACTTGCAATCACATTTTTATATTACATGTAAACTTAAATGGATAGTGTAGTGTTAAGATCAGAGGTTCTGGAAACTGACTATGAAGGTTTTAATCCTAGCACACCACTTAATATCTCTATTAATTTAGGCATTACTAAACCTCTCTGGGCCAGTTTCCTCATCTGTAAAAGTGGTCAATTAACAAATAACCCATAGATTTCTGGAGAGAATTAAACGAGTTAGTTCATGTACTTAGAACTGCCTGGCAAAGGGTAAATGCTCACTAAATTTTGCAATCGTATTAATAAAGAGGAATTTGGAATAATTTACATATAAACATTTAGAAGCTAGGTATTATTGTTGTTCAGTCACTAAGACTGCAGAATGCCAGGCTTCCCTGTCCTTTACTATCTCCCGGAGTTTGCTCAAACTCATGTCTATTGAGTCAGTGACGCCATCCAACCATCTCATCCTCTGTCACCCCCTTCTCCTTCTACCCTCAGTCTTTTCCAACATCAGGGTCTTTTCCAATGAGTCGGCTCTTCTTATCAGGTGGCCAAAATATTGGAGCTTTAGCTTCATCAGTCCTTCCAATGAATATTCAGGGTTGATTTCCTTTAGGATTGACTGGTTGGATCTCCTTGCTGTCCAAGGGACTCTCAAGAGTCTTCTCCAGCACCACAGTTCAGTTCGAAAGCATCCATTCTTTGGCAGTCACTCTTCTTTATGGTCCGACTCTCACATCCATACATGACTATTGGAAAAACCATAGCTTGGACTAGATGTAACTTTGTTGGCAAAGTAATGTCTCTCCTTTTTAATATGCTGTCTAGGTTGGTTCTATGCAAAGTTGTGAAATGACTCAAAGTTTCATTTAGAGCACTTTCTTCCCTCTTTCTTTAAAACCCCCTTTTCTTTACAGCTTCATCTTTTCTTCCCAAGTGGCCCTTCCCCCTCTGCCTATGAAATCCCACCCAAATATACATTCTTTTTTTTTCCAGAGAAGATACATTTATTATTTTTTTCCATTTATTTTTATTAGTTGGAGGGTAATTACTTTATGATATTGTAGTGGTTTTTGCCATACATTGACATGAATCAGTCATGGATTTACATGTATTCCCCATCCCGATCCCCCCTCCCGCCTCCCTCTCCATCCTGGCAAATATACATTCTTAAATAAAACTATAATTGAGTCCCTTTAAAAAACCTCTCATGTATCCCAACAAAACTCATTCATCCTGTGGCGCATTCTCTCAAGTCAGTGCCATGAGACTGCAACTGGAATGATGAACTGCCATGGAGGTGGTGCTAATATTTTGATAAGAGTCTTCAATGCCTGAATCCAAAGGGCTGGGTATTCAGAGATTATCATCAAGACATAATGACTCAAAATGCGGCTGTTTGCTGACTCCTCTCAGTTAGTTGAAGGATAACTCAAGAGTTCCTGGAGCCAAAGTTTGGGTATCCAGCTAAAATTCAAGACATAATTTTGGTATCTCATAAATATGCATTTAATGTCTCTAAAATATAACTCTGGTTGGTTTTATTTTTTGACCGCACTGTGCAGCATGCAGAATCTTAGTTCTGCAATCACGGATTGAGCCTGTGACCCCTGCAGTGGTAGCTTGGAGTCTTAATCACTGGACTGCCAGGGAAGTCCCCCTAAACTATAACTATTGAGTCTCTTAATCTCACTACACTCTTCCCCTCTTCTTACCTAGGTGACACCGCAAGGTACCCAGTTGCTCAAACAAGAAAATGGAGCTATCAGAGATTTCACTTTTCCCCATACCTCCGACATCCACTTCATCACCAAATTCTATTGACTTCCTTCAGAAATATATCTTTTTAAAAAAATTTTTTTATTAGTTGGAGGCTAATTACTTCACAACATTTCAGTGGGTTTTGTCATACATTGACATGAATCAGCCATAGAAATATATCTTGAACCTATCTACTTCTCTCTGCTTCCTATTCCAAGCTGCTATCATCTCTTACATGAATAACTGCAATAATCTCCTTCCTAGTCCCCCACTTCTGACCTTACTCCTTGCAATCTATTTCTTTAACAATAAACAGCACTGGATACTCCCTTCCCTTGCTCAAAAGCCTTTGGAGGCTTTCTACTGCAGTTAGGAAGACGTTTAAACTCATCATCATAGCCTCTAAAGCCTTGTGACTTGACCTGTGTTTAGCTTTCAGTTTCCTGTTGAACTGTTCTCCATCTAACCACTATGTTTTGGGCACACTGGTCTTCTAGAAGCCCCTAGATGGAGTCAGCTCTTCCCACCACATGCCCTATGCCTGTGCTTGAAAGATTCTCCCCACCCTACCATTGCCTCATCACGTCTTGTCTATTTCCTTCATAATACTTATATCTTTAATTTAGATTTTTTTCCTTGTTTTTTTGGATGTGTCCCTCTTTTTCCCACTAGAATACAAACTCCATAAGCAGCATTATTCAATGCTGTACATCTAGGGTCTGGCTATAGTTGGTGCTCAGCAAATACATAAATAAATAGTACATTTCAATAATCATTTGATGAATGATTGGGAAGGAACATCTTTTTTTTTTTTTTATCCCCTCTAACACAGAAAGATGTACATAGCTTCTCATTGACACCATGTATAAGACTGACCCATCATCTAAAAATAGTTACCCTAATACAACACACACTTGTCATTTTGATCATATAAAAGCTAATTATCCTTCAGAAGGAGCTAATACTTTAAACCCGACCGCGCTGCCTATGGAGGTGGTGGCCATCTCCTATGTGGCATCATGGCTGCCCTCAGACCCCCTGTGAAGCCCAAGATTGTCAAAAAGAGGACCAAGAAGTTCATCCAGCACCAGTAAGAATGATATGTCAAAATTAAGTGGAACTGGTGGAAACCAAAGGCATTGACAACAGGGTGCACAGCAGATTCAAAGGCCAAGTCTAGATGCCCAACATCAGTTACAGGAGCAACAAGGAAACAAAGCTCATGCTGCCCAGAGGCTTCTGGAATTTTCTGGTTCACAATGTCAAGGAGCCTGAAGTGCTGCTGATGATGTGCGACAGATCTGACTGTGCCGAGATCACTCACAAAGTCCTCTCTAAGAACCACAAAACGCTTGTGGATAGAGCAGCCCACTTGGGCATCAGAATTATCAATACCAATGCCAGGTTGTGCAGGGAAGAGAAGGAATAGACAGCTTGTGTGCACATCTTGTTTGTGTTAATAAAACCATAAAGCTCAGCAAAAACAAAAGTAAACATGACAGTCAGTAAAGTGTAATATTGCCTGCTTTTCAGTGTCATACAATGTGTTCCAGTTAATACCTATACTATTTGCCAGATGTCTTTTGCTTTAAACCTCCTATTTGATTTAGCAGGTTCAGTTGTTCCTTTTACAATAAAAAATATTAAATGTCACTTTAACATAACATGGTAGTTTCTGAGAACTTAATATGCAATGAGATGCTAAAATCTTGGAAGAAAATTGAGTTTAAAATGAAAGGCATGAGATGGCTCTGGACTCAAAGTTATTTGGGGGGTTTATTTTCTAAAGTTGGCCTCAAAAAGCAACAAAAATAAATTAGAATTGTAACCTGATTATGGCACTTTCCTTTTAAAGATTAATAAGGGTTACTTGGTTAAATTTTATTCTAATAATGTTCTAATGATGTCAATGAAAAGTCACTCTCATCTACTCTCAAGGACTGAGATAGTCTCTTAATCAAAGTCACTTTATTAGCTTTAGTTTTGATCCATGCCATGACATTAAAAAATAATTCTTTTTCTTCTTTAAAGAAATTTGTAGAAAATTCAAACTAGAGACAACAATACACTATTACTTCTAGATTTACTATTTAAGCCTAAGAAGAATCTTATTTGTGTTATCTTCTGGTACCATAATTGCTCTCTGTGAGAAAGAAGTCATTTCTTATGAGGAACTCATATCCCTAACTCCTTTAAGTGCTTCTGGTATCAGATTAAATATTAATTTGAAGTACATCTGTGCTTATTCAGTTCAGCAGGTCCTGCTTATGAACGGTGATATAACACACTTTAATTTTGCAGCACATAGCAATATGCACTACACTGCCTTTCCACCAGGGATCACTATTTTGGAACAGACAACAGACCTCAATGACCTTCGCATTATACTTTATGCACTTTTCCATCCAAGTCAATTTATAAAATCAGGTTTTCCCAACCTTAAAGCATAAGATAATCTTTCTGTTGTCTTCTTTCTAAGACAAGTACCTTGAGTACCACTGTCTTGGGACCAGCATCAAACATTTGTCAAAAATGTTGTGCTCTGTTGCGAAGAGCTCACTGTTATACTAAATACAGAAGATACACTTTGTCAAACAGAATAAAATTTCTGCTTGAAACTTCATGAAATATAATGCATAAAGCCCTATATTCTGGAGTACCAAATACAATCTCAGTTATTTAAACCACAACTGTAAGATTTATATTAATGCTTATGGGACCTTGACATTCATTGTTATAAATGGACTTTTTATGAAGAAAAATACAGTTTCCCTGGGTTGTGAAAGATAATCCTACATCATTAATTTCACTTTGGTATTTAAAACAGCCATTTAAACTACAATGAATATTTCTATATTTCTACTAGCTTGTCTTCCATGAAAATGTGAGAAGAATAAGGGGCATCAGTCTAACTGGAACCATTTCATCTAGGAATTGAAAGAAATAGAGTCATTTCCCATTCCCTGGCCACCTTACCATGTCCCCCACTCCCATTCTTACTCCTATTCCTAAACAAAGTAGAATTTGTATTTCACCTCCACAAGTAATCCCTAAACTCCTCGTGTATTCAAGCTATATCTTACTCAGCTTCGGCCTATAAAGTTCCTTATATATGGTACTGACTCAAATATTTGCTGAACTGAAATTTAGTCCTAATGTGACTAAACTGGATGTATCTGGCTCCCTGTCCTCAGTCACATGAATAGATTAATAAGAGCAATCTCCAGATGATTATTTTCTTACTGGCTTTCCATCTCATATAGTTTTGGGGGAGGCTTCCTAAAACAATTTATAAGAACGCTTTTCTCTCCAACTTTTTTTTTTTCATTCACTAGGTATTCTTAGAGATTTATCAATCTAGGTATAAAATTACCTTGATAAGGCATAGGGCTTAAAATACCACAATTTAAGAGCTTACTTTCAAGGGCACCTTATTTACTTGGTTGCAGTTTTCAGAGAGGGTGGCACGACTTATTTTTCCCTGGGAATATAATTAAAGTCTTAACACTATAACAGTTAGCTAGATGATAATAGCAATTGATATAGGATGGGCTTATTTATTAATAGTTGTTCTCATTAAAGGGATTTAGTTACCTGCAAAATGTCCCACTGTTTAAGTCCTACTGTGTTAACTTCAAGTGGTCTCATATCTATAAAAGCAAATTATTGAGGACTCCCCTGGTGGTCCAGTAGTTAAGAATCTGCCTGTCGGTGCAGGGGACATTCTATACTGGGTCTGGGGAGATCCCACATGTGGCCAGGCAATTAAGCCCCCATTTGCCACAATAATGAAGCTCGTCAGACTAGAGCCCATGACATGAGAAGCCACAGTAATGAGAAGCCCAAGCATCACAATGAAGAGTAGCCACCACTCGCTGCAATTAGAAAAAGTCATCACACAGCAACAAAGGCCCAGCGCAGACAAAAAATAAAACAAAAACAAAAAACAAATCATCGGACCTTAAGGGTGGGCTGCAGCAGAAAGATGTGCTTGTTGCCATGTTATATCTATTGACATCACAAGTCATCTACAAGTAATAGAGTTTGCTTAAGTATAAGTAGCAGCTAAGGATGTTGAATACCTCAAGCACATAAAGAGTATTTTTCTAAAGACTAGATTGAGGCAAAAATAGATGAAAAGTTTTGACTCTACCTTATACCAAATTAAACCCAGTGTATGCTAGTGAAAGAAATTTTCAACTTCATCTCTTCTCATTAGCTTTTTCTCTTTGGTGATCAGGTATTTCAATAACATAGAAAAGTACTGACAGTAATATAACAAACATCCATAAGTCCACCAGGGGAAATTAACAAATGTTAGCTTTTCATCATATTTGCCTCACATCTCTTATTAAAGAATTAAAACATTACAGTTACTCTTGAAGTCCCATTCTTACCTCAGTTAAATTCTATCCTGCTCCCTTGTTCCCCAGAGGCAACCACTATCTTGAAGTGGATATTCATTGTTTTTGTCAGTTCTTTGACAACATCAAACTCTTTCCTGCTTCAAGGTCTTCCTAAGCACTGTTCTCTCTTGCTAACATCCTCTTCTTTACTCTTTTCACTAAGATATCACCAGCTCACATTTGGGATTTCAGCTAAAATGTTACTTATTCACAAAGAGTTTCCTAACTCTATCCAAATTGTGTCTAAAATGTTGCTTATTCACATATAGTTTCCTGACTCTATCCAAATTGTGTCTACCCCACTCCATAATGTTTTCAGATGGTACCCTCTTGTTTCACATGAGTGCTAATAGTGGTATTGATCTGTTTGTGTGTTTATTTGTATGTTTACTCTGTGTTTATCTGGGGAGACAAACTAGACTATAAAGTCCATGGAGCACAGACCATTTCTGTCTTGTTTATCACTGAATGCCTAGCACTTAATGCAATTCCTTATACACGGTAGGAACTGAATAAATATTTTTCAAGGAAAAGCCACTGTAAGCTGACGATCAATTGTAAACTAGAATAAAATTGCACTATTTGGCTATGGTCCGTAACCAGCCAATGTACTTTTTACTTTCCATTCTAATCATATATATGACATTCTGCAAAGGAATAGCAACTCGATGCTCTGTGTAAATAAAAGTACAAATTACATATTATATGTCTTCTATGGACCTATGCACTAAGATGCATGTATTTTTAAAAATTTTATAGGTGCTATAACTGTTCTGATCAACTTTAATGTTTTAAAAAATATTAATTGGCAGTAATTGCACTATTTACATGTTAATGAGCAACACCTGGCCCCAGCTGGGTATGAAGACGCTGACAATGTTTTTCTCTCACCTCCCTGGCAAGGAACTGAGCATATGCAATTTTAAAGAGACCTGCTTGCCAGAAATAACACATTCATAATTGGTAGGACAATACAAAATTAGTTCACACATTTCATCGTTCTCAAACAAATGCATAATATTTTTCATGTTTAAAAGCTTTATGATTCAAAGAGGACCTTATTTCCTACACTTGGTGATTATTCACAGTCATTAAATTATTCCTGTCAACGAATGTGCCAGAAACTGGCTAAATGGAGGCCCAAGTGGCCTCCTGTAATAAGGGCCCAGTTCCTGGCTTAATCCCTTGAAAAAAACTGAGTTTCCTTTGAAGTCATTCAAAATCTATAATTAAATATGTTAATTCACTGGTCCCTCTATCCTACAATATTTTAAATCACTACAGCTTTTGTTCCATTTCCCTCTATAATCCTAAAACCAATTAAGAGGTATTGAAAAATTATTTTGAATAACAAAGATTTTTGTGAGTCTCGAAATAGTTCTTGATAAATTTGTGTATCCAGTCATCTGTAAACCAACAGATATTAGCAGGGACAACAGGATGAAAAAAGAAGTACAAGGTCCTCAAATTATATATGTTCCTAGGGTTGTATCTTACCAATAGAAGAAAATTTGGTACTTCTAGCCTATTTTCACATATAGACAAACTAACCACCAAAATACTGAATGCCTCATAACCTCACATGCTTTGGGGAAGGGGGTAGTGGATGCACAAGGAGAAAAGTTTCCCTTCGAGATGTTTATAATTTAGGAACACCTCTGGCAATCTAATGGTTAGGACTCGGCCTTTCAATGCAGGGGGTGCATGTTTGATTCCTGGCTGGGGAGCTAAGATCCCACATATCTTGCAGCCAGAAAGTCAAAACACAAAACAGAAGCAATATTGTAACAAATTCAATAAAGACTTTAAAAATGGTCCACATCAAAAAAATACTTTTATTTATTTTTATTTTTTTTTCATTTATTTTTATTAGATGGAGGCTAATTATTTTACAATATTAAAAAAGGCGTTTATAATCTAGTTAGGGAGATAAAATTACAAATAACCTCATCAGAAAATAGCCTTGGTTTGTGTGACATAGGCAATATTTGCAGTTAAGAGGAAAGAGAGCTTAGTTCAGACAAGTGTGTATTCAGTAAAGTCTTCGAGGAAAACTATGTGGAGTGAGACTGGAGAGAAAAAAAAATAGTGTCTTCTGTGTGTCAGGAAATATTCTAACTGCTTTATCTCATTAACTTGCTCAAGGTCACACAGTTATTCAGAGCTACTAAGATCTGGGACAAAAATCCAGATCTGTCATTATATGCATTTCTCACTCAGCTACATGCTAGCCTTGAAGGATGGAGAAAACAGATAAAGTGAGAAGAACAACATGAGTAATAGGAAGAATGGTTTTGAAGTGTGCTGTGCTGAAGATATTACTGCAAGAGAAAATATGTTGAGGAGTCATAGGAAAATAATCTCAAATAGATACAAAGGGAAGTAACAGATGATATTTGATATTTCTAATCCTGAAAGTCTCAAAGAAGAATTTGGATGTAATAAGGTAGAAATTAAAATCAAATGAGTTACCTGATAAAATAGAGCATACTTGTTTTTCAGAAGCTGATAGGATAATAAGAGGTAAGAGAGGAATACAGTCAGTATTATATAGAGAGTGGAACTGGAGTGTAATGATGATTAAAAAAATGGGCAATTTCATTAAATAAGCCAGAATATATGCTCCTCAATGGAGCTGCATCTCCAACCCTTAGAACAGTGCCTGTATAATAAGTGCTCAATAAAATCATGTAGATTATCATATGGAGTGAATAAAGGAATCAGTGGTTACAGGAGATATTTGTGACATCATGGACATAAACTAGACAGAGATTTAACTTGACACTAAGAAAATGCTTTGGAACACAAATGAAATTATTTGTGCTAATAATTAACAAACATTTAAATCATTTGTTATCAGTTATCAAATAGGTTTAGTATATTACTAATGAGAAAGCACTTAATGTGACATTATCAATGACTTTTTAAAATATTAATGTTTGGCCAGAATGAAAAGACACAGGTGATCTCAAACAGTGCTAGATATTAAGGTCTTATTTTACATTCCTATAGATACATATAGCTTCCCAGGTATCTCAGTGGTAAAGAATCTGCCTGCAATGCAGGAGACCTAGGTTCGATCTCTGGGTTGGGAAGATCCCCTGGAAAAGGGAATGGCAACCCACTTCTGTATTCTTGCCTGGAGAATCTCATGGACAGAGGAGCCTGGCAGGCTACAGTCCATAGTGTTGAAAAGAGTTGGATGCAACTGAACACGCATGCTTGGATACATACAGCTACCTAACAAATGTCATGACTTGATCATTAAGATTAATGATAGCATCAGAATAAAAAAATCTGATAACTTTGTATAAACTATCTTGGATAAAGGCTTCCAATTTGTTTCCACAAATCAGAAACAAGGATCAGAACAAAAAAATTATGCTGACAGGTTTTCTTGTTTCTTTTTATTCTGTTTTTACTTCTATGTGAATATACTATGTTAACAAGAAAAAATATTTTTACACACTTTATATGACACACTTTTCTAAGCATACAATGAATCCTTACACAAAATCATTTTTAGAATTAAAACACCAGGATAGAAATTTTGAAATAAAGGATAAAAGTAGTTTTGATTAAAATAAAACATAACACTAGAATCTTCCCAACTGCATCAAAAATGAGCCAGCCAATTTTGAAACTTTCTTGATTAGTAAGATTAATAAGATTTCTTGATTAGTAAGCATAGCCTATTTTTCTCAGAATGGGTATTTAAACTACATAGAACATTTTTAAAAAAACTATTATGCACAGACACACATACACATGCACCCTATTAAAAACACAAAAGAAAACAAAATAGAAAGAGTATTTGCAAATCAAACCCCAAATAAATGACTGGTTTTCTGACTTCCCTGGTGGCTCAGACAGTAAAAGCGTCTGTCTACAATGCAGAAGACCCGGGTTTGATCCCTGGGTTGGGAAGATACCCTGGAGAAGGAAATGGCACCCCACTCCAGTACTCTTGCCTGGAAAATCCCATGGACCAAGGAGCCTGGTAGGCTACAGTCCATAGGCTGCAGAGTCGAACACAACTGAGCAACTTAACTTTCCCTTTTTCCTTAATTATACAGAGTGCCTGAAAAATCTATAATAAAAGATGTAAAATCCAAGGTGATAAATAATATGGTTTATAGACAATAAAATATCAATGACCTTGGAACATATGAAAAATTCCCCCTCTCATAAATCATAAGTAAAATGCAAAATGAAAATACAGTATTATTGCATTTTGAGTCTATCACATTGGCAGAATCCAATAAGTTTGATAACACCCTATGTTTGCAAGTGCTTGAGGCACTCTCATGCATCGGTGATACAACCAAACTCATCTAACTTCTACTGATGACAATTTAACAATATTTGACAAATATTGTCAATATTTATCAAAATTAAAAATGCACAGATATTTCAGAACAGAAATTCTACTTCTAGTACTTCTTATGTATAAAATGACATGCATAAAAATACAGTATTTTTATAATAGCAAACGAATGAAATTAACTGAAAGCAGTGTTGGTAAACACATTATAGTACATTTGTGCAACTGGAAACTTGTCACCTATTTAAAATAAAGATCTTTAAGATACTGTTAAATAGCAAAACACAAGGTGCAGAACAGTAAGTGTCCTATTCGGGTCAAAAGAGAAAATGTATCTGCATATGTGATTATATATTTACACATTATCTCTGGAGAAATACCTAGTATCTAGGAGTGGTTGATTTCAGAGAAACTGGGTTGGGGGGGAATGGAAGATAGCTATCTTTACTGGATAACCTCTATATATAGGCTTAACTATAAGAAATTGCTAACAGTGAACTGTTTTTCATATATAAAAACAGCAATTTGATACTGTTCAAAAATAACATTATAACATTATAATATCTACTACATACATGTGCTACCTATTATGAAAAAGGAATTTTTTTCTTTTTTATTGAAGTATAGTTGATTTAAAATATTATATTATTTTCAGGTGTACAACCAAGTGATTCAAAATTTTTATAGATTACAGTCCATTTAAAACTATTATAAAATATTTGCTATATCCCTGCGCTATACAATATGTCCTGATAGCTTATTTATTTTATATGTGGTAGTTTCTATATCCTATTATGTCCCTCCCCTCTCCCTTCTCCCCACTGCTAACCACTAGTTTGTTCTCTATATCTGTGAGTCTGTTTCTCTTTTGTTATATTCGTTCATTAGTTTTATCTTTTAGATTCTACATATAAGTGCTAACATAGAGTATCTGTCTTTCTCTGACTTATTTCACTAAGCATAACAACCTCTAGTTCCACCTATTTCACTATAAATGGTATTACTTTGTTCTTTTATTGCTGAGAAAAATTCCATATATATATATATATACACACACACACACACACACACACACACACACACACACACACACCACATCTTCTTTATCCATTCATCTATTGATGAACACTTTAGGTTGCTTCCATATCTTGGACTCTTATAAAAAATGCTAGCATGAACATTGATATATATATATATATATATATGTTTTCAAATTAGTGTCTTTATTTTCTTTGGCTATAGACCCAGAAGCAGAATTGCTGGATCATATGGTAGTTTCATTAGTTTTTTTGAGAAACCTCCATGCTGCTTTCCACAGTGGCTGCACCAATCTACATTCCCACCAATGGTGTTCAAGAGTTCGCTTCTCCATAGTCTCGCCCAAATTTTTTATTTGTGTTTTTTTAAATGATAGTCATTCTGATATGTGTGAGGTGATATTTCTTTGTGGTTTTGGTTTGCATTTCCCTGATAACTAGTGCTCTTTGACCATCTTTTCATGTGCCTGTTAGTCATCTGTATGTCTTCTTTGGAAAAATGTCTATTTAGATCTTCGGTTAATTTTTTAATCTGGGTGTTTGTTTTTAATATTCAGTTGTATGGGCTGTTATTTTGGATATTAATCTCTTGTCAGTGATATTATTGCATATATTCTATCCCATTCAGTAGACTGTCTTTTCATTTTGTTAATGGTTTCATTTGTTGTGCCAAAGCTTTTACATTTAATTATGCCCCCTTTGTTTATTTTTGCTTTTGTTTCCTTTGCTGAGGAGACAGGCTCAAAAAATCGTCCTGATTTATGTTAAAGACTGTCTATCTATGTTTTCCTCAAGAGGGTTTTATGTTTTCCAGTCTTACATTTATGTCTTTAATCCACTTTTAATTTCTTTTTGTATATGTTATGAGAAAATGTCATAATCTCTTTCTTTTCCATGGGGCTGTCCAGTTTTACCAGCACCACTTATTGAAGAGACTGCCTTTTCCCCACTGCATATTCTTGCCTCCTCTATTATGGATCAACTGATCCTAAGCGCTTGGATTTATTTGGGGGCTCTCTATTCTGTTCCACTGTTCTCTTTCTCTTTTTGAGACACACCACAGTGTTTTGATTACTATAGTTTTGTAGTATAGTCTCTCATCGGTGAGTTCAACTTTGTTCTTTTCTCTCAAGATTGCTTTGGCCAAAAAGAAAATGTCTTAATAAAAGTTGCAATACTTGCCAAAACCTTTTTTTTTTTTTAATGTTAAATTTCTTAACCCACTCCGGTATTCTTTTCTAGAAAATCCCAGGGGCAAAGGAGTTTATTTCTTACCAGAATTATAAAACTGCCATCAAATTAGCTTAGGACATGGTCATATGTGCAGATGGCTAGGGAATGGAATGGCCAGGGGGAAACAGCACAGTTTTCTTTTGGGAGGTAGTGTAGGGTAGTGGTTAAGTATTCCACATGTGGAATCAGACTACCTAGGTTTGAATCTTGGCTGTATGACTTTGGGCAAGTTAGGTAGTTTTTCTGTACCCCTGCTTCATCTGTAAAATGGAAATAGTAATAATGCCTAACTCAGCAGGACATTATTGGATAAAAAAGACCTAATATCTAAAGTGCTTGGAACAATGCCTGAAATAGTGCTCCACAATATTAGCTATTATTATCATCACCATCACCACCATTATCATTGTTATTATTATTATTATTACTAACATGGCTTATTCACTTCTCCAGCGCTTCAAGCTCACTTTCATCCGGTTACTCTCTCCCCATTTTCCTTCCAAAAGCCCATAACAATTGTGCTTGTGTTGAGTCTCTTTGCCTTCAGACTCTGTATTCATGTTTCCCTTCCTCTGCTCCCTTCCTCTGCTCCCCATTCCTAGGTTTCCATGTCAGCTGACTCTTCCCTTATCCCTTCACCCAAGAGGCAGTGGTGGTTCCCACCACCACTATTTGTGGTGTCCTAAATGTCCCACATTCAGTTCCTCAATTCCTCCATGGTTTGTGTAACCAAGTTCCAATGTTACTCTCTGTTTTCATTTCTATTTCTGTCTTCTTAATTAGACCTTGACTAATATGGTAGGGCGAACACAAAGAGGTGTGATAAAGGATGGAGGGTAGGCAGGATATGACTGGTATTGTTGGCCAGGAGTGATTTCAGTTCATGAACAGTTTTATTTAACTGAATGCTATGGATATGAATGAGCTGACACTGAAAGTAATGTTCAATGTTAGTACTGTGGTGTCTGCATGAGTGCTCGGTCACTTCAGTTGTGTCTGACTCTGCAACCAGTATTATGGTAGAAGAAAGAAGAAAGCATTAGTTGTTCAGTTGTATCTGATGCTATGTGACCCCATGGACTATACAGTCTGCCAGGCTCCTCTGTCCATGGGATTTTGCAGGCAAGAATACTGGAGTAGGTTGCCATTTCCTTCTCCAGGGGATCTTCCTGACCCAGGGGTTGAACCTGGGTCTCCCTCATTGCAGGCAGACGCTTTACCATCTGAGCCACCAGGGAAGCCTGGTAGCACTGTGGAAACCAAGTTTTAACAGGATTTAACATTTTCACTAAATCAAACAAAGAAGTTATTCTGTCTTGATGGCACATATCTAATGTTTCCATCAGCAAGTGCAAGAAACTATTAAAACTCTAGGCCTGGCCAGTACTGAAAGGCAATACAAGCATCAGTAGTAATGCATAATCAATTGAATGTATTTATGACTGTTTCCTTGTTATTTCCTATTGAGTTCAAGAGGCTATGCATGACTGTATTCGACTGGCAGGCTACTACATCAATACCCCAGGTGTATCAGAGTCAACTCAGGGTTTTAGAAATGCTTATTTATACAATCCAAAGAGCCCATGTGCATAAAATAAAAGGTTTACTTTCTACTTATGCTCCACCAAATCATACGCTGTAGCACAACTGCAAATAAATGTGTAAAACAAAAAAATTTCACTTACAGTGCTTTACAGTTTATAAAGACAATTTTCAATTGTCATGGCATGAAACAACACATTAAGGAAACTTTCCTAAAACCAAGATACAATTGACTTACTCTGTTACATCCAGGGATTTTTATTCCAACACCAATTTCATTATATAATAACTTACAATGTTCTAATTGGGACTTTGCAAAATACTAGACAATATTAAATTTTAAATCACTATTGTCCTTTGAAATAGCTACCAAGAAAATTATGGGCAGAAGCTAAATAGATTCTATCATTTTCTTTAAAATGCCATCAGTATATACATAGCATTTTATACTTTAGAGATAATTTTCAATAATAAAAACTTCTGTTAGTTAAAAAATAAGTAGTTTAGGTGAATAAAGCAAATTTTATCTAAACACTATACTCAAGGAAATAAAATTGATTTAAGACATTGTGAATTGTTCGATGAAACAGAGTCAGTCAATGAAACAATCTGAAAAGATTTGGCAAATAGTTATTTGAACATTAGATAGAAAAGAAGCACTTGTTTGAAACAAAAGCACATAAAATAGCTGAGAGAAGGATCCCTCTATGCAAAAAAATAGTATTTGTTTCAAATTTTAAGCAATTTTAAAGGAAATTAGTTTTACTTAGGGGTTTAATGCATTTGAAAAAAAGTAAAAAGTGTTTTAAAATCTTGTAAAACTGTGTTAATGAAAATGCATTGGGTATGAAATTTGAAAATAAACAGAACATGTTTGCTTCTTTCTAAATATCTTGGAAATTACTCTATCTGTGAATATATCAAGAGATGATTACAAAGATTAAAAATCACACAAGTGTCATAAAGACAAAATCAATCACTTGGCATAAAATGGTAGTTACATCAGCATCCTGGAAAGAAAGGAGATGATAAAATAGCTGTCAATGAAATACAATAAAATAACTTTGTTTTGGCTTAATTTGCAAAAAGATTCATAAGAATTATAGCTCATATGTGTATGCATGCATGTGTACATTTGTGTATGTGTACATGCAACATGTTTAAAATATATATATAAGAGTCCAACATAAGCTAAAGAAATATTTCTAAGCACTTGCTTTTGCAAATATAGAAGAATGATTCACAATTTGCATATCAGTTATTTCTATGTAAATGAGTACTTATAAAGAGGTGTTTGAAAACACTTTGGTTTCCCTCAAGTATTTTATGCTCTTTGCTACCTTAAGTCTGAATTTGCTTATCACCTTACACAGAGCAATGGAATGTACCCTAGCCACTGCATTTATAATCATAAATAATTAATAGTTTCAGAATTAATACATTTTACTATACAGAATTTATCAAATAGACCATTTGCTGTAAAACTTTAAAAATTACCTTAGCTATTTTGGATTAGTATTTTATCATTGTCATTTGTTAAAAAAGGAACAAAGTATTTTTCTAATTAATTTTTTGTATACATCCTATCAAAGATTTGCCAACATTCAAAGAATAATCTCTTGCCTATGAGTCATACTTCATGTGTTTCTAAAGCGAGTTATATATTTTAAGTTGCCTTCCAGAGTGCATGAGATTCTCAAGCAAGAGCAATGATGTGAAAGATTTCCATATACTACTCCATCAATCTTCACAACAAACCTGAGATTAAATGGGATTCTACCCGTTTCATAAAAGGGGAAACTGAGACTCTGAGATGTTAAGAAAATTGCCTAAATTACACAATCGTTAAATGATAGAACTTAGATTCTAGTGTAATGTTTCATACTCCAAAACCTGTGTTTTCTTCACTCTACACTACTGGCTCTTCATGAAATATGTATGAGTAAATGAGAGAGCTGGCAGAAGAAAACAGGATTATATTAAAACTTTAACAACATAACCCTGTCCACACCCACAAGAAGGGGAAAAAAAGAAAAAGCAACTTCTAGAGAATGTTATGAGATTATTTATGCATTAAATCTAATGTATTACACCTTCTCCATTTTTGATTCTGTGTGAAACAACCGATGCTTAAAGTTTCTCCTGGGACCCTGAGAAACGCTTTAATCAGCTAATCAAAAATTCAAGAATGTCCTCTGGATTCTATTTACTGAGGCAGGAAAATCACTGATATTTTTTAAATTTGCAATTAAAAGGGTTAAAATAAAAAAAGAATTGAAGTGTGATGCTCTGTTAACCATAAAATTCATTCAATTAATAGACTTCATTTCCTGAACATTTAAATAGAATAAAAACTTTATTTAACTTGTCTTTCACATAGGTTTATATGGTGAGTAAATGGGATAATGCCTAGAACAGTGGCTGGCCCATCGGTTACTAAAATTGTTAGTTGTTGCTGTTGTTCATCTGTTCACACAACAAAAACTTTCCAAATGCTTTCTCTGTTGTTTTGCCAAGGCAAAAACAACACCCAGTTGAGGATATGACTGGTGATGGAAGCAAGGTCCAATGCCGTAATGAGCAATATTGCATAGGAACCTGGAATGTTAGTTCCATGAATCAAGGCAAATTGGAAGTGGTCAAACAGGAGATGGCAAAACTGAACGTCAACATTTTAGGAATCAGAGAACTAAAATGGACTGGAATGGGTGAATTTAACTCATAAGATCTTTATATCTACTACTATGGGCAAGAATCCCTCAGAAGAAATGGAGTAACCATCATAGTCAACCAAAGAGTCTGAAATGCAATATCTGGGTGCAATCTCAAAATCGACAGAATGATCTCTGTTTGTTTCCAAGGCAAACCATTCAATATCACAGTAATCCAAGTCTATGCCCTGACCAGTAATGCTGAAGAAACTGAAGTTGAATGGTTCTATGAAGGCCTACAAGACCTTTTAGAACTAACACCCCCAAAAGATGTCCTTTTCATTATAGGGGACTGGAATGCAAAAGTAGGAAGTCAAGAAACACCTGGAGTGACAGGCAAATTTGGCCTTGGAGTACAGAATGAAGCAGGGCAAAGGCTGAGAGTTTTGCCTAGAGAAGGCGCTGGTCATAGCAAACATCCTCTTCCAACATCACAAGAGACAATTCTACACATGGACATCACCAGATGGTCAATACTGAAACCAGATTGATTATATTCTTTGCAGCCAAAGATGGAGAAGCTCTATACAGTCAGCAAACACAAGATTGGGAGCTGACTGTGGCTTATATCATGAACTCCTGATTGCCAAATTCAGACTTAAATTGAAGAAAGTAGGGAAAATCACTAGACCATTCAGGTATGACCTAAATCAAACCCCTTACAATGATACAGTGGAAGTGAGAAATAGATTCAAGGGATTAGATCTGATAGACAGAGTGCCTGAAGAACTATGGAATGATGTTCCTGACATTGTACAGGAAGCAGGGATCAAAACCATCCCCAAGAAAAAGAAAAGCAAAAAAGTAAAATGGCTGTCTGAGGAGGTCTTACAAACAGCTGTGAAAAGAAGAGAAGGGAAAAGCAAAGGAAAAAAAGAAAGAAATAACCATAAAAATGCAGAGTTTCAAAAAACAGCAAGGAGAGATAAGAAAGCCTTCCTCAGTGATCAGTGCAAAGAAATAGAGAAAAACAATAGAATGCAAAAGACTAGAGATCTCTTCAAGAAAATTAGAGATACTAAGGGAACATTTCATGCAAAGATGGGCTCAATAAAGGACAGAAAGGGTATGGACCGAACAGAAGCAGAAGATATTAAGAAGTGGCAAGAATACACAGAAGAACTGTACAAAAAAGATCTTCACAACCAAGATAACCATGAAGGTGTGATCATTCACCTAGAGCCAGACATCCTGGAATGTGAAGTCAAGTGGGCCGTAGAAAGCATCACCAGGAACAAGGTGGTGATGGAATTCCAGTCGAGATATTTCAAATCCTGAAAGATGATGCTGTGAAAATGCTGCAGTCAATATGCCAGCAAATTTGGAAAACTCAACAGTGACCACAGGACTGGAAAAGGTCAGTTTTTATTCAATTCCTAAGAAAGGCAGTGCCAAAGAATGTTCAAACTACCACACAATTGCATTCATCTCACACCCTAGTAAAGTAATGCTCAAAATTCTCCAAGTCAGTCTTCAACTATACACAAACCATGAACTTCTAGATGTTCAAGATGGTTTCAGAAAAGGCAGAAGAACCAGAGATCAAATTGCAAACATCCGTTGGATTATCAAATAAGCAAGAGAGTTTCAGAAAAACATCTGCTTCTGCTTTATTGGCTATGCCAAAGCCTTTGACTGTGTGAATCACAATAAACAGGAAATTTCTAAAAGTGATGAGAATACTAGACCACCTGACCTGCCTCTTGAGAAATCTGTATGCAAGTCAGGAAGCAATAGTGAGAACTGGACATGGAACAACAGACTGGTTCCAAATAGGAAAAGGAGTACATCAAGGCTGTATGTTGTCACCCTGCTTATTTAACTTATTTGCAGAGTACATGATGAGAAATGCTGGGCTGGAAGAAGCACAAGCTGGAATCAAGATTGCTGGGAGAAATATCAATAACCTCAGATATGCAGATGACACCACCCTTATGGCAGAAAGTGAAGAACTAAAGAGCCTCTTGATGAAAGTGAAGAGAGGAGAGTGAAAAATTTGGTTTAAAGCTCAACATTCAGAAAACTAAGATCATGGTACCCGGTCCCATCACTTCATGGCAAATAGATGGGGGAACAGTGGAAAGAGTGGCAGAGTTTATTTTTTGGGGCTCCAAAATCACTGCAGATTGTGACTGCAACCATGAAATTAAAAGACGCCTGCTCCTTGGAAGGAAAGTTATGACCAAACTAGATAGCATATTAAAAAGCAGAGACATTACGTTGCCAACAAATGTCTGTCTAATCAAGGCTATGGTTTTTCCAGTGGTCATGTATGGATGTGAGAGTTGGACTATAAAGAAAGCTGAGTGCTGAAGAATTGATACTTTTGAACTGTGATGTTGGAGAAGACTCTTGAGAGTCCCTTGGACTGCAAGGAGATCCAACCAGTCCATCCTAAAGGAAATTAGTCCTGAATATTCATCAGAAGGACTGATGCTGAAATTGAAACTCCAATACTTTGGCCACCTGATATGAAGAACTGACTCATGGGAAAAGACCCTGAGGCTGGGAAAGGCTGTTGGTGGGAGCAGATGGGGATGGCAGTGGATGAGATGGTTGGATGGTATCACAAACCCAATGGAGAGGAGTTTGAGTAAACTCTGGGAGTTGATGATGGACAGGGAGGCCTGGTGTGCTGCAGTCCATGGGATCACAAAGAGTCAGACAGGACTGAGCGACTGAACTGAACTGAACTGAATGTTCCAAGAAAAATTCTAGATAGTAGAGACAGAGTGGTAAATAAAGTTGTGAAATTTACCTTTTGGTAATGTAATTGTGATATGATATTGTGGTTGATGCTATTTCTTATTTTCTTTTTTATTGTGTTCATCATCATCATTTCTCAAGCAACCAACAGCCAAAGATACACTACCTCTGAACTTCATACCATGATTACATAGTTTTCTCACCACAAGGGGCACCTTTTATAAGATAGGATTACGCCCATAATGGACTTCCCTCAGATGATAAATAATCCACCTGCAATGCAGGAGCCCCAGGTTCAATCCCTGTGTCAGGATGATCTCCTGGAGAAGGGAATGGCAACCCACTTCAGTATTCTTGCCTGGAGAATTCCATGGACAGAGGAACCTGGTGGGCTATGGTTCATGGCTTGCAAAGAGTCAGACATGACTGAGTGACTAACACTTATTACTTATTATTAAGCCC
The DNA here is from genome assembly GCF_963930625.1 of Muntiacus reevesi. Lineage (NCBI taxonomy): Eukaryota > Metazoa > Chordata > Mammalia > Artiodactyla > Cervidae > Muntiacus > Muntiacus reevesi. The sequence continues at coordinate 125,959,733 of NC_089271.1, read as the reverse complement.
ATAATATCTTTCAGATTTCTCGTAGGGAAGCTGTCTCTCTGAATCTCTTAAGCACCTGAAAGGACATTGAACTGGGATTTCCTTGAGTTTAGGGCACATGTTGAACAAACTGTTTTACATGCTGAATTGCTAATAAATGTCTAAATAAAATATGTGCATATGGCAGGATCTGGTTTGAGATTTGCTTTTACTTTAACCTGATAATGAGGTTTTGGAGAAAGTAACCCTCAGTCATCTCAGGATTCCTCCAGAGGCTACCATTATTTAGTTAAAACAAACAAACAACAACAACAACCAAAAAAAACCAGGAACTCAATGTTCCGCATGCTCAGGTCAGTCTACAAGCAGAAAGCTGTAAGGTTGTGTAAGAATACTTGAGACATTAAAGAAGAACTAAACAATTTTCCAAAGAGCAAATAGTAATCTCACAGCAAGGTTATTGCAAGGCTATACACTGCAGGCCAATTTTGGACAAAATAAGATAATGATGACGTGATTTGGGGAAGATAAATTTTAATATAATCCAAAAAGTTTTAAATAATCCAACCACAAATTGCAGTATCTCCTGGTCTTAATCAGGGCTATGGGTTATTCTCAACAGCAATATAAAGAAGGACTTGAATGAAATAATTTGAGAAATTTATCTGAATTTCAAAACTTCCAGGTAGTTCAAACAATCTGAAATTTAAAAATATTTTCTTATGAATCAAGTCACTTAAAATAAAAAAAAAATAGGACAGCAAAAAATGAGGTACAAGAAACTGGTAAATTTTTATAGCTCCTTAAAAATTTCAGTATATGTGCTGCCGAAGCGAGCACTATAGCTCCTTGAAAATTTAAAAGTGATATACCCTCTACTTGATTCTTATGATATTCAACTCCATGACGCGGCCATCCCTACTGACTATATGAGAAAACTTGTATAGATAGGTTTAGTGACTTGGCTAAAGGCTTGACATGTCATTGATGTTACTGGCAGAGTGTAGACCTGAATTCAGAATTGACACTAGATCGTAGGCTCTCAATGGTTTGACACCTAGTCTTAAGCTCTAATTCTTTCTTTATTAGGTATATTATTATACCCAAAACTTTTCCAATACTAAGTCTTTTTCAGGAAACAGGCAAGAGAACATAATATCTGAGAGTAGGAGAAAATGTTTCTGGCCTATATAATTGTAAGAAACTTCTTCCCCCTCTTTAATTACTACTAACCTCAACTCTCTCTCATGCACAAGCACCATGAAATTCTCAAGCTTCAAGGCTTTAAATTAATGTGAATGATTCTGGGCCATATGAATTTAAAATATGCCAGTCCGATTCCTTTTTCATATGTCGGTCAATGTATTTTTGTCCTAGTGTTTCTGTCCTGATTTCACTTTCTGACATGCAGTCCATCATTTTCATTTCAATTCTTCCCTGTATCAGATAACTCATGTCTCTTTCTGCTTGGCTTTTACTTATACTTTTCAGTAAGTCGTACATTATTTTTATGTCTTATCTTATTCTGATTACATAAATTACAGTTTATTATCTAACCTAGTCAGAGAACGACTCCTGCCCTCCATGTTCAGTGTTGAACAGACACAGATATCAATTTTTATTCTTTCCATTTGGGTTCTCTTTAATTTGTCTGATGAGTAGAGATTCAGATGTGAAAACAGCATCCAATTTATATCTTCCAGGGGTTTCAGAGAGAACAAGAGTGATCTCACTTTTTGCCCAATGATAATCATAAAGTCCTTGCATTAGAAGGGTTCTTGAAGGTCACTGAAAGCAATCACCTGAAATATCTTAGATAATATATCTCCACTAACTCTTATTACTGGGAATATGAACTTCTCACACTTGCTTTCCTTCAATGTTCTGTGTTCTCTTGTGATCAGTAGGTAGTTTCCATTAAGTACATAGCTACATAAGTCAAATAACTACACAATTTCTATGGGATCATAGTCAACTTAATGTGACTCCCTCATATTGCAGGTGGGGAAACTAAGGTCTAGAGAGAAGCAGAAACCTTCTCAGGGTCACATACTCAGGTGGTGAATATTCTGAAAGCCACATTGCCTGACTTACAACCCAGTTCTTTTCTTCCGATATGACATGTACTTATATTGCCTTGTCTTTTTGATTACGTGTATGTTATCTTCTGTTTGATGAAAGCAAAGATTAACCAAAGGCTGAATTTACTCTTCCTCCTTTATATAACCCTCTACAACATCTAGAATAATATCTGTGGCACAGCAGTTAATTTATCAAATTTCATAAATGTGCTCTTATTTCCTTCTAATTTTCAAATTTCTCAACACATTAAGATAAAACAGACTTACTGGAGACCTACTAAAGACTTCCCTTATTTGTCATTTATCAATATCTTGTACTTATGATTTAGTTGCCTGTCTAATGTCAAGACTGAATTAGCACAGCAATTAAAATTCCATAAGAGAAGTGATCACTACAGACAGGTGGCTTCTTGTCCTTCCATTTTTGAGTCACAAATAAATCATTATGTCAACAGGATACAGAATGAAAAGTTGCTTAAAAATAGACATTTCTCTACAGCAGTCAATTGGTATGATTCCCAGGCTTGGATAAGATGATGTGCTATTTCTTATCTAAGATGACCATGAAAAATTAGAACAACTAGGAAAGTACATATTGTGAAAGCTATAAACATCCCATGACATTTATTATTATCCATTTAATTTACTATAAAATATTTCACAAAATAGAACTATTATTTGAAACTTCAAAATGAACTGCTAAAGCTTTCTTTTTACTGTAAGTGATTTTTAAAAGGCAAAGAAGAAGAATTTAGTATAGAATAAAACATTTCAACCAGTCTCCCCTTGCCACTCTATTGTGAAATGAATTAATCAAAAGAGCAGGGCATTCCATGCAGGTGGATGCACTGGTTTTGTAATTCACTCTTTTATAACCCACTGCACTTCACAGCCTGATAAATAGGAGCAAAGATACGAGATTTAAGCAGTTAAGGAAGTTTACTCAGTGATAGCTTGAGCTAGGCATGGGAATGTTTTAGATTTTATTCTATAGAAATAGTGACAAGAATATCTTGGACTTGAGCCACTTACATAATAGAAAATTCACTGCATAGTGAGATGGACTAGCCATCTCAGATTCCTATGGTTCATTTATGGCCTGGTAGTAATAGTGTAATGTGCAATAAGAATCACAGCTGTGGCAGGGACTACTAGCTCTACCCACCAAAATCTGTTTTCTCTTTCTTCCTTCAAGATCACGGCATCTGGTCCCATCACTTCATGGCAAATAGAAGGGGGAAAGGTGGGAGCAGTGACAGATTTCCTCTTTTGGGGCTCTAAAATTACTGCAGATGATGAGTGCAGCCAAGAAATTAGAAGATGATTGCTTCTTGGCAGGAAAGCTAAGACAATCTTAGACAGTGTATTAAAAAGCAAAGACATCACTTGCCAACAAAGGTCTGTATAGCCCAAGATATGGTCTTTCCAGTAATCATACACGGATGTGAGAGTTGGACCATAAAGAAGGCTGAGTGCCAAAGAAATGATACTTTCAAACTGTGGTGTTAGAGAAGACTCTTGAGAGTACCTTGGACAGCAAGGAGATCAAACCAGTCCATCTGAAAGGAAATCAACCCTGAATACTCATTGGAAGGACTGATGCTGAAGCTGAAGCTCCAATACTTTGGCCACCTGATGCAAAGAGCTGATTCGCTGGAAAAGACCCTGATACTGGGAAAAATTGAAGGCAGGAGAAAAGGATGACAGAGGATGAGATGGTTGGATAGCATCACCAATTCAATGAAGATGAACTTGGGAAAACTCCAGGAGATGGTGAGGGGCAGGGAGGCCTGGCGTGTTTCAGCCTATGGGGTCACAAAGGGTCAGATCTGACTTAGCGACTGAACAACAGTTATAGAAATCACATGACTGTCTAGGCAGAGACCACATTTCCCAGCCTCATTTCAGCCAGGTGACCATGTGCTTACCAGTGGAAGCATTAACACATTGCAAGTGTATGCCTCCATACTTACCTGCTGGCTTTAAGATGTGGTAGGAGCAGCTTAAAGTATCTGGATGACAACAGTGGTCCTGGGGATGATAGCATAACATGAAGAGATGAATCTGGGTCTTGGCATGACGGTGTGCAGCAGAGGTGTCTGCTCACCCACCTTGGACTGTCTCATGAGAATGCAATGATTTTCTCTGTTGGGTCATTTTGTTATAGTGACTAAGCCTTTACAAATACACCAGAAACAAATATACACATCACAAACTAAAGTGCTTATTATTACATGAGTTCATTGCCTTCATCTACTTGTGCCAAAATGCTCCCTACACTTTGGGTCATAAGGGAAATGCAACTTCACAAATCTTTTCCCTATTTACCTCCAAGTTTCCACTAGCTTCCCTCATATCTCAGCTGTTAAAGAATCTGCCCACAATGCAGGAGATCCCAGTTCGATTCCTGGGTAGGGAAGATCTCCTGGAGAAGGGATAGGCTACCCACTCCAGTATTCTTGGGCTTTCTTTGTGGCTCAGCTGGTAAAGAATCCACATGCAACGTGGGAGACCTGGGTTTGATCCCTGGGTTGGGAAGATCCCCTGGAGAAGGGAAGAGCTACCCAGTCCAGTATTCTGGCCTGGAGAATTCCATGGGGTCACAAAGAGTTGCACACGACTGAGCGACTTTCACTCACTTCCACCAGCTGAACATAACCTTATTTGTTCCTTTCTAGTGGGATATCTCATGTTCTATCCTCATAAAGTAAGTTCTGTTTATGTATGTCTTATCTCATCTGCCAGAACAAACTCCATGAGAGCGAGTTAATGTCTTATTCTCCTGTATAACCTCTGCAATGCTAGTACTGTACTTTTCTCGAGAATTGCTTATTGTCTGAATGAAGGACTGAAACATTTGTGCTTCATGCTGTCTGTCTATAATCCACTGTTGTAGATGAATAAGCCTGAAGCAAGAACACATCTGTCAAGGGTAACAGAAGCAGAAAAAAATCTAGGTCTCAAAATCGATAACAAGTTGACCTCAAAACAAATTTTACCTATGACCTTGCTATCTTATGTCCTTATGCTGCTTTCTGTTTCCAGCATTTCATAGCACCAAAGAAGATAAAGGATGTATGGTAATTACCTCAAAGAGTTTACCTTCACTTATGACCAAGCCCTAACTGGATTGGGGCAAAGTGCTCCTTCATGACAACTTTTGTTCATTTACAAAAGCTCAGTAGAGTTAGGAACTGAATAGGCCAAGACCCATTTTGAGTTGAAAACCTAACACTGTAATATCAAGCTGCTTTTCTTTTACTTGTCTTCATGTGCCACCATCATTTTTATGAAAGAGACCCATGTGTTATATTTGGTACTAAGGAGAAATAGGTTGTATTAAAATTGGATATTGACTTGAAATTTTCAAAGACATTATTCAGAAACAAATAAATATGCTTACCAACTTGCACATGAGATCTTGGGCTGAGATTTTTTTCCCCTACCATTCTAAATCAATAGAAAATAGAAAATTTTGAGCAGTCTTACAAACTTGTTTTCTTCTTTATACTTTGAAATATCATTATTCAGTAACATTTCTTAATTCCTTGTGTCAGGCAAAGGGGAAAATTAAAAGACAAACTGTAAACCACTAAATATTAATAATAGTTTTTTTAAATCTGTGAATCCAAAAGTTTAGTATGGGAATAAATTAATACTATCATTTTCTTCCTTTCTCTGACAATAATATTCTAAATTTACAAAAGTAATGTAGGTTTCATGTACTCACTACTCAGCAGAGATGACCATCATAAACAACTTTGCGGACATTTTTTCTGGTTGATTTAAAGCATATATAATTATGTTTTCCAAGAAATCATGATCATTACATAGACAATGTTTTATAATTAGCTTTTTCCCCACTTAACACATCATGAAAAATGTCTCATGTCATTAGTCTTCTAAAACATTATGGTTAATGCTGCCTAATGTTCTGCTGTACAGATATACCCTAATTTATTTAACTAGACTTCCAGTCTAGGACTTCCCTCCTGTCTCTATGTCTTCTTATTTCTTCACATTTATTTCATTTATACCTAATTGCACAAAATGTGGGGTAAAAAACTTAGCAATTATTTAGTGAGATGTTTTATGAGGAGTTTGCTTTTGTCAAAATTTTTCCCACATGCCAAGGAGCAGCTAAGCCTGCAGGCCGCAGCTCCTGAGGCCTATGGACCTAGAGCCTGTTCTCTGCAACAAGAGAAGGTGCCACGGTGAGAAGCCCGCGCGCAGCAATGAAGAGTAGCCCCTGTTTGCCACAACTAGAGAAAGCCTACATGCAGCAATGAAGAACCACCACTGCCAAAAAACAAAATGTATAAATAAATCTTTTTAAAAATAAAAAATGTAAATGAGGCATTAGGACTTCCCTGGAAGTGCAGTGGTTAAGACTCTGGGCTTCCAACGCAGGGGTTATGGGTTCAATCTCTGGTTGGGGAACCTAAGATCCTGCACGCCGTGTACCCCAAAAATAAACTTTTTTAAAAAAAGGTAAATGAGGTAAATGTCCTGGACTATGGCCCTTTGTGCCTGCCAGTAACTCTTTTTCTTAACTAGTATAGCCACTTTAGACATTTTTTTTTCATGAACTTCATGGAGGACCACAAAGGAAAAACATTAAGCAGGATTAGTAGGAAGAACTAAAAAGGTAAGCATAAGAGGGAGTAGCACATACATGCCCTTGACATAGGCAGTCTGCAATGAGATGTGTGTGTACTTAATTCCCAATCATATAATTTTCACCTCTAGTCTTAGAATTACTATTATTTCCATTTTACAGATTAGAAAATCAGTTTCCAAGTATTTAAACTAAGATCACATAGCTGGTAAAGGGTGGCATCAGAATTTGAAACTTTGAATCTGTCTGGCTCTATACCACTGTCAAGTTCTTCTTATCATGTCCAAATAAAACAATAGCAGGATGCAACTCTGAAAATTGCAAACACAATCCATTTAATGTGCAGTATTACTAATATGCATTATTACTTCTTACCTTCCATACTTTAAAGCCAGAATAATGTTATTGTTAAAGGATAGCATTTTTTTTACAACTAGAGAATTTCTAGAAATGAACTTATTTCACATTCCAAGCTTTTCCTTACCAAAAATAAAGTTGTAAAAAGCACAAAGGACAGAGATTCTTCTCTCATTACACACACGTTACTTCCACTAAAATAAAAAAAAATGAAATGGGAAGGGGAGGAATACAGGAAAGTGAGGTAGCTATTATTATTATTACTGTATGCAGCTAATTTCTTAACTTTCTACTCATACTTCCAGATCTTGCTGAATGAAAACATCACATATTCAGGCTTTGCCATGAAATCACATCAAATCAAAGCAAAACACTTCATGACATGACGGGAAAGACTATGCTTAACATTTCTTTTTATTCTTTCAAGGTCTTCCCAGAAAAGTGATAATAGAAGATTTCTAAAATACTGTTCTACTATAGGCTGATTTTGAATTGAATGATATTCTAACAAGTAGAAAACATTGAGTATCTCTTTCACACGAGTCAACTTTCTTTATCCCCTTTTAGGTGGACAACTGGACAGAAAATATCAATCCCCCAAAGTCCAAACAATTCAAGATGACTACTTCTGCACGATTTTACTCTTAAGTCTGTGGGTTGTGATACTAATAACTGAAAAGAAAAAAAGAATCAAGCATTCATTATGTAAGCATTTTTCCTTTTGAACCTTCCTAATCCCCATTTAGCCAGTTTTTGTTTTGCATTTAACTGATATAAAATATGTGTGCATGATATAACTTTTATATCATTTCAAATATGCAGCAATACTTAGTAGGCAATTTTTACTATAAACAAACTGCCACCTCTTGCAGAAGAGCCTGTGGTACAAGATCTGGCTTTCAGGTCTGTCAACAAGCTTATATTAGTTTAAAAATCAATCAAAGGCAAAAATGGTCATTAAAACACAAACCACCCTGTACCAACAAAATTAACCAAGGTTAAAAGGATATTAAAGCCCAGTGCTAGGGAAAGTCAGTAACGAGACAGGTCTTTTCACACACTGTTGTTTGTAATATGAATTCATCCTGTTTTTCTGAAAATTAATTTGAAGCCAGAATCACAGAAATCTTAAAAATGTTCATTCTGTTTGACATATTATTTTATTGCTGGAAGCTCTCCTAGGGAGATAATCTGAAATGTAAGCAATGATTCATGCAAAAACAAAGCAGTCAGTGCAGAACACTGAAAAATTGGAGGCACCCTAAATATCCAGCATCAGGGGAATATTTAAGTGAATTATAGAATATGATGGAGCCATCAAAATGATTTCCAAAAAGTTGTTTAGTGGTATTATAACTTGCATGTGACTAGTGTTAAACAAAAGACAAGATATTATATAAATAATATGATATACATTAAGTAAAAAATGAAAAACCAGTAAGACAATAAGCCAGAATGTTGACAGTCATTCCTTCTGGGTTGTGGGAAAACAGTTTTCTCCCGTCCACTTTTAATATTTTCTGTAGTTTTGAAATTCACCACTCTGTGCTTTCTAAATTTTCTAGTGATCATCTATTTCCTCAAAAATCAGAAGAGAAGAAAGATTTTTTAAGTCATCTGATATCAAAACTTTGGACTGTGCTTTATTGACAAGATCAGTATTTGGGAAGGTCACACTTCCGTACACTGAAACATCCCTTGGTTATTTCTTACATTAGTGATGTTTCTTTCTTTTTTTTTTTTTTTTAATTTTTTCCACTCTTTCTATTTATTTACAAAGAGTGATGCTTCAAATAGTGAAACTGTGTCTCTTCTCTCCAAATTGCAGATTCTCTACAAGAGCAAAGCAAGGCAAGAAGAGCGAATTTGCTAAAAAAAATTTTAGGTGGGTTTTTTTATTTTTATCAAGCCCACCTGGGATGCCTTTCACTTTTCTAGTTGAGTGGTTTGCAGGGAATCATTATGGTAGCATAAATACTGCCCATACTGCCCAAGCTGCCCCGTGCAACAAAGGGGCCTCTCACACTAAGCCTGGGACTGAATGAAAATGCGATTATGTTGCAGTGAAGTGGATCTGAGGAATTCTCGTGTAAAAACTTTGCATGGGAGCCCCTGATAAAACTTAGATCTTTGACTCAGATCCAAAGTCTGTAACCTTCCCAACAGCCAAGGTTCACATTATTATTTTTTTATATGAAGGAAACCTTGACTATGGGATTTACACCAAAGTCAATAAAACTATCTCCTGCTTCTGAAAAAAAGTGTCAATCAGATAAGCAGCATGTGTGTGCCCTTATTATCCCGAGAAGACCCTGGTTACAATGCCAAGTCAGAGGCTATTATACAGCTTCACAGCATTAAGGAAAAAAAGAGTGCAATTTAAAATATTTTTGGCCTGATTTAGCTAGTCACAGATTTTCCCCTTTAGAAAAAGTTAATATAGTGAACACAGACTTAAAGGAATAGGCAAAAATAGGTAAATTATTATTCACCCACTCGATCCTTTTTTTTATATGTATATATTTCGGAACAAGGTGACCCTTAAAACAGAAAGGGTCCCAGTGCTAGTCAGATGATATAAAGAAAGCAGGAAACTAAAAACTTAAGATAAAACATTAGGAGTCATGGTCAATTTCAGAGCAATCAGAATGGAAGGTGGCAGATCTCAGAAATTTGAAAGTAAATCAGATCAGTTCAAAAATAGACTTTGATTAACAACCATTGACACACATCTCCAACAATATTTTCATTTCAAACAGTGAGTTATCTTACTCTTGGGTTATTTTTCTGGGATACTATGGTCCTTCTGCTATGATATTAAAATCTAAGTATTTAATAATGGCTAAAGGATACATTAGGATATCATTCTTTTGAAATACACTGCTCATAATTCTCAGATTTGTTACAGTCAAGCATGGAATATGAGTGGTGCCTGCTATATGCTGTATTCCTAGTATACTCACTATCCAATTGTTTTAGCCACAACTAAATAAGACATAAATTTAATTTCTGGCAAGCATTTGCAATTTATGAGTCAAGGACTGTCTCAGAAGAGAATTTGATGTACTTTCCACCTGCCCTTTTATCAACATTAAACAAACAGTATGTTTTACTACAACTCACTTCTGACATTTATCAATTGCTTTTATTTGTTTTTCTGCCAACCTCAGCCTTGTCAGTGGGACTTCAGCGTGACAGCACCAGCAGCCATGCCAATTAGACCCTTTTCCAATAAACTGTTCTTTTTAGCACAGTACATATTTGATTAGACAAAAGAAATGTAAAGAATGATTATCATACATGGTGAAGAATAAATCCATTCTACATGCACACATTTTATTAGACAAATGTACGCATTTGATTGGGGTTCTGAGGTGGTGCTCGTGGTAAAAAGTCCACTTGGCCAATGCAGGAGACACAAGAGAAACAGGTTCGATCCCTGGGTTGGGAAGATCCCTTGGAGCAGGGAATGGCAACCCACTCCAGTAAAATTTTGCCAATAAAGTATTCTCGCCAATAAAACTCCATGAGCAGAGGAGCCTGGCAGGCTACAGTCCATGGAGTTGCAAAAAGTCAGACACAACTGAGCGACTGAGCACACACGCACACACAGCACACACATTTGATGAGACAAAAGAAATGGAAAGAATGGTTATCATAGAGGGCAAGGAACTAGCCCATTCTACATGTACCCATCCCTCTTCTTATTGAACCAAAAGAGACTCCCAACTAACAGAAAGAAAGACAGGAAAAAGAAACTACAGAATGTAAGTTCTTTGATGACATGAAACACAAGATATTTATATGTTGTTTGGAAACACTATTGATGATTAGAGTATATTCCCAGGGCTTGAATTAATAACCAGTGATAGAACTCCATTTTTCCACGAATTATTAGGAAAGTAGTAGATGGGAAATTTTTGTCCTGAAGATTCTACCCACACTCTTCCCACACACATATGTACAAATCCTCTGAAAAAATGGCTTCAAGAAAGTCTCCCCTCTTTTATTTAGCACGGCACTATGCAGCTTGTCATCCTGGGCTAACAGCCAGAAGAAGATTATGGCAAAAATAATCACCTTTGCAACATTAAGGAAAACATGAAACTGGCACTATGATTCAGGGGCTTATTTCTTTCCTTCTAAATATGATGCCACGTTTTTGTATTTTATTTGGGAAGTGGTTTTCTGCAAGATGTATCTGAAAAACAAGAGCTGTTTTCTTTTCAACAGACAGCTAGAAGTGCTGAGAGATTTCCTGTTAAAACTGTGTAAGGCATTCCACCACTTAAAAGGGAATTTAGTGTTGATGAAAGATGCCAGTTTGACAGCCATGGAAAATGAAGGAAGCATTCTTTATTCCCAGGGCACACTATCTCAAAACAAAGAATCATCTCTTATGGTTAAGAGGGTCATACCTTATTGTTTAATATTCATTGAGAGTATACACGTGCTAGATGATGGAAAGATACACAGGAGACACCCTCTGTGTCCTCTAAGACATTATAGTCTTCAAACCAGTGTCTCTCGAGTCTCACGGGCATTGTATATAAGACCTGTGGCCTCTACTTTTAAAAGGTCCAAGGCAACAGAAGCTAGTGTGTGAGAAACTCAAAAGGGAGAGTGAACATTGCTCAGTTTGGACATCTTTACTATTTCCTGTAAGTGTTCACACTGGGCAATGAAAATTTGGGACTTTCTGGGCTCATAGTTGGGTGGTAGCTGGTACATAGTTTATTAGTTTTGATGTGTGAGTAATATTCACCACAAACTACCTCTACCTAACCTCCCGATAAAACAAAAACAAAACTAAAACATTTCTTCTTAAATACTTATTCCTCATGTTTCTTCAAATAACACATAAAACTTGGAAAAAATCATTTGGCCCCAGTACCTCAAATACAGTAAGCATCCAAGGCACCAGATATCTCATTAGGTGATAAGTGGTCCAGACTTAGCATCAGCTGAGAGTGACCATGGGAAATATAACAACACCCAGAGGAGTCTATTTGCATTAACGAATTAGCTAGGTTAAGTAGGGAGGGAATCCTTGAGTATACGTATTAAATGGAAATTTGTAGTGAGAGATATCTGGGGTTTTGAGATGGACAACTGAGGCTGGCCTGACATAACACACTTTCTCTGCCTGGCTCCAGGAGGCTATATGTTAGTAAGGGCTGCTGACAAAAACTGAAGGATCAGCAGTCATGAAGGATTGAGAATAAGTAAGTGCAGCTGCTTCAGGGACCAGGTGACCAAAATGGACATAAAATAGGGGAAAGAGACAGCCTGCTCATTTCTGTAATGGAATATAGTACAACTCTGGCAACAGAGCAAGGGCTAAGAAGTAGTGGTAGAGTTTGGTCCATTGAATGGGTGGGTAGTATTGGGAGTCCTGAAGGGGACACAGTCTATGTAAAGAGTGCAGCATTAGTTGCGGCAAAGGCAATAGAAAGGCCAGAGCAGAAAACCATGAAATGATTGGCCTTGAGCATGAGGGGTACTGGGTGACTCCAGAAATAATTAGAGAGACAAAGGTAGCGAGAAGCTGTGACCCTGCAAATTGCAGGGAAAACCTGTGATTGTTTATTGAGAAATCTGAGTACTGATGGTCATGTGACCTCATTTGTTCCCAAAGAGATGAAGGCCTATGGTCTTTGGATAATGAAAAAATTGAAGGCATTTTCTAAACAGGCTCTTGAACTTATCCACAACCAATCCCACCTCTTATACACACAAGACTGGCTACTAAGTTATGATATTGAACTCCACAATCCTCTCAAGAGGACTAAAGAACATCACATCCAGTCAAAAGACACTAGAATTCCATACCGGTTTTGTCTGTGTTTCAATTTTGCTGTGTTTCAGCTTCCCAGGTTGCGCTACTGGTAAAGAACCCACCTGCCAATGCAGGAGATGCGGGTTTGATCTCTGGGTCGGGAAGAGCCCCTGGACAAGGAAATGGTTACCGACTCCAATATTCTTGCCTGGGAAATCCCATGGACAGAGGACCCTGGCAGGCTGCAGTCCATGGGGTTGCAAAGAGTCGGACACAACTGAGTGATTGAACAAACATGTTCCAAGTTTTCAGCTGTTCTCGTCTAGAGGCCTGGGGAGTAATAGCCTGTGAACATTTAGCAAAGGGCAAGTTCATAGCTGTCTTTCTCTTAGTAAAGGATAATTTTTGAAAATCTATATTTCCCTCTCCCCAGTATAACATTTTCATAACTTCATTCTCTGTCCCCCGAGTGCTCTGTCTCTGGAGATTATTTCTTTAGTTTTCATAATCCCTTGCAGTCACCTCTCTTCCCTTAAATCTCTTCTTAGGGCCTGAACTGAGAGCTTCCCTAGACAGTCTCTCTTTCCTAATCTCTCACTCAAAAGTTCTGAACAAAAACTTAGAGCATCTGGAAGTTCCAACTGATTTAAGGCAGCTCATTGTACTAGTATCCCACAGGCTGTGCTGAATACTGAAGTGTATATGTGGGTGATGAGAAATGGTACTCAATGACTCTTGCAAATTTGGAAGCTGCTTCTTTCTCATTATCATATTTTATTCATCAGCGACCAGAAGGCTGAGACTTCAACGAACTTTCTACCAACAAAAATGCCTTCTATAAGGAACTTCACTTCTGTTTATCCAACAGTCCAGAGAAAAAGCAAATTTATGGTCTACTGAGGCATGAAGAAGCAGAACTCTGGAATGTCCTTTTAAAACAGAGTAGCATTTCAAGGATTCTAAACCTTGGAAATACTTTAATATAGGATCTGTTTTAAAACAATAACACCCCAAATTCCCATTCTGAGAACTAATAATGCAACATGTTAGCATCAAGCTTCAAATGGAGTGGTATTTATTGCCTTATGAAAACTGTACCCTCAAAAAAAAGAAAAAAAAAAAAAAGAAAACTGTACCCTCTGTGAAGTCACCTAAGCATTGCATAGGGGAAGAAAAGGAAAACATTAAAATAGGTCAAGATATGGCAGCAGTCAATAACTTTCCAACCTCCCCAAATATATGTTTGTCTCAGAGAAATACTTCTCTGACTAGCACTTTGTCACACGGCTCACTTCTCATTACCATTTCAAATGCACTTTCTGTGCTCTGAGGTACCTCTCTGCTGCCCTAGGGTTTTGCCAAGACACTAAAAAGTTTAGTTGCCATGCATAATATACAACACAAGTTACTAGTATGAATTTTTAACAGTGTTTTGCTTTATCACATGCCAGAGCCCCTGGAGATCCTTGGGGATTGGGGGGCACTTCTTTACTTACTTATCTCTCCCCCTTCCTTTTTGTAAAAAATGCAACCCTTGCTATTGCACTGGGCATATAGTCATAATAAAAAAAAACTTAAACAAAATTAGAACAAATGAAAACATATGCATCTTAAGGCAATTGTCAAAACAGAAATAAATGCCTAGATGAAGAATTTAGCACAAGCAAATTGAGAGGAATAAATATTATTAAGGGAGTTAAAATTATACCTGAATAGAACAGTGCTGTCTAATGTTCAAAATAGTGTCTGGTCCTTAGCCAGCAAAACATTCTAGTTAGTGTGATGAGAGAGTAAAAGCCTGGCTTGGGAGTCAGATTGCCACTGCCTGTGTTTCAACACAGGCTCTGCCGTTTACCAGCTGTGTGTCCTTGGACAAACTACTGAAGTTCTCTGGCTTTGGTTTCCTCTTTGGTAAAATGGGAATCATAATAGGATCTATCTCATGTAAGGATTAGAGGAGTTCATATACACAAAACACTTAAAATGGTGCTTGGCAGGTAGTAAGCATGCAATAAACACGTTAGGTGTTCTTATTGGCACCATTAAATGTAACAGGAAAAAAGGTTTTGGTGACGTGCCTTTTGGCCATGAAAGCACATCTTTTATGGAAATCGCAAGAAATAAAAGTAGCTGAAAGAAAATTCAATAGAAATATTACATCCTGTACTGAAATTACAGGATGGAAATTACAGGTGGAAATTACCAATAACCGAAAGCTAAAATTAGGTACATATTATAGGTGAAATTGGTATAGAGAAAGATGAACTTCTAAATATAAGCTGAATCGGCTCAAGAGATTATTACCAACTCTTTTAATGCTAGATCTATGAGTGGTTAAGTAAGTCTAAGTCTGGAGAAGTATTTCATGGAAAATCAACCCCTTAGTTTCCAAAAAGGGACTGCCCAGGAGATACTGAGTTGGGTGAACCACAGGTAGCCTTTGTGCAGAAATGCTTATGTGCTTAGTAGGTTCTCGGAGTTGTAAATTTGGTAGTTGAACTAGGTGGACTCCACAGTTCATTTTGACTTTAGAATTCTATGATTCTATGACACACACTGTTTCTCCTATTTTTATTAAATTACTTGTACACTTAAAACTGTCCATTAGCTTTCTGTTAAAACCTACAAAGAATAAGTCATGACCTTGATGTCCCATCTGTCTCGCTTACCTTTTCTTTTTATCCCCAGTTCTCTACCATATAGTCACCAGCCACTGCACCTATTTTTAAGTCATATCCCCAAATATAAGTGGACAAATAGGATTGTGTACTTTTTCTCTCCTTATTGACAAATCATCATTTATAACACTCTTCAACTTCTCAGGGACTTTGCTTGCCATTGACAATTTCATCTGAAGAGAAAATCTGGGAGTCACTGTAGATTATGCTCTTGGTTTCACCCTCTATGCACGACTGGTTACCAAGTTCTGTAGACCATGCCATCCAAACAGTAAAATAATATTAACTATTAATTGAAAGCTCACACCAGGCATCATGCCACATCACTGCAGGCTCAAAGAAGTCAATAACTTTCCCAAAGCCACAGAGATAGTAAATGATAATTGCTAGAATTAATAGTTGTTTCTGGTGGGCTCCGAAGCCTATGCTCACACCATGCGGCCTGTTCCATCAGTTTATTTCATCTTCCACAGTGTTAGTCCAAACCTTTATTTCTCATTTGGATCAATGGAAACATCTCTTAATTGACTTCCTTGTCTCCAGATTTAACCATCCCTCACTCAGTCTTCATTTCAGTCTGCTGCTGGACTTAGCTTTCTGAAATGCAAATGCAATCATGTCACTTGCAAGCTCCCCATTGACTTTAGAATGAAGTCCAAATTCCACAGATGACAAAGAAGGCAGGCCCTTGGTAAGGTGGGACTTGACCATCTCTCGTCTCAACTCCGCCACAGGTACCTTTTGTTTTGGGTAAATGAAGCTGGCCTTAGTTTCTCCAATAATCTCATGCTCCCATGCCTCTGGGTTTTCACACTTGTGATTCCCAAGGCCTGAAGAGGTCAACCCCATTTCATGACCTAGACTCCTGCCTGTCCCTGAAGTCTCCTCAGCACATAGGAGGTGTTCGGTAAATATCTCAGGGCTAAAACAATAATAAAGGCTACTTTGTTTTCAAAATTAAGGGATAGAGATGAACATGAGTAAATACAGTAATCTGATTTGCTAAAATGCTATGAAAAGTACATTTGGGGCTTATGCTTCGAGAAATTGTTTTCCCAGCCATGACCTCTCATCTGTAAAATGTTGCCCAGTGAGCAGATCATAATTATGAAATATAATGTTTGGATATTAGGCAGTAGAATCCTTGCTATGTTCATTAAATATACATTAGTTGATATTTATAAATGTTTTATATATATTACAAAATGTTAAAATACATTTCTGCTCTACGAATGAATTCATTACAACATTCGACTCTAGTTTTTATTAACATCTTACTCTAAGTGTTAATATTTCCCATCCTATTGGGAGCAATAGGACACATTCCCCATATTAGCTTCTAAGAGGTCACTGATTTGTTTTCAGTTTGCTGGTCACTAGGACTTGGCACAGACAGTTACCTTCATAAATGATTCAAGGTAATGAGAAATATTAAAATTAAAGAAATAACAGCAAAACTGAGGCTCTAGAAGTGAAAAACGATCATTGGACTATCACTCCTCGGGGGAATCATCCCACTTAGCCATTCATTAAAAGTTGCTTCAAGGACATAGGGAAAAGGCACAGCTGTTGCATGCACAATAGGGAAGCTTTTGGAGGGGGTGAAATTGAGTTTAAAATATATAGCGTGGGCTCCGGAAAGGCTCATGATGATTTTACCAATAAAACGATTTTCCATGGACACAGGTGGCTTAGTGATATTGGTTTAAGGGATAAGCAGGTGAACATTTTAAATTATAATTTCATGTCACACCAGTAAAACATGTTCAATATAACCTGATTTTAAGAACTGTTGTCTAAAATATATCACTTCCTAGGCCCATATCAGTACTTTGTACAGAATAGTATGTATATATACAAATGCTAAATATATTTGTGATTATGCAGGAAAATATGCCCTTCCCCCTGTTCAAAGTACCATTTATCTTTTGTCTCCAACTCCTTTACAACCTTCTTTCATCATTAGTGTCTGAGTCCCTCTTTTAGCTCCCTGACAACCCTTACTTCAGAAACTTTGTATCTTCCTCTTTCTCTTCCTAAATTCTCCCCTCCTTCTAGTCTCCACCAGAGTATACGTCATCAGTCTGACCATTACCCTTTATTTCTACATAAGCATATAACATTTTTATCCTTTTAAGGAGGGAGATATTTTTCTTGAAATTTTTTACCTCTTGTATATCCAAGCTCTAGAAAAATATATAAAGATGAAAAATGTAGTACAACCACTTAAATATGCCATACCACTATCTTATTTACCTGTTGGAACTGCCTCTCTCATAAAAGTAGATAGTTTCCTGATATTTGGGCTTAGTGTAGACCTCCGTGGTGTCTCATATCCTAGAATCAGACTTAAAATGCTTAAGAAACCAGTTTCCATGCAATCTCTTGATTTGCTATTACTTAATTTTTGCTTTATCCCCTACTGCTCTGGCCTCTAAGTTTGGATCTTTGTCACTCTCAAAGTCTTTGTTTGGATCCTTGCTCTCTATCTGGAATTGGACTCACTCTATTCTTCCAGTTTGCTCATCCCATGGCTTGTGATGTTAACCAGGTTATGTTCCTGGGCTGCTCATCTACCTGAACCTGGTAAAATCTAGATTGTAGTTTGACCCTTAGGTTTTTTTATTCTATCATGTCCTGATCACTTGGTTCACCAACACATACTTTCAGTAAAACAGAGTTGAAAAAGAAACTTACTTCTTTCCCTTGAAGGCAATTATGTCTAAAGAGGTGAATATAGCTCCATAGGCATAGGAAAAAAAGGCAGAAATGTTCTGTGCTTGGTGAAAATCAGTGAAGTGTAAAATGGGTTATGTTCAAACCATATAAATGCTGCCTCTAAACATATTATATTACCATCCATCAAGAACCTTAAACAATCAAATCTGAGTGAATGTGACACAGCCTCTTCCATATCTAAAATGTCTACTGGGCTTAAGAGATAACGAAAGAGATTTACTGAATGAAACTCACAAGGATGATGACAATGGAAAAATATTTTAAAAATAGCATTATTTTAATTATAGGTTAGATAGGGGAAAAAAGATATAGAAAGAGTTTTACAACACTGCAGAGAAGGATGTTAACTGCTGCATAGTTAGTTGTAAAAAACCAAAAATGCATTGCCAAATAGTCTGTATTTCACAAATGTGTATTGGAAAAGTATGCTCCCTAATGTTATGCACAAACAGAAAATACATTGCTCACACTTAAAGAAAATGAAATCAAACAGGATAAAATATGAGCAGAGAGATTTCAGACATGGCCCCCAGGCATACCAGCTCATCAAACTTGTGAAGAAGAGCAGTTCTCTAGCTAGACAGACAGATTCTTCCTTCAACTGGGCAGATGGGCCTGGTAAGTGCATAAGGAATTAGTTTTTGTGCTGAAGCAAAAAGAACAAGAGAAAAAGAAATAAATATGCCTCACACCAGTACAATCCAAAATTAATCTTATTTTTCTCTGTAATCACAGAATTGCAGTAATCATTTTAGAATTTGAGCTGGATTTTTTAAAAAAGAAGTTAGGAAGTTATATGGAAGACAGGGAGGTTAAAACAACTGTATTTGCACAAGGCATCTGACTGTCTCTTAATAGAGTAGGAACCTAAGCTTTCTATAGCTTGTTTTATATCTGAAAATTAAAATAAAAGAAAAAGATTGGAAAAGGTTAGAAAACTACAAACAAAGTGAAAAGACAAGCCATAGACAGAGAGGAGATATTTTCAATGTATATGGCTGATAAAGGATCAGTACTCAGAATACATAAAGAAGTTCTACAAGTCAACTAGAAAATCATTAACTACTCAAAAGAAGAAATAGGAAAAGGACAAAATGAGACAATTTACAGAGGAGGAAACTTCAATGGTAACTGGTTAACTCTGGGAAGAAAAGGAGGGGGCAGTGCTTTACACAGCTCTTTAACATTTTGTTTCTTTGAAAAGAAAGAACACTGTGGAACAAATGTGTCAAGATGTTAATATAGGCTGAATATTGGTTGTCAGCACACAAATTTTATATTTTCTGTACTTTTTGATATGTTTAAACGGTTTCATACAGAATAATAAAGTTAGTGTTTGTGTTTAGAAAAGACTAGAGACAGAAAAAAGAGTGCCTCCGTATAACAGAGCCTCAGAGAGCTGCTGTTTGAACAGAAGTGACATCATCAGCTCTGTTCATCCAATGAAAATGTTTATCAGCTAATCATCAAAGGGTACCATATTCAGAACAGGGAAATTAATGAAACATCTTCACTGCATTTTTTTCTAAATGAAGTATATCAGTGGTCATTTAAGGCATGCATACCACCCCCCCAAAAAAAGAAGTCCTTTTAAATCATCTGGTCCCTGTCCTCAATGTAATCAGCCTCAATCCATTCTGTCAAGTGACTGGACCTTATCTCTGTGGCACATCACAAGTGAAGGAGGTCCTGCTGTTTTTAGATCTGCTTATAGTAAATCCTTGATGGCTTCCCAGCTTAGTGACAGGAGTGGATAGAGTGCAGGACTGGAGCCTTGAGAATTCAGTCTCTGGCAATGACTTTCTAAAAGTTGGACATGTGGCTTGACCTCTCCAGACCTCTGTTCTTCCATCTTTCAAATGAAGATAATAATATCGACCGCTAGACAGTACTTTTAAAATAGACTTCTTTTCTTGGATATTCATCTTCAGATAAACACATTATCCTACACAACAACCTCATGATAATGATGCCATTGGAACACATGGTCTAAGATTCCCTTACAGCTACCTTGATGAGTTCTTTTGGTTCCCCTCCCTCAACTAAACTGTCTTGGGAGGGTCTAGAGATTGATCTACTGCACATTGATTATATGATTATAAAGTATTTATTAAATATCCAGATTAACCATCACTGAGCTATGAGTATGAGCTATTCATTTTGCAATGAGACTTAGTAATAAACATAGCAGAAACATGGGGAAAAAATTCAGGCATTTATTTTTCTTGCAGAATGGCCACTAAGGTATCTTTATGTGTACAAATTATGTTAGATGGTAAATTTTAGAAACAGCTTAGGACTAACCTCTTGAATGCACATTTGTAAGTTAAAAAAAAAAAAAGATAAAGGAAAGGGGCTTCGATATAGTTCAGTCACTCAGTTCTGTCCGACTCTTTGCGACCCCATGAACTACAGCATGCCAGGCCTCCGGGTCCATCACCAACTCCTGGAGTTTACCCAAACTCATGTCCGTCGAGTCGGTGATGCCATCCAACCATCTCATCCTCTGTTGTCCCCTACTCCTCCTGCTCTCAATCTTTCCCAGCATCAGGGTCTTTTCCAATGAGTCAGCTCCTAGCATCAGGTGGCCAAAGTATTAGAGTTTCAGCTTCAGCATCAGTCCTTCCAATGAACACCCAGGACTGATCTCCTTTAGGATGGACTGGTTGGATCTCCTTGCAGTTCAAGGGACTCTCAAGAGCCTTCTCTAACACCACAGTTCAAAAGCATCAATTCTTCAGCACTCAGCTTTCTTTATAGTCCAACCCTCCATTCATACATGACCACTGGAAAAACCATAGCCTTGACTAGACAGACCTTTGTTGGCAAAGTAATGTCTCTGCTTTTTAATATGCTGTCTAGGTTATAGCTTAAAATCATACAAATCTCCCAAAGCATATGGCATATCTCTGAAATGCCTTATATTCCAAAAGCTGATCTATTTTCCTTAGGTTAATCAGATCATGCTTAAAATACGTGATAATCAATACCCGACTGCTATTTGACCACCTCAAGTGAAAAGAGCTAAAAATACCCGGAGATGGGTGCACTTATCTCCAGATATACAAACATACAAATGCACATATCATTTTATTTAAGCATTAACATGCTATAGCAAAGTTAATATGCCATTTTACTTTCACATTTCAGTTTAATTTCTCTAACAAAAAAGGAGTGAAGTTAGAATTTGATTTTCTCTGCTTATTTCATAGTGATTTACACATTTTTGTTGATCAAAATAGGGACATAGTCACCATGGATACGATATTTCTATGCCTAAAATTCTAGAGTTTATACTCAAGGACTCAGAAAAGTAAAACATTTCCACATAACTATATACTTTTGGTAAAACGACAGGCAACAAAAAATAGTCAAAAAATAGTTAGCTGTTTCTGAACATTACCCTCAGTTGGGTGGAGAAAACATTTTTCTTCCTGCCTTTCTACATCAATGGAAAGCATACACTTAGATAAACACTTTTTTTTGTTTTTCCCTTTTGGCTAAAGAAAGAAGGGGGAAAACAAGAGAGAAACCAGATAAGCAATAGAATTTAAGCTAAAACTAAACCCAGCTACAATATTTAGGGAGCTTGTATTCTGTAAATGAAAGCAAGGACTTCTGGACTCCTGCAAAGGCAAAAAGACTTCCTTGGTACACAACATGTGTTCCCCATTATTAGGAAAGAGTAGACAAAACTCAGCCCAAAGGAGCACCAATCATGTACAATTGCTTTTGCATCATTCCCAATAACCAGGGCTTCTCAAAAGCTCTGCATGCAGAGATAGGTTGTGACCCATCCTGGTTAGCAGGTGAGTAGTCTGGCTGCTTTTTTCTGTGAATGATTAAGAAAAAAAGGAATGAATTTGGAGAGAGTTTGATAGACACAGAATCAACATGCCACCTATTGGTCCTGTTACCTGTGGTAAAGATCTACCATGTCTTTATCACCTTAGACGCTCTCAAACCACACTACCTGCTTACTGAATGGGAAGATATGTGATGCCAGCATCATCTTGATGGAAACAAGAATCCCTGCCGGGGCTTATATAAACTCCTGAAGATCTGTAAACAAAACCTCCAGGAGATATTGAGAACATGCTGAATAACTTTGTCTCTCATGCATAATCACTCTAGGTTGCCTTCTCTGTGGTCTGTTAAT
Source organism: Muntiacus reevesi (assembly GCF_963930625.1). Classification (NCBI taxonomy): domain Eukaryota; kingdom Metazoa; phylum Chordata; class Mammalia; order Artiodactyla; family Cervidae; genus Muntiacus; species Muntiacus reevesi. The sequence continues at coordinate 125,937,343 of NC_089271.1, read as the reverse complement.
TTAAATTTTTTATTGGAGTATAGTTGCTTTACAATGTTGTGTTAGTTGCAGGTATATAGCCAAGTGAATCTGTTTTATACACACACACACACACACACACACACACACACACACACACACATGTATATCCCTGGAGAAGGGAATGGCAACCACTCAAGTATTTTTGCCTGGAAAACTCCATGGACAGAGGAGTCTGGTGAGCTACAGTCCATGGGATTGCAGAGAGTAGAACATAAGTGAGCAACGAACACTTACTTACTTACTTATATACATATATAAGTGTAACTCTTTTTTAGATTCTTTTCTATATAGACCATTGCAGAGTACTGAGTAGAATTCCCTGTGCTATACAATAGGTCCTTATTAGTTATCTATTTTATAAACAGCAGTGTGTTTATCTCTGTGATCTGTTTTTCAATAGTTAGCTATATTTGCCACTGAGCAGTTGGCCTCTAGAAAGTCAATGTGGTTTCCTAGAAATATTTCAAAGTTTGCAGCATTGAATCTCTTACTTGAAGTGTGATCAGAGCTGGCTGTAGATAAAATCATGACACAGGTGTTTACTTTCCCTCCAAGTTTCCTATGTCTCCTCTGTTATTTCTTCATCACACCTTGGGATTTCCTTGCTCTAAGTCTACTGCCTAGAAATCCATATTACCATGACCAAATGCCTGTGTACTCTCTGATGCAAAGTATGCACTTAACAATTATTTGTTACATAAATAAATGAATCGGTGAAAAACCCAAGCCTGACAGAAATTCTCAAAGATGTGGGAAATGACTAGAAAAATGAGATGAACTCATGGGTTTGAAATAATGAAGGTTGATATGCAAATACATCCATTCTTTACTCACAAGCAGCAGATTCCTTTGCTGATACTCTGTTTAGGAAAAGGAAACTAAGTTGGAAGTGGAATGACAACTACACCGTGTCTTAGTCAGTTGGGCGCCATAACAAAATACCATAGAATAGGTGACTTAAACAGCAGGAATTTATTTTCTCACAGTTCTGGAGGTTGGAATTCTGAGATATGGCTGTCAGCATGGTTGGATTCTGGTGGGGGCTTGCACATGGCCACTTTCTTGCTGTGTCCTCACATGACAGAGAGAGGGACAGGAAATTTTCTATGTCTTGTTTTAGAAGAGCAATAATGCCATCATGAGGGTCCCACCCTTGTGACCTCATCTAAACCTAATTACCTAGCCTACCAAAGGCTCCATCTCTACATATTATCACATTGAAAGTTAGGGCTTAAACCTTTCAATTTTCAGGGACACAATTCAGTCCATAGCATACTGGTTTTGTTTTTAGGCTACCTGCCAAGGATTTCTAGTCTGAAGGTCAGAATACAGTTGGAATGTATTCTTGGGAAAAAAAACTGCATAGAATTCCTTGACCCCATTACTGTCAGCCATTCTATATAAGTTGCTTTGTATCAACTGATGCCACTGCCTACATAGTCCCACCTCTTCTTTCAAACTCCAGATCCTCTCATTAAGCATGAACATTATCTGTATTAATGGAAGCCTCAAGTGCTGTAATTCATTTTGCTTTATCAGAGCTCAAATGCAAGCAGTAACAAGAAGTAATCATGTACTAAGGATTCCAATTGGCACACTAGCTACATTAAATTAGATTGTTGACAGTGTTTCCATTACCTGTAATAAACAAATAAAACCTGTTCTCACTAAGCATTGTTTCACTCTCAAAATGAGATACTATTTTTTTTTAATCCAAGCTGCACTCTTTTCCACTTTTCTAGACCTATGCTGGAGAAGGCAATGGCATCCCACTCCAGTACTCTTGCCTGGAAAATCCCATGGACGTAGGAGCCTGGTGGGCTGCAGTCCATGGGGTCAGGAAGAGTCGGACACGACTGAGCGACTTCACTTTCACTTTTCACTTTCATGCATTGGAGAAGGAAATGACAACCCACTCCAGTATTCTTGCCTGGAGAATCCCAGGGACGGGGGCGCCGTCTATGGGGTCGCACAGAGTCGGACACGACTGAAGTGACTTAGCAGCAGACCTATGCCATTAACTCCTGGAGCTGCTTTATCCAGTATTCTATTCATCTGGAGCGCCTCATTCTTCATGACTATTTGCCACTTCATTCAGAGCCTAGGAGTGTACCAGCCATGGCTCATTCTTGCTGCCTCTCCACTCTTCCTATCCCCATCGCAACCTCCCCCGTTTTGGAGATCTGATCCTCACCTCACCACTGCTCCTCAGTCATTCGCCAGCTAATCTGAACAATGCTCAAAGCCGAGTGGAAGCTAATTAATTTAATTTTCACATAATTTATAAAACACCACAGCAGCTTCTTGAGAGGAAATTCAGATATCATTGGCAGTTATCTTTCAACAGTTTTCTTAAAACTTTTATTAAATATATATTTTAGTAAAAATTTATGCAATTATTTGGTTATGCCAGGTCTTAGTTGCAGCATGCAAGATCTTTAATTGTGGCATGTGGGATCGAGGTCCCCGACCAGGTATCAAACTCAAGCCCCCTGCCTTGAGAGCGGGGGGTCTTAGCCACTGGACTACCAGCGAAGTCCCCCAAACAATTTTTTAAAGGGAGGGGTCCAACCTTGATTCCGTTTCTTCTTTATAAATCCATCAAAGTCATGATGCAGATCTCCACTGGGCTCTCTTGCAAGCAGCACCACCTCGTGCCTGTAGATCCGTTCACTGAGATGCCTGCTTTTCTTAGTGTTCCAGTTTGTGTTTTTGTTTCACTTCCTAGAAGGCTTTATGTTTTACCTTCCTCTCCTCTGGGGATGGCAGAGGAATGCAATGAACAGATGCATTCAATGATTCATTTCCATGAGCAGCCAGAGTGGAATCGAGAACTTCATCAACTGCCCCGCCTCCGTGTTCAGTTCACAATGGAACCGCGTTATGCCTGCCCTTCCTCTCTAGGTGCGCAGTTGATGTTACAGACTGACCTCTGTCTAGAGCAGTGCTCTGTTGAATCTTAGCATAGGCTAATCTTTATTGCTGCAGCTAGGGTTTACAGCACCGAAGAAGGCAATGGCAACCCACTCCAGTGTTCTTGCCTGGAGAATTCCAGGGACAGCGGAGCCTGGTGGGCTGCCGTCTATGGGGTCACACAGAGTCGGACACGACTGAAGCGACTTAGCAGCAGCAGCAGCAGCAGGGTTTACGGCAATGGATCTTCCAGCCAAGTAGAAGGGAATTTTCAAAGGCATACAACTATAGAAATGTTAGTATTTTTAGCACACAAGCTATTGTAAAGGTGTATTCCAGATTATCGCTTCCAATGCATCTAATTACTCAGTTCAAGAATCTTATGCCAGGCAGACAGACACATCCTGATCTAAGTTATTCTTGAGTTCTTATAAATGCATGGGCTACAGTCTATAGATCAACATTGGATTTTTAAGAGAAAGTTCGCCTTCCACACCATCCCCTTTGGTGCTCCCAACAGCGATTTCTCAGTCTTGATGGACTGTGTGGTTGAATGGGGTGGTAGTGGTGGAGGGGGAGGGGTGATCATTTGGTACTATGTTTTGAGTGCTTCCTGTAAAAGACTATCTACACTCTCATAGCTATTAATAATGATAGCTAAGGCTTTTAACCACAGGCCCTTCCACAGAACTAATATTTCATGTTGAAAAATTATATGTCACTAACTGTGGAACTTTGGCAAACATGAATAAAAGTTGTGCTGGAGGTAAAATATGTTGTTCACCTGGTCCCTTGAAAATGAACTCTCTGCCATTTGCTGTTTTATTTTTAGGGAAGGATCCTAACCTTAACCCCCTCAAATGGTCTCCATGTACAATTAGCAGCAGCTAACCAGGATGCTTCCCTGCTGGCTCAGTGGTAAAGAATCCACCTGCCAATGTAGGAGATGCAGGAGACGCAGGTTTGATCCCTGGGTTGGGAAGATTCCCTGGAGGAAGAAATGGCAACCCACTCCAGTATTCTTGCCTGGAGAAACCCACAGACAGTACAGCCTGGCAGATTACAGTCCATGGGGTCACAAAGAGTCGGACATGACAGGGCATGCACTCACGTACCATCTACAGTTGGTTTGATGCAGGTGGTATTTATTTTAATATATTTATTATTATTATTAATATATTTATATTGCATTCACTATCACTCCCAAGGCTCCAAAATCACTGCGGATGCTGACTGCAGCCATGAAATTTTTAATTGCTCCTTGGAAAAAAAGCTATGACCAACCTAGACAGCATATTAAAAAGCAGAGACATTAGTTTAACAACAAAGGTCCGTCTAGTCAAAGCTATGTTTTTTCCAGTAGACATGTATGGATATGAGAGTTGGACTATAAAGAAAGCTGAGCACCGAAGAATTGATGCTTCTGAACTGTGGTGTTGGAGAAGACTCTTGAGAGTCCCTTGGACTGCAAGGAGATCCAACCAGTCCATCCTAAAGGAAATTTAGGATGATGAATATTCATCAGAAGGACTGATGCTGAAATTGAAACTCCAATACTTTGGCCACCTGATGCGAAGAGCTGACTCATTAGAAAAGACCCTGATGCTGGGAAAGATTGAAGGAGGGAGGAGAAGGGGATGACAGAGGATGAGATGGTTGGATGGCATCACCGACTCGATGGACATGAGTTTTATTGATCAAGCTCCAGGAGTTGTGATGGACAGGGAGGCCTGGCATGCTGCAGACAATGGGGTCACAAAGAGTTGGACACAACTGAATGACTGAACTGACCTGATCATTCCCAACTTCCCAATGTTTTTCAAAACGAGGCCATGGACCACTGCTTCACACTCACCTCTGAAGCTTGTCAAAACAGCAGATTCATGAACCCATCAGAGGCCACATAATGCAGAATCTCTGGGACTGTGGTCTAGAAATCTGCATGTATAATAAGCACTTCATTGTGTATATGTACCACAGCTTCCTTATCCATTCATCTGCTGATGGGCATCTAGGTTGCTTCCATGTCCTGGCTATTATAAACAGTGCTGCGATGAACATTGGGGTGCACGTGTCTCTTTCAGATCTGGTTTCCTTGGTGTGTATGCCCAGAAGTGGGATTGCTGGGTCATATGGCAGTTCTATTTCCAGTTTTTTAAGGAATCTCCACAGTGTTTTCCATAGTGGCTGTAGTATGACAAAAACCACTATCATACTGTAAAGTAATCAGCCTCCAGTAAAAATAAATAAATAAATTTTTAAAAAAAGCACTCCAGGTGACCAGGGGGTTAAAAATAAAAGAAATACAGTTATTGTAAAAATTAAAAATTATATTTTGTCTCATTTTATAAAACATTGGAACTTAACATTTAAAAAAAATTGACACAGGGGGAAATTACAAGGTGTGACTGGATGTGTATGGTAGAGGGTAGGGGAAGAGTCCTGGAGAAAATGGCATTGAAGTGTAGATCTGAAGGCTGCATAGGAGTCTGGTAGGCTGGAAGGGGATGGATGAGTGACCGAGGGAGGAGAGAGAGGTGGACAGTGTTTCAGGCACAGGAAACAGATTATATGAAGGCTTGCTGCTGCTGCTGCTAAGTCGCTTCAGTCGTGTCCGACTCTGTGCGACCCCATAGACGGCAGCCCACTAGGCTCCTCTCTCCCTGGGATTCTCCAGGCAGGGACACTGGAGTGGGTTGCCATTTCCTTCTCCAATGCATGAAAGTGAAAAGTGAAAGTGAAGTCACTCAGTCATGCCCGACTCTTAGCATCCCCATGCACCGCAGCCTACCAGGCTCCTACGTCCATGGGATTTTCCAGGCAAGAGTACTGGAGTGGGGTGCCATTGCCTTCTCCAATATGAAGGCTTAGAAGTGATCAAAGTTTTGCATGAATAAGCACTTGGCCAAAATTTACCTTTCACAGAAAATATATTCAGATCCAAAGGAGAAGGTAACATGGAATTTCAGGCCTTGTGACAAGTGTATAAATACTTTATTCTTGGGGGGAGTGGGGTAGTTAGAGGGAGGTTAGGAAGATACATGCCCCAAATCATACTAGGTGTAAGCCTTACCCATGATACAGTGCCAGGGGAAAAAGCAACCTTTAGTATTTCTGTCCTGGTAGAAAATTGCTGACCTGCTTCTTCTGATTGGGAAGAAAAATGACTTTAGTAGGTGTTAAGCAGCAGGTGGTGACCACTGTTTCTTTAAAGACAACATGTGAAACACTGAAAATTTATTTCCCAATAAACTAGATTTTCTGAGCTGAACCAAAAAAAATAAAAAGAAAAGAAAAAAAAGCACCATACAATAAAGAGCATAAGGAACAAGAATATTTCCAATTGCTATTAAATATAACCCAAGTAAAGTGATTCACTGTGGCTCAGGTACAGGCTCTCTGTCAATACAATTCATAATGGTTCAGCTTCCAAAGCTACACTTCCATTTGACAGTTACTTCCTTTTTTTATTTTGTTTTGTTTAAAGTTGGCTACAATTTTCAATCACAGTTATCAGTTCACCACTTGGATGAAGGTGACCCAAGCAGCCCTTCTTTATCTAATTCGTGAGGTGCCCTTAGATTATCTTTCACAAACAAAGTCTACAATGATAACAGGAAAAATAAATTAAATCAAAGATGAGGGTTTATCAGATGCCATCTTCTGTGGGCTGTGCTTTTTTTTATTAAACATTAATCAAATAATCTTTTGAAATGAGGGGTGTGGTTATCCAGAATCTTCTTCCCCCTTGCATGGCTAATTCAACAATCTTAATTAAGAAAGCCTTTTATGATGAGTTTTACAAACAAAAGCTGCTATCAGTTTGCCAGCCAAATATATTACCTTATTATTTTGAGACACATTTGTATTTTTAAAAGGAATGAAAACTTTCATCAAATAAATCAAAAGGAAGCTAGCATGGTAAAAGTTGAAATAAACATTTTACAGCTAAATAATTCCACTACTAGCAATGATATAATTTAAATCAGCATTTCATAATATGTAAGAATGTTGCATGCATGCATGCAAAGTCGCTTCAGTCATGTCCAACTCTTTGTGACCCTATGGACCATAGCCTGCCAGGCTTCTCTGTCCATGGGGATTCTCTAGGCAGAATACTAGGGTGGGTTGCCATGCCCTCCTGGAGGGGATCTTCCTGACCCAGGAATCGAACCCATGACTCTTTCATCTCCTGTCCTGGCAGATGGGTTCTTTACCACTAGTGAGTGACACCTGGGAAGCACAATATATGGGAATGTTAGTGAGTGTTTTAAGAGAAAAAATTATTAATACAAACAAATTTGGAAAACTTTGTGTTAACCACATATGTACAGGTTTCTTAATTAAGGACTTCTCAGAGTCTTTAATATGCTGACACATATCAATTACCAAGCGAAGTATATGGTAAGCAGGAGGTCCTAAGCACGTTGACTGTTTACTTTTTTTCAGTAAATAGTTCAAAACTCTGCCTTTAAAACCACAATATTGCAAAGTAATTATCCTCCAATTGAAATAAATTAATTAAAAAAAACTCTGCCTTTATATTTTGGGAAATTAGAATAATTTGAAAAAAATCATTATCTCTAAACTTAAGAAATAGCATAAATTTTGTTTAATCACTTCTTTTAAAATTACCTGTATTCAAGATATCTTCAAATCTCTTAAAACATTCCACCAATGCAGTCCTCTAGTCAGCAACTTTCAGCATTGGCAATGTAGTGTGTCTATAACTTCCATATTGGACATGTAATCCAGGGTGACTAAACAAACTGGACTGAGCCAAGATTACCACCTTACATGATTGAGACACAAACTGTAGACATAATTAATTAAAAATGTGTGTGTGTAAAACAGAAAGGATGGAGAAAGAAGGCTTATTTGCTTGTTGTATTCCTCCTATACATTCTCACTCAAAACAGAAGAACAAAATTGGAGTAGTTATCAGAACGGAGTTGTCAGAAAGTGGATAAAATTGAGTATTTCTGCAGCCTTCGTAATTACTTTAAGACTGAACAAGGAATGTGGGTCTTAACAAGCCACAATAGTTCAGAATGAGCCTTGATATTCTGAGTAGGCTTTCTAATCAGCAAATTGAAAGATTACCATGCAGCCCCAGAAATACCATCCTACAGCATGTCTTTTAGCATTATTATATATTATCAAGTCAATTGTAGTTCTTTTTTGGGGGGTTATGCATTGTGACATTTTTACATGATAGCTCTCAACGGGCCTTTTAGTACTGATAGATAACCTAGTTTATAGAACTATTTTACTTGTTTTAAGAGGTCTCTAATCATGTAATCATAGGTGATTTGGAAATGGCTTTGAAGGACTCTTAGAGCTGTTGAGTTAATAACATGCATTACCAACATTCCATGAAATTTTTTATACTCCCAAAATGTTCACTCTCTAAATGAGCCATTCTTATTCTCTTTCCCTCCTCCTCCTCTCTCCTCATCTATGTGGGTATGTGTACATAATGTGGGCTGAATTAGAATGAGTACTCTAATTTTACATATCATGAGAGAGAGCATCTCTTGGAAGTCATCCACAAACACTCATAGTACACTTAAATTTCCTGTGGTTAGTCAAAAGGATACTGACCTCGCTCTTCTTTCCAGTGCTTTCCCACTCCTACTCACATTTGTGCTCATCAATTTCTACTACTCTCCCTGTGGAGTTGCTAAATGTAACACATTACTGATTTTGGAAGACTAGCCTGTGAAAAAGAATGGGCACTCTCACTTATACACTGTTGCTAGGATTGTAAACATATATAATCTTTGGGGAGGACATTTTAGCAGTATATACATATCAGATATCTTTCATTTATTTTCCTGTCAAAATATTAAATGTGTATATCCTTTGACTCAATTCCACTTCCTAAAGATAATTACACAGGTGCACCAATATGGATGTACATGGAATTCATTGTAGTGTTGCTCATATAAATAAAAAATTGGAAATGACCTAATTGCCCACACATACAAATGAATATAATGCAGCCGAGGTAGATCTATACATACTGACATAAACGGATTTCCAGTGTACATTGTTTAGAAAGGGAAAAAGCCAGACAAAATAACACATATAGCACCATCTTATTTACATTTTAAAAATATAATAGAAGGACACCTAATACATTATTATTATTGAGTACTTCTGCATAGGGGAATGGGTTGAGGACAGGACTCTTCAGTTTTATATTTTTGTATAGTTTGTTTCATTTCTGCAGTAAGCATATAATGCTGTATTAATTGTGTAACTAATATTTTTACAGTAAAATGAGGTTGTAATAATCTCCAAAACATTAGTTTCAAAAGTCATACGCTCAGAGGAAAGAAATGAAAGGCATTCGATGATAGTTCTCATCAGGCAGATTAAAGTATTATTAAGGGACATACTCATTTCTTCTCTTAGGTTTTAGGCCAGTGAAATATCTATTACTTCTTTGACTACTGGTGGTGCACGGACCCTAGAGTGTCCCCCATGTTCATGCCTTTATATAATTCCCTCCTTTGAGTGTAGGCACAGCCTATGACTTGCTTCTAGCCAGCAGAATATGGCAAAGGTGATGGAATATCACTTCCCTAATTATACTGCCGCTTATTCATATAAGACTCATTTTACCAGCATATAGTAGAGTCTTTCTCTCTCTCTTTCTCCCTCATGCTGTCTTTGAAGAAGCTGCCACGCTGTGAGTGGGCTTATGAAGGGGGTATTGGAGGGGGTCATCAAAAAGACATGACTGCCAGTTGACCCTTAAGCTGAAACCTGGGCAGTGGTTCCTCATCCCTTCCCCTGCCCTTGGAATGTACATTTTGTCCCCAGGGTAGGAGTTGTTTCAAAGAAGCAGCTTTGAGAAAGAAAAATGTGGAGACCATTTGGATGGTATAAGTGAACAAACCCAGCTAAGACCTCTACGTAAACTTTCAAGATTCTGGTGAGTAGGTGCAGAGATTTACTTATCTTGCAACCACCCAAGAGAAGCCTTGTGTGTAAATTCCCTTGTTTATTAAAACTGCTACCTACAAGTCTGGAGTGGTCTAAGTCTTTCTTTGGTCTGTCCTTACCCTCCATGTATGGGGGCACTTCAGATTTTACCTGGGGAACTCCTGAGTTCGCTAACCCACAAGGGGGCCATGTGGCAAGGACCAGAGAGTAGCTTCTAGTGGTTTGGGAGCAATCCCTGGCTTACAACCAGCAAGAAAATGGGAAAGTCAGTCCTACAATCACAGGAATTTAATTCTGCCAACAACCACATGCATTCAGAAGAGGATCCTCAGATGAGCATCAATCCCAACTAACATCATGATTTCAGCCTGGTAAACCATGAGCAGATAACTCATTGGGTGTGCTTAGACTCCTGACTCATAACAGTTGTGAGATAATAAATATTTGTTAAGTCCTTAAGTTGTGTGCTCATTTGTTACACAATTACCTCATTCTACAATCCGTCTGATGCCATAGAAACCAGTAAAATACAAGAGAATGCGCTATCAGCTAATTTGTTGACCAACTCCCTCTCACTTAATTACTAATGAGTCCATAGATATGAACTTACAAATCATTTTCTGTATGTTAGACACTAGCCTATGCATTTACATCACTTATCTTACAATATCCTCACATTACTCCTATGAAGTGACCACAGATAAGGATGCTGTGGCTTGAAAAGTTTACAGAATTTGCCCAAGGTGGAACAGCTAGTATGTAGCTAAGCCAGGATTCATACCCCAAATCTCTGTTTAACAGGACATTAAAAAAAATCAACAAATTATCCAATGTTTAAAAAACTCATTTCACTTTCAGATAATATATTTAAAATCAGTGATTAAAAAACAAGATGTTAGTCTGGCTATCCACCCAAAGTTAGTAGATCAAATACTACTTCTTTTCCCTAAAATATGTTACATCTTCCAGTGATTTAAAATAAAAAGTTAGTAAGAGTTATTAACAGTAGAACTTGGCTATAATATCACATAGTTTTATGTATTCTGCCATTCATATAATTTCCTCTCTGAGTTACACCAAACACAGTAGTGGCTGATAACCCAAGTCAAGGGTAGTTCTGTTCCTTAATATCAGGAGATCAGTAACTTTTTAAGTTCACATGGGCTTCCTTTTAAAGGAAATAAACCCTACAAAACTAAAAAGCCTGAAGCATAGAGCTGCATACCAGAATATGACACAATCAATGTAATCATCAATAGGCAAGTTGAGATAAACATCATACTGACAGGATATGCAGCTGAAGAAGGCCAGAGGAAGAATGACTCAATTTTATTTTTCCCATGGGCAAAGGCAGAAAGAGTGTCATCACGAACAAATTAAGTCCTACCACAAAGCATTTGTACACTGTGCCATGCCAGAAAGCAAAGGGCAAACCACTAATCTCCACAGACAATAATTAGAAAAAAAACAGTACCCCCCCAAAATCAGGAATACTAAGGGCAAAAGAATATTAGGAAATATCACTATCAATTGTGATGACTCTTCTAGAATGTGCATTTTGACTGATTTTATAGGTTGTGATTTTCTCACCACAGGCATTGAGAATTGGCATTCAAACACTAGGAGAGCAAAGTTTAATTAACTTAGATTTCTGAATAAAGAGACAACCAGAGAGCAAAAGGGAAATCCAATGCTATGGCTAAATCTGCTGTTCAAACTGCAGAACCATATGCACTGCTGCTTTTATTGCCTCTTCACCTTATCAGCTGAAAATTGTTGCCACATCAAGAAAATGATCTCCATGATCCACATTTTCTCCCATTTATGACCTCTCCTCTCTCTGCCTTCTCTTCAGAGTCAATGCAATGTATAACTTGCACCCTGAGATCAGAGATGGAGGTCAAAATGAATGGAGGAGACACCAGGAGGAGAGCTCTGAATATTACAGGGTAATGCAAGTGAATAATCAGGTAGATTTTCTGAGGACTCCAGAAAACTTCTGGTTTACATCTGATTTGGGGATGAGAATGGATAGAAAAGGATATATAATAGATCAAAATATATCTAATATTGAAGTGGCAGGCATGTGCCCAGGCGCACACATACACAATAAAAACATAAATTCCTGATATTCAAGCAACCCATAATCAAATTTAGATCTGCCTGTCCCAATATAAGTCTCACTACTCTTCCACTTGACCTTGGGCAGGGTGATAAAACAATGTCAATGGCATCTAAAAATTCTGGAGAACCTAGAGAAATCATTTTCCTCAAAGGAACAATTGGACAACAGTACTAACTTCTACTGAAAGTTTAAGTAGGATAAGAAATAAAATGAGGACTGTGTCAAAATATTAGTGATGATCTTTATGACTGTAATAGAATAGTGGAAATAGAAGTCAAATTACAGTGTATTTTATTCATTTGATTCAATAAATACTTCTTTCTCTACAGCTACGTGCCAAACATTGTTATAGCTGGTAAGAATTCAGAGAAAAATCCTTTCTGTATGGACTTAAGTTTTAGTGGGGAAAGCAGATAAATAATAGGACAAATAAGTTGAAGTATATTAGATGGTGACAAGAGCTAAAGACAAAATTAAAACAGAGAAGGGAGATAGGGTAAACATGCATGGGTAAGGAATCTGAAGTTGTCATTTTAGATGATACGATCAGGTAAGGACTCATGGAGTAGGTTATAATTAGGTCAAGATCCCAAAATATTAAGGAATAAGTCACGAAGACTGAGGACTTAATGGTAAAGGAAGAAGTACTTACAAGGTAACAGAGAAATTGATACAAGTGAGAGGGAAGTAAAGGTTTAAGTTCTAAAGGAAGTGAGGAATGTATGGGGTTAAACACACAGAATGAAAATTGACATTAAAAAGGGGGAGGGCTACTTATGACTGAAAATTCTGGTTAGACTCAGTATAAACACAGGGATATTGAAAGTGAGGTGACAGAACGCTGAGACAGGAAGCAAGCTTTTCTGTTGGCTCTGAGAGTGTGAGTAAAGCAAGTAGTTCAAAGAAGATGGCAATACAGCAATGAGAGTGGGGTGCTTAGAAAAGGAGCTGAGTTAGGGATAAAAATAAGGACAAGGGGGGAGTCTTCAGGACTTGGCTAAGGTTTGATACTATGAATATGAAGTGGCACCAGTCAAGCATGTGATTTTCTCTGACAATTGTCAGCACAGTGGAAAAAGAAAGAAAGAAAATATCAACTGAAAACAATCAGTGCAGAAGATGGGCAAGATGACATAAGGATCTCAAAGAGTTCATGGTAAAAATGTGTTGGAATTAGTAAGAAAGAAATCATAAAAAGATCTGAAGGGTAGGTAAATAGGTAGCTAAGGAGTTGTGAGGCCCTAGAGTTCTTGACACCAGAAGTGATTTAGTGAGAGGAAAGGGGTAGAAGTGACTTTCTGAAGATGAGTGGAGGCAATGATCATTGGCCTGAAGAAAGTCAAGGAACAATGATGTAAGTTAGGGTTTCAGGTGAGTTATCTGTCAAAACATACAGATTATTTCAGGTGAATATTTTTTCTGTCAAAAAAGTAGATTTGTCGGTCTAAAGCAAAAATTAGGCAGAATATAAATCTAGACATGTATTATATTCAAGGTAAAAAAAATTAAAATGCCAATTATACAAGCTCAACTAGAATTTCAAGTGAAGGCTTCTTGCATCCCTCTTTCTTCTCTTTCCTGGTCAAATGACTTCCTTCCTCCTCTGTATTCCATTACTCCTTTCCTCATATCTCAAGGGTGGCATTTGTGTGTGTGCATGCATGCTAAGTTGCTTCCATTGTATCTGACTCTTCTCGATCCTATGGACTATAGCCTGCCAGGCTTCTCTGTCCATGAGATTCCCCAGGCAAGAATACTATAGTGGGTTGCCATGCCCTTCTCCGGGTGATCTTCCCGACCCAGGGATCTAACCTGTGTCTCTTCCATCTGTTGCATTGGCAGGCAAGTTCTTTACCACTAACACCACCTAGGAAGCCCAGTATGGTATATATTACATTGTTATTACAGGATACTTAACTTTTCTGCTAGTATCTTAATCTTATGGAGAGTAGGTACAATATATTGTTTATCTTTTCATCACTAGAGCCTGGCATGGTGAAAGAGGTAAATACATTAACTGAATCATAAATCTATCTAACATTGTCAACTGCTGCTGCTGCTAAGTCGCTTCAGTTGTGTCTGACTCTTTGCGACCCCATAGACAGCAGCCTACCAGGCTCCTCTGTCCCTGGGATTCTCCAGGCAAGAATCCTGGAGTGGGTTGCCATTTCCTTCTCCAAGGCAAGCATGCGTGCTAAGTCGCTTCAGTTGTGTCTGACTCTGTGCGACCCTATGGACAGCAGCCCAGCAGCCTCCTCTGTCCACAGGATTCTTCAGTCAAGAATACTGGAGTGGGTTCCCATTGTCAACAGCCATTCAGTAAATGAGAAACTATCCCCCCAAATGCCTATTGCAAACAAAAGCTCATTGTAATACAACAGAAAATGTTTTTTGTAAATACTATTTGGAGAAAGAATCTCAAAATCTAAAGACATATTTTAAATAGATGCTCTCAACTGTTGTTAGGAGAAATAGTGGAAAAAGGATTTAAGTTAAAATAATGACTTTCAAAGTAATAAAATGCATTAACTCTGGGGAAGTAGGATAAACTTATTCAATAAAAGATAATACAAGTTCAGCTATACTGCACTAAACTCTGCCTGGTAGGGTGATAGAAAAACAAAATTGAATTGGATTAAAAATGATGTTTTTTGCAAATGGACATACAAAGAATACTTAAAGACTGAATATTAGCCAACATCACTAAAGGAAAAAAAAACTTATTAATTCAAGTCCACTTCATAGTCATCTAACCTACATAGTCTTCATTAGTGTTATTTTGAGATGTTCTGGTTTAATTAAAATCTTATTGTCCAAGAATATTTCACAGGTAGGTGAGACTTCCATATATTTTACGTTTGATGGCTTTCATATATTTTACATTCTTATATTTACCTTTATAAGTCATAGTTCTTAACTGAAATCAGGATAAAACTTGAGTATAGAAGCATATACTAAACTTCTCATCTATGTCTTTTCTTATCTTATTTGGGCATTATCTGCCACTTAGAAAATATATATACAAAACCATCTTTCCCAGCCATTATTGAGCATTACTTAAATACATTACTTTGTGTGAAATTCTCCACTCAAAGAAATAATAACTCAATACAAAAAAAGCTAAGGTTGGAAGTTCAATAGAGCTGTTATGATGATTCATGCTAGAAATACAGATTTTAAAAAGTATAGAGTTTGAATAAGTAACATGAAGAACATGGAACAGGCTGGAATATTCTAATATCTTTACTTTATTCCTTTGTAAGGTTTCTTAAGCCCTTCACTGTGTAGTTTTTCTCAGTTTTGATTTTGAAGTAATTTTACAAGCAAAACTTAAATTTTCTGAAAGATCAGGGTGACAGGTGAAGAAGGAAAAGGGAAGTTGAAGCTTCGGTCCTCCCCCCCCCCCGATCCAGACTGTTTCCTTTCAGTTTTACATCTTAGATTCTTTTGGAAATGATGGTCACACGAAAGAAAAGTAGACTCTAGGTGGGTGGGTGGGTGGGGGATGGGAAATAAAGCCAAGGGGAAAGGAAGATTTGTGTACAGAGGGTAAGAAGGTACTTTGGAGGAGTCTTGCCAGCTTATGTATGTTTGGGGAGAAGTGTGGGAAGGGGAAAGGAGTAAATGCAGCAAAAATGTCAACACAGAAAGAAAATAAGAGTGCTCCTCTCTTTAGGATCTATGAAGGGGTATTAAGTAAGGTTGTAGGATTTCTAATTTTTTTAAAGAATACATTGCTACTATATATTATAATATTGTGTCTTAGATACACACTTTACTCAGTGCTATTTCAATTCTAACTGGCAATTATCCTCCCTTCTAGAATGTAAGTTGTTAAAACCAAATTTAGTAAAGCAGTTCATATGAGAAAGAGTCTCAATGGTCTTTCAGCTTATTCTAGTTTCCATAGGGAACATTTTATTAATGTTTCCTTTGGACTTGTCACTCCAGAGAAATCTTATCACCTTAAGACTCCTTTAAAATACACATGGCACATGGAAAGATGTTCAATATGGCTAATCAAAACCATAATGAGATAAAACCTATCACCTCACATCTGTCAGAATGGCTATCATAAAAAGGTCACAAATAACAAATGTAGGCAAAGATATGGAGAAAAGGGAACCCTTGTATACTGTTGATGGGTACATATATTGGTACAGACACTATGGAAAACAATGTGGAAGTTTCTCAAAAAACTAAAAATAGAACTATCACATCAATTCCACTCCTGGGTATATATCCAAAAACACTAATTTGAAAAGATCACATGCGCCCCAAAGTTCTGGGGTACTGGGGAAATGGACACATTTTCAATAGGTTTCCCATGTTTTTCTACATTTGCTTCTTTTTGACCCCCTTCTCTACAAGGATGGTGTTTTAAAAAATTAATGCACATTTAATTTTTGTGCACAGTAGGCAATATTTGGCAGCAATCTAAGTGACCATCAACAGAGGAATACATAAAGAAGATGTCTTATTCATACATATACACACAATGGAATACTACTCAGCCATAAAAAATATTTTGCATTGCAGCAATATAGGTGGACTTGGAAGATATGCTAACTGAGATAATCAGAGAAAGATAAATACTATATGGCATCACTTATATGTGGAATCTAAAATATTACAACAAACTAGTGAATATAACAAAATAGAAACAGACTCATAAATACAGAGGGCAGATTACTGGGGAGAGAGAATAGGGGAAAAGAAACATGGGGGTAGGAGATTATGAGAGGCAAACTATTATGTATAAAACAAACTATAAGGATATGTTGTACAACATGGGGATGTAGCCAATATTTTATAATGACAATAAATGGAGTATAACTTTTAAAGACTGTGAAACACTATATTATATACCTGTAACATATAATACTATATAGCAACTATACTGCAATTAAGAGAAAGAAAAAATTACTATACATAAAAATATTAAAATAAAATGAAATAAAATAAAGCACAGATGGGAAGTCCTATAAAGAGTTTGTCATGGTAACAACATTTAAATTATAAATCCTAGATTCTTGGTACAAAATAAATATTATGGGCTATAATAGGGAAGTTACTTCCTAAGAGAAGGGGTGATATACATAGCACAGTTACTCTAAGTATTCCCAACATGACAAATTATGTCAATAATTACTGTTTTTCTTAAGGTCAGTAGGTTGAGAACAGAGTTGTCAACATAGGAGTTTTCTATTATCCACAAACATTTGATGGGTATCAGACAATGAAAAATCTTTCTTTAGCTATTACCTCAGAAATATGAGAAAGGATCTTTCTGGACAGGATTTTTGAATCTTCAGGTCATGATCCATTAATGGGTTGTGAAATCAATGTATGGGGTCATAAAATGCACTTTAAAACAAAAGGTTATAGTAGGATAGGGTAGAACAGAGTAGATGACAATAGGATAGGTTATCACAGTGCATTGCTATGTAGTGTTTGGTGAAACTGCTTTGTGAAGCTTTAATATATTCACACATATTATGTGTTTACTGGGCTTCCCTGGTAGTTGAGAGGTAAAGAATCCACCTGCAATGCAGGAGACACAGGAGATGCAGGTTTGATCCCTGGGTCAGGAAGATCCCCTGGAGAAGGAAAAGGCAACCCACTCCAGTATTCTTGCCTGGGAAATCACATGGACAGAGGGGCCTGGTGGGTTACAGTTCATGGAGTAGCAAAAGAGTCAGACATGACTTAGCAACTAAACAACAATGTGTTTACTGGGTTGCAATGGAAAATGTATTTCCTATTGTGAATCACTGCCAAATAAGTTTGAAAGTTACTGTTATAGGAGCTGCCTCTACATCTCAGAGAGAGTAGAAAAGAACTTTACTCATGACCACAGATATGACCACAAGATTATTTTCCTCTCAGGGAAAATCACATTTATCACATTCTCAGGAGAACAAATACTTATCAACTGGGAAAAATGATATATAGATGCACATGAATCCCCAAGATGATAAAAAAAAAATCAGCAAGATGGAACAATAGAAATATAAAAGAAAAAAGAGAAAACTGCCTGTGAAAATAGAAGGGTAAAAGTAGAAACCCAAATTTCCATTAACTGGTGAATAGATAAGTGTGCTGTACCCATACAATGGACAATTATTTGGTAATTAAAAGGAATGAAATGCTGATGCATATTATGCCACGGACAAACCTTGAATATATACAAAGTGAAAGAAGCCAGATGCAAAATGCCACAGAGTACATGATTCCATTTCTGTGAAATGTTCAGAGTAGGTAAACCTATAGAGACAGCAAGTAGATTAGTGGTTTCATTGGGTTGGAAGATACAGGGTTAGGGGTCTGATAGCTAAAGGGTAGAAGGTTCTTTTTGTGGTGATGAACATGTTCTAAAATTGTATTTATGGTTACATATATCAGTAACTGTGGATATACTGAAAACCAATGAAGTGTATGGCCTGTGAACTATACCTCAAAAAGCTGTTGAAAAATACTTAAAATATTCTTCAAAAATAAGAAACTCAGTAGCAATCTGAATATCAATATTACACCCAGGTCAGGGGAAAGAAAAACTAGGTCAAAATGTGTTGGTGAGCTGTTGTTTTCGCTGGTCAGTGCTTTTCAACCTTCTTTTTATAAAACTGTACCTTAAATATTTTTTTGTACACTACCCCTCTCTAACTCTTATGTGTCGGGTGAGGCTGACCACATTCTCAAATCCAAATGTAAACCTTTAATAGGCTTAAACAACCAGCAAAACTCACTCCTCTGGCCATGGGGATTAACTGAGCTGGGCAAATGACTAACCAAAGGGAATGAGATGTCTTAGATATTTCCTAGAGTTTCTGGGAAAGAAGAAGGCTTTCCTCCCCCATGAGAAGACATTCTGCCACCACTACATATCCTGAAAATGTAGCTGAGAACCAGAGAGTAGACCTGAACCAAGAAATAGAGATAAATTAGACCTGGATGATATTCAGTTCAGTTCAGTTCAGTCGCTCAGTAGTGTCTGACTCTTTGCAACCCCATGAATCGCAGAATGCCAGGCCTCCCTTTCCATCACCAACTCCCAGAGTTTACTCAGACTCATGTCCATCGAGTCAGTGATGCCATCCAGCCATCTCATCCTCTGTCATCCCCTTCTCCTCCTGCCCCCAATCCCTCCCAGCACCAGGGTCTTTTCAAATGAGTCAACTCTTTGCATGAGGAGGCCAAAGTACTGGAGTTTCAGCATCAGTCCTTCCAATGAACACCCAGGACTGATCTCCTTTTGGATGGACTGGTTGGATCTCCTTGCAGTCCAAGGGACTCTCAAGAGTCTTCTCTAACACCATAGTTCAAAAGCATCAATTTTTCAGCGCTCAGCTTTCTTCACAGTCCAACTCTCACATCCATACATGACCACTGGAAAAACCATAGCCTTGGCCAGATGGATCTTTGTTGGCAAAGTAATGTCTCTGCTTTTTAATAAACTATCTAGATTGGTCATAACTTTCCTTCCAAGGAGTAAGCGTCTTTTAATTTCATGACTGCAATCACCATCTGCAGTGATTTTGGAGCCCCAAAAAATAAAGTCTGACACTGTTTCCACTGTCTCCCCATCTATTTCCCATGAAGTGATGGGACCAGATACCATGATCTTAGTTTTCTGAATGTTAAGCTTTAAGCCAACTTTTTCACTCTCCTCTTTCACTTTCATCAAGAGGCTTTTTAGTTTATCTTCACTTTCTGCCATAAGGATGGTGTCATCTGCATAACTGCACCCTAATCAAGCCATGGGCTTCCCTTGTGGCTCAGCAGGTAAAGAATCCGCCTGCTGTGGGGGAGACCTGGGTTTGATCCCTGGGTTGGGAATATCCCCTGGAGAAGGGAAAGTCTACTCACTTCAGTATTCTGGTCTGGAGAATTCTATGGACCGTGCAGTCCATGGGGTCGCAAAGAGTCGAACACGACTGAGCAACTTTCACTTTCACTAATCAAGCCATACCTGAAGACAGATATAAACCTGGAGTCCAACATTCACCTTGTCCTTCAGCCAGATTGTACTAGGTAATCTGTCACTCTCATACTGAAGAGTAATAACTGATATAGATACTAATGCATGTGTGTGCACAGACACTCACACTTATTCAAGAAAACAAGGAAAAATAGAGATGCTTGTTGTGAGGAGAATGACACTTGCTAGAAACTAAAAAAAAAAATACAATTTACTTGAAAAGTCTATCCATCCTGCTACAGTAGCCTTAACTAACAGCCTATCACTATCAGTTCAGTTCAAGTGCAGAACTACCACCATCTATTATTAGTATTTTCAAAACACAGGATTATAGCAAAAATGTATTAAAAATTAACTCTGCAAAATCAGAGGTGTCACTCAGTCTCCAATCAGATCTTTATGGAAACAAGTATGGAATAGGGAAAAAAACAAAACACGGACCTAAAAGCCTTAACTTACATAATGTATTTATGTTAGTAACAGGTCATTAAAGATATGCATTTACAAAATATCTTTTGTAAATAGATAGGCAGGTAAGGCAGTTATTATCTGATTTGAAGAGGCATCAGTAAGGGTCCTTTTGACTTACAAATATATTACTAGCTAGCCTCACTGCCTGAAATCAATGAATAACTACTTACACTGCATGCCTACATTAGACAAAGCACTGTGCTAAGTACTGTGGGATTGTACAAGGCATTTTTCTTATTGTTTAGGAGCCTATAGACTATATGGGGAGAGAGGAAAATTTATGCAGAAACACACACATGAAAAGAATAATGAAAGATACTATATAGAGTTAAGAAAGCAGAGATAGAACAAAATATGAGTACTGTAGAAGTTAAGAAAAGAAGGTCAGTGTGGGCTAGAATACATAATAAGCAGACTCCTGATAACCCCATATATGAGATACACTTTGAACAAGGGATAGGATACAATGAAGTAGAGAAAAGGCTCAAGCCTACTCTCAGTAAAACAACTAAGGTAAAATCAAAGAGACAGAACTGACTATAATAGAATTTTCACACTGCTGATATTAAGTTGGAGTTGAAAAGGAATCAGATTATAGGTTATTTTAAATGCCAGGAAGGGAACTTTAGATGTAAGAGAATTAGGAAGTAGAAGGCATTCAATGTGAAGAATGTTCTCTGTTGCTGAGATGGAAGAGGTTATGGGAGAAAGACCTGAGAATGGTCTCCAGGAGCTAAGAGTGGTACATTTTCTCTTAACTGACGTGGTATATATTTTCTCTGTTGTGTGTATTATGTTTGCGTGTCTCTTCTGATAATATGGAAGTTTCATGCAGTGTTTTCAGTTCTACTATTACCTACTAATGGTTACCTCTGCACTCATATTATTTAACTATATGTATAAAATATTCTATAATTTTGTAGCCAGTATCTGGAACTGGTGTCAGGGAGAGCCAAGTGAGGCTCCTAGGCCACAGAATTCAAGAAGGCACTAACATTTTTGTGAAGGATGGTGTTGGCACCTGAGACCGAGTGCTACCTTAAATTCAGTAGTCTAGACACTTTGCTTGCCTCACATTTCATGAGCTCTATTTTCCACCCCAATGAATTAATAGGGGAACCAGGTGGCGCTAATGGTAAAGAACCTGTCTGCCAATGCAGGAGATGTAAGAGACGCAGGTTGGATCCCTGCGTCAGGAAGATCCCCTGGAGAAAGACATAGCAACCCACTCCAGTATTCTTGCCTGGAGATTCCTATGGACAGAGGAGCCTGGTGGGCTACAGTCCGTAGGGTTGCAAAGAGTCAGACACGACTGAGTGGTGACTTAACACACACACACACACACACACACACACACACACACACACACGCAATGACTTTATAGGCTGATTCACTGTCTACCAGTTTTGAATTTTATTGTGAAGTAGTCTCAGGGCACCTTGTTTTACCCAGATGTCCTAAAGACTCTTAGAGTCTCGTCACTTTGACAGTGCGTGTCTCAATGATCATCTTGGGATATATTGTGCTTTTTCAACCTACAAATTCAAGTTAACTTCTAGAATGTTTTCTTGAGTTTGATCTTTGCATATTTTTGTTACTTTTGTTTAGTTCTCAGGGGATAACATGCTCACCTAGGTGGGATCTACTTTGTCCACATTACATAGGTTTTTATTTAAAACTGTTTATCCTATTAATTTATCTTGCTTTTTTCTGTTTTGTTCTTCATGTATCTTAACTCTATTTTTGGCAGTGTCTGTTCTCTTTAGTACTGCCAGTGTTTGTTTCATTTTCATGATTATTTTTTTTCTCTTCTGTTATTTTCATGAGCTTCACTGTCTCACATTATTTCCCTTTATGTTGTTTCATTATAACTTTATCACTCTCTTTTGAGCTCTCTGATTTATATACTGTGTCCTTTCATGGCAATATGTTCTGTTCCAACTTTTTTCTGCTTGTGGGTCATATGTCCTTAGTGAGTGCTTATTTGCCATTTGTTTTTCCTATTTTTAAATTTTTCTTCTGGTTCCTTTGTAGATTATGTTCCATTTAGATTATTACTCATCTTTGAATAAGGTTAGTTCTTCCTGGACCAGCTATTATTAATAGGTTCATGCAGGGGACAGGCTAATGCACTGTTCCTAACAGAAATTTTACGTAGTTCAGAGCAAAGATCCTTTCAACACAATGTGAGTGTGTGTGTGTGTGTGTGTGTGTGTGACAGATAGAGAATTGTTTTAGCTTTTATTTATCTTCAGTGAATGAATCTTGGAAACTGTATGGCTACTCAAAATTCATAACCTCTCCTCTATCATTCCTCAAAACAATTACTGCAAAGATGATGTATGTATATGCTTCCTTATTCAGACTTGAACTCCCTTTGGCCCATGGAACCTTCCACCAACAGTCTATAGCCCTATTCTCATTTTTCCAAATAAAGGGTTATTGGTTTATTTCACCGTATGAGATGAATACTTTGAAAAGATATGCTCTGCTTTGTCTGAAAATTGGTCATCTCTAGGCATCTTCCCACACTCCTGGATCATTATGGCACTTGGCAGGCTTTACCCATTCATTGTGATTCAGGCATAAAGTTATTCTGCTTTTCATTCGTCTTTTGTATTTGGGTAATTTTAGAGAAAAGAAAGGGCAGGATCCCCTTTACTCTGCCATTCTAAAAATGTAAGTCATCTCTAGATTCTCCCTATGCCACAATGTCTTTCTTCTCTGTCAGTATGACAAATTTCTACTTTTCCATTAAGTCTTAGCTCAAATGCCAACTTAATTTCTTAAACTTTATCTTACTTCCCCTAGAAAACTTAGGCACCCTTTGCTCTCTCTTCTCATTGTATTGGGGACATAGTTATAATAAAGGACATATTGTGTTGAATTGTAATAGTTTATGGATTTGCCTTTCCGACCAGGCTGTTTTCTAGGGAAGGGGCTGTGATTTTTTGGTCTTTTTATCTCTTCCACTTGCTTGATAAATGGTAAGTATTCGATAAATATTGTTGAATTAGTAAATGAATTCCAAACAATATTCTGCATGCCATAAAAGTCGTCTTTCTAAAGTACAAATCTGATCACTTTAACAAATAAATTGGTGGGGCTCTGCATTTTCAGAAGAAATATACCAAGCATATGAGGCCCTTATAAGCTGTCCCCAAATTATCTTGATGTATCATCTTTTATTGTTTCTGTTGGTATGCTATCACTTAGCCAGATTCAAATTCTTGCAGTTTCTAGAATATGCCATGCCCTTTCATGCCTCTGTGCTTATGCACATTCTGTTCACTCTGCTGGAAATGTCCTCCCTTTCCTTTTCTGCCTGATAAATTTGTATTCATACTTCAAATCTCACCTTCTATGTGATGGCTTCCTAGATTTCCTATTTGTTATTTAATTCTCTATGCTTTCATTGCATACATATTGCTTATATCTTTATTATAAAACTTACTACATCACACCATAATTATTTGTCTACTCCTCCATGCTACCAGCTGATTGTGAACTTCTCAAGGTCAGGAAAATTGTCTAACTTTTCATTTCTGGGACCCCAGTCTTTTGCACATGGAAGGTGCTTGCCAAATGCTTGTTTAATCAATAAATTCTAGTGTTGAAACAGACTTTAACAAATGGCAACAAATGTTTTTCACTGTAAATTGTAAAAAAGAAAAAAAAAAACAAAAACACATCTTTTTCTACTTTTATCTTCTAGATCCTTCAAATGACTCTACTCACTGAATAAATTCTGGATATAAATAATGACTTACAGAAATCATTTGATGAGCTTGCTCTTATGGAACTCTTCCACCACTTGGCACTAATCTGCTAACTTGCATTTGAGTTCTTCCAAGTGTGATTTATTTCAGTAATCTTAACTAATGAATTGGATCAACTGTGCAGTGATCCAATCAAATTCGTGGTGATTGGCTTGTCTTCACAGTTGGGAAAAAATATTGATCTTATTCTGGTCTATAGGACTAGTTGTATTCATGGCCACCAGAATTACTTTTATCAAAAATGTAAGTAAGCAAATCGCTAAGTAGAAGACCTGTGATCACATTTGTTTTTAATACTTACTCTCCTCAACACACGCCTCCCCATATCTCTCCTATAACAACCCTTTCCCCCAAAGGGAATTTTTGAGTGTTTAATAATTTTTGGAGTCTCACAAACTGGTAATAATATTTCATACAATATCTGAAGTAAAGCAAATTCATGTATTATAGTGAATTGTGTTTAATGAATCAAATTGATTCTTTTCTTTTAACTTACTGTCTTAAGCTGCAAGCTGCTAATTATATAAGGAAATTGTGTCACAATGGCTTGGTCTACAGAAGATTAAGATTGCAACATTTATATTTAATAGTCCAATCATATATCCATAATATATTTTTCTCTTTTAGAAAATGCTTTCCAAAAGATATTTAGTTCCCTTTTGAATCAATAAAGCAAAATTTAACTGAGTTTCTTACTAAAATTCCTCCTTTTGTAAATATGTTTACCATTTCCATCTTAACTTTTTACTCTTTTGGTTAGATTTACCTGGGAATTGATATATTTCTAGAGTCTAGATGAGCAATTAAACACCTTAAGGCTTCAATTTGGTATGGAGTACACAATCAGTTCATGGGAAATAGATGAGGAAACAGTGGAAACAGTGTCAGACTTTACTTTTTGGGGCTCCAAAATCACTGCGGATGGTGATTGCAGCCATGAAATTAAAAGATGCTTACTCCTTGGAAGGAAAGTTATGACCAACCTAGACAGCATATTAAAAAGCAGAGACAGTACTTTGCCAACAAAGTTCTGTCTGGTCAAGGCTATGGTTTTTCCAGTAGTATGGATGTGAGAGTTGGACTGTGAAGAAAGGTGAGCACTGAAGAATTGATGCTTTTGACCTGTGATGTTGGAGAAGACTCTTGAGAGTCCCTTGGACTGCAAGGAGATCCAACCAGTCCATCCTAAAGGAGATCAGTCCTGGGTGTTCATTGGAAGGACTGATGCTGAAGCTGAAACTCCAACACTTTGGCCACCCTCATGCAAAGAGTTGACTCATTGGAAAAGACCCTGATGCTGGGAGGGATTGGGGGTAGGAGGAGAAGGGGATGACAGAGGATGAGATGGCTGGATGGCATCACTGACTCGATGGGCATGAGTTTGAGTAAACTCTGGGAGTTTGTGATGGACAGGGAGGCCTGGCGTGCTGCAATTCATGGGGTCGCAAAGAGTCGGACATGACTGAGCGACTGAACTGAACTGAACTGAACCATGTAAGAAAACATTGCTACTACTTAGTATATATATAATATCCCCCAAATGTGTAAAAAGTTTGAAGTTCATTTCCTTATTACTTTAATAATAACTGTTGAGGTACACTGTTAATATAAGACTTTTAAGTTTTGTAAAATACATGGAATAAATATAACCAGTAATTTAAATATTGTTCATAATGCAGTATCTTGAGAAATGATCCTGCCTTGAGCAAGTGTTTGGCTTTCTTATGTCCATATCCCTCTTGGGTAAATTAAAAATGTTATTTTATCATATTCATGTTAGATAATGTGACATTTAACATAGCTAATTTATTTAACAGAAAAAGAGGAACAAATTGCTGACCTAATTTTTTCTACCACACATTTTGCATATTTGAACTTCACACCTTTCACATAGAATAAAACTTACATGATCAAACCATTAACATTGTAAGAAACTTGAAAGAAACAACACTAAATATCTTTCCATCAAAAGACACAAAGTTCTCCTTTGCTGTAAATAGTTAATAAGTTTTAACTGCCCTAGAAGGTGGCTCAGACAGTAAAGAATCTGCCTGCAAAGCAAGAGACCCAGGTTTGATTCCTGGGCCAGGAAGAACTACCTGGGCCAGGAAATGACTACCTATTCCAATATTCTTGGGGCTTCCCTGGTGGCTCAGACGGTAAAGAATCTGCCTGCCAAGCAGGAGACCTGGGTTCTATCCCTGGGTTGGGAAAATTCCTTGAAAGAGGAAATGACAACCACCTCCAGTATCTTTGCCTGGAGAATTCCATGGACAGAGGAGCCTGGTGGGCTACTGTCCATGGGGTCATGAAGAATCGGACATGACTGAGCCACTAACACTTTCACTTTTCACTTAAATACATCCAGGAAGCAAAAAGCTCAAGTCATGAAAATCGTCAATTTAGGAACAGGTATTTATTTGCATTATAATATGACCAGATTTTCTAGAAGATTAGTTTATATACTGATCCCACACAGCAGGTAAACTATGAAAAGATTTGCATATGACTCTTTAAGAACATACTTCATGAGGGAGCTAAGAGACACCTGAGCTTCAAGAGAGCACTTAAAAATCTACATTCTTAAACAAGCTAGCAAGTACTCAAACGCACCATGATAAGGCAGCAGTTGCTATGCACTAAAGTTACAAGACCTATAAACATATTATTGGAGAAAGATTTTCTGGAGCAAAACAAAAATTGAACTGGTATGAGGCAGAACAGTGAAGAACAAGCAGCAGTCTTTTCTCATCCATATCAGGACTCTGTAATAAATTACCCTCTTCTCTCTCATACTGTCAGGAGAAAACGATGTTTAGATTAAACCTTGCTAAGGCCTAAAAGGATAATTTGTCAGTATTTTCCAGTTTACTACCAATGCAGTATTGATTTGCTAGGGCTCTTCTTTCTATTTTATTTACACTAATTCAATCTGGAACAACTGAAACTTAACTTGTTGGAAAGCAAGATATTTCTTTATTTTAAGTCTCACAGGCCCAAGGTATAAGGTACAAGAAAATATGTCCAAATTATTCTTTCTAGTTCTTGTAAGTAAAGACTAACCTCTTCATTGGAGGCAAACCATTATCAGAGAAAACCACATATCTGCTGAGATTTACCTTGGGCTAATTTCTTTTTATACAATTATGGTTCTTAGAAGAATGTGATTGAAAAAAAAAAAGTTCCAAATGACTGCTCAATTTAGCAGACTCGTGACTCTAGTTGTAGGCAGCTGCTTAGAAACGAGAAGTAAAACAGAAACATCTTGATAAACCTTCTTGTGGCTGAAGCTGATAAACATGGCAGTGTTAGTTTGATGTCCAAATGACAGAGCTTAGGGAGAAAACTATACTTGAGGGAAAAGATAAAATTACTTTCCAAATCTTAACTGCTCCCTGTGCAATTTACTCAAATTAAGAGAAGGTATCCTACAGATCCAGGACTAAAATGAAAGCACCCAAAGGTTAAAGTAATTTTATGCATATATGTTGCAGGCAAGTAAACATATATATATATATCAAGTACTTAATACCCATACAGCTCCTATTGGTTTCCTTTCTTTCATTTTTAGTGATTGCTTTGTTTTGTCCTGTTTTGTCTTGTTTTTCTTCCGGAAGTACTTCAATATCAGTTGTGGTGCTGTTTTGACACCAGTAAGTATGGCAGGACTGGTGAAAATGTCATGAGTTGATGGGTTCATGACTCTTTCAAGGCTGAAATGTTGAAATTTCATTTCCCAGTCTTTTTTCCATTTTTACAGACACTTCCTCAAACTCTGACATGACTCAGGATTAGTAAAATCTCACTTTAACATCTTATAGTTTCTTATCATAGTTTTAATTTAGACTTGATTGTCCTATAGATTCACATTTCAATTTTGACTGAACTGACTGATCAATTCTAATCAGAATGCTTTAAAAAAAAAACAATTGGTGTGTTATTTGATAAAATAAAGTTGTGTCTTCATAAACAAAAGTTTCAATAACTTCCACTGAAATGACCAGGCAATCCAGACAACATATCAATTTAGGCAAGGTCTTAAATCAATTAACCTCTTTGACGATTTTGATTGACTTCCTTATTTTCATAAATCACTCAAAAAGATAGATATATCTGCTTATTTATTTATTTATGGATATTCAAGTAATTGGTATTTGCTATTTCTTAGTCTTAAAATAAACTATTCTGACTATAAAGTTCTCCTACAATACTCATTTGACTTGTAGTCTAATTGTGATTGAATATGGTTATGTCTACATGCATTGATTTGGTGTATCAACTGCAGTGGTTTTTCCATGCAGAAATTAGCTTGAATATTTTACCTATAAAAATCAGTACAGTCTTCACAAACTAAAATTAAACAAATCCAAGAAACAAGAAAACAGGTCTGACTGATTCAACTACTAACATCGGGGTTTAAAAACTACTGAGTTTATTGAGCTGACTGGCCAAATCATAGAAACCAAACTGCTTTACACACATAGACAAGGCACTAAAAAATCAATTGTGCAAGAAGTAACAGCTCAAATCAATCAAATACAGTTATTCAGTTCTGTGCAAAGACACAGTCAAAACATACAGAACAAGAATTACATCTCTATATTTCTTTACTAGTTCAAAAATATTTGTTGAATATTTAGTAAGTGTCCAAAACAATATAGAAGCTTGAAATACTTCAGTAAGCAAAACAGACAAGGATCCTAGACCTTGTGGAGCTTATAATCGAGACAATAAACAACAGTCACAGAACGTAAGTTAATTATATAGAAGATAATACATTCTATGGGGAAAAAAGGGGCAGGGTAAAGGGTATTGGGAGTTTGGGGCTGGGTGATAGTTACAGTCTTATATAGCACCACTCAGAGTCAGCTTCATTGAGCAGGAAACATCTGAACAAATTTGTGAGGAGCTGTCAGAATTAAACATGTAAGACCTGGAGGAAGAGTCCCACGCACAGGACTCAACTAAGGCAAAGTCCCTAAGGCAGAAGTATGCTGCAGCTTTTCTGGAGATTGACAAAGATGCCACTGAGATGGGAGGGGAACTAATATGCAGAAGGAGGTGAGCACAGAAAGGTATCAGGGAGCAAATTTTAGACCACAGTAAATATTTAACTTTCAGTTAAAGGAGAAAACATTGGCATATTTTTAAGCAGAGCAGACTTTTTTTTTTTTCATTTATTTTTATTAGTTGGAGGCTAATTACTTTACAATATTGTAGTGGTTTTTGTCATACATTGACATGAATCAGCCATGGATTTACACGTATTCCCCATCCCGATCCCCCCTCCCACCTCCCTCCCCATCCCATCCCTCTGGGTCTTCCCAGTGCACCAGCCCCGAGCACTTGTCTCATGCATCCAACCCGGACTGGTGATCTGTTTCACCCTTGATAATATACATGCTTCGATGCTGTTCTCTCTGAACATCCCACCCTTGCCTTCTCCCACAGAGTTCAAAAGTCTGTTCTGTACATCTGTGTCTCTTTTTCTGTTTTGCATATAGGGTTATCATTACCATCTTTCTAAATTCCATATATATGCGTTAGTATACTATACTGGTCTTTATCTTTCTGGCTTACTTCACTCTGTATAATGGGCTCCAGTTTCATCCATCTCATTAGAACTGATTCAAATGAATTCTTTTTAATGGCTGAGTAATATTCCATAGTGTATATGTACCACAGCTTCCTTATCCATTCGTCTGCTGATGGGCATCTAGGTTGCTCCCATGTCCTGGCTATTATAAACAGTGCTGTGATGAACATTGGGGTGCACATCAGACTGACAGTTTAAAAGAATCATTTGAGGTACTTCCTTGGTGGTCCAGTGGCTAAGACTCTGTGTTCAATCCCTGGTCAGGGAACTAGAGCTCCCGTGCCTTGGCAAAGAACAAAGATCCTGCATGCCACAACTAAGACCTGGCACAGCCAAATAAGAAATATTTTTTTTTAAGAAATGAATCATTCTAGGAAAGAGGAAGACCTGTTAGGGGACTGCTGTATTAACCAGGTGAGAGATGATGGTGGTTTGGACAAGGGTGATAGCAATGGAGTTGGTAGTGAAGAAACAGTGCTTACTGATCGAGTGGATGTAAGGTTCTCGGGACAACGCCAAGGAGAGCAAGTGGTAGGCTAGAGTTTTCATCAACTGAAATGGGCAAGTCTGCAAGTAGAGCAAGTTTGAAGTAGAGGGAGGATTAGGAATTCTGTTTTGGACAAGTGAAATTTAAGATACCCACTAGATACCCAGGTGAAATCTTCAAGTAAGTTGAAAATGGATGTTGGCAGAGAGGTCTTGGAGGAATATGAATTTGGAGCTCATTTGTATAGTAGATGGTATTTTAAGCAGCAAGACCATATGAAATCATACAGTGAGTGAGTGTAAATGGAGAAGATTCTAGGACAAGGAGCACTGGGACACTCCAATATTAAAATATCACAGAGAAGAGGAAGAATCAGCAAGTAAGAGAAGTAACTACTGAGATAAGGGGAAAATTAAGAGCATGGTAACCTGGAAACCAGGCAAAGAAAGCCCAGAGAACTCATAAATTCATCAGAAAAGGACATATTCCATTAGTCATAAACTTCTCCTCCTCTTGGCCCTTGTTTAGCAGATGTAACCCAAGGTTTATATTAATTAAAAAATGTGGTAGAAGGGAAATTCTTGGGTTATTTCACAAGGCTGCCAATTTTCTCATAGAAAAAGTTATTAAACCTTTGCACAGAAGAGTTCTACAGGCCACACAATCATTCTAGCTGAAGGATTATTTCGGCAAATCTAAACTTGCTAAGGATCAATGAAAGTAAAAGATAAGTTATCTCAAAAAACTAGATTTACACTTATAAACATCAAAATAAATGAAAATTATTTAAGCACAAATTTTCAGATGATAGAATAAAACTGAACAAAAAATTAAAAATATAGACTTTGGAGAATAAAGAAAATTCTGTTTAAAGTCAACCACTTAGTATAATAGTTATTTTCTCATAGAAACACAATTATGCGTACACTGTTGAAATTGTTAAATGACAAATACATGGTTTCGGCTTCAAAGGAAAATAGTATAGCATATATGACATCAAAGATTTGAAATGTGTAGCTTTGTTTTAAAACTGCTAATTTGGGCAGACACCTTTGAAACATAAAACTGCTGATTGGCTGGTTAACAACACTTCCATGTCTTCCTTGTTTTCTCTGTAAGACATAAACTTGATCTCCAAACATAGCTTTTTCCTAAGTAAATAGAAGAGCAAGTCTCATCCACATATGGGGCTCTAATTTCATAATGACAATTCACAATGAGCCGGTGACTTAATAATGATGTAAAGAGCAAAATATTGCATTACCCTTGGTCTAATATATTTTTTCTCATCTTTAGAAGAAACACACATCATAAAAGCTGTGCTAAAGAAACAAATTAAGAGCTAAACCTGGATATTGCCATAAAGGAAATATTTAATAATCCTGTGCTTTTATTTAAGGAAGCTTTTTTCCTATTTTTTTAAAACATTGGAAAGAACCCTGTAAGCAGAAATTAACTGTTGCTTATTTTTAAAAAGTAGTCTAGAAAGCAAGTGACTTGGATTCATTCCTCTGTGATATCACTGTCATTTTATTTACTTTTTAGATATGTTAAATAAAAATTTTAATAACATATGGTACAAAGTTCTAAAAGAACAAAAATGCACAGAGGAAAACAAATCTCCCTCCAATCCCTATCCACAGTCACCTAGTTGCCTTCTACAAATGCAATCAGAATAAGCCATTTATTCAAATAGTTCCAGGGAAATTCTATGCATCTTCAAGCATATATGGGCTTCCCTTGTAACTCAGTTGGTAAAGAATTTGCTGCAATGCAGGAGACCTGGGTTTGATTCCTGCGTCAGGAAGATCCCCTGGAAAAGGAAGTGGCAACCCACCCCAGTATTCTTGCCTGGAGAACCCCATAGACAGAGGAGCCTGGCCAGCTACAGTCCATAGGGTCACAAGAGTCGGACACAACTAGCAACAACAGACTAGACTAGACAAGACAAGCATATATACATGTAGTTCCATGTAAAATCACACACCAGGTGTAGTGTGCCAGACATCACTGCTTTTAAATTGCAGGTTGTGACCAATTAGTTGGTTATGAAATAAATGTACTGGATTACAATTAATGTTAGAAAGACATGAAATAAGATAGAAAACATCAGAGTGCGTTGTTTATAGTAAGGGTAGATATTGTCTTGTGAAATTTTTTTCTAGGTTGTTTGCTTGTTGGTTTGTTTAGAGATTCATTGAGAACTGGGTCACAATGTAAAGTGTATTTCTTACTCTGGGTCGCAGACAAAAAGGTCACTTCTATACACAATGATTCAAACTCAGTGGATTTTATTTAAAAATGTATATTGAAGATTGTTCTACTTCAATATATAGTTGTGTCATTGTTTGTTTAGATTTATTTAAAAAGTTTCAGGCATCCATAAAAGTATATAACGAGCAATGCTGTAAACACTCATGTACCCCCTACCATATAGTTTAAGAAATAAAATATTATACATAAATATGCTAATTTATTACATATATTTACATAAATATAGGGTCAATAAATATATGACCCCATATAAATATAGGCTCAATAGAGTTGAAAGCCCCCTGTACAATTCCCCCTAAGGCATTCCACTTCTCCTTCTACTGTGTATATTCATTCTTTGTAAGGCTGCAGAATATTCCATGCTGCATGACTCTACCATACATTATATTTGTTTTCCTGGTGGCTCAGTGGGTAAAGAGTCTGTCTGCAATGCAGGAGAGCCGTGTTTGATCCCTGGGTTGGGAAGATCACCAGAAGAAGGAAATGGCAACCCACTCCAGTGCTCTTGCTTGGAGAATTCCATGGACAAAGAAACAGTCCATGGTGGGCTACAGTCCATGGGGTCACAAAGAGTTGGACACGACTGAGTGACTAACAATACACACACCATAAATTATACAAATAGCCTCTTATTGATGAACATTTTGATTGACAGTCCATATTTTTTGATAGTTCAAACAATGCTATTATGAACACCCACCCTCACATATATCACTGCATACCCATTGAGTATCTATAGGATAAATTCGAAGAAATGCAAGTGCTGAGTAAAAAGGATGTAGAGTTTTTGCTAGATGTTGCCAAATTTTCTTTCATAGACACTGTATCTATTTATAATCCTATCTGTTCAGTTCGACCCTTTGTGACCCCATGGATTGTAGCATGTCAGACTTCCCCGTCCATCACCAATTCCCAGAGCTTGCTTAAACTCCTGTCTATTGAGTCGGTGATGCCATCCAACCATCTCATCCTCTGTGGTCCCCTTCTCCTCCTGCCTTCAATCTTTCCCAGCACCAGGGTCTTTTCCAATGAGGCAGTTCTTTGCATAAGGTAGCCAAAGTACTGTAGCTTCAATTTCAGCATCAGTACTTCCAAAGAATATTTAGGATTGATTTTCTTTAGGATTGACTGGTTTGATCTCCTTGCAGTCCAAGGGACTCTTGAGAGTCTTCTCCAACACCACAGTTCAAAAGCATCAATCCTTCGGCACTCACCCTTCTTTATGGTCCAACTCTCACATCCATACATGACTACTAGAAAAACCACAGCTTTGATGATACAGACCTTTGTTGGCAAAATGATGTCTTTGCTTTTTAATACGTTGTCTAGGTTGATCATAGCTTTTCTTCCAAAGAGCAAGTGTCTTTTAATTTCATGGATGCAGTCACCATCTGCAGTGACTTTGGAGCCCAAGAAAATAAAGTCTGTCACTGTTTCCACTGTTTCCCCATCTATTTCCCATGAAGTGATGGGACTGGATACCATGTTCTTAGTTTTCTGAATGTTGAGCTTTAAGCCAACTTTTTCACTCTCCTCTTTCACTGTCATCAAGAGGCTCTTTAGTTCTTCACTTTCTGCCATAAGGGTGGTGTCATCTGCATATCTGAGATTATTGGGATTTCTCCCAGCAATCTTGATTCCAGCTTGTGCTTCATCCAGCCCAGCGCATCTCATGATGTACTCTGCATATAAGTTAAATAAGCAGGGTGACAATATATAGCCTTGATGTACTCCTTTCCCAATTTGGAGCCAGGTCTTGTTCCATGTCCAGTTCTAACTGTTGCTTCTTGACCTGCATACACATTTCTCAGGAGGCTGGTAAGGTGGTCTGGTATTCCTCTCTCTAAAAGAATTTTCCACAGTTTGTTGTGATCCACACTGTCAAAGGCTTTAGCATAATCAATGAAGCAGAAGTAGATGTTTTTCTGGAATTCTCTGTTTTTCCGGAAGCATTTCTAGGCTTCCTTTCCCATTCTAACACTTTGCTCACATACTAGAACATTATTTTAATTAAAATGAACTTAAATATCTGGCAAATTTATTATCTCAATTTTTTTTCAAATATTTTCATCCTGTTCTTGAAAATTTGCTTTTTTTTCCCATTTGAACATTAGAGCTAGTAAGTCATATTTTTTACATGGTCAATTGATATTGTTTTTGGAGGCATATTAAAATTATATATTGATTTAAGGAGAATTTTATGACAGTGATATCATCCACAAACAGGCTAAGGCTCTCAATTTATTTATATTTTCTTCTATATTCCAAAATAGTATTGCTTTTTGTGTATGTATGTGCGTGTGTGTGTAAATACATGTGTGTATGAGTGTGTGTCTTGCTCTTTTTGCTAGTCTATTCCTAGGCATTTTGATTGTCATTCTTGTTTCGGTAATTTATTCAACTATATTTTCTAATTAATTGTGTTTTTTTATGGAAAGAAAACTATTAAATTGGTGTCATAATGTTATACCAAGTTAGTTTCCTGAATTCTTACCATTTGTATTAATTTGTTTGGTTTTCTTAGATTTTTAGATATACAAATATATAACTTACAAATAATAATTTAACCTCATTGCTTCTAATTTTATTCCTCTTAGTTCAGTCTTTCTTCTCATGGTTACAGTTGCTACCTTCATAAAAGGTTTCAGGTAATTGGTGAAAGTAGACATCTTTTCGTGTTCTTGATTCTAACAAACCTTTCTAGTGCTTCCTTACTTGGAGTAAAAGTGGATTTTGTAATTTTACATAAGAAATTATATATATATATTATACATATATTTTAAGTTAAGAGTCTCTATCCAAAATTACAGGGCAGTAATATAGTATAGTGGATAAATGGAAGGGTTTGAAATCAGCCTGGGTTTAAATCCTGGCTTTTCCTCATACTAGCTAAATGACCTGGCCTATCATCATTGTGCCTCAATTTTTACATGTGTAGATAAGGATATTATTAGTACCTAAGTCAGAGAGTAGTTGTGAGAATTAAACTCATTAATATCTGCAAAATAGCTAGAACAGTATCTAGCAGAGCGTAAGTTATGTGTTTGTTTAATCCAACATTGGGTTTTATAAAATGATTTTTTGGCATCTATGCAACTTTTCATGTGATTTGCCTATATTTCTCTATTCATATAATGAGTTAGAGTAACAAAATTCCTAATATTGAACTCTCCTTGCATTCCCCACCAAGAACTGCACTTAGTTGTAGCATATTATTCTTTTACTATATTGCTGGACCTTGTTTGCCAGTATTTTACATCAGAATTTTGTATCAGAATTCATAACTACAATTGGTTTATAGATTTACTTTGTGATTTCTTTTTCTGATTTATTTATTTTTATTTTTTTTTAATTTATTTTTTTTAAAAAATATTATTTTATTAGTTGGAGGCCAATCACTTCACAACATTTCAGTGGGTTTTGTCATACATTGACATGAATCAGCCATAGAGTTACACGTATTCCCCATCCCGATCCCCCCTCCCACCTCCCTCTCCACCCGACTCCTCAGGGTCCTTCCAGTGCACCAGGCCCGAGCACTTGACTCATGCATCCCACCTGGGCTGGTGGTCTGTTTCACCATAGATAATATACATGCTGTTCTTTCAAAACATCCCACCCTCACCTTCTCCCACAGAGTTCAAAAGTCTGTTCTGTACTTCTGTGTCTCTTTTTCTGTTTTGCATATAGGGTTATCGCCACCATCTATCTAAATTCCGTATATATGTGTTAGTATACTGTATTGGTCTTTATCTTTCTGGCTTACTTCACTCTGTATAATGGGCTCCAGTTTCATCCATCTCATTAGAACTGATTCAAATGAATTCTTTTTAACGGCTGAATAATAAGGATAAGGAAGTTGTGGTACATATACACCATGGAATATTATTCAGTCTTTTTCTGATTTAGATCTCATTGTTTTTCTTGCTTTCAAAAAATTAAAAGAAGATTTGGAAGAGTTCCCTTTTGTTATGCTCTGAAGACATTTAAGTAGCATTGAAATGATGCATGTGTTTCTTAAAGTTTTGACAGATTTTGTCTATTTCTGTTACTTTCTTTGGTTTGGGTGGTAGTTTGAAAATTTTATTTCTATAATATAAATTAGAAAAGTTAGGTTTTCTCCTTTCTCAGGCCATTTTTGCCATTTATATTTGTTCTATAAAATTGTTTATTTCACTCAGGTTTTCAAGTATATCTTAAAAGAGGTATACAAAGTAGTCTCTTACGAATCATTCAATTTCCTCTTTATCCTATAGATAATTATTTTGACATGCTTATTTCTTATCATCTTTTATTTTCTGCATTGTCTTATCTATTTTATTGCCCCCCACTCCAGAATTGGTTTTTAGATTTATTCATTAGTTCTAGATTTTTTTATGATACATATTTTCATTTTTTATGATACATATTTTAAAGTCAGTTCAATTAACAAATGAGGAAATGCCATTAAAAAAGATGAAAAAAGGTTCAATTTCAGAATCAATAAATAACATGTAATATTAAATATATAGTTATTATTGTTTTAAAATTTCATTGAAAAATTAGCAAAAATATTTTAAAGTAAATCATCTAGTACTAGTGAGAAAAATGGTTACTCATGCTTTGCTAATGAGATATATAAATTCAGAAATACTTTGTTAATATCTCTCTTGAGTCTTAATGTAAACATTATTGAATTCTGTAATTTTATTTGTAAAAATCTACTATAAGGAAGAAATCAGAAAAAGACCAACATTTTGACCACAAGGATGCCAATTGTATTAGCAGCATTTTTACACTAGTAAAACATTGGAAATGCTAATATTCAAAATTAAGGTATAGTTAAGATATGTTACATCTTAACTAATATATTTAAAATACTATTTAATTAAGACTTGGTAACATGGAACATGCCTGTTTTAATTAAACTAAAATATCGAGTTGCATGGATCGTCATAAAGCAGGAGTTCCCAACCTGTGGGATCTGATGCCTGATGACCTGAGGTGGAGTTGATGTAATAATAATAGAAATAAAGTGAAAGCGAAAGTCTCTCAGACGTGTCCGACTCTTTGCAACCACATGGACTACATAGTCCATGGAATTCTCCAGGCCAGAAAACTGGAGTGGGTAGCCTTTCCCTTTTCCAGGGGATCTTCCCAACCCAGGGATCGAACCCAGGTCTCCCATATTGCAGGCGGATCTTTTGCCAGCTGAGTCACAAAAGAAATAAAGTGCACAATAAATGCAATGCATTTGAATCATCCCTGAATCAACACCCTTCACCCAACCCTGTCCATGGAAAAATTATCTTCCAAGAAACTAGTTCCTGGTGCCAAAAAGTTTAAGGATCACTGTTATAAAGGAACATGAGGTACTGTAAGCACATTAACACGTTTTGGATTTTCAGTTTGTACCTATCTATCATCTCCATATACTCCCATAAGCTATAAAATACAGATGGTCGAATTTGATCACTTAAAAATATAAAGTTCTATATCTACAAATACAAATGTACCATATGAACCTATTTCAAAAGGAAAATAACAAACTAGGAAAAATGCATAATATGTGTTCAACTTTTTTTTTACCCTTTATATATAAAAAGTTCTTGAAAATTAATTAGTATCAAAGTCTGTATTACATATAGAATGGATAAACAACAAGGTTCTACCGTATAACACAGAGAACGCTATTCAATATCTTGGGACAAACCATAATGGAAAAGAATATAAAAAAGAATGTATGTACGTGGTGGCTCAGATGGTACAGAATCCGCCTGCAATGCAGGAGACCTGGGTCCGATCCCTGACTTGGGAAGATGCCCTGGAGGAAGGCATGGCAACCTACTCCAGTATTCTTGCCTGGAGAATCCTCATGGACAAAGGAGCCTATCGGGCTACAGTTCATGGGGTCACAAAGAGTTGGACACACCTGAGCAACTAAGCACCTGTGTATAACTGAGTCATTTTAGTGTAGCACTGTACATCAACTGTACTTCAATTAAAAATTAACTAAAAATGAAATATAAAAATATGAATAGAAAAAATGGGTAAAGGATATCAACAGTTTAGAAAAAATGTATATTGTCTATTAACATACAAAAAGATGCCCAAGTTCACTCATAGTTAAATTGCAAAATAATAGCACAAAATACCACATTTCATATAGCAGATTGGGATATTTCATTTATTGCCAGTGTTGATAATGACACAGGAGAACACGTGCGTTGGTAGTATATAGCACTAGTAGGAAGAAAAACTGGGTTTTTAAAGGGGAATTTTGTATCATCTATAGAAATTGCTAAACGTACATATCCTTGGCCCATCACTTCTACTTCTAAGAAATTATCCAACAGGTGTGCAAAAACATGTGTGCAAGGATGGTAAGTACAGCATCATTTTGAATATTAAAGCACTGGAAACTCAGATTTCCACAAACACAAGTCTAACTAAATAAAAAATGATACATAGAGGAGCAGAATACTATATAGCTATTAAAAAGAATAAGGCAGATCTATACTATAAACATGGGAAAATATCCACAATACAATCTTTAGTAGAAAAAAGTTATTGATTTTAATATTATGTTATCCCATTTGTATATGTAGACCATTTGGGGGGAATTATACATAACATACTGTTAACACTGGTTACCTCTCAAGAATGTCTTGTCTTGCTGATACAAAAGGAAGTCCTATCTGTATATTTCCCAAAGTTATAAAATTACCTAAAAGACTTATATGCCAGTTGGTACTTTTTATTTTCTTGCATGTGGAGGATGGAATATTTGTAATCCTGTGACTTCTATATTTTATATAGAAGCATAAAGAAGAAGGATTTTTCACTTTAAACATGTTTTTACTATTTTAATTTTTGAAACATCAGCTGATATTACTTTAATACTAAAAAAAGTGGTTAAAATTACCTACTGAAAAGGAAAATATGAGCTTGTTATATCTAACTTTATAACGACTTGAAATTTCAGTATCATCAAATCTGTTCTCAATTTTAAGAGTATCACAGACATCCCAGAAATGTCTCACCCACACATCAAGTAATCCCAATGACTTACACTCTTCCTCTGATCATGTAACGTTTTCAAAGGAGCCATTACAAAGTCAACTGCACTGTCTTATACATGTCTAATGGGTCCAACAGAGCCATTAGGATGTCAGTTATATGGCAGGGCTTCTGCCGAAGCTATTACCAAGTCATTGTATTGTTTTACACACTTCCTTTGACATTCAGATGGTTCCTGAGGAACTGTTTACATTGCTGTGGAAGTGTCCTGTATAACTTACACTAGCAGGGGAAAACAAAAGAGCAAAAGAAAGAAATGTAAAATAAACAAATTTCTTCCATTAATTGTACATGAATGGCCCCACATGGTCAAACATCAGAAGGAGTAACGCCTTATTTTGGCATAATCTATTACATGTCATTCAAGAAACTCAGGTATTAGGCTAGCTATTTTTTCACCACTCCTGCTGCTCTGATGGAGAAACTCAGGTTCTGAGAATGACAGATACATGGCTATGATCATATGGTGTTTATTGGTAGCACATGGTATATTACCAGGTTTCTGCCATATGCAGTAAGCAGCAATGGGGAGTAGTATTAATAGATTTTTTGGCTATCATGGGATTGTATCAGATAATCTGCTACCTGTAAAGTTCCAAGCAGTGCATAGGGAGTTCAGCTGCCCAACAATCATGGAAATCAACAAGGCCTCTGAGTAGTTGAAATCCCAGCTCTATCTTAAGGGGCTACTCCAATGACAATAGGAAATAACAATAGTACGGAGTTAACCCTTAGTCAGGTCTGAAGTGCTTCACTGAATTTCCTCTCAGTCACCTCTACTTAGCAGAACAAGATTGTTGGCTATTAAAATGATGTATGGTCTTCCCTGGTGGCTCAGATGGTGAAGAATCTGCCTGTAATGCGAGAGACCTGGGTTTGATCCCTGGGTCAGGAAGATCCCCCAGAGAAGGAAATGGCCACCCATTCCAGTATTCTTGCCTGGAGAATTCCATGGACAGAGGAACCTGGTGGGCTACAGTCTATGGGGTCACAAAGAGTTGGACAGGACTGAGCAACTAACACTTTCACCTTCACTTTCAAAATGATATATTATTTAAGGTAAGAAAAGTGCAAGGAAATGAGAAGGTGGGCTGAATTCTGCTAGACTAGAGTTTCCTGGCATACCAGATGTTTCAGAAGCCATATTGCATGCCTGGTAAATCCTTGATAAAAGAGACTTCACCCTGGAGCATCTATCCCACAATATATGCATAATAAATTCTTGTTGTGTAACAGATAACCACAACTGAGATGTACTGAGCATTTAATATATAACAGGCAAACTGTAAGGTTCTATATATTCATTTTCTCATTTAATCCTCACACACAAAAACAGAAATAAGTAATGTTTCCATTTGACAGGCAAGCAAACTGAGACCTGGAAAGCTTAATAGTTACTTGTCCAAGGGCACACAAGAGTTACGATGCAGAATCAGGGCACAAACATAGGACTATCTTACACCACAATCCACGTTCTTAACCACTCACCATCAGAACAATGTTTATTTAGATTGCACTAATATAATAATTTTTACTTTGATAAATGATTTCACATCCCTTGTATTCTCATAGCAAGCTGCACATATTTTTTATTATGGTACTAAAGTGTATTACAGTTAGCCTTCATTGTCTCCAGTAGACTTCTTTGGGTATATATGCCCACTTGACTCTGACCACCTGCATGGCAAACTGCTCCAAGAATCCTGTGGGTGGGGTCCCCAAAAGCAACATGTGTATTGCTAACTTTACTCCCTGGTTGTAGCTGATGGAACCAGTGGTAGACATCTGACTCAAGCTGGGAAAAGTATTCTGTCTCACTGGAATTTAGAAATGGCATTGAAAAATATCCAGTTAATCTCAACTTCTTTCCTGAACATAAGAAATATAAACTGGGGAACTGTATGAGGTTTTATGCTTGCCTTGTGGATGGAGATTTAGAGAAAGTAAATCTACAGAGACAAGACTGAAGGAAATGGATTCAGAAGCAAGAGGCAAAGGAACAGGCAATTCTTTTAATCTAGTTCCTTCTTTTGTCCTGGTCCCATGAAGCATTCACATGCCCCTTTATATAAATTTGTTTTTTTAGGTTTAAGGTAGCTCAAGTTGGTTTCTGTTACCTGCGATAACAACAATAAGGAATAATAAACAATTCTAATTCACAGGGCATCATTCTTGTCTTCTAGACTGTAAACTCTGAGAGAGTTAAAATTGTGTAGTGGTCATCTTTTATATATCCCTAGTCTCCAGTATGGGCTTCCCTTGTGGCTCAGTTGGTAAAGAATCTGCCTGCAATGCGGGAGGCCTGGGTTTGATCCCTGGGTTGGGAAGATCCCCTGGAGGAGGGCATGGCAACCCACTCCAGTATTCTTGCCTGGAGAATCCCCATGGACAGAGGAGCCTGGAGGGCTGCAGTCCATGGGGTCACAAAGAGTCAGATATGACTGAGTGACTAGGCCCAGCACAGAACAGTCTCCAATACAGAGCCTGGCAAAGAATAAGTGTTAGTAAGTAAGTGTTAGTTACTCAGTCGTGCCCGACTCTTTGTGACCCCATGGACTTCAGCCCACCAGGCTCCTCTGTCCATGAGATTTTCCAGGCAAGGATATTGGAGTGGTTGCTCAATAAATACTGCTTACACAGAAATATCATTAACAACAAGAATATAGCCATAGTAATTTCTTTGTGACATAATTTATTAAAGGTTAAAAATGCCTTTCTTTAACTATTTCCTTCTATTTAGCACCTTGATAAGCACTTTCACATTTTCTAATACAAATGTTTCATTTAGGCCACATGTGAAAAACACATTCCTGGAAATTGATTACTCAAATTTAGCTGCTAATATAATTTTTTGCTCCAACCTAATGTAGAGTCAAATATCATTATTGAGGAACACTCTAATCACTGATGTTAATGCTCAAGTAGGCCTGCCAAGTTCTTCTAAGAAAAGCCCACTGGATCACCTGTCAGAGGTAGAGTCGTGTGTTAGATGACCAGAGGTTTGACCCACTGTAGCATTTCTATTAAGGGCTTCCCAGGTGGCACAGTTGGTAAAGAATCTGCCTGGCAATGTAGGAGGTGCAAGAAATGTGGGTTTGACCCCTGGGTTGAAAGATCTCCTGGGGAAGGGAATGGCTACCCACTCCAGTATTCTTGCCTGGAGAATCCCATGGACAGAGGAGCCTGGCGGGCTACAGTTCATGGGGTCACAAAGAGTTGGACACAGCTGAGCAACTGAACATGTATGCAACATTTCTATTTAGAGAAGAACTACAATATTATCTCTGTTTTAATTTTTCCCCTGAGAGTAAAGCATGGTGGTGATGGTGATTTAGTTGTTGTAATGTCCAACTCTTGCAACCCCATGGACTGTAGCCCGCCAGGCTCCTCTGTCCAT
This sequence comes from Muntiacus reevesi, assembly GCF_963930625.1. Lineage (NCBI taxonomy): Eukaryota > Metazoa > Chordata > Mammalia > Artiodactyla > Cervidae > Muntiacus > Muntiacus reevesi. The sequence continues at coordinate 125,894,286 of NC_089271.1, read as the reverse complement.
GGGATTTCCCAGACAAGAATACTGGAGTGGGTTGCCATGTCCTTCTCTCTGGGGAAATTCCTGATTTAGGGATCAAACCCACATCTCCTACATATTATAGCCAGTCTCCTACATTGCCGGTGGATTCTTTACTGACTGATCTACCAGGGAAGCCCAAAGAGTAAAGCATATTCTTCATTTTTTAGTACCTATTGTTCTCCAGATTCAGTGGCTAAGTACTGAAGAAAAAACAGTGAATAAACCAGGCTCTGTCTTCAAGTAGCTTCCTGTCTAGTACTTACTAAAAACTATTATGAAGACAGAAGATAAACAACTCAAGTATTAGCCTACAATGAATAGTTACAGAAGTAGTAATGTGAAATGGGAATAGAAAAGGGGTAAAATGAATAAAGCATTATGACTGATATCAAAGTTTCCTGCTTATGGGCCTCAGGATGAAGCTAATTTGAGTAAATCTGCAGTTTTCCTAACAGTTGATTAAGCATCAATACACACAAAGGGTTTACTTAGGACGTATTTGAGGGAATGGAAATAAAGTACATTAGTGTTCAGACTGTCCTTTGAAAGCCAAGAAACTCACATTCTCTTCTGTTACCTGCTGCTCTTCCTTCCCTGTACTTCAGACCTCTCAGTTGGTTTAATTTGGAAAGTGAAAGTTATTTATTTTAATTTTTCATGGCTTAAAGCATATTGGAAACTTCAATTCAATTATGGGTAACCAAACAGTTTACAAAAGTGAGAAAAAATATAAATATTTTGAAAGGCTTGACCAATTAATTAAATGAAAGAAATAAGTCCTTACAGACATATTTTCAAAATATAAGTAGAAAATGCAAGTCATAATAGCCTAGGATGAACAGAATTCAAAGTGTCTTTGAAATCACGTCTCAAATCTTTCCCAGTTGAAAAACCTACTCAAATTAAAAAATTCCCCTACTTTCACTTCTCTCCCAAATTTATAGGAGTGAAGCTTAAATCATCCTAAATCAATCCCATGATATTATCTTATTGCATTATCAATAATCTAAAAATCAGAATATATAGGAAGATAGAAGCAAAATAAAATGCCATTGACACTAACTGAAGCACATGGATGGAGTGGCATGGAGTCTTAGGTTGTGAAGTATTTAATTCTAAAAATTTTAAGCTATTTTACTCTTTTCAAACATAGTATATACAAACTCAAATTACTGAAATAGATTCCCTGCTAGGCCTGTTTTCATGAATGCATGAGATCAGTGAGAAATAAATAGCAATATTTACACACAAACATTAAGTTCAATTCATTGAAAATTACTTGTTTTTTCAAATTAACATGCTTTTAGAAAAACCATTTACACTCTCATCTCAACTCAAACCTCCTCTGTAAGAATCTATGGAAATGCTGAAGGCAGGCCAGGCCTGGTTATCACTGATTGAAAATTTATGGAATCTAAATTGGTAAAATCTTACACAAGGTCATAAATAAGATTCCAAATTGTATACTCCTTACTGAAAATTGCTAGCAGAGTAAAACTTACAGAACTCCATCTGAGTAAAGTTGTTCATGTCTTATATTCATGCATGATTCAAAGGAGCTAAAAAGTCTGGCTATTTGGAAAAAAATCAATTGTATTTAGCTAACTTGTTTCTAAATTGCTGTTTTAACTCTTCCTCCTATGTAAAATGCTGAAACAATAGAATCATTCTAGAGATGGGTCATGAGGATGAAATGAGATAAAGATATTAAAAGTGTATTTGGAAATTGTGAAGTACTGATCAATAAGAAAAATGAACATTCTGGCTATACTTATATGATATAAGTGCTATCCTTTATATACATTGATTTATTCAATTATCACAAAATCTTAGAGGGAGATAGTAATATCCTCCTGGTTTCACAGATGATGAAATTCAGGCACAGAAACATTAGACAACTTTCCCAACATCACACAGCTGGGATTTAAATCTAAGGTGGGATTTTAATCTAAGTCTGGCTTCACAGTACAAACTGTTTTTCACTATGCTCTATTGAAATCCTCTTTGGAGGTGTACATTGGGCCAAAAGAGGCTGGCACTTAAACTACTTTTTCGCAGACTGGATCACTTTACCTTGGCAGTCCTGTCCAATTTTGTGGTACCCTATCCAATTCCTAAAATAAACCATAAGGGAGATAAACCTATAAAGAAAAGACAGGACACATATCCTTTACTCCTGAGTCTTCCAACTCGGTCTCAGTAAATAGTGTTACATGACCAAGGTAGATGGCTGATTAGATGGAAGGTGAAATGAAGTTGCACAGCCCCAAACATCCCCCAAAGTTCCTAAAACCTCCAAGGGATATGGCACATGAACACAGTACATATAGTGGTTCATTACAGTAAGCAGTTCTCATGGTGGGGGAGGATAATGTGCATTTTGATAAAACTGATTCTCATACATCTTCCCCTTGATCCATTTCCTCCAGTTGCTAACAAATTTTAAGTCACTGCCCTGTGGTCAAATGTGAGGGTTCCCCATCTCGCAAAGTACTTGATTTTCATCAAAATCATTTATAAATATTGTTTTAAGTATCCCTCTGCAAAGGAGCAAAGCCAGTGAGCAAAATGAAGGCAAAAGTAAAAGGACACCACTGTCCCCTCACTGAAGAATGACAACACATCTACAGAAAAGAATGAATGGCATTTCCTTCATTTGAAGGTGTTATTTATAATTGACAACAGGGATGGGGGTGTAGTGTGATTCTTAAGCCAAGCCAGAGCATTGGAAGGAAAAGCCCAAGGCCATTTGCTAGGTGGCATTGTAAAGTTATGGCAGTATCTGAACTATACTAAATCAATGGCTAGAGTCATGCAAAAAATCATAGATGATGCAGAAAGTCATGAGGCCAAAACCAACCATACCTGATTTAAATCTCTACTCTCATGCTAAATCAGTGTTTCTCTATTTGAACTTAAATCTTGTCTTTGTCCTCAGCTCCTCCCTCACCTCCTCACTGTTACCATCCACATACACCCATGAAATCTTCCAGAGGAAAACAAACCAACAAGCTACCAATAAACTAATCTTTGACAGGTTAATGAACCAGGCCTGTGTGTTGTTTATCAGATGGGCAGGGTTGAACTGTGCAGGCTGGTTGTCAGAGATGGGGTGAGGTAAAAACAATTTGTCATCAAATATTTGGAAACACTTGCCTTGAGTAGACCCAGCTTGAGCCTCCATGTCACAGCAAACAGGAGAGAATTTAAAACCTGCAACAGCAAATATTTTTACTAATTAATCCTTGTCCAACTCATCTGGGATTCTTCAATCTTTACTCTTTGTCCAGTACTATTTTTTAAATAACAGATTCAATCAAAATACGATTCACATACCATAATGTTCACACTCTTAAAGTGGTTTTTAGTATTTTGAGAGTTGTGGAATTACTACCACTATCTAATTCCAGAGTAGCTTCATCACCCCAGAAGAAACCCCAGACCTAGGGTCTTGCAGGAGTAGAAGAACGGTTGAGCCTAAGGGGAACTCTTTTCTTTTAATGTTTCAGCCCAGTGAACTTGGCATATATTCCTTTTGTGAGGCGTGAGGGCTTCCTAAGTGGCTCAGTGGTAGAGAATCTGCCTACAAATGCAGGAGATGTGAGTTCTATCTCTGGGTCGGGAAGATTCCCTGGAGTAGGAAATGGCAACCCACTCCAGTATTCTTGTATGGAAAATTCCTGGCGGGCTACAGTCCACGGGGTTGTACCGAGTCAGACATGACTGTGGATTTACGCATGTGTGTGGGGAATGAGATAAGGGAGAACAAGAAGTCTTGGAAATAGAGGAGCTCCCCTATTACCTGATTTCACATAAATTTGGTTGTTATTTTTCTGGTTTGACAGTTAAAGCCCAGAAAACTGTAGGGACCTGTGCAGGGGTCTCCCAACATCCATGCTACTGTTCCTTCACTTACATGATTATGCATGACAGAGATCAAGTATGTTCCCTTCTCACTTCCACACTTCACCTCCTCCATGCTCTTGGTCAAACTCAGCACTGCATATATACATACATGAAAATAAACCTAAAAATCCAGACCCTCAAGGATATTTGGTGATATTACAAAGTGTAATGGACTCTCATTTAGGAAATGATATTCTATCTAGTGGACAAATGTCATTCCTGATTATATCTTTGTGGCCAATGTCCCCTCTGGACTGAGGCAGGCAGAGGAGGACAGAACAGAAAGAATTGCAGGTACAGGGCTGTTGGCTACCTCTCTGGTACCTGAGAAAATACGAATTAGCCACTGCTGACAGACCAGGTCCCCTGTGATGGGACCTATGAAATGTAGACAAACAGGATGATGAGAAGAGATTAATGTGTTTAATAAGCATTAATGTGATTTTTATGAAAGGACTTTGTTCTTTCATAGGGATAGAAAAGCAGGAAACAAATTAACCTCTTCCCAACAAATCAAAGTGACAAAAACTTTTCCATTTCTAAAAGTTGTAAGAAAATAATACATAATTACCATTTAATGATACTGCCCTTATTACTTATTGTCTGGCAAACGGCTGATGTTAATTCACTTTTTTTTTTTTTAAATCATTTCAGCCTAATCTGATTACTTTGCCTTTGTCTGTACACTTGACAGGTTAATCTGAATCAAAATAGAAAACACATGCAGAATAGGCTTGGCTATACAGCTGTTTGCCTCATTGTTCATATATTGATACAAAGTCAAAATACATGAAATGAGTACTTCTAAAATAAATATCACTAGTATTGTACTGGAAAATAAAGATGAAAATAAAAGGCGAGTAATGAATAAGACATGCGCTATATTGCTGATGATATAAGATTGATTTCCCTTGGGGGAACCACCAGAAATAAAAAGTACTTTATTTATTATTGTAAATGAATGTGTCTATTTGCCTGATACTTAGGTACATGCCTTGTCCATGGGACCCTGCATTTTCATTTTGTATAGGAAATGAAAGGTAGGAAGATGTAAGGAAGGAAAAAGAAATCAAAGGCTAAAACCTGCATTCTCTCTGGGTTTTCCATAAACTATTAATATAGATGGTTATATTACCGTTCTCTCCATCAGACTTCCTTTCATGGTCAGTGTCAGTCAAGGACAATGCGGAGTTGGCCCGGCTGGACAAACAGGAACTATGCTCCGATTTCATCCCCCGGATCCACATTCTCAGCGCGTGGTCAGGGGAGGCAGCGCCTTCTGTCTCCGTGTCCACATCAGACCCCACCTCTAGCTGGTAGCCGTGCCGGGAAACGCTGTGCATGTCTGTCTGGTAGCCAGAGCAGAGGGTGTGAGGAGTCTCACAGAATTCCATCTCTGAGAAGAAACAAAGTTCAGAGGGAAAACTTAGGAGGAAACAGAAATACCTGGTCAAATTCTCCTTTTTTTGTCCTTATGTTCCCCTCCTCCATTGTTAGTATTTCTGTCTTTGCAAGGTTAGAATTCTGGCCTTTTTATTTATGGTAGCTAGGATTATGTGCTTATTTTGCGCTTCTGTAGCTTAAAATTATGCTCCTGTTGATTCTTACAAGGTTCTGGAAAAAGCATGCCCAAAATAGCTTTATAGCTACAATTTTAGATTACACGAATGTAATGAAATAAGTGAGTACAGGGGAGTATAAAGTGTAGAGAGCTGTCCTTTAAAAGATATTTCTCTTCTAGGAAGAATATATATGATCGTCAGAGCACACCTCTGCTTAAAATATTAAAATTATTGCCTTTTCTAAGTATTTCATATACCTTAGAGTTAAGAATACATAATTCAAGGTGAAAACTGTGAGGAAAAAGCATTAAGATTAAATACACTTTTCAAAAGTATTTTTCCCAAACACATTAGTCTAAACTCTAAAATTATGAGTACCTAATATCACTATTTCCCATTGTCTCCAAAGAATATTGAGGCTGACTTTATGCTAGTTATTCTGTTTCATTCATTCTTTGAAGAAAGACATAAAATCTTTCAATCATATATTATATCTCAGCAGTGCTGTGAGGCTTGGATTCCCTGCCACCTCCCCCCACCAAACTTCCCCTAAGCCTTAGAATCATAAAATATTTAGGATCTTAGAGATGATATAATGAATTCCCTCTGTCTACAGTTGAGGAAAATAAAGTCCAGAGGACAGACAGCACTGTCCATAGCCAATGTCGGATAGCAACAGAGTCCTTTTTCCTAGAACATCTGCAATTGATGTCTGCTAGACACCAAGGAAGCGCCATCAACTTACTGCATGGATATCAGGCATTCATTCAGTTTTACAGACAATTTTGCATTCAATTATGGCAAAATGTCAAAAAGGGGGAAAGATGCTTTAACAGACCTTAATAAGTTAATGAAAAATGACCACATGCCAAGACATATCATCGGAAATGTCCATGTAATACTTAGATAAGGTAATCCGGGGATGTTGTACACTATATAGGATTTTCTCAGACTGACATCAGAGACAGGGTATGTCATTCGGCCAGGAAGAAGCTTAACTGAGTGCATCTAATCCTTAGCACATATCAATAAAATGCAAACCCTAAAATGAAGTTAATTCTTTGAATACAAAAAGTGCTAGAATTTAGACTGACCACATTTAGACCAATTTAAACTGACTCTTCGAGAAAGACGAGTACAGAATACAAACAGGGTTTTTTAATGACTATTTGTGTGTGTGTGTGTGTGTGACATGTAATTGTCAAACAAGGGTTTAACAAATCAAGTATTAATGCTTATTCAATAGCCATTAGGTGCCCAGCACGGTGTTCTGTGACACATGTTTTAGGCAAATAAAGCTACTATATTGTATTAGGGAAAGTCAACTATAAGTTTTTTCAGGGTTATTCATCACTGTTGAGGATGTTGCTTATGACTTTTGTGATGAATGTCTTTAAGAGTAATTCTGTTTTTCTTTTTCTTTTTTTTTTTTTTTTGCCTTTTTTTAAATTTATTTTTCAGTGGGTTTTGTCATACATTGATGTGAATCAGCCATAGAGTTACACGAATTCCCCATCCCGGTCTCCCATCCCACCTCCCTCTCCACCCGATTCCTCTGGATCTTCCCAGCCCAACAGGCCCGAGCACTTGACTCAATTCTGTTTTTCTACCAAAATTTTCTAAATTCCAAAGGAGGGATGTTTAAAAAAAATAGGCATGGTTTCCATGTCACACACAAAACCTTATAAAACTGGGCTTCTCCTCGACGTAAGGCTAAAAGTAAAAATCCATCTTTCCCAATATAAATTTTAGTGATCTAGAACATTGTGATCAGTTAGTATTCATGCCTCTTAATTTCACAAAGATATCCAATCCTGTGTAGTTGCTGCTGCAGCGACCTTGCCGTGAACCTGTCAGCTTGGAGCTGTAGGAAAGGAAGTTTATCTAGGCCTGCATTCACAACTTCCTTCCTTCCCCTAGACTAGTGGTTCCCAAACTTCTGCATGCTTCAGAATCACCTGGAAGGTTTGTCAAGACACAGGTTACGGTGCCTGCCCTCCCCCACCCTGGCTCAATGTCTCATTCAGCTGGTCTGTGGTAGAGCTAAAGAATCTGCATTTCTCACAAGTTCGCAGGTGAAGGCTTATGCTATTTGTCCACGGACCACACTTTGAAAACTTCTTCCCTACAGTCTTCTTAGAAATCAGTGGGAGCTAGGGAAATGGGAGAAGTCAGAGAGCAATCTTACTGTGGCATTACCAAAGATTTTGCAACAACTCAAATTCTATTTGGACACCAGCAAGAAAGTTATTGAACTGAATTACTCTAAAATGCCCCCCTCCCATCTATTTGCATGGATTCAGGGCACTAATTAAGGAATTTACTTTTAAAAGCACCAACCTGCATTTATTTTCACTCATACAATGATGTATGAGATGTGACTTTCCAAAGATCTTAATATACACATCTGAGTCAAATTAAAGACATTCATTGGAAAAGGATGAGCAAATAAAAATAGACAGCTAGTTTGTCACTTCAGATACTAAAATAATAGAAAAGTTCTTTTAAAATAATCACTGGTGGATGTAAGCAGAATCCCTCTTTGTTAAAGTGATTTCCCCCCATTCAAAAAGAAACTTGAACATGGATTTGTTCCCGTCTAAGGAAATGTGGTATAATGTGATAAAAAATTATGTAAGATTTCTATTGGAACAATGATTTGAATGCAAAGACTAAACATCACATTCCCTTAAACACAGTCAGATAAAAGTATACTTCCTTACCAATATGTAACTTTCAAAAGTAACAATCCAAGTAAGCTATCAGTTGCTTGTTTTCTGATGATAAAGAAAAAAGTTAAATAAATAAGTAAAGAAAGAAAAGGAAAAGTTTCACTTATTTACAGTAAGTGATATTCATTGAAGAGCCACACTTCCCTCTCTTGAAATCGATGTTACCATTGTAAATTATTTCCTTAAAAACACAAATGTCTTGGTGGTATTCAAAACTCCCATAGGATGTACTTTCTATAAAAGCACTTACAAGGCACCATAAGTGGATGTTTTTAGCCTTGCACATATAACCTTGTTACCTAAAATACTACTTTTTCCCAAGAGAAGATAAAGTTCAATTGGATTTAGTATAGATCTATTCTTACCAAAAAGCTAGCCACAAGAGAAATGTAAGTACAATCTTTGAATATCTAAGATGTAAACGGATAGACTGGCAACATGAGAAAATACATTTCAAGAGTAAACAGACAAAGATGATCCCAAGTGAATGATGTACGTAGGCCTCATGAACATGTGTTTAATTCTGATTGAAAGGAAAAACTATTTTGCAGCCTTGTAGGAGACAAATCTGAGCAGATTAATAAAGAGTTGAAATCCAGTTTTTAAAATGGGCAAGAGATTCAAAGAGATACTTCACAGAAAAAGATATAGGAAGGAACAAACAAATGAAAAGATGCTCAACATCATTAGTTATTAGGAAAGTGCAAACTAAAACTATAATGAGATACCACTACAGACCTACCAGAATGGTTAAAAAATTCTGACCACATCAGCTGTGGAGCAGCTACATATATTACTGGTAAGAAAGTCAAATGGTACAATCACTTTGGAAAATAATCTGGCAGCTTCCTAAAGAGATAAAGATAAATTTAACAGCAGAACAAGGTACTTTGGGACATTTATCACAAAAAAATAAAAATTGCTGTCCACGCAAATATCTGTATGAGGTTGTTCAGAAACTTTATTCAGTAACAGCTAAAAATTAGAAACAACCCAAGTGTCCACAAATAGCTAATAGGATGAATCATCTGTGGTATGTGTATACTATGGAATACTACTCAGTCAAAAAAAAAGAACATTTGATATATAATAAGATGCATGGACCTCAAAATAATTATGGTGAGTGAAAAAAAAAGACCAACAGAAGGTGTATATATTGCATGTTTCCATTTAAATAAAATTCTGTAAATGCAAATCTACCTGCAGTGATAGAAAGCAGATCAGTGGTTATGTCTAGGGGAAGAAAGTAAGGGAGAAATAGAGAACAAAGGGGCACAAGGATACTTTTGGGATGATCTAAACATCTGCCATCTTGACTGTGGCAATAGTTACACATGTGTATGCATACCAAAGTTTATCATATTGTACACTGTACATTTGTGTAGTTTATTGTACTTCAGTTGTACCTCTATACTTATTGTTTTTTTCAGTGCATTTTACTCCATAAGATGGGCTTCTGAGGTAGCTCAGTGGTAAAGAATCCACCTGCCAAGCAGGAGACATGGGTTCAATCCCTGAGTCGGAAAGATTCCCTGGAGGAGGAAATGGTAACACACTTCAGTACTCTTGCCTGGAAAATCCAATGGACAGAGGAGGCTAGTAGGCTGTAGTCCATGGGGTTGCAAAAGAGTTTGACATGACTTAGGGACTAAACAACAACAACGATAAGCCCAGAAGATAGAAAGAGAGTTAGGAGACTGAAGAACCCCTTAGCTTTCACAACTGGAGCCAAGGGTCTCTGAGCCAGAAGGAGGCTCAGTTTTTTTCCTCCTAGTGTTAGAAAGTACATGTAATAATGAACAAAAAGGTATTCAAACTGCTGTTTTGCTTATTTATAAGTTAAGAGGCACTCAAGGCTAAGTGACTCAAGATTTGTCATTGATCCTCTTGGGAGCATTTTTTTCCTAAGGAACATAAGAGTTGAAGAGTTTTAGAGGGGAAACTAAAGATGAAACTGATCACTGATGAGCTTACAGCAGCTAAGGGAACATTCAGTAGTTGGGAATCATGAGACTAGGTTGAGTGGATCTGGCATGAAGAATCACTAAAGGCCTCTATTAATGCTAATGAGTTAATAATTTTTAAAAAATTCTATAACATACTGAATAAAATGAACCACTATATATTCTTTATGAATCTAGGGATTGATCTTCAGGTGTTCAGTCTGAAGAAGTCATTTATCAAAACTTGAAAGAGAAAGTAATAGTTATTTATATCAGCATTTTTCTAGAAATGCCATTTCTGAGGTTCTGATAAGCTCAAGACTTTATTTTTCTTTCAATTCTACCTATCCACACTTCCTCTAAAAATGGAGCTTTAGGACATCACACTCCAAATAAATCATTGGAAGTCAGAAAGCGTGATAAATCTTAGCCATGACCTGAGTGATTTGGAATATAACTTCCAAAGAATTTACTCTACTTCCAAAATAAGAAAGACAGAGAGGTCATAAAATTATTATCCTTATTTATTGTAATTCATAACAAGCCTTATGGACTAAATGCAAAGACAGATGTTATTAATTAGCCATGTGATTTTTAGATAAGTCACTTAATATCTTGGGGCCTCAGTTTCCTCATTTGCAAAATGTTCAGGTCCAACTAGAAATAAATCTCTAGGTAAACTCTTTTGTAATAAAATTCTGTTAACTATAACTTAAGGCTGTTAGTGCAAAATGTGAAATGGTTAATATTTTCAAATGGGAAAAGTATTAGTGGTTTTATGGGTCAAGGTGCTATTCATATTTCTACTGTGAAGGATAATCAGTCACATTAACTAAATAAGATCTTGTCATTATTACAAGTCTTACTATGTTAAAGTATTCATACAACCTAGGTATCCATAGTGAATTGCAGGATTATTGATAAACAAAGTACATAAACTATATCATGTAAAAATCATTTTAGTAAATAGTTCCTCATGAAACATGAAATCATCAGTTTATGAATGTGGTTATTACAGAAACTATTTTATGGCAATGCATTGGAAATCCCATGGACAAAGGAGACTGGCGGGCTACAGTCCATGGGGGTCGTAAAAGTTGGACACGATTTAGTGACTAAACCATCACCACTCTATGGCACAGTGAATAAAAATTCACACAATTGAAAAATACTACACAGCCACTAATAATTCATTACTGGCTCTAGGGAAATTTTCAATGAGTTATTACGGTCTTCAGCAAAAAATATGAAGAAGGGAAGGAAGGATAGAAAAAAAAAAGAGGGAGAGAGGGAAGAAGGAAGGAAGGCAGAAGGAAGGGAAGGAGAGAGATGGGGAGGGAGAGAAGAAGGTAGAAAGGAGCAACACCAGACAGGAGGCAAATGATTTTCACAACTGGGTACCATTTTATATTTCTCAGTTTCGAGACTTTGAAAGGAAAACGATATCAAATTGTCAAACAAATCAGTTCATGTAAGTTTACTTAAACACAGTTCTGCTGAACACCCACTCAATTTCAAGTCAAGAAAACAAAACAAAATAGACTTCTCTGATTTCTCCTAGTCTTTGAAAATTAGCCCAATTTAACATCTTCTTCTTTTACTTTGTGAAAAAGCTTTATTAAACCCACAGTACCACACTAGGCCCCGAACAGAGCGAGTTAACAGGACCATTTCATGTCCTTTGGCAAGTTTCACAGAGAGCCTTTTTAACGATCTGAATGACAACAGAGTAATAAAGGTATGCCACCCAGACCTGACCTTTATTTTTCTGCTCAGGCCTCATCAGCCTTTTCTAGGGCACAGGAGTAATAGATGGAATGCTCTCACATGCAAGTCTAGAGCCTGTGGATATCAGAGGACTTAAATAACTAAGCTTCCTGAAGCCTAGTCTCCCTACCTCCTAGCTCCAAATGCACCCATTATCTCGGTACTCAGGACCTACCAATTTTGTCTTATTTAAACTTTCAAGATTTACCCATCTTGTCAATATAGTGAAAAATAAGGCAAAAAACCTGGGCAGAATTAAAAGCCTAAAGTATAAACATTCATGCTTTGTGACTGATATTGGCTCACTGGAGCCATCCCAGAACACAGTTAAAAGACCATGTTAATGTTAGAAAGGATACACTGCAAAGTATAGCGAGTTGCAAATCTATAAACATGGCTCAAACCAGAGAAGGACACAGAATTACAGCATACTTCTTGGAGATGAGGTAGGAAGATGAGGATGTGAGGTAGGAACTTGGAAGAAATCAAAGGGACTTCAATCTTATTTAGATAGACATGAAAATATCCTTCCAACCTAAGAAGGAAGGAAATATGATGTGGGAATAAACAATTTCTGTTTACTTCCTTGAACAAATATTCATCTTAGTGCAGGGTCCAGCTTAGACTGTACTCACATAAAATGGGAGAATTTTCTCTGAAGCTAATTCAGTTACCACAACAAAAAAGATGAGGCCTGGTTTACAGCCTTGGTGACAAGAGTCTAGAAAAAGATTCAGGGACTAGAAAAGATGGTGGGAGGTCCTGGACTTCAACAGAAGCTTAGATCAATGAGAACCTGTGCAGGTTCACTTTATTTCAACATTTCAAATGAGACAGAGACTTCCTGGCCTAAATGAGAAATTTTCAGGGCTACTGAACACTGAAAATGCATGGTGCTCAACGGCCCTAAAAATTTCTCATTTCTTACCTGTGCTGTTCCAATTTTTTGGCTATTCATATCACTTTGGAGCCTGAATCCTTATTGATCATTGTGGTCTTCCATGTATACTTTTGTATTTTCATTATGTTCACTAAGGATGTGAAGCTGGTTGTTTATTGTGTGTATTTTGTATGTGTGCATGTGTGTGTGTATTAAACTGCATTAATCTGCAGCACAAAACCATCTAGAGAAGTGAGAACAGTGAGCTAAAGAGTTAAATGGCTGCTTAAAACACTTGCAAATGCTTCAAACACATACTCTTAAAGGCAAGCAATGTGACCTCTGTAACATTTTACTCTAATCTGTAAGCATTTATTTTGTGACAATTGAGTAGAAGATATCAAGAGAGAACTGTGTACTAGAGTTACTGTCCACAAAGAGCTACAGAGCAAATGGCATTCTGCTCCATTAAGGGATTCTTATCACCATCTTTCAAAGACGACCTATTTATTTTGCCCCAGTATCTTTGGACATCTTGTGTCAGCCACCGAGAATATGTCCCTCTGATTTTTGACCAGTTTAATTCCTAATTTAATTTCACCAACTTAATTCTGGCTTGGGTCAGTACCTTCACAAACTGTTCTCCAACTTTCTCCCCCCTGCCAATAATCTTATACCCTTCCTTAGAGCATTTCTAATCTTTACTACATGACTTTTATATTCTTTCTCTGTATGCATATTGTCTGTATTACCTGCTGAATTAGACCTCCAGACCCTAGTGTTTCCTAAAATTTTAGAATCTCCCAAAATCAAATGAGATAACTTCTGCAAAGTTTTGTATGGTCTATGAATGATAGTTGCTCAGTCATGTCCAACTTTTTGTGACCCCATGGACTATAGAGTTCATGGAATTCTCCAGGCCAGAATACTGGAGTGGGTAGCCTTTCCCTTCTCCCGGGGATTTTCCCAACCCAGGGATTGAACCCAGATCTCCCACAGTGCAGGTAGATGCTTTACCAGCTGAGTCACAAGGGAAGCCCATGGTCTATGAAGGACCATATAAACAAAAGGTAGTACTGCCATCCCTTCAGGCCTTAATATAACTCTAGACAAGGAGTGATCAAAAAATAACAAAATTTTAAAGTCAGTAGTTAATATAAAAGCAGTCTTAAAAAGATTAAATTGTTTAATAAAATTCTGACACATATGAATTGTTTTGTTTAACATAAAACAAGGCTGACCACTGCAAATTTAAAAATTGCTATTTTGGTATACAAGCTATGAATTTCAAATAATCAATGCTCCAGAAATTTGGCAAAAAGAGAAGGACAGCAACCCACTGACCATGGATTTAGGAAAAGAAAAAAAAAAAAACTATTTATAGCAATGTTAAACTAATGGGGAACAAGTTCTCTGTATTGTTTTCTGATTGAAATAGTCTCACAAAGAAAGTTGTCCTCACTATTATTTTTGGCTTAAAGAATTGGAAAATGAATCCCTATTAAGATTCTTCAAAATACACCCTAGGGTGTGGTGTTGAACTGGGAAGTCTTTGATCAAACCATCCACAAAGCCCTGCTAGAAGATGATCTTTCAGTTGACTTGAGTCAAAACTTCTTTTGCTCTTACCCTGATATCAGTTCCATCCTATATACCATATACAAATGACCAACTTGGCAAGTTTATAGAGTGTTCTGGAGTGTGCAGGTGGCTCCTCTGAGAGACTGTTTTCATGAACTCAGAGAATGTTTTTCTTTCTTTTTCATTTATTTTTATTAGTTGGAGGCTAATTACTTTACAATATTGTAGTGGTTTTTGCCATACATTGACATGAATCAGCCATGGATTTACATGTATTCCCCATCCCGATCCCCCCTCCTACCTCCCTCTCCACCGGATATTTTCAGAGATACAAGTAGCTTTCCAAATGGGCAAAAGTTGTGGGAAGAACTCTTAGAATGCTCATTAGGAACTTCCAAATTTGAATTCTGTTTAGAGAAACATCCTGGAGAAGAATTCTACTTCCAGGCAAGATAGGGTGACAGGGACCAAATGTATTCTCATGCCTGAAACAGCAACACAAGGCAGACAAAATGTATGAAACACTGGTTTTCAGACATTGGGCAACAAGGGAAAGTGATCCCCGAGATATGGGAAACAAATGGCATGAGCCTGTGAATGCTGCAGCTTACTGCCTGCAGAGTTTCCAGATCTTAGCACAGGGAGGGAGAGTGTAGGGGGAGCATGGCAGTTTCTAGGAGTTGAGGAGGCAAACCTGCTAGTCTGGAAAAGCCAACAACTAGAGTTGGCTGAACTGAGTACCAAACAGGAGAGAGCTGCAAGAGAAAAGAGAATTCTAGGGATCTGCAGATGTCCCCAGAGTCCAGAACAGCGCATGGATGCAAGGACACCACCTGAGACTGGAGAAAGAACCATCTGAAATGATTAAAGAAAACAACTTTGAAACAGGGCTGTCCCTGTTCTCAACAGCCAGGGTGAAAAACCTCATCATTCATGAGCACTGAGTAGGGTACTCAAAAAGAGCTCAAAAGTCCTAGATCTATTATTGAAATTTGTTAAGGGGTGTGGTCAATGCCTGGCAACAGTTTTCTCCTTTTGCATCTTGCTGTTTTTTTTTTTTCTTTTTTATTTATTTACTTATTTTTTTAAATTTTATTTTATTAGTTGGAGGCTAATTACTTCACAACATTTCAGTGGGTTTTGTCATACATTGACATGAATCAGCCATAGAGTTACACGTATTCCCCATCCCAATCCCCCCTCCCACCTCCCTCTCCACCCGACTTCTCTGGGTCCTCCCAGTGCACCAGGCCCGAGCACTTGTCTCATGCATCCAGCCTGGGCTGGTGATCTGTTTCACCCTAGATAATATACATGCTGTTCTTTCGAAACATCCCACCCTCACCTTCTCCCACAGAGTTCAAAAGTCTGTTCTGTACTTCTGTGTCTCTTTTTCTTTTTTGCATATAGGGTTATCGTTACCATCTTTCTAAATTCCATATATATGTCTTAGTTGCATCTTGCTATTAAGTATTCTTAGGTGTGAAGTGAAGTGAAAGTCATTCAATCATGTCTGACTCTTTGCGACCCCATGGACTGTCCATGGGGTCTGTCTCCAGGCCAGAATACTGGAGTGGGTAGCAGTTGCCTTCTCCAGGGGATCTTCCCAAGCCAGGGATCAAATCCAGGTCTCCCACATTGCAGGCAGATTCTTGACCAGTTGAGCTACCAGGGAAGCCCCCATGTCTTATAAAGTTAAACATACTCTTAGATAACTATCTACCCAGTAGAAATGAAATCATGTATTCATACAAAGACATGTACACAAATGCTCACAGCATTTTTATTTGTAATGGCCAAAGGTTAGAAATAGCTCAAATAGCCATCAATAGATGCATAACTGCATGCTCTCCTACATTCAGACAGTGGACTACTGTCGTTCTTCAGTTGCTAAGTCGGGTCTTAATCTTTTCAACCCCATGGACTGTAGCATGCCAGGTTCCTCTGTCCTCTGCTATCACCTGGAGTTTGCTCAAATTCATGTCCATTGAGTTGATGATGCTATTTAACCATCTCATCCTCTGCCACCCCCTTCTCCTTTTGCCTTCAATCTCTCCCAGCGTCAGGGTCTTTTCAATGAGTCAACTCTTCACATCAACTGGCCAAAGTAATGGAACTTCTATTGAGCCATAAAAAGGAATAAACTATTGATACATACAAAAACGTGGATAAATATCAAACTATGCTGAGTTTTTTCTAAGGGTTAAAAAGTCTACATACTCTATGCTTTCATTTATGCAAAACTCTACAAAATGCAAACTAATCTATAGTGACAGAAAGCAAATCCCAGGTTGCCGGAGTGGAGATGGTTGGGAGTGGCAGAGGGAAAAGCATTACAGAGTGGCAAGAGAAAACTTTGAGAGGTTACTGATAATATTCATTATGATGACTGTGCTGTTTTCATGGGTCAAAATTTGCCAAATTTTACACTATAAATATGTACAATTTATTATATATTAATTATACCTTAGTAAGCAAGGTTCTAGAAAATGGAGATGCAAAGAACGTTTTGTTTGCCTAATTTAAATTTCCCAGTTGAATACTGGGCACAATGAAACAAAGTAACAACTGATAAAACTGAAAAACCCATCTGTGTTCACAAACTGCCAAGAGTGAAGGAAATGGCAGGTGAATTTCTCTTGACTTGCCTTCCATTTTTCCTTCACCCTGGTAAAATCAGACGGGTTTCAATTCTGGACACTAAAATTCCTGAATGCTCTGATTGTTACAGACATGTAAAAATGATCAACAAATTAGGTTCGATCCTAATGTGGCAGGAAAGATTCATGGGCCAAACTGGGCTCAACAACAAAGTACTACGACCAATCAGGTGGACTCAATACTAGTGACACACATTTGCCATTCCCACCTTAACAGGTTAGTTGCCTTTGTTTTATTCTATAGCTATGGATTTCTCACATAATCCTGACTAACTATTCTGTGCAAATGCATGTTCTTTGTTGCAAAGAAGACTAGAAGAGAAGACATGATTAATTCAGTGCAGATGCAGCCCTACTCTTTAAAGAACACTCGAAAGCTACCTCTCACTAATGGGAGGTTATCATGTTCCCTTTGTTTACCACTAGTTTCTGCAAGGGCTCTTTAGTAGCATCGTGTATACATGTTCAATGGTAGAACGGATTATTACACAGAAACAGTTGCACAGTAGTCAAATACTCTAGTAATCAGAGCCAGTCTTGACCTCATTCTGAAGTATAGTTCAACTGAACTAATAGAGCTATTTTTGAGAGTTGTGTTTACATTACAATCCTACCTGTAGAAACTCTTATTTAGAAAGAAAAGCCGTTCTCTATTTGCTGTGGAAATTGGGAAGCTACCTGATTTATAAGGAAATTCTGATTTCAAAGCATACATTCTCCAGTCCTAGGGCACAAGCAGATGGAACTCAAGCTATGTAGGGACATGCAGTAATTTTTTTTGTTTTCTTTTTTTGTTTTACATGTTGGGGAAGAAAGTACATCTGAGGCAGGAGATAGATGGGCCTCAGGCTGAGTAGCTGGAATCTGTCTCCTGTGGACAGAAACTCCAAGACAAAGATAATGACAGGAGCAAGGAGATAGAAGATAGAGATCACAATTTCTCATTGCTGAGGTCAAGGAGACCTCCCAAACTACACATGTGCAGAAAGGAATCTCAGGGGTCAGAGAAGGGATGGGATGCCAGACCATACTATGTTAGGTCAACTTCCTAAAGACCCTTGCAGGAGAATTCATCTTGGCTAAAAGATGCTGGCGCACACAGGAGAGGGCCCCAAGTGAGACCAAATAATGGACTCAACACAGGCAAAGCAAGATGACTGGCCAGAGGGAACCCAGAACTGCCTCCATATGAGTGATTCAATCTACCACAAAGGCACGACTCTCTCTGAAGCCTACCTATGTGTGCTTTTTTTCCTCAGAGTAAACACTTTACTTGTTTCACCACTTTCCATCTATTTGTTGAAATTCCTTTTTCCGAAGTAGATGTGCCAGGGCCTTGTCACCAGCCACTGGCAATCGTGGTCTAGTGGCGAGGATCCGGCCCTCTCACTGCCACGGCCTGGCTTCAATCACTGGTCAGGGAACTGAGATCCTGCTTCGAGGGGCCACAGACAGAGGCCACCTGAGATCACATCCAGATATGAATTTAGCATCTTCAACGCACCAGGCCCTAAGACATATTATTTTATTTCTCACAGTATGTTCTGTGAGAAAAGTTATTATTATCCCTATCTTCCAAACAAAGCAACTGAAGCTCAAAGAGAGTATATGTAAACTGTCCAAGACCACATAGATATCAAGTGGCAAGGCCAACTTCCAACAGTTTTAAGACTGAGTCCTAATCACCTTACATAGCATACGAAGTTCTAAGTAGCACATTCGAATGCACAGTACCTTTCCTCATTGGTACAATGTGCATGTAACTCATGCCAGTACTTTCTGCTTCTTGCCTTCCTAGGTTTCATTCAGCTTGCTGCTGTTTCCATCTGGATTTTCACAGCCAGCTGCCAAAACACTTTGAGGGATATGGCAGCTGGGAGAAAATGGGCATTTCCTTTGTCGCTGACAGTATGAAAAAGAGATCCTTAAACCATGCATATATTAACTCATTGTTCTTGTAAGAGGTTAATGTATTTTTACAACTTCTTTTGAAGTATTATTTCACTTTGTACTGATTCTTATGGATTCACTTCATCACCATCATGTCACTTTGACTCACTGAAAATAACAGTGATATTTTAGAGCACATTCCATGCTTCCAGACAACACAAACAATATCTGGGTCTACAGGCAGACAAGTAAAAGAAAACGTTGGCCTCTCCTGTGTTCAGATCCCTAGCTCATAGCAGCTGCCTTGAGGAGAGTTTTGAAATTATTTAACATTTACAAAAATGAGAAGAATATTATTCATTGGGAAATGTGTGTTAGGGTATTACTTCAGCACATTATCACCCAGCCAGAGGAGACAATCAGATCAAAACTGGGGCATTTCCTGTTTACAAGGTAACATTACCATTTCAGGCTAAATAGATTGCCTAAATCTGTGATATATATTCAGAACTTAACATGTATCACAGCATTCAGAGAATGGCTTTGAGTTCAAAATACTCTAAAAATTTTGATTAAATGTTGAGGAAGTTTCTCTTTATTTTAAATTTATCAAGGAGGTATGAAATTAGATAAAGGCACGCTTCTCTTTAGTGATCATTTAGAGCTAACACTGCAGGCAATTTCTACAAAATGCGTTTTCCAAAACCTCTTAAAGCTAGAAAGCAAATACAAACAGCAACAATAACATTAGTGCTTTTGAATTGGAAACTTCTATGGCCCAATTCCTTATTAACGCTGCCCTAAACATTTAACCCAAACAAGCAAATGAACATTTCAGGCACTTAAAAAACAATGCTCAATCTATATAAGCAAGTGCAATTGTGTTAATTTTACAGATTTTGGAAAGATGTGTGGGTGAATCAGTCTATGAGAATTGCCCAAGGACATTAATGATATAAGGACAGATGTAACACGAGTGGGCACAATGCCTGAACAGTTGACTCCATCCAATCCCCAAATCATCATTTTTGGGGAAAAAAGATCCCACACAAACTGCTTGGTGAATATTCATTTTTGACATAGTTACTGGCTCTTTCACTGGTTCCAAGGTTTGTCCTAGACATGATTCTAAGGTAGGTCTCTTCCTTCGGTCTACCCACTTGCTCCTGAGCCTCCCCTACTTCACACCCAGCATCCATTATTTTTATGGTGTCATCTCCTTGACTAGAACTTTAACTCCATCTGTTTATTCTCTTTCTTTTTCAACTGTTCCTTTTTGTGGACAGATTCCTCAGAGTAGATCACCATGCTAGCAAATCTGATAAAATGAAGCCAGGTTTATTTAGTACACTTACTTTCTCCAAACTCATGCCAAACTATATACTATCATTTTTAATAGAACACTCCCACTTTTAGTTTCCATACACTCAATTCATAAGGTATAAAATAAGCATTTATTAAGCACCTACTATATGATATGCACTACCCTAGTGGCTCAGGCGGTAAAGTGTCTGCCTGTAGTGTGGGAGACCCAGGTTCAATCCCTGGGTTGGGAAGATCTCCTGGAGAAGGAAATGGCAATCCACTCCAATACTCTTGCCTGGAAAATTCCATGGACTGAGGAGTCTACTAGGCTACAGTCCATGGGGTCGCAAAGAGTCGGACACGACTGAGCGACTTCACATGATAGGATTCAGTCAGATAAGAAAGAATGAGAAAGACATGACCTCTCCCCTTGAAGGGCTGATAATCTAGTGACAGCCTGGAAATGATGACAGGACAAGGAGGAAGTCCCATGACAAATTTATGCATAAAGGATTGTGGAGTCCCAGGGACGTGAGGGACTCTTCCTGTCTGGAAGATTGAGAATGCCTTCAGAGAAGAGTTGCACCTCAAAAAATGATGAATGTGACTCTGGAAAGTTAAAAACATGGTAAGATCACTTCTAGCAGAGAGAATCACATGTATAAATGCAATGGTCTGTGCAAGGAAATGGTAAATTCAATGAATAGCAAATTACTTGCTGTGTCTATGCCATAAGTGAAATTCTTCAAGCTAGGTTTCAACATTATGAAAACTTCCAGATGTACAAGCTGGATTTAGAAAAGGCAGAGGAACCACAGATCAAATTGCCAACATCCACTGGATCATACAAAAAGCAAGAGAATTTCAGAAAAACATTTATTTCTACTCATTGACTACAGTAAAGCCTTTGACTATGTGAATCACAACAAACTGTGGAAAATTATTAAAGAGATGGAATACCAGACCACATTATCTGTCTCTTGAGAAACCCATATGTGGGTCAAGAAGCAACAGTTAGAACTGGACATGGAACAATGGACTAGTTCAAAATTGGGAAAGGAGTATGTCAAGGCTGTATATTGTCACCCTGCTTATTTAACTTACATGCAGAGTATATCGTGTGAAATGTTGGACTGGATGAATCACAAGCTGGAATTGAGATTGCTGGAAGAAATATCAATAACCTCAGATACGTGGATGCCACCACCCTAATGGCAGAAAGTAAAGAGGAACTAAAGAGCCTCTTAATGAGGGTGAAAAAGGAGAGTGAAAAAGCTGGCTTAAAACTCAACATTCAAAAAGCGAAGAACATGGCATATGGTCCCATCACTTCATGGCAAATAGATGGGGAAAAATGGGACAGTGGCAGATTTTATTTTCTTGGGCTCCAAAATCACTGTGGACAGTGACTGTAGCAATGACATTGAAAGATGCTCCTTGGAAGAAAAGCAATGACAAACCTAGACAGCATATTAAAAAGCAGAGACATCATTTTGCCTACAAAGGTCTGTATAGTCAAAGCAATGGGTTTTAAAGTAGTCATACATGGATGTGAGAGTTGCACCATAAAGAAGGCTGACGGATAAAGAATTGATGCTTTCAAACTATGGTGCTGGAGAAGACTCTTGAGAGACCCTTGGACAGCAAGGAGATCAAACCAGTCAACCCTAAAAGAAATTAACCCTGAATATTCATTAGAGGGACTGATACTGAAGCTAAAACTCCAATACTTTGACCACCTGATGCAAAGAGCTGACTTGTTAGAAAAGACCTTGATGTTGAGAAAGACTGAGGGTGGTAGGAGAAAGGGGCAACAGAGGATGAAATGGTTGGATGGCATCATTGACTCAATGGACATGAGTCAGAGCAAACTCCAGGAAATAGTGAAGGACAGGAAAGCCTGGTGTGGAGCAGTCCATGGGGTCACAAAGAGTTGGACAGGACTTAGTAACTGAACAACAACATGCTATGGGTGTATGCGTTGAGGCACTAGTTTGCAAACGGCCTTTCTTGTCTCAAATTATATCCCACTCTGCCTACTGTTCCTTATATGTAAGGGTGCCAGAATAATTATACACAAACAAATTTTAAGAATTTTTCAGAAGTCTATGAAACATCCTGGAAATTCTGGAGTTCTGAATCTTCCTCCAGAATGTGAGAAAATTCATTTTTTTTTAACAATTATGTATTAGCCATATAATGCGGCAAGTATTTTTACAGGTACTAGTGAAAATCAATGAACAATACAGAGAAAAATCCCTGCCATTATGGAGCTCACATTCTATTTGGAATAAATTTGTAATAATGGTGTTCAGACCAAACTCAGTATCAGAATTACATAGATTTTCATCTGTATATTAATCTGTGTATTACTCTCTGGTTATTTCATCTGGGTATTCATTCAAGGTCCCTCCGGAGGTTTCATTAAAACTTGTCTATATGAAAGCATTGACGTGCTGGAATTTAGCTTCTTGTAACACCTGAATCTACTCTGTGAAACAATGTCTTCTGTGTATCCTCTGTCAGGGAGGTTGAGGACCTTGGGAAGGTAGGCTGAAGGTGTGCTACATTTGACCCCGCTATATGTCTTCAGTTTGTTTCCAGAGAGATTTTTGGCTAAATGCTTGAGAGGTTAAAATAATCTTGAGGGCAGGGGATGAAGGGGGAGGCCAGCTTTCAGTGACTGGGACTTGGTAGGGAGGAGGAAGAGAAAAATTGAATTATTCCACAGTTTATGTATAGAATGATAAGCCTATCACTCTTCTATTTCATGCTACATAATCAATAATAATAATAAAAAAATACATTCTGGATAGGGTGTCCTACATAAATACCAAACAATATTTGCTATAAGAGTTTCAAGTCTGGGCAGGGTTATTTAAAACAGTCGAATTGTGAACAGTTTAACTTTAGCACTAGGTTAAAATTACAGAAAGATAACTTTCACTCATCTAGGAAATCAGTTTTATTTCTTAGCCTACATAAAATTCAAATGGGCCTTAGGAGAGGTGTGAAAAGAAAACTGGAAAGGCCATTTGGAATTCTAATTATTCATATATGAAATATATATATATTATCTACTGGTATATTAAAAATGCCACTGGATTTCAAATTCACATTTCAATAAAGAAGCCCTTTACAATATGAATTAGTAGAATAATTTAAGTATAAACTTGGACTCATCGGTATGTAAAAAATTAGAAAAACATTTATCATAATTTTTTTTACTACTACTATTCATGTAAAGGAGATGTTGGGTTTTTATAAGCAGAGGTAGCAACTTATGTCTAATATATAGTTATATACATTCCCAACATGATTTCATACATAAATATTTCATTAATATAAATAAGGAGAAAAAGCCCACATTCCCCCCTACGACTCTTCATGTTAAAAAAGAAATACCCTAGTTCTCTTGGTAAAGTGACAGAAAACTATTTAGTCTTTGCAGATACATTAACGGGGGGGAGGGGTGACTAGGGCACCATTAAAGCAACTGGAACAAGTAATTTACAAAAAGCACCTCTTACTAGTTTGAAGAGTTAATATATTTCTCTCCTCTGAAATGAATGATTTCTTTTTAGTTGTTAGCAACATAAAAACCAGTACATAGCAGGCATCATGAGCAATGGATCCTCTTAATAAAAATGAGTAATAGGTACATATTTATATATATATATCCACATGTGCACAACACAACACACATAGTGATTTCCAGCCATACCTTAACTTATGCTTTCTGAAACACAAGAGACTGCCTCCACTAGAATGTTCCCTAAAATCAGGAGCTAAGCTCCACTCAGGGATAATGATGACAAGCTGATGACTGATCTTCACTGGATGTCATATTACAGAATCTTCTGATCCCTACCAAAACAACAACAATAATAATAACAACAACAATAAACCATCATTCTAATGCTTGAAAATGAAAGTGGTAGTCGCTCAGTTGTGTCCAACCCTTTGCGACCCCATGGACTGTAGCCTGGCAGGCTCCTCTGTCCATGGAATTCTCCAGGCAAATACACTGGAGAGGGTAGTCATTCCCTAACCCAGGGATCGAACCCAGGTCTGCTGCATCTCCTGCATTGTCAGGCAGATTCTTTACCACTGAGCCACCTGGGAAGCCCTATTCTAAGCTTACCATGTGAAACACTATGCTATATACTTTGCATATATTATGCATTTAATCCTAACAAAAACTCTCTGAGACAGGTATTAGTATTATCATGAATTAACAAATGCGGAAGCTGAGAAGAGGTTAAAATACTTGACTATTGCCACCACTTCTAGTAAGAGGTGAAGTTAAATTTCAAATCCCAGTCATCTGTATTTAACACCTGTTCCTTCTAACACCTGTTCCCCAGTGGCTCAGCAGTAAAGAATTTGCCTGCAATGCAGGAGGTGTGGGAGACATGGGTTCAACCACTGGGTTGGAAAGATCTCCTGGAGAAGAGAACAACTACTTACTCCACTATTCTTGCCTGGAGAATTCCATGGGCAGAGAAACCTGGCCCATGTGGTCCATGGATTGGTCCATGAAACCAGGATGTGGTCCATAGGTTGGCAAAGAGTTGGACACTACTGAAGCGACTAAGCGCGCACACACACACACACACACACGCATGCACTTCTAACTGTATACTACCTAGTAGCAAAAATGTTATGTATTCACTTCGTTATGGGTAAAATGAACTCTAAAGCTAGTGTTGGTAGCAAAGGATAGTTGAAGCTAACATAGTCTCTAATATCAAGAAACTTAATTTCTAATTAGAGAAACAAGATATAACTACATATACGTGGTAGAATATACAACTGGAGCCCAAGGAATGGTGCAGATAATAAGTACTAGGAGAGTATGGAGGAGAGGATGGTCAGAAAAATGGATTAGTGACATCTCATGGTGGTGGTAGATTAAGCTAGGATTTAATGAATGGGTAGGTTTGAAAGAGTAAAGGGAAGAGTTTAGATTCAATACTGTGCTCCATATTTGTATATTCAACTATTCATCAGTCATCGAACTTAGCTATGTAAAGTGAAAGTGAAAGTGAAGTTGCTCAGTAGTGTCTAACTCTTTGTGACCCCATGGACTGTAGCCTACCACGCTTCTCCATCCATGGGATTTTCCAGGCAAGAATACTGGAGTGGGTTGCCATTTCCTTGGCCAGAGGATCTTCCCAACCCAGGGATCGAACCCAGGTCTTCCGCATTGTAGGCGGATGCTTTACCATCTGAGCCACCAGGGAAGTCCTATGTAAAAGCTACCTCAAATAAAAAGAAAACGTGCAAAGCTAATATGACTATCATTGCCTCCAAACCCAACCCTCCTCTTGCCATTTCATTTTAGTTTCTTGTGCAGAAACCTGAAACCTAGGAGTCACCCTGCCAACCCCAGATTCAACACATCAAACCTGGTCATTCTTATTTCTTAATTATACCTTGAACCTATCCAGTTCTTTCCTTTCCACTTTCAGTAATCCATGGTTTAAATGACTGCAATAACCTAACTGGCCCCCTTGCTTCTAATCTTGTTCACCTTCTAATACATTCTCTGCATAGCCAACAAACATATGATAAAACTAACCACATCTCCTCCTGTCAATACCTTCCTGTAATGTTCAGAGTAAATCTGAAAGTCCTTAATATACTGTTCAAAGCTCCTATATGATCTGGCTTCCTATTTCTCCAGTCTCTTTCTTCCTCTAGCAATACTGCACTTCTTCTACTTTCTCATCCTCCTCTTCACCTCATGATATCTATGCATACTGTTCCCTCTTTTCCTTCTCATTGCTTTACTCTTTACCTGGTTAATTCCTTCTTCTCTATCAGATGACACCTCACTTCTTTGGCCCTTCAGTCTGGATTAGATCCTTCTTTCTTCATAGCACTTATCACAATTATAATTTCAGGATTATTTACATAATTATGTGATGACTGTGTAAAATGACACAGAATGTGAATTCCTTGAGAGTAGCGACCATGACTGTCTTAACCATCATTGTATATAGCCATGTCCAAAATAACTTTTTATACAAAGAAGCATCAGCATATATTTGGTGAATAAAGGAGTGCATTGGGAATGCATACTAAGCTAAGACAGTACTATAAGCAGACAGTGGGAATGAGAATGTCAGAACTAGGGAACTGATGATAGCCTGAGAGTAGCTTCAAGACATGGTTCTTTGCTCAAGAAATAAACCAGCTTTTCTGGATTATAGAGTTCATACAGAGGGTGAAGAGAAACTAAAGAGCCTCTTGATGAGGGTAAAAAAGGAGAGTGAAAAAGCTGGCTTAAAATTCAATATTCAGAAAACTAAGATCATGGCATGCAATTTCATAACTTCAAGGCAAATAGAAGGGGAAAAAATGGAAGTGGTGACAGACTTTATTTCTTAGGCTTCAAAATCACTGCAGACAATGACTGAGCCATGAAATTAAAAGATGCTTGCTCTTTGAAAAGAAATCTATGACAAACCTAGACAGTATATTAAAAAAGCAGAGACATTGCTTTGCCAACAAACCAGTCAAAGCTATGGTTTTTCCAGTAGTCATGTAAGGATGTGAGAGATGAACCATAAAGAAGGCTGAGCACCAAAGAATTGATACCTTCAAACTGTGGTGCTGGAGAAGACTTCTGAGAGTCCCTTGGACAGTAAGGAGATCAAACAAATCAATTCTAAAGGAAATCAACCCTGAATATGCATCAGAAACTGATGCTAAAGCTCCAATTCTTCGGCCACCTGATGCAAAGAGCTGACTCATTGGGAAAGGCCCTGATGCTGGGAAAGATTGAGGGCAGGAGGATAAGGGGCCACAGTGGATAAGACGGTTAAGTGGCATTACCAACTCAATAGACATGAGTTTGAGCAAACTCTGGGAGATAGTGAAGGATAGGGAAGCTTGGTGTGCTGCAGTTCATGTGGCTGCAAAGATTTGAACATGACTTAGCAGCTGAACAACAACATAAACAGTGAAAGAGCTTCTCAGGTAGTGCAGTGGTAAAAAGTTCTCCAGTCCAGGCTGGATGCATGAGACAAGTGCTCGGGGCTGGTGCACTGGGATGACCCAGAGGGATGGGATGGAGAGGGGGTGGGAGGGGGGATCAGGATGGGGAACACATGTAAATCCATGGCTGATTCATGTCAGTGTATGACAAAAACCACTACAATACTGTAAAGTAATTAGCCTCCAACTAATAAACATAAATGGAAAAAAAAAAGTTCACCTGCCAATTCAGGAGACATAGGAGATGAGGGTTCAATCCTTGGGTCGAGAAGAATCCCCTGGAGAAACAAATGTCAACCCACTCCAGTATTCCTGCCTGGAAAATCCCATTAACAGAGGAGCCTGATGGGTTACAGTCCATGGGGTCGCAAAGAATCAGACACAACTGACCATGAACAAAACAAAATAGAGGGTGAAAAGAAAGATGATACTGTGAAGGAAGATTGTGAAGGACCTTAATAAGGTAAGTATTTCAGAATTTATTCTATAGGCAATAATAGAGAGCAGCTGAAGGCTTGAGGTGGTTCAGATCTGCCTCTTGGTTATCTGTTGCTCTCATGACTGCTTGTATGTTCTCCATTTTAGCCAGGAGTTTCCAAATATCTGGCCTTACCTTCAGTATATATGGACCAGCTGTGTTTGGAGACATTCCTGCCCAATG
This sequence comes from Muntiacus reevesi, assembly GCF_963930625.1. Classification (NCBI taxonomy): domain Eukaryota; kingdom Metazoa; phylum Chordata; class Mammalia; order Artiodactyla; family Cervidae; genus Muntiacus; species Muntiacus reevesi. The sequence continues at coordinate 125,866,376 of NC_089271.1, read as the reverse complement.
GAACTGCCACATGTTTGAATGACTGACTCACTGTGATTTCCCCAGTGACCATTCTATCTGCAGTCTCACTTTAAGGAAACCACTTTTTACCACTATTTTAAACTTCTGATTGAAAAAAAATAAGCTCCTATCTGTTTTGCAGTCTTAGTCACAGTGACTGTTTAAGAGGTGGACAACTGATCTAGTCTGGGACTTAGGCCAGGAGAATCCAGATATGTCCTCAGGTTTTCTTTGTTTTTTTTTTTTTTAATGTTTATTGTAAGTAGGTAGAAGAGACCCTTTCCTCTTAGTCTGCTACATAGGTTGACAGCCCAGAGCAGTCAGCACTGGCTAGATTTCCAATTTGTACATAATGAAGGTAATATGCAGAGAGAGAGCTAGGCATAAGGATCCTTGATAGTGCTTAAGTCAATGCTTTAGGCCTGTGTTCTAGCTTTCCTTAAGACCATGCCCACCTTGTTGAATGGATACTAGCCAATAAAAATTTGTCTTCTCTTAAGTTACTTGGCTTTGGGTTTCCATCATTGCAATCAGAGTCCTGATTACGAAAAAAAAATTCAGATGAAATAGGTATAGAGTTGGATTTGGGAAATGTCTTCATGGTCAAGTCTCTGCTAACGGATGCTTGTATCTCATCCCTTATCCCCACACAAATTTACTGGCTCTTGTTTTTTGACTTGGATTTTTAACTGTCCTTGGGTATATCACCTGTACATCCCAGGACCAAGGGGAGAGCCTGATCCATAATCAGTGCCTTATAACTATCTATTGAATTGAACTCTGATAGATTCCTCCTGTAGATTTTTAATTTTCCTATTATTTCAACTCCAATAAGCCTGGTTGATGAGCTTGTTCTGCTAGTTGACCACACTATTCTGCTGCCTTCTGATATGATCTTACTCTGGACACCCCTGTCTAACTTATTCACCCTTTGCTTCCTTCTAGTACATTCACTGGCTCATCTGACTTTCTCACCTTTATCAAGAAAAATTAAGTCACTTGGCTCAACACTACTCTGTGGTAGCCAAGTCAATATATGCTCAGGGCTCTCTATATTCTGACATTAGCTCTGCCCCTAGGAATGAAACAGAAAGGGAATATCAAACTTATAAGATCTGGACTCAAAATTTCAAACCCACTTTCTGATGCTGGTTTCTCAAAGTTAACCAAAGAGAAAACTTGTCTACATGTTTCCTTTTTTCTATCCAAACTCTTTGGACTGAGTTTCATATCCTGGTTTGGGCTGTCTCTGAAGTATAGGAATTAATATTTACATGTATGAATTTAGGAAGAGGAAGACATCTCAATGAAGATATCGAGAACTTGAGTCAGGGAGTAGCCAATTTTCTAACAGAAGCAAGGAAAAATGTCATGTTGTGGTTCTAAGTGTGAAGAGAAATTTTAAGAAAAATAAACTGCCTATTAGCTATTCAGCCAAGTGAAAGAGGTCTTACTCAACTCAATGTCAAGGAAGAGATTGAAACTGACATTCAGAAAAGGTCTATTTTGTGCTAAGAAAGTTTTATATATATTTCACATTTAAAGGTATAATCATCACAATGACTCGGAGAGGTAGCCATTATTAACTTTATTTTACACATGAGAGAACATGGTCAAGCTGAATACCCTGGCATTGTCAATTTTTAAAAATGGAGCTACAATTTGATCACATATCTGTTTGACTCTGACGTCTCTTCCTGCCTAGCCTGAATAAGCCAAACCTTCAAGTACCTATACTTCAACAACTATTCAGTATTTGAATATTGTCCTTAAATTCAAGTAATTTTTTTGCATAGAAAGACCAACCTCTCTATATTTGTCTGTTGAAAGTTAAAATCATTCTTCAAGGTTTACTTCAAATTGTCTCATTTCAAAGTTTTGGTCTAACCAATTAGTGTTGTAATTAGAGTTTTATTTTACTCGTTACTAAATAGTCATTATTAAATGCCTTATAGTATTTCTCTGTTTTGTCTCTTTCTTCTATTACCAGATAGTCATAGAATGAAGGCTTAAGAATGTTTCTCAGATATCACACAGAAAAGGAGTCATTTTAAAAAGACTTTCAATAATTAGAGGTTGAATTTTTATAAGAAAATATGGTTAACTCAGAATCAGTCCAAAATATGGATTTTTATGTGAATTCCTCACTCTCTAAGCATCATGTTAACTGATATATATGACAAGTTCTGCAACTCATCTCTCTCACCTCTCAATACTATATCATGGACTTTTTCCATGTCAGAATATATGGATCTGCTCCATTCTTTTTAATTTTGTTGTTGTTCAGTGGCCAAATCATGTCCAACTCTTTGCAACCCCATGGACTATAGTGGGCCAGGTTCCTCTGTCCTTCACTATCTCCTGGAGTTTACTCAAATTCATATCCACTGAGTTAGTGATGATATCTAACCATTCATCCTCTGCCACCAATACTTGTAAGGAATTCCATTATCTGATGATATCATAATTTATTAACCAGACTTTCATGTTTAGCTTGCTTTGAAGTATTTACTATTACAATCAAGGTTCAATCACTATCCCTGTACACATATCTTTCTGCACTCTTGATATTTTTATGTAAGTTAAACTCCTGAAAACCTGATTGCTGGTCACAGCACATATGCTTTTTAAGATTTGTTAGATTCTGCCAAGCTATGCTATGAAAGATTATTCTAACTCACATTCCTACCCAACAGTGTGCCCAAGAGCCACCTTCCTTATGTCCTTAAAAACAGTAGATTTTATCAGCCATCTTTTTGTTTCTTTTGCCAAATATGAAGGTAAAAATGCTATTTCATTCTTATTTGCATTTTATTTATATGTATTTACATTTGTATTCTTTTTATTTGAGTGTCTTTTTATATATTTATTGGTAATATGTAATTCTTTCATTTGTATATGGAATGTTCTAGCCTGTTTCATTTTAGATGTGTCAAATATTATCTCCCAACCACTTGCTTCTCCTTGTTGCTTGTGTGTGTTAGTCGCTCAATCCTGTCCGACTCTGGGAGCCCATGGACTGTAGCCTGACAGGCTCCTCTGTCCATGGAATTCTCCAGGCAAGAATACTGGAATGGGTTGCCGTTCCCTTCTCCAGGGGATCTTCCCAAACCAGGGATTGAACACAGGTCGCCCGCATTACAGGCAGATACTTTATTGTCTGAGCCACCAAGGAAGCCCTGGTGCTTGTTGCTTATGTGTGTTCAATTTTTATGTCATCAAATCTGCCCATTTTTGTCCTTTATAGGTTCTGGGTCTCATGCTTCACTTAGGAAGGCCTTCTATAAAACAGGATTATTTTTACACATTTTTCCATTTAACCCCACCCTCCCTTCATTAATGACTGAATTATGCTAGCAACCGAGGCTCTGACTCCATCAAGAGAGATCTGCTCACCAAGAAACACTGCTGCTTATTTCTCTTTCTCAGTTCACTTATACTATATGATTTTTTTTAATTACCAAAAAATTTCTCATTATAATGACTCAAACAATACAGATGTTCAGAAAGACAAAATGAATTAATAGGTCCTTATCTGCCTCTTCCAATCCCATTACAAGGCAACTGATATTCATCATAGAGTGAGTCTTTCCTTACCTTTCTGTAGGCCCATAAACATATAAATATATAGACACATATGAAAACTTTCCTCTTATTTTTATGAAAATGAGATATTTTATAAATTACATTTGTTTATTTTACTTAATGATATAAGATGGGAATGTATGAGAGTGATGTGTGTGTGTGTGCGCGCGCGCTAAGTCTTACTTCAGTCTTTGCGACTCCCGGGACCACAGCCTGCTAGGCTCCTCTGTCCACAGGATTCTCCAGGCAAGAATACTTGAGTGGGCTGCCATGCCCTCCTCCAGGGGATTTTCTCCACCCAGGGATTGAACCTAGGTCTCCTATATCTCTTGCATTGCAGACAGATTCTTTACCACTAGCGCCACCTGGGGAGCCCATGAGAGTAATATACTTTATGAATTTGGGCATGTCCTCAAACATCTCTCTCTCTACAAATCAACAGGTGAATGATATCCTGATTGAGTTATAATAAGATGGGTGGATTGAAGTCTTTTTTCCTTGGAAATTTCTAGATGCTATTATATTATATTCTAGCTTCTATGATAGAGATGAGAAAATCAATACTGTCTTAATTTTTTCCTGTGTAGATAAGAAAAAAAACCAATATCTCTAGATAAGAGACAACCAATACCTGTCTTAATTTTTTTTTTCTTTACTGTTTCTGCCAGGAAACCTGCAAGATTTTCTCATTATTTTTGGAGTTCAGGAAATTTATCAATGTATATTTAAGTGTAAAACGAAGAACTTTTTTTCTATACACCTTTTTGTGGAGCCAACTTTTAGCTTTTAAATTCTTTAAATAATTTTAGCTAGTTGTGTATGACTACTTTCATGAGATATATGTATTTTTTCTTTTTTGTTCCCCTGAGTTGCATGTTTCTTCCAATATTTCCTTAAATTCATTTAATGCCATAATATTTCCTTTGTGATGTTTTTTAACCACACCCTTAGGTTTTTTTATGAAGTAATCTCAGTTTTACTTTTGAATAATTTTAAATGTTTAGACTTCATTTTTGATACAAAAATTATTTATTGAAAATATTTTATGGTTACAAGATTTTATTTTTTAAAATATTTTTACTGTCCATTTCTAAGTTTTATAAATTTCATCAGAGAATGTTACCTATCAGTTCGCTACTTGGGAATTGATCAAGGTTTTTCCTGTGGCAAAGTACATAGTCAGTTTTTGTAAAGGGCCCAGGGCATAAGATATGAATGTGCATTCTTTTCCATTGGAGTATACAATTCTATGTATTTGTCAAAATATTAGGTCAAGTTACTTAATTATATTTTTTAAATATATTGTATTATTTTTGCTACCTATTTTTCAAATTCTGAGAGCTGTATTCCACAACTGTCTTTGTAGTTTTACTAAATGTTTCATGTATCATTCAAATAGTTAATATAATAAATATTTATTCAATAAATGAATACATGTAGGTTCTATTTCAAGCTTTTGACCTTAAATACCACTTTATTTGATATTGGCATCTCTCTACTCACTATTTATTGAAAGTTTTCTTGCACCTCTTTTTCCATTCCTTTATTTTAAAACATTGTCACCATTTTGTTTAATGCTTCTCTCTTATATGTGTACCTAGTTAAAATGTTATAAATCTGTGTGTTTTATTCTGGGAATAAGAGATGTCAGCTCACTTTTATTATTGTGAAAAACCCAATGTTTTAGTCAGTGTAATAATTATTATTCATTATATTTGTGGTTGGCAGAATAATGGCCTCTCCAAAGATGTTTATGTCCTAATCCCCAGAACCAGTGAATATATTAGGATTCATGGCAAAGGGGAATTAATATTGCAGATGGAATTAAGGTTGCTAATCAACTGACCTTAAAAGAGGGAGACCATCCTGGATTACCTAAAGTGTATCTAATGTAATCTCAAGGCCCTTAAAAATAGAAGTGAGGCAGAAAAGGAGACAAAAGGATATAGAACATTGGAAAAAGGATCAACTAGATGTAATTTTGCTGCTTTTGAAGGTGGAGGAAAGGGCCATGAGCCAAGGAATGTGGACAGCCTCCAGAAGCTGGAAAAGACAAGGAATCAGATTATCTTCTAGAAGCTTTAAAGAGAAACATGGCATTGCCGATGATACCCTGATGCTAGCTCAGTGAGACTTATTTAAAACTTCTGACTTCCGGAACTGTAAGATAACAGATTTTTGTTGTTTAAACCCAGTAAGTTTGTGGTGATTTATTACAGCAACAAGAGAAAACTAATACAATATTGTAAAATGTAGATAACAGTATGTTTCCAAATAACTGGGGGCAGAGGGGAGGGGCTGATGGGATAATGAGAAAATGTCAATTCCAGAATTAAATAAGGATATTAATATTCATCTTTGTTATTTATTCGTTCCATTTCCTTATTTAATTTTTTAATTAAAAAATTTATATGAAGATAATTGCTTTTACAATATTGTGCTGGTTCCTGCCATACATCAAAATGAATCAGCCACAGGTATACACGCGTCTTCACCATCGCGAACCTCCCTCCGATCTCCTACCCTGTCCCACCCCTCTAGGTTGTCACAGGGCACTGGGTTGAGCTCGCTGTGTCACACAGTAAATTTCATATGGCTTTTCCTCCCTTATCTGCTGCTTCACAGCAATTTTTAACTTTCCTGGTATCTTTATTTTACAGTATATCTCAATACAAATAAACAAAACCTGTCAGTTATAGTGGCCCATTCCTCAAACAATAATACTAATGGGAGGTTTACTATTTTTTAATGTATAACGAACACATAACATGAGGGTTAGCCCCAGGGACAGAGTAACAGGAAATTGGTGAAATTTAACCTTATTTCACTTTCATGTCCCCATTTTACTGTCCCTTTCCTTTATCCCCAACCAAGGATAGACTGTCCAAGGCTCTCCACCAAAGCCATCCCAGACATGACCCTCCCGGTGACTCTCTTATATTTGGACCCAATTATTCTGTCTCCCCTTAAGAGTTACCTGTTCTGTGTCCTGCGTCTCCAGGGACTTGCTCTATGCTCCATAACACTTTGGCATGCAAACCAATGAAAGATTTCATTCTGCTAATGAAGCCTGGATTTAGAAAGGACAGAGGAACCAGAGATCAAATTGCCAACATCCGTTGGATCATGAAAAAAGCAAGAGAGTTCCAGAAAAACATCTATTTCTGCTTTATTGACTATGTCAAAGTCTTTGGCTGTGTGGATCACAACAAACTGTGGAAAATTCTTCAAGAGATGAGAATACCAGATGACCTGACCTGCCTCCTGAGAAATCCGTATGCAGGTCAAGAAGCAACAGTTAGCACTGGACATGGAACAACAGACTGGTTCCACATCGGGAAAGGAATAGGTGAAGGCTGTATATTGTCACCCTACTTATTTAACTTATATGCAGAGTACATCATGAGAAATGCTGGACTGGGCCTCTCCTTTGGGGTCTGCCTGCCTTCATACCTCGAGGGTGTACTTTCCTTTGCTTGCTGAATAAAATTCTGAACTGTAACAGAGCTGTAACACTGGTCTGCTGTTTCAAATCTTTGCTGTGGTGAGACAGAACCAAGAAACTTTCATACTCCCCTAACATATCTGGTGCCGTTTCTGGGATTTAACCTGGCTGAAACAACCTTGGCTTAGACCCTGTGAGACGGAGGCCAAGCCCAGCAGAAGCCCAACAAGGTGAAAACTCTCTCTGTGGAAGCTGAACGTGAAGAAAACCCAGCATAGCAGAAGGAACAAGAAGCCCAGCGTGCTGGAAACCAGGATAGCAAAAACAAACTTGGCAGAAAGCTCACATGGCTCAACCTCAGATTCCAGACCTCCAGCTCACATGGCTCAACCTCAGATTCCAGACCTCCAGTTAAGGTCAACAAGCTATAATATGCAGTGCCAGTTTAACAAGGATATATAAAACCACACCCGACCATGGAAAATATCACTCACCCTTACATGGACACTGCTATAAGGACTCTAAAGCTTGAGACTAGCAAGGGTGGGGGTGGGGGTGGGGGTGGGGTGGGGAGTGCTCCTAGCCATCCCAGCTCAGCAGGAAGTAGTTAGAGAGACCTCGATGCCCCTACTCCCAAGGAATTTTGTTTCCCATCTCTTGAGGGGGGAATGTTATGTAGTTAGAATAGGAAAAAGAGTCCAAAATGGCTGTGGCTAATGGACAAAGAAAGGGAAAAGCCTGCAAAAACAAGAACGAAAGAATATCTGCAGACCAGAATGAGAACTTCAGGTGAAACAAATACACCCTCTTCATGGCTAACCCAATTTGCATAGGGCAGGCTCAGGGCGGGGAGGAGACAAACTTATAAAAGGAGGAAGCCAAGATAGATTGAGGCCTTTCCTCGGCCCGCCTTCATGCCTCGAGGGTGTACTTTCCTTTGCTTGCCAAATAAAACTCTGAGCTGTAATGAGCTGTAAAAAAAAAAAAAAGAAAAAAAAGAAAGAAAGAAAAAAAAGAAATGCTGGACCAGAGGAAGCACAAGTTGGAATCAAGATTGCTGGGAGAAATATCAATAACCTCAGATATGCAGATGACACCACCCTTATGGCAGAAAGTGAAGAAGAACTAAAGAGCCTCTTGATGAAAGTGAAAGAGGAGAGTGAAAAAGATGACTTAAAACTCAACATTCAGAAAACTAAGATCATGGCATCTGGTATCATCACTTCATGGCAAATAGATGGGGAAACAAGGAAAACAGTGACAGAATTTATTTTCTTGGACTCCAAAATCACTGCAGATAGTGACTGCAGCCATGAAATTAAAAGATGCTTGCTCCTTGGAAGAAAAGTTGTGACCAACCTAGACAGCATATTAAAAAGCAGAGACAGTACTTTGCCAACAAAGATCCATCTAGTCAAAGCTATGGTTTTTCCAGGAGTCATGTATGGATGTGAGATTTGGCTTATATAGAAAGCTGAGCGCTGAAGAATTGATGCTTTTGAACTGTGGTGTTGGAGAAGACTCTTGAGAGTCCCTAGGACAGCAAAGAGATCCAACCAGTACATCCTAAAAGAAATTGGTCCTGAATATTCATTGGAAGGACTGATGCTGAAGCTGAAACTCCAATACTCTGCCCACCTGATGCAAAGAACTGACTCATTTGAAAAGATCCTGATGCTGGGAAAGATTGAAGGCAGGTGGAGAAGGGGACAACAGAGGATGAGATGGTTGAATGGCATCACCGACTCAATGGACATGAGTTTGAGTAAGCTCTGGGAGTTGGTGATGGACAGGGAAGCCTGGCATGCTGCAGTCCATGGGGTCGCAAAGAGTCGGACATGACTGAGCAATTGAACTGAACTGAATAAAGTCTATATTATATATATATATGGGACAATGGCTTCACCTTTTTTCCTAAGTGGTTTGCTTTCCAAAAGGGAACAATAACTATACTCAAAGAAATGACTCTCTAAGGCTGGGAATCCCAGGCATTGTGTCAGGCTACATAGGGAAACATTTGGGGCTGGAATAAAGGAAGGGGACTCCATGGCATACTTCACCATGCACTACGTAATTGAGCTCCTACTACATTTGTGTGAAATCAAACAAGTAACAAGAGTAGGAACCACTAAACAGGACTTAAAGGCTATTGTGCCTCAGGGCAGCTCTAGGACAGCTATATGGACAGATAATTGGGGCTGTGAGCTGACAAAACAACTTGTACCTACAACATTAAACACAACTGTAATTCACTCTGTCTCTAGCAGAGATTCTGTTGTTTACCACTATAAAATAAAAGCTATAAAAACATAAATATTAAGAGAAATAATTGAATAATGCAATAGGTTACCTTATATTACAGAATACTAATAAAACCTTTTATATTATAGAAATACATTTTAATAATGCTATGCTTAAGAATAATTATACTCTGAATGATTTTCATGAAAGAGTTCTTTTACTACACCCCTTTCTGCATTATCATTGGATTTCTCTCCTCACCAATATTAGCTTAATAAATTATTTGGATTTTAAAGGCTAGGGTGAAAAATAGGCTTAACTAAAACATGGACTTCTAAACTGGCTTTCATGCTTCCATATTGGCAGAATTTAACTACCATTATGAATGACTTGCTAGTTATACTGCTTTTATTTTGTATGCATGCTTGAGACTTAACATGTTTAGCATGTTTCATGTTTTCTTTTTGTTCATAAAGACTCACTGGATCATACTTTTAAGTGGAAAAATAAAGGAGTTAGTGTGCAGCCTTGATTATTATTTACATGGTTGCTAAACCATAAAAAATACACAGAGAGAAATATATGAAGAAAGAAAACTTACTGAAACATAACTAAGGCTTTCAAATAGTTAAAAGCTAAAAAGAAAAATAACATTTAAAACTGAATTTTCAACACTGGATCATATTTGGGAATTGGAAGGGGCTTTTCAGACCATGTGTTCCATCAAGTGACACATTCAAATACCGGCATGGATCAGGTACATAAGTGAATGTAAGTAAGGGAAGTGGGTGGGTCACAGCTGTAACAATTGGTGGATAGTCAGAAAATACACTCTGTCTGAAAGAGGCGCTACTGCTCAGCTGCAGCTGGTGTTGAAAAGTGGTAACACAGGCCAAGGTGGGGGGTGCCAGACTTTCTAATACTTAAAGACAAATTGGAATTCAATAATTTTGTATGAAATCGTTTACTTTTCAATACTGATAATTACTTCAGTTTTTAAAATGTTACTGTCTGCAAGACATACAGGGTGCCTAATATACCAGATTTAAATTTCTGATCAAGTCCAACCTTTTTCTTTTGCAGAAAGGAATATGGAAACATCGATGAAGTCACATAAGTGCTTAGCCACATGTAGTAGAAAGAAAATGGGTTTTGAACTCAGGTAGATCTGAGTTTCAATTCTAATTTTGTTATGCAGCCACTATGTAACCTTAGGCAAGTTTCTTAAACTCTGAGTCTAGTTTCCTTCTCTTTAAAAGAAAGATAATAATATATATTACATAAGATATTATAAAGATTATATAAACATAACATGTGGGAGGTGCCTATAGTGAATCTTGATACATAGAAATCATGCACTATTCTAGCCTCATTCATCACTCTATGTCCCTACCCTGCTTTATTTTTTATCTAATAGTAATTCTTTGCACTTGTAAATATATTATGTCCCACCTCCTACTAGAAAGTTTCATTAGGGTAGGAAATTTGTCCATTTTTTCACTGTTTTATTCCAGGCTCTAAAAAGTATTGGCAGACATATAATAGGTGTTGAATAAATATAGACTGAATAGATTAATGTTTTCAACAAACAATAATGTCTTTGATGCCTTCCTTTAATGAATAAACAAATGCAAGTACATGCATGTGTATGTTGTTCAAGCTTATAATGCAAGTTAATAACTGCACCTTGAACTTAAATTCGTATCAACTTCCTTCTTTAGTATTATTTTCATAGTATTAATGAAATCTGCAAAAATTATGCAATGTCCAACATGGACATAATTCTCTTTTGAGTTTATAAAGAACACAACCTTTGAGGAAAGAAGCCTTTTAAAAACAGTCTATTTCTTTCACTTCTACTGAATTTGATGGTTAAAGGCACTTATAGTACTCTATTGATTCTCACAGGCTTTTCATCCTGACAAAAAGTCTATTCACTGGCTTTATGAATCATAATAACAACTCTACATATATCTAGCTTATTGTACTTAAAAATACTGTTAAATGAACACTAATAACTATAAATTTCAACTGAATTGCATATCAACCCTGTGAAGTAAATAGGGCTGAAACTATTTTCCTCAATTTACAAAGATCAGAGACAGCCAGTGACAAGTACCTTATCTAAAGTCACAGCATGAATAACTAAAAGATCTAGCAATAGACTACAGTTTTAAAGTGGCATTTTATATCCACAGGATCTAGCCAGGACTTTCTCGCTATAGCCATCACTAGTGTATCCTATAATTTAGATTTTCCCTGCCCCTCACCCCTTATGTAAAAACTCACATATCTTAGGTCCTAGTTGCAATCCCAGTTACCACTTATACCTCTGTTGCTAAGTCACTTCAGTTGTGTCCGACTCTGTGCGACCCCATAGACGGAAGCCCACCAGGCTCCCCCGTCCCTGGGGTTCTCCAGGCAAGAACACTGGAGTGGGTTGCCATTTCCTTCTCCAATGCATGAAAGTGAAGTCGCTCCGTCATGTCCGACTCTTAGCGACCCCATGGACTGCAGCCCACCAGGTTCCTCCATCCATGGGATTTTCCAGGCAAGAGTACTGGAGTGGGGTGCCATTGCCTTCTCCACTTATACCTCTACTTAATATTAATTTAACAGGCTTTACTGACCACAGCCAGGTGAGGGACATAAAAAGGAACAAAACAAGGACCTGCCCTCAAGAGCTTTCAGTCATCAGTGTAAGATCAGTTTTTAGTTTAGGTAAAATACATTCCTTGCAACAAGTGTTTTGCCTTAAGAAATTATATAAGGAGGGGAAGAGGCAAAGATGATTACTACCTGTTAAAATCCCCTAGGGAGCTTTGAAGGTGGCTTTCCAGGTGGTGCTAGTGGTAAAAAACCCACTAGACAATGCAGGAGACATAAGAGACATGGATTCGATCCCTGAGGCGGGAAGATCCCCTGGAGAAGGAATTGGCAACCCACTCCAGTATTCTTGCCTGGAGAATCCCATGGAAAGAGGAGCCTGGTGGGCCACAGGCCATGGGGTCGCGCAGAGTTGGACATGACTAAAGAGATTTAGCATGCGAGCAGGGAGCTCTGGAAAATATCAAAGCTTGAATTAATCTAGGGTGGAGTCTGGGCAGTGACATTTTTGGAAAGTTCTTGTAGACACCCTAATATGCAGGCAGAGCTGAAAACCAGTGGTCTAAGTGAAAGAAATCATGCTGTAGGGAAAGAATGTGCATGCGTGCTAAGTTGCTTCAGTTGTGTCCGACTCTGCAACTCTATGGACTGTAGCCCACCAGGCTCGCCTGTCCATGGAATTTCCCAGGCAAGAATACAGGAGTGGGTTGCCATGCCCTCCTCCAGGAGATCTCCTTGACCCAAGGATCGAACCCACGTCCCTTGCATCTCCTGCATTGGCAGGTGAATTCTTTACCACTGAACCATAGGGAAGAAAAGAGGAAGGTAAAATACAAACAAGTAAAGACATACTTGACTTCTTTTACCCTTACAGTGTCATTTATAATTAACCTCTTTGTGATATCAATTTTCTTTAAAAGGTTTTCACTGAAGAACTAGCTTTCATGTGTCTTCATTTCCAAATTTTTTTAAAGAAAAGTATTTCCCTCTAATCGAGCAATCAGTTTTCCTTTGATGATGATATAAATATAACCAAGTTGACACAAAGTTTGACAGGGAAATAACCATGTGCATGAGTCAAAAGTGAAATAACTAATTATCTTAATGTTTAGGCATACTTCTAGTAATATTTAGTTTATGTCCTGAGTTCTCCAGAGTGCCCAACTTCTTTATTCTAGTTTCTCTTTCTTTGGGATGGCACATATTTGCTTTTCTATTTTCAACTACATCCTGGGTTTTGGGTCATTCACCTAAATTACTTTGATTTGCTTACATTTTCCTCTTGAAACATCTTGTTTCTTCTAAAAAAGAAACAAACAAAAAAAAGCAAAAACAGACAGAAATTTCCATCTTCTTTATATGCTCCACTTTTCTATAGCAAGAGTTGCCATGATATTTCATCACCCTTAGATGGAGAAATTTTGAGTGGTAGCTCTAATAAAAAGGAATGATAATTCCTAAAAGAAAATCTCTAGAAACCTAATCACAGTTGAAAACTGGAGATTTTCTCAACTGAGATAAATGCATCATCCCTCTAACAACAGAATCTAGGACTTTGTTGGGAATGGTCTGCATGACTTCTTTGAAAGGTGAGATGGAAGTCAAATATGTGCTTCTTTTACAGCTACGATATTTTTATAACTTTCTCTTCCCTCTCTAATCTGTCCAGTATATCAGTATCACATTCACCTTCTTAAAATACTCCCTTAATGATCATGGTATACTCCTATCTTGCAACTATCAATGGTCCCCCATTTCTCAATATATTTAATTCAAAATATTTGACCTGCTTGCTAAGGTCCTTTGATAATCTGGCCCAACCTTATTTTCCATTGATCTCAAACCTGTCTTCCATGCCAATCAAACTGGTCTCCTTGTTGTACTATGAAAATACCAAGTTTCTTCTTTGCCTTCCTTTGAGTTATTTTCCTCATAAACACATATCCTTTTTGCACCCTCTTTCTTTAACCTTTACCATCTTTTGAGTTAATAGGACAAGTTCTGTTTCCTTCATGAAGACGGCCCCAATCAATTGAACTAATTGATCTCTCCCTTTGCTAATATCATAAAATACTCACCCCTCCCCCTACGTGGCATTTGCTTCAATATAGCCGTGTCACTATTTTAGTTGCTTTAAATATGTCAGCCTGTTGCCCAAACTAGACTATAAAGTATTTGAGGAGATCCTGTATGGCACTTCTTTTATACCCACCTCACTGATAGGTGGGTGTTCAGTGCATGGTCAAGGCATAATAAATATTTGCTGACTGCTAACTGATTGCTGGTGTTGTCCTATAGCCTGGGCCTAGAGACACTGTCAGTCCTGTTAACAGAGGCTGTGAAATTTCTGCCAGAGATTATGTCTGCATAAAAATAAGCCTTTGGCATAAATTGCGATAACTGCCACTAGAGAATTCACCTGCAGGAAAGGGACCTCAGGCATATTACTCGGTGCTCTAGGAGGCTCTTATGCCAGCTTTTCCACTGTCATGATACAGCTAAGCCATGTGCTAATGTGATGATGTGAATTTCTTAAATAATTCACTGTAAATCTCTACCTGCTTAGTTTTCTGACATGGCTTTGGCATTCTAATTTCCAATAAGCTATGCCCTAGACTTGCCATGGATTACAAATACGTGGAAAAATTGGACATACTCTGAAAGTCAAGAATTTACCATTATAAAGAAACACTTTATTTTCTGTGAAAACTTTTTAAATTTAAATGTTCTATTTCGTTCTGCATGAGCAAAATAAGTCCTAGGTTTCACTGACATATCTATTTAGAAGGTAAAGAATGTAACTCCAAGATCTAGAACTATGAATTCTTCTCTTTGAACACTCTCTCTTTTCTTGTATTCGTTTTCTCAATTAACTTACTCTTCATCTATACTGTAACCCCTATTTCCCAGACCCTGCCCTAGTCTCCAAGTTTCGCTGTCTCCCTCTTTCTGTATCTGTCTCTCCTTGTCTTTGTTTCTTTGCCCCTCTCCATTTCCATCTGTCTCTGACCCCCCATCCCCTCCCCCCCACCCCACATACTTCACTCACCTCCCCAGGTGCAATGCAACCCATGGTGATACACTTGTCATGAACGTATTTCTTGGGAGTTCCCTAGAGGTCTAGTGGTTAGGATTCCATGCTTCCACTGCCAGGGCCTGGGTTGAGTCCCTGGTTGGGGAACTAAGATCCCACAAGCTGTGCAGTATGGTCAAAAAAAAATTCTCTTAATGTATTTCTCTAAAGCTTAAATTTTCATGTTCTCTTAATTCTTTCATCCATTTTACACTGACACAGAGTAAAACCTCAATAAAAGTGGGAGTTGTTGTTATTATTACCCTATAACTCTATCAGAAGACAAACGTGTTTTCTGCACTGTGCATTCATCACATTTACTGAAATCCCTGAAAAGCCTCATGAGAAAAGCTCTTCCACTCACACCATTTACTCCTCTGAGGCACTCACCAAGGACGCCTACCTTCTTCTAACTGTGATCACACATTCATTTTATGCACCTCCCTTAGGTACCCTAGGGGCACCCGTGTCACCCTTATCCACCTAGTGGCTTCAAAATACACGTAAGTCTTTTATTTGTCTGTACTCTGCCTCACTCAGTCCAGGTCCCTTGATTGCTTGAGTGTTAGAACAGTAGGCTTGCTTCTTTTGTATCTTATCAGGGGGCCACTATAAGGGTCCCGTGCGCTGTGAGGGCTCAGTAAATGTTGTTATACTGAGAGTCAAGTGCACGCCTGAAAGTTCCCCTTTAAAGCTGACTCTCAAATATCTACAAAATGCCCAAGGGAGCCCAACAGAGGAATAGGTAAGATTGAGCAGCATAGCTTATTAAAAATGATCTTGGCCTGTGATACAATTTCTTTTGGACTGAATTTTTCCTTAGGCTTAGGACACGTGCTAATTCTCTCTGTTGCTTTAATCATGTAGATATTAAACAACGTGGGGGCATCAAATAGTCCTTTTGAGTTATGAGAAGTACACACTATGAATAGAAACAAGGGAGGATAAAAGCCAAGCGTGTGGTGACTGGCAGTCCCAGCAGCAGGTGTCTTGACTGAGGACAGACCCCAAGATCTACTGGAAAATGCAAAAATGGAGACACCCAAAGCTGTCACAGAAGAAGGCTTCAAAACTCCATCCAAATCAAAGATGGGTACAGACTTTCATAGAGGGTTTTGAAAGGAAAATGTTAAGATTGTCTGAACTGTAAATGCACTCCATTGGAAGACATATTTTCCCTTTAAAAAACTCAACCCAAAACCCAAAGGCAAAAAAAAAAAAAAAAAAAGTCCAACAACAACAATAACATTTCAACAGAATATGAAATCCAATGAGGGAGGTTGACAGCCAAACCTTTTTTTAAAGTAATGGTAGCCAGGAAAGATGATGATGGGTTGTAAGAATTCACCACCTGGAAAAGGTAGTTACCTGGGGAGTGACAGCTGCCATAGGAAAAGTAGAACAAACACACCTGCTGTCAGGCACACCTGTTCTTTTCAGGGCGAGGAACCATGAGGCTGAAACAGCAGAAAATACCCAAGTCCAAGATAGGATGCCTCTTGTGACCCTGAAATATTGTCCCTAATTCCTCTGGAGTTATTTCCTTGGCAGGGATGGCTGCAAAGTAGCCACATAAAGTTCCACGTGCGTCTCGCAAATTTCAGAGTATCTCAAGTTGTTTTTCTGGCAGAAGGAAATTTCTTAAAGACATGAGCAGAAAAGGGAAGCAAACATTTTCTCTGGCTTTCATTGGAGAAAGAAGATAAATTGTCATGTGTCATATTAAAATATTATGTGAAGGTGTTGGAGCTGAGATGGCACGAGGCCTACAGGGACGGGCCGGGTAGAAAGAGGTAGGGGGAGAGCAGGTACAATCACCCTGACCCCTTCCCAACATACTGACCAGAAGGCCCTTCATCATCACAGAAGTGCTTGGCCTTTAAGTGTAGATGGTCACTTGTGAACATGCCATAATTTCTGGTTCCACAAAGTTACTACTTCATCACTGATGCCTGCAAAAGTCGAAGTCTGAGCTTCCACAGTCACCCAGAGAATATTGCAGCCCCATGAAAATAAATCAGACCAAAAGGGCAAGATAGCTCTGTAACAGATTAGCTACACTAGCTTTGTAAACACTCACAATGCCCTACAGGAAAGCCTGCTGCCACCAGATAAGCCAAACTAGAGTTCAATATCAGTGGCAATATTTTGTCCTGCCTTGTAAAAAAAAAAATGATATAGTAAGGGATGGAACTAATTGAGGCAGTGGCAATAGTGAGATAGAAGCAATTTTTAATGTAACTAATGTAACAGCCTGAAGATGGACTAAAAAAAAATCTAATATTTCTGAGCACCCACTAGGTCCTCTCGGTAGGTACTATAATGAATTCAAAAGACCTCTATGTCAATATAATTAAAACTATTTACAGTTCCTGCCCTTAAGGAAGCTACCATTTCTTTGGGGAGACACGCTTTATAACCAATGCTTAAGCTAGTAAATAGTCAACAGCAAGACTGAATGTCAGACAATAAAAACCATAGGAGTTCATAGAAAGTACTGCATGATACATGCGGGAAGGAAGATTTTTATCAAAGACTGGAGACTTGAATTAGGTCTTGAGGGATGGGTAGGGTTTGTAAATGCAAGAAAGAATCCCAGAAAGAATGTTTGTAACCAAGACTCAGGGGAAATATAAGATCCCAAATATGACCTTTAGCATAAGTCAGTTATTATGTTTACTCTTGAACATATGGATCAGTGGAGATATTCTTATTAATATGAAAATTAAAGTCCCTAGAGATTAAAATGAAATTTATCACAATTCATGTGAGTTTTTTTCTAAACTTGCAGAGAACGCAAACAGAAAACATTAAATTTTTTTTCTTTAATTAAATTTCAGGTATCTCTGCATTCAAGATCACAATCAGTGCCAGAGCAGAAAAGTCCCAAAAGCTGTCTCTGAATGTGTTCCATAATAACGTCACTACACTGGGTGAATTCATGTTCAAATCAATCATAAATTCTATTTAAAAATAATCTCAGGAGTAACCATTAAACCAAATCCTCCAATTCGATAGATTCTGACTCGATTATCCATGTGGTAGCACTAGAGAAAATTAACCCCTGGTTTTCACAGAATCCTCCCAGATTTTTATCTGAGAGCTGGGGCAGCAATATTAACCAGCTTGTACTTCACCTTTCCTTTCAATTACCAGCACTCTTAAGAAGATGTTAATGGGTAGTCAGAAAGCCAAAGGCTTGCAGTCACTAAAAGAAAGGCACCCACAGTCCACCAATTGGGAAAGCCTTCTTTCAACAACCCAAAGTTGTGAGGTTCTGACTCACAGACTCTGACAGAACATACCTATGACTTCAAAGAGGCTAAATTAAGTCTAAAGATGCATCAAGGGTGATTAGAGCCATCTTGAGTGACTTCTCAACTTACAAACAATACTCAATTCAGTATTTCAAAGAGTACTTTAAAAGAGGGATTAGATATTATCCACTGTTCAATTTAAAAAGATGGGTAAAATCCTCTTTAGTGTTCTACAAATCCAGAATTTGTTAAAATTCCAACAGGCTTTGTTAGAAATTTACCACTAGTGAAAAAAATACATGTAAGAAAAATTAACTGCAAGATTAAAATTTGGAGAGGAAAAGCTTAAGCTATTTAAAATCAGCTTTTAAGAATTGTTTTAAAAGCACGTATTTACATTCCAACAATTGATAATCATTCTTATCTTTTCACTAAAGCAGACACCAAAGAATCTGTTTGGCCACACTTTATTTACCCAGTTTAAGTTCCTCTACATTAAAAAAGCATGTTGTCATATTTTGCTCCATAATATTTATATGGCTACATAATACTATCTATACTATTTAGCATGATATATTTTCAATAGAAATAATTTCACATTTGTATGTTTATTCCCTAGGTCGTGTCTGACTCTTTGAGATTCATGCAGTCCACCAGGCTCCTCTGCCCACGGGATTTTCCAGGCAAGAATACTGAAGTGAGTTGCCACTTCCTTCTCCAAATTTCACATTTTCTCATACCTTTTCATTATTAAAAGAAGTATTTGCACATGGTTCAGTTCAGTTTAGTTCAGTCGCTGTCATGCCTGACTCTTTGAGACCTTATGGACTGCAGCACGCCAGGTCTCCCGGTCCATTGCCAACTCCCAGAGTTTACTCAAACTCATGTCCATTGAGTTGGTGAAGCCATCCAACCATCGCATCCTCTGTCGTCCCCTACTCCTCCCGCCTTCACTCTTTCCCAGCATCAGGGTCTTTTCAAATGAGTCAGTTCTTCGCATCAGTATTAGCGTTTCAGCTTTGGTATCAGTCCTTTCAATGAATATTCAGGACTAATTTCCTTTAGGATGGACTGGTTGGATCTCCTTGTTGTCCAAGGGACTCTCAAGGGTCTTCTCCAACACCACAGTTCAAAAGCATCAATTCTTCAGCATTCAGCTTTCTTTATAGCCCAACTCTCACATCCATACATGACCACTGGAAAAACCATAGCTTTAACTAGACGGACCTTTGTTGGCAAAGTAATGTCTCTGCTTTTTAATAAGCTTGTCTAGGTTGGTCATAACTTTTTTTCCAAGGAACAAGCATCTTTTAATATCATGGCTACAGTCACCATCTGCAGTGATTTTGGAGCCCCAAAACATAAAGTCTGTCACTGTTTCCACTGTTTCCCCATCTATTTGCCATGAACTGATGGGACCAGATGCCATGATCTTAGTTTTCTGATGTTGAGTTTTAAGCCAACTTTTTCACTCTCCTCTTTCACTTTCATCAACAGGCACTTTAGTTACACATGGTAAACATTTCCAAAAGAATAAAAAAAAGTATAGGCTGAAATGTGATACTTCCTCTATCCCTGTTCCTAAGTACTACTCCCCATAGGTAAGAGTTAAGAGTATTTGTGTATCTTTTATGAATATACATACCTATATGTGTTTGTATTTGTGTGTGTGTACCTTTGTATATGTGGATCAAAGTATAGTGCATGTGAATTTTTTGAGTGTATGCATAATATACTTCAAATAAAATTGGGAAACTTTTCACATATACTATTCTATACTTTGATAATTTTGTTTAACAATATAATATCTTGGAGATATATCTACCCACATCCTTTTTAATGGCTGCATAGTATTCCATTGTATGTAATAATTGATTAAAAAAAAAAAACAATCCCTATTGGCAGAGATTTAAGATTATTCCATTTTGTTTTTGTTGGATATAATTACAATCCTCCCCTAAAGAGATTGCATGGACTTACATTACAGAAGAATACCTGATTCTCTGTATTTTAGGTTAATAAAATTGTAATTCTTACTAATATATTCAAGCATTTTGATGAAATTCTCAGCTGGTCTAAATTAGTGAGGACCAATCACTATACAATATTTTCCTTTTATTTTGAAGACACTGCTGTTACTGTAACATACTTTGCCCTCTTTGCTGGTTTTCAGCTAATTTATACTGTTTTTGGCATCGCAGGGAGAGGAAGAATATGAAAACTGTGTTGTTCTCTGCTTTTGTATTATTTTTGACTACACAATTTGTGAGTAGCTGCTCTTGCTAGTATGTACAAAAACTAGAAACAATGATGGCAGAACAGGTAGCAAATCAATGGTGCAGCTGAAAAGAGTCAGTCTGGCAAAGGACAGGAGCAATAGAATCAAAGGCCTATGAGATTATCAAAGTAATTAATTATGAACAGTTAATTCTTTCATATCTCCCTAAACACTAGTATGTCCAGTAGAAGAAAATGAAAATATAAATGGTTTAGGAAGTAAAGAGAATATGACCACAACCATTCTTTTGAAAGGCTATATGTTAATGTTGCCCTATAATGTTAAACTGGCTGTTTAATTGCACTTATTGAAGGATTGCTTCATACGATTCCCTGTGAATTAAGGGGGAGATAATAACTGAGCAGAAATGGGGTACAAACACAATCTCTCTGGGAATAAAATACGCTTTTGTAGTAAGTGGAAAGTTCAGGGGTTAAATTAATGCTTTGAAGGCACCACTTGGACTGTGCATTCACAGCATATAATATTTGTAAATGAAAAGTAACTGTGGAATTGATTATTTAGACAGGTCACTTTTCTCAGTCTAATTCACCATCTGTAAAACTAGGTGGCTATGCTAGATGATTTCTAACAGCTATTTCACTTCTATGATTCTAATATTGAGGACATATTCAATAATCATATTATATAGCCATAAAATATTGTGATCAGAAAAATACTAAAATGCTCCTTTGCAGATTTGTCATAAGTCCATTATTGACACAATTTTCTCTAACGAATATAGTTTAGAATGCTTTCTGCTCCCCTATGCCTGGCAAGATTTGACTTTTGAACCTAACTCAGATATTATATCTTCCAGGAGTCCTTCCCTTACCCTCTGAACCCCATATTTAGTTAGATGTTTCTTCTACTACTGTCACCACACTAGATTTTAAGTTATTCATATTTTTTCAGTCTCCTCATTAGACTATAATAAACTCCTTATTAGCAGTGACTATGAGTTATTATTCCTAGTGCTTAATACAATACCTGCCACATAGCAGAGTCTAAACAAATGTCTGCTGAATTAAAGCGTGACAGTTAAACCACTCTTGTCAATTATTTGACGGTAGAAACCCTGAAACTTCTACATCATTGCCTAGTAAACGAAAACACCTATTTATAATCTCAGACATTGAATGAATATCTCTAATGAAGATGTTTAAAATAAAATTCTTATTCATAGCCTAAAACCCATTCATTTCGTAGTCTTCATATCAGTGCTCCAGTCAGAAACCTGACTCATTCTTGATTCTTTCCTCTCCCTCTCTGCTCAAACACAACCCAGAACAGAAAGTCCTGAAGGTTGTATCTCCAGAATATACGCCAATTTGTTCCACTCCCTTTAGGTTCACCTATTACATGAACCTCTGCAGTAACTTTATAATTGATTTCTGCTATCCATCTTTTGTATTCTCCAGTTATCCAAACAACAGCCAAAGTACTCTTTTAAACGTGTAACCCCCCTCCTAACCCGAATTAAAATTCATCAGTATCTTCCTATTACCCTTAAGTGAAAGACTAAAATCTTTAGCACGCCCTATAGAGCCCTAGGCCTGGCCTTTTCCTATCTCCCCAGCTTCAGAAGTAACACCTTTTCCCTCTCTCTTTGCATTTCAGCCACAGTGGTATCTTTCAAGTTACTGAAGCATACCAAACATTTTCATACCCTTGAGACTTTGCATATGCTGTTCCCCCTACACAGAGTGCTGTTCCTGGTTCTTCACCTGCTTGGCTCTTCCTTATCATCTTATCTCAATTTAAAGATGACTTCTTTATTTCATTTATTTAGTGGTTTTTTTTTTTTTTTTGGTTGCTCTGGGTCTTCATTGCTGTGTGCAGGCTCAGTAGCTGTGGCACATGGGCTTTAGTTGCCTGCAGCATGTGAAACCTTCATGGATCAGGGATCGATCCTGTATCCCCTGCATTGGCAGGTAGCTTTCCATCCACCACACCACCGGGGGAGTCCTAAGGAGGACTTTAGATAGGCCATCCCTGAGCACACTAAGTGGATCTCTAGAGTTATCATCCTATCTTCTAACAACACAATCTACTGGTTACCTTCATAGAAGTGTTTGCTGTCTATATCCCCTAGTAGACCATAAGCTCAATGAAGGTAGGGTATATATTCTTTCATTTACCACAACACTCAGCACATATATTTCAGTATGTTGAAATGTAATGCTAAGCAAATGCATAATCAATACTGATTGAAAGTACAATAATGATGACCATCTTTGTTGCAAAACCAAAACATGGTTAATTATGAGGGAGGGGTACTCTTAATAAACAGATCTTTAGTGGCTAGTCGCAAGTCTTAAAATGACTTAATTATTAATCACTTATCCACCACACCTCACACATAAATATTGGCAAGAACTACTGAAAACATTCACCCATTTATTTATTCACTCATTCACTAAACAAATGATATAGTAACATGCAATCAATGATAACTATGACAATCGATATATAGAAATGCTGTTATCATAAATGGATGGATCCAGTTAAAAATCAAACGGAACTATTGTTTACTTACTTTTTGATGAATTATATTTAAGTGCCTGTAAATCTCTCCACAGGTATGTGCTTATTCTTCCTATAAATGGAGAATAGACTCTATATGTGGAGAGTAGCATCTGTAGATTTTGCTTTATTTTTATTGTTATAAGAGTGCCTATTGCAATGCTCAGCAAACAAATGATGCTCAGGTCAGAGTGTCTCACTGTATTAACAGACACAGACCATGAACTTTTCCTTATGAAATTCAGACTAAGATTCAAATGGAGAATTTCCCTGAGAAAGCACAGATAAGAAAAACCCTAATGAGAACTAGAAAGTCAGTGGTGATGGGCACAATCACACTAGGGGAGGCACCATCATGTGGCACTGAATGCACATTCACAGTGAATTTGGGGGTGTTACTAGGCTCAACACTGTACGTATACTAAGTTTGATTATCCCTTCTAGTAGCTTACCATCCAAGATGCTGATTATACTGTAAGGAATATAAATAAATCAAGGGCTATTATTCATGCTGCCTCATATAGCAACTCGATGGGCTATGTCATTGCAGTATATTATTTGTTATTGAATTTCCTCATTTTCATCTGCTGAGCTGATTTTTATCAATACTATTACAGCTTCTTTTTATTTATAGGTTCTATTAATCTTGACTGTGTATTGTTTGCATTATGGAGTGGTCTGAAGTGTTTCTATTAAAATGATTAACATTTTTTTCACTGAGACTTAGCCAAAATACTAAAGAAAATACATTGTGATATAACCCCCCCAAAAAATATTTTTGTCCAACCCAATATGTTGGTGCAAAGGAAAACAATTTAATTTCGGCTGTAAACAAACCATTGCCCATAACATAATAAAACACAAAAACAATACAAACCCATAAATGCTTGGACATGGGTGCCATCCTCAAAAGAGCATAGCAATGAGGTAATATTTGACTATAGAGAGAAAGTAAGATTTGGAAAATATCCTCTTAAAGATAGTAACATCCTTACAATTTCAATTTCAAATTATAAGGACAAACGAGTAATTCAAACTGTTTTCAATAAGAAAAAGGATTTAAAGAGTGCCCTCATGATTTTTCTGCCTATGAGATGTCAAGTATCTGGTTTATTTAAACTGTTCAACTTTCAATTGACTATTTCAGTATAATATAAACATTGCCTAAAAATGATCTTTACAATGAGCAGGCCTGTGATATGTGTGGATGACTACCACAATTTCAGTTTTCACAATAGCCACAGTACATGAGTTGCCTCTACCAACTCCATCTTCTTACATGTCAGGAGAGGAACATAGTTTAATAAATTTGAATTGGTACCAAAAGAAGAATTGCATAAGAATGACGATAGTGAGAACCATGGTAAAATGGAAGAACTATTCTTGAAATCTCTTTTCTTCATGTAGAAGACAACTGAGAGTTTGTACAATTACTAAAAAGGTGAAAACTGCATTTGTGGATTTCTTAGTGAACATAATCTCTCCACAGATTCCTGGCTAAATTATAAAACTGCAGCATTCTGGTAAGTAATTGTATATACATCAATGCTCAAATGAAGGCATTCTGTAGAAGTTGTATGCACAATAAATCACCATCTGTACTTGGCCCTTGGAGTCTATTTGAATGCCCATTCAGTCCAAGGCGGCTGGCTAGATATGTCATTGATTTTCTTCTTCAGTGCCATCCCTGGGAAAAAGGCCAATGTTTAATAATGGAAAAGATCACAATTTTAAAAGCGAGGGAAGAAAAGAGAGGGTATTTTGAACCCACATCAGCAAGTTCCCGAAAACTAGGTACATTAACAAAGTATTCATGGACGTAGGTTAGATATAACTAAAAATATAAAAGTTAATATTCATCTGAACAAGAAAGGGCATTACAACATCTTTAACTAGGAAATCTCACTCTGATAATGATCTCCTACCCTTCTACCTATTAGATTTTATCATGGTCATAAAAATCTACTCTTCAACTTGGTGGTTCAAAAACCACAAGACTGAAGACATCTTTCTATTCTCCCAGTCTGTCAGCCCCATTCTGTTTTAGTTTATTATTAATCTCCCTTTGCTAGAGTGTAAGCTCTTGCAAGTAGGGACCATAGGGACTGTGTCTATGTTTTTCATCACTGTATGATCAACATCTAGAACAAGACATGGCACACTCTAAGCACCCAACAAATACTTATTGAATTGATGTAATTAATTGCCACAGTTGATCAGTTCATATGTGAACACCTGATGCAAACTTTATTATTCAAAGTACATTTCACAGATCCCACTCCTGGTTATAACTGATGAATCTAGGAGTGGACAGCTGAACCATGCACGAATAATCAGTCCTTGCTAACTGTTTTTGGACTTATAGCCCATAGAATAGAATCCTTTTCTCTCAGGATGGCTAGAACTCTAAGTGGAGAAGCTCATGTGCCATTATCAGCCATGTTTCTCACTCTGTGGAGAAATTCTGTGTGCATAAAAGAAAATGAAGCTTAAAGACCACTAAAAAGATTTAAAGACCACGCTGGGAATGTATGGTTCACTAGCTCTAGTTGTTCTGGATGTCAGTTACAACACTACTTTTCCAAAGTTTGATATTCAAATTTTTTTCTAAAATTTCCTGAACCAGTAAGTTCCCCCCTTCTACTTCAGTTACTTTGAGTTGACATTGTCACTTACAACCAAGATCCTAATTTATATGCTAACCTTTCCTGCAATCCTAATAGCATTTAGCATATTTGTTCCTGGCCTGTTCAAGGTCTTAATGATTCACTCTGCTAATGTCTTACTCCATTCACAACCCTCTCTCATTGAATCTTGGTAAATGACATTACCTCCTACTTAACATCGAAAACAGATGTTACAAGACATAACGAATTCCTTCTTTCATGTTTCAGAGACTAACTCTTCCATCAGTACTCTGGATCTTTACTTGAACTTTCTTTGTACATGATACTGTTATCCCCTCTTTCTGGATTCTTTGTTCTTTCTTGACTTCTGTAATACCATTTTGTCATCATTCTCCATCTTGTTCTCTAACTACTCAGCATTTTTCCTAAGCACCTTTTCCTACTGGTCTCCCCTGGTGGCTCAGATGGTAAAGAATCTACCTGCAATTCAGAAGACCCGAATTCCATCCCTGACTTGGGAAGATCCCCTGGAGAAGGAAGTGGCTACCCACTCCAGTGTCTTGCCTGGAGAATTCCATGGACAGAGAAGCCTGGTGAGCTGCAGTTCATAGGGTCGCAGAGTCAGACCCAACTGAGCCACTAACACTTTCACTTTCACCACTTCCTACCAGCCTTTTAAATGTTTATGTACACTATGATTTTGTCCATATGTTATTTTTTATGCATTCTACTCATTATATGTGCTCTTCCTCTGTGATCATATCTAATCTTATGTATCATTTAAGCATCGACAACTCCCAAATACATTTTCCAGCATCATTATTCCAAGTTTACACCTGCTGTTGCTACTGCAGCTGCTAAGTTGCTTCAGTCGTGGCCAACTCTGTGCGACCCCATAGACGGCAGCCCACCAGGCTCCCCCGCCCCTGGGATTCTCCAGGCAAGAACACTGGAGTGGGTTGCCATTTCCTTCTCCAATGCATGAAAGTGAAAAGTGAAAGTGAAGTTGCTCAGTCGTGTCCGACTCTTCGTGACCCCATGGACTGCAGCCCACCAGGCTCTTCCGTCCGTGGGATTCTCCAGGCAAGAGTACTGGTAACTTCACGCTAGATATTTCTACCTGAAAAACCTGCAAAGTCGTGTTCAAATGAGAACACTTTTTCTCCAAAACTACGCCTTTCTTGCTTCCCTACCTTGATGGTTAGCAGCACTCTTCATTGACTTACCAAAGATGGAAACCTTCACTCTTCTCTCTTCTTCATCACCCACATCCAGTCAGTCACCAGGTCCTGCTAATTCTAATTTCTCTCTTATGTATGTCTCCTTTTTCTTTACTCAGAAAGTCAATGCTTATGTTAAGCTTTTCATCATCTCTTCCTCTAGATTACTGTGATGAATTCCTAACTGGGAACTTTTTAACCTGTCATTTATTTTCCAATATGCCCACTACATTCCCAATAGAAGCCACAAAAGTTAGAAAATTTCCCTCAAAGTAAAGGAGTGCGCTTAAAGCACACCAAAGTCCACCCTTAAATCTATACATTTTCCCCCTACCAGGCTCATTATAAATGATTTGAAAGTGTACCTTTGAATGTTTCAAAGTTATTTTTATAAGGCTGTAAATAAGTAAGTAAAGTAGAAGTCTATTAGTAGCAATAAGAAGTCACTGAATACTGGTAGCAGCATTAGACAAAGAGGTAAAACAGTAGAGAAAAAGTTATGGAAATGTAGTTTAGAGAAGAATTAAGTTCTCACCTGACTTCCTGTTACAATTGGATATTGCTAGAGTTCAATCACCTCTTCTAAACCATATCTCCATGTAGACCAAGCACAATATTATATGATTAGCATATACTGGAAGTCATTGCTCTTCTCTTGTATCTTAACACAGGATCATCAATATCACCAGTTTTATTATTTTTATTTCAAATAGATGTGAGTCTTGTCATTTTCTAAGGTCTGTTCTTCAAGTGAGGAATTATAAAGAAGAATCTTAGAAATGAGTATTTCAGTTTTAGGAGGCTAAGGAGGATCAGACAGGGCAGTGCCAAAAAGAAAATCATCACACAGAGACATTGTTGATTATCCTAGCAAATCGCCCTTACCATTTTACTTTTCTTCTTTGGTTCAAAGATTCTCTCTGGAGGCAGAAGGGAGGGCTGTACATTTCAAATTATTTTTAGGACTTTGATTAACTGTGCCACAAGACCCCAGGTGACTATTAATATACTAGTAAAGGCAGTTAAAAGAAGACCTAAGGTCATTCACTGAGTGAATGAAGCAAAATTGAAAGCATGAGTCTTGACCCAGTGATGTGATCTTTCTGGTAGACAATATAGTGAAGGCAATCCAAAAGGGGGCAAATGGGAATAAGGGACACTATCTGCACAAAAGGTTAGAAGACAAGGCTGCTCAGCATGGAATTCTGTATTAAAAGAACTTACCAAGTGAACTTTCAATGCATTCATTCCATCTCAATAAAGCACAATCCTGTTACAATGCAGCCCATGATGATAAGGCTACAGATGTACTGTAGAGAAAATCCTGTGCCTTGAAATACAAAGGCTCAGTAAGACAAAAGCCAAAACAAAAGTCACCAGTCATGTTTCCAAACATCAGCTTTACAAAGGGATGCTGCTGTATTGAATTTGTGACTGTGACCACCACAAAAGGAAATTCTGTGAATAGTAAATGTTCCATAAATGCTTGTCCAATTGAATTATCTAATTGGCTAATGCCAATTTTTTAATATTTAAGGAGCATTTAGGATTATACATTGATCAGCTAGCAAGTACTTCTCATCCAAAGAGAACCAGAAGCTCATGCCGTAGTTTACCAAGGTTTTCAAAAGAGGAGACAAACATTCATAAGATTGCTGTTAATTATGTTTCCACTTCTCATGAATTGTTTACTTTTCTTATTTACCTATGTCTTGAATGGTATTGAAGCAAGGCATGTAAATCCCTTTGTCAACTGCCAGAACTATAATTCTCCACAATTAATCAGTAAAAAGAGAATTAAGTGTTGCTTCTTTAGAATTAGGAAAAACCTGCTGCTGATAAATTGACTGCATTAAGAAATTAACATACCAGTAAATGATTGATCATTATAATTATCTGAATTTGCATTTCTAGAATTCTACTGAAAGAACTCAAAATCACTCTTCTAAGATATTTTTAGCCACATTCCCCAACTGGATAAAATGCACAAGAGATGTGTTACTTTTTATTATAATTAGAAGTTCAAGCATTGTTTTTTAAGTGTTCACCTCTGGTCTTTAAATAAAATAATCCAATATTTTAAAGCACAAACTTCATATCAGATTATACCAGCTAAATTTTTTATCTGCCTTGACATATAAAAGAACAATTCATCAGTATGTCATGAATCACAAAGGATTATAAGTCACCCAACTATAGGGCATCTTGATTAAAAAACTGGAGAACAGACCATTTCAATAAAAATTATTTGGCAGTTGCAAGCATCTTTATACAGGTGGCCCATGAAAATTTTACTGAAGAACAAATAAAATAGAGTAAATGCCACCCAAAAAACGCCATTCTCTGTCAGAGCTAAAAGCACTTACTTGTCTTTGATGATAAATAATAAGTATTGATACAATAACTTATAATTATTGAGAGCTAACTATGTACCAGATACTCATCCAGTGGGTTTGCCTTAATTCAATAAATATTTATCAGATGCCTAGTATGTTCCAGGCAATGTTTTGAGGATTCAAAAGAAATCAAACCAGACAAAAATTTCCTGTTCCCAGAGGACTTAATTCTAGTGGAGGAGATAGAAAATAAATGAGCAAAATAAAATGCAGTAAAAACATAAGTCAATGTGTATTTAATTATTTTATCTTATAGACACATAGTAAGAATAAATATATAAAATATAAATTTTAAAAAAGCAAAATAGTATGTCAGATGGTGATAAGAAAGATGACCATAGTAACTCACTTGGTCTCAGACAGTCTTTGTTTATACTTGTGGTTCCAGTGTGTGTTTTTTTTTTTCCCTAGTGCACTCTTCCACTTTTAAAAATGTCCCAGCTTGGACAATAAATAATACAGTCACCTAAGTGATAAGTACTATGAAAAAAAAAAGCAGAAAAGGAGCATATGTGGGGAAGATTTTAATTTTCAGTAGCATGGTCAGGAAACGCACACTGAGGTGACATTTGAGTATGGACCTGCATCAGGTGAAAGAGCAAACCTGGGAATTATTATTATTTTTTTTTTGGATAATAAAAACTGTCTTTATTTAGGGTATATAGCATGATGTTCTGACATAGGCATACATTGTAAAATGATACCACAATCACATTAATTAACATATCCATCATCTTCCATAGTTGCTATTTTCTGTGTTGAGAACACTTGAGATTTACTCTCTTAGCAAATTTCTTTTTTTTTTTCATTAAAAAAATTTTTTTTTCCATTTATTTTTATTAGTTGGAGGCTAATTACTTCACAACATTGCAGTGGGTTTTGTCATACATTGACATGAATCAGCCATGGAGTTACACGTATTCCCCATCCCGATCCCCCCTCCCACCTCCCTCTCCACCCGACTCCTCAGGGTCCTCCCAGTGCACCAGGCCCGAGCACTTGTCTCATGCATCCCACCTGGGCTAGTGATCTGTTTTACTATAGATAATATACATGCTGTTCTCTCGAAACATCCCACCCTCACCTTCTCCCACAGAGGTCAAAAGTCTGTTCTGTACTTCTGTGTCTCTTTTTCTGTTTTGCATATAAAACCTGGGAATTATTAAGGGGCAGAACATTCCAGACAGAGGAAATGGCAACTGCAAAGGCCCTAGGGCAGAAAAATGCCTGTATTGAGAACCATCACAGAGGCTAATGTGTTGTTAGCAGGAGGAGTAAACGAGTTAGTAGTAAGCGAGGTCACAAATGTAAAGAAAGACCGCATCATGTAGACGCTGGTGTTCTGAGTGAGATGGGGAGCCACTGCAGTTTGTGATGGGGTGGGGGGTGGTGCGCATGATCTGCCTTAGGTTTTAAAATTATCATTCTGACAATTATATTGAGAATAAATGTAGGGGTACAAGGGCAGAAGCAGGGACAAAGGTTAGAAAACTACTGCAAAAATCAATATGAGAAATGAGACTGGCTTAGACTTGGACAGTCACAGAGGAAGTGAAAGAAATTAAGATTCTGAATATATTTTGAAGGTAGAGATGACAAGGTCTCCTGATAAAACAGAAGAGGTTAGTGACCACAGCAAGGATTTTGATAAGAGACCCTGGAAAGAGCTGTCATAATCTGAGATAGAGAAGTCAGCTTTTGGAGGGAGGATTAGGGGTTTGCTTTTGAATAACATCTCAGTCAGTTTTCCCCAAAAAGCAGAACCTGAGACAAGAGATTCTGTTGTCAGGAGTGAACTTTGGGAAGTGATGCCCAAACAGGAATGGAGGATCATTCCTGAAACAGAGGAGTAAGGAAAGTCAATCGAAGGGTGAGGTTTTGAGCTGGTTGCAGCTATGGGTAACTGATGCTTACTCTTACTGGAGACCCTCCAAGGAAAAATGCCTGGAAGACCATCTGCTTGAACTTAGAAGGGAGAGGCATTCACGACTGACTTCCTGTCTCTTTTAGGTCAGGGGTTGTCCTATTCTATATTAACTCTCTCATACTTCCAGGTTTACACATGCTGCAGACTGAGTGGCCACAGGCATTCCGCACAGAGGTAGCAGAAAAGGCAGGAGATGAGCTAGTGTTAGTGTACATATGCACACAGCTGGTATCTGTAGCAACGGCTGGAATAAAAAGTTTGGATGAGAGAATGTGTGGTGGAGAACAAGAGGTGTCTGGTACAGATATGTTAAGTTTGAGATACTTATCAGCCACCCAAGTGGAGATGAAAAATAGCCAGCTGGATATACGAATCTGAATATGATGGGAAAGTTCCAAACCAGAACTGTGAATTTTTTCCAGCATATAAATGATATTAATATCATGAGACAAAATAACAGGACCAAGGGAATAAGTGTATCAAAGAAAAGAGACAAAGTCTTGAGGCTCCCAAGGTTTCATGGTTGGAAAGATGGGGAAGATCCAACAGAGCAGCATAGGATGACTCAGAAGAATATAGATATCCTGAAAACCAAGTGAACAGGAAGGAGGCATGATCGATGGTGTCAAATGCTGCTGAAAGGTCAAGATGAGAACTAAGAACTGACCACTGAATTTAGCAACGTGGAGGCCTTGGTGATCCTGACAACTGCATTTGCTAAGGACATCAAAGAACTTTAAGGCTTAGACATCAGAAGTATTGGTAACCTAAATGTTGGGCTTCATGTAGATTGTTAGTAGAGAATGAAATGATGCAACGTTCAGATATTGAAAAACGCCTGTCGGTAGTCTGTAGATTAAGAAACCACTTTAATGAGTTGGAAGGAAGGCGAAAAGAAAAGTCAGATGGTATGAATTTCAAAAGAAGAAAGGCTGTTAAACTAAAGGCTGGAATAAATTGTTTATCAATGAGTACATTACTTCTGGCTCAGTTAATTCAAGTACTTAGAGCATAATGCTAGAAAGAATAATGTCAAGAATTTGATCTTAATTCTAGATAGCTATTCTGACAAAGAAAGGAACACTGTCATATGGCCACAGCATACACTACAGTCTTGCACAGGCATACTGGCCTGATGCTAATCACAGTGGATTCCTGACATTAAAGAGCAGAATGCACAGGGTGTTTCCCTACATCAAAGTCATACAAATACTTCTAATGGTAGGTAAGGAGCACCATCTTCTATTACAGACCTATTTGCATATCAACTACTATATCTTATGAATGAATTTTGTATATAGTATATTGATTAAGAACATGACCTTTAGTATCCAGCAAACATATGTTCAAGTCTCAATTCAACACACTTATTAGATGTGTCATATTGGGAAAGAGAACTTTCCTAAGTCTTAGTTTCATCACCTGTAAACTGGGATTATAAGTATGTCAAAATGTCATAGGGTTGTCTTAAAATTCATGCTTAGCACAGTGTATGACACATAATAAACATTAGGTCTCATTATTCTTGAGAATGGGAAAATAGGAGCATTTATTTGCTGGAATATAATTGTCTACTGAGTCCCACCCTGCTGTCTTTGTTAGCCTAGAAGCATTTTTCTGCAGCAGCTTTCAACTTTATTTTAAACTTGAGAACTCACCAGAGACTGATTTCTGTTTTGTTTCTGCTTTTCAGAAGTCACCTATGAAGTTAAGCCTCTTAAGAGGATTAAGTCAATGGCAATATTGATTTGGGCTTTTTATGAGCTACCAATTCTAGTTATCATAACCTTTCAAGGAAGAAAGAAAAATCCCCTAGAAGATTAGAAACTCTCCCATTCTCACTCTGAGTAGACTAAATGGTAAAATAATCCAGTGGATGCTTAGTTAGGAAGGCCGTTAGGATAATAAAGAGCAATATTTCCATTTATTCAAACTACAACATCAATAGAATGTGCCTCCTATATTCTACCAGCAAAGGGAAGTGTTCAGATAAATGTATTCAATTTTTAACAGTTTCTGGGAACTCCCAACGTAACAGACCCATTAATATGTACAGAGTTTTGAATATATATATGAGTGTGCAATGATACTAACTGAATGAGATTGGGTCATACAACATTTCAAATGGGTTTGTGGCATGAAGGCAATGAAAGGTGATGAAGAACCCAACAGGCTAAGACTCATCTTCTGTTGAAAGGTCACTAAGAGCCCCATCTTTGAGGTCAACGTCATCAGCAAGTATTAGAGGGAATACATGCTAACTACTTTGGATAGTGTGGAGAGACCTACATACAATGTAACAAAAGCCATGATGCTTCTGGTAGATTATAGCAGAATAAGACTCTTCTAATCTAATTGGTTACTATGCATGACTACAATACTGAAAAAGATGGATGTTAGAAATTAGATTTTCAGCAGTACTTTTTACTAGTAGCTCAGCTGGTAAAGAATCCGCCTGCAGTGCAGGAGACCTGGGTTTGATCTCTGAGTTGGGACTATCACCTGGAGAAGGGAACGGCTACCCACTCTAGTATTCTGGCCCTGGAGAATTCCACAGACTGTATGGTCCACAGTCCAGGGGGTCGCAAAGAGTCAGACATGACTAAGCAACTTTCAGCACTCTTTCAGTTTTAAAAAATTTTATTATCTGATATTAACCATGTCGTTTTTAGCAGAAATATTCTCAAGAAGATCTGAAAACCATTCTCAGACGTTCCACAGCAGTTTAATTGGAGATCTTACAGTCACTGTGACAGAACCAAGAAGTTTTTGTTAAACCTGTTTCCACTACTGCTGTTGCTCATCCATAGAGTTAAGTTACAAAGCAAATGGATGAGATTCTACATTTCTCAATGAACTCAGACTCACTGGTGTGGCCATAGCATGCACCCTTATTCCCATGCATAAAGTTCTACTTCATTCATTTTCATGTTATTTCCAGTGACACAACTTCCTAGATCCTAAGAATGGGCAGGAAATGACTATCTGAAAATGATTGTAATTGGCATTCTGTGAGTGGAAGGCACCTGTGAAAAGATTTGACAACTGGGAATAATATTTGTGTCCCAGCAGCTTTCAGAATGATTTATGTATACAATCTCAGGTGATCCTCTGTACCACAGTAAGCAAATATTATCTTCACTTTACATAAGAGAAACAAAACCTTGTAGAAGTTACCTTATTGAAAGAAAAATTATGTCTTCAGAACTTACCTACATAGCAAAGTCTACAAGAGGAAAAAAAAAAGACAAGAGTCCCTGCCCCCAAGAAGTTCACAGTTTAGCTGGTGAAATAAACAAGTTAATAGTCAATTACAATTAAGAGTGATTGGTGCTTTGGTAGGAATATGTACTGAGTGCTGTAGATCAGGGGGGAATCAAACCGAGATTTCACAGGACCAAGAAAAGCTCTCCAGGGCAGGCAGTATCCAGATGGAGGCCTGAAGGTGGAGCAGGACCTCGCCAGGTGAGGAGAGGGGAAGAGCAGGTTTATAACAATACTTGGGCCATAGATGAAAGCTGGTCCACGTGAACCTAGGGCTCCACCAACATTTGGAATCAACAGGAGGAATTTTATCAGCTCCAAAAACCATAAAGAAATAAGGGACCACGATGGTAGGGTTGGTAAAGTGGTATAGCTGGATGGTATACAACACAAAGGAGAAGAACTTTTGTTTTACTGAGGTTTGTTGGTTTCTAACATAAGGATTTTAGTGCTGCAGTGGGAACCGAGGTTTGTGGAGTGTGAGAAAGTAAAGAGTAGCTCTAAGAAAGTGGCTGAATGAGAAATAGTGGCCTCAGAGGAGAGTCTTGTTTGAGGCAGGATGGAAGGTCTGCGGAAATGCCTGAGAGGGCTGCAGGGGAAGGGGCGTTCAAAGCTTCATTAGCTCAATTCAATGCATTCATTCTTTAAGGAAACAGTTACTAAGCATTTGTTCTGTAATGATGGTCTGCTAGGCTATTAAATAAAAGAGCAATGTGAATTTAAATCATTGTTACTTCAGTATTCTTTTTTCTCTTATACCATCCTGAATAATTCATCACCAAATACATCAAAACCAAGATATTCAACTTTTTAATTCAATGTATAAGTATTTGTTCAATGACTGATTCACTATGTGTCAAATACTGCACTATATAAAAATGTCCAGTTACTGGTTAATGACATCTGGTTTTACTCCATAATCTTCAAGGACAGGACAAGGCGAATAGGGTTTAAAGTTCTCTCTGTGGAATTCTGGTAAAAAAAACGCTTAGCAGTATACATTGTCAAACACTAGAAAATGGTAGAAATTCCTTGATGCCTTCAAAATCAATAATCAATAAATACTTATTGAATGCCTCCTCTGGAAAACAATGAGTACTGAGTTGAACTCTGGTGAGACTTAGGGTATAAAGGATGAATAATTAGAATTGCTGTGCTTACATGGGGAAGAAAAAAATGAACACATTGCACTACCATAGAAGCTTGGTGACAACTGAAATAGAATCAAATTTCACAAAACTCATAGAGGGGTAGGTTTAGTGTCGTCCTGCCTGAAGGCATGTTCTCTGAAGGTCCTTGGCAGCCTTGTGATTCAATTTTAAGTGCTTTGAACTTTGGTTCAGAACCTGAGTAATAAAAACTGCTTAATTGGGTTCCTTTTACAGCTTCTATTTTTTTTTAAGCGTTATTTTAGCAGAAGTTCAAGTGTTCTACCAAGAGAATGACTTATGAGAGTTTGTTTCGGGTGTTGAAAAGGTAACTTTCTGATGGCACTCTTGTTGAATCTGGACATCACATAAGATTACAAATCCAGGACAACAGCCCTCCACAGTGTTCTTAGGAAGGCAGAATTCTAACAACGTGGGCTCCAAACTTTACATTGAAATGTGCATTTCAATCTGACAATATTTAAATATGTGCAAATAAGAATTGCAAATCAACCTTCTAGGTCATCCTATTAGTACAGTAGAACCACAATTAAAATTCTAACTACTAGGGAGTCTCATTTAATTGAAGTTATCTCCCTCTCCATTCACCACTGGCAGCTGGCATTGATAAACAACACAAAGTCACCTCTGAGCTTTCTGTTTCTTTATTTCTACACCGAGGCCACTCTTCATTGGCTTTTGCAACCATAGTCTAGTACAGTAAGACTGGAAGTAACTGATCAGAGTAACACCCTCCTCATCCACAGAAAGTCACTTACACCAATTCCTCAGCTAAATTCAACTCTACAAACTAAGGCATGGAATAAAAAGAAAACTCACATATTTTAAACAGCTTTTTGTCAATAAATTTTAGGCTAACTGTTAACTGCAAAAGGTTTAGAACTTACATTTCAATTTTATCTAAACTTGTTATTTATGGTATGGCAAAGACTAGAAACCATTCAGACAAAACATCATATACTAAAACTATCAAATACTCTTCTATGAAAAGTAAAAGAGATACATAGCAATCAAGGTGGCCAAAATTCAAATTTGAGCCTCTTACAAATTTACCTCACCAGAAGAGAAATGCTAAGTGCAACACATTTAATATTCATCAAACACCTATAATCTGTCAAATATTGTTCTATGCTCTAAAGTTAATTCCCAAAGCACGGCGGCAGAAAAGATAGCATAGCTAGCCCACTTGTGTTTTTAAGTCAAATATCCATACACCTGATAGATTCCATAGCCCATTGACCACATATACTGACCCCACCAATCATAGTGTGGTTTGGAGAGAGCATGCTGACTGACAGACCTGGCAGTGGGGTGGATATAGCAGAAATCAGCTATATTGTTCTCTGGTGTGTGTGAGGGAAACAATTTAGGAACATAGCTTGCCAGCCACTAACACTTGTCGAGCATACTTGGAACTTAGGGCTTTTGGAGTGGGAAATTATGGGAAAAATAGGAGGCATAAGTGTCCATGTATGAACTTTAGATGCTACTCCATATAGCTTCTCTTCTGTTTTTGTCTCTCCATTTTTATACATAAGTATATCTTGTTAAAGAAAATGCAATCAATAGGAAAAATTTACAGAGCCATTCCATTAAAAATTAATCTACCTCATTATTTCTTTAAATATATATATATAAATTATGAGTATAAAACTATAAATTATGTTATATACATATAAATAATGATCACAAAATATAAGCATGTGTATTTATACACAGAAAATGTATAATAACATTCTGTATTTCCTGTGACTCTTATTTTTCAACACTACAGATAACTTTTTTCCAATTGGTGAAGGTGATTTTGTACCCTATTTATTGATATGCCTGATATGAATACAATATTTGAGACATGTTAGCATTCAGCCTACTTGCATGTCAATGTGATAATTTTTTAAAGTGTTCTCAAAACTCTGGACTTGAACCATTACCAAGGCGACATACTTGGACTTTAGTAGCGAAACCTTATAAATGTCTTAGTTGGGGGTAGAGAAATGAATCTTACCTCAAACCTTCAAATTCTAGGAAAGGTTTGGGTGTGTCCTTATTAAATTCGTTTTATTTTTTTGCCTATGAGCTCATTTCTAACTTCTTCCACGATATAAAAAGACACAAAGGGTCATTTGCTCAAACAGTTAAAGACTCAAGAGTAATAAAATTAAATACTTCATATGTTACAGGAAAGACTGGCACCAAAATAGCACTGCATATGGTCCAGTTTATACTGACGGGACAGCAGAATTCTCAGCTTTTAGTATAAAAGGCTTCAAATGAGAATATTTCCAAGGTTCAAGGGGATTCCAGATTTATCTTCTGTCACCTCTAGACTCTTTCAGAATTATAATGAGAAAGAAAAGTGCCAAAAATAAATAGAACTTATTTGTATATGGAGCTAGTTCTGTATCACAGATGACCAAGAAAGCAGAATAACCATTTTCTAACAGGATGATTTCCTGACAGGACATGTTGGCCCTCACAGTCATTCCCTTGCAGATATTTAAAACTGCTTTTGCTGTTCACATAAATATAAAGCTACATTTTGAAAAGTCAATTCTGAAATCGTGTTCAAATCTTTGTAATAAAAGAGAATCAACACGCAACATGGATACTGTCTGAATCAATTCTATGGACCTTTCAAGATGCCACGGCTTCCCTTTTAGGTATTGAACTAAATCCATGCCCCTTCACTTCACTTTTTAGGTTTAGCAACTGCTTTCTTCTATATTTCAACAGCCTCCCTTTTTCATCAATCTTCAGTAGTCTCTCTGCTTCAGCCGTTTGTCATTCAAATGGTCTGACTTGCCCATGTCTGGCCTTTGAGTTAACTTTGAGTTAACTATATAGTAAATGGGCCCTAAAGAGTTAAAAAGGAAAAGAACAAAGCTTTTTTTTCCTGTTTTCACCACCCCCGGGGTATATATATCCCCTTTGAGTTTGCCCTGTAGCTGAAGCAATTCAAACAGAGGAACCAAATTATGTACCTAAAAAGAGGACAGTTGCTTTGTTTCCCAGGGCATAGTCATCTCTGTGATGCTCAGCCAGGAAGCCAGTTTTTCACTTCTGAAATTATGTAGATCCGCAAAGGAAAATACATAATTCCACAGTGTAAAGAGTTATTTATGAAGAAAACTTCAGAATTATTCTTCATACTGTGGTGTAGGTTTTAATCTAGATTGAGGAAGAAGCATTAAAGGGTTAAACATAGTATTAAGCAAAGGGAGCTCGGGGATAGACAGTTGAAATGGATGAGTGTGCAGAGGTAAGAGAGATTTTCGGACTGAGAGCAAAAGACCGTGCAGCCTCAAAGCTGCAAGGCTGAAGTGGGAAACTGACCCAGCTATTCCTGGATAAAGAGTGGCCATAGATAAGAGAGAATGGTCAAAGGTAAAACCACACTGTGTAACATGTCTATAATTAGTGGTAACTATCAGAGAAGGCAATGGCACCCCACTCCAGTACTCTTGCCTGGAAAATCCCATAGACGGAGGAGCCTGGTGGGCTGCGGTCCATGGGGTCACTAAGAGTCCGACACGACTGAGCGACTTCACTTTCACTTTTCACTTTCATGCATTGGAGAAGAAAATGCAACCCCCTCCAGTGTTCTTGCCTGGAGAATTCGAGGGACGGGGGAGCCTGGTGGGCTGCCGTCTATGGGGTCGCACAGAGTCAGACACGACTGAAGCGACTTAGGAGCAGCAGCAGCGGCGGCAACTGTGTATTGTTTTATGAAGTTAGTTTAAGAATCTATATAGAAAAAAAAAGAATCTATATAGAGAATCTATACAGAGAATTTGCTGTATAGATTAAAATCTATACAGAGAATTATATAGGACTATTTTGAAATGTAACCCTTCTAGGTGAATCCTACCATTTGATAATGTCTTGGTATCTAGGAGGTGATGAATTGTGACTGATTGTGGCTACCTATGTGTGTGTGTGGTTAGTCATTCAGTTGTGTCTAACTCTGCGATTCCATGGACTGTAGCCCAGCAGGCTCCTCTGTCCATGAGATTGCCTGGGCAGGAATACTGGAGTGGGTTGCCATTTCCTCTTCCAGGGGATCTTCCCGACCCAGGGAGGGGACCCGCATCTCCTGTGTTGGCAGGCTGATTCTTTACTACTGAGCCACCTGGAAAGATGTGGCTACCTACACTCATAGCTTAATGATGAAAAGTAAAGGGGAGTTTTACAGAAGTGAGGATTTCTGAAGGATGCATGAAGGTGCGATTTCTATAGTGCATTGCTGTAAATAGCCTTCCTCCATTTTTGCAACTATTTGGCTCCCTTCCCTTCTCCGAAGTCAGGTTCCAAACTTACGTGTACAATATGTATTTTTGTACACATCAGCCTAACTTGAAATCATTTGTATGTAGAGGTGTGTTATATAAATGTCTATATAAGGAAATATCATCTCCCTTGTCAGAAACAAAGTGCAGACCATCTGTGGATTTAGCACTAGGTAGAAAACTTCCCAGTTGATGATGAGCACAGTAAATCAAGGTGACAGTGCCAAGGGAAGGTGAAATTCAGGGGCTGAGTCTTCCACCTTCAAAAGCTTTTCCTTGTAGCTTCTACTTTTAGTACTAAATCGTGTAAGATCTACGCTGCATTAGCTAGGGGGAGATGAAATTCCCTTAGAGAATCTTAACCCATGGCCCTCGGATACAGAAGGACTTCAAGCTTCCTGAAACCCTTGAAATACATGGCTGATATTGTATGTATGTGCATTTTTTTTCTGAAAAAAGATTCAGAGCTTTGATCAGATTCTCAAAGCATTTAGTAGTCCTCTGCCCCTCTGTCCTCTACTGTGAAGAACCATTACTCTGGGCATTGGGAGATGTTGACGGATTTTCAGAAGAATGGTATAATCTGATTTGTGTTTACAGAGATCACTTCTAACAATATGGAGGAGCGTCTGGAGTTCCCTTTTCATTAGAAGAAGAAATTATAACATATAAAGAAAATATCCTATCTCCCTCAGATATATTACAGAGTGGAATCCCCCCAAATAAAGAATTTCCAACCTCAGTTTGGCACTCAATACTACTTGGAAATCATTATTGCAAATGAGAACAAATATTTAAAGCATGGAGTACAGTGTGGATATCATGTACTAGAGCTGCATCTAATAGTGTAGATGGAAGAACATAGGTTTTAATCAGTCATGAATTTATATTTTAGCTCTGCTATTTACTCAAGCTATGTACTTCTATTAAATAGGGGTCATGATGCTTATCTCCACATCACAGGGTTATGAGAAGGACCTAAGAAAAGCGATATGTGAACCCACTCAGCAGATTACTTGACATGTTGTTGTTTAGTTGCTCAGTCATGTCCAACTCTGGCAACCCCATTGTGCGGCCTCTTGAGCAGCCCGCGAAAGCTCCTCTGTCCATGAGATTTCCCAGGCAAGAATACTAGAGCTGGCTGCCATTCCCTTCTCCAGGGGATCTTCCCTACCCAGGGATCGAACCTGGGTCTCCTACATTGGCAGGTGGATTCTTTACTATCTGAACCACCAGGGAAGCCCACTTGGCATATAATGGTCAATAATATTAATTGTCATTAATATTTCCACATCTCCATCTTCAGTCCTGCCTCACCTGAGCTGAAGATATGTATGTACATTTCATCTTGGCCAGGTTGAAAACCTCCCTTGTTACTCATATAAAGCTCTTGACTTGATGCCCACTTTCAGCAGACAGCCTTCTCTCTCCTTTATCCAAGACATGAAATTCAATGCTTGCCACTCCGTTTTGGAATTTACCTCCTGTCTGAGAGGAAGCACTGAACTCTTTCAAAGCCTTTCCTTCTACCTGAGATTCTGAAATATTCTCCAATGGAGCCTTATTCCAGTCACTACACTCATTTGTACTCACTCTTCAAGTCCTTGTGATTTGGTGTCATTCTCTAAGATTATTAGAACTGTTTATCATCTTGAATGCACATTGCACAATGGAATCTTCTCAGGGATTTTTTTTTTAATGCCTGGGTCCCACAACTAAAAATTTGGATTTAATTGGTCTGAGGAGCAGTGTTGGCACTGGGATTTGTAAAACCCCAGGTAATTTTAATGTCCAACTAAGGTAGAGAATCTCTGGTCCAAAGCCAGCAATGACTTTCTAGCGGCTTTTTTTTTTTGCTTTTACTCGATTTTCATTCTACGTGTTGATTCTGAAGTCTTTGACTGTTTAGTCACCTCTTCCCACTGGAAAGCCTCTCCCCTTCCCTTTGATTCTCCTCTGACATCTCAAGACCAGCCTTTATCTTCTACCCATTATTTTAAATTCATAGGTCTCTCGGGGTATTGTATTTGGCATTCTTTATTTCTGACTGTACATCTTCTCACTGGATGATCTTTTCTACCCTTGCTACTTCCGGAACCACCTATTTCTAGGTGATTACACACACACACACAGAGACACCATTTCCTTGAACTTGAGATCTAAAATTGGAGCTATGTCTGCATACAGTGACAGCAGTGGGACCTAATGTCAGACTTCCTGGGTTCCAATATCCCAGTCCTATTACTTACTATCTCTGTAATACTGGGCAAGTTATTTAGCATCTCTGATTCTCACTTTACACATCTGTAAAATAGGGATAATAATGATCCCAACCTCATAGCATATTAGGAAGATTAAATAACACAATCCATCAAAAGTACCTTACTCAGTGCCTGGTGCTTAATAAATGTTAGATGTTTCACGTATAATCATCATTATCATTCCACAAGCAGAGTACATGGTTCTAGACGCTCATAGTACTTTACATATACCACTTTTGTAACATTAATCAAATAGCAGTACTGTAGCTGGTTTATATCTACCTTCCTAAATGTCCCCTGAATTCTTTGAGGGGAAAGATTGCTTCTCGTTCATCTGTATCTTTAGAGTTTAACTTGGCAGAACTTGGCACAGATAAGCAGACCACAGGTAGGAAATAGGTTTCATCTCTCTTGCCAACTCTAATTGATTGACAGTGTTTGCACAGAATACTGTGTAGATAAGGATGTGAGGCCACAGTTGGGCTCAGCAGGAAAGAGTTCCACGATTTGATTAGGGATGTTCACTGTGCTACAGGTACAGGTACAGTGCATAAATGGCATGGATATTCCATAACTGTTTTAGATGCTACATAAATAACCAATTATCAATTAACTTTTCATAAACAAATGATACTAGCTGAAAGACATGAACCAGTTGGAGTTGTTGCTAAATAACTTAGTTTTCTCTTATGGTTTAAAATTTGGGGCAGTCATTATAGATTTTTATGCTAGAAACTTGTGACAACTAGAAGCATAACATGCTTACAGCAGAAAATTCATCACAGGTGATCAAATGTGGTTGAAATTTTCATTTTACAGGCCTTGCTACATTATATTACACCTGCCATCGGTGATATTTCCCATATAAATACAGATTTGGAGACTGAATTCTTTCAAGATTTTTGTGGGAACTGTTATCCAAATTGTTTAGATATAAGCCAACAATAGTTTATACTACTGATAAGTGCTTGAAATTAGAGTCAAGATGTGCTTTTCAAACCTGAGCTTCTGTCTACACCTTGAATCCACAAGTGGCAATATTGTTTGAGCAGCTTCTGCTGTGGGATGAAGTGGTTTATTAGTCAGGGGCAATGAGGAGGAAAATAATACTCATCTGTGCCCATTTATTTCAAGATGAACTTTATTCACCTAGCAAAGTACCTGAACACTTGACACTAAATGAATGTTTAATGCATAAATAAGTAAATGAAAAAATGGATGGAGGGATGGATGGATGGATGGAGGGAGGGAGGGAGGGAGGGATGGATGGATAGATGGGAGGATAGGTGGATGGATGGATGACAGATTAGCTTTGCTTCCATGTAATCTTGGTAAATTCAGATTGGCAATTTTACTTTCTTTCCACCAGATGGCGATAATGTGAGATTTAGGTTTAGGTTTCAATACAGAAAGCAGAAAACAAACAAACAAAAAAGGGTGTTAGGAGAAAGAGAAGCCACAAAAGAGAGGTTAAGAAGGAAGAAATGAAATGTTTGTGTCAGATACTGTTCTCAAGCATCTATGATCCCAGGAGATTTGTAACAGATCTTCCTCATACCATTTGTTATGCATGGGTGACTCACTCATAATCACTTTTCAGTAAAGCAGCTATATTCAAAACCAATCTTACTTATTATAAAAATCATAGGGCAATTCGCATAACTAAAATTATTATCTTTGATTTATATATCCACACATTTTCATTCATTTTATAATCATTTCTTAGTTAACTGATGCCTCACTTGGAAGTGAGCTGCTTGCTAGCCTCACACAACTGCTAACCTGTGTGCCTCCAGGAAATGTACCCCAGCTATTAGACCTGCCAAAAATCATATAAAATAAGCTTGCCGAAGGCTCATTCATCCTATTAGCAAAGAATTGTGTGTGATATTAGATTAGTGTCCATCTCTTAATTAGAAAGCCTTTGGAAAATAAGAAAACTGGTTTTAAAATCCAGTGCTCTGTGTACATAGTGGGAGTGGGGATGGGTTCTGCTTTTTTGGCAAATAAAGATAAGAATATGAAGATTTAAAATAGGATCAAGTATCTCCTCTTATTAATATTTCCCCAAGCAAGTCCTGAATTGAATGACACAGTAAGTTCCCTAAA
This sequence comes from Muntiacus reevesi, assembly GCF_963930625.1. NCBI lineage: Eukaryota > Metazoa > Chordata > Mammalia > Artiodactyla > Cervidae > Muntiacus > Muntiacus reevesi. The sequence continues at coordinate 125,822,105 of NC_089271.1, read as the reverse complement.
AAGTAGAAAAAACAAACAAGACTCAGAAATATTTCATTATAAATATTGAATGATATAGCATATCATTTGCCCCTTACTAAAGAAAATCAGAACACAAAGGCTTTTTAAACCTCCTTGTAAAACCTTGGTCACTGAACACAAAAGAAGCTGAAAAGGCTTTTAGGGAAGCACATGAAAGGAAACTAACCATTACTGAGTTCCTAAACACTTTCACACTTATGATCACAATTAATCCTCACAACAACCTCATGATGTACAAATGGGAGGCAGTGTAGCACGGCGGACAATGGAAACTTTGGAGTCATAGACTTGATTTCCAATGCCAACTCTTACTACTTCTTGGCTGTAAAGACCAGCAAGTTCCTTCTCTCTGAGCCTCAGTTATCTCATTGGTAAACTGGAGATAACATCTCATCTCATAAGGTATTCGTGAGGAGTAAATTTAAGTATCTAGTAGAGCCCTGGAACACAGCAGGTACTATTCAAGTTTTCTTTTATTATTATTGCTACTTTTATTTTTTCTATTGTGATTATGGTATTGATGACGATGAAGTCAACTCTGCAGTCAACATTATAGGCTCAGAGAGCTGAAGTAACTTGCTTAAGGCCGCACAGTTAGTGAGCTTAAAAGGCATCTAGCACAGTGTCTGATACTACAGCAGGTGCCCAGTCAAACTTATGTTAAGTTCTTCTTTCCTATTTTAAAACTCAATGATTTTCTGAGACTTTTGGATGCATGAGACAAGTGCTCGGGCCTGGTGCACTGGGAAGACCCAGAGGGATCCGGTGGAGAGGGAGGTGGGAGGGGGGATCGGGATGGGGAATACATGTAAATCCATGACTGATTCATGTCAATGTATGACAAAAACCACTACAATATTGTAAAGTAATTAGCCTCCAACTAATAAAAATAAATGGAAAAAAAATAAATGCCTTGATTAATAAAAAAAATGAGTCAGGTCCCCTCTAGCTAGTTTGATGCAAGATGCTACCATATGTTTGCAAAAATCAAGAACATTTTCTTATACATAAAGGTATACATGGACCAAAATAACACAGAGGATTCCAGACTTCACAAAAAGAGGATGATCGGGGGCCCACAATTTTGCCTGATGTAGGTTAATTCATTTCTCCCCTAAAGAGACACATATGTTCCCTCCTAGGTGTCTCTAAAGATCATGAAGTCAGTGATAAGAAGACCCTAACTTTCCAAACTCTCACTTCCTGGATCTTTATACTTGACAGAAGTCAATATAACAAACGATGGTGGTAGTTAAAATAGGTCGAAAACATGTTTATTTCAGTTCATGGATGATAGATTCGGGTTTTGGTCCTTAATTTTTTTCAGGTCTCACTCTACACATTGTCCCTGGGTAATCTCATTCATCTCCAGGCATCTCCTACTATATAAGACACCAGTGAACTCAAGTCTATTTATTTCAACAGTCCAGATCTTTCCTGAAGTCTAGACACACATTAACAACTGCTTGGCAGGAAAATCCACCTGGATGTCACCCAAGCAACTTCAACCTAACATGTTCAGAAAGAAACTCATTCCCTTTCAAACTCACTCCTCCTATTTTTCTTCTCTTGGTAAATGGATCACCATCCTCCCAGTTTTCTGACTTGAAATTCAGAATCATCTTTGACTCTGTTATCTCTTTCAAACTGGACAAGTAATCAATTACTAAGGCTTATCAATTCTACCACACTAATACCTCTTGAATATGTTTCTTCACCTCTACTGATACAGCCAGAGTTTAGACATTCATCACCATCCTTAGCCTGGGCTAATTCAGTGGCTTCATAGATTGTCTCCCTGCATCCAATTTCCCCCAATTGCAATCAATCTTCTACACTGCTGCTTACACATCTACAATACTCTTCTACACTTCTCATCCAAAAAATTGTAAGTCATCAGGAAATTCTCTATTACTTAAAAGCTTTTTAAAAAATGTGTAAAGGAAAAAAAGAAACTCCTAACTTGGGCGTGTAAGACTTTTTGTGATCTGACGCCCATGCACCAATTTTCATAATGAAATTTTCATCATGCTAAGTCTTTTCATGATTTTATGCTTTTGCACCTGCTAACCTACCCTCTGGGCTTCCCTGAGAGCTCAGTTGGTAAAGAATCTGCCTGCAATGCAGGATACCTGGGTTCGATTCCTGGGTGGGGAAGATCCACTGGAAAAGAACCTACTTCCTTGGAATGTCCTTTTCCTGAGTGTGTGTGTGTGTGTGTGTGTGTGTGTGTGTGTGTGTGTGTGTGCACACACGTGTGTACAGTCACTCAGTCATGTCCAACTCTTTGTGACCTCATGGACTGTAACTCACCAGGTTCCTCTGTCCATTGGATTTCCCAGGCAAGAATACTGGAGTAGGTTGCCATTTCTTCCTCCAGGGGATCTTCCCCACCCAGGGATCGAACCTGCATCTTCTGTATTAGCAGGCTAATTCTTACCATCATACACCTGGGAAACCCTCGTCCTTTTCCTGGTAAACTCTTATTCAAATGTGAAAAAATTGATCAAATATCACTTTTCTATGGACCCTGCTTCACCCATGTACTTCCATAGTGCTTTATTTATCTGTAAATGTACCTGCTACATTTAAGTGTAATGATGTGTCAGATGTCTATTTTTTCTCCACAACATTATGGGTTTCCTACAAGCGGAAACTATCATGGTCATCTACATCCCAAGCATCTGACTTGAAGCCTGACACATAGCAAGTGCTCAATAAAAGCTTATTGAATAATAATAGGCTATTAAAGAGAAATTAGGATGACATTTTAGAAGACAAACCTTCCCTCATCTCAAAATTTATTTTAAGTACAATGTATGCAGACAAAATCTGGCTAGGTCTTTATACTGACTCGATAGAAAATCGCTTATGTTTTTAGAACAAACTGTCACCAGAAGTGCATTCTTATTTAAATCCACAACTTTATTAGGTCAAGCACTCTATACACTGATTCTATAAGCCACAACTCACAATTATAAGTTCATATTTTGTAAAGACAATCTTATAGAGAAACATTGATGGTAATTACACATTGCTTAAAGCATAGTAGAGCCAAAAAAATTCCCATATGAAAATATTTCCTAACTTTCAGTTACGCAGAAGAAAAAAATTACTCATAACAAAGTTGCAGTCTTCAGCAGACTAAACAGGGAAGACTAAAATGAAGTTCTTGAAAAGACAGACATAAAACTTTTACCAAGTATGTTAAGAGCTAAAACATTAGTGGCTTTTTGCATTTCTTTTTCCTGGGGATGATCTCGCTCCCTGTCTCCTGTACAATGTCACAAAACTCCATCCATAGAGTGTCCCTTGGACTGTAAGGAGATTCAACCAGTCCATCCTGAAGGAAATCAGTCCTGAATATTCATTGGAAGGACTGATGTTGAAACTGAAGCTCCAATACTTTGGCCACCTGATGCAAAGAGCTGACCCATTTGAAAAGACCCTGATGCTGGGAATGACTGAAGGCAGGAGGAGAAGGGAACGACAGAGGATGAGATGGCTGGATGGCATCACCAACTCAATGGACATGAGTTTGAGTACACTCCCGGAGTTGGTGATGGACAGGGAGGCCTGGCGTGCTACAGTCCATGGGGTCGCAAAGAGTGGAACACAACTGAGTGACTGAACTGAACTGAAAAAATTAGTAACATAGTTAATATAAATATTTAGTGTACATCTAAATGTTGGTATGAATATCTTAAATTTTGGCTCAATTTAAAATTTTTCTAATGTAAGATTCCAATAAAACAATTTTCATTTGTAATAATTTTTCATGGTCTGTGGTGGTCCCTGAGAATTTGCATTTCTAACAAGTCAGTAGGTGATTCTGCTGCTGGTGGACCAGGGTCCATGCTTTGAGAACCACTGATCTAGATAATCAAATCATTTTTTTAAAAAATCTCCACACAGACTTATTGTTTTTTTAAAAAAAGTAATCAGTGCCAATATCAGCATCTCTTTTTTTTTCCTATGAAGTGAAAATGGGGTCTAATACCACTTCTCTATCATCTGAAAAGAAATAAGGAAATCATAGTTCTATCTACCTGTTTTCTACTTATTAGAAACTATCTTGTCAACCCACAATTGAGAAACTAAGGTTGTCCAAAGGATATGTCCCACTTCATGGCTGTGGCAGAGGGGGTTCCAACCATTTCTTACCTTCCCTTTGGACTGTGCTGCACAAGGTTTCAGCGTTCTGTCGACAGACTTTCTGGATCTTTGCTTGGTAGTGTCCACTAACCTTTTTACAGCTCTTTTAGATGCCGAAGATTTATTTGAGACTTTCGTCCCATATAGGCAATGGCTTGAAAAGCACTTAGCTGTTTGCTTTTCATCTTACTATAAATTATTTATCTTTCAGTCTGTAAATGGCTATTTGTAGGATTAGGCAAATTTTGAATGTTCTGATAAGAGGATTGTTGCATGCAAACTCATGCATAATCCGTAAAAAGCACATGTAACCTACAACCACAGTTAGGATTGGCACATGAAACAGATTCACTAAGCATATGTAAGAAGTACGAATTAGTAACCCATTAACATCAGCAAATTTGTTTCCGAAACATAAGTTTATGCACACAACCATTCCCTAGTGAGAAATCATATTAGCTAGAAAAATCCAATAAAAACATACCTTGGGTAGATTTCTCGACTTCTTTCCTTGTCCTACTCTGGCTATTGTAATTCATCCTCAGCTCTTGGTTATATTCATGCAGAGTTTCTCTGGAGTTGTATGACTGTCTTGGTTTTCTTCCATCTTCACTCTCATCAGAAGAACTGGTATAAGCTAGGTCCATTTCATGCTTGACTTTTGACAGAGGCTGGTAGGGTTTGCAGTCTGTTTGCTCCATCTCTGATGAAGCAAGTTCAATTTCATGAAAAAAGGAAGAGGAACTCCTTTAGTGTAAGCAGTCCTGAAAGAGGGATGGAAAAACACAAGCTTGCTTAGATTTGTCCTTTTGCAAGAAAATGCATCTGGCAGATTCACAATTGGTCCTGATAATACTATCAAAGGAGGGGAGCCAAAGACAAACTGCATGACATGAAACTAGCCTGCGGCAATAATAACACTGTGTTCCATGCATACTTCATCAAGCATTTAGGATTAAGCTGGAGGTAGCAGTATCAGAAAATACTTAAGGTTAAAAAGAGACAGCCTTCAAAACTATTTGTAATGGAAAGCAAATAAAGGACTGCGTTGTTCTGAGGTGTGTGCATGTTTTTAATGCTAAAGTCTGTGGTCAGATTAAAATATATATATAAGATTTGAAAGTGGCCAGAAGTACAAATATTAACCCAGCACATCCTACATTTGAAATGAAAACTGGTAAGAGAACTACATTCAGAAAAAAACACGTTCTTGCCTCTGGTTTAATATTGCATTTAAGAAAGGGGCTCCGAGGAAGAGAATGAATCTGAGTTAGAGAGGCTCATGAAATAAAGTGTCCTTAAGGGGGACTGAGCTCTTTGTGTTCATATTGTGGCTTCTGCGCCTCGGGCTTGCAGAGCATTTTTAATGAGTTAGGTGGTGGTAAATTTTTGTTCTTCATAGTACCAAGAGGATATAAACAGCACTTCTAGTGAGTCTAGTGGTGTAGAAACAGCAGGATCTAAATCGGGTTTAGAAATAGAAATTTAAAACTTCATGATAAATCATTGAAAGAAATCCCCTTCCCCACAGAACGCTGAGCTAGGAGTCATAAGGCTCTTAAGACCAGAAGAGGCATTATCCCCCTTACTGAGCACAGAGCAGTTTGAGAAGCTCAAACGCCATCTGAGATGTCAAAGTCTTCTGAAAAATTTTAAGTCCTGTAAACATGTGCTTATTTTCATTCTATATGTTCTTTTATCATCATTTTCCTGCACTCTTGCAACTTTGCAACTTGGTCCTTTCATACAATGTTAAAGCAACTTCGCTTGAAACCAAACAAGGCCATGATTTTATTTTGCAGTGAAAATGACTCCCTGATTTTTCTTCAGCTCTTCACCATATGCATTTTCAAAGAAATCGACTGACATCTGGATGGTTGCTCCTTTGTCACCTACAGTATCTCACTTTTGGGAATTTCTATCACATGTATAGCAAAAAGAACATTGAAATCACTCTGTAAAGCCGATAGATTGATGATGAGCATTCAAAGGTACACAATGTTTTGTAGCATGAACAGTTTCACTAGTTGGGGCCTTATTTCCCTAACCACATATTAAGGTCCTTGAAAGCAGACTCTGAGTCTTATGCATCTTTATATACCTCATACCACTTAGCACTACTCTAGGCACATACATAGTAAAAACTATTTAACTCCTGAACCTACAAATTCCATAAGTGGTCTATGGAGGCACCTTGTTTGCTTGAATTGACATCAGAGCTGAGCATCCTTGGAGAGAAAGCAGATAAGTGAATATATACTGGTGATTCAGCAACAATCTAAGTTCATGCCATCTTACATACTGAATCTAAAATCCTCAATTCACAGCTCCAGCCTAGGTCCCTCCCCTGTGCCACAGACTTGAGTATCCAACAGCTTTCTCAATGTGTCTACTTAGAAATCTAAAAGGTATCTCAAATGTATTGTGTTCAAAACTGAGCTCCTGATTCCCACCCCTTCCCCACACTTTTCTTTCATAGTCTTCTCTTTCTTGGTAAAAGGCAGCTTCATTATTCTGTTTGCTCAAGCCACAGACTCTGAAGTCATGCTTGATTCCCATCTTTCACATCCCACATACAATCCATCAGTTCATCCTGCTGGTACTACCTTTGAAATATATCCAGAATCCAAAGGCATCCTCTATTTCCCCACTACCACACCAGAATTATTGCCAAAGCCTCCTAATTGATCCCCTGGTTTACACTACTGCTCGTTATAGCACATTCCTCACACTCCAGCCAGAATGAAGCTTTTAAATCTAAGTCATATCATCTCTTTTTGGCTCAAAAGCATTATTGGCACCTTCAGTTCCGGTCAGTCACTCAGTCATGTCCTTTAAAATAAAAGCTGAAATTCTTACAGTGAGCTAGATGGACTCCTACAATGTCCACCTCTCCCCACCCTAACCTCTCCAAACTCATCCTCTGATATTTCTTCCTATGTCACCCACTCCAGATGTACTGGGTTGGCCAAAAAGCTTGTCTGGGTTTTCATAAAGTGTTACGGAAAAACCTGAATGAAGTTTTTGGCAAACCCAATATTAGCCTCCTTGCTGTTTCTGAAAATACCAGGCACAATTCCACCTCAGGGCCTTTGCAACCTCTCATTGTAAACCACTAAAAAATGTCATTTCTCATCCTCCTTCCTGTCGTTCATAGAACTTGTCACTAAATGGTATACTGTATATTTTATTTGTTTATTGTCTGCCACCAGTTTCTCCCATCGAAAATGTAACCTCCATGAAAGTGGATATTTTTATCTGTTCTATTCATTTCTATATTCCTAAAATGAGCACAGTGCCTTGCATATATTACACATTTGATCAATATCTGCTAAATGAATTGAATAAACCAATGTCGAGATTTATAGAAGGGGCTAGAGAAAATGTAGAAATGAAGAGACCATAGTCTCTGCACCCAAGGAACTCACAGGTGTAATATAAGTGATAACAAACAACTCTACTACAAAGTAGAATGGAATAACTCACTAAAAACAAAACAAAGTACTGCCTAAGCATCCAAGATGAAGGTATGGGGAAAGGACTGCTTATTTGTTCACCACCACCACCGTCATTACAACCACTGAAATTCCAATGAGCACCTAAGGCCAATTTTAATCTCTTTCTTTACAGGTTCCCATAGCATGTTCTTCAGAAGGTACACAGTTTTCTGGATTCTAGGCCTTGAAAGTGAAAGTGAAAATATTAGTTGCTCAGTCATGTCTGACTCTTTGCTGCTCCATGGATTGCAGTCTGCCAGGTTCCTCTGCCCATGGAATTCTCCAGGCAAGAATACTGAAGTGGGTTGCCATTCCCTTCTCCAGGGGATCTTCCTGATCAAATCCTGGGTCTCCTGCTTTACAGGCAGATTCCTGGTGGTTTGAGCCACCAGGGAAGCCCCTTGATTTAGTTACAAACAGCGCACAGTGAGAAATGTACCAACAACAGACTTCTGAGATGCATCATTGCAGCTGAAGATTGGACATTCACCCAGAAAAGGAGACATCAATAACATTTATTTCACTTTATTTTAACCAACACATACAGTTCTTTGTTCATTAAAGACTGAAAGTTTACTGAGCAGGGCTGGAGAGCTATTTTCCATATAAGGTCACTGATAATGGAAAAATATCAAAAGAATCTTATAATTAAAAAAATAATAAAATGTTTAATAAAATGTCATAATATGGAGATAAATAGGTACTGATCTACTTTCTAAACACACTTCCCAACTCTTACTTGCTCTTTCAGGGAAGTCTTTGGTTCACTCTGCCTGGGATTAACATAGCAGAGATACGGTCAAAATAATGCTCCCTGTTAAGTCTCAGTTGGTTATAAACTTACACCACTCAAACCTGTCAATTTAAATTAAAAAATGAAAACCATTTCACTTCTAATGCCTAACATTGTGTTTTGGTTACTATGATTTATCATGTTAAAATCTCCTCTATTTTTACATATAGAAATTTAGACATTCTTCTTTCCCTCAGTTTACGTATTTGCAACATGAAAATGAGATGAGGAGAGACAGTGAGATGCCTATATCCATTTTGAACCATTCTTAATGTTCTCATCACAGCTACTCACAGCTGTAATCATTGAGTATCCCCTGGAAACAATCTTACGCCACAAATTGATAAAAAAAAAAAAAAAGAGAAAATAATCCTTCCCTGCTCCCTGACCCTCAACCACAATTTCTTATCTTAAAATTTACATCAGTGGACCCAGATGGCAGAAAATACATTCCAGTTCTCTAGACACATGATATGGAGGCATCTATAACTGTGTGCCTAGAGCTGTGAAAGTACATAATAGAGATTTTCCCAGGTCTTGAGAGACAGCTTGACATTACTCACAACTGGTTTACCTTTTGAAAATAAAAAGTGATAAAACATTAAGAAAAAAATTAATATTTTAAATGTAACAAAGTTTGAAAACACAATACATCTGAAAAGATGCTGTTCTAAATATGCCATGGTAAAGAAAATGCTCATATTTGCTTAATTGACTTTCATTCAGTGCTCAACATGGCATCCTGGAGGGCCAATGACAAGCCAATGTCATTTAGACATGATGATATTGTCAACTCATAGAAAAACCAAATGTATATATAATGCAATTCACAGCAAAATAATTTTTAATTTCTCGATTAGTTTGATGAATAATAAACTTAAAAAAGCAACTGTGTAGGTAAAACACATGCTCCTATGTAACAGACTAAAAAAAAAAAGAAGTCAATTATCTTTCCTACTGCAGAAGATTCATTTTGATAGATCACATAGAATAAATTCAAATGTCACCACCTGTGGTTTACCCTTGTGTTTTCCACTTTCTACTTGCTAACAAGATAAACTCCAAGGTGACTTCAGAGGAGACCCAAGGAGGTTCTATGTTTATTTCCTTAGTCACCATAAGGCTAGGGAGAGACAACTTGGTGTAGGGAAATTACTGGCTTGCAATGGTAGGATTATCACAACCACAACGAAAGCAGCAGCAGCCAAAGCAGTAACGACCTCACAGCAGGTATCACGCCTACCAGTCACTGTCCTAAATGCTTTTCACATATTAAATCTTTTCATTCTTACAGCACCCTATGAAGTAGGTACTATTTTTATAGCCATTCTATAAAGAAAACCAAGGAACAGAGCAGTTAGGTGACTTGCCCAAGGTCACACAGCTAGTAACTAGCAGTACAGCTGAAATTTCAATTCATACAATCTGTCTCCAAAGACCATACTCCATCACTGCTCCACTTTGTCTTTCAGAAGAATACTGGGAAGAGTGGTCTAAGATACACAACTCACCCCTCTCTTGGAGCCTCTAGTTTATCTGAAGGTCATAGGAGATTAGATTATCTCAAAGAGCTCCTCCAACTCTAAAATCTCATGACTGTATACAAAACTGAAGGGAAGTTTAGATCGATTGACCCAAAAACTGGTGGGTATATTCAAAGCCAGCTTTGCATTCCCCTCCCCTCAGCTCCCTTTTCTTCCTTTCCTGTCCCTTTTCCCAACCCTTCACACTCATTCCAGTCTACTACAGGATAGTGTAAATAAACTATTGCTTTTGAATCCATGGGTCTGTGTATACATCTATGTGATGAGCATAACCTCCCTTCCTTTTTATCCATTCTGTTATCTTCTTTCCATATTTTGTTCTTTAACATATGGCTGCCCTCTCATATTGGAAAACAGATCTGTCCTACTCATAGGAACCGTTCACAAGTTTGGGCTTTCACTAAAAAGGCTCACTCCATCCTAGAGAAAACAACAAAAAAACATTACCCAAGGAAAACAGGCCTTCTTAGCACATCAGACAAGAGGAATGAGAGTACCACATGCCTGGAGAACATCTAGCAAAGGGGGATAGTACTCTTTGGAATTATTACAACAATTTGTCTTTAATAACGACCTTTTATTTTAATGCAGACTGACTGATTCAGAAAACACTGGACTTAGGAAGTGAATGTGAACTCCTGGCTGATTCTTCTCTCACCTTTCTTTGTTTTTCTTAAGCAAACACTTAAGTACTGAACTGTCATGAGGGGTGGGAATAGCTTTAAAAGTAGCATAATTGCTTGAGGGAGAAAGCTCCCCTATAATCTTACCAGTCAGTAAGAGTTACTGCTGTTCCTCTGGCCCATTTCCTTACAGTCCTAATGTGCACATATATTTTTTTCATGTTCTTTACTTCTCTGTGGATGTTTTTTGCATGTTTCTATAGAATTTGTGTAATGATCATTTTTAATGGCAGTATAGTATGGATGTATCATAATTTACACACCCACTCCCCTATTACTGGGTATTTATATTCTTCTCTTTCTGTTTACAAGTATTATAACCAGAGCCATATAAAAATAACATGAACATCTTCAATATTTTTTATTATTTCCTTAGGGTAGATTCCAAGAAGTTGAATTAATGAGCCAAAAGGTTTGAACATTTTTGTGGCTTTGGAGGACTGTAATGATTTACACTGCTGTCAGCAACATGTGGGAACAAACCTGATCAACTTTGAGTATTTCTTTTAAATGTTTATTTGAAATAAATAAATGAAAGAATCTTCTTCCTTTAAATTGCATTTCCTTGATTATTAGTGAGGCTGGACATTTTCTCGGCATGTGTTTTCTAGTTTTGTTTTCTCTCTTGTGAACTATTTATGGTTTTTGTGTCTTTATCGACTGGGGACCTTACTGAGTTTTTTAAAAATTAAACTATATTGGGTGGGGTGGAGAGGGAGGTGGGATGGGAGACCAGGATGGGGAATACGTGTAACTCTATGGCTGATTCACATCAATGTATGACAAAACCCTCTGAAAAATAAAAAAAAAAAATAATTAAAAAAAAATGGGAAAAAAAATAAACTATATTGGTACAATAAAGCAAATAAATTAAGCCTTTATAATATTTGCTGAAACTATCTTTCATAGTTTACTGTTTGCCCTTTTTACTTTTCTCCTTTTTAGATGAAGGAACATTATACTAAGAAGAAAGCAGATCAGTGGCTGGACAGAAATCAGTTGCTTTAGATGTTTTAGAAAAATATGACAAACTTGATAAAAGTAAGAGTCTTTCTGAAAACAATTTGCTAGTATCTAATTACACTCCAACTGTTTGACTGACTTCACTTACTTATATACCAAATAAAGTCTAGTTTGATTGAATTATATTATTTTTTAGAAAATACCTATCAATGTGTGTATGATGATATCATATGACTTTTATTACAGAACTGGCCAAGTATTATGGGGTTTCAAGGATACTGTCATAACATTCTAGTAAATAAAAAGAGAAGTAAATCATCATTTTTCAGGAGGCAGGCTGAGAATTTTTTTTACTGCATATGGATCTTCTTATCCAGGAAACGATACCTGTAGAACTAGACTGCTTTTGTGGTACATAGATATTCTGTTATATCAGAGATACCACTCAAGAGTTGAAATTCTGTCTACTTGTATTGGTTTACATGAGCTTATTTAACCTGTCTTATTAGTGCTTTCAAAATCTTAAAATGGGAGCATGAAAGGTCCCTTCTGGCAAAATATTCCTCCGAAACAACTGATTTGACTCAGTTGTGAGAACAGCTGCGGTGGATTTCTTCATAGCACCCCGGCAGGTGTTTAGGCCATTTTGAAAGAGAAAAATGAAAGTCATTTATTTCCACAACTAAATAGTGATGATTAATTAATCTCACATCTCTTCCTGTATAGGCTCTGTTTCCCGCCCCCCCCCCCCCAGTTTCTTGTGTCTATTTGTTTTCATTATTTTTGGATAACAACTCTAAACATTTTTATGGATACAGATGCTAGAAGACATGAGACAAGCAGTGAGACAGAATGGAAAAGCTGGTGTTGCTTCCAGGCTCCACAAAGGCACTCTAACCTGGAAAATGATTTTAAAAGAAAAAATCAAGAATTTTAGAACAATTATTTTGGACACTTATTCTCATTTTATACTCTCCATTGCTACTTAGGAAACTGGGACTTGAAAACTCACACACACAGACATATGGTCAAAATTTTGGGGAACTGGAACAATATATATCATACTTTAAAGATTTATTGAGTATTTCATAATATCCCATTAGAAAAATGGCAACAACTTACTTCATGCCCAAATGAGGGCCCAGAATCTCTAGTTCATATTTCACGTTCAATGAGCAGGATGTTTTTTTAAAATTGTGTATAACTACTTCTAAACTACTTTTAGAAAAGGCAGAGGAACCAGAGATCAAATTGCCAACATCCGTTGGATCATCAAAAAGCAAGAGAGTTCCAGAAAAATATCTATTTCTGCTTTACTGAATATGCCAAAGTTTTTGACTGTGTGGATCACAATAAACTTTGGAAAATTCTGAAAGTGATGGGAATACCAGACCACCTGACCTGCCTCTAGAGAAACCTGTATGCAGGTCAGCAAGCAACAGTTAGAATTGGACATGAAACAACAGACTGGTTCCAAATAGGTAAAGGAGTACGTCAAGGCTGTATATTGTCACCCTGCTTATTTAACTTATATGCAGAGTAGTACATCATGAGAAATGCAGGGCTGGAGGAAGCGCAAGCTGGAATCAAGATTGCCAGGAGAAATATCAATAACCTCAGATACGCAGATGACACCACCCTTATGGCGGAAAGTGAAGAGGAAATAAAAAGCCTTTTGATGAAAGTGAAAGAGGAGAGTGAAAAAGTTGGCTTAAAGCTCAACATTTAGAAAATGAAGATCATGGCATCTGGTCCCATCACTTCATGGCAAATATATGGGGAAACAGTGGAAACAGTGTGATACTTCATTTTGGGGGGCTCCAAAAATCACTGCAGATGGTGATTGCAGCCATGAAATTAAAAGGTGCTTACTCCTTGGAAGGAAAGTTATGACCAACCTGGATAGCATATTAAAAAGCAGAGACATTACTTTGCCAACAAAGGTCTGTCTAGTCAAGGCTATGGTTTTTCCAGTGGTCATGTATGGATGTGAGAGTTGGACTGTGAAGAAAGCTGAGCGCTGAAGAATTGATGCTTTTGAACTGTGGTGTTGAAGACTCTTGAGAGTCCCTTGAACTGCAAGGAGATCCAACCAGTCCATCCTAAAGGAGATCAGTCCTGGGTGTTCATTGGAAGGACTGATGCTGAAGCTGAAACTCCAATACTTTGGCCACCTCATGCGAAGAGTTGACTCTTTGGAAAAGACCCTGATGCTGGGAGGGATTGGGGGCAGGAGGAGAAGGGGACGACAGAGGATGAGATGGCAGGATGGCATCACCGACTCAATGGACCTGGGTTTGGGTGGACTCTGGGAGTTGGTGATGGACTGGTGTGCTGCGGTTCATGGGGTCGCAAAGAGTTGGACATGACTGAGCGACTGAACTTAACTGAACTTAGCATACTTCTATAAGTTGGTAATTTGAAAATAATAATACATATATGAGTTGTACTGACATCTATCTCCAGCACACCGTCTCTTCTGAACTCCATCAACAACCTAAATTAATTTCAAATTGTCTTTCTCTTATAACTTCTCAATATCCTTTGTGGTAGATTATGTAAATCACCTAAACACTTAGTACGGGGAACAATCTTCAAAAAAATTGAAGGTAACAATGTATAAAAGCCTTTTTACTCTTTGGAGAAGAACAAGAGCTGCTTATTTCCCCAAGTAAACAATCACATTCAATTCATTTTTCTTACAATGAAATCCACTGGGGTTCTGTAAATTTCATAGTAATTTTAGCATTAACACACTTATCCAAAATGTAGCATCACATTTAATACAGTATCTTGAAAAGTAATAGGCTTTAAATATGATATTAAACAACCAGAGATATCAATTTCTTTCATAGTTTGCCAATAGCAAATATTAATCATAGCTTTCTATTGCTATCCATTAGTTCATTGAAATTTGCACTTTATCAGTAACTCTCTCAAGTTTCATGTAAAACAATTGGGAACAGAAACATTTTCACTGCTCACTACTTGAACTTCATTTTCAATTATGTTAAGTATTATGTGGAAAAGGAGCTACTCAAATTAACATAACATATGCTACAAACATGTAGACGCTTTTGTGACTTAATTGTAGAGGTGGATACAGGGGTTAATAATAATTGCTGAGGTTCGCACCAAGTATTTTGCTCCTTTGGGCAAATGCTAACCATTTCAAAGGCAGCAGGCTATATTATAAAAGAAAGAGCCCTATGAGAGAATCCTAAAATGTATGTTCCAGACCCAGCTTTATGACAAAGTAACATGCCACATTTCTCTTCTGTAAAGTGTGGAAAATACCTAATATCATTAATCCTATGAGCCTCACAGGGCTGTTATGGTTAGCACATGAAATTAAAAAAAAACAAAAAACAAAAAAAACAAGTACCAGAGGCAAGCCCCTAGTATAAGTTCAAATTGTCAGCTTCCTTAAATAGTCATTCTTCTCTTTCTTCTCCTTTTCCTCCTCATTATCATTATTATTATCATCAGAAGTAAAAGGACTAAAAAGATGATCCAGGCACTATTTTAAGCAATTTACAACCATGATTGCACTTAATCCTCAAACATTTCATAAGATATGCTTTCCTCATTTACAGATTAAAAAACAGAAGCACTGAAAGGTTAAGTAATTTCACCAAGATCACACAGCTAATGGAGGTAGAATTCAAACCAAAATGTCCAGCTCTAGAGCCTGTACTCTTAACCTCTTTGTTATGAGGGTCACAGATTCTTTCAAATAAGATTCAGAGGAAGGTGCTAGAAATGAGTGAGAAATTTAGGCAAGATTTTAGTTTGCAGCTTAGAAGGAGACAAAGTGGCTTCTAGACCCTACAGAGCATCTGCAAAGTATTACCTATGTAACAAAGGGAATAAGCTTCATGGACCAGGCTGGTATAAGATGTCCAGGAAAAGAGCAATTTAGATCTAAGAGGAAGGATCCTACAATGCCAAGAGTGAAACCAGTAAAACTATAAAAGCATGGCTGTTCTGCAAACATGGGGGCTTCCCTGATGGCTCAGACGGTAAAGAGTCTGCCTGCAGTGTGGGAGACCTGGGTTCAATCCCTGGGTCAGGAAGATCCCCTGGAGAAGGAAATGGTAACCCACTCCAGTATCCTTGCCCGGAAAATCTCATGGGTGGAGGAGCCTGGCAGGTTCCAGTCCATGGGGTTGCAAAGAGCAGGACATGACTGAGCGACTTAACTTTCTTTCTGCAAACATGCTATTGGGTATAAATCAACACAATTTCTGTTGCCTACTACATTTTACCTTTACTAGACACCCACATGAAAGAGAGCTAGAAGAAGAGTGGTGTTGCTGGGTCAATGTGTGATCAGTGTGATACAGATTTCTGCGCCATTCCAGGTCACAAGCTGCAAATTTATTAGACTTCCTCAGCCTCCCTACTAACATGTTCAGTAAGAACACAGCACAGATAAAGCTGTGATTTTCACCTTTGTGATCCCATCTTCTAATATTTAAGTTTCCATATTTATCTACAGGGAGTAATACAATGCATTAATAATTATAATTCGCTTGCTACCACAGAGAGTGGGGTTGATAGAGTAGGAATGGCAGTGAACTTGGAGTCAGAAAGTCAGAGTTTGTCACTTACTAATGCTGCGATTCATGGGGTCGCAAAGAGTGGGACACGACTGAGTGACTGAACTGAACTGAACTGATACGGCATTGGAGAAATCAGCTAACTCTTCTCCTTTTGCATAATAAAGGCTAAACACCTTCCCCCAGAGTGCTGGCAGATGACTCCAATAAAATATAACATGTGAAAGCCCCATGTAAATTGCAAAACAATTTATAGTCATGGTTATTAATTAATAATGTTCATAACAGTAAATGTATCAATCCTAGGTTATCTATTGTTTTGAAAACATAATATTCATGGAGCCAATATTACTGATCTTTTTGTTTGGTTTTTGTTGTTTGTTTACTATTTCTTTTTAAACTGCTTTATTTAGATATAAATTATATACAATGAACCATTTCAAAAGTGAAATTCAAAGATTTGGGGTACATTTATAGAGTTGCGAAGCCATGACCACCATCCACTTTTAAACATTTTCACCATCCTAAAAATAATCCCTAAATCCATTAAGCATTCATTTCCAATTCAACCTCCCCACAGCTCTTGACAACTACTAATACAATTTCTGTCTATACATTTGCCTATTATGGATATTTTCTATAAATGGAATCACACAATATGTGGTCTTTCTGCATCTGACTTCTTTCAAAATGCTTTCATAATGCCCCTGTGCCCCTGTTCATCCATATTGGAGCATGTATGTCTTTTATAGCCTTTTTATTTCTAAACATAGTCCTTGTGTTAAATTTGAAAATATTTCTGTTAAGCATGTTCTGCTGCCACTTTCTTTTCCACCTTCCTTCTGGTATTCATATTATGTATATATTGGTATTCTTTTATTTTTTTTGTATTCTTGATGTTACCCTTCATGTCCCTGATGCTCTGTTCATTTTTCTTTGATATTTTTTCTCTCTATTCTTCAGATTAGACAATTTCTATAGCTCAATCTTCAAGTTAATTGATTGTTTCCATTGCCATCTTAAACCTGCTGTCAAGTCCTTCTAGTGGATTTTTCACTTTAATTATTTCTATTTGGTTCTTCTTATACTTTTATTTCCTTTTTGAAAATCACTAGTTTGTTCATTTTTGTCATGCTTTCCATGAAGTCTTTATTCATGGTTTCCTTTTCTTCTTTGAACATATTCAAAAGTCTTTGATGTCTTTTCTGATAATTACAACATCTGGAGATATTCAGACACAATTTATGTTGACTGATTTTTTCTTTGCATATTTCATAATTTTTTGCTAAAATCTGGACATTTGGGGAAATATAACAACTCTGGATTCTGATTTTTTTTCCCTGAAAGAAGTAACTATTCCTGATTTTTTCATTTATTTAGTAATCTGCCCAGGCTAAATCTGAAAAATACATCCCCCAATGATGTATGGCTGCTGATTTCTCTGATTAGTATTTTTGCTATATTCTTTTTTTACGCTTGGTTTCCTAAGGGTGAATTCTGTGTTATTGTAGCTTTGTGGTGAGTCAAAAACTCCACAGAGGTTGTCCTCAACCACCTCAAACCTATAAGGGTTCCATCTTCTGTCAATGGATCTGTGTGTGGGAAAGAGCACAATCAAAGCTCATGCCATTTTCAACTTTGCCAAAGCTTTCATTTTCCACTGGGCCTTTTGCATTTCCTCTGTGCACTGCTTCAGGGTTAATGAACAGGACCGTTCTGAGCTCTCTGAAGTGTCCACTGCATGCTGCACATGCGCACAGTCTCAGACTGAAATATGCTTATCACAACCTCAGATTAGAACTGTTGGCCCTCCCCACCGGCTCAACTCCACTGAGAGTATCACTTCTACCAACAATGTCCCTGGACGTGGGCATGGTACACCTCTCCACATTAAGTGAACCAGCCAACTATGGCATAGCCTGCCCAATATGGGCATTGACCAATCTGTGTGTGTGCTTGTGTGCAAATGCGTGCACATGTGTATGTGTACAGAAGTTGGGAAGAGTACATGTGGCACATGAGCATGCCCAAGGCAAAACACCAGAGTCCCATTATTATTACTCAGAGTCCAATAGTTTACTCACGTATAGATGCCTTCTGGATGTTGGAGGCTTTTGGTTAATTTCCAGGGTGCTTCAAAGGTTGTTTCTGTCAACTTGTAGTGCTTCATAGTTTATAGTCATTTCTTAAGGAGTGGTTTTATAGATCCTTACTAGGCCATAGCCAGAAATCCAGCCCAAATCACTGATACTTTAATGGCAGGACTTTATAAAAATGCTACACACATTAGGGGTTTGTAGCTTTTTTGCTTAGTATTTCAAAGACGTACTATAAGAAAAACCATTTTAAACACCTCATTAATAATTTGACTCATTTGAAAAGACCCTGATGCTGGGAAAGATTGAAGGCGGGAGGAGAAGGGGACGACAGAGGATGAGATGGTTGGATGGCATCACCGACTCAATGGACATGAGTTTGAGTACACTCTGGGAGTTGGTGATGGACAGGGAGGCCTGGCGTGCTGTAGTCCATGGGGTCGCAAAGAGTCGGACACGACTGAGCGACTGAACTGACCTAAATAATTTTACATGTATTGTACATGGATGTGATAACAGTTGGGTATACTGGGTGAAGTAAAATATAATTTTAAAATTAATTTCACCTAATTTTCCCTTTTTCAGGATGGCTCCCAGAATTTAAAAACTACATATATATTCTGCATATTTCTATTAACCAGTGGGAATCTAAATCTAACATACAGTTTATAGAAAGTACTAGAGGCAGAGAAACCTATCACATAATGCAACAGGAATATAAAGAGCAAAATATCAAGAGAGTGAGAAACGATCAAGTTTCCTCAACAAATAAAGTGCAAGGAAAAAACTAATAGTGGGCAGGGAAATACAGGAATTGAAAAAGATTTAAGAGACAAAGCTATAAATTCTCATGTGTACATCTTATTAGGATTCTCATGAGAACAAAGAAATGAAAAAACTATACATATGTTTATGAGATAGTCCTAGAAATCTGAAAATGTACAGCATATCTGATGATATTAAATATTTATTGTTTAATTGTCTATTTTTAAGGTAAAGCGTCTGCTTACAATGCAGGGAACCTGGGCTCAATCCCTGGATCGGGAAGATCCTCTGAAGAAGAAAATGGCAACCCACTCCAGTACTCTTGCCTGGAAAATCCCATGGTCGGAGGAGCCCGGTAAGCTACAGTCCATGGGGTCACAAAGAGTTGGACACAACTGAGTGACTTCACTTTACTTTACTTTTGTCTATTTTTAAGGTGCAATATGGTATAATTAGGTTAAGGATGAGTATTCGTATCTTATAGCCATCTGCTAAAGTTTTATGGATGAAATGGTATGATATCTTGGACTTCAAAAAATCTAGTGAGGCAAGAGAGGCACATGAGTCAGGTGTAAATAAAGCAAGACTGTCCATGAGCTGAAAATTAATGAAGCTATCTGATGGCTGAATGCTGGGTTCAGTCAATCATGCTCTTTACTTACACATAAGTTTAAAATTTTAGATACTAAAAAGCTAAAATAGCTTCAGAGAATTTTTAATGATTTGGGAAAACCCTAGAATACAATGTTACATGAAAAAAATAAGATACAAAATGGAAATTAATTGTGAAAAATTATTAAATCTAGTTTCATTGGAAAAGGGCTTGATTACAGAGAACTTTCTATTAAATTTCTTATAACTAAGTTCTATTAATTTTTAACCAGAAAAGCAGTACCCCTCATACATGGAGGTTTATTACCAATTATTTTTTTTAATTAAAAACTGAAAAGAAATACATCAAAATACTAATGACAATTATCTCTGTATTGTATTGTGTGCTTCTTATTTTCTTTCTATTTTCCATGTTCTCTACATTGAGGATATATTACCTTTTCATCAGAATATTAGCAATGACAAGTTTTGTGTAGAAAACATGAAATATTTACTGTCCTTTCTGCTTTTCCAATCGATGTTCATATAAATGTATGGCTACTCAGCCATTCATTAGAAGGTATATATAAAGAATATTTTGCCTTTTGCAAAGGACTTTAGACATTTTCAACTTTTAAATCTTACATACAGCATTACAATTTATACACTCACACCCGTCTGACATAGTCAATTGCCAGGATGTTACTACTCCCACTTTCACAGGAGAAAACAGAGCCTCAAATATTTGCAAAACACAGCAAGGTGGTAGTAGCAAACTTTGGATGAGAACCCAGGTTTCATTATTCCTAGTCTGCTGCTCTTGCTCTTTTCACTGTAACATGTTACCTCCCAGAAAGAGTATCAAACTCAGCATACTATTAATTTGGCAAATAACTAACTTAGGCCCCAATGAATTCAAGTTATTTACATCAATTAACTGCACTATCCGTTTTCCTTAACTGCAACTCAGAGCCATGTGCAGGAAAGACGCTCTCAGATGAAATAACAGGAAGCAGTAGAATTTCGTGACATATGGCATGCTTGCTGATGAAATCAAAGGTATGTTTCATGCCAGTTTTTGGTCTGCAAAGTGTCTTTCATTTCACTAAGAGGTATACTCCATGCCAGGAAATACACAACCCCCTAGCCCATTCTTTTGAAAACTAAATCTGTGAGGGCATGGACTTGGCATGACTTGACGGAATACTGAATGCAATATGCTTGACCCATTTGTGGGTACAAATTATCCAGATTCTCCACTGTGGAGAAGGACTCTAGGTTGTCATCTGGATTCACCATCAGTTCAAGGAAAGTGGGGATATAACTGAGCCTAAGCTTTATCTCTGGCTAGAGAAAGGGGATTTATCATTTCAGAAAATGAAAGTCACCTCCAGAAAAGAAAAGAAAAATTTAAACCAGAAAGCAACCAAGAATACTAAAAGCATAGGGCAAAAGTAGCTAAAGGCTCCTATGCAGAATAATATTTTTGCCCTTGGGGGTTGCAAAACCTCTAAGTAGACCTTAGTTTGACACAAAGGATCTAATCGTTGCAAGGGAGATTACTTCTCTAACAGGGAAGGAAGATGCTAGAGAGCAGGGCACTGTGGAATATCTGAAGAAGACATTTCTGTAGATTTTTAAGAATAAGAAAATTTTACTTCATCAGCTACAAGAACCTTTGCTATCATTTTAATAGAAACTCTCAGGAAAAATAATTTCTGTTTAAGTGAACAGGTAAAGGGGTTCACAGGTGAGGCAGAGGACTTTTCCAGAAATATCACTATCACTTTGGATGACTTGGTTCCCTAACTGTATAGTCAATTATTTTTATTTGGTAAATCTTGTCTTAATGTGAAGATGACACCTTACTGGCAAGCTGTTTTGTACTGGGGAAGAAATGACATATTCAGCAGTTCAGTGTAAGTGCAGATGTTGGCTAAAGGAAGGAGGATGTATCCTCAAATACCTCTATTATAAAAGAATGAGAAGAAGTTTATTGGAGAAAGGTCTTAAGTCAGGCAGACTTGGGTTCTATTACCAGCTCTTCCATTCCCTTAACTTCAGGTCTGCTCATCTATAAAATCAGAATAATAATATCTACCTTGCAATTTTGATGTGAGAATTAACAAAAACCTATGGTGGATGTGTTTGGTAGCAAAAAAAATTTGAGAGTATGCACATCATCAAAGTATCAACAATGGATAGATGATAGAACACTTATGTTGATTATTAGATGATAGCACTAAGGCAAGTTTTGATTATTTTCTTTCTATTGTCTTATTTTTTTCTTATAATGAACACATTCTTATAGTATAATGAGAAAAAGAATATCACATGCAATTTTAAAAATAATATATGTGAAGTCCCTATTCTAGTGTGGGGAACACAGAATGAATCTTTAGATTCATTCCTTATTGGTGGCTGCCATCATCATTGTCATTAATATCATCATCATCTCACTCTTCCTAATACAGGTGTGAAAATGGAGGTCTAGAGAGATTTGATAGCTTACTTAATTCCATGTATCTCAGAAGCAAGTAATATGCCTAACATACTGCTTGAAATATACACATATATAAACACATCTCATTTCATGAATCATGAATAAGTAGATTTAGTTGAATAAGTCACCAACCTAAACGTGAGCAATGCACAAGCCCTCACTCAGACTGCTTGAAATGGAGCAAAATTTTGGTAGGGGGACAATGTATGCATGAAGTTATATAAAGATTTTACAGAGTCATAAAATCACTTTAAGAAAAGGAAGGGATTTCCAATATTAAAAATTGAAGTATAACAATGCTCTTCAATAATAATTTACCAAATTCTTACAGATTTCAATTGGTAAAGTTTCTCTCTCTCTCTCTCTCTCAATCATGTATACCTGCACACCCACTCCTACACCCATAGCCACATCCACAGTCCCTTCCTCTGGCTTCTTCAGAACTCCGGTGGCTTGTTGCTGCTCACAGACCAAATAAAAGATCCTACTATATAGCACCTTTCCTGCATTCCTACTCTAAATATATCACTCTTTCTTCTCTTTCACCAAAGGTTACTTGATCTGTCTGTCTATTCCTTTCTGGCATCTTTCATCCCTTTTCCCAGATGTTACCTGGCAACAACTTATTCAAAGTGATTAATGACTAATCAGACCTATATGGCTTATCTCTACTAGAAGTTAACTTTTCCAGAGGCCATTTCAAAAGTCAGCATCTTTGACTAAAGGTACTAACTTCTAGTTTTGAAACTTAAGTCACATGGTAGACCATTAAAGAAGCTGTCTTGTGACTAGAATGCTTTCCCTTGTGCCTCTAAAGGCAAAGTATTCCAGCAACCACCGAATTTACAGGGCTGACTTCTAGCCAGACATGATTCTTTAAGTCTTAGGGCAGAGACAGGACTGGCCTGAATCCTCACAGAATGTCTTGCATGGATAAGTGAGGAGAATTGAGCTCATCTTTAGATAGAAACTAACAATGATAAAACTTTCCCTTCTACAACCTCAGAGGGACTCAGTGTTATATCCCTGGTTGCTTGAACATATAAATTAACACTGCTGACTGAATAACATTAAGACTTTGGACCTTCCTACAGCTTGTAAAGAATCTGCCTGCAAGGCAAGAGACCCCAATTTTTTTTCTTTTCTTTTTTTTTTTTTATTAGTTGGAGGCTAATTACTTCACAACATTTCAGTGGGTTTTGTCCTACATTGATATGAATCAGCCATGGAGTTACACGTATTCCCCATCCCGGTCCCCCCTCCCACCTCCATCTCCACCCGATTCCTCTGGGTCTTCCCAGCCCACCAGGCCCGAGCACTTGACTCATGCATCCCACCTGGGCTGGTGATCTGTTTCACCACAGATAATATACATGCTGTTCTTTCGAAACATCCCACCCTCACCTTCTCCCACAGAGTTCAAAAGTCTGTTCTGTACTTCTGTGAAGAGGCCCCAGTTTGATTCCTGGGTCAGGAAGTTCCCTTGGAGAAGGGATAGACTACCTACTCCAATATTCTTGGGCTTCCCTGGCGGCCCAGTTGGTAAAGATGCCTGCAATGCAGGAGACCTGGGTTCGATCCTTGCGTTAGGAAGATCCCCTGAAGGAGGGCACGGTGGCAACCCACTCCAGTATTCTTGCCTGGAGAATCCCCATGGACTGGCGGGCTACAGTCCATGGGGTCGCAAAGAGTTGAACACGACTGAGCGACTAAGCAGAGCACAGCATATAAGTTGTAGTAATTCATGTGCTTATATAAAATTCCTCTAACAGGATTCAGTGATACAAAGGTAGAGTTCTTTTCCCCCTCTGCCAAAGCTATAAGAGTCCTGAAGAAGATACTGGCCTCAAGTTACTGAGAAGGAATTGGTATTTCTACTATTTTTTTTTTCACTGAGCCTCATTTGGTATCTGTTTCAAATATTTAAGGCCCACACTAACTGACTCTGACCCTTTTGTCTTCAAGAAAGCATGTGAATTACAGTCAACACTCTGTGTTCTGGCATTCTGTCAAGAAATCTCTATTGATTGAGGCTTCAGCCAGTACTATAATAGACAATTCTAATGGTGACCCTGAAGAAGAGTCTCAACTGGAGGTAGGCACCTTCTGAATATCCAAAGAAAGACAATACTCCTTGAAGTTTTACACTAAAGATAGTTTACCAAATTCTCATTCCATGGAAGTGGTACAAAGCATAATATTTCATTAAGCTGGGCGCCTGACTATGCAATCATACAGTATTTGTAAAAACACCACTATCATCAAGGTACAGACCTCTTGTGCAGGTTCAGAGGCTAATTCGTGTCAGACTCTTTTGACCCCACGGACTGTAGCCCACCAGGCTTCTCTGTCCATCGGATTTTCCAGAAGAAAACTGGAGTGGGCTTCCATTTTCTCCTCCAGGGGATCTTCCCAACCCAGGGATCGAACTTCAATCTTCTGCAGCACCTGCATTGGCAGGCGGATTCTTTACCACTGAGCCACCTGGGAAGCCCCCTGAATCGGCCTCTAGGCCCACTATAACTTTCTTTGATGCAGTGTCACCTTAAAGCATTTACTCATGAGCAACTGAGACTAACACATGGGTGACAGCCACTGTACTTAGAGATAAGTAGTCATTTATATCTCTAAGGTATCTTGACATCAGAATACACATAGGTTGACAAATGTGGCATGAGCTGTAATCATTTACAAACTCCTTGTCACAAAAAAAGAACTGGGTATGGGCTATCTTTTGGCAATGCTGTCAGTGTTTCATATACTACATAGCCTGGACCTCCAACTGTGTTTAATTAAGAGAATATTATAAACACTAATTGGCTGCATTTAATTTTTAAAGCAATTTAAAGTTCATAGTTTAAAGGGAAAAACTAAAAACAATAGACATAGTCTTTGTGCAATGTAATTAATGTTTGGGAAGTAGTCACTGAAGCACAGTATAATGAGGTTGACAAGTCAGTAGCCTCCCTATACAACATCACAACTCAAATATCATTTTAAAAAGCATGGAAAATTAAATGTGGCACATCAAATATACTGAGCTGCAGTGCCAGTGATGGGGGATATCTGGTAGTTAAAAGTTTGCAGTCTCTAACCAATATTCAGGATATAGGTTAGAAAAGAAAGCTATACAAAGCATTCTTTTGTATAGGGGGAAATATAAGGAGGGGTGGTCACATTATTTTGTTCAATAATAATACTAATAGTAGTTCTATTCAAAAATCAGATAATCAGATATATATTAAAGAAGTAGTTATTTCATATTTTATTTCTTATATTCCCTTTTCCTTGACCTAGGACCTTTCAATCAATGAAAATGAAATATTAAGGTGTACATTTTTGGGGGAAAAGGCTAGCCCAGTTGTATCACATAATATACTTTTGAATTTTTTTTATCCTTTCTGAGCATGATGGTCAGGGTGACATTTCTCCTTTTAATTAAGAAATGAAATGGAGTTGTCACTTTCATCTAATACTTAAACCTTATGCTGAGGAAGAATTTGAAAGCCTCCTGGACTCTTTCAAGTGTAGAAGCTGCTGTCATAGGGTTTACTAGATCGTACACCACTCTCTTTTAGGCAATCTCTTATACACACTTCCCTCTGAATACAAGATAATATGCAACAATCTTAGAAGCACTTACAGCTTTGAATCCTTACAGAGAATATTTAAATGGTGTTTCCATGAAATAAGGGGCTTCCCAGGGATATATCTCAGCTATCTCACCAGCAGGCCTTAAGCTGCTATATGTCTTCTTACACTTCAGTGGAATTAACTATACACCTTGCCCTATGACATTCCTTCACCACATCCTTCACCTAGACCTGGGTTCCTTATAAATCCATAACCTTAAAAGGCTTAAAGTTTTCCTGTGTTTCTCTTACACTATACTTTACCTTTCGCTCTCAAGAATGTTTTTTAGTATGCCAAATTGAGATCCCATGATAATAATACTAACCATCATTTTAAACACGTAAAGAATTCCAATAAGAAGTTCATGATCACAGTCTCTGCAATTAGCCTAATTTAAAAAAGAATCAGGTGTCTTTCCTATTAAACACTTGACTGAAATCTCACCCCTATGAACCTATGCTAATTAAAAAAATATTAAGGAAAGTTATATATATGAAGATGTTCATCTCAGCATTGTTTGGAGAACTGAAATATTTGGGGGAAAATCCAATGGGTCAAAGTAGGGAAATAGCTATATTTTGGTACACCACTTGATTTGCTATAATGCCATCATTAATAGTGAAGATAAAGAAAACTATGCAGAGACATAAAAACATGTATATGATATAATTTTAACTGAAAGAAAAAGAAATACATCCTATTGTCTATAACTAAGTCAAAACAAATCTGTGCATAAAAAGGACCAAATGGAAACACCTAAAAAGGACCAAATGAAAATGCATGAAAATGACAGCACATAATCTTAACTGTAGTATATTGCCCACATGCTCTCCATTTTATATATATCTTCTTATCTTAAATGATCGCATAAGATTGTCTTCAAAGATATTTATGTAATTTCAGCTAAAGATTTCATACTTCCTAACTACCTTTATGCTTCTCTCTAGGAATTTAGAAGACAACCTCTAGAACCTAGAACTCTGGCTGATTAATTCAAGCATTTGCATTAACATGAGATTATTGGTTGTTCCTCAAATAATCTGAAAACTTACTGTAGCTTAAAGTTCAAAGTGGTAGCTATTTTTGGAGTCAGGTTTGATTGACTCAAGATAATGGATTGTTTCTTACTGATTAAAAATTCACTGAAAGTAAACAGCATTAGTTTATACAGAGGACAGTACGTGAACCAAGAACTCCCAGACATTCAAGCTGGAGTTAGAAAAGGCAGAGGAACCAGAGATCAAATTGCCAACATTTGTTATATGCAGAGTACATCATGAGAAACGCTGGGCTAGATGAAGCACAAGCTGGAATCAAGACTTCTGGGAGAAATATCAATAACCTCAGATATGCAGATGACACCACACACAGAAAGTGAAGATGAACTAAAAAGCCTCTTGATGAAAGTGAAAGAGGAGAGTGAAAAAGTTGGCTTAAAGCTCAACATTCAGAAAACTTAGATCATGGCATCTGATCCCATCACTTCATGGCAAATATATGGGGAAATGGTGGAAACAGTGGCTGACTTTATTTTTCTGGGCTCCAAAATCACTGCAGATGGTGATTGCAGCCATGAAATTAAAAGATGCTTACTCCTTGGAAGGAAAGTTATGACCAACCTGGATAGCATATTTAAAAGCAGAGACATTGCTTTGCCAACAAAAGTCCGTCTAGTCAAGGCTATGGTTTTTCCAGTGGTCATGTATGGATGTGAGAGCTGGACTGTGAAGAAAGCTGAGCGCTGAAGAATTGATGCTTTTGAACTGTGGTGTTGGAGAAGACTCTTGAGAGTCCCTTGGACTGCAAGGAGATCCAACCAGTCCATCCTAAAGGAGATCAGTTCTGGGTGTTCATTGGAAGGACTGATGCTGAAGCTGAAACTCCAATACTTTGGCCACCTCATGCAAAGAGTTGACTCTTTGGAAAAGACCCTGATGCTGGGAGGAATGGGGGCAGGAGGAGAAGGGGATGACAGAGGATGAGACGGCAGGATGGCATCACCGACTCAATGGACATGAGTTTGAGTAAACTCCGTGAGTTTGTGATGGACAGGGAGGCCTGGCGTGCTGCAATTCATGGGGTTGCAAAGAGTCGGACACGACTGAGTGACTGCACTGAACTGAACTGATTGGATCACAGGAAAAGGAAGAGCATTCCAGAAAGACAACCACTTCTACTTCATTAACTACACTAAAGCCTTTGACTGTGCGGATCACAACAAACTATGGAAAATTCTTTTGTTTTAATTAATTACTTTATTTTAATTGGAGGAGAATTACTTTACAATATTGTGACAGTTTTTGCATACATCACCATGAGTCAGTCACGGGTGCACATGTCCCCCAATCCTGAAAGCCCCTCCCACATCCCTCCCCACCCCATCCCTCTGGGTTGTCACAGAGCACCAGCTTTGAGTGCCCTGTTTCATGCATCGAACTTGCACTGGTCATCTATTTTACATATGGTAATATACATGTTTCAATGCTAGTCTCTCAAATGATCCCACCCTCGCCTTCTCCCACAGAGACCAAAGGTCTGTTTTTTACATCTGTGTCTCTTTTGCTGCCTTGCATATAAGATCTTTCTAAATTCTATATATATGCATTAATATACAATATTGCTGTTTCTCTTTCTGACTTACTTCACTCTGTATAATAGGCTCTAGTTATTCTACCTCATTAGAACTTTTTGTAGCTGAGTAACATTCCATTAACTATATGTACCACCATTTCCTTATCCATTCGTCTGCCGATGGACATCTAGGTTGCTTCCATGTCCTGGCTATTGTAAACAGTGCTGCAATGAACACTGGGGTGCATGTGTCTCTTTCAGTTCCGGTTTCCTCGGTGTGTATGCCCAGCAGTGGGATTGCTGGGTCATATGGCAGTTCTATTCCCAGTTTTTAAAGAATATCTGCACTGTTCTCCATAGTGGCTGTACCAGTTTGCATTCCCACCAACAGTGTAAGAGGTTTCCCTTTTCTCCACACCCTCCCCAACATTTATTGTTTGCAGACTTTTTGATAGTGGCCATTCTGAACTGTGTGAGATGACACCTCATTGTGGTTTTGATTTGCATTTCTCTAATAATTAGTGAGATTGAGCATCTTTTCATGGGTTTATTAGCAATCTGTATGTCTTCTTTGGAGAAATGTCTGTTTAGTTCTTTGGTCCACTTTTTGATTGGGTTGCTCATTTTTATGGTATTGAGCTGCATGAGCTGCTTGTATATTTTGGAGATTAATTCTTTGTCAGTTGTTTTGTTCGCTATTCTTTTCTCTCATTCTGAAGCCTACCTCTTCACCTTGCTTATGGTAATGGGATCATGTGTGTGTTAGTCACTCAGTTGTGTCCAACTCTTTCGACCCCACAGACTGTAGCCTGCCAGACTTCTCTGTACATGGAATTCTCCAGGCAAGAATACTGGAGTGGATTGCCATTCCCTTCTCCAGAGGAACTTCCCAACCCAGGGATGCCTCACAGGCAGATTCTTTACCATCTGAGCTACAGGGAAGTCTAATGGGATCATACATATCAACAATTACCGTAAATGTAATGGGTTAAATACTCCAACCAAAAGACAAAGACTGGCCGAATGGATACAAAAACAAAATCCCTAAACATCTGTCTACAAGAGACACCTCAAATTTAGGGATACATACAGACTTAAAGTCAGGTGCTGGCAAACTGTGGAAAATTCTAAAAGAGATGGGAATGCCAGACAAGCTTTCCTGTCTCCTCTGAAACCTGTATGCAGGTCAAGAAGCAACAGTGAGAACCGGGCATGGAACAACAGACTGGATCAAATTTGGGAAAGGAGTATGTCAAGGCTGTTTATTGTAACCCTGTTTATTTAACTTCTATATGCAGAGTACATCATGAGAAATGCTGGACTGGATGAAGCACACGCTGGAATCAAGATTGCTGGGAGAAATATCAGTAACCTCAGATATGCAGATGACACCACCCTTATGGCAGAAAGCGAAGAGGAATTAAAGAGCCTCTTGATGAAGGTGAGAGAGGAGAGTAAAAAAGCTGGCTTAAAACTCAGCATTCAAAAAACTAAGATCATGGCATCCAGTTCCATCACTTCATGGCAAATAGATGGGGAAACAGTCATAGACTTTATTTTCTTGGGCTCCAAAATCCCTGCAGATGGTGACTGCAGCCATGAAATTAAAAGACGCTTGCTCCTTGGAAGAAAAGCTATGACAAGTCTAGACAGCATATTAAAAAGCAGAGACATGACTTTGCTGACAAAGTTCTGTATAGGCAAAGCTATGGTTTTTCTGGTAGTCATGTATGGATGTGAGAGTTGGACCATAAAGAAGGCTGAATGCTGAAGAATTGATCGTTTTTGAACTGTGGTGTTGGAGAAGACTCTTGAGAGTCCCTTGGACTGCAAGGAGATCAAACCAGTCAGTCCTAAGGGAAATCAGTCCTGAATATTCATTGGAAGGACTGATGCTAAAGCTGAAGTTCCAATACTTTGCCCACCTGATGCAAAGAACTGACTCATTGGAAAAGACTGATGCTGGGAAAGATTGGAGGCAGGAGGAGAAGGGGACTACAGAGGATGAGATGGTTGGATGACATCACCAACTCCGTGGACATGAGTTTGAGCAAACTCCAGGAGATGGTGAAGGACATGCAAGCCTGGTGTGCTGTAGTCCATGGGATCACAAAGAGCTGACCACGACTAAGTGACTGAACAACAACAGAGAACAGATTTGTGGTTGCCAAAGGGGGAGGGGAGGGAAGGATTGGAATTTTACGATTATCAGATGCAAACTAGCATATATAGGACGGACAAACAATGAGGTCCTAATGTATAGCACAAGGATCTACAGCATATTCAATATCCTGTCATAACTCATAATGGGAAAAATATGAAAAGGAATATATATATATATATGACTGAATCACTTTGATGTACAGCAGAAATCAACACAATACTTTAAATCAACTATTCCTCAATAAAATATTTTTTTTTTAATTATTACTCTGGGTAATTTTAGAATTTTGGGAAGGATGGAGTGAGGATTATTGAAGAGAGGGAGAAGCAAGTGCCTAGACTTTAGGAAGAACTGGCTACGGAATTTGAAATTTACCTATTTCTTTACCACCACCAAATAAAGTGGAAGACATATCAGGAATGAAGATAAAGGTATAAATACAGATCCCACAGACATTAAATAGGATAATGACAGCTTTACAACAATAAAAATACAGATAAAATGGGGAAAATTTTTTTAAAAAATTGGCAAATTTATACTAGAAGCAATAGAATTGACAAACTTATACAAGATACAATAGAAAATCTAATTACCCTCATATCTATTAAAGACATTGAACTTGTAGTTTTCAAACTAATTTCAAAAGGTAAGTTTTGACCCAGATGATTTTATTTGTGGATTCTACCAAACATTTAAAAACTAAATAATAGCCATCTTAGACTATTTCAGAAAATAGAGGAGGAAATATTCCCAACTCATTTTTTAAGGCAAGTGTAATACCAATAACCAAACTTGACAAGCACATTACAAGAAAAAAGTTATGCATCATTATCTGTCATAAACATAGATATTATCAAAGGTAATCAAGCTTTATATAAAGAGTAAATCATAAGTACATAGGGTTTATCACAGGGTTGCAAGATGAGTATAACATTCAAAAACTAATCAATGATATTCACATTATTGAGAGGATAAAAGATAAAATCATTTGATCACCTCAAAAAGTACAGAAAATATTTGACAAAGCTTTTAACACTCATTTAAGTTTTTTTTAAAAAAAACTTTTGCCAAGTATATATAAAAAAAGGAACTTTCTCAACCTGAAAAGGGTATCTATAAAACATTCATAGTTAATATAATAATTAATCATTACAGACTAAAAATTTTTCTCCTAAGATGAGGAACAAAAAAAGGATGTATGGACTCACAACTTCTAGTCATCATGTACTATAGGTCCTAGACTATACAAGATGGTAAGCAAAAATATAAAATAAAAGAGATACAGGTTTTTGAAGACGGAAGTAAAACTGTTTTTATTTGCAAATTACAGGACTATATAGAGGATCCTATGGGCTTTCCTGGGGGCTCAGATGGTAAAGCATCTGCCTGCAATGCAGGAGACCCTGGTATGATTCCTGGGTGGCGAAGATCCCCTGGTGGAGGGCATGGCAACCCACTCCAGTATTCTTGTCTGGAAAATTCCATGCACAAAGGAGCCTGGTGGGCTACAGTCCATGGGGTCTCAAAGAGTCAGATGTGACTGAGCGACTAACACACACATATAGAGAATCCTAAGGTGCTAACAAATTAGCTACTAGAAACTAATAAGTGAATTTAGAAGGGTCACATGATTTATGATCAATATATGAAAATCAGTGACATTTCTGCATACGAGCAACAAAAAACTGGAAAATTAAATCTAAAATGTCAGTAACTATAGCATAAACTAAAATATAAAATATTGAAGAAAAACTTTAACAGGAATGTGCAAGACCTCTATGCTTAAAACTATGAGATGTTACTGAGAGAAGTTAAGCAATATTTAGATAAGTATATAAATATACTATGTTCATAGATATATATCATTAAGATGTTAATTCTCCCAAATTGCTTCCTCAATTGAAATAACAGCCTTTTTTTTTCTAGCAACTGACAAGCTAATTTTAAAATTTAGGTGGAAAAACATGTAGCTCAGAATAGTCAGAACAATCTTGAAAAAGAACAGTTTTGAAGGAGTTGTGCTACTTGATTTTAAAGTGCATTACAAGATGACAATAACCAAGAATGTATAGCATTGACATAAGAAAAGACAAATAGGCTAATGGAACAAAATGGAAGCAGTTTCTTAAAAAGGCCTATGCGGAAAAAAAAATCTGAGACCCCAGGTCTGACTTGAGGATATATAAAAATGTATCCTTTTATTCATAATCTTTCTATTCCCTATAGTACCTTTCATTGTTCTGGTACATAGCTGGTGTTCATCAAACATTTGTTGAATAAATCTATCTTAAGCATTTAATTTAATTAATTCTCTGTGGTAACTGACATCATCATATTATGTGGAAATAATCTAACTCCATCAACCTAAAAATTAATCATCTATGTATAAAAGCAGATTATGTGCATATATCTTGGGAAGGTAAAATCAGCAAACCTTTTAAAATCTGTGGTAATATACTTCCTATGACTTCTTTTTTCAAAAACATAATTTTTAAAGGTTACTCTTATGACCTCTTAAAGATATAATTGACCCCAAATGGAATACACCATGGTGAGTTAATCTGAGGCCTCGTGGAGAACAGAAGGGTATACAGTGAGATATTTTTCTCCTCTTCTAAGATGTTCCACTACATGCTCTCCTTCCCAATACAAAAAGAAATATTACATTCAATGTGGCATACTGTAGGCACTGCAAACAAACATTTCATAGGAATACATTCTGGACAAATTCAACTTCAATTCAAATCCTAGTTAATTAATCTAATTTCACAGCACCATGCATCTTATTAGGCTTAGCCATTCATCTTTGCCCAAATGGGCTTCAGGTTTTGCTCTAGAGAATCCACAAATCTAAAAATAATTAAAACAAAATAAAACAAAACAAAAACTAAGGAATGACAGCCACAGATAATAACTCTTGGCTTTTAAAAATTACTCATCAAAGCTGGCACAACACATAGAGTAGGCAGCTGTCTATATGGTGTCACTCTTGAGATATATACATCACACCCTTCCTCCCCACCCCTACAACTGCAGCTTGGCACTGGTTCTGGCTTTCTCACCCTCAAGTTTCATTCCTTTGCCTTAAGGGATTATCTCCAGAATTGCTCCATTAAAATGCAAATAAAGTATGTAGGAGGAGTGACACATTAACATACAGTAATTATCTGCTGCTATCATCCTATCAGGATTAATTTATCAGCTGTCCAGCAGAAATAAAGGGCCTGAGGGTATCTAACTTAGGAAAGACCCATCTGAATGTGGGTGGAGCTAAGGATGAGCCCAGGTGTAGAAACCTAGGTAGAGCACCATGGTGGGGAAGGGGTGCTGTTGAACAGCAAAAGAACAGAATTCATTTCCTCAACCAGTAACCTTCCATTGAGTGCCTATAACAAGACAGCCACCACATCAGTCATTGAGCCTAGAAACAATAATAAATTTATTTTTCACCTTTGTCACAGGCATGGAGAAGAACTGGTGCCTGGATGTATATATCTCCCTCATAAAATTGCGGAAAGGACTGAATGTGATCATGCATGTTGAAGGCTTAATATAGTGCCTGGCATGATATAAGATATGCTAGCAAATTTGGAAAACTCAGCAGTGGTCACAGGACTGGAACAACTCAGTTTTTATTCCAATCCCAAAGAAAGGCAATGCCAAAGAATGTCCAAACTATCATACAATTGCACTCATTTCGCATGCTAGCAAGATTATACTCAAAATCCTTCAAGCTAGGGCTTCAGCAATATGTGAACAGAAAGTGTCCAGATGTACAAGCTGGATTTAGAAAAGGCAGACGAACCAGAGATCAAATTGCAAACATCTACTGGGGCTTCCCTGGTAGCTCAGACAGTAAAGCATCTGCCTACAATGTGGGAGACCTGGGTTCGATCCCTGGGTCGGGAAGATCCCCTGGAGAAGGAAATGGCAACCCACACCAGTATTCTTGCCTGGAAAATCCCATGGACTGAGGATCCTGGTAGGCTACAGTCCATGGGGTTGCAAAGAGTTGGATACGACTGAGTGACTTCACTTCACTTCACTTCATTGGATCATAGAAAAAACAAGGGAATTCCAAAAAAAAAACATCACTGACTACCCTAAAGCCTTTGTGTGGATCACAGCAAACTGTGGAAAATTCTTAAAGAGATGGGAATACCAGACCACCTTACCTGTCTCCTGAGAAACCTGTACGCAGGACAAGAAGCAACAGTTAGAAAGTTACATGAACAACTGACTGGTTCAAAATTGGGAAAGGAGTACATCCAGGCTGTATATTGTCATCCTGGATATTTAACATATATGCAGAGTCAAAGTGTGAAAGCGTTAGTTGCTCAGTTGTATCTGACTCTTTGTGACCTCATGGTCTATCCATGGAATTCTCCAGGCAAGAATACTAGAGCGGGGTGCATTTCCTTTTCCAGGTTATCTTCCCGACCCAGGGATTGAACCTGTGTCTGCAGCATTGCAGGCAGTTTCTTTTCCATCTGAGCTACCCGGGAAGCCTTATATGCAGAGTACATCCTGTGAAATGCTGGACTGGATGACTCCCAAGCTGGAATCTTGATTGCTAGAAGAAATATCAACAACCTCAGATATAAAGACGATACTACTCTAATGGCAGAAAGTGAAGAGAAACCAAAGAGCCTCTTGATGGGGGTGAAAGAGAAGAGTGAAAAATCTGGCTTAAAACTCAACATTCAAAAAACTGTTTACCTATGCTTCTGATAGATCTGCTATAGAGTGGAGGTTCCCATGACCTACTTCTTAGACTTCAGAGGGCAGTTGTAAGTCCAGGTTGTTACCTGTACCTGTGATCAACTGACTATAAATCAAAGGATCCTAAGACTCCCTCCTTGGGTTCACTTCATTTGCTAGAGTGGCTTACAGAACTCTGAGAAACATTTTACTTAGTGATTACTGGCTTATTTTGGATATAACTCAGAAGCAATTAGATGGAAGAGATGAACAGGACAAAGTAGGGGGAAGTGCAGAACTTCCATGCCCTCTCCTAGTTCCTCCACGTGTTCACCAACCTGGCAGCTCTCTAAACCCCATGCTTTTGACTTTTAATGGAAGTTTTATTATATAGGCATGATGCATGATTAATTAAATCTTTGGCCCTTTGGTGACTGAACTCAATCTCCAGCCCCTTTTTCCCAGCCCTAGAAGTCAGCGGAGTAGACTGAAGTTACAACCCTGTAGTCACAGGATTGGTTTTCCCCCAACCAGTCTCCATATTTAGGTGAGGTCCAAAAGTCACCTCATAAACATAACAAGAGACACCTTTATTGCTCTCAGTCCTTAGGAAATGCCAAGGATTTTAGGAGCTTTGTGTCAGTAAAAGTGGATGAAGACTAAATATCTATTTCTTACTATATATTACAACATCACAATTATCTATTATCATTGAGTGGCAGTTAATTAAGAATTTCCGGAAGTGAAAGGAAATGCTGAAATAGGTCCAAAGCACATAAAATAATATCAAGAAGGGATTTCATGAGAGATAGGGTATTTAAGATATGCTCATAAAACTAATTAGTTATTATATATTGACCATATCCTATGTGTCAGACACTACGGTCACAATCTGTATGATTGGCAGTTTTGTTGATTTTTTGTGCAGAAGAGTTTGAACATAATTTGATAGACTTGCCCTATTGGGAAGAAGGGTACGAGAGGGGAGGTGGGAGAGAGGTAAAAATGGATTTCGCCCCTACTTAAGAATCTACAGGACTAGCCCTGTACAAAGGGATACTTGCTGCTGCTTCTGTGTCTTCCCTGAAACATCTGGAATATTTTCCCCTCAAGGCAACCATTCAGCAACCATCTCTATTTCTTTCCAAAGGACTGTCCAGTGCAGGAATTTCAGGCCAATCATAGTGAGAAAGGGAAACAGCTGGGGGACAGCACAGCTCACCACAGGGAAGGCTATGTACACTTAAGGCTGGCTCTGCGCTCTTCTGGTGGATTCATATTTATTTGTGAGAGTGTAAGTGGTGTGTGTGTGTGTTTGTGGTAGAGAGAAAGAGCATTCAAATTCATGTAGCAAAGCTGTTCTAATGACTGTTTCTATCATTTTTAGTCAAATGATGGAAAAAGAGAAATTTATACCTCTTATCATCCTGCCTCAACAACGATAAGATACTTGACTCCATGTTCTTTTATATGAGGAGCCAGTGTCACTAGGACCCCACCTTTGTGTCCAAGGTTCCCCAACCCATCCCTGAATCTTGGATCAACTAGGCAAGTGGAATCATTTTTAAAAGTCCTAAGTGACTCAAGTGTCTGGCATCAAATCAGTTTTGGTGTTGCCCTTGCTCTAACTCTGTGAACTCAATATTCCACTATGGCTCCTTTACAATTAAGCCCCATCCATGTTCCTAGCTCTAGAGCCAAGTCTTTGACTTCCCTCCTTATATTCCCTCATCTACATTTCCCTGGGCATGGGTAGTATCTTCACTCTAGTACTTTTGGGGAAATGGGAACTTGTTGCTGAATCTCAGGCCCCATCATTTCATGGTACAGCTAAATCTAACATTTAGTGACTAACAGCACACCTAGATATCCGTCACTGGCATTCTTTGCTACATGCTAAACTTGCTTATTAAGATTTTTATTTACTGCTCGGTTTCCCTGAGGACCATTCCCTACATATCTAGACTTTTCTTCTGTTTATTCCCCACAGTCAAGACTTTCCTGGGTCTTGGAATGCTCTGTCTACTTTCTCTCTTTTGTCTGGGCTCTTTAGTTTGCCCTCAGTGTTGGACATGTTCCACTCATCATAGGGTTGGGGTGAGTGGCTTTGACTCAGTGCTAGAGGAAAACATTTGCTCAGAACTGGGGTAAACTGAGATCTGACAAACTCCTTTCTTTCCCCCCTCCAACCACCTCAGTCTATAGTGTTCAAATAATATAACAATAATATAGCATGAAGTAAAATTATCTCATTTAATAAATCATGACATTATCGACCTACCTGTCTCAAATTGAAAGAATTTTATGAAAAATACTTTTGCTTTTAGGTTTTGTTTTCTTGCATTCATTCATGACAAGTCATAAAGAATGGAAATTAACTGGTATTTCATGACGATGAAAATGGGTATGATTCGATTAAAATTTTTATTTTTTCCTGATATACTCAATTAGTCACCTAATTGCCATAGTCCATATACTCAGAAGCCTCATTTTGCACATCTATTACATAAGTCATGTTCAAACATGGATAACCCCTGATCATCCCTGTTAATAGTGAGGAGCAGAAAAACATTTCATCAACAATAGCACATTATTCAAAATCTAAATCTACTGAATTTGGGGAGTACATTATACGATGCGTCTACTCCACTCCCACAAAACATTCATTGAGCAGTGGCTGTAGACAAAATATATACCAGTTAAGAATGTGAGGAAGCTATTTCAGAAACATTTGCGTGTCAAGTATAAAGTCAAATGAGAAGTAAATACAGACAATTTGGGACTTCTCTGATAGTCCAGTAGTTAGGACTCCACACTCCCAATGGAGGGGGCCTGGGGTTGGATCCCTGGTCAGGGAACTAGATCCTGCATGCCTCAACTAAGACCCAGGGCAGCCAAAAAGAAAAAAATACAAATAATTCATAAAGTTAAGAATAAGAATATTTCCACAAAAAGTTAATAAAATTAACATGTCCAAAACATTAAGCTGAAAAATCAGATTATAATAGAAAATTCTTCACATAGTTTTATTTCCCCAAATGTGCAGGTATACACATATCATTTTGGTAGCTGGACTGTCCCACTAGTCTGAGGCTACAAAACAGAAGCAGTGGCGACATCCATGACTGGAACAGGAAGTAACATCTGCAAAAACAGTAACTTCTATTCAGAAAGTAAATGCCTAGTACAGCCCTCATTTCACAATGATAGCTCTGATTTGCTTTGTTTATACATTGTTGGGTAATCCGTACCTTCCTGATCATCACCCCTTAAGTTGGCAGCAGAGTCTGTTATATTCATAATTCATATAGCTATGTCTATTCATGTCTACAGCATCAATTAATTTTACTGATTTGACTCATTAACTGAATACATAATTGGTTCTTCATTGAATTGACTGATTAGTTTCTGCAATTGGTCAAGTCAGTTGGTAGGTTCATGCTGACATGGTCTAAGGATGACTTATCTGATAACTGAGGTACAATGCTTTAATCCAACTACAACAGCTAAGTGGAGTAGTTGCAACAAGAGGCTGTATGATTCACAAAGCCAAAAAACACTGTCCAGGTCTTTACAGAAAAAACTTGCCAACCTCTGCTGTAGAGGAGACCAAGATCTCAATGAACCACCATCCCCAATTTTATAGACTAGGGAATTGAGGCCCAAACAGGTTAAATGACTTCAATTCAATATATCTGACTTAAAAATGCATGGTCTCTGTTACCCTCCTGGCCCTCTACACAAATAATCACAATTCTTCTAGTGTTCTTCATGTCAAGGAATGACATACCATCTACCTAGTTAGATAAGCCTGAAATTCACAAGTCATCAGACACACCCCTCTATATCATCCCTAGATCCAGTCTAAGCACTTCTAATTCGGTGTTCTCCCTACTGAATCTTTCCACCTCTCTCCACTGCCACCATCCTACTGCAACCCGCCACATCACTCCACTGTACCACTGCAGCAGTCCCAGGTGGATTCCCTGCTTCCCCTTTGGTCCCGCTCTGATTTGCTCTTCATGCTGTAGTCTGAGTGATCTGTTCACACTGCAAATCTGATCACAACTTACTTTTGCCAAAAACTCTTCTAAGGTATCTTAGGATGAACAATAGTCTTTAATGTGACCCAAACAGCCTTATATGATCTAGCCTCTGCAGATCATTGCAGTCTTATCTTGTCCCACCTGCATTCTCACTCCATCTGCTCTAATCATTCTAATTGTTCTCAGTCCCTTAAACTCGCCAAGCTCCTTCATACCACCAGGCCTTTGCACATGCTTTTCCTATATCTGGCTTGATCTTCCCTCTCCCCCTTTGCCTAATTTGTATCTTCAGGCAATAGTCATCACTTCTTCAGGAAAGCCTATTCTGACATTCCCGACTTGTTCAAATTCTCCTGTTATATGCTCTTATTTAGCACTGTCTTTCCTTTCACGTACTTATCATGGGTACAGAATTATAGTATAGATGTGTGATTATTTTAAGAATGTCTGTCTTCACCACTGGACTGTAAGTTCCATCAGGTCAGGGATCCTGTCTATTTTATTTTACTGTAGCCCCAAGACCCAGCCCAATGCCTGCCCTTAGCTCGTATGTGCCTGTGCATGCTAAGTCACTTCAGTTGTGTCCGACTCTTTGTGACCCTTTGGACTGTAGCTAACCAGGCTCCTCTGTCCATGGAGTGGGTTGCCATGTCCTCCTCCAGGAGATCTTCCTGACCCAGGGATTGAACCTGCATCTCTTATGTCTCCTGCATTGGCAGGCTGGTTCTTTATTGCAAGTGCCACCTGGGAAGCCCACCTTAATTCAATAAATACTAATTTAATAAATTATGCATAAATTTCCAGAAGTTCACCAAGTTAGCATCCAAGTTTCCTGAGTCCTAGTTCAGAACTCTTCCGGCACAATGCTGCTTCTACTTAGGCCAACTACATAGGATTGGAGCATTTTCCTATTTCTTGGCTTCAAATTAACCCTTTAACTTCTGCCAACTGGTACATATAAGTATGACATCTTTCACCACAGGGAGTATATGAATGCATCGGCAATCAGTGTCATTAGTAGAAAAAAGAATCACATGCTTTAAAGAATGTCAGTACAATACTGGTATATTTAAAATGGATAACCAACAAGGACCTATTATATAGAACAGGGAACCTGCTCAATGTTATGTGGCAGCCTGGATGGGAGGGGAGTTTGGGGGAGAATGGATACATGTATATGTGTGGCTGAGTCCCTTCACAGTTTACCTGAAACTACAACATTGTTAATCAGTTATACTCCAACACAAAATTAAAAAATTTAAAGTTTGGAAAAAAAAAAGAATGTGAGTACAAAGTGTTTTTATTATCATTAAAGTACTATGTATATATGTGAATTTTAAAGGTTAAGTATTTGAGCATTAACCATAAAAGGAATGAAGGCAGTACTAGTACAAGCATATTTAAGTACCTTTGCAAAGTTTTTTCCTCAATACTTTTAGAATTCTGACCTGGGTTTCTGAATTTGTCTCTAAAATGCCTAGTGTTTTTATAGAACCATCACAAACAACCTTTCACAGACTAAGTTGTTACTTATTCGGAAGGAAAAAATAAAACAGAACACCATTCTTTCTTAAAAAAAACACACACACACACACATAAGCGGAAATGCGTACATTTTTAGACGTTTAAAGTTCAGTTACATAATAAAGAAAATTTATGAAATGCTTTTCTG
This sequence comes from Muntiacus reevesi, assembly GCF_963930625.1. Taxonomy (NCBI): domain Eukaryota; kingdom Metazoa; phylum Chordata; class Mammalia; order Artiodactyla; family Cervidae; genus Muntiacus; species Muntiacus reevesi. The sequence continues at coordinate 125,781,145 of NC_089271.1, read as the reverse complement.
GAAAAACTACTTATAGAAGGTTTTTATTTTAAACTAATAGGTAGACTTTTAAGAGTGAAATCTGAGAATTGTGCATATTCTTTAGAAAATCCAAGTTATAATCCTGAAGTACTATAATCATCTAATAGATGCCTGATCTTTCAAATTCCTTAATCCTTCTCCATATTAACTTTTTGACCTAGCTTTCTGCAAACACTCAAGTTCCTGAAAATATTTTAGTGACACAAAAACCTAATTTATTCAAGCTGCTCTATGTTAGCAACTATCTTACATATGTAGTTTAGTTCTGAGTAGTCCATACGAAAACATATGTCTAATACAGCACTCCTAAAAATAGACATTCCAGTCGAAAGTCCAATTTTATTTTCTGGATTTCAGGATTAGAAACCTAACAGCTGCTTACCAACAGATTCCATGTTAAATCGGGAAGGGATTTACTGATTCCATTACAATTAAAAGGCAAATAACCAAAAACAAACAAACAAAAACACCACCACCACAAGAAACAACCATTTTTATCTTTCCAGAATAAACTGCATTTTCAAATGGAATTCAATACCATATTTCATTCATCATGAAATTCTCACTTTCTCAAAATCCTCCTTATGGTAGGCAATATCTACTCATCAAATAACAATTTCAAAGGTACAGCAGGCCAATCAACTACTTGATCATAGGTCAGTAAATGCTGTTTATAAGCTTATCACTGTGCTGGGTACTCTGGAGGATTTATAAGTGAATAAGATGTGGTCCTTGACATCTTAGCCATTATAATTTTATTGAAAAGATCTACCATTGTAAAACATTTATCATCGAGCCACCAGCATTTAGCACCTAGACCCAAAGAAGTTAAAGAAAAGAGAGAAAGCATAGGGGCGACTATACTACAAGGAAAACTTTGAAGAAAAGGTGGGATTTCACTTTAGTGTCTACACTTTAAAAGACAGGTAGTTTGAAAACACAGAAGTATGAAGACAACAGTAAAGTACAAGGAAAGCCAGGAAAAAGAGGAATATACTTGGTTTATTAAGCAGCTATCTTGTGCAGGGAACGTGCATGGGAATTCATGAAAGGAAAAGGCAAATTGGGATCAGATTTTGGAAGGCCTCAAATGCTAGTAGATTAAGGAGTTTGAATTTGAGCCAATAGCAATTACAAGTCTATTCCAAAACCTCTCCAAAACACAACTTTAGCTGAGAGTACCATTTGTCTATGGCCCTGAGATACAGTTAATTCCAACTCTTCAAGGTGAATGAGCTAAATAATAGTACAGAATATGGTAAGTATAATTAATTAAAGGGAGAAAGCTTTTTAATTCTGGGGGGCAACTGGATGCTCAACTATAGAAATGAAATCCAAATGGCAGCAAGTAAATTGGATCACAGGAGAGTCCAGTCCAGATTAAATACGGGTCCTCTTAAATCTCACTTTAAAACCAAATGTCAAGTATCAACAAACACAGATGTACATAGTGATTTGGCTGTTTCATTACTTTGTGTAATGAGAAATCTCAAAACAGAACATTATTCTGCAGAGACAAAAGGTCTCAGTTTAATGTGTTTTAACCTTACTGGTGTGCTCTTGTCAGGAATGCTTCCATTAATTTGGGTCAAGTGAATGATAAGAACTTTGACAACGTGCTCTGTCAAATGTCAGAGTCTCAAATTTCCTGGTACATATAGGAACAGGTGTGGGGCAGTGGTTCTGGATACCACAAGAAGATACAGAGGAGACCTGAACACAAACTGGGCTATAATTTTCTACTTTAGATCTGATTGCTCCCTTGTCCCATTTTCAACATGGCTAGTATGGTTGTTCAAGTAGAACGACCTCTGACCATTTATTCAATCACCCAGGAAAGCCTCCATCTCCTAAACCACTCTGTTTTCATCTATATATAATACAAGGTCAAGGCAGTGATCCCTGACTTGTTTATTAACAGCATCAGTTGTCCATGTTCATTTTAGAGGGACGAGTTTTTCAATTGCTTCACCTGTGATTCTATATTATGGCCAATCACCATGTGACTTCAAATTGGAGAGTTTCATTTCAGCAAAAAAAATTTCGTTTCCCACAAGTGTTTTTCTGGTTGCTGCCAGTTCTTCAATGTAGCTCATTATGGTTTATTGTTATTTATTAATGTAATTTACATGGTGGTAGATACCATAAAGACATACAGTCTCTTACTTCAATGAGCGTAATAGGACATAAGCATTGAAACTGTCATCAAGGGGTTTGAAGCTGGAACAGAATTAAATAAGCTACTGAAAGCTACTGAGAGGTTTCAAGAGAAAGCTTAGAAACAAATAGAGATGATTTTAGTAGGAATGTTGAGCATGGTTCACTTAATGTAAGATGACTGGGATCCAAAATATGAAATGTGACCACAGGATTTGAGAAAAGAGGGTAGACATGAACAAGGATTTATAAAGAACCAATACTGATAATAAGAGCAACTAATATTTATTGAATATTTGCTGTATGGCAGGTTGTATATACAATTGCTTTCTATGTATTCTCATTTAGTATTCATAAGACAGACCTTATTATAACCATTTGACTTATAGGAAAAGGGAGGCATAGAGAACTCAAGTAAGCTTCCTGAGGTTAAATGTTGGGTTGAGTCATGAGGTTACATTCTGGTTGAGGCAATAAGATATACAATTTGGATATACAATTTCACACATGCCTTCTGAGAGCACAACGACCATGGATTATTTTTAACCATACAGTAGAAGTTATACAAATGAATGAGGATTGTCTTGTTCAATCTCAGGGAGCTATACATGTATTACACTGCTGCAAACATTTCTAAAACTCTTTTTAGTGACTGTGTTCAAACCTGAAACATCCTAGTCACTAGTGGAGACCTTCTATCCTTGGGCTGAAGTTTAAATATTGTAAACAGCTAAAAAAAAATAAGTTGGAACAAAAGTCTGTCAAATGAAGTATGCTTTCAAGCTACATAATTTCATTTGGGATCAAGAACATAATGTGACATGAAGAAATGAGATGGAATTTTTCTCTGAAAGTATTCCCCCCAAATTCTGGAGCAGTGGCAGCACCTCTAAAATCAGCAATAACTTTGTAGAAGAAAACCTATCTCTATAAATGCTGGTTCTAGTATGTGCATTCATATTAAAGGGCTAATATTTATAATTAAAAGGTTATACACTTTACATCACATGTTTTATGAAAGACCATTAGAGAATAATAATTCCTATGCATGAGCTATCCAAGCACAGATACATTATAAATACTATGTGAATTCAAATGATGTAGAGATTAGCATGGACTAGACTAGTTGACAGGGGCTTTATGGAGGGATGACCTGGGTTTAAAGAATGAGTAAAATTTCACTAAGCAAGGGAAAAGATCTTCCATGTAGGGTAGAGGAATCTGATTTGATGAATTAATATAAGTGGACTTGAAAAAGATTCTAATCCATGAAACAGAAGCCCTCCTGAAGCTCAGTTTTAAATCAAACATCAACAAATGCAGATGTTAATATTAGAGAAGAGTGAAAGATAGACATAGAGAGTATGGTAGAGCCAGATCAGAGCAGGAGGAGGACTGCCAAATGAATGCTTGCTAGGGAGTTACAGCATGATCTAAAGTTAGCCTATTATCCCTCCACCTGTGATTTTGTAAGTCTCAAGGATCTGTCAAGGCCCACTAATAAATGTCTTGCTCTACAAAGGCAATTTAAGAGGAAAAAAAAGAAAAGTAACATGGATACTTCAAATTCTTTCTCCTTTGAGTAAAGGCCCTCCCACTGACCTTGCTTTAAAGACAGGGTGAGCTGGCAAGATGGAAAAGGGGCCATCAGCACCGCCTAGATAAGCTTTTAGAAATGCCTTATTGGCTTTCAAAAGGATGAATGGGTTTTCAGGTAGAATTCAGCGAATGCAGAGAATTCTTTTTACCAAGGATGAGTTTGCTGGTTATTGGATAATTATTTTCTATATAAAACATAGCCCTAAAAAAAACCTTGCTATTTCCTTAATTAAAGTAAATACTTGGTTTATACTGGTCTACAGCAAATCTTTAAAATGCAAGACAATAATGAATCCCATTTTGCAGTGCATTGTAAATCATATTAGTAACTTCTGGTGCTCTCCAGGTTTAATAGGTGATAGTTTATTATTCATGTGCAGCATAAACTAAGTCATTAAAATTACAAATTTACAAGTAAGCTACAAAATTATGCTTATCTTCAAGATGATGGTTTTTAATAATTGAAAATACTATCTGACCTACAGCAAGGGAAACGTTGAAACTCGAAAGTTCATCTGAAATTCATGGTTGAGAATAACAGAAGTCTTTGAACACTGGGGCCATCTTTTTATTTATGTCAGAATAGAAAAATATAGAATAATTGAACAAAGAAAATTACATTGTTTTGTGGAATGTATAGTTCCAGAATTCCTTTAAAACCATCATACTTTCAAAATACACATTACAAATATGAGAGGAGCCACATTAATGTACATCGAGTTAAAGAGTCTGGTATGAACAGAAGATATTTGCCTTAATATCAAAATAGTAAGTCTTTTGTTTTTTGCACCAAATGATAAACTGTATGGAAAATTCTAAAACTTGTTTGAGTCTGCTTTTTCACATACAATTAGAAATGACTTGTACATGTGGTATTTGTTGCAGCCACATGGTTTCTTGCTGGCCAGCAAGCCCAACCACCAGAGAAGTATACTCTGAAATAAAGCCTTTCCCAAACTCCCCTTGAGCTGCTAACTCTATGAGTTTTTTGAGACTTTCTAGGTTTTGAGACTTTCAAAGGCTTCTAATCACAACCAGAGACTGACTCCACTAGAGTTCAATTTACTGTAGCTGGAATGAGCTTGCTTTTTTCCCCCACCCATTTCAATTCAAATTAGAGCCTTGATTAAATTCCAGATTGGACTTTTTTTACAAGCCTGCCAATGGCTTGCCCACTGTTCTAAGAGTGTATTCCAGTCATCCAGTACCTACATGTGTGACCTTGTTTTTATTTTTGCCTAATTTCAATTCTTTTCTAAGTCTGCTGTATATCTGAAAGGGTCCTTGTATATATAAATTTATGAGATGAAGAGGGGAGCCAAGCATCAGAGACAGTGAATAATGTGGATTAACTAAAACACCCCTCCAGCCTCCCTTGCAAGGTAACAGGAAGCAAGGCGCACCATAGTTAGGTACCTTTTATCATCTCCTCTGGTCCCATAATATCCTTTCCATATGAGACAGGACACAGTTGGCTAACTGTGTAAGGTGAGATTTACTGACAGAAATGATGTCTTAGAACTATTTTCTAGATCTCAGTTTCCTTGTCTGTAAAACAAGGTAGTTGGGACCAAATGATGTCCAAATTCTTGCCCCTGTTTTAACCATCTATGATTCAACCCACTTTAAATCTGCTCTATTATTTGATTAATCATCTACACACATGTAGAAAATTATCAACAAACATATGATGGGCACTGTGCAGATAAAGAGATATATGATTCCAATGGTGGCTAGACCCCTAGTTAGAGAAATTAGTAAGATACGTCCATACACGGACACAAAACATTGCAGGGTGGGAAAAGGCTATGTAGCAAACAAGAGGCATGGGAGCATAGAGTGGAACCCCTTAACTCCACTCCCATCAGTCCACACTGGACTAAGAAGTAGGCAAACAAACTTTCATTGTGTTTAACCACTGGGATCTGAGGGTGGTTTGTTACAGCAGTATTAGTTACCCTAACTTTGTATATACTTCTACATACACCTTTATCTCTACATCTATTTGTCCAAAGAGATTAAATACACACACAACACAATTCAAGTCAAAACCTGAGGCTCTACAGTGTCCCTACAGGTTCAGACAGTAAGGCGTTTGCCTACAATGCGGGAGACCTGGGTTCAATCCCTGGGTCGGGAAGATCCCCTGGAGAAGGAAATGGCAACCCACTCCAGTATTCTTGCCTGGAAAATCTCATGGATGGTGGAACCTGGTAGGCTGCAGTCCATGGGGTCGCAAAGAGTCGGACATGACTGAGCAACTTCACTTTCACTAACTTCACAGCTTATTGGGAAGGTACCTATGACCCTACCACTCCCACCTCCTTCTACATTTATCACACTGGGGAGTATAGTTAGCGCTATTTAGTTTTCTTTCTTTCTTTTTTTTTTTTTAGTTTTCATTCCTCCTAAACTATAAGCCCTAGGAAGACAGGGGTGCTATCTTTTATAACCATCACTGCTCTCTCATTACCTAATGCCTGGATCATAGTAGGTGTCCAGTAAGTATTTGTTTAGTCAATGAAGGAGGCAGGCTTCCCAGGTGGCTCAGTGGTAAAGAACCCACCTACCAATGCAGAAGATATGGGTTCAATCCCTGGATCAAAAAAATCCCCTGAAGGAGGAAATGGCAACCTACTCCAGTATTCTTGCCCGGAAAATGCCATGAACAGAGGAGTTGGCCAGGTACATTCCATGGGGTCACAAAGAGTCGGACACAACTGAGTGACTGAGCATCCGTGCAATGAAGGAGGGCTTAGATTTACATAGTGCTTCTCACCTGGGCTTCTGGCAGCTCCCTGTCCTTGCCCCATTGTTGCACCTATCACTTGATATTGTAATTGCTATAGACCTGTCCTCTAAGTTGCTTTCTCTTCCCTTGAGTAACTGAGGGTCCTTTCCTACTTAAGACAAAACTCAAAAGCATCTTGGCACCCCCAAATCTCCTGAAACTTGTTCATCAAAAACTGGCCTTTAACCTGTCCTAGACTGAAAGACTGATTTTCTGCCAGAGTCCCCAACATCATTAAGAATGGTGGTGGCCAGGGACTGAGGGATGGGGGGAATGAGGCAGATGTTGGTCAAAGGGTACAAACTTCCAGTTATAAGATGAATAAATTCTGGGGACTCTAATGTGCAGCATGGTGATGATAGTCAACAGTACTCCACTGTGCACCTGAAATTCGCTAAGAGTAAATCTTAAGTGCTCTTGCCACACAAAAAGGGCACCTATGTGAGGTGATGGATGCAGTAATTAGCTTGATTGTGATAAGCATTTCTCATTGTATACACATATCCAATTACACATTGTATACCTTAAATAGTATACAATTTTTGTCTGCCAATTATACCTCAATAGAGCTTAAAAAATAGCCTCAACACTTATTGCTGTACACTTGACTCACAAAAGTAAGCCCTTTCTAAGTGGGTTTCAGTTAAAATGTTTCATATAGATTTAGATGAAAATCAAGTAAAAGAAGAAAATGAACCATATTCATAAGACTTGCTTCTTCCTTTTTTCCTCTTTACTAGGCTCTGTTATAGCAACTGCCTGAGAAATCCCAGAAAATGGATCCTTCCTTTAAAAATCCAAGTGATTCTACTAATTAATGGGTCCTCAGGTTTCTACAATTTACCTCTTCAAAAAATGACTTAACTAGACTGTCCCAAGAGGCTTTTTAAATGGGACTGGGAATCTTTCACAGTCCTAATTGCTCTAGAATGGAATAAATTAAAAGTAGGCAGGAAAGGAAACATTGTAAATGATAAAACCTATTGCAACACTGATTCAATATGCAAAGTGAGAACATGCCCTTGATTTGCCAACAAGATGGCACCAGTAAATCTCACACCACAGCTGTCATGATTAGAAATGGCCATGGTCCCTATGAAGCCAGAAGTTTCTCCCATTTTTGAATGGGGCAACAGAAAGAGGGAGAAGGTTTGAGGAAATTACCTGTGATGCTATGTCTCATCCTGTGTTTCCATGAACATTTGGGAAGAACTTCTGCCAAGTGTTAGCATAAAAAGTGAAATAAGAGCAACAAAATGGCCTTCCTCATTAAGAAATGTTAAGAATAGAGGATTATATTGCCTTGCATTTAGACTACATCTATAATGCCAAGTATGCAATTACAGAAAAGTTCCCCAATTTCCATTTCCTCATCAATTCCCCCTGTATGGAAATATTAGTAATTTGCCACTAATTCAAAATAGTGGATTGTGGAGATTTGTGAATTCCTCTGAAGCTTGATTTAGAATTTTATTTTCAAGTTATAAGATATTAGACACCTCTAACATAAAGCTTTAAGGGAGAGAGTGGGGGCTACTTTGTAATTGTTGGAGACTCAGCCTGATGACTATGGGTTTCTTTTGCTTTTTACCAAAACTAAGAAGGACGTTTTTACTTCAGTAGCCAGTTCCAGTTAAATAGTAACTGAACCCAAATCTGTGATCCAATAATTTCGGTGCTTTTATATATGCCGCAGGCATGGAGATGGGATGTTACCCACCATCAGTACATAAGCAGACCCCACTAGAGAATATCCTTGTCACAGAAACCAAGATAATAAGCTGTTCACAGCAATTCAGAAGATGTGTCTAAAAATACATGCACAATGAAGGGTTCTGATTGCATGGCAGAAGTCTGCCTTGTGTGGATGGAACCACTGTGGCATGCAGCAAGGCTCTCAGGTCATTAAGAGAGCAGACACTTTCACAGCTCCTACCCTAATCTACTCAACCTGTGTAAACAGTGCTCCAAAGATGGAGAAGCAGCAATCATCTAGGGGACCTGTAACAACACAGATTTCTAGACTCTGCCCCCAGAGTTCCTAATTCAGTGAGTCTGGGGTAGGATCTGTGGATTTGCATTTCAAGCAAGTTCCCTGGTGATGCCAAGGCTGCTGGTTCAAGGAACACACTTTGAGAATTACTGTGCTAGAGCATGGTCATAATGAGCCTGAGGTTTTAAGTTGAAATCTCATTTCAATCAGTTGGTTTTACACAGAGAAAAATTCTGATGTGATCACCTTAACTAGATATGACAGTTCAACATATGTCTGCTCTAGGTTACAGGGAGGACAAGATGGCAAAATAGGCATGCTTCTTTGTAATCTTATGCCCTGCTCTGCACAATCATGCAAACATGTCTGAATTGTGATTGCAGCTTTACATACAAAAAGTATACCCTTCCTTTTAATTTTTAAAACTTTTAATTCTGAAAATTTTCAAGCATACATTAAAATAGGATAGTATAATAGACACCCACACACCTATTACCTAGGTTGAATATTTACTAAATTTGCTTTATTTATCTTTTTGCTGGAGTATTTAAAATGATATCTCTTCCCTAAATATTTCTGTATATAAAAAGAATGTAACATTTTATACTGTACTTTTACTTTCAAAATGTTCATATTTCTACTATTTTTTCCAACACCCAGGGCAGGAGATCTTATGTTTTTTTTTGGTCTGAAGTAGACAAAAAAGAGACAGGAAACAAAGAAATTTAAGAAATATTCAAAAGACTGATCCAGGGCAAGTTTGTAACTGAATAGAAACGATGGATCCCTTTTTTGTGCCAGACATTGGGCTGGGCACTAGGACAGTAATTGCAACGTGCCTTCCTCTGAGCTCTATGCCCTTTCCAGGAGACTAGGCTGCTGGTCAAAATTCATTCCAAAAGAATACTGAAAGGAAGTAGACTGGGTCAGCATTAGCCAAAGTGTGTTCCATATAATACTCATTGTCTAGGATGTTAACAGATGTAACACACAGCCCCAAAAATACTTCTGTGGTCGAACAAACAGGTTTCTTTATTGCAGAACTTTATAAAGCCTCTAGTTAACTAATATACATTGGGGATCTCCAAGATAATATTATGGTTACTATGCAATATTTCTCCATTTTATTAAACGATAAACTTTTGATTGTTGTTCCTCTGTGTGTACGTGTGTATGTGTGTGTGTGTTGCTTTTGTTGTTTAGGGAGCATCTCTAGAAAGTATTTTGATAAATGTTCCACTAGGAGAATCTAGGATTTGTTTTACTTTATAGGCCCAAGAAAACTTTCAAGGAAAAATGATGTAATATCCCAATGATAGAAACTAAGATTCTTGTACACTTTCAGATATTAAAATTAATATTTGACTACCCATGTAGAAGTGAATTGGCTCCTTGCAACTTTAAAGTAATAAAGTAGGTTTTCAAATTAAATATATTTATAACTGTACTTTAAAATAAGAGCATCATACAATTATAATAATTTAATCATACCATCATACCCAGAGCCAGTTTTTTAGATTTTAATAATTTAATTAAACTGTTCTTTTTGATGTATATTTTGATAATCTCATTATAGTAAATTGAAAATGACTTAGATATTCACAGAATAGTATAATAATTATATTTGCAAAAAAACACTGTAAATCAAGTGAGAACTATATTTAACCTGAATTATACTTTGTTATCCCTAAAATAAATTTATATGAAAGCTAAAGGAAGGAAACATGAAAACACTGATATAGTACAAGACCAAGGATGGGTGTGCATGAGATCAAAGCAATTCATGGTATTAAATGAGGTCATTTAGCATCTATTTCATTGATTAACATGGTATTTTAGCTTTATCTAAATATATTCAAGATGGCTTGGGCAATAAGCTTGTCAAGTATCCAAGTATCTGAAAGCTGGGCATTGTGTAGATTGATTACCTAGTTAACAGGCAATATTTCACTTTTTCTATGAATGCTTTTTTTTAATCAGAAAGAGCACCAAAATGTTCAAAATCTACAATTCTGTCTAGTGATGGCTGAGGAAAAAGCTTCAGAAATGTCCTATATGACGTTACTTAATCTTACACCTCAATGTCCCTCATCTCCAAAGCAGCTGGTAACCTTTTAGATTTCTATGATGATAAACAGAAAAGACAAAACTGATTGTCTCAAAAGTCAAGCTGTCAAGGCAAATGGAGACGGGCAATCATAAGTGAAAAGTAACTATAAAGTGATTGCTTTAGGTTAGAATTTTAGACATTTTATCTAAATTTCATTGATGTATAAATTTTAAGACAGACGATGAATTTTAAAGTGAGTTTGATAAATATCTTAGTATTTAATTTTAATAATAAGTGGTACTTAATACTTTAATCTGCAATAACCTTAAAATACATAATTCATATCATAGTAACCACTAAAGATCCTGATTCTTCATTTCTGCCTTTGGTTAACATGAAGAACTAATATTGGATGTCTAATTAATTCGTAAAAATGGTGTTTTCATACCTACCAAAAAATTTCACTAGGTAATTTGGATTTTCTTTTATCTAGGAGGCCAGGATATGCCACAATGATAAATGATGGTGTGCACCTGAGTGATATTATGTGATAAACTCAGAAATCAGTTTACGTTTGGTATTTATTTTAGGTTGATTAAATCAAAGGGTAAAGATTTCTAAGTCACAGTGCTCTCAAACTTGAGAAAAGTCAATAAGTCCTAGTTAACTGGCAGGCAACAACCTAACCAGATTAAGTGTAGGAACCCTGGGCTACTACAGCATTTCAGTAAGGTTAATCTACAAGTGGATGATACAATACAAAACATGGCTATTAAATATTTCTTTGCATGATGCTAAGCCTATCATCTGGGTGAAAATAAAACAAATATATATAAGGAGAATTAATACATATCTCTAAGCTTCTTACCTAGAGCTCTAATTGCCTAGATATCAATCTTATAAAAATTTCCTCCTTGAAATCTAATAGTTCAAATATCAATATACACTTGAAACACAGAAATGTACAATGATGTAATTTTTAAATTAATTCAATAGAGATAAAAAAACAAGCTATAGTTTATACTAAAGAATATGATCTGATCCTCAATAGTTTAACCAGATATTGTTCCACTCTGAATTTTAGCTTTTTCATCTGCAAAATGGGAATAATATAATTATAACCCTATGTTGAAAAGATAAATTGAGGAAAAAATGCAAGGTATTATAATATTACATTTGTTAACAATAAAAGGTTTTTCAAATGTGTATGTGGCCATCTTTAAAGGCAGCAGTCTTCTGCTTACCCATAAAGGGCTCAAACAGCTGGTCAAATTAGGGGAGGAAGGTAGAAGGTAATGGAATTCTTTTAAAAGGCAAACTGTTTCTTTGTTTTCATGTGCACCAGTGGTTTCCAAATTGAAGCTTTCTATATGTCCAGCAGAATGGAAAGCTATAATGGATGCACATTATAGCTATTATTTAACCTTTGTTGAAGTTACAATGAAGAAACATTGATTTAGCCAAAAAAGAAAAGAGAAAAATTTAAATAGGTAGCTTGATTGAATACTTGCCTTTTCACTGATTGGTTTTTGCATCTCATAGACCACTGATTCTCAATCAGGGGCCTAATTAATTCTCCAGGGGTGGAATTCAAAATCTCAAGAACAATGCTATATGGAGTGTAACTTGAAAGAGCACACTTACTATCATAATATAATTTTATAGTTGTAAAATGAAAAAGATAAAATATTTTTATAAAAGAATCTACAGAACATGATACTCTCAGTGGAGTTCAGGGACGTAAGTTTTATGTTTCTTAAGAGGAGATATGTGTTTGAATAGGTTAAAAAAATAGTTCAAAGGTTTAGCCGCAGCTCCCAAAACCCTCTGGGAAAAGGTTTCTGTCATGCCTGGATCACTAATCTGTTAACAGGTCCTGTAAATTGCTAGCATTAGCAACTGGCCCAACAGTGATGCTCTGAAGATTCGTTAACAGGCAGTAAAGAAGACAGTGAGCAAAGCAATCACCATCACTATTAGAATCGAGCAATGAAGAGCAGGCTGTCAAAAAGCAAATCAAGACAGGCTTGGGTGTTTTACATGACAGATAATCTCAGATTGCCAGGTTCAGCAAATAAGCCCCAGTTGGGACATACATACACTAAAAAGAAATATTAATTGTTTCTCTGATGTTACAATTTACTGGGCACCTGGCATTTTATCTGGCAACACTTAGTGAAACCATCCCTCCAGTGCATCAATAAAATAACACTTCCCAAGGGATTATGCAATATATCATAAGAGCATATATGTAATATATCGGAGCAAGCAATTCAACTTGATCATTTATTCAGAAAATGTTCTTGCTTCCAATGTTGCCCAACAGCTCTTTAATGAGAAAAAGCTCTGCCATACATTAATTTCAGCTGTCACTGCTGAGCTCCAACCTGTGCTAGGCATAGCAAATAAAAACTGACCCCTTTATGAAGAAATCATTAACCTTAAAAGATCTCTATATATGCTTTGATATATTATTTATACTTTCTTTGTTTTGAGAGTGCAGCCTTATACTGGGATAGAGCCTATTAGCCAATCACCTACTCAACCCAAGTCATGGGAAATTAGGATTGAGGAAGCAAGGTAAATTAATTAAAATAAACATGGTACAGTAGAGGAAGGGCTTCCCAGGTGGCACCAGTGGTAAAGAACCCACCAGCCGATGCAGGAGATGTAAGAGACATGGGTTCAATCCCTGGGTTGGGAAGATCCCCTAGAGGAGGACATGGCAACTCACTCCAGTATTGTCGCCTGGAGAATCCCAGGGAAAGAGGAGTCTGGAGGGCCACAGTCCATGGGGTCACAAAGAGCGGGACAGGACTGAAGCGACTTACACGCACACACACAGTGGAGGAAAGGGCAGTGAGTAGAAGGCGATTCAAGAAACCAGAGTTCTTTCCTCTTCTAACCTTCCCTGTTGTGTGACCATGTAAAAGTTTTTTTTTATTTTTTTTTATTTTTATTAGTTGGAGGCTAACCACTTCACAACATTGCAGTGGGTTTTGTCATACATTGATATGAATCAGCCATGGAGTTACACGTATTCCCCCTCCCGATCCCCCCTCCCACCTCCCTCTCCACCCGATCCCTCTGGGTCTTCCCAGTGCACCAGGCCCGAGCACCTGTCTTATGCATCCCACCTGGGCTGGTGATCTGTTTCACCCTAGATAATATACATGCTGTTCTCTCGAAACATCCCACCCTCGCCTTCTCCCACAGAGTCCAAAAGTCTGTTCTGTACTTCTGTGTCTCTTTTTCTGTTTTGCATATAGGGTTATCATTACCATCTTTCTAAATTCCATATATATGTGTTAGTATACTGTAATGGTCTTTATCTTTCTGGCTTACTTCACTCTGTATAATGGGCTCCAGTTTCATCCATCTCATTAGAACTGATTTAAATGAATTCTTTTTAACGGCTGAGTAATATTCCATGGTGTATATGTACCACAGCTTCCTTATCCATTCATCTGCTGATGGGCATCTAGGTTGCTTCCATGTCCTGGCTATTATAAACAGTGCTGCGATGAACATTGGGGTGCACGTGTCTCTTTCAGATCTGGATTCCTCAGTGTGTATACCCAGAAGTGGTATTGCTGGGTCATATGGCAGTTCTATTTCCAGTTTTTAAAGAAATCTCCACACTGTTCTCCATAGTGGCTGTACTAGTTTGCATTCCCACCAACAGTGTAAGAATGTAAAAGTCATTTTATCTTTTTGGGCCCCAGGCTCAAAAATAATAAGTAATAATGAGTTAGACTAGTGATTCACTCATCAGTTGTTTACTGAGCACCTTTTATATGCTAGACCCAGATCTAGGCAGTTGAGACATTCCTCTCAAGGGGCCCAAAATCAACTATGCTTTAGTTAGAATATTCTACAATTTGAATTTTGAAATGAATTTTCAGGTCTTATCTATAGCGGGAAAAAAAATCTCTCAAACTCACAGTGTTACTTATCCAAGCCTTTCTAAATTCCTTGTAAAAGTTTGAGTAACTTAAAAATTAAAACCAGACTATCTCTGTGGTCAATTTCCTAACTCCTTCCTCAAAGGTAATATTAAGCCATCTAAAATTAACTAAGTTACAAATCTTAGAGATAATGAAACTGCAGTCTTTGAAGTTTGCATCCATTTTTAGAGTATGCCACAACTATAATGTTAAAGTGTAGAAAAATTTTAAATATTGTTTTATTAAGAATTACTTGAATTATAGGTCAGATGTAAAGCAGTTTAAAGGCCTTATTGACAAGCACATCCTTGCAGACTAATATGAGTGGACAGATCTTAGCTTGTCAGTTCAGCTTGAATGAAAACATACAATTAACAGATTGAACAAGCAATATAGATGTTTCCCATCAACCTTTGACAAATGAAAGGTAAGCAGAGCTGTATAACTCTCATAAATTGCTGACTTTGTTATGCTGAGGCTTGTGTTATATTGAAAACGCTTTACATCTGTGAATGGAAAATGAAAATCCTGTCAACCATAGCCAAATGTGTTTTGCACATAAGATGATGTGTACTACTTCACAATGGACATAAAGTCAATGAACACCCCACAAACCCAGGCTACTGCAGGTGGGCATTTTAAGCATTAGTGCCAGGAAGGCTCAAAAATAAAAACAGAAAGCAAAACAAAAAATAAACCAAACAAACCCCACTGAATTGCAGATTTACACTGATTAATTCTATGCTCAAAGAACCATTCACCTTTTAAAAATAAACCAGTAACAATACTGATATTTACACATGTTGTATTACTTTGAAAAGAGGAAGCCAAAAAAATTAAGTATGGGTACTCATGTGTGATACTATAGAAAATCAATCATATCCTCTATTTTGATCATAAATCATCATGATGCTTCAGATGGAAAATTTTGTTCTGATTATTTTTCCTAAGTAGCACATATTAAACCATCTTACTTTATCAGACAGAAATACATTGTCTACTGTGGATATTAATTAGTAGTGAGATATTTATAATTACAGGTATGGCTTAAGATGAAATGGTATAATAAAGTGAGCAATTTGAACATTTGAAACAAAAGGTCTGAATGTAAGGACCTATCTTCACAATTACTAAACTGTTCTCTGAGTGGATTTGGGTAAGCTACGTGAACTCCCTGAATCCCAAGTCTTCTTTTCTACAAAATGGGGATATTATGAGGACCCACACCACATGAGGTTCAAATGGTATGATATATGTGAAAACATTCCACAACTCTTTAAGAGTTATAAAATGTTCATCATAATCTAACAAAAATATTGATAGCAATAAAATCCATGCCCTAATTGTCCCTCAAAGGTGTTTTTGAGTACTGATTGGAAAACACAGGTTGGATTTCAATATGGAGGAAAATCACACAGTCTCTAGAAAGAAATCTGCCTCTATACAGGGATTAATTTCACATATTTCCATGTATCTTCTTTATTAACTCCTCATTACTAGCTCCTTCTCATCTCTCAGGTCTCAGCTCAAAAACCACTCCTCAGTGAGACCTTCGTTCACCATATAGTAGTATCTCTTATCTCAGTCTCTATGGAATTACCTGTTTTATTTTTTTATTACATGAAACACATTGCTTCCTGAAATAAGCTTTTTTTTAAATACAGTTATCATCTATCTCCCCCCAAAGGAATGTGAGCTCCAGAGAGGCAGAGAACCTATTTGAACCTATTTGTCTTGTCCACATGTTTACCTCTGTATTCCCAGTAGCTGCATAAATACTTGGCATAGAGAAGGATTTCATAAATATTTGCTAAATAAACAAATGAAAAGATCTGCTAACTCCATGAAGCAATACAACAACTACTACTTCTTCTTTTCCTTTTTTTTTTAAGAAAGGCCTTGGGCCTGTTGTTTCTGGGTTCAAATGGTTCCAAACTTGTTCCCTAGAGGGTTTTTCTAAATGGAAGGTTGAGGGTTTTTTTTCCTAGTCAAATGCTTCAAAATTCAACTTAATTCTCCAGGTGAGTAATTAGGATAAAACTTAATTCTTCAGATGAATTCTAAAGAATTGATTATTTCTCCAGAGGCCACTGGGCTGCATTTAAATCACCATTTCACTCTGGACTCAGAATGATCCAATTTACAAATCCCTATGAATCAAATTAACTAGATAACTGCCAAAATGTAATCCCATTCGGGGAGTGAAGTATCTGGTTTTAGTGTCTACATTAGTTAAACTTCACTTCCATTTGTACATTTTTAAGATAGCCTACGTTGCAAGCTTTTAGTCCTAAAAATGGCTGTGGTCCTAAAATCTGCCTAATTTTCCTTGTATTATTCAAAATTTAATATTCCATTCTTTGTTCTCCACCACCATGGAATTAATTCACTACACATTTACCCCATAGGGATATAAATTTCTCACCAAGGCTTTATGTTGTGATTGTAAATAAATTACCAAAATTTTCTCTATGACTCATTGTTAATAAAATAAAATGTAACTTTTATTTGAACTGGTTGATGTTATGTAAATTTTAAGGAAATCAAGGTTTTTGCCTTAGAAAACTGTTTTATGGTCTTAGAAAATTTATTGAGCTTTTGTTGAGCTATTAAAAATTCACCCCAGGGATTATACACATGAATTAAAGACAAACAATTATTTTGCCTGTGCTTCTTCCCAGGTCTTAGGTGCAATTCTTATATCATTTATCCTTTTTCTTCCAGTAAAGACTTTTACATTTACATTTCAGTTCCTATTCTTTAAACATCTGGTTGTAGCTATACCTGTAGTTTTCTATGAATGTGGACAATTATGGTAGGAATTATTGTTCTATTCTTGTGCATTAGCACCTGTTACCATTATAAGGCCTGCAAGCAAATAGCTCAGAAATAATAGCAACAGATTTAGAAATGAAAGTTCTAACGTTTCTGTGCTTATATTGCACTGTTTTTCCCCTAGCAGGTTTCTTTATGAGGACCATCTCATCAATCCACTAAGTCAGGGGTTGGTATATTTTTTTTTTTTTTCTGTAAAGAACTAGATAGTAAATTTTTTAGGTTTTTCAGTTTATATAGAATCTGTCATACACAATTCTTCCTTTGCAGTGTGAAAGCAGAAAGCGTGTAAGTAAATGAACATAAAGCTTTGTTTAGGGGTACTGAAATTGGAATTTTCATATAATTTTACATATCACAAAATATTATCCTCCTTTTGATTTTTTTTGTTTGTTTCAACCATTCAAAAATCATTATTAGCTCACAAACCACACACACATACAAAAACCAACCAAACAAACAAACAAACAAAACCAGCAGGCAGGCTGCATATGGCTGAGGATTGTAGTTTGCCCAACCCTGCTCTAAATTGTAAATGCCAGAAATTATTATTCTCTTTTCCTCTGACGATGATACAGCACTAAAAAATTAAGGAATTATAGCAAGTTCTAGCATAATTTATGGTCACTCATTCATTCAGCAAATTATTTGTGAGTGTCTATTTAGAAATGAACATGGCTAACTCGTGTGCAACATACAGCCTCTCCACCCCAGTATTCAAATATTGATATGCGCCTCACATTTGTGGGGCAAATAATAAGTTCATAAGTCTTTCCACAAGGAAAAAGGCCTCACTTTGCAGCTTAGTGACTCTACACTCAGTGGCTGAAGTAAAAGTAAAGAAAAAAGTAAAGAAAGTAAAATTGAAGAAAAAATAAAACCAGAACCTTACAGGTTTCAATCTTCTTAATATTGACCTTATCTAGTGTCCTATACAAAGTGGAAGCCAAAGAACCAGCAGAAGTGGTGTTCAGGGTTCAGTAAAATTAGGTTGAATACAAGATGAAAGCTTTCATATCAAAATGTATAAAATACATGATCTTGTTTTAAGTTAACTCCTCGGAGACTCAAGTGACATTATGATTTAGGGGCCAAGTAGCAAAATTCTTACAGTAAATAGAGTTTCATGCTTAGTCTTAGCAACTTCAGTAACAGCCCAATGCTCTAAAACCTCCAGTCTCAAATATTATATATAATGAACCCTTTAAAGAACATTTCTATACCTACTACAAAATTACTTTTAGAAATTTCTGTTTAGCATCCCAAGCATCAAGGGGCCTAATTAATTTAGAATAAGGCACTTTCTACTAAAATAGACCATTTATCCCTCCAAGGTATGAGTTAAAGTACAATTGATTTTATAATATTCAAGAAACTTAGGTCTGCAATAAATGTGCATATATTCTCTGTGGATCCCCAATAAATAAAACTTAATTCTATAAGACTTTTTCATTTGTTTTTTGTGTGCTCAGTGATCTTTTAAAATGTAGATTTATTACACACCACATAGTCTACATATTGAGTATATAGAAATAATACATAGGATTAAAGGAATAAGTGGTCTTCTAAGCTTTGGCCCACATGATTTCTGAAGGTCACAAGTATCAGATTGTGGAATCCATCATTTGGCTAAATTTTCAGCAGGAACATGTGACATTATATTTTGAAGACTGAACAAAGTCTTATAGTTCTTCATCAACTAGGCAGGTTAAGATTCTGGAAAGGAATAATGCTCCAGAAGAGTAACATCAGATGATGATAGGTGATAACAGGCATACAATTTTACTGAGCAGCTTGGGCATCATGAATAAGGACAAAAGAACCTAAAAAAAATTCACTAGATGGGTCAGTGGTATAAGTAACACTCCCAGATAATTCAGTATAAAGCATATAGCCACTGTTTTCAGTTATGGACGCTGGTAGAGGAGATGCATTGCTGAATGCCTCCTTTAGTCCAAAGCCTATATCCTTACTATCTACTAAGATGTGTTTAGAATGATGCACTTAGTTAGCTTTATTATTCTCATCTAATTACTATCAATATGCTTTACCTAATGCAAAAGGGATCTTTACATTTTTAGCTCCTTTTGCAGTGACGTGATTAGCTTTAGCCCAAAATCTCCTGATAAGCCCTGAGAATGCAGAGAGTCCTGCCAATTCCCAATCAATTCTGTTTGGCCTTATGATTCACTGTTACTTGAGTCAGCTAGTTATCAACAGGCAGAATGACCTTCAGTTTTATACTGAAAAGCTTAAAATTTTTTTTAAAGTTATGTTGAGAATATTTGACACAATAATATTATTTTATTTGTGAACAGTCACTTCTGGAGGCTCCAAAAATCAGAGGGTAATGTTCCTGTAAGTATTGTGCCACGGGTTCACAAAGCAAAAAGAAATTTTCAACATTTCATGAAGAGGAGTGTTTAGTCAAAATAAAAGATAAATTGAGGCCATAAGTATACACACTGTTGTTTGCAGGGTGGGGAAATGGAAAGTGAGGATGTTACACCAATTCTTCATCTTCACAGAGAAATAAAATGCTTTAACAATATGAAAGCTACCGAAAATCAAAATGACTCACTCCTCTATTCTAAATACATAGAAATGATAGATAATTCATAAAAAGAGAAAAGCAAAAAAAAAAAAAAAAAAACCCAGCTGCATTCAAAGACAAGGGTAACACCTCATTGGATTAGGAACAGAAAAGAAACTGCAAAGTGGTGTGAAGCAAGTGATGTGCTGGGTTCTGAGTCCAAAAACATGTGGTGCTACCCAAGACTTCAGTTCCAGAGGACTGTCAGCAATAAAAGTGCTCTGAGGCAGGCAAGCTAAGTGAATAGTAAAAAGTCCTGACAGCAGGCCTCCTGAACAGAGTTACAGATTTATAAGAAACTGCTGACCTAGAAGAGAAAAGAGAACACTCCAGCACTGAACTTAGCACCCACTGGCCCAGGGGCAGGATAGTGAGAACCCTTGAACACAATGATGAGTACTAAGAAATCACCGCTAGCATGATAGCCCTCAACCCCCAGATGTACAGAAAATTTACAGACACTTCCAAATATCTAATGCCTAATGAGTTAAACATGAAATCATAATGGAAATTAAAAACCACATTTGGAATTTAGAGACAGCAAAAGTCCACATATCAATATCTGTGGGACACATCTAAAGTTGTACAATGAAGGAAAGAGCATTAAATACCTTTATTAACTAAAAAGGAAGGTAGGAAAATTGAATTAAATATTTATTTCAAAAAGTTAGAAAAATAGCCTCAAATTAAACTTACAGAAAGTGAACAGAAGGGAAAATAAAAACATGCACAGAAATTATTCTAATAGAAAAAAAGAAAGCAGCAGAGAAAGAAACAAAACTAAAAGCTGGTTCACTTAAAAAAAAATAAATAAAATGAACCATCTTTTGGTAAAACTGATAAATAAAAAAGGATAAAAGGCAAAGTAAGACCAAAAAGAAGTAATAAAGATATAATAAAAACTACAAAACCCATAAAAGATAACTATAAACATCTTTATGCAAATACATTTGAAAAATGAGATAAAAGATAAAAATACATATTACCAAAACACTTTAAATAAAAATTAAAAATAAGCAATAACCATTACATAAATGGAATGTGTAACCAAAAGTCTCCTATTCTAAAATACCACAGGCTCACACAATTTTAAATGCAAAATTTATAAGACTTTCAAGGAACAGATAGCTTCTATCTACATAAACAGTTCCAGAGACTAAAAAAAGAGGAAAAGCTAGCCAATTCATTCATTGAGGCTTGTATAACCATGATAGAAAAACCTGACATGGGCAATTTAAGAAAGGAGAATTACAGGTTAATCTTACTTATGCAAAAATCCTTTTTAAAAAAGAACAAATCAATCCATGAATGTGTGAGAAAAGATAAAATATCATGGCTAAGCTGAGTTTATCCAAGAAATGAAAGGCATTCATTAGAATAATGAATCAATGTAATTAACCAAATTAACAAAATAAGGAAACAAAAATATATACTATTGGAAGAGATACAGAAAGAACATTCATCAAAATCACCATCTATTTATGTTTAAAAATCTATTTTACATAAAAAATAAGGAATATAGCAGTAGTCCTCTGATTTTCTGAAGCATACCTATTAAAATCATGCAGTAAACATAATAAGCAATGATATAATTTTGGAAGTGTTCCCATTAAAGTCAAGACTAAGATACACACTCTCACTACTTCTATTCAACGTTTTAATGGATGTACTAGACAATGCAATAAAACAAGGAAAATAAATCAGGTATAAAAATGGAAAGGATGAGACACAATTGTTATCATTTGCAAATGATATTGCTATCCACATAAAAAAAAATCCAAGAGTCAGTGCAAACTATTAGAACTAACAAGAAAGTTTAGCAAGGTTGCTAGAAACAAAATCAATATACCAAAATCAATAGAAACTCCTATACAAGTAATAACCAATTAGATAATTCAATAGAAAAAAAAGTAAGATCCTATTTATAGTATTAACAAAAGCTAAGAAGAACCTAAGGATAAATCTGGCAAACACTTTGCAAAACCTTTATGGAATAAGCTGCAAAAGTTACTGAAGGATATAAAAGATTATAATGAACAGATGAGATGAAACATGTTCACGAATTGGAAGACTCAATATCATAAAGATATGAATTGTACTCAAATTAATCTACAAATCTGATGCAATGCCAATCAACCAAAGACACAAGAAACAAACTGAAAACATAAGTCACAAACCTGGGAGACAACAATTGCAAAGATCCTAACTACAAAGGTTGGTATCCAGAATTTCTTTCTTTAAAAACTACAAGTAAACAAAAAGTAGAAAAACAAACAAAGCATACCAAGAGGCAATCCTCAAAGAAATCTGAATAGAGGCGAGACATAGGAGAAAGCCCTTCACTTCACAAGCAATCAATGATATTTAAATTAAATCAGTGAGGTAAAATAACACGAATGCAAATTGGCAAAAATTTAATAAAAACAAGTGTTGAGAAGAATATAGAGAACTAGGGGTTTTTTTGGTGGTCCAGTAGTTAAGAATCCACCTGTCAGGGCAGGGGATGTAGGTTTGATCCCTAGCCCGGGAAGATCCCAAATACTGCAGAGCAACGAAGCCACTGCACCACGACTGCTGAGCGTGGGCTCTAGAGGCCTGGAGCCACAGCTGCTGCAGCCAGTGGGCCCTAGAACACATGCTCCAGAGAAAGAGAACCCACTGCAAAGAGAAGCCCTGGCACTGCAGCTACAGATTAGCCCCTGCTCTCCACAAAAGCTCCTGGACTAAGACCTAGCACGGCTAAAAATAAATAAAGAATTAAAGAAAAAAAAAGAATATAGAGAATTAGGAATTTCAGGTACTGATGGTGGAAGTCTTACCTCATGCATTTTGAAGAGCGATCTGGCAAATCTAGCAAAATTGAAGATATTCATGCTCTTTGACTCAGAAATTCAACTTTTAGGTACACACTCTACAAGACTCTCACACAAAAACAACAACAACAACAAAACACTCAGGAGCCTGTCTAATGCAGCTGTTTGTAAAATTAAATTTGAAGAACAGTCTAAATATCTATTAGTAGGGGAGGATTAGTATATGAATCTAATAGACCATCTACATAAATTAACAGATTGAAACAGAACCTCACATACCAGCATAGAAACAAGGTTAAGAGAAAAAATACCACTGATGAAGGATACGTATTTAAATGGATGCTGAAAAAAAAAGTATACATGAGAATGATAAATATCAAATTCAGGATACTGGTTATATCTGAGAACTGTATTTGAGAGGGAGGGAAATGAGATGGGATGATACATAAAAAGATCCAATTTTGTCCTTAATGCTTTATTGCCTGAAAATAAATCTAAAGAAAAATGGTGTATTTAGATTTGAGCTGAGAAAAGCATGATGGGTAGGTGAGTATATGCTATGTGGAATTCCTATGTATTTGACATATTTCATCATTAATAAAAATATTTAGAGGAAAATAAAAACCATTTAATCTAATGTTCCTAAAACTTTCTCCCAAGTTTAGGAACAAAGTCTGGCATTAAAAACCCAGGATAAACTCATTAAGAATTAAAAATTTTATACTGAGGTACTAGTTAAGTTGGCATTTAGCAGCTGTATGCTGACTTCACATACCATGAAAGATTTCCAAATATTGACTCCAAAGATATCAAATTCTATAAAACATCAAATGATTTAAATGAACAGAGAAGCTGATTTAAAAATATTAATGCATCTTAATGCCACTCCCCCCAATAAAGTGCAGCACTTAAAAGAGAAACCAAAGAAACCTAAAAATTGTGAGCTGAGCAGCAATTTTTTAATGTCTTATGAACTGCTGCTAGGTTAAAGATGCCTTCAATGACATTTGACTTCAGAAGTCAAATATCTTACACAGTAATTACTCAAAGCTTCACATAAAGAAGATGAGACAGGGAGAGGAAGACAGGGAAGGGGAGAGAGGAAGGGAGGGAGACATGAGGCTCTCAGTGGCCAAAATCCTGGAATTCCCCAAATAGCTAGAAGCCATTGCCAAGATCTTTAAGAGTTTCTTCCCCAAGTCCTTGCCCCTAATGGCAGAATGAGTTCTGGGTCCGTACCCCTAGGTTCATCAGGGTCAAGAAGAAGCTGTTGGCAGGAGATGTGAATAGAGTTTATACATTGGCTGGAATGTCAACTGTGTATACATGAGGACATTGAGAGGTGTTCTAAATTGGAACCTGATCCTCTAGGTCACTATGAAGATAAATTTCATAGGCAGGAAGGTATTATACATTTTATTTAAAAGTATGCCAGTTTAACATATAGCTTTAAATTTTTTAGTCATATGATAATATATAGATTCTTACCCTGAGGCCTGGCAAATGTTAGGGATGGGCCTGTCTTGGTCTTTTATCATTTTCTTGCTTCCCTCAAATCTGTTTCCAGTCTATTTTAAAAAAAGACTAAAAAAAGAAGATAAAAATAGCCATCATGCCTATTTCACAGATCTGTGGTGAAAATTAATTGGCTTTATGGATGTGAATCCTATTGTCATTAGATAAAAATTTCACTCTTATCTCCTGGTATAGTCCTCCATTTTATAGATGCTAGCCATAAAATATTCTGATTTTCTGCTCTGCAAATACCTTGGGCACGGCTGATCCTGCCCTGATGCACTCAGAGTAATGACGACACTGGCCTTCAGGCAGGTCTTCAGGCTGCCTGATCCCAAACTTAAAGGTAGTTCTTTCACTCTTCTTCTGGAGAGCTCTCTGGCTCCAATCAATGGAAGTCTTGCTTTTATCCTGGTCTGTGTTCTACTTGATTTTCCTTAAATTTATTCATAGGCCAGATGTTAAGGATTGTTCTTATTTTTTTTTAATCCTCAGGCTAAATCTCAACAGTTATTAATCACTCTTGGAACCAGTCTATATTATATCAACTCTTTCCAACACTCAGAAGAAGATACCCCATCTCTTCTCATGTCTTGCCACACTTTAAAAAGCATCCCTGTAGGAAGTAAGCATCGAAGCATCCTAGCATGTAGTAAACACACTTTGGGGCATTTTACAGATGGGGACCCTAGACTCAGGGTGGTAGAACAACTTGCCTGAGGTTACAGGGCAAAGCTTCGTATTTGTCAAAGCTGGGATTGGAATTCAGGTTGGTCCGATTACAAAGTCCATGTTCTTCTCCTATGTTTAAGATAACTAGTTAACCTCAAAAGTAAATATCACAGTGTTCTGCTGTTTTAGTTTTTGGAACTCATGCAACCAGTACAACACGAAAGTTGAGGAGTTCTGTACGGAACACAGGTTCAAGTTCACCACAGGCCTCCTAGAAAGCCAAGAGGAAACAAGAGGTGCTGCATATCACTATAGTCTGCCCACAACTGAGGCAAAAAGGGACCTGAGTTTCACACATGGACCAACCGAGGTCCCAAGGTTCCCACTGATGAGAGCGGAGAACTAAGGCTACCAAGCAAAGGCGTAATTGGAGCAACTGTAGACCATGATCCTGGCCCACCGACTGGCACAACTAAACAAAAGAAATTTGCCTCAGGGTTCGATTTGTGTCATTTGTATTTTCTAAGTGATTGAAGTTGATAAGTGACTTTAGTGTATCTACTACTTTTTAATTAATATGTATTTCAAGACATTTAAACATATTTATGTGGCATATCTTTTGATTAATTTAATCAATGTTTGAAAAGAGTTCACAGGCAATAGGAGATCATTTCCCGCCCCCTTCAAATCACAGAATCACAATTGGCTAAATATTTCCAAAATTAAATCCTGAAAGATTCAAAGGTTGACATTTAGGAACCCATGAAGCTCAAATGGACTCTTAGGAGGAAAAATACACTTCTCACTCTTAATTACATTGTTGTCTTTGCTTCATAAGTGTATCTACTCTAACCATTCCTTTATTGGCTTCCCAAAAGACTTTAGTTCAAAAAAATGTCAGAGGTAATTTAATTATCAAGGTAAAAAGCCATTATTCTAGTTCTGAGCCACCCAAATGGCTTCCTGTATCATTTATAATTTTGTATTCTACACTTTCTTAACTATATGTTCACAAAAATGTTCAATCTCATGTTTTTTTCCCCCAGAATTCTCTTTCAAACTATATATGACAGATACCAGCAGTTCACTAATTTCCACCCAAACAGTCTAACATTTGTTCTACTTAATGCTATATGTTAACATATATAGTACACAGAGAGTAAAATCTTACTGGTGTAAGAAAATTGCGAATTTTTTCAAAGGTCTAAATTTTCAAATATTTAAATTAATACAATAGTTTAATTAATTTGCAAACAATGATTCTTGCTAACTGCTAAATGATGGTCCCTTATGGACATATAATGAGTAGATTAAAACAATTTTAAATTAGTATGTTGATTGTATATAAATAGGCATTCCCTGGTAGCTCAGATGGTAAAGAATCTGCCTGCAATGCAGGAGACCCAGGTTCAATCCCTGGATGGAAAGATCCCCTGGAGAAAGGAATGGCTACCCACTCTAGTATTCTTGCCTGGAGAATCCCATGGACAGAGGAACCTACAGTCCATGGGGTCACAAAGAGTCAGACACGACTAAGCAACTAACATTTTGGACCTCCCTGGCGGCTCAGATGGTAAAGCATCTGCCTGCAATGTGGGAGATCCAGGTTCGATTCTTGGGCCAGGAAGATCCCCTGAAGAAGGAAATGGCAATCCTCTCCAGTACTCTTGCCTGGAAAATTCCATGGATGGAGGAGCCTGGTAGGCTTCAGTCCATGGGGTTGCGAAGAGTTGGACACAACTGAGCGACTTCACTTTGAGTAAAAATATGTTTGGGAAATGTATTCCTTCCAACATTTAAATCACAAGCCTATGAATCCTGCATTGGTTATTAATTTGAATTGTTTTATAAATTAATAGAAATTAATGAGTTGTTACCATATTATATTGCTATAGTGCTCAGTCACTTCAGCTGTGTCTGATTCTCTGCAACCTAATGGACTGTAGCCCGCCAGGCTCCTCTGTCAATGGGATTCTCCAGGCAGGAATACTGAAGTGGGTTGCCATTTCCTTCTCCAGGGGATCTTCCTGACTCAGGGATTGAACCCACATCTTTTATGTCTCCTGAATTGACAGGCGGGTTCTTTACCACTAGCACCACCTAGGAAACCCTAGATTGTTATATTAATAACTATATTGCCCCCTTTTTGGTTATCTTAAGTAACAATTGATCTGAGAAGTAAGGACATACACTATTTCCTCTTTTAATCCCCTTCCATCTGAAATTTTAAAACATTGACAATTGAATAAAAGAATCTAAGAAAAACATAAGTTAATATAATCCAATTCATCATCAAGATTTTTGTTTTTCAGAAACCAAAAGGCATTGCACCTCTGTGAGCTTCATTCATATTTAAGAATCTTCAGATTTAGAGTTAAATGTTTCCTCTTATTCTCCCATTTCTCCTAGGAGCAGAGCAGATTGATCACTAAACTGATTCTTATTTCCCTCTTCCAGTACTTAAATTTTAAGGCTTTTAAACTGTGAAATAAAAGCCAGAAGATAAAATTAACCAGATTTTTAAAAATTTTTACAAAAGATATAGAATATGTTTGAAACTAGAAGGGTAAGGAGAAGTAAAAGAAAACATTAATGAGTTCTGGTATCAAAATACCCAAGACAGATGAAGAAACAGTAAAAGAAAAATATGGATGGGAAAACAAACAAAAAAAAATGGGGAATGACCTGTTTTACAACTAGATTATGTCAACAATTTCCTCACTAGTCATCAACATGGGTCTTCTTAAATCCAACTTATTGGAAGGACTGATGTTGAAGCTGAAACTCCAATACTTTTACCACCTGATGCGAAGAGCTGGCTCATTTGAAAAGATCCTGATGCTGGGAAAGATTGAGGGCAGGAGGAGAAGGGGACGACAGAGGATGAGATGATTGGATGCCATCACTGACTCAATGGACATGGGTTTGGGTGGACTCCGGGAGTTGGTGATGGACAGGGAGGCCTGGTGTGCTGCTGTTCATGGGGTCGCAAAGAGTCAGACACAACTGAGCAACTGAACTGATACTGATACCAAATAATCAAATTTATCTTCACAAAATAAGACTTCCACCTTGTTATAACCTTGTACGCGAGCCTTTGGGAGCACACTATTGATTACAGGCTCAAGTCCAGACCCTTCAGCTGTCTATAGCCTGGTCCACTCCTATATAAACAAACATTTCTTACCCCAACTCCCCAAACATACAATCTTCTAACCCAGTCAGTGTGGCATCTTCCAAAAACTATTTTTATTTAATTTTGCTACTCTTACAGGTGATGCTGCTTTCCCATTCAACTTTGAAAGTCTACCTAGCTTTTAATGTCCAGCCCAAGATAACAATTCATACAACCCAACATAACCCAATATTGTTCCCCAGAGCTCTAACGTACTCGTATTCTGTTCCAAAGATTCTTACATGTGATTTCATACTCTTTTCAATTACTCTCGAATTGTTATGGTTGATGAATTCATTCCTTCAGAAAATATTAACAGTGCTCCTGTCATGTGCAAGGTAACATCTATGGGGCTATAGAACAGTGACTCAGTTGAGGGGACAGTTACTCTAAATCTGAAAATGTGTAGTTGTTACAGTGACTGAGAGATGTTACTGGCATTTCGCACACAGAGCCCATAGATAATCATCACGCAATGGTGTGGGGGCAGTCCTGTACATAGAGAACTCTCCTTCCCAAAAGGTGAGTATGAAAGACGCCAAGATGAATAAGACATGGCTCATGAGCTTATTGGTTCAAAGGGAAGACAGCATGAGTGTTATCCATAAAAATGTTACATCTCAACAAGTAAACTATTTGGTATCAAGACTGTTTTGGTTATTTTCCATCAATCTCTTGTGGTGTCTAACACTAGCCTGGATACATGCTAGATACTAGGTAAAGAGTTAACTGACTTGAAATCTATTTTTTTAAACCCCCCAAATTCAATGTTTATTATATCATCCAGGGGAAGGATAGTTCTACAAATAATCATATCATCCTTACTGCGTTTTAAAATCAATGAAGAAGAAAACGCTGGGACGGGAGGGCCTGCTAAACCCCATGAGGGCCAGCGATGGGATTTGAGGAGTGGAAAAAGCAGGTTCTGGCAATAAGTAGTAGGAGACAGGGAATAACAAGGGTCAGTAAAACACTGGAAGCCACAATTCCTTCTCTTGAACCATCAGTTTGCTATAGAACATTTTACCTTATAGAGATTGGTGCTGAATTACTGTAGATTTGCTTTCTTTTTTCATATCCTCTTCCTGACTATAACAATCAGAAACTGCATACATTGCAGAAGAAAATTTATTCAGCTCATCTACACAATATTCTTCCTTTGTATATGACCAAATTTTATTCATCTGAACCTCTTGTTGGGCTGCAACAGTTAAATAAAATGACAAATAGTTTTCATTATACATGTCAACAATGAAAAAATACATACATGCATATCTAGGAACACTATTTTAGATGTATATTGTACCTTTCTTCTGAAGGGAACACATTTGTGTGTGTGTGTGTTTGTCCTTATACGAGGCCTCATTATGAGATAGACATCATCATCCCATTTTACAGTTGTAGGAACCATGGCCCCCAGAGATAAAGTAACCTGCTAGAAGTCACATAGTCTGTGTCAAGGTCTGGACTAAAAGCCAGAGTTCTTGACTCCCTAGACAATATATAATTCAGGAGACTTTATTTATCTGCCTTTATTGCTTTACAGATAAGAGTCCTCCAGGAAAAGCAACAAATCTACATACCATCCGAGATGCTAGACTTCTGCAATCTGTTTGGTTTTGCAGGATTTTCTATGTTATACTGCTCTCAGTTACTATACACCAGAGGCGGCGGGAGACCAAAAATTGTCATTTGCAGAAGTTGGCATCAATGTGCACTGATCAACGACTTCTAACTCAGGAAGTTGAGCTTGCTCGAAAGAAGCAAGTCTGGGACTGCCTCATGCCTGCAAAACTCCCATGGAAAAAAAATGCAATTTTGATCTAAGATCACTGGTGAGATTATAGTAGACTCACAAACACAAATCCAACAGGGCTGTAGACTGCTTTAACAGAAGATCAAGATCCTGTTATATGTAATGAAAAGCTTTGGAATGGAAAGCACAAAAGCAGATTGGTCCAATGAAGACTAAGTATTTATTCTCATGTTATTATACTCTTGATAAATCATTACATGTGTGTTTGTGTTAGTCACTCAGTCATGTCGGACTGTAGCTCTCCAGTGTTCTTTGTCCATGGACTTCTCGAAGCAAGAACACTGGAGTGGGCTGCTATTCCCTTTTCCAGGGGATCTTCCCAACCCAGGGATCAAACCCAGGTCTCCTGCATTGCAGGCGGACTCTCTACAGTTTGAGCTACCAGAGAAGCCCGATAAATCATTATAATAGTCTATAAATCATTTAAAATTATATATACAAGAGTCTGATAAGATTCAGATGTTTATGACACTCTGCTCTAACAACCAGTGAAGAGCAGCTTCTAAGTTCACTGAGCTAGGAAATATAGTAGATCCTTGGAATTTATGGATTTAGCATTTGCAACTTCAACTACTCATGAAGGGACTCCATGGGTCCATGATCTTTAGTAACCGGTAGTGTTGCTGACACATGAATTTGGATCTTTGGTGTTGAGAGCATAGTCTACTCAGGTTGGTATAGCTAGTGAGTGAGCTGGCCAACTGCCCAGCATCCAAAACTCTGTGCCCTTCTCTATGTGTTGGGGTGTATGTAGCAAGTCTACTGAAGTGATAAAAGTTAACTTTATTTCTGTGTGAAAAATGGCTCTGAAAAGGAAAACAACTGCTAGTGCTAATACTGGCAGTGAAAAGAAAGTGCTAGTTCTTAGCCAGAAAATGGCTTTGTAAATGACTTTAGTCTTGTATTTATAGAATCATTAATGGTCTGAAAAGGGTCTGTTAAATTTTTCAGTTATACTTTACTGAATTTTATGAGGGAAATTATATGCCAGAGTGATATTTCAGGATGTGGGGAGTCAAAAAGGTCTCAGGGCCTATCCCTCATGAATGAGAAGGTGTGCTGTCCTCCCATTATGGTGCTCCCTTAGAAACAATAGCATGTCACTCTCAGTGGACAAGTTTATAAAAAAAAAGAGAGAGAGACACCAGGAATTATTTTCTGTATTCTTTCTCAGGCTACTCTGGAGACAGAGGGCTAGTAGTCAGGTTAAAAGGACAATCTAATCATTATTAAAATTCCACAGAAACAATTAAAATGCATGCTCACTCTAACAAAAACTCTTGGTTCTTATTAATTGACATTTCACAAACAGAGATGCCTTTAATCTTTACTAAATAAATGTAAATGTATTCTTTAAGTCTTAGCAACATTATGTAGCAGTTGGCACTTAGTCAAAATTTTCTATTTCTACCTGATTTATCTTTGAATGTAATTTATGCTTGGTATTTCTTTTGTTAAACTCATTTTGAGGATGCATTTGTTGAAAGCTCAACCAGTGTATCTTTAAAAAGAATGATTTTTCACCCTAAATAAAGCATCACAGTTTTGCAACATATTTGTGTTGATTTTCAACATCTGAGAATTAAAAACACATTTAAGTTTGAAATGCTTGTGCGTTAAGGTGCCAAGATGTACAAAGAATTGTAAAGGGGAAACAAAGACAAAAACTCCATAGAGTTCAATATAATGCAGGGTGTTGAGGAGAGGTTAGGATATAATACATTTGTACAGCAATGTCCGTCACAACTTGCAGTGTCTATGAGAATATTCCAATGGCCAACTGGGACTTTCAGCCTAATAAACACGATTACTTTCTGGTGACAGAGAATCAAAAGGATAAGCAAATGCTTTGGCAAACTACTATATAAAATAATCTTAATTTCTTCTACCAGAACAATGTTGTGACACATGGTAGTTTACTTTTTTCTCTTCAATGGCACCATCAGGCTTCTACACTTTACAGAATGACTATTTGAATCCAAAAGTGAATGCTTCAACAGTGGCTCATTCTGAAGTCCTAACTTCTCCTAAGGAGTTTAATTATTATGACCCCTGTCAACACCTTCCTGATAAGGCAGGCATAAAGAGGGGTGCAAGAGCAGGAAGGAGTCAATGAAAGAGTTTAAACATTATTCTGTACCAGACCACTGAGCACCAGATAATAATACCTACCATTTATTGAATATATACCCTTTGTGAGGCTCCATATACATTGATTTAGCTAATGGGTATGCATTTTTTGCTAACTTTACTTTACAGATTAGGATATTTTGATTCAATGAGATTTGTTCATTCATCCATGTATTCATCCTATAAATTAGTGAATACTTACTATGTTAAGTAAAATGCCCAATTTGCAATGTCTAATCTCCTGAGTTCTAGCCTCTCATTTCTACTTGAAACAGTACTTCCTCCCTCAGGAGAGTAGGTTTTGATTCTCACTGGCACCCCCTCTTGCTGTGTGCATGTGTGTGTTAGTCACTCAGTCAACACCTATCCAGGGAACCAGGCACAAAAACTACTGGACGTGCCACTGGGCAATAAAAAGAAAAACATTACAACCTTAACTTGCATTGCAATGCTGCTATGAGCGAGATGGGCAATGACTTTCCTAAATCTAAGGATATCATATTCTAGAACCAGGGTACTTAACCTAGGCTATACCTCTTGATATACAT
Source organism: Muntiacus reevesi (assembly GCF_963930625.1). Lineage (NCBI taxonomy): Eukaryota > Metazoa > Chordata > Mammalia > Artiodactyla > Cervidae > Muntiacus > Muntiacus reevesi. The sequence continues at coordinate 125,748,490 of NC_089271.1, read as the reverse complement.
CACTGAACCTTCCAGTAAACCCTACTGATATTCTTAAAGGCCATATTGGGCCCTTTTATGTTTTATTTTCTGAATCTATTTTACAATATAGTAGATATCACCTGTCAAGAAGTTTTATGAACTGTTGGGCCAAAATGATCCATTCTGTAATTTCAACCAATGTTTCCGGTTTCATCTATAAGAAAACCCCTTCTCTCTTTGTAATATTTGCTCTTCAAACATTTACAGAGAGTTCTCATGTTTCTCACAGTCATTACTTGACAAAGCTGTATATAATAATCATTTTAATCTTTCCCCATAAATTCCAATTCCCCTCTGGGCTCTTGGAATGTTCTCAGTACTGTGCACTACTTGCTCCCAGATTTTGTTACAAGCTTCCCTGTCTTCCTCATGCCATTCTGACTGACTCAAATGGGAAAGAACTTGATCTGTTTCACATTGGTATATGGAACATCACATTCACAGGTGTACCTCTGCAGGAACTGCGATCATTATTCCAAGGCAGAAAGACAGACTCAGTAAAACAACAGAGCCTCACCACTCTGTTTTCCCCACTTCTCCAGCCATGCCTGTCTCACATTTCCTCTCTATCTCATACTAAACACTCTGAAGATTATTGCTATTGAAAGTGAAAGTTGCTCAGTCGTGTCCATCTCTTTGCAACCTCACGGACTATACAGTCCATGGAATTCTCCAGGCCAGAATACTGGAGTGGGTAGCCTTTCCCTTCTCCAGGGGATCTTCCCAACCCAGGGATTGAACCCAGGTCTCCAGCATTGCAGGTGGATTCTTTACCAGGTGAGCCACCAGGGAAGCCCAAGCTCTTAATAACTATATATTCTTTAGAATATAGTTTTGTAGATGTGAAATTGCTTTGCTTGGCTACTTACAGAGATGTTTCTATGCCCTTTGATAGCCTAGCCTTCCTTTGTTTTCCTTTAATCAGTATGATCATGGAGTCAGAAAGTTCAATCCTTCCATCATCTGCCACTTTGAGTTTTGTAAGCTTCAGCAGGTTACTTAGCCTCTCCATGTCTCAATACTATCATATGTAAAGTGGAGATAATAATAGCGTCAAGCCTCACTGATATATTATAGAGAGTCAATCAGTAAACATATTCAAACACTCAGAACAGTGCCTGGCTCATAGTAAATGCTACAAACATACATTTACTGGATAAAAGCATCTTCTTGTTTACAACAGCTATTGTAGGCACACGGCATACTCTGCTATTTAAACTGAGACCTCTACTATAATTTTCTTTGAGGGTTACATCTAACTATATGCAATAGATATCATGGTCAAAAGGACATTCCCACCTGTTTTGAATTATGCCATGGATGTCTACAGTAGACAATTTTCAAGTTAAAATTTTAAGTCATCCTAGACAGTCATCATTTTTCAATTTAGTTTTCATCTCACAAAACCAGTGTAATTGACCTAGACCTCTATACCAAAAGTGAATAGTCAAAAAGGGAGAGTGAATATGACTTTAGTAGTACATCAACAGATGGTGACCGCAAGGATCATCAGTGGCAAGTGGCTTACAGACCCAAGTTTGAAGAACTCCAGATTAATATTCCAGAAGACTAAGCTACAAAAAAAATTGATGCTCAACATGCATTTAAATAAACAGACTTTGGCACTGGAAGAGACTAGTTCCTACTTATTATAGAGAGGGACAACTTACAGAATTCAAGTGACTTTTCTGAAGTTACCTAATAATCAAGTTAAAGAGTAGAACTAAGGTCTCTCTGCCAATGAGCCAATTTAACACACCTGTATCCCTAAATTCAAGTTGCATGTTTAAAAATACATTCCAGTGACACTCAGTATCTTCTTGAAGATACACCTTTAACTGGATTTATAGCTAAGCTCTTATCAATCTTATTTTTGGTGTGGATTGATATCAGATAAGGTTTTTTTCTCCTTCAGCAGGTTTAATTTTTCAGATAATCTGTGTTTTCAGGCCAGTGTCTTAACCCCAAAACAAAGCCAAAATGGTGAGAAGAACTTTAGGCACCAGTGTAGGACAGAGGGGAGACATTTTGCAGTAGATTTTGTGGTGCCCCACAAGTGGTACTTCTCAGGGTGCCAAATGCTTCCCTAACCTATATCATTGGTCCCCAAAGCATGAATCAACTGTGCTCATCCACCATTAGTAACCATCAACATATATTCTAACTTTTCTGCTAGTAATGGTATATATAGACTTTTTAAAAAAGCTTCTAATGAATTATAGGGAAAAAAAAACAGCCATAATTAAATCTGAAACTGAGAGATAAAAGTGTGTACAAAGGTTCGTAATGAAGCTGAAGTGAACTAGATGCCATTATTTTGTGAACAGCCCGGACTATAGACTCAGATGCCTAAAACGATAGTGATTCTGGATTCAACTTCAGACTGTATATCACAAATTTAAAAATGAATCATTACTTTAATCCTATATTTCATTTTACATGTTATACAACTGTTTAAGAGGGCATTTATGAAAATGTTGAGCCTTTTCTTATGAACCTTCATCAGATTGAATGTATTTCTTGGTAATTCCCGTTTCATTGGTATAAATTGCACAACCAGTGATTTAAAATAATTGTAACTAAATTCCTCAAGATGCACTGCATAAAGATATACCAGATTGTCACAGCACTATCAAAGTTTAATTGATCTAATTTAGATCTCATCTTACTGTGAATTATAATTCCATCTTTCTTTGACCAAATGATTGCAATCTTGTCACTTGTATTTATACATGTCATTAACATATCAAAAACTCTGCCAATATCAAAGGGTTGTGGCTTTTGAAAAATTTCCCTTTCCTTCACTGATCAACTACTGAATTATTTAGTGGTGTGTTCTGCATGCCAGAGTGGATTTACCTTGAAGCTTAAGCCTCACGGCACCTCACTTGTACAGGTCCCTTCTAAATATTCACTTTCATATCTAATTTTGCATTTGTGATCTTGTATTCTTTTTTAAAGAGAGGGCCCCCAAATTGTATAAAACTCAGGCCCCAACAAAACCTGGATCTTTACTTGCCTGCATGTCTTCCAGAAATGTTTCTGAAGGAAAAGCTGTAGAAACTCAGGACAACAAAAATTGAATAATTAGAATTGTATGGAAATTAGGGCCATAAATTCTCATGATATGATATTTATTTCTCTCCCTCATGGAGAGCATCTCTCTAACACTCTGATTGTAGTTCTCAAATACTGGGAAATTGAAAAAGCCCATCCATTGCAAAAACCCATTCAGAGGCTTAATACAGGGAACTCACCAATATTTTAAAACATCTGGATATATGTTATGACATCAACTGTCTTTCTAACTAATATAACATATTTTGATTAATAAGATTCCATCTGGATCCACTGATTCATTGCACAATAACTGTTCTAATTGGATTCACTGATTACATCTTTTTTTGCCATACATAACATCCTTTTTGTCTGATTTTTAAAATTTGAGCTGAAGGAAAAAAAATTGATACTATTCATCATTTGGAGCTTTGCAATAAAATTTAGGCTCATGACCTCAGTAAACTGGTTTTCACCAGATACTGTTATTTGTTTTCAGAAAGTAATCTTCTGGAGTTGAGAGAATCTGACCTACAATTCACTCTCCTTTCTATTAAAGGCCACTTTAGTTGAATATAATTTAATGTTAATTGAGGAATTGTTAAAACAATAAAAATTGCTAATAATACAACCCCTTCCCCAATCTTTGTAGTCATATTTCAAAGATTCTCTTAAAAACTGTAGACTCTGCAAGGAAGGGCTCTATATCAGAATCACCCTTCTTCCTACCCCTTTGGATTACTGTCCCTATGGATGTCATTTCACTATTTAGTATTTCTGCAACATTATTATATAGCATGTTAATATGAATATTTCCATAGAGTAGAAGAAATTTGGGTAAGACAAAAAAGTATTAATAATCACTAGACTAGTTCAATGGATAGAAAGAGGACAGATTAGGAATCAGAATCAGGGCTTCTAGTAACACCTTTCTCCACAAAATGGACTATGAGTTCATTTTAAAATAAATGGAAGAACTAACTTTCCACAGATCTGATAATGACCAGAGAAGTGAGCCTTAATGTTCTCTCGTTCATCTACTTTATTCATTGAACTTTCATATCAAATCTCATTTAATAAAAGGATTCTGAGACAAAACAAAAAGAAACAAACAAACAAAAAAACCCAGCTTTAATTAAAAACTGGAGATGGCTTCAAAGATCCTTTTCAATTCTAACATGCCTGGTTAGTTAAGTCTTAAGGAAATGGAATATTTTATCTTTGCCTTCTAAGAAATAAATGTAAACATACTTACTTTGGACATATGCACTATCCTTATGGGTTTTTTGGTCTTTTATTTTTTAGGCTAACATCTTAGCCACAAACAATAACCAAAATGGGAATTTCAGGCACCAGTGCAGGACAGAATGAAAGACACCAGCAAGTAGACCTCATGACATCCCTCAAGTGGTACCACTCAATGGAACCACTCAGGGGACTAGATATTACTTTAGCCTAGCAATGTTGAGAACAGCTGAAGGAAGCATGAATGAAGGGACAGGAGGATAAAACGGAGAAAGAGTAGAAAAAAAATTGAAGAGCATATAATCATAGAGGTACATACCTGGCAAAGCGTATATAAATACAGCAGGTCAAAAGATTGTACATACTTTAACGAATTTGAAAGACTATTCACTGTACCCTCCAAAGGATAATAAAACCTCTCGTATCTGGACATATCCAATACTTCAATTAATGGACACTTTCTATTCAACAGCTTTAAGTATGACTCTAGTACACTTTAAAAAATATATGAAAAGCTGAGGTTGTTCATTAATTTCTCTTCATCACTGAATAAACTAGACATAGTTTAAGTTTAAAAGCAGCAATATACCTTGAAGTGAATGCCAGTAATGAACTGAGTCACATTTTTTAATCAGGCTTGGCCAGAGCAGTAAAGTAGGCAATGCAGGTCTTTGCAGATCTGTTTTTCTTTCTAAGTCCTCTTTCTCTGTTTCTCTAGCCCTTCCCTTGTTTATAGGGAACACTAGTGAATTTAAACAGTCTTCTCTTTCTGTTTTGCATATAGGGTTATCGCCACCATCTTTCTAAATTCCGTATATATGTGTTAGTATACTGTAATGTTCTTTATCTTTCTGGCTTACTTCACTCTGTATAACAGAAAAAGAGACACAGAAGTACAGAACAGACTTTTGAACTCTGGGGGAGAACGTGAGGGTGGGATGTTTTGAAAGAACAGCATGTATATTATCTATGGTGAAACGGACCACCAGCCCAGGTGGGATGCATGAATCAGGTGCTCTTGCCTGGTGCACTGGGAGGACCCAGAGGAGTCGGGTGGAGAGGGAGGTGGGAGGGGGGATCGGGATGGGGAATACGTGTAACTATATGGCTGATTCATGTCAATGTATGATAAAACCCACTGAAATGTTGTAAAGTGATTGGCCTCCAACTAATAAAATAATATTAAAAAAAAAAAAATAAAGATGTCATTCCATAGGAAAAAAAAATAAAATAAAATAAACAGTCTTCTCACTTAATAACAGAATGGACAATGACATGATCTTCAGACTTGTTCCTCTCATTGCAAGGCCACGCCAAAATTTAGCCTTTCCCTTAGGACTCTGCTCTCCAATGAGAAATCTGAAGATGACTTGGATAAACTAATAAAACAAAATGTATCAATACAGGTAATTGCATTTCATCATGGGACTCCTAGAGCAATAATGCCTTAACTCCAAAGAAGGAATTTCAGGCACCACAGAGGGATGGGTCACAGCTGTTTAGGGACAAAATAAAAATATGTAGGGCTTCCGAGGTGGTGCAGTGGTAAAGAATCCACCTGCCAATGCAGGAGACTCAAGAGATGCAAGCTTGATTCCTGGGTCAGGAAGACCCCCCTGAAAAAGGGACTAGCAACCCACTCCAGTATTCTTGCTTGGAAAACTCCACAGACAGAGAAGCCTGGCAGGCTACATCCATGGGGTCGCAAAGAGTCAGACATGACTGAGCGCGCACGCGCACACACACACACACACACACACACACACACACACACACACACACACACACAAGGAGAGGGCATTGATAAGAAATTCCTCCTCTTTTATAATATATACCAAGTGGGGCTCTGAAAAGAAATGTAATTGATCCATTAGAAGAGGATATCATTAGGTAACAAAGTTCAAGACTCTGACTAAACACCGACATTTAAAAAATATCTGGAGGGATGGTAGGTGACAGAAGTTAGATTCAGGCCTAGAGTTAAACAGGTTGGTCAGCACACTGTACAAATTAGGATATTATAAGGCAAGAAAATCACATCTGGGCATAAAGTTTAGGAACAGGTTCATTTGACTTTCATCTTTTAGAGATGAGTAGGTACCTACTAAATTACAGAGATTTAAAAAGTATAAAATCATCAAATCATAGGTAATCTTCCTTAACAAGCCCTGAAATAGAAATATATCTCTTTAGGAGAAAGATTCATCACTAACTACAACAGAGCCTACATAAATTCTAGGTTGTGATGTCTTATCAGCCTAGAAAGCATTCACATCTTTCTATTAAATCCAAGTCATTATATTGGGTTGGTCAAAAAGCTTGTTCAGGTTTTTCCAGAGCATCTTACTGAAAAACCTGAATTAACTTTTTGGTTAAACCAATACAAGAATATTTTTCTATATTAAATGGCAACTGAACCATTTAGAGGAATGGAGAGCTAACAAGATCTTGTAACTTGATAAGTAATTACAAACTTGTTATAAGATACGACAATGATTTTATTATCTTAATGTTGATGTTAGTATTCCATTAGTGATTCAATTCTTTTTTTATTTTTTTTTTAATTTTTATTTTTTTCTTTTTATTATTTTTTTAATTTTTTTTTCAGTGGGTTTTGTCATACATTGATATGAATCAGCCATAGAGTTACACGTATTCCCCATCCCACCTCCCTCTCCACCCGATTCCTCTGGGTCCTCCCAGTGCACCAGGCCCGAGCACTTGCCTCATGCATCCCACCTGGGCTGGTGATCTTAATAGTTGGTTCTTTGATTTCTTTCTGAAACATATGTAAAATTAATGATATACAGAAATAATCTCAAAGCTACAGAGAGTTTTCTACTTTTATTATTGGTTGAAAGTAAGCTAGACTGTAGATTGACATACTCTTTCTATACATATATCCAAAGGTAAAGGTGGAACTATGTTTGTTTATTTTTCATTTTTCCTTAACTCCTGAATGTTTTACTACTTGCAGTGAGAGTTCAGCATTAAACGCCATAGAAACTATCAAGTATACATTCAGGACTCAGAAAATTGACATTTCTTAATCATTATTCAAATCAGTGAACTAAAATGGACTGGAATGGGTGAATTTAACTCAGATGACCATTATTTCTACTACTGTGGGCAGAAATCCCTTAGAAATGGAGTAGCCATCATAGTCAACAAAAGAGTCTGAAATGCAGTACTTGGATGCAATCTCCGAAATGACAGAATGATCTCTCTTTGTTTCCAAGGCAAACCATTCAATATCATGGTAATTCAAGTCTATGCTCCAATAAGTAATGCTGAAGAAGTTGAAGCTGAATGGTTCTATGAAGACCTACAAGACCTTTAAGAACTAACACCCCCAAAAGATGTCCTTTTCATTATAGGGGACTGGAATGCAAAAGTAGGAAGTCAAGAAACATGTGGAGTAACAGGCAAATTTGGCCTTGGAGTACAGAATGAAGCAGGGCAAAGGCTAACAGAGTTCTGCCCAGAGAACACACTGATCATAGCAAACACCCTCTTCCAACAACACAAGAGAAAACTCTACACATGGACATCACCAGATGGTTGACACCGGAATCAGATTGATCATATTCTTTGCAGCCAAAGATGGAGAAGCTCTATACAGTCAGCAAAAACAAGACAGGGGGCTGACTGTGGCTCAGAACATGAACTCCTTATTGCCAAATTCAGACTGAAATTGGAGAAAGTGGGGAAAACCACTAGACCATTCAGGTATGACCTAAACCAAATCCCTTATGACTATACAGGGGAAGTGAGAAATAGATTTAAGGGACTAGATCTGATAGAGAGCCTGATAAACTATGGACAGAGGATCATGACATTGTACAGGAGACAGGGATCAAGACCATCCCCAAGAAAAAGAAATGCAAAAAAGCAAAATCACTGTCTGAGGAGATCTTACAATTAACTGGGAAAAGAAGACAAGGGAAAAGCAAAGGAGAAAAGGAAAGATATACTCATTTGAATGCAAATTTCCAAAGAATATAAAGGAGAGATGAGAAAGCCTTCCTCAGGGATCAATGCAAAGAAATAGAGGAAAACAACAGAATGGGAAAGACTAGACATCTCTTCAAGAAAATTAGAGATACTAAGGGAAAATTTCATGCAAAGATGGGCTCAATAAAGGACAGAAATGGTAGGGACCTAACAGAAGCAGAAGATATTAAGAAGAGATGGCAAGAATACACAGAAGAATTGGACAAAAAAAGATCTTTATGACCCAGATAATCACGATGGTGTGATTACTCACCTAGAACCAGACATCCTGGAATGTGAAGTCAAGTGGGCCTTAGAAAGTATCACTACGAACAAAGCTAGTGGAGGTGATGGAATTTCAGTTGAGCTATTTCAAATCCTGAAAGATGATGCTGTGAAAGTGCTGCACTCAATATGCCAGCAAATTTGGAAAACTCAGCAGTGACCACAGGACTGGAATAGGTCAGTTTTCATTCCAATCCCAAAGAAAGGCAATGCCAAAGAATGCTCAAACTACTGCACAATTGCACTCATCTCACACACTAGTAAAGTAATGCTCAAAATTCTCCAAGCCAGGCTTCATCAATACGTGAACCATGAACTTTCAGATGTTCAAGCTGGTTTTAGAAAAGGCAGAGGAACCAGAGATCAAACTTCCAACATCCGCTGGATCATCGAAAAAGCAAGAGAGTTCCAGATAAACATCTATTTCTGCTTTATTGATTATGCCAAAGCCTTTGACTGTGTGGAGCACAATAAACTGTGGAAAATTCTGAATGAGATGGTAATACCAGACCACCTGACCTGCGTCTTGAGAAATCTGTATGCAGGTCAGGATGCAACATAACTGGACATGGAACAGCAGACTGGTTCCAACTAGGAAAAGGAGTACGTCAAACTGTATATTGTCACCCTGCTTATTTAATTTTTATGCAGAGTACATCATGAGAAATGCTGGGCTGGAAGAAGCACAAGCTGGAATCAAGATTGCCTGAAGAAAAACCAATAACCTCAGATATGCAGATGACACCACTCTTATGGCAGAAAGTGAAGAACTAAAGAGCCTCTTGATGAAAGTGAAAGAGGAGAATGAAAAAGTTGGCTTAAAACTCAACATTCAGAAAACTAAGGTCATGCCATCCGGTCCCGTCACTTCATGGCAAGTAGATGTGGAAACAGTGGCTGACTTTATTTTGGGGGGTTCCAAAATCACTGCAGATGGTCATTACAGCCATGAAATTAAAAGATGCTTACTCCTTGGAAGGAAAGTTATGACCAACCTAGACAGCATATTAAAAAGCAGAGACATTACTTTGCTAACGAAGGTCCGTCTAGTCAAGGCTATGGTTTTTCTAGTAGTCATGTATGGATGTGAGAGTTGGACTGTAAAGAAAGCTGAGCACAGAAGAATTGATGCTTTTGAACTGTGGTGTTGGAGAAGACTCTTGAGAGTCCCTTGGACTGCAAGGAGATCCAACCAGTCCATCCTAAAGGAGATCAGTCCTAGGTGTTCATTGGTAGGACTGATGTTGAAGCTGAAACTTCAATACTTTGGCTACCTGATGTGAAGAGCTGACTCATTGGAAAAGACCCTGATGCTGGGAGAGATTGGGGGGAGGAGGAGAAGGGGATGACAGAAGATGAGATGGTTGGATGGCATCACCAACTCAATGGACGTGAGTTTGGGTAGACTCTGGCAGTTGGTAATGGATAGGGAGGCCTGGCATGCTGCAGTTCATGGGGTCGCAAAGAGTTGGAAACAACTGAGCGACTGAAGTGAACTGAATGCCAGTTAAGAATAACCACTGTCAATGGAAATTCTGACTGGCATTGTGACTTCAGTGAGAGTAGAAAATAGTCCCCACACTCAACTTAGAGAATTATTGTCACCAGTTTGCTCCAGATGCTTTTCTCTATCAGATCTCTTCATTTTGTGTGCGTGCATTGAAAGCACATCAATGACTCATTCAGCTTAAGCCCAAAAACAGTTTTTCCAATGAATTTCAATTAAAAAAATCTCTCTATTGAGAAAATAATTGCAAATGATGTAACCAACAAGGGCCTAATTTCCAATATATATTGATACAAACAGTTCAAACAACTCAATGACAAAAAACCAAATAACCGAATTAACTGGGCAGAACACTTAAATAGACATTTATCCAAAGAAGATATACAGATGGACATTAGTCACATGAAAAGATACTCAACACTGATATTTATTAGAGAAATGCAAATCAAAGCTACAATGAGTTGGGATTTCCCTGGTGGCCCAGTAGCTGAGAATCCGCACACTCCATGCAGGGCCCCGGGTTTGATCCCTGGTCAGGGAACTAGATCCCACATGCCACTGTTAAAAAAAAAGATCCCACATGCTGCAACCAAGATCTGGTGCAGCCAAATAAATAAATAAAGCTTAAAAAAACTACAATGAGGTAACACCTCATACCAATCAGAATAAATGTTGGAGAGGGTGTAGAGAAAAGGGAACCTTCCTATACTATGGGTAGGAGTGAAAACTGATGCAGTCACTATGGAACACAGCCTGAAGGTTCCTTTAAAAACTAAAAATAGAGTCAACATATGATCCTGTAATCCCACTCCTGGGCATATATCTGGAGAAAACTGGAATCCGAAAAGATATATGCACCCCAATGTTCACAGTAGCACTATTTACAGAGCCAAGACATGAAAGCAACATAAGTGTCCATCAACAGATGAATGGATAAATAAGATGTGGTATATATACATATATATGTATATATGTGGTGTATATATATACATATACACATGTGTATATATATATGTATGTGTATATATATATATATATAAAATGAACTATTAATCAGCCATAAAAATGAACGAATGAAGCAATGCCATTTCAATATGTATGGAGTTAGAGATTATCATATTAAGTGAAGAATGTCAGACAGAGATAGATATATATCATACAATATCACTTATATGTGGAATCTTTAATAATGATACAAATGAACTTACTTACAAAACAGAAATAGACTCACAGACATAGAAAGCAAATTTATGGTTACCAAAAGGGAAAGGGGGTGGGAGAGAGATAAATTGGGATTAGCAGATACAAACTACTACACACACACACACACACACACACACACACACAAGGTCCTACTTGTATAGCACAAGGGACTATACTCAATAGCTTATAATAAAATGTAAGGGAAAATTATATATTATATGCTGTGCTGTTCTTAGTCACTCAGTTGTATCCAACTCTATGGCCCCTATGAACTGCAGCCTACCAGGCTCCTCTGTCTATAGGGATTTTCCAGGCAAGAATACTGGAGTGGGTCGCCATGCCCTCTGCCAGGGGATCTTCCCAACCCAGGGACTGAACTCAGGTCTCCTGCACTGCAGGCAGATTCTTTATCGTCTGAGCCACCAGGGAAGCCTATATATATCTGAGTTGCTTTGCTCTACACCAGAAACTAATACAACATTGTAAATCAACTATACTTCAACTAAAAAAAAAAAACACTGTTCACTTGCATTAGTATACAATCTTTCATTTACAAATCCTAGAAAAATTTTTTCTCTTGAAGAAGCAGAGCAACCATTTCCTATATTTGCACTCCTGATTTGGAGGTAGTTTGGGGAAAAAAATAAAATACTGGAAGAGTAATACTAAAAACATAAATGCAAATTCTAAATATTGCCAATCCATTTCTGGTGATAGAAACTAAATCAAGAGAAGGTCCACTAAGTAACCAAATCTGTTCACTTTTTATAGATGTTAATAAAAGATGAAGGAAATAAGTACAAAAACGCTACCCTTTTAGAAAGTGTTATTTTTTTTTGTATTTTTTTCTGTATGCCTACATCTTAAATAGTCAGATTTGCTCACACACTCACACCAACTAAAAATCTTTGACCTCAGTCAAAAATCCTACAGTCTAAATTCAGTTTGAATCTATTTGAAACCTTACACATGAGATATCTTAAATGGCTCTCCAAAGAACTCAAGTGTGTGAGCCTTTCAAAGGCATTCCTAATGAAGAAAATGTCCTATATATCTGCACTATATTTTTGTCATATAGCCATGAACTTGCTAACTGTCCTTTGCTACTTGTTCTCTTCTATATAATCCCATATCCATTGGTTAAAGCCCAGCACTAATGAGGCCTAGGTGGGGGATTTGATCTTCAAGTGGGCCAGTTATCTTTTCTCTCCTCCATGGATACAGAAGAAAGTCTAACTCCAACTTCAGCTGCTACAGAAATATTTGTCACAGAGTACAAAGGAATTGCTAAGGTCATCTGAATTTCTAAACTCAAGGAACGTGTCATGCTGACTGTGGGTCAATGCGGTCACCTTCATTTCACCTCTAAATCCTTCCATGCCCCCCTTCCATGTCCCTAAAAACCTGGCAACTGAGAAGGTTAAGACAATGGAACCCACAGCTTATTTGCTCATTCAGACATGTGTTGGGGGGTGAGGGTGAGAGGAATACATTTAAATAAGTAAATGAAGTTTATTACTACCCACGCACCATTTAATAGAAATACCAGAAGAGAGAGTGTGCACATCTGTGGGAACAATTCAGCTTTGAATATTTCAAAAGAGCAGTGGTATTTCTCAATACTTGCACCAGTTTCCTGTTCAGTAGATGATTATGATATTTATACATTTCTGTTTCTAGAGGTCACAAACTGACTTCTATAAAATTGGATTCTAAGCACTCTTTTAGAGTAAGAACCTTGTTGAATCTAGAACGAATTTTTAGAATTATTAAAAGAAACACTAGCATTTGAATTATGAAATATTTTAATCATCACCATGGTTTGAGTTATATCAAACACAAAACATGTGCTTAAAGTTTACATAATAAGAATAACAATATTGTTACCCGCTTTTAGCTCAGAATTGACAAGCTATAGGACTCCATTATGAGTAACACATATTAGTTAGAATTTACTACTAAGCTGTAAGACTTCACCATAAATCATTTTTAGAGACCCCAGTTATATTTATTATGCTACCTTTAAAAATAAATCATCAAAGAAAATTTCTCAGGGCAATATGATATTGCCAGTTATCTGGCCAGGTTAAATGAGAAAACACTAATTCTTAATTCCAATAATGTAATACTCATAAGCATATTTCAGAAATTAGTGGTAATTAAAATTGAAGGGCATTAGTATGTGCACTGTGAGTGAGTGGGATCACAGAAAAAGGCTCTCAGAAAGAATTATTTTCTACTCATTTTGCCTAAACCATTAATCACTACTAAACTATACTGCAGATCCTCTCTCAAACATATATCCTCTCTCAAATACCGAGCCTGGTACTTAGTCAGTACGGTCAGTTTCATTAATTCAAAGGTGACTTTCTAAATCCAACTCCAATTCAGAAACTCCCTTTTATGGTTTTGTTATACTTAATGAGGATTTTAAACTCCACCTTTTAATTTTTAGGTTAATTGTGACCCAGGGGACACTAGTTACCTTTTGACACTCCCCCAAATTACTTGTTAACTGGAAGACATGCACTCAAACTGAAGTCAAGAGGGTCAGGAGGAAAAGCAGTAGCTTCCAGGCAAGGGGGGGAGGAAAGGTTTTCTTGCAAAGCCACTTAGCAAAACCATTTAGCTGGAGGGCATTGTGCCAATTTCAAAGACAAGGAAAGTTCCTAACAATTTCTGTATCCTTGCTCAGAAGCAAAATATACTTTTTGGAATCAAGATTTTCTTTCCTTTTTTTATTTTTGGAGGGAGCAGGTAGACCCAGCTCCTCAGTCAAATAAAGTAAGTGCAGAAACAGGGCGAATTGACACACGCAGTGTCTCTCTCTTGCCTCAGTACATTTAAATCATATTCAGTTATTGTCATTTCTAGTAATGGAGGCTTCAAAGCAATTTTTAAAAGGGAATCTACTGTCTTAATTCCTGGTTGTAATGGTATCGACTAACACAACTACTGTAACAGTTAATACAGTGATGCAAGTGGCTACAGATAGCAGTATCAATCAACCAGCACAATGATAGACTGGTGGTTGCCTAGGCCTTGGGGTGGGGATCAGGTTTGTATGTGTTATAAGATGAAAATGTCCTAAAACTGACTAGTGTCACATCCATATATCCATGAATGTACTCAAAGAATCACATTGATGGGTGATTTGTTTAAATGGGAAAACTATATGGCATGTTAATTATATCTTAAAGTTATTATAAAAAATAAAGGCAGGAAAAATGTAGTAATCAAGGGTGCCAGATGGCTATCTAGAGGCTAAATTCCAGTTCTCGGACTTTTTAGCTTATGGGGCCTTGGGTAAATTATGAAGTAGCTTGAGTAACATTATAAAGCTGCAATTTTCAAATCTGTAAAAATGGAGAAAACGAATAGCACTTATGCACATACAGTTGTTATGAACATTAAACACTATCATGTGTGGCAGAATGCTTAGCCTAATGCCTAAACCCAGAAAGTGCTCAATGTTGACTATTACTCTTTCCCTTAAAAAAAAAAACAGTAACAGCTTTATTGAGATCTAATTCACATATTATATTGTTCACCCTTAAAAATGTATACAATTCAGTGATTTTTAATATAACCAAATAATTGTGCGACCATCATCAGTATCTAAATCCAGAATATTCCCATCAACCAAGAAGGAGTTAGGGTAAGTTCTTTAGTTCTTCTTTGCTTTCTGCCATAACGGTGGTATCATCTGCATATCTGAGGTTATTGCTATTTCTCCCAGCAATCTTGATTCCAGCTTGTGCTTCTTCCATTCCAGCATTTCTCATTATGTACTCTGCATATAAGTTAAATAAGCAGGGTGACAATATACAGCCTTGACATACTCCTTTTTCAATTTGGAGCCAGTCTGTTGTTCCATGTCCAGTTCTAACTGTTGCTTTCTGACCTGCATACAGGTTTCTCAGGAGGCAGGTCAGGTGGTCTGGTATTCCCATCTCTTTCAGAATTTTCCACAGTTTGTTGTGATCCACAAACTCAAAAGCTGTGGCATAGTCAATAAAGCAGATGTTTATCTGGAACTCTCTTGCTTTTTTGATGATCCAACGGATGTTGGCAATTTGATCTCTGGTTCCTCTGCCTTTTCTAAATCCAGCTTGAACATCTGGAAGTTCACGGTTCATGTACTATTGAAGCGTGGCTTGGAGAATTGTGAGTATTACTTTGCTAGCATGTGAGATGAATGCAACTGTGTGGTAGTCTGAGCATTCTTTGGCATTGCCTTTCTTTGGGATTGGAATGAAAACTGACCTTTTCCAGTCCTGTGGTCACTGCTGAGTTTTCCAAATTTGCTGGCATACTGAGTGCAGCACTTTCACAAAATCATCCTTTAAGATTTGAAATAGCTCAACTGGAATTCCATCACCTCCACTAGCTTTGTTTGTAGTGACGCTTCCTAAGGCCCACATGACTTTGCCAATAATCTACTTACTGTTTCTTTGGATTTGACTGTTAGGGACATTTCATATAATGTGTGGCCTTTTGTATGTGGCTTTTTCACTTGGCCTTATGTATGTGGCATAATAGTTTTGAGGCTTATCCATGCTGTAGCATGCATCAGAATTTTATTCTCTTTTATGGCTGAATAATACTCTCTGGCAAGGATATTTCACATTATGTTTATCCATTCATCACATGATGGACATTTTGTGAGTTTCTATTTTTTGGCTATTATTAATAATGCTGCTTTGAACACTCAAGTAAGTTGACATTTTTGTTGTTGTTGTTGCCGGTTTTCATCAAGAAGGGGGATCAAAAGTCCTGTGTACCTTCCTACCCAACATCCTATATCAATACAGAAGGTCCTGATGGCCAAGATATGTGTAGGATAAAATGGTAACATTTAAATATTCACAACTGACAAACTATAAAAGAAAATAAATTCATCTTTCTAAATAATGAAAAAGGAAAACATCTACCTATATTTTATTTATTTATATTTTATATAGAGGTATAGGTAACATATACAAATAGCTGTGAAATGAAGAGAAGTGAAAGGCAAAGGAGAAAAAGAAAGATAGACCCATTTGAATGCAGAGTTCCAAAGAATAGCAAGGAGAGATGAGAAAGCCTTCCTCAGTGATCAATGCAAAGAAATAGAGGAAAACAATAGAATGGGAAAGACTAGACATCTCTTCAAGAAAATTAGAGATACTAAGGGAACAGTTCATGCAAAGATGGGCACAATAAAGGACAGAAATGGTATGGACCTAACAGAAGCAGAAGATTTTAAGAAGAGATGGCAATAACACACAGAACTATACAAAAAAGATCTTCATGACCCAGATAACCACAATGATGTGATCACTCACCTAGAACCAGACATCCTGGAATGTGAAGTAAAGGGGGCCTTAGGAAGAATCACTACGAACAAAGCTAGTGGAGGTGATGGAATTTCAGTTGAGCTATTTCAAATCCTAAAAGATGATGCTGTGACAGTGCTGCACTCAATATGCCAGCAAATTTGGAAAACTCAGCAGTGACCACAGGACTGGAAAAGGTCAGTTTTCATCCCAATCCCAAAGAAAGGCAATGCCAAAGAATGTTCAAACTACTGCACAATTGCACTCATTTCACATGTTAACAAAGTAATGCTCAAAATTCTCCAAGCCAGACTTCAGCAATATATGAACCGTGAACTTCCAGATGTTCAAGCTGGTTTTAGGAAAGGCAGAGGAACCAGAGATCAAATTGCCAACATCCGTTGGATCATCAAAAAAGCAAGCAAGTTCCAGAGAAACATCTACTTCTGCTTTATTGACTATGCCAAAGTTTTTGACTGTGTGGATCACAACAAACTGGAAACTTCTGAAAGAGATGGGAATACCAGACCACCTGACCTGTCTCTTGAGAAATCTGTATGCAGGTCAAGAAGCAATAGTTAGAACTGCACATGGAACAACAGACTGGTTCCAAATTGAAAAAGGAGTATGTCAAGGCTGTATATTGTCACTCTGCTTATTTAACTTATATGCAGAGTACATAATGAGAAATGCTGGAATGGAAAAAGCACAAGCTGAAATCAAGTTTACAGGGAAAAACATCAATAACCTCAGATATGCAGATGACACCACTCTTATGGCATAAAGTGAAGAACTAAAGAGCCTCTTGATGAACTTGAAAGAGGAGACTGAAAAAGCTGGCTTAAAACTCAACATTCAGAAAACTAAGATCATGGCATCTGGTCCCATTACTTCAAGGCAAATAGATGGGAAACAGTGGGAAAGAAAGCTATGTTTTTTCCAGTAGTCATGTACGGATGTGAGAGTTGGACTATGCAAAACAGAAAAAGAGACACAGAAGTACAGAACAGACTTTTGAACTCTGTGGGAGAAGGTGAGGGTGGGATGTTTCGAAGGAACAGCATGTGTATTATCTATGGTGAAACAGATCACCAGCCCAGGTGGGATGCCTGAGTCAAGTGCTCGGGACTGGTGCACTGGGAAGACCCAGAGGAATCGGATGGAGAGGGAGGTGGGAGGGGGGATCGGGATGGGGAATACGTGTAACTCTATGGTTGATTCATATCAGAGTATGACAAAACCCACTGAAAAGAAAATAAATAAATCTATATGATTAAAAAAAAAGAAAGAAAGTTGAGTGCAGAAGTATTGATGCTTTAGAATTGTGGTGTTGGAGAAGACTCGAGAGTCCCTTGGACTGCAAGGTGATCAAATCAGTCAATCCTAAAGGAAATAAATCCTGAATATTCATTAGAAGGACTGAAGCTGAAGCTCCAATACTTTGGCCACCTGATGCGAAGAACTGACTCACTGGAAAAGACCCTGATGCTGGGAAAGATTGAAGGCAGGAGAAGGAGACAGAGAGGATGAGATGGTTGGATGGCATCACCGACTCGATGGACATGAGTTTGAGTAAACTCTGGGGGCTAGTGATGGACAGGGAGGCCTGGTGTGCTGCAGCCCATGGGGTCTGGAAGAGTCGGACATGACTGAGTGACTGAACTGAAACTGACATATAACATACATTAACTTCAGGTGTATTAACGATTTCATATTTTTAGTCATTGTGAAATGATCATAATATGTCTAATTAACAATCTGTCACAGTTTCCATTTCTTTCTCGCACTGAGAACTTTTAACAATTTACTTTCTTAGCAACCTCCAAAGATGCAATAGAGCATTATTAATCATATTCACCAAGGTCTATATTACATCTCCATGATTTATTTTATAACTGGATGTTTGAACCTTTAGACCCCTCCTCCCATTTTGCCAACCCCCACCTTCCAACTCTGGTGATAACCAGTCTGTTCTTTTTATCTACGAGCATGGCTTGTTTCCTTTATTTTTTTTTAAGTTCCACATATAATTGAGATCATACAGAATTTGTTTTTCACTGCTTGACTTATTTCCTTTAGTATAATACCTCAAGGTCTATCCATGTTGTACATGGCAAGATTTAATTCTTTTTTATGGTTGAATGATGTCCCATTTTGTGTATGTGTATTTATATATAAAATAACATTTTCTCTATCCATTCATCCATTAGCAGACACTTAGATTGTTTCCAAGTCTTGGTTATTGTAAATAATGCTACAGTGAACATGGGGTACATAAATCTTTTCTAATTAGTGCTTACATTTCCTTTGGGTACATACCCAGATGAGCGATATCTGGATCATATCATAGCTTCATTTTTAAGTCTTTATGAAAACTCCAAAGTGTTTTCATAATGGTTATACCAGTTTATATTCCCACCAACCATGTACAGGGGTTCATTTTTTTCCACATCCTCACCAATAACTTCTATCTCTTGCATTTTTAATAATAACCATCCTACTAGGTGTCAGGTGATATCTCATTGTGGTTTGATTTGCATTTCCCTGATGATTACTGTTATTGAGTACCTTTTCATAAATCTATTGACCATGTGTGTGTCTTATTTGGAAACAAGTCTATTCAGGTCCTTTGTCTATTTTTAAAATCAGGTTATTTGTTTTTTACCTACTGAGTTGTAGGTGATCCTTTTATATTTAGATATTAGTACCTTATTAGAAACATGATTTCAGAGAAGGCAATGGCACCCCACTCCAGTACTCTTGCCTGGAAAATCCCATGGATGGAGGGGCCTGGTAGGCTGCAGTCCATGGGGTTGCTAAGAGTCAGACAGGACTGAGCAACTTCACTTTCACTTTTCACTTTCATGCATTGTAGAAGGAAATGGCAACCCACTCCATTGTTCTTGCCTTGAGAATTCCAGGGACGGGGGAGCCTGGTGGGCTGCCGTCTATGGGGTCACACAGAGTCGGAGATGACTGAAGCGACTTAGCAGCAGCAACAGAAACATGATTTGCAGATTTTCCCCTTTCCCTAGTTTGTCTTAATTTTTTCAGTTGTTACCATTGCTATACAGAGGTTTTCAATTCAATATAATTTCCACACTTTCTTTTTTTTTTTTTAATTTTATTTTATTAGTTGGAGGCTAATTACTTCACAACATTTCAGTGGGTTTTGTCATACATTGACATGAATCAGCCATAGAGTTACACGTACTCCCCATCCCGATCCCCCCTCCCACCTCCCTCTCCACCCGATTCCTCTGGGTCCTCCCAGTGCACCAGCCCCGAGCACTTGTCTCATGCATCCCACCAGGGCTGGTGGTCTGTTTCACCATAGATAATATACATGCTGTTCTTTTGAAACATCCCACCCTCACCTTCTCCCACAGAGTTCAAAAGTCTGTTCTGTACTTCTGTGTCTCTTTTTCTGTTTTGCATATAGGGTTATCATTGCCATCTTTCTAAATTCCATATATATGTGTTAGTATGCTGTAATGTTCTTTATCTTTCTGGCTTACTTCACTCTGTATAATGGGCTCCAGTTTCACCCATCTCATTAGAACTGATTCAAATGAATTCTTTTTAATGGCTGAGTAATATTCCATGGTGTATATGTACCACAGCTTCCTTATCCATTCATTTTTGTTTTAGTTGTCTGTGCTTTGGTGTCATATTCCAAACCATTATACATTTTAAAAAAAATCACTGCCAAGACCAGTATCAAGAAAATTTTATCTTATGCTTCTTTAAGAAGTTTTATAGTTGTAGGTCTCACACTTAGGTCATTCATTTATTTCAAGTTAATTTCTGTGTATGGTGCAAGATAAGGGTCCAATTTCATTCTTCTGCATGCAGACATCAGTTTTCCCAACACCATTTACTGAAGAAACTATTCTTTCCCTATCTTGTATTCCTTGGCTCCTTTTTCAAAGATTAGTTGACTCTTGCGTGGGTTTTCATTCTTCTTTCTTTTTGTTCCTCCAACTGGCTAATTTCAGATGACCTCTGTGAGTTTGATGATTCTTCCTTCTGCATGATCAAGTCTGCTATTGAAGCTCTCTATTGAATTTTTCTGTCCTATCACTGAATCCTTCAGCTTTAGGACTTTTGTTCCACTCTTTTTACAGTTTCTATTTCTTTACCAAGCTTCTCATTTTGCGAATGCATTGTTTCCTGATTTGTTTTAGTTGCCTATTGCTGTTTTCTGGCATCTCATTGAGCTTCTTTAGGAGGATTATATGAATTCTTTGTTAGGCATTTCATAGATCCCCATTTCTTTGGGTTCAGTTACTGAAATGTTATTAGTTTCTTTGGGTGGTGTCTTGTTTGCCTGGTTCTTCACAATCTGTGCAACCTTGAATTGGTGTTTGTGCATTTGAAGAAGCAAGTTTCTCTCCCAGTCTTTCAAGAGTAATTTTAGCTGGTAAAGTCTTCATGTCAGGTCGCTCATCTGATGGTATTGCCTCCAGAGTCACAGTCAAGTCATTTGGAGCTAGGTGATGTGGCTCATTGGTGGGGCTGTTCCCAGGGTGTCAGTAAGTGTGGACTCTGTCTGGTCCCTGAGTAGATGAGACTGCCTCTAGGACCTCGGTCAGTAGCATTGGCACCGCGACAAGGGTTCTCCAGTGTGAGCAGACAGCAAACCTGTCACCAGCTGGGCAAACAGCTGTGGCTCCTTCTGAGTCTCTGGGAAGGCTCCCAACACGTCACTGGGCAGGTAGGATTGGGCCCAGATAACAGCTGAGTGGGGCTTTAACCAAGTAACAGGGTTGCTTCAGGGTCCACAATTGGGACCAAAGATTAAAGGACCACCTCAGAGGCACAGACAGGCATATCTCCCTATGGGTCCCTGGGCAGACACAATTATTCCCAGGCTGGCTCCTAGGTACACAAGAGTATTCTTGGCCCAAGGCTTAGAGGGGCTTGAGCTGAGTTATGGGGTCATTTCAGTATCTTCAGTTGGACTGATGTCAAAGGGCCTGCTTCAGGGGCATGGATGGGTATGTGTCCTACCCGGTCTCTGAGCAGGCCATGGCTAATGTTGCCACGTGTTGTCAACTCATGGCTGAGAGGGGCTGGAACTGAGTCACAGGGCCACTTCAGGATATGAAGGTCTGTCTCAGGGCACAATCAGGCATGTCTCCTGCCCAGTCCCCAGGCAGAGAGGACTGGACACTGTGAGGAACTGGAGCTGGGTAATAGTCAGACAAGATTGAGTTCAGCAGGCCTGTGATCTGGGGCACGGGCAGATACGACTTCTGCCAAGATCTTTAGCAAATGGTGATGGTGTGGCAGGACCAAAGCCAAATGGGTCTATAGCTGAGTCCACAAAGTACAGAACTGTTTCTGGGGACAATGTTTGGGGAATTGGCCACCTGGTAGGGGCCTGACTTCTCAAAACGCCCTCCTCAGTGTTAGACTATACAGGGGTTTTACAGTCTCCTACCTGAAGCTCAAAGCTCTCACAAAGGTGCTTTTGTCTGTGAATGGCTGTCAAATTATTGCTGCTGACAGGGCATATGAGTGTGATACCTTCTATACCGTCATCTTGCTGGTGTCCGCCCATTTTTTAATTGGATTATTACCTTTTATATTATTGACTTGCAAGAGTTCCTTATATATTCTGGACATAAGTTCTTTATAAGATAAATAGTTAACAAATATTTTCCCCATTCTTTCCTGATGATGTCTTCCACATTCCCCTCCTTCACCTTCATCCTCCATCTTTCACTTGTATTATTGCTGCTGCTGTTATGATTATTATTACTTCATCTATAGTTAGTAAAAAAGTGCTCATTAGAAATACTGATACAGCAACATTCCCATTCATGTTTCCTTGTAATTTCTAAATGATTCCTATGCAAGCAACACAGGCTGATTACTCCAGAACCCAACAGCTGGAGAAGTACAGAATCTTCAAAGTGACAGCAGAAACAGTGTCAAACGTCAGCCAGGAAGCAGGGTCTTAGGGGGCATTTAATGTGCTGTTGAAAATAACCAGTGAAGATAACCAATCATACTTAGGGAGACAGACCAAAATCACAGAAAATCTGGAAATCTCAAATGGATGGGGTCAAATAGGAACAGCACCAAATGGCTCTTCAAATGGTTGTTTTTTGCATTGCTTTACTTTTTATCGTCCCATAAATTAAAAGAAATGCGGAAACAAGAACACATAATTAAAGTGGAATGCTATCCTTTTCAATTACTGAAGTAATTGGATGCAGTGGAGATATTTAAAGCTTTCAGTTTTAACCAAAGACACTTTATACTGGAAAGGGCCCAGCCAGTCCCCGAAACTTTGCTTGCCCTCCTGCAGGAGCAACTCAATTCCTACCATAGTACCACACAGGAAACAGCCAGATTTCTCTGTTCCTTGAGAGACATCATCATCATCATCATCATAACAATAACATGAAAAGGGCATTTTTCACATGAAGGCTAATATTGTTAAAAAAAACAACCCTGCAACCCAAAGGACAGATCCCTCAAATAAAACAGATGATACAATTCTCACCAGTACCAAGTACTTTTGTGAGTAGAACATGGGTGTTTCAGGCTTTGCCAACAGAAAACACAAGCATAGAAATGGTTGTTCGCCCAAGACCATTTTCCAAAAGTGGCACACATTTAATTAAATAAACTTTAAGGTAGTAGGAAAGTTCTAATACTTTGGCCACCTAATGCAAAGTACTGACTCATTAGAAAAGACCTTGATGCTGGGAAAGATTGAAGGCAAGAGAAGGGGATGACAGAGGATGAGATGGTTGGATGGCATCACCGACTCGATGGACATGAGTTTGAACAAGCTCTGGGAGTTGGTGATGGACAGGGAAGCCTGGTGTGCTGCAGTCCATGGGGTCACCAAGAGTCAGACATGACTGAGCGACTGAACTAAACTTAAATGAAGGTAGTCGGTTGACATGATAGTTGCTATTATTAAAAAAAAAAAAAAAAAGTAGAAATTGACTGAAAATGGAGGGAAGAAAAATAATAGTGATTGAAAATTTACTATGCTCTAATTTTTTTTTTTAATATTATTTTATTAGTTGGAGGCCAATCACTTCACAACATTTCAGTGGGTTTTGTCATACATTGACATGAATCAGCCATATAGTTACACGTATTCCCCATCCCAATCCCCCCTGCCACCTCCCTCTCCACCCGACTCCTCAGGGTCCTCCCAGTGCACCAGGCCCGAGCACTTGTCTCATGCATCCCACCTGGGCTGGTGGTCTGTTTTACCATAGATAATATACATGCTGTTCTTTCAAAACATCCCACCCTCACGTTCTCCCCCAGAGTTCAAAAGTCTGTTCTGTACTTCTGTGTCTCTTTTTCTGTTTTGCATATAGGGTTATCGCTACCATCTATCTAAATTCCGTATATATGTGTTAGTATACTGTAATGTTCTTTATCTTTCTGACTTACTTCACTCTGTATAATGGGCTCCAGTTTCATCCATCTCATTAGAACTGATTCAAATGAATTCTTTTTAACGGCTGAGTAATATTCCATGGTGTATATGTACCACAGCTTCCTTATCCATTCATCTGCTGATGGGCATCTAGGTTGCTTCCATGTCCTGGCTATTATAAACAGTGCTGCGATGAACATTGGGGTGCACGTGTCTCTTTCAGATCTGGATTCCTCAGTGTGTATGCCCAGAAGTGGTATTGCTGGGTCACATGGCAGTTCTATTTCCAGTTTTTTAAGAAATCTCCACACTGTTTTCCATAGTGGCTGTACTAGTTTGCATTCCCACCAACAGTGTAAGAGGGTTCCCTTTTCTCCACACCCTCTCCAGCATTTATTGCTTGTAGACTTTTGGATAGCAGCCATCCTGACTGGCGTGTAATGGTACCTCATTGTGGTTTTGATTTGCATTTCTCTGATGATGAGTGATGTTGAGCATCTTTTCATGTGTTTGTTAGCCATCTGTATGTCTTCTTTGGAGAAATGTCTGTTTAGTTCTTTGGCCCATTTTTTGATTGGTTCATTTATTTTTCTGGAATTGAGCTTCAGGCGTTGCTTGTATATTTTTGAGATTAATCCTTTGTCTGTTTCCTCATTTGTTATTATTTTCTCCCAATCTGAGGGCTGTCTTTTCACCTTACTTATAGTTTCCTTTGTTGTGCAAAAGCTTTTAATTTTCATTAGGTCCCATTTGTTTATTTTTGCTTTTATTTCCAATATCCTGGGAGGTGGGTCATAGAAGATCTTGCTGAGATTTATGTCGGAGAGTGTTTTGCCTATGTTCTCCTCTAGGAGTTTTATAGTTTCTGGTCTTACATTTAGATCTTTAATCCATTTTGAGTTTATTTTTGTGTATGGTTTGGCCACAGCAATCAGAGCAGAAAAAGACATAAAAGGAATCCAGATAGGAAAAGAAGAAGTGAAACTCTCGCTGTTTGCAGATGACATGATCCTCTACATAGAAAACCCTAAAGACTCTTCCAGAAAATTACTAGAGCTAATTAATGAATATAGTAAAGTTGCAGGATATAAAATTAACACACAGAAATCCCTTGCATTCCTATACACTAACAATGAAAAAACAGAAAGAGAAATTAAGGAAACAATACCATTCACCATTGCAACAAAAAGAATAAAATACTTAGGAGTATATCTACCTAAAGAAACAAAAGACCTATACATAGAAAACTATAAAACACTGATGAAAGAAATCAAGGAGGACACAAACAGTTGGCGAAACATACCGTGTTCATGGATTGGAAGAATCAATATTGTCAAAATGGCCATTCTACCCAAAGCAATCTATAGATTCAATGCAATCCCTATCAAGCTACTAACGGTATTTTTCACAGAACTAGAACAAATAATTTCACAATTTGTATGGAAATACAAAAAACCTCGAATAGCCAAAGTAATCTTGAGAAAGAAGAATGGAACTGGAGGAATCAACCTGCCTGACTTCAGACTCTACTACAAAGCCACAGTCATCAAGACAGTATGGTACTGGCACAAAGACAGAAATATAGATCAATGGAACAGAATAGAAAGCCCAGAGATAAATCCACGAACCTATGGACACCTCATCTTTGACAAAGGAGGCAAGGACATACAATGGAAAAAAGACAATCTCTTTAACAAGTGGTGCTGGGAAAACTGGTCAACCACTTGTAAAAGAATGAAACTAGAACACTTTCTAACACCATACTATGCTCTAATTTGACTGAGATTAAACAAAGCTGTGTTTGTGCTCAGTCACTTAGTCATGTTCAACTCTGAGACTCCATGGACTATAACTACCAGGTTCCCCGTCCATGGAATTCTCAAGGCAAGAATACTGGACTGGGTTTGCCATTTCCTCCTCCAGTGAATCTTCCTCACCCAGGAATTGAACCCGTGTCTCCTGTGACTCTTGCAGTGGCAGGCAGATTCTTTACCATTGAGCCAGCTGGGAAGCTTGAGATGACTCCAAAATCAACTATCTAATCTATGACTGACAAAGTCCTCTTCGGGGAAGATGGCAAGTGCGGGAGCCAACTTGTAAAAATATCTGTATCATATGACTAGCCTTTCTTCACAGGTTCAAATTCCATTCTGCTGTTTACTAGCAGCAGGACCTTGAGCAAGTTATTGAACTTTTCCAAATGGGAACTTCTGTGAGGATTAACTGAGTTAATATACTAAAGCAATTTTCTCATTTGCAAAATCGGGTGACTGGATTTGACTGGTGGTTTTCAAATTATTTCCAGGTTTTCAAAGTCTCTCTAGGCTGCCTCTACTGGAAGAAAAAAAGGATGGATCCAGGCTGGTAGCTGCTGTAGGATAGCGTGTGGCCAAGCAGCAGCTCCGTTACCCTCTCCCATTCAACCAGAATGGTTTTGTTTTGTCTGCTGTATAGGTTTAGGTTCTATAAAAGATTGCTTTGCAGAACTTTCTTGGTACCAAGAAGTGTTCTAGGTGCCTTTTAATGCACTAGCTTATTTAATTTTCACATGATCTCCATTGTTTTAAGATGAGAGAATTGAGACACAGAAACTAAGGATCTTGCCCACATTCTTGGAGTCACTAAATAAAAGATGCATATTTGAACCTAGGCAGTCTGGCTCCACCATCCACTATGTTTGTTGTTGTTGTTCTCTTTGTGACCCCATGGACTGTAGCCTGCAAGGCTCCTCTGTCCATGGGGTTCTCCATGCAAGAATATTGGAGTGGGTTGCCATTTCCTCCTCCAAGGGATCTTCCTGACCCAGGGATCAAACCTGTGTCTCCTGTGGCTCCTGCACTGGCAGGCAGATTCTTTACTGCTGAACCACCTGGGATGCCCCTGAACACTAGGCTATGCTGACTCAAAAACAGGAGTTTCTGTTGCTTAAAAATAAAAGGTAAAAATTTGAACCCCATTAGACTATAGGAGCTCTAAAGAACTCTTTAGCTGTAAAAAAAAAATTCCATAGCTCAATAATGAGGTAACTAAATTAATTAAATTAGCATCAGAATTTACAACATGGGCACAAGGGTCAAGATACAATCAACTAAACAGTCTATACCATGTCTAGGTGCAATTCTGAACAGAAAAAAAAAAAGAACTTCAGAAGAATGAACATTATATACTCCAAATTTTGAATTATTGTGAAGAAATACACACTTATCTGCAATATTTTTGTATTGGCTCCTTCACTAGCAGAAGATACACAAAATGTTTCTGGTTGAGACAGTTCTTTGAGAGGTTGGGGCCTCAGGATGAAGATGTCCTTGTTAACAGTGTCTCATGTTTACTATCCTGAAGCTATCCTAAATTCAGAATATATCTATTACCTAATGTAATCTGTTTTCTGTGCCCTGACTTGTAACTACTTAACTGACTCCAAGCCTCTAGTTGTTCTTTCTGGGTTTTCTAGCTGCTGACATCCCTGCCCTGAACCTCAGAGGACCCTCGATGCTGTTCTGCTCACAGAATGAGGATGTTGCAGAGCCAGGCAGCCATGCCCACACCAAGCCTTATCTTCCCCTCCATCCAGACCTCACGGGCTCCACCATTCCTCACCCAAACTGTCTGCACAGAGCTAGGGATGGCAAAGAAGGCAGTCAGGTCACAGGCCTGAGGCTCCATCTGTATTTGTTCCAGGACCCACTGGGATGAACCTGCTTGCTAGGTTTAGGGAACGCCCTATGCCAGTCTTGTGTTCCTAAGCCTGAATTTTGGCTACCTAGTCCATGTTTAACTTTTTGTAGTCCAGTTTCTAATTCTCTCATATCAGTGATTCCAGAAGTTTCTGGAAGATTAATTCCTATTCACAATTTAAAATCTATTGGAGTATCTTATCTGTCAGGAAGCTTTTCCAGACCTCTTCAAAATGTGTTAGGCACCCCTTCTCACTGAGTCCTATGCACTGTATAACTATTTATATCACCGGTACTATAAAAAACCATCACTGTATTTTCCCTAGTAGATTAAGCTCATTAAGGAGAGGAATGATGTCTTTCACCCTCATACCTAGTACACAATAAAGTTTGCTGAACTGAACTCAGGTTTCTTTTGTACTATTTCTGTACTTTTCCACAGTACACTGACCTTCCCTTCTTTGAATCTAAGGCAGGGTTTCTCAAGCTCATCACTATTTTTATGAATAATTTTATTTATTTATTTTTGTCCATTCAGGGTCTTCATTGCTGTGTGGACTTTTCTCTAGTTGGTGCAAGCGGGAGCTCCTCTCTAGTTGTGGGTGTGCGGGCTTCTCACTGTGGTGGCTTTTCTTGTTGTGGAGCACGGGTTCTAGGGCACACGGGCTTCAGAGTTTGTAGCACATGGGCTCAATAGTTGTGGCCTATGAGCCTAGGTGCTCCGCAGCATGTGGGATCTTCCCAGATCAGGGATTGAACCCAAGTTTCCTGCACTGGCATGCAGATTCTTTATCACTGAGCCACCAGGGAAGCCCAATCTCATCACTATTGACTGAATAGTTCTTTGTTGGGGGAGGGAATTGCCCTGAACCTTGTATGTTTAGCAGCATCCTTGGCCTCTGTGCACCAGATGCTAAGTAGCATCCAACCTCCAAGTTGTGACAATCAAATACATCTCCATGAATATCCAAATGTTCTCTGGAGGGCAGAGTCATCCCCAGTTGAGAATCACTGTCCTAATGCGACAAATTATTGTCTTTTCTTTGCATTGATCATTCCTGCCTTTTCCTCCACCTTTCAGCTGAAATGTCACTTGCTTAGGGAAGCTTTCCTTGCCCACCAAGTGAGTTTAAGGCCCCTGACATATGGTGTGCATCTATATACTGGACTACCAGGGAAGTCCCCCTTGATATATTTTTATACCATTTGGTAATCATCCTTCAGCATACTGGTTACAATTTTAATTTTATAGCTATTTTTGTCTGTCTCAATTATTAATTCCTTAAAGCAAAGACTGGGAGTGTGTATTTCATTGCTAAATACCTAATGCTTTGCATAGTAACTAGCATATAGTAGGTGCTCAAGAAATAATTCTTAAATGAATGAATGATCGTTATTGAAAATATAACTGCCCTCTCTTATCTGTTCATATTTCTATCATAGCACTCACCAAGTTTCTGCAGTAAGTCTCGATTTACACTGTGACCCTTCTTTAAGATAAAGGATGGAGATACCATCTTATCTGCTTCCTCAGTATGTTTCACAACTGCTGGCACATGACACATATTCCTTAATACACACATATGTGCTATCCACCCCTTTATTGAATTTACTAAGAAAGTAAAATTACTTATTGGGCTTTTAATCAGCAATAAACTAACAATGAATTTAGGCTTAATCGTCAGTTAACAAAACAAATGTGATTAAGTAGACACTCCTACTCCAATGTAAATATTATCTCTCATTTGAAAGATACATTTAAGTCTGCACCAACATATCATAAAGTGAAAAAGCTCAAGAAGTGCAGTCAGTTAAAAAAAATCTATCTATAAATTGCCAACTAATTTGGCTGATTTTTTCCCAATGACTGAATGTTTCAACATTAAGCAGAGAAAGCTTGAAACTAGCAACATAAAGGACAGAGAAGAAAACAGCCTATATAAGTTTCTGCCATTAAGTCAGGTTGAAGTATTTTTGTTTCTTTATTCCATGTTGGTTTTTCATGTCCTAAACTGAGTCCAATTTTAAGTTTTCAATTTGACCGAGAAGATATCAGAGAATAGAAAGGAGACATGTGGATGAAGGGAGGGTAACATTTCTGCACAGTTCCTCTTAGCATGACTCTTACAAAGGAAGTTTGAAGGCAAAATGTGTGAGATAGGAATTAAGCTGCAAATGAAATTATTGTGTTTAAGGCAAGTGTAATATGCATGCCATGCTGAACAGACACAAAATGCATCACCATAAAAGCATGTTTGCTGTGATCTACAAGTGCTTGTAAGACTTTGGGAAAATGTGCTATGTGAGTGTGCTATGTGAGTGGTTGTAGCCAGCCAGGCACTTCTGCCCACAGGATTTTTCAGGCAAGAATACTGGAGTGGGTTGCCATTTCCTCCTCCAGGGGATCTTCCCAATCCAAGCATTGAACCCACATCTCTTGCATCTTTTATCATTTGTAATAACAAAAATCTTTTCAAATTGTAAATATCAATCATGTTTGCAAAAATGAAAAAAAAACCTAAGCCACACAACTGCAATCTACATAAACAAAGTATATATAAATAACCATGATCCTACCTGCCATTTACTGACTGTTTACAAAAGACTAGTCACACTATATGCATAAATTATAAAGCTCACCCAAATTCTATGAGGTTATTATTATTACCTCAGTTTCACAAAGAGAAAACAGAGGATAAAGGAATTTGGAGCACTTGCACCAGGTTTTGCAGATACCAAGTGGCAGGGCTGGGACTTGAAATCAGATTTGCCTTTTATTAATTTAATGGAAGAAGAGATTGAGAACGCCTTTGGTATAAAGGCATAAAGATACTTCTTTCTGGGTACCTTTTATATTTTATAGCCCTGATTATCAAATTTCCCCCTTACCCCAACATCTGTCCTCAGACTAGGAGTTCCTCAAGGGCATATGCCATCTTCATTCCCATATTTCCTGCACTACCACAGTGACAAGCACATAGTGGATATTCAACATATGCTTTTTAAATGAAAGAATGATATCTTGTTAACATAAATTCTATAAAGCCTGTGGAAGACAATTCTACCCAGATTTTGTCCATTCAGTTGCAGTGAAGGGCCGTGTTCCAAAAAGGAACAAACTAGTGAGAAAGAACATGAAGTTTGTATTTAACAAGAACTGCGATTGCCTGACAAGGACTTCATTATATGTAAACTTGAACAGTTACATAGTTAAAATAGTTAATCAACATAGGATTGTCTCAACACATTTCATCTGAAAAAAAAAATATGTTGAAGGAAATGTGCAGTAAATGTAGAGGACTATTCTTCATTTTGAAAATCAGGGCTCTTATTAAGAATCCAAATCACTGGCCTCCTCCTATCTACTATATCATATTTATAAACCAGGATTTACTTCTTATGAATGGTTTTTGTAATTACTTTCTTTCATGCCCCACATACAGCACCAAAAATTCTCTTTATGATTGCAGTGCAATGCTTTTCCTAATTCTATTGCATCTAGCATTTGTACATGTTGCAGAATGAAAAAAAAAGCAGTTATTGTGCCCCAATACTTACCTAAACTGGGAAAGATTGACCATAAATTATTATTGTGCCCTTTATCAATTTAAATCTTAAGCTTCTACAATGACCATCAAAGTCAATGAAAATAGAAGTTGTCCTTAAGTAAAAAAACTCGAACATTAGGACATAATAATGATTTCATTAAGTGACAGCTTTTGAAAAGTTTTTTGAAGTATCTCAATGTGAATGATGATCGAGAATGTCATAAGATGTATATCTTACTTCTCTGAAGAGATAAGAGATGAGTTTAAGCCAAACTAAAACAACATATCTGTGTCAGAAACAGACTATAATCAGGCATTTTTTTAAAAATAGATTTCTTTTTTAAAAAAGAGTCATTATACAACAGGTTATTAAAGACTGCCAAAAAAATTCAGGGGGCTCTTCCTCACCTCTGCAATTGTCATTATCCCCTTAGGGCTACTGTCAGCACTGCTGACCTAGAATGAGGCTTCTTTGGCTCCTTAGCAGGGGAACTAAGGCAAATTTTAAAAGTAGAACTCTGACATCCAAAAACCAGCATGGTCCAAATGAGCCTTGGCTCCATCATTGATTCTGTCACCTTGTGATGCTGTAAACATCCAATGTTGTCATTACTTAAAACACTTTTAGAATTCCTCAGTGACTATTATCTTTAGTGTTTGTTTATGAGCAACTGAAAAAATCAGCTTTACTATTCTGGAGTTTTTGATCACAGGTCATACTACATATCTTGAACACCTATATTCAACAAACTTGACTCCAAATAGCATTCACTTGTTCCCCCCAAATCAACTCTGTCTTCAAAGAAAACAAATGCCACCATGAGTACATTTCATGATAATTCCCAAGGTCTAAAAGCAGTAGTCAGAAAGAAACCCTAAGAAAATTTTTAGCAGTTAAGGCACTAGAATTAGTGTATAGCCTGAGATGATTATTCTAAGAGAATCACATTCCCTTGCATGCAGATATTCTTGCAAGATGATATATTGCACACACATATCCACCCATTTGTATTCCCAGAGCAAATCTCAAGAAAAGCGTTACATATAAGGAAAACGTGTGCCTTCAGTGGTATGTGCCTGAAGGGCTGGGGAGGTTCCAGAGTAGGGGAAAAGTGAAAGTCACTCAGTCGTGTCTGACTCTTTTCAACCCTTAGCTTATACTCTATTGTCAGGTCTTCTGAGTTTTTAATTGTATTTTTCTACTTTAAACCATTTTATGTGTCTCTCTGTCTCCATTATAAAATTGTGTGTTGTAAAGACTCTTATGTGGTATATGAGACAAGAGTAATAGAGTTAAATTAGCAAATAATGTAAGCACTGTGGCAGCTGTTACCTTGAGTGAAGTGAGAATGCCCTGGCAAAGGAAAAAAGATCTGAAATCTGTTCAATGTTATCATGCTTTTATTGATCAATCTGTGCTCAATTAAAAAATAAACAACCAAAAAATGCCCTTATCTAAAAGCAAACTTCAGGATGAGAATTAAGGAATATCTGATGTTTCTGAGGACAAGGGTCTGTGGAGTATTCATAGTACTTGCAATTTGAAGGTTTCCTCCAGAGGGGACTTCATGGTCTCATTAAAAAAAATAAGTCACACAAAGGTGTGATTTTAGTTTGGACTATATTTTCTATTCATTCCAATCTATTTGAAGGCAGCAAAGCAAACACTTTAAAGAAGTACATATCCAAAAAGTATCATAAACAGACAATAAAGACAAATGAAAAAGTGGGGAATCTTGACAGTATTTAAGACAGACAAGGGGATAATTTCCTTAATGTTTGAGAGCACTTACAAATCAATAATAAAGAGACCAATTAGCTCAATAGAAATGTGAACAAAGCATACAGAAAATTCACCAGAAAAAATACATATGACAAAATAAAAGATGTTCAACTTTCTTCGTAATTACAAACTAAAATGAGAAAAAGTTTTTTTTTTTTTACTTGTCATATTGGCAAAGATTAACAAGTTTGATAATATCTAGTGTTATCTTAGGAGAAATAAGTGCTCTCAAGTCCTGTCACTGGGAGTCTAAATTGGTTCAACCATTGTATAGGACAAGGAAGTAATCAATACTTATCAAAATCTCAAATGCACATTCCCTTTATCTAGACAATTTCATGTCTAAGAATTTATCCTACAGATATATTTTTGTACTGTTTTGGGTATAGATATGATAGAATGTCTATGTGGCATTTTTGCAAAACTGGAAAGAACTAAGAATTCCACAGGAAGGATATGTTTAAAAAGATTCAGATGTATCCACATAACGGAGTACTAGACAGCTCTTCAAAAGAATGCAAAAGCTGTACATGAGCTGATACAGAAAGTTTTAAAACATGCTTGAGTGAAAAATCAAGGGACAAAACAAGACATTAACAGTGGTTATGATAGGAAATGAGTCTGGAGGTGAGTCCCTTGATTTTTCATGAATCAGAATTGAACTCTCCTTTATGGCTGAATACTATCCCATGGTCTTCTTCAGCACCAAAAATCAAAAGCATCAACTCTTCGGCACTCAGTCTTCCTTATGGTCCAACTTTCACATCCATACTTGACTACTGGAAAAACCATAGCTTTGACTAGACAGACCTCTGTCAGCAAAGTGATGTCTCTGGTTTTTAATACACTGTCTAGGTTTGTCATAGCTTTTCTTCCAAGGAGCAAGTGTCTTTTTATTTCATGGCTGCAGTCACCATCCACAGTGATTTTGGAGCCAAAGAAAATAAAATCTGTCTCTATTTCTACTTTTTTCCCATCTATTTACCATGAAGTGATGATGGGACTGGATGCAATGATCTAGTTTTTAGAATGTTGAGTTTTAAACCAGCTTTTTCACTCTCCTCTTTCACCTTCATCAAGAGGCTTTTTAGTTCCTCTTCACATTCTGTCATTAGAGTGGTATCATCTGCATATCTGAGGTTGCTGATATTCCTCCTGGCATTCTTGATTCAACTTGTGCTTCAACCAGCCTTGCATTTCACATGATGTTCTCTGCTTATAAGTTAAATAAGCAGGGTGACAATACACAGTCTTGTCGTACTCCTTTCCCAATTTGGAACCAGTCCATTGTTCCATATCCAGTTTTAAGTGTTGTTTCTTGGTCTGCATATAGGTTTCTCAGGAGACAGGTAGAGTGGTCTGGTATTCCAATCTCTTTAAGAACTTTCCATAATTTGTTGTATACCATGGTATGTATATACCACATTTTTTTTAATCTATTGAGCACTTGATGGATACCCATGTTGTTGCTACTTTTTAACTATCAAGAATAGTGCTATTAGCACTAATGTACATGTGTATGCATTACTTTTAAATAAAAACTAGTTCAAATACTAAAAAGTAATATAGCCAGCAGAACTATAGTCACTCAGAGGAAACCTCCATAAGACAGTGGAAAAGTAGATAGGGTGGGTTTTCTATAGAGAGTTATTGTACCATCACTTACTTATAGGATAGAAAATTTGAGGAAGTCTTCAATAGGAAACAGATTTAAACAATGGTTTTCCTTTTCTGAAGGTATATGGGTCAGTTTGTTAGAAATAAAAATAACTACTTTCATATATTATATTCATGAAAATATTGAATTATACCAAAGCTTCAGAGCTAAAGTTTTACCTTCCCAGTTTACATTCAAGTTCCTAAAAGATAATCTACAATTTGAAGAAACAGAGCCTGAACAGTGCAAAACTATCTTGCTATACAGACTTAGGATGGTTAATTTTATGTGTAAACTTGGCTAGACCATAGTACTCACTTATTGGTCAAACACCAGTCTAGATGTTGCTGTGGAAGTATATTTTGTGGATGTGGTTAACATCTAAACCAGTAGACTTTGAGTAAAGCAGATTATTGTTGGGGTCCTTTAATGGACCGGAAGCTTGTGGTACGGAGTCGACGATAAGAAGTGAAACAGAGAAAGAGGCTGATATCCCTTGGTTTACGCAGAGGACCAATAAAGTCCTTGACACAGGACTTGCATCACTCACGAAGGCACCAGGCGCCCTCTCGAGGGGGTCTTAGAAGCCCGGGCAGAAAAGTGAGCACGACGGGTCTCCATGCTCCAGAAAGTCAGCCAGAAAAAGAGAGAGAGAGAGAGAAAGAGAGCGAGAGAGACAAAAAAGACCCAGGGACCTAAGCTCTGATGGAGCAAAGGTGCTTTAATGATTTTCCTATGAGTATATATAGACTGTGGTACAAGAAACTTCTTTCGGGAATGATAGAGATCAGAAAACCGAACGTATATCAACCGTTACCAAGGGAACAAGGGGTAATGTTAGTCACAAGGTCAGGACACAATCCATATCTCAAGAAAGGGGAACGAGGCTAAGCAGTTTGTCCTAAAGAGAATGTTTGCTAAAGGAGACCCGAGCCTGCCTCACACAGTGACCTCAGGCCCTGGGAGCAGCGTGCTGTTCTGCTTGAAGAGGGACAAAGGGCTCATGAGAGACAGCACGTAGGAATCCTCCCGTCAAACATTCCCTGACAGATTATCTTCCATAATGTAAATGTCTCATCCAACCAGTTGAAGACCTAAGAGAAAAGACTGTCATACTGTGAGGAATAAGGAATTGTTGCTCCCAGACTTGCTGCAACACCCTGGGTCTCGAGCCGGCCAGTCTACTCTGCGGACTTTGCCAGCTCCCACAATTATCTGAGCCAATTCTTAAACGCCTTCTCCCTCACTCATGTACTTGCTTTCTCTCTCTCTCTCTCTCTCTCACTTTATGTTGGTTTGGCCAAATAGTTCATTCAGGTTTCTCATAATATCTTACAGCAAAATCCTAATGAACATTTTGGCCAATGTACTATAAAAATATAACATATATTTATATCATAGATCAATCAACCCATCCTACTGGTCTTCTACTTTGAAGAACCATGACTAATGTTAGACCCAGTGAATGTTTATGTTGGAAACTATTTTAAATATCATCTAAATTGAATCCTATTTTTAAATTTTTTATTTTTTTTATTTTTCAGTGGGTTTTGTCATACATTGATATGAATCAGCCATAGAGTTACACGTGTTCCCCATCCCGGTCCCCCATCCCACCTCCCTCTCCACCCGATCCCGAATCCTATTTTTTTATGGTTGAGAAAATTGAGGACCAAAGAGTTTAAGTGGCATGTCCTAAAATCAAAGAACAGTAAGCTAAGGCCTTCCTAGGATGATAATTTATTTCAAAACACTTTTTGAAGTACATGAAAATAAGGTCACAGAAGGTGACCCCATACCTGTGTGCTTAGGAAAGGTGAGCGGGAAAGTAGAATTATCAAATTATCATTTAAACATATACAACGTTTGGAAAAACATGCCGTTTCCCCAAACTACTTTATAATATGATTATATGGTTCCTGGAGGCTAGTTATAATTGAATTATAGGGTGTCTTGTTCACATTCTAGCTGGTGAAAAAAAAATTGCTCAGCTCTGCTTTGTGGTTCTCTAAACACCGGCTAGAATACTCATGAGGCAGCTTATAATTCAATTATAACTCCCCTCTGGGAACCATATAATTATATATAAAAGACCTAAGCCATCATATGTTCTCCATTTATTTTTTGCTATGAAAGGATTTGTCTAAAGTCTGATATTAAATTTGAATAGGTCTGAGTCAATTTGCACCTCAAGATTTACCCAGATACTAAGATAATAAACTGTATTCACCTAGCTGAAAGAGACTACAAGTTGATCTGTTTACTCAAACAAAAAGCACATAATATTCTTATCTGTCTTTGGAGATTATATATACAAACACACATCCCATATAGATACACACTCACGTTTTTAATTGAACTTGTAATGAAATAGTATAGTAAACCGCTAGCATAATTACTATGACTCAGACCTGAATAAAAGACTTTAGCACACTGCATCATTAGTTAATGGCTCAAAAGAGTATATAATTTGCAGAAATAAGGCCGGGATGGGGGCGTGCTGATATTGATCTTAATTCAAGGAAACTCTCTGCCTCTCTGACTCATTCATTTATTCATTTAGCAGACAGTCACTGAGCACTGCTCTATGCCAAATACTGTGTTTCCCTCCACTACTCAGAGCTCACTTGAGAATGTTCTTGAGCTCCTGAATGTGCACATGCACACATACCTCTTCTAGAACACAATCCATTATATTTTTTTAAACAATGAGTTCCAAAGTTTGTCACTTATTTAATTCCACAAGGATTTCACATACACCCCATATTTAAATTGTGCTTGGCTACAGTATGCGCGAAACATAAACCATACTCTCTAGAATTTTACAATGTAGCTGAAGATCTAAGGATAGCTTACAAGTGGAGAAAACCTAGAGGTTGGCAACGAGAAGCTGTAGGGTAGTTAAATGTGTAGAAGAGGAGATGAGGCATGCCAAAACTAATTCTGTACACCCCACAAGTTCGCCTGTAAGATGTTCTGAGACTGCATCATAATTCCTTTGACAATTCAGCCTTTCAGTGTCTGTCTGACCTGTGTTCTCAAGCAGTAAAGGTTTAAATCCCAGGCTATGGAATCTGAATGTCAGGCTTTCAGCTCTGAGACTTACTAACTGTAGGATCTGGGGAAAGGTACTTAACCTCTCTATGCCATCATATTGCTCATATGTGAAATGCAGATGATAGAATTTATCTCAAAGGGTTGTAGAAATTAAGAATTAACCCAGAAAAAGCACTTGGAATATGTTATGAGGGGCTTCCCAGGTGGCACTAGTGGTTAAGAACTCTCCTGCCAATGCAGGAGATGTAAGTGATGTGGGTTCAATCCCTGGGTCAGGAAGATCCCTTGGAGTAGCAAACAGCAACCCACTCCAGTATTCTTGCCTGGGAAATCCCATGAACAGAGGAGCCTGGCAGGCTACAGTCCATGGGGTTGCAACAAGTCAGACATGACTGAACAACTGAACACACACACACACACACACACACACACACACACACACACACACACACACACACACACATTACGAACTGAAAGTTCGCACCCTCACAAAATTCATGTTGCAATATTGACCCCAATGGGACCATGTTAGGAGGGAGGTCTTTGGGAGGAGATTAGGTCATTTGGGTGGAATCCTCATAAGTGGGATTAGTACCCTTATAAAAGAAACCCCAGAGACCTCTCTTGCCCTTTTCACCATGTGAGGGCATAGCAAGAAGTGGGCCCTCACCAGGACCTGAGTCAGCTGGCACCTTGATATTGGACTTCCCAGCCTCCAGACCTGTGAGAAATACATTCCTGCTGCTTATAAGCCATCTGTCTATGGTACTTTGTTATAGCAGTCTGAATGAACTAAGAATAGTTCTTGGCACCTGGTAAGTGCTTAATAGCTGTCAGCTCCTATAATACTTTTGTTCTTGTCATTGTCGTTTTCATAACCTTCATCATCATCATCTTAGTACTGTTGACAGGAGGTAAAAGGGGAATCTCCTTCAGATTAAGATATGGCTACCATTGGGGACTTTTTCACAAAGTCAGAATTTTTTAGAGGTGATGCTAAAAGATGAAAATAATAGCATATAGTAAAGAACAGGGTGTGACTAGCTTAAGATAATATAACTTAGGAAAGACATGGAGGCCAAAAACTTCAGGGGTGGAGGGTTTTTAAGGTCTCTCCAGGGCATGATAAAAAAAAAAATGAGTGAATATGAATATGATGATAGTTGTCAAACCAATCCTGGAATCAATAAGTAGATAATCCTATTTTGTATCTGTCTTTTCTGTCAAAGAGATTTATTTTTGAACTAAAAGGAATAACAGAATCATTAATAAGAGTAAACTGAAGCCCAGGATTCATGAGAAAGAAATATTATTAATAAAAGCACTTAATGTTTCTTGGCCCCCACAGAAGATTTCTGAGGTTACTGACTTAGTTCTGAGACTAGGATGCATCCAGTACTAGTAGTCAACGCAGATAAACTCTGAATATGTCTTAACAGACTAACTTCACTTTCCTTTTGAGCAGGCTGACTGACAGAACAAGGAAATAGACAGATGTAAGTGTTTCATATGCAGCAAAGCACTTTGCAAAGTCTTTCTTGATGTACTATTGGCTGAGTTTAAACAACACATGAGACAAACGATGGTGCCAATTAAGTTAATGCTTAAATGAATGAACAGCCATATCAAGGCTTAATTTGGTTAATTTCTGTCTAGCAATCCCCTTACCTGCATCCTATTTAACATTTTTATAATCCATGCCATGGGTGAGGAAGTAGTTTTTCGATGACACAGAGCTAGAATAGCTAACATGTTGAGTAACACAATTGTGATGCCCCCAAATTCATGACAGGATGGAACTATGAGTCAAATATAACATTATAATTTCATAAAAATATGTTATAACATGTTATAATTTCATGCTAAGATTTCAGTAAAATCTTGCATTTGCATTAAAAATTGTCTATACTACCTAAGTACATCGTGGGAGAAATTGGCTTTAAAAGAGTGCTGTGTATAGAGACTAGGAGATTCTAGTTGAATACAAGCACAATGAGTTGGCAGGATGATGTGATTGACATGAGTATAGGCTATATGAATGGAAACGTAGATTCTTAGGACAAGAAATACGATGCTCGTGATCTAATTTGGGCTGCCCAAACTATTCCTTAGAGTGTTGTATTCAACTATGGGTTCCCTGTCTTTAAAAACCCATGGACCAAATAGAGCATGTGCAGAAGAGAGTGATGAGGATGGCTGAACAGCATGAAATATGTCATCCCTAAATGTTGTGAAGTAATTAGCCTCCAACTAATAAAAAAAATAATAAAATAGAAATGTCATCCCTGCATGTACTTAATGGCCACTTGTCAAGAAAGCTGTGGGCTCTAATAACAGGAGCAGATGACTTACATACCTATAAGGATTTTTCCAAGCCTAAGTCTATGCCTTAAAGAGGGCAAACTGGTGGGAAAATGGGAACTAAAGAACGCAAGACTGGTACTAAATAAAGGGTATTCCATGGATAAATTTCTGATTGGGTCAGCTTTTCTCTGAAACTCAGAGGGTCTGGGACAACCTTCCCCAGTTCCAACTACAACTGGCCTCTAGCCCAGAGCCCATCCCTCCAATTTGCCGGATTCTGAACCTAGCTATTTACGCTAATAAAGAGGAATAGAAAATCAATGATGATTTTTTTATATCCTTCATTATTGTTTTCTTTAAGTTATAATCCCCAAAGAGTTGACTACATAGGGAACATCTTACAGTGTGGGAAAGATGATTGAACTGAGAGGACATCAAAGTTACATAAGACTTGCTTTAGTCCATTTTCTCTGGGTCTAAATTTTGCCATCTGAGAAAGGAGGCAGTCGGATTAGCCTCTAAGGTCATTTTTTACACTGAAAATATACTATAATTCTATTACTATTGTGTTAATTTTTAAGGAATACCTATGATTCTTTTCTAAGGAAGTAACAAAGTATGAAAATAAGCCATTGCTTGAGTCAGTGAATTAAACTGAATGAAATAATTCCATGTTTCATTTTCAATTCAGAGAATGCTAAGAACTTTAAGCTCAGTGATTAAACCTGCCTGCCAATGCAGGAGACATAAGAGACTCATGTTTGATCCCTGGGTTGTGAAGATCCCTTGGAGAAGGAAATGGCAACCCACTCCAGTATTCTTGCCTGGAGAATCCCATGGACGGAGGAGTCTGGCAGGCTATGGTCCATAGGGTCACAAAGAGTCAGACATGACTGAAGCAACTTAGCAGTTTTATTTCTGGTTCTAGTCACTTTAAGTGGTCTCTTGTTTGGTGTTTAGTTGGTTGATTTAAACTCAGGTCCATTTTTTACCACATTAGTTCAATCTGGTAGAAATTCACACTATCCTTCTTTAAAGAGCTGCCTCTTAGCATAGGAAATACCAGGACAAGCAAAAAACGAACTTGGAGCCAAAATTCTATGCTTGGGAGAGAAGGTCAGAAGCCCTAAAAGACCACAGAAGAGGAGTGAACCTGCTATTGCTATGAATTGCCTTCCCCAAGTAGGGTTTCTTCAAATTAGAATAGCTCCTTCTAGTTTTTGATTCAACTTACATATTTGAACCTAAATGTGTCATTTACTTAAAGGCAGAAATATCTCACATAAGGAAAAACTAAAAGGCCCAAACATAACCGTATTTATAGATGTAGGATTTAAGGCATAAATGCTTCATTTTCAGTGACTTTTGAATGTAATTTTCTCAGAAATAGAAATGGCAGCTCAGGGAGGGTGGGATGGATTGGGTGAATGGGATTGGCATATATACACCACTATGTAGAAAATAGATAACTAATGAGAACCTACAGTACAGCACAGGGAACCGTACGCAGTGCTCTGTGATGACCTAAATGGGAAGGAAATCCAAAAAAGAGAGGATATATATGTACATATGTGGCTGATTCATTTTACTGTACAGTGGAAACTAACACAACATTGTAAGGCAATTAAAAAAAAAAGATGACAACCCAGAGACCAATGTTCACTTCTCACAATAATAGTACATTGATTTACAGAGATACACACCGAATGTTAACAGCTCATTCTTGCCTCAACACCCCCAAAGAAAGGGTTCATTTTCCTTAGAATACAAGTCAACAAGTCTGGGGGAAAATCCAATCTCATAAAAACATCCAATGACATGAACAATTCCCTAAGCATCTTAGAGCATTTATTCCCAAAATAACATTGCTGTTCAAACAGATTTCAGTTTATCATGTTGGAGCCTTCTGGGTAAGGGACACTCTGCTAGAGACTCTAGGGTAAAGAATTTGAAATGCTATTTGTTGACAGGAAAGGGGAAATATATATAGTCTATTTAATGAAAGATTTTCCTATTGCTTCCCTGTATTTTAAAAATCATTCATCTCTGCTCATCACTCCTTGGGTTCCAGTTGATCTATTGTTATCACTTATCTGGGCTTTCAGTAACTCAAGTTCAGTCATCAAAAGGAATTGCTATTCAAAGACTGGTGAGGCAGGCAAACTTCTATCATGTCTAATCTAGGTAGCAGGCCACAGCTTTCTTAATGCTGCCAAAGTTTGAAATGGCTTCTCTAGGTGGTTGTTTCTTGTTTTTGTCTTGTTTTTCACTTCAGAAAGAGATGGTTTTAGTTTTCAAACTTTTACCAGAGAAACTGACTTCAGGCTCCCCCATTCAGCCTTTATACTTTGCCTTCTCATCCTGTCTTCCCTTTTTTGAGAGAATAAAAGTTGCCTTTGAAATATCCTTTAATTTTCTATAAATTCCAGTGAAAAGTTGATTCAGAATTGAAATGCAGTGCTAAGGAAGACATATGTCCAAAGGAAGAGTAAGAATTAACTTTTTAGTACCACACACTAAAATATGCACTCTGGATTTACATTATTGAGCAAAGAAAGACAAACTAATAATAAGCCACTGACCTGGAAATAATCACAATTGCTATGTGATACAGTGAGAATTAGGAGTTGACTTGGGGAAAGCAAGCAAGAATGAAAAGAAGCACTGATAACAATGTTTAGAATTTTCACTTAGGATGAA
This sequence comes from Muntiacus reevesi, assembly GCF_963930625.1. Lineage (NCBI taxonomy): Eukaryota > Metazoa > Chordata > Mammalia > Artiodactyla > Cervidae > Muntiacus > Muntiacus reevesi. The sequence goes on along the minus strand of NC_089271.1, from coordinate 125,705,718 downwards.
TGACGCTATCAGTTGCCACAGTGCCTCTCTCTTCACACTTCAACCCCAATTATTCCTGCTCACTGCTTTGCTCCATGACAGATATGGAAAAGATCCAGAAAAAAAACTTAATTAATAGAATAAGGAACAACAACAACAAAAGATTCTTCTGTCAAGAAAGAGAAAGGTTGAAAAGAAAAGGATATGATGGAATCTAACAAAAGAAGTTACAGATTGAATGAATCACTTTTCCAGAATGTAAAATTAGGTAATATTCTATGAGACTGATGAATGAAGTTTATGATCAATGAAATAAAATACTACTTTATATATCATTATTCATTATTTGTTTCAAATACGTTAAATCTATAGGAAAGGTATATGAACAAGACATTATTTAACCTCGAGTTCATGTTTCAGCTGGGCAAATACATAAAACCTAAACATGATAAAAATATTATAAATTATTTAAAAGAGTTATGGGCTATGAGTATAAGGACATATTAGGGGACTTCTCTGGCTGTCCACTGGTTAAAACTCTGTGTTTCCAATGCAGGAGGTGTGGGTTCAATATGCAGTCAGAAAACTAAGATCACACATGCAGCATGGCTGAAAAATAAAATTTAAAAAAAGATGTGGGAACTTTTCTGGTGGTACAGTGGATAATAATCCACCTGCCAGTGCAGGGGACACAGGCTCTATCCTTGGTCTGGAAAGATTCCATATGACGCAGGGCAACTAAGCCCATATACCACAACTATTGAGCCCACACTCTAGAGTCACTACTCCACAACAAGAGAAGCTACCACAATGAGAAGCCTATGTGCCACAATGAAGAGTAGTCCTCACTTGCCCCAACTAGAAAAAGAGCTAACAAGGGTGGAATGGGCTACGTCAGAAGTTCTCCAGATAATCTCATTTAGTGGAATGCTGTAGAAGGGATTCAAATATTATATGAATATATATATATGGGGCATTATATGGATATATAATAAGGGGATAGTGTAGAATATATATAAGGATATCATATATATCCTCAGTCCTGAATATCCATTGGAAAGACTGATGCTGAAGCTGAAACTCAATACTTTGGCCACCTGATGCAAAGAACTGACTCACTGGAAAAGCCCCTGATGCTGAGAAAGATTGAAGGCAGGAAGACAAGGGGAAGACAGAAGGATGAGATGGTTGGATGGCATCACCAACTCGATAGACAAGAGTTTGAGTAAGCTCCAGGAGTTGGCGATGGACAGGGAAGCCTGGCGCGCTGCAGTTCATGGGGTCGCAAAGAGTTGGACATGACTGAGTCACTGAACTGACTGACTGATTTATATATATGTGTGCATATATATATATATATATATATAACGGATATATAGAAAGGGAGGTATTGGAATAGATAACTTTTCAGATCCCTTCCAAGTGGGGTTCTACTCACCCTTCCACAAGAGAGCTCTTCAAATAGATGGAAGATAGATCTATCTCCTGCACAGTTTGTGGGACCTTATTTCCCCAACCTAGGGATTGAATCTAGGCCATAGCTCTGACAGCACTAAGCCCTAACCACTGGACCAGGAGAGAATTCCCTCAACCTCAATATTTTAAATCCCTTTATCCATTTTGCAGAATATGTCTTAAACTTACACAATCTTAAGTAAATAAATAATCTCAATTAAGCTGGGTAAAAAAACAGTAACTCCAGCATGCTTTACCTTTACCTTTCTGGTTGATCTCTTCCAGATGCCGTCATGTAGTCAGCCCATGTTCCTAACCAAATCTGGCACTGAAAGCTGAGTGTACTAATTCCCCCCAGAACCAACCAGATTCCCATGTTACTAATCAGGATTTTATGTACAGTTAAACCTTAATTAACTGAAGCCCAACTGATGAAACATTTTATTTCATATTCTATACTCAACTTTTATGAGAAAAAGGAAGATGGTGATTAAGTGAGTGGGCATCTTGAATGTATGAATACTTAAAGAAAAACAAACTAATCTCCTAAGAAATGATCTAGTCCTATTCATCACAAGCTCTTACTTTTTCTGAACAATAAGGACTGATTTCATAATTATGAACTTGAGACCCTGAAAAAATACTCCAAATACTAAAGTAAAACTCAATTATGTTCACTAAGGTAGCAAAATGGACTACAGTTTTATAAAATGTTTTAACCACAAAGACTGAAATAAAAGATAGCTGTACTACTTAATTTTTTAAAAGCCTCAATTAACATCCCTTTCCCTAAGTATCTAGTTAATCAGGACTTTTCTATATTATAGAACCATATGCTTCACTATCACATGTGAAGGGAAAGGGAATATTTCATTTTCACTTCTACACTTACTACTGATGTGACACCCAGGTGTTCAATAAATATTTGGTAAGTGAATTAAAAATATACAAGTACTACTACTGCTATTATTAGCCTGCCTCAGCAGCCACATTGTCTTTTTCATCTTCAAAAAATTGCTAGCTCTGTAGTCATATATTACTGTCACGTCATACAAGTAAGGTACATACAATTATAAATAACATACATATGGTATTATGTGCATTAATCATATTAGACTATAAGATATTAAAACCAAAAGGGAACCTGAAGGTCATCTAATTTAACCATAAAACTTTACAGAGGTGGAAACTATGGTTCAGAGAACTTAAGTGACTTGTTAAAGGTCATACAGCTTGTTAGTGATAGCAGTAGGACTGAAACATTGGCTTTTCTTTCTTCTATTACAAGCTGGCCCTGCATTCTTTAAAGTAAAGGATGAAACAGGTCTACAATTTTTGTGTGCTGAAACAAGAAGTTGCTCAGACTTGTCATTCCATTTTGACACTAGAGCACTCAGACACAAAGAAGGCTGACTTTTCTCTACTTTATGAGAAGGGTGTCCTGTGTATTTATTTTGTATCCTTGCTACTCTAAATTCAATCTGATGATGTTTTAAGAGACAGTAAAAGCCAGAATAATGCATCATAGATTTATTTTTTAGTGGCAGTAATGCAGGAATTGGCATCTCCTATTATTTGGTAGTAATTTATAAGAGTACCTGTTGGGCACCAAGACATGAAGAGTTGTTTTGTGTTATCACACTAGTATCTTCTCACTTTCTTTTTAAAGAAATTGTAAATCTTGGTAAGTGAGTTGCCCACACAGGGACTGTCATGAAGCAAGGTTTGGGGCTGCAGTATTCAAAGTCTGAGGGGCTGTAATGAACAAAAAATGTTCAAAGTCTAGGGAACTGCAAGGCAACACTGATAAGCATTCCATCTCTAGCAGAAGCTTCCATGTCACCTTGATTTCATATCTCATTTGGTATTGACAATTATGAATGTTACATTATGTTCATAATGTTAGGTAAAGCCTTTTTATGATAAAGGGGGAGGTTTTTGGTCATTTGCCTTATGATCATATCGAGACATTAGCTCTAGAAAGAAGCTTCAAAAACTATATATAGTCTGGAATGGCATGCTAAAATCTAACCTGGACAATAAAAAAAGAGTTTCTCATGGCAAACAAGCCTCAATAAGAATTAATGAAATGATAGTCTACAAGAGTATGAAATATTTCAGATTTTACGCTGTGTATCACTTTGAGGCACAAAACAAGAGGCAGAAAAACCAGTATGCTGTATGCTGTCAATCCTCTAAACACTCAATAATCTTTGTGGATACAGAGGGAAATTTTAACAGAAAGAAACCTGATAACTTATGAAAATATTAAGAAAAGTAATGATGACCAAAATAACCCTATTTCTTCAGTTTCTGAACTGTAGTATCTATTGTCTTTGCGAAAATGGAACACATTGATGAAGAAGAGATTAAAAGCATTCTAAAACTTAATGGATGATCAACTCAAAAATATCATATACTTACTTTGCTGTTATGGCCAATCATAAAGTGTACCTGAAAAAATAAAAATGCAATTTCAATTTCCTTGATATTTTATGTTTATATTATTAAAAATGATAGCATCGCTTTTAAATTTATACATCAGAATGGTCATTTGAGGAAAAATGGGCTTTCACAACTCTAATCCTTTATAGGTCCCCTTTATTTTCACTTTTATAATGGTGATGAAAATTCAAGATAGGAGTTACCCACAATGTTTTTCATCTCTGTAACTGTTGATTTTCAACACTGGTTTTTCTGAGTCATTGTAGCTATAAACAGTCATCATTTTCAAAATAAATCACTATGGATCGTGGGCAGGAGGGACTAATGCCTGCAAGGTTTCTATTCAGTCTACTTCACTTCAAGGTCTACTTAGTGCATTTTTACTTCATTAATCAATGGTCAAATACTTAATAAGTTCCTTCCAAGTCAAAGAACATCACTCACCAGTCCCCGTCATTGCAGAGCTGAGTTGTAGCAGATTATTGCCACAAGAGATTACTGAGATGCTTGACAAACTAGCTTATAATGCTTCATCCTTACTGTGTCAGGTAAAATTTAGCTGAATTAGGATTGACATCAAAGGCATTTCTGAAAAGGTCATGATCTTATCACATTGCTTAGATTAAGCACTGTAAGGATTTGCTTCAGGTTGAGTAGGAAATCTTTAAAATTCTAGACAACTTCCAGAAGACATGTGGACATTTCTCCCTCAGCAACCTCAGTGAATTTGTTGGAAAGTCATAATGTTGACAGGGCTGCTTATGTAATTAACTCATATGACTGGAAGGTAGAATAGTCAGTGCTTCTTCCATGATTCCAGAGCAGCCAGAGAAAATACAGCCAGTTGGATCACCATTTTTTTTTTTTTTTTTTTTTACCAGCACATCTTCACAACTCTATCTTTCCTTTACCTGTTCTGAAGCTAGTCACTCTGGGCCTGACTCCTCAAGGCTGGCCCTTCGAGCCTACTTGTTCAGACATAAAACTGATTTTATCATGTAAGTGACTGCTTAGACAGCTATCACATCACATCATACCCCAACCCACCTGTATCACATCCTATCACCTAAGCTCTTCCAAACTCAATCTCTAAATGCTTTGGATCAGTACCAGTCAGCCGACAAACTGTCTCTATCACCCGGGGACTCTATCACTCAAACCTCTTCATTTTTAACTACTCATCACCAGCATGTGTCAGCCACGCACAACCAGTCTTCAGTCTGACTGCAACAGTTTCTTATCTTACAACAGTCCCTAGTACAGACACCAGAAGGGGCTTCCCTGGTGGCTCAGTGTAAAGAATCTGCCTGCAATGCAGACGTGGGTTCGATCCCTGGGTCAGGAGGATCCCCTGGAGGAGGGCATGGAAACCCACTCCAGTTTTCTTGCCTGGAGAATCCCACGGACAGAGGGCCCTGGTGGGCTACAGTCCATGGGGTCACAAAGAGTCAGACACAACTTAGTGATTAAACAACAACAAAAGACTCCCTACTCGCAAAAGCAACACCCATTACATCAGGGCTATTTCTCACCACACGCCACTACTCACCCTACTTCCTCATCCTTCCTTCTTCCCTTCCCCATTATCTAGCCAAAACCTATCCATCACCTACCATCGAATGTCCCTTTCTTCAGAAGGCCTTCCCTGATTGCTTCAACAATGATAAAAGCTATTATATTATGTTTAGCATATATTACTTGACACTTTGAATCTGTTAGTTTAATTGAGGTATAATTTACATACTATAGAATGCACCCATTTAAAATGTACAGTTTAATGACTTTTAGTTAACTTACTGAATTGTGCAACCATCACCACAAACCAATTTGATAATACTTACATTACACACCAAATATCCATTAGCAGCCACCCTCTGTTCTCATCCCCAGTCCCTGACAACATGTAACTCCATAGCTGATTCATGTCAATGTATGACAAAAACCACTACAATACTGTAAAGTAATTAGCCTCCAACTAATGAAAATAAATGGAAAAAAAAACAGCTAGTCTATTATTTAGCTCTAAAGATTTTCCTTTTCGGAATATTACTTATGAATGGAATCATATGATATGTGGTCCTTTATATCTAGCCACTTTCACTTAGCATAACATTTTTGACATTTATCCATGTTGCAGCATGTATCAGAATTTTCCTTTTTAGGAAATGGCTGAATAAGATTCCATTGTATGGGTATTTTACATTTTACTCATCCAGTAATATCACCAGTTAGATATTTGGGTTGTGCTTGCTTTGGGGCTATTAGTAATAACACTGTTACAAACATTCAGGTGTGTTTTGTGGGCATATGTTTTTACTATTCTTATGTCTATACCTAGGAGTAGGTCATATGGTAAATTTTTCAAATTTGGCAAATTTACATTTAATTTTTTTTAGATAACACCTTATAATCTGCCCATTTAAAGTATTATACAAGTCAATACATTTTAATACATTCACACAGTTGTGCAGCTGTCACGACAATCAACTTCTGGACATTTTCACTACCCCCCAAAAAAGTCCCATACCATTGCATCCATTATTTACAATCTTCACAGGACCCATGCAAGTATTGATATCGAAAGTGAAAGTTGCTCAGTCATGTCCAACTCTTTGTGACTCTGTGACCCCATGGACTGTAGCCTGCCAGGCTCCTCTGTCCATGGAATTCTCCAGGCAAGAATACTGGAGTGGGTTGCCATGCCCTTCTTCAGGGGATCTTCCCAACCCAGGGATTGGACCCAGGTTTCCTATATTGCAGGCAAATTCTTTACCATCTGAGCCACCAGGGAAGCCCCAAGTATTGATATTACACCTCTAGTTTTACAGATAAAGAAACAGAAGATCAGCAAAGCCACACACCCACTAAGTATCATGGCCTGCATGTGAATCCAATCTGTATGACTCAATAGCTCACAATATTTCCACATTACCATATAGTCACTAATCCTCTTCTTTGAGATCACTCTAGGATATTCATTTGATTTCCTGTTTATGTCTCACTTAGTAATTAATTATCAACTTCCTTATCTATGTCTTATACTTCAAAAATAATGCCTTGTATCTACAATCAAACCTTTAGTTTATGAAGAGCAAGAAGCACATACAGTAAGTAGCCCCCAACCATCCTTGGGGTTGGGGGAGAGATATGTTCCAAAAGTCCAAGTGGATGCCTGAAATCTCAAATAATACCAAGGCCTATATACAGACAGATAGATAGATAGTATTGAATATATATTGATTACATATATATTCAATACTTTTACCCTATACATATATATATTCAATACTTTTTTCCTATACATACATACCTATGATAAAGTTTAAATTATAAATTAGATACGGTAAGGGATTAAAACAATAATTAATAATCAAATACAAAAATTATAACAATATACTTTAATAAAATTTATGGTAATGTGACCTCTCAAAAGAGGTTACTGTACAGATTTAATGTCCTTTTCATCTTAACTAATCACTAAACATTCACTGTGGCCATAACATTAGCAGTTTGAGGTGCAACAGCAAAACTAGCACTAATTTCTTTCCCTTTCTTCAGTTTCCTAAAGAGGTTTGTTCTTACCATAGATCTTAGCAACCTCAATAAGTGATTTTTTTTTCCTTCCTTATGAAGTCAAGAACTTTCGACTCTCTGCTTAAAGGAAGCACTTTATGCATTCTCTTTGGCATAACAGAATTGCCAGCATCACTCCTCTTGTGCTTTGACGCCATTATTAAGTAAAATAAGGGTTACCTCTCGATCAATACCCAAGGTGGCTACTAAAAGGCTGCCCAGTGCTCTGGACAAACCCATGACTCACCTCCAGGCAGGATGGAGTGGACAACGCTACTCAGAACAGCACATAATTTAAATCATGAATTGTTTATTTCTGGAATTTTCCGTTTATTATTTTCAGACCACAGTTGCCTGCAGGTGGAACAACTTCCTTTGCTTTCTCCTCAGTCCCAGGAAGTACTTAGTGAAAGTTATTCTTTAATATTAACCTAAATTTGTACTCATATTAAGGTCAGTTTTCAGTCTTTTCCTTTAGTGTCAATATAGCACCAGCAGCTTAAGTCCCATATTTTAGTCACTTCACCCCATAACTACCTTTACTCAGAATTGCTCCAGCAACATGTACTTAGTCTGTGCTGTGCGGTCTTTTAGGTCTTCACGGTTTACCTGAATTTGGACTTGTCCTCTAGGTGCTGCTGCAAATATGTTAGACCCTTGTCTTCCCAATTTGATAAAAATCTTCTCATGGACAAATACTATGTCTTTTTGTTTGGGATCCCCTCTGATAACCAGCATAGTGATGAATAAACAACATATTTCCAATAAATGCTTCTTCCAGTGTTTGAATACTATCATCATCTCTCATGATGATGTCCCCCCTGCTCTGGAAGAATGGAACCTGGCATTCTTCCACATGCTTAGGTTGCTATAATTACTGTGTGCCTTTGGAAAAATTACTGCCCAGCCCTGGGCCTTTGTTTTGCCATCTATAGCATGGGCATTGTGAGAAAAATCTCAATGGTGTTTCCCACTTCTGAATCATCTGTTCAATGTGCTTACTAGAAGTCCTCAGTCATACATTCAATAGTTTCAGTATTCAATCCTCTTTGCTTTGATGTGAATAAAGTGCTTACTAAAAACTCTTGCTTACCTTTCTTCATTCATTTTTATTAACCTAGGCCAGTTTTCACTTCTTTGTGGCAAATAAACATGTAATATCTTTCATTCAACTACAGATACTTTTGTATACTTATCATACTTTAAAATTGCAAAAATATTTTCTCACATCTAAAGTTTTTTTCCTTCAAAGGATGACCTGCTCTCCTGGATTCCCTTCTTAGACACATCCTATAGCAACTTTCCTACTTCATTACATTTGTATTTGCATTTTTCTTTTCTGCTAGTTTTTTTCTTTAGAAAAAACTGAAACAGAAGTAAGACTTGGATATCAAGTGCTGTTGTATTTCAAAAGAAATGGAGCATTTTCTCATTAACTGTTAGAAAAATGAGCATAAAATTTGATAAGGATTAAAATAATTGGAAGAAACTGGAAGTTTTCCAAAATTTTCATCCAGAGAAACTATTTAAACAGACTATTTTATTTTTAAACAGCACCTTACCTTTATATATAGTCTTGAAAGCACCTAAACTAGAACGTTAATTTCAAAATGTTATTAGATACCATTTATACAGTTAATAATAAATCTTGTTGCCATGGAATCTTAACCGAATTTTCTACCTCTGAGAGTTGATTTTTCAGCAATTAAGCCCTTAGCTCTAATGTTTCATTAACAGATTTTTTATATGAATGTAATTATTGGATGAGGATATTGAAAACATTTTCTAGTTTGCAAATGATACTCAAATTGGAAGAAAAGCAAATGATGAAGGAACTGTAATCGAAACCTTAAAGATGCATATTATTCAGGTGACTGAATCAACATAAGGCAAAATATATTCTTATACTAAGGGTACTTGGGAATAAAGTACAATCAAGATCTTCCTACTCTCTGAACTATCACCATCTCTACATCTACCTTGACCAAGCCCTCCACTCAACTCACACTCCATAAAGAATAGTAAATGAAGTGATCAGGAGAGAAAGGAAAAACTCTTAAAATTATTAGCTCCAGGTAAAGTAGAACTAGGAGATTTTTCCTGGTTTAATCATCTGCCAATGCCAAGACTATAAGTCAACCAAAGGAATCCAGTTTATAGCCAAGATGTTCATTATAGTACAACTGGACTTGAACCAACAGTATTGATCATTCTCTTTCTGTTCAGGACCACTGCTTTACTAATTAAAATGTGATCACTAGCCCAAGTGTTGAAACAGATGGAGAAATACAATGTTTTCACATCCAGATTATTCTCATTGAGTGGAAAATCAGAAATGCATTATCATAAATTATACCTATGAGGAAAAAGAGGACAAATCCTGGGGCATGATAACAGAGGATGCGTCATCTTGGGTTGGCAGTAACTAAAGATTTGTAGGAAATGATCAACTTATGTAGTTCTGTAGGCAAGAGCTCCCAGGAAATGACAGAGGATGAAGTCTTTTACAAAGAAGCTTCAGATTTACATTTAGAGAGAGTTTTTCTGTACAAACATGGGTTCTGAAGTCCAACTTGTCACATGTATAGTGAGAAGCAGAATTGTTATGTGAACTCAATTCAGCTCTTTTAACCAAGAATCATATCTCAGATTTTTTAAAAAAGGAATAAGCCAAAGGAGTATATGTAATTAGTGAGTAATAAGTGTGACTCCTATTTGAGTGGCCTGAAACTTGTTACTAAATTTCTATGAGTTTCAGTTTTCTAATTCATATAATTAACGTGAAGAATAAAAGATAGTGTCTAACACAGTAAAGTAGGTACTTGATAAATAGGATTATTATAATTAGTATTAATTATTAGTGAGAAAATATGCTTTCCATTTACCCCACCTCATTACTTGCTTATTGATGGCAGTGTTTCCTAATTACAGTCTCTATTTTTCTTTTTTTTTTAATTTACTTCATGGTAGTTGCATCTGCAAAACAAATCCATTGTGACGATGGCAAACATACAGAAATAGCAATGCATTGAAGGTAATAAACAGAACATAAAAGATATTGCTCCCATAATTAAAATGTATTTGTAGTCTAGCTGGGGAGATACAACATAAGCACTGATATGAAATGGTTTACCATCTAACATCATTAATAAGATTATCCAAAATATTTTAAAAGCTTAGTAAGTGTTCACAAGCACACCGGCCATAGTTTAGGCTGGTTTAAAGTATTAACTATTACTTACAACTCTATAAATTAAGGACTATTATTATTCCCATTTCACAGATGAAGAAACCGACACCAGAACCTTAAATTGGCTCTCTAATGTCACACAGGTAATAAGTGGCAACAGGAGGATTCAAATCAGTCTCTAAAGGCCATGAGCTTAAACACTTCACTATACTGCTCTCATATCTATCAATCATGTACAGAAAAATTCCTAAAGGGCTGTGGATGGAAAACTAAATGACTTCAAACAACAAAGAAAGACTGGACAATATACAAAGATAATAAATGCCTTTAAAGTAATGGAATAAAATTCTATGTTTCATTCATTAAAAGGGTGGATCATGTTGAAAAGGCCAAGATATCTGATGATAATCAGTGGCATCAGAGTATACTGTCTATTTCAATCTCCATTTATTAGAGGCCTTTCTTGAGGAAGGACTATTTTAGCAATAAAATATGCTGGTTATATTGGAACAATATACTTGAAAGCCACAATTTTTATCTCAATAATCATAATTAAAATCTTTCTGTATGCTACAAGTATTTCTGATAAACAATATGCAATTTATTTTGAATGATTTTTCATCTTGCCCAAATTTTATTTCTAATAGTGGCTTATGTTCTGCCACAAACATTTCTCAGATAAACTTCCTTTAGTTGTGGGAACACTTTCTTGGCTGCAATATTTCTCCATTGTCCTATCCATTCAAACAGGTTACAATAAAAATCCCATTATGTGATTTTTCATGGGATTGAGAAAAGAAAACATCATGAAGAGAAAAATGATAAAAGGAAGATATATGGCTCCCTGGAGATTTTCCTCAGGAGCGTTCTCTGTAGCTGACAGCTGTGCATTCACATCTGTTTCAGGACAACATGGAGGCCGTAAGGGATCATGCGCAGGCTTTCTGTTTTGGCAACCCCAGTTTCCCACCATGAAATGCTCTCCTTACACTGCTGCAATGTAAGAGAACCACCTGAGGCCGAGAAGAGAAGCAGGAGTCATCATGTGAAGCATGCCTCACTTATTTGAGACTCAGCTCACTGACTGCCCCAGCTCTGTGTTTTCCAGCGTTTTCCAGGTAGTTTGCCTAGCTCCACACTCCTCAAAGTTTGGTTCATGGAACGCAGCACCAATATTAGCATCACCTGGGAGCTTGTTAGAACCACAGAATCTCAAGCCCCACCCCAGACCTACTGAATGGAGATCTGCATTTTAACAAAATCCCATGGTGATTCCTGAGATCCTTCAAGTCTGAGCAGCACTGCTCCAGAGATGGTAAGATGCCCAATTAAAGAAAATATTTTCTTTCTCTCGGAGGTAACTGAGAGGGGACATATCAAAAGACCCTGACCAACAAACAATGAAAAATGAAAGGATCAATTTAAGAAAAAAAAATTTTTTCAGTACAAACCCAGATATATTTACCAAGCATTGACCTGCTTAACTATGAGCCTCAATTAATTCAGTTTCTTCCCTCAGTTAGTTGGGAGGAAATAACACACTAATGAAGAGCAATACTAGCTCAGCTGCAGAAGATTCTCAAATTTATTATCATCAGAGCAAGTATTATTATATGATAACATTTATTCACTTATTTATTCATTTATTCATATATGCCATGCAACTTCCTAGATACTTTTCCACACTTTTCACTTTAATCCACACATGACTTTGAAACCTAAGCTCATAACCACTTACTTCCTTTCTGATCTTTTCTCTAATGTGACTCTAGGATATCTTTTCTGGCACAATGTGAATATATTACTATTCCATACCTTCACTGAGTGAGAAAGATATTTTCCCATAGGCTCAAAATTTTCTATCCAAGGTTTCTTTGCCTATATGTTCTCCAGAGATATTTAGCCTCACTCCTGGAAGTGTCCCTGACTCTGATCTCCTCCTGCTTCCCCATCTCCCACCCCCACACATATCCTAAATACTCATTTTCTCTGTCTTATTGACTTAGCAATTGTTATGTCTGTTTTATTCTTTGTAAAGCTCAATGTTTTAGTCTATCCTTCTGGGTGACATTTTTGTCCTAATCCTTTTATCAGCCATGTAGCTTTTCATTCTAAGGTCTGTAAAGACAGAAGCTGTATTTGGTTCTCCACTCTATTTCCAGAGTTTAGCGCAGTGCCTAACACAAAATAAGCACTCAAAAACATGTGTTGACTGAACAAAGAAATCTCAGTGACAGCAGTTTCCATGGAATGCATATCTGTGGGAGCTCTTCTCTATCTATACCCATCCCCTAGATTATCTTGTCCAGTCCCACAAATTGTGTACTTCATTCATGTTTCTGTTCAAGTGTCACCTCCTCAAGAATAAGGATGACCCTGATGACCATCATAGCCAAAACCCATTCCTACTGCACTATACCATTCTTTATCCCTTTGTCTTGGGTTATTTTCTTTATAACATTTATACCTAACACATTATGCGTACATTTATTTATTCATTTACTGTTTGTATGTATGTATCCACCCCTCAAATTGTAACTTCAATCCTGACCACACCTTGAACTTCACACTCATGTATCCAACTGCTTACTCCTATTGGCCACTAGGTAAGAGAGATCTCAAATTGTTCAAAATCTGTTCCTTGATTCTCCACCTTTATAACCCCACCTCTGTAAATAGCACCACTGCTTACCCAGTTACTCAGACTAAAAACTTCCTGCCCTACCTGGTTCCTCTTTCCCTTCTATCCCATAGCCAAGCGATCAGCAATTGTATCAGGTTTACCTTCAAAACATCTTCTGAGTCTAACCAGTCCTCACCACTCTCTCATCCACGCCACTATCAGCCTGAACCTAGGCTATGGCAAAAAGCTTTTACACTGGCCTCACTGTTTCAATTCTTGCCTTCCTCAAGTCTCTTTCTAGCCAGCAACCAGGGTAATCTTTTAAAACATAAATCAGATCTCATAACTCCTCTGCTCAAAGGTCTTCAATGGCTTTCTGGAAAACATAAAGTGAATTCACCACCACGGCCTACAGAGTCCCACACAACCTGCTCCTGCCTCCCTCAAAATCACTCAGCTCCAACCTCACTGGCTTGCTTTCAGTTCTTCTAATACTCCAAGCTTAACCCCACCTCAGGGCATATTGACTTATTAATCAATGTTTGCCATACCAGTCTCTTCTCCCTAGGTTTTGTATGGTTACTGACTGTACTTCATTCATGTTTCTGTTCAAGTGTCACCTCCTCAAGAATAAGGATGACCCTGATGACCATCATAGTCAAAACCCATTCCTACTGCACTATACCATTCTTTATCCCTTTGTTTTGGGTTATTTTCTTTATAACATTTATACCTAACACATTATGCCTACATTTGTTTATTCATTTACTGTTTGTCTTCCCATTCGAATCAAGTTCCATGAAAGCAGGAACTTGGAAGATTTTTATTATTGCACACCAAGAATATTCACTAACTGAATGAAGACTGGTGGATATCACCTCTGTCTTTAAAACCTTCCTCATCCTACTAGGTCTTCCCTGGTGGCTCAGTTGGTAAAGAGTCTGCCTGTAATGTGGGAGACCCAGGTTCAATCCCTGGGTTGGGAAGATCCCCTGGAAAAGGGCATGGCAACCCACTCCAGTATTCTTGCCTGGAAAATCCCATGCACAGAGGAGCCTGGCATGCTACAGTCCATGGGGTCACAGAGTCGGACACAATTGAATGGTTAACACTTTCACTCTTCATCCTAGTATTCTCTTTTTGAGCCAAATGAGTAGGTGCCCCTTTTCATCTTTCATAAAGCCTGACATCTCTTGTGGTCTTCCCGCAAAGATTAACTTTCTCATTGAACAAATGTATCTACTTCTTGGTTTATTTACAAAGTATACATAATTATCATACTCCAATCCCAATAAATGCTTGACTCTCCCTTCTAGTCCATTTTTTATTCCTGAATTCCTGCTGTCTAGTTTCTGTTACCCTTATCAGTCAAGTCAGCTTAACATCACATCTATTGGCCCTGACTTCCCTCTACCACTTCTGAAGCTGAACATGTCCTGCCTGGGCTTTTGTACCCGGGTCATGACTTTGGAAAAATTTACCAGTCTGAAACCCTGATAGGACTTCCTACAACAAAGAAATGTGTGTGTGTGTGCGCGTGCATGCATGTGCGTGCATAATCTGTGAGAATACTGAATCTTTTGAAAGTCCTTCAGAATCCTCATATTTTAAAAGATTCCAAAAACCATGGCAACCATATGCTTCCAAGTTTTTAGGACAGCTCCAATTTGAGAAAATTTTATTATTTCCAATAATGGTAATTTATGAAAGGACATATGATGTATGTATCTCTTTAGATTGTCACCACGAATACATTCATGTATTAAAAAAAAAATCTTTGGTCAGACCATGTGTCCCAATTTAAAGTTCAGAAAACAGGTCACTCTGGCCATGGACCTTTTGCTCTGTTAGCCTAGATTCTGGATCCCCACAGACTTCAGCAACAGCTCCCTGGAGTAGTCCCTGCCTTGTCATCTTGTCACTAATTTTCACTAGGAGGGTGGAAGTGAAGGAGGGTATTTTCAAGTCCATTAGTAAGACCATAGAGTTTGAATTTCTTCCAGTATATTCCCAGCTATTTTAGTTGAGTGTGAAAACAACATAAAGGTCATGAGGACTGCAACTCAAAAAATTGAAGATATCTTTTCACATCTTGCAACTCCCTTTGTCTTACCTTTTCCTTCTCTTCCCAGTTATATATGCCCCTTTTCTCCAGACCCACATGCACTGTACCCCTTCACACTACTCCCTGGCTACCAGGGGTTTGATTTGTCAGACCTCAGCCAGCCAGTCATCAGCCAGCCATCTATCTACCTAATCAACAAGTCTTTGCATATTACTACCTGCTGGGAACTGTGCTTGGTGCTGGGAATAGAGAAATAGAAGAAATGAAGTCTCTAAGAGTCACTTGCTTAGAACATTTCCTGAGAGCTACTTATTTCCTTTATATCTTAAGTATTTAGACTGGCAGCTCAGTTCATATTCTGTCCTTCTGGTAGCACTAGATATTAGTAATAACAATAAAGTACCTTTTCCTAAAAACCTCAATAATTTCTTGAGAAATTCATTGGTCTCCTGCAGTCCCTGACACACAATAGTAGTAACAATAGTGACCATTTTCATTGCCTGGAATATAGCAGGCAATGAAAATGTTTTATACATATTTTAACTTTTCATCCACAACAGACTACTACCTCAGAGAGGTTAGGCCATTTGCCTAAAGTCACTACCCACCTGGTAGCAAAGCTAGGGTATGCCTGACCCCCAATCCTACACTCATCATTTTGTTTCATGCTAGATTAAGTGTCTTAACCCAAAGCTGAGTCATTTGCAACAACTGAGGGTTGTTTGAAAATCCTACATGGTACCTCCCCGCTCAAACTAGAAACACAGTAGAGGACCAATTTGAAATATGGGTGAACAACCAGAAAGAGGAGCGACCCAGCAGTAAGGAAAAGAGAGTTCTAGGCAAGTGAATGGTCAACCTTTTGATGCACCTACTTGGAGCAGAAATTGAGTTCTTTACTATTTTTTACGTATTGCCATTTGCTTTCCAGAAAAATCATATTTACTCTCTTCTATAAGTACAGGAGATTGCCTATCTTCAGAACTTCATAAGAACTACTCTTTATGAATATTATTGGCAAAAAAATCTGCTTTTAATTTGTATTTTCCATATGTTTATTGTCAACGTGCATTTCTTTGCTTTTCCTACTCAAATCTTTGCCTTTTTCCTATAGGAGGGTTCACATTTTTCTTAAGACTTATAAGACATATTTATCTATTATACATATTAGACCTTTTTCATATGCATTGCACATATTTTGCATGTTTATGAGTTGCCTTTTCATGTTGTTAATTGTAGTTCTTATGAACAAAAGTTGTTTGTTATAGATTTAAACCCAACACCCTTCTTCTGGGATTTCTCTTCATCATAAAATTAAATAGCCAACTCTATTTGTTTACATTTTTAAACTTTTACAACATTTAACTCAAATGTTTCAAAAAGTTATTTAGGCATCTAATGTGAAGTGGGGCTCTAGTCTGAGGTTTTATGGTAAACTCCTTTATCTCTCAAATGGCTAATTTTCAAAGAACTATTTATTTAATTATTCTTTTTCCCATTGTTCATGACTTTTATAATCATAAGCATGATACTTTTTCAAAGCTATCTATTTCATTTTATTCACCCTTTCATTCTTACAACCTTACCATACTAATAACTACTATAACTTGGTGATACATCTTAGTATCTTTTATTGATATTTTAAACACATTTTTAACTATTAAAATCTTTATTCTTCCAAAGTGAACTTCAGAATCATTGTCAATAAGTAAACAAAAATTTGTGTTGAATTTATATGAAACATAAATTAAATTTTAATTTCCTAAATCAAGAATACACAGAAGAACTACACAAAAAAGATCTTCATGACCCAGATAATCACAACGGTGTGATCACTCACACTCACCTAGAGCCAGACATCCTGGAATTCAAAGTCAAGTGGGCCTTAGGAAGCATCACTATGAACAAAGCTAGTGGAAGTGAGGAATTCAGTTGAGCTATTTCAAATCCTAAAAGATGATGCTGTGAAAGTGCTGCACTCAATATGTCAGCAAATTTGTAAGACTCAGCAGTGGTCACAGGACTGGAAAAGGTCAGTTTTCATTCCAACCCCAAAGAAAGGCAATGACAAAGAATGCTCAAACTACCGCACAATTGCATTCATCTCACGCTAGTAAAGTGATGCTTAAAATTCTCCAAGCCAGGTTTCAGCAATACATGAACCGTGAACTTCCAGCTGTTCAAGCTGGATTTAGAAAAGGCAGAGGAACCAGAGATCAAATTGTCAACATCCGCTGGATCATTGAAAAAGCAAGAGCGTTCCAGAAAGACATCTATTTCTGCTTTATTGACTATGCCAAAGCCTTTGACTGTGTGGACCACAATAAACTGTGGAAAATTCTGAAAGAGATGGGAATACCAGACCACCTGACCTGCCTCTTGAGAAATCTGTATGTAGGTCAGGAAGCAACAGTTAGAACTGTACATGGAACAACAGACTGGTTCCAAATAGGAAAAGGAGTACATCAAGGCTGTATATTGTCACCCTGCTTATTTAACTTATATGCAGAGTACATCATGAGAAACGTTGGGTTGGAGGAAGCACAAGCTGGAATCAAGTTTGCCGGGAGAAATATCAATAACCTCAGATATGCAGATGACACCACCCTTATGGTGGAAAGTGAAGAAGAACTAAAGAGCCTCTTGATGAAAGTGAAAGAGGAGAGTGAAGAAGTTGGCTTAAAGCTCAACATTCAAAAAACTAAGATCATGGCATCTGGTCCCATCACTTCATGGCAAATAGATGGGGAAACAGTGGAAACAGTGGCTGACTTTTGGGGCAGGGGGCTCAAAAATCACTGTAGATGGTGATCACAGCCATGAAATTAAAAGATGCTTATTTTTTGGAAAGAAAGTTTTGACCAACCTAGACAGCATATTAAAAAGCAGAGACATTACTTTTTCAACAAAGGTCCGTCTAGTCAAGGCTATGGTTGTTCCAGTGGTCATGTATGGATGTGAGAGTTGGACTATAAAGAAAACTGAGTGCCGAAGAATTGATGCTTTTGAACTGTGGTGTTGGAGAAGACTCTTGAGAGTCCCTTGGACTGCAAGGAGATCCAACCAGTCCATCCTAAAGGAGATCAGTGCTGGGTGTTCATTGGAAGGACTGATGTTGAAGCTGAAACTCCAATACTTTGGCCACCTGATGTGAAGAGCTGACTCATTTGAAAAGACCCTGATGCTGGGAAAGGTTGAGGGCAGGAGGAGAAGGGTACGACAGGTTGGATGGCTTTATCGACTCAATGGACATGGGTTTGGGTAGACTCCAGCAGCTGGTGATGAACAGGGAGGCCTGGCATGCTGTGGTCCATGGTGTTGCAAAGAGTCAGACACGACTGAGAGAATGAACTGAACTGAACTGAAATCAATTAAATTGGATAGCTTGGCATATTTTAGACATTCAGATATCCTAGCAAAGAACATGATGCATCTCTTCCTTTAATCAAATTTTACTTTATGTTTCTCTAGAAATTTTAATAATTTTGAAGAAAATATAGGCTTAATATTTTTCTTGTTAAAGTCGTCCTTAGAATTTGAAGATATTTTAATTATTGCCAATAAACTCTTTTTTTTTCATATTTATAATTTCTAACTGGTTATTGCAGAGAAATCAACAGAGGAGTATAGCACATCCCAAAGGGACTACATTAATAGGCCATTAAAAAAAAAGAACATTGTCATTTAGGAAACATGTTCTCTGCTTGAAGTTGCCTTTTGTAGAATCAAAGAGTTATGATGTTACACACCACCCATCAAACTCAGAGAATTTAAGGCCATGTTGTCATTCAACAGTCATCATTCTCAGATGAGAGAGCAACCATTTATCAAAATACAGGAAGAAAGTAGCTCTCCTCAAGTCAAAGCACTGGGACAAAAATGATTCTGATTAAATTATCAAAAGAAATTTTCACAGTCTGCAATTGTGTTTGGCAAGTTTAAATCCCAAATGAAATTTTAGAGGAGATGGTATATGCCCTTGAAAAGCAAGTTTACAATGAAAATGCTGACAGGCCTTATAAGAGAAGCCTGAGCATCTCTAATGTCACTTATGTGTAAATAACAATATCTGTATACATAGGCAGTTTATGTAAACTCCATTTTTTTTCCCCTGAGAATCACAGTCTTATTTATCATATTCAATGTCCATTATCTCCCTTAAAATTACTATTAGGGCATAATCAATCTACATAGCCATTCAATTATTTAGACAATATATCATATTTCAATATTTCATACAGAAAAATGTTTTCTTCTAACTCATTAATTATAACTAATGCCTATGATGTCTGAGCACAAACGTATTAGCTACTTTTTGTAAAGACTAAGGCTGACTCAGTGAATTTAAAATTCACAGAAGGCTTTGTAAATTTATGAAAGATTTCATGCACAAATTCCAGATTACTAGTATAGAAAACAGTTTAAATTTGGGGGAAATCAATATAAAGCATGAAAAGAATTCTTATTAACTGCAATCTGAAGTCATAGATGAGGGACTAGTAAAGGCGTAAGGTCATTCTACTTTTCTAAACCATTAATCATTTTGTTCTGGTCATCTGTGATCTTCTAGCAACTTCTACAAAAATCACTAAGATTAAAACAAAGAGATGAATGTACAAAATGAAATGGAAATAAAAAACAAGAGCATCCCTTTGTTCCAAAAAATAAGCACATACCAAAAAAAAAAAAACCACCTACATTGATGGGGGTATGTTAGAGCGTCACAGAAACCAAGTGAAAGATCTCCAAATTTGGAGTAATTTGAACAACAACAACAAAAAATACTATTGGACCTAAAGTGTAAAATAAATATTCCTGCATCCACACTAATATAAATGAACGACTGAATACATAAGTGAATGCATGGACTTCCCTGGTGGTCCAGTGGTTGAGAATCTGCCTGCCGATGCAGGAGAAACAGGTTCATTCCTTGCTCCAGGAAGATCCCACATGCTGCAGGCCAACTCCCCAGGCCACAACTACTGAGCCTGCATGCTAGAGTCCAAGAGCTATAACAAAATAAGCCACCGCAATGAGAAGCCCACCCACCACAACGAGAGTAGCCCCCACTCGCCACAACTAGACAAAGCCTGCATGCAGTAATAAAGCCTCAGCACAGTCAAAAGTTAAAAAAACCAAAACTAAAACTTAAAACAATAAATTACATAAATGAATGAGAGAGAAGAGACAGATATCCTGTGTAGTACCCCAAATAACTTGTGGTGATATTCTGCCTTCAAGGAAGTGGACTCTAATTCTACTCACTAAGTGTGGACTGCACATAATGATTTCCTTCCCGTGAGTATACTATAGAAAGGGGGGAAAGCGTGACTTTACAGTGGAAAACCCTAACACACACTATCAGAGTCAGGTGATGCAAGGCAAATATCAACAAAAAGTCCTGCTGATAATATGTACCTGTGATAGCTTGTGAAGAAAATTGTATTTGTCTCTGTGGCCTTCCTCCCAAACACCCATGACCCCAGGCTAATCATGAGGAAAATATACTACATATTCCAATAAAAAGCCATCCTACAAAATACATGACCTATATGCCTTACTGCTACTGCTACTGCTAAGTCACTTCAGTCATGTCCGACTCTGTGTGACCCCATAGACGGCAGCCCACCAGGCTCCGCCACCCCTGGGATTCTCCAGGCAAGAATATTGGAGTGGGTTGCCATTTCCTTCTCCAATGCATGAAAGTGAAAAGTGAAAGTGAAGTCGCTCAGACATGTCTGGCTCTTCGCGACCCCATGGACTACAGCCTACCAGGCTCCTCCCCATGGGATTTTCCAGGCAAGAGTACTGGAGTGGGGTGCCATTGCCTTCTCTGGACCTATATGCCTTAAAACTGTCCAAATCATCAAAAAAAAAAAAAAAAAAATCTGAGGAATTGCCAGAGTCAAAAGGAGTCTAGGGACATATGACAAGTAACTGTAGTGTGGTAACATGGATGGGATCCTGGAACAGAAAAATGACATTAGGTAAAACTAAGGAAATCTGAATAAACTATTGCCTTTAGTTTATGAATCAACATAAGTTCACTAATTGTAACAAATGTACCGTAATAATGCAAGATGTTAATAAGAGGGGAAATTCTGTGTGGGGGTGTGAAGGGGGGCATAATGGCAAATCTCTAAGCTATCTGCTTAATTTTTCTGTAAACCTAGAACTGTTGTAAATAAACTTTATTTCATAAAACAGCAGAAGTCAGAAAAATAAGGAGATTATCTCAGATGGCTCAGCGGTAAAGAATCCGCCTACAATGCAAGATGCACAGGAGACCAGGGTTTGATCCCTGGGTAAGGAAGATCCCCTGGAGGAGGAAATGACAACCCACTCTGGTATTCTTGCCTGGAAGATCCCATGGACAGAGGAACCTGGCAGGCTACAGTCCATGGGGTCACACAGAGTCAGACATGACTGAGCATGCAGGCAGACAATAGTAAAGAGAGAGGAAAAAACAACTCCCAGACCTCTTGGAGGAAAAAGGGTACAAAGACAAGACCAAGGAGGCTTCTCCTAACATCAAGTCTACTTTGTATAAATGTCAATGTCATAACATAGCTCACTACAAAAGGATAAATTACAATATGAATAAAATCATAGCTTCAAAAATACCTATACACAGTAAAATCTTGATATAAAACAGTCCTTCCCCATTACCAGTGATGACAAGAGGGTTCACTGTACTTTAAATTAGTCCAAAGACTGTTTGGTTTCCTACATGGGATGCCAAAAAGGTATCAGAGAGCTGAGTAGATGTTTGTCCTAGAATCTATAATATCAAACATGGATTCTAACCATAGGATCTTAGGGCTCAAAGGACCTCAAAAAGATCAACCAATCCAAGTTTATTATTGTCTGTAACATTTTACAGGGGTGTTGATCTTTTATAAAGATCTTCAGAGAAGGTTCATAAATTATCAGGGTCATCTGCACAGTCAAAGATCCTCCTATTATGATTTTATCAATTACCTTGTAAGACTTTTGTCAAACTTTACCTGAGGTTACCTGCATTCAGAAACTTTTTAAGACTGTTAGGTCTAACAATTAGTATCACTTAGGTAAAGAATCCACCTTCCAAGGAGATGTGGGTTTGATCCCAGGGTCAGGAAGATCCCTGGGAGAAGGAAATAGCAACCCACTCCAGTATTCTTGCTTGGGAAATTCCATGGACGGAGAAGTCTGGGGGCTACAGTTCATGGGGTCTCAAAGAGTCAGATACAACTTATCGAGTAGACAGCAGCAGCAGCAACTTTAACTACCCTTATACATGACTGGTAAATAAACTCTAAAAAACTAGTTAAAAATAAAAAAAAGCAAGAGGAATGCATCATCTCAAAGGATGTGAGGATATTACATCCACATAGGGCATGATGAATGTTTTTCTGAATAGTCTGTGATATGGCACACAGTAGGTACTCTTAATCTGACTGTTGAATTAATGAATAAATGAATAAATAGGGCAGTCTTTCAACACATTTGTTTAGAAGCTCATAGTTTAATCTCATGTTATGTCTCTTAGAGGGCTATCAGATCTATTTAGAGTCTTTTGAGACAGAACTCAATAAAAATATTGGGCATGCTCTGTGGGATAAAGCCATAGCAGGTGAGGAAGGCAGTAAGTTGAACCATCCTCGTTTTGGTGTTTCTACCATAGAGAAGCACAAAGAAGAACATTCAAGGACACCACAGTCAAGTGGTAAACTTGACCCTTTGGGAAAGTATTCTGGAGAGAAGTGAAAGATAGTGATTTCCAATATTCATCTAAGAGGATTACAGGACATGCCAAAGAGAAAATCTAGAAGTGTGTGTGGAAGTCATGGAATGAAGAGGAGATCCACCATTGTTGGCCATTCATTCTGCCTCCCTACTTCTCTTTCTATCCCTGCATCCCTACTCTCCCACCAACAACATGAAAGCCTCAGCTTTTATACATCTTTAGCAATTCCATAACTATCTCTGTCACTATACGTGGCATCTTGAACTTTGACAATTTTGTTGTAATGTTATCTTTTCCAGTGTGTAGAGTTTGAGGCATCAAGTTATTCTAGACTATCCAAAATGAAATCTGTTTGGCTCACTTGTAATTCACTTGCTCATTCAGCAATACAGAGTGTCCGATGCATGTCAGGCACTATACTAGAAGCTTGAGAAACAAACATGATTAGGACACGATGCTCACCAGTCTATAAAAGACATAAAGGCACATAAACACATAATTGAAGGCAGTGTGGAGACACTGTACAGAAATATGCAAAGAGGGCCATGTTAACATATAGAAATTGAAAGTTGCTTAGAGTTAAACTTGAGAAGACTTCACATAGAGGCAATATTTCAACTTGGTCTTGTAGAATGCGTAGGAACTTACTATGTCGAGAAGATGGGTAAGACATTGTAGATAAATGGAATAAGAGATAGCTTCATGAGCAAAACACAAAGATATAAAATTATGTTTTACAGTTAGGAAACAGTGACTATGACTGTAATAAATAGAATGGTGGCAAATGAGACTATAGCATGCCAGATTAGGAAGGATCTTGTTCACTGTGTCAAGTATTTTAGACATTAATCTTAAGGTAACAAAGAATTGGAAACAGAAAAGTGACACGGCTCAATGGGAAAATTGCTCTGACTATACTGAAGAGAGGGCTTCCCTGATTGCTCAGACGGTAAAGTGTCTGCCTGCAGTGCAGGAGACCCGGGTTCGATCCCTGGGTTGGGAAGATCCCCTGGAGAAGGAAATGGCAACCCACTCCAGTATTCTTGCCTGGAAAATTCCATGGACTGAGGAGCCTGGTAGGCTACAGTCCATGGGGTCGCAAAGAGTCGGACACGACGGAGCAATTTCACAGGACACATACTGAAGAGAATGTATCGGTGGATTGTGGGACAAGACTGGAGACAATGGTAGTTGGAAGATAACAGATGACAATAGTAAGGCAGATTCTTTACCATCTGAGCCACCAGGGAAACCCAGCAAGAAAGTAGAAAGCAAAAGGACAGAAGAGAAAACACTGGCACAGGTTTGTTAAAACAAAAGGGAAAGAGGAAAAATAATGTAAGCATACTTTTGATCCTATTTTAAAGCATATTTTGAAGACAGAGGTGAGGAAAGCTGAGGGTGTTCATGCTTGATAACCTGCATTTTGGCAAAATTAGAAGACCTAATCATCTACTGAGAGGAAGACATGGCTGGAAACAGCTATTCAAAGGAATGGAAAAAGAAGCTTACTTTGGAGGGATAAAAAAACTGTCTTATAGAAGAAATGCTAAGAGATCAGCTAAGTTTGCAAATGTTTAATTGCAGTATAGTCTATTGTAGTATAGGAGACCATGTAAGTGGAGTGTGTTAAGAAAATGACACCAGGATGTCAGGAGAATTGATCCATGGGGGAGGATAAAGACAGGTGGCCAGAAACCTGCCCCTAGGTAAACAGAATACCAAGAAGGTCATCTAGGGGTCAGGAGAGTTAGATGAAAAAGTGTTTCCTTTGCATCTAATGTGGACCTATAATTTTAACCTGATGTGATGAACAGACTTATTGGAAAAGACCCTGATGCTGGGAAAGACTGCAGGCAGGAGAAGAAGGGGATGACAGAGGATGAGATGGTTGGATGGCCTCACCGACTTGATGGACATGAGTTTGAGCAAGCTCCAATAATTGGTGAAGAACAGAGAAACCTGCCGTGCTGTAGTCCATGAGGTTGCAAAGAGTCAGACACGACTGAGTGACTGAACTGACTGACTGATAATTTAAACCATGAGTAGTATTTTTAACGGGACAAATGGACAAAGATTTTGTGGTAATTGGGACAAAGGATAGTCACAACTTTTTTTTTCTTTACCTTGGGATACTTACACCATTATCTGCCAAAGTGATGTTCTGAAAAGAAAGATATCCACATGAAAGTGAGGGAAAATATGTTTGAATAATCCATACCAACTGCTGAAAGCATGTCCCACCCTTGTATATAAATTCTTTTAATCAAAGCACACATCAAAATGAAACTAGAATGTGACAACTCAATCTACCAAACAAACACATGCCTTGCTTAACTAGCTTGTCAATCTAAGGATCCCAACAGAAGGAAGCTATTCAATCAAGAAAAGGAAGGAGAAAGGTCAAATTGAAGTGTTTTATGCATTATAAAATTATTACTTTTGCCAATATTACTTTGCAATTAAAACTTTGTAGACTTTACAGCAGCCAAAAAAGTTTCAGAACTAATTTAACATTTCTCCTAAAAATGCTGTCAATAAAGGCAACAGTAAAAAACTAAAGGCACATTAAAACTGAAGAGGAAAAGTTAAAATTTTACATAATCTCCTGCTCGTTCTGCCTCTATAACTCAGCTTGCTCCTTGCAGAGTTGGATCACATAGGTCATGCAGTCTCAGAAAGTGGGGACTTATAATACTAGGAATTGAAGCTTATCTCACTCACCCTTATCCTGCTCTTTGCAATTGCCTGGCCCCTGCAAACCTGCTTAATCATGCCTGTCTGTAAAGGTCAGCCATCCCCCTCCCCATCTTGACTGCTGTTCCCGCGCACATGAAACCATGTTTAAACCAGCCTATTAACAGCTAGTGTTGCCCACTATAGTCTGTCTATAAAAACTCTGTAACCCCTTTGCTCGGGGCTCAGAGCTTAGAGTGTTAACTCCTCTGGGCCTGCTGGCGTAATAAACCTGAGTTCTCCAACTCTCCGAGTGTGGTGCTTGGCTTCTCAATTACTGCTTTCAGCAACATTTCTGGAGGCCCCCGCAAGATTCCAACCACACCAGCCCTTTGAGTCACTGGACTGGTGGCTCAGCCAGGCTGGAGTGAAGGAACCCCAAGACGAACGAGCAGGCACGCCACCTGATGGTATTCCAGGTTCTCTCTCAGACCAGTGTTCCAACTCTATGGACAGCCGAATCCCAACTGGACTCATTGGAGAGACGGATTAACTCACCAGGAATGCCCACACGATCAGGTAAGGCCCTGGGCCCACTCCCCAGTCAGGTCCTACCCCAATGGGTAGAAGAGGAGACTGATCACCTACTTGGAGCTCCCACTAAGGGAGCATCAGATAGGGAGAGCTGGGGACTCGGGAGAAGGGAGGCACTGTGAGAGCCTCTGAATGACTGTGAGTGCGTGACTGCTGACTGAACAGTGAGAGAAATTTCTCTTTTTGGAAACTGCAAAACCAATTCTTTTTGCATATGTAATTAATAACAACTGGCTTGTTAAAGGGCCTGCCTAGGGAAAAGCTTAAAGTTAACCCTTTCCATGTCCTTGAAATACACAGCCCACTTTACCTGAGACCTCAGCTTTGGGCAAATTAGAACTCCAAGCAGAGGGGGAGAAAAGGGGTCAAAGATATTTTAAATCTCAAACAGAAAACTATAAGATCTCTGTCTGTCTGTGTGGACTTACGTATGTCTTTTGTTTTTTCTGATAATATTGTTAAAGTTGTAAATGAGTTCTAATTTAATTGGCCTAAAGAAAGTTTAGTTCAGTTCAGTCACTCAGTCGTGTCTGACTCATTGTGACCCAACGAACTGCAGCACGCCAGGCCTCCCTGTCCATCACCAACTCCCGGAGTCCACACAAACCCATGTCCATTGAGTCAGTGATGCCACCCAACCATCTCATCCTCTCACCCAACCCTTCTCCTCCTGCCCTCAATCTTTCCCAGGATCAGGGTCTTTTCCAATGAGTCAGCTCTTTGCATCAGGTGGCCAAAGTACTGGAGTTTCAGCTTCAACATCAGTCCTTCCAATGAACACCCAGGACTGATCTCCATTACGGTGGACTGGTTGGATCTTGCAGTCCAAGAGACACTCAAGAGTCTTCTCCAACACCACAGTTCAAAAGCATCAATTCTTCTCTGCTCAGCTTTCTTTATACTCCAACTCTCACATCCATACATGACCATTGCCTCGACTAGACGGACCACTGTTGAAAAAGCAATGTCTCTGCTTTTTAATATGCTGTCTAGGTTGCTCATAACTTTCCTTCCAAGGAGTAAGCGTCTTTTAATTTCATGGCTGCAATTACCATCTGCAGTGATTTTGGAGCCCAGAAAAATAAACTCAGCCACTGTTTCCACTGTTTCCCCATCTATTTGCCACGAAGTGATGGGACTGGAGAAAGCAAGTGCTTACAAATCAAACATTTCTAAATACAAGAAAAATTAACCTCAATAAATTTCAGATTCACATAAACTGGGTAACAGTCAATATTAAATATCTAGTATTAATGTTGGTTTGCTAATCTAATAAGGAAGTAGGATGTATGTTTTTAATAAAGAAGATATAAAAAATAAAATTACATTTTATAAAGGGAAAAGAAAATAGCTCTGACTTACAGTAGACTGTTACAAAATGTGATTAGAAGGTTTCTGGAAAGTAACCCTGAAAAAAGTTTTGTGGATGGTTAGGACTGACTAAGTTTAAAATAAATTTAATTAAGTTTACCTAAATGAGTTTAAAGTAAGCTAGTGAAAATTTTAATTAAGCCTTTCTCTCTGTTAAGAAGACATATTTTCTTCAGATGTTGAACTGCTTTTAATAATAAGGTTTCTTTACCTCTTAATTGATCTGTATTTACCTTTGAAATTTTTTGTTAACTTTGGCTAAGGAAACAACTATTATTTCACAGTAACTTATATGATCCTTCTGTCTTGTCTCAATGAAACGAAGCCATGCCGTGTGGAGCCACCCAAGACTGATGGGTCATGGTGGAGGGGTCTAACAGAATGTGGCCCACTGGAGGAAGGAATGGCAAACCACTTCAGTATTCTTGCCTTGAGAACCCCATGAACAGCATGAAAAGGCAAGAAGATAGGACACTGAAAGATGAACTCCCCAGGTCGGTGGGTGCCCAATATACTACTGGAGATCAGTGGGAAAATAACTCCAAAATGAATGAAGGGATGGAGCCAAAGCAAAAACAATACCTAGTTGTGGATGGGACTGGTGATAGAAGCAAGGTTCAATGCTGTAAAGAGCAATATCACATAGGAACCTGGAATGTTAGGTCCATGAATCAAGGCAAATTGAAAGTGGTCAAACAGGAGATGACAAGAGTGAACATCAACATTCTAGGAATCGGTGAACTAAAATGGACTGGAATGGGTGAATTTAACTCAGATGACCATTATATCTACTACTGTGGGCAGGAATCCCTTAGAAGAAATGGAGTACCCATTATAGTCAACAAAAGAGTCTGAAATGCAGTACTTGATGCAATCTCAAAAACAACAGAATTATCTCTGTTTGTTTCTAAGGCAAACCATTCAATATCACGGTAATCCAAGTCTATGCCCCAACCAGTAATGCTGAAGAAGCTGAACAGTTCTATGAAGACCTACAAGACCTTCTAGAACTAACACCCCCAAAAGATGTCCTTTTCATGATAGGGGACTGGAATGCAAAAGTAGGAAGTCAAGAAACACCTGGAGTAACAGGCAAATTTGGCCTTGGAGTACAGAATGAAGCAGGGCAAAGGCTAACAGAGTTCCGCCCAGAGAATGCACTGGACATAGCAAACACCCTCTTCCAACAACACAAGAGAAGACTACCCATGGACATCACCAGATGGTTGACACCGAAGTCAGATTGATTATATTCTTCACAACCAAAGATGGAGAAGCTCTATACAGTCAGCAAAAACAAGACAGGGGGCTGACTGTGGCTCAGATCATGAACTCCTTATTGCCAAATTCAGACTGAAATTGAAGAAGTGGAGAAAACTACTAGACCATTAAGGTATGACCTAATTCAAATCCCATATGACTATACAGTGGAAGTGAGAAATAGATTTAAGGGACTAGATCTGATAGACAGAGTGCCTGATAAACTGTGGATGGAGGTTCATGACATTGTACAGGAGACAGGGATCAAGACCATCCCCAAGAGAAAGAAATGCAAAAAAGCAAAATGGATGTCTGAGGAGGCCTTACAAATAGCTGAGAAAAGAAGGGAAGCAAAATGCACTGGAGAAAAGGAAAGATACACCCATCTGAATGCAGAGTTCCAAAGAATAGCAAGGAGAGATAAGAAAGCCTTATTCAGTGATCAATGCAAAGAAATAGTGGAAAACAATAGAATGGGAAAAACTAGAGATCTCTTCAAGAAAATTATAGATACCAAGGGAACATTTCATGCAAAAATAGGCACAATAAAGGACAGAAATGGTAAGGAACTAACAGAAGCAGAAGATATTAAGAAGAGGTGGCAAGAATACACAGAAGAACTGTACAAAAAAGATCTTTATGACCCAGATAATCATGATCGTGTGATTACTCACCTAGAACCAGACATCCTGGAATTCAAAGTCAAGTGGGCCTTAGAAAGCATCACTACGAACAAAGCTAGTGGAGGTGATGGAATTCCAGTTGAGTTATTTCAAATCCTGAAAGATGATGCTGTGACAGTGCTGCACTCAATATGCCAGCAAATTTGGAAAACTCAGCAGTGGTCACAGGACTGGAAAAGGTCAGTTTTCATTCCAATCCCAAAGAAAGGCAACGCCAAGAATGCTCAAACTACCGCACAATTGCACTCATCTCACACGCTAGTAAAGTGATGCTTAAAATTCTCCAAGCCAGGCATTAGCAATATGTGAACCATGAACTTCCAGATGTTCAAGCTGGTTTTAGAAAAGGCAGAGAAAAAAAAATTTCTTTTTAAAAAGGCAGAGGAACCAGAGATCAAATTGCCAACATCCGCTGGATCATCAAAAAAGCAAGAGAGTTCCAGAAAAACATCTATTTCTGCTTTATTGACTATGCCAAAGTCTTTGACTGTGTGGACCACAATAAACTGTGGAGCATTCTTCAAGAGATGGGAATACCAGACCACCTGATCTGCCTCTTGAGAAACCTGTATGCAGGTCAGGAAGCAACAGTTAGAACTGGACATGGAACAACAGACTGGTTCCAAATAGGAAAAGAAGTACGTCAAGGCTGTATATTGTCACCCTGCTTATTTAACTTCTATGCAGAGTCCATCATGAGAAACGCTGGACTGGAGGAAACACAAGCTGGAATCAAGATTGCTGGGAGAAATATCAATAACCTCAGATATGCAGATGACACTACCCTTATGGTGGAAAGTGAAGAACTAAAGAGCCTCTTGATAAAAGTGAAAGAGGAGAGTGAAAAAGTTGCCTTAAAGCTCAACATTCAAAAAACTAAGATCATGGCATCCAGTCCCATCATTTCATGGCAAATAGATGGGGAAACTGTGGAAACAGGGGCTGACTTTATTTTGGGGGGCTCCAAAATCACTGCAGATGGTAATTGCAGCCATGAAATTAAAAGATGCTACTCCTTGGAAGGAAAGTTATGACCAACCTAGATAGCATATTAAAAAGCAGAGACATTACTTTGCCAACAAAGGTCCATCTAGTCAAGGCTATGGTTTTTCCAGTAGTCATGTATGGATGTGAGAGTTGGACTATAAAGAAAGCTGAGTGCAGAAGAATTAATGCTTTTGAACTGTGGTATTGGAGAAGACTCTTGAGAGTCCCTTGGACTGCAAGGAGATCCAACCAATCCATCCTAAAGGAGATCAGTCTTGAGTGTTCATTGGAAGGACTGATGTTAAAGCTGAAACTCCAATACCCTGGCCACCTGATGCAAAGAGCTGACTCACTGGAAAGGACCCTGATGCTGGGAAAGATTGAGGGCAGGAGGAGAAGGGGACAGCAGAGGATGAGATGGTTGGATAGCATCACCGACTCAATGGACATGGGTTTGGGTGGACTCCAGGAGTTGGTGATGGACAGGGAGGCCTGACGTGTTGTAGTTCATGGGGTTGCAAAGAGTCGGACACAGCTGAGTGACTGAACTGAACTATATGATCCTACCTGACTGAGTGTTATAAACCCTTTTGATCTTTATTGATAAAACTTCCTAGATTGCTTGACTTCTAGCTAAGTTTTGGATACTTCAGAGGGCCCCTGAGACATCCCAAAGAGCTATTAAACTACCTAGGTTCATTGGATACGTTAAATTACATGGGAAGTACCGTTGAAGGGGTAATAAATCTTTTCGGGTTATACTGTATGGTTGATGTTACAAATATAGATATCCTTAAATTAATTGAAATTCATACAACTCTCATATGCCCTGATAAAATATGGTCAATTACAATTCTAGCTATCATATTAAAGTGTTGTATATCACAACAATGACCAGGTATCTTTGTCAATTGCAATAGAATCAGATTTTTAAACATGTTTTGTATGGTTTTACTCTCATGCCTTTAGAAGAATACTGCTAGTTCTTCAAGATTTATGGAAAAAACTTCCTAAAGTTAAGCAGAAAAACAAATTTTGTTATTGACAGTAAGCTGATACCAGACTGGAATTTGATCTTCTATCTGTTTAGAGACAAAGTTTTCTTAGAATGAAGCTTTCAATAACAGATTATTAATTTCTTTGCCTTTAAGTGATTATTTTTAAAGTCTTTTTGTTACTTTGGTAAAATAAACAAACATTATTTAAGATTATGGTACATGCAGACAAAGCTCATTCTGCTTCTACACAAAATAACCCCTCACGGTAAGACTTTTGCTATCCTGATGTCCTTAAAACATGGCAACAGTCTGCTCCTAAATCAGGAAACTAAAAATGGATAAACAACAGCTATAAATCAAAGAGCCAAGGCTATGGGAAATCCAAGATGGCCGCTTGTCTTTTCCCGCTCCCTGACAGACCTCATTTTTATTTGATGGGTTAAAGGCTTCCCTGGCTACAGTGTCAATGCCCTCACAATGAGTTCTCAAAAAAAAATTATGCTTCACTGAATATTAAATTCTAGTTTTGTTAATTAAGGTCTGTACTCACTAAGACTCACTTCTGAGATAGTTCCTTGTTATGTTATATTGCTAAAAGCTTTAATTAAGTTATAAAAAGGACATCTAAGATTGTTTCCAAAGCTTATCTTAGTAACCAATCTTTAGATAAAGCTCAGATGTTCCATGATGTCCAAGCAGGAGATGAACACTTGGCTATAATAATTTAACTGAGTCAGATGACCTGGGGTATATCAGGCTATACCCAGTGAAAGTTTTTAAGTCATTAAATTCTTGCTAGTGACCTTACTAATAACTGCTAGCTATATTATTTTCTATGTAGCTTGTTTCAGAAGATTATTTCTTACATTACCAAATGTGTGACTGAGCCTGTGATAAAATGCTGATATACAGTCCCATATAAGATCAATAATTGTAATAATGTAACTCTAGATATGGGCAGAAGCAACAAGAGGAAATATTTCCCTGGACCAAGAGGCTAGCTAGTAAGACAGGTATGGTCCAGAGACTGTTGCTACTTACAAGGCCTAGTCTAGTGAAAACACACTGAGTGGCCTATCAAAGGAATCTTTATTAGACCTGGGAATGAGCCTTCCCAGCACCATGGGACACAATTACCATGAAATGCCCCCAAAGCATGGTCAAGTATGTGGCTATGAAGGGGCCCTGCTGACTGGAAGTTGGCCCTTGCCAGCTGCCTCTACAAAGATCAAATCACGAGCACTACAAGATGCTGACCTTCAACACCCACGTGAAAGGAGTTCAGGGTGGAGACAAAAAATAAGGCACTGTGCTCTGGGAAAAACCAAAAAGAAAAACAAACCAAAAAAAAAAAAAAAAAACCCAGGCCTTCAGATAGTCAGATGTTTTCAGGTAAATATTTTTCTGAGTCCAAATTCTACACTAATGTCATGAATCAATGTCTGAACCCGGTTCTCCTGGCTAGCCCCTCAGCAGCTTTCCTCTATTAATCTTTAGGCCATATATCTTTAACTTCCTTGTTAAGTTTGTTTTTCCAAGTAGTAGTACAACAAGAATATCCCCCCGCCAACACCCAGACAATGCTAGTACAAGCTGCCTTATCATTCTGTGGACTGTCACCTCCCTCTGTAAATGCACCCCGAGGTCCTCAGACTATTCTCCCTTTGAGATCTTATAAGGAAGACCACCCCAAGTAATAGAAAAGCTCAAGGGAAACCATCAACAACTAGTTGACCTGGAGATGTCCCGACACCTCCAAGCCCTGGGAAAAGTCTTCAGCCATACCGCCCGATAAACCTTAGAAAGGACACCAATTCCTTTGGGCAATTGGGTTCATCCCTATCAGCCAGGAGATGAGCTATGAGTTAAAGATTAGGGAAAAAAAAAAAAACACTTCAGCCAATTTCAACAGGTCCTCACATGATCGTCCTGGCAACTCCTTCTGCTGTTAGAATTACAGGTGTCATCCCTTGGATTCACCACACCAGAGTCGAGAAGGCAGCGACTTCCTGTGATGAGGACACCTGGAAAGCAGTTCGGGACCCCAAAAACATCCTCAAGGTCTGGTTCCAAAGACAAGGCCCTCACTCACAAAGGATGCTGGGTTCTGCTCTGGTCATTCTGGAAGCTGACTAGTCAACGTGTGGCAGAAACCTGAGGATTCTTCAGCCTTGCTCCAGCCACACTCTGGCAGCTGGCTGGTCAATGTACGGCAGGAGCCTGAGGATCCAGCTATCAAAATATTGATAGATTTTTATTGTCAACCCTGGTCTCTATTCCTAATTGATATTATTGCTGTGCTCTTCATTATAGGAACAAATAGACTCCCTGGCTGAGATGGTTTTACAGAATAGGGGAGGGCTAGACCTACTGACAGCTGAAGAGCTATGCCTCTTCTTGAATGGAGAAGGCTGCTTTTCCAATCAGAAATAGTCAGGGACATGGTCCAGCAGCTAAGGGAACAAATCATAATAAGGAGAGAGAAACTAGCTAATTCCTGGGGTAATTGGAACATTATCTGGAGCTGAATATCATGGCTTTTCCCTTTAACAGGTCCTTTCTTGCTCTTTGCAGTACTCTTGTTTGGCCCTTGTATACTCAATGCAATTACCCAGTTCATAACCTTTTGGATTGAATCCATAAAGTTACAAATGGTAATAGCTCAATATAGCCCCCTAAACAATGCAGAGTTCTGAATGTCCTACCAAAACGTGAGATGATGCTTTCTACAATGAGTGATAGAAGAGTCAAGAGGGGGAAATGAAGAGGAAAAGTTAAAATTTTACCTAACCTCCTGCTCGTTCTGCCTCTATAACTCAGCTTGCACCTTGCAAAGTTGGATCACACAGGTCATGTAGTCTCAGAAAGTGGGGGCTTACAATACCAGGAACTGAAGCTTATCTCACTCACCCTTGTCCTGCTCTTTGCAACTGCCCAGCCCCTGCAAACCTGCCTTATCATGCCTGTCTGTAAAGGTCAGGTACCCCCCTCCCTATCTTGACTGCTATTCCTGTGCACGCAAAACCCCTTATTTTAAACCAGCCTATTAACAGCTAGTGTTGCCCACTACAGTCTGTCTATAGAAACTCTGTAACCCCTTTGTTTGGCACTCAGAACTCAGAGTGTTAACTCCTCTGGGCCTGCCGGCATAATAAACCTGAGTTCTCCAAGTCTCTGAGCATGGTGCTTGGTTTCTTGATTACTGGTTTCTGCAACAAAACTAGTCATAAGAAAGAAAATATTCTTCAGGAAAGTAAAACCCAGTAGCAAATGTGATTTCAAAGAATGTAGATGCTACAAAACCAATTTGTGGGTAAAGCATAATTCTATGGTGTCATATGGGGGTAAAGTGCCCCAGAGAAGTAGTAATTTGTGAACCAAGGAAACCACAAGTTAATATGGGTTCTGACCCAGGTACCACCAGAAAATAATAAGGAACTACATGTATGGAACAGAATTAAATACATGAATCACAGATCAAATTATAAAAACAACTAGCAAATAAAAGGCAGAACATTCTTTATGATTCAGTGTTGCTTACTAAAAGAATTTACATGAAACAAAATCATTTTCTGGAGGGCTTCTTCCCATTTTCCTAGAGCTAGTAAGAATTATAGGGATATTACTGGAGTTTGATTTTGTAGTCATGTATTAGGTTACACCTCAGGATTACTGCAGAACATCTTGTGTCTGACTAACAAATGCAGAATCTAAATATATATTCTGCATATTCTAATGATGAAAGCTACCTAGAACCTTCTATTGGTTTCTCCCATTCCTGTGTAAATAAGAACCTTGGAATATTCTTGTTGCTTGTTGTTTTCTGGGACTTCTCTGGTGGCTCAGATGGTACAGAATCTGCCTGCAAGGCAGGAGACCCAGGTTCAGTCCCTGGATGGAAAGATCCCCTGGCGAAGGGAATGGCTACTGACTCCAGTATTCTTGCCTGGAGAATCCCATGGACAGAGGAGACTGGGGGGCTACAGTCCAGGAGATCACTAAGGTCACTCAATTGTGCCTGACTCTTTTGTGACCCCTTGGACTATAGCCCACCAGGCTCCTCTATCCATGGGATTCTCCAGGCAAGAATACTAGAGTGGGTAGCCATTCCCTTCTCCAGGGGATCTTCCTGACTCAGGGATCAAATGTGGTCTTCTGCATTGGCAGGAGGATTCTTTACCACTGAGCACTAGGGAAGCTCTTGTTGCTGCAAAGTGTATTCTCTATGCAATGGGCTCTTCGCAAAGAACTATTTCTAGTTGGGAAATTGAAGAAAAAATAATTTAAACTTTGTTAAAAGAATAGGATTTTTGTAGGCCACCTATCAATTTCTGAAATATACTTGTAAGAAAGGCACATTGGATGTTGTGGTGACTGTTCTGTGACCTGGTTTGCTGCTCTTAAATCTCAAGCTATTCAAAATGTAGTGGTATGGGGCATCACCCCTCTGCAGTTCAAACCTCAGTGGGCCAGATAACAGCGTGGGGAGTCACTCCCTCTAAATCCTAGAGGCAGACATTATAAAAGAGATGGTTCTCTGAATTTTAGAATTCACACAATTGTAAATATCATACATATATTCTACCAGTCAATGTGAACCAGAAGTGATTTTTACCTATGGTTAATACTGTAGGCAGAATGACTAGTTGGCTTTCAAATAGCAACTTAGTCATTTTGTGGGCTTCCCTGGTGACTCAGCTGGTAAAGAATCTGCCTGCAATGCAGGAGACCTGAGTTCGATCCCTAGGTTGGAAAGATCCCCTGGAGAAGGAAAAGCTACCCACTCCAGTATTTTGGTCTGGAGAATTCCATGGACTGTATAGTGCATGGGGTCGAAAAGAGTCAGACACGACTGAGCGACTTTCACTTTCACACTTTCACAGTCATTTCTTTATCTCAAAAGTCATTTCTTCCTACTTCTGTACCAAATTTCACCAAAGTGTAATAAAACGTACAGCATATATGATCATTTAAAGTGTTATAGAGATGATGAACAGTCCAAATTTTTCATTAACTTGACCAAGGTCACGAAGTAGTGACTGTTGAAATCAGGGTTAAAATCCTGGGCTTTCTGACTACAAACCCTCAGTTCTTTCTATTGTATCACTAATGTGATCCTTGAATGATTTCTAGAAATATTATGGAACTCTTTTGGTATTCTGAAACTCAATTTCCAATGGGGAAGGGAGAACACCAGCTGGGTGTCCTATAATTTAACTCAATTCTGATACTATCCACCTGGAGATAGAATCAGATTCCCCACATATAAATAAAAGCCTCAGTCCCACAAGATTGTCTGCCCTGCCACCCCCTCCCCCAACTCAAAGGGCAGTTGTTAGTTCAGGTTATCATTGTACTTCTGCCTGGTTGGTCGGTTATCCATCAGAGGTCCCCATGACTACCTCCTCAGGTTTGATTAACTTGCTAGAACAGTTCACAGAATTCAGAGAAATATTTTACTTACTAGATCACTGCTTCATTATAAAAGGATATAACTCAGGAATAGCCAGATGCAAGAGAAGGTATGAGGAAAGGGCGAGAATGCTTCCATGCCCTCCAGGAGTGTCATTCTCCCCAAATCTCCACAAGTTCACCAAACCAGAAGATTACCCTTTCTTTGGGGGTTTTACGGAGGCTTCATTACATAGTAATGTTCAATTAAATCACTGGCTATTGTCCATTATTTAAATCTCAAGGTCCCCTCCCCTCCCCGGAGTTTGGGGGTGGGGTGGAAATGAAAGTTCCAACCCAAAGTTCCAAAGTTCTAGTGATAGCTAGATTGGCTCTACTAGCAACCAGCCTCCACCCTTAAGCTGTTTCCTAAGGACATTCATTAACAAAACAAAAAATACCTTAATCTCTCTATATATTTGAAATTCTAAGGGCTTGGGGAGCTGAGAACCAGACTCCCTTCAGTTCAGTTCAGTCTCTGCAGTCTTGTCCAACTCTTTGTGACCCCATGGACTGCAGTACGCCAGGCTTCCCTGTCCATCACCAACTCCTGGAGCTTGCTCAAACTCATGTTCATTGAGTTGGTGATGCCATCCAACCATCTTATCCTCTGTCGTCCCCTTCTCCTCCCTCCTTCAATCTTTCCCAGCATCAGGGTCTTTTCCAATGAGTCAGTTCTTTGCATCAGGTGGCCAAAGTATTGGAGTTTCAGCTTCAGCATCAGTCCTTTCAATGCATATTCAGGACTGATCTCCTTTAGGATGGACTGGTTAGATCACCTTGCTGTCCAAGGGACTCTCAAGAGTCCCACAGTTCTCCAACACCACAGTTCAAAAGCATCAATTCTTCGGCATTCAGTTTTCTTTATAGTCTACCTCTTGACTGAATAGTAACTATGACCAAATATATATTTTTCTTATAATTCGCAATATCACAGAAACCAAGAGCATGGTTCTAGAGGGGCCGGGTTATGCCTTCTCAGTCCGTGCCTGTGTGTGCTCAGTGGTGTCAGACTCTGCAATCCTATGGACTGTAGACTGCCAGGCTCCTCTGTCCATGGGATTCTCTTAGCAAGAATACTGGAGTGGGTTGCCATTTCCTTCTTGAGGGCATCTTCCCCACCCAGGGATCTAGCCTGCATCTCCTGCATTCTTTACTACTGAGCCACCAGGGAAGCCCACAGTGAGTAGAATGCAGACTAAATTTCAACCCAAATTCATGTCCCCTCTGTAAGGCATCCTTGTATAGAAAACAAATTGCACAAGAATCTGTGTGCTCTGGCTGACTGCCTAAAATCATCTATTGGATTTATTCTCTGGAGCTGTCACTCCAGAGGACTTGGGCTGCTGGCTGATGTCTTCACCTAGGTCCTCACAGGATTAGTCATGAATAAATGTGTAGACAAAGAATACTGTCAGCCATTTTAGTAAACAAAGGATGTAGCCATCAAGCCATCAGCCACTGTACTCTTCTCCATGCCCTCTGAGGGGAATTCAGGATGAAAAAAACACAACAGGATAGTGGCCCTAGATAGTTATATCAAAGGAATAATTTCAATGAACCCAGACTCCTGACTCTTCTCACCTTGTAGAAAAGTACTAAAATTATTAACTTGAGATGTCTGGTTTTTGTGATTAGGAGTAATCTCTTGATGTCTGAATACATGTTTTGTTTTGTTTTCCCTCAGCAAAAACTACAAATCCTAGTT
Organism: Muntiacus reevesi; assembly: GCF_963930625.1. Lineage (NCBI taxonomy): Eukaryota > Metazoa > Chordata > Mammalia > Artiodactyla > Cervidae > Muntiacus > Muntiacus reevesi. Next base: position 125,666,931 of record NC_089271.1, on the reverse strand, counting down.
CCTCCCTTACTTCTTTGGACAGTTTCTCAGAGCTATCTACATGGCTATATCCCAGGCTTACAGTCCTCAGTAATACCCCAAATAAAACATAATTCTCAATTTTTAGGTTGTGCATTTTTTTCAGTCGAGAAACCTCATTGTCCTTTTAATATTAAATAGGTGTACAACCTACACAAAGACATTATACTCTTATCCATGATACAACCTGCTGGCTTTTTGTAACTTAGACTGTTCCAAAAAAAAAAAGAAAAATACCCAGAACAAAAATTAATCAAACTATCTGACTTTGATAGGGAAACAAAATGTTAGGTAGTTAGAACAGGAAACAGGAGTCCAAAATGGCGGTGCCTAAAAGACAAGGAAGGGAAAAGCCCACAAAAATAGAACAAAGGAAGGTCAGAGGACTGGAGTGAGGACCTCGGGTAGAACAAACAGCACTCCTGGCTAGCCCAATGTACATAGGGCAGGCCCAGTGGGAAGGGAAAAACACATAAAAAGAAGAGACAAAGGGCCAGGGCTCTCTTCTCTTCGCATCTTTGGGTTGGCATGCCCTCACGCCTTGAGGATGTATTTTCCTGCTATTTTCTAAATAAAATTGAGTTGTGACACGGAGCTGTAACACTGATCTGTCTAAGAGCTATAACATGGTCTGTCCAAGACCCAAGAGTTATAACACGATCTGTCTGAGAGCTGTGACATGCCGAGGGCTCTAATGTCCCTCACTTCAAACTTTTGTTGAGACAAGACAGCACCGAGGAGATAACACTCACCTAACACAAAATATCCAGAATTATGTCCTAAACTCAACTTAAAAAGCCCAAAATTGAAAAATTCAGATTAGTCAGATGCCCCATGTTGTTTTGCTTTGTTTTGTTTTTCCTACAGACTGTATCAGGCACTGTGGTAAGTGCTGTGATTGAGAAACATTTTGGATACTACTGGATGGTAGCTGTATGAAATAGACTGTCTGGAACAGTCTGAATTTTAACTATGCTGCCATGTTTTATGATTGTGAGTCAGATAATATAAATCCACAGTCATGAAAACTGAAGACTTTGGAAAAATGTAACCATTTTGATTAGGAGAACACTATAGAAGTAAAAGTTTGATATAACATGCCAAATTTTTCTGGACATTTTAAGGGTTTTGCTTATAGATGAATCTTAGTAGACTGATTATCACTTATCCAATTCTCAATGTGTATAAAGCAATGTGGAACATGCTTTATTTAAATACTCCTCATGTAATCTTTAAAGGAATCCTATGAGATAAGTATCCATCATCATCCTCATCTCACATCTTATAAATGAAAAACTGAGGTTCAGACACATTGAATAACCTTATTCCAGGTGGGAGTGGGGTATAGTGGTTAAGTCGTGTCCAACTCTTGCGACCCCATGGACTGTAGCCTGTCAGGCTCCTCTGTCCATGGGATTCTCCAGGCAAGAACTGCAGTGGGTTGCCATGCCCTCCTCTAGGGGATCTTCCCAACCCAGGGATCAAACCCAGGTCTCCTGCATTGCAGGCAGATTCCTTACTGGCTGAGCTAAGAGGGAAGCCCAGGTACCTCAGCTGAAAAAAGGCATGGTGCCAATTATGAACTCATGTGTTTTCAGTCTCAGAACTTGAGCTTTCTACAACTTCTGACATACTTCTAAGTCAACTTTAACAATAAAAATGTGAAGATGCTCTGATACTGTAAAGTAGATTCAAAATCTCAATAAAATTAATGATTTGCAAACAAAGCAAAAATTCTTCTCTAGGATTCATTTTGGTGTAAATAAATAATTGGGGCTAAACTTTGGCAAATATACTGGCACAATTATAAATAAACAATTCCCTGGTGGCTCAGATGGTAAAGCATCTGCCTGAAATGCAAGAGACCCAGGTTCGATCCCTGGGTAGGGAAGATACCCTGGAGAAGGAAATGGCAACCCACTCCAGTACTCTTGCCTGGAAAATTCCATGGACAGAGGAGCCTGGTAGGCTACAGTCCATGGTGTCACAAAGTTGGACAGTACTGAGCGACTTCACTTTCAGACTTTCAGGTAAATAGGATATTTGGGACACATTTGGGAAGTCATTGGATTTTTTTTTTTTTTTGCTTGATGTGGAGATTAATTAATAGGCCACCCCAAACCTGCAGTTATAAGAAAAATTAATACATGCCTTTTGAGTGAAATGATGTTTAAAGAGCAATTATGTTTAAATGTTGCATTTGAAAGCCTTACCTCCCACACATACAAAAATATCTATTATTTTGCAAACTACACTAATTAGTGTATACAATTTCAAAAGACTATTCCTCCAGATAGAAAATTACAATACAAATATACTGAAACTACGCCAACTAAATTATCTAGGCACAGAAAGACACCCTGTTGTTTTACGACATCTCCCCAAAATATTTTCTGCAAAAATATAGCAGGATTTTGACCAGCATTACTTCCTGAAAAGATGTGGCATTAGATTTATGAAGAGTTGATGAGCCACTATATTTAGAAACAAAATTATTACATTTTGCTTTGGAAAAAATTGGAAGAGCTAATAATAGGAAAAGATGATTTGCCTCTTAGGAAAAAAAAAAAAAAAAAACGGTTTGCAAACTACAAAGACTAGAGGCTAGAGGCCAGGGCAACTGGAAACTCTCTTCTGAAGGATTTGTTACTAAGTAGAGAGATTAGCAATTGGAACCAAAGGGTGATGGCTTATGGAATGATATTGTTGCAGAAACCAGTAATGGAGAAACTAAGCACCACACTGGGAGAGTTGGAGAACTCAGGTTTATTACCCCAGCAGGCCCAGAGGAGTAAACACTCCAAGCTCTGAGCCCAGAACAAAGGGGTTACAGAGTTTTTCAAGACAGACTATAGTGGGCAACACTAGCTGCTAATAGGTTGGTTTAAACTAAGGGGTTTCGTGCGTGGGGGAATAGTGTTCAAGATAGGGAGGGGGATGCCTGACCTCTACATGGACAGGCATGATTAAGTAGGATTGCAGGACAATTGCAGGGCAATTGCAATGAGCAGGACAAGGGTGAGTGAGATAAGCTCCAGTTCTGAGTATTTTAAGTCCCCACTTTCTGAGACTATGTGACCTACGTGATCCAGATTTTGCAAGGAGCAAGCTGAGTTACAGAGGCAGAATGAGCAGGAGGTTAGGCAAAATTTTAACTTTTCCTCTTCAATACCAACCTTGCCCAGTCCTATTCATCACTTCTAATCAACAAATTGAATAAAGATATTAGATGGCATGCTCATGAAATCAGTGAGTAGCACAGATCTCAGACTGCTAATGAATGTTCAGGATGGCACAGTCAGGATCCAAAAAGGCAAGCTGAAGAGGTGGGCTGGATCCAATAAGATGAAATGTGAAAAGGAAGACCAATACTTGAATCCAAAAAGCCAACCATAGCAAAACAGGAAGATGTGACTAAACAGCAAGTAGTACTAGAGAATGAGACTCAAGGAGTCAAAAGGTATATTGATACTCATCCTAAAAGTCAATGCAATTTTAAGTTGCTTTAACAAACATGTATTATCTGGGAAGAAAAAAACATATACTGAAACATTTTCTGTAGAGTGAATATTAAAATGTGTTATATGGGAGAAAGAGTTTTCATGACCAAATTAGTTGAGGGAAGCTGCAGGTTAATTTAAACAAGTCTACTTTCTGTAGGAATACTCAGAGCTTAAATGTTGACTATTATTTCTCAAGCTTACTTGACCATGGAACACTTCTTTTTGTAAAGTACCTTGTGGGACTGCCATTAAAGAGGATACCCTTGAGGAAATATTGAAAAAGGGCTGTCTCAAGAGGCAATGAGTTCCTTGTGAGATTCTTTTTAAAAGCAAAAGAGACCCAAACATCAGCTGAATGTTGGTCTAAATGAACAGAAGGTTTCCCCCTACCTTGGAAGTCTGTGATACGTGATTAACCAGACATAACGTGTGCGTGTGTGAGTGCTCAGTTGCCTGGTCATGTCCAACTCTTTGGGACCCTGTGGACTACAGTCTCCTCTGTCCATGAGCTTTCCTAGGCAAGAATACTGGAGTGGGCTGCCATTTTCTCCTCCAGGGGATCTTCCCAACCCAGGGATCAAACTAAACTCTCCTGCATTGGCAAGTGGATTCTTTACCACTGAGCCACCTGGGAAGCCCAACTAGACTTGACAAATACCACTAATTCCCTATGATACCTGGATCAGATACCTAGTGAGGAAACTTCTCTGGAGAACTACCACAGCAACAGAGTGATGGGAAAAAGTTTCTTCAACAAGCACTTGCTTCAGAAAGGCTATCTTTTCAACTATCTTAATGGTAAAACATTAAAAGAAAGATTGGTGAAAAGATGAGATAGCAGTGTGTTCCGTGTGCACTTGAGAAAAAGGTGAAATTGATTGTTTTGGGGTGAAATGTCCTATAGATATCAATTAGGTCTAGCTGGTCCATTGTATCATTTAAGGTTTGTGTTTCCTTGTTGATTTTCTGTTTAGTTGATCTATCCATAGTTGTGAGTGGGGTATTAAAGTCTCCCACTATTATTGTGTTGCTATTAATTTCCTCTTTCATACTCATTAGCGTTTGCCGTACATATTGCGGTGCTCCTATGTTGGGTGCATATATGTTTATAATTGTTATATCTTCTTCTTGGATTGATCCTTTGATCATTATGTAGTGTCCTTCTTTGTCTCTTTTCACATCCTTTGGTAGGACACAGAAAAGCTAATCAAAGAGTGGCACGTTGTTTGGTGTGCTCAGCTTCCATCAAAGCGTGTTGCTCTGTGCTCCAGGGTGTCTAATCTCCACATTCACCAAGCATCACTACTCAACCTTCATGTTAGAAAGCTGGCTTCCCAGCTGGACCTACCTACAGAAGACTGGGTTTCTGGTACTGAGTCGCAGTTGTGGCCTGATGCCTGAGGATAAGCTAAGATGAGAAGGTATTTCCTGTTCTTTCTTTACCCCTTTAAGGATAATGTACACTAGCTCAAACACCAGAATATTTTGCTGGCCTATACTATAATCAATCAGGAAGGTATACCTTGAATTAAACAAGTGAATTCATTAACTATGTTGTATCTACTAGTTTTGACTAGATCCAACCTTCTTTTCTCAACTGGGGTCTCAACTAGGGTGTGTGTGTGTGTGTGTGTGTGTGTGTGTGTGTGTGTGTGTGTGTGTGTGTGTGTGTGTGTGTGTGTGTGTGTGTGTGTGTGTGTGTGTGTGTGTGTGTGTGTGTGTGTGTGTGTGTGTGTGTGTGTGTGTAGAAACAACCACAAAGCCCCATTTCTACAAATTCAAGCAATGTTCTCAACTAGGGTGTGTGTGTGTGTGTAGAAACAATCACAAAGCCCCATTTCTACAAATTCAAGCAATGTTGTAAAGCAACATTAAGCATTTTTAAAAATCTCACCTAAGGTGCAATGAGCTGTTACCCAAAATTCCAAATAACCTTCTCACAACACAAAAGCCTCACTGATTTTTAATTTGCTCAATTTAATTTACTAAATGTGTTAAAAACTGAGGTCTGTGACACAAACACAGTACAGTATTTTTTATTTTTATCCTTCAGTAATGTGGCTTCCCAGGAAAAAAGCTTAGCAATGTAAATCACATGATTACACAGACCATTACAGAAAAATCTGTCAGTGTTTTCTTAGAAGACTACCAGTCAAACAATTTAAATTTCCAAAAAAGTCACTAATTCAGCAAATATGTTGCTCTATACACAGTTACTAAGTGTTAAAGTTATGAAAATACACCATACTTACTGATAGATAATGCCACCAATTTGGCCTGCTTCTACTAAAAATCTGATATTCAAAATTTTTAAATTTTTAAACTTCAAATTTTAAACTTAAGAAATTGTCCTGCTATGTTCACAAAAAGCATCGTAAGGTATATTTAGCACAATGCCTCGAACAACATAGTCAGACATAAATATTTGTTGAGTGACAGAATAAATGAATGAATGTATAAGTTTCAGTGTTGAAATTTACTTTTAAATACCATTGGCAGGCAAACTGATGGATTGATTGTAACTGTACTTGATATTTATGTAGTAAGAACAAAATAAGCAAATTTTGGCTTAAATTGTAGCCAAAAATAGCTTCATTTCAAGTTCATAAATTGGGATTATCAAGCCGAAAGATAGTCTCAAGGAAATGAAAAACATATTATCAAAGCAAAAAGGAACATCTTCATCTCTATATCTTTACAGGGCATGGAAAACTTTTGCTTAGCAAGCTGAAGCCAAGGGGGTTTGTTCTGTAGCTGTGGATCAGAGACTGCAATTAGACACTATCTTTTGCCCAGGAAAACAAGCTAATGAAATTTACCATCCAATTCATATAAAGAGTAACAGCAATTGCTGATTAGGGACTAAAAACTAGTTGCAACAACATTTTAATTACATTTCAATGCAAGACTATAAATTAATTTATCCAGAAGAAATACTGTACTATGTTGGTTTACAAAATGGCTAATTAGCCCATCCAGAACTTGAAGGAGACCAAAGGACTTTTTATTTAATATATAAAGAAAATAAACAGCTAGCAGCAAATTATTTCAAGGACATAAGCATTTATTTCAGGCCAGAATCAATATTAGAATATATCTTACTTCAGCCTCAATCCTTCCTAAGTCACTACTTAGCATCAGAAGGCTCAGTATTTAATGAGTGTTAAGAAGTACTTCTGATACTTGCTTCATCTTTTGAGCTACATAAAGACCAAAGGGTTTAGAAAAGAGTGAAAGAAGTTTTGGGTTTTATGTCTGGTCTGTTTGTTTTTACTGTCCATCCCATTCAGTCCCATAAGCTCTATTGAGCAGAACCCAGACGGCAGCATTAATCTACCCAGGCAGTTGCCTTTAGAGAAATGCTTTTATCAGAGTAGAAGCTCGTTTAGGCTATGCACAGATTTCACAGCAATTACCCTTTTTTATATATTGAAACTATCCTTTAAACAGTGCCATTATTTCTCTTCTATTCTTTACAACAAAGATATAGATGTACGTCTTTCAAGAAATCACAGTTATCAGACAGTGAAGCTTGTAATTTGAGGCTCTGTCAAAGGAACTGGAATGTCATTGCAGTAAGGGCAGTTCTGCTCTCTCCAAACGGCTGGCACTACACCTCAGAGACCACGTAGCCAAAGAAAGCAACTTCTGGTGAGTCTGAATGCTATCAGTTCCACCTCCTCTTTTTAGGATGTTTAGGATTCTGTGTGTCTAGAAACCAGAGGTGACAATAGTGAGCAACCATATCAGAAACATTTTAAAGGTTAATGAATTCTGGCATAAAATAATGTCAGAGCCATAAACAACTCATAAATACCAAGTCTAGGAAAACCACAGAAACAGTCATCACACTTTAGAGAGTGGTAGAGCCCCAGATGATAAAACCACATGGGCTTCTCAATTATTCTTTTAGTAAACTTGGTGGAGTATTATACTATCTATCAATATCTATGATATCAGCGAATGATAGTTCAGGGATACAGAATGCAAAATGCAGTCTGTCTCAGTTCAGTTGTGCACTGCCTTGGTGATGACTTCGAGACTGGAAATGGAATTCAGCTCAACTTAGGTAATGAGGAAATCAGTTTCCAGTTAGGCAGAGTAAATGTCTAACTAGCAGTCTTCTTCCCCTTTGTCACACACCCATCACCACATTCAGGTCAGTATGTGGAATAAGTTCCAGAGTGTTATATTATACACTGTGTTATTTATCTGTTAAATTTACAGGTACAACAAATTTATAAAGACTCTCAAAATTTAGGGGGGAAATGTATCTACATCCAACTCACTCAAACTTAAGCTTGCAAGGGGCCAAGTAAAAATGGGTTAGCTCATATGGTAAACTCGACAAATTGAGAGAGACGATAGAGTTCTAAGAATCAAGTGCCATACCTTAGAATTGGTAGAGTGAGGCAGAGCCACTCTCTAAGACCATTAGGTCTTTGCAATGCCTATTTAACAAATGATACAAAAATAAATGGAAAGAAGCTTAGCTTCTGGCTTAAAGCCATAGAAGCAAAGAAAGTTGCTCTTAAGGGTCAAAGTTCCAATATCTAGTCATAATGTATTTCTAGTCTTAACATTTCAAAACAGTACCACTGAGTGTTTTAATGCTGTACTGCCCAATTTGATCAATCCATGAATCTGAAAATCTAACTATACCAAAAATACAAAGCAGTTATGAAATGAAAATATATGTGTTCTGGTGAACATTCAGGGCAGTTGTAACTTTTTTTTTTTTAACATTTGCTCTTACATGTGCTATCCTGGTGGCTCAGGCAGTAAAGAATCTGCCTGCAATGCAGGAGACACAGGTGCGATCCCTAGGATGGGAAGATCCCCTGGAAGAGGAAATGGCAACCCACTCCAATATTCTTGCCTGGCAAATCCCATGGACAGAGGAGCCTGGTGGGTTCCAGTCCATGGGGTTGCAAAGAGTTGGACACTGAGCGACTAACACTTTTGCTTTCTTACAAGTCTAGCACTTAGCCTTGTGTGTTTTGAGTGAACATGTTTCCTGGAACTAGTTGTTGCCCTCTTCCTCTCCCTCCTCCTCCTATTTTTGAAAAGTACAAATGCTACCTGCGTGGCACTTTTCTGTCAAAATATGGTAATATAAATTCAACTCCTTTCATCTTTAAACCATTATTATTTTGATGTGACTTAAAGATAAGAAAATCAAGATTGACTTATTTGTCCAAAACAGTCATGCATAGCTACTTGGTGGCAGAGTCAACATGAAAATTCACTATATAAGACTCTGCCATTGTTTGACCTGGAACAAATCATTTAATACAGCAGAAGCTCAGTTCCCTATCTCTAAATATGGGTGAAAGTGAAAAGTGTTAGTCGCTCAGTTGTGTCTGACTCTTTTTGACCCCATGGAGCCTCTTAGGCTCCTCTGTCCATGGAATTCTCCAGGCAAGAATACTGGAGTGGGTTGCCATTCCCTTCTCCAGGGGATCTTCCTGACCCAGGAATTGAACCTGGGTCTCCTGCACTGCAGGCAGCTTCTTTATCGTCTGAGCCACCAGGGAATTTTAGAGTTTTATTGTGAAAATTTGATAAGCTAATATATACCTGGCACAGAATACTCACTAAATATTATTCTCTTCCTGAGATCAAATATGTTTGCTAAATGCCAAGATAAACAAATTAAACAGACATTTTTGCTGCAAGACTCTTTGGAGCCTTTAATATGCTATGTGATGCTCCAAGAAGCAAACAGGGTACGTAACATTTCTCCCAACAACCAAGCAACCAATTATTTTTCCAGGAAGCATCTATTCATATGTCATGAAATACTAATATTCTATAGGACACACTTTGAGAACTCTGTTGCAGACCATAAGATATTTTGGGAAATACATGAAATAAATTCTTTAGAAATTAGTTCTTTATAATTAATAAATTACTGGTTTAAATAGTCTGACCTGAATTCCTAAGTGCCTTTTTGAGGTCATCCCAAAACATCTAGTACATAGGAACTATTAAAGCAAAGACTTATAAATAGAGCCCCAAGTTCAGAAAAATACTTGAGTGGCTCAATTTTATTACAGGTCTATGTGAATGCTGGACACACCGTATGGTTATCTGTGCTTCCAGAGTAAAAATACAGGCAGCTTTCAAAAGAAGAAAGGTTCTCAGTGATTCCACCTATTTTCCTCCAATGGGCTACATCACCTTTTCTGTGGTTTGCTACTATATGGGTCATCTTCAGGATAGTAAAATGAAAGTGGAAAAGCAGGGGAAGTTTTTCATTCTTTCTCCATAACTCTTAAGAAACGAGAATCCTTTGTGTCACAATAGATGAACTCTGCTCATTGAATGGGGTACTGTCCATTAAATCTGTGCTCGAGTGTGTGGGAGCTGTGACCCACACATGTGTCATCAACTCAACAGCAGTTATTGAATGCCCACTTCTGTGCTAAGTCATTCAGGTTGTAAGAAAATAGATTTGAGCAGCTTAGAATCCCACGGGTGGGATAAGACTTACATCCAAAGGGAGAGGTGTGAGGAAACTATAATACCAAAGAGAACCTAATGAAGAGCTAGATCTTAAGGAACAAACTGTAACTGTCATCTGAACCTGGAGAAAGAGGAAAGATCACTGAGCATCATGGGCTGGAGTTGGCACTTGAGCTGGACCTTGAAAGCCTGTAAGGGGTTGCCACAGGGCTTCTGTGGGCAAAGCCAGTTCCCTCACCCCCTATTGTGCACCAACTGTCAAGGGAGTGTTGGGGCCACTCTTCCTTTTCAGGAACAAGAGAGGAAATGCAGAGATTTTTGCTTCTTTGCCTCTTCTCCTCTCTGCAATGGATGGATGTATCACCTAAAGAGCCTCAAATCAGTAGCCCTTCCCTCTGGGTCACAATGAGGATTTGGCTGCTGCCTTGCCCAATAAAGAAATAGGAAAAAAAAAAAAAACAAAAACCAACCATAACAAGAATTTGAGAGTTTGAGCTGCATAAGAACAAATCTGCAATAAGAGAATCTACATGGGCTTGTGCAGAAAGACAAGTGCTATTTTCTGCTTGAGTCTGTGACTGGTAGAGAATCACTCAACCCTATGATTGTATTATTTATACAGAACTCACTAGGGCACCATCTGGTGCTAAGCTAACCACAAAAACAGGAAAATCAAACCCAAAGCCAATTGTCTTCATTGGAGTTTTTGCTAATGACCTGTTCCTCGCCAATATTCCAACTGATCACATTTTAGTTTGAAACAGGAAAAGACATTTAATGCTTTAAAGGGAAGTCTTAGAGGGAATTTGGTTAGACATACCCTGGAGAAGATTCTATACCTATCTAGATCTTCTCAGTCAAGAGGGCACTGCCCCTATTTCAGGTCTTATTACATCTTATTAAGTTGTCAGATCAAGTTCATAATGTCCCATCTCAGTGCCCAGTCACTAAGAGATAAAGGTGAGAGGTGATCTTGCAAGATTATGTCCTAGAGAAGGAAAATGAAGCCAAAATAGTGAGGAAACTTCTGCTGGGGTATAGGAAACAAACTAACAAATGTCATGATGAAAATAATTCTAATCTGAAGTGATTTTTAAATCCCATATTTGGGCTCTCAATAAATTATTCTCATTGAGGCAGCAGACTTGACATTGCACACATATTTTCCTATGTAATCAAAAATTTTTACAACTCTAATGCAAAAGTCGTGTGTGTGTTGAACTTGAAAAAAGTGAAAGTCTTTCAGTTGTGTTCAACTCTTTGTGACCCCATGGACTATACATTTCATGGAATTCTCCAGGCCACAATACTGGAGTGAGTAGCCATTCCCTTCCTCAGGGGATCTTCCCAACCCAGTGATCGAACCCAGGCCTCCCACATTACAGGGAGATTCTTTACCAGCTGAATCAACAGGGAAGCCCATTTTTAAAAAATCCAATTATAAGGATTTTCCTTTTTAGTTCTTATGGGCTCTTCTTAGATTCTCCGAGCTCTGTTAATTTTCTTTTTGACAGAAATATTATAAAATGGTACCCGAAGTTAATTTGGTTTCAATATTATAAATTCATCATGAAAGCTGTGAACATTATGAGTCCCATTTTGTTCTCATTTGGAGCTAACACCTCAGGTCTTAATGATACCTCAGTACATAATCAAGTGTCTTGGTTCCCATGCTGGCTCGTGTTTGGCATTTTCTTTGGCCCATGACCTGACTGTTCACATTTTTAGGACTCTGTTTTTATTACAACCCTCTAGATATTTTTGACAATCCCAAGAAAAAGCTAATCAAATAGCCAAAAAACTGTGATTTTAAGAGAAATAGCTCTTCTAAACTTGAGAGCAAAATGAAATATCATATAAAGTGGTTCCATAAAGTACATTTCCATAATTCAACCATCAAATTTCTAGAGTTAGGGAGGTCAATCTTGCTTGCTTACTGTAAAATTAAGACTTACTTACAGCCAGAAGCTTAATTATGATGTACATTTAAAAATACAAATAAACCAGCAATTTTAATTAAGCCAGTTCATTCACGTTCATTTACAAGGGTGAAGTGTAAAGAGAAGGTAAGCGGTGGAGTCACCTAGGTTTGAATCATGAATCTGCCACTTAGCAGCTTTGTCCCTTGACTAAGTTACTTAAACTCTTTAAGGGTCAGTGACATCCTTTCATTTGTAAAGAGGGCTTTATATTTCCTCCTCCTAGTGTTTCTGTGGAAAGGAAATGGGATAATATTTAGAAAAATCTTCAGCAATTTCTGGCACGTTGTAGGAGGTCTAAAAATCTGAGTTCAATTGCTCTTTCCCAGTTACTTCCTAAACTTTTCCTTACGACCAACAACTCTGAAAGGGGAGTGATTTACATGTAGTACATCACTGATTACAAAAGTCTAGGGAAACTAAGATCTCTAACTCCGTCCTTCATTTAAAACACTGTCAAATGTCCTTCACAAAATCCCAGACCTCCTTTTGCCCCATTTGTCACTGTAGAGCTGAAGTCTGTACTTCATCAATAAGAACTTCTTTACCCACCTCAAGGTCCAATTTCCTCCATCTCAACCACATCAACCCACTAAAGCAAAGAGCCAATTCCCTCATATTAAAAAAGGTTTTGCATTGGTAAACAGGTAAGCAAACAGTACACTCACAATTGGATGACCTAACTGAATGACTAATCTAGAACTATCCCAAGTATGAAACAACTAGAAAAAGTAAAAGAGAAAAGTCTTCCTAAAAGTTTTTATTTTAGTTGTCAGAAACCTAAACACAACACTGTATTGGAAGAATTAATAGCTGTTTTCTAGCAAGAACTACAGACTAACCTTAATGAATTCAATTTATCTGTCTGTAACAATAACAAGGAAACTATATAATTCATCTTCTACAGCGAGTCCTTAAAAAAAATCCTCTTGACTCTATTTCCAAGATATTTACCACATTTAATGTTCATTTCCCTACAGTTTATGTAAAGAGTTATATTTTCCTGGGGGCACTTTCTATGACCTTTAATTTGATAATCTTTGACATAGAATAAGCCCTACCTTGTAGGGTTGGTTTCATGGCTAAACTAGATTGCATAGATGGCAACATTTGTGAGCACAGTACAAATAGAAGGAGTTACTTTTAACAAGAAGGCGGCAGTTTGGTGCCCATACTGTCTAGGAAAGGGGAACTGGAGAGTTCTGTAGGCAATATGATCCCCACTCTGGTGGAAAGGAAGACAAATCCTTACTGTGCTTCAGAGACAGCTTTTCTAAGGACTCAGAGCCCCACACATAGTCTCCGTGCCTTGGACACATGGAGAAGTCTCAGTCTCTAGCACCTTTTTCAAAACTCCTTCTTAGACACCCAAAGCTTCCATCATCCTGCTGTCTCCTCGTGAAGCACAGGCTGAAATGATGGATGCCGGTTGCAGGGTCTGTGCCATGAATTCCCTCCGAGGTGGACACCTTCCTGGGGACGCTGCCCTACCTGGCATTGGACACACCCGCACCCATGGTTGTACCTTCACTCCTGTCTTGAGATGCTGCTACAAGAGATGGCACTGATCCACTCCAGGAAGACTCGTTGTTTTCCATCTTGGAGGGGGTGCCTTTTTCTGATCTGATCCCCCAGTTCCAGTTGGGCCCCTCTGTTAAGAACGATGAGGATTTCTCACTCAGAGACAGGGCAGAGGGAGGTGAAACTGGGGAGGGGCAGTGACAGCACAAAATAGATGGCTCTCGACCACCCGAGATCCAAGCATTCCCCTGGGACAGGGAAAACTGGGCATCATTCATTCTAGAAAGAAGCAGGATGAGGGACACAGGGGGCCCAAAGGCAAACTGCAGAAGCCAACTGGTAAAGCCAGCAGGGACTTCCCACTGTTCTTGGAACACAATCCAAGCTGTGTATCATGGCCCATGAGGCTCCGAGTGACCCAGACTCCACCTGCTTCTCCAACGTCACCTCATACACTCACTGCCCCCACCCCATCACTAGCTCGGCCCACAGTGACATTCTTTAGGTTCTTTAGATTTGCTAACTTGTTCCCAGCCTAGAGTCTGTGCACCTGCTCTTCCTCCAATCTGGGACCCTCTTCTCCTGTATCTTTGCCTGGCCACCACTCAGGTTTCAGCCCAAATGTCACCCCAGGGAGGTGACAATCTTAGTTGATGTTTCACAACTCTCCAGTACTACCACCACCAAATCACTCTATCCTGTCATCTTGTTCTATTGTCTTCAGTTCAGTTCAGTTCAGTCACTCAGTCGTGTCGAAGTCTTTGCAACCCCATGGACTGCAGCATGCCAGGCTTCCCTGTCTATCACCAACTCCCAGAGTTTACCCGAACTCATGTCCATTGAGTCGGTGATGCCATGCAACCATCTCATCCTCTGTCATCCCCTTCTCCTCCTGCCCTCAATCTTTCCCAACATCAGGGTCTTTTCAAATGAGTCAGTTCTTCTCATCAGGTGGCCAAAGGATTGGAGTTTCAGCTTCAGCATCAGTCCTTCCAATGAATATTCAGGACTGATTTCCTTTAGGATGGACTGGTTGGATCTCCTTGCTGTCTAAGGGACTCTGAAGAGACTTCTGCAACACCACAGTTTAAAAGCATCAATTCTCCTGCGGTCAGCTTTCTTTATAGCCCAACTCTCACATTCATACATGGCTACTGGAAAAACCATAGCTTTGACTAGACAACGCTTTGTTGGCAAAGTAATGTCTCTGCTTTTTAATATGCTGTTTAGGTTGGTCATAACTTTTCTTCCAAGGAACAAGCATCTTTTAATTTCATGGCTGCAGAAACCATCTGAAGTGATTTTGGAGCCTCCCAAAATAAAGTCTGTCACTGTTTCCATTGCTTCCCCATCTATTTGCCATGAAGTGATGGGACCAGATGTCATGATGTTAGTTTTCTGAATGTCGAGTTTTAAGCCAACTTTTTCATTCTCCTCTTTCACTTTCATCAAAAGCCTCTTTAGCTCTTCTTCTCTTTCTGCCATAAGGGTGGTGTCATCTGCATATCTGAGGCTATTGCTATTTCTCCCAGCATTCTTGATTCCAGCTTGTGATTCATGCAGCCTGGCATTTCTCATGATGTACTCTGCATAAAAGTTACATAAGCAGGGTGACAATATACAGCCTTGATATATTCCTTTTCCTGTTTGGAACCAGTCTGTTGTTCCATGTCTAGTTCTAACTGTTGCTTCCTGATCTGCAAACAGATTTTTCAAGAGGCAGATCAGGTGGTCTGGTATTCCCATCTCTTTTAGAATTTTCCAGTTTGTGGTGATCCACACAGTCGAAGGCTTTGGCATAGTCAATAAAGCAGAAATAGATGTTTTTCTGGAACTCTCTTGCTTTTTTGATGATCCAGCGAATGTTGGAAATTTGATATCTGGTTCCTCTGCGTTTTCTAAACCCAGCTTGAACATCTGGAAGTTCATGGTTCACGTATTGCTGAAGACTGGCTTGGAGAATTTTGAGCTTTACTTTACTAGCGTGTGAGATGAGTACAACTGTGCGGTAGTCTGAGCATTCTTTGGCATTGCCTTTCTTTGGGATTGAAATGAAAACTGACCTTTTCCCATCCTGTGGCCGTTGCTGAGTCTTCCAAATTTGCTGGCATATTGAGTGTAGCACTTTCACAGCATCATCTTTCAGGATTTGAAATAGCTCAACTGGAATTCCATCACCTCCACTAGCTTTGTTCATAATGATGCTTCCTAAGGCCCCCTTGACTTCACATTCCAGGATATCTGACTCTAGGTGAGTGATCACACCATCATGATTATCTGGGTCATGAAGATCTTTTTGTACAGTTCTTCTGTGTATTCTTGCCATCTCTTCTTAAAATCTTCTGCTTCTGTTAGGTCCATACCATTCCTTTATTGTGCCCATCTTTGCATGAAATATTCCCTTGGAATCTCTAATTTTCTTGAAGAGACCTCTAGTCTTTCCCATTCTATTCTTTTCCTCTATTTCTTTGCATTGATCACTGAGGAAGGCTTTCTTATCTCTCCTTGCTATTCTTTGGAACTCTGCATTCAAATGGATATATCTTTGCTTTTCTCCTTTGCCTTTTGCTTCTCTTATCTACATGACAGTAATCTAAAATTATCTCATTTACCTATGTTTTGTTTGTCTAATATGTATTTGTCTCGTTACAGAATGTTTAGTCAGGTTCCTTGTCAGTTTTGCTCCCCATGACATCTCCAATGCCGAGTGTAGTTGTATAGTACTTGACACATAGCAGGTACCCAATACACAAGTGTTACATTTTGAATGATTTAATGAATATTTCAGGACATGAGAAATGGCAATTTGCAAAAATATTTGGGATATTAAGAGGAAAAATCTTCACTAAGATGCAAAATACCACTGGGTGTAGAAATGTCTCATTTACGAACTGTGGTAAAAATAGGTAGCAGGAACAGGGAGAAGGGGAAGGAGCTCAGAAATGCCAATGTTAACACTCTGCTTGCCATAACTCTGCCGATACTTCAGACAGAATGATAGGTAGAAAACTAGCTTGGGCATCAGCGCAACTACACGCTTTACAAATGGACTTTGCATCAGTTAATTCTCTATTACTAAAGATTACTGTTGTAGGTTGGGTCATGGTCCTACATTTAATTAATCTGAGGTTAAAGATTTCCATGGCTGGATGTACTAATTCAGAGTAATCAAGTATTGATTGTGTCTTTTACCAACAATGAAATAACAATAGTCAGCTTTTATTTGGTGCCCTGAGTCTTCTCAAATCCCAGAATAATCAGTGAAGCAGTTTCAGTGCTTAGTTGAAATATTATTCCTAAGTTTTAAAACAAATAAAAACTCAGTTTGTTCAATATCTTGTAGTAATCTATAATGAAAAAGAATTTAAAAAGAATATATATATATATATATATATATATGTATATAGCTGAATCAATTTGCTGTGCATCAGAAACTAACACAATATTGTAAATCAACTCTCCTTCAATTAAAAAAAGAACTCACATTGTCATTTATTACAATCAGAAGTTTTCTTCAGAATGTGAAAGCTCAAATTGAAGATTTCTCTCTGCCTTCATTAGTTCTATCATACACCAAGCCTGAGAATCTTTGCTTAGCAAAGCACAAAATTTGTACTTTGGGAAATGACTATATTTCCAACTTTAAATGAGGGAAATAGCCCAACCCTTGGTATAGATGGAGAAATTGACACCTTCTCCTCAGTTCTACCGCTCCCAATACACAGCTCTCACCCAAAGCCCCTTATTTATGGTTTCTTAGAGTCCTGTCTTTAAAACCATCCAATGTTCCAGGACAATCCAATATAATGAATTCACACTCTGCACAAGGCTTTCTGCTAAATGCCTGTAGATATTACTCAGAACAGTCTCTGTCTTTAAGTAGTTGATAATCCAACAGACATCAGAGAGATTTTTTTTAAAAAGTCTCTATATAACATTAGGAAGTTTGTGCTAGTTAGCAAGGAAAATGTTAACAATTTTCCAAGGAAGGGGCATTCTATTCTTGATGCTCTGCTCTTTTACTTTTATACATTCTCCCTGAGTAATTATATTCATGACTCAACTTCTATTATTGTCAACATGGTGATTGATTCCAGATCCGTCTATCCTGTCCAGATCGTGCCATCTGTATTTCTAAATCTCTAGTGACCAGCTTCAATCTCCTGGAAGATCCTGAAGTTTATGAAACATACAAAATCAAATTCAATAATGCCTCTCACTCTTCTCCTTCCTAAATTCTCCATCTCTGCAAATGGGTTAACCATGTTCCCAAAACCACAACTCCCCAGCCAGAAACCTTAGAATCACCCTCTATGCCTCACTCTGGTTTATCCCTCAACACCAGGCCCCAACAACACTATCTCTCTACCTTATAGGATGCCTCAGAGGACACAACTCCCTCTGCTCTACATCCATGTTGCTACCATCACTGCCTTATCCATTCATGTTCCTGAACTCGGTGGTTATTCACACTTGGATTTCAGTCTTAGCTCTGCCTTTTCCAGTTGGTGACCTTGGGCAACTTCTTACTTTCTGCTTCAGTTTCCTCAATGAAAAAATGGGGATAATAATATTCCTTATATGTCACATGGCTGATAGAAATCTTTGGAAAAAGCAATGTATATATAGCACTTTACAGAGCACCTAATAGATAGTAGGTATTCAATACATTATAATTGAAATTATTATTGTAATATAAGAACCACAGATTGGCTCTGATCTACCTTCAGAGCCTGATTTCTCATTTTCCACTCCATCTTTGCCCCAGGTCTATACTGAAGCCTCATCAGATTTTGTATGATTCCCTGAACTCATGGAACCCTTTCATATCCTCTATCCCACTGCATTTTCTGTTCCCTCTGTCTCAATTGTTCTCCATGTCTTACCATTATTCAGTGCTCTTATTCATCTTGAAATTTTACATACCTTAAGTTCACACTCAGATGTTACCTTCTTAGTAACTGATTCCCTACATCCATTTGCCATACCTCCCTCTGTATTCCTATAGAACACACACACACACACACAGAGAAGGGCAGTTCAGTTCAGTTCAGTCGTTCAGTCGTGTTCGACTCTTTGCGACCCTATGAACGGCAGCACGCCAGGCCTCCCTGTCTGTCACCAACTCCCAGAGTTTACCCAGACTCATGTCCACTGAGTCAGTAATGCCATCCAACCATCTCATCCTCTGTCATCCCCTTCTCCTCCTGCCCTCAATCTTTCCCAGCATCAGGGTCTTTTCCAATGAGTCAGCTCTTTGCATCAGGTGGCCAAAGGATTGGGAGTTTCAGCTTCAACATCAGTCCTTCCAATGAACACCCAGGACTGATCTCCTTTAGGATGGACTGGTTGGATCTGCCTGCAGTCCAAGGGACTCTCAAGAGTCTTCTCCAACACCACAGTCCATCTGCGCTAAGCTTTCTTTATAGTCCAACTCTCACATCCATACATGACCACTGGAAAAACCATAGCCTTGACTAGACGGACCTTTGTTGGCAAAGTGATGTCTATGCTTTTCAATATGTTGTCTAGGTTGGTCACAACTTTCCTTCCAAGGAGTAGGCGTCTTTTAATTTCATGGCTGCAGTCACCATCTGCAGTGATTTTGGAGCCCAAAAAAATAAAGTCAGCCACTGTTTCTACTGTTTCCCCATCTATTTGCCATGAAGTGATGGGACCGGATGCCATGATCAGTACTATATCATATTACAATTTTTTACAATTATCTGTTTTCAAGTCTGTTTCCTATTTGTGATGAACTCTCAGGTCACTTTGGTCCTCGTTTCTAAGGTAATATCTTACACAGAGTTGATGTGCAGTAACTGGTCATTTAAAGAAACACTTCCTAGCTGAGATAACCTGGGCACACTTTATTGAAGGATGTTTTAATGG
The DNA here is from genome assembly GCF_963930625.1 of Muntiacus reevesi. Classification (NCBI taxonomy): domain Eukaryota; kingdom Metazoa; phylum Chordata; class Mammalia; order Artiodactyla; family Cervidae; genus Muntiacus; species Muntiacus reevesi. The sequence continues at coordinate 125,647,550 of NC_089271.1, read as the reverse complement.
GAAAAGGCAGCAGAATGAAAAAGACATTTTTTTTTTCACAATCCCGTCATCTCCTCTCTGAAATGCTATCAGCACTCCCATCATCACACTACCATCCACCCCCACAAGACTAAACCTCCCTACTCTTAAACAACAAGCCCTATGACTGACTGAAGAAACCTTGGTGTCTACTAATTGAGCTTGAGTGAAATGCTCATGTAGTGGCAGGAAGGAAATAGCTGGGTTCAGATTGTAGAAGACCTTGAATTTTGAAGTTTGGACTTCACCCAGTAGACAATAAGGCGCCATTGGACACTATGTGGCAGGGTACACCATGATCCAAAAGGTATTTTTAGGAGATTCCCATGGATGGGATCTTCCCTGGAATTCCCTGGTGGCTCAGATGGTAAAGCATCTGCCTACAATGTGGGAGACCTGGGTTCAATCCCTGGGTCGGGGAGATCTCCTGGAGAAGGAAATGGCAACCCACTTCAGTATTCTTGCCTGGAAAAATCCCATGGATGGAGAAGCCTGTTAGGCTATAGTCCATGGGGTCACAAAGAGCCGGACACGACTGAATGACTTCACTTTCACTTTCATGGATGGGATGTACAGAAGTTTATTAAAGAATAAAGCCAATTCTTATAGAGGGACAGAAGAGAAGAAAGGGACCAAAATTTGTGGGAAATATCTATGTGGCAGTTATTATTGTAAAAGCACTTTATATATATATATAATCTCATTCAATCCTAGCAATAATGATAAATCCACCATAAAGTACTATCACTAATTCTAATGAGGAAGTAATGGCTTAGGGTGGTTAAAAAACTTGCAAAAGTAAAAAGGTGGTAAATAGAAGGGCTGGGGCTCCAATTCTAGTCTGCTTGATGTTAAAGTCTAGACTGGATATTCTTAACTTATTTATGTACCTTGGAAACACTTGAGGACAGAAATTCAACAAAATGAAAAAACAACCTATGGAATGGAAGAAGGTATTTGCAAACCATCTATCTAATAATGGGTTAGTATCCTACATATATTTATATATAAATATATAAAATTTATATTTAACATATGTGTGTGTGTGTGTGTATATATGAACAGTGAAAGCATTAGTCACTAAGTCTTTGCGACCCCATGGACTATAGCCCACCAAGCTCCTCTGTCCACAGAATTCTCCAGGCAAGAATATTGGAGTTGGTTGCCATTCCCTTCTCCAGGGTGTCTTCCTGACCCTGGGATTGAACCGAAGTCTCCCACATTGCATGCAGACTCTTTACCAACTTAGCCACCAGGGTAGACCTATATATGTAAATACATAAAATTTATATCTAACATAAAAAATTATATGTATATATATACATATATATATATGTTATATATACATAACTCATACAACTGAATAGCAAAACAAGTCTGACTGAAAAAAAATCTGAGTATAAACACTTCTTCAAAGAAGACATACAAATGGCCGACAGTTACATGAAAAAGTGCTCAGTGTCACTAATCATCAGGGAAATCTGAAGCTAAATCACAATAAGATACCACCTCACACTTCTTAGGAAGACTATTAGCAAAGGGATAAGTACTGATGAGGATACAGACAGAACTAACAGAACCCTGGTACTCTGCTGCTAGGAATGCAAATTGGCACAATCATTTTTGAAAATAGTATGAAGGTTCCTCAAAATATTAAAAATAGAACTACTTTATGATCCGGCAATCCTACTTCTGGGTATAAATCCAAAGAAGAGAAATCCGATCTCAAAGAGATGTCTACACTCCTGTTCTGTGCTGTGCTTAAGTCACTCAGATGTGTCTGACACTTTGTGACCCCATGGACTGTAGGCACCTCTGTCCATGGGGATATTCTAGCCAAGAATAGTGGAGTGGGTTGTCATTCCATTCTCCAGTGAATCTTCCCAACCCAGGGATTGAACCTGGGTCTCCCACATTACAGGCAGATTCTTTACCATCTGAGCCACCTGGGAAGCACATAGCTACTGTACTGAATACTTGAAATTTGCTTAAAGGGAAGATTTTAAGTATTCTCACAGAAAGGAATGAAGGAAAGGGAGGGAGGAAGGGAAAGTGAGAGGGAGGGAGGAAGGAACAAAGGAAGGAATGACAGGGAAAATGGCAACTTTGTGAGGTGGTATGTTAAATAACTTGATTGTGCTATTTCACAATGCAGGCATATATCAAAACATCAAACTGTACACACCTTAAATATATAGAATTTTTAATTTGTCAATTATCCCTCAATAATGATGGAAAAGCAAGCTCTCCAAAAACCTCATTCTAAGTGAAAGAAGTCATATACAGAAGAATAAATGATGCTTTTGAACTGTGGTGTTGGAGAAGACTCTTGAGAGTCCCTTGGACTGCAAGGTGATCCAACCAGTCCATCCTAAAGGAGATCAGTCCTGAATATGCATTGGCAGGACTGATGCTGAAGCTGAAACTCCAATCCTTTGGCCACCTGATGCAAAGAACTGACTCACTGGAAAAGACCCTGATGTTGGGAAAGATTGAAGGCAGGAAGAGAAAGGGATGATAGAGGATGAGATGGTTGGATGGCATCACCAACTCGATGGACATGAGTTTGAGCAAGTTCCAGGAGTTGGTGATGGACAGCAAAGCCTGGTATGTTGCAGTCCATGAGGTTGCAAAGCGTCAGACACGACTGGGCTACTGAACTGAACTGAAATACTGTACAATTCCACTAAAATGAAATTCTAAAAAAGGCAAATTTAATCTATGGTGACAGAAAGCAGATCAATGATTCCCAGATCAATGAGATTGGGGATAGGGTAGAACTGACAAGGAATGGGCCAAAAAAAAAAAAAAAAAATCTATCTTAAGGGGTTATTGGAAACATCCTAAGTCTTGAATAGCGGTGGTGATTTTTATGGGTTATGTATTTGTCAAAACTCATTAATTGTATGTACTTAAAATGGGTGAATTTTATTGTATGTAATTATACCTAAATAAAATTGATTTAAGAAGAAACAAAAAATGTCTTTCAGTTCCCTCAAAATTTGTTGCACAAATTTTCCAATTTAAATTTAGTAGTTAATTAGAAGAAATGCCAGGAGAGTTACTTTTAAGTGAAAAAGGATTATGTGAAAATATCAAGATACTTATTTAGAAAGACTCAGGTTTTATAAATGCACACTTATTTGGTATCTCAGAATCGACAATTTTATCACTTAGTACTTTTTTCTTTTTATGGTAATGGATCTAATACATTCTATTCACATTTTATTCTGTATATCCAAAGCAGAACATAAAGAGCATCTGATCCAAGACAAGTTTAATCATATAAGTGTCCAATGTACTTGTTAGGGGTGCTTTGACTTTAAGGTAAGAAATTCAGAATGCTTTCCAAGTTTGTTAATTAATAGCATCCCTAGACAAATATCTTCTTACTGCTGTGCCTGATTGCTAAATCTCTCTGCTTCAAGGCAACAGATGGCTTAAGTTCTCCCAGAATTAAAAAGGAAATAATCTAGAATTCCTTGTGATTCAAGGGACTAAATTTAATCAGGTTATCCTATTTTATAAGTTACAAATATCCTAGAAAAAATGAAGATGATCAAAGTGATTGCTATCTTCTAATCGCATGAGTAGTGTGTAATAGTCTTTATAGTACCAGTTGATGAAATACTGCTACCATAAAATCAGCATGTACTAAACCCAACCAAAGCCTTCAACAGTCTCTCTTCATGAACTTTTTCTTATGACAGCAATCTTCCTCTCTGGGCTTAGAAGATAATAGATTGCAGAGTTCCTTGAGCAGTCTTTAATAAGTTTAATTCAAGAGTAAGAGTAACAAAACTTTTTCTAGAAGTTTCATCTTAAGGTTCATTTGGTTCAGAGAACTTTTTTGGATTGTTCTCTGAGATTATATGAGTTTTATGCACTGCTGCTGCTGCTGCTGCTGCTAAGTCACATCAGTCATGTAAGACGGCAGCCCACCAGGCTCCCCCGTCCCTGGGATTCTCCAGGCAAGAACACTGGAGTGGGTTGCCATTTCCTTCTCCAATGCACGAAATGGAACGTGAAGTCACTCAGTCATGTCCGACTCCTAGTGGCCCCATGGACCACAGCCTACCAGGCTCCTCCGTCCATGGGACTCTCCAGGCAAGAGTACCAGAGTAGGTGCCATTGACTTCTCTGTTCTATGCACTAACACTATTTAAACATCAGTCTAAGCAATATTAAAATTTTTTTCTTCTTTACAGTGAGTTGTATGTCAGCATGTCATATGGTCCCCTCTAGATTGAAAGCCATCAAAGACAGGAATCAAAATGCCTGCATCCATTATATTATAAAAACACACTGCTCATAGATCCTCATCAAATGCTTAATTATTGACACTATCTGAACATCTGCCTGTTGTATGGGATATGCCAGACCAACATGGCCTTATAAAGTAGAGCCTGTTCCATATTGGTATTTTCTTTTCTTTTTATTAAAGTATTTATGTATTGATTTACAATGTTGTGTTAGTTTCAGGCGTACAGCAGAGTGATTCAGTTATATATATATTTATATTAATATTTCCTATTGTCATTCTACTCACTCAAATCTTTGTCTATTACTATATAACTAAAGTCAGGCAGGCTGCTTGCAAAAAAAAAGGCCTGTTTTTTTTTTTTTTAACACAAATATTTCTCCAAATCTCTGTCATCTGTATCTCTTCCCAATGTTCTGGCCTTTCCACTGCATTTTCCAAGAAATTCTCTTTGAATAGAGATTCATTTTTAGTTTGAAAGCACATTTTAATATTCTTTATTATTTCACAGTATCTTATAGTTCTTCAGTTACACTATTTTAGAATTACTTGTTTTGTGACACAGAAACAGAGAATCAAAATTTCTAAAAAATCAAGGAACATGAGTCTCAGCATCTTATACCAACTGCATACGTCATTCTCTACTCCATGCCCACCCACCAACATCCACACATACAGACACAAAATCCCAATCTGTAGCACAACTTTCTAACACTTGATATTTTGGTAGAGAGAGGAGACAAGTATACTAAAAAGAAAGGAAAAGGGTACATTATATTTTAATAATGTGACAAGGTCTAAGCAACAAAATTATTAAATATTTGGGTTATGTAAAGCAGTCATCCTCAGCCTATCTTTGAGCCTCACTCCATCACCCTGATCTATATCCCAGAGGGTATGAGATGACAAGAAGCTCGGAAATGGAGTAAAAGATGAGGTTGGCTTTAGGCACCATCTGGCATCCATATGACATAAAACTAGGAGCCACATGCTTATCACACATGCTTTTCTCACAAAGGAGTATCAGTCATAATTCATTTTGTTTGCTGGCCACCATTTCAAATTACATGATCTCTTACAGTTACAATGGTCATACTTAATCTCTAGTGATATATAGACATAGCCTTGTTATCATAGAATTTGTCCTGTTTTCCAGTAGAAAATGGTTTTCAAATGGCTATTTGTTTTTGGTAGGTTTCGTGATTTTGCTAACCCCATAAGACACTGGGGATGATGGATGAGAATAATTCTTCTAACAGTTTCCACAGTGATATACATACATTATGCACTCTTATAATGATGATTTTGGAAGACAAAAATCACCACTCCCCTCGGAGGCTAACACAATTGTATGCATTTTAAAAATAGTTCTCTTTTTTATGACTATAAAAGCAATACATTTCAATGAAAAAAAAACAAACACTTTAAATATGAGTAAAACTGGGAGAGAAAGAACCACGCAGTCTGGGTGGTAGAGGGACAACTAGGTTCAAGAATATCTGATACGGATTCTTTGTGCTGGGTTAAGGAAGAGCCAGACAGGGACTGAAGCAGGCAACACGATCAAAATACTGCTTCAGTGGGCGGCGTGGAACTGGTGCAGAAGGGCGTTTGTTACAGTGATGCCTGAAACATAGGAAAAAGGGAGTGGTGGTGGAAGATGGGGAAGAGCCCAAGATCTAGCCAGAGGTCAAGAAGAGTAAGGCAGGAGCGAAAAAGAGGCAGCAGGAGAGGGTGCAGTTCTGTATGAAGAACCCCCCTCCCCAGATCAGAAAACCTCACCCAGTGGCAAATCAACCACACTCAAGTTCTGCTCACGAAATGTGGATGGGCTTCAAACCTGGACTAAGAAGAAAGGTTTAGATTGGGTAAAGGAAGAAGTCCCAGATATCCTGTGCCTCCAAGAGACCAAATATTCAGAGAACAAACTACCAGTTGAACTTCAAGAGTTGTCTGGGTTATCCCATCAGTACTGGTCAGCTTCTTCAGACAAGCAAGGGTACAGTGGTGTGGGCCTCCTCTCCCCTCAATGCCCACTCAATGCCCTTTCCTATGGCATTGGTGAGGAAGAACATGATCAGGAAGGCTGAATGACTGTGGCTGAACATGATGCATTTGTGCTGGTGACAGCCTCTGTGCCTCATGCAGGAGGAGGTCTGATAAATCTGAAGTACTGCCAACACTGGGATGAAACTTTTGCAAATTCCTGAAGGGTTTGGCATCCCACAAGCCCCTTGCGCTATGTGCGGACCTCAACATGGCTCATGAAGAAATTGCCCTTTGCAACCCAAAGGGAAATGAAAAGAATGCTGGCTTCACTCCACAAGAGCAGCAGGGCTTTAGGAAACTGCTGCAGGCTGTGCCACTCAATGACAGTTTCCGGCATGTCCCTCTATCCCAACATGGCCTACGCCTACACCTCTTGGACCTATAGGACGAACACGCGATCCTAAAACGTTGGTTGGCTCCTTGATTATTTTTAGTTATCTCAGTCTCTGTTGCTTGCATTGTGTGACAGCAAAATCCATTCCAAGGCTCTGGGCAGTGACCACTGTCCCAATACCCAATACCTAGCCCTATGACACCTCTCCCAAATCACACTGAGCCTGGGAAATAAGCCCACCAAGCTAGCTTTAAACTTCTTACCCCAAAACTTCTTTAATAACTGGTCTCTAGAGAAATTTGCACTGTATTTCCCTTCTAAACTATGGAATCCTTTAACCAGGCTTCTAATAACAGATGTTGAGTTCTCAAGGAAGGTGTTTGTGTAGGGGCAGTGCTTTTTTTTTTTTTTACATTAAACAAAAGTTATTGATATTTTCTTTGAACTGTCCATATGAAAATAAAGAGCCATAGTTTTAAAGAAAATCTGATATGATATACAACCCATGGAAGGAAAAAACAGTGCTTTTATATTTGAAAGGATTATTTGGATATGGTTATATCAATATGCTTCCATCAAAACAGCCATGTCAGGCAGTCATATCAAAACATTCTGCTTTGAGATGGAAACTAGTGAAACATAAGAGGCAAAGTCTGGGTAAGACATGGTAAATGAGGCATGTTCTTGAGAGGTCTATGTCATTTTGATCAATGTTGGGGAAGCTAGCAAAAGGATCTGATAAGCAGCTGCAGTGTAATTGAGATTTCATTCATTTTAAAAATCAAATTCTGCATCAGATTTTAAGATATTCATAAATCATATTTCAAAGTGTTGAATTATATACAAGAATATTAATTGATTTTATAACAAATTGATAACTACTCATTGCTAGACACTGCTCATTACTCTTTATATAATTATCATAGGAGCCCAGAGTAGTAGTTACTATCCCATTTCACAGTTAATAAAGGAAAACTATGGGCTCAGAGAGGTTACAGAATTACAAGGTCATGCATGCGTGCTAAGTTACTTCAGCCGTGTCTGACTCTTGAATGAATTGCCGTGCCTTCCTTCTGGGGATCTTCCTGACCCACGGATAGAACCCCATCTCTTATGTCTCCTGCACTGGCAAGCAGGTTCTTTACCACTAATGCCACCTGAGGGGGTGGGGGGCGGGCTTCCCTGGTGGCTCAGATGGTAAACAATCCGCCTGCAATGTGAAAGACTTGGTTCCATCCCTGGGTTGGGAAGATCCCCTGGAGAAGGACATGGCAACCCACTCCAGTGTTCTTGCCTGGAGAATCCCCATGGACAGAGTAGCCTGGCGGGCTACAGTCCATGGGGTCAGAAAGAGTCAGACACGACTGAGTGACTAAACACAGCACAGAGCCACCTGGGAAGCCCTGAACTACAAGGTTATATGGAATTAAAGGGTTATCATAGGTATATAGCACTGATTCATCTCATAAAAAGATAGGAACTTATTTTGATGTACTTTCTCATATAGTTACTATATCTTATAAATGCATTTCTAGGTTTAGCCTATTCTTTCTGTAATACTGCAAAAAAAAAGTTTCATTTAAATTGAAAGTGAAAAAAATAAAAGGCCTTAAACATTCATAAACGATTAGTAGGAACATAACAGGAATATAATTATATTGCAAGATTTCTACACATGTAGAATGATACAATTGCTTTCCATAGTCATTGGCCTTTTTTTTTTTTCCAGCAGAAATATGTCAATATTAAATCACAGTGAAGTAATTGATTGTATTACAACCTAAAGCTAAAAGTATATTATACAATTGAATCTATTTAAGTCCTCTTTTTAAAGCATAATTTGCACCTGAATATCTTTACCAGTCCCTACACTTAGCAACAGATAGTTCAAATGTGAAGCAATATCATTTTTCAATTTTGGTAGTTGAATTATTTTATATATAAGGTTGTGGAAAAATTGTAGCTTTAAAACCCATAATTTTATGAATGTGTGGGTGCAAATAACTTTATTTTTTCCATTAAATACGTGTATAGATTGTTCCTATATGAAAATCATTACTATAATTTATAAAATAGCATTAATATAATCAACACAATTCTGTACATTCTGATATTGCTCATGAATTTAATTTATTCCAGCATGTTAAATCAAGCAATTTAACAAACTAAACACATACTTTATCTTGATGAATAGTATTACACAAATCTGCTCCAATGTATTACAATATAACCATTATTATCAAACATATTCTCCACATTTATTTAAAAGCTATGCAATGTAATAGTTAGAACAAGGCAGATGTACATTTGAATATTGGCTCTGCCACTGAGTGGCTGTTATGTCACTGGAGAAGCTCCTTAACATCTCTAAGGTTGAGTTTCTTCCTCCATAAAAATAGGGGTAAAAATAACTACCATACAATGTTGTTGTGAAATTGTTGTTAAATAAGTTTACATACATGATGGTGTTTAGCCCAGAGCAGGCGCTCAGTGAATGTAGGTATACTTCCTTTCTCAAAATATTACATGACTAATTGGGAGTGGGGTGGTTCCAAGTATTCAGTTAAAAAGGCTTATCTCTGTGTTTTAACTTAACTACCCTATATAAGCAACCAGTTCTCAACATTGTTTAAAAGCAGTTAGTGCAAAAAATACATGTCACCTATTCTTTATCAATTGTCACAAGAATTTAGTGACATGCTTTTGGGACTGGACTAAAAAACCCCGGGTTTTCTTCAAAATGACTATGAATGTGCATGCAGTTGAAGGATGGTAACAATAAAAAAAGGAATGCTGGGTCATTAGGTCCATCTTCTGGCTTTTCCATGGTTTAAAAAGATAGATAAAACAATTATTACACAAATCACTTGGGTGCTGTGATGAGAGAATGAGATTAGGAAGGAGCTTTATTACCAACCTATAAATGTGTCATAAAAGTACAGTCATTTTATTGCTTTTTCTATTTCAAGCAGCTGTCATTTTAGTCATATGTGTTTTCTGCCATCCATGATACATAACTATGTATTGTCAGTATTTCCAACCAATTAACAGGCCAGGAAATTAAAAGGCAGAATTTCCTAAGTCCAAACTCAACGTTTTTAAGAGGCTAATGCAATTTTTTAAAGTTCATTTAAGTAATAAAAAGTCACTTGATTCATGTTTATGTCTCTTAGTCTAACCTAGTGAATTGTAGACATCTTAAAGTGGAAATAATTTCTCAGCCTCTTTTGACAGTTGCTGAATATTTCTGTCTGTGTTCTACATATTAACCAGTGTCTTGACATAAAGTATTACTTACTTTAAAGAACTAGGTCAAAATAATCTTTAATTTTTCTTTCAAATGGATACTTCAAACTCCCACTCAGGGTAAATAACACTGTTAATGATGACCTGTACAATTATAAAACATTTCAGAATCATTCAATCGTGTTATTGAAAAGGGTGGTCAAGATATTGTTAAAAAAAAAATGTCAAACTGATTATTGAAGTGCAATGAATGGTTTTTGACTTGCATTGACTTATATCTCAATAATTCTGAGTAAGAGAGACACATAATCTACCTTAAATAAATGTGTTCCTTTGATTATGCCAAGAAATCAACAAAATGACCTCATCAGATTTGGCTAATAATAGACTAGTGAAGAAATAACTTTAAACAAGTATCCAATACAACCCCAGATAATTTTATACCAAACTTAAACACATGATTCTTTAAAATGACTATTTAGAAGTTATTTAAAAAGTCTCTTTGGAAGTACAGTCCTATGATTAATTCATTTTTTAGTAGAGAATTCCTATAAAAATAACCTCTCTTGCTACATCTGAGCCAGTGCTCATCTTATTTGTAATATGCCCAAATTTCAAGAAAACAAGGGCACTTACAGGGCCAAAAAGGCAGTTTGAGGTTTACCTTTTCCAAGACTTTAGATGCCAGAGTGCTTTAACATTGCCCAGCTGTTCCAATTACTTCCACATGTCTTAAATTTCCCCTTCATGGCGACCTTGATGTGCCTGTCTAATGCACAGGTACACTCTCTTGAGTAGGCAGGTTCCTCCCACAGCATAGTTAGGAACTTAGTGGTATAGAATCAATACATCATAAGGACCGTTTGACTCACTTTGCAGGAAGGCAGCTAAACCTGACATCTGTAGTCACCATTACTTTCCAACCAACAGGAATCTTTAAAGCATATCAAAAGATGTCATTCAAATACTATGGCTACAAATAAATGAATCCCTTTAGGAGACTATGAGCCTATATGCCAGTCCCAAAGCATTGCTTTTTTCCCATTTTAAACCCCAAAATACAATTTTTAAATAGTTCAAACTGGCTGTTTCTAAACTTTTATTTTATTGCACACTAAGCCTTCAGAAATAATTATTCATTGAAAACTAATTTATGTGTAATGTGAGTCTAGGAGATTATCACACTTATCTTACCATTTATTTGAAAATACTTTATTCCAGGAAGACTCCTTCTGTGTCACATTTAATTGCCTTTGAAGCTCCTGCCATTTGAATCTGTCTTCTGGAACATGCATTTCATCATTATTTTTTAGCCTTGTTACATCAATCACCACAACTGCTATAGAAGATTTCTGGGCTGTGAAGTGATAATTTGTTCCAGTGGTATTAATGAGGCAAGCAGTGGTCTTGAGGGAGGTGACAGCCCATTGCTTTACAGACAGCACCAGATTAAGGTGCTGGACAATATACGAGGCTTTAAGCATACACTCTAGAGTCTTTGGAGTGTTTTATAACTTTCCTTATCAAACTTAACAAAGAAGAGATACTTTTGACACATTATGTACAATGAGCTAGGCATATCTAATCACCAAGGGGGGGAGCATTAATAAGTGTTGCTCAACTTACCTTGAGTTACAGACACATAAGAGAAACTTTGTACTGCTCCCAACTTGAAGGCTCCCTAATGCCTTATAAGCTCTGAATTGGTCTATTTCCATTACCATGGTTGTAATGGCATATCCCTAGCCACAGAGGAGTCTAATTCCCTGAAGTGCAGCCAATGAAAACTTGTATTTCTGGGAATTAGTTCTCAGAACTAGGAACGCCGATTTGTTGTTGTTATAATACCATGCCCATGAATACCGCCTCTAGGAAGCAGTACATCTGGAAACAACAGATGGTACATGTGGAAATGGGTTGGATGGAGTATTTTAATACCCACATATCTCTAATTCAGTTCTACAAGTCTGATTTCAATGTTTTCTCAGATTATAGAGTGCTTCAGAATTGGTAAGACAGGCCTAATTCATATTATTGTTACTATCAACAGCACCAGATGAAAGCCTAATGTTGTAATGTCATTGTCTATGAACTCTCATTTGACCACATATACGCACAGGCAACAATCTGGACTTAGCTTTTAATAACGGAACAGGTCAGTCCAGTGTGCTTCCTTATCTTTTTACCAACAATCACAGAACATAAATTTATTTTAAGATGAAACTATCCCAGTGTGCTACTCTCCTTAATATAGGAAGAAAACATTTAAGCTCTTTCACACACTGTCTAAACAGTTTATCTCCCTCCACCTTCAATAGCTACCAGAACTATTATAGTATTGGAGAAATTTCACTTAATATGGTAGGAGAACAGCTTTGCTAGAGAAATACTTCCTTCTTGTGCTTCAAGAAGGCTGAAATAAGATGTTTGAGATATGCCGGCATTTAAAGAAACATACCATCTGAATGGTAGGAAAATAACTTTTAGAAGTTTAGAATTTCATATTCTGTACTTTGTTAGTGCAACTTAGCTAGAATTAGGATAGTACTGTACCATCTATCAAAAGAAAATGATCTCTCAACATAGATTAGAAGAATTAATATTGTGAAAATGATCATACTACCCAAGGCAATCTACATAACCAATTCAATCCCTATCAAAACACCAATGGCATTTTTTCACAGAACTAGAACTAATAATTCTAAAATTTATATGAAAACAGCCACAGCAACCTTGAGAAAGAAGAAGAGAGCTGTAGGTATCATACTTCCTGACTTCAGACTATATTGCAAAACTACAGTAATCAAATCACTATAGTACTGGCACGAAAACAGACACATATGTCAATGGAATAGAATAGAGAGCCCAGAATAAACCCACACACTTATGGTGAATTAATCTACAATAAAGGAGATAAGAATAAACAAAGGAGGAAAAGACACTCTCTTTAATAAGTAGGGTTGGAAAAACTGAACAGCTACATGTAAAAGAATGAAATTAGAGCATTTTCTCACACCATGTACAAAAATAAACTCAAAATGGATTACAGACCTAAATGAAACCATAAAACTTTCAGAAGAGAACATAGTCAGAACACTCTTTGGCATGAATTACAGTAATATATTTTTGAATCTGTCTCCTAAGGCAAAAGAAATAAAAGCAAGAATAAATGAGATCTAATTAAACTCAGAAGCTTTTGCACAGAAAAGGAAACCATCAACAAAATGAAAAGACAACCTATTGAATGGGAGAAAACATTTGCAAATAATATGACTGATAGGGATTGATATCCAAAATGTATTAACACCGCATGCAACTCAATATAAAAAAATAAACAATGTGATTAAAAAATAGGCAGAAGATCTGAATTTTTCAAAAGACATACAGATGACCAACAGGCACATGAAAAGATGCTCAAAATTGATAATTATCAGGGAAATATAAATCAAAACCACAATAAGGTATTACCTCATACCTGTCAGAATGGTTATCATTAAGAAGACTACAAATAATAAATGCTGGCAAAGATGTGGAGAAAAGGGAGCCCTCATACACTGTAGATGGAAATGTAAATTTGTCTAGCCACTATGGAAAACAGTATGGAAGTTCCTCAAAAACCTAAAAGTAGAACTACTATACAATCCAGCAATTTCACTCCTGGGTATATATCTGGAAAAAAGGAAAACACTTATTCAAAAAGATAAATAAATGCACCCAAATGTTCACAGCAGTATTATTTACAATAGCCAACATATGGAAGCAACCCAAGTGTCCATCAACAGATGAATTGATAAAGGACATGTAGCATATAAATATAAAATGGAATACTATTCATTATTTAAAAAGAATGAAATTTTGCCATTTGCAATAACATGGATGGACTTGGAGGGTATTATGCTTAGTGAAATAAGATAGAGAAAGACAAATACTGTATGTTTTCACTTATGTTTGAAATCTAAAAAAGGAAACAAATGAATTTAAAAAACAGAAATAAACTCATGGATATAGAGAACAAATTAATTGTTACCAGTGAGAAGAGGGAAGTGGGGAGAGGCAAGATAGAGTAGGGAATTAATAGGTATGAACTACTATGTATGAAGTAAATAAGCCACAAGAATATATTGTATAGCACAGGGAATATAGACAAATTTTATAATAACTTTAAATGGAGAATACTTTATAAAAGACAACTGAAACTAACATAATACTGTAAATCAACTATATTTCAATAAAACATTTTAAAACTCTCAACTATAAGAATAGAAAAAAAAATGAATGTTTGTTGAATATTACAAATTGTGGCACAGTGGTAAAGAATCTGCCTGCCAGTGAAAGAGACACAGGAGATGTGGGTTTGACCCTGGGCTGGGAAGATCCCCTGGAGTAGGAAATGGCAACCCACTCCAGTATTCTTGCCTGGAGAATACCATGGACAGAGGAGCCTGGTGGGGTCACAAAGAATCAGACACGACCGAGCACAGCACAAATCAACCAATGCACCATTTAATGTGGTACAAAGGAAAGGAAGTCCGATCCAAGTGGCTGCAAGTCACTCCAGATATAAAATATAAGGGGCAGCCTACTGTCATCTATATTCAGTACTGCATTCACTTAGATAAAAAGGAAGGGAGACTCTCTATCCCCCCTGTCTTGGATCACTTCAGGAACCCCTTAGTTCAATGGGAAGCAGGATCCTAGTCCTTGACCTTTCAATTTGTGGTCAATGTGGACAAATGGATTTAAATTCTGAGATGAGTCTGCATTGTCTTTCTGGACAGTACAACCTCCTTTGTTGAAGAGGTAGTTATGAGGGGAGAGCAGACAAAAGATTCCATGCACTTTGTTATCACAATCACACCCTAAACACATTCAAAGTAACTCTATAATTTATGCCAATGAAGAAAAGACCCTGATGGTGAATAAACTTCTATTAATAAATACACATTGAATACAACAAACGGCATCCAAGATCTTCACCAAAAGCTTGTTATTCTTGTTTGTTCTCTCTCTCCTTCCTTTATTTCCTTCCTTCTTTCCTTTTTCTCATCTTTCCTTCCTTAGCAAAAGAAATTAACACTAAATAAACTGATCTATTACACAAACATAGCAATTTGCTAGAACATCTTTGATAGATGGTTTAAACATTTTAAACATTCACTATAGTAATGAAATAATACTTTTATTTCTAGTTCAGAAAGAATAGCATAGTGTTTAAAAGCAAACCACTGAAGTTGGACGGAGTTCAACTCCAAATTACTAGTTGTGTTACTCTGAGCAAATTACTTCTCCTTTCTTTATTGGTAAAATAAGGACAATGATGATGCTGACCTTAGTGGGTTACCATGAAAATCGAATGAGTGTGCTAGAGATTGCTGAAGCTCACCAAGATCTAGATTTCCTTTGTTGTCCTCTTCCTCAAAACACAGGTAGACTCTATTTCTCAACTGTTAAGTATAGCCATGTGATTGATTAGGTTCAGAATACTGAAAAGTGGTAAAGTACCACTTTCACTCATAGGCCCTAAAAATCCTCCCTTTGGCAACCTTCACTCTTTTTTAATCATCCACTGGCTAGACTCCTAGGACTCAGAGGAAATGAGAGCCACAAGATGGAAAGGGTCTGTGTTTTGAATAATTACATGGAAAAGAGTTCCTTTCACTGACCCTCATGGAATTGTGATGTGAATGCCAAATAAGTATTTATTGTGAGAAGACACCAAAATATTTGATGACTGCTGCTAAGTCACTTCAGTCATGTTCAACTCTGTGCGACCCCATCCCTGGGATTCTCCAGGCAAGAACACTGGAGTGGGTTGCCATTTCCTTCTCCAATGCATGAAAGTGAAAAGTGAAAGTGAAGTCACTCAGTCATGTCCAACTCTTCACGACCCCATGGACTGCAGCCTACCAGGCTCCTCCGTCCATGGGATTTTCCAGGCAAGAGTACTGGAGTGAGGTACCATTGCCTTCTCCAATCTGATGATTACAAAGAGATAATTCATTTAAAGTGTCTATTACAGTGTCTGGTACATCCAAAAAAGTGCTTAATAAAACTTGGTTGCTACGATGAACCTATTTGCAGAATACCAATGGAAACACAGACATAGAGAACAGACTTATGGACACGGCTAGTGGGGAGGAAGGAGAGGGTGGGATGTATGGAGAGAGTAACATGGAAACATACATTTCCATATGTAAACTAGATAGCCAACGGGAATTTGCTGCATGACTCCATGACTCAGGGAACTCAAACCAGGGCTCGGTAACAATCTAGAGAGATGGGATGGGGAGGGAGTGAGAGAGATGTACAAGTGGAAGGGGACATGGGTAAACCTATGGCTGACTCATGTTGATATTTGGTAGAAACCAACACAATACTGAAAAGCAATTATCCTTCGGTTAAAATAAATTTTAAAAAATGTTAGTTACTCTAAGCATTATTGTGGTGATACTCTTGGAGTGTGTTATGGACTCAATGTTTGTGTCCCCCCGGATTCTTATGTTGAAGCCCTAATCCTAGTTATATTTAGCTATATTTAGATATAAGGAAATAATTAAGGCTAAATAAGATCACAAGGATGGGTCCTGACCCAACACAGTTGATACCATTATAAGCAGAGACACCGGAAAATATTACACAACTGCTCAAAACAGAAACAAAAACTGAAATCAAATAACAAAATGCTAGTAAATTGTAGTATTATCAATGACAAGGTTCATTATCTTCATTAATGATACAAGAATAAGCTAACAAATTTGGCATAATTACTTTAAAATGAATTACTTTAGATAACATCAAGTGTCAACATGAAGATCAGTCTCCTTAGGTGAGATAGTATTATGTATTTTTATTATTCTGGAAAATTAAAATAGAACATGTATACTATAAAATATTTACCTTGTCATACTTAATTGAAATAATTTTTCTAAAAAGGTCATTACGAGTGACTACATTCATTTGTTTATGGTCATTGATCCATTCATTCAGTAAACACATGTTGAGCATCCATTATATACCAGTCATTATTCTGGGTGGTGGGAATGCAATAGTGGAAAAAACAAAGTCCTTGCCCCCATGGAGCTTTCATTATAGAGGGGACTAGGCACACACACAATAAAGAAACAAGCAAGAATTATGAGAACTTTTTGTCAGACTTAAACGGTGCCCTCCTCTTTCTTGGCCTTATTGCTCCAGAATTCTTTAGGACAGTTTTTTCAACCCCTTACTCCTGCCCTCAGGGTTCCAAGTGAAAACTCTCTGGTTCACTGCTTCCACATCAAGATAATCCTTAATGCATGTACAATGGCATTTGTTGCTCAGTCGCTCAGTACAATGGCATAATGCCAACAAAAGTAATTAGCAGCTTGTCAAGAATCCCTTAAAGACCTTGACTCCTTCCTCTCTCACTCGCCCAAGGGCTTATGTCTGCCTTTATTCCAGAAAGGGCACCAAATCATAGTCGATACTATAAAGAATACCACTGTCTGAGTTGAAACCGGTGTAGTAGGCAATGTGCATCAAACTAAATGACAACTAGGGGTACAAGGCAAATATTTTAAAATAAATAATTTTTTTTTAAGTTGCAAACAGGGACTAATTTGGTACTTAACACTGTATTTACCAGATTCACTGGAATTTACCATAATCTAAGATCCCTTTCTGGGAAATCTACTGTCCTTAGGGACTAAGAAATGGAGAAAAAGTTCTATTCAGACACCAATTGCTTTCCTCTATTTTAAATGTTAAAAGCTGCTTTGATGGAAGTCAGCCTATATTCTGTATTTCATTGCCAAGAAAGAAGGAATTCTAAGAAAAAGTCCAGATACACTGAAGCTCAGAGACACTAGATATCATCTGATCTTCAAATGAATGAGTATTTATATTTATATGGCCTCAAAGGGAAAATAATAAGAGCTCACTCCAGGATTCCAGTCTGTGTTGCAATTCTAGCATCAGTAGTTAACTGCTTCACCTGAGGAAGTAGCCCAAACCAGTACTCTTAAACCAAATATATCAGAAAAATTGTTTAAAATTAAGGCAAAGGAAGGAAAATAGATTCCCACTATGGCTGTGTTATTAAGTAGACAGGCCTATCTGTTTTGAATCTGGGTCGAAGCTCTATCACCTGTTTCTTCTTGTCTGACATGAATATGCTTGGATTCCACTCCTGCCTATACCCTTTGGCTGTGCTTGATCCTCTGGAAGAATTTCTCTCTCCCATCTACACAAACTAACTATGCTTCCATTTGTGTCCTTATCATGGCTGGACTTCTTATATTGCCTCCCAGCTACCTTGAAATTCCCAATTGTGAGACAGGTCCTCTGGTCTGGACGGACACTCGGACCTCAAGTTTGCTCAGCAAGATCAGGCATCATCTTGCCCTTCTGTACAGTGATCCACAAAACCTGGCACTTACTCTTAAACTTGAACACTCAGAGGGCAGAAAATGTGTCTCTGTAATTCTCTTGGCATAGCACACATGCAGTTAAGTGCTTTTTGATTATGATAACTGAATGTGCTCAAAAGTTCTCATAATGGAAACAAATTAAGTCCCTTCACAATGAAATTTATGAAGGCCTAGCAGATTAATACTACCTCAGAGTGGTGGAAGAAAATGCCTTTTCACCACTAGTAGAAATGAATCACCCTCAACTAATAGGGCAATCTCTTTAAGAACAAGGTAGAAGAGGAAAGAAGATGGGGGAGGAGAAGCAGAGAAGACCCTGAATAGCAAAAGCTACATAGAGACTTACAGAAAACAAATAAGACTCTTACTAACCCTCACTGCCTTCAACATCCTTTATCTAGATTCACTTGTTAGTACAATTTCCTTGGAAAACTCAGGAGAAAATACGGCATTGGGTGAGTATTCTATGAACAGGATTGCAAATTGTTTTTGCAATAATTGTTTTTTTTTTCAATCACTGAAAGTTGCTAGATTTACTCCTTAATACAATTTTTTCAAAGCCTAAATTATATACCGCTCAGAGTAAAAAGATCATTCTATGTGTGTGATTTGTTTTAGGTTACTGGGGATCTGACCATATCTAACACAGGCCTATAAAACAATTTCTGCGTTGTTGGCTCTCAAATGTTTTGCAGCAATGATTGAAAGACACGGAATAGGAAGTTTGAAAATTAAAGTTCTCATTATACTGATAAATAATTGATTACATGCAGGATTTTAGATTACCTGGATAACTACTAAATAATGTCTATCAAACCCTGGGGCTAAATATCTTTTTTCATTCCCTGAATATGCATTACTTTTACCAACACTCAAAATGAGGGGAAACGTTTGTTTCTGTAAACTGAGCATTGCGTTAATAAGAGTTCTACAAGTGAAGGTATGTAAGAGAAACCCAAGGAAACTCTAGAATGAAGTTATTAACATTGTAATATATGTTAATCACCTTCTACTTTTCAAGGAGATTCAAAAGATCATTGATGAGCTCTCACCCCAAAGAAAGAGGTGGAGCAGCACCTGATTTTTGGGAGAGTTCAACACTATGGAATTCCTATATTTTTCCCCCAAAAAGTGATGCATAAAATGCATAAATGCAGTTTAATTTGTATGTCTTCATAAATCTTAGCCTATAAATCAGATTACAAATCAGAAAAAAAAAATTCTTGCTTAGGCCATGTGTCCCAATCTTCATTTTGCAATATATGAGACTCATGTTGTTTGTTTAGTCACTCAGTCATGTCCAACTCTTTTTTGCGACCCCATGGACTATAGCCCACCAGGCTCCTATGTTCATGGGATTTCCCTTGTAAGAATACTGGAGTAGGTTACCACTTCCTTCTCCAGGGCATCTTCCCTACCCAGGGATCAAACCTGCATCTCCTGCATTGGCAGGCAGATTCTTTACCGCTGAGCCACCAGGGAAAGGGCCAGGTAAATAGGCGTGAATTCTACTCATAAAACATTTTAAAGGTTTATGGTGCTAGAATACTATGATTTAATTTGATTGAGGTTAGTTTATATTTTTGTAGTTATTCTTCAGACCTTAAGAATGGGAAGATAGACTGCTAAGAAGTTTAAGTTTGAGAAACAAGATTCTTTTGTTATGATAGCCTCCATTCAATTGATAAACCTAAATTCTCAGTGGTAGGCAACATTTTCTTGCCCTCTTGGAACTGGAAAGCCTTCTGAGAGAGATAACCAAGTTAACTATTGAGCAGAGAAGAGGACTTGTCAAGGTCCCATAAGTTCAAAATCCATTCTTGTATCATTGTTATTAATATTTCTAGAAAATTCACTACCTGCTCGTTATTATTTTGATATATGCTTTCACTTATTTCATTTAATCCTTAAAATAGCTCTGTGAAGTTGGTTCTTTTATTTGATTTACTTCACAGAAGAGGACCCTGAAGTTCAGAGAGGTTAATTAACTTGCTACAGGTCACACAGGTGATGGGTAGAAGAGGAAGACTTCAAACTTCAAACCTAGGATTCTCCAATTCTGAAATCCAATCTTACCAATATGTCAAAAATGACCAGGAAACAAATCAGTTGAACCTAGAAATATATTCAAATCAGAAGCTGTATTTGTTTCAGAGCCTTATTTTAAATACGCCAGGGTTCTCAAAGTATTAGGAAAGTGTAATATAGAAAAGAACTGTGGGCTTTGGAGTCAGAGAGACCTGAGTTCATAATTCAGTGTTTAGAACAACTAGCTATGTGACTGAGGGCTAGTTATCTGACTTGGCCAAGACATATTTCCCTCATTATAAGTGAAGTAATAATGATACCTGCCTTGCCAGATCATTGAGAGAATTAAATGAGATAATATATGTAAAGTGCCTACCAGTTCCTGGCACCTAGTATACACCCAATAAGTAGTCTAAGTGGTATTGATTATTATTGTGTATGGAGCCATAGTGGCCTGCAAAGACCTCTCAAGTGGTGTCTGGGCTGGCTCAATATGCAGGTCACACAAGATTGTGGGTTTTAAAAGTGTCATTTTGACCACTTTAAAAAGCAATAAAAACATTTTAAAATGAGGCCCAGTAAATAATAGCTCTTTACCCAAGCAACAGGACAATAACTTTTTTTAATGTGTGGTACTAAGAGTAGAAAAAGGAAAATAAATGGTGTCTTTTGCCTCCAAGTGGTCTCTGGCATAAAGTCTCAAAATGTTCGAGAGGGAGACATATACACCACATGAGCCAGAGGCACATCTTATTTCATTTCTTAAGTTTTTATGCATTTTTAAGGCTTGAAAAATCTCCAATAATCATCAAATGTAAAGCAAAAGGCCTTTCCCTTCTAAGATCATGTCAAGCAGCCCCCTGGCTCCAGGCACATTTGCCTGAGAATCACGCTGAACAGATGGCCACTGATTCCCCAGCTTTCTTTAGTAATTTGTGCAAGTGTTTGGCAACCTTCTCTGTCAGGGAGTGCTTCCTCATTATATTGGACTCTAGAAGAGTTACTCCCCACCTTCCATAGATTATTTGATGCCACATTTATTTTTTTAAAGACATTTTCTAAGAGAAGGTTATTAAGGTATGTTTAATTAGAGCTTCTACCTTTCACTGTCACAAAAACACATAACTCATGATTAATAGCTCAAAGAGATTTCTTCATGCTGAAAGCCTGTCCTTGCCAATTTTAAATCACACATAGTATCCTATTTTTATCTGTCTCTGTGTTAAAGTCCAGAAACTCAATCAGTTTTTTTCATTGCCCCTCCTCTGATAGATCTTCTCATAATCTCATGCATTGAGATGGAAAGAACAATGTTCCTAAATTCAGTTTAATAAACACCTTCAAGACATATGCATTAAGAATCAATAATTAAATGCTGCCCCTGGTATAAAGAAATGGCACTACGTACACACCTCAGGGAGAAAGCACGGGCTCAAAAGATTTTTTATTTCTTTATTTTGCAGAAGCAGAGATGGATTTCAGTGGTTCAGTAAGTATTTTTCCCAAGGGAAGATATCTGTAAGCTACATGTTTAAGATTTGGGAAGCAAGGCTAGAGGAAGCAAAGAAGGCAAAATGAATTGAATGGAACATGGCTCACTTCAGCACATAAATCTCCAATCTTCACTCTATATGAGTAACCGCCTTCTCCCATTACCTTGGCTTCTCATTGTGTCTTGGGATTCATCTCTACTCATTTAAAAAGGTTAAATGTGTACATGCAAGAATATGGCTGATGGATGAATCTCACAAACACAATATTGAAAGAGTACAAACTATGATAAAACTAATGTATGATGTTAGAAGACAAGATGGTGGTTAACCTTGAAGGGATAGTAACTGGAAGAAGGCATGAGGGGAGCTTCCAGGGTATTAGGGATATTCAGTTTCTTGATCTGTGCGTTGACTACATGGGTACGTTCAATGTATGAAAAATCATTGGCCTGCACAGTTATAATAAGGGAGCTTTTCTATATTTATATTAAAACTTTGATAAACACCATTTTTAAAAGGCAGATGTAAGGACTTTCTATATATATGATTTGCTCAAATCCCTCATCCCTGTCTGAATGGATGACACTAATGCTAACCAAGTGATTAGAGACACAGCCAATGTGGCAATACATTTCTTACATGTTTTCTAAAGTGAAACAATGGCTTCTGTGGCGCCTTTGTAATCATGGGTGATAAAGTTCCACTGCTTTCTTCATTTATCCATCCATCAAATATTTACTGAACACCTTTTATGTGCAAAACGCTGTGTAAAGCCCTGGGGATACCAACGGTGACTGAGATAGTCAGTCACCTGAGACAGTCTGATGGGAAGACATTCAGTAAAGCATAAAATGATTAAACAAAATAAGTGTAGGTTGTGATAAGTAAAATGCAGAGAATAAAACAGAGTGTTAAGTGAGATAATAGGAGGGATGTTTTAGACAGGATAGTTGGGGAGGGCCTCCCTGAAGTGACAGGTCATCATTATCCATGAAGTTTAGGAGACTCATCATATACAAAGGCTCTGAGGAAGAAAAGCTGGAGCAAACACAGAGTGGTGAGCCCTCCCCAAGCTGCTGCTAAACCTGCTGACACTGGGGAGAGGCAAGAGGTAGTATCTAGACGCAAAGCACTTCCAGGGAAAACTCTCCATGAAAGTGATATGCAGCCAAGTTTGAGGAGTTGTTGATTATGACCTTCTTCTTCACCTCCTCAGTTAAATGTTCATAATGAAAGATGCCTGAGGAGTACTAAGGAAACCTTTTTTAGTATTTTTAGAAAATCAAAGAGTTGCAACCTCACAATATGATACATCAAGACTAGACTCATGTGCCCTAGAATTCTAACCAAGTCCTTATATATCACAACCGTTATTGTCTGCTCAAATCATAACTCCTAAGGCCAAACTCTGCTATAACCTTATTAGCCTATATTGCAAGCATTACTCCCACCTCACACTGTAATTCTCCATTCTCAACACAGACACACGCACACGAGTATAAAAGGGTTGTAGTGTAGTTTGACGATGCTCTTTGAAGTCCTGGGCCTTAAATTGCAGCACCATCATATATACTTCTCTTTCACGTATGGATGAACCTATGAGACACAAAGCATCTAGTACAATTTATATATAGAAATATGTTTCCTACTATTTGCACAGGTAGGAAAACCTCAGGCAAGGTAGATTGCATTAATGTTTCTTACCCATGTTTATAGCAACTCTTCCACATGGTAAAGGCTTTTTATGTTCATTCTAATTCAAAAAGTAGTTTTGTAAGGATTGACTCCATGCAAAAACAAATACCCAAGAACATTTTTCCATTTATTTTCCTACAAAGGTTTCTGAGTCCTCTGCCACACTCTGGGATGCCCAAGTCCAGATGAACTAAACACGTCTCCCACTAGAAGTCCTGGGTGGAACAGTCTGACCTCCTTTGTAGGACAAAGTCTGGCTAGCTACCAGGGTCCCTCCTTCCTAGGCCAGAGGCTACAAGGGAGGAGAGTATATCTGGGAGCAAAGTAAAATATAGAGGAAAGTATACTTGACAAGTCTTGGGGTTCAGGCCCTACCTAGAACCTCTACTGAAGGGGCTATATCTGAACCTGTGGGCTGCTACACCAATATAGCTGATTGGACCACTGATGAACGCCTAATGCTAGAAAGAGAAACTTCCTGAGCTGGACCAAGCTAATCATAAGCCATCAGGAGGTTAAACCTAGACATGTTGAGGAAAGGTCCAAATTAGAGTCTAGACATCCAGAGTGACCAATGCTTCAGATGACTAAGAAGAGGTAACCAATTAAGGGGAGTACAGGTATGAAGGGAGAAAGAGCAGATATTTAGTTAGAATCCAAGAGAAAGAAGCAGGCATAAGAACAATTATGCACTCACAGAGAGGTAGAAATAGACACCTAAGTTTCTGATAATAGTAGTCATGTCTTGCTGTTGCATTCTGTGAGCTATCTGTATGTTTTCTCAATAACCTCCCAATTTTACTATCTTAAGCGAATTTCCATTTTTTTGTAACCAAAAAGAACCTTGATTAGAGGAAAGGAGGACCCAGACTTGGGTCCTGCAACTTAAGTTGCACTTAAGACTGTGCAACTCTCTCTCTACAGACAGAAGGGAAAAGAGAAAGGAGGAGAGAGGCATGGGAAAACAAGAGGGGTGTAGGCGGAAGAAGATACTAAATATATTGCGAATGAAAGAAAGAAGTACTAACATAGTAAAATATAAGTAGTAAATGAAAAAGACTGCATTTGTGGTCAGAGGCATCTTCATGCAGATTTTTCTAACTCTCTTGAATTTACCTCTCATGATATCACTGCCTTTCCTCATTATATTAATTGGGAAGGTAACATAACACTGGGGAAAGGGTACGGGTGTGGTGTAAGCCAGCCAGTTGAGGGTTCAGAATCCAGATTCTTCTCTTCCTAGCTGTGCAACGTTAGATAAGTTTCTTTATCTCTACATGCCAAATTTTCATTATTTGTAAAATAGGAATAATTGCTATCTCCCAGGGTTGTTATGAGAATTAGAGAATACCATACACATGGCAGGGTACCTGCCAGACAGGAGATTCTCAACAAATTAGTTTCCCTCCTGCCAGTGGGTGGATATGGAGGCAGGTATGGAATTCAGCTTTCAAATTACATGCAACTTCATCACATATCACATATTTACTTAGTCTTTTGTTAAGATGGTAAAGATGGACAGATTTGCAATTCTTCCTGATTCCAATTTGTATAGTAGGACTATAATTCTTATGTGACTTAATATGATATCCCTAAATGGTCAACACTTCAATTTTAAAATGTAAAAAAAAAATTAATAAATAAATATTCAAAAGTCAACGATCAATGCTTTTCAAAAAAATTTTATTGGAACTTCCTTGGTGGTCAGGTGGTTAAGACTCCATGTTCCCAATGCAGGGTGCCCAGGTTTGGTCCCTGGTCAAGAAACTAGATCTCATATGCCACAACTAAGGGTCTGCATGCCACAACTAAGGCCTGGTACAACCAAATAAATAAAAATAAATATTAAAAAAATGTTATTATTGTTCCAGTGGTTTTCAGTCTCATTCCTCAGAGCATGTAGGACTCCAGGGAGGTATGGGATGATGAGGAAGCCATGCAGAAGATAGAGTAGATGAAAGACTACTCTAATCTGGGCAAGTGCATTTTCTTAATTATTTTAGATATTGGAGTTCCACATAGGATTTTAATTAAAAAGATGGTTGAGCTTCTTCAAGAAAAAAAACACTGTAAAACCCCACTGCTATACAACATGGCCTCTTTCCCTTGGCATGGACAGTCAAGCCTGGTCTGCAGTTCTACTTGAATGTGACTTTTCCACATTTCTAGCCACCTCATCTAGTACAGATATAACCATAAGGCTTCAGCTCACTCTAACATGGGTCAGAAGTGCTATCTGAAAATCTAACCTATCTTAAGTATACTGGTATAAGTGTATGGTGCCCAAACACAGTCATGAATAAACTTATATAAAGGAAATAGCAGTAGCAGTTTGGATTCTTCAGACCAATGGTATGCTAGAGCCCTTTGGAAATAATATGTAGGTCCCTGAACTGGCTCATCAAGGAAATGTCTGTTAAGGATCAATAATACTTTACAGGGTCTACCAAAGGAGAAAAAAAATGAGATAAAAGAATATGAATACTGAAGATAGTTCAAGTATGAAGCATCATCCTGGGATACATACACATGCAAAAAATGTAGAAAATAATAATCTCAGAGAGAGAGTCAAACAGGGTTTTTTAGGCAAGAGAAGCTATCTCAGAGGGTCCTACCGGAACTGAACAAACTGATTGTTTTTCAAGTTTCCCAGAGTGTGTATGACTATTAATAATATGATTAGTTTCAGAGTTGGAGATAAATGGGTTCCCAACAGAGCAAGAGTATGTATCTCCACTGTACACAGTATTCCAATATATTTTTTTTATTCAGTCTCAAACAGATTCTAATTTTATTTAAAGGAAAGGTTGTTATTTCTGAATGTATAATGATATCAGAGCATGAAAGATTTCCTGATATAGACTCAGCTGGGGTTTTACTCTAATATTATTAACCTAAATGAAAACTTTCTTGAGCAAAGCTGATCTTATTTCTATACTGTCAGAACTGACAACAGCTTATATATCTTCTGCCATGGAAACTAATGTTAGCTACTAGGTAAATGTAGTGCAACCATTTGTAACTTTCTTTAAAGTACCTATCACCAAAATACCTACATGCTAACATAGGTGTATTAGAAATTTGAAATTCTGTCAAAGAGAAATTAACTATTCTCTACACAAAGCAAAGGCATGTAACATTGTGAAATAATTATTCTAATACTGTGATGATCAATTCCATGAAGAAAAAAACCCAGAAACAAAGTCATAAATCTTCTTGGAAAAGAGACTAACATATCATTTACTTCTTCTCCCTTTACATTATCTAAAATATCAATTGCAGATTTGGGAAAAATAGTCAATCTAGAGGTTAATTTTCCTAGACCATGAAATTAAATACCTAGATGTCTCAAAAAAGCACAGGGATAACTTATACATTTTTATTTTTCAGAGATCTTTAATTGAAGCACAGTTGATTAACAATGTTGTGTTAGTTCCTGGTGTCCAGCAAAGTGATTCTGTTATACATATATATGTATCAATTCTTTTTCAGATTCTTTTCACATTTAGATTATTACAGAATAATGAGTAGAATTCCCCATGCTATCTAGTAGGTTCTTTTTGGTTACCTATTTTATATATAGTAGCGTGTATGTGTCAAGCCCCATCTCCCAATCTATCCTTCCACCTCAACCTTCCCTCCTGGTAGCCATAAGTTCATCAGAGACATTTCTGATGTCTTATTGACACCGAGTAATTCTGAGTCATAATGCAAATCCTTCTATTTAAGAGAGCAAGAAGTAACTAAATTTCTCAAAACAGAATGATTTTGAAATATTTTTGATCCCTATTGAAGTACAGAAAGGTATGATACTAAATCCAAATGTACATGATGTTTGAGGATCATTCTGATGATAACTTTTGGTCAAAGTCATTAGCATTGTTAGTGATCCTGAATCATAAGTTAGGAAAACTAACCTTCCAATAAACCTAAAGATGTAGCTCACTTTTTACATTTCCCCCTCTTCTATTCAATATATTAATACTTGTTTTGATATGTAAAATGTAAACACTGAATAATACAGTGACATTCATAATCACAGCTTACACTATAAAACTAAAATGAGAAAAAAAAATAGTCTGGAATAAATGTCACCTCTACCTCTGGCGTAGCCAAACTGGGCTTCTAATTTCTATCACTTAACAAAATAATCATGAAAAAACTTGAAATGGAGTCCTGTGCTGCCTACACCACACATTCCATTTGCTAATCCATTGTAAAAGCTTAGGCAGGCAGTCAAAAGGGAAAGAGGTTAAGGAGAGAATACCTAAGCTCTTCACATCAATTTTGTTCAGCAATATCTTGCCTCCCTTTTCTCTACCTCAACATCTTAATCATCTTTACTAAGTTAGGACTTTGACCAGAGGATTCAGCCAAATTCCCAGACAAGCAAAAATACCACTGAAGCACATGAGCACCCTATCTGAGAAGTAAAGGGATGAACAGCCATGAGGGCAAGAACTGTCTTATTCACAGGACCCACCATAGACCTAGCATATAATTTTTGTTGTTGTTGCTGCTCAGTCGTTAAGTCGTGTCCAACTCTTTGCGACACCATGGACTGTAGCATGCCAGGCTTCCTTGTCCTTCACTGTGTCCCAGAGTTTGCTCAAATTCACGTCCATTGAGTTGGTAATGGACCAACCATCTCATAACAGGCACTTACAAATATTTAAAGAATAAATGAGTGAAATGAAGACATGCCCAAGACTTTCTCCTTTCCCATTTTCCCCTATTATTCAAACCCTATCTTCCACAGAAAAATCTGAGCCTGACTTTTTCTTTCAGGCTATAAAGCATTTCACTGTAGCCAGAACATGTGACTCCCCTATGGAGCTCATAATGAAGTGACTGACTTATATTATAGCATGGAGGATTCTGCCTTTCATTTACCAGATATCTATATGTTTTACATCAGTCTTCATTGTTTAAGTATGATGATTGAGACATTACTACAAATACTGGAAATCATTAAATCTGTAACCAGATTTTCTTACAAACATTTAATAAATTCAAGTGATTCTCCAATTTTTTAAATTTACCCACAAATAAAATGCACCTGAAGATTACAACTTGGCCTTAAGCTCTACAATTGCTATAGATTTTTTTTTAGTTTGCAAAATTTGCAAAATGTAACCCTATATTTATTTAGCAAAGTTACATTATGTGCAACATTAATATTAATAAAACAAGCCATCTCATTTATCTTTATTAACAAGACTGTCACTTCATAAATTTTCAACTAACACTCAATGACTTTTTATATTTGAATGCAAAAAAGACAAATTAAAATTCTTCATCCATTTCATTTCAACTGAGGGAAATCAAGCAGAAAACACTGAGAACAAATGCCCCTTCAGAGCTGAGGACTGAAGTTTAGTTTGATCAAAGTTGGATTCACTGGCATAGGACAAAGTTAACTCTTTACAACGTGCTTTCTAACTTTCTGAATCATGGAAACTATGACAGCAATCCTAACTATAACACTACCCCTTTTCAGAGAGAGCTTTTATACCTTTTAATATGCAGAAAAGACCAGCAAAATTCACAAGGCAACATATGTGAATTTTATGCGAACACAAAGTCAACATGTCAACAGAGAGATATAAAGATCAATTCAAGAAGATATTTCTGATGCAGAACCAGCCAAAATTAGGGACTGGATAGAGGATGAGAGATAGAGAGTTAAAAGTAAATAGAATGAAGGGTAGAGTAAATGGTAGGTTTTTTCATATTAATAAGGAAAATCTATTCACATTTTAAGTTAATGTAGCATTTAGTGAGGTATAAAAAAGTTAAAGGGTTCATGATTAGCAAGCCAGACCTTCCTCATTCAATCTTTCCCTTTGCAGTTAAACATGGATTCATCCATTTTTTTCAAGCTTTTCTTGTTTCAAATAGGCTGAAAGAAAAATATATACCACATATAATAAATATTAATATATGCATGCATGCTAAGTCATTTCAGTCATGTCCGACTCTTTGTAACCCTATGGACTGTAGCTCACCAGGCTCCTCTGTTCATGGGACTGTCCAGGCAAGAATACTGCAGTGGGTTGCCATGCCCTCCTCCAGAGGATTTTCTTTTTTTTTTAATATAAATTTATTTATTTTAATTGGAGGCTAATTACTTTACAATATTGTATTGGTTTTGCCATACATTGACATGAATCCACCATGGGTGTACATGTGTTCCCCATCCTGAATCCCCCTCCCACCTCCCTCCCCATCCCATCCCTCAGGGTCATCCCAGTGCATCAGCCACGAGCGCCCTGTATCATGCATCGAACCTGGACTCGCAATTCATTTCACATATGATAATATACATGTTTCAATGCCATTCTCCCAAATCATCCCACCCTCGCCCTCTCCCACAGAGTCCAAAAGACTGTTCTATACATCTGTGTCTCTTGCTGTCTCGCATACAGGGTTATCATTACCATCTTTCTAAATTCCATATATATGTGTTAGTATACTATATTGGTGTTTTTCTTTCTGGCTTACTTCACTCTGTATAGTAGGCTTCAGTTTCATCCAACTCATTAGAACTGATTCAAATGTATTCTTTTTAATGGCTGAGTAATAGTCCATTGTGTGTATGTACCACAGTTTTCTTATCCATTCGTCTGCTGAGGGGCATCTAGGTTGCTTCCATGTCCTGGCTATTATAAACAGTGCTGCAATGACCACTGTGGTACACGTGTCTCTTTCAATTCTGGATTCCTCGATGTTCTTGACTCAGGGATCAAACCCACGTCTCTTATGTCTGCTGCATTAGCAAGTGGGTTCCTTACAACTAGCACCACCTGGGAAGCCCATTAATATATACAACAATATGTATATAAGTTTGCACATATATAAGCACTATACACACACACACACACACACACACATATACACATACATACATACATACTGGAGAAGAGAATGGCAACCCACTCCAGTATTCTTGCCTGGAGAATTCCATGGACAGAGGAGCCTGGCAGGCTACAGTCCAATGGGTCAAAGAGTTGGACATGACTGAGTAACTAACATGCACACACATGCATATACATACACACACGAGAGAGAAAGAACATTTCATTTCAGCTTCAGTTTTTCTGATTTTACTCCTTAAAAGATTTTCCAACTCTGACCACAGGCACACACACTTCATGGGCATTTAAGGATTCTTTTCATGTTTTACTCAACATTACTTTTTAGTTATAAAAATTAGTTAATCCATAATAGACTCTCTCTTTAAATCTGCAAGACTCTGACCTTATAATTAGGCTTTAAAATATACTTTTTCACTCCCACTAAATCTGCTTTTCAACCTCAATGAAACCTCCAATCACATCCTACTTGATCAGTCACTTCCTAACTACCCTGACATGCCTACCTGACCCTCATCAGTAATCACAGGCTTAAAAGGTCTCTGACCTGTTACCACATTGGATTTGCCAATTCATAACCCCCATCCCTACTTTATTTTTTATTTAACTCTTCAAACTCACAGGCAGCTGAAAGCAAGAGAAAATCCACCTGTTCTTGCTAATTGGTTCCATTGTAGAGTTATAATTTTTTTTAACAACTCTTGGTCTTTAAAAATCTAACATTGATGCTTTTACTCAGCCCTACTTCACTCAGGCCAGCATACTCTCTTGGTCATGAGGGACTTTCCCCTTATTCTTACAGAAATCAAGATTATCAGATCTGCGCTCTCAACTTCCCTTACCTATATATCCCTCAAAAAGTATTTTCTCTATTCTTACCCTCTTCTGCACCAGAGGAAGAAATGTCCTCCTAATTTTCTAAGAATCTTCCCTCATCTAGGCTTTTAACTCCATCACCCCTGTATGGTCTCTTCTGAAAATTCGCTCTATCAGTTTTATTTCCTCTCAAAGTTCTGTCTCTAACTCTGTATTTACACATACACATATTTCTCTCTCTTACTCATTCTCTTGATCTCCCTAGCATTGTTTCTCAGTCACTCTTAAGTCTCTCAATTTCTCTCTCAATCTTTCTTAATTTCTCTCTTCTCATTCCTTTTGTTTCTTCACATTCTCTTCTTTCAGTTCCTCAGCAGCACTCTATCCTAGTTTTCCTCTAGTCTGATCAGAACATCCATAGCCCAACTACATGGTCCCTTTATCTGCTTCTTTTCTTTACGAGCTTCTTAAAGCCCATCCTTCCCCTGCCTTATGTCCTCTTCCCTGTTCTCTTCTCAATTCTATATGCTTTCACTGAGCAATGTTGCTCAGGTCATAGTTTAAACCATTCCATATATGCTGATGAGTCTCAAATCTATATCTCTCGCTCTGAATTCCCTCTTGAACTCCAGTTTCATTGTTCTGAATGTTATGAATGACTAATGTTCTACAGTAATCTCATAACAAACACATCCAATGTCACCTTTCCAAATCAAACCTGCTCTTCCTTGTCCTCCTCCTGTATTCCCCTAGGTCATAGCTGAAGTTTTTGGGTCATTCTTCTCTATTGCTTCTGATGCCCTATATGTAATTAGTCATTAATTTCTGTCTATCATATTTACAAAACATTGGTTCTTTCCATTTACACTGCCCGTGAACTAATTTCATACACTCGTTATCTCTCATCTGAATAGCTATAGTGAATTCTGAACTGAAACTGTTTTACTGAACTGTTTACATCCCATATCCTTTCCCTTTAATTCATCTTTAATACTACTACCAAAATTCTCTCTGCAAAATGGAAACCAGATTATGCCAGAATCCTTTAAAACACTTCCCATGACTATGCATACAGAATAAAGTCCAAATTCATTAATTGGCATTTAAGGTTCTATCTTTCAAGTATCACATCCTTTAAACTGTCCCAATACATCTTATGCTCCAGTCACACTGGACTGTATGACATACAAGTCAAACAAGTCATATACTTCCATGCAACAAAAAATAAATTCCAATATACTTCAAATGCCATGGAATTGAGCATATTTAACATACTGTATTGTAAGCTGTATAAAATTTTTTTCTAGCCCCATCTGGGAAGAGGAGTTAACTGTGATCACTGAGGAAAGTAAATGGAAAAGAAAGTAGGATCATTTTTCACTTCTAATGTAAGGATACCCTGATCAAAGGGGAAAAAAGTACCTTTAATATTCGAGGCATTAAACTGGATGGAAATCCACAATGAGGGAACATAAAACACAACCTAATCATGACTTAGGGGCCTCACTGGTGGCTCAGAGGACCTGGGTTTGATCCCTCAGTCAGGAAGATCCCCTGGAGAAGGAAATGGCAACCCACTCCAGTACTCTTGCCTGGAAAATTCCATGGGGTCGCAAATTGTCAAACACAACTGAGCAACTTCACTTTCAATCATGACTTACATCTTTTAGCTGTCTGAAGACCCATCTCCTCTAGGGTCCAACATTATTATTTTCTAGCCTAATCAAACCACTATTTCAGCAATGAACACATGTTTGTAAAATGTTTAATAAGGATCATCACTGCTAAACATTTCTGTAAGAAATGGAAGAAAGGAAGAGAAGGAGAAAGATAAGGAAAAGTCCAAAATGGTGGTTAGCTGGAAAAGGGACTTTTCACATAGCATACATGCACTCTGTTTACATGAAGCCAGAATGAATAAACTGAGTTATTGTTTGGTTTTCATTTCTATTTTCCCTTCTCAACTGTTCTCAATAGATCTACAGGAATTGTAAAAATTAGGATCTAGTCAAAACCCACAGAAAGCATATTGTAGCTGAAAAATACTAAAATAAATAAACCTAGTAGTTTATACTATTCTAGCAGATTTTCTATATGACAAGTGAACTCTGCCAAGTCTACATTCCTTTCACATGGTCTATGTTTTGAGACAGCTGGCCTGGGTTAGAGGGCACAGACTGGCAAGAAGACAGAATGAAAATAAGTGACTCATTTGGGGGAATTCTAGCTTATTTGCTTCAAAGTAATGAGTCATATACTATTAAACATACGTGTGACTGTTCTGCCACATCTCCTAGTGAACATTTAACCTAAAATAAAGTCATGATCTCACATTGTCTGTAACTGTATCTATAGATAAAAATTAAATAAATTAAAAGTGAGCAATATATTAAAATTATGCTTTTTATTCATAAAAATCTGGGTAGACAACTGGCACAAAGCATCACAACAGATTTGAACTAGACAAAATTTCTAGCAAAATTTGAGCACAGAGAAAACATCTGTGTGATGAAAGTCTTTCTAAGAAAAATTGCTTCAGTGAGATCGTGATTCAATGTTTGACATTCCCTATTGTTTTCTATTAAAAGGCTTTTAGCAGTTCTCAGCAGAAAGTTAAACCAGTTCATGAACCAATATTTATTACTTAAATGGCATGGTGAGGTTTATACAAAATCAAAGTTATCTTTAAATAGGAAATCTGTCTGTATAAAGTTCCTGCAAATATGATGGGGAAAAAATCGAAATTCTAGTGGGCTGACTGGTCTTCAAAATGTATGATGCATCTCAAGCTTATAGCAGCAGTTATGTTGAAAGGGTAAACTTAACAAATAAATCATCAGAACATGATATCTTAAAAAGCAATGCTGGCTAAAAAGCTTTGGTAGAAATGAAATCCCCCAAAATATTAAAAGAAAGTGTCTTTACTCTTTCCAGCAAAGTTACAAAGCAATGAAAGTATTTATCCAAAATAGTTTAGCATCACCGCTTTAAAAATAATGGCAAGTCAGCATAATACACTGATCAGAGACCAATGCAGAAAACGACACAGATGAACTGTTTGTGGTGTATTATAGATTATTGCTTTGTAAGAGAAAATGCTTGAAAATGGGGTTTGGGTAAGGGTATTATAAATTATTCGCATAATCATGTCACAGTCGTAGAAAAGAGATGAAGCTATTTTTAACTCTTCAAATACAGGAAACATACTGAAAGTCATGAGGGTGGTACAAACAAATAGTATAATGGGCATTAATTGATAATTGTATATAAGGTTTCTATTGAAAAGTAACTATCTTTTTAATGAAAGGCCAGGCCCAAGATACTTTAATCCAGGATGTATCAACCAGGGGCAATTTTGTCCTCGCCCCAGCCCCACCCTGGGGACATCTGACAGTGTCTGGAGACATTTCTGATTGTCACAGTTGGTGGGGAATATGCTACTGGCATGTAGCAAGTAGAGGCCAGGGATACTGCAGAACATCCTACAACCCTAACCTCCTCACAACAAACAATTGCAAACCCCAAATATCAATAGTACTTCTGTGGAGAAACCCTGGCTTTAGTGACTATATTGAGACTTCACAAAACTTGCGTGCTGATTGGCTTCAGTTGTGTCCAACTCTTTGTGACCCCCATGGACTGTAGCCCTCCAGGCTTTTCTGTCCATGGGATTATCCAGGCAAGAATGCTTGAGTGGATTGCCGTGCCCTCCTCCAGGGGATCTTCCCAACACAGGGATCAAACTCATATCTCTTAAGTCTCCTGCATTGGTAGACAGGTTCTTTACCACTAGCGTCACCTGGGAAGCCTTAGCTCACAAACCTCAGCTAATGCCAACTGAGATTTGTCTTACAGAATATCATTTTTTAAAATTATTTATTTTTATTTGTATTTATTATTTTGGCCACACAATGCAGCATATGGGACCTTAGTTCCCCAACCAGGGATTGAACCCATGCCCCCTGCATTAGAAGCACAGAGCCCTAACCACCGGACCACCACAGGGGTCCCAAGAATACCATCGTGTATCTCAGGTTCAAGTACTGTACAAAACATAATAAAAGATATTTTTACCTAGGAGTTGAGTTTACTTTTAATTTATCTGTTTGCCTAGAAAGCATTATAATAGAACTGCTCAGAGTATTCATCTAGTAGAGCAGTATACTCCACAGAAGACAGTAAAGAGTTAGAAATAGTGTGAATGTCAGTGGGTTTAAGAAAATAAGAGATGACTTGATCAATTGAAGGGGAGTGGAATATACCACCCCAAAATATACCTCCCCAAAATATACCTCTTTGGTTTAAGAATTAATCTAGGCTGATTATTTTTAAGAAACAGCAGATATAGGCACTTCAAGCGTGGGAAACAAAAACAAGCAAATGAGGCTATATCAAACTAAAAAGCTTTTGCACAGTAAAGGAAACTATTAACAACAAGGCAGCTGACTAAATGGGAGAAGATATTTGAAAGCAATACATCTGATAAGGGGGTGATATAGAAAAAACTCAAAGTACACATACAAATGAACATCAGAAAAAAAAAAACCCAATTAAAAAATGGGCAGAGGACCTGAATAGATATTTTTCCAAAGAAGACATACAGATGGCCAACAGGCACATGAAAAGATGCTCAACAGCACTCATCATCAGGGAAATGCAAATCAAAATTAAAATGAGATATCATTTCACACCTGTCATAATGGCTATCATCAAAAAGACAACAAATAACAAGTGCTGGGGAGGATAGAGAAAAGAGAACACTTGTGCATTGTTAGTAGGATTGCAACTGGTGCAGCCACTATGGAAAACAATATATAGAGTTTCCTCAAAAATGAAAAATAGAACACTTTTGGGTATTTTCCCTAAAAAAACAAAAACACCAATTTGAAAAGACACATGTACCCCTATGTCCATTGAAGCATACACACAGGAATATTACTCAGCCATAAAAAAAAAAAATCTTGCCTTGTGTGATAACATGGATGGACCTATAGGGTATTGTGCTAAGTGAAATAAGTCAAACAGAGAAAAACAAAGTGTATGATTTCACTTACATGTGGAATCTAAAAAACAAAACAGAAATAGACTCATAGAGAACAAACAGGTAGTTGCCAGAGGGGAGGGGATAAGTGAAATAGGTGAGGGAAATTAAGAGGTACAAACTTTCAGATATAGATAAATAAGGATGTGATAATATTGTAATAATTTTTTATGATAACAGATGGTAACTATTGTGGTAATCATTCTGTAATGTATAAAACTATCAAATCACTATGTTGTACTCCTGAAACTAAAATAATACTGTAAGATAATTATACTTTAATAGAACTTTTTAGTAAATAATTAAATGAATGAAATAGCATATGAAGGGAAAGCTTTTGTAAGAGATATTTATAAGTGAAATCTCCATTTGTCTCCCTCTCTGTAGGTTTCCCGGTGGCTCAGAAGTAAAAACAAACAAACAAGCAAACACCTGCAATACAGGAGGTGCAAGAGACTCAGGTTGGATCCATCCCTGGGTGGGGATGATCCCCTGGAGGAGGGCATGCAACCCACTCCAGTATTCTTGCTTGAGAATCCCATGGACAAAGGAGACTGGTGGGCTACAGTCCATAGGGTCACAAAGAGGACATGACTGAAGCGACTTAGCAGACTTGCACTCCCTCTTTGTATAAGAAATAGAAAGAGGACTCCAAATCTCCAAAAACTCTTTTCAATGGAGAAAGCAAGGACTTAAATCTGCATAACAACTTTACTCTTGTTTATTGTATTTTTCCTGGTAACCTTGCATAACTGCCTCCCAACCAAATCTTCTTTTGTCTATTTAAGGTGCTGGCTTGGGCCATTTCAGTGTTACTCAGTTTTCCTGGGTATCTTCCATGTGTACATAGGTATACATGGTATTACATTTGATTGTTCTCTGGCTAACATGTCTTTGATTAAGATCACAGCCAACAACTCAGAAAGGCAGAGGGAAAATTCTTTTTCCTCCCCATGCCAAGTAGATATGGTTGAAGAGGAAACAAAAGTCACAAGTATGGAATAGCATTTAATTGTAATTAAAGGAGAGGACATGGATTACCAAAAAATGACTATTTTTGTTCATTTGGTCAAAAACAACACATATACTTTGATTTTCTGTTCATGACATTCAAAGAAAGCTTTCCAGTATGACTTAGGAGCCATCATTCCATAAGAAAATTTCTAAGGAGAGAGCTACAGCCACATAGTTCTAGGAATACACAGAAGCAGATTTGCCTGACTAGTTTGTGCAAACTATGATATTGTGAAGAAGAAAGCTTGTGAAGTCCAAGATTATTTGCCACCCAAAAATATCTTCCAGATTCAAGATGTGTTACATGATCAAGAGGCTGGTAGATGCTATTAAACAGGATTATGACAAGGCTAATCCAAAGTATACTCACTGGAAAAGTTGCTTCAAAAAGAGAGAAAAGAGAAGGAAGAGAGAACCATTAAGGCAGTGATAATGCAAAAACTGGAGGTGTGTCTTAAAATCTCAAAGAAACAATTCCTTCCTGAACAGGCTGAATCTCAAAGGAAAAAGCAAATCACAAGTCCACCAACTGCACTTTCTTCAGTAGAGGAAATGTCTTAGTAATTCAGTTACCACTTAAAGGAGAAAAGAATCTGTCAGGAGCCCTAGAAAAGCTTGAGGGAGACTCTTTTGTTTCCCCCAGGAAAGAACTAAATCAAGGAAATATGGTGCTTAAGGACTGCCACCATGTGTTCTGTTTTTAACACAGGAAAGGTAAAACAAGCTGAGTTCTCTGAGTTCCAACTGTTAGAACGCCCTTGGGGTATCTGATTGGGGGGACAGGGATTCTATTCAAACACAATTTCCAGAATCACTTATTGCATTAATTATATGCCTTTCAACACTAGTTCAACCCTTTGGAGAAAACTATCTTTTCCTCTTTTAGATGTAAAGTGAATCTCCTGAGTAAAAAAAAAATAATAAAAAAAAGCCTCACATGAGGCTTAAATTCCTCAGGTGAGTCTACTAAAACAGAAGTGAAAGGTATTTCTTTCTTTCCCCCTGTTTCTTGATGGGTAATTAGAGAAGGTTTGCTAATCAGCAAAAAAGAGGATGTTTTAATGCCAAGCATACTTGAGTACAATAATCCCGTCTAACATCCTGAAGCTTTCATTTTCACAAAACACTTCCGCACTGGAGTCCTCTTATACCAACTGTATCTACATAAAGCTGGGATTTTCAGATTAAGCTATTCTTTGACCCTTAGTTTCTACCCTACTTTGCTACTGTGATTCTGCTAAAAGTCAAATAGGGTGTTAAATATAAGGCACAAATTCACAGACAGCAATTCAGCATGAAAGTGCTTTAAAAGGGAACACTTGGAAAGGATTTGAATGTAGTGCCTGAGCAGAGATGAATAATGCACACTCACGTCTTCCAGCAATGACACAGAAATCTTTTACACAAGACATCTGTCTCCACACTTAATAAATCGGCTGATTGTCATTTTCACTGCATGTAAGTTGTATTGACTATTGTTGAACGGTATTTCTTCCATAAACTAAAGCTGCATTTTAATCCTCACGTCATCTCCTTAAGACACTGTGTGATAAAATATAACACCATTTTCAAAGAACAGCAGGATGTTTTTACTGCTTCATACATAACTCAATTGCAAACATGGAATTAATAAAAAGAAAATACAATTAGTTAAATGTTACCTGATTCACTACCCAACTAGATTTACTATAGGCCAAAGTAATTATCAAATCCCAACTATGCCAGCATTTGGAGTCAATCTACACTGAAAAGAAAGGGCACTGGCGTTACATTTCTTAAATTTACATATTTAAATTGGAGTCATAACCCTGGGGTATGGGATAAGACTCTGAAGTCATCGAAGTTATGACAAAGAGTAAGAGATGGAAACTAGCTTGAAAATTTTCTGTCTGGAAAAGTTTCTGAGATGCAATTAAGAGTAACCTAGATCTCAAAGTAGGAAGTAACAGAAAGAGTATAAACCAAAGATATTACTGTGCTACCAGACTTGGAAACTAACTTGAAAATTCTACAGAAGTCTCTTGGTCTGTTTACTCAACCTATTTTCACCTTTCTCCTCTTTATATTATTATGAAAACAAAAAGCACATCCATCTGAAGTTGTATTTGTTTCCATTTCTTAGGGGATTAAAGACCAGGAAGAAGATCACACAAAATGGAGAACATGGAAAATTAGTAAAACTATGTTGATTACCAACACCTTGAGGTCAAAGCCTGTATATCTTTTGTTTTTCACACTTCTGCATTTTAGGCAAGACACAAACATAATGGACCATTAGTTAGGAAACCCTCTTAATGGGGGCTTTTGTGAGATTATATTTTTTGTAACCATTTGCAGCTCTCTGATTCCTCTAAACATTTAGCAAATGTTCCTATTTGAATTGCCTAAAAAATTGAATCTAAATGTTCAGCTTTCTACTAAATCAACTGCTGATAACTTTACATGAAATGAATATTTATTATATCAGGCACTGGCCTATTCTCACAAGGAAAAGGCATATAGTTAATTCCAGCAATTCTCAGCTTTGGTTGTACATGAGAATCATCTTGGGGACTTAAAAAAATACTGATGCCTGGGCCCCACTCCAGACTAATTAAATCAGAATTGGTGAGAGTGGAGATTGGGTGTCATCATTATTTTTTTTTTTAATTTCCCTAGCTGATCTTAACATACAGGCAGAGTTGAGGTAGTCATACATGTAGGCATAGGCTGTTTGCCTTATATTAGAAGCTCTGGGAGAATGTTCTGCTTCCATTTAACTAGCTTGTTATAGCAATCACCCCAATATGCAATGCAGTTTGAAAATATAAATGTCAGCACCAGGTCACAATCCAAGTACTCAGCATATACTTCTGTATCCATCAATTGATATCATGTTTTTGTTGCTATTATGGATTTTGGAGCACTTTACAGTATACACAAGTAATAAAAATTGATGATGATTGGTTTCTCTGGGAGTAATTTCCAAGAATGGCTGACCTCCCAACAAATCTATTTCGTGTGAACAAACTAACATGTCGCAATTTCCAAATAACTTTGCATTATGGATCCAACACTGATAGCCGTGTTTGGAATGCATTTCGAAAGTGAAGAGTCCAAAACCAAGGTATAAAAATAAAATCATATGCTATTCAGAACTTAATTAGATTACAGTTCATAAAAGAAAACCTAGAAATGCCAAAATATGTTTCCTAAAACGCTTCACTAGAACATATATAGAACATATATCTGGGTAATAATCTCACTAAATCAGGAGAAAAGGGTCATCATTTGAACAAATTCACTAGCTGATAAAAAGAGCAGAATACTCAATATGCTTCAGTATTCATAAAACCCATCTTTTAAACTGAGTATATATAGCATATATCCCACAAATGGGAAGAAACTGAACTTTCTGTATTATACATCCCTAAACCAAAAATAAAGATTTCGAATTTATGGAAGGGGAGAAATATTTTTTGGATGCATTCTTACCTACATCCTTAGATAGTATTTGTTTTTTAAAAATCACAGAAAATAGCAAACTGAATTGGTTATGGTCCTTCCCAGTTAAGATGGTACCAAGGAACATTTCAGAGTAGGGATGAAGGGTCATGAGTGTCTACATGATATCAACCAGAAAAATTTAGGACTATATCCGAGCATAGCCCTTTATGGCATTAATATTCATACTCCTCAAAGCAGTTTTTTTAAGAAAGTTAGACTAACCGGCAGATCTCAACACTAGATGCACATTTTTATCACTCTTGGGAGCTCATAAAATATCAATTTTGGGTTCCACTCCAAGAGATTCTGATTTAATAGGTTCCCAAGAGAGAGCAAGGGCCCATGTGGTATTAGTAAGCAAAATGTGATGCTCAGACTGGTGTCAAGAAACCACTGTATAAATATGAACATGAGTACTAATAGAGGTTAGTGTTTGAAATGACAGGACCAACTGAAGGGTACAGGTTTGAATGTAGTTCCTACAGTTAGAAAATGAGGACTAAATGACTTTTAAGTTCCCTTTCATGTATAAAATATCAAGTATGATTATGACTCTAGGATTCTAGGATTCCTGAAAAATATCTGATATTATGTTAACAAAGAAGGAAGAGCAAATGGTTGTTGGATAGGCAAGTAGCAGTATCTGATCACAAATAAATGTGCTTATTTAAACAAGGAGGGTTAGAGTCAGCTCTAGAGATCCAAACTGTGTAGGAGAACAAAGGAAGAAATAGTTCATAAACACATGAAGAGGTGTGATTTTTGAGATCCAAAAAGGACACAACTAACCAGTAGGAAACCAAGTCAAAAAAGAAATTGGGTACAATGACCCATAAATGATCAGGAAGGTATACAGGTATACATAAAGCACTTTGGACATATAATTGCTAATCAAAGGGGAAAAAAAAGAAGCTATAACTCTCTTTTAGTTTTAAGCAACTTAACTTCTCATATTAGCCCCTCTGAAATTCTCAAACTGAATTTAGCTTTGGCTTATGGATTTACCACACATCCATCTCCTAAATAAGTCTTCCTATGTGCATGATCATGTTTCTAAAAACTTTTTTACTTTGCCATTCTTCACTAAACCCAGCTCCAAGTCTTGGGATATATGGACCTCACATGTACTGTGGTCTTCTAGGAATTGATGTTATAACATTAATCATCTCTTGTATTGTGCATACCATCTGTTGGGGGTAGTTAACACATCAGCCCAAATGAATTTGAAGTGTTATATTATTCATGCCATATTTTTTTAAAAATTGATTATTTATGGTCTTACATTTAGGTCTGTAATCCATTTTGACTTTACTGCTATAAATGTTGTAAGAAAAATTTCTAATCACATTCTTCTACATATAGCCATTCAGTTTTATCAACACTACTTTTTGAAGGGATTGTCTTTTCCCCATTGTATATTTTTGCTTCTTTTGTCATAGATTAGTTGACCATATGTGTGTGGGTTTATTTTTAGGCTCTCTGTTCTGTTCCATTGACCTATGTGTCTGTTTTTGTGACAGAACCATGCTGTTTTGATTTCTATAGCTTTGTAATGTCTGATGTCAGGGAGCTTGATACCTCTAGTTCTGTCCTTTTTT
The DNA here is from genome assembly GCF_963930625.1 of Muntiacus reevesi. Taxonomy (NCBI): domain Eukaryota; kingdom Metazoa; phylum Chordata; class Mammalia; order Artiodactyla; family Cervidae; genus Muntiacus; species Muntiacus reevesi. Next base: position 125,605,188 of record NC_089271.1, on the reverse strand, counting down.
CTTAAGATTGCTTCAGTTATTTGGGATCTTTTGTGATTATACATAAAATTTAAGATTATTTGTTCTGGTTCTGTGAAAAATGTCTTGGGTATTTTAATAGGGATTGCACTAAATCTGTAGATTGCCTTGGATAATATAGACATTTTAACAATATCAATTCTTTCAATCCATGAGCATGGTATATCTTTCCATTTATTTTTATCATCTTCAATTTCCTTCATCAACGTCTTATAGTTTTCAGAGTGTAGGTCTTTCACCTCCTTGGTTAAGTTTATCCCTAGGTATATTATGCTTTTGATGCAATTATATTGTTTTCTTCCTTTCACTTCCTGGTAGTTCATTATTATTATATAGAAAAGCATGAAATTTTGCCATTTGTAACAACATGAATGGGCCTAGAAGGCATTATGCTTAGTGAAGTAAGTCAGAGAAAAACAAATACTGTGTGTTATCACTTATATGTGGAATCTAAAAGATAAAACAAATGAATGAGTATAACAAAACAGAAGTAGACTCATAGACACAGAGAACAATCTAGTGGTTACTTTTGGGCAGGGAGTGAGGAGAGAGGCAAGACTGCAGAAGGGGATTAAGAGGTACAAGCTACTAGGTAGAAAATAAATAGGATACAAAGATATAATGTATAAAACAGACAATATAACCAATATTTTATAGTAACTTTAAATGGAATATAATCTACAAAAACACTGAATCACTATGTTATATACCTGAAATTAATATGACATTGTAAATCAACTATACTTCAGTTTTAAAAAAGAATGATTGTTTGCTTATTATACTGAATTTTTCTTGAGTCAGAAATTGAGAAATTCTAAGAATTAAAAAAATGCATAGAATATAAAGTTGAAGGAGGACTAGAGAGTGATTACTTAAAGGGTATAGGATTTCCTTTAGGGGTGATATGAATGTTCTACAGTTGATTGTGGTATTGGCTGCACTACTCTGTGAATAGACCAAAAACCGCTGAACTGTACACATTAAATGTGTGAATTGTATTTTGTTATATCTTAATAAAGCTGTTGGAAAAAAGCTCCATCCACAGCAGCATCCCCAGTCCCAGCTAAAGCTGCAAGCTCAGACTCAGTCACAGAGTGTCACTCTAGATTAGTATATGTGGATTATGGCAATTCTACTCTCTTTGGTCAACAATTGGTTAAGGAAAACTCATGTGACCCAATCTTAGCCAATAGTATGTGAGGGAATGGTTTCTTGGTGGTAAAAGGAAGAGGAAGATTTCTTAGCACTTAGAGACTTACAAGAAGAAAGTAATTCTTTTTCTGCTGCTTTCTGCATTGCTGTGTGTGGATATGATACCTGGAGCTATTGTAGCTATACTGATAATATGAGGGACAAATTACACATTGTGGATGGAAGAACAGCAAAATAAACTGTATTTATGCTACAGATGTGGAAAACACTACCTTTGGAGTGCTTGTTATGTGAGGTAATAAATCTCTTCATTGTTAAAGCCACTTTGAGTTTTGTTTTTTTCAATTTGTAGTTAAGAACATCCTAAATAATAAGATGTATTTACTTACATTCCATCTTATACCAAAAATGACTTGAGGCAGCTAAATAATTATTTAAAATTAAGAAAAAGTCCTTATGAGGTCATATTACCATGGCTATCAGTGCTCTCTGACAATGAACCTCTGCACCCCATTATCAAAGAGACAATTATTTAAATCATTAATAGGCTTTTAGAGAATGAACACACTCTTCTCTCTTCATTACTTTCCAGTGTTTAACATATCTTCTAGAAAGTTCTTCCTCATATATAACCTGATGTGAAAAATCTTAACATGATATAGAAACATGCAAAACCATTAGTGGCACACATTTTAGGCACTATAAATGTTTAGAATTTGTAAGTTAACAAGTAGTTCTAATCATAACAACCAGATTAAGTAGATTGGATGCAGATACTTAAGTCTGGATGACAAACCAATTAGGTGAAAGGATGTCAGCAATGTTTTGTCTGAGAAATCATGACAAATATTTAATGAAACAAAACTCTAAATCATTCTCAGTTTCAGATAGAAAATTCTCCATTTTACAATAGATTTTAAGGCAGTGTTTGTACCTGTGTATTTAGGTGAGGGAATTTCTAGAGTTTCTGTTAAGAGCATTTGCTAATATACATGAAGTCACTACTAATTAAAATTGCTTTGAAAAACAAAAAAACTGAGAGCATTTCACCACAGGCCCAGCACCAAATACTGGCAATGAAGAATAAAAATGTCAGCCCCTCCTTTTTCAAAAGATATGGGAGCATCTGTGGGCCCTTGCCAGCAGAAAAGCTTTTATCTGGTTGTTTTTGCCTCAGGCGATCAGTGTGTTAAGATAGAGATTCTCAAGGGATTCGATTTCAATTCAGCTAACAATTGTTGGGTGCCTACTATGTGCCCGGAACTGGGAGACTCAGAGGAACTCAGAAAAGGATTCAGTAAGGGAATGAATTCTTGATTTCATCTCTGTTGCTCTCTGTTTTGACTGTAAAAATTAGAATGGCTAATGATAGAATTTCACCATGCTATACTAGATTCATTAGGGATAAGCATATGGACTTGGGGATATACCTAATGAAGCATCTGTGCACTGTTAGAATTAAAATCCATAACCTTAAGGTAATTCTCATATTTCTTCTTACTTTCTCACCATAGTTCCTATCACTGATGATATGTGTCCCAACATATATTTCCTACTTCAACTTCTTCAATAACTCATTGCAATCTGATATCTGCTCTTTCTACTCCACTGAAATTGCTCCTTAAATAAAGGTCACCAAAGTGTCAAAATGCCAAGTGCCTCTTTCAATCTTCAGTCTCTTCAACATTTCTGCAACATTGCACAGTGCTGACCACCCTCATACCTCTTGATTCCCTCTTTTCCCTTAGACTTCAAAACACTACATTATGATTAGAACATTATCATGAGAACATTATCATGGTTCTCATTCTTGTTTTTTTTTTTTTTAATATTATTTTATTAGTTGGAGGCCAATCACTTCACAACATTTCAGTGGGTTTTGTCATACATTGACATGAATCATGGTTCTCATTCTATCTCTTTGACTGCCCCTTCACTAAGTTCTTGGTTGGCTATTCTTCTTCCATCAGCATCTCAGATCTCTTCCTTAGTCCATTTTATATGCTGTGTTTTGTTTACTCTTTATATTCTCTCCATGGGCAACTGTACCCATTGCCGCAGATTCAGTTGACACTCAAACTCTGAATATACTGGTGACTTCCATGTCTACTACTCCAACACTAATCTCTTACCTAAATCCCAATCTCACAATCACAATAGTCAGTTGACTTTTACCACATGAAGCACCTCAAAGACACTATGTCTAGAACGTACCATTTTTCCCCATCACAAATCTACTCCACCTCCTAAATATGCAATTTCATTTAATAGTACCCAAATTCCCATCCAAGGGATGAAACTTTGGAGTCATTTTACCTTCCCCCTCAGTCTTAACACTGCATCTTACATGAGTTTTCAATGTCTTAAAATTCAGTTGTCATAATATCTCAACCATATACCCATCTCTTACTGCACCTATTGCCAATACTTTAATTCAGACAACCATTAACTCTTTCCTGGGCTGTGCTAATAACCTCTTAAATGGTATGCCTTCCTCTAGTCCCTAGAGGAAGCTGGGAATAAATTAGTAGTGGCAGTATGTGGTCAAGAACCAACAGAGAAGTGGTTCTTTACTCAAAGGGACTCTCTTGCTTCATATTGCCCCATGAACCCTAGGGTACGTGCCATTAGCCAGTGACTAACACTTGCCATATGTTGTCACAACCAGAAAACTTACTAGGCATTGACAATATCATCATAATAGTTACCTAGAAAGCATCAATAGCTAATTTTCAAGAGAGACTATTTTAACTATTCTATGCCTCAAGAACCCAATGAACAGTATGAAAAGTCAAAATGATATGAAAGCAGAAGATAAGCCCCCACCCCCAGGTCGGTAGGTGTCCAATATGCTACTGCAGAAGAGTAGAAAAATATCTCCAGAAAGAATAAAGAGGCTGTGGCAAAGCAGAAACAATGCTCAGCTGTGGATGTGTCTGGCAGTGAAAGTCAAGTCTGATGCTTAAAGAACAATATTGCATAGGAACCTGGAATGTTAGATCCATGAATCGAGGTAAATTGGACATGATCAAGCAGGAGATGGCAAGAGTGAACATCAATATTTTAGGAATCAGTGAACTAAAATGGACCAGAATGGGCAAATTTAATTCAAATGACCATTATTTCTACTACAGTGGGCAAGAATCCCTTAGAAGAAATACAGTAGCCATCATAGTCAACAAAAGAGTCTGAAATGCAGTACTTTGGGTGCAATCTCAAAAATCACAGAATGATCTCTCTTCATTTCCAAGGCAACCCATTCAACATCACCGTAATCCAAGTCTATGCCCCAGTCACTAATACTGAAGAAGCTGAAGTCAAACATTTCTATGAATACCTACAAGACCTTCTAAAACTAATACCAAAAACACATGTCCTCTTCATTATAGGAGACTGGAATGCAAGAGTAGGAAGTCAAGAGATACACCTGGAGTAACAGGTAAGTTTGACCTTAGAGTACAAAATAAAGCAGGACAAAGGCTAACAGAGTTTTGTCAAGAGAACACTCTGGTCACAGCAAACACTCTCTTCCAACAACACAAGAGATGACTCTACACATGGACATCACCAGATGGTCAATACCGAAATCAGAGTGACTACATTCTTTGAAGCCAAAGATGGAGAAACTCTATACAGTCAGCAAAAAAAAGACCTGGAGCTGACTTTGGTTCAGATCATGACTTTCTTATTGCAAAATTCAGACTTAAACTGAAAAACGTAGGGAAAACCTCTAGACCATTCAAGTATGACTTAAATCAAATCCCTTATGATTATACAGTGCAGGTGATGAATAGATCCAAGGGCTTAGATCTGGTAGACAGAGTGCCTAAAGAACTGTGGACAGAGGTTCATAACACTGTACCAGAGGCAGTGACCAAAACCATACCAAAGAAAAAGGAATGCAAGAAGGCAAAATGGTTGTCTGAGGAGGCCTTACAAATAGTTGAGAAAAGAAGAGAAGTGAAAGGCAAAGGAGAAAGTGAAAGATATACCCATCTGAATGCAGAGTTACGCAGAATAGCAAGGAGAGAGAAGAAAGCCTTCCTAAGTGAACAATGCAAATAAATAGACAAAAACAATAGAATAGGAAAGACTAGAGATGACTTCAAGAAAATTAGAGATACCAAGGGAACACTTCATGGAAAGATAAGCATGATAAAAGACACAAATGGTAAGGACCTAACAGAAGCCAAAGAGATTAAGAAGAGGTGATAAAAATACACAGAAGAACTGTACTAAAAGGTCTTAATGACCTGCATAACCACGATGATGTGATCACTCACCTAAAGCCAGACATTCTAGAATGTGAAGGCAAGTGGGCCTTAGAAAGCATTACTATGAACAAAGCTAGTGGATGTGATGGAATTCCAGTTGAGCTATTTCAAATTCTAAAAGATGATGGTATAAAAGTGCTGCACTCAAAGTGCCAGCAAATTTGGAAAATTCAGCAATGGCCACAGAACTGGAAAAGGTCAGTTTTCATTCCAATCCCAAAGAAGGGCAATGCCAAAGAATGCATAATTGCATTCATTTCACATGCTAGCAAGGTAATGCTCAAAATTCTTCAAGCTAGGCTTCAACAGTACATGAACCAAAAACTTCCATATGTACAAGCTGGATTTAGAAAAGGCAGAGGAACCAGAGATCAAATTGTCAACATCCACTGGATCACAGAAAAAGCAAGGGAATTCCAGAAAAAACATCTACTTCTGCTTCATTGACTATGCTAAAGCCTTTGACTGTGTGGATAACAACAAACTGTGGAAAATTCTTAAAGAGATGGCGTATCAGACCACCTTACCTACCTCCTGCAAAACCAGTATGCAGGTCAAGGAGCTACAGTTAGAACCAGATATGAAACAATGAACTGGTTCAAAATAGGGAAAGGTGTACATTAAGGCTGTATATTGTCACCCTGCTTATTTAACTTACATGCAGAGTACATCATGCAAAATGTCCAACTGGATGAATCACAAGCTGGAATCAAGACTGCTGGGAGAAATATCAACAACCTCAGATATGCAGATGACACCAGTCTAATGGCAGAAAGTGAAGAGGAACTAAAGAGACTTTTGAGGGTGAAAGATGAGTGGAAAAAGCTGGCTTAAAGCTCAACATTAAAAAAACTAAGATCATGGCATCTGATCTTATCACTTCATGGGAAATAGAATTGGAAAAAGTGGAAACAGTGACAGATTTTATTTTCTTGGGCTCCAGTATCACTGTGGATGGTGACTGCAGCCACGAAATTAAAAGACAGTTGCTCCTTGGAAGAAAAGCTATGACAGACCTAGATAGCATATTAAAAAGCAAAGACATTACTTTACTGACAAAGGTCCGTCTAGTCAAAGCTATTGTCTTTCCAGTAGTCTCATACAGATGTGAGAGTCGGACCATAAAGAAGGCTGAGCGCTGAAGAATTGATGCTTTTGAACTATGGTACTGGAGAAGACTCTTGAGTCCCTTGGACTGCAAGGTGATCTAGCTAGTCAATCCTAAAGGAAATCAGTCCTGAATATTCATTGGAAAGATTGATGCTGAAGCTGAAGCTCCAATACTTTTGCCCCCTGATGAGAAGAGCTGACTCATTAGAAAAGATCCCGACGCTGAGAAAGATTGGGGGCAAGAGGAGAAGGGGGTGACAAAGGATGAAATGGTTGAATGGCACCATTTACTCAAGGGATATGAGTTTGAGCAAACTCTGGGAGATAGTGAAGGACAGGGAAGCCTAGCATGCTGCAGTCCATGGGATTGCAAAGAATTGGAGATGACTTAGCAACTGAACAACAACAATTCTACATTGGTTGGCTATGAAAAGCAAAAATAAAGCTGTCCCAGGATATTATTATGGATAGAGCAGTTGGTTGGTATTCCTTCAGGAAGAGTAGTTTGAAACATCATTCATATATGAGAAATAAGGGCTTAAAATATTCATGACCTCTGCTTAATGTTTAGCATGGTGGTAACCTTTGGAATACGGTTTTGACAAATGAACTACTTCTCTTCAGAAAAGACCATTTCCTAGCAATATCACATTCTTCAATATGGATTATTTTCAACATGATATATAAAACAAAGGACCTTTTAGTCAGCTGTTTATTCTCAACCAATCTCCATTCTGTAAATTTTAATTATAAGTTATCAAATTCTAAAACACTGAAAATAATTTTAAAAGTATACTATATGGGTTTTTGTCATTTCTTTGCTCAAGGATTTATTTTGCTATGGGTGATTAACTTAAGTCTGTTTCCTAACACCTAGTAATTCTAACATATCTTAGTACTGCCTGCCAATATCTTATGCAACTCTTAAAAGGCTGTATTGACACAACACTGAAACTTCTAGCTGAAAACCCAAATTTTTAGGTAATCTACAAGCTGGTTTGCCTGTAAGCCATGCAACAACAAGCTTAAGTAATTTTTTTTTCTGAGTGTAATTAGCACATAGTGCTTCTATAATAATGAGCTGATTTGGACAGAAACAAGTGAATTCAATCAAACTGGTTATTTTCACAACAGTTCCAAGACAGTTAATTTCAAAACAACTAGATCTTTGATTTACTGCACTCATGTGTGTACACAAAACCTGAAATGGCCATTTATTTAAGTAATGTACAGACATAGCTTGGGGCTTCCCCGGTGGCTCAGTGGTAAAGAATTTGCCTGCAATTCAAAAGATGTGGGTTCAATCTCGGGGTTGGGAAGATCGCCTGGAGGAGGACATGGAAACACACTCCAATATTCTTGCCTGAAAAATCCCATGACAGAGGAGCCTGGTGGGCTATAGTCCTTGGGGCGCAAAGAGTCAGACACGACTGAAGCAATTGAGGAGCACAGACATAGCTTACTGTGGTAACCCTTTAAAGGGTAAACCCCATCCTCCCAAGGCACGTTCAATCCCTTCAATACTATCATTTACCATGCCACATACCTGCTTTAAATCCTCAAATAATTTTTTCTTGCCTAGAAAACAAAGTCTCGAAGTCTGAGCTTTTGATTATGTCATTCTGTCCAAATGGAATATTTTCACTCCTCATCTCTCCAGATGGTAGATTTTCCTCAAGTTCCAGGGTCTCAATTCCTCTAAAAAGCATCAGTAACTACTACAGTCTGCAGTAAGTTTCTCTTCTTTTAATATGTATTACACTTAAGATTTAAAGAACTTAAAGTTAACACATGAAATGTCAAAATTATTGCTTTGTACCTGGCAGAGTACCTAACAGAGTACCCAGCACATAGCAGACACTCGATGGACATTCATAAACTTGCCTCATTGACTTCTTCCAATGGAATAAAAATGCACCTAAGGTGTGATAACAACCTTCCAAATTATACTTCATTTAGTAAATAACAAGATAAAAGCTCTTTCCCTGTGTGCCTTTAATTCTCCACTGAATCAATGTTAATTTGTATAAGTATACCATAGTTGTAGGCACTGTCCTATCACTAAAGACATAACAGAGTGGGTCAACCTGCAATGGGCAGTGAGTTTCTGGAGAGGGAGTTAGGGCTTACTTCCAATACCAACCACCTCCTCCATTCAACTTCTACCAAAGAAGTATTCATGACTGAATACTGTGTTTATGCCTAGAAAACAAACTCAATTCAGTGGGACAAGGATTACTAAAGCTGGCATAAAAAGCTGTTAGTGACACAAATGACATTGAGTGTCTGTCATTACAGTTAGTTTACAGTGAGAAAGTGATTCTCATTCACATTATCTGGACCATCAAAAGAAACCTTCTATGTTAATTTGCATAACCTCTAGTTAATGAAATTATACCAATTCTTAACACCATTATGAGGATGGAAGAGACACAGGAGGAGAAGGCGGGAAAGAACAGGATGGAGAAGGATTGGTTTTGCATATTAAATAGAAATGTGGAGGAAGTTGGATTTTTGCCATATTCTCTGGCCAATACACCCACGGTTGAAAACAAAATCATTAGGCACTAACATAGAGAAATGTGCATGCAGATCTGAGACATTATTTTATTTATAAGACATCTTCTCCATAGGAAGCCTAAATTTACTTTACTACGCTGCATGAAATAAAAAGTGGAAAAAGGAGAATTTAGACACCTGCATCATAAAGGCATCACAGTGACAGGTAATGTTCCTTAATGTGTTGCGACTCCCATGCATACAGGCAGAGGGAAGAGAAGCAGGGGTGTTTTTAATGACTGTAGGAGGACAAAACTGAGCTACTTTTCTGCTCAACTTTTGAGAGACTAGTGGCACTAGGTCCACGATTCAAGAAGAGCATTATGCTAACTCCTTAACCTTGTCTCCACAGAGGACTCAGGTAGTGAAGATTACATGAACTTTTCTGGGCAGAAAACATTTTGTCTTCTCCCTGTTCTCCATATATTTTATCACTACTATAGTTAACAAAGTAGTCACATTTTTAAGCCATTGCGGTTGGCCTGAGTTTCACTCTGGGTGCTTCAAGAGCCACATTTCTTGCCATTAGAGAGAAAACAATTTTTAATAAAGAATGAATCAAATGACTTGGTGCTCATGACATTCGAGTTTTGCACATGTGACACATATTGACATAGGGCATGTTTTGAGAATGCATATGGATGCACAACTGCACTGCAAGCAGAACAAACCTATATCTCTTTCTCATTCTGTACCCGACTTGTTAGGGAGTAGAACCTAGTAATACACAATGTCTTACTTTTTAAAGAAAACATATTATTAGGAATCTTTGAGAAACTTGGCCTATTTCATTAACACTTGGTAACTTTAAAAATCATAAACACATCAGAAAATAACTCTGATGTTCAAATGAAGCAACATTAAGGATGCCCATAAACACCATTTGCAAATGTGTTACCATATAAATTTACCATATGAATTTAAATAGTAACCCTAACCAAGTTACCAACATTTGCTATTATTATTAATAGCTACGCTGTCCACTGTACTTCATTTTCTGTAGAGTATTTTTGCATACACGATCTTGATTTTTTATCACAGTAGCCTTGGGATATAAACTAGAAAACCAAGGCCTAGAGAGGTTATGTGACTTATTCAATGACACACAGCTCAACAATTAAAATGAAAGGACCCGGATTATTAATCTTATACTTACAGTGCAAAAATGAAAGGCTTATTATGTTTACACTACAAAATATTAAATATTGATACTAGAAACATTTACATTTATTCTTATTAAAGAGATTTTTAGAGAAACAGAGTACCAAAAATGGTTGGATGTAAGGGTTGGTATAACTTTAATGTGTCTGTGAAATGAGATACAAATAATTGAAGACAGATAAAATTGTATATTAGGTGGTATCTAAATGACTATGGAGTCATAAATTCCATCTCCCCATAATCAAATCCCCATAACTAGTTTGGTCTGTGGCTATTAGCTTCAGCCAGATATGACACTGTTCCTTAATCTTTGAGTTTCACCTGCAGAAAACAAACACTGCAATAGAATCCTGAGAGGGCCTTTGCAATTAACTTTCGAGATACCTATATGAAACAAGAGCCCATTCCTCTCAGGATTTAGTGCCCAACACACTCTCCCACTGACAAGATGCGGCAATTTTAGGTGACTAAGCAGTATCTCCAGTATACCATGTAGAGTCTGAATGCAGATAGTAAGGATACAAAATTAAATACTGACTAAGTATTTGGCCTAAAGTATCCTGAATAATATTTAGAACATAAAATCTGAGGCAAAATTGGATGAACTGCAAACATCCCAAAGTGGATTTGAAAAAGCAGACAGCAGTGTCCTGAAATTTATTATCGTCACTGTCAATTGTGCAATAGCCTATACAAAATGATTTGGTGATTTCAGTCTCATTCCCAACGGGGCAGATATTCACATCACTACAGTCACTGTGAAAATGGTACGCTTGTTTATACTCAGTAGAAAGATCAAGAAACTTGTGGAGCATGGAGAAACTAATGGCAGGAAGTGGTCCCTCTAAATGTGTCCGAGGGCACTTTTTAGGGACAATGACTTTTACTTTCATAAACTCTTGAATGTAAATATTCTGATTCCATAATAATAAAAAAAAAAAAAAAAAAAAAAAAACCTCCAAGCTCCTAGTTTCTGGGCTTTAAAATGATCAAGCCTTACCTGAATAGCCTCAATAGTGAGATCTCCAAACCCTGGCCTTGATCACTGCAATTCCCCCACCTTTCTCACAAGGTAAATAAAGAGACCAGAATAAAGCAATCACAATTTTCTGGCTGGGGATATATTTGCAGATTGTTACATTCAGGCAAAAGCATTGATGATACTTTGTTCATATGCTTGTGTGTCTGTGTGTGTCTGTATTGTACCTCCACAGCAAGATAAAAAGAATTCACAACTACATTGGTGGTGGTTTAGTCCCTAAGTTGTGTCTAACACTTTTGTGACCCCGTGGACTGAAACCTGCTAGGCTCCTCTGTCCATGGGATTTTCTAGGCAAGAATGCTGGAGTGGGTTGCCATTTCCTTTTCCAGGGCATCTTCCTTACCCAGGAATCAAACCCACGTCTCCTGCATTGCAGGAGAATTCTATACTACTGAGCCACTAGGAAAGCCCATTCATGGCTATAAGTAAAACATATTTCTATCATCTATTTATTCAGCATCTCTTTTTCAGACAAATACATTTAATAGGGTTCTAGAGTATTCTGGAATTGAGTATTGTTTGTCTTCAAGAATAACCTAAGGCACTTGCCTTTCAGCATTTACTTCAGCCTCCAATCTTAACACAAGGCCTGGTATATGGTAGTTCCGTTCAGTCACTCAGTTGTGTCTAACACTTTGTGACCCCATGGAATGCAGCACGCCAGGTTTCCCTGTCCATCACCAACTCCTCAAGCTTGCTCAAATTCATGTCCATTGAGTAGGTGATGTCATCCAATCATCTCATCCTCTGTCATCCCCTTCTCCTCCTGACTTCGATCTCTCCCAGCATCAGGGTCTTTTTCAGTGAGTCAGTTCTTTGCATCAGGTGGCCAAAGTATTGGAGTTTCAGCTTCAGCATCAGTCCTTCCAATGAATGTTCAGGACTGAGTTCCTTTTGGATGGACTGGTTGGATCTCCTTGCAGTTCAAGGGACTCTCAAGAGTCTTCTCCAACCCCACAGTTCAAAGGCATCAAGTTTTTGGCACTCAGCTTTCTTTATAGTCCAGCTCTCACATTATACACGACTACTGGAAAAACCATAGCTTTGACTCGGTGGACCTTTGATGGTGAAGTAATGTCTCTGCTTTTTAATATGCTGTCTAGGTTGGCCATAGCTTTTCTTCCAAGGAGCAAGCGTCTTTACGTAAGTATACAATAAACTTTTGCTGAATAAATGAGCTACTGTCATGCAGGGTTTACCCAGTTTTTCTGTGCTCCCTTAGTTTCTATGCACACTTTATACTTAAATTTGTTGTCTAGATGTATTGTCTTTGCTTGAATTTGGTGTTTGCTGTACATGGCAAACACATCCTAGGATAACACCCAATAAGTCATGCCCTTATGTAATCCTCTCCCCTTGTTTGTGGAAAGAATCTGTCTCTTGCTTCTAATCAACAGAATATGAAAAAGGTAAAGGGATTTTTCAGGTATAATTAGGATCCCCTAATGAGTTGACTTTAATCAAGAGACAGATTATCCTGGGTAGACCTAACATGGACAGAAGAGCCCTTTAAAAGACTGTTAAGGCTGTCTCTGAAGTTAGAGATTATAAGTAGCAGAGATTCTTTCTCTCTGTCTCTCTCTCTCTGGCTAACTTTGAAGAACCAACCCAGCATGAATTTTATAGCTGGGAAAAAATGAATTCTGACATCAATATAAGGAAGTTGGGAGTGGATTTTTCTCTCCAGTCTAGACTCCAGATGAGGACAACCCAGTCAACACCCTGATTGCAGACTTGTGAGACTCAAAGCAGAGAAATCATGGAAGTCATGGCCAGATGTCTGACTTACAGAAATTGTGAGCTAATAAATTGGTGTCATTTTCAGCCACTCAGGTTGTGATCATTTGCTCGAGGGCCAAAGAAAACCAATACACTCTGTGTGTGTACTGACCATATTTTTCATTCTAGAGGCTAAGCACTTTGAGGGAAGAAAGCACATCTGCTTTCCCTCTGTCTCAGTGTCAAGGGCTCAGCTAAGTACACAGCACAGGCATACTTGCAGGCTGGAATAAATTGTTTCTACTTGTTAACAGTAGGTATTATACTGTACTTCCTGCTGAAACTGCTTTCTACTGAGGAAGTAAAATGCAATATACTGACTTCTGTTTTGTCACATATTTTTCAGCAGAGTGGCAAAAATTAGACACACATGAGAAAGAGTGAGAGTTGTGTACCTACTTATCAATGCATGAAGCTGAAAAATGACCACATTCCTTTTAAAGATGGCAATAATGTAAGATGAAAAAAAATAATTCAGAAATCCAATTACAATGAACTGACTAACAAACTGGCTATGGTGGCCACACATGGCTGGTATAAATCAGAATTATTTTCCTCTTTCTTAATTTGCTTCTCAGTCAGGCTACAGCTTTGCTTTTAAAGTAACGGAGGTATCTGTTTCCTATCTGACCCTCAGATAGTTTTTAACAGATTTAGTTTTATCTTAAAACTAAACAGCCCAAGCCCGTGCTAATTTCCTTACATAAAATACAGCTCCCTTAATAGCTAAGTTTCTAATCAAAACCCTAACACTCTCCTTGCCAATCAAAGATCAATTTCTTAAACTCAGCAACATGTAGGAGAAGCCAAAGTACAGGTCTCAGAGGAAAGAACTCAAGGACCAGACAATCATTTTCTCATTCTGTCTTTTTCTTCTTTCGTTCTCACTTTTTCTTTCTCTCCAGCTAAAATATTGTTTATTCATTACTATAAAGGGAAACCGTAAGTGGGAGAGATAGTATGAAAAAATAAAGTTTTTATTATAAAAATCTAGATATATATTCTCATTTCAGTTGCAAGAAATATCAGACTTCAAGTAGCTTAATATTATTGGACAAGATGAAAGAACATAAAGTGTTATCAGTGACCTCTTGTTAATGCTGAGGTAGCAGCTACCAGGGAATTCTAAAGTCTGTTATTTAATTTAAGCAAGGCCTTTATCCCCTTGTTAAAATGCAAACAGCACTGAGAGACCACCCCTTTAGAGCCTTAAGTCGCTTTAGGGTTCCAAATGACTAAGTTTATCAGCTTCTTTTCTGAAAGCAGGCTTTATGTTTTTCAGGGAGTAGACACAAAGGAAGAGGGTAAACTTAAATTCTTTGGTTGCCTGAGGGACTAGGAGACATCCACCACCAATGAGACCTTAAAAAGTACACAAGAAAGTGAGATCCTCATTCGAAACTGGCAGAAGAATTTTCTTGTATTCAAGGCTGAATGTGATGCAGTATCAGCTGTCTGTGTGCTTGCCTACTGCTATGAGTTGTAAGATTTTAGTTTCAGATGCAAACTTGGTGTTTTTCCATTTTAATTAGTCATGAAAATAAATTAAGACAGTCTCATCATTCCTAATACACATGCAAGGGAAAAGGACAAAAATATTACGGCACTGAATATATAGACAGTTGAAGAAGTTGACTTTGAAAAATTCATAGCAGAAAGGAATATATTTCCACACCAAGTACTTCTTGTGTACTATCTCCCCCACCGCATGGTCTTCATCACTTTTAGAAAATGCTCAATGATATATATCCTCTAGGGAATGAAATGTACTTGGAAGATCAGTGATAAACTAGGAAGCGGGCCTACTACTCTAGTCCATTCTTCTGAAACGTTTTCCCTAAACACCCTATAATTTAGCCATACCAGATGGTCGCTCAGACATACCATAGATTGCATGCCTTTATGCTTTTACTTATTATAATATATCCAACTTAGATTCACTTTCCTACCTTTTCTAACAGCCAAGTTACTATTCATTTTCTAAACTCCAAATAAATGTCACTTTTCTATAGTATATTCCAGATATAAAACATAAGGTACTGTCAGAAGCTTCCTTCTCTGTGATTCCAAATCACTTCATATATACATCTATTACTGTTCATATTACATGATGTTGTAGAAGGGGTTTGTTTGTTTCCTTGTTTTTATGTTGATTATACCTCAACATCCATACTAGGAACCCTGTGAGGGTAAAAAGGATCATCAGTCTTTACACATACCAGTCTTCCTCCAAACTCATCACAGAACATGATTGTAGTGTGTGCTCAATTTATGTTGGTTGGACAGGATTAGAAAATTTATATTAGAGGTCCAGAGAAGAAAAATAACCAAAATAGCTCTTTCTTGCCAAATAAGGGTTTGTTTCTTACAAATGGAATCCCCCAGATCTAAAGAACCAGAAACACTCTTTTTGGTTGGAATATGACTTCAATTTGAGGGCTGGAGAGTAGTCGTTACGGGGCTTTCCTGACAGCTCAAGTGGTAAAGAATACACCTACAATGCAGGAGACACAGGAGATGGGGGTTTGATCTCTGGGTCAGGAAGATCCCCTGGAGGAGGAAATGGCACCCCACTCCAGTATTCATGCCTGGGAAATCCCATGGACAGAGGAGTCTGGCAGGCTACATTCCATGGGGTTGCAAAGAGTCAGACACCACTGAACATGCAAGCATGCATAAAGTAGTCATTTCAGAGGCAACGTCTATACTCTTTTTTATCTACCAAAGAATCAACCACCCGTGAAAAGAGGCTATCTTTGTTTACACTCTAAATTCTTTCAATACAGGTGATAAGCGATTCACATCTCATCCAAATCAGTTAATAATTCTAAGTCCTTCATCATGTAATAGATTTAATGAAGGAAACCGGAGAAAGATAATACATATTCTTACATTAAACACTCTTGCACTATAGTGAGGGAGATCATTTTAATGCACAAAAGAGAATTAGATAAAATAGAGGACTATACAAACATGTAAAATTATGCATGTTGACTATATAAATGTTGTAGGAATTCAAAAAATGGGAAAGTCAAGTTAGAGTCATGTACCTTAGAATATTTCATGGACCTGAAAGGATGGGAAGAATTCAATAATACAGAGAGAATTGAAATAAAGGCTGCCTAAGATTTTCAAACATCTTAAAGAATTCTAGATCATACAAGGAAACTAAAAGATGATTCAACCTAAACTCATTTTACATAAGAAATAAACCCAAATAGAGAAACTGACCTACCCAAGGTCCCACAGTGCATGCATGTATGCAGTGCTGGGAGAGAATCTTCATTGCTCCTATCACTTCAAATTGTCTCCTACAGCCTCACATAAATTATATAGAGACTACGAGGTTTCTATTTGCATGGGGGAAGATGTGTTCAGATGCATACATCTTTCCTAGGAAAGAACACTCTGTTAAAACTGTCCAGATCAATTTCTAAAAGAAAACCTGGAAATGCTGACAATATAACCATAAAAAGTTGGGTAAATCTAGTGTGTTAGATGACAATAGAAAATGACTTCTGGGGAGGGAGAGGCATAAAACCAGAATACCATTTCTATTATAGACTTTGTGTTATAGAAATGAGTTACATCATCCTATACGTCATCCAGGGAGCAAGATTTCCCCAGAAGTATAATTGAACTTGTTTTATAAGTGAATTATATTTTTTTCTTTTTTCAAAATTAGCCAATGGTTAACAAAAATGGCACTGCCCACCAGAAACTATACTGAGACTGGTCCTCTGAAAGATAGTTTCTTCTGTTTTTACATGCTAATCCCTGACACACAGAAACAATTTTAATTTATGTTCTGGCAGCATCTGAGCCACAAGAAACTGAGGCTACCGACATCTGGATTGATAAACCACATAGCTGTAAGCAAGTTTATAAATTAAATTATTTAAGTATCCCCATTTAATTTCCAGCATCTCTAAGGACAGGATGACAGACTGAAATGTGTCAAACTCAAAGAAACCAGCCTAAACTCATCTCAAACATGACACTTAAAGCAATTCAATACCATTCCACATTTCACAAACAGACATGAAAACACATTTCACTCCATCAATATAATTTGTAGTGCCCAAGTAGAATCATGCCATGATATCCCATAAGGAGCATAATTTAGAATGGACATAAATTTTACTTAAAGATTCAATTATTACATTAAATATATGACTATGTGGAAAAATCTCAGTGTGTTTGGTACAATCCCCTCAGTCTAATATATTAGAATGAATGAGGTAAGACATCAGGAGAATTTTGTTCTCCCATTTGGGGACAGCATAGTTATCAGTATCATTGTCATTTATCGATTAAGTCATCCAACATACATTTGTAAATACTTACTAGATGCTAGATGCTGGGGTCCAGCAGTGAATAAAGTTTATATAGTCTCCACCATCATGAAGATTATTATCTCACCCTCACTAGATAAAATGTACTGATTGTCCTTCTAAAGCGTTGGAACTCATTAATTCAGGATCAATTTAAATCCCTTTCCCCCTAGTAGCTCACGAAAGATATATAATACTCACTCTGATAAAATATATACACTTGGCTACAAAAGGAATAGTGCACACATGCAGGAAAAGATGGACTCCAAAAACTCTGGTTCCAAAAGTGACTTGCTCAGTGTTGCTAGAGGCAGGAGGGAACTCATGACTCAGTCAATCGCAAAACCAAAATACACTGAGTTCCTGCTATGGACAGAGCTACATACTAAGCTTTAGTAGGGGACGAATGAGCAAGATGCTAAACTGTCTAAACTAGAGGTAAACCTCATGGCAGTGATACAAAAAAGAAAGGAGGGAAGCGAAAGACATTATGAAGCACTGATTGATTATATACAGAAAGCAAAGTATCAATACAAGAAAGGGGCAAAGAAAACTTCAAGATTTTAAGCCTGGGTAGCTGGAAGAATAAAGAAATCACTGACAGAAAGTGAGAAGGTGAATAGGGGATCCAACCTCAGAAAGATTATGACCTTACCATTAGAAACACAATGCATTTCTGATATCTGTAGTCTATTCAAGTATACGGGTGTGGCAGGAAGTTGGAGATATGGGACCTTAGTACAGGAAATGGATATTTAAAAATCATTTACATAAGAAATGGTAGTTAGGTTCATAAAGGTAGACAAAATCTCCAAGGAAGAAAAGGCAGAGGGAAAAAAATAATAATGGATCTTGGGTATATCCACAGTTTGAGTATAAGAAACAGAAAATAATCCAGGAAGAAATATCCATTTTCTTTCTTTTTTCTTTTTGGCCATGCCATGCAGCTTGTGGGATCTTAGTTCTGCAACCAGGCAGCAAACTCCCTTACCCCCTGCAGTGAAAGCATGGAGTCCCAACCACTGGGCCACCACGGAAGTACTAAAATCTCCATTTTCTTTACTCAAGGAAACTTCACAGGAAATGAACAATACCGACATCAGGCAAAGAGAAGACAAGTTCTAGAATGGTGATACGAGTACGCAAAGGATTAGAGGACACAAGAAAACCAAGTTATTCTGATTCATTTTTTTTCTTTCTTTCTATTCAGGCTACTACAAACATTTTAAAGACTTATTTCAGAATATACCTACTAGACTCATCCTTTAGAGGGATAACATTGGGCTCCTTTAGTAGGTAGCACCAGTGGTAAAGAACCCACCTGCCAATGCAGGAGACTTAAGAGACACAGGTTTTATCCCTGGGTCGGGAAGGTCCCCTGGAGAAGGGCATGGCAACCCACTCCAGTATTCTTGCCTGGGAAATCCCATAGACAGAGGAGACTGGCAGGCTACAGTCCATAGGTTTGCAAAGTCAGACACAACTGAAGAGACTTATCATGCACACAATAAAAGCACTCTGTGCAGGTGTCTGAAATTCATCTGCCATATGCAAAGGTCCAGTCCAAGACTCAGATGCCTTAACTCAGGAGTTCCAAAATGTGAGATCCCCTGGAGGAAGGCATGGCAACCCACTCAAGTATTCTTGCCTGGAGAATTCTATGGACAGAGGAGCCTGGAGGGCTACAGTCCACGGGGTTGCAGAGTCAGACACGACTGAGCGACTAACACTTTCACTTTTAGAGACAAAATAGTAGCTGAAACCATATTTGTATACTGGCCATACCTCTTACTTACAAAGTAAAAAACAAAAACTTGAGAATAAGGAGGCAAAATATAAAATGAAGAAAGCACTTTCACCCTCTTTTGCCAAATGCCAAGAATGAGAAAAAAAGATTCTATGTGTTTTGGCAAACTAGAAATTTAAGATGGGAAATCACTATTTAAGGAATAGTCTACATGCAGCTCCCTTTCCAATTTGAGTCTTATCCAAAAGTATTATTATTAAAGAAATGATCTTAGGACACTGGAAGTAACTATCAATGCTATGTGGATATCTAATTATTCTAGCACAACTTTATTTATTTCAATGATAAAATGAAAAGTCACAGAAAGCAAAATGATAAAATAATCTATTTTTATTTCTATAAGAAATTTGACCTAAATTGCATGGCATCCTTAAAAGCAATGAGAAAAAAAAGAGGGTTACACTAGTATTCAGTAACCTCATTACGCTGGATGGCCCCAACAAACCTGGAAGAGTGCTAAGGAGGGCCTATGGTGAAACTAAGAAACGAGTAGTGGGAAAAGGAAACAGAAAAAGATGTATTGAGAAAAAAGAAAGAATAAAAGGAGGGAAAAGCAATGCCATGACAAAGGTACCCAGTTAACATTTGTAAAGTGCTCAGAACAGTGCCTGACCCACAAATGCAATATATATATCAGTCAATCAGTTCAGTCACTCAGCCTTGCCTGACTCTTTGCGACCCCATGGACAGCAGCACTCCAGGCCTCCCTGTCTATCACCAACTCTTGGAATTTACTCAAACACATGTCCATTGAGTTGGTGATGCCATCCAACCATCTCATCCTCTGTTGTCCCGTTCTCCTCCTGCCTTCAATCTTTCCCAGCATCAGGGTATTTTCCAATGAGTCAGTTCTTCACATCAGGTGGCCAAAGTATTGGAGTTTCAGCTTCAACATCAGTCCTTTCAATGAATATTCAGAACTGATTTTCTTTACGATGGACTGGTGGGATCTCCTTGCAGTTCAAGGGACCCTCAAAAGTTTTCTCCAACACCACAGTTCAAAAGCATCAATTCCTCGGAACTCAGCTTTCTTTATAGTCCAACTCACATCCACACATGACTACTGGAAAAACTAAAGCCTTGACTAGACGGACCTTTGTTGGCAAAGTAATGTCTGCTTTTTAATATGCTATCTAGGTTGGTCATAACTTTCTTTCCAAGGAGTAAGCATCTTTTAATTTCGTGGCTGCAGTCATCATCTGCAATGATGGGTCTGCCACTGTTTCCCCATCTAATTGCTATGAAGTGATGGGACTGGATGCCATGATCTTAGTTTTCTGAATGTTGAGCTTTAAGCCAACTTTTTCACTCTCCTCTTTCACTTTCATCAAGAGGCTCTTTAGTTCTTCTTCAGTCTCTGCCATAAGGGTGGTGTCATCTGCATATCTGAGGTTATTGATATTTCTCCTGGAAAAATCTTGATTCCAGCTTGTGCTTCATCCAGCCCAGTGTTTCTCATGATGTACTCTGCATTTAAGTTAAATAAGCAGGGTGACAATATACAACCTTGACGTACTCCTTTTCCTATTTGGAAACAGTCTTTTGTCCCATGTCCAGTTCTAACTGTTGCTTCCTGACCTGCATACAGATTTCTCAAGAGGCAGGTCAGGTGGTGTATATATATTTGCTAAATAAAGAATTCTATACTCATAACACTGACAACAGGACTCCCTTACCCTGTGTACAGTCATTTACATGTTTGAAAGCAGAAGCCTACAGCGAATGATTTTTCAAGATCCCCTGCAGCTCAATTATTTGACAGCTCTATGTTTCCCATAATTTTAACAGGTTTCACTAGAGAAATTAACTGAGGGTATTTGTTGATGCATCAGAATCCTATTTTCTATGTCATCAGTTTCCATTTTACCTAAGGGTATGCTAGAACTATTTCTTTTTGTTTGTTTATAGACAGCACTCATTTGGTAGATTTCCTAGAGTTTGTGGGCCTTAGGTACTTCATCTAATACTAAACACATTAACAACTAGTATTCTTTAAACGGCCCATTCATTTATAAGGTAGCCCTGTCAGTAAGTTCTACTGTAAATCATTTGGTACGCTGAACTCTGTGTTCCCATCAGTAATGAAGTAGGCATTTTTATTCAAATGTAGCAGGATGTTCAGCTCCCAGGATAATGATTAAGTGAAGATCTCCTTTTTTATTCTGCAGACAAAGCAGATACCGTACTTACAGTTTAGGCTCTCAGGGACAAAAATCTTAATGGAGGCCAAGATTTCCTCAGACTTTATGGAAATAACTTTTTAAAAAGTTTGCTTTCTGTAGTCCCTTTCTATGGCAATTCTGATTTCTTTTTCCTGGGGCCAGAATATTCTTGACAGGCCTCCCACTACCTTGCTATTCTTTAATAGTTCTGTCATTTCCTCACTTCTCCTTCTAATGAATATTTCATCTGTCTGAAGGAATAATCATTGTGTGTTTACCAAATGACAAAATGACTTACAAAAAATGTACTTAACTGAAAATCAGCCTTTCTTAGAATTACCAAACAGTCTTCTTTCGGCTCCTTTCTCCGCCTCCTCAAACTATTGTCAACAATAAAATGAGTAGTAACTTCGTGTGCTCTCTTATGATTAAAACTATAAGCTTGATGCAAATTAGTACTCTTAGGTGGTATTCACATCATACAGTATGTAGATGCGAGCTTACACCAGGGCATGCAAATAAATGCATCTTTTATTTTGTGTTCATACATAGTATACAAAAGAGTCGAACATCAATCAAAGTGCTTTTGAACAAAGCAGTGTATAAAAATAAATAAAATTAAGAAGGGCATTGAAAACTTGTATACTTTACATGAATTTATCATTGAAGGTTTACATCATACACTGTGAATTATATCCATCCCATTTAACCAGGTGCGAATTTTGCAAACAGGAAGAGAACAAATAAGTCATCTATTACACACAGTGATAGTCAGCCATGTCACTGAAAGTGTATCTTTTAAAATTAAAGTTCACATGCAGTCATCATACAGATGAGTCTGGGAGAAAATAGGTAGCTGATGTATCCTCAGAAAACAGCCATTTAAAATCATATAAGTCGAATAGTTTCATCTGACATATGTCAGGCATCTAGCAAAAGTAGGACAATACTTGAAGGTCACAAATTCAGTGTCTATCCTATAGAAAAGACCCTGACTACTTCAGATAGTGCACCACACAGCAAGGGATTACATGGTCCCTTTGTACTTATTTTAGAATTTTTGTCACTGATTTTTTTTAACCTTAAAAAGTAATATACAGTGATTCTCCATATACTTTGGAAGTATGTTAGGCTGAAGAAATAGTGATTTCAAATTTATTAAGGTGAGATGGAGTGCAGGGCTTTGTCTCACCCAAAAGGTACTTCGCTGCATTCAGCTGTCAGGTTAACAATATTATGGGACTGAAATAACACTCTTAAAGAAGATCTGCTCAGAGAGATTTTCCAGAAACCCTAAGAGCAATTTCTATTAACTCTGATTCCATTTCCTAAACATCCAGTTTTGGACTTTTTGTTGGGAAATAATGGATGCATTTCAGATTATGGCTTATCTATAAACACTTAGGGAAAGCCCAAGGCTTTCTTTTCAGTTTTGTGATTGTGTGTGTGTGTGTGTATGTGTGTGTGTGTGTTTCCTGGAGTAGAGGAATAAGTACCAACCACGCAATGCTTCCATTTTCCTTAAACGACTGACACTAAATGCTCCGAGAAAATGAATTGAATCTACAAACCAAGTATTTCTGCCTCCATATTAAGGTGATTCTACAGTTTCATGGAACTCTAAGCTAACAAGTGAACTGAGAATCTATACGTATCTATATATCTCTATCTACTTTATCTGTCTGTCTTTGTAAGGATATATTCTATGCCAGAAAAGATCAACTTACTTGTACAACTGCCCCCTTGCAACAAAATCAAGTCAGTTTAATTCTTCTTGCTTAGTATCTGCTGCTTCTGCTTCTCTAAGGTCTCATAGGCTCTGTTTTATTCCTCATCTCACCATTGCATGTAGGTACTTCATTCTATTGCAAGACCTTTTCTTTGCCTACTCTCAAACTTACAGAGATAGCTTGTAGCTTTGGTGAAAAATCTGACCATTACTGAAATAGGCCACCCACAAAAAAAAAAAAAAAGAAGAAAAAAGAGCAACCTACATGATACTCTCTTACTCTCCCCTACTTAACAGCATGGATAGCCTGCCATACTTTGATTTTTCTTTTTGGTGAAGCAGCAATATAGAGAAAGCTAGGTCATAGGAGTGTTCAAGGGGAATTTAAAAATGAACATGTTTTGGATTCACTGATCTATACTATAAAAAGGATGACTGTCAGCTATGAGCAAATTTGAAACTAAGAAATCCTTATAGGATTGACTGCAAATATATAGGAAGTCACTAGATGAAAGTTCAATGTAACTCCCTCTGGACCTGTATCTTGACTATTTTGATTTTATACAAAGAAAGATCATGACCAAACTGATATAAGGAGAAAGACTTATTTAAAAAATTTTTTATTTATAAAAAAAACCCACTAAAAAAAAACCCTAAAGATTTCAATTTTTTGAGATTCTCTCATTTGGATGTTCCATAGCCTTCAAAAACAAGTAGGTATAAAACGGAACCCCTTAACCTCCCTCACCTAGACCCCTAGTTTCACTTCCATCACCAAGGCAGATAAATGGGATTAGGGTGGGTGGGGTATGATTGGAAAAAAACTGCAAAAGTACAGGGTCAAGATATCTAAAAGCGGGCCCAGGACCCGACTACGAATCCTACTTAAAGACCTTCCCTTGGGTCATGAAAAAAAATTTCAACTCAGCCTAAACTTGATTTCAGTAACAGTGAATGGTATTATTACCTTCCATTCAGTCTCCCAAGTCAGAAACCTTCCCCTTGCTCCCCGTATCTAGTGAGTGATTCATGACTGTCAGTTCTACAAAGTCAGCACATCTCAAATCTCAAGATCCTCAAACTGTAGTCCCTGGACCCATGGCATCAGCATCCTCTGAGAACTTGCTAGAAATGCAAATTATTGGGCCCTACCTCACACTAACTGAAGCAGAAACTCAAGAGGAGGGTCCAGCAATTTGCACTTTAATAAGCCCTACAACAAACCCTCAAGTTTGAGAACCACTGTTCTCAACCTATCCCTTTATCATTGTTCCCGCTGCTAATGGCCATCTGGTCCTTGTCATCTCTCATCTGACCTATATTAGTAGTTTCCTAAATGGTTTCCTGGCCATCAGAAATTCTGCCCCCTCCAATCCATTCTTCATACTATCACCTGGGTGAACCCTCTATATCACAAATATGGTTATTAAAGTCCTTCCCTCATTCCTCTATGACTGTAGAAGTGGTTTTTAAGCCATGTTCCTAGGTACACTCATTTCAAGGGTTGCCCATCAGACAAGATAAAAGCTCAGTGGGTAGTACAACAAACTTAAAGTTCATAAGTAGAGTTCAAAAACCACTAACTTCCTAGAAAAAGGAGATGTTCTTAGGCCAAATAAGTCCCTCTTCATCTGTCCCTAGCCTACCTCTGCAGCCTCATCTTCTCTCATTTCTGCCTTCTACATCACCCTTTAGCTGAGGAGGAGGATTGCTGTTTCTCTAAGAGACCAGGCTATTTTATGTTTTTGTGTCACTGCTTCTTTTGCATAGAACATCTGGCCATTCCCACCATTTGTTCATCAGATGAAACCAAATTGCTAATCCCTACCCACCCTACCAGTGTATATTTACAGAATATCTCTAGTACTAGCATTACTTTCTTAATTAAAACTTTTCAGATGCCTGCTTCTTATCCTTGTGCTAGATGGACTTGATTAACCCCCCTGCTTTGTGCCCCAAGAGTGGTAGTTGGAGTGATAATTAATATTTATAGATGATGTACAATTTTGTATACCAGCCACCATGTAGAGTGTTTTATGTGTCATGGGCAGGCTATTTTAAACTTCACAAGTCTATGAGGTATTAAGTCTAATTATTATTTCATTTTAGAGGAGAGAAGACTGAAGTTAGAAAGATTATGATTATTCTACTTACCCAAGGTGTACAGCCAACATATGGCAGAATTGGATCATCTCACCATTTAAACTCCAAAGTATTTGCTCTTAACTACTACAGCACAGGGACCAGGATCATATCACACAAGTCAAGTAAGCAAGGAATAAGACAACAGTGGGTGGCAGACACTATGGAATTGAACAGAGCACTCAAGCTATAAACATTTTAAAAAGGTAGGGGAGAGGAGAGGAGAAGAAGAGTCCCAAGTTGCAAACAAAATATGTCTTAGGACTGATCCTGAGCAGTAGGTCTCTAGCTTGAGACTCCTATTCCATACTACATTCAATTTCCAACTTTATGCTTGTCATAAAGGCCCTACCAGGATAATTTATTAGGATAGTAGTGCCTATATCTTTCTCACTGCTGCAGGTACCCCATGAAAGAAAGAATTTTCTACTCGTCACCTATCCACAAAGTCTTGCATCCTAGACTTCAAGGCAGGAGGATGACAGACAAGGGGATGGGAGGAAGAGGCATCAGTGTTCTATAGAAGGCGAGGGAAAGAGGGCTACATTCTCCCTGAGACTCATGGTGGGGGGAACAGAGAATTGTCAGGTGTCTCAGGGATCTCATAAGTGATTGTACTTCAATGAAAGAGGGGTCTGATATTGCTATCTAGAAATAACAATCACTAGACAAATATCTTTGTGTACCAAGATCAGCATGAACCATATCTTTCAGCCACAGCAATTGCTAACAACTAGCGAATTCTCCCCAAATTTTCTGTACTGGGAAAATCTCAATACACTAGTTTTCTATTGCCATTGTAATAAACAACCACAGACTTGGTGGCATAAAACAACACAGCTTCATCTTACAGTTCTCTAAGTCAGAAGGCTGAAATGGGTCTTGATGGGCTAAAATCAAGGTGTCAGCATGGCTACACTCCTTTCTAGAGTCTCCTGGAGATAACCCTTTTCCTTACCCTTTTCAGTTTCTAGAGGTTTCACCCCATTCTTTGGCTCATGGCCACTGTCTTCTCAGGCTGCCATCTCTCTGGTTCTCTCTCTTCTGCCTCCTCCCTCTACCACTTTTAAGGATCCTTGCTATTACATTGAGTTTACCAGTTAACCAGGATAATCTCCTTTATTATAAGCTCAGCTGAATAACAACCTCAATTCCAGCTGCAATCTTCATTCCCTTTGCCATGTGATGCAACATATTCACAGGTTCCAGGGATTAGAACATGGACATCTTTGGGGGCATTCTGCCTACCAGGATCAGTGACTCTTACAGATTTTTTGAGTGGGGGCTATTTGAGATTATATATCTCATTGCCCTATTTGATTAGGGCAATCAATATTTGAAGCTCTTTAAATTTACAAAAAGAATATGAATGCCATGAGCAAATAAATTCATATGCAATTCACATATACAATACTTGATTATTTTACTTCTTTCTATATAGGTCAGTCCTCACGTCTCTACCAATAGTTTGTGATTGGGGACCATGTCCCTCATTGATTTTTGTTTCCCCAGCAACTAGCACCATGCCTGGCACATTGTAAAAACTTATAGCTTATCACAGTAATAGATAAATGAAAAAATGCTTCCTCTGGGAAAGAAATCATAGCATTGCATTTGTTACATATTTCAGAGCTGTGCATATCTTGAAAACTGAGTCTAGTGCTAAAAAGGGAGAAGGAAGCTGAATATATCCAATTTTTAAAAATCTATTTAAAATAGATATCAGAGGCATTTTTAAATTATTTCTAAAATGGATCATTCATCAGTGGAATAAGGAGCAAAAGAAAGGGAACTGTTCCCCTAAACCATATGAATTCTTACTTATATTTCATTTCAAATCAATAAGAGCAAAGTCACTTCTAAAATACTGTGATTCATGAACTTCATCTACTGCTCCTTCTCTTGGTTTGATCAGAATAGACATCTTTATATAGTATTAGAATTGTTGACATTTTATTGCATTACCATATCTCATTATTATGTATTAAATGCTATTATTTATGGCTACTCCTTAATCTGATGTGAGACAGAAAAATTATTGAAGGATTGGCATCTCAGGAACAGGCATTTTATAGGGATGAAGGACTGACTAGGAAGCGTCAATGGTCCTTCCGCTGCCCCTCAGATCATTAACTCCAAGAGGTTATTTACTCCCAGGCACTGTTCTGTGCCCAGCATGTTACTGCTGTGATACATAGATGAAGAAGCGTGTATTTTAAGTGCTTTAATATGAACTCAATGCTCATGAAGGGTGCCAGATCAAAAGCACTGGAGTCTGAAGTCATCAGGTTATGCACTTGACTGGTTCCAAGTTTCAGAGAGATACTTGACTGTGAAGGACCACCTTGCAAGAGGGAGAAGACATACAGTTCTGCTGAACTTCAAGAGATACAGAGAAGCACGACAGCATCCCAAAGTTAAGCATTTTATCAAAAAGGAAAAAGAGACTACTAACTAACTGAACTTCTACTTGAATCAATTTAGCATAATGCCAATACTGGTGTGCATGGCGGCAGGGGCGGGTAGGGGGAAGTGGCTAGTGCTGTTAGCATACACAATTGCTTTTAGATAAAAAGTAAATAAATGCCCTACTACCAATGCACTAAAGCACTTAAACAAGCAGCAATCTTTTTAACAACTGGTGTGTGTATTTCAAGTTAATGGCTAATCTTGACTCCATTTTGCATACTTGAGAAGAGCCCTTAATTCTATAAAAGTCATTGACTGCTTTAGCATGAAAAAGGTTTTGTTATAGATGTGATAAAACCAAGGCTGGGGCAGACAGGGGACCTAGGAGGACCATATCACTCTTATAAGACTGGGAATAGATCCTGTGTTTTCTGATTGACAGGCAAGGGCTTTTCTACTTGTCTCTCAAAGGGAGGAAAAGTAGCTGCTCTCTGAACCTTTTAAATATTTAGTGTCAATTATTTTCCTAAGTGTGCGTTCTTTTGGCCTGCTTGGCATTTTTCCTCCATTCGGATCTATTCATTCATATTAGCTTTGCAAGACTATCATTTTTCACACATTTAAACCTTTTTAGTATGAAAAAAAAATACCTTTCAGTTAATATTACACAACTAGCAGACTCACAATTCCCAAATTAAGAAAATTATTTTCTTGATTGAATGACACATCTTCCTTCCCAGTAAGTTTCTCTTTTAATGTCATTTTATTTTCTGATCTTACTTTTTTTTCCTATAGTGAAATGAGTTTTTTGGCAATGGTATTCCCTAAAGACAGTACCTCTAGAAGAATGGCAAATAGAACTACATGCGTAGTTAAAACTGACAAATCTATTTTAAATTCCCATAACAGAATAATCTCAATTAACTGAAACCCAATTAAAAAGCTTTTAATGCACTGTACTGTGTTTTTTGAAGGACAATGCAAATTCCAAGATTTTAAAGATTTCATTTTCCAAAAATATCACAAATACAGATCATTCTTTTGATTTTTTTTATAAGTGGAATGAGAATTAATATTTGAATCATGATGCATAGCACTGCCAGATACAGGTATTGAAGGAAAAAAGTCACTGCTTCCTATTCCGTACTTACTAAAAACTTAACATTGATTAACATTTTTAATAAGAATGAAGCCCAGTGAGGGAAATCTTTTAAGTAACCAAAGATTTTGATTAATCTGAAAATCTCCCTCATCTTGCCACATTTTCTCACATATTCCATCTAACATAGGACTGCATATAGAAGCAATCACTTTCTCAATATTCCAGGTGAATTCTATCTAGGTTGGCATATTTACCAAAGGAAAAGACACAATGACTTCTAACCAGGGTGGTTCCATAGAGGGATAGATGAAAGGAAGGAAAGATGGAAGAGTAAATAAATTAATGCAATACCATGACAATACAGACATTTTACTTTGAACTTTCCTAAAAAATTAAAGCATTCATTTCAGGAGGCAACTATTTATTTTGTCATTAAAGCAGTATTATCTGAATGAAAATATTTTTGCCATTGTTATAGAGAAAGGCCATGTTTATTTGTAGTCAGTGGAAACTACTAAATGGTTTAGTATACATCCACAATGGCCACTGTTATTCCCTTGTACTCTGCAGATGCCCCCATTAGTTAAGGAGTCTCTTGGTTTTAGTAGTTGTGTGTGGAAAAGGTCACAGAATCATTCAAACACAGAGGGCAGCCTGTACATTTGGATTTGCAAAGACTCGAACAATTATTTAGTACAGACACAAGATTATCTATACAATAGTCAAATTTTAAGTTTAAAACAATGCATTTCATTCACATGGCACTCAATAAATATAACATTATTAAGGTGGAACATTCTGTTCTTTTCACATCATATATGTGTGTGTTCAATTTCCAAAGTAAGTTTCAGTGTAGAATGTACATACCTTGATAGATCCAGAAGTTATGAGAATCGAAAAGGAGACAGCTGAATAAAGGTCACCCTTGTAATTCCTGTAAACAAATTAGGCCAAATTATCCTTCAAACATATGTACAAGCAGGTCCAAAGTAGTCCTTACATGAGGGAAAGGAGGAAAGGACAGAGACGTGTAGGGTGGGGGTGGGAGTGGGCATGGGAGTTGTGAATGTAAGGCTTCACTTTGTAATTCGCAAAGGATAAAGGGGTCAGTTTCTTAAAAGATCTGCTTGAAACACCAAACAATTATATTAACTATGCTGCTAATAATTTCTTAATTATGAACGAGTATACATGAAGGGCTACGGAATTCTCACCCACAAAGACTCTCGCAAATTAATACTATTTAATTTTCACTCAATATACCACTCATTTTGAGATGAAATACAACTTCAAGACCTTTTCACCAATGTAGACAATTTATAACAATCGCACTTTCTTATATTAAGATAGTCCTTTACAATTTACAGAAAACTTTCATATACACATTTCATTTAATTCTCAGGACAACCTTGTTACAAGATTAGGAAAGTGAGGCCCGGAGAGGTGAAATGGCCTGCAGAAAGTCACATAATGTCATAGGTGGCAGAGCCAGGACTAGAACCCATGTCCCCTCACTTTGGTTTCCCAAGTTCCACACAACTTTCCTTATTCAAGTTATAAGATAGAGTATATGTCTCCACGTGCACACTTGTGAGCATGTGTGCTAAGTCATATCTGACTCTGCAACCCCATGGACTGTGTCACCTGCCAGGCTCCTCTGTCCATGGGATTTCCCAGGCAAGAATACTGGGGTGGGTTGCCATTTCCTTCTCCAGGGGATCTTTCTGACCCAGGGATTGAACCTGCATCTCTTGTGTCTCCTGCATTGCAGGCAGATTCTTTACAACTAGCGCCATCTGGGAACCCCACAAATGTGCACACTTGGTACTGAGGAATAGGGCAGGAAGTGTACCCTGTAATGAAGCCCATTAATTTACTCCACTTGACAGACTTCTCCCTCTAACTGATATAGGGCCTTATATGAAGTCACATAGATGTTTAACATAAGAACTTTATCTTTTCTTTTTTTTTAGCATTTTATTTTGTGTTGGGTTATAGCCAATTAAGAATGTTGTGATAGTTTCAGGTGGACAGTGAAGGGACTCAGCCATATGTACACATGTATCCATTCTCCTTCAAACCCCCTTCCCATCCAGGCTACCACATAACATTGAGCAGAGTTCCCTGTGTTATATAATAGATCCTTGTTGGTTATCCATTTTAAATATAGTACATGTCCATCTCAAACTCCTTAACTATCCGGATCTTCCCCAATCCTTAACTCCCCTCAGCAACCATAAGTTCATTCTCTAAGTCTGCGAGTTTCTTTCTGTTCTGTAAATTCATTTGTATCATTTCTTTTTAAATTTCACATATAAGGATGTCATATGATATTTCTCCTTCAGTAGTAAACTGGTAGTAGTAAACTGGTACAGTATTTTTGGAGGGCAACTTGGCAATAGATACCAAAAGCCTAAAAAATACACACTCCCTTCAATCCAGTCACTCCATGTTTATATATGTATAAGGCAATTATCAGAGATGTATATACAAAGAAGTGTATATAAGAATTTTTTCATGATTTTTAAAATATAAATATTGGAAATTACCTAATGCCCAATAATTGGAGTTTGGTGAAATATATCAAGGAACAACTTCATGTTTTACTAAGAAGTCATTAAATATGATATGAAAACTTTTAGGATATTAATTGTCATTCCATATCATCTCTACCTATGGCTTTAATCTGCTGCTTTTAAATCATGCTCTGGAAGAATTGAGGAAGAGGAGAATTACATTTTTCTTTTTTACATTTTTTATTGCTTTTTCAGCTGTGTCTCTGACTCTCTGTATCTTCATCTCTGTGTGTATACATATATAATATACTTTACTGACATAGACATATATTAATAATATATTGATAAATGTAAAAACCACATTATTTTCTAATTTTTCTAAAATGAACTTGCATCACCCATATAATAAAAAGCTATATGTTTTAAATCCTTCAAAAATCCATTTTAGAAAATGCATTGTGGTAAATTAAAGAAAAAGAAAAGGAAAATATTAACATTCTAGTACTTTATGATTGGCACTTCATTAACCTGATGGCCCCAAATTATCAATTAAATAATTCCCAAACCCATCTTTTTTAATACTTGAGACAAAAGTCTCAGTAATAAGGGCAAACAATTTAAATTTTCTACACAGTAAATCAAGACAGAAGACAGTGTCTAAAAGCAATTTTTAAAAAAGTGTAGGTCAATAACATCATTGTCACCTTTGACAAAGATCACCAAGGTGACCTTGCAATGATAATAGAGAGCATAATATTATTAGTAATGATCTCCATATCCAATACACTATATATATAAATCATTCGTAATAGACTAGAGTGGTGGTCTTGATTGGCTGCAGTCTAACTGCCCAATGTGCATTTTTCATCACTGTTCATGTTGCTCAAAAAAGACATGCTTCTGCTCAAGTGTTCATATAGTTTCATAATAGTGCTAAGTTAGAATCTTTTAAGGAAAGACATTTCAGAAAGTACTTAGATCTAGACTACAAAAAGTATTTCTGGCTCTTCTGCCACATATACCAGAGCCAGTCTGTAGAAATTGGCTTCATACTCATCAGGCTGATTCTGCAAGGCAGCTAGCAAAATTGCTTTAAAAATCGGACTGTCCTATATGCAGCATTTCGCCTGGGTGAGATACACAGAGGACTGGGAAGCAAGAGGGCTTTAAAATCAGATAGCTCTTCTCTGCTCACTTATCAATTGCCTTCTGACTGAGCTTTTAGGAGCCTATCTCCCCGCTTATGATTAGAGAAGGCCAGTTCACACAATCTATGTAAGATACCCCAAGTCACTTGCCATCACTTACCAGTTCCCAACATGTACCACTTCGCTTACCTTTTCCCTCTTTACTCAACTCAATAATTCATTACCACAAAAAAACTGCTGACTCTTAATACTGCATGAGGGCTAGCTACCCTTAGAGGGAAAAAAAAAAGAATGTTTGACAGGGCCATCACTGAACACAACCAGATGATACATAACAGAGGCAAAAATAGCAGGAGCCACAAATGTTAGAAATGCATGTACAGAACTATTAGTTTTGGAGGTAGGCTAGAGCCTATGAGTCCTAAATCCAAATCTGAAAAGCTCATTAAGAGATCATCTAACCCAAACTTTTATTAGTGCCACTGCCTCTTGTTTGGGCCCACCTAGAGAATAATATTCTACATCCTTCAGTTCTCAGCTTCTTAAAATGAAAGCCATCTGGGATTGGCTAAGGATATAAATGCATAAATTGGAGGTGAGCAGAAGAAAGGTCTAAAAATCTAGTTCAAAAAGGAGGACTTCCCTGGTGGCTCAGCTGGTAAAGAATCTGCCCGCAATGCGGGAGAAGACCCAGGTTCAATCCCTGGGTTGGGAAGATCCCTTGTACTCATATGTATTAATTTGAACATGCTTATATGTGTGTATGGCTAGATCTCTTTCTCAGATGCATTTAAAAAGTATAACTCCTACTCATTTAGAAAATGGGGCTTTTAAAACTTGTTTTTCAATAATTACTCAATTACAAACTGATTATAACTAAAACACCTATATTAACACTATACTTTCAAAGGACTTTGGGATGCATATAAGTCACACTTTATTTTACTGATGACAGTATCTTTTACATATTGCTACACATGCTTTGAAAACCCTAATGCTTTTTTTCTAATGGGACATTTACTCAGAGACTTTGTAGAAAATAATTGTGTTAATAACAGAGACAGTTTTCCCATTACAATGATCAGTGTTCTCAGACAATTAATGCTGCAGCACTCTGCATTGTCACTTCCTTCCTCAGGGCCAGGAAAACTTCTAGGTTTACATTATTGGCTTCAGCTTCTTTTTTTCTGGCAATATGGGCATCTCTAATGATGAGACCTGCCAAAACTTGTCAATGCTATTTTTCTTCTTTTCCATTAGAGGTGACTGTGGCTGAATAGCCAAGTAATCTATAGTCTAACTACACTTAATTGTTTTTACTACATGACATGAAGAAATATAGTGAGTAATCACTTCTGTTTTACATGAAGTAAATTGCTAGTGCTTTCCACAGCAATAGGAAGAAGCCTTAACTTGCCTAATCTCCCTCGAACACCCTGTTTAAATCCTAACATGATAAACTCAACCCTCCTTGATTCTCCAGTGAATGAAGACTAGATTTGATCAGTGGCTCTCAATTATTTTCCCTGGCTGTAGAACTCTTCAAAATAAAGCAGCCACACAACAGTTGGCCCCAGTTACAATTGCTATATTCCTCAAGGACAGTAGGTTTATTCTCCTTGTTATTTATTACCTAAACTTCACTTCTAAGGTGGAAATATAATTTATATTTGTGTTTTTGCTTCCCCTTTGTTTCATAAATGTATTTTTCTGTGATGAAAATTATATATAGACTTATTTTAGAAAATCTCAAAAATACAGAAAGGAAAAACATCACCTATTACCCACCTCCTCTAAATAGAGATAATTACTTTTGGTATTTAATCTTTTTCCAGTCTTTTTTTCTTTCTTACATACTGGATATATATAATTGTGTATTCTGCTTCATTATTTGATAGTATAACATTAAACGTTCTCCTTTAATCATAAAATGTTACATTGTCTAAACTTACCATAAATCACTTAGCAATTCTCTTTGCTGAACATTTAAGTTTCTTCATTTTTTTCACTCTTAAAAATAATGCTTGGTGAAAATCTTTGCCAAATAAAGCTTTTTCTGCTTTTTGCACTATTTCTTGAGGACAAATCCCCAGAAGTAGAATTACTGGGTCAAATGGTATGAGCATTTTTAAGGTCTTTGGCTGCAAGCTGCCAAATCCATACCAACTAACATTTCATCATGTCCTTATTATTCATTCATTCATTCAACCAATTCCTATTAAACATCTACTATGTACTAGGCTCTGTACTAGGTGACATGAATGGAAAACAGATACCCAGTCCATGCAGTGAGCAAGACACCAAGTCCATGCCCTCAGGGATCTTATATATTAGTAGATTTGATAAATATAAATAAACATACAGAGTGATACCAAATAGTGATGAGCAATATGAGGGAAAAACAGAAGCAGATAAAGGCATAGAGAGGACTCATTACATAGGATGGCCATGGAATATCTCTATGATGAAGGAAAACTTGTTCAAAGTAAGAAAATTCATTTCGGGCAGAGGGAATAGCAAGTGCAAAGGCCCTGGAAGACAAAAGTGCATGGCATGTTTAAGGAACAGAGGAGAAGGTAGGGTGGCTAGAATGTTATGAGCAAAATTCAGCGGGAAGAATAGAACAATATGAAATCAGATATATATGGACCAAATCCTGCAGGACTGTGTAGGACGTGGTAAAGATTTTTTAAATTTTATTTTATGTGTGATAACAAGTCAGCCATCAGAGGGTAGAGGGTAGGAAAATCACAAGATCTTATTTATTTTTTTAAAGGATCAACCTAGTTGCTGTGTGGAAAACTATGAGGGTCAAAAATGTATATAAGGGCATAAATTAGAAGGCCATTTCAGTAGTCTAGGTGAGAGACAGTGGCTTAGACTAAAACACTAATAGTGAATGAGAGGAAAATGATTCAAAGGATATGGCTTGAAGGTACAGTAATGTCAGGTGTGAAAAAAGAGGAATCAAGAAGACTCTGAAGTTTGGGACTTCAGCAATTACACCAAGTGTCATCTTACAAAACAAAACAAAACCCCTTGTATTTATTTTTTCTAATCTGCATTTATTTTGATTATTGGAGATTGAGTTTTTTTCAAGCTTACTAGCCATTTGAATTTCCTTTAATGAATTAGTTTCCCAAGTCTTTGCTCAGATGGCATTTATAAAACCCTTTCCTCCCTAAGCTTTTATTTCATCATTCCCTGGTTTGCCTTCTACCTCTCTGACTTTATTCTTTCTTGACTTGTTCTCTCTAGAACGCTCCTCTTATTTCACCAACGTTTTAAGTTCAGTGTGTCTCGAGATTTCATCTTTACTTCTCTTCTTACTTTATATACACTCTCTAGGTGAACTCACCTTCCTGTGATTTCAACTACTACATTGACTGATGACACGCAAATCTTTTCCCAGACCTGATCTTCAGATCTGCAATTTCCATATGTGACAAATCATCTCTATCAAGAAGTCTAAATAGTGTCTCATATTAAGTAAATCCAAACGTGACCTGATTATCCCCATCAAAACGGGCTTTTTCTTCTATGTTCCCTGTATTGCTTAACGGCATTACACAATTTTCCAAGCCAAAAGTCTCAGTGTGGTTCCTCCCTTTTCCTTTCAAGGTAATCGAGTTCCATGTCCCAAACGTTGTTACCTTATGAGTAGCTTTCAAACTTTCCCCTCTCCTCTCCATCTTTGCTGTCCCTGCCATGGTTCACGCCCTCCTAATTGCAACACAGTCCCTTAATGTACTCTTCATGGACTTCAATCCATCCTTCATACCGGTTGCCATCTTTCTAAAACTCAAAGTTGGTGACCTGCCCCCCTCACTTTAAAGCCCCTCATCTAATTCAGTAGATTCTGCTACAATGCAGTACACTGTGTGATTCTGGATAAAAATCATAAAACCCACAATTCTCCAGGATTTTCTTTCCATGCAGGAAAATCCTAACACACTCAGTCATTCAACAAATATATATAAGCCTCCTCTGTGTGTCAGGCACACAGAAGGAAATAAGATATTTTCTCTGACCTCTGTTCCCCAAAGCCAGACAGGAAATAAAACAATATTCTATTTTCCTGGGTTGATATTCCCCATTGCTAATTTAGACTTGTACCCTTTCACAATCCTTTAGCCATGTGAACTGTGTGGGTCTCTGTATTCTCTAAAAATAATTCTTCGCTATTATTTACAAGTCAATTCAAATGTCTGTCTCCCCCATTATATGGTAAGTTGTTTTTTTTTAAATATCTCTGTATTACTGGATAAACAGGCATTTACAAAGTTTTGATGAATGAATGACTGACTGAACAGATGAAGTTTTTTCTTCATGAAGATGGTTTTATGAAGTATAACCAAAACTGTGTAATACTGAAGTCTTCAGTAAAAAGAGGTCAGTCCATGAGACTTGGAGTCTATGGAAAACACTTGAGATTTCAAGACCTATTGTCCCAGAGCTCTGTGTAAACATTGATTCTTCTGCTTTCTCAACAACAAAGCAGTCCCAAGTATTTTGTTAAGTGTCTAGGACCCGTGTTCCCTTCTTACTTAGTCTAGTGCTATTTTATACATTTCCTTAAACATGTTTTATTCCATGTTTAACAGAAATATATTGTTAAATTTTTCTCTATTCTGTGTTAAATTACCCTTAAAATATTTCCCTTGCACTGAATTCTAATTGTTTATATTAAGATTACCTCACTTTCACAAGTTGTCCTATGTTTCATTGAGGCAATATTTCAAACAGAGGATAAGAACAAAACAAATGAAAAATGTAGCACTCTTGTGTTAACACTTTATTGAAACCAAAAATAAATGGTGTCACACCTAAAGGTTGACATTTTATTAGAATAAACATGAAAAATCAATCACAAGTGCACTAACATATAGAAACATGCACAGAGTAAATCTGTAATAAAAGGTATCAACCCAGAATATTAGTGTGCTATTTTAGCTCCTATCCAAGATAACTGAAAGAATGTATGAGCCAAAAACAATATACAAATAATATTTCACATTATATTTATAATTTTCTAGTATATACTTAAAGAATAGGTCAGATTTAGAAGTAGAAGAAAAAGATTAATCACTCCCAAAACTTTAGTGAATGTCCCAGAGCTTCTTTTCTCATAAATCTGTATCTACTACCTCAACTCTAGGAAACAGCTGAAAGAAAGAAAAAGAAAGGAAGGAAAGGAGGGAAGAAGAAATGAGAATGATGTTATTGGTATTTAAAGGTACAAGAGTCTTCTCAAGTTAAAGTAATAGGTATCAACCGGCCAATCAACAGCATAACCTTCTCCCTTAGAAGTCACTAGATCTCATTAGTGAAATTAAAAGGAGTTTCTTAGTTGACCTGCACAGCAATTCTGTCAATGCTTCCCTACATTCCTTAAAGCTCTAAAGATATGAGTTACAATCACAAAAATATATGCATTTCAAGTATGCAGCAAGCAAATAGGTGATGTATTGATACGTTTCTATAAATGATGCTTAAAATCACATCAAAATGTACACTTAATTTTTAATAAATTTAACTTTAGAAAAAATTCCATCCACACACACAAATACAAATATATTTGGGGGCTACTTAATAGAGCTGGAGAACACACATCAATATCACTCAAATGCTTGCAATTAAGCAGAGCAGTTTTAAAAAAAGAAAATCATTAATGCTAAAGGGGGGTAATGCACAGAGTATAAATTCAAAATGTTGATCAGAAACATTTTGTTGATAGCAATTGAGTTAGCTAGGAACATTTCAGGTTTAGAAAGCTTCCAGCCACTGTATGGTTGTAGTGTATTTATACAACTCTATATTTAAACACAGGTGGTAATTAGCAAGATTGAGACACTTTTAATAAGGCATCATCATAGGTGCAAAGGATGTGTAGCATAGATGAGTTCATTATCAATAACTTTCCTGAATTAATCATCTCTTAGGACATTTAATTTTAAATGTATCTAAAAAAACCTGGATTATTGGGATAGGCCATCTGCGGTATCTTTTTTCTAATTTCTCTGAACAACTGAAGAGTTTTCTTAAAATGTCTATCCACTGCTGGGACACAGGGATTGCAATATCTAATATACCAATTGTCCAGTTAATCTGGCACTTTCTCTTTGACAGGTATCTCAACCAGATAGAGGCATTAGAATTAATATAAACACTTAGAATCCACCTAATTATACAAGACCTTGACACTGGGAAATTTTCTCCTTGACCTTAGCTGGTGATCAGATTTTCCCTGAAGTATGCAAACTGATAGCAATGTAGTTTTTATTTTGGCTGCTTTAAAAACTCTCATTCACACACACAGTTAAAAACACCAAGCTGTGATTCCAAACATTAAAATGAAACTGGATTTCCTTTGATAAAATCATATAGGGTTTCTACTTAAAGTCACACACATATACATGCACACACATATAAATACATATATTCAATCAGCATTCTGAATATTTACAGTATCTTTCATCTAAATAGGAAAACATTAATTTCTGGGCTTCCCAGGTGGTGCTAGTGATAAATAACCCTCCTGCCAATGCAAGAGACCCAAGAGATACAGGTTCAAGCCCTAGGTCAGGAAGATTCCCCTGGAGAAGAAGATGGCAACCCACTCCAGTATTCTTGCCTGGAGATTTCCATGGACAGAGGAGCCTGCCGGACTACAGTCCATGGTGTCGCAAAGAGTCAGACATGATTGAAGCAACTTAGTATGCATACATTAATTTTTAAAGGGAAACTGAGGTTGTATCTTCATAACATCATTTAGATAGAGAGTTAAAATTAACTGATTATATATTTGGAACTATTCAGATGATTAATTATTTTTTTCACTATACATCCAAAGCTCAAGCATCTGCTGAAAAGTTAGAGGAAATCAACATGACAAAGATATGACACAGACAGATACTAGGAAATCTACATGATCAATAATGATAATTGAAATTTTCATGTTTTACTCAGATATTCAGGTAATTTTACTCAGACATGGCTCAAAAATAAACCAGTTAACAAAATATATGCAATTCAATACCTGACAACTGGATAATGATATCAAAAATATTCCTTAAAATGTAAAAATGAAAATATTATTTTTCCTAAATTTTTAAATCACTACTTCATTCTATCTTTAATAATTCTATCTGAGACATTTGTAGTTTGAAGTTCTAGTCACTTTGAAACAGAAAATTACTTGGTGACATATAAATATAGATATAGATTTAGATCTCCATTCTTTTTTTTCTCACCAAAATCCTTTTTGAGAATCACTCTTTCTTAGCCATAATATAGAAATTTGTTTACAGCTATAAATTCAGGGAAAAAAATATTTAGTTTATCAGAACCCATAGCTGATAATATTGCAAAAGGCTTAACATGGATTGCAATTCAGCTCATATTAGAGTTTGTGATCCCCAAATTCAATTTTGTTAGTCATAATCAGCCACAAAAATGTTACAAAAGAATATGAGAAACACTAAAAGGCAATTTCCTCATTGTTGACTACTTATCAACTGACAACTTAGTCAATTAAAATTAAAACAATCAGTATGCCTTATGGTGATGGGTAAAATGTGTGTTTTACAGATTTCAAATAAATGTATTCAAATCCATTTGGTCTCTGTAATAAAAAAAAAAGTGGGGCATAGATATTTTAATAAAATTATTTTTATAATTGAAAAGGGAAAATAACCAATCTTACCAGAAAATTCAAGCATCATTTATATTTAACTTTACTGTGATCTCTAACTAGGCTTCTTAAAAGTCTATAAAATCATAATTTTACTGAACATATTTTTTCAATGCAATAGCTAATATGAAACTATTTTACAGCTGTGACGTTCTCATAGAACAAAAAATCTCTTTGTAGCATACACATAAATATCAATAAAGTGAAGTGAAGTCGCTCAGTCGTGTCCGACTCTTTGTGACCCCATGGACGGCAGCCTACCAGGCTCCTCCGTCCAGAGGATTTTCCAGGCAAGAGTACTGGAGTGGGGTGCCATTTCCTTCTCCAGGGGATCTTCCTGACTCAGGGATCAAACCTGGGTCTCCCACATTGCAGGCAGATGCTTTACCCTCTAAGCCACCAAGGAAGCCCTATAAATAAGTAAATAAATATCAATAGGAATGCACAAATCAAAGTTCTCTTTTTGTGGCTAATTTTAAAGAACTGCTTGATTAGGGACAATGGGGGTTGCAGTAAGATCTTCAGGAAAATGACAGTGATGGCACTGATTTTTGTTCTGCTTGTCTATTGCTCACAAATTCAATCCCCTAGCCTTTTATAGTTACTCTCAGGGACCAACAGGATGGCATGAAATTAAATTAACAAGCAGGTTCCCATCCTGAATTAGTGACTCCCAGTTGTCTGTCCCGTCTAGTTTCCATGGCAGTGGAAGAATCGGTAAAAAGTGAGGTGCAGGAAATTGTTAAGAAGCCAACATATCAAACTCTTTAAGTTGATTTCTTTAAACTGATGAATCAGTACCGGGGGTGGAGGTAGGGGAGATAGAACTGAAGTTAAAGTGTTTTATTTCCTGGCTTTTTGAAAAGGCCAGTGTGTTTCTGTTTTTGTCACTGCCTTGTCACTGCATCTCCTTAAACATTTCATAGAATGCTGTAGATTCAGGGTAGCATTTGGCTCATTATATGTGTTATAGTAACCCAAGAGTGTTTAAGGTACTCTACATGTATTTTAAACGGTTTCACTTTATGTCTTTCTTTTTTGACATAGGTATTAAGACTCATCAGCTTGTTAAATGACTCCAGAATATCCAGAGACCAAGTAAAAAATTCTCTCAACCAACCAGATGTTTGTTTGCATCACCTCAAACAGCGGGATGGTTGACGGAACTTTTCACTCACATATTTAGGTGTCACCTAGATACAGCCATAGAGACCTGTCATAAGTACCCAGGAAAAAAATATTAATCTTGGCACATATCTACCATAAACACAGATATGAAGGCTCTGAGTAAGAGCTTCTCAGGGCGTGATTCACTGATATAAAAAGAGATGATTTAACACATTTTCCTGTGTCCATTTTTCCAATTCCCTTCTCCAATCCATTTTAAGTAGGTGGGAATGGAGAACCCAATATTTCAGAATCATTACATCACATTGAAAACATCATCCAAGAGATAGTGGTTAGTTGGCATATATGCATGTTTCACCATATGCTATTGTTTACCTAAAGTGGAGGCCTGGACAGGAAGTAAAAGTCAGAATTTTTTTAAGCTGTAAATTATCCAAGATTATACTTCCAGGTCTAGAAATGAGTCCTAAAGTTACATAAGAATTTAACAGGCTTTATTTATTAGACTTTAAATGATTATTTTTAAAGCATTAGTGATTCAACATCAACTGTAAAAATATTTACTATCTCCAATTAAAACTAGTTTGCTTTGATTATATATAGAAATGTTCACAGAACAATTCAGTACAAATATTGTTACAAAACAATTTTCATTTTATGCCATCATACTCCAATTCACTCAGCCCTATTTTTCATGAGTTCCAAATGTAAGCAATTTCATTGGTCTTGCTAAATTGTACCACAGTACATCTAGCAAACTATAAAATCTCTATACATTACATAAATTGTTATTACAGGGTACCACATACGGTAGACACACATATGGTTGGACCATCAAGGTTGTTTGGAATAATTAAAAGCTGTGTGAAACCTTTTATAGCATTCACCTGCTCAAACTAAGCACAGTTCTAGCTGGTTCTATATGATATTTACTTTCCTCATTTCTTAAAAAAAAAACCAATGGAAAACAGAAAGGAAAAGAAAGTATATATTAAGCCAGGAATCAGAATGTTTTACTGTCTAGGGGAAGGAAATGGAGTAATTTCAAATCAAAACAGTAATTTAATCTAATATTCAGAATCTGCAGATGATTTAAAGCAGTTTTTGTATATGGAAACAGTTTTGAAAGCTGATTCCTTTTAATTTTTTATACTCAGCAGCTTTATTTCCAGTCATTGATAATATCCTATTGATCACAATTGCTATTAAGAAATACTATCCTTCACAATATTCTTTATCATTTAATCTGCCTGTAGTTGTGCTAGTAATCCAATTCAAACCATTCTTCCAAGTGGTAAAGGAAGGGAAGCTTCTTATAAAGAAAAAAAAAAAAGCATGCATAGATTACTACTTTCAAGGGTAAATCTACATACAGGAGCTTAAAGAAACATATATAATATTAATAAAATTATCATACATGTTTCCTATCTGATGCATGGCATTCTCATGAGATTCTTTCTAAAAGTATGTGTGCATGATGTGTGTGTGTACGTGAGAATGCTAGAACAAATATGTGAATATTATAAGAAAATTTGCTTTCATTAATTAATCTTTGCATCAAGTATTCAAAGTATTGCTCTTCTTTTGACCTCAGGTCAGTAAATAAGTAAGTAAATAGATAAATAAATCACTTGTTTGGGAAGCCTTAGGAAATTTATTAACCATAATCTATACCAAGTACTTGACAACTATACTGAAAACTGAAACTGATGGACTTTCAGGAAAAGCAAGCTTCAAGTAAAAATTACATGGATTCTAATTGCTATTTCTAACATAAAATGGAAAAAAAAAAAACTTTGTTAATACTGAACCTTCTAACCATTTCCAAGTTTTAAGACTGTTATGGAAAATAAGCTGTTTTCAGAGGCAACATATCAAAAGAATACTGTGCAGTTTGACCAGTTAAAGTCATATTGTACAGAATAAACTTGAATGTTGGACTGTTCTGTTTCAGCAAGAATCTTAGTATTAAAGGCATCAGAAAGGTACAATGACTATAAGGGAAACTACGATCATGTCAGCATTATTTACACAGATGATAGTGAAGTGAAACACCAAGACCTTTAGAGTATTTAGATTTCGAATTAGGCCTTTGAATGAGATGGTAGTTAATATACAATCTGATTTTACTTTTTAACACAGCTATTTGTTTCAATATTTGGAATCTCACTTAATCTTATAGCACAATGACTCCACAAAGCATTCTTTCCTTCAGTTTCATTGTATATTTTGTCAAATGACATGACTATTCTTAATTCATAATGGGAACCTAGAACTAATGGTAAATACAAATTCATGTATTCAAAAAATACTCAGTTTGTACTATGTGTCTGGCATGGTTCTAGGGACTAGACTCTATTGGTTTTATTATACAAATGTTAACATTTGTTCATTGAGCTGTTTTCCAGAAACACCTGTTTTTCAAAAACATTCTGGGGGACAATCTGAAAACTTTTAAGTAACATTTAGAGCATGGATTCAGTTTAGAAATTACCTGAATCCCTTTCCGAATGCATCTTGGGACTTTCTTTTATTATCATTAAAAGATTTCAACATTACTTTGACATGCTTACGCACTACCCTTAAAAAAAAAAAACTTTCCAATGGTAAATTATTTAACACATCACACACACATAAAATGTCTTATGAACTTGGACAAAAATGGCAAAATTAATTCTGCTTTTCCAGTTATCTACTTAAAGGGTCATACTAATGCCTAATGAAAATTCATTTCCCCCCCACGTTGCAGGTATTAAGAGCAGGGGGGTGGTAAGCAAGCAAGTAAATGCTGGGTAACCAGGGAGCAGAATGTAAGGCTGTGGATTTCCTTTTAATAATAATAAAGCCTTTCCTCCTTAGACTGTGCTCTTTCTTAGCAGCACAGGGGTGCCCTATGCTCCAAATAGGAAGTCTTCGGACTAAGAAGACAGACAAGGATATTTCAATCAAAAGATAAAGCAGACATTTGCAATGTTTTCCCCAAACAGGTTGAGAGTAGCAATTGATTCTCATAGTATAGTGTACCTGGTTTGTTAATTATGATCACAGAACAACAATCTAAAATTCAAGGAAGCTGTCTGTGACCCTTAGCGCAAACGCAATCAATTAAGTGCTAATCTAACAGTGCCTAATAGGATCCACTGGGGTGTTTCGTTTCCTTTTGGTTTCTAAAACCGAGTGGCTACTAATTTCTCTACTATGGCACTAGGAACTTCTTTTTGTTTTTTTTTCTGGCCACCTCAAATACTCCTCCGAATTAACATTCCAGGTAAATTTAAAAAAAAAAAAAAAGGAAAGTTCAGGACGTCTCCCGACCAATTGCTTCATTTTGGAGACCTACCCATATTATCATATCGCCAGTAGCAGTGATGCAGATCCGCTAAGCCCCAAAGCTGCCGACGGCTAGCACGAGCTGCAAACCAGCCCCCGCCCCCGCCCCTGCTCGCCCGGTGGCGAAATAGATGTCGA
This sequence comes from Muntiacus reevesi, assembly GCF_963930625.1. Taxonomy (NCBI): domain Eukaryota; kingdom Metazoa; phylum Chordata; class Mammalia; order Artiodactyla; family Cervidae; genus Muntiacus; species Muntiacus reevesi. Next base: position 125,560,455 of record NC_089271.1, on the reverse strand, counting down.
GACAACATCTACGAGTAGAGTGAGATCGTCCGTCTCCGCAACTGTAAACAACCGACCGCACTAGGTTTGCTGAAATGTTTAAATATACTCCTGACTGCAAACACATCCACTCACCAAGTCGCGCTGTCTCCCCTTCTCCACCTCCTAAAATTGAACTGGCAACCTGCCCGTTGTAGGGTAAAAGTGCGGTTCCATTTCCCCAGGTATGCCTAGAGGGTACCTGGCGCTCTGCAAACGTGCTAGCCGCTGCTAGATGACCCAGACCCCATCTCAGGATAAAATGCGAAAACACACAAACCCGCGCAGCTGAGCGCGTGGTGAAAGCCAACACCGACGGCTCCCAGAGCACCGACTGCAGCGTAATGACTGTCTCTTGACAAAGATTGGAGTGTAGGAAGGACGCATTGGGTAGGGCCCCAGACGGCGTGGCTTAGAAGGAGGTCCTGGAGTTTCCCCCGGAACCTGGACTCCCCGAGTGTGGTTCCAAGAGAAATTCGAAAGCAAACAGGTTACTCAAGTGCGTCCTAGACCCTAGACATCTTCTCTCAGAGAGACAGGAGCGGGACCCGAGTGGCTGAGCCCCTGGCGGACGCTCCAGGTGGGGAAAACGCTGGAGGAGAGGCGCCCCCTCGTCTCTTCTCGGACCGAGCCCGCCCCCCTCCCCAGCGGCCAGGTCCACTTGTTAGAGCGCCCGGGCTCTGCGCGCCAGCCGAGGCGAGGCCCGCGCCCCCGGCCCTTCAGAACCGGAGGAGTTGGTTGGCAAAAGTGCCGCCCGAGAAGCCTAGTGAGCCCTCGCAGGGCAGCGCCCCCAGGGCCCGCTGAAAGCTTGAACTGCGGACAAGGCCGACCTCCCATATGCCCCGGGTGGTCCAGAGCCCCGGGCCGGGCGAAGACCTGGAGAGGAAGGAGCCGAGGTTCTGCCACCTCGGGCAGGGCTCTCTGAGCGGACGCTGCCCGCCACTCAGGGCCGGGAGCCGCCATCCGCCGCCTGCAGCCTCGGGGCGAAGTTCGCCGGGAGTCCTCGGGGTGGGAGGTGCGAGGGTAGGGGCCGCGAACCAAAGGGAAGGAGGTGGGAGCCGGGAGCAACGCACCTACCTAGTCCAGGCGCAAGTTTCCGCGGCGTCCCCAGGTGCGGTCCCCCGCCCCCTCGCCAGGTGCTCAGCCCCGCCGGGCGCTGCCGGAGCCCCGGACCGCAGGCGTCTCAGCCGGTTCCTGCGGGAAACGACTGTAAATCCACATTACTGTTCGAGCTGCCGCTCGGGCCCCAGCATCGCTCTTCTCCGCTCGGTCGCGACGGTGCTCTGAGTCGGCAGCCGCCGGGGCCAGGTACCGAACCTGGCTACTACCGCGCCAGCGGACGATCGCTGCCCGGAGGGTGCTAGCGCCCGGGGTCGTTTGTGGGTGCGAGAGCGTGTATGCGCGTGTGTGTCCGTGAAAGAGAGTGTGCGTGTGTGTGCGAGCAGAAGGGATGAGCTCAGCCCCCGGGGCACTCGGAGGTGAACTCCGGGCTAAGCCGGAGCCCGCCGCGCTCCCGGGTGCGGGGCGTCTGCACGGCTGATGGCTGGTGCTGTTGCTGCTGTGGCCGCCGCCGCCGCGCTCTAAGGCTGGTCGCGGTGGTGCAAAAAATGTTTCTCCGCTACTCGAGACCAAAAAACCTGCCCTGTCTACTGAGCATGCCCGGTTTGACAGTTCCACAGCCAAGGTTTTTTTTTTTTTTTTTCCTCCCTTTTCCACCAAGACTCCAGGTTTTAGCCGCAGCTGAGATGGGGTGGGGAGGAAGGGGGAGCTCCGGAGGAGGAGCAGAAGAGGAGGGCTGAGGGAGCAGGTAGCGGGCAAAGGAACGGGAAATCAAAATGAGAAAGATCACGGTGTTAGAGGGTGGAGGGAGGGGAAGGAGAAAGCTGGGGGTGGGGGAGCAGAGGAAGGAAATATGGATCAACAAAATTTAGATTTCGTACCACGATGAGTTCCCGGCCAGAGTACTCTCATGACCAGCTTCTATTTTCTCCAGAGGGTTAGGTGGGGGGTGGCGGGGTGGGGTTCGGAGAAGTGTTTGTCATCCCCAAATCAACCTGGGAGAGTGTTTTATAGTCAAGACATACACAAACGCACGCGCTGTTGCACACACACACATACACAGAAGCGTGATCACTACCGCGATGTGTAAAGCCTGAGGACTGACTTAGAATGCAAAGTCTCTTGCCAGCATAACTTTAGCAAAAAAAGAAAAAAGCGAAGTGGCGGAGAGAGACAGAGAAATGTTTGGGTTCCTCCTTTCCCCCTCTACCCCGCCTTCTAGAAAAGCCCAGCCCGTGAGTGCGGTGCGAAAGAGACCCGCAAGCTTTCTTAGCGTCGGTCCATGAGAGAGAACCGCCGACTGCCTCTCGCTGACAGCGTGACCTCAGGGAGCCAAGGCCGGCCACACGCAGCCTCCTGGCGGCGCGTCGGGTCAGCGCCGACACTCTTCCCCCCACCCCCACCCCCGGAGCCCGGCCCTGCGCTCCAGCCGCTGCCCGGCCTGGTCGCCCAGCTCCCCGGGCTCCCCAACCGGCTCCGCCCCTCACCCAGGTTCGGCCCGTGCCCCAAGCCCTGGATCCCTCCTTTCCCACCCTCTTGAGCTTCCGCGAAAAAGCGGAAAGGCGGAATCTGCACGCTCAGAAACTCGCTTTGGGAACCTAAGGAGTCCTACTGGGCATGCTCAGGACTTGGGGCGCCCCGCGTGGAGTAACTCTGCAGCCGCCAGTATCTGCACGGCTGGGCCAGATGTGAGTCTGAAGTAGGAGACGTCGACCCCGGGTCGGGCTTTGGCTCCGGCTCCGGGAAGGGCGGCGGCGACGCCCACAGTCGCCTTCTCCTTCCCGGCTTCCCGGCGAGAGCAAGACGGTGGGAGATACCAAGTGCCGAGCCAGGGGAGCGGCACCAACTGGAGACGCGAGCCCGGCGCGCTCCCAGACCCCCTTCCCCCAGCGCCACCCCCGCCGCAGGCAGGTAGGGGGCGCGCTAAGCAGCGGAGAGAGCCCGGCGCGTGTTTGCCGGGCCTGCTAGCCTCTAGGTAGAGAAAGAGAGCGCGAAGAGTTGAATTTTCTTTAGGAGACAGACGTTACCGATGGTTTTCTTGAGTGAAGAAAGAAGGGCGTGTGTGAATGTGGATGCGTGCACGCACGTTTGTAATTTTTCTCCGCAAGAGCAGGGCCAGGAAAGCGAGAAACTATTGGCGAGTTGAGAGTCCGCTAGGGGTTGCAATAAGGCACATTTGGAGCCTTGGCTGGCGCTAATTAACAGGAAGAGTTGCTCGCGGCGCGGCGGGCGCTCATCAAAGCTTCCAGCTGTTCTTCTCTCTGGGTGGTGGCAGCTGCAAGGGCGAGGCTTCCGGGCTGGACGGTCCTGCACTCCCGGGCGGGGAGACCGGATTCGGTTTCCTAAAGAGAGATAGTACAGGGTGGCGCCACTGGAGATCTCGGAACCGTGTGCTCCCATCTTCCCAGGTTTTGATACAGGTATTTGCAAAGAGGGAACATTGTAAGCCCAGCACACCAACGAGGGGAGGAACTACAGCGAGCTGAATACTCTCAGGGTAAGAATCAGAGAATCGAGAGAACGTTTATTCCCATCGTTCCTTTTCAAACACTGCCTTCAGCTTCGGGCAGGAATCGTTTGGATCACTGCCGCTCACCATCACCCCTCGCTCTGCCAACAAAGAAACAAAAGATGACAACCCGACTCTGTAGGGGGATAGCAACTGCTTCCAGAACAATCTCTCTGTTGGCAGTTGAAAAAGCAATGGGGAAGGGATGGCTATAAAACCTGTGTCTAGCCATCAATATGTAAACGAACATTCCTAAAACCCACTACCCTCCTCCAAAACAAAACAAATACCTGTATATGTGAAAACATATATATTTCATATATATATATATATATATATATATATCGCCTAACTAAAGAAAAGATTTCTCATTAAGAAGTACCTGACCAACGAACTGTGGAGGGAAAAGACTTTCAGGATACCTCCTCAATTCCCATCTAAGAGTTCTGGAAGGAGGAAATAGAAACATCTGGTCAGTTACTTCTCCAGTGATTCAAATCACTCTCTGTGTCTAAGGAATTCTGTAAATAATGATTAAAGAAAGAGTTCCTCATTAATGAAAAGGGAATTTTGGCAGAATGAGACTCGGATAAATCATAACGGCCATGGAAATGAAATGTACGATTTAAAACCACGATCATCCTCATTCTCACACTTGCTACCTCTTTGTTAGTCATTTCGAAGACACAGGGAGGAAGGGACGGTTGATACCCAGGGATTTCATGAAAGGAAACTCAGCTTGTTTCTCTCCTGGCAATTTGGCAGTCTGTTTAATCATTTTTTTTTTTTTTAAAGAAACTCTCCTCTACCGCCTCCTCCTTGTGTTTTCTCTCATATTCTTCCCTCTCATTTTCCTTACCAGTCTTGCACAGCTCCCTGGAGTCCTTAATTCATTTGGTCTGCACCTGTCTCCCTTTAGTTCCTTCAAAAACATTGTTTCCCTTTCTAATTCCAAAGTACAGAGGTCTCTGTCACTTTTCTCCATTTCCGCAGAATTGATTTACTGCTTCTAGAGGTCCATAGCCTGATACTGTAGGTGGATTTCGTAAAGCATTTATTCAACTTCAGAGATGCCCTAGACACATCTAAGAAACAGGAAATTGAAGAATTTTTGAGTGTTTTGCTCACGGGACCAGGAATTTCTATTTTGAATGTGGATATCAGAAAGAAACCACGCTAAATTGCCAGTTTTAGAATGGTCAATGTGAAGGAAAATATAACCAGTTGTAATGGAGCATGCAATCTGTATAAGACAGTTAGCCAGTTGCCTGGGTTATGTTATTAATATTCAAATAATTTGCTGGGAATTTTTAAAAAGATACCTTTTCGTTAACAAAGACCCCACACATGCAGGCATACACACGTTTATACCCAGAACTAATGCAATCGCATAAGTTCAATTCAGCTGTTGCATATGGAGCATCTACCTTGTTTCAGGAACTGTGCCAGCACTTAGAATAGTAAAGAAATTGCAGAGGCTAAAATATGTTCAAAGATTTGTGAACAACTTACTAATCAACAAGCATAAAATGAATGGCTGTTACCATGTTCCTAGAACAATTCAGTCCTAAAGAACAGTAGTTAGATTTGATTTTTGTTAATTTGTTTAATCCATAGGTTGCATTCTCTGCAAAGAATGCATAATGGAAAATATCACTTATTTCAATCTTGTTTCTAAGTACCCTCATAAGTAAAAGTGTAAGTACAATAATATTAGAAGACTGAAGTCAATAACAATTACATAAAGAAAATCAATGTGAAGCATCTGAAATGAAAGTTTTTTTGGGTGCTTGTCTAATGGGCTTCCCTGGTGGCTCAGACGGTAAAAGCGTCTGCCTACAATGCGGGAGACCTGGGTTCGATCCCTGGGTCAGGAAGATCCCCTGGAGAAGGAAATGGCAACCCACTCCAGTACTCTTGCCTGGAAAATCCCATGGACAGAGAGCAGTGGACTGCAGTCCATGGGGTCGCAGAGTCGGACACGACTAAGCGACTTCACTTTGCTAATGGTGAGATGATTTCAAAGGCACAGCTTCGGTACGTACTGGTTGTGGTGAACCATTATTTCCTATTGCAGCTGATAACAATGTTGTCTGGAGATCAACTACCAGAGATTATGAATGCTGCCAGGACCGCAGTTTTTGGCTACTATAATTGGAAGCAGGAAAGGAACTTAATGATTTTCTACCCAATCAGTTTTCATAAACAGCTATAAAACTGCAGTCACCAGTTTGCTGCTTGGAGTGCCCATTTCCACTTAGTCATGGGCCCCTCTGAGAAAAGCAGCCCCAGTAGAGGAAGTTCACTTGAGCTTGATGTGAACAGGTTGTGGCCATGATTCTGCATCCATATGTTCAGAACAGATAGGCAGACACATTTTTCACACACCCAAACAAGACTTGGGAGAACAACAGAAAAGCCAGTTAAAGTCTTCTGTCTACCTACTCCTATCCCCAACTGAAGTCTTCTGTCTACCTAACCCCACCAGGTCTTCCCTGGTGGCTCAGTCAGTAGAGAGTCTGCCTGCAATGTGGGAGACCCGGGTTTGACCCCTGCGTCAGGAAGATCCCCTGGAGAAGGGAATGGCAACCCACTCCAGTATTCTTGCCTGGAGATTTCCATGGAGAGAGGAGCCTAGAGGGCTATAGTCCATGGGGTCACAAAGAGTCGGACACAACTGAGTGACTAACAATTTCACTACCTATACCTATTTAGCATCCAGATGGATCCTATGGATACACTTCTCTGGCTAGAGTTCCAAGGAGAAGAAAAATACATTTTTTTAAAACTTTGGGCTTTAGCAAGTCACTTTGCATTCCATATAGCAAGCCCTGCTCATGGAAGTGTACATTTATAGAGAATATCCCTCACCAGAAGGGTTCCATCAATGTTGCTGCACCTTACTCTCAAAATAAAATGTATCCCTAATACAGATTAATCATAACCTTCAGAAACCAAGACTTCTCAGTAGGGTGTAGTGACAATTTATTTGTATTATTGCTATAATGAATTCAAATAATTGCTTAAATTAAAAATTATAGACCATTTAAAGAATGACACCTTGGGCTTTAATTTATATGAAATTCACTTATGTTTGATATGCATACACATAAAAATATGGCAATAGCAATAATTTGTTCCCTCATAAAGATGACATAGTGCCTTCCCTTGCAGATCTGAAAGCTGACTTTATGCTAGTGTTTGTCTTTTTATTGGAAATACTTTTAAGAATATTACTTTCTGGCACTTTTTAACTATCACAGTTGTTGAAAAGGGGAGATATTGATTTCAAAATGTACCATGATTTCTGTTTGAGAGATGAAATTACACTCCTGAAAAAGAATTTGAAAAGAATATAGAACAATTAGGATTGGTCTGTTGACATTTAAATGCATTTGAACTTCTAACTTTTGACCTCATTGTCATAACACTTTAAGTGAATTATCACAATTGACTTACAGTTAACTATTAATTTGTATTGAAATAGCTACAGCATTTTGTGCTTCAAAAACGCATGCTTAATAATGGCCATAAGAAGATTTTTATAGCCACATACATTAATAATTGCTACTAGATGCTAACAATTATTAGGATAGTCTATCATAAGCAGAATTTAAATGCATTTTGTATGAAAATCAGGAACTAAGATGCTATCATTTTCCATACAACACAATAAGCACGAAATATTTCATCTCAGATTAAGCAAACAGGCTCCCAATACATATTTTCATTCTCTTATTTGTGCTTTCATTAGGCAAAGATTTATAGAATACCCACTATGTGCCTATTCAGTGCTAAGTACTGGAAAGAGAATGGTAAAGAAAACATATCGGTTCCAGCCTTTGTGTAAATTAGAGTCCACTGGCAAGAGATGGATATAACCAATCCCATGAGGAGCACTCTGAAAGTAAAGAACATAGTATTGGCAAGAGAACAGAGGAGACTCAATTTAGATTGAGGTTGAAGCAGTGAGGTAGGCGTCCCTGAGACAGCAGCTACTAATCTGAGGCATGAATGAGTAGTAGTTAGCATTCCAGGCACAGAGTAAAGAATATATGGTATTTGACGTGAGAAATGTACAATGTCAAAGGTGCAGAAAGACAGCCTGTGCATCTGGAGTGTGGTGAACATGAGTAGTGTATTGGGGTGGGGGTGGCAGAGAGCGACATAAGATGAGGAAGGAGAGGCAGGAAGGAGTCAAATCATACAAGGGTTTAGGGGCCTTGATAAGGATTTTAGATTTTGTCCTCAGGACAATGAGAGGATGTGCTGTGATCTGATATGCAAGACAGAAAAAGACACAGATGTATAGAACAGTTCAATGGCTCTTTACCTGCGTCAAATTCTGATACTTGCCAGCTCTCAAATAACAACACTTTTTCTATGCTTATTCTTCCTGACCTATCTGGTCCAGAGACTCCTAGGAGCTACTTAGAGACTTGTAGGGTGTCTGTGTAGTCCAGATTATTTTCACAATAATATCAAGATAATATTTGCCTTTCACTCACATTCTGTTACAAATGTACAACAACTAATTGAATGTAAAAGCAACTATGAGAATTTAGCTGTGTTCTATTAGTGTTAGTCGCTTAGTCGTATCTGGCTCTTTGCAACCCCATGGACTATAGCCTGCCAGGTTCTTCTGTCCATGGGATTCTCCAGGCAAGAATACTGGGGTGGGTTGCCATTTCCTTCTCCAGGGATATTCCTGACCCCTGCATTGCAGGCAGAGTCTTTATCATCTGAACCACCAGGGATTAAGCTAGGTGTTAAAGATAAGAATACAACTCTCCTCAATAATTGTTTGGGGAAAGATGGTACTTTTTCATGAAACTCTTATTTATATTAACATTATTAAGTTTATTACTGTTATTTTAAGTGCATCAGTACATAAATAGTTGATTTCTGCCTGCTTTAACTTCTGATACATAAATATCAATAGAGATAACTCACAAAGATAACAGCAATTTGGGGTTCTTCAAAAAAAATTTTAAGAGCATAAAGAGGTCCAGAAACCAATGCCAACCACCAATCTTCTTTTCTTAAAACTGGTTGTGGTTTCCCTCCCGTCAGAGTCTTTTTCTGTTCCTAAAAGTTCAGTCCTCAGATTCACAATAAGAAATTGATTTTTACATTGCAATCCATTGCAATAGAATGGTTACTTACAACTACTGTATGATGCATTTTGAAATTATCTATTCCATTCCAACCAAATCATATGCTTTCTTAACCCAGTAACCCACACTTAGAAGAAGCATGAATGATCTCACTCCATTTCTAGGTTTCAATAATTACTTCCAGTTTGTTACCTTTGAGACCGTATTCCCTGTCTCAGCATTCCTCTCAGGTGCCACCTCTAACAGCTGGCTGAACATTTCTTACTTAATATTTCACAGTTATCTCAAACTCAACTTGTTTAAAATTGAACTCATCTCTCAAATATTCTTAAATAATGAATACAGGCATTATAAAAGCTTGTAATCTGAGATTTATATGAACTGACTAAAACTAAAATATATGCATGGAGAAAGGACTAGGAAAAAGAAATCACAATAGCATAGTGACTCATGAGATTGTTAATTTTAATTGTTAGTTTTCATTTTCTTTTTTATATTTTTCTGATATTTACTTTTCTATAATAAGTATGTACTAATTCATAATCAGAAAGCTACTATTAAAAACAGCACTAGTCTTCCTTACACATCCTACATGTCTTCATGCCTTTCATTTTAAAGGCATGACTCTGTTTATCTCAAGATTTGCTTTAAACACATTTTTCAGTAATAATCATGTTAATAATGCAAACTTCTCCAGGACTACTTTATTTTATCACCAAAGGAATTCTAATTGCAGGATGGGTATAGGCAGGAGTCACTACCACCACAAAGACAGTTCATCAGTTTTCTAGGATACCCAATACATTGATTGAATTCGAGATGCTACATGCTTCTGCAACTCTGTCTGTCTTGAAATTGTATGAAGTATAGTTTATCCCACAGACCATTAAATGGACACTTGGTTACAATGGGGCAGTCTATCCTTCCGTTCAAATACAATTATGAATAAAATCTAAAACAATCCTGCATCTTAGAACAATCTTAGAGTAATCCTGCATCTGTCCATGATGCCCACTCCTTCTCCACCTCTAGTTGTCTATTCATATTTATCAGATTTATATCCATTACTGCCTCTTCCAAGAAGCATTCCCTGGACTTCCATCCTGAAATGCTTTCTCTCCTCTGAATTGCTAAACTGCTTTTCCTTTCTTGGCCCTTATTCCATTCTCCTTTGTATTAGAAGTAGTTATTTAGATGCTTGTTTCTCCCATTGTACTTTTATTTTTTTGAGGGCATGGACATGTCCTTCTATATATCTCAGTTATACATAGTAGGTCCTTGAGAACTAACTGGGGATAAATTTTTAATTTAGCAATTTTATTTCTAAAGCAAAGGATAAAAATAATGAGAATTGAGAAGCTTCTAATATGTTCTGTTTGATCAAATTTAATTGCAATTTAAATTAAATTGTAAATTGTAATTGTAAATCAAATTTCCTACCTCATGCAAGTAATTTTCTTTAAAATCTGGTGCCTTGGTTTAACACAATCCTTAGTCCATGCCATGGGAATGTCTAAGAGGTAAAATTGTGTTTGGAAGAGATGCTTTCTATGTATCTAATAAATTAAGCTTTTTGCATAAGGTATCAATTATCTTCTACTGCATAACAAATTACCTCAAAACTTCTTAGCTTAGCACAACATTTTACCATTTCTCACAATTTTGTGAACTAGAGGGGAATTTTTTCTCCTGGTCTTGCCTGGTTTCATGAAGTAGCTATACTCATTGACAGGTCACATGGAACTGTCTTCATCCCACATGACCTCACGTGTCTGGTGACTCAGCTGGGCCAGTGGGAACAATTAAGGTGCCTGATAGATGGGGAAACAATGGAAACAGTGTCAGACTTTATTTTTTTGGACTCCAAAATCACTGCAGATGGTGACTGCAGCCATGAAATTAAAAGACCCTTACTCTTTGGAAGGAAAGTTGTGACCAACCTAGCTAGCATATTAAAAAGCAGAGACATTACTTTGCCAACAAAGGTCCGTCTAGTCAAGACTCTGGTTTTTCCAGTGGTCATGTATGGATGTGAGAGTTGGAATGTGAAGAAAGTTGAGCACTTTGAAGAAAACTGAGCACCAAAAAATTAATGCTTTTGAACTGTGGTGTTGAAGAAGACTCTTGAGAGTCCCTTGGACTGCAAGGACATCCAACCAGTCCATCCTAAAGGAGTTCAGTCCCAGGTGTTCAATGGAAGGACTGATGCTGAAGCTGAAACTCCAATCCTTTGGCCACCTCATGCGAAGAGTTGACTCATTGGGAAAGACCCTGATGCTGAGAGGGATTGGGGACAGGAGGGGAAGGGGACGACAGAGGATGAGATGGCTGGATGGCATCACCGACTCGATGGACATGAGTTTGAGTAAACTCCGGGAGTCGGTGATGGACAGGGAGGCCTGGCGTGCTACGATTCATGGGGTTGCAAAGAGTCAGACATGACTGAGCAACTGAACTGAACTGAACTGAATCTCTCTCTGTGCAGTCTGGCCATGAGATGCCATATTCTCTGTATCAGTTAACTATTGTTGCATAACAAGTGAGACATAGCAGTACTTTACAAATTAATGTGAATCTTAAATTACTCCAATTTATTATTCAATAAAGTTACCTAAATTAAAAAAAAAAGTGACCCTAAAACTTAGTGGCCTAAAACGACAGCAATTTATATTTCTCATGATTCTGTAGGTTAGCTACACATTTGCTCTGCTGATTTTTCCTTGACACTTTCATGTGGCCACATTTAGCTGAAGAAGGTTGACTGGGCTCAAAGGTACAAGGTGGCCTCACATGTCTGGCAATAGGAGCTGGGTCCTGTCTGTATGCCTTACTTGTCAGTTCTTTTCCACATGGTCTCTTTTTCTAGAGTTGGCTACACCATCTGCCTCAGATGCTGGTGTCAGGACAAGCACCCCACGATGGCACATGTGGAAGCTACAAGGCCTGGAAAGGCTAGGCTCTAGAACACACACAGTGTTACTTCTGCTGGGTTCTATTATTAAAAGAGATCACAGGATGGGAGAAACAGACTTTTCATCTATTGATATGAGGAGCTGTAAATACTGTGGCCATGTTTTTCTTTGTATCATAGGCACAATTTCAGATATGAATTATTGTAAATTCAATGTTCTACTGGATTGTGGTATAGTTTAAATTCCAGTGCAGGGGAAGTCATTTTTTTCCTTTTTTATTTAGAAGCATTTCTGTCCCATTCTCTTTTTGTTTTTTCTTTTTTGTTACATAGGAAATCCATGAATGCATTCTTGTTGCAAAATAGTCAAGGGATAAATAATAGTGAACTCCTGCACAATAAGCTTATACAATGACCAGGCTTCATTTTAAGTGCTTTATCTAGCAGCGCCTCAGTTAATCCTCGCAAGTCTTTGAGGTAAGCAATAATATCACCACCATCTTGTAGATAAAAAAAACTGAGGCACAGAGAGCTTAACTTACAGGTCTAACTTGCCAAGATCACATAGCTTGTTAAGTAGCAGGCTGCCGAATTCTGTGACCCCAGAGTCTATGCACTTAACTCTGCTAGAACTCACTTAGTCTTGTCCCTACTTTCACCCTGTCAACAATTTGATATGCATTTCTTTAGTCCCTGTTCTAGACATTTATGTATATAAATATATTCAAATGCATTTTCCTTACCTACACTGAATTACATTATATTCTTGTGTATTTTTGGTATACCTGGTAGTATTGCATACCATGAATAAACTGTTGGTTAGTAGCATATTCAACTCATACTTTTAAAATGTAGACTTTACTTAAAGTCAGGAGTAACCTATTTAAGTATAGTCTCCAAAATTGTCCCACAAGCAAAAACAAAGTGATCTATCAAGTGTTAGTTTACAATATGCTATTTTCTAAGTAACGTAAAGATGTTACACATTGTTCCTTCAAAGGAAGACTGCCAAAATTATGAATAAAATTTCTTTGGAGGAAAGGAGGAGAAATTGTTTCCCTGATGTCTGCGTAAAATTTAAATGAAAATGAATGTGATTTGAGTGTTAGTATTCATGGCTGCTAGTTCTTCTCTGTTAATTTACATTTATATTCTTAATGTCTAGGTTGAGCCTAGGGAAATTTAAAACTCAATTTCATTAATGCTATAACTTCCATAGGAATCTCAATATGCACAGAAGTTCCTAGATTGTGGAGTTAGTTGGATGAGAATATAGCAGCTAAGCATAATTGCTGAGTGGTTATGATAGTTAAATATGTACTGTCAATTTTGATTTTTGAAATTCCTCTGGGCCTAAACCCAGTGTCCAAAAAGTTTTAAAACATGAAGCTAATATAGTAATGAATTTTAACATCTTTTAAATGGAAACATTACACATTTCTGAACCACTGCCCATTTCTGATTAATTATGATTTAAACTAGATCATGTTTCACATTTGCAACTATTACATTGACATACATGATGTTTGCGATTGTTGCCTAACTTGAGGTTTGTAAGTTCAGCTAACTAGAGTTAGGGGTATTTTTTCATTTAGTTGCTTTTATTTGCAAATATGATCACTACTCCCAGTTGGCAAAGGTACTATAAATAGGAATCCTGGGTCCAAACAATAATGGTTTCCCTGAGTCTGAAATAGATTTATCTTTATTTTTCTTCTTTATAAGCTATGTATAGATACACTTTAAAAATATAAAATATTTACAGATCATGCTTACAGAGTAAGCTTTTGGGGAAAAAATTCCCTGAATATTCCAGAAATTCTCAACAGAAGCAACACTTTAATCCTCTTCTTAGTCCTCACTTTGATTGTTTTGATGATGCTACTCATTAGATCACCCTGAATTATGTTTTAGAATTATATACACCCCAGAGAGGTTGTACAGCTCTAAGACTTCAGACTTTTAAGCCTCTTGCAACTATAGGCCATGAGAACTTTGGTTTCAAGACTTATTTATGTTACTGCCTTCTTTCATAAAACACAGCTGAAATCCTTTTTTAAAGTTTCCATCTGAAATCTGCAGTCTGTCTTCTGCTAGAATAACGTTTACATGCTGTTCACACGTGTGCTTTATTTCTCACTGTATGTTTGATAATTATATTATTCACTAAAGTTTCAATTAACTTGGAACGGCAGTAAGGCAAAAAGGGGGGAGAGAAAAAGGAGAAGGAAAGGGGAAGAGAAGGAAGTGAAAAGGGGAGGAAATACTGTACTATGGTACAGTGTTTATCAACTGCTCTGCCTCTAATCATACTCATGGTGATCCTGAAGCTACAGCATTGATTCTGTACCAATGAAACAATCTCCCTTAGCAGATAATATCATTGGTGGAACAGAAAGGGAAGAAAAGAAGAATGCCTATGTGTCCAGGTTTGAAAAGTTTTCCAGGTGCTATTCAGTTCAGTTCAATTCAGTTGCTCTGTCATGTCCGACTCTGCAACCCCATGAACCACAGCACACCAGGCCTCCCTGTCCATCACCAACTCCCAGAGTCCACCCAAACCCATGTCCATCGAGTCTGTGAGGCCATCCAACCATCCCATCCTCTGTCGTCCCCTTCTCCTGCCCTCAATCTTTCCCAGCATCAGGGTCTTTTCCAATGAGTCAGCTCTTCGCATCAGGTGGCCAAAGTATTGACGTTTCAGCTTCAACATCAGTCCTTCCAATGAATACCCAGGACTGATTTCCTTTAGGATGGACTGATTGGATCTCCTTGCAGTCCAAGGGACTCTCAAGAGTCTTCTCCAACACCACAGTTCAAAAGCATCAATTCTTCTGCACTCAGCTTTCTTTATAGTCCAACTCTCACATCCATACATGACCACTGGAAAAACAATAGCCTTGACTAGATGGACCTTTGTTGGCAAAGTAATGTCTCTGCTTTTTAAGTGAAAAAACAAAAAACAAGTTCTATGGCTAAATTTCTTTCATATAGAATTGTCTGAAAGTGAAGTGAAAGTGTTGCTCAGTCGTGTCCGACTCGTTGCAACCCAATGGACTGTAGCCCACCAGGCTCCTCTGTCCATGGGATTCCCCAGGCAAGAACACTGGAGAAGGTTGCCATTTCTTTCTCCAAGGGATCTTCCTACCCCAAGGATTGAACCCAGGTCTTCTGCACTGCAGGCAGGTTCTTTACCATCTGAGCCACACAGGGAAGAATTGTCAAGTTTCCCCTTATTAGAAAAATGAAACAGCAGCCCTAATGACTTTCTGCTCTTTGTTTCTGAACTTGGAGCCAGTGGTAAATATATTTAGACCAATATGTCCTTTGAACAACTTCCTAGAACTAAGAAGGACACACATTTATTTGATTTAATGCGCTATGGTCTTATCAGTGTTTCTATTCTGTGAGATATTTTAAGTACATTTGAAATGAATTATTTTTAAAGAGGATTTTAACTTCATGGTAACTGACTCAATGGACATGAGCTTGAGCAAACTCCCGGAGTTGGTGATGGATGGGGAGACCCGGCGTGCTGCAGTCCATGGGGTCGCAAAGAGTTGGACACAACTGAGCGACTGAACTGAACTGAACTGAACATAGTTGAATATCTCCCTTCCATTAATAATTTTGAAAATTTGTTATTTTAACAGGAAATAAATCCATGACATACACTCAGCTAGAAATCCAAGAACCTAATTTTTTTTATTGCTATAAATATTACAAACAAAAGATGGTTACAAGTAGATAAACATTAACGATTTACTTATCCATTATGGTTAAGTAGGGCATCAACCCTTCCAGGTACACATATTAAGGATATACTGAGGGTCTTGCCTGCCTCTGTTCATTAGAGATTGTGTGTGTAAGGCCTAAAATTAAGGCCCCAAATTATGTGATGCTTTGGCATTCAGTGAAATCAGGAGAGCCTCAAATAGCTTAGCCCTAAGTTTTTGTCGTCACTCTTCCCCCGTGGATAAGGTCGCCTTGTCTAACAAACATCCTCATCCAGGAGACTAGACACAGT
This sequence comes from Muntiacus reevesi, assembly GCF_963930625.1. Classification (NCBI taxonomy): domain Eukaryota; kingdom Metazoa; phylum Chordata; class Mammalia; order Artiodactyla; family Cervidae; genus Muntiacus; species Muntiacus reevesi. The sequence goes on along the minus strand of NC_089271.1, from coordinate 125,544,814 downwards.
TCGTGCTTATCCCTGACTAGCAAACTTCAGTTCTTTGTCCATCTGTGGAATTATTAAAATAAACCAATCACATCCTCCAAGGGTACCATGGGTCACCCCTCCCTTCTGACACTATAAAGCCTGCTTCCTGCAGCCCCTGGTTCTTCACTTGGTTCCTGAATACAACCCCACCCCCCACTCTGTATGATATTGCATGGCACGTGGTGTCTCCTGCCCCAGACTGAGTATATGTAGTTAATAAGCTGTTTTTAATCTCATCTGTCCTGTGTTGGGTGAAGAGGGTGAAATCCAAACACAGTGAGGCCCTGGAGCATCTGTTTTATTACCAGAATAAACAATGATAAAATCTCCAGTAACTTTTCAGTTTAGGGTAAGAAATGGGGCGTGTTGGGACACGGTGGAGTTTTCTTTTTTTTTTTCAGTTGAATATCATGATTTTGGGAGCATTAAGGAATACAGTGATTTATCAGGTGGTTCCATAACTAATGTCAAATAAGATAAGCTGGTTTTCTGAACCATGGCATAAACCAGCATTTCCCCAATTTTCTGGATAAGATTCACCAGAAGCAATTATTGACAAAGCAGATAACCAAGCCCCTCCTCCTGAAGATCCTTATTCGCTGGGTATGGAGTCAAGCACCCAGGCGATTCTTCAAGCTTCCCATATTTCCTTGTCATATGATCTATCGCTAATGGCAGTTCACAACATGAATTCTTATCATTAGGGAAATTTGGGAAACATGGTTAAACTGTAGTAGTGATAGGTTCAGAAAAGTGGAGAAAGTGAATTTTCTGGACCAGCAGAAGTGTCTCCCTGATGACCTTTTAAAGAAGGTGACTGACTTCTTTCTTGGCTCACCTGATTATGCCAAGTCCGTTTGCTTTTGATCACCTCAGAATCAACTGATTAGTAACTTAATCAGAGTAGTATATCTCATGATATTCATAGATTTGATCATATTTAAGAGAAGGGGATTATGTAAGGCCTGTACACCACGGGGGGTTGGGGGGAATCTTTGTGGCCGTCTTAGAATGCTGCCTACTACAAATTTGATTCAAAATTAGAAGGCAATGATGGAAATAAAAAGTAAGAATTATGTTATGACACATTTTATTGAAACTGTGGGCACCCATATGAAAAATCCAAGCATCTTATTGTAGAAAGGTAGTGCAAATATTTTATTAGGTTAAAGGAGAAGGAGGGACAAATTATATGAATTTTTAAAGCATATATGCACTACCCAAATAGATAGAGACTATGGTAGATATCTGTTTTAAAATGCCCCAATTTTTACATAGGCAAGACATCATAGGGATAAGAGCTTCACCTATATACATATTTTAGTTATTTATGCTATAATTAGAAACACTTATATATTCCTGTCTTAATGTTGCTGACAATTCCTCAGAAGGAAAGAAGGAGAAAGCAACAATGGAAAACACTATATTTACTAACAGTGCAGAACTAATTGAGGAAACAATAGCAATAGAAGCATTCAGAGAGAATGACCTCTTTTAAACTGTAATAAACAAGAAAAAAAACCCTGTAGACCATTAAATACCATAGGCCTTAAAGAAAGTAACATTCAAAAAGTTAACACAAAATAAAGGTAAGAGCTAATGAATATATATACTCTAAAAGCAAAGAAAGGTAGGAGGCTCTAAGAGGTAAGAGGGAAAATGAGTCAAGAAAGAGGATTTGGAAGAAAGAATTTCTGAGCTGAATCTCGAAGGATCAGATAGAATTAGACAGATCCAGAGTCAGGGTCCATAGCGTCACAAAGATTCGGACACGACTGAACGACTGAGCATATCTGGCTTCCTAACATCTGCGCTTTGCTGCTGTGCTCACTGCTCAGAGTCAGGGTAATGGTGGTGAGTGGAGTGAAATAAGAAGCAAGGGATTCTGTTTCCACAGGAGAGAGTATAAAGTAAAAACCGAAGAGATCCTAGGATAGAGTGGGAGGGAAATCAACATGTAAGGGATGGTCAGAGATAAAAGAGATAAGAGGAGAACCTAGAGAAAAATACTGTGTAGTGTCTTAAGAGCCAAAGTAAGAGACCAACTAAGAGTGGCCTACAGCTTTTAACTGGTATGTCAAAAAACTGTATCAACTAGATTTATCAACAAGGAGACATTGAAGACCTTGGCAAGAACACTTGACTTGCAGTGGTAGAGCAAATCTTTATTGTTGTCTAGGGTAATTTAGCAAGAGGAGGCAGGGAAACATAAATGAAGATAATGGGTGAATATGCTCTAGATATCAGGAGAGGCAGTAGCATGTGGCAACAGACTCCAGACTCAGTCCTACAAGTTTTTGTTTGTTTCATCCTAATTTCCAGATATATGTGCTAAGTCACTTCTGCTGTGTCTGACTCTTTGCATCCCTATGGATTGTAGCATGCCAGGCTCCCCTGTCCATGGGATTCTCCAGGCAAGAATACTGGAGTGGGTTGCCACCTCCTCCTCCGAGGGATCTTCCCCACCCAGGGATCAAACCTGTGTCTCTTATGTCTCCCACATTGGCAGGCATGTTCTTTACCACTAGCACCATCTGGGAAACCCTATAACTGTCTTCTATCCCAGAAAAAAACATCTGTAAGCTGATTGAAGCTGAGGCTCTGATACTTTGGCTACCTGATGTGAAGAACTGACTCATTGGAAAAGACCCTGATGCTGGGAAAGATTGAAGGCAGGAGGAGAAGGGGACAACAGAGGATGAGATGGTTGGATGGCATCACCGACTCAATGGACATGAGTTTGAGCAAGTTCCGGGAGTTGGTGATGGACAGGGAAACCTGGTGTGCTGCAGTCCATGAGGTCACAAAGAGTCGGACACGACTGAGAAACTGAACTGAACTGACTGAAGCTGATTAAGCTTCTAAAAACTAAATAGTGGAAAACTGACCAGGAAATCTGTAAATTACTTTAATGGAGTAAGTTAAACTAACAGTAAAGTCATCTTCAAGAACAAGATATTTTAGCGGGAAGGTGAGATAAAGTTTTAAAAGCAGTAAAGGAGAGCTCTCTCTAGCGTTAGTTGCTCAGTCATGCTGTTGTGACCCCATGGACTATAGCCTATCAGGCTCCTCTGTCCATGGATTCTCCAGGCAACACTACTGGAGTGGGTTCCATTTCCTTCTCCAGGTGATCTTCCTAACCCAGGGATTGAATCCCGGGTCTCCTGCATTGCAGGCAGATTCTTTACCATCTGAGTCACTAGGGAAGCCCAAAGGAGAGCTAGCTAATACTTATTTCCAGGAATATCCCTACCTCTCCCTTTACTCAAAGCATGAGGATGAGTAGCTTTTCCTCCAGAGGACTTCTTAGAGGAAGCTTCCTTGTCTTGGGGAGAGAACAGAGGACAAGAACAAAGAAGATGTATGTTATTTATCATGAAAAAGAGTGGCATAGTGGAAAGCATTGTAAAGGAGGAAGATGTTGGAAGGGTAGAGAGGGGGAATCGTATTCCCAGAAGAATGGGAGAAAGACGTTCAAGGCAATAGAGGTTTGAGAGTTTGGGAAAGCATGTGTGAGGAAATGATTAGAGACAAGTAAGGTTAAATGGCCTCAAGTTTCTGAATAGAATGTCTCAGGGCATAAAATATAGACTATCCTTCATTTTAGAAGGCTTGAAAGTCAAGCCTTCTCCTCACCTCATTTTGACTCAGATCCACACAATGAAAACACAAATTCATGTTTATGGCATCCTAAGGACTGTAACTGATGCCAACATGAGGATAAAACCATAAAGTAGGCACAAAGCCAATATAATCAACAGTCAAAATAAAGTGTGCTGGGCTGACCCATGACGTGGAAATCCTTTTAACTGCATGGATGTGTGATCTGATACAACAATTCAAATGCCTCTGAATCAAGAAGCCATTTTGGCAAAGACATTCTCTTTCCTGATTGCTTAAGAACATGCATAGTGAAATATCAGAGGAATATGTTTTTCTCAGGAGATTTGCTTCAGGAAAAAACAGTTAGATAACTTCAGAATTGAGGAAAAGCTGCAGATACGCAGTAGGTTACTGTTTCTCACTTGAAACTTACAAGATTCATCTTGTGATCTTTGGCCCAAAATACATGAGGTAGGAAATGTAGAGGTGCATGTTCTTTCTATGAAAACATTCCATATGAAGAGTGGTTACCATAATCTTCAGTGATTAGCCAAAGGAAAAGGAAAAAAACCACAATTTTTTGTTTTTATAATACCTTAAAATACTATCATATGGAGAACAGATTAAGTCTGATCTTGCCCTTTACAAAAAGCCAACCAGGCCTAATAAATGGAAGTACATACAGTCTGCTGAAACAACAAAATCTAAAATTTATCACTGTACAATGATGGAATGGACTACTTTTCATGCTGCTCATCACTGACAGTGTTATGCAGACACTGATTATCTGTCTACTAAGCATAGTGTAGAGGGAAACCCTGCACAACTCATAAGCTATTCTCAGATACTCTTACAATCTCTTCCAGCTCTTAGATTCTGTGGCATCAAAATGATTTGTGTATTTGAGCAGCATGACGGGGTGAGTCAAAGAGTGCTCTAGTATTCTTCAAACATTCATACATGTATTATTATTATTTTACTTCTTTTGATAGCATGCTGTAATAGAGATACCCCCATTTTTAAAACAGCAATGGATAGCACACAATGCTTTCAATTGAAGCCTTTGGCTCCTTTATATTTTAATATTGTCCTCTGATTGTAATGTGGCACTTCTGTTACCTCCTCAGTAAGATTCATCTTTGATTTCCTTTTTTGTCAAAACAACATATTTCTTATGAGTTATTAATCTTCTCCTTATTTTCTTGGGCTCCAAAATCACTGTGGATGGTGACTGCAGCCATGAAATTAAAACATGCTTGCTCCTTGGAAGAAAAGCTATGACAAACCTAGACAGTGTAGTAAAAAGCAAAGACATTACTTTGCTGACAAGGGTCCCTATAGTCAAAGCTGTGGTTTTTCAGTAGTCATATATGGATGTGAGAGTTGGACCATACAGAAGGCTGAGTGCCGAAGAACTGATGCTTTCAAACTGTGGTATTGAAGAAGACTCTTTTTGGACTGCAAGATCAAACCAGTCAATCCTAGAGGAAATAAACTCTGAATATTCATTGGAAGGACTGATGCTGAAGCTGAAGCTCCAGTACTTTGGCCACCTGATGTGAAGAGCTGACTCACTGAAAAAGACCCCGATGCTGGGAAAGATAGAAGGCAGGAAGAGAAGGGGATGACAGAGGATGAGATGGTTGGATGGCATCAATGGACATGAATGGACCAACTCAATGGACTTGAATTTGAGCAACCTCTGGGAGATGGTGAAGGACAGGGAAGCCTGGAGTGCTGCAGTCCATGGTGCTGCAAGGATTCAGATATGACTGAACTACTAAACAGCAGCAACAATGGTCATGAATAAACAACAATTCATCTTCTCTGCCCAAATCTTCTTTGTGTTTTCCATATATTTATAAAACTGACTGTGGTTACCAGTCTAGTCTGTTACTTTGTTAAAAAGTAAACAAACAGCTTTATCTATAAGGCTATCAAAATATTGTCATTTTAAATCCCATTCTTCAGTCCACTAAACTGCACACACACTATCCAGTGCAAACTCTAGTTAACTTTCTGAGTATATTCTGCATTTGATTCATGGGTCTTACTAGTTAAATTTGGCTATTACTTTGCAGTCATCAAAAACTTTGTATGATTGTTGGCATTTTCAACAAAGAGTACTAAAATATTATAATAACATATGAAGATAGTCTATGTAGAAACAGTATAATTATGGTGATTAAATGCATAGGCTCTGTAGGCAGACAGATCTGGCTTAGGGCTGCCTTTGTGATCTTTACAACTTACTAATTTCTCTGTGCCTCAGTATCCTCACCAATAAAATGGAATAATAAAAGAGACTGTTTCAGATTTTGTTATGAGCAATGAATGAAACAATATATGTGAAGTCAAAAGTTTAACTATTGTTATTACTGTGATTTCATAACTATGTGAGACTTAGAATGTTGTAAACTATACAATAGCATAAAAATTAATTCAATTTGAAAATAAACATAGGAATAATCTTTAATATGTATGTTGTATGATACATTCATTGATCCTTTTCATATAGAACTCATTCTTTTCTCCCAAAGAAAGCAATGAATAAATAAAAAAATATGCTGTAGCACATTTTAACGTAGGTGTACCTAAATCTGTCCTGGAGGTAATAAAATATAATATAAAATATCATCTGTTGCATTATGTAAATCAGAAGAGTTTATTAAAACTAATGAACTGAGTTTGTGAAGCAAAGTTTACATGTTAAAAAATGTATGACTTTTGAATTCCTATTTGAAAAGCTGTATACAATAATAATAGCATTTTCCTACTAAAGTAGAAAAAACAAACTTTGATTTGCTGTTAGATACCCAAGCTGTGATTTCTTTGATTAACATAATCTTTCATAACACAGTGAAAATAAAAATTTGTATGATTTCTCACTCTCCTTGTATTGCCAAAGGAAATGTAGTTCTGTGCCACAAATGAAATGTGTTAACAATTATGAACTGTTTGATAGTTGAACAGCATTATTGTTGAGAAACCTAATTTGGACAAGGTGTAAATTGGGTGACGTCCAAACAGGTCACATTGAAGCTGTATGATTTAGTTCAATGTTATTAGTGCTACTTCTCTCTTATATTCAATCTTTAAAATTTAAAAAGGAAACATACACAATGGGCTATGTATTGTTACATGCAGAATCTGCAGTGAGATGATATAGAATGAAACCATTTTATCACATTAAAAAAATCATACACACTATTTTTCTATTAATTTTCATATCAATGAGATATAGAAGAAATTGACATTAAAGTATTTTGTCTTTTCCTTTTAATGATTGTATAATAAAAAAAAATGATAGAGTTTTGAAAATGGAACACATCTAAACTGGAGCAGAAATCATGTGAATTTTGAAAACTCAAGTGCAATTATGGAAACTGTACAAATTAGAATTCTTTCCTGAGCTTGTGTACTTTTAAAATATTATCAGCTGCAGCGATCCAGAGAACTTATATGCTTTCTATATGCAGGGATGATTTTTCCATTAGGCAGAGTACCTAGAGCCCATAACACTTTTTAGGGATCCACAGAAATGTTTTCATTTTCATTTCTTTTAACATCAGAGGGAAAAAATGAACATAATAATAATGGAAATATATTAATGATAACAGAGAATATATGAATATTTATCTTTATGTCATTGCAGTCAAAATATAATTTTAAATTTACTTTTGAAGGGAAGGCCCACAAAAACAAGTGTCTATAGCCCACAGAAGTCATGTATTTCAGGAAGGAGTGGTAGGTTGAGTAGTGGCCCCGAAAAAGATATCAATGTCTTAAACCCTGGAAACTGTGAATGTTGCCTTATATGGGAAAAGAGGACTTTGCATGTATGCTTGGATTAAGAATCTTGAGATGAGAAGACTATCTTGGATTATCTGGGTAGACCTTAAATGTAATCACATGTATCCTCATAAGAGGGAGGCAGAAGAAAATGTGACACATAGAAGAGGAGAAGACAATATGACTATGGAGGGGAAGACTGCAGTAATGAAGTCACAAGCCAAGGAATGTGGACAACTACCAGAAGCTGGAAGAAGCAAGGAATGGATTCTTCCCTAGAGCCTCTGGAGAGAGCTTGGAAGGATCTTCCAATACCTTCATTTAGGCCCAGCGAAACTGTCTTTGCAAGTCTAACCTCCCAAACTGAAACAGAATAAATGTCTGTTATTTATTCTAACAAATGACTACAAACTGATCATTTGTTGTAGCAGCCATAGGAAACTAATACAGAGGATACTCAACTTTAAGTTGCATTTCTTTATTCCTTAAATATATTCTTCCATTTATACTGAAAAATACATAGTATGAAAGATAATGAACATTGATGAAAGAATGATCCATTCAGAATATTTAAATAAAGCAAAACATGTCAGTATGTTTGAAACTAAAATCAATTATGGTTAAGTGAGTTAGTAACACTTGTATTTTGTTAATGCTAATTAACCAATGTTAAGATTTTATCTAAAATGAACAGAAACTAAAAACTAAAAAAAAATATTTTTATATCAACATGAGTTATACTTACAACACAGCCAAAAACACTTTTAAAAAAGACAAGTTGATTAACCACAGAAACCACTCATAATCATGAACATTAAATCTTTACCTCATTACCCCTTTCCCTGCTGGAAAAAAAATATATATCTTTTCAACACAAGAGGAATGGAAGGGTACGAATTTTCTGAGCTGCTGAACCTTGTGATTGAAATTAAGCTTTATGACACTGCTTACAGAAATAAGAAGGGCAAATGTCAATGCACTTTCAAAAGCAAAAGGCAAGGAATGGATTGTTAAATGGGCAGTTAAGTGGTCTCCTGAAAAGGGCATCTACTAAATGTGATATGTCAAGGAAGTAGTCTTAATGTGTTGCTACAGATCTGTTACTGTAAGCTCTGTATTCAACAATATCCTTGCTTTAACATTTAATACCTTCAAATCTCAAAGGTATTCAGTGAGATTGATCCATTTAAATGCTGAATGACTTGGAAAACACCTGTCTGTTTGCTCATCTTTAAATAAAGAGGTGTGTATTCCAGAGTTTATCAAGAAGTGGGGAGCTAGTGCTCTTATTTTTCTACCAAAATCTAGTCAATTTCCTTTCTAAATTCACAGAATCCAATAAGCCATATTGATTTGAAAGCTCTCCTAAGTTCCTTATTCAAAAAGTTATTCATCCAGAAGAATGCTTTCTAATTCACAATGCTTTCTTGTAGACTTAAAAAATTAATTTCCTCTTCATATGAAAACTAAGCATCTCTCCAGAGTGATTTAAATTATTTTATAACTGGCATATAAGCATGTCTCTGCTATAATACATATGTGGACAGAAATAGCCTTTGTTGTACGTTCTATACTTAGAAACCCATCAGGTCTAATTATTCCATAACCCTGAGGGCAAAGGTAATAATATTTGTCTCATTCACCATTGCATTTCCAGTGCCTCGCACAATATATGACTCTTAATATTTCTTAAATGGATGACTAAGTGAATGAATGAATGAAATAACAACCACCAAAAACTACGCATGCTGTGGTTAAAAGATGTGACAGGTTAAATAACTGGATGTTAGCCTCTATACAAGTAGAGAAAGTGCCTACCTACCCCATATTAGAGAAGTACAGTCAAAAGTCTCATGTGTCTAAAAAGAGTGCCTACCTGTTCTCTCTTAGTGCTTACCATCCCAAGTTCCAAAGAACAGCAAGGAGAGATAAGAAAGCCTTCCTCAGTGATCACTGCAAAGAAATAGAGGAAAACAATAGAATGGGAAAGACTAGCGATCTCTTCAAGAAAATTAGAGATACCAAGAGAACATTTCACGCAAAGATGGGCTCAATAAAGGACAGAAATAGTATGGACCTAACACAAGCAGATGACATTAAGAAGCAGTGGCAAGAATATACAGAAGAACCATGCAAAAAAGATCTTCATGACCCAGATAATCATGATAGTGTGATCACTCACCTAGAGCCAGACATCCTGGAATGTGAAGTCAAGTGGGCCTTAGGAAGCATCACTATGCACAAAGCTAGTGGAGGTGATGGAATTCCAGTTGAGCTATTTCAAATCCTGAAAGATGATGCTGTGAAAGTGCTGCACTCAATATGCCAGCAAATTTGGAAAACGCAGCAGTGGCCACAGGACTGGAAAAGGTCAGTTTTTGTTCCAATCCCAAAGAACGGCAATGCCAAAGAATGCTCAAACTACCACACAGTTGCACTCATCTCACATGCTAGTAAACTAATGCTCAACATTCTCCAAGCCAAGCTTCAACAATACATGAACTGTGAACTTCCAGATGTTCAAGCTGGTTTTAGAAAAGGCAGAGGAATGAGAGATCAAATTGCCAACATCAGCTGGATCATAGAAAAAGCAAGAGTTCCAGAAAAAGATCTATTTCTGCTTTATTGACTATGCCAAAACCTTTGGCTGTGTGGATCACTACGAACTGTGGAAAATTATTCAAGATATGAGAATACCAGACCAACTGACCTGCCTCTTGAGAAACTTGTATGCAGGTCAGGAAGCAACAGTTAGAACTGGACATGGAACAACAGACTGGTTCCAGAAAGGGAAAGGAGTACGTCAAGGCTGTATATTGTCACCCTGCTTATTTAACTTAAATGCAGAGTACATCATGAGAAACGCTGGGCTGGAGGAAGCACAAGATGGAATCAAGATTGTTGGGAGAAATATCAATAACCTCAGATATGCAGATGACACCATCCTTATGGAAAAAGTGAAGAAGAACTAAAGAGTCTCTTGATGACAGTGAAAGAGGAGAGTGAAAAAGTTGCTTAAAACTCAACATTCAGAAAACTAAGATCATGGCATCCAGTTCCATCACTTCATGGCAAATATGGGGAAACAGTGGAAACAGTGGCAGATTTTATTTTGGGGGGAGCTCCAAAATCACTGCAGATGGTGATTGCAGCCATGAACTTAAAAGACGCTTACTCCTTGAAGGAAAGTTATGACCAAACTAGACAGCATATTAAAAAGCAGAGACATTACTTTGCCAACAAAGGTCCATCTAGTCAAGGCTATGGTTTTTCCAGTGGTCATGTATGGATGCGAGAGTTGGACTATAAAGAAAGCTGAGTGCAGAAGAATTGATGCTTTTGAACTGTGGTGTTGGAGAAGACTCTTGAGAGTCCCTTTGACTGCAAGGATATCCAACTAGTTCATCCTAAAGGAGATCAGTCCTGAATATTCATTGGAAGGACTGATGCTAAAGCTGAAACTCCAATCCTTTGGCCACCTGATGCGAAGAACTGATTCATTTGAAAAGACCCTGATGCTGTGAAAGATTGAAGGTGCGAGGAGAAGGGGACGACAGAGGATGAGATGGTTGGATGGCATAACGAATCAATGGACATGAATTTGAGTAAACTCCGGGAGTTGGTGATGGACAGGGAAGCTTGTTGTGCTGCAGTACATGGGGTCACACAGAGTGGACACGACTGAGCGACTGAACTGAACTGATCCCAACATTATTCATTCATTCCTTTGGTATGAATGATTTGCATTCTCCAATGCTGTCTTTTGAAATACAGACACCTTGGGGAGAAGATAATTTCCTTTCCTGTTAATTATTAACACAGTGACAAGAATTTGTTTATAGATTCAGCGTTAATTAGGTTTAAGGACAGGACTTAGTTACATAGATCTGGGTTGAAACCCTGTTCTTCCACTTATAAGCTGTGGAATAGCAGCTGAATTAACTTCACTGAGCCTGTTTCCTTAACCGTAAAAAGAATTAAATATTTTCCCAGGATTGTGAAAATTAAATGAGATATCATATGGAAATGTTAAGCATCGGGTTTGACAGTTACTAAATGCTCAATAAACCGTAGCCCTAATTGTTATTTTAATGATCTCCAATAATTTTCTGTTTTGAAAAGGAATTAAAGGCTGCCTTTAGGGTCCCAGAGCCACAGGCTGGTTTTGAGGGTCCAGAACGGTGGATTCTGGAAAAAGAAAAAAAGGGAGGGGGGAGAAGGAGCCAAAGAAAACCTCTCTAGCTTCACAATGTTCCTTAAAGTCAATCTTGTCCACTGATGGCCATTAATTGGGGGCCATAGGATTGCTTTAGTTTCCCCATCCAAGGCACCGGGTTGTTTTGGAGAGGTTAGTTTTGTTTACATCCTGTCCACATAGGCAGTATCTTTACCTAGTAAAGATGATATTGGGGGGAAAAAGAGTTTTTGGTCAAAGAGGCCGAAAGGGTCATAAACTGCTAACAGTATGAGCTTCCCTCTGACAAATTTAGTTGATACCAAGGTTTATATTTCTGTCACTGTATTATACCTCTACCTTTCCATATGTACTATGTATTTTTTTAATAATTGAAATTTATTTTAGTGAAAAAACAAATGCAAATCACATTTTGATATAATATTTCACTCATCATATTGATATATGAAAGGTTTGAAAACTGTTATAGGAGTTTGAGGAAGTATGTACGATTTCTATGCCTATGTGTTGCCAAGCCCTTTGAGAGACAATTTTGAAACATTTAAAAAGTATAGAGGCTTTGATAAATCAGTTTATGCATGGTAATTTGTCCCAAACATGCATTCAGACATATATGCAAAATATAAAGTGTTCAGTTGTATTTTATGCATTATTGCTTATATTGGCTAAAAGTCAGGGGAAAGCCTAAATATCACATAATAGGAGGATGATTATTAGCCCAATCTGGCAAAAGTATATAGTAGAATATTATGCAACTGTTAAAAAGAAGTACAAAGATTGTGTATCATGTATTAATACAACCTGGTCTCCTATAGTCTCCTGTACTGAATTTTAAGGTACTTTAAAATATGGACCCTGCCTTATCTCTATATCCTCTTGCCTAGTGCAGAGCCTGGCAGATACCAAGTGCTCAATAAATATTTTATAAATTAAAGCAAACATAAAAAGTGATGATGTTCAACAAAACTTAAAAACTATACAAAGCAGCTTAAGTTAGGTCTACCCTGATGTCTTTTGATTTCAAGATGTGGGGAGTGGATATCATCTCTAAGAGTCTGAAAAGAATCCTTGTCCTCATCAACATGGGCTGCTATAATAAATACCACAGACTGTCTGGGTTAAACCACAAGCATTTATTTCTCATAGTTCTGGAGGCCGGGAAGTCTACCCTCAAGGTACTGGTGGTAATGGGTGACTGATGAAAGCCCTCCTCCACCTTGCTGTGTCCTCACAAGGCAGAGACAGAGAGAGGTCTGGTTTTATGATCATATCATGGGGACTCCACTCTCATGATCTCCTCTAAACCTAATTACCTCCAAAAGCCTGACCTCCAAACACTATCATATTGGGGATTAGGCCTTTAAGATATGAACTGGGGGATGGGGGGGACACAAACACTCAGTCCATAGCAACCCAATGAGACACCATTTCATAAACACTGTGGTCCTATGATAAGAACCCAGAACAAGAAATCATAGTGAGGTGTTGGTCTCTTCATGGCCTGTGTGCCTGTTTGCACTCATTGCCTGCATTTTCAAGCAGAACACAATACTCCTTAGAGAGCTTCCTTACTGTGCTTGTTTGTGAGTCGAGCACTTTGTTCACTTAGTAGAATTTAATATTCTTAATGTGCACTTTGATTCTTTATGCCTTTATCTTTGTTCTGAATTTCTGGGGAGTTTCCTTCTTCAGGGAACATTAGCTTTCCAGTGGATACCATTTCTGTTCTGCCTGGGGTATTCTGTTTCATCTTTTCAAGTGCTGCTTTTGTTCAAATAGTCTTTTTGACTTGGAGATTTTTTTTTTAATCAAGCTTTTTGCCCATTTTTTTTATCCCTTGCAGGGAGTATGGATTAATTTATTTTTTTCCCGTCTCCTTTCTAGTAATTTTGAGTTAATCTTGGTCACATATGCTAAGCTTGTATCTCACTGGTGCTTCGCCAAATTCTCTCTTTGAGGGAAGAGAGTATAGTGTAATCTGTGTAGTGAAGGTCTTTAATAACAATCAGGGGGATAAACATTCATGTAGCCTTGTATTTTTCCAATACAAGTATTTTTCCAATATCTGAATGCAAAGAATTCATATTTTCATGTAATAAGAACAATAGGTTCTTATTAGTTATCTATTTTATATATTAGTTCATGCATGTGTACTCATGTCCAACTCTTTTGCAACCCTATGAGCCATAGCCGACCAGGCTCCCCTGTCCATGGGATTCTTCAGGCAAGAATACTGGAATGGGTTGCCATTTCTTACTCCAGGGGATCTTCCCAACCCAGGGATTGAACCTGCATCTCCTTGGTCTCCTGCATTGGTAGGTGGATTCCTTACCACTAGCGCCACCTGGGAAGTCCTCTTGCACAGGAGCACTTGTTGATGTCTATTGCATGATGCATGCTGGCTTCCAGGTTCCCACCCTTTGCTCTTTTCTGAGGTTATCTTACAGGTGTCCCCTCTCCAGGTTATTACTCCTCCCACCTCTGGAGATTGCCATTAAAAGGCAGCTTTCCCAAGATCTAATGAATTAGAATCTTCATGTGTTGCAGCCTAGTCAGATATTTTGTAGTAACTCCCTCTATTAATTCTGACGTATCTTCCAGATTAAGAACCATAGGTAGAGTTGGTTGAAGTCTTTCATTTCATAAATGAGGGAAAGGGCTGAAATAAATTATTTGTATAAGGTCAATTCGCTTGTCAATGGAAGAGTTCAAATTTAAATGTTGATGTTCTGACTCCCAATCCAATGCCCTTTCCAAAACACTGTGTTACCTTCTTGGACATCCTATTTGTCATCACTCTGATAATACATATACTACATGAAAACACTCAACCATCCCATATCGTAGAGTAAAAGTGTGAAAGTGATAGATGCTCAGTCATGTCTGACTCTTTGTGACCCTATGGATTGTAGCCTGCCAGGCTCCTCTGTCCACAGAATTCTCCAGGCAAGAATACTGGAGTGGGTTGTAATTTCCCTTTCTAATATAGTAGGGTAGTGCTTCTCAAACTTCAGCATGTATAAGAATCACCTGAGAATCTCTTTAAATTATATATTTTGATTCTGTAAGTCCAGGGCAGAGTTTGCACTTCTAAAAAACTCCTAAAATATGGCAATTCTCTTGGTCCATGGATTATATTTTGATAACTAGTTATTAATGCATTATCCAAAGCTTGACTTAAGCAAGCCAAATTTCTGACATGAATCTGCAAACACGCTGCAGTGTTAATAATAATGATGATGATGATGATGATGGTGATGATAATTGCCAACATTTATTGAGAAACTTGTTAAATGTTCTATAGATATTATATAATTGAATCCTCCTAAAAAGCCTATGAGGTAGGTACTATATTGACCCTTATTTTATAGATAAGAATGTTGAAGGTCAGGAGATTTAAGTAATTTTCCTAAGATTAGGCACTGGTGAGTGACAGCTAAGATGCAAGCTTTGTTTTTCAGAGTTCAAACTTGTAGCCACAAAGTGTGTGGCAAAGACAGTTCTAGTTAATTTTTCATAATATCCCATTTACTCTCCAAAAGTAATAATATCAGGGAAGTTCGGCATTATTATCTTCCTTCTTAGGATGAGAAAATCAAGAATAAGAGATACTAAGTCATTTGTCCAAGAACACACAGTCACAGAGTTGGTAAATAGTAACCTTGAGAACTGAATGTAAAATGCATGTTAAATTCACTAAATGATTCTACTTATTATTGGAACCAGTTGAATGAAAGTTGGATTTATAACTTTTAGAAAATAAATTGAGTCCTTAACTAAGATCCCAAAGATCACTACAGGGTCTTTGATTTCCTTCTTCTCACTTCTTTGAAAAATATTTCCCCTCATACTAAAGGAATCTAGAATGGCTTAGTAGATATTATTACTACTCACCAATATCCAGTTCTGTACTCCTCTGAGTAATTATAAAACTATTTCCCAGATCTCTCACATGTAGGTGGGATCATGTTTGTATTTCTGTTCAAAGGGCTGTGCAGACATAATAGGTGTCAATTGTGGGCTGGAAAACTTATGACACAGTGCACAATTCCTCAGCTCCTACTTCTCTTCTTTGATAATCGTGAAAACTTCTGTTTAAATGGTTGAGTCAAATTATTGCAGGTGTCTAGTCTACTTATTGTAGGAATCACCACCACAAGGGGGGAAACTGCCAAGAGAGTTATCTCAACCCGCACTGGATTTTGTGGGTTGCTGACTTAGTTACTAAGTCATGTCCAACTCTTAGTGACCCCACAGATTGCAGCACACTAGGCTCCTCTGTCCCTCACTATCTCCCAGAGTTTGCTCAAATTTGTGTCCATTGAGTCAGTGATGCTATCTAACCATCTCATCCTCTGCCCTCTCCTTCTCCTTTTACTTTCAATCTTTCCCAGGGTGAGAAGAGAGCAAATTAGCCAAGATGGCATCTTCAGGCTCTCTCGCTCCATGTTTTGTAAATAATGACTATGTAACAGCTGAGATCATTTATAGCATTTCACATGAGTGTCACAAGGTACTTGCTTCATCATGAGATACTTTGTGCAATATGCCTGTATGAGCTTCACCATGAAAGCCCTGGCTGCTGCTGCATTGGGGCTACATTGGAGCAACATCATGGTGATGTTATATGAGGTTATTTTATGGTGATGTTATATGAGGTTATTTTATGGCTCCGTTATTTATGCCTGTGGCTGCTGCAACGGCTGCTGTGTCAGTCAGGAGAGAGGCTGTGTTATGGCTACCATGCCAACCAGGAGAGAATAAAAGGGTCTGCAATTCCTATGGCTCCTCACATTTCCATCCAGCCACTTAGCCCGCACCTTGCCTACCCCAGATTCAGCAAATAGTGTGTAGAGCGTGAACAGCAAGACAATTGGCATCAGAAACAGGATCAGTGACACATCCAACATCAGGGTCCTTTCCAGTGAATTGACTCTCCGCATCTGGTGGTCAATGTATTGAAGCTTCAGCTTCAGCATCAGTCCTTCCAATGAATATTCAGAGTTATTTTCCTTTAAGATTGACTGGTTTGATCTCCTTACTGTCCAAGGGACTCTTAAGAGTCTTCTCCAGCACCACAATTAAAAGGCATCAATTCTTCAATGCTCAGTTTTCTTTATGGTCAAACCCTCACATCTGTACATGACTACTGGAAAAACCATAGCTTTGACTAGATGGATGTTTGTTGGCAAAGTGATGACTCTGCTTTTTAATATGCTGTCTAGGTTTGTTATAACTTTTCTTCCAAGGAGCAAGTGTCTTTTAATTTTATGGCTGCAGTCACCATCCACAATGATTTTGGAGCCCAAGAAAATAAAATCTGTCATTGTTTCCACTTTTTCCACTTTTATTTGCCATGAAGTGACAGGGCCAGATGCCATGGTCTTAGTTTTTTTGAATGTTGAGTTTTAAGCCAGCTTAAAACTTCACTCTCATCTTTCACCCTCAAAAGGCTCTTTAGTTCCTCTTCACTTTCTGCCATTAGAGTGGTATCATTTGCATATCTGAGGTTGTTGATATTTCTCCCATCAATCTTGATTCCGGCTTATGATTCATCCAGCTGGGCATTTCACATGATGTACTCTGCATAGAAGTTAAATAGAGTGACAATATACAGCCTTGTCATACTCCTCTCCCAATTTTGAATCAGTCAGTTATTCCATGTCCATTTAAAATGATTGTTTCTTAACCTACATACAGGTTTCTCAGGAGACAGGTAAGGTGGTCAGGTACTCCCAGTCTCTTTAAGAATTTTCCACAGCTTGTTGTGATCCACACCGTCAAAGACATTAGCATAGTCAATGAAGAAGTAGATGTTTATCTGGAATTCCCTTGCTTTCTCCATGATCCAACTAATGGTGACAATATGATTTCTGGTTCCTCTGCCTTTTCTAAACCTAGCTTGTACATCTGAAAGTTCTCAGTTCAAGGACTGTTGAAACCTGCTTGAAGGATTTTAAACATAAGCTTACTAGCAAGTGGAATGAGTGCAATTGTCTAGCAGTTTGAACATTCTTTGTCATTGCCCTTCTTTGGGATATGAATGAAAACTGACCTTTTCCAGTCCTGTGGCCACTGCTCAATTTTCCAAATTTGCTGGCATATTGAGTGCAGCACTTTATCAGCCTCATCTTTTGGGATTTTGTGGGAATGAGAACTAAGTGTTTTCTGTGTTAGGCCATTAAGATATGTGCTTGGTCAGTCAGTCACATCCAACTCTGTGACCCCATGGACTGCAGCCCACCAGGCTCCTCTGTCCATGGGGATTCTCCAGGTGAGAATACTAGAGTGGGTTGCCATGCCCTTCTCCAATTAAGATAAGGTTGATTGTTAATGCTTCATCAACCTAGCCTATTCTGATTAATACAGGTGGCATGGTATGCTAAATGAGTGCCATCAGTATATGATCCTTACTATCTCCATGTTATGACATCTAGAATTATTTCTCTTGTTAGGAATTAAAGAAAATGTATCCAGCTATTATAATCATGGATAATTGCTTTTGTTTACAACAAACTTAGCTTAAGTTAGAAAACTTCCAAAGTAAGAAAGCATAACAATGTCTAAGCATGCATTGATTTCATTGCTGTACATGATAGAATATAAAGACTGTGACCCTTCTAATGTGACACAGTTCTAGCCAATGGAAACTAAAAGAAGACATCTGCACATTTTGAAAATTCCCTTATTTTTAATGAAAGTGTTTATAGAAAGGATTACTCAACCTTTGAATTTCTAGTCTATGAATATAATTCCAATTGAGATAATGAGTCTAGGTCCTCATTATGAATACCCATATTCTGTGATTTCTGTAATATAGTCATGCTCATAGGAATTGATAAACTGCATAGCAGTTGTTGTTGTTAACAGGGTAAAATTATATGTGTGCACATGAACATATACACATATGCATACATAAACACATATGTATAAATATAACTTTAGTGTTTTCCCCATAACTTTAGAAATTGTATGAAAAAATGTATTCAAATAATATTACTAAGTGTGCTGAGGTATGCAATATATATGCACATCTACAGATGTGTCTATAGATGTTTGTGAATTTATTTTCCCCTTAATTTTGAAAATTGTGTTGAAATATTTTATCCTAACTCTCATTATTGACCATGGGGTAGAATGAAAACTCACGTCAGGTAATATCACAATGCTCTGACTTTTCATATAATTTGTTATTTTTTTTCCTGTCTTTATCAGCAACTGCATTTATTTAAAAAAGAAAATTCTAAATCTTATGCTCTCATGGATGATGTATAGATCATCTTTTTTCAAAAAAATTGATGTTAGTTTAAATTAAAGCAAACGTATTTCACAATAAAGGATGTACTGTTGCTGTTCATATCTGCCCAAGTTTGAGGTGGAAAACACACAAAAATTAAAATCATGTATTAAAATACTTAAGGTATACTTTGGTTTCACTTTCATTACTGAATATAATGTGATACAAAACCTTAATATTTCCTATGTGTCAAAGATTTTGTCAATGAAAATATGAAACAAACTGTGGATTTTTTAAAAGATACCTCAGTTTGAAAAGACAAGGAAATAACCAGTTCTTAAATTTGCCTCAGCACAAAAACCTTTCTAGTATTTTTGTAAGATTGCTTGTCACTTTGCCAGTCAAAAGAAGCCACATATACTTTGAAGGATTTGGTGAAGCCATGTATTCTGGAAAAGGCTGAACTGGATTGTGACTTAGAGAAACCAAAGAAAATATGGGCAGTGTTTCTGTCAAACCCATCAACTTCATAATTGATGATTTCTCTTCAAATATTTTGAAATGAGACATGAAGAAATAGGCAGCTAAAACATTTGCCTCCAGCAAGAACTGAAACTGTATAGCATCATTCACTTCTCTCAGTGCAGACTGCATCTAGTATTTATATGTTATATGCATGCTAATGTCATAACAGAATTCCTGCTTTTGTGAGCCCCTTTTAGAAACTCAAATGTTGATGTCTTTAAAATGGAAGGTTTCTGCCAAGCAAAACTTCAATAGGGAAAAGAATCTTGGTAGTCTTTTATACAATATCTGCCATGCTCGACCATACATCTGGTTTTCCAAAATACCATAGACTGGGTGGCTTACAAATAACAGAAATTTATTTCTCATAATTTTAGAGGCTGGAAGTCCAAGATCAAGTCACCAGCAGACTCTGTCTGATGAGGTTTGGTGTCTGGTGAGAGCCTGTCTCCTGTTTCGTAGATTAACTTCTTGTTGTATCCTCCCATGGCAGAAATGGCAAAGACGTTTTCTAGGCTTTATAAGGGCAAGAATCCTATACATGAGGGCTCTGTTCTCTGACCTAATCACTCACTAAAGGCTTCACCTCCTAATACCATTCACATTAGAGATTAGATTTTAATTTGCAAATTTAGAGGGCTACATTCACTCTGTAACAAGCTCAGTCTCTATACTGTGAAGTGAAGTCGCTAAGTCGTGTCCGACTCTTTGTGACCAGATGGATTGTAGTCTACCAGGCTTCTCCGTCCATGTGATTTTCCAGGCAAGAGTACTGGAGTGGGTTGCCATTTCCTCCCCCCTAATTTGCAGTTTCTATTACCTGAGATTAACAGAGATCTGAAAACATTAAATGGAAAATTCCAGAAACAAACAATTCGTAAGTTTTAAATTGCTAAGAGCTATGGTAAAAACAGATCTCTCCATGAAATTGTGAAGAATAAAAAAGAAATTCATGCTAGTTTTGCTGTCACATCTCAAAATGCAAAAGTTGCAGCCATAGTATGTGATAAGTGCTTAGTTAAGATGGAAAAGGCATTCATGTGTAAAGACATTTTGAGATAGAGAGGCCACATTCAAATAACTTTTATTATAGTATATTCTTATAGTTGTTTTATTTTATTAATAGTAGCCTGATTATAGATTAAGCTTCATCATATGTATGTGAAAGTGAAGTGACTCAGTCGTGTCCGACTCTTTGTGACCCATGGACTATAGTTGGTCAGGCTTCTCTGTCCATGGGATTTTCCAGGCAAGAATACTGGAGTGGGTTGTCATTTCCTTCTCCATCATATGTATGTGTGTACACGAAAAAGCAAAGTATATATGCTGCAGCTAAGTCGCTTCAGTCGTGTCCGACTCTGTGCGACCCCATAGACAGCAGCCCACCAGGCTCCCCCGTCCCAGGGATTCTCCAGGCAAGAACACTGGAGTGGGTTGCCATTTCCTTCTCCAATGCATGAAAGTGAAAAGTGACAGTGAAGTCGCTCAGTCGTGTCCAACTCTTCCCGACCCCATGGACTGCAGCCTACCAAGCTCCTCCGTCCATGGAATTTTCCAGGCAAGAGTACTGGAGTGGGTTGCCATTGCCTTCTCTGGAAATATATATATATCTGTGTGTGTATATATATATATACATACATGTGTACATATATATATATATATATATATATATATATATATATATATAATCATACTATCTTTAATTTCAAGCATCCACCGGGGTTCTTGGAACATATACCCTGCAGATAAGGGGAGACTACTGCATATGCTGTCACACCCAAGACTAAATTGCCCATCTTAGTGGTGCACCTGTAGATTGGCACCAGGAGACTTATGCCTCCTGTCATTTTTTGCTAGATCTATGATATTGTAAAATTTGCCAACTTTCTGAAAGCCTGAATCTGGAATCACCCTTTTTTCAAGAGGCTTTATAAAGAAAGGTGGACAGAATTTGAAAATTTTAACCACATAGGCTTTCCAAAAAAGCCTTATAAAGTGTTTGATTGGTTAACTTATAGCTTACTTACCAGATGGTGGTTTGGTTTATTTGCAGAGTTTTGGCTATAGGGTTAAGAAAAATCTTTTCACTCAAAGTCCTGCAATCACAAGCCTTGGAAAAAATGCAAAAATTTTGTTGTTTTTGTTTTGACAAGCTTACTATTGAGGGATTGGAAGCAGGTAACTCTATAAACTTCTCAAACTTGGACAAACTTCCTCTGCTGGGTGGAGCCAGACTGCCAAAACTGGGTCAATTTTTCTACAGGCTGAAACATGCTCATACTTCCTGCTCAGATGATATTGAAACTGAAGTATTGATTTCTAACTCTCCCTTAGTACAATGGACAGCATCAGCCAAGTAAATTCTGATAGAAGATAGTTTTATTCATTTGTGAACTAATGACATGTTGGGACATGATTTCAATTGGAAGAATTTTGGAGAATCCTGACGCTCATTGACACAATTTACTCATCTGGTAAAGCTCTGTGATTCAATTTGTGATTCTGCATAGTTTTGTGAGTCTGAGTTTTCAGCACTTGTGGCCATCGAAAGTCACCTAGTGACTCAAATTGCATGTGCTGTCATCCAAAATTTAAGCTTATTTGAAACAAAGACATTCTGGTTGAAATTTAATTTTGAGTAAAACTGAAATTTGCCTCTTGTTATTTTCAGAATTTCAAAGTGCTTTCGTGAGTAAGGGAGACATACTTAAAAATATTTTATATTATCTTTATGGAAAGGAAACTATAATTGTTAGCTTTTTCTGGAAGTAGGGCAAAATTTATATCAGATTCTTAGAGGTACCTGGACACTCAAAGAGGTTAGAAACCTCAGCATTAAGTTTTCTCATTTTCACAAATATTTTTTTATTCATCCAATAGTTCCTCATCTAGGAATTTACCCTGAAAAAATAATGAAGAGTTTGCACACAAAATTTATATAGTGTTAGTTATAATAATGAAAAATTAAAAACAAACTAAATTCTCACATTAAAAGAGTGTTTAAAGATCTATGGAATGTTCATATGAAAACATATTACATAGATATTTAATATTACATTTAGAAAACCTCTTAGTAATATAAGAAGATACTTATGGCAAAATGATGTAAAAGTTGTATATTTCAACTCTATAAAATGTATAGAAATATTTGGAAAGATGTTCACTGAAATGTTAGTAGATCTTCTCAAGTTGGTAGGTTAATGAAAAGGTAATTTATTTTTATTGATACATTTTTACAAAATTTACAGAATGACTATAGATTATTTTTATAATCAATGTGGCAACATTAAAAAGAAAAAAATCCATTAAGAAAGGGTTTGGCACAGCAATCTTCTTGCAACATCTACATTATTTTAAAAATCTTTTCAATTAAAGAAATAATATGCTATAAAGGAACAATAATTCTGAAGACAAATTTTATTCATCCTTCAGCATTAGAGAGTCCTTTAGACACAGATGCATCAAGTACTAACTTTTTTCTGGATTTTTGTGACGGACACATATGAAATTCTAGTTTTCACAAGCTGTACATTAATAGTGAATGCACAGAACTCATAGGTTTTTGTTTGCTTTCAAAGCAGGTTTAGGATATTTTGGAATTTGAGCTCCTCAAATAATCTGCAGTCAGATGCCACTGAAATATGAAAAGAAAAGTGTGGCGAGTATCTATTTTTAAATCACTGCAATTCTTCCTGGAGCATTTCCACTGAAAGCACAAAGGCTATAGGAATCTAAGCACGTTTGGGAATACAGAAGAATCTCAAGCAACATAGTCTCTCATCAGTTAGATGTGTTCAGATAGGTTGGTAGAATTTTGCCTATGGCTATATGAGCTGATTTGCCCCAGAGACATCAATTTCAATTCTCTCTTTGGGATTCACTGGTGTACAAAGTTCTTCAGAGGATTCTTTTTCTCACTTGAAATACAGTCTCTCTTTTACCCATGCCACCTTCTTATCCCTCAGAAATCTAAGCCATTTACCTGGGATTTTCATAAAACTTGATAGCGAAGAGTCCAAAAACTGTTATGGAAGAAACTATATCACAAAACCATGGAAACACTTATTTTGTTATATTAGAGTTTAGAGTGTGGAGATATATTGTTAAATATATACGGCTCAATTTAGGAAAATATACTTAATGAGAGGTGGGAACAATGACATTAAAATTCAATAAAAGGCATGAAAAACTTAATTAATTTAAACAAATCTCATGATAGCATTGTCAGTAAGTGACTTCAGCTCTTCAGGTTCAGGTTCAATGTTAAAAATAACTTATCTTTCAAAAATCTGAGCTATCATAGGTCACCACTGAATGGCAGTGCTATTTTGTTATTATTAAAAACAAGTAATTAGCCTCCAACTAATAAAAATAAATGTATGTTATCTGTGGTGAAACAGACCACCAGCCCAGGTGGAAGGCATGAGTCAAGTGCTCGGGCCTGGTGGGCTGGGAGGACCCAGAGGGATCGGGTGGAGAGGGAGGTGGGATGGGGGACCGGGATGGGGAATACATGTAACTCTATGGCTGATTCATATCAATGTATGACAAAACCCACTGAAAAATAAAAAATTAAAAAAATAAATAAATAAATGAAAAAAAAAACAAATGAATGAACAAAACTTTAGGGTCTGTGGTTTGTTTCCTGTTTACGTGGAATTCAAAGAAGTCAGGCAGGACAGGGCAGAGCTTCCTGACTGGAGTTTAGTGTTACAGTAACTGACAGACTGACAGAGGAGACAGTGGAGCAGACTGACCATACGCTTGTGTGGGAGTAGGTAGGTGTGTAGGAGGTAGGTAATGGGTAAGGTCCACCGATCTTTAAGGGAATTCAACTAAAATGTTCCTATCAGATGAAAATCATTCTACCATTTCTTAGAAAAATCTGTCTCCTGAGGAAAGAGCTGAGGAGACAATCCACTGAATAGTCTAAATACATAGATCTACAGAAGTGGTACCTGAAACATAGAGGCAAAGGAACCAAGAACCAGGAATAGAGAGGCACTAGAGCGAAAAGTGGGCTTCCCTGGTGGTTCAGTTGGTAAAGAATCTGCCTGCAACGCATGAGATGCTGGGTTGATTCCTGGGTCAGAAAGATCCCCTGGAGAAGGAAATGGCAACCCAGTCTAGTATTCTTACCTGGAGAATCTCATGGACAGAGCCTGGTGGGTTACAGTCTGTGGAGTCACAAAGAGTCAGACATGACTGAGTGACTAATGCTTCCAGTTTTCAGAGGGAAAAGTTAGACACAATTCAGGTCACCCAAGAGACATGCCAAGGTATGTTATACTGTGGAAGCGGGGAAGGTGAAAACTGAATCCTCAGAATAGAGATTCAAGGATGTAGAAGAGTAGCACTGTTATGGACAATACTGTCTCCCCGCAAGTTGTATGTTGAAGCTCTATCTACCATTGTGACTACATTTGGAGATAGGCCTTAAGGTGGTAGTTGAGGTAAAATGAGGTCATAAGGATAGGACCACAATCTGATGGGACTGGTGGCCCTTCAAGAAGAGGAAAAGAGGGTTTCCCTGGCAGTTTAGCAGTTAAGACTCCACCTTCCAATTCAGGGGATGTGGGTTCGAACCCTGGTTTTGGAGCTAAGATCCCACATGCCTTGTGGCAAAAAAAAAAAAAAAAAAAAAAAAACCCACCAAAAAACACATGATACAGAAACAATACTGTAAAAAATTCAATAAGGACTTTAAAAATGGGAAAAAAAAGTGAGGGTTTCCCTGGTGGCTCAGTAGTGAAGAATCTGCCTGCCAGTGCAGGACACACGGGTTTGCTCTCTGGTTAAGGAGGATTCCACATGATGTGAAACAACTAAGCCTGTGCATCACAGCTATTGAGCCTGTGCTCCAGAGCCTGGAAACCTCAACTACTGAGCCCACATGCCACAACTACTGAAGCCCTCGTGCCCTGGAGCCTGTGCACCGCAATGAAGAGTATCCCCTGCTCGCTGCAACTAGAGAAAAGCCCACGCAGCAGCAAAGACCTAGTGCTGCCAAAAATAAATTAATAAATAAAATAAAAAAGGGGAAAAACCACTAAAGGTCTCTCTTCATGCAGAGCAAAGGCCGTGTGAGGACATAGCAAGAAGACAGCCATCTACAAGTCAGGAGAAGAGCTCTCAGCAGGAATCAACCTTGCTAGCACCTTGATCTTGGACTTTTAGCTTCCAGACTGTGAAACAATAAATTTCTTTTGTTTAAGCCACCTCAGTAGATGGTATTTGGTTGTGGCAGCCCAAGCAGACTTTTCCATGAACCTGAGCAGCTGGAGAAGAGCCAAAGAGCTAATTGATTCTGATGATAAGCTCATCTGAAACACTGCTCTGGGGGCTCTCACCACTGGCTCTTCTGATTTTTTCAGGGTTGGGAAGTGCCTGAAAGGCATGTTAGGTGGTTCTGATAGCCACTTTCTCAGTAATAGCATTCTTCCAATTCTGAAAACTGAGCACTTTAAAAATAAGATTTTATTTATTGGATTTAAAGTGATTCTACGATAGACCTAAAGGTAATGACAGATAAAGAAATGGGGATTAAAGCAAAAGTAGACATGTTTTCATAGTAGAGAGTATAGATGTATTAAGGATGTAAAAATGGAGAAGAGAAAATATTGTTTGTGCATCACACGGATAGAAAGCGGCATTGGAGAACCTGCATAATGAGTCCCACAAGAATTAGATATTATAAAGAATGACAGAAATCATCTTCTAAAGAATAGTTTTAAAATACTCCTACTAAATGAAATTGGCACTCTAAGGAGAAGGAAAAACAATTAGTAAGGAGAAAATTTTCCCTTCCTTCCATAGATACAAAGGCACAAAGAATTCTGTTAGAACAGCAATTACAGCAATTCTTCCCAGAACATCAGTTTTATGATTTACCGGAACCCATTCTGACCCTTAGAGAAAAGATTAACACCTTCTGCGATATTAGGAATTGAGAATTCAGGCTAAATGAATACACTATGTAGAAGGGAGTGGGAGGGGAAAATAATAAAAATGATAAGAGTTCCGGTAATCTTGGAGTCACGATCAAGATGTAAAAACAACACATACTGTCTTTTGTACATGAAGTTGACATTTGTGGTTCATTTAGTAGGAGAAGTGTTATTTCTCTCCTAGATAAGGGGATACTCTGTTCTGAGCCCTCTGCATTCCCTTGTGTGTGTGTTAGTCACTCAGTCGCGTCCCACTCTCTGTGATCCCATGGAGTGCAGCCCACCAGGCTCCTCTGTCCATGGGATTCTCCAGGCAAGAATACTGGAGTGGGTTGCCATTTCCTTCTCCATGCATTCCCCTAAGGACATGCATTTGCACAGTGACTGATGAGGGGGGTAACCATGACAAGGGAAAAGAGATTTTCTCTCTGATTACCAAACAGCCTATAAAAGGAACAAACTGACAATTCTGTATTCTAGCTTACATTAGGCAGACTAACTAGTCCAGACCAAGAGATAGGAAGTCTGATAGTCAGAATATTTAGTAATATAGTATTTATAATTGAACGTTACAATATTTTACCATATCAGCTTTTCCTTCTCAGTCATGAGTTTCTTTGAAAAACACAGAAACTACAAAATGAATAATTAATATGTTTGACTAAAATTTCTTTCATTTCTATGGTTTAGTATACATCACCATCCAAATTTCTTAGGCTTTGTAAGCAAATGCTTTTTTCTTGGTGTTCTTCACAACTTAAATAAATGCGTATATTCTATTTTCCATGCTCCTATGAATAAATTGTTACCTTCTCATTACTTGGAAAGAAAAAATCATATTGCTTTGTTTACCACTTGTGCCAGTCACAGTGCCAGCAAGGCATAAAACCCAAACAGGAAGAGATACTTTGTAATATACATGGTCTAAGTTTGTGCCACTATGAAATAATGCACTATTCTAGTAAAGAGGCAAAAAAAAAAAAAAAAACAAAATCACTGTCACTCTCACTTCTAGGCTTTTGTGTTGAAATAGACCAGCTGTTTCTACAATTAGCCTAAATAAAATATACTGAAGCTTCTTAAGGCTAGTCTGGGCTTCCCTGGTGGCTCAGACCATAAAGAAAGAACCTGCCTGAAATGCAGAAGACCTGGGTTCGATCCCTGGGTCAGGAAGAGCCCCTCGAGAAGGGAATGGCTACCCACTTCAGTGTTGTTGCCTGGAGAATCCCATGGACAGAGGAGCCTGGTGGGCTACAAATGTCCTTGGGCTCGCAGAGTTGGTCACAACTAAGTGACTAACACACACCCACCCACCTACACACACACACACACACATGCACACAAGGCTAGTCTAGGGCCAGGCAAGTTTCAAACTTAACTCCTTAACATTATTTGAAAATAAGAAGCAGTGTGAAAGGCAGGGTATTTCTGATATATGATAGTGCTCTTTTTAAAGAATGGAGCCTTAAATGTAAATTCTTTACTCTGCAACCTATAATCATTTTGCTATTCACTTTGTCTTAGAGTATACACTGCTTTCAAACTCTTCTCATGGGTTTTTTTGTTGTTGTTGTTAAATGCAGAATGTAAGATGATTATCTAGGTCAGAGATATTTGTTTTATAGATGAGTATTTCTTGAGTGCTTAGAACAGAGCCTGACACTTAGTAGAAAATTAAATATTTATTTACAATTTGAAATGTATGGTTTTTGTCCTAGCAGAGATACAAGCTCTTCATTGACAGACGTTGTGTGCAAGTAGTTTGTAAGATATGTGATGTGTAAGGCATTGTAAATACTATGATCATCATAATTCTAAGCCCTTGTATCTTCAAAGTCAAGTTTGAGTCACTGGACATATATGGATACTCAAACAATGATGTTTAAAGTTTGGGGGTAACATATTCCTTCAGGAATCTGATAAGAGCTATATACCATTTTCCCAGAGAAATGTACATTCTTATACATTTGCAGACAGGTTCAGGGAGTATAAGAATTACACCTCTGAAGCCATCTGTATACCTCTGTAGGATCCACAGATCCCATTCACAGTTCCTTAATGAACCAAGAAAACAAAAGAGGTGGGTCCTCCCATTCAGGACTGAGGACTATTGGCAAACAAACAAACAAACAAGCAAAAAAACAATAGAAGAGCATGTTAGTTGTCTGATAGGAAACAAGGTAGGATATCGCCAGAAAGTGAACTGTTTTTGTTGGCTAGGTGACTAGAGAGAATCCATATGTTTTCCCCCCTATTCTGAAAAATGCACTGTGCCTGGGGTACCTGTAAGCTTTTCCAAGCGTCCCACCATTCTAAGGACTCATTTAACCTGCTTTGTGGCAATCATTTCACCATAAATATGACTCTAGTTTTTATGTTGTTTGCTTAGAAATTGAATATATATATATGTATATATAACATGTTAAATTCTATACATAAAAATATGATCTAAAAGACTGTTGAAAAACAATATTGTCTTACTGTTATTACTCAGTTTTATTCTTAGACCTCTTAATTCTAAATTGGCATATTCTGCCCCTTCTGTGTTTGTTCATCCCCATGGCTTTTTGGTAACTACTGTTTCTTTGAAAATTTCATTGTAAAGTCTAGTGATTTCTCCATCTGCATGGCTGATGAAATATTTCTGATTCTAGAATGTTAAACAATGGAACATATTGTTTTAGTCAGAGAGAATAGAAACTCCCTAAGTATGAAAATGCTGCTCCATGTTTTAAAAGATAATAACATTCCTAACTTTCATTTATCAATTTCCAGCATTTAACTATCTCAATGATTTGCAGTATTGAAAGAGATGAAGTACAACAAGGATTTAAATATTCAATAAAAAACAATGAATTTTCATCCATTAAATGCCACAATCAAAATAAAGGCATGACATCCACTATACAAATTAATAACAACACTTCAAATTTTTTTTTGTTGCTCTGTCATTCATTTCTCTCTACTGTATATTAAGCTTTTGCTGTTTTAAAAAGGATGTATGTCTTCATAGAGAACAGATTTGTGGTTGCCAAGGGGGAGAGGGTTGGGGGAGTGTTGGAGTGGGAGGTTGAAGTTAGATGTAAGCTATTATAAATGCAATGGCTAAAAAACAAGGTACTACTGTTAGCACAGAGAACTCTGTTCAGTATCCTATCATAAGCCATAATGGAAAAGAAAAAATACATTAAAAAAAGAATGTATATATGTGTGTGTGTGTGTGTGTGTGTGTGTGTGTATGTATATGTATAACTGAATCACTTTGCTATACAGCACAAATTAACACATTATAAATCAACTACACTTCAATTTAAGAAAAAGGATCCTTGTCTTCAGATGGGATATAATGCATGAAATAAGATCACAAGATCTTTCTGAATTCTGGTTGAAGCCAATCTGTTATTAACACTATTTTACCAGGAAGATCTGAGAGAGAGTTGTGTGACTAAATGAATTCATATTGTGATTCTTCTGACTTAAAAGGCATTTTCTCAATGAATTATAAGTAGCTAACATTTCTTTAGTGTTGATTCATCTTTTTTTCCCCCTCTACTAAGAATCTCTTATACCTGTACTACACTGAATTTTCTACTTTCAAAAATATACAGGGAGAATGAAATTCTATTCCTTGGAGAAGAAAGGAATCTAGCTATGGAAGGAAACTAAGTCTACTAAAAGAACAGAATTTATTCCCCACCTAGCTCTGCCAATTTTGAAAGAACCAAATGGAATATTTGTGAGTTGTCTTGCTGTTGTTGTTTAGTTGCTAAGTTGTGTTGACCTCTTTGAGACCCCACGGACTGTAGCCTGCCAGACTCCTTTGTCCATGGAATTCTCCAGGCAAGAATACTGGAGTGGATAGTCATTCCCTTTTCCAAGGAATCTTCCTGACCCAGGGATCAAACCCAGGTCTCCTGCATTGCAGGCAGCTTCTTTACCTACTGAGCCACCTGGGAAGCCCATTGTCATTGTTATTGTCCCCAATTAAGAGTGCGATGATTGAAAAAAAAAAAGAGTGCAAGGATTGTACAAGCTTTATTAGTATAAACATAAAAACTAGATCCTAGTTCTGAATATGATACGAACTTGCTATGTGATCTTGGACAATGCCAGTTAATATCATTGGGCCTATTTACTTATTTGTCATCTGAGGGATTTGGATTAGATAGTCTCTGAGTCTCCTCAACTCTAATCTATGATGTACAAGATGAGAGGATAATGCATTCAATAACACAGACATATCATCAACAGGCTACTGCTAAATACAAGCTCCCTAAAATAGGTTAGAATAACATAGCATTTTATCCATGTGCTTATAGCATTATCAATGGGAGTTAAATAGGCAGAAATACTTGGAGACATCTAAAAACAAACAGTTGAATGTAAATAATTATTTTCTGTAAACATACAAATTCATGGTTTATTAAGACCTACTAGAACTAACACCAAAAAAAAAAAAAAAGGATGTCCTTTTCATCATCAGGGATTGGAATGCAAAAGTAGGAAGTCAAGAGATACCTCGAGTAAAGGCAAGTTTGGCCTTGGAGTACAAAATGAAACAGAGTAAAGGCTAACAGAGTTTTGTCAAGAGGACGCACAGGTCATAGCAAACACCCTCTTTCAACAATACTAGAGACAACTCTACATGTGGACATCACCAGATGGCCAATACCGAAATCAGATTGATTATGTACTTTGCAACGTAAGATGGAGAAGCTGTATATAGTCAGAAAAGACAAGACCGGGAGTTGACTGTAGCTCAGATTATGAACTCCTCATTGCCAAATTGAGACTTAAATTGAAGAAAGTAGGGAAAACCACTAGGCCATTCAGGTATGACCTAAATCAAATCCCTTACGATTACACATTCAGTTTAGTTCAGTCGCTAGTTCTGTCCGACTCTGCGACCCCATGGACTGCAGCATGCCAGGCCTCCCTGTCCATCACCAATTCCCGAAGCTTGCTCAAACTTATGTCCATTGAGTCGGTCATGCCATCCAAACATCTCATCCTCTATCGTCCCCTTTTCCTCCTGATTTCAATCTTTCCCAGCATCAGGGTCTTTTCCAGTGAGTCAGTTCTTCGCATAAGGTGGCCGCAGTATTGGAGTTTCAGCTTCAACATCAGTCCTTCAAATGAACATTCAGGACTTATTTCCTTTAGGATTGACTGGTTGGATCTCCTTGCTGTCCAAGGGACTCTCAAAAGTCTTCTCTAACACCACAGTTCATAAGCATCAATTCTTTGGCACTCAGCTTTCCTTATGGTCCAAATCTCACATCCATATATGACTACCAGAAAAACCATAGCTTTGACTACACAGACCTTTGCTGGCAAAGTAAAATCTCTACTTTTTAATATATGCTGTCTAGGTTTGTCATAGCTTTTCTTCCAAGGAGTAAGCATCTTTCAATTTCATTCCAGTTGAGCTATTTCAAATCCTAAAACATGATGCTGTGAAAGTGCTGCACTCAATATGCCAGCAAATTTGGAAAACTCAGCAGTGGCCACAGGACTGGAAAGGTCAGTTTTCATTTCAATCCCAAAGAAGGGCAATGCCAAGGAATGTTCAAAGTACTGCACAATTGCACTCATCTCACATGCTAGCAAAGTAATGCTCAAAGTTCTCCAAGCCAGGCTTCAAAATTATGTGAACCATGAACTTACAGATGTTCAAGCTGGATTTACTATATGGGGAATGATGTGAGAGAAGACTTTCTAGACATTTCAGAAAAACAATTATTGAGTAAAAGTTCAGCAGATATAACTACATATAAATGGCAGATTTAAGTATCTTCTGTTTTTTAAAATAATGGGTAAACAAACTAATCGACCTTTAAAAGACAAGCAACAGAGTGAAAAAATAACAAATACAGAAAATAAAAGGATAAAATATGTATATCTGTATGCTTTTAACACACAGCTCATAATAATAATGAAAAAAACAGAGTTCAATAGATAAACAGCCAAAAGTATAAGCAAATGATTCACATGTGCGAAGTACAATTATTAAATTTACAGGAAAATGTTCAACTCTAGGAATATAGATTAGATTAATATACCATATACCTACTAAATATGTACCATATACCTACTAAACTAATGTTCCATGTACCTACTAAATTTTCTACAAAGTAATGTTTATTCCTGGAAAAGGCAGATTTTAATTTATATTTTGATGCATTACGAGTGATACTATAAATCGGTATCACCCTTTCAGACGCAATTTGGAAATATGCAGCAGGAATTCAAAATATGTTTATATCCATTAGCTTCCTAATTTCATTTCTGTTAAGTCTGTAGCCATCCAACATGCCACAGCAGTAAGCAGACTGTTGTCACTTTATTATGTGGAATGGTGGATTCTAAAAGGTAAACTTAGATATAATTAAGTGTACAGTTAATTACAAGTGTAGATTTTAAATATAAGCATATAGTTTAACAGTTTAAAACAAAAGGAATCAAAGATCAATTGAAAAATGAAAAAATAATCAGTCTTTTCCTGAATTATCTATGCATACTAGCCATTTTTATGTAATGTTATTTTTCATTTTAAGTCAGTTTCTAATATTTGAACTTTAGTATAGTTAAGTTTTTTTTCATAAAGAGCTTCACGTAATTGATTAAAGAAAACCTGTTAACAAGAATTTAAATAAAAAAGGACATTTTGGAATATAAAATATAAAAATAAAAAAGGCAGAGGAACCAGAGATCAATTTGCCAACATATTAAGCATCATCAAAAGAGCAAGAGAGTTCCAGAAAAACAATTACTTCTGCTTTATTGATTACACCAAAGTCTTTGATTGTGTGGATCACAACAAACTGTGGAAAATTCTTCAAGATATGAGAATACTGACCACTTGACTTGCCTCTTGAGAAATCTGCATGCAGGTCAAGAAGCAGCAGTTAGAACTGGACATGGAACAACAGATTGGTTCCAAATAGCAAAAGGAGTATGTCAAGGTTGTATATTGTCACACTGCTTATTTAACTTATATACAGAGTATATAATTTGAAATGTAGGACTGGATAAAGCACAAGCTGGAATCAAGATTGCTGGGAGAAATTCAATAACCTCAGATATGCAGATGACACCACCCTTATGGCAGAAAGCGAAGAAGAACTAAAGAGCCTCTTGATGAAAGTGAAAGAGGAGAGTGAAAGAGTTGGCTTAAAACTCAACATTCAGAAAACTAAGATCATGGCATCTGGTCCCATCATTTCATGGCAAGTAGATGGGGAAACAATGGATTATACAGTGGAAGTGACAAATAGATTCAAGGGATCAGACCTGATAGACAGTACCTGAAGAACTCATAGCATTGTATTGGAGGCAGTGATCAAAATCATCCCCAAGAAAAAGAAGGCAAAATGGTTGTCTGAGGAGGCCTTACAAATAGCTAAGAAAAGAAGAGAAGCTAAATGCAAAGGAGAAAAGGAAAGATATACCCATCTGAATACAAATTCCAAAGAATAGCACAGAGAGACAGAAAGCCTTCTTAAGTGAACAATGCAAAACAATAGAGGAAAGCAATAGAATGGGAAAGACTAGAGATCTTGTCAAGAAAATTAGACATACCAAGAGAACACTTCATGCAAAAATGGGCACAATAAAAGACAGAAACAACAAGGATCTAACAGAAGCAGAAGATATCAAGAAGAAGTAGCAAGAATACACAGAAGGACTATACAAAAATGATCTTAATGACTCAGACAACCATGATGGTGCAGTCACTCACCTAGAGCCAAACATCCTTGAGTGTGAAGTCAAGTGGACCTTAGAAAGCTTCACTATGAACAAAGCTACTGGAGATGATGAAATTCCAGCTGAGCTCTTTCAAATCCTAAAAGATGATGCTGTGAAAGTGCTGCACTCAAAAATGCCAGCAAATTTGGA
This sequence comes from Muntiacus reevesi, assembly GCF_963930625.1. NCBI lineage: Eukaryota > Metazoa > Chordata > Mammalia > Artiodactyla > Cervidae > Muntiacus > Muntiacus reevesi. Next base: position 125,510,595 of record NC_089271.1, on the reverse strand, counting down.
AAACTCAGCAGTGGTCACAGGACTGGAAAAGGTCAGTTTTCATTCTAACCCCAAAGAAAGGCAATGCCAAAGAATGTTCAAACTCCCGCAAAATTGCACTCATTTCACATTCTACCAAAGTAATGCTCAAAATTCTCCAAGCTAGGCTTCAGCAGTACATGAATTGAGAACTTTCAGATGTTCAAGCTGGATTTAGAAAAGGCAGAGGTCAAATTACCAGCATCTGTTGGATCATCGAAAAAGCAAGAGAATCCAGAAAAACATCTACTTTTGCTTCATTGACTATGCCAAAGCCTTTGACTGTGTGGATCACAACAAGCTGTGGAAAATTCTTAAAGAGATGGAAATACCTTCTTTGCCTCCTGAGAAACCTGTGTGCAGGTCAAGAAGCAACAGTTAGAACCAGACATGGAACAATGGTCTGGTTCAAAATTGGGAAAGGAATACGTCAAGGTTGTATATTGTCACCCTACTTATCTAACTTCTAAGCAGAGTACATCATGTGAAATGCCAGGCTGGATGAAGCACAATTGAATCAAGGTTGCCAGGAGAAATATCAATAACCTCAGATATGCAGATAACACTACCCTTATGGCAGAAAGCAAAGAGGAACTAAAGAGCCTCTTGATGAAAGTGAAAGAGGAGAGTGAAACAGCTGGCTTAAAATCCAGCATTCAAAAAACAAAGTGATGGCATCCTGTTCCATCACTGCATGGCAAATAGATGGGGAATCAGTGGAAACAGTGTCAGACTTTATTTTTGGGGGCTCCAAAATCACTGCAGATGGTGATTGCAGCCATGAAATGAAAAGATGCTTGCTCCTTGGAAGAAAGAAAGCTATGCCAAATCTAGACAGTGTGTTAAAAAGCAGAGACATCACTTTGCCGACAAAGGTCTGTCTTGTCAATGCTGTGGTTTTTCCAGTAGCCATGTATGGATGTGAGATTTGGACCATAAAGAAGGCTGACCAGTGAAGAATTGATGCTTTTGAACTGTGGTGTTGGAGAAGACTCTTGAGAGTCCCTTGGACTGTAAGGAGATCCAACTAGTTAATCCTGAAGGAAATCAGTCCTAACTATTCATTGGAAGGACTGATGTTGACGTTGAAGCTCCAATACTTTGGCCACCGGATGGGAGGAGCTGACTCATTAGAAAAGACTCTGATGCTGGCAAAGATTGAAGGCAGGAGGAGAAGGGGATGACAGAGGATGAGATGGTTGGATGGCATCACCAACTCAGTTTGAACAAGCTCCGGAAGATGGTGAAGAATAGGGAAGCCTGGTGTACTGCAGTCTATGGGATCACGACTGAACAATGTAAATTTAAAAATCACACCAAAAAATATCATTATGGGTGCATATTGAAATAGTAAAAGTCTAAAAATTACGTGCAGGAATAATATATACATAAGTTTAGGAAAATGAAATCTCTATTAGTTGGTTCCTGGGATGGGGCATGAGACTTATGGGGCATCTGTAATATGGAGTTCTTTTAGAGGGAAGAGTTAAAATTCAGCAAAATTTAATACTGAAAATTGGTAATGTAAACTATTAATATTTTAAATATGGTTTTTGACTGTTTAAGATATTTTACACTGAAGACAATAATCCTTAAAAGAAAAATGACTGTTAGGTTTACACACGAAAAAAGGGTTGGCAAAATACAGCACACGGGCCAAGTCCAGTTCAAGATCTGTTTTTGTATGACTTCAGAGCTAAGAATGGGTTTTACATTTTGAATGGCTTGTTACAAGTAAAACAAAATATCTCACAAAGACTATAATATTTATTATCTGGCTCTTCACAGAAAGATTTTCACCCCTTGCTGCCTAAAATATTAATTGTTGTTCTAACTTATTGCATTATTGGAACTTTTGTTTTTATTTTTCTCTTTCTGCTTTTATATTTTCCCCAAGTTTTCCATAGTGATTTTATGATCATGGAAATAAAAATCATCAAAGTGATTTTTAAAGAGAGCTTGAGAAGTGTAATTTCCTATCAAATTGAACATTTCCTTCAGTTATCTGTGTCAAACCCTTAATTACATGGAAAATCTGTCTTTAACAGTTAGTTACAAAGACAAGCTTCAAACCCAAGTCCATTTTTATCATCAGAAATTTTGATTTGGAATTTCAAGATAAATAAGGTTTTAATGCTTCCGATAATGATGATGGTGCAAAAGTTCTATCTCAGATCAGTACAGTTTCTTTTAGGACCCTGAGACTAGGCTCCCTAACCTCTTCAGATCTCTTTCCACTCCCTGATTAGTTGTTGCTGATTTTTATCTCCATCAGGAAGTTCTAAGGATCTCATTTTGTGCCACTGACACACAGTGAACAGTGTTAGAAGTTTCGATCATTGATGTATCTATATGTTATCTAAATGTTTTCATTTGCTCTGCTTTGCAAAGAATCTATAATAGAACTCCTGAGAGTTCACCTGACATTTTTAATTTTATAAATGTTTTTATTAGCTGCATTCCCATATCCCTGAAACACCTTGCGACTTGGAGCAGGGATTTGTATGCAATAAGATTAACTTCCTCTATCTCATGCACACATATTTAAAAAAAAATAAGGTTTGAACAAATGTGTACTACCCTTTCCCAGAACTTTCCAAGGGTGTATGCATTTACTGTAAACCAATATCTGAAATATGAAGGCAGTGAGAAATTCTTTGCCAGTAGTAGCCCTGCAAAATACTTTGGGGAAGAGTGTGGCCTATAACTGAAGAAAGTAGAGTGCAGCGTAAGTATTGTTTTAAAAAATGATTTCAATGTGGGTATCCCAAAAAGGATACTTATAAGCATAATGCATTTTAAATATCCCAAAACATCAAAGATAAGCATATCTAGATACACAAAGTGCTAGCACATAGCATCTTCCTGGAAAGTGTATGTTACTGTAGGTTATAATTTTACAGATTCTGGTTCTGAGGTTTGGGCCATATTCCTGTGGGAAATGGAATGAATGAAAAAAGAATTGTAAATGCTAAATAGCTTACTCTTTCACTGATTCATTTGAGAATTACTTTCCTATATAATTTCTTCATGCCTCAGTAGAAGAATTGGTTCCATAGTGTTTAATTTCTTACCTAGTAAATAAAAAATATTAATGTATGTATTTTGGTGCATACTCAACATTCACTTTATAGAACACAAAGCTTTAGGTGTATTTTTTCCACTGAGCACCAATGCCTTAGTTATTTTTCTACTTTTAACTAAAAATAGTTATTTCCACCCAAGTGTATCTTTTTCAATTTTAGTCAAATGCCCCACTACTTTGATGTGTCATGCTTAGTTATCACAATCTTTTAAATAGTAAATCAGTCAGATTATATTTTGCCAAAGATGTAGTGCTATAAATTCCAAAGAAAAAGGATTTCTTCATGTTAGAGGTAAAAATACAGATCCTACTTTAATCAAAAGACTCAATTATTTAAACATCCATGATACAATTCTAATTCAAAGGTTAATCCAGGATGAACACTAAATTATGACTTTTCTGAAAGAAACTATTATAATCATTATTATACTTCTTAAGATGGATCTGTTTTAGAAATCACCCACCTATTAATTGATAGAATTTTAAAAGCCTTTGAATACAAGATTCAATACATATTTCAGATTTAAAATAACAGGATGATAAATGTATTTTAATATCCACTTAAACATTTATATGAACAAGTCTCCATATATGTCAAAGAAGAGATGATTTTTGTCTGTAAGTGAGGGATAACATGTAAAGCCATTTGATTTACCAAGGTAGAAGGAAATGATTCAATCAATAAAACTTGCATTTTTCACATAAAATATTTCTATACTGATGAGTGAATGTTAAGAACACTAAATGTTAATGCTTCTAAGTGGCAGGATTTGAAGAGGTATTATTTTTCTTTCTCCTTGCCTAGTTTTCTAAAGAGGAGAAATGTTCCTATTTCAATAAGAAAATTAAAAAGCCAAGAGAACAACAAAATTCAATTAAAAGCATAATACTTCTATTTTAAAACAATTAGATGAGAATGCTATAAATATTAAAAATGTAAGAAAAAAAATATAACAAAACTATCAAATACTGACCTGGGAAGATACATATATCTCCCTGCTAAAGTGGCTCTCCCTTAGTCATAATCACATATATTTCCATCTTCTTCTTAGATCAGCTTTTAGTATCCTTGTTATAATTGATTTTTCTTTATACGATCATATGATGGAGCAATGGAGAACCACCCCTTGCTGGGCTATTAAATAATTCTCCATGTAAGAGAAAATTCCAAGTAGATTAGCTTCTGTTTCTTCCTTTGGGAAACATCAGTTCAGTTCAGCCCTTCAATCATATACAACTCTTTGCGACCCTATGGACTTCAGCACATCAGGCTTCCCTGTCCATCACCAAGTCCTAGAGCTTGCTCAAACTCATGTCCATCGAGTTGGTGATGCCATTCAACCATCTCATCCTCTGCCGTCCTCTTTTCTTCCTGCCTTCAATCTTTCCCAGCATCAGGGTCTTTTCCAGTGAGTCAGTTCTTTGCATTAGGTGGCCAAAGTATTGGAGCTTCGACTTTAGCATCAGTCCTTCCAATGACTATTCAGGACTGATTTCCTTTAGGATTGACTGGTTGGATCTCCTTGCAGCCCAAGGGACCCTCACAAGTATTCTCCAACATCACAGTTCAAAAGCATCAGTTCTTTGGCACTCAGCTTTCTTCATGGTCCAACTCTCACATCCATGCATGACTACTGGAGAAACCATAGCTTTGACTAGATGGACCTTTGTCAGCAAAGTGACATCTCTGCTTTTTAAGATGCTGTCTGGGTTGATCATCCTGGCTTTTCTTTCAAGGAGCAAGTGTCTTTTAATTTCATGGTTGCAATCACCATCTGCTGTGATTTCGGAGCACAAGAAGATAAAGTCTGTCACTGTTTGCCATGAAATGATGGGACCAGATGCATGATCTTAGTTTCTTGAATGCTGAATTTTAAGCCAGCTTTTGCATTCTCCTCTTTTACTTTCATCAAGAGGCTATTTAGTTTCTCTTCACTTTCTGTTATAAGGGTACATATCTGAGGTTATTGATATTTCTCTTGGCAATCTTGATTCCCGCTTGTGCTTCATCCAGCCCAGCATTTCACATGGTGTAATCTGCATATAAGTTAAATAAGCAGGGTGACAATATACAGCCTTGACGTATTCCTTTCCCAATTTGGAACCATGGCCCACTAGTTTCTGGAGCATTTTTTCAGCTAGGCCAAAAGTTATGTCATGCTGACTATCTCCCTTGCGTATCTAGAATACAGTTATTCCTCAATATCCAAATGCTAAAAACTGGTTCCAGATCCTTAGGTATTTGCAGCATTCTTTATATAAAATGGCATAGTATTTGCATATAGCCTATGCACATCTCCCCCTATACTTTAAACCATTTCTAGATTATTTATAATACTAAATATAATATAAATGCTATGTAAGTAGGTATAAATACAATGTAAAGGTGATGTAAATAGTTGCCAGAAGCATGACAAATTTAAGTTTTGCTTTTTGGAAGTTTCTAGAATTTTTTTCTTTTAATATTTCTGATCTGCAGTTGGTTGAATCTGAGGATGCAGAACCTGCGGATATGGAAGGCTGACTGCACTGTAATAATACTTCCCGTGTACCTTTAACACTTGATCAAGTTTTTATGTAATTTGGAAGTTAATATTCCCAGTAAGTCTCTCCTCAGGAGTAAGTTAGAGGCTTAGGGAGACCACTAAGGTACTAACCCCTTCTAGCTGTTATGGAGTAAGTAGCCTAAAAATATTAATGCACCTTCTTAACCACCTCACTCACTTCCCAGAGAGAGAGACTTTGGCACAGGAGAGAAAATGGCCAAATCTATTTATTTTATTCTTTGGGTTTATTGTGCTTATCACCCTCTAGGCACCCATAGACACTATACAAAAATCTGGTTTGGATAAAGTCAGCTTTGATCAAGAAAAGTTTTGCTGATAAAGTTTAAAAAGCCGCTTATACTTTTTTGTTCAATCTGGCTTCTCTATTTTGAAACCTCTGCCACACGATCGTCAGCTGAGATGACAGTTACAGAATGAGATAAAAGGCTTATTCTTCAGCGACAGAAATGCTTTTTTAAGGTTCAGAATAAATCCTTGATATGAATTGAAGAAAATTCTCTAGTTTCTACCAATGTGCTTCACATGAAATCAGTAACTTTCCTGTTGGGCTGGAAAGGTTGGTCTGCGGTTGCTCTGTATTTGAGCCTTCCATGTCACTGAAAACTGTCACAAGGTAGGCAGCATCTAAAGGGTTATCCTCTAAAGTATAAATAATTGCCTTCATTCTGTATCACTGTTCTGACATAGGTTGTTCAGTTCAGTTCAGTCGCTCAGTCGTGTCCGACTCTTTGAGACCACATGGACCTCAGCACACCGGGCTTCCCTGTCTACTCCCATTTTGTCTTGTTTTATTTTGTTTTTTGCTTCTGTCAGTAACCTAGTATACCTTGATGAGGCCAGTTATGACCTAACTTTTCAATTTCTTATTTAATAACATCTCCTAGAAGCTTCTTTTATCCTTAAAGTTTCCAACTGGCTGTGATATTTTTTCTCCTTGTATTCATGTACTTAATACAGTCATGACAGTTTGATTTCTTTTTATTAGCTGCCCATTAATAAAAATCTCTGGAGCAGTTTCAAACAGTGTTCTTTATTTTCATGATTTTATGAAGTAATACATTAATGGTCTGAAACTCTGTTTATCAATGAAGATTATGGTCTTTTTTAATATATACAATGAATCCACCAGTGTGGATCTACTGTGTACTTGGATTTGTAACTTAGGTGATTGACTTTATCTGTAAGAAGGTTGAACTAAGCAAACTCCTCTGAAAATGAGATTCTAATAAGGCAGCATTCAGTGAGGGTAGAATTCAGAAAAATCTCCAATTAAAGATGTTTTCCTTCCCCTTTTCTTTCCTCTAAAGAAGAAAATCAGTTTGCTTAGTGTTTGTCACCTTGAGTGAGTTTCGGTGAACGAGGTACCGAAATGCGGTTGGGCAGGTTTGGGGGACACTAGGACTTAAAAGGATTGGTTTCTGGTCTAGGTTCTATAATTGTATCAGCTCTAGACGAACTTGCACACAAATTACTCAATATCTAGACCTTAACCTGCACATCTATAAAATGGAAAAATTTATATTAGACATTCCTATCTCACACATTCTTCCGAGGGACAAATAAAATAAGAAAATTTATGTGAAAGACTTAACCTGCAATGCGGGAGGCCTGGGTTTGATCCCTGGGTTGGGAAGATCCCCTGGAGGAAGGCATGGCACCCTCTCCAGTATTCTTGCGTGGAGAATCCCCATGGACAGAGGAGCCTGGTGGGCTACAGTCCATGGGGTCTCAAAGAGTCGACTGAGCGACAAAGTACACACAAAGAATCAGAACAAGGTTAGGTATATTTATTTAAAAAGTTTCTTGTGTAATTATTTTTGTTTTTCCTCATTTGAGGGAACTGCCAGTTTCCACATAATTGCATTTACCAATAAAAGGATCATAGAACATTTTATTATAATCAAGGTTGATGAGCCTCAATGCCACCTTTCAATGGAGTGTTAAATAAATTTAGTCAAATCAGTCCTAAAATTTCAACCTTTTGGTTTTATACACGTACAGCTTACTCACAGTAGATCACTCATATTTGCTGTTAGTGTTCAGACAAACCAATCTGCCACAGTTGATTTGCACAATGTAGTTAACAGAAATCAGTGTTAGTGGAGCTAATGATACATTGTTGTACCCATGAGCAAGTTTCTACAAGATGTCATAACAACCAGCATTTTGGTCAATTTCTTAAAACATGAAACAAAACAAAAAACATCTAGTTCATTCTATAGCAGACTCAGGGGGAGTAGAAAAATAAACTTCTAGTCAGAAAGGAACACTAGTTCAGGGGGAAACCCTTGGTCTACTGTGTCGTCTAGACCAGAGGTCTCCAAGCATAACTGGCAAATAGTAAAATAATCCCAAAACAGTTAAAATATCAGACAAATTCCCACATCCTGATTCAGTAGGTATGGTGTGGAGTTTGAGACTTTGTGCTTTAAAAATCTTCCCAGGAAATTCTGAGACTCAACCAGATTTGAGATGCACTAGTCTAAATTACCACAAGAGGCATAATGGGAAGGGTTTGTCCTTAACACTGTGTTAAGGACAGTGACAACTGAGAGACACAATTGAGCCCTTAATTTGAGTTTTCTAGTCCAACTGAATCCTCCTTTATAGATCTATATTAACCATATCTCATGGTCAGAGACTTAAATCTTACCTCTAAGACAGCAATCATCAAACTTTACTGCACTTAACATCAAATAGGGAGCTTGTTAAAAATTCATATAACATGGTCCCCACTCCCAGAGATTTTGATTCAGTTAGTTTGGGAGTTTGGGAGGGGACCCAGGATTCTGTAACAGTTGATTCTGATACACGAGATCTAGAGAATCACACTTTGAGAAACAGTGGTTTAGATAGCTTTCTATATCAACTTAAACATATTGTCTTTACTGGAGTAGAAGACCTTATTCTGAAACTAATATTTTTAGTGAATATGCACATTCTCAACAAACAGCCTCTTTCAAATTCATCACGGTTTATTCAAATCCTTCCTGTTAAATATGGATCAGAATTAAATGGGCCTCTTTGAATTTACATACCACAAATTTGAAAAGTGCTGTTGAATTCTATTTTTGTATCCTTAGCATTGGCTACTTCAATCTAATTTTAGGAAAGTAGTAAAGGATCAGTAAGGATTACATATATGACTAAAGGAAAATGCTTTGATTGTCTCCTACACATGCTATTATGAATTAAATACAGCTCCTAGATCATCAGTTGAAACTAAATCAACAATTTTTATAGTCTAGTCCTTCTAGTTTGGAATAGTAATAACTAACATACAACAATTTCTATCACTCCAGTGTACCCTCTTCATGTGACTTTTGTTAATAGTCTGTTGTCATGCTAAGTTTGTGGATGCTGCTTGGGTTCAAAACATAGAATGTGTAAAAAGAAAATCACCTAAAATTCCATTATCTAGAGAGAACACTATGAATATTGGGTTAACTTCCTCTTTCTATATATGTATGTGAATATGCACCTGTATAAAATAGAGCTAATATAACACTGTATATAGAGTTTAAGCATGAAATCATATGCACTTTTTCATGTCATTTAATATGTATTTTAAACATCATTTTCAGAGTTTCATCTTAATGTTAATATAGAACCATGGAATCAATAAAATATTACACTTAAAAGTAGGTTAGGCATGTTTATTTATGTTCATTTTTCAATTATTTCTACCTCGTAAGGGTGTTTTGCATATTAAATGAATTAATGCACATTAAGCACTTAGAACAGTGACTAGCATAGAGCAAGTGCCCCTGGTGACTCAGAAGGTAAAGCGTTTGTCTACAATGCGGAAGACTTGGGTTCAATCCCTGGGTCGGGAAGATGCCCTGGAGAAGGAAATGGCAACCCACTCCAGTACTCTTGCCTGGAAAATCCCTTGCATGGGGGATCCTGGTAGGCTACAGTTCATGGGGTCGCAAAGAGTGGAACATGACTGAGCAACTTCACTTTCACTTTCATTATTATTCAAAAGCATTTTTTGATCTCTTTTCCTAGGTGGCTCAGTGGTAAAGAATCTGCCTGCCAATGTATGAGACACAGGAGATGTGGGTTTGATCCCTGGGTCAGGAAGATCCCTTGGAGAAGGAAATGGCAACCCACTTCAGTATTCTCACCTGGAGAATCTCATGGACAGAGCCTGGCAGGCTAGTCAGTCCATAGGGTCACAAAGAGTCTGACACAACTGAGCGACTGAGCATACACGTATTAGCCAAAGATACTAATGCCTTAGATAAGCAGATGACATTACATTTCTCCTGGTTTCTCTCATTAAAGCAGTAAAGTTAAATATTAATAAGTCTAGAGAATTATGTTGTCATGCATGTTAGTCTGGAAAATATAAATTCATCTCATAAAAAGTCAAAGGATCAAAGAAGGTTTTTACTGCTAATTGGAAACAGAGTGTCATTGGTGTCCTGATTTAAAGGGCACTCAATTATGATTAGCTAATAAAAAAAGAAAAAATAAATAAATAAAAATAATTAAGGTTAAATTTAAGTTATTATTAGCCTCTATTTCTCTAAAATCTTTCCCTCATAGCCCATGGCACTAAATAAAATTAAATATAGAAAAGTTTCATAATTCACAATGACATTCTCAATGTTAAGACATTTTTAAATAAAAATGCATTACTGAAAGCATACTTCAAAATTATTAGATGTAATATTTTTATAGCCAAAAGCACTTAAATTTTAAGAATTGAACAACTGGAGGACTGGAATACTATTTATAGCTTTAGAAAGATTTAGTCACTTTCAAAAGTTAAAATTCTTTCTCTCTTTAAGCCACCTGTTCTCTCTCTCTTTAGAAATGGTTCTGTTAAATATAATCTCAAGATTCTGATTATTCTCTATTCTAAGGAAACCACAGCAAGAGGAAAGTAAAATATTCTTCTTAACTATTAGTAAAACTTTGGACAGGTTCATGGGCAGACAGTTCACTAATTTATTATGGTCTTTGCCATAACATTTGAAAGAATGGTCTTGAAAATCTCAGAATAGACACTGCCTAAAATAAAACCTAGGAAGTGACCTAAGTTCAGTGAAATGCTGAGAATATGTTACCTGAAACTTTAGCTTAATGAGTTCTTTAATTAGGGAAGACATATTTAAGTGCTAAAAAGTCATGTGGCTGAGTATTTGAGTTATTGTATGTTTACATCAATTTAACTAGAAGCTATGATTATCAGTTATAAGAAGTCCGGATTAAAAGTCTACTCCCACTTCCACCACAGCTAAAATATTTCTGAAGAAGTATTAATGACATGCTTCTGTTTATATGCTTTAGACACATTTATTCACAGATATGAGTTATTCATTTCCATAAATGAAAATTCAATTAAATGAACAACAGTAGAAAGTATAAGTGTTTTAAAATGTATTTTTGTCCAACAAACAACAGATAATAGTCTCTGGTTGCATACATTTTTTCTTAAAATAGTAGTGTAATTTTACATATGTCTAATATACTTTGAAGTGTAACCTTTTGTTTAGCCCATTATTGTTAAGTTACTATTAAAAAGAAACTCTGAAAATGATGTGCACAAAAAATTATAAAGTACTTGGAAAAATGCATAAGACATCCAATGTGTGAGAAAAAAAAGAAAGTGGGATACAACTGTATATAGAGTATCAGCTTGAAACTTTCTTGTTTTCCCAATTTTCTATGATAAGCATATATTATTTTAACAGCCAGGAAACACATCTGTTTAATGGGTGCCTGTGTGCGGGTGCTGTCTCTCAGTCATGTCCAACTCTTTGTGACCCCATGGACTGTAGCCTGCCACACTCCTCTGTTCATGGAATTTTCCAGTCAAGAATACTGGAATGGGTTGTCATTTCCTACTCCAGGGAATCTTCTGATAACAGGGATTGAACCCTCATCTCTTGCGTATCCTGCATTGGCCGGTAGATTCTTTATCACTGTGCCACCTGAGAAGCCCAAATAGGACCCACAATTAGAAGAGAACAGGGAAAACACCTATCTATTTTATTTCATGACTCTATGAAAGTATAATGTATTATTTCAGCACTTCACATCGTGGAACCCGAATTAGAAAAAAAAACATTTGTTATCTACCCTTTTATATATTGATGATGATAATCAAAGCAAGGCAGAACACCATGGAAGTCTCTGGTTTGGTCGCTTCTGAGGCCTCTCTCCTTGGCTTGTATATGGCCACCTTCTCCCTGTGTCTTCATATAAGTCTGTATCTGTGTCCTAATATCCTCTTTTAATAAGTATATCAATCATATTGGATTAGGGTCTACCTATATAACCTCATTTTTACTTAATTACCTCTTTAAAAGCCTTATATTCAAATACAGTCACATTCTCAGTTACTGGAGTTTAGGAATTCAACATACGAATTTGCAGGGGAGAAAATACAGCCCATAATACTCTATGCCTTGGACCCCTCAAATTCATGTCTTTGCCACATATATGTTACATTCATTCCATCTCAACAACCACAAAAGCCTTAACTCATTCCAGCATGAACTCTAAGTTCAAAGTCTCATCTAAATCAGATATGGATAAGATTCTAGGTTTGATTCATCCTGAGTCAAAGTTTCTCTCCAGTTGTGAACCTATGAAAATAGCAAGTTGTCTGCTTCCAAAATACAATAGTTGGGTAGGCATAGGATAGAATTTTCCAAATCTTTAAGTTCAGGTTCCCTTTTGCTTAAATTCTTCAATTTCTCTCTCTCTCTTCTTGCATTTTACTGTAAGCAGCAAGGAGAAATCAAGATGTGCTTTTAACACTTGGTTTACTAATCACCCCAGCTAAATATCCAAATTGATCACTTGCAACCTCTACTTTCAACAAAACATTAGAACACAATTTGGCCAAATTTTTGCCAATATAACATAGATTGTATTTCCTCCAGTTTCCAGTAATATGTTTCTCATATCTAACACCTCAACAGAAGTACCTTTAACATTCATATTTCTACCAACATTTTGTTCATGATGATATATGCATATCTCTCAGATTATAGAAGCTTTATTCACAGCTCTCCTCTTTTCTTTCTAAGTCATCATCAAAGATGTCTTTAATGTCCATGTTATCAACACTCTGTTTAAGGCAACTGAGGCTTTTTCTAATATGCAACTCAAAACTCAGTCTCTATCCATTACCCAGTTCCATTTCTACATACCAGTTTTTTCTTCCCACTCCTTTGCCTTGTATAGATTGGGATTGATATAGCCATAGGTACATTAGAGATCTGGCTAAGGGGAAAATCATATAGTTTGGCATTAGTAGGATTTATCTGTGTGGTTCATAGTCACTTTTCTGTATAGTTATTACTAGCTGCCCCAGGGTAGGAGTGGATTCCAGGAATACTCCTGTTACCTCTGTGCCCACAACATGAATATGCAAAGTTAAAGCTGTGTAGTGATTCAAATATGATCTATAGCTGCTGGCACCAAACATGAAGGCAATGAAAGATAAGCAAGATTTGAAATATATAAAGTCAGAAGCCTGTCTATGCAAAAGTTTTCCAAATATTAAATATATAAAGTTATAGGCAAAGAATTTGGTTCTCACCAGAGCCTCGTCAAATATTGTCTCCTATCAGCAATATTCTTGATAATGTGACTATAAAAGGACCATATGGCTCTTTTCATTTTTCATGGCAATTATATGAAATATAGTTTATCAAAATCTCTGTTTGTAGGTCACTTATCTATAGCAGTATTATAAAAAATGAATATGTCTGTATGAAGTTACATGCATATTTATTAGCAATAGTAGAAAAGGCACTAATTTTGATCTTGTGAAACACTAAGTTATCTTTCTATTCTCTCTATAAACAATGAAATTTATAAAATAATGGTCATATTAAAAGGTGATCAAGAGTGTGCATTCAAGGAAGTCAGTGAGTGTCAGGCAGGTTATATTTTATTGATTTTTGTGATGTTTGTGGTATTTGTCAACATTAAAATGTATACTTTGTTTTGATTTATTTCCTAATTTTAAACAAATTTTCACTTTTGAACCTAGTTGTACATTATTTTACTTAGAGTGTTCCCAAATTGTATATAATTTCAGTCTCTGCAAACTTTGGATCTGTCCCCAGATATAGGCTTCCCAGATGGTGCTAGTGGTAAAGAACCTGCCTGCCAATGCAGGAGATGTAAGAACCACGGGTTCAATCCCTGGGTTGGGAAGATCCCCTGGAGGAGGGCATCGCAACCCATTCCAGTATTCTTGCCTGGAGAATCCCATGGGCAGAGGAGCCTGGTGGGCTACAGTCTATAGGGTCACAAAGAGTCAGACTCAACTGAAGCGACTGAGCACACATGCATGCATGTTAAAATATATCATAGGAGAGACCAATAAAAATTGGAATAATTAGGGAAAATTACCAGTCATTTTAATGGAAAGAAATTGGGTTCTATTTTTCAAATATTTGGGTCCTCTATGTTGAGAAATTTTGTTTGCTCAAACAACATGGAGTTTCTTATAACAGGGCAAGAAGTCAGTACTATATTCAGAGTTGTTAAGAACTATTAAGTCTTTCTGAGACCAGTCACATTGTGGCAAATCATTTTGGCTGCCTTGTGGCAGGCATTTTCCAATTAATTGACAGCACAGACCCCCTAATTTCATTCCTAGCTCCAGCGAATGAATCATGATTGTACTGTTATCCTTTGCTTTGTTAGTAAATGGTCTAGGTCTAGGCATGTTACCTAATTCTTGCAAGTGAAAGTCTGATGAGGCTTTCTGGGGAAGATTTTTCTCTCTAATAAAAATGGCATGAGCTGAGTAAGAAGAAATTTCTTTTTGCCTTCCACTTTTTCAGATATTGGTGTAAGGGTGTAATATTTGGAGCTGTAGCAACGATCTTTTTGATCACAACAGAATCAAGAGAATTAAAGTGATACCAACTCAACAGTAGTACAGTGATATCATGTGTGCATGTTCAGTCACTCAGTCGTGTCTGATTCTTTGCAGCCATATGGATTATAGCCTGTCAGGCTCCTCCGTCCACGGGATTTCCCTGGCAAGAATACTGGAGTGGGCTGTCATTTCCTCCTCCAGGGCATCTTCCCAACCCAGAGATCGAACCCGTGTCTCCTGCATCTCCTGCCACTGAAATCCAAAAGTAACTCTAGGACAGCCTGGTTCCAGACATCTAGTTATGAAATATAATTAAATACTATCTAAAACACTGTTGCCTGAGGTTTTTTTTTTGTTAGGTAGAGCTGAAAGCATTTCCAATTAAATGATGATGGGTAAAATATGGGATGAAGAAGGGAAAAGTTTTGGATTAGTTTTCTCATATTAACAAATGCTTTCCTTCAAAACTTAACTATGAAGATATGTCTTATAAGTGTGAAATACCTACTTTAGTATTTGAAATATTTTATTAATTTTCATGTAGCCTGCCAAACTAAGATGGAAACTTGTTAAATGAGAAAAAATTAAATAATAGCTTTATTGCAATATAGTTTACATACCACACAAAATGCCATTTTAAAGTGTATGATTTAGTGGTTTTTAGTGTATTCATAGGGTTCAATCCCTGGGTTGGGAAGGTCCCCTGGAGAGGGAAAAGGCTACCCACTCTAGTATTCTGGCCTGGATTATATCCATCGACTGTATAGTGTATTCACAAATTTGGGCATTGATCATCAATATCTAATTCTAGAACATTTTCATCACTCCTAAGAGGAACTTAATATCTATTAGTAGTCACGCCCCATTCCCCCACCCCTCAGCCCCTGGCAGCCACTTATCTATCTTCTGCCACTATGGATTGGTCCACTCTGAACATTTCACATAGATGGAATCACACTATATGTGGCCTTCTGTGTCTGGCTTTTTTCACTTAGTATAATTTTCTCAACGTTCATCCATGTTGTATCATGAATTAGTACTTCATTTCTTGTCGTGGCTGAATAATATTCCATTGTATAGATGTACCACATTTTATTTATCCACTAATCTGTTGATGGACATTTGGCTTGTTTCAATCTTTTGGCTATTGTGAGTGCTGCTGTGAACACTGGTTTACAAGCTTTTTTTGAACATATGTTTTCTATTTTAGGTGTGCCACTAGGAGTGGAATTTCTGAGTCATATATAATTCTGTGTTTAATATATTGGGTTACTGCAAGACTTTTCCAAAGTGGGTGCACATTTTATAGTACTACTAGGAGTATATGGGGATTTCAATTTTTCCACGTCCTCACCAACACTTGTTTTTGTGTGTCTTTTTTGTTACAACCACCCTAGTGAATGTGAAGTAGTATTTCTTTGTGGGTTTGACTTGCATTTCTCGAATTATTTCATGTACTTATTAGCCACTTACATATCTTCTTTGGAGAAATATGTTGTGATCTTCTGCCCATTTTTAATTGGGATAATTGTCTTCCTTTTCTTGAATTGTTAGAATTTTTTATATATTCTGGATTCTAGATCTTTATCAAGTATATGATTTGTAAATATTTTGTCCCATTCTGTGGGTTATCTTTTCAATTTTTGATGGTGTTCTTGGAAGCACAAACCGTTTAATATCTGGTGAAGTTAAATTTCTCTTATTTTTCTTTGGTTGTTTGTGCTTTTGATATCACATTTAAGGAACTATTGGAAATACTACAGGCTGAGATATGGTGACAAATTTTCATAGTAAAGAAGATAGAAGCTTGAAGCATTTTGTTTAGATATTAAAAGGGACCTGGTAACATCTAAGCTATATTTTGGTACATGTCCAGAGTACAATATTAAATACTGACTACCTATTTCAGAATCACCTAAAAATACTTAATAAGAATTGAGATCACATGGCTCCCTCTGACATATCAAAACAAATCCCTGGGCTTAGAGCCCAGGAATATGAATTTTAAACAAGTTCTTAAACAGATTTTGCTGTGTATGGAAGTTTGAGAACCACTGAACTATGTCCTGTGTCCTTCAGTAAGCATTAAATGCAAATTTCTTTATTCCTGATAACTGTCAGCATCATTGTCAACTTCTAGTAGATTTAATGTAGCAATATAAAATGTGTTCTTACTTTGTGCCAGGCACTAAAGATATCCTACAAAGCAAATTTTCTAAGAATATTTAAATGTGATAATTATTATGGTACATACAAGTATCCATAAATATATGACACAGGCAGATACATTATGTGCAAAATTGTCGTTTCAAAGCAAACTGTGCTGATTTATTTATGATTCCACAGAATCTCATTATGGGAGGCTAGGTATCAGTTTCCATTTAATCAGAATAACATTTGAAAATTTTACATAATTTTTGGTCAATACAAGAATAGGAGCACTACAATAAGCTGTGAGCTCTCCATGAGGAGTTTATGTCTTCAGTTCAGTTCAGTCGCTCAGTCATGTTCGAAAATTTGCAACCCCATGAACCGCAGCACGCCAGGCCTCCCTATCCATCACCAACTGCTGGAGTCTACCCAAACCCATGTCCATTGACTTGGTGATGCCTTTCAACCATCTCATCCTCTGTCGTCCCCTTCTCCTCCTGCCCTCAATCTTTCCCAGCATCAGGGTCTTTTCAAATGAGTCAGCTTTCCACATCAGGTGGCCAAAGTATTGGAGATTCAGCTTCAACATCAGTCCTTCCAGTGAACACCCAGGACTGATCTCCTTTAGGAGGGACTGGTTGGATCTCCTTGCAGTCCAAGGGACTCTCAAGAGTCTTCTCCAACTCCACAGTCCAAAAGTATCAATTCTTCGGTGCTCAGCTTTCTTTACAGTCCAACTCTTACATCCATACATGACTACTGGAGAAACCATAACCTTGACTAGACAGAGTTTTGTTGACAAAGTAATGTCTCTGCTTTTTAATGTGCTGTCTCAGTTGGTTATAACTTTCCTTCCAAGGAGTAAGCATCTTTTAATTTCATGGCTGCAGTCACAGTTTATCATATTTGAGAAAGAAATTTACATGCACTTGTACTTATTTTCAACCTCTGAGCATGCTGTGGTTTGCAATATAATTAAGATCTTACAGAAACAAAAATGCAGATATATGAGATACATATTAATCTAGACACTATTGTAATGTGAATAAAGTATTAGGAGAAAATGACAATAAATGATGGAAGACTCTATGGGCAGTTGCATCTAAATCCCACAGTCACTGACTGTGGTGACCAGTTTCCAATATGACCCCCAGTGATACCCGTCTCCTGGTATTCTCATACTGTGTAGTTCCCTGTCACATGATACCTGAATTGGCCTGTATGACCCATAGAGTAGGGCAGAAACAACGTAAGTGGCTGTGGCTTCTTTCTTGGACATGCTCACCCTCACTTGCTCTCTTTCTCTCTTTCTTGGATCACTTCCTCTTGAGAAAGCCATGTGAGAGAAGGCTAATGGAGGGGTCCATGTGCTGATGAACTGAAATTTCTTGCTAAAAGCTACAGGATTGAGCTTGGAAGTTGATCTTTCAGCCTTCTGTTAGATAGTATTCAAATACTACAGCCTTAGCTGACAGCTTGACTATAATCTTATGAGAGAACTGAGTCAAGGCTACCTACTAACCTGCTCTTGGATCCCTGATGAACAGAAATCATGAGATAGTAAATATTTGTTGTTTTAAAACTCTTAGGGTTCGTAGTAATCTGTTAGGCAATGGTAGATAACTAGCATGCATATCAAAGAAATATTACTGGATGCAAATAAATTTCTATAAATAATACTTTCTGGAAAAATGTAACCTTAAAATTCTTACAGCTATCCCAGTACTAAAAAGGTTAAAAATTTCCCTAGTAATGTTGTCAAAACCTGTGTAACATAAAATTCCATTTTAGTCAATATTTCTTAAAGAGTGTATTACAATTCTAGTCATAGGGAAACATTATGAATTGCTCAATAGTATCATATGGATTTTATGTGGAGTAAATTCTTCCTTGGTCATACAGTGTCTTCAGTCTTAAATTATAATTATTACCTTATTTTTAACACCAGTTAACATTCAGATGCTTACTATGTGGTAGACACTGTATTTCATTGCTTCGTTCCCTTATACTTACTGCCTATAATATATTCCCACTTAATTCTCATAATAATCCCACAAGACAGGCACTATTTATTATCCCTTTTTAAGTTCTCAAAGCTAACAAGTGTCAGAACATAGATGTGAATCTAAGTCCTTTTCCAGAGCCCAAGTTTATGAAAGAGTATACTGAAATATTTTTATATGAGGTAATCCTTGACAAAGAATCATTAACGAAACTTCAGTCAGGCTTCTCTAAACCCTTTATCATTATGTTATGTACCTATTCTCTCTGATAACTTTCCTTGATCTGAATTCTGCTCTTCCTGAGATTAATGTAGTTACTTATGCTTTCTTTTCATTAGTGTTAGCATGGTCTATCTTTCTCTCTCCATTTACTTTTAATCTATGTGTGTCTTTACATTTAATGTTGGTTTCTTGTAGACAACATATAGTTGGGTCTTTGTTTGTTTTTAATCTTATATAGAACTTCTGCTCATTTATTTATTTATTGCATGTGAGATCTTAGTTCTCTGACCAAGGATCAAGCCTGAGCCTCCTGCAGGGGAAGCATGAAGTCTTAACCACCGCACTGCCAGGAACTCCCAGTTGGGTCTTGTTTTTGATTCAATCTGACAGTCTGTCTTTTCACTGGTGTATTTAGACGATTGACATTGAAAGTGATTATTCATATAGTTGGACTAATATCTACCATATTTGTTACTGTTTTCTATTTGCTGTCTTTGCTTTTTGTTCCTATTTTTTGTTTCACACTTTTTTCTGCCTTTTTTGTTTTCAATTGAACACTTTATATGACTTTATTTTCTCTCTTTCTTAGACTATCAATTATATCTCTTTTACTTCTTTTTTTAGTTCTTGCCCTAGAGTTTGCAATATATATTTACAATTAATTTAAGACCAGTTTCGAATGACACTATACTACCTCATGGGTAGTGTGTTTGCATGCTCAGTCACTCAGTTGTGTCCAACTCTTTGCAACCCCATGGACCATAGCCTGCCAGTCTCCTCTGTCCATGGGATTCTCCAGGAAAGAATACTGGAGTGGGTTGCCATTTCCTTCTTCAGGGGATCTTCCTGACCCAGGGATCGAACTCACATCTTCTGCATTGGCAGGCAAGTTCTTTACCACTGAGCCACCTGGAAGCCCCATGAGTAGTGTAAGTACCTTATAATAAAATATTCCTAATTCCTGCCTTCCATCCTTTGCTGTCATTTATTTCACTCATACATAAATATACATAAGCATATATACATATATGTATGTACACACATAAAATTAAATATGCTGTTTCTTTTTTTTTGAGGTGGTAGATTGTAATATTTTATATCCATTATTTATCATTTATGTCTCTGTCCTTTAAAAATGATGGAAACTGTGGCACTCAATATAATGTGAAGCCTTGCTATAAAGAGAGAAAGTATTTCTGGCCCAGAAATGCTTTGTTTACAGGCAAAATTCCTAGGATTATGTCTGAGAAGGTAGGAGAAAGATTTTACATAGTTGAGAACACTTTTTTTTTTTTAATGTTTCAAGTTTAGGTGACATCATTACCAATTTCCTAAAAGACTGATTACTGGACCTTCCTGTCTTTTCATGGGCTTCCTGGTGGCTAAGTGGTACCCTGTGTTTTAAAAAGCCTGAGGTAAGGCTTCCTAAGATTTATCTTTCCTCAAGTAGCTGTTGTTTCTTTTATTATTTTTAACAAACTTATCTGTTGGTTTAATTCAGGATTTTAAAAATGCATGTTTTTATTTTACTTCCTGTTTTCATTTTTCGATGTTCTTCCTTTTTTTATGTCAATCTAAGTTTCTGACCCATATCATTTTCCTTCTCTCCAAAGAACTTCTTTTACCATTTTTTTCAAAGTTGGCTTTACTGGCAATAAATTTCCTCACATTTTGTGTGCCCAAGACTGTTTTTATTTCTCCTTTAATTTTGAGGGATAATTTCATAGGAACAGGATAGTAGATTGGTGGTTATTTCTCTCAGTACTTTAAATATTTCATTCCATTTTCTTCTGCTTTCATGTCTGGATGTAATTTTTTTTAATTAATTAATTAATATTTTGGCCATATTGTGCAGCATGTAGGTCATTAGTTCCCTGACCCAGGATCAAACCCCTGCCCCTGGCAGTGAAGTGTGGAGTCCTGACCACTGGACTGCCAGGAAAGTCCTGGATGTAATTCTTATATTTGCACCACTATAGGTAAGATTTTACTTTTCCCTTTAGCTTCTCTCAAGATTTTTCTTTCAATGTTTATTTTCTAAAGTTTCATTATGATATATATTTGTTGTCATTCACCCTGCTTAGTATTCTCTGAATTTCCTGAGTCTGTGTTTCTCTGACATTACTTGAGGGAAATTCTCATTCACTATTGCTTCAATTATTGCTTCTGTTCCTCTTCCTTTCTTCTACTCCTGGCATTCCTTTTACACATATGTTACACCTCTTGTAGTTGTCCTCCAGTTCTTAGATTTCCTTTCCTCTATTTTTCCAGTCTTTTTGCTGTTTGCTTTTCAATTTTAGAAGTTTCTATTGTCATATTCTTAAAGTCAAATTCTTTCCTGAGTCGTGCCTAGTTGACTAACAAGCCAATCAAAGGCATTCTTTGTTTCTATTATGTGTTCTTGATGTCTAGCATTTATCTCTGATTCTTTCTTAGAATTTCCATCTCTCTGCTTACATTATGCATCTGTTGTTTCACGTTATCTACTTTTTGCATTTAAAGTCCTTAGCATAATAATCTTAATCCTTTTAAAGTTCCTGGTCTGGTAATTCCAACACTCCTGCCATATTTGACTCTGGTTCTGATGCTTGTTCAGTCTCTTCAAATTGTGCTTTTGGCCTTTTAGTAGGACTTGTAATTTTTTTGCTAAAATGTAGACATGATATACAGGATAAAAGGAATCGCTGTAAATAGGCCTTTAGTGGGGGAAGCGAAGCATTCCATAGTCTTGTGATTATGTCTCAGTCTTTGGGTGAGCCTGTGTCCCTGGACTGTGAACCTCAGCAGTGCTTCTCTGGGGCCCTCTCCCCAGTGCCTTATCCCTGCTGCCTGCTTAGGATGGCTGGAAAGGGCTTATGTACTTCCTTCTCCCACACAAGATTAGAAGGGCCTGGTGTTGTATATTCCCCCTCCTCTCCAGGTAGGTTAAGCTCTGATGTAACTTCAGCAGATTAGGCTCCAGTAAAATTGTTTTTCCTACAGCAGGCCTTGTTAAGAGAAATAGAATTCCTTTGGGACTTCCCTGGTGGTCCAGTGGTTTAGATTCCATTTCCATTGCAGTGTTCACAGGTTAGATCCCTGCTCAGGAACTATTATTAAGATCTCACATGCTGCAGTGTAGCCACCCCCCCCCCCCGAAAAGAATTCTCTGTCATATTTAAAAATGTTTCCTTTTCCATTCCTCCTGCTCAAAGCATGAGAAAAGTTTTCTCTGATATTCACTCTGAGGACTTGGTAGGTCTCCTGGAAGTAAAACCCACAGAAGTGTGAGGACATCTGCAAGACGAGTTCCTCGTGGATTTTTTAGGCTTGTCTAACTGAGCCTCTAGCAATTCATCAATTACAGTTTAGGTTTTCCTACCCCAGCACTGATTCCCATAGAGGTTTCTGCTTACGGATTTCTGCCCCTGTAAATTGTGCTTCTCTGTATCCACCTATCTGTCTCTCTAATTCTAGGGACATTGGTTCACCATGTGGCTTTCCTTCTCTGATGGTTCTGAAAGGTGTTGGCAATTTTCCTTTTGATCAGCTTTTTATTTGTTGTTATAATGGAGTGAAGATTTCTAAGCTCTTTACATGCAGGACTGGAAATCTGAAGTCCTTGAGACATAATTTTCGTGTCTATCTGGCATTTGCTTTTTAGAGACAAGGTGTATATCTTCAGCAAGATTGCCTAAAACACAAAGGGTGCTTCTTCTTGCAAATTCTATCCTAATAGTTTACTGTCATTCCAGATAAAATTTATTTCAAGTGTTTTAATTCAAAGAGCATCTGATAAAGAGAACTTTAAAGAAGTTATCCTTCTTATCCTCTTGGCTGTCCTGGAATGGCTGAAGAGGGGGAAGGACTATATTTGTGAGACTCCTAGAGATGGACAGAAACGTTGCAGCAGGAACTTGAGATTCTCCCAGGGGAATTTAAATTCTATTTCTTTTCTTGCAATAATATTTTTATGGGATCATAACTTTCCATCATGACCTTACATTATATTTTTGAGTCTGTACAAGAAATGGCCACATGGAAAGTATTTCTGTTCCTTCTGTCAAATCAAAATGGAGGTCAATGCCTGCCATGTTCTCCATATCTGTGTCATGTTCCTTAAACATTCATGTAATAATTTAATGCCAGTAATGTTTATCTCTGCAAAAAAAATACCTTTGTCTCCTTCTACAGAAAATAAGAACTATATAACCTCATAATGTTTTCCATTTTATTTTTGAGTCCAGGAAGATTAACACTAGATTTAAGGCTCAACTACAGCTAGATCAAGCCTAAATTCTCAGAAAAATTCACTTTTTACTAACAAAAGGCATTTGATTGTCACATAGATTTTTTCTTTTTTTTTTTTTTTAACTCTTTCTTGTTGCTGCACTGCATTGCTTGTAGGATGTTAGTTCCCTGAGTAGGAATTGAACCTATGTCCCCTGCTGTGGAAGGGTGCAGTCCAAACCACTGGACTACCAGGGAATTCCTTATATATTAATATTTAAGTCAATTCAGTAATTTTAATGGATGATAGTACTGATTGACATTACAAATCAATTTAAAATAAGATAAAATATATTATACCCATTGGAATAATTTTCACACTTTGAGCAAAACAACATGAAGATAAGAATGAAGAAAAAATGATTTGAATTTGGAAACATGGAAACATAAATGTTTCTTTTCAAATCCTTTTTATTTTAAAAATTTCAAAACTAGGAATAGAAAAGTTTCTGCTTATTTTAGAGTTATGCCAGAACAATTGGGAATGTTGTGACTAGTAACTTTATCTTTTAACTAACTTGTAGGACTTGGCTTCCCTGGTGGCTCAGATGTTAAGGCATCTGCCTGCAATGCAGGAGACCTGGGTTCGATCCCTCAATCGGGAAGATCTTCCTGGAGAAGAAAACAGCAACTCACTCCAGTACTCTTGCCTGGAAAATTCCATGGACGGAGGAGCCTGGTAGGCTACAGTCCATGGGGTCACAGAGAGTCGGACATGACTGAGCAACTTCACTGGTTCACTGGAGGTAGGACAGATGTTTCTAAAGAAGGGTTAAGCTTGTTTACTGGTGTGGAATTGTAACGAGTTTATGGTGGAAACAATTTCAACTCTTTGGCACCCTTCCTTGAAAGCTATAGTCCCCTTTGGTGTTCTCCTTTAGGTTCATGTCATGTACTGGTTTATATAGAAAAATTCTTTAGAACTATTTCTTTCTGATACTTACAGAACTAGTGCCCTTGTATTAGTAAAACTCATCTTTGTATGAGTTTTAATTTTCCATTTCACAGCAACCAATTTTATGTCATGTGGGGAACAAACTCAGGGTCATTCTTTTTAGATGTGAGACAATTATCTGAACTATTTAAGTAAAAAGTAAACTGTGTAGGTGCTCCAGAGTGGCTGTCAATATTGACTAAATTGACAGGACAATTACTCAACTTTCTATTTCATTTGCCTTTGTACACATAGCCACAAATCAACTGGCTCTGTTAACTTACTCTGAGGAATTCATTTCCTATGAAAAGCTAACTTTTAACTTGATACAGTTTAATAATAGACTAGAAATCTTCAGAGTGGGCAAACTTTGAAAGTAAGGGTAACATTAAATTTGGTACTCAGATTTTTGAGGGCAATTATATTAGGCTCATTTTAACAATTTCAATGACTTGGGCAGATTTAGTCATTCAACAAATGTTCACTGAGGCTTCCTGTGTGCTTTTCACAGTGTTAGATCTGGAGATACAATTTAAAATGTCAAGTCTCAGCCTTCAACAAATTCACAATCCAGTGGGGAAATCAGATGAGTAAAGAGATAATTATGCAACAATATTATAAGTATAGTCAGTGGCAGGATTGTATAAAATACTGTTTCAAGAAAATTAATGTGGTAGCACTATGTAAAGTGCACTTGAGCTAAGGATATCAAATTAGCAGTGTAAAGTAGGTCCTATTACTATTCTTATTCTGAACATAAGGAAATTTCAGAGGGTTAGAGAGATTCAGTAATAGCCTGATATCACTCAGGTTATTCATTAATGTGTTCATTCATTGACACATTTATTCATCAGAAACCATTCTAGGAGCTATGAATAGAGCAGTGATCAAGACAGACTGGACCCTGCCTTAAGGATCTTATAAGAGATTCAGAAGTGCTGTGATAATTCAGAGAAAGAGATAATAATAGTGTATTTGAAATTCTAGGAGGGTCAATGGACATAAATACTCAATTATATATTAAAGGGCAGAGCTGAGAGTCAAGCTGGGTTCATCCCAGTTGTCTGTGAATGGTAGCTCACCCACATCCTGGCAACCAGGTTTTAGAGAGTGGGGAGGGTTTTACTGATATTAACACATATGTGGGCCTGCAGGAGTTACTGAGTTACATTGTTTGAGTGGCAATTTACTTTAAAATACTTCAGGAGTGTATTAGTAGTGTGATGAGTAAAGAAAAGAAGTTAATTCTAATTAAAATCCAAGGCTGACTAATTATCAAATAAAGTATCTTTATATGTAGCAACATTTGGGGGCTAGCTAATTAGCTGATGAACCATCTTAAATAAATAGCAGTGTTAAGATATGTGATTGGTTAGGAACAGTGCAAGAGGACCAAATTCCTTCATATGAAGTGTTGTGGAATCCGGAGTTGCAAAACACACCTTGGAGGACACTCAAGACAGTGGAATACAGTTTATTACATCAATGGGTCCAAAGGGAATCAGTTCCCAACAAGGACCCTGATGTTTCTGAGAGGCCCAGTTTTGTACCCCCACTATATGATTGGTTACATGTTAGCAACCTCTTTGTTGTATATGATTGAGTTTTACAACATGTAGGTGCTAGGAGAACAAACAATTAAGGTTAAAGAGGGGGAACAATGATTACACATCAAGGGGGATGTCTCCATGGTTAATCTAACAGGGGCAGCCTGACCTCAACTGCAGTCTCCATTTGCTATCTGTAGGGATGGGAGTCTCCAGGAGACCTGGTTTTCACTGGCAACAGTTTCCTCACTCTTGGACAGGGTTCAGATCCTGTTCACATCATGTCTTTAAGATGGATGACAGGTTTCAAGATGGAGTCTCTCCTGCTTTCCTCACACTGGCCCCAACAACATGAGATGTTGGAAATCAGAAAGCCCAGAAATCTATGTCCTAGTCACAATGCCTTATGTCTGAAGCTTATTAACCCTACACCTCCTATTCATTGACAATATTACCAGTTGGTATGGCTACAAGGTTTCCACATTCTGCTATTTAGGTTGGAAGAATATAATTATATTTGTTTCAGTGTGAACCTTTCATGCAAGGTGGACTTGACAGCAGAGAAAAGGACCTCTTTTACGTATAAATGAGTTGCTAAGAAATGATAGTACCTTTGGTGGAATTTAGTTTGAGAATTGATTTCTCCTGGTAGTAAACTTCAGGGTTAAAGATAGGTAGCCTCCATTTATTTTCTTATCACTGGAGGCTGCTGATATTTACCAGAAGAACCTCACATTCACAGAATTGCTAAAATAGCTTCAATTCATTTGCCAAAGTGAGGAATTCATTGCCAGAGGGGAACCAGAATCAACATTTCCCCAAACATCAAGTTATCCATGACTAGAATGTTGGGGGTCAATGAAGGAAAGGAATTGCTTTGTTGAGGGAAGCTTAGTTGGCTTGCTGATTTCTGTACATTCCTTTCCCTGTGGTAGGTTAGAACAGACCAACAATACATTGGCATTACTCCAGATTGCTTTCCAAAGGTAGTGAGGGTTCATCGTTTCCATTCAACTAATGCTTGTGCTTTTTTCATGATTAGGGTATTTGGTCACTAAGGTAAATATTATTTCAACCCTGACTGCATACTGATACTGAATTCTTATGGACTCCCTAACTTCTGATTGGTTGTAGATGTTAATTAAGACATTTCATAGCATTGTAAATTTTACTTTATTTTTACTAACAGTTTCTGAATCTCTCTCTGCCATCATTTGTCTTGCAATTTACTTTTTCTTTCCACATTGCCATTCTGGAAGCTGTATATTCTTAAACCTCAAACTAATGCTTAACTGTTAACATTGTTTAACCTACAGATCTATTCGGTCATCTAGGAAACTACCTGGATTACAGAATAGATCTGTAGGGTCAAAGCAACTAACAAATGTCTCTTTACTGCTAGGCTTATAAACAGCAAATTAAGATGAATTAGTGTCTTTTTGTTTCTCTCACTCTCATTGTCCAGAGACATTTTGTTATAAAGTTTCAGTTTACCTCTAGCCATAGGTATTCCTTAGTCTATGGGAGAAATAGCCCTTACAGAGTCGGCTTTAGCACTCTCATTTTAATTCCTAAAATCCTAAACTCACACATGACAGTTATGATCACTCCATTCACAAAGAAATACCCATTTGAATGCAAAGTTTCGAAGAATAGCAAAGATAGATAAGACAGCTTTCCTCAGTGATCAGTGCAAAGAAATAGAGGAAAACAATAGAATGGGGAAGACTAGAAATCTCTTCAAGAAAATTAGAGATACCAAAGGAACATTTCATGCAAAGATGGGCACAATAAAGGACAGAAATTGAATGCACCTAACAGAAGCAGAAGATATTAGGAAGAGATGGCAGGAATACACAGAAGAACTTTACAAAAAATACCTTCATGACCCAGATAATCACGATGGTATGATCGCTCAACTAGAGCCAGACATTCTGGACTGTGAAGTCAAGTGGGCCTTAGGAAGCATCACTATGAACAAAACTAGTGGAGGTGATGGAATTCCACTTGAGCTATTTTAAATCCTAAAAGATGATGCTGTGAAAGTACTGCACTCAATATGCCAGCAAATTTGGAAAACTCAGCAGTGGTCACAGGACTAGAAAAGGTCAGTTTTCATTCCAATCCCAAAGAAAGGCAATGCCAAAAAATGATCAAACTACTGCACAATTGCACTTATCTCACAAGCTAGTAAAGTAATGCTCAAAAATCTCCAAGCCAGGCTTCAATAGTACATGAACTGTGAACTTCCAGATGTTCAAGCTGGTTTTAGAAAAGGCAGAGGAATCAGAGACCAAATTGCCAACATCCGTTGGATTATCAAAAAAACAAGTGAGTTCCAGAAAAAATTCTAGTTCTGCTTTATTGATTATAGGCCAAAGCCTTTAACTGTGTGGAAAATTTTCCAAAAACTGTGGAAAATTCTGAAAGAGATGGGAGTACCAGACCACCTGACTTTCCTCTTGAGAAATCTGTATGCAGGTCAGGAAGCAACAGTTAGAACTGGACATGGAACAACAGACTGGTTCCAAATCAGGAAAGGAGTACATCAAGGCTGTATATTGTCACCCTGCTTATTGAACTTATATGCAGAGTACATCATGTGAAATGCTAGGCTGGATGAAGCACAAGCTGGAATCAAGATTGGCAAGAAAAATATCAATAACCTTAGATTTGCAGATGACACCACCCTTATGGAAGAAAGCGAAGAAGAACTAAAGATCCTCTTGATGAAGGTGAAAGAGGAGAGTGAAAAAGTTGGCTTAAAGCTCAGCATTCAGAAAACTAAGATCATGGCATCCAGTCCCATCACTTCATGGGAAATAGATGGGGAAACAATGGAAACAGTGACACACTTTACCTTTTTGGGCTCCAAGATCACTGCAGATAGTGACTGCAGTCATGAAATTAAAGACGCTTACTCCTTGGAAGGAAAGTTATTACCAACCTCAGCAGCATATGACAAAGCAGACACATTACTCTGCCAACAAAGGTCCGTCTAGTCAAGGCTATGGTTTTTCCAGTAGTCATGTATGGATGTGAGAGTTGGACTATAAAGAAAGCTGAGTGCCAAAGAATTGATGCTTTTGAACTGTGGAGTTGGAGAAGACTCTTGAGAGTCCCTTGGACTGCAAGGAGATCCAACTAGTCCATCCTAAAGAAAATCATTCCTGAATATTCATTGGAAGGACTGATGTTGAAGATGAAACTCCAATACTGTGGCCACCTGATGTGAAGAACATCACAGGGTCATCTGTGAGAGATTGAAGGCTGGGGGAGAAGGGGATGACAGAGGATGAGATGGTTGGATGATATCACTGACTCAGTGGACATGAGTTTGAGTAAACTCCGGGAGTTTGTGGTGGACAGGGAGGCCTGATGTGCTGCAGTCAAAAGAGTCGGACACAACTGAGTGACTGAACTGAACTGAACTGATTCACAAAGAAGTCCCCTGTCATTTGTTGGCACTGAGACACAGGAATATTTCTCCCACTTTTCTTCTTACTCTCTATGAATGTTCTCCTTGGCCATCTTCTAGTCTCATGCCATGTGACTGTTCAACTACTGCCTCATTAGGCCAGTCTCAACAATTTTTGCAGAGTTTCGTGAAAGAAATTCATAAAGTAAACAGGTAGCTCATGGTGACTAGGTGAATACTGGGAGTTATATGGGAGGGAAATTTCCTTCTACACTTCTAGGTTTTTGGCTGAGACACTCCCTCCCCACCACCCATAATAAAAGAAAGATTAACAGGGGGAGAAAATCAAACTAACGTTTCAGTTCAGTTCAGTTCAATCACTCAGTCATGTCTAACTCTTTGCGACCCCATGGACTGCAGCATGCCAGGGCTCCCTGTCCGTCACCAAAACCAAAGTTTAATAGCATGCATTCCTTCTGAATATATAGGAGATGCCCAGGAAACTCCTGGAAATGGCCTAACTCATCATCCTTAATACCACCTCTAGCTACACACAAAAGAAAATGTTGGGAGTGGGGAGTCAGTTATGGGAGTTCAGTTCAGTTCAGTTGCTCTGTTGTGTTCAACTCTTTGCAACCCCATGGACTGCAGCATGTCAAGCTTCCCTATGCATCACCAACCCCTGGAGCTTACTCAAACTCATGTCCATTGAGTCGGTGATGCATCCAACCATCTCATCCTCTGCCGTCCCCTTCTCCGCCCACCTTCAATCTTTCACAGCATCAAGGTTTTTCAAATGAGCCAGTTGTTCACATCAGGTGACCACAGTATTGGAGTTTCAACTTCAGCATCAGTCCTTCCAATGAATATTCAGGAATGATTTCCTTTAGGATGGACGGGTTGTATCTCCTTGCAGTCCAAGGGACTCTCAAGAGTCTTCTCCAGCTCCACAGTTCAAGAATATCAATTCTTTGGCGTTCAGCTTTCTTCATAGTCCAACACTCACATCCATACATGACTACTGGAAAAACAATGGGTTTGACTAGAGGGACCTTTGTTGGCAAAGCAATGTCCCTGCTTTGTAATATGCTGTCGAAGTTGGTCATAACTTTACTTCTAATGAGTAAATGTCTTTAATTTCATGGCTGCAGTCACCATCTGCTGTGATCTTGGAGCCCCCAAAAATAAAGTGTGTTGTTGTTTCCATTGTTTCCCCATCTATTTGCCATGAAGTGATGGGACTGGATGCCAAGATCCTAGTTTTCTGAATGTTGAGCTGTAAGTCAACTTTTTCACTCTCCTCTTTCACTTTTTTCAAGAGGCTCCTTAGTTCTTCTTTGCTTTCTTCCATAAGGGTGGTGTCATCTGCATATCTGAGGTTATTGATATTTCTTCTGCCAATCTTGATTCCGGCTTGTGCTTCATCCAGCCCAGCGTTTCTCATGATGTACTCTGTGTATAAGTTAAATAAGCAGGGTGGCAATATACAGCCTTGACGTACTCCTTTCCCGATTTAGAGCCAGTCTGTTGTTCCATGTCCAGTTCTAACTGTTGCTTCTTGACCTGCATACAGATTCGTCAGGAGGCAGGTCAGGTGGTCTGGTATTCCCAACTTTTTAAATATTTTCCACAGCTTGTTGTGATCCACACAATCAAAGACTTGTTTGTTAGTCACTCAATCGTATCTGACTCTCTGCAACCCCATGTTCTGTAGCCTGCCAGGCTCCTCTGTCCATGAAATTTTCCAGGCAAGAATACTGGAGTGGGTTGCCATTTCCTTTTCCAGTAGATCTTCTTGACCCAGGGGTTGAACCCAGGTCTCCTGCATTGCAGGCAGATGCTTTACCATCTGAGATACTACGGAAACCCTCAAAGGATTTGATGTAGTCAATAAAGCAGAAGAAGATATTCTTCTGGAGCTCTCTTTCTTTTTCAGTGATCCAACTTGAGCTTTCTAAGTCCAGCTTGAACATCTGGAAGCTCATGGTTCATGTACTGTTGAAGGCTGGCTTGAAGAATTTTGAGCATTAGTTTGCTAGCATGTGAGATGAGTGCAATTGTGCAGTAGTTTGAGCATTATTTGGCATTGCCTTTCTTTGGGATTGGAATGAAAACTGACCTTTTCCAGTCCTGTGGCCACTGCTGAGTTTTCCAAATTTGCTGGCATATTGAGTGCAGCACTTTCATAGCATCATCTTTTAGGATTTGAAATAGCTCAACTGGAATTCCATCACCTCCACTAGCTTTGTTTGTAGTGATGCTTCCTAAGGCCCACTTGACTTCTCAATCCAGTATGTCTGGTCATAGGTGAGTGACTGCACCTTCGTGGTTACCTGGGTCATGAAGGTATTTTTTGTATAGTTCTTTCATGTATTCTTACCACCTCTTCTTAGTATCTTCTGCTTCTGTAAGGTCCATACCATTTCTGTCCTTTATTGTGCCCATTTTTGCATGAAATGTTCCCTTGATATCTCTAATTTTCTTGAAGAGATTTCTAGTCTTTTATATTCTATTGTTTTCCTCTATTTCTTTGCACTGATCACTGAGGAAGTCTGTCTTATCTCTCCTTGCTATTCTTTGGAACTCTGCATTCAAATGGGTATACCTTTCCTTTTCTCCAGGCATTTTGCTTCCCTTCTTTTCTCAGTTATTTGTAAGGCCTCCTCAGACAACCATTTTGCCTTTTTGAAGTTCTTTATCTCTGGGATGGTCTTGATCACTGCCTCCTGTACAATGTCATGAACCTCTGTTCCTAGTTCTTCAGGCACTCTGTCTATCAGATCTAATCCCTTGAATCTATTTGTCACTTCCACCATATAATCATAAGCGATATGATTTAGGTCATACCTGAATGGTCTAGTGGTTTCCCCTACTTTCTTCAATTTAAGTCTAAATTTTGCAATAAGGTGCTCATGATCTGAGCCACAGTCAGCTCCTGGTCTTGTTTTTGCTGAATCTATAGGCTTTCTTCATCTTTGGCTGCAAAAAATAAAATCAATCTGATTTAGGTATTGACCATTTGGTTATGTCCATGTATAGAGTCTTCTCTTATGTTGTTGGAAGAGGGTGTTTGCTATGACCAGTGCATTCTCTCGACCAAACTCTATTACCCTTTGCCCTGCTTCATTCTGTACTCCAAGGCCAAATTTGCCTGTTACTCCAGATTTCTTGACTTCCTACTTTTGCATTCCAGTCAGTCCCCTATAATGAAAAAGGCATCTTTTTTGGGTGTTAGTTCTAGAAGGTCTTGTAGGTTTTCATAGAACTGTTCAACCTGGGCTTCTTCAGCATTACTGGTTGTGGCATAGACTTGAATTACTATGATATTAAGTGGTTTGTCTCGGAAATAAACAGAGATCATTCTGTTGTTTATGAGATTGCATCCAAGTACTGCATTTCAGACTCTTTTGTTGATTATGATGGCTAATCCATTTCTTCTATGGGATTCTTGCCAACAGTAGTAGATATAATAGTTATCTAAGTTAAATTCACACATTCCGGTCCATTTTAGTTTGCAGTTATGGGAGGTGATCAGGAAAAGCACAGTAAAGGAGGATATGGTTATTGTGCAAATTTAGGTCATTCCCTTCTCCAGGAGTTTCTAAAGATTTAGTCATGATCCTCTTCCTATTGTAGAGAGGGAGATTTCCCTTATAAATATAAATGTTCCTTACAAAAGGGTTGCGGTGGAGAAAAATGGGAGGCAGGGATAATTAGGGAATTTGGAATAGGTATGTACATACTGCTGCTTAAAATGGATAACCATAAAGACTTACTGTATAGCACATGGAACTCTGCTCAATGTTATGTGGCAGCCTAGACGGGAGGGGAGTTTGCCGAAGAATGGATACATGTGTATGTGTGACTGAGTCCTTTCACTGTTTACCTGAAACTATCACAACATTGTTAATCAGCTGTATGCCAATACAAAACAAAAAGTTTAAAATAAAATAAATAAAAGACAGAGAATATCAGGAGATAGATGAAAACTGTGAAGTGAAGTCACTCAGTCATGTGCAACTCTTTGTGACACCATGGACTTTAGCCCACCAGGCTCCTCTCTCCATGGAATTTTCCAGGCAGAAATATTGGAGTGGATTGCCATTTCCTTCTCCAGGGGATCATAAAAACTGTATAACTGTAAAACAAAAACAAAAACAAAAACCTCATGCGGAAATCTTAGAACAGTATCTGAAGTCATCTAGTGAAGTCCTAGATATTTCATTGAAAAATATGTAAATAACTTTTATAAATAAATTTTAAAAAGAAGTGAGAACAAACTTCCTATAAGCATGCTGCTTAATAGGATCAAGAACTAAAGTTGTCAATATTAACATTACTATTCCAGCAAATTTTTGCCTAGGATAATAAAGTTGTAAGTAACTTTATTGTTTGTTTCAGGAATTTTCTGAAAAGTTATTTATTAGAATAATAAGCTGGTTTAATTATCTTCCCTTCTCAAAGCAAGTGGTTGCGAGTCAGAATAAATATCACCATTCTCAGATGGACAAATTTCTCACTCATCAAATGATTACTCAACAAGATATACTTCAAAACTCTTGCTTTGCTATATTCACCAATCTAAGAATTGATATCAGAAATTTTGTCCCATTCCAGTCAGACCCCTGCATTGAAAGAGTTTCCTTAAACCAAACACCTAAACTTTATAAATGTATGCCTTTAACTTTCCCCTTCTAATACACTATTAAGTTGATAT
The DNA here is from genome assembly GCF_963930625.1 of Muntiacus reevesi. Classification (NCBI taxonomy): domain Eukaryota; kingdom Metazoa; phylum Chordata; class Mammalia; order Artiodactyla; family Cervidae; genus Muntiacus; species Muntiacus reevesi. The sequence continues at coordinate 125,476,804 of NC_089271.1, read as the reverse complement.
CTTCCTAACTAAAACAAGTAATACATTAAGCCTTGTTTGTGAAACCAAACAGAACCCTATGGGGCCCTCCTGGGCACAAAAGCCTTTCTGTGTCTTCCATTTATTATTTGCAGAAAAAATGCTTCAGCCTCCAAGAGCTTCCTGAATACCAAAGCGCAGATTCAAACTGGGAAGCTAGGGAATGCAGAAAACAAAGGAGGAGCAGTCAAGAAACAATAGGGGGATCGGGATGGGGAATACGTGTAACTCAATGGCTGATTCGTGTCAATGTATGACAAAACCCACTGAAATGTTGTGAAGTAATTGGCCTCCAACTAATAAAATAAAATTTAAAAAAAAAATAAATAAAAAATAAAAAAAAAAAAAGAAAAAGAAACAATAGTGCAGCAAGGGGCAGGATCCTCGTTCTTCTGGAAGGGATATCAGTTCAGTACATTTCAGTCCAGTCACTCAGCCTTGTCCGATTTTTTGCAACCCCATGGACTGCCACACACCAGGCTTCCAAGTCCATCACCAACTCCTGAAGCTTGCTCAAACTCATGTGGTTGGTCGGTGATGCCATCCAACCATCTCATCCTCTGTCGTCCCCTTCTCCTCCTGCCTTCAATCTTTCCCAGCATCAGGGTCTTTTCCAGTGAATCATTTCATTGCATCAGGTGGCCAAAGTATGGGAGCTTCAGCTTCAGCATCAGTCCTTCCAATGAATATTCAGGACTTATTTCCTTTAGGATGGCCTGGTTGTATCTCCTTGCAGTCCAAGGGACTCTCAAGAGTCTTCTCCAACACCACAGTTCAAAAGCATCAATTCTTTGGCACTCAGCCTTTTCTTAATGGTTCAACTCTCACATCTATACATGACTGCTGGAAAAATCATAGCTATGACTAGACGGACTTTTGTTGGCAAAGTAATGTCTCTGCTTTTTAATATGCTTTATAGGTTGGTTATAGCTTTTCTTCCTAGGAGCAAGCGTCTTTTAATTTCATGGCTGCAATCACCATCTGCAGTGATTTTGGAGCCCAGCAAAATTAAGTGTCACTGTTTCCATTGTTTCCCCGTCTATTTGCCTTGAAGTGATGGAAGAGGATGCCATGACCCTGCCCCTTGCTGCACTATTGTTTCTTGACTGCTCTTCCTTTGTTTTCTGCATTCCCTGCTTCCCTGATTAGCAACTGTTTGAATTTGGTATTCAAGAAAGTCTTGATGGTGGAAGCATTTTTCCTGTAAATAAGAAATGGAAGAGATATACATAACCATATTTTTTAGTTCTTCTGCAGGAACTAAGACCCCCCACCCAGGTGGAGGATGGTAACTTCAGGCTGAGTAAGAGATTCCTGGAGCACAGCCCTGTTACCTTACTGCCAACCAATCAGAAGAAAAATCACACACCCTGTAGCCTTTACTCCCTGAAAACCATTGGAGTGTTTTGAGTTTTTGAGTGTAAGCCATCTGTTCTCCTTGCTTGGCTCTGCAGTACACCTTTCTCTGTTCCAAACTCTGAGATTTCAGTTTGTTTGGTCTCAATCTGCATTAGGCACACAAACTTGTATTTAGTAGCATTCAATCAACAAATTTTTGTTGGTGGTCTTTTTTGAAGTCAGCAGTCATAGATGTGAGAGTTAAAGTAATGAGAATAAATTAGTTTTTAATACATATACAGAGCATGAAGCTAGAAAATGTCCAAGGACAACATTCACAGGCAGCATAAGAAGAAGATGAACTAGAGACAACTACAGAAAAGTTAGAAGAAATGGATTTTATCATATATTAGAGCCAAGAAATGAGAGAGGGCTTCTTTCTTGGTGGGGGGAGTCATAAGTGTCATGTATCAAAGGTTTAGAATAATAAGGATTAAAAGAAAATTGCTAAAATTGTTTAAAGGAAGTTTAAGAACATTCAGAAGTTAAGCACAGAGTGGATATATGATTATTAGATGTGACCAACAGATCTATTCAGACTCTGAAGAAATTTGAGAAAAAAATGAAAATATATTATCACAGTTCACAAATTTGACTTGGTGAAGTTTCTGGTGAATTAGGGCAGACTCAAGATAATAGAGAAATGATGTAACTGTTTGAATAATTTAGAATTGCTTGCTTAGTCCCTCAGCCATGTTGAACTCTTTGCTACCCCATGGACTCTAGCCTGTCAGGCTCGTCTGTCCATGGAATTCTCCAGGCAAGAATACTGGAATGGCTTGCCATTTCCTTCTCCAGGGGCTTTTTCCTGATCTAGGGATCAAACCCATGTCTCCTGTGTCTCCTGCATTACAGGAACATCCTTTACCTACTGAACCATCAAAGAAGCCATAATTTAGATGAGAGGGCAGCAAAACTTTTCTGGAAACGACCCTCTTGTCTCTTTGACAGCTCTGTCATGGTAAAGCCAGGGAAGCAGCCAAGACATAAACAACTGGGCCTGGGAGGATGTGTTCCAAAAACCTCTATTTACAAAATTGAATTGCAAGCTGGATTTGGCCCATCTCTGTGTTTGTATACCCCTGATTTATACTAAGGAAATGTTATAGAACAAAAGAAACTGTTAGCAAGCTAAAATATACATAGAAGTTGTTGACATTAAATAGATTCATTAGAGTGGAGCAACTATTCAAGTGTTTTTTAAGAGAGCCTAAAATTGCAGCATCTGAAGACAGCTCTTTATTTCCTCCCTAAAGAAAACTATTATATGGATGATGTTGTTGCCTGATCTGCATGTGTCTTGATCGCCATACTGGGTCATCCTATACTGAAATAAATAAGTCTTTGTGTGATACCATATTTTGCATAAAATTCATGCTTCCCAAATTAATAGCCTTTGTCAATTTAAAATTTTAATCAGTGCGTGCTACTTTGCTTTTTAAATCTCTTGAAAATTAGACTAGAAAAAAAGGTAAGATAATTACTACAAATTAACAAGATAGTTAAATTAATCTCTTGAACACATATAAACTTACATTCAGACTTAATTTTAGTACCCAAAAGAAGTTTGGATAGTACTCTCCTCAAAAGGGAAGTAAATGGGGGAAAAAGGAGATTGCAATGGGTGTGTCTTGTCAAGTTCAACTATATAATTAACAACTTACTTTGTAATGCATTTTAACTTTGATATTCTATGAACCATGCAAGTTTCATAAACTAGATGCTCACAAATAATGTGGTTGTGGTATCAAAAGTAATGTCAAAGTAAAGGTAAAGATATTTAGTAATAAATTCATAGAAAGTATTGTAGGCCTTTCTTATTTAGTCATGAAATTGTACCATCATAATACCATTATAGCATTGCACATGCATTTTATTTACTATTGATCATGCTGTTCTGATTATTTAATCACCTACCAGTACTTCTCACACTTTATTTTAACTGAGAATTAGGAAAAACAGCTACATTTAAAATGTATTACATTGCAAAATATAGGTCAAGTGCTTTATATTGCAATAGTACATTTAGTCCTCACACCAAATCCTGTGAGATAAGTACTGTCTTTATCCCCATACTCCAGATAAGGAAAGTAAAGCACAAAAAGACTATAATACTTTCTAGTAACAGAAGAGCTCATAAGTGACAGAACTGAGATTCGACCAAGTTCTTTTTATCCCGAGATCCCAATCTCTCAACTACCCTAAAATATCACTTCTGAATAAGACTATTGGGGATGAGGGTGAGGAGTGCAACAGTACAGCTGGTTGATTAAGTGTCCACTATCTTCCAGGTTTTAGTGCTACACTGGATATGTCAGATGTCCCATGAAGAGGGGTAGGTTATCCAGGAAACTATTTTATCATTTGATAAAAAATTAAAATATGATGAAATATATTAAAAATGTGCACTTTGAGACCCTTATATAAGGATAGTTAATAAAAACCTACCACCAGACCAGTCATTTCAACAGGATGGAATGGGATATATCAGCATACAGGCATGTGTCTTTGTGAACCATTGCATTAGACTCTGAATTCTTTGACAGCATCTTGTTTACCTTTGTATCTTCAATACCAAACACAAGGCCTATCATAAAATACAAAATATAGAATATAAAGGGGAACCAGTTTCTGATGAGAAACTTATATTTTTCAGTGGGTCAATCTTATCTCCTGAACCTCAGTTTATTATTTCTGAAATATAGTTGGTTGCTAGCTAATTACAAAATTTTAAAAAGATATAGATCAGATTTTTCACTTATGAAACTTGCCATCTAATGCATAGAAGACAAACCATAATAATACTTATCCTACCTTGTTAAGGCTTCCCTGGTGGCTCAGATGGAAAGAATCTGCCTGTAATGCAAGAGACTTGAGTTAGATCCTTGGGTCAGGAAGATCCCCTGGAGAAGGAAATGGCAACCCACTCGAGTATTATTGTCTGGATAATTCCATGGATAAAGGAGCCTGGCAGGCTATAGGCCATGGAATTGCAAAGAGCTGGACACAACTGAGCAACTATCATTCATATTCATACCTTGGTCACAGAATTGATGTGAAGGTCAAATGAGATACTGTATATATTTTACACATTATAAAATACAATTGACCCTTGAGCAATGTCAAGTTTAGGGGCACTGACCCTTCAGGAAGTCAAAAATCTGTGTATAAATATAGTTGACCATATATATATATATATCTCCCTAGATTCAACTAAGCCTCTGATTGTACAGTACTGTAGGAGTTCCTATTGAAAAAAGTTCATGTAAAAGTGGATGTGTGCAATTCCAACTAGCATTGTTCAAGGGTCAACTATTCAAAAATTAGCATTAGAAGTTGATCATATAACATTGCTATCATCTATCTAATAGTGTGATTTATTTTGGTTGCGAGAGATAGAAATTCAACTCCAACTAACCTAAGGGGGAAAAACGAATGTATTGAAAGTACATAGGGTAGCATAGCACTCTGAATCAAGAAAGAAGAAAGAAAGAATAAACTGAAAGGGCAAGGTAACTCTAGGAATCTCAGGTATGTCAAGTAAGGTTTTTTGGTGCCATGAATTTCTTTTTCTATCCCTTTTTCTTTTTCTCCTGCTTCTCTCTCCAACTGGAGAGTACAGTTGTCCTCCTTTATCCATGAGGATTCTAAGACTCCCCAGTGGATGCCTCCACCACAAAGAGTACCAAGCCATACAAACACTGTTTTTTTTGTCCTATACATGCATATCTGATAAAGTTTAATTTATAAACTAAGCACAGAGAATATCCCAAATGCCAGAGTCACTACTCTTATACACTGGGGCCACTGTTAAGTAAAATAAGGATCACTTGAACATAAGCACTGGGATACCTGGACAGTTGGTCTGATAACCAAAACAGCTACTGAGTGTAGCTGGGCATGATATGGGCATGATATTCTGGACAAGGGGATGATTCATGTCCCAAGTGGAATGGAACAGGGTAGTGTGAGATTTCAACATGCTACTCAGAATTGTGCACAATTTAAAACTTATGAATGGCTTATTTCTGAAATTTTCCATTTAATATTTTTGGACCATGCTTGACCTTGGGTGACTGAAACTGCAGAAGGCATAACCACAGGTAAAGGGGGGGGGGGCATTGTATTAGCTTCTTCTTCTCAGGCTTCTCCACTTGGTGGAAAAAATAGCCTATGTTACCCCTAGAGTCATATCCTTATAGTCATATCCTAGAGTCATACCTTTATAGTTCTTTGATATCCTTACTAGAGTTAGGATACACACTTATGAAAAATCCTGAAAATCCTGAAGAAGGACTCCAATTGCATGCAAGGATGGCATGCTCTTCCCATTGCTAATCACCGAGGTCATACAACTGGGTTTCTCTGATGGTCTCAGCCTGGGTCACATGTTCACTCATTTTTATTAAAAAAAATGGGGCTAGGAAAAATATCCTGAACAAAGATAATAATTACTACAATATCATAGGTTTATTTGCTTAATGCCTCATCTACGAAATATACAAAGGAGTTCCCTTGTGACCTAGTGGTTAGAATTCAGGCTTTCACTGCCATGACTCAGGTTTGACCCCAGGTTGGAGAACTGAGATCCCAGAAAACAAAAAACCAAAAACCCAGAAACCCATGTAGAATGTCTTAGATTCGCTCTGTTTCTATTGTTGTTGTTGTTCAGTTGCTCAGTCATGTCTGACTCTTTGCAACCCCATGGACAGTAGCATGCCAGGCTCCTCTGACCTTCACTATCTCCTAGAGTTTGCTCAAACTCATGTCCATTGACTTAGTGATGCCATCCAACCATCTCATCTTCTGTCACCCCCTTCTCCTCCTGCCCTCAATCTTTCCCAGCATCAGGGGCTTTTCCAGTGAGTCGGTTCTTCACATCAGGTGGTGAAGGTATTGGAGCACTAGCTTTGGCATCAGTCCTTCCAATAAATATTCAGGATTGACTTTCTTTAGGAATGACTGATTTGATCTCCTTGCAGTCCAAGGGACTTTCAAGAGTCTTCTCCAGCATCATAATTTGATAGCATCAATTTGTCTGCACCCAGCCTTCGTTAAGGTCCAACTGTCACATTCATACATGACTACTGGAAAAACCATAACTTTGACTATACAGACCTTTATCGGCAAAATGATGTCTTTGCTTTTTAATACACTGTCTAGGTTTGTCATAGCTTTTCTTCCAAGGAGAAGTGTCTTTTAATTTTGTGGCTGCAGTCACCATTCATAGTGATTTTGGAACCCAAGAAAATAAAATCTGCCACCACTTACACTTTTTCCTCTTCTATTTTCCATGAAGTGATGGGGCCAGATAACATGATCTTAGCTTTTTGAATGTTGAGTTTCAAGACAGCTTTTTCATTCTCCTCTTTTATCCTCACCAAGAGGCTCTTTAGTTCCTCTTCACTTTCTGCCATTAGAGTGGTATCATCTGCATATCTGAGGTTGTTGATATTTCTCCCAGCAACCTTGATCCAGCTTGTAGTTCATCTAGCTCGGCATTTCACATGTTATACTCTGCATAGAAATTAAATAAGCAGAGTGACAATATACAACCTTTTCATACTTCTTGCCTAATTTTGAACCAGTCAGTTGTTCCACACAGTGTTCTAACTGTTGCTTCCTGACCTGCATACACGTTTCTCAGGAGACAGGTAAGATGGTCTGATATTTCGATCTCTTTAAGAATTTTTCAGTTTGTTGTGATTCACAGAGTCAAATGCTAGTCAGTAAAGCAATTAGCATAGTCAATGGAGCATAAGTAGATGTTTTTCTGAAATTATCTTGCTTTCTCCATTATCCAACAAATTTTGGCAATTCAATCTCTGGTTCCTCTGCCCTTTCTAAACCGAACTTGTACATCTGAAAGTTCTCAGTTCATGTCCTGCTGAAACCAAGTTTGAAGGATTTTGAGTATAACCTTGCTAACATGTGAAATGAATGCAACTGTATGGTAGTTTGAATATTCTTCAGCATCACCTTTCATTAGGATTGGAATGAAAACTGACCTTTTCCTGTCCTGTGGCCACTGCTGAGTTATCCAAATGTGCTGGCATATTGAGTGCAGCCCTTTAATAGCATCAGGTTTGAGGATTTGAAATAGCTCAACTGGAATTCCATCACCTCCCCTGGCTTTGTTCATAGTGATGGTTCCTAAGGCCCAATTGACTTTGCAGTGCAGGATGTTCGACTCTAGGTGAGTGATCACACCATCGTGATTATCTGAGTCATGAAGATCTTTTTTTGTATAGTTCTTCTGTGTATTCTTGCCACCTCTTCTTAATATCTTCTGCTTCTGTTAAGTCCCTAACATTTCTGTCCTTTATTGAGCCCATCTTTGCATGAAATGTTCAATTGGTAGCTCTAATTTTCTTGAAGAAATCTCTAGTCTTTTCCATTCTATTGTTTTCCTCTATTTCTTTGCATTGATCGCAAAGGAAGTCTTTTTAAAATAAATGATAATAGCTTAGTAATGTGATATCTTGATCCATCAAAGGCTTTTTCTGGCTCAATGTTCTGTAAATTCATTTATTAGGTCATAGAAATGTGTACTTTTTACATATGGTAATGTATATGTTTCAATGCTAGTCTCTCAAATCATCCTACCTTCTCCTTCCCCCACTGTGTCCAAATGTCTGTTCTCTACTGTATAATGCAGGGAACACAAACCCGGTGCTCTGTGACAACCTAAAAGGGTGGGATGGGGAGGGAGGAGGGAGGGGTGTTCAAGAGGGAGGGGACATATGTTTACCTATAGTCGATTCAAGCTGTATATGGCAGAAACCATTACAATATTGTAAAGTAACTGTCCTCTAATTAAAAATAAAATTTAAAAAGTGTGTACTTTTAGCCACTTTATTTTCTTTTCCTTTTTTTTAAAAATTGAGGTACAATGAACTTATTAGTTTCAGGTGATAGCATAGTAATTTGCTATTTTTATATAATATGCCTCATACCTTTGTTATTATAAAATATTAACTGTGTTCCCTGCATTGTACATTACCAGTTTGTAACTCATTTATTTTATACACAGTACAAATCCCCTTCACATATTTTGCCCTTCCACTCCTCTACCTTATGGTGATGACTAATTGGTTCTCTGATTCTTAACCACTTCATTTTCAATTGCTTGAACTGAAAGTAACATCAGTTGCTCTTGGTAAATGTAAGATTGCAAATAATTATTGATAATTTTTGTTTGATAAAGATCTTTCTGGTGATGCAAGTGTTAAGAGTATTTTAGAGGCCATGACAACATTGAGACTATTTCTGAGAAATTAGTTCAAAATAAAAATTTGAGTACATCTAAAGCTGATGTTTTTTCAGAACAATGTTTCTAAAAAGACTTAGCTCTTCATACAAATCAGTTTCATGTAAGTCTGAATTTAATTTTAAATGTGAATTCATATAATGGCATTTTAATATGTCCTTGGACATCTTCTGTAGCTTGTTAAGGTTGTAATGGTGATGGTTTAGTTACTAAGTTTTGTCCAACTCTTTCGACTCCATGGACAGTAGCCATCCAGGCTCCTCTGTCCATAGGATTTTAAAGGCAAGTTAAAGTTGTAGAAGAAACTGAAAGTATGTTCATAACTCAGAATACCTGCTTATACATTCTATTACTTTATCTTCATTTATAAGGAAAACTAATTTAAAAATTTTATTCTCTAGTAATTGATTCATGTGAAACTCTAATAAAAATTAAATGAATGTTCTTAAGGTAGCTCAGTGGTAAAGAATCCACCTGCCAATGCAGAAGACATGGGTTCGATCCCTGATCTAGGAAGGTCTCACACACTTCAGAGCAATTAAGCCCATGTAGCACAACTACTGGGTCTGTACTCTAGAGCCCAGGAACCACAACTACTGAAGCCTGTGTATCCTAGAGCCCATGTTTCTCAAAAAGAGAAGACACTGCAATAAGAAGTCCACACACCACGACTAGAGAGTAGCTCCTATTCGCCAGGACCCGAGAAAGCTCACAGAGCAACAAAGACCCGGCACAGTCAAAAATAAATAAATTAAATTAAATTAAAAAAGAAAATAGTGTTCTTTAAGTTTAATTTCTATGCCCATAGATACTTGCTTTATAATGTTGCAGCAATTTTCAAATCCAGAAAATCTAAATTCTTAAAAGAATTCTAATAATTCTTTGATCTGTTTTATCACAATGTCCATGTATATGCTTTTACTTTGTAAAAATTAACTGAAAACATTTACTGCCTGTTCCTGAGATGTGGAAGTTCCTACTCAGAGAGTTAATATTTGCGCAGATGCTGGGGTGGTAAGCCAGGATGGACAGGCAAGCTGACCCTCCACCGCAGTTCTCAGCATTGTCCACATGAGGAATCCCTCCTTTACCCTAGGCCACAGCCACTGCTACCACAGCAGCTAATTCTACTGCTGCTGCCATCACTGTAGCTGCCTATATGGGTCTGAATCTTGGCCCCAATCATTCCTTAGGGTTCAGCAGAGCCCCAGACTGCCCTAAGCTAGCAAGTAGGTTTCAGACAACCAAGTACAGTGCTCATTGTTCTCCTGAGCCTGAGCTTTTGGTATGTGCACTGGTGCCTTGCATATTTCATCTGTCCATGCCCATGCACCATTGTACCTTTGATGTGATTTGCAAAACACAAGTTCAAAGGCAAAACTATTAAGGATTTCATGATGGTGATAGCAGAACATTAAATCAAGTGTGGGACTCATTATGAAATTAGGGCTGGTTCTTGTATGCAGGTCAGGAAGCAACAGTTAGAACTGGACATGGAACAACAGACTGGTTCCAAATAGGAAAAGGAGTACGTCAAGGCTGTATATTGTCACCCTGCTTATTTAACTTCTATGCAGAGTACATCATGAGAAACACTGGACTGGAGGAAGCACAAGCTGGAATTAAGATTGCGGGAGAAATACCAATAATGTCAGATATGCAGATGACACCACCCATATGGCAGAAAGTGAAGAGGAACAAAAAGTCTCTTGATGAAAGTGAAAGAGGAGAATGAAAAAGTTGGCTTAAAGCTCAACATTCAGAAAACTAAGATCATGGCATCTGGTCCCATCACTTCATGGCAGATAGATGGGGAAACAGTGACTGACTTTATTTTTCTGGGCTCCAAAATCACTGCAGATGGTGATTGCAGCCATGAAATTAAAAGATGCTTACTCCTTGGAAAGAAAGTTATGACCAACCTAGATAGCATATTAAAAAGCAGAGACTTTACTTTGTCAACAAAGGTCTATCCAGTCAAGGCTATGGTTTTTCCAGTGGTCATGTATGGATGTGAGAGTTGGATGGTGAAGAAAGCTGAGCGCTGAAGAATTGATGCTTTTGAACTGTGGTGTTGGAGAAGACTCTTGAGAGTCCCTTGGACTGCAAGAAGATCCAACCAGTCCATCCTAAAGGAGATCAGCCCTGGGTGTTCATTGGAAGGACTGATGTTGAAGCTGAAACTTCAATACTTTGGCCACCTGATGCGAAGAGCTGACTCATTGGAAAAGACCTTGATGCTGGGAAAGATTGAGGGCAGGAGGAGAAGGGGACGACAGAGGATCCGATGGTTAGATAGCATCATCAACTCGATGGACATGGGTTTGGGTGGATTCTGGGAGTTGGTGATGGACAGGGAGGCCTGGCATGCTGTCGTTCATGGGGTCGCAGAGAGTTGGACATGACTGAGCGACTGAACTGAACTGAACTTCCACATAAAGCCTGTCTTACAAGATGTGCTCACTTGGGAAAACAAGGGTCCTGTTTACTCTCTTAATAGGTAGTTGCACAAAAGTACTTAAGAAGTGCTGAAAAAAAGACATGAAAATAGTTGTCTTCTAGGATTTTACTTATACACATGCACATCCACCCACCCACACCCCATTTCTGAAACAAAAATGTTATAAAAATATAATGAATCTTACTATGTGAGATGCATTCTTTTTTAAAATGCTGGTCCTGACTCACTAAACGCATACAATTCACTTGAAATTTGACAAAATTATCCTGGTTTGCCTGGGACTTTCCTTCTAGCATTATAAGTCCTATGTCTCAGGAACCCCCTCAGTTCTGGGAAAAGCAGGATGAGTGGTCATTCTGTCTCCATGTCTTTATTCTACACCTACAACTGCCTGTCTTTGCCTTGACTTGTTTTCAAACAATAGCTTGAAGGCTTGAGCTAAGGAGTCCATCTCCTCCATGAAACTTTCTGATACTTCCTGGTTGAGGTCAGTGCTCATTTGTCTCTTCTCCCACAGAACACTGGATATCACTTTTACAGAATTATCACGTTGTTTCCTTGGTTGTTTCTCCCATTAGACAAGAGTTCTTTAGGACAGGAAGTGAGTTTTTCTCATCTCTGGGTTTTTTTTTTTTTTTTTTTGGTGCCTAACATAGTGCTGGTGCCTAACATAACAAGTAATCAACACAGGTTTTACCCTTTTGTATCCAAAAGTTGCTGCTGTTGTTGTTCAGTTGCTAAATTGTGTCTGACTCTTTGCAATCCCATGGACTGAAGCATGCCAAACTTCCCTGTCCTTCACTATCTCCTGGAGTCAACTCATGTCCATTGAGTTGGTGATACTATCCAACCATCTCATTCTCTGTTGCCCACTTCTCCTCCTGCCCTCAGTCTTTCCCAGTATCAGGATCTTTTCCAATGAGTTGGCTCTTCATATCAGGTGGCCAAAGTATTGGAGTTCAGCTTCAACATCAGTCCTTCCAGTGAATATTCAGGCTTGATTTCCTTTAGGATTGCCTGGTTTGATCTCCCTGCTGTGGAAGGGATTCTTAAGAGTCTTCTCCAGCATCTCAATTCAGAAGCATCAATTCTTCAGTGCTTAGCCTTCTTTATTGTCCAACTCTCATATCCATACATGACTATTAGAAAAACCATAGCTTTGACTATACAGATCTTTGTCAGCAAAGTGATGTCTAGAGCATTCCTATGAAATCTTTTGTAAGTCAAAATGGCAAAAAGTGAAGAAGCAATTACCTTAAGACACATCTTGCTAACAGATGCACACAATAAATTGAGATCAAGCACAGTTACTCATAGACCCATTTCAAAGCTATGGTGGCTTGATGCTGAGATGCGGAGTGTAGTTCATGGGAAAAGAGCTGCTATTCTCTCTGTTTGGGGTGCTTACTCCTTCTGTAAGGACTCACTGCAAAACAAACACCAACATCTTATTTTTACTTTTTTTTCCCCATAAAAGTAAAAATTCTATTAGAATTTCTTTCTGTTAGTGAAAAGAGAAGTGACATGAAATGAACTTCTGAAAAGTGGGGGATATCATAAAAATTTATTGAAAAGACGAATGAAGCACTGGATCTAAAACTGCTCTTTATCATAAGCACTAATGGTCAATAGTCCTTCACTTTGTTAAAAAATCATATTGGATAGTCTCAGCTTCCTTCAGAAACATTAAACAAATTGACCCACCCTCTAAATGTTGGGGCTGAATTCAATTAATTCCTTATTTACTAGGTTCCTTATTTAACCCTAGCCTTCCTCTACTTAATGGCATGTGTTTTCTTTAAACTTGATATAGGAAATCTATTACAGTTGGCAAAGAAAATGGCTTTCTTTTGTTCTGAAAACAAGTTTCAGTCTCACTGGACATAGTTATAGAACTGTTATGTTACTGAAAACTCAACACTATTATCTGCATATTACATATTAAGTTTTTCCCAACCATGTTGATGTCACTGTAAGCTGAGTTTGAAGAACACAGATATAAGATAACAGCTTGGACTCAGTGAGGAAAAAAGTTTTGTTTGAAAATTACCTTTCTAATGCTGACATAAAACTGATGAATATAATCAGTCTATTTAGTGTGATGTAAAATATCTTGGTAAAAAAGCTTTGATTTTAGTGAAAAAAAAAAAGAAACTGAATGTTTTGTTTTACACCAGGAAATTCAGTTTTGTGCATTGAAATACATGATTCCATACATGATGAGTTTGATTTAATGACTGACTAGAAAAGTAATTTTGGCAACACTATTATGATTTATGGTGTTGAAAAGATTTATAAAAATGTATTTGAAGAGTTGCTTGTATAAGCCTGATATATTATGGAAATCTACAGTGGTCAATTCTATTAAATATTTCTGTTATTATACTTTAAGCCAGTTCTTGACACTGTCTATCTCAGATCGGGACTTGAACTCACAGTCTTTTAACTGAGACCACATCTGATTTCAGGACTTAATGAAGCTCAGGTTCTTGATGTCTCATTGCAGAAAGAATTCAGTGATGGAAAAAGCGATAGGTAAGAAGTGGATTTATTTAGAGAGAAACACACTCCACAGAGTGTGGGCCATCTCAAAAAGCAAGAGAACACCAGAGTATGGGGTTGTCAGTTTCTATAGGAGTGGGTAATTTCATAGTCTAATGAGTGGGAGGAGTATTATAACTATTTTGGGGAAGAGGTGGGCATTTCCAGGAATTGGGCCACTATCCACTTTGACCTTTAAGGTAGGCTTTGGAACTGTCATGACACCTGTCATTTAGTTTGCTGATGTGTTACAACGAGCTCAAGCTCTAGAGGAAGTCAACTTATCTGCCATCCTGGACTTACTTGGTTCTAATCCATTTATGACATGTTCTATGGCTATGTCATTCTTTAAAAAATTTGCCCTGCTCCCTTCCTTTCTGTTTCATTCTTACTGGATTACTGAAAAACCGTGTGGATCTAGACCAAACTTCACAGGTTAAAGGCATAGTCCTCCCTAGACTGTCTTTACCTCAGACATTAGCCACCAGCCTGGATGAAGAGTGGTCTCAAACCATGCACATTTCTGATCTACTGGCTATAAAATCAAGATTTCCCACTACCCCAGTAGGCTCAATAATTCACTAGAATGACTCGCGAAACTCAGGAAAGTGCTATTCTTAGGATTACAGTTTTATAATAGTAAAAAGAATAGAAATCAAGATCAATCAGGGGACTTCCCTTGCAGTCCAGTGGTTAAGACTTTGCCTTCCAATGCAGGGGATGCAGTTCAATCCCTGGTCATGGAGCAGTAATCCCACATGACTCGTGGCCAAAAAAGCCAGAACATGGACAATAGAAGCAATATTTGTTAACAAATTCAATAAAGACTCTAAAAATGGTCCACACCAAGAAACAAAACAAACAAAAAAATCTTTAAAAGATCAGTCAAAGGAAGAGATGGATGTGGCAAGATCTAGGAGGGTATCAAATGGAAACTTCCAGTGACTTTTACCGTTGAGTCAGGATATGGCATCTTCCTGGCACATCAATGTGTAACAATATGCACAGATCATTGTTAACCTGGGAAATTCACCTGAACCTCAGTGTCTAGATATTTTAAAGGAGTTTCATTAAATAGATGTGATTGATTGACTCTCTAGCCATGTGATGGAAATAATCTCTAGCTCTTCTCTCCTCCTTGAAGGTCACATGACTTAAAGCCTTTAATATCTAATTATATAGTTGGTCTTTCTGGCATGGCCAGCTCTCCTATACAAAGTCATTTTAGCTAGCTTATATAGAAACCCAAGTATCTGCTTATTAGCATAAAATATCAGCACTTACATGAATAGCAAAGACACTTTTATCACTCAGGAAATTCCAAGAATTTAGAAGTTATTTCTTAGGAACTGAGGACAAACGCCAACTAAATTCTTTGTTAATACAACTGTTCATTGACGAATTGAAAACTATTAAGATTTCTTATGTACATACAGGCTGGCATTCTTTATCTATGGAGAACACACACTTTATATGTTCCAAACATAATACATAAAAAGGAAAATATTTTATCCATAAGCTGTTGCAACAACACATTGATCTATTTTCTTAAGTGCAGGCCAGGGAATAAGGATTTAAGGCCACTGAAGCTTTATTCTTTACTAGTGTCTTTCTTTTACTGGATAGCTTTCAAACAGCAAAACAGCTTCCTAAGTGTTTCACATTGTTCTATCTGTGTAATACCACTCAAGTTCTTGATATACATAGGGAATATGCAGTTACTGAAATTGATCTGTTAGAGTGTTCTCTTTTCTTTTTTGGGGGGGGTTCCATCTTCTCTCTGCAGGAGTATTTATTTCTTCAGTTAATTTTATACTGTAGGAGAGAAAAAAAATTTTTTTTCTTCTACCCTTCTATGTTCTTGGCTCACATCCCCACCCCCTACCTCTGTAAAAACAGATTAACAGGACAAAAATAAACTTAAGTTTATTAATATGTAAACTTCCTGTACACATGGGAAATACCTGGGAAAACTGAGTAACTCCAAAATGACCCAAGTCACAACCTTAAATATCAATTCCAGCTAAAGACAAAAGAAGATGTTGGGTGTAGGGGAACCAGTTATGGGAGGCTATCAAGAAAAGCACAGTAACAAGATATCATTGTTACGCAGATTTAGGTCTTTGTCTTCTCCATTGATAAGAGTTTCTAGAGATTTAGTCATCCCTCTGATCCTGTTACAGAGTGGGAGACAGGCTTACAAATGGAGATTTCCCTTTGTGTCAAATACCCCTTATACCAAAGAGGTATTTTTGAGGGTGGCAAATTCTGCCCCACTTCAACACCTCAGTTAATCCCAGAGTTTCTGAGGTCAGACTCAGTTCAGTTCAGTGGCTCAGTCGTGTCTGACTCTTTGCGACCCCATGAATCACAGCACGCCAGGCCTCCCTGTCCATCACCAACTCCCGGAGCTAATTTAAACTCATGCCCATGGAGTTGGTGATGCCATACAGCCATCTCATCCTCTGTCATCCCCTTCTCCTCCTGCCCCCAATCCCTCCTAGCATAAGGGTCTTTTCCAATGAGTCAACTCTTCGCATGAGGTGGCCAAAGTACTGGAGTTTCAGCTTCAGCATCAGTCCTTCCAGTGAACACCCAGGACTGATCTTTAGAATGGACTGGTTGGATCTCCTTGACTCTCAAGAGTCTTCTCCAACACCACAGTTCAAAAGCATCAATTTTTTTGGTGCTCAGCTTTCTTTACAGTCCAGTTCTCACATCGATACATGACCACTGCAAAAACCATAGCCTTGACTAGACGAACCTTTGTTGGCAAAGTAATGTCTCTGCTTTTTAATATGCTGTCTAGGTTGGTCATAACTTTCCTTCCAAGGAGTAAGCGTCTTTTAATTTCATGGCTGCAATCACCATCTGCAGTGATTTTGGAGCCCCCCAAAATAAAATCTGCCACTGTTTCCACTGTTTCCCCATCTATTTCCCATGAAGTGATGGTACCAGATGCCATGATCTTAGTTTACCTAGGTTCAAATCCCTGCTTTTCCATTCATTAGCTGTATAACTGAGCAAGTTACTTGGCCTCTCTGTGCCTCAGTTTTTTCATCTATAAAACATGGATAATAGTAATAGTTACCCTTAGGATTTTAGTGAAGATCCAAATACATAACATAAGTAAAACACACAGAAAAGTTATTAATGCTAGCAATTATACTTTCAATTTGAGTATAATGCTTGCTTTGTCCAGCAGCTCAAGGATAACAATTCCTTTAGTTATACAATCCTGTATAACTAAAAGATTCCTTTGAGAGCAGTTGGCCTAAGCTTTACTCTCTTTCAGTATAAATATAGGCAGCAAACTACATATAGAAGTCCAAGGAGGTAAAATGACTTGTTTACGGTCACATAATGAGTAGCCTAGTTGTGACTGGAATCCCCCTACATGTTTCCAAGCTCTTTTCACCACAGTGTAGTACATTAAGTTGAATGCAACTTACAGTCAGTAGTATTGCCTCAGAAAATGAAAGATTCAAAAGGGCTGAAATGCTGAACAAAACTCAACCTATAAGTTCCTTCTCTAAGAATATTCAAAAGAGCAGGTAAACACCTAAATTTCTTTAAATGTGAGTTTATGTGCATAAATTTGTGAAGAGTTTTCTGTACATATCTCATGGTGACCATTGTGAGTGTATCTCTCTCTCTCTCTATATATATATATATAGCTATGTTCCCTTAAATTGATTCTTCTTTTCCTCAGAATATTTTTATTTTTTCTTTTGCTTTGGTTGTTGACAGATTTATTTTCAATTCATAACAGCTCACTGAATTGCAAAGGGAAATAATGAGGGTGAAAGTATTACAGTACACCCACATAGCCCTTCCACCTGGTTGCCTTATCATTCCAAACAGACACCACCCCAAAGCAAACCATGTTGCTCAAAAACAATGATGTAAGGAAAGTGGTAACAGTCTGATGCAATATCCTTATTCAAATGTTTTCTTGAATGCTTTTCTTGGGCTCTTGTGATAAGAGCTGACATGATCCTGTGATGAACAAGGCAGCACTTTGAAAGTGGAGTCCAGAATGCAAGTCTGTTTGAAACACTAGTAAGTAGTCCACAAAAATAAGGCTTTGGGGGGCAAGTAGTCTTGGACAAGTCTGAGTTAGAGCTTTTTAAAAAAATATTTTTGACTTCTCAGTACCTTTCAATGCCATGGAACACATCTTCAAGAACACTTTGGAAAACACTACATCAAGATTTTGATATTAGGAATGTTTGTTGGGGAGGAAGACATTTTCCTTTACCCTTCTAGGTTCTTATGCCTGGTCTAAAAATTAAACTGACATGAGACAGATTAACAGGATAAAATCAAACAGAAGAGTAATAACATGTACGCATGAGAGAGACCCAGGAAAACCGAGTACAAAATGACTTAAGCCCTCACTTAAATACCATACTTAGCTAAAGAAAAAAAGGATATTGAGGATGGTGAGAGTCAATTATGAGAGGTTACTAGGAACATCATAGAAAATAAGGGTAAAATTGTCAACAGATCCGTCATTGCCTTCACTTCATTGATGAGTTTCTAGAGATTTATTTATCCTCCTCTTCCTGGTACAGGGAGGGAGACACTCTTACAAATGGAGGTTTCCCTTATAAATGTTAATATTTCTTACAAAAAGATAACTCCTACTTGGTTTTCAGAGATTTTCCTTTGTCTGCTGTTTCATAGAAAATAACCAGCTTAAAATAATTAATATGCCAAATATTCTGGGGTGGCAAATTTTGCTCCCCCATAGATTCTTAACCTGGAATATGGATTTTTTAACTGGAATTTTTATTAAGGTATAGACTCACATGCAATTTTAAGATACAGAGAAGTCCTATGTACCCTTTATCCAATTTCTCCCAATGATAATATCTTACAAAGCTATAGGACAATATCATAGCCAGGATATTAGCATTTATACAATCTACTGACCTCATTCAGATTTCCTCAGTCTTATAGTCATGTGCATGTGCATGCATGTGTGTGTGTGTGTGTCTACTTTTATACAATTTTATTACCTGTGTAGGTTAAAGTATCTGGTGTTCATGAATTTTTATGGGAAGATTATTATTTCTTTATTTCCGCTACTGTATTACCTAAATCTAAAATTTCCTTTAATTATCAATGTAGGTTAAAATAAATAGTCATATTAACTGTGCATGTGACTTTCTCATCAATGGAAATCACATATAGTTGTTGTAGATATCTCAAAATATCACTCATGTTCATCATGACTCCACAGTTAGTGGGGGAGGATCTAAGATGGTGGGGGAATAGGACGGGGAAACCACTTTCTCCCCTACAAATTCATCAAAAGAACAGTTGAACGCTGAGCAAACTCCACAAAACAACTTCTGACCATTAGCAGAGGACATCAGGCGCTCAGAAAAGTATCCCATTGTCTTTGAAAGGAGGTAGGACAAAATATAAAAGATAAAAAGAGAGACAAAAGAGTTAGGGACGGAGACCTGTCCCGGGAAGGGAGTCATAATAGAGATAGTTTCCAAACACCAGGAAACCCTCTCACTGGTGGGTCTGGGGGAAGTTTTCGAATCTCAGAGGGCAACCTAACCGGGAGGAAAAATAAATAAAACCCACAGATCACAGTTAGGAAAGCTATTAAACCTGCCAATAGATCTTGTTACTTACAATGTTTTAACAAACATTTGTTTTACTATTTTGAAATTGTTAAATAGTTTGATACTTTTATTTCAGTATATTTAGTTTCTTTGTGATCCTATGCATTTCATTTATTTAAAAGTATTATTTTGAGAGGAGGCTCATAAACTTCACCAGATTGTCAAAGAGGACTATGGCACAAAAAAGGTTAAGAACTTCTCTTGTTGTTGGGAGAAAATACACACTGAAAAGAGAGCCAAAAGAGGTTGTTTTCACTTCCAGCTCTGCTGCATATTACCTACATACCTTAGACAAGTATGTAAATACAGAGCCTTGGTATCCCAAACCAGTAAAATTGAAGTGAGTCTAATAGATTGCTATTGTTCCCTTACAGCTCTCAATCTCACAGATTCTATTTACACAAAAGGAAGTAAATAATCTTTTCATCATTTTTCTGAACTAGTTCAGCTCTTATAAACTTTTACCTTTGAATTTCTAATGATACATGGATAATTTGGAGATTTTTCAGAAAATAGCTTGAGACCATTCATTCATTCAAAAACATCACTTCATGGCAAATAGGTGGGGAGAAAGTAGAAACAGTGACAGATTTTATTTTCTTGGACTCCAAAATCACTGCGGACAGTGACTGCAGCTATAAAATTAAAAGACACTTGTTCTTTGGAAGGAAGAAACTAGATAGTGGGTTAAAAGGTGTAGATATCACTAGGCTGACAAAGGTGCTAGTCAAAGCTATGGTTTTTCCAGTAGTCGTGTATGGATGTGAGAGTTGGTCCATAAAGAAGGCTGAGCACCAAACAACTGATGCTTTCAACTGGAGTGGTGCTGGAGAAGACTCTAGAGAGTCCCTTGGACTGCAAAGAGATCAAACCAGTCAATCCTGAAGGAAATCAATCCTGAATATTCATTGGAAAGACTGATGCTAAAGCTGATGCTCCAATACTTTGACCACCTGATGCAAAGAGCCGACTCATTGGAAAAGACCCTGATGCTGGGAGAGATGGAATGCAGGAGGAGAAGGGGATGACAGAGGATGAGATGGTTGGATGGCATCACCCACATAATGGACATGAGTTTGAGCAAACTTCAGGAGATAGTGAAGGACGGGGAAGCCTCGCATGCCACAGTCCATGGAATTGCAAAGAGTCAGAGACATCTTATTGACTGAACAACAGCAAAAACTCACACTCTACACACAATAAAACTGTGCATTTGGAGTTTGGAAGCACCTAAGAAGATCAACAAGATTAACTGTTGGAAAGTCAAAGTGCTAACTGTTCACTTGTGTCCAACTCTTTGCAACCCCATGGACTGTAGCCTGACCAATTCCTCTGTCCATGGGATTCTGCAGGCAAGAATACTGGAATGGGTTACCATTTCCTCCTCCAGGGGATCTTCCCAACCCAGGGATCGAACCAGAGTCTCCCTCATTACAGGCAGATTATTTACTCTTTGAAATCAACAAGATTAACTGTTAATTAAAGATTAGATAACTATTTCTTTGTGAACAACACATGGACATAATCAATCTTGGAACAAATTGTTATTAGCGAAGGATGCCTAGAGGAGGAATTTGGATTTGAATTGAATTGAATTGACCATTTGAATTGAGTCTTGCCAGAGCACTGAGCAATAAGAGCATGGTGCACTTGGAAAACAGCAAGTCACTGTATCTTGTGGGAGATTCAGAAAATGACTCTGGACAACATTAAGGCCCTTCTGTGTCTACCAGGCTATGCTAAGAGATCATGCATTATTTCCTGACATTGGTGGTGACTGACAAAGTTTTAAAAAGGAAAAGTGACATAATCTCTCTCTTTCTTTTTTTTTCTTTACCATCCATATACCATGTGGGATCCTACTTCTGTGATCAAGGAAGGCACCCATGCCCCCTGCAGTGGAAGTGTGGAGTCTTAACCACCAGACCACCTGGGAAGCCCAGAAAAGTGACATAATCTCATTTGCAATTTATATGAGTCCTTTGACAGTAGACTGAAGAAAGAATTGAAGGCAAATAAAACAGGAGGTAGGGAAACTATTATTAGGAGATTTGCAACATTTCAGTTTTAATCCTTTGAGGGCTTCAAATAAAGACATGGCTCTAGGCATATAGAATAAGAAATGTATTTGAAAGAAATAAAGTGTGAAAAAGGCTTCTAGGAAATAGACGGCATTCTATTTTAGAAAACTGTATTTAACAAAAGTAGGAAACCTATGTGAAAAACAGTTTGAGGAAATTGCTATTCAGTCGCTCAGTCGTGTCTGACTCTTTGTGACCCCGTGGACTGCAACATGCCAGGCTTCCCTATCCTTCACTTATCCCCTGCAGTTTGCTCAAACTCATATCCATTGAGTGGGTGATGCCATTCAACCATTTCATCCTCTGTTGCCCCCTTCTCCTCCTCCTGCCCTCAATCTTTCCCTGCATCAGGGTCTTTTCCGATGAGTTGGCTCTTTGAATTAGGTGGCCAAAATACTGGAGCTTCAGCTTCAGCATGATAAATAAAGAGGAACAAATAATTGGTTCAAACTTAGATAGACTTTGAGATAACTCCAGAACAAACTGGTTGGAACTTTAAATGTGAAGTTCAGGAGGGTAGTTTGGGCTCAAAATTTAGAGTCATCCGTATTTATATGTTAACCAATGCTACAGAAGTGAATACTATCATTTAGAGAAATCATGAAAAGTGAAAAGAGAAAGTAATACATCCCAAATTTTATTGGCAGTGCATTTCATCAATAAAAGTTTGGCTTCTATGCATGTGTATCATGGAATATATGGGTATATCAGTTTAGCTGTATATGTGTATATTTTATAAATATATTTATTACAGATACTACCAAAATGTCAATATTAGAAAATTGAGGTAAGAATATATATGTGTATCCTAATATTAAGCATTCTAATATTTTCCATACTCCAAAGCATCCTCTGTTGTACTCCCTCAAGTATGCACACCTCACTGTAGAAATCAACGGAGAATGAGAATAGCAGTGGAAACCTGAAACCTTAAAGGATGAATAGGATATTATATGTAGGGAGGGCACCTTGAACAGTGGGAAAACACAAGAATAGAGTTGCTGGAGAATAGAACTCAAAAAAAGGAAGTAGCTAGTGTTTATGTAAAGAATTTGATACAAGTTGGATTCTCAGTGTCAATGGGGAGCCGGGCAAGTGTTTAAGGTAGGGAATTAACATGATTCTGTTTACATTTAGTTCAAATCATTGGTGGTGGTAGGGATTAAAAAGGGCAAGATTAGAGGCAGGGAGACAGGATGAAAGATACAGAAAATAGATTTATGGAGATTAGTGAAGTGAATTAGGCATACTTCTGGAGAATGGATGGCTAAAGGATGACTTGATCACTGGTCTTCCCATACAAGATTTACAATGTCAAAGATTTTTGTCTACTGACTACTATGAAAAAGAAAAATGTAAGAGTGGGGAAGTTTCAGTTGGTTACCGAGCAAACTTTCTTGATCATCTGGTTGATAATTTAAAGATTTAAATTCTTTATCTCTAGAAATTTTCATGAAGAGGATAACATTAGTGACTGACATGATAGGCAGATAACAAATGTCAGAAAGGTGTGGATGTGGGACTATTGAAGTTGTTTCTTTTAAAAATTTAGTGACAATTTTTAGATGAAGGTTAGACTCAACTTGGGGGCTGCCAGTTTGTGTGAATTATGGTTTAGTCACTCACCCAGTTTTAGGAATGGATTTAGACCAGTTCTGAGAAGGTGATCAGTGAAATAGCATGCACTTAATGACAATTTACTAGGTTCTGGATTAAAAACAAATGCTTACTATGAAATTTCTGCTCTTTAGGAGCTGATCATCTAGTTTGAGAAAATAGGACATATGTGTGGAAAAGTAATGATATGCAGGAAGTGCAAAGATAACTTATAAATAGCCCGTAAACTTGGTGATGCACCATATATAAAAATCTATGTGTTACTAGAAGTTTCCCTAATTATGTTGTTCCTGAGAAACTCAGGTCAACAGAAATGAATGCATTTTAAAATGTTTTTCCCCCCGACAGGTAAACCTGACATATCTAGTTCTGCTATGTAAAAGGGTAAAAAGTTTAGAAATGAATAACAGCATTGCTAATTTTATTTGATAATTTAAGAATTAAATTAACATTTACTCTAAATATTATTCATTTTGAGTACAAATGGTTTATAGATTCAGCAGAATAAAGATGTTGTAGAATAAATAATGGCTAGCAATTTATTTATTGTTCCAAAACAAGCATTTATAGTTGTTTACATTAATGTATGCTGAGAGATAGTGTAGTGTGGCGGAAAGAATATCGGACTGATAATTAAGACTTTTTTTCCAGCTTTACTTCTGCCCCTAATTAATTCTATGATTGTTCTGATTAAAATATTGTTATAGTAATACCAAGCTATTCTTTCTAAGGAATAACAAATTGGCTAAAATTATCATTACTCTAAGAAAAATATTGAGACTTGAAGACCACTTAAATGGAAAACATGATAAATATAAAATAACACTGTTGAATGGCCTAAATAAAACACTTGAATAGAATTCAGCTAACAGGAATGTTTGTCATGATAGGTAATATGGCACTTGGGTCAGTAAAGTCCACAATAATATGCAAGAACTTGATTCTCCTTTCACATCGGAAGCAGAGCTCCAGAAATGAGATATACAAACTTTCTCGAATATCACAATTTTATAAAAGGGCCATAAAAGTAAGGAAGAAAGGGGAAGGGATAAAAACATTTATCAAGTACCTATATTTGTGAAAACTTTTTCTGCTTTCATGCAATCTGTATCCTATGAGGAAAATAATATAAATCAGTGTTTCCCAGTCCTGTCAGGTCATTATATTTATCTGGTACAATTGTTAAAAGTACAGATTCCTTGCCCTCAACTTACCTCCTGAATGATAATCAGGAGGATGGGCCTAATATAATGTAACCCAGGTGATTCTTATGATAAGGCGATTTTAGAAAATACTTCTGCAGACTCAGTGTTAACAAAGGACATATCAAGAGACTTTTGGAAATTCTCAATATTGCAAATACCGCTATAATAATTGTAATTTCCCACATAAAAGTTCTACTTTGCTGGCTCAGATCCATCACTCTTTTAGAGTTTCTCATTTTCTCAATTTCTATCACCAACACCGGCCATTGGCTATTTGGGGGTATTTTTCACAAAGAAACAAAAGTTTTTATCGCTTCAAAGGGAGTTACCAGGAGACCATGAACAGAAAAAAGACACACTGATGCTAGGCATATACTTCTCTAGATAGACAAGTGGAAACTGCGATGTCTCACAGGTATACATGCTATGATTTGATCTAATTTTTCGTGAATTTATAATATGATGTTTCCAAATGTGTGTTGAATAAAACTCTGTGGAAGAGTGAGTCCATAGTACATCTGTCAAGTTGTCAGTTAACATCATAATCTTTTAGGTTAGTGAAATGCTAAGTTGGAGGTTGTAAAACCAGGAAAAGGCATTCTCTGTGAGATTATGCTAACTTTCTGCAATGTGAAAATTACAGAATTCAACCAGGGACTCTGAAAGACCACTTTTTAACATTTCTCTGACTGAAATGAATTAGATGTGTCACACATGACTTTAAAGGAGAGTGGGCAGGAAGGTGGTGTGTGAAAGTTCAGATGGTACACAGCACGAGGATTATAATTCAAATTATGTGCAGTGCCATGCTGTCATTTCACACGTGTTCAACTCTTTGCAACCCTATAGGCTGTAGCCCACCAGGCTCCTCTGTCCATGGGATTCTCCAGGCATGAATACTTGAATGGATTGCCATGCCCTCCTCCAGGAGATCTTTTCCAACCCAGGGATCAAACCTGAGTCTCCTGTAACTCCTGCACTGCAGGCAGACTACCATCTGAGCCATCAGGGAAGCCCAATCCAAATTATACTCATAGGCTAATGGATTCCCAGTTTATCAGTTACCTCTATGGAATGGAACTGGGAATCTGTCTAATGTAGCCACTCAGGGCACCCAAGGACACTTTGTCACATGCATCTGTTTTATTTTCTTTATAGCACTTGCCATTCATATTTAATTTATTACTTATTTGTTTGTTGTATATGCTGACCTCTCCCAACCCCAAAACAAGATGCAAGCTCCATGAAAGTACAGACTTTGGTTTTAGCTATTATTGTTTGTTGTGCTGAATCATCAGCTCCTAGCAAAAAAAAAAAAAAAAAAAAGACACATTAACTATTTGCTGAATGCATGAATGTCCTGAAGACACCAATTTAGCATGCTACTGTGGCCAAAAGGTCAAGAAAATAAAAAGTATAATCATGGTGGAAATCAAACATAAAAAATACACTTTGTTTAGAAAATAAAAAAAAGTATCCCCATATCTAGAAGATGTGCTTGAACTGGGGAAATTCTAAATATAATTAATTGGGATGATTGAGGAACAAGGCCTCAAGAGTAGACTATGAGCATTAAATAGTGTTGAAAAGCAGCTGCTTTAGTCTGATAAGACAGAAGCAGAAGGTTAGACACTGTAAGGGAAAAGATGAGTTTAGAACTGTTCATTGTATCTCCGTATTTAACAACTAGGACTTGCCCTTTGGAATGCCTTCATTCTATACTTATGCATTGTGTAACAAGTCATGTGCTAGATGCTAGAGACATGAAAATGAATAGAATAGAATAATTCATCAGTTCAGTTCAGTTCAGTTCAGTTGCTCAGTCATGTCTGACTCCCTGCCACCCCATGAACCGCAGCACACCAGACCTCCCTGTCCATCACCAACTCCCAGAGTTTACCCAAACTCATGTCCATTGAGCCGGTGATGCCATCCAGCCATCTCATCCTCATTGGCCCAGAAGATTTTTAGAAGATAAATTTAAAGGGGAATGTGTAACAGGTTGGGAGAACAGTTAGGAAGATGTTGTACTAGTCTAGGCAAATGATGACAGTTTCCTTGGGTAATGTATCAATGGTAATAAGATTCTGCCTGCCAAGCAAGAGATGCAAGTTTGGTCCCTTGGTCAGGAAGATGCCCTGGAGAAGGAAATGGCGACCCACTCCAGTATTCTTGTCTGGGAAATCTCATGGACAGAGAAGCCTGGTGGGCTATGCTCCATGGGGTTGCAAAAGAGTCAGACATGACTTAGTGACTAAACAACAACAACAAATGGTAGTATGAATGTTAAAGTGATGACAAACTCAAGGAATAGTAAGGAGGATACAGCCACCAATTGGATAAAGGAGGAAGGAAGGAGGGGGGGGAGTATAGATGGCTTTAAAATGTCTAGTTTTGGTGACTGAGTAGATAATGATAATACATACCAAATAAATACAGAGGGAGAAGATGTGAAATGGGATGTAGAGATAAGTTCAGCTGTGGTATTACAGTTTCTATAAGACATTTAGCACACAATTTAGTACAAGTCTTAAGCTTGAATGAATGATATAGGCTAGAAATATAGATGTAGGAGTTATGTGTATGTAGGAAATATTTAAGAACTTGTGTTGAATTTGATCATCTGAAGAAAGGTGTAAAGTGAGAAGATGAGAAGAATGATAAGGACTCTGGAAAACATCAGTATTTACTGAGAAAATGCCAGAAAAGGAAGCCACAAAAGAAAAAGAATGGTTAAAGATATACTAAATTAACTGAAGGCGTTTGCTGTCCTGGGGATCAAGAGTGAAGGATTTCAGGAAAGAGAGAATGATTATTACCAAAATATGGTAGAGAGGCCCAGAAAAGTAAGGGTTAAAAAATCTCCCATGGAGCTTACAATTAAGTAGTTTTGCAACATCAGCTATGATAGTGAGTATATAATCCAGAGCCCAGGAAATTGAGGATTGAATAGAAAACTTAGAGGGAAATACTTAGAGTTAATAGAAAGATGTTACCTTCATTTCTTTTACATAGACCAGGTAGAAGAACACTGGAGTTTCTAACTTCCAAGGTATGATACAGATTGAAAAAAAAAAAAAGAACTTTTAATTTTTTCTAGTTAATTTTGTGATTTGAAGATCCACAGTATTTATTAATGAAAGAAAGGTTGCTTGCAGTAGCATCATTAAACTGTAACATGCATAAACATAAAAGTCATTTCTTATGTTTTTATCATAATACTTAGCCATAGGACCATTTGCAGTGTTCTCTGAATTGATACCAAATGGGTGATAACTCATGGGTTTATTTAGCCTATTGACACACTATAAGAGCAGGGATAGGAACACATGACTGCATCCTAATTTTCCTGCCAACTTAGAATGCAATCTCAGAAGGGTAATGCAATATTTTTAGCTCTCTCACAAAGACTATTGAGAGGAAAACAACAGAAGCAAGACCACAGGGGTAGAGTAGGAAATAACTCACCTGGGAAGTAAAACACACTAAGCTTGCCACTAGAAATATGAACACTGATATCCTAAATTGGTGGATCAAAAGCAATAGTATTCTATTACAGCCGTTTAAAATTAATTGCTAATTCATATTAGTTATAGAGGGTCAGTACTCAATGTAGAACATCAGAAAGGAGTATTGCTTTAGTGGAATACTGGCAGTTATTCTAGCATATAACCAAACTTTTTTTTTAAACAAATGCTATGATTTGTAATTTTAACTATTTATAATACTTTCAGACAATGAAACATTATAAATGGCACTATATATCTGATTCTCTCTAAAATTATAACGACTATCTTGATTAGTCTAAGTCAAGTAGGTGAACCCATGGCTGCCTGAATCATGACATAAAGTTTTTACCTGGGATGGATAGATATTTGTGGGGATACCCTATGCAGGATATGCTTCTCAACCCTGTAGATCAGATGCTCAATTTGATCAGGTGTCCAAACATTTCCAATTTATCACAGACTAGCTTATATTAGCTTACTTCAAAAGGGATCAATGTTTAAAATCGAGTGCTGATTTATTTGCTTACAACTATAAGCATAACTGTCAAGCAGACTGGAATACTTAAGTTGATGATGAGGGTGTTCCCTCCATATCTTTATGTTAAACTGAAGTCCAAGTATTATCAGGAAGCAATAGATGAACCTGTACTGAGAACAACGGGAATAGATCGGAAGATTTTCATAGAATTTTGTCATGGAATTCTATAGCCCCATGCCTCTGTCTCCAGTATAGAGACAGATCTGACCAGAGGACCAGAATGTTACCATCCATTGGTTAGAACACCCTCTACATTGTACCGGTTTTAATGTCAATTTCAATTTGCACCCTCTGACTCCTGCTTTCCTATGTTTCAAATTGTCATTCCTCATCATTTGATTCATTTTTAAAATGTGTTTAGGCTACCTAATAGGTTATAGGCAAGATTTGTTTTTGCTTTTGGATTGAAAGATTTAGTATGGCTTTTGCACATGTATTATCACATCTATCATGTATTGACTTTATTAGTTTGGGTCTCAGCATTCTGGGGAAATGTGTCCTGGCAGGCAGCAAAGTGTAATTTTAGAAACATGGGTTTTGTACTCAGACCAATCACCATATTAGTTCTGGCTTTACCATACACTAGCTACGGGTCCTTGTAAAAATTATTTCGTTTTCTTAAGCCTCAATTTCCTTATTTAAAAAATGGAGGTAGTACTGTTACTTGACTCACATAGTTGATAAAATAAAGCTCACAAACTATGCACAGCACCTAGCACATAGTAAGTACTAAAAAGTTATCTATTATTTATTACTATATAAAAAGACCAGCAGAGAAATTTTTATTAGCATCATTATTGTTTATAATATAAATATGCAAAATACTATTGAAAAGATAATCAGCGAACAACTTTAGTTTTAGTTTAAATGGAATCATTTCTATCTTCACATAATAGCAACAATGATTAGTGCCAATTTGGAAATTAGATCTGGTAATATTGATAATTGCTCATTACACCTGAGTGCTTTTTTATATAGCTAGCAAAACAATGCTCTTACTTATAATATCTATTCAATACTTGGCAATTTGAACAGGTACAAGCATGAAAATGTTTTCATTTTCAGGGAAAACTTTTATCTGGTTATCTATATAGAAAAGTAGATACACACACTGAATGTAGTTTCTTAATATTTCAGCATCATACCTGAGTTTTTCATTTTATTTTCATTTGTCTATTACTGACCTGAGAAGATATGATTATTATTGTATAAAAAATCACTTACCCTCATAATTATATCCTCTTAATATGTGTTTTCACTTTTTCTCTATATTCCAATTGTCTTATTTCTACCCTCCAACCACTTTATCTTTCTACTTTCATATACAGAATATGTTTTGTTTCTGATCAGAGGCAGATGATGCCTCAGCACCCAGAAGGCTACATAGATCCTGGAAATACCACAAATGCCATTACACACGTGGTACCTCCTTGGTGGTGTCCGATGTGTAGCTACAGCAAAGAGCATCCATGGAAATAGCTGAAATGCTGAAGGCAGGTAGGTGGGAGACCAGATGTCAGCTTCTAAAAACATAGTGGAGCAAAAGTACAAGAGACAGTTGTATGAATTGAGCAAAGTAGTTCAATTGGATATGGGAGAATAGGATGACCCAGTGCAAATCTTGGCCAAGCAGCTGATTGGTAAATAACAAAGAGACATCTTTTGTCACTTTCAGTTTCGTTTTCTCCCTCACTATTCTCATCTAAAGTCTACCCATTGTTCAAATTCCAGATAAAGTCCTACCTTCTGCATGAAGACTTATTTAATAAGGATATGATGAAAGTGAAAATTAGCTTATATGTGTGTGTGTGTTCTTATTGCATCTTTGCAACAACTCTTTGAGGAAGTGGATCTTCAAAAATGGTAGGAAATTTGGCAAGCCATTTGTCCAACATAGTGTTGATGAATTGAGAATTTGTAGAAAATGAGGCACCTATTGAACATCTAAGAAAAGGTTTCTAGTTAGTTGATTAGTTAAATCTCAAGTTTGGGACACAGGACAGAACTGGATATAAAGTTTTGGAGCCTTTAGCAATTAATGATGGCAGCTAAGAACAAGAGAATAGATATGATGACACAGAAAGACTGTCTAGAAGAAGGAAGGGTGCCTAAAATAAATAAGGGGTCTAAGAACAAAACTTGGAGAGACACCAGTATTTAAGGGCTGAATGGAAGCATAGCAGACAGCAAAAAGAAGCTAAGAAGGAGTAGCCAGAAAAGCATAAGAAAAATCAGTAGAGTTTGATGTCACCAAAAAAAAAAAAAGGAAGATTGAATATCAAAAAGGAAGTGGTCAATAGACTTAAAGGCTATAGAAAAGTTATAAGCAACTTGATTAACAGAGGGGAGAGGGCCACACGTGTTCCCCTTAGAATATTTTCTGTAGTTTTATGGGTATAAATTAAAGTACAGGAAATGTATATAAGAACATTTTACAGGATAGAAGAAGCTTGGACATGCTCATACCATGATGGGGAAGAGCTAATAGAGAAGAAGAGGCTGAAGTATAGGAGAGTGGAGAGATTATGAGTGGATTTAACTTCCTGAGGAGATGGAAGAGGCCAAGATCCAAATCACAGGGGAAAGATGTAGGTATAAAACTGAGGAGAGAGGTTTCCTTGGTGGTCCAGTGGTTAAGAATTCACCTTGTAATGCAAGGGACACGGGTTCACTTCCTGATTCAGGAAGATCCCACATGCCGGGGAGCAACTAAGCCTGTGTGCCATAACTACTGTGCCTGTGCTCTGGAGGCCAGGAGCCACAACTACCAAGCCCACATGTCCACTGATTTTGTGCTCCGCAACAAGAGAAGCCGCTGCAATGAGAAGCCCGTACACTGCAATGAAGTGTAGCCCTCACTCGCTACAATTAGAGAAAAGAGCCACACAGCAATGAAGACTCAGCACAGCCATAAATAAATAAATAAATCTTAAAAAAAATAAGATCGCGGAGAGAAAATTCTTCTGTGAGAGCAAGTGAGGTGGGAAATAATGCAGGAGACTTGGGGAGAGGATGGCAACTAAGAAGTATAAGAGAAGGAGCTAAGAAAAGATAACTCCCTTCCACACAATCCAGAATGGAAAACCCCTCTACATAGCTTTTGGTGCCCCCAGAAGCCCTTAGAAATATTTTAGAGACAACATATTCACTATGATTCACTTTTGCCATACTTGCTCACGAACACTGTCTGATCGTTCATTAGAGTGCTTAATGCTAAAATTTGAAATGTTCTTCCCTCTTCTTCATTGAATCAGGTTACTTATCTCAGTGTGGCTTCCTATTTCTTTTTTTAAAAAATTATTTATTTCTAATTGGAGGATAATTGCTTTACAATATTGTGTTGGTTTCTGCTATACATCAACATCAATCAGCCACAGGCATACATATGTCCCCTCCCTCTTGAAACTCCTGTATCCTATCCCTTTAGGTTGTCATAGAGTACTGGGATGAGCTCCCTGCATCATACAGCAAATTCTCACTGGCTATCTATTTTACATATGTTAATGTATACATTTCACTGCTACTGTCTCTATTCATCCCACCCTCTCTGTCTGCCACTCTGTCCACAAGTCTGTTCTCTATGTCTGGATCTATTTTCCCAGAACATCTTGGTCTGGCTTCCCATTCCTCCTTATTCACTCAGCCATAATTCCAGTGCCCCTCATGATGCTTTTGAACTATGGTGTTGAAGAAGACTCTTGAGAGTCCCTTAGACTGTAAGGAGATCAAACCAGTCCATTCTAAAGGAAATCAGTCCTGAATATTCATTGGAAGGACTGATGCTGAAGCTGAAACTCCAATACTTTGGCCACCTGATGCAAAGAATTGACTCATTAAAAAGACCCTGATGCTGGGAAAGATTGCAGGCAGAAGGAGAAGAGAATGACAGAGGATGAGACTGTTAGATGGCATCACCGACTTGATGGACATGAGTTAGAGCAAGCTGCGGGAGTTGGTGATAAACAGGGAAGCCTGGCGTGCTGCAGTTCATGGGGTCCCAAAGAGTCGGACACAACTGAGTGACTGAACTGAACATAACTGATGACCAAACCGTTTTCCTTTCTTCCTTCTAGGTTCTTTGGCTGGTGTAATAATTAAATTGACATAAGATACAATAATAGTCATGCAGGGAGGAAGTCAATCCTGACTTGATGTTGGAAACTGTTTCTTTAACTTGTTTCTATTATAATCATACTCAACGGCTTGCCTGGAGGACCCTGCCCCTCTGCTTGACTGTAAACTAAAGTACTTTTGTTCAGCTCATGGAGAGAGAGTTTGTCCCTACCTACCTGTGAATTGAAGAGATTAACACACCCCTTCTGAAGGCAGGACATTCCCTTGGAGATGCTTTACAAGACTGAAGGCTGTTTCACTTTACTTCCCCACTGCATCTCCCTCTCTATTCTGCCTTTTGATTTCCATACCTCGTTGCTTCCGTCTCTCTGATCTATAAAAGAACCTAGCATCCAGACCCCAATAAGATGGTTCTTTTGAGGTGCTAGCCTAACATCTTCTTGGTCTGCTGGCTCCCTGATTAAAGTCTCTTCCTGCCTCAACGCCTCATCTCTGACTCTTTGAACTATTCTGTGGCGAGCAGAGCGAGCTTAGACTCAGTAACAACAGGAGGAAAACACATTTAGTTTTTTATATATGAGAGTCCCCCAAAATATGAGATGAATAAGTGGCCAAAGCAGGGAGGTTTTATACCTGCCAGGCACAAAAACAGTGTATTCATGAAGAATTTACAAGACAAAAAATTTGCATTTGGGGTAGTAAATTAGTGAAGTAACTGTTTATACAGCCTTTCTGGCCCTAAATTCCCTATTTCTGGTGTGAAAATGAATAAAGGAAAACCTCATTCAAAATGGAACTGGGAAATCCTCAAGGGGAAGCTCTCACACACACCAGTTGTCACAATCTTTACACAGAAAGAAGCTTAATTTACATACCCCAGCCAGAAGATGAAAGATTTTCTCCTTGCTTAGCAACAACCCAGGCAATGAGAAGCTGCTGCTGCCACAACTCAGAACTCTTGCCCTCCTCCAATGAACCTTGTCTAAAAATAGCCCCTCCCAACTTTTCCCTTTCCTCTGTAAAAGGTGCTCCTCTTCTTTTTCTCTGGACTTGCCTACGGTTTGCCATAACTTGTATATCCTGAACTGCAAT
Organism: Muntiacus reevesi; assembly: GCF_963930625.1. Taxonomy (NCBI): domain Eukaryota; kingdom Metazoa; phylum Chordata; class Mammalia; order Artiodactyla; family Cervidae; genus Muntiacus; species Muntiacus reevesi. The sequence continues at coordinate 125,443,355 of NC_089271.1, read as the reverse complement.
TCTGTTGCCACTCTTAAACAAACTTGATTTCACCAGTTAAACCACCTAACTTTTTGTTTTAAAGGTTGGTATTACTTGGTGTCAGAAAAATAGAAGGTGATGAACCCTTGAGGAACTGGAACAGTATGCTGTACCTACTTGAGCTCCTTGTGCTCTTAACTTCTATGAGTTGTCTTCTTCTTTCTGGTCTGGCAAGTCTCTTAGATTTGATCTCCTTCCTTTTGACTGAACTCTATAACTTTTGTTGAGATCTGCTGTTTTGTGTGTGTGTGTGTGTGTGTGTGTGTGGTGTCATTGCCCTTTTGGTGAGTACTGACTTGTTTTCTTAATCTCTGATTTTAAAGTATGTGATCCTAAGCCTATAAAAAGTCTCTCAGGAGGGTCCTCCTTCTGGGAGTCTGTCTGGTTTTATGTTAAAAACTATGGTCCTTCCTTATGCACATTTTAAACTAAATGGATCAACTTAAGCAAAAATAATTCAAAGCTCCAATGGCCATTAGGGGGATTTTTAGACCTTCCCAAACTTTTTTTTTTCTAGAACTGTTAGAAGACTATGGCTCTAAAATTAAACAGACTGAATGAGATGTTATTTTAATAGGTAGCTGGAAGCTTTCAAACACATTCAAGACTCTAAAATTGCCTCTTTATAAAATACCATTTCTAAATAAACTGAGGAGAACAAATTATTGGAAGAAAACAATTAAATTTGCCCATTCCCATCCATTTTAGCTTACTGATTCCTAAAATGTCAGTGTTCACTCTTGTCCTTCCTTTTCCTCTTTGTCTCTGTTGCCATCTCCCTCTTACCCTTCTGCATCATTCTGCCACCTCTATACTCTCTGTTTCCTCATTCCAATCCTCCCATTGAACTATTTTTCCCTCCCAACCTCTCCCTGCTTCCTCTTCCCCTGAACCTCTTAACATCAGACCCTCTGAGGATCTAAATTTTAAACCCCTACTTTCTTATGTCTTCTGGATTAAAGTTGAACTATAAGCCATAGTCAAAGATTTCCCCCAAATAACTGAGAATCCTGACAGATTTGCTGAGGAATTTAATATAGTCATTCAAATTTTCATCCTAGTTTCTCAGACTTTTATCAGCTAGTTCATATGCTTGCCGATGAAGTTCAGACTCAACACTGGATAAAAACTCCTAATTGGGATAATCCCTGGGGACAAAGTAATCCCTGCTGTTTTGTTATACCATGAGGATTGGAGAATCACAAGCAACTACAGTTGGCAATTTCTAGGGTTTTTCCAAAGCCAGTTGATGGGAATAAAATTCAAGCTTGTACCTAGAAGTCCAAAGAACCCATGCATGATTGCTGTAGATGACTCCAAATTGTCTTTAAAGAAAACTCTTCTTTTGAATGTTGAAGACACTTGGGTAGGTATTATGAGACTGATGTGCTGCCTACTGTGCCAAGGAGGCAACAGCACTTCGGTGGCCTTTAACTCTGTGTTCATTAACCAACTGAAGTGGGATCTTTCTCTTCTGGTTAAAAAGACTAGAATAGAATGGGAAACTATGTCCACCTCAGATTTAGTTAATTTAGCAAACTAGCTGACCTATACCCTAGATGATCCAGTGAAGAAGAAGACTACCAAAGTCCTCAATTTTCAACTCCAAGAAGTGGAAGCTCATAAACAAAATAAAAATCTTCCTTATCTCTGCTGTTATTACAAAAATCCAGGGAATTGGAATAAAGACTGTTACAAGCTTAAGCTCTCCAGCTGCCTTTAGCCCTCTAACCAGCCTTTCCAATGCCCTTCTAAACTCTAATGATAGAACGCTGAGGAATTACAGGATTTTCCCCCAGTCCTTCCCCTTAGCCAACTTTGCAAAATCACTCTCCAGATTGGGAATAAATCTGTCTCTCTGTATTTATTGACACTGGAGGTACACTCTTGGTATTCAACCTCACTGTTATTAAATTGTCTTTGCCTTGGAATACTTGGATAAAATAATGGGGGCTACAAATTAAACTCAGCAGGTTTCTATTTCTAAACCTATCTCCTTTTGTTTAAGACCTCTAAGAGATACCCGTCCTTTCTTCCTTAGTTCCTCCACTCCATTCATTTATTGGGCTGAGATTTCTTCATAAAATAACATGCTGGAATTTCTCTCTCCCCAAAGGGGGAAATAGTTCTAGAATTTGATAACAGCAACCAAAATAGCTAACTAAACAAATCAAATGACACTTCAATGTATTTTATTTGTTCTATCTCTGACAGTATTAGAGGTAATTCTAAGGATACTAATCATTTGTTCCTATTGGATCAACTATCACTCTCCTTATGGATGAAATCTTCAACACATATCACCAGAATCCATGGTACACCTCCTATCAAGATTGAAGTAGATCCCTTAAAGTCTCTCCAAGGATTGATCAATACCCTGTAAGTAAAGAGGACCTCCAGGGCATTAGGCTAATAATAGAAAACTGTTTGGCCCAGGGCCTCCTTATCTCCTGCACTAGTTCCTGTTCAGTTCAGTTCAGTTCAGTCGCTCAGTCCTGTCCAAATCTTTGTGACGCCGTGAATCACAGCACGCCAGGCCTCCCTGTTCATCACCAACTCCCGGAGCTAATTCAAACTCATGCCCATGGAGTTGGTGATGCCATACAGCCATCTCATCCTCTGCCATCCCCTTCTCCTCCTGCCCCCAATCCCTCCCAGCATCAGGGTCTTTTCCAATGAGTCAACTCTTCGCATGACATGGCCAAAGTATTGGAGTTTCAGCCTCAGCATCAGTCTTTCCAATGAACACCCAGGGCTGATCTCCTTTAGGATGGACTGGTTGGATCTCCTTGCAGTCCAAGGGACTCTCAAGAGTCTTCAACACCACAGTTCAAAAGCATCAATTTTTTGGCCCTCAGCTTTCCTCACAGTCCAACTCTCACATCTATACATGGCCATTGGAAAAACCATAGCCTTGGCCAGACAGACCTTTGTTGGCAAAGTAATGTCTCTGTTTTTTAATATGCTATCTAGGTTGGTCATAACTTTCCTTCCAAGGAGTAAGCGTCTTTTAATTTCATGGCTGCAGTCACCATCTGCAGTGATTTTGGAGCCCCCAAAAATAGTCTGCCACTGTTTCCACTGTTTCTCCAACTATTTGCCCTGAAGTGATGCCATGATCTTAGCTTTCTGAATGTTGAGCTTTAAGCCAACTTTTTCACTCTCCTCTTTCACTTTCATCAAGAGGCTTTTTAGTTCCTCTTCACTTTCTGCCATAAGGGTGGTGTCGTCTGCATATCTGAGGTTATTGAGATTTCTCCCGGCAATCTTGATTCCAGCTTGTGCTTCTTCCAGCCCAGCATTGCTCATGATGTACTCTGCATATAAGTTAAATAAGTAGGGTGACAATATACAGCCTTGACATACTCCTTTTCCTATTTGGAACAAGTCTGTTGTTCCATGTCCAGTTCTAACTGCTGGTTCCTGACCTGCATACAGGTTTCTCAAGAGGCAGGTCAGGTGGTCTGGTATTCCTATCTCTTTCAGAATTTTCCACAGTTTGTTCTGATCTACGCAGTCATAGGCTTTGGCTTAGTCAATAAAGCAGATATAGATGTTTTTCTGGAACTCTCTTGCTTTTTCGATGATCCAGCGGATGTTGGCAATTTGATCTCTGGTTCCTCTGCCTTTTCTAAAACCAGCTTGTACATCTGGAAGTTCACAGTTCACGTACTATTGAAGCCTGGCTTGGAGAATTTTGAGCATTACATGTGAGATGAGTGCAATTGTGTGGTAGTTTGAGCATTGTTTGGGATTGCCTTTCTTAGGGATTGGAATGAAAACGGACCTTTTCCAGTCCTGTGAACACTGCTGAGTTTTCCAAATTTGCTGGCATACTGAGTGCAGCACGTTCACAGCATCATCTTTCAGGATTTAAAATAGCTCAACTGGAATTCCATCACATCCACTAGCTTTGTTCCTAGTGATGCTTTCTAAGGCCCACCTGTCTTCCCATTTCAGAATGTCTGCCTCTAGGTGAGTGATCACACCATTGTGATTATATGGGTCATGAAGATCTTTTTTGTAAAGTTCTTCTGTGTATTCTTGCCACCTCTTCTTAATATCTTCTGCTTCTGTTAGGTCCATACCATTTCTGTCCTTTATCAAACTCATCTTTGCGTGAAATGTTCCCTTGGTATCTCTACTTTTCTTGAAGAGATCTCTAGTCTTTCCCATTCTGTGGTTTTCCTCTATCTCTTTACATTGGTTGCTGAGGAAGGTTTTCTTATCTCTCCTTGCTATTCTTTGGAACTCTGCATTCGAATGGGAATAACTTTCTTTTTCTCCTTTGCTTTTTGCTTCTCTTCTTTTCACAGCTATTTGTAAGGCCTTCTTGGACAACCATTTTGCCTTTTTGCATTTCTTTTCCATGGGGATGGTCTTGATCCCTGTCTCCTGTACAATGTCATGAACCTCCGCCCATAGTTCATCAGGCTCTCTGTCTATCAGATCTAGCCTTAAATCTATTTCTCACTTCCACTTATAGTAATAAGGGGTTTTATTAGGTCATACTTGAATGGTCTAGTGGTTTTCCCTACTTTCTTCAGTTTAAGTATGAATTTGGCAATAAGGAGCTCATGATCTGAACCACAGTCAGCTCCTGATCTTGTTTTTGCTGACTGTATAGAGCTTCTCCATCTTTGGCTGCAAAGAATATAATCAATCTGATTTCGGTGTTGACCATCTGGTGATGTCCATGTGTAGAGTCTTCTCTTGTGTTGTTGGAAGAGGGTATTTGCTATGACCAGTGCCTTCTCCTGTCAAAACTCTATTAACCTTTGCCCTGTTTCATTCCGTATTCCAAAGCCAAATTTGCCTGTTACTCCAGGGGTTTCTTGACTTCCTACTTTTGCATTCCAGTCCCCTATAATGAGAAGGACATCTTTTTGGGGTGTTAGTTCTAAAAGGTCTTATAGTCCCTGTAACACCCCTATTTTACCTATAAAGAAACTCAGTGGCTGAGGATGGAGGTTTGACCAAGACCTCTGAGCCACAAATAATATTTTATCCCTCATTACTCTATTGTTCCCAATTCCCATATTTTATTAGCCTCTATCCCCACTTAACACAAAATTTTAATTGCAATTGACTTATGTAGTGTCTTCTTTAGCATCCAGTAGATAAAGCTGGTCAATTTCTCTTTGCCTTTATTTGGGAAGTACAACAATATACCTGGACAGTAAAGCCCCAAGGTTTTAGCAAAAGTTCTTCCTATTTCTTACAAATATTAAAAGCTGATTTAGATGATATAAAATTTCCTGGAGGCTCTACTTTATTACAACATGTAGATGACTTGCTTCTCTGCTTCACTTCCCAGGTCTCCTCACAGGAAGATATTTAAGAGCATCCACCTTTTTAAAGCTTTTATACTCAAAGGGACATAAAGTTTCTATGGAGAAACTGCAGCTTATTCAAACTAAAGTTTACTATTTGGGGCATCTGATCTCAGAACAAAGGGTGTACCTAGATCCAGATGGATTTCATGGCATTCTTAATTTCCTCTAACCCAAAATTAAACACCAGCTACAAGGTTTTCTCAGGTTGACTGACAATTGTCAGAACTTGATTCCAAACTTTTATCTCATGGCCCAAGCTCTATATGCCTTACTGAGGAACATGAAACCTGACCCTGTTACTTGTGAAGATCAGGGTGACCTAGCTCTTAACATGTTAAAGGAAAAGCTCATAAATTCCCCTGCTCTTGGATACATGATTATCATTTTTCCTTGTTCTTTGTTAGTCTTTTAGTGGACCGGAACCTGGTGGTCCCGAGTCGACAATAATAAGGTAAGAGAGAGAAAGAGGCTGTATTCCCTGGTTTACATGGAAAGCCAATAAAGCCCTGTTCTTAGAGCTTGCGCTGCTGCACGTAGGCACCAGGCGCCCTCTCAAGTGGGTGAAGGCACAGTGCGCCTTCTCCAGAGGGTCTTAGAAGCCCAGGCAATGAAGTGAGCTCAGCGGGCCTCCATGCTCCAAGGAATTAGCCTGAAAGAAAGAGAGAAGAAAAAAAAGACATGGGGACCAAAGCTCTGATGGATCAAAGGTGTTTTAATCAACATGATGTGGGCATATATTCTGTCTTACAAGGTGGTTATTCTCAGCAAAGATAAAGATTAAAATTCCAGACTTACAAAACATAAGGCAATCCCTATTAAAGAGAGAGAGTTGTAAACAATCACTTTTTACCATATGGTTCTTAAGAAGGAAGAGGGTACTTATCACTGTATTGAGAAACTAACGAAGGAAATGCCTGGATTCCTCAGCCCCTGGAAAGGCTTGTCTCTCCTCTTAATTCCTGAATATTCAGGAATTAATAAGGACCAGAGGATTCCTGACAGATACAAAACAGCACACAGGAAGCCTCCTGTTAAATGCTTCCTGACTGTTCTTCTTCATATATGAAGAGGGAAACACTTTTGGAAATGGGGATCATCTTTGTCTCGCTGGGTACTAAAGTCAGCAGCTAGACCCTATGGCATAAGAATACCCTCCTTTTCTCAGAGCCATTCCTGTTCCTGTCCTTTTAGTTAAGGTCACTGAAGAAACAGTCAGCAAATCCTTTCAAACTATCTTTGTAGTCCATGCAGAAGTCTTCCTAAATTCTTATCACACTCAATACCTTTAGGCCAATTGTCTCACTTCCTAGAAAATCCTCTTGCTAACTGCTCCTTGTATAACTCTCTTTCATTGTAATAACTTTAATTGTATCACCCTTCTTCCCTCATCTGTGGATGATACTCCTCATGATTGTTCGACTCTAACAGATCATCTTTTGACCCCTTGCAAGGATTCATAGCAAAATCCCCTAACCAATGCTGAATTTTCATAGTTTACTGACAGGATGAAAAATGTAAATACTGTGCAAGGTATACAACTGCAGCTACTTTTGAAGTCACTGAGACAACACCTTTGCCTTTGGTTACCTCAGTCCAACAAGCTGAATTATATGTTCTTACTTGGGTTGTACTCTAGCCAAGGGTAAATTTGCAGACTTTATACTGATAGTTGGCATGCCCTTTAACTTGCCCAATGGACTATTCAAGGTTTGGCAAATGGATTATATTCAGCTTTCTCCATCTCATGGATATAAATATGTTTTAGTCATGGTTCATATGTTTTCCCACTGGGTCAAAGTTTTTCAATGTAGATAAGCTACTGCCTCTTCAGTATCTAAAATATTAATAGAAAAGATTATCCCTACCATACCTATCCCTACCTAGGTAACTTCTTGAGCTCCATCGTGACTGGGGAAACCATTTTACTGGCCAAATACTATATTTGTGCTGTTTGCCTAGATCTACAGCATTTTCATTATGCTTATCGTGCTCAGTCTTTAGGACTAGTTGAATGAACTAACAGCACCATCAAAACACAATTGGCAGACTTCCCTGGTGGTCCAGTGGTTAAGAAACCACCTGCCAAGGCCAAGGATACAGATTTGATCAACTAAGGCCATGTGTTACAAATACTGAGCCCATTCCTAGAGTCAGTGCTCTGCAGTAAAAGTCACTACAATGAGAAGCAGTGAGAAGCCTGTGCATAGCAACAAAGAGTAGCTTACCACAGCTAGAGAAAGCCTGCATGCAACATCAAAGACCCAGCACAGCCAAGAATAAAAAAAAAAAAACAAAACTCATTTGACAAAATTTGTGGAGACCCTCCAAGTACCTTGGCCAAAAGCATTGCTTGTTGGTCCTTCTAAATCTCAGATCCATCCCTTTGGAACTCGTAATTGCTGGGAACCCCAGGCATGTAGCTCCACAATTAATAAAAGGAAATATACTTCAATATTGAAAAGTTCTGATTACATCCATTGAAAATAGTCATGCTTTAGTACAGCAATATTTTCACAGCATGCTCCTGAGAGATGAAGACCTCAAACACCATACTTTGCAGGCTGGAGATTTTGTTTATTGGAAAAGACATCTCTAGAAAGACTCTCTTCAACCCCATTGGAAAAGTCCTAGTAAGGTACTATTAACCAACTCTTGTGCTGCCGAACTCCAAATTATAGATAGACTCTTAGATTCATGTGCCATTTAAAGAAAACACCAAACCCTGACTAGACCTATACACTAACTAGTGACCTGGAAACAAAGATTTCCAGGAACTGAAGCAGACAACAGGTGAAGGAGACAGTTTTCCTGAGAAGACTAGACCAGATGGCTGTCATTTCTCACTTTATTCTCCCTTTCCTTCTTAGAAAGACAAGGCTCTTATCCACATTTCCCACTCTATTGAAAAAGGGTGAAACTTTTCTGATTGGTACATCACCAGAAACTCTGTGTTGGAGAACCATGTTGGAAACCATGTTGGAGACCTGTTGGTCTTGTCTATAATCATTTTCTCTGTAATCCCAAATGCCAAAGCTGATTTTATCCACAAGCTTATGTTACCTATCAGTTTAAGCTGTTATGACTGAATGTTCCCATATCTTATCTCAATCTTTCCCCAATCATAACCATACCACTGTAACTAAACACTCTACTTTTGCTGATCATATGACCTTCACTTTCCATGTTATTTTCCTCATCTAAATATGGTCTCCTGCACTCAAGGGAAATACAAATGAGTTTACCCCTGTTTGTAAGGCTTTTAGAAAAGTTATTTTTGGCATTAGATGGTATTTCAAAGAATGTCATCCCAATTAGTCTGATCCCTAGTTTGAAAAGGGATCAGATTTTAAATCAGAAACTTTCAGCTAATGGATTTATCCATTTCCAGACCTCAGCTGGAGTCTCCTGTGCTCCATCTGGCTTCATTTTTGTCTGTTGTGGATGACATTTCCCATGGACATATGAATATTTAGATAGCTGATGAATTGGAGGTTAATACTTACCATTATATTTAACTGTCTCTTTTAATATCAATAACAAGCCAGACCCCTCACTAGTACACCCCATTAAGCCTCCATGGCTATATTAAATAGGAGCTTCCAGGATACATACATGACTTCAGGTTTGTCACCATAGGGTGAGATTTTCTCCCTTGCATCAGAGTAAGTGCCATTGATTGCATGATCAGAAATATCTCCCTAACATTAGGAAAGCTAGCCAATTCTGCAGCCAAAGCAGTAGCAGCCAAACAACAATCACTTGACTTAGTGGCTAAAGTAGTTCCAGACGTTTACATAGCCCTTGATAACCTACTTGTTGAACAATGAGGAATTTGTGAGATTTGCACATGGATAAGTGCCTCTGAAGAGGTCAAAACTTGATTACCCAAAATCAGAGGATAAGCACACTGGTTGCAATAAATTTCGCCTGACATGATCCTCTTATTTTTTCAGTTGGCTACCTTCAAGTCTAAGGTCGTGATTTAGAACCATCATACAAACTGAATTTTTCATATTACTTTCAATTCTACTTTGTATAATTACTTGTAAGCTTTGTAGCTATTGCTTGTTAAATTCTTGTAGAAATGATGTACAATAAAATGATGCTAGCTTAATGCTTCAAGATAATCTCTAACACTTATGACTTTGATAAGAAAGAATTTAGGTGGAAAATGCTTAAGAGTTCCTCCTATCCTTCCTTGTTACTCAAAAGTGACCTCAACAGTTTCTAATGTGTACTCTTTCCCTCTGACAAGGGACATGACAAGGATCAGGAAAAATCCTTCCTGGCTCTGAGGGACAAAATCACCAAATATGGAAAACCTGACTCTTGATCAGCAACACTTTCAAGGAAAGATTTTGATCAAAAGGGGGAAAAATGTAAAAATCAAAAAAGGAAACATACCATTCTTATAGCTTATTTTACATACTCCAACAGGAAGAAGTTACTTTACACACCCCAGCAATTAGAAGGAAGATTTTCTCTTTGTGCAGCAACACATAGCCAATGGAAAACTGCCATAACTCTGCCAATGAGAAGCTGCCACAACCCTAAACTCTTGCTCCCATTCAAAAACTTTAATTCAAAACAGTCCCCCCAAACTTCCTCCTTTCCTCTTTAAAGATCATTCCTCTCCTTTGTTCACTGGACTTGCTTACAGTTTGCCACACTTTATATATCCCGAATTTAATTCTTCTGCTTTTCCAAAATAAACTCAATTTTGCTGGCTGAATTATTTACCTTTTTTTTTAAGGTTGAAACTAGTAATCAGGATGCCTTATACCATCTGGTATAGGGAGGGTGCCTTTCATATGGGATATTTACTTCTGCTTTTAGGGGAATGAGGGTCAGGGTGTTCTTACACTGGCTGTTTCTTAAGTAAATTTAATTTAAACTAATAAATATGCCAAGTGGCATATTTACCTGGTTCTCACTGCTTCCCCACCATGTAGCCTCATCACCTTCCTCACATCAGTACTGCAAGCACAGCTTTCTCTCTCAAGTCTCTCCCAACACTGTCCAACCTCTTTTTGGGTTTTGATAGACTCCAAGTTTGCACCTTATTTACCTCTGTAAACTAGGGGTCTTGAAGCCCCAGTCTCCTTACCCTCAACTCCCTAGCCCCCAAATCCCCCTCCTCCACTCAAGTTCTCTGATCTCCATTGATTCACCCTTCCTTTTACAATAGGATTGAGAGAGAGAGTATGTGTGTGTGCATGTGTGTATGTGTGCGGTTGCAGCCCCTAGGTGCGTGATTCGCAACTATTAGCATCTGGAAAGAATCCGCAGTGCCCGCTGCCACTGTGCGCTTGCGCCCTGCTGCCTGCACCAAGTCCCTCCTCCCCTCTGCCACATCTGGGCTCATTGCGACACCCAGTGCGGCTTCTGGTCCGCTCACCCTGTAGAGGGGGCTCTGGCTAGGCGGCAGGTCTAGCAGCCTTGCGTGCCTGTGACTCAGCACGCCTGTGACGAGTCACGTAGCCTGCACTTTGGCGGTTGGCGTGGTGGTGAGCGGACCTGTTCTACTCTCGGTGAGGAAAGCGGGACCCTGTGAGGGACAAAAGAGGCGGGCGAGGAGGCCAGGACTGAGCTAGGACTCAAGGAGGACTGAGCCCGGAGGTGAAGGGCGGACTTGGTAGCGGCAGCAGCTTTTAGCTGTTGTGGCTGTCGCAAGGCGGCGTCTTCTTCAGTGAGGTGGTTGGTTGACTAGGCCTCGGCAGCCATGGCTGTGGACTTTGGGGACCATGCCAGTGGCTTTCGCCACAACGATGTAATCAAGTTCATCAATAATGAAGTCCTCGTGAACGGGGGTGGCCCTGAATTCTATGTGGCCTTCCGCTCGCGACCCTGGAGTGAGGTAGAGGATCATCTGCAAATCGTGGTTGCTGACCCGCGGGTGCCACGCACCATCAAGAGGGCCTGTGCCTGGAGCGCGCTGGCATTGAGCGTGCGTGTGGGCGCAAGGCAGTGGGAGCAGCAGGCACACCGTATCAGGAGGCTCCAGGAGCAGGTGGGGGAGCGTGAGGCAGCTTCCTGGGCCCTGGCCAACGAGCTGAAGCACCTCCGTGAGGAGCATGAGGAGGCGGCAGTGCATCTCCAAGGCACACGGGTCGCCCTGAAGCAGGTGATAGATGAGCGAGATATGTTGCGTGGGCGGCTGCTCCAGCTTGAGAGATCGGCCCAGCTAGCACCTGTGGCACAGGAAATGCTGCCTGGGCCTGGAGCTGAGCAGCTTGGAGCTACAGCATGGCCCATGAATGTCCCAGAGCACAGCAAGATGGTGGCTCTGGGAGCACAGGGCATGCCACATTCAGAGAGTCAGATGGCAGCCCCAGCAGCTGTGGTTTATGTCCCCGGACCCCAGAGCTCCTTTGCCCAGGCAATGCAACCCCTTCCACCAATGCCGGTGCTACATCCATTGCCATTCCCAATGGGATTCCCGTATGTGACACCTTTACCACCTTCAGCAGTTATGGAAGGGGGAGCAGTCACGGCAGCAGCAGTACCAGCAGCAGTCGCACCCCAGATGCCTCCTCTGGGGATCTACCCACCTGGTCAGTGGGCTGCAGTGGGGGCCCAGAAAGAGACGGCCCCACCATATGACCAGAGTGTCTATGCCCAGGAATATTCCAACAACCTCCAGGGGGAATATGCCCAGGAGGCCTGCAGAAGCCACAGCCAAGAGGAAGGTGCTATGTGTCCCCAGGGAATGTCCTCCCTGGGGGGCAGCAGAGGCTGCAGTCAAGAGGAAGGTGCTGTGTGTCCCCAGGCGATGTGCCCCCTGGTGGACAGCAGAAGCTACAGCCGAGAGGAAGGTGCTGTGTGTCCCCAGGCGATGTGCCCCCTGGTGGACAGTAAAAGCTACAGCCGAGAGGAAGGTGCTGTGTGTCCCCAGGCGATGTGCCCCCTGGTGGACAGCAGAAGCTACAGCCGAGAGAAAGGTGCTGTGTGTCCCCAGGCGATGTGCCCCCTGGTGGACAGTAAAAGCCACAGCCGAGAGGAAGGTGCTGTGTGTCCCCAGGCGATGTCCTCCCTGGTGGACAGCAGAAGCCACAGCCGAGAGGAAGGTGCTGTGTTTCCCCAGGGGTTGTCCTCCCTGGGAGGCAGCAGAAGCCACAGCCAAGAGGAAGGTGCTGTGTTTCCCCAGGGGATGTCCTCCATGGGGGTCAGCAGAAGCTACAGCCAAGAGGAAGATATTGTGTGCCCCCAGGGGATGTCCTCCCTGAGGGACAGCAGAAACCACAGCCGAGAGGAAGGTGCTGTGTGTCCCCAGGCAATGCCTTCCCTGGGGGGCAACGGAAGCCACAGCCGAGAGGAAGGTGCTGTGTGTCCCCAGGCGATGTCCTCCCTGGTGGACAGCAAAAGGCACAGCCGAGAGGAAGGTGCTATGTTTCCCCAGGGATTGTCCTCCCTGGGAGGCAGCAAAAGCCACAGCCGAGAGGAAGGTGCTGTGTTTCCCCAGGGGTTGTCCTCCCTGGGAGGCAGCAGAAGCCACAGCCGAGAGGAAGGTGCTGTGTTTCCCCAGGGGATGTCCTCCATGGGGGTCAGCAGAAGCTACAGCCAAGAGGAAGATATTGTGTGCCCCCAGGGGATGTCCTCCCTGGGGGACAGCAGAAGCCACAGCCGAGAGGAAGGTGCTGTGTGTCCTCAGGGTATGTCCTCAGTGGAGGTCAGCAGAAGCCACAGCCGAAAGGAAGGTGCTGTGTGTCCCCAGGCGATGTCTTCCCTGGGAGACAGCAGAAGCCACAGCCGAGAGGAAGACGCTGTGTGTCCCCAGGGGATGTCCTCCGTGGGGGTTAGCAGAAGCCAGAGCCAAGAGAAAGATGTTGTGTGTCCCCAAGGGATGTCCTCCATGGGGGTCAGCAGAAGCCACAGCCGAAAGGAAGGTGCTGTGTGTCCCCAGGCGATGTCTTCCATGGGGTGCAGCAGAAGCCACAGACGAGAGGAAGATGCTGTGTGTCCCCAGGGGATGTCCTCCATGGGGATCAGCAGAAGCCACAGCCGAGAGGAAGGTGCTGTGTGTCCCCAGGCGATGTCTACCCTGGGAGACAGCAGAAGCCACAGCCGAGAGGAAGATGCTGTGTGTCCTCAGGGTATGTCCTCAGTGGAGGTCAGCAGAAGCCACAGCCAAAAGGAAGGTGCTGTGTGTCCTCAGGGTATGTCCTCAGTGGAGGTCAGCAGAAGCCACAGCCGAAAGGAAGGTGCTGTGTGTCCCCAGGGGATGTCCTCCCTGGGGGACAGCAGAAGCCACAGCCGAGAGGAAGGTGCTGTGTGTCCTCAGGGTATGTCCTCAGTGGAGGTCAGCAGAAGCCACAGCCAAAAGGAAGGTGCTGTGTGTCCTCAGGGTATGTCCTCAGTGGAGGTCAGCAGAAGCCACAGCCGAAAGGAAGGTGCTGTGTGTCCCCAGGGGATGTCCTCCCTGGGGGACAGCAGAAGCCACAGCCGAGAGGAAGGTGCTGTGTGTCCTCAGGGTATGTCCTCAGTGGAGGTCAGCGGAAGCCACAGCCGAAAGGAAGATGCTGTGTGTCCCCAGGCGATGTCTACCCTGGGAGACAGCAGAAGCCACAGCCGAGAGGAAGATGCTGTGTGTCCCCAGGCGATGTCCTCCGTGGGGGTTAGCAGAAGCCAGAGCCAAGAGGAAGATGTTGTGTGTCCCCAAGGGATGTCCTCCGTGGGGGTCAGCAGAAGCCACAGCCGAAAGGAAGGTACTGTGTGTCCCCAGGCAATGTCTTCCATGGGGGGCAGCAGAAGCCACAGACGAGAGGAAGATGCTGTGTGTCCCCAGGGGATGTCCTCCGTGAGGGTCAGAAGAAGCCACAGCCGAAAGGAAGGTGCTGTGTGTCCCCAGGCGATGTCTACCCTGGGAGACAGCAGAAGCCACAGCCAAGAGGAAGATGCTGTGTGTCCCCAGAGGATGTCCTCTGTGGGGGTTAGCAGAAGCCAGAGCCAAGAGGAAGATGTTGTGTGTCCCCAAGGGATGTCCTCCGTGGGGGTCAGCAGAAGCCACAGCCGAGAGGAAGGTGCTATGTGTCCCCAGGTGATGTCTTCCCTGGGAGACAGCAGAAGCCACAGCCGAGAGGAAGGTGCTGTGTGTCCCCAGGGAATGTCCTCCCTGGGGGACAGCAGAAGCCATGGCCGAGAAGAAGGTGCTGTGTGTCCCCAGGAGATATCCTCCATGGGGGGCAACAGAAGCCACAGCCATGAAGAAGGCCATGTTTTTCCCCAGGGAACAGTGCCCCAGGGAGACAGCAGGAGCCACAGCCAAGAAGAGGGCCCTGTTTGTCCCCAGGGGCCAGCGCCCCAGGGAGACAGCAGGAGCCACAGCCAAGAAGAATGCCCTGTTTGTCCCCAGGGGCCAGCGCCCCAGGAAGACAGCAGGAGCCAAAGCCAGAAGGAATGTCCAGTGATGCCCCAGGAGAAGTACTCCATGGGCAGCAGCAAGATCCCCAACCAAGAAGGTCCAGAGAGGCCCCAGGGGGCATGTGCCTCGGGGTCCAGCACAAGTCATGGTGTGAGAAAAAGCCCAAAGAAACAGGAGCAAAAGGCCAAGCAACCAAAAGAGAAAAAATCCTCAGATTTTCAGCATCAGCAGAAACCTGATACACACTCCAATCAAAATTGTTGGGAGTGCCTGCGTTGTAAAGCAGTGAATTTTCTATGGCGCAAGGCCTGCTATAAATGCAAGAAAGTCTGCAGGGCAGTTGAGAGTGGAGGCCCGGATCCAGGACAAGCTCACTGATTTCAGGAAGGTAAGTAAGAATGGAAACACTCTAAGGAAAAACCAATTTCTTAACAACCTCTCCTCTTTTGATCAAAAAGTAACTCATTTACTTCACAGAAAATTTGAAAACCAAAATTATGAAAGAAAAACAAAATAATCCATTATTTCATTACCCAGATTAAGCACTTTTTATCATCTGAGCACACATACAAATATATACACACATGCATGCACACACTCAATTATATTCTATTTTGTACACTTGTTTTAACAAAGATAGACTACTTTGAGTATTCAGTTCCATTCAGTTCAGTCGCTTAGTCGTGTCTGACTCTTTGTGACCCCATGAATTGCAACACGCCAGGCCTCCCTGTCCATCACCAACTCCCGAAGTTTACTCAAACTCATGTCCATTGAGTCGGTGATGCCATCCAGCCATCTCATACTCTATTGTCCCCTTCTCCTCCTGCCCCCAATCCCTCCTAGCATCAGGGTCTTTTCCAGTGAGTCAACTCTTCGCATGAGGTGGCCAAAGTATTGGAGTTTCAGCTTCAGCATCAGTCCTTCCAATGAACGCCCAGGACTGATCTTTAGGATGGACTGGTTGGATCTCCTTGCAGTTCAAGGAACTCTCTCAAGAGTCTTCTCCAACACCACAGTTCAAAAGCATCAATTCTGCAGCACTCAGGTTTCTTTATAGTCCAACTCTCACATCCATACATGACCACTGGAAGTATAACGTGTTTAAAATAGAGGACTTCTAATTCCTTTTAAGTTTGCAGGTGCTGGATTCTGGATGACTGATGCTAATTGGTTGACACCCTGGAGACACTGAAGTCATGAAGAATTTTTTTCTTTTTCACTGATTTCTGTTTTCTTATTAACCACCTTTTCCTGAAAATGCCATGTCTTTGCCTCAGACGGCCATATACTTTTAGAGTTATATGCTATATTGAATTTTAGGAGTACTGTTTTTCCTTGAAAATGCTATTGTTCTTTTGTAAACTACTGCAGTGTTCATGTTTGCTTCTTGTTTTTAAGTTTTATAGGTAGGGGCTCATTTTTGTCTCTGAGCCACACGGAATTTGCCTGTTGCTGAAGAATCCGAACCTAACCCATTTAGAAGATCTTCCAGATTCCTAAAGAAATCACACTTCATTTCTGACTGACCTACACCTCAGTGAGAATCCCCGGCTGGATGAAACTAAGAAGAATAAGAATTCAAGGAAGAAGAGATGCTTTGGGACTTATTAGAGGGAAAAGGGATACAAAATAATTTTGTTAGGATTTAATTTCTCTGTTGATATGGAATTATTTCAGAAGTTTTGGGGGGTGAGTTTGCAGTGTTAAATTCTATAGACGATAGCAAATTTGATGGATTTCATTTAATTAAACAAATAGTTATTGATTGTCTAGTATATGATAAGAGGTAGAATTATATGGTATTATCTAGTGTACACAAATCTTTTTGGTGAGTTCGGTTAGATGACAGGGGAGAGCATAATTTGAGATATATTATAGATTAGAGGTGACTTTGTTTTGCATGTCATGTCTTTGGGTAGACCCAGTTGAAATAGCATCCAGATATTTCTGTAGTTCTGGGGGCAAGATCAAAGACATTTTTGTGGATGGACTTGATTTCCCAACTGTTCATCTTGTTGATCCCAGATGACACAAATGAGTAGTGGCAAAGAGCAGGAAAGTGTCCTCACAAAAGTTCAGGCAGGACTTTTCTGATACTCTCCTGATTTCCTCCCTCGAGAGGGACAATTAGTTTCCTGGTTGCCTGAAAGACCAGCCACCATCCCAAGTCCCTTTCCAGCCAGTGGATGAAGAACAAAATGTATTCCAAAGACAGACATCGTGCTGTGGATGGTGTGTCTCTTGGGAGGACTAATTGGATTAAAAGTAGAACTGGACTGGGACAAGTGCTCTTGAGAATGCCCTCGCGGGCCCTTCTCTTCCACTTTGTGTGTTCTCTGCAGGTGCTCTGCTCCCCTGAGGCAGCTGCTGCAAGCCAGGGGGAGCCAGGGTGGGGCCCAGGGGCTGGGAAGTCAGATCAGTCTCCAGTCTGAACAAGAGTGTCCTGGAGTTCTCCCAGGAGATTCCAGCTCACCAGGCTCGGGCTCTGTCAGAGGTTTTCTGTTTCTAACTAGTAATAAAGAGTGTTCACTTATTGCTGTGTCTCCTGTGTAGTGTCTACCGCGGGGGCAGGTTTGCTCAGAAGTGGCAGTTGATTTAATTATTTAAAATTGATTAAGTTTTTTTGGTTGAGTCATGAGGCTTGCAGGAACTTAGTTCTGCAACCAGGGAATGAATCCAGGCCCATGGCAGTGAAGGCACTGAGTCCTAACCACTGGGCCTCCAGGTAATTCCCAGAAGTGACCATTTAAATCTGAATCTTCCCTCCATCCCACTGAGAAGACTGAAAGTTAAATGTCATTCACTATTGAATGACATTTGAAGGGCCCCACTTCTTCCTGTGAGTTACCCAAGAATGGGAGGGGGAGGGCCTTCTATGGGGGCCTTCAGTCCATTGTTACTGTCCCTGGTACTCTCACTGTCTAAATCCACATGGTTTCTTGAGGGTGGGCATGTCTGCTTCTCTATAGCCAGTGGGGGTTGGAGGTGTCTGCCAATGCTGGAAGCCCTGATGTTCTAGTCTCTCTACATGCACCATAGTCTCTCTACAGTCACCATTTCCCTCTGGGGCTCTGCTTTCTCCCTGGGGTCCTGATATGGAGTAAGGAGTACATAGGCATTATAAAGCAGTATTCTTTCTCTAGATCATTCCTTTCATAGCATAATTTGGTCCAAGTGTGCAGGATTATAGAAAACCAGATACAGGCTGACTGGGATAAGAGGTGCCAAGATCTGGACATCTTCTTGGAACGGGTATGGTGAGATGAGGCGGTGGAAGATAAAAATGACCCTGTCATATGAGAACTCTCCTTTCTCAGAGATGACTGATGGTAAGAGCCTTGGCTAGGGATAGGAATGTAGGAAAAGAAGAGGGCTATCAGAGTGAATAAACAAAATTATTTGAGAGAGAGGGGAGAAGATATTGTGATATTTTGTGGGTCCTAATGTCCCCTGTACACTTGGAAAGGTGGGTATGTGCTGGTATTTTTCCTGCTGGATATAAATTCAGTGCTGGTGCAATAGAGGAAGAGTACAAATGGTGGTGGAGAAAAAGAAGAAAGAATGAGGCCTGGCAGCAGCCACTGCCATTATTGATGATAGGGATGGGCCTGGTACTGCTCTCTTACAGGCACTTATGAAGGTGGTGATGCTGGAGGAGGGATATAGGTATTTCTCTGAGCAGGAGGGTGTAAAGGAGGTGGAAAGAGGCCTTTTAGATCCTGTGGAAGCTTCAGAGCAAGAGAAAATGCATTCTGTGTGGAGAAAGTGAAGGATCATAGCAATATTCTTCACACCACCTCCTCACCATTCTATCATCTCGTACCTGCTACTGGACCCTACACAGGAGCAGCATCTTCAAATGCCCATTTCTATTTCCACAGTTAGTATGTCATCTATCATTTAACCCCTTTCATTCCTACTAGTAAAAGCAGAATCAGAATAAGTGCCTCAAATAAGAGCACTTCCTGTGAGAGCATCTCCTATTAGCACAGCCTATCAGCAGGTGTGGGCTACAGAAAAAGTCCCTGTGGTACATAAGAGGTGGCAGCAGCTTCAGTATCAGAATGGACAGGAGCAAAAGGCTCAGCATTTCTTAAGATCCCTTAGGAATGAGAGAATTCTACCTTGTAAAGACAAAGAACTAGAATGATGAAAGCGGTAAGAAATTATTCCTGGGATGCAACCATGCTTCAAATAAAGGAGATGCCTAATCCTGGACAGGCATTCTGTCTTCTTACGGGGCTAGTTGACCTGTTTGATTTCAGAAATGTAAGAGAGAACCAAGGAGATCTGAAACAAAAGAAGTCAATTTCCTGAGTACATGTCTGATTATAAACATAGCTATATAAAAATAGCTATAAATGTAGCTTAATTTCACTTTAGAAAAATTAGAAAAAAATTTCAACCAGAATTTCACCACTAAAGGTACCACTGTTTATATTTTTATGTGTTTAATTCCATATCTGTATATATACACACTTACATTGGCATGATAAATTATTTAAAGCATTCTTTACATGCAATTGTACATCTTTCATGGTCTTTTTTATTGTGGTTAAAA
Source organism: Muntiacus reevesi (assembly GCF_963930625.1). Classification (NCBI taxonomy): domain Eukaryota; kingdom Metazoa; phylum Chordata; class Mammalia; order Artiodactyla; family Cervidae; genus Muntiacus; species Muntiacus reevesi. The sequence continues at coordinate 125,424,073 of NC_089271.1, read as the reverse complement.
CAACAACATGAGGTCTAATTGTTAACTATAAACACAGTGTTGTCCAGCAGGTCTCTAGAACTTTTCCATCTTGCATAATTGAAACTTCATAGCCTTATTTTAAATTAACATATTAATTTGTTTTTTTTTTTTTACACTTCTGTGCCCCAGTGTTGGAGGCCCCTTGTTCCAGACTCCTCTCATGCCACCTGTTAAGCAAACCCCAGTCCTCTCCAATGTCTTTCCTCCTATTCAGAGCCACAGTGCATCTCCACCTTGGCTCAGGGCCTGTGGCCAGGTGTCCGAGACAGAGCTCTGGCTTAGAGGGATGCAGGGATGGGACTGCTTGAGGCCAGAATGGGGTAGTGAACGGCACATGCAAGGGGCATTAAGTCTTCTCCTGGGGCAGTGACGTGGGGCCCCAAGGTCCGAGATCAAAACAAGCCGAGCCCACCCATTCCACTGCACATGGCTGTGGCCAGTTGTTCCTCCCAGCAGTAGCCAGATGTCTAGACTTCGTCCTAGGAGACTGTCGCTGCCTGTACTTGAAGTCTCTCTGCCAAACAACAGGGCTCTGCTCTCTCGGAATCAGCCCAACTGCGAGCATCCTGCGATGAGGAAGCTGGCCCCCTTTACCCGAGCCCCTCCATTCGGAAACATTCTCTTTTCAACAGCATAGGGAACGCCTGCAGCCAGGGCCGAGGGCCAGACCCTGGTCCAGGTGCGTGGAATGTGAGGTTTCCCAGGAAGGCAAAGACAGGGTGCAGTTGGAGCGTGCAGGATGCACTTTGTGGCTTTGGGTGAGTGTGGAGGTATAAATGTGAGTACAGAGGGAGGGGTAGGGAGAGAGTGAGCTAGGATGCATTGATCAAGAGAGGTGGCCCAGAGGACCGCGGAATTAGTCTAATGGCGCAGCCTCCGCCACCTCATGCCCCAGAGGAAGCCAAGTCTCGAGGGATCTCGCGGGATCTCGGGAGTATACTGGGACTGGTAGGGCAGCCCTGGAATGAGAAACACTGGGCAGTGGTGGGTGCCAGAAGCCTCTGGTTCTGAACTCGTCCGCTAAGAGTTTGACTTACACCATTTATCAAGCAAACCCCATCCTCATCTATGCCTCACCCTCCCTCCACTCCCCCAGTCAGAGTGACTGTGTGGCGCCTGTTCCCAGGGGCCCCGAAGGTCGAGCAGGGGAGGGACCGCGGATGCCAGAACGGGTGAGTGAGCTGTGCATGTGATATATTCATATTAATATTTTAATATTAATCTGTGAACAACATTTGCAAAAAAAGTATGTGATAAGATATTCCCATGAGCCCTAAATAGAAGAGGCTGGGGGCAAATGACAGCTACAAGACCTGAGCAATCTGTGAAGGAATGAGCATAGAGAAACAATGGCTCATCTCACAGACCAGAAAATAGGAAGACCCTAAAATAGTCTGTGAACCAAAATACTCTACAGGTATTTACTAGAAAACACAGTGGACCAATTTGAGAAAAGCAAGTGGAACTAAAAATGGGTGCAAGTGATACTTGGTAAGGTTGATGGGGTTGGAGCATCTAGATACCATGAACTCGCAGAACTCGCAGCCCAAGCTCCCTTCCAGGATAGACGTACATGGAGAAGAGAGATGCCATTCTGCTCTCTATTCTTTCTTTTAATAACTTTGTTTGGGATTTTCCTTCTCGCATTTTATGTTACCCATTTTAAAATGAAATTAGTTTTTCTGAACTTGCAGAAGGAGGCATGGCTCAGCAGAATTTTTCTAATATCTCAAAGCTCACATCTGTTGTTTTGGCTGCTGCTGCTAAGTCGCTTCAGTTGTGTCCGACTCTGTGTGACCCCATAGACGGCAAACCCGCCAGGCTCCTCTGTCCCTGGAATTCTCTAAGCAAGAATACTGGAGTGGGTTGCCATTTCCTTCTCCAATGCATGCATGTGTGCTAAGTCGCTTCAGTCATGTCCGACTCTGTGCGACCCTATGGACAGCAACCCACCAGGATTCTCTGTCCACGGGATTCTCCAGGCAAGAATTACAGGAGTGGGTTGCCAGTTCCTTCTCCCTGTTGTTTTGGTGTGGTCTTCAAAAAGCAACTTGGTTTTTTATAGTTCTGGAGGCTGGAAGTTCAAAATCAAGGTGTCAGCAGACTTGGACTATGGGGGTGAGCGGGAAGCATCTGTTCCAGACCTCTCTCCTTAGCTTATGAATGGCCATCTTCTACCAGTTCCTCTTCAAATCATCTTTCATCTATGTATATCTCTGTTTCTGTGTACATATTTCTGCTTTTTATAAAGATACCAATCATATTGTATTAGGGCCCACCCTAATGACCTCATCTTTAGTAACATCTGCAGTGATCCTATTTCCAAGGTCAGTACCTATTTTGAGGTACTGGAGTCTAGTACTTCATCCTGTGAAATTTTAGGGGACACAATTCAACCCATAAGAGTCCTAAATACAGTTTTTTCTACCTAGATATGTGAATTTAAGACCAATTAAAATTCTTAACGCTCTTGGAACTCTTTTCTAGTATAGTGTGTAAACTAGATTTGAATCTCAGCCTTGCCACTTGTTAGCTGTGTGATATTAAGCAAGTTCCTTATCTGTGTCTCAGTTTTCCCATCTATAAAATGGGAATAATAATACCTATTGAATAAGAATATTATGAGGATTAAATGAAATAATATATGAAAATGCACTTAGAACAGTACTGGCTTCAGTTTATAAAATAATTCGTATGATTTTTTTCCTTTTTCAGAAGTAACAGTGAAACCTAACTGAATAGTATTAAACAGGCAGTCTCTCTGAATAGTTGCCAAATAAAATACAAGCATATGGAAATGTGTAATTTTAGACAGGATTTCTACTAATATTCCTAATGGTTTTTAAAAAAATTATTTATTTTTTTAATTGGAGGCTAATTACTTTACAATAGTGTAGTGTTTTTTGCCATACACTGACATGAATCAGCCATGGGTGTACAAGTGTCCCCCATCCTGAACCCCGCTCCCACCTCCCTCCCCATCCCATCCCTCAGAGTCGTTCCAGTGTACCGGCCCTGAGCACCTTGTCTCATGCATCGAACCTGGACTGGCAATCTATTTCACATATGGTAATATACATGTTTTAATGCTATTCTCTCAAATCATCCCACCCTAGCCTTCTCCCACAGTCCAAAAGTCTGTTTTTTACATCTGTGTCTCTTTTGCTGTCTCACATATAGAGTGATCATTAACATTTTTCTAAATTCCATATACATGCATTAATATACTGTATTGGTGTTTTTCTTTCTGACTTACTTCACTCTGTATAATAGGCTCCAGTTTCATCCACCTCATTAGAACTGATTCAAATGCATTCTTTTTACTAGCTGAGTAATATTCCACCTAATTTTTTTAATTTTTTTAAAGAGTGTTCATTTGGCTGATGGGAACATAGTGCTAAAGAAACAAAGTCTCTTTCTGGCTTTGTTTCTTTAGCACTATGTTCCCATCAGCCAAATGAACACTCTTTAAAAAAATTAAAAAAATTAGGTGGAATATTACTCAGCTAGTAAAAAGAATTGAGTTCTGTTCTACCTAGGGCAATTAGCTTCACATTATCTCCATAATTTAACTAGTTGAGTGAATCAGTTACACATCAATTGGTATGAATATCAACACTGAATATAACAAAGGCTTTAAAAGATAAACCAACTTTTCAGTTTTTAAAGTAATATCATCTCTTGGTGCTACTTGTTTTCCAAAGAAGAAAAAAAAAGCATTCTTAATTTCTAAAGAAGAAAAAATTTAACTAGCAGTACATTAATTTGATTCCAGCAACTAAAATTTCTGTTGAATGTACCACAGTTTCTTTATAATTACAAGCATTGCGGTGTAGCTGCACCATCATGCTTTTTCTTCTGACTAATCATCTTCCTATACTGTAATCATATTTTCAGGATTAGTCTGTTGCTAAGAGTGATTTGTGTTGTTGATGTAATAGAATTACTGTGTGAATATAGCAAATTGGAGCTTTTCATTACAAACACAATCATAATTGATCATTTTAGCTATTGGTTAGGGTAACTTAAATTTAACTTGTAATTTCCACAAGTTGAATCAATGGAATGCATTTATTTTTAATTAAAAGGATGCAAAAATAAAATTAGGGGAAATGTGAAAATACAAACAATTTCATTTTAGGTACTGTATTATTTACCTATTGCTGTATAACAAATTACCCAGGATTTCACAGTTTAAAGCAATATACATTTATTATCTCACAGTTTCTATGGATCAGGAATCCAGATATAGTTTACCTGAGTCCTCTGCTTCAGGGTCTCTTACAAGCTTGCAATCAAAGTTCAGCTAGGGCTCGAGGCTCATATGAAGGCTCCAGTGTGGGAAGGATTCACTCTAAGCTCACTTACGTGGTTATTGACACATGTGGTAGGCAGAATAATGGGTCCCTAAAGAAGCCTGTGTCCTAACCCCTGGAACTTGTGAATATGTTATGTTACATGGCAAAAGGGAATTAAAGCGGCAGGTAGAAATTAAGGTTGTTAATCAGTCATTGTTAAGATAGGGATATCATCCTGGATTATCTGGGTGAGCCCAGTGTAAACATAAGAGGCAATAAAGGTGAAAGTGGGAGGCAGACGAGAAATCAGTGTGAGGTGATATAATGTGAGAAAGACATGGCTGGCCATCCATTGCTGAGTGACTTTGAAGATGCAAAGGATGGGCTGTGAGCCAAAAAATGTGGTTAGGTTGTCGAACCCAAGTTCCTGTGCCTGACACACAGTGAAGTCAAACAAACCAAAATGTAGGAGTTTGGAACAGAGAAAGATTTATTGTAGGGCTGAGCAAGAAGAACTGTGAATGGGTGGCTGAAACCTTTTTCCTAAAAACAGGAAAGGCTTTTGTACTTGGGAGGGCCCCACAGGGTTCTGCTTGATTTCGATTAGCCTCTAGAAACTGGAATAGGCAAGGGAATGGATTCTTCTCTAGAACCTCCAGAAGGGAATGCACCACTACTGATGCCTTGAGGTTAGCTTGATGAGATTCAATTCAAACTTCTGATTTCCAGAACTGTAAGATGATAAATTCTTAAGATAATATCTTAAACTGCTAAGTTGGTGATAACTTGTTATCGCAGCAGTAAGAAACTAATGCAGCAGAATTCAGTTCTTCAAGTATTATTGGAGTGAGGGCCTCAGTTCCTTGCTGGTGGTTGGCCGGAGGCCATCCTCAGTTCCTTGTGATATGGACCTCTTCAGCTTGATTCATCAGAACAACCACTCAAAAAGAGCAAAAACAAGAGAAAGCGAGAGAAATGGAAAGATGGAAGTCACAGTGTGTTTTGTAACCTAGTTACAGAAGGGACATCTCATCACTTACAGTGTATTCCATTTGTTAGAAGCCAGTCATAAGGTCCAGCCCACGGTGGAGGGGAGTGGACCACATAAAATTGTAGACTCAGAGAGACAGGGATCAAGGGACTATGTCAGAAGCTGCCTACCACAAGTACTGATACAAACAGTATCTTCATGTTTAAAACCATGTGGACTTCTGGCTAGCTCACTGTTCTTTATTTAGTTTTCCTTCTCATCTGCTATATTTTCATTAAAATATGTATGTATGTGGTATACAGAAATAGGAAGAGAATATGAATGAAATATTAAATGTTGTGATCTCTGGTGGAAGGATTTCAAGACCTTTGAAATGTTCTCTTTGAGTTTTACAATGAGCATGTTTTATATATAATCAAAATTAAAATTTTATGAAACTATTTGAAAAATTAAAAGATAAAACTCTCCACATTTGTGAATGCCTCATACTAATTTTGATATGCGCATTGGGTTCTTAAGTTTATTTTTATTGAAAGCAAGTTATATTCTACATTCATGAACCATATACCCCAACACTGTCTTTCTGTATAGAATAAATGGGTCATAGGTTTCATTGGAAAAATAATTAAAGGACTTAGAATGAATTAAAAATTTATTGTGAAAATATAGAAATCTCTCTTAACCTCTTATGAGAGATACAGAACAACAGAACTTTGAAATAATAAGATTGTTTTTTAAAACCATATGCATAAAGGTCTTACATGTGTCTGAGACCTTCACCTATTTTTTATGGAGTTTGTCATGCTCCTGGATAGTTCCATATTTAGACATATAGAAGTAAGTTTCAACTGAAGAAAAGCCATTTTTTCCCTGATTTGTTATAAGTAAGAAGATTTGTCATGACACTGAAAGTGAAGGATATGCTCTGAGGTTTCTCTGGAAAAAAAAAGACAACTTGGCAATGATTCAAATTGGACATCCTTTTGCTTTTATAAGAAAAGCAAAGTGAACATATTGATTTGATTTTCCCATAATAATGAGTTACACGACCAGTTAAAACACTAGCAAAGAATAATTCATATAGAATTACATTCTGTCCCTAGGAAAAATTGAGTGCCTTATAAAACTGCTTCGAGCTAAGATAATATGAAAAGAAAAACATAGTTTTCTGGAAAACATATTCACAACATGGTCTTTGTTATATTTCTCACTTTTAAAAGAAAGGTATAGTATCTGTTATTAGAGTGGAGGAACTCACCTTTTCTTCTGCCTGCAATTTGATTTTACATGTTGAATATGTTTGATTAAAATACTCTATAATTTTGTGTGCATGTGATCTCATATGAGAGACCAGTATTTTTGTGAAGTTTAAAGTCATAGCTTCTCCTGGCCAGAGAAAAGGTGACCAAATAAACAAATGACTGTCTGCTGTGGCATTTAACAAATCCACATAACATTCATTTTTCTTTTGATTCCTATTGTTGGCACTTGTAATGTTCTGTGAGATGTTAAAAGGACAAGATAAAATTAATAGTGTCTAATAATAATGATGAGAAAGGGACTGAAGGAATATTTGAAAATGTGTTTATCATCTACAGAATGAGAGACAACACATGATGTTGTAGGACTACTTTTGTTTTTACCTTTAAGAAAATAAGTGGAAACATGCATGAGATGTACCCAGTAAAGAGAACTATATATATTAGAGTATTTGTGTTCATTTATTGTTACCATTTTCTGTTAACTTTTGATATTTATAGCTGTGGCTTTGAGCTGCACAATACACATCATTTCTGGAAATCATTTGTTTATGTATAAATATATACACTTGTGTGATTACAATTTATGTTTTGATCATCTAATATTTAAGTACCCAAGTTTCATGATGATCGCATATTATGACATGTTTAGATATGCCAAACTATGCAATGATATATTACAGGATACCTTACTGCCTAGTGGCCATATAGCTACTTTCCCAGAAGCAGTGATAAACATGGTTAGGAATAGAACAGTGATTAATACCATCAATGACGTGATTATTGGAACCAGTCATTTTCTTCTAATTCATTTATTTTAATTGGAGGCTAATTACAGTATTGTGGTGGTTTTTTGCCATACATCGACTTGAGGTGCTTTTTAAAATTCTTTGTTTTGAGAAGTGGCCTGCCAAAACAACTTACAAGAAAGCTTGTTCAAGGGAATTTGTAAACAAATGATAGAAATTCAGCAATGCTTTGGTGATCCAATTTTTTGGTGATTAACATATTGTTTGCTATTTTAATGATTGAGTAGCCTAAAGACTATTATCTTATTAGGAATGTTCCTAAGGGGCTTTTTTCTTTGCAATAAAAAAAAAATCGTTTGTCAAAATGGGAAGTATTCAAAGTGATCATGCTTTTTAGCAGTTACCAAAGGAATAGAACATCTGAATTTCTGTAGCAAACTCAAATTTGCTCCCAGCAAATCAGTCTGCAACTGGGGATTCAGGTTCCATTTATCCAATTCTAAAATAAAAGTGAAAAAAAAAAAAACTGCTATACCCCTAGTTTTATTTTCATATGTGTGAGTACAACTACACAGATATTTTGAAAATATTCAGGTGAGATTTCCTTTCCCTTAATCTGTTAGTCAGCAGAGAGATATATAAATTTTCATCTAAATACTTGAAGTTTATCATGGAATTTATTTTTCTTTTTCCTTTAAAATACATGTTTCTACTACAAGTTTCAAATTTGTTTTATGCCAAAGCATTGTCAGCATATATATGTCATGTAAAATATTTAATATGAGGATTTGCAAACTTGTGGAGTTTTAATAGTCTCTCTTTTAAAATTATTGTTAAGGATGACCCTAAGTCCATAAGAGGATGTATAGCATATACATTTATTTTTAAGGGATGTTCAAAAGGGAAGGGATATATGTATACCAATGGCTGATTCATCTTGAGGTTTGACAGAAAGCAACAAAATTCTGTAAAGCAATTATCCTTCAATAAAAAAATAAATTAGAAAAAGAACACACACACACACAAAGTATTTACTTTGGAAGTTGGAAAGGACATTAAAGGTCATTGGATATCAGAACTTTCCAGTCCTATTTGCAACTTTCCTCAAAGTGATCATTTGGCTTCCAGGTATCCAAGTGAATAGTTTACTCCCACATCCTACCCAGGAATTTATAAGCTCTAGAGAAAGCAAGGTTTTTCCTTATACCAAGATGAAAGCTGACATGTGGCAACTTCCTCTCAACAGTTCCAATTTCTTTTTTTGGGGAGTTTACAGAAGTAAATCTAGTATCTTTCTGTTGACTTCTCTTTTTCAGATTAAACATTATAATTCCTTTACCTGTTCATCATATAAAATGGCTTTGAATTCTTTCATCATTTCGACTGCTTTCATATGAGCAGATTCTTAAATTATGGCTCACAGATTTGAACATCATACTCAGGTGTGATCTGAGGAAGATTATTGACTTCCATCTTCAAAATAATGTGCTGTATTAATATAACCTAAATTGTAACCCAATTTTTGAAGGCTAACTCATTTTGTGTTATTTTTAAACTAAAATGTCCAAATCTTTTCTATATTTTATTAATATATATTGTTGCTGAGTCATGTCTTTCCATTCTGCATTTGTAGAGTTGGTTTTTTTGAATCCAAATCCAGGACCTTATACTTATCTCTATAATTTTCATCTTGTTAGATTCCTCCTGTCATTTGCCAAACCTGTGATAATCCAAAGTGATTCTGATTTTTACCAACGAAAACATTTTCTTCTCCGCCCAGATTTGTGACATCTACCAATTTGCTAGATTTGCCATTCATATTTTCAGAGAATTCACTAATCAAATTATTAAACAGGCCAGAGACCAGATAACTTCTTTGGCATATTGTTGATTTCTTTTTGGGTTAACATTATTCCATTTTAGGTCAACGCTGTTTTGTTAAATTTCATCCTTGTTTTAGGCATTCAACTAGCTGTACATTCCCTTAACTTTAGCATCATCTGGAATTATTTACCCTTCCAGAAGAGAAAATTAAAATTAAAGTGAAGTGGATTATTTTTTGCATGACAAGTTTTCCTGTGGCTGCTATAGGATGTGGTTATGAAAGCATCAAGGTGGCACTCTACCTGTTAATTGTATTACCTTATGAAATCAAGTCAAACATCATTTATTGACTACTTACTCTAATCAGAGTACTCTGATAGACAAGTAGGGTACCAAGAAATAATTCTATGATCCTTTTTAATGAAACACATTGTATTTTCATGGTCACAGATTGCCCTATACCTCAATGTTAGCTGATCACCTTACAACTCCTGTTGCCCTGATCACAAGGAGGAATTTCTGTGAGAGATTATGAATGGCACATTATGAACACATCCTGTCAGAAACAGAAACCAAATCCCAAACTCTAATGTAGTCCTTTTCAATTTTTTTAACCACAGAAGATATACATTTTACATCAAGATCTAATATATATGTGTGTGTGAGTGTGGGTATATGAATATATGTTAATATGTGTGCACATAAGTATATGTACATATATATCATCATACTGCATATATGTGTATATAATGCCAAAGAAATATTTCACAGTATAGTATTTACTCTTTTTTGCTGGATTTGCCAAGCTTGTCTTATCTATTAAATTTTTAAAATTCGGTGACACTAAATTTCTCGTATGATGGTAGGTTTGCTATATCATCCTTAGTCTTGAAGTAGGGAGATATATACTCAAATGTAGCAGAGATATATATTCCTAGTCTAAGCACAGTGAGGATGTATAGTCCTCCATATTGTTTAGGCCGCCATCCCTTCTGTGTGATCTAAGATATGATTCTTTATAGACTAGGTTATTCCAAGGAGAATATTTATCCGTCCAGCCTCTTTTGGAGAATGAGAGATGTGAACAGAATACTGGAGGCAGGATACAATTGAACATTTATTAAGAGACAATTATGTACCAGTTACTGTTTAAGATATTTTACAAATTTGCTTAATTTGACCTTCAAAAAGAAGTGAGGATCAGAGACTATAGTAATCTGCCTAAGGTCACTAAATTCTTTTATCTAAGAAGCCTGAATTTAGGCCCCAAAGTCTTTCTGACTTCAGAGCCTGTATACACTCTACTATGCTGCATTCACTTCCACTTTAAAATCTGATTTGCTTTTATGGATTTGAACTGCCTTTTCCTTTCCACCCAATTCATCAAAACTTCAGTTGCCTTTCAAGCAAGATTTCTTATTTGCAATACAAATTGTTGTACTCCAAGTCCCTTCTGTATTCTTTATTTGAAATTCAGATTTGTATGGTGGTTAATAGCATAGGCTAGAAACTTTGGAGCCAGATATCTTGGGTTTGAATCTTGGCCTTTCCACTTTGTTAGCAGTGTCAACTTGGTTAAGTTATCTAGCCTCTCAGTGCCCAAATTTTCTCATCTGTAAAAATAAGATATTAGTAGGTACCTCACTAAGGTTCATATGAGGATTAAAATGAGTGAGTAAACGAAAGTAAAAAAATAAATGGAAACGGTAGCATACTTTATTTGGGGAGCTCCAAAATCACTGCAGATGGTGACTGCAACCATGAAATTAAAAGACACTTGCTCCTTGGAAGAAAAGTTATGACCAACCTAGACAGCTATTAAAAAGCAGAGACATTACTTTGCCAACAAAGGTCCATCTAGTCAAGGCTATGGTTTTTCCAGTGGTCATGTATGGATGTGAGAGTTGGACCATAAAGAAAGCTGAGCGCTGAAGAATTGATGCTTTTGAACTGTGGTGTTGGAGAAGACTCCTCAGAGTCCCTGGGACAGCAGGGAGAACCAACCCATCCATGCTAAAGGAAATCAGTCCTGAATATTCATTGGAAGGACTGATGCTAAAGCTGAAACTCCAATACTTTGGCCACCTGATGTGAAGAGCTGACTTATTTATAAAGACTCTGATGCTGGGAAAGATTGAAGGCCTGGGGGAGAAGGGGATGACAGAGGATGAGGTTGTTGGATGACATCATTGACTCAATGGACATGAGTTTGAGTAAGCTCTGGGAGTTGGTGATGCATAGGGAAGTCTGGCGTACTGCAGTCCATGGGGTCGCAAAGGGTCGAACACAACTGAGCGACTGAATTGAAAGTAAAGCACTTAGATGGTATAGTGGCTTGCACATAGTACTCTATAAGTGTTAGTTATTATAAATGTCCTGCTGCTGCTGCTGCTAAGTCGCTTCAGTCGTGTCTGACTCTGTGCAACCCCGTAGACGGCAGCCCATAGGCTCCTCTGTCCCTGGGATTCTCCAGGCAAGAATACTGGAGTGGGTTGCCAGTTCCTTCTCCAGGGGTTCCTTCTTATGTGGTCTGAAATTCTAGCTGTTAGTTACTAATGCGAAATACAAAGAGAAGGAGGGGACTCTATCTCCAGAAGGACTCAGTAACTAACTCAAGTTACTAGGAAACTGTGTATTGTCTTGTTCTCTGACACTAAACCAGACTTAGATATATTTGATTAAACGGGGAACTGGTAAAGGATGGAGAGGTGTGCACTAGCAAGAGGAGGTGTGGTGCACTGCTTCCAGCCCTGCTTCAACCACAGGGCTGTTTGCCTCCTCCACTCTTCAAGGCAAAATTAGCAATCTCCCTCCCCCTTATGTGTGCATCCTAGATTATGAACCCTAATCAAAGTCAATGCCTAAATAGTCAGTTTGAACCAAATAACTGAGAGTTGACTGTATTATTCCCATCTTAAATGTGAGGAAGCTTAAAAAGGCTAAGTAATTTGCCTTATATCAGGGTGGTTATGTGTGGCATTATTGACATTTTGGCCCAGGTAATTCTCTGTTTTCAAAGGGCTATCTTGTGCGCTGTAGGATGTTTAATATCATACATCGTCTTTATAAAGTAGTTGCTAGTTGCACTTACCAGCTGTGAAAACCAAAAATGTCTCTACCCATTGCCAAACATTCTGGGCACTTGAGGATAGGTTATAAAATTATCTCCTGTTAAGAATCACTGCCTTAGGTCATAAGCTTGTAAAGTGGGAGCCGAGATTCAAACTTTACTCTACTGTTTCAAAATCCCATGATTTTCAACATTATGTGAAACTGTACCTATAAAATGTGACACAGATATGCCCTGAATGGCCAGGCCGAATAAGAGAGTGCATGTTATGGGAAGTCAGGTGTAGGGGGGCCAAACTTAACCCAGCTCACAATGACTGTGAAACTCATTATAAACAGCTTCTTATGTTAGGGCTTCCCACTGCTAAGGGAAATGTAACATGTGTGAGGCCTTGAAGCCCTTTCTGAAGTGAGTTAGAAGAGCTTCCAGAGCAGGGACACAAATGTGCAGGTGGTAGAAGAGAAGCTTCAGGACATCAGGCTCTTTAACACTTGCTTCAGTGCCCCAGAGCACTGGAAGTAAGTATGCAAAATTTTGATATGGACCAACATGACTGGATACACGCAATCTATTTTATGTTCACTCACAAGAGTGAAGGTACTAGAGGAACTGGGCAGATGTCTTTAAATTTCTTTGAAGATGGTATGGATCTGAAATTCTCTAGTAAATGTACTTCGTTCCCAGAGACAGTTATATTCGACATCCCCTTCCGGTCCTTGAAAAACTTTAAAGAACAAAACAAAAACAGAAAGAAGGCAAATTTTAGAGCCTGGAACCCTGCATCTAGGCATCTTCCACATGATTTACTGCTCACAGTGCAGGATACAAATAATGGCCATGCCAGCATGTGAAAGCTTAAAATACATCCTAATAAAGATCACATTGTGAGCATTTCAGAGTAGAATAAAATGCAATCAGGATTTAAATGTGGCTAAAATAATAGCTCCTTGGATTCAAACACATTGATTAATGCCAGAGACACTTATGAAATGCTGCTGTCTGGCCATCAATGTTATTTTTCTTGTGGAACACTTTGTAGTAAAAGCAATAAAAGAGGACTAATAAACTAAGAAAAGAATCCCTTATTCTATAAAATTAACATGACTCAGGTGAAGTGCTTTAGTTACAGATGATCTATGTTCCAAGATTGACAGGTTATCAGCATAACTTACTTTGAAATATGCATGCTTCCAGTATTTCTGAAATATTCACCTTTCACAGCATATTCTCTTGCTTTTCTCATGTCTGCATATAAATGTAAATTTTGTGCTTACTGTATACTCAGCTTTTTTTTAAAATTTGAGGAGCCAAAATTAGCTTTGAAGATGTCACTCATATCATTTGAAGAGGAAAATGTGCCTAAATTTAAAAAGAACACTGAAGCAACTTATAAGCATTGCTTACTTTAGTTTTGTAAGTTAAGATGGTAGTTCTGCAAACACATGTCTCCAAAGGCTGGCAAGAGACTTCGTCACGAGTTAGTCATAAGAGTACATGGCAAATACTCTTTATTACTCTACTTTGTCTGAAACACAAAACAATAAGAAGCACAACAAAATAAAGCCCGCTGTGTGCATCCCTCATATCTCCTGTATACCCTCTCTTTCTCGTGAAGCAAGAGTTGTTAGAGAGCAAGCAGAAACTTGCTTGTACTCATAAAAACATGTATGCATTGCTAAGAATTAATTGAAGTTGATAAAGCTGTTCACTTGTTGCTCTTTTCAAATAGCACTTTGATGTAGCTAATGTAGTAAGAAAAAATGCTGGTCATGATAAATTTCAGCATACTAATGTAGCACTAACTATACCGTATCTTTACTAACTATAAAAATCTTCCCAGTATTACCATTGTATAGCAGAAAGATGAAGAGCTTGGGAAGTAATACCTAGATGCTAACCTTGACTTTGTGTCTGTTTATACTTTTACTCCACTTCTATTATTTGTAACATAAAGTGTGATAAAGACAAAATGAGGAATGTAGTGGAAATAAATAAAGGGAATATTGTAGGAACAAAACAATCAATAGCTTCTATTTATAAAATTATTAATTCAAGAATAGGTTTGGTCTGTTGTAGTACAGTAGGAAGACTGCTAGACTAAGAACTAAGAAACCTGGAGTCTAGCTGTGGTTCTGTCATTAACTAGTATGTGATTATAAATAATTTAATTAGTCTTTCTATGACTCAGTTTCTTTATCGTTAAAGTGAAGCATTGGATCAGATGATTTAGCTCCAAGTTTCCTTCCCCTCAAATATATTACATTTCACTGACTTTGGCTTATATAGGAAGACCAGGTCTTGGCCATAGCCAGCTAAATACTACTTTATTACCATTCATTATGAAATTACTACTAGAATTTAAAAGAGTTCTTTAAAAATTAGTCCAGTATATTTGAAATTTAAAGTGTTTAGCATGGTGCTCATTGGTAAAAGCTAAGCATAGCAGTTCAGGCAGTTAAGCTAGTGCACATGCCCTTTTAAAATTTGTTATATAAATGAAGATGACCTCTGTATATTGGCCCCTAGGTTTATTCCTACATAGCAGACTTAGCCCAAATGCCCTCTGGCACCAACTCAAATTTTTACACATCTGATTGTTTTAAACATACCCAAATAAGCAGATTTTTAGCCATTTAGAGTCTATCTACCCGATTTGAATACCCAGTGAAACTGCAAGACATCTGTTAGCCACAGATAAGATAAAAACTGTGACTCTAAAGACTTCGAACCACTGCTGCCCTTCAGAGGTCTCTGTGCTGCTGAGCTGCATTGCTTAGATATGTGGGCCTCATCTCTGATTCCGCCTCCTTCTGGAGCTCCCTTGCCCACATTCCCTTCTGGATGGTTGTTCAGTCGCTAAGTCATGTCTGACTTTGCGACCACATGCAGGAGGGCAAGGCAACCCACTCCAGTATTCTTGCCTGGAGAATTCCAGGACCTGGCGGACTATGGTCCATGGGGTTGCAAAGAGTCAGGCACAACTGAAGCGACTTAGCATGCATGCACGGACTGTAGCACGACAGGCTTCCCTGCCCTTCTCCATCTCCTAAAGATTGCTCAAACTTATGTCCATTCAATCAGTGATGCCATCCAACCTTCTCATCCTGTATCACCCCCTTCTCCTCTTGCCCTCAATTTTTCCGAGCATCAGGGTCTTTTCCAATGAGTCGGCTCTTTGCATCAATTGGCCAAAAAGAGTCTTCTCCAGCACCATAGTTTGAAAACGTCAGTTCTTTGATGCTCAGCCTTCTTTGTGGTCCAACTCTCACATCTGTACATAACTGCTGGAAAAAACATAGATTTGACTATTATAGACCTTTGCCTGCAAAGTGACATCTCTGCTTTTTAATACGCTGTCTAGGTTTTTCATAGCTTTCTTCAAGGAGGAAGCGTCTTTTAATTTCATGACTGCAGTCACCATCTGCAGTGATTTTTGGAGCCCTCCAAAATAAAACTGCCACTGTTTCCACTTTTTTCCCATCTATTTGCCATGAAGTGATGGGACAGGATAGCATGATCTTCGTTTCTTGAATGTTGAGTTTTGAGTCAGCTTTTTTACTCTCCTCTTTCACTCTCATCAAGAAGCTCTTTAATTCCTCCTCATTTTCTGCCATTAGAGTGGTCTCATCTGCATATCTGAGGTTATTGATATTTCTCCTGAGAGTCTTGATTCCAGCTTGTGATTCATCCAGCCCAGCATTTTGCATGATGTACTCTGCATGTAAGTTAAATAAACAGGGTGACAATGTACTCCTTTCCCAATATGGAACTAGTCTATTGTTCCATGTCTATTCTAACTGTTGCTTATTGATCTGCATACAGGTTTAGCAGGAGGCAGGTAAGGACGTCTGGTATCCCCATCTCTTTAAGAATTTTCCACAGTTTATTGTGACCCATACAGTCAAAGACTTTGGTGTAGTCAATGAAGCAGAAGTAAATGTTTTTTCTGGAATTCCCTTGCTTTTTCTATGATCCAACTGATGTTGGCAATTTGATCTCTAATTCCTCTGCCTTTCCTAAATCCAGCTTGAACATCTGGAATTACTCAGTTCACATACTGTTGAAGCCTAGCTAGAAGGATTTTGAGCATAATCGTGCTAGCATGTGAAATGAGTGCGATTGGATGATAGTTTGAATATTCTTTGGAGTTGTCTTTCTTTGCGATTGGAATGAAATATAACTCTTTCCAATCCTGTGGCCACTGCTGAGTTTTCCAAATTTACTGGCATATTGAGTGCAGCATTTTCACAGCATCATGTTTTAGGATTTGAAATAGTTCAGCTGCAATTCCATCACTTCCACTAGCTTTGTTCATAGTAATGCTTCCTAAGGTCCCCTTCACTTCACACTCCAAGATGCCTGGCTTTATGTGAGTGATTATACCATTGTGGTTATCCAGATCATTAAGACCTTTTTTATATAGTTCTTTTGTGTGTTCTTGTCACCTCTTCTTAATCTCTTCTGCTTCTGTTAGGTCCTTACCGTTTCTGTCCTTTATTGTGCTCATCTTTGAATAAAGTGTTCCCTTGGTATCTCCAATTTTTTGGAAGAGATCTCTAGTCTTTCCCACTCAATTGTTTTCCTCTCTCTCTATATATATATTTTCTTCTTCTTCTTCTTCTTCTTTTTTTTTTTTTGCATTGTTCACTTAAGAAGGCTTTCTTATCTCTTTTGCTATTCTTTGGAACTCTTCATTCAGCTGGGTGTAAATTTCCCTTTCTCCTTTCCCTTTCTTTTCTCTTTTTCTCAGCTATTTGTAAGGCCTCCTCAGATAACCACTTTGCCTGGATGGTAGCCATGCACCAAACCCTTGGGCAGTCTCATGTTGTGAGGAACTTCCAGCATGCATGCTAACCTGTCATTGTGTTACACAAATAAAGCTTGCATGTGCAACTGCCATATGTGGAAATTAAAAACACTTGATGGAAGAAGTTTCTAAAATAGAGATCCAAATAAGAAACCCTAATTAATATTATTAAATGCTTATAACTAAGGAACAATAAAACTACTATAAATAAAAACTTGTAGAATGCAGAAAAAGCAGTATTTGGAAGGACATATATAGTCTAAAATGAATGTATTGAGAAGAGATATTGAAAATTACTGAGGCAAGCATTCACTTAGAAAATTTGGACAAGTACAGTATAAAGCCAAAAAAAAAAAAATAGAGAAGAAACACATAGGTAGAAAAGCAGATTAATTCAAAGAAAAGACAGAGAAAGAAGCAATAGAGGGGATAAAAAATGAAATACTAAATATTTGAAATAATTATTAAGATATAGGAACTTCTGGCAATATTGTTGAGCAAATAGAGGGCATAATTAAATAGTATTAGTATGGAAAACAGGCCATTGTATTGCTTTGATAGGAACTTTTGAAGCTATAATATTAATATTAGTAACTATTTCACTAGATAAGAAAACAAAGATGAAATGGAAAAACTTCTAGGTAAATATGCATTAACAAAATTAGATCAATTTACTCAGAATAATCCTGCAAACATTAAATATGCTGAATTAACTTTATTAACCTATTTCTCCAAAGTACTAGGTCCAGAGAGTGTAAAAATGCATGTTTTGTAAACCCTTCAGGAACAGATAATTCCTTTCTTTATTCTAACAGCTCCAGAGAATAGAAAAAAAAGAGTGTTTCTCTTTATTTTATGAGAAATTTGTAACCTGGATACACAATATTGATAAGAATAATAAAATAAAGGGCAATAATAGGCAAATATCAGAAACATACATGCAAAAATACTGTGTTGTATATTAGCAAATATAATCTGGCAACATATTTTTAAAAAGTAACTCAAATATGGTTTCATATTAGGGAATCTATTAATGAAATTAACAGAAGGAACAAATAGTATCATCTTAATAGATACAGAAAAAGCTTTTTAATAAAATTAATATCTAATCATAACAAGCTATAAATGCACTGGGAAGACCCAGAGGGTTTGGATGGGGAGGGAGGCAGGAGGGGGAATCGGGATGGGGAACACATATAAACCCATGGCTGATTCATGTCAATGTATGGCAAAAACCACTACAATATTGTAAAGTAATTAGCCTCCAACTAATAAAAATAAATGGAAAAAAAGAAAAAAAATACATCCAAAAAAAGATGAATTAAGTATCTATATAAAAATCTAAACAAATATTCAGACTAAATATTGAAACTAATCAGCAATATTGTCAGACCTAATATTAATATATACAAAAGTCAATAGTGATGCTACACACCAGCAGCAGCAACTTGAAAATGCAACTGAAATTAAAAAGATCATATTCTCAAAAAATTCATGAGGTAACTAGTCATAAATCTAACAACTGATGTATAAGAACTATTTAGAGAGCATTATATTTATAAATTTATTGTGTCCAAAGTATAGTGTAAATTAAAGATACATAATGGTGGAAGGCAAGAACTCAATATTGTCAAGATACTGATTCTCATCAAATTTACTTACAAATTTAGTGCAGTTACACTCAATGACAGCTAGTTTTTTCACAGATTCATGGAAAAATGGTGAAGAATTATCAAAACAATTTGAGGAAAAAGAGCAGTCCATTTTATCCACTAGTTTCTAAGGCATATTATAAAGATACCAAAAAAAGTGTGATATTGGAGAGAGGGAGGGAGAAGGAGAGAAGGAGGTAGGGGAGAGAGAGGAGAAATGGACCAATGAAACAGAAATGTACATGGTTAAGAAATTGGTATATGACAAAAATGGCATTTAGATTGGGAGAAAGAAGGGACTAATCAATAAAAAGTTTGGGAATAAAACAAAGTTTTAGAAGTAATTAGTGTTCTTTATTCATCTTAGTAATTATCCCAATTTGATTAATTAACAGAAAGCTACTTCTTGATTGTTCAGAGGACTTATCAGAGTTTTGCATTAATTTTCATTTTTCTTCTTTCTCCTTTCCTCTTGGTCTATTTTTGGGGGTAACAGTTGATCTTTAGAGCAGGGAAAGGAGAAAGCACTCAAGTTCCAGCATACTGGTTGGAAGAAGGTTGAAATTTTTAATTAAAGTTCTGTTTAG
The DNA here is from genome assembly GCF_963930625.1 of Muntiacus reevesi. Classification (NCBI taxonomy): domain Eukaryota; kingdom Metazoa; phylum Chordata; class Mammalia; order Artiodactyla; family Cervidae; genus Muntiacus; species Muntiacus reevesi. The sequence goes on along the minus strand of NC_089271.1, from coordinate 125,404,815 downwards.
GAAAACTTCCACTTCCTGTGGCAGACTAGCTAATGCAGACCAACTTGTCTACTGAGAACACCTGAACAAAATATTTTACAGAATCTGTTGGAAGATATCTGACATCTGTTACCAACAAAGGTCTGTCTAGTCAAAGCTATGGTTTTTCCAGTAGTCATGTACAGATGTGAGAGTTGGACTATAAAGAAAGCTGAGTGCCGAAGAATTGATGCTTTTGTTCTGCGATGTTGGAGAAAACTCCTGAGAGTCTCTTGGACTGCAAGGAGATCCAACCAGTCCATCTTAAAGGAAATCAGTCCTGAATATTCATTGGAAGGACTGATGCTGAAGCTGAAACTCCAATACTTTGGCCACCTAATGTGAAGAACAGATTCATTAGAAAAGACCCTGATGCTGGGAAATATTGAAGGCGGGAGGAAAAGGAGATGACAGAGGATGAGATGGTTGGAAGGCATTACCAACTCGATGGACATGAGTTTGAGTAAGCTCTGGGAGTTGGTGATGAACAGGGAAACCTGGCATGCTGTAGTCCATGGGGTCGCAAAGAATCAGACACGACTGAGCGACTGAACTGTACTGAATTTAGCTTTTTGATTTTGGAAAAGTTGTTGAGATCCTGAGAAGTTGAACACTGTTGATAGGGGTATCTAGGGCTCACCATGGAGTGGGAAACTTTGTAAATCCTTTATGCTTTAGATTGAGACTCCAAAGGATCATAATCTAGACTAAGGGTCAGATAGACATACTCTGGCACTATCAAGAAATTAAAGGTATGCCTCATATAATCTCAAACTCTGCCTGGATTATGTTGATCTACATGATTAGTTGACTAGTTCCTTTCTCAGAAGCAAATGCAAATCCTTTATGGAGGAAGATAACATTATCTTAGGTCTCAGTGTATTTTTTATGATGTTAATATGCAGTAGTCAGTCCACAATATAAAACAAACTAGATACATGAAGATAATGAGACAGGATGACCAAAACCAAACAAATGAACAAAAAGAAAACAATACACAACAAAGATAAAAACACTGAAAATTCTGATCATAGAATTCTGAAAACCAAACTTTAAAGTAACTGCCCATAAGATCAAGGATTATAAACAAAACATAAACAGAAACGTAAAAGCTATAAAAGAAATTTATAACCCACATAAGAATTTTTAAAATAAAAAAATACAATTAATGAAATTAAGAACTCAATGGGTAGGTTTAAGAGATTAGACTCATACAAAGAGTTATGTAGGGAAATGGAATGTTTTAGAGTAAATATCTAGACTGAAGCAGAGAGAAAAACTAATTTGTAAGACATATACAAAAAGAATGTAAGAGCGTAAGGGGTATAAGAGAAGTTCTAAAACATATGGTAGTATAGTCTTATGTTGAAAAGAGAAAGAAAATGAAGTAGAAGCAATCTTTGAAGTGATAATAGCCAAGGATTTTCTAAAACTGATGAAAAGCATTAAGCCATAGATTTCATTTCTTTCTTTTTCTCTCTTTCTTTCTTTCTCCCTTCCTTTCTTTAACTCTTCAATTTATTTTTTATTTAAGTATAGTTGATTTACTGAAATGTTCATTTTAAAATGGTCAATTGTGTTATGTGACTCTCACCTCAATTTTTTAAAAAAATCCATCTTGATTATCCTTCTCTTTCATCTTGATTTTCAGAGTTCCCCTCATATGCTTTTTTAAAAAGATTGAAGTATATTTGATTTAAATATGGTGTTAGTTTCAGATGTACAGTAAAGTGACTCACTTTAATCACTTTAAAGTGATTCAATCAGATTATTTTCCATTATATATTATTATAAGATATTGAATATTGTTCTCTGTGCTATATAGTAAATCCTTGTTGCTTATCTAGTCTATGTATAGTAGTTTGTTTCTGTTAGTTCTGTGTTTCTATTATATCCCTGCACCCCTTTTCCCTTTTGGTAAGCATAAGTTTGTTTTCTGTCTGTGAATCTGTTTTTATTTTATAAATAAGCTCATTTGTATTATTTTTGTAGGTTTCTTATATAGTGATATCATATAATATTTTGTCTTTATCTGTCTGATTTCACTTAGTATGATAATCTCTAGGCCCATCCATGTTGCTGCAAATAGCAATATTAATGTCTTTTTTATGACTAATATTCCATTGGTTATATATATGTTATCCATCTAGTCATTTGTTGATGGACACTTAAGTTGCTTCCATTTCTTGGCTTTTGTAAATAGTGCCACTATGAGCACTGGGATACAGGTATCTTTTTGAATTAGAGTTTTTGTCTTTTCTGGAACTATGCTCAGGAGTGGGTTTGCTGGGTCATGTGATAACTCTCTTTTTAGTTTTTTAAGGCACCTCCATAGTGTTTTCCTGGAGAAGGAAATAGCAACCCACTCCAGTATTCTTCCTGGAGAATCCCATGGACAGAGGAGCCTGGTGGGCTACAGTCCACGGGGTCGCAAAGAGTTGGACATGACTGAGCGACTTCACTTCACTTCTTCACTTCATAGTGTTTTCTATACTAGCTGCACCAGTTTCCCACCAGCAATGCAGGAGGGTTGGTTCTCTTTTCTCTATATTTTTTCCAGCATATATTGTTTGTAGGCTCTTTGATGGTGGCCATTATGACCAGTGTGAGGTAATGCATCGTTGTAGTTTTGGTTTGTACAACTCTAATAATGAGTGATGTTGAGCATCTTTTCATATGCCTGTTGGTCATCTGTATGTCTTCTTCGGAGAAATGTCTATTTAGGTCTTCTGCCAATTTTTGATTAGGTTATTTGTTTATTTTGAAATTGAGCTATATCAGCTGTTTGTGCTGAATTTATTTTGGAAATTAAACCCTTGTTGGTCACATGTTTGCAAATATTTTCTCCCAGTTCATAGGTTTTCTTTTCATTTTGTTTGTGGTTTCCTTTGCTGTGTATGGTCAATTGATTTTTGACAAGGGTGCCAAGACAATTCAATGGGGTAAAAAGTAGTCTTTTCAACAAATGGTGCTGGAATAACTGTTTGTCCACTTGTGTAAGAATGAATTTTGATTCCTGTCTCACACCATAGACACAGACTAACTCAAAATGGATCTAAATGCAAGAGCTAAAGCTATGAAATTCTTAGAAGAAAGCAGGTGTAAATATGACCTTGGATTAGCTCATAGTTTTTTTTTAAGTTATGACACTGAAAGTACAATCAATGAAAGAAAAAATTGATAATTGGACTTTATCAAAATTGAAAATTTGTATCCTTCAAAGGACATTGTCAAGAAAGTGAAGACAACCTATAAAATGATAGGAAATATTTGCTTATGATTTATATGAAGAGGGATTTGTACCCAGAATATATAACAAACTCATATTTTAGTTACCAAGATACAAACAATCCAATTATAAAGTAGACAAAAGATTCCAATATACTTTTCTTCAAAGAAGGTATACAGATGGCCAATAAGTACATAAAAAGGTATGCAACATCATTAGTTGTTAGGGGAATACAGATTTTTAAAAAATGACAATAAAGAATATTGGTGAAGATGTCATAAACTTGAGCCCTTATACATTGCTGCTGGAAATGTAAAGTGGTGCAGATGCTCTGGAAAACAGTCTGGCAGTTCCTCACATGGTTAAACAGAGTTACCCTCTATGTTCCAGAAATTCCACTCCTAAGTTTATACCCAAGAAAAATGAAAACATACATCCACAGAAAAATTGTACACAAATATTCATAGCAACATTATTCATAATGGTGGAAATATGCCAACAACCCGTGTCCAGCAGTTGATGAGTAGATAAATGTAATTAGTGTATCCATACAATGGGTTAATGTTCAGCCATTAAAAAGGAATGAAGTACTGATGCATGCTACAACATGGATGAACCTTGGAAAACATGTTAAGTGAATGAAGCCAGCCACAAAAGTTACCTCTGTGTTTCCATTTATATCATGTCCAAAACAGGCAAACCCATAGGTACAGAAAATAGATTTGTTGCCAGATGGTTGGGAGAGAGAGAATTGGGAATGACTGCTAACAAATATGAGACTTCAGTTTAAGGTGATAAAAATATTCTGCGATTAGATCGTGGTAGTTGCACAACATTAGGAATTGCTAAAAGCCACTGAAGTGTACACCTTAAAATGGGTAAATTTTATGGTATGTGACTTATGTTTCAATAAAAATTCAATTTTTAGAAGTCCATGCAATTTCAACTAAATATAAGAAGATTTTAAGTGGAATGTGACAGATTCTAAGATTTACTATTGAAACACTAAGGGCCAAGAATAGTACAAAAATATTGAAGAAGAAGAATTTCAGAGTATTTGGTCTACCTGATATCAGTGTCCATTTTAAAGCTACAGTAATGAAGAGAGTGTAGTATTGGCACTGGATTGGATAGCTAGACAAATGAAACATAATAGAGTAAAAAAAAAAGACCTTCACATGTATGGACAAGGGAGACTGCAGAGCTGTGTGGAAAAGAGTCTTTTTAATAACTGTTGCTGGGTCAATTGGATATTCCTATGGAAGAGAAAGTAAACTTGGCCTCTCACAACATATATAAATGCATGTAAAAATCAAAGACAAAACAACAAAATGTCTTCAGGATAACATAAGACTATCTACATAAACCTCAGTTAGGAAAAGATTTATTAAAGAGGACTGAAAAGCACTGATTATAAAGTAAAGGCTTTGTAAATATACACGTTTAATAGTCTATAGATAGAGCCAAGACACAGAGTGGAAAATGCCGTTTATAATATACATAACTGATAAAGGATTCATATCCAGAACATATAAAGAACTTGTACTAATCAATAAGAAAAAAATAGACAACCTAATAAAAAATAGGTGGGGATTTAAACCAATATTCACATAAGAAGACATTCAAATAAACAATAAAAATGTGTAAACATGTTCTTCATTAGTAATTAGGAAAATGAAAATTAAAAGCACCACAAGATTTACTACCAGAATGACTGTAATGAAAATGATGAAGAATACCAGATATTGGCAAGAACATGGAACAACTAGTACTGTGCTAATTGGACTGTAACTTGGTACAAGATCTTTGGAAAATAATTTGGCAGCATCCACTAAATTTGTACATATTCATGACACCCAAGATTCTCACTTTTTGATAAATACCCTGGCTGCAACACAGGAGACCCAAGTTCAGTTCTTGGATCAGGAAGATCCCCTGGAGAAGAAAAAGGCAGCCCTCTCCAGTATTCTTGCCTGGAAAATTCCATGGACAGAGGAACCTGGCGGGCTACAGTCCATGAAGTCACAAACAGTTGGACAGACTGAACAACTAACATTAATACTAAAGAAATATGTGTACATTTGCCCCAAGAAAGATATATAAGAATGTTCATAGCAGCATTATTTGGAATATTCCTAAATTCAAAAGAATCCAAGTGTCCATCAGGATGAAGAAATTATGTTATGGTCACACAATGAATAGTATGTGATGATGAAAATGAATGAATCATAGCTACATGTAACCAATCAATCACATGGGTGGCTTTTACAAATATATGTGTGCATGAAACATGCCAGGTGCAAAAGAATATATATTGTTTTAATCAATTTATATGTAGTCTCCAAATATGCAAATCTTTCTATGATGGTTAGAAATTAAAGGACAGGGAAGCCTGGTGGGCTGCAGTCCATGGGGTTGCAAAGAGCTGGACATGACTGAGCGACTGAACAACAAAAATTCAGTGAAGAATGAAGAAGTAGTAATAGGGATGGAGTAGGATTTAGAGAGCATTCTGGGATAATGACCTCAGCTGGCTAGGAGTTCCATAGATGTTCACTTTGTGAAAACTCATTTCAGTTATTCATTTCCATTTTGTACACTCTTCTGTAGGAGTTTTATACTTCATGATAAAAATAAATAAAAAAAAGAACAATCCAGCTTCTGCATATACAGCCCAAAGAATTGAAAGCAAAATCTCAAAGAGTTATTTGTACACCAATGTTCATAGCATTATCCACAATAGCCAAAAGATGGAAACAACTCAAATGTCCATCGGTGGATGAAGGAGTAAACAAAATGTAGTGTATACATACAGTGGAATATTATTCAGTCCTAAAAAGCAAGGAAATTTTGCTACATGCTGCAACTTGGATGAACCTTGAGAACACTATGCTAAGTGAAATTAGCTGATCACAAAAAAAATGCTGTATGATTCCAATTATGTAAGGTATCAAAATAGTCAAACTCAATAGGAAAAAAAAAGGTGGTTGTAAGGGCCTGGGGGAAGAGGGATATGGAGAGCTGTTGTTTATAGGTATAGAGTTTCAGTTTTGCAATATGAAAAATTTCTGGAGATGAGTTGCACAATATGAATATATTAATACCTTAATACCTCTAAAGTATGTAATCAAAGTGGTTAAGATGGTAAATTTTATGTTGTGTGTATCTTACCACAATCACAAATTTTAAAATTAAAAAAAATTTTTTAAATGGCATCATTGGAAAAACTGGTGAAATCTAAAACATGGAGTTTAGCTAATAGTAGCCTACCAAATTTAATTTCTTAGGTTTAGCTAATAGTAGCATACAAAATTTAATTTCTTAGTTTTGATAGCTTTACTATGGCTTTGTAAGATAAAACAAGCTGGGCAATGGCATTAAATAGAACTGTGTATTATTTTCACAAACTTTGTGTTAAGTCTAAAATTATTTCAAAATAAAAAGTAAAAAAAATTTAAAATATATAGTTGATGAGTTTCCATGCCAAATAGGAGGACAAGCTTGAATTTACAGAGCTAGATAGTTTGAGTACCAAAACGTCTTTTCCATTTTGGCTTTTCCCCTTCTGTTTTCCTTAAACAATGACCAAAGGTTCTGAAATCCGAGATCCCCAGTAGCAGCAGCCAGCCAAATATCCCATTCTCAAGAATGACCAAGAGGTCCTGGATATGAAGTGGTATTATTAAACAGACTACTTCGTTGTCGCCAAAGTCCACATTTTCTTTGACTATTTCAATGTTTTTATCCAAAAATCAGCATAGGGTGTGCTACTTCATTCTCAGAATAGAATAGATAGAGAAACTTGTGTTATTATTTTAAAATGTTCCAAATTCTATAATGTGATGTGTTGGTTTTTTTCCCCCAGCCAATGTTTTTAGTTTTTCTTCAGTACAAAAGAACACTTGTGTTTTTCCTTGTTATTGGTAAAACTTCATGACCAAATCTACTGATGAACAGCTAAAAATTTTTTGTTTGAAGGAATAATTGAAGGTAGATATACTCATGTCTTCCACCAACTTAAATCCTGAATAGGGTCTTAATTTCTTGTCAAATCATGGGGTGGATTTCCATTTATTAATTTTAAAGGAACTTATATAATATCTACTGCAACTATATTAGATATTTCTCAGTAAGATCAAGAATAAAGAGTATGCAAGTCTTCATTTCCACATTATATAATATATATACATATATATGTGTGTGTATATAGACATATGCATATATACATACGTACAAACACATACAGAGTGTGTTTAAAGTAAAGTAATACAGTAATACACAGTAAAGTAATAACAGTGGCTATATAATGCTTTTGACAAGTAATCCATTTATTTATAATAATTTTAAATGTAATTTAATCGTTATACCTCTTTTCCCCTGAAGGCTGTTTAGATTTAATTTTGTTAAATATTGTGATATTAATATTTATTCATTTTACCAATTTTGTTTCAGTTCATTTCAGATTTAACTTACTCATACCTAAGATATAGATTTCTTTAGAAATCTAGAAGTAGATTTAACTGCTAGCATTTTAGCAATTACCTATATATTCAAATAAGTTAATAGATTAATCTCAAATATATTCTTGCAACAGATTATCTTGGTATAAATCTCAATTTCAGTTTCTTCTAGTTTTGACCATCCAGATTGTCTGTTAACAATGTAACTAGATAGTCTGTTATACTATTAGGTAAGTGTTCCTATACTTGATAATTGATCTTTGAATTATGACCCTGAAAAAATGCAAAATACAGGGTACTTTTGAACTGTCAAAAACAAAGTAAACTATGTAGTTTAATTTTTAGCATCAAGTATGCTTTATTGGTATTAAAATCTTTGAAGATTTGTGATTTATGTATGGCATAGATGGTAACATTATATTAGTCAGAATTATTAATATGAATATCCTATTGATCAGTCATTAAAAATAGCTAATATTTGTTATAATAACTTCCCTGTCTATTTCCTACCAAAAATGTAGAGCAGTATTATCCGTCTTTGGATCCTTGACTCTTAAGAATAGGTTATGACGTGTAGTAATAATAATAGTAGTAGTTAGCTATGGCAACAGCAGTATTGATAACATTTATTGAGCACTTACTATGCCAACTGCTGCTACAAGTGTTCCACAGTATTTACACATTTAATCTTACAGCAGACATATGGAGTCTGTATTATTAGTATTCTCGTTTTACAGATGAGGAAAGTAAGGTGCAGAGAAATTAAATAACTTGTTTAAGATTGCACAACTTGTAAATGAGAGTCAGAATTCAAACCCAGGCAGTCTGGCTCTAGAGCTCATGTCTCTCTGTTTTGTGGTTTTCTTAAATGAAATCCCCTACAATTATTTAAAGGTCCATTCCTTCTAGTATTATCAGGATGCGTTATTTTACTTTAATCTTGTTATTTGCCTTTTAAACTCATATATTATTCATTCAGCAATTACTGAATGCCTACTGTGTTGTAGGCATTGTGCTAAATACAAGATAGACATAGTCACAGCTCTCATGAAACAAATTGTATTTAGGGAAACAGACATTAAATATTTCTGTAATACATTATTTAATTATAATTAGATATGGCTTATTATTAAAGCTACCTCAATCTTAAAATGACTCTGGATTCCTTCTTCAGATGCCCGGTCTTCCTCCTTTGAACCCCTCTAGTACACTCAAACTGTAGGTAGTCTGGTTTCTCTGATACTGTAACTATTTGGACATTTGCCTTTTATCATTTTCTAAAGTTCAACTTCATTGGGAATAGAGATTACTTTTTAAATAATCTATTACATATCTGTTATGTTATAGTAACTTCTATTACATAGTCTAGATTAAGATTAAGAGATTACTTTTTAGATAACCTGTGTAATAGATTATCTATGACAAATAGAGCCCAATATAGTATCTTTTACATAGTATAGAGTTAGTTAAGTCGCTCAGTCGTGTCCGACTCTTTGTGACCCCGTGGACTGTAGCCCACCAGGCTCCTCCATCCATGGGATTCTCCAGGCAAGAATACTGGAGTGGGTTGCCATTAGACTAGGTCCTTAATGTATATTGACTGCTTAAATTAAGACAAATTAAGGTTGTATGTGTTGTTAAAAGAATAAAGATGATAAGTAAACCACCTTAAAAATTTTAAGACAAATTTTGACTTACTCTTGTTTATCAATTGCTTAAGCAGGTTCAATAAACTCAGATTGGAACCAAGTCTTGTACTTGCTGTCTGAATTAGCTAAGCTTAATAAGAACAGAATAGTCACTAAATTAATGGGTTGCCATTGATAGACTTTGTTTCCACCATGAGTCATTACCAAAGAACACAGAATCTCTTAACAAAGAAATATTTCTTTTTAAAATAAAAGATTTCCATGGTCACTTGAATCTACTGTTACTTTTCTTGACAAACTAAAGAAATGTGAAGATTGAAAGCATCTACCATTATTTATCAACAACCTCAGATATGCAGATGATACTACTCTAATGGCAGAAAGTGAAGAAAAACTAAAGAGCCTCTTGATGAGGGTGAAAGAGGAGAGTCAAAAAGCTGACTTGAAACTCAGCATTTACAAAACTAGGATCATGGCATCCAGTCCCATCACTTCATGGCAAATAGAAGGGGAAAAAGTAGAAGCAGTGGCAGATTTTATTTTCTCGAGCTCCGGTATCACTGTGGATGGTGACTGCAGCCATGAAATTTCCTTCCTCCTTGGAAGGAAAGCTATGACAAACCTAGACAGCATATTAAAATATTAAAAAGCAAAGATATTACTTTGCCAACAAAGGTCTGTATAGTCATGGTTTTTCCAGTAGTCATGTACAGATGTCACAGTTGAACCATAAAGAAGACTGAGTATCGAAGAATTGATGCTTTTGAATTGTGGTGCTAGAGAAGACTCTTGAGGATACTTGGACAGCAAGGAGATCAAACCAATCTATCCTAGAGGAAATCAGTCCTGAATATTCATTGGAAGGACCCATGCTCAAGCTGAAGTTCCAATACTTTGGCCACCTGATGTATAGAGTCGACTCATTGGAAGAGACCCTGATGCTGGGATAGAGTGAAGGTAAAAGGAGAGAAGGGCGGCAGAGGATGAGATAGTTAGATAGAATTACTGACCCAATGGACATGGATTTGAGCAAACTCTGGGAATTGGTGAAGGACAGGGAAGCCTGGCATGCTACAGTACACGAGGCTGCAAAGAATCAGACACAACTTAGTGACTGAACAACACCACCACCATTATTTAAGCAAAAAAATGCAAGATACGTTTTAGTGTGATGTACACATTCTGGAGGTTTAATTTCTAAAAAGAGAGCTACTTTATAGCAGAACACAGCTAGAGGTGACTTGGTGAGCCAGTAAAATGACACCAAAGAAGATTTTGCTAGTAAAAGTATGAGTTTTAAAATTCACTATTAAGAGTAACATATTCTATGTTTTGGAAATGGAACATACAGACAAACACTGTACATTAGAAGCTGAGATTGCTAATCACGACTTTACAGTTTTAAGTGGTGGGATACTTATCTTTTGTTTGTAATCTATGTTTTTTATTTTAATTATAGTGGCAAAATCATTATATAAGCTAGTTATTATAGTAAAAACCTAAAGCAGAAGCTGATTAGCTTTGTCTAAAAAGGTTCAGATATTTATTTATATTATTTTATAATGATGTATAATTTCTGAGAAATACTGAACTTAGTCTTTTTCTCCACTTCTAACCAGAGGACTAGAAAAATGGGTAAAGAAACATGTCAGAGGGTGGGAGCTAAGATGGTGGAGGAATAGGACAGGGAGACCACTTTCGCCCCTACAAATTCATCAAAAGAACATTTGAATGCTGAGCAAATTCCACAAAACAACTCCTGAACGCTGGCAGAGGACATCAGGCACCCAGAAAAGCAACCTATTGTCTTTGAAAGGAGGTAGGACAAAATATAAAAGATAAAAATAGAGACAAAAGAGTTAGGGACAGAGATCCATCCCGGGAAGGGAGTCTTAATAGAGGAAGTTTCCAAACACCAGGAAACCCTCTCACCGGTGGATCTGGGGGAAGTTTTTGAAACTTGGAGGGTAACCTAACTGGGAGGAAAAATAAATAAATAAAACCCACAGATTACATGCCTAAATGCAACTCCCAGCAGGAAAGTATCCCAGACACTCGCATCCGCCACCAGCAAGTGGAGGCTGAACAGAGAGGAGTGGGCGGCATTGCTTAGGGTAAGAACCGGGCCTGAATGCCCTGAGGGCAATCTGAGGGAGCTAACATGAGATAGCAACCTAAACTGTGGGATAGAGAGAGAGAGAGAGAATTAACCTGCGAAAAGCCCTAAACTAAGGCACTGCCAGCCTGTTCAGAACCTGAACCTGAGTGGCTTAGACCTGGGAACTGCATGCAACTCAGGGCTCGCTCCCTGTAGAGCAACCTGAAACCTGAGCAGTGTAGATGGGGAAAGCACACACGCCGTGAGCTGGGTCAAACCTAGTGTGACTGAAACACTGTGAGTGCTCCCCACGCACGCCAGTGATATTTGTTTGCAGTGCCCCTCCCTCCCCACAGCACGACTGAACAAGTGAACCTAAACAAGAGACCACCTCCGCCCCCTTGTGTCAGGGCGGATATTAGACTCTGAAGAGACCTGCAAACAGAGGCCAAATAAACAAAGGGGACCGCTTTAGAAGTGACAGGTGCAACGGGTTAAAATCCCTGTAGTTAACACCGACTACACTGGAAGGGGCCTATAGATATTGAGAAGTATAAGCTGGAACAAGGAACTATCTGAAACTGAACTGAAACCACACTGCCCGCAACAGCTCTAGAGAAATTCCTAGATATATTTTTACTCTTATTATTTTTTTTAATTAAAATGTTTTTCTTCTTTTTTTAAGTCCTCTATTACTCCTTTAATATTCATTTTTATAACCTTCTATTACCTTGCAAAAAAAGATAAAAACTTCATATACATTTCTTATACTTTTGTGTTTTTTAAAAATATTGTATTTTTAAGAGTCTAATCTCTACTCTAGATTTTTAATCTTTGGTTTTTAGTATTTGATATCAATTTTATACATTTAAGAATCCAATCTTCAGTACCCATTTTTACTCAGGAGTGTGATTACTGGCTTGATTACTCTCTCCCCCTTTTGACTCTCCTTTTTCTCCCCCAGGAAACCTCTATTTCCTCCCTCCCCCTTCTCTTCTCAACCCAATTCTGTGAATCTCTGTGGATTTTCTGGGCTGTGGAGAACACTTAGGGAGCAGAGTACTGCCTAGATCTGCCTCTCTCCTCTTGAGTCCCCCCCTTTCTCCTCCTGCTCACCTCTATCTCCTTCCTCTCTCTCCTCTTCTTCATGTAACTTGTGAACCTCTCTGGGTGTCCCTCACTGTGGAGAATCTTTTCAACATTAACCTAGAAGTTTTACTATCAGTGCTATATGGATGGAGAAGTCTTGAGGCTACTGGAAGAATAAGACTGAAAACCAGAGGCAGGAGGCTTAAGCCCAAAACCTGAGAACACCAGAGAACTCCTGACTCCAGGGAACATTAATTAATAAGAAATCATCCAAAAGCCTCCATACCTGCACTGAAACCAACCACCACCCAAGAACCAATAAGTTCCAGAGCAAGACATACCATGCAAATTCTCCAGCAACGCAGGAACATAGCCCTGAGCATCAATATACAGTCTGCCCAAAGTCACACCAAACCCATAGACACATCTCAAAAAACTCACTACTGGACACTCCATTGCACTCCAGAGAGAAGAAATCCAGCTCCATCCACCAGAACACCGATATAAGCTTCCCTAACCAGGAAACCTTGACAAGACAATCGTCCAACCCCACCCACTGGAAGGAACCTCCACAATAAAAAGGAACCACCAACTACCAGAATACAGAAAGGCCACCCCAAATACAGCAGTCTAAATAGGATGAAAAGGCAGAGAAACCAAACAAAAGAGGACGAGATAGGGAATCTACCTGAAAGAGAATTTAGAATAATGAAAATAAAAATGATCCAAAATCTTGAAAACAAAATAGAGTTACATATAAATAGCCTGGAGAAAAGGATTGAGAAGATGCAAGAAATGTTTAACAAGGACCTAGAAGAAATAAAAAAGAGTCAATTAATAACGAATAATGCAGTAAATGAGATTAAAAACACTATGGAGGGAACCAACTTAGAATAATGGAGGCAGAAGATAGGATAAGTGAGGTAGAAGATAGAAAGGTGGAAATAAATGAAGCAGAGAGGAAAAAAGAAAAAAGAATCAAAGGAAATGAGGACAACCTCAGGGACCTCTGGGGCAATGTGAAATGCCCCAACATTCGAATCATAGGAGACCCAGAAGAAGAAGACAAAAAGAAAGGCCATGAGAAAATACTCGAGGAGATAATACTTGAAAACTTCCCTAAAATGGGGAAGGAAATAGTCACACAAGTCCAAGATACCCAGAGAGTCCCAAACAGGATAAACCCAAGGTGAAACATCCCAAGACACATATTAACCAAATTAACAAACATCAAACACAAAGAACAAATATTAAAAGCAGCAAGGGAAAAGCAACAAATAACACACAAGGGGATTCCCATAAGGATAACAGCTGATCTATCAATAGAAACTCTTCAGGCCAGAAGGGAATGGCAGGACATACTTAAAGTAATGAAAGAAAATAACCTACAGCTCAGATTACTGTACCCAGCAAGGATCTCATTCAGATATGAAGCAGAATTCAAAAGCTTTACAGACAAACAAAAACTGAGAGAATTCAGCACTACCAAACTAGTTCTTCAACAAATGCTGAAGGATCTTCTCTAGACAGGAAACACAGAAAAGGTGTATAAACTTGAACCCCAAACAACAAAGTAAATGGCAATGGGAGCATAGTTATCAATAATTACCTTGAAAGTAAATGGGTTGAATGTCCCAACCAAAAGACAAAGACTGGCTGAATGGGTACAAAAACAAGATCCCTATATATGCTGTCTACAAGAGACCCACCTCAAAACAAGGGACACATACAGACTGAAAGTGAAAAGCTGGAAAAAAATATTTCACGCAAACAGAGACCAAAAGAAAGCAGGGGTCACAACACTCATATCAGGGAGAATAGACTATAAAATAAAGGCTGTGAAAAGAGACAAAGAAGGACACTACATAATGATCAAAGGATCAATCCAAGAAGAAGATATAACAATTATAAATATATATGCACCCAACATAGGAGCTTTGTCATACTGTTCATGGAGTTCTCAAGGCAAGAATACTGAAGTGGTTTGCCATTCCCTTCTCCAGTGGACCACATTCTGTCAGACCTCTCTCTACCATGACCCGACTGTTTTGGACTGTGAGAGTTGGACTGTGAAGAAAGCTGAGCACCGAAAAATTGATGCTTTTGAATTGTGGTGTTGGAGAAGACTCTTGAGAATCCTTTGAACTGCAAGGAGATCCAACCAGTCCATCCTAAAGGAGATCAGTCCTGGGTGTTCATTGGAAGGACTGATGCTGAAGTTGAAACTCCAGTACTTTGGCCACCTCATGTGAAGAGTGTGTCATTGGGAAAGACCCTGATGCTTGGAGGGCTTGGGGGCAGGAGAAGGAGGTGACGACAGAGGATGAGATGGCTGGATGGCATCACTGACTCAATGAAAATGGGTTTGGGTAAACTCCAGGAGTTGGTGATGGACAGGGAGGCCTGGCGTGCTGCAATTCATGGGGTCACAAAGAGTTGGACATGACTGAGCGACTGAACTGAACTGAAATGAATATACGAACACCACAATATGTAAGGCAAATGCTAACAAGTATGAAAGGGGAAATTAACAATAACACAATAATAGTGGGAAATTTTAATACCCCACTCACACCTATGGATTGATCAACTAAACAGAAAATTAACAAGGAAACACAAACTTTAAATGACACAATGGACCTGCTAAGCCTAATTGATATCATTAGGACATTTCACCACAAAACAATCTATTTCACCTTTTCCTCAAGTGCACACAGAACCTTCTCCAGAATAGATCACATCCTGGGCCATAAATCTAGCCTTGGTAAATTCAAAAAAATTGAAACCAATCCATTCATCTTTTCTGACCACAATGCAGTAAGATTAGATATTCATTACAAGAAAAAAACTATTAAAAATTCAAACGTATGGAGGCTAAATAACACGCTGCTGAGTAACCAACAAATCATAGAAGAAATAAAAAAGAAATCAAAATATGCATAGAAATGAATGAAAATAAAACAATCCAAAACCTCTGGGACACTGTAAAAGCAGTGCTAAGGGGAAGATTCATAGAAATACAGTCTTACCTCAAGAAACAAGAAAAAAGTCAAATAAATAACCTAACTCTACACTTAAAGCAACTAGAGAAGTAAGAAATGAAGAACACCAGGGTTAGTAGAAGGAAAGAAATCTTAAAAATAAGGGCATAAACAAATGCAAACGAAACAAAAGAGACCATAGCAAAAAATCAACAAAGCTTAAAGCTAGTTTATTGAAAAAATAAATAAAATTGACAAACCATTAGCCAGATTCATCAAGAAACAAAGGGAGAAGAATCAAATCAACAAAATTAAAAATTAAAATGGAGATTTCACAAGACAACACAGAAATACAAAGGATCATAAGAGACTACTACCAGCAGCTATATGCCAATAAAATGGAAAACTTGGAAGAAATGGACAAATTCTTAGAAAAGTATAACATTCTAAAACTGAACCAGGAGGAAATAGATCTTAACAGGTCCATCACAAGTACAGAAATCGAAACTGTAATCAGAAATCTGCCAGAAAACAAAAGCCCAGGACCAGATGGCTTCACAGCTGAATTCTACCAAAAATTTAGAGAAGAGCTAACACCTATCTTACTCAAACTCTTCCAGAAAATTGCAGAAGAAGGTAAACTTCCAAACTCATTCTATGAGGCCACCATCACCCAAATACCAAAACCAGACAAAAGATGCCACAAAAAAGAAAACTACAGCCGAATATCACAGATGAACATAGATGCAAAAATCCTTAACAAAATTCTAGCAAACAGAATCCAACATCATATTAAAAAGACCAAGTGGGCTTTATCCCAGGGTTGCAAGGATTCTTTAATATGTGCAAGTCAATCAATGTAATACACCACATTAACAAATTGAAACATAAAAACCATATGATTATCTCAATAGATACAGAAAACGCCTTTGACAAAATTCAACATCCATTTATGATAAAAACTCTCCAGAAAGCAGGCATAGAAGGAACATACCTCAACATAATAAAAGCTATATATGACAAACCCACAGCAAACATTATCCTCAATGTTGAAAAATTCAAAGCATTTCCCCTAAAGTCAGGAAAAATACAAGGGTGCCCACTCTCACCACCACTATTTAACATAATTTTGGAAGTTTTGGCCACAGCAATCAGAGCAGAAAAAGAAATAAAAGGAATCCAGATAGGAAAAGATGAAGTAAAACTCTCACTCTTTGCAGATGACATGATCCTCTACATAGAAAACCCTAAAGACTCTACCAGAAAATTGCTAGAGCTAATCAATGAATACAGTAATGTTTCAGGATATAAAATTAACACACAGAAATCCCTTGCATTCATATACACTAGCAATGAGAAAACAGAAAGAGAAATTAAGGAAACAATTCCATTCACCATTGCAATGAAAAGAATAAAATAATTAGGAATATATCTACCTAAAGAAACAAAAGACCTATGTATAGAAAACTATAAAACACTGATGAAAGAAATCAAAGAGGACACAATTAAATGGAGAAATATACCATGTTCATGGATTGGAGGAATCAATATTGTGAAAATGAGTATAGTACCCAAAGCAATTTATAGATTCATTGCAATCCCTATCAAGCTACCAATGGTATTTTTCACAGAACTAGAACAAATAATTTCACAATTTGTATGAAAATACAGAAAAACTTCGAATAGCCAATGCAATCTTGAGAAAGAAGAATGGAACTGGAGGAATCAACCTGCCTGACTTCAGGCCCTACTACAAATCCACAGTCATCTAGACAGTATGGTACTGGCACAAAGATAGAAATATAGATCAGTGGAACAAAATAGAAATCCCAGAGATAAATCCATGCACTTATGGACACCTTATCTTCAAGAAAGGAGGCAAGAGTATACAATGGAGAAAAAACCTCTTTAACAAGTGGTACTGGGAAAACTGGTCAACCACTTATAAAAGAATGAAATTAGAACACTTTCTAACACCATACACAAAAATAAACTCAAAATGGATTAAAGATCTAAATGTAAGACCAGAAACTATAAAACTCCCAGAGGAAAACATAGGCAAAACACTCTCCAACATAAATCACAGCAGGATCCTCTATGACTCACCTCCCAGAGTATTGTAAATAAAAGCAAAAATAAAAAAAAATGGGACCTAATTAAACTTAAAAGCTTTTGCACAACAAAGGAAACTATGAGCAAGGTGAAAAGACAGTCTTCAGAATGGGAGAAAATAGTAGCAAATGAAGCAACAAAGAATTGATATAAAAAATATACAAGCAACTCCTGCAGCTCAATTCCAGAAAAATAAATGACCCAATAAAAAATGGGCCTAAGAACTAGACAGACATTTCTCCAAAGAAGACATACAGATGGCTAAGAAACACATGAAAAGATGCTCATCACTCATTATTAGAGAAATGCAAATCAAAACCACAATGAGTACCATTTCATGCCAATTAGAATGGCTGCTATCCCAAAGTCTACAAGCAATAAATGCTGGAGAGGGTGTGGAGAAAAGGGAACCCTCTTACACACTTGGTGGGCATGCAAACTGGCACAGCCTTTACGGTGAACAGTGTGGAGATTCCTTAAAAAACTGGAAATAGAACTGCCATATGACCCAGCAATGCATCAGAACTGAAAGGGACACGTGTACCTCAGTGTTCATCACAGGACTGTTTATAATAGCCAGGACATGGAAGCAACCTAGATGTCCACCAGCAGATGAATGGATAAGAAAGCTGTGGTACATATACACAATGGAATATTACTCAGTCATTAAAAAGAATGCATTTGAATCAGTTCTAATGAGGTCGATGAAACTGGAGCCCATTATACAGAATGAAGTAAGCTAGAAAGACAAACACCAATACAGTATACTAACACATAGATATGGAATTTAGAAAGATGGTAATGATAACCCTATATGCAAGACAGAAAAAGAGACACAGATGTAGAGAGCAGACTTTTGGACTCTGTGGGAGAAGGTGAGGGTGGGATGATCTGAGAGAATAGCATTAAAATTTGTATATTATCAATTGTGAAACAGATCGCCAGTCCAGGTTTGATGCATGAGACAAGTGCTCAGGGCCGGTGCACTTGGATGACCCAGAGGGATGGGAGGGGGAGTGAGGTGGGAGGGAGTTTCAGGATGGGGAACACATGTAAATCCATGGCTGATTCATATCAATGTATGGCCAAAACCACTACTATATTGTAAAGTAATTAGCCTCCAACTAATATAAATAAATGAAAAAAAAAAAAAAAGAAACATGTCAAATGAGTTCTACTGCAGTTGCTGCCAAGTAGCATCTTGTTTGTTATTGAAATACTATATTCTATTTAAAATATACACTTGGCTGAATAAGGTGAACTTTATTCCTCATAGAGATATTTTTACTTAAAATGACTGCATTTTGGAAAATTTAAAAAGTAATATGATACAGCCACAGAATTATTTTGAAAGATTCTTAAGTAAAATAATAAAATATGCACATTAGAATTAGTGTTGTAGTTTATAGTTATGCATTCAATATGTATAAACCACACTCTATGTGTAGAAAATATATTCTAAATAAAAGTTAAAGTGCAACTTGCTTTACAATAAGCTGTTATTAAAAAATACAGGTTTAAAAGAAACAGAGTAGGAAATTAACAAATAATCACAATTATGTTTCAGATGAACATTAATATTCCACTAAAAGTACAGGGTGATAATTAACAATCTCAGCTTCTGGTGTATGGTGTTTCTGTGTATATCCCATTTTCAAAACAGATAATATTTAGATAGTGGGTTGTAAAAGACCTATTTCTTATATTTAAGAGCCAAATGCTCTTTGATGTCACTTTACTGGTATACCAAGCTGTTCTATCTGGGTGTTACTATAAAAAAATGCTTTTGAATTTAAGTCCAGTAGAACACATACAGTGTACTGTTTGTACTACCAAAGGATTCCTTCATGGATGACAGAACATAGAGGTGAGGTTTCCATAACATGAATCAAATCACAAAATATAATTTGAGCAGAAACATAAATACCACTATTTGACATAAAGAAGAATGTTTACACAATCCAGTAATGAGAACTATAGCATAGAGTAGAGTAGGCAAATTTTTTCTATGAAGGACCAGATATTAAATATTTTAGGCTTTGTAGGCCATTTGGTCTTAGTAACAGTTACTCAGCTCTGCCATTGTACAGTGAAAGTAGGCCTAAATAATATGAATAAGTGTAGCCATATTTGAATAGCATTTTAATAAAAACAAGTAGTAAGTCAATTGAAGCTGGGCCATAGTTTGCTAACTTCTGTGGATTCTGTCTCCTAAGCCCCCTAACTAAAGTGCAGGATGCTAATAAATAAATTAGAGAATGGATGAATGAAAGAATGAATAAATAAAAAATTGAACTAGATGAAAATAAAAGGATACTTAGTTAAGACACACTGTTGTGAAGTTGATTGGTTAAAATAGGCAGTTTAGTTGTTTGATTCTTATTAAAAAAAACATGACAGCCACACATTTTGACCCTAGAAAAGTCTAATTTAGCATAGTACTTTTGAAATCTCCTTTAATTCCATAAGAATTAAAATAACATTCCTATTATTATTCCTATTATTCCTAATAATATAGAATATCTATATTCTGTCAGTGAAGATGAAGCTTTCATAGAAGTGACACCAGCAGGATGGCAGAATAGTAAGCAACAGACCTTCCTTCTTTTCACAGAGATACCAATCAATAATACATGGACCAGTGTACTTTTTGAGAAGGTTAAGTGGCTTCTTAACCCAGGTGAGTGTGAAACTGGGCACACATAAGTCAATAGGAAAATTCATGTCACCTCCTCATGATACTCTCTTTCCCTGGCACAGTGCCGTCTCATTGGGAGGAAAATTTCAGCTTCTGTCTTCTCCCTGGGAAGGAAAAGAGGAATCATATGTCCAACATTCTGACGTTTCAGGCGACTGCCTAAAGTAATAGGTCCTGTCTCATCTTCTTGCAGCACTGATACAATCCATTATGCTTTAGACACATGGAGGCCACTGAGACTTAAAAAAAAAAAAAATCTGGGAAACATGTTGCTGCTCCAGAGGACCTGCAGTGCAGAAGACAAAGGTAAATAAAGTTTAATGACTTCTCCCTCAGTGGGAAAGAGAAGAATGGAACTTTCTGATTTTTTTAAAGGGGTGACCTGAGGACAAGTATGTCTCACCTGTCTCAAAACATGAACAGGACCTGTAAGCCTGGGGCACTGAGAACAGAGAAGAGTTGGACCCTTGCTACTGCTCCAAAGGGCCTGTGGTAAATCAGACAGAAATTAGCAGGGAAAGAGAAGAGTGGAACAAGTGAACAGTTTTCTCGCTTTTTTGGAGAGCTGAATGAGGAGCTAGATTTTTGTCTCACCCAACAGAATGTAGATAGGACTGAGTATACTCTACCACCTGGGAGCCAATGGGGGAAAAAATGAGAAAGAAGTGGGTGGTGTGTTGCTGTTCCATGGTCCAAAGGGACAGCAGAGAGACACCAGAAGGATTCAGAGATAACAAGCTCTTGAAAAAGAAAGTGGTAAATCCCTTTAATAAGGAATCTACATACAGAAGGTTAGAGAAGTCACACCCACAGGAAAAGTTTGAGAGACCACCTCCCCCCCCCCGCCCCAAATCTCCAGTCAGGATGATTGATGATCTTGCTCTATACAAAGTCATTCTATAAAACCTGTAAAAGTTTGCTGCTACAAGCCGTGAATGATGCCAGGATTCGTGGCCTCTGGAGGAGAGGAATTCAATCCAGGACAAGAGACAAGGCTCGATTACTCAGAGCTTTTCATGTAACAGTTTTATTAGAGTATAAAAGAGATAGAGAAAGCTTTTGACATAGACATCAGAAGGGGACAAAAAGTGTCCCATTGCTACTTTTTAGCAAGAGTTATATACCTATTAACAAGCTGCTAATTAGAGAAGGGAAACACCTCAAAACTTAGAGATTTGCACCAGGCCCCTCACCCACAACATGAATATTGAGATAGTATTGACACAAGGTGAGTCATCCCTGGCCATAAAACAATTGACATGAATCTTGAAGAAAAGCAGATTTGCAAGCAAATAGGCCGTTCATTATCATAGTTAAAGAAAACATTTCCATAAGAAAAATGCAGTGGTTAGCTCAGTTCAGTCACTCAGTCTGGTCCCACTCTGCCAGTGGAACTACAGCACACCAGGCTTCCCTGTCCATCACCAACTCCTGAAACTTGCTCAAACTCATGTCCATCGAGTCGGTGATGCCATCCAAACATCTCTTCCTCTGTTGTCCCCTTCTCCTCCTGCCTTCAATCTTTCCCAGCATTCGGGTCTTTTCTAATGAGTCAGATCTTCACATCAAGTGGTCAAAGTATTGGAGCTTCAGCTCCATCATCAGTTCTTCCAATGAATAGTCAAGACTGATTTCCTTTAGTATTGACTGGTTTCATCTTCTTGCAGTTCAAGGGACTCTAGGAGTCTTCTCCAACACCACAGTTCAAAAGCATCAATTCTTTGGTGCTCAGCTTTCTTTATAGTCCAACTCTCACATCAATACATGACTATTGAAAAAACTGTAGCTTTGACTAGATGGACCTTTGTTGACAAAGTAATGTCTCTGCTTTTTAATATGCTGTCTAGTTGGTCATAGCTTTTCTTCCAAGGAGCAAGTGTCTTTTAATTTCATGGCTGCAATCACCATCTGCAGTGCTTTTGGAGCCCAAGAAAATAAAGTGTGTCACTGCTTCCATTGTTTCCCCATCTATTTGCCATGAAGTGATGAGACTGGATGCCATGTCCTTTGTTTTATGAATGTTGAGTTTTTAGCCAGCTTTTTAACTCTCCTTTTTCACTTTCACCAAGAGGCTTTTTAGTTCTTCTTTGCTTTCTGCCATAACGTTGATGTCATCTGCATATCTGAGGTTATTGATATTTCTCCCGGCCATCTTGATTCTAGCTTGTGCTTCATCCAGTCTGGCATTTCACATTATGTACTCTGCATATAAGTTAAATAAGCAGGGTGACAATATACAGCCTCGAAATACTCTTATCCCAATTTGGAACCAGTTTGTTGTTCCACGTCCAGTTCTAATTGTCGCTTCTTGACCTGCATACAGATTTCTCAGGAGTCAGGTAAGGCGGTCTGGTATTCCCATCTCTTGAAGAATTTTCCACAGTTTGTTCTGATCTACGCAGTCAAAGGCTTTGGCGTAATGAATAAAGAAGAAATAGATGTTTTTCTGGAATTCACTTACTTTTTCTAGGATCCATAGCTCAAGATTTGAGATAAAGTTAATTTCAGGCAGAAACCAGCTGTCACCATGACAAAACAGGATCAGAAGAGAAAAGAAAAAAAAGTCTGCCACTTGCAGTTTATTTCCTCCTCCAGTTTGGGGTCCTCTGGCCTCCCTATTGAGGCTGTTAATGCTCTCACCTGCTTTGTTCAAATGTGTGAATACTGACACAAAGGTACAAGGAGCACAAAGAAATAGGGAATAATTGTCCAAAGGAACAAAATAAATCTGCAGAAACTGACCCTAAAGAAATGAAGGTATTTAAATTATCTGACAAGGACTTAAAAGTAACCATCATGAGGATGACAGTGAGCTCAGGAAAACATTGTGTGAACCAAATAAGAATTTCAGCAAAGATAAAATACACAAGAAGAATGAAACAGAAATTTTAGAAGTAAAAAATGCAGTTAACTGAAAAAAATCACAATAGGGATTCAGGAGCAGACTTGATCAAGCAGAAGAAAGAAACAGTAAACTTGAAGACAAGCCATTTAAAATTATTCAGTCAGAAATGCAAAAAAAAAAAAAAATAATAATAATGAAAGAGTGAAGAAAGCCTAAGGGATTTATGAGACAACAAATTTTATGAGTCCCGGAAGGAGAAGAAAGAGAGAAAAGGGCAGAAAGCTTATTTAAAGAAACTGGTTGAAAACTTCTCAAATCTATGGAAGGAACTGTACATCCAGATTCAAGAATACCCGGGGACCTAAAAATAGAACACATTGAGATACAATATAATTAAATTGTTAAAATTCTAAGGCAGAGAAAGACTTTTGAAAATAGCAAGAGAAGAGTGATTTAGCATATACAAGTGCATGCATGCTCAGTCACTTCAGTCATGTTTGACTCTTTGTGTCTGTGTGGACTGTAGCCTGCCAGGTTTCTCTGTCCATGGGATTCTTACAAATACTGGAGTGGGTTGTCATGCTTTCCTCCAGAGAATCTTCCCAACCTAGTCATTAAACCCACTTCTCCTATGTCTCCTGCATTGCAGGTGGATTCTTTACCCACTGAGCCACCTGGGAAGCCCCAGCATTTAGAAAGAAATACCTATAGAACTACTAGTGAATTTTTCATCAGAAACCTTGCAGAACAGAAGGGAGTAGGATGATGGTCTTTCAAAGTCCTGGAAGAGAAAATATGCCAACAAGAAATATTATACCTGACAAAAATTTATTTTGAAAGTGAAGAAGCTATAAAGACATTCCTAGACAAACAAAAGTGGAGAGAATTCATTAATAGACTTGCTTTACAAAAAATTCTAAAAAGAGTCCTTCAAATTGGAACAAAAATATTCTGAGCACCAACATAAAAGCATGTGAAAGTATAAAGCTCACTGGTAAAGATAAATATATAGACACATACACAAAATATTATAATATTGTCTCCTGCATTGGCAAATGGATTCTTTACCACTGAGCCACCCAGGAAGCCCATGATATAGTAACAATGGTGTTTAAATCACTTTTAATTCTGGCACAGAAATTAGGAGTAAAGAAACTATACAAACATTAGTGAATATACAATATAAAAGTATATAATTTATTACATCACTAACAAAATGTTGGGAAAGGGAGCCAGAAGTGTAGAGTTTTTGTATGTAGTTGAATTTAAATTGTTATCAGTTTAAAATGAATTGGAATTGCTGTAACTTTAAGATGCTTTATATAATCTCCAGGATAACCACAAAGAAAATACCAATAGAAAATATGTAAAAGGAAAAGAGAAAGGGATCAAAGTGTGTCAATACTAAAAAATCAGTGAAACACAATTGAAGACAGAAGAACTGCAAGACTAACAGAAAACAATTAACAACATGACAATAGTGAATAGTGATAGTAAATCCTTCCCTATTAATAATTACTTTAAATGTAAATGGATTAATCTCTCTAATCAAAAGCCATGGAGTGACTGAATGAATAGAAAACAGAATCTAGTCTACAAAGAGACACTTCACATTTAAGGATACCCATACTTTAAAGTGAGAGACTTTATTTTCTTGGGCTCCAAAATCACTGGAGATGGTGAATGCAACCAGGAAATTAAAAGATGCTTGCTCCTTGGAAGAAAAGCTGTGACAAATCTATACAGCATATTAAAAAGCAGAGACATTATTTTGCCAACAAAGGTTCATCTAGTCAAAGCAATATTTTTTTCAGTAGTCATGTTTGAATGTGAGAGTTGAACCATAAGGAAAGTTGAGTGTCAAAGAATTGATTTTTTTGAACTGTGGTGTTGGAGAAGACACTTGAGAGTTTCTTGGACTGCAAGGAGATCCAACCAGTCAATCCTAAAGGAAATCAGTCCTGAATATTCATTAGAAGGACTGATGCTGAAGCTGAAGCTCCAATGCTTTGGCCAACTGATACAAAGAACTGACTCATTGGAAAAGACCCTGTTGCTGGGAAAGATTGAAGGCAGGAGAAGGGGATGACAGAGAGTGAGATGGTTGGATGGCATCACCAACTCGATGGACATGAGTTTGAGCTAGCTCTGGGAGTTGGTGATGGACAGGGAAACCTGGCATGCTGCAGTCCATGGGGTTGCAAGGAGTCAACCACCATTGAGCAACTGAACTGAACTGATACTTGAAAGTGAAAGAATGGAATATCATGCTCCTTGATTATGGCAACAGGAGAGAGCAGAGGTGGCCACATTTATATCAAACAAAATAGACTCCAAGTCACTAACTCTCACAATAAGCAGAAAAGGACATTATATATAAAAGGGTCAATTCCCCAGGAAGATATAACAGTTACAAATTTAAATGCACTCAACATCAGAGTACCTAAATATTTGAAGCAAACATTAGAAGAACTGAAGGGAGAAGTAAACAGCAACAGAGTAGTAGTACACTTCAGTATCCCACTTTCAATAACAGAATATCAAGACAGAAGTTCAATAAGGAAATAGAGGTCTTGAATAATACTTAAGACCAAGTGTACCTGACCAACATATAGAAAACAATCTACCCAACAGCAGAATACACACTCTCGAGCACAATATTTCTCCAGGATAGATCACATAAGAAACCTTTCTTAAAATTTGGAAGATTGAAATCATACCAAGTATCTTTTCTGACTATATTAGAAAACTAGAAATCAATAGCAGAATAAAAACTAAAATACACCAACAAATTGGACAGTTTAGAAGAAATGAATAATTTCCTAGGAAGATTTGATCTACCAAGACTGAATCATAAAGAAATAGAAAAATTGAGCATTCCTATAAGTAGTAAATCAATTGAATCAGTATTCAAATATCTCCCAACAAAGAAAAGCCCAGGACCAGATGACTTCACTCGTGACTTTTACCAAACATTTAAAGAATTCATACTAGTTCTCCTCAAATTTATCCAAAAACTTGAAGGAGAAGAAATACTTCCAAACTTGTTTTATAAGGTCATTGGTAAGTTGATACCAAAGCCAGAAATTAAAAAAAAAAAAAAAAACAAAACAACTAAAAGAAAAGACTTCCACAGGAAAATATCCCTTATGAATATAGATGCAAAAATTCTCTACAAAATGCTAGCAAACTGAATTTGATAACACATTAAAAGGATCATGCACCTTGACCAACTGGAATTTATCCCTGTGATGGTAATGATGGTTTAAAATCATACAAAAATAAATTTTAGGGTAAATTTTAAATGTTCATTATTTCCTTCTTTTCCAACATCCCCACAAACAGGCTGTTTGCACCCTGTTCAGATGACCAGGTGCACTAGTGTGATAAGGCTGACCCCTGCCACTGCTTCCCCCGTTTTCCTCCCCTCACTGTGACATTCAGACACACCAATGAAATCACCTCATGCCTTTTGCTTGAATACTCCATTCAGGACATGCTCCCCCCTCCCCAAATAAAGGCACTTGTCCATGGGTTCTTGCTCTTTCTCTCAGTTCCTACCTGCTTGGTGGAACCTGCTCCCTTGGTGCTCACCCTGTGTAGTTCCCTCATGGGATCCAGTGACTCTGTCTTTCTAGGACTTTTGAGATAATACCTTTTGTTTTCCTGTACCCCTCTTGTGTCCCACTCTTGTGACTGAACCTGACTGACCATCTCATGAAAGAATACAAAGCATCCATCAAGGTGATATACCACATTAACAGAACAAAGCATAAAAATCACATGGTCATCTCCATAGGTTGAAACCTTATCATGATAAAAACACTCAACAAACTAAGAATGGAAGATAATTTCCTTAAGATAGCAAAGGCTATATATGAAAAGTCCATAGCTAACATCATACTCAGTGGTGAAAAATGGTGAAAAACTTTCTCTAAGATCAGAATCAAGGTAAGGATGCCTGCTGTTGTGACTTCAACATAGTACTCAAAAGTTCTTGACAGAGAAGTTAGGAAAGAAATATTTCCAATTTTCTGAATTATAAAAGTAATATATTTGTATCTGTTCATAGGTTATATGTTCATATATGTATAGAAATCCCTGAAGTTTCTACAAATATGTTGTAACTAATAAATGAATATGATGAATTTGCATCCTAGAAAGTCAGCATAAAAATGCATTGTGTACACTGATACTCTTAACAATGAACAATACACTAACAATGAACAATTGTGTACACAGACTGATACACTAAAAATGATCAGAAAAGGAAGTTAAGAAAGCAATCTCATTTATAGTAGTATCAAAAAGAATAAAATACCTAGGAATAACCTTAACTAAGGTGGAAAAAGACTTGTACACCGAAAACTACAAAACATTGATAAAAGAACTTAGAGAAAAATAAGTGGAAAGATAATCCACACTTGTGAGATGGAAAAACTAATATTGTCAAAATGTCTATACTACCCAATTAATATACAGCATCAGTTCAATCCCTATCAAATCTCAAAGATGTTCTTATAGGAACAGAAAAAATAATCCTAAAATATGTAAGAAACCACAAAGGACCCTGAATAGCCAAGTCAGTCTTGAGAAAGAAAAACAAAGGAGGAGGCCTCACATTTCCTGATTTCAAAAAATATTGCAAAGCTACAGTATTCAAATAGTTTGGCACTGACAGAGAGATATATAGGCCAATGGAACATAATATAACACAAGGCTCCAAAATAAAACCATGTACATAGGATCAAATTATCTTTGACAAGCATGCTAATAATCGACAGTGGGGAAAGGAGAGTTTCTTTAACAAATGGTGCTGGGAAATCCAGTATGCACATGGAAAAGAATGGAATTGAACCTTCACAAAAGTCAACTTGATATAAATTAAAGACTTAAATGGAAGACCTGAAACTGTAAAGCTCCTAGAAGAAAGCAATGGGGGAAAGCTTTCTGACATTGGTCTTGGTAATGATTTCTTGGATATGACACCACAAGCAAAAATAAATAAGTGGGACTATATTAAGCTAAAAAAAACCTACTGAACACCAAAGAAACAATCAACAGAGTGAAAAACAAGCCTATGGAATGGGAGAAAACATTTACAAACCATTTATTTGAGAAGGGATTAATATTCAAGTGTATAGGGAACTCCTGTGACTTAGCATAAAAAGCATATAATCTGATTAAAGAATGGGCAAACAACTTCAGTAGACATTTATCCAAAGCAGAGACACAGATGGCCCATAGACACGTGAAAAGATGCTCCACATCACTAATCATCAGGAAAATGCAAATCAAAAGCTCAGTGAGCTTTCATCTCACACCTGTTAGAATGGCCATTATCAAAACCCCCCGAAATAATGAATGTTGGTAAAAATGTGAAGAATTGGAATGCTTATGCACTGTTGGTGGGGCTTTAAAATGTTGCAGCTGCTATGGAAAACAGTATGGAATTTCCTGCTAAAAACAGAACTGCCTTGTTATCTGGCAACCCCTCTTTTGGGTATTCAAAAACATTGAAATCTGGATCTGCAACAGATATTTGCACTCCCATGTTCATTGCAGCAGCATTCACAATATAGCCAAGAGGTGGAAACAACCAAAATGTCCACTGACAGATGAACAAATAAAATGTAGTATATAAATACAGTGGAACATTATTCAGACTTAAAAAGGAAGGAAATTCTTCCGTATGCCGCAGTATCAATGAACCTCGAGGAAATTATTCTAAGTGAAATAAACCAGCACAGAAGGACAAATACTGCTTGATTCCATTTATATGAGGTATCTAAAGTAGTAAAACTCACAAAGCAGAAAGTAGAATGATGGTTGTTGGTAACTGGTGGGAGGAGGAAATGGGGAAGTTCTTTCATTGCATGTAAAGTTTCAGTCACATAAGATGAAGAATTCAGAGATATGCTTATGCTGGAAAACATTGTGCTTGCAGTTAAAAATACTGCATTATACTCTTAAACATTTAAGAGGGTAAATCTTGTGTGTTTATTTAATAATAATAATTTTAAAAATGAACTGTGCATGGATCAGGTACTGCAGTAGAGAATATTTCTTCTTCCTGACTCTTCCAATAGAAAAATAATTTTTGTCATATAAATGTTTTTGGAACACCAAAAAGAAAAGTTTAAAAAGAACACATTTCCTTAAAAAGAGAGTTGAATCAACCTCTTTCTCTCTTTCCCTCTGTCTTTCTCTCTCTCCTCCTCCTCTTTCTCTTTTTTTGCTCTGACTACCAGAACCTTTAATACTACAACTGTGGAGAGTAGAACAAACATCAGAATTGTCTCTTTTGAAGATAAACAGCAATGTTTGTAGTGCACACTATTCTCAATATGCTATTTAAAATTTCCATATATATTTTTTCAATTTCAAAAATCAAACTCACTTGATTACAGTAATGTCACACATCATCATTCAGCATTACATACATGACCAAGCCTGACATTTTAAAATAAAATTGTTTTGAATCATTTAGCATTGAGAAAAGCATATAAATAATTTTGTAGTGACTAGAATATGTATTTTAGGCCAGACTCACTACAAAACAGTGACACATTTGCTAAAACTTTCTAAAATAAAATGGACAGTTAAGAACAACCATGGAAATGTTTACCTTCACAAATCTTCTGTGAGAAATAAAAGCCTTAAAATTGTGTGCTTATAATCTAGTTGAGTTTTTAGCCTTAATTGTAGCATGTGTGGTAACACTTTATTTTCTGGCATGACAAATACTTAAATGTGCTTTTACATTAATTCCCTTTTAAAACCAGACTTTTGAGTTATTTAAGAACCAACTGTGATAACAAGTGTCCTGAGACTAAGGATTGACAATGCAATTTAATGGAAATGAGTGGCAAACCAGTATTTGCACTATTATTAGGTACTAATCTTCACTTACACAACTTTTATGCTGCTATGTTCATTGCTTATATTGCTCAGATATGATACCTGTAGTAGCAGTGTGTGCATGTTTATGTTACTAGGAGAAATATTCTCATTTGAATGTTTTTTTATTCATTCAGTAACATTTCACTATGGGCCAAATGTGTACCAGTCACAGAATTAGAGACACAGATACAAAATATAAAGCCAGAATCATCAGGGCACTTGGTCTAGAAGCATTACAGTTCATGCATAAGCTAACTGTGTCCAGTCACAGTTGATAGTGAAATGTATAACAAGGCTGTGACACAAATATCTAGATAAAACTATAGGTAAAATAGGGGAAACAATTATATAATTGCCATCTAGAACTGGCAGGATTTCACTCAGCAAACGTTTTTGATGTTCAAAGTGCTGGAAAGAATGAATGAATATATGAAAAATAGTCTCTGCCTTCAGAGAGTGCATAATGTAGTGGGGGAGGAGGGACAAGCTAAATATAATGCAAGATGGAGCAAAATAAGTTGAAATAGTGTTGTGTTAGTTGATCCGTCGTTTCCAAGTCGTTGCAACCTTATGGACTGTAGCCTGTCGGGCTCCTCTGTCCATAGGGTTTCCCAGGCAAGAGTATTGGAGTGGGTGGCCATTTCCTTCTCCAGGGGATCTTCCTGATCCAGGGATCGAACCCTGGTCTCCTGCATTGCAGGCAGTTTCTTTACTGTCTGAGCCAGCAGGGAAGCCCAAAGATGAAAAAAATAAGTTAAATCTTATAAAATAAGATTTATAATAATATTACAAAAAAACCTGATGTAGAATGCAGAAGAAGGAATAATTAATACCAAGTGGATGGGAAACCTTTGTAGAGGGGAAGAAGGTTCATTTGAGCCATGACTATTGCCATTTTGATTAAAAGAGTAGGGAGAAATGAGTATTCCATACCGGAATCATGACAGAAGTGATGGGACCTGAAAAGACATGGCTTACTATGGCTAGTGCATAATATATGTGATAGGATACAGTCATTGATGAAGCTAGGAGGTACATTTAAGGCCAGATGGTGACAGACCCTAAATACCATTGATAAGAATTTTGAATTTCATTCTGTAGGCAGTGTGAAATAGAAAGAAAGAATGGTGAAGGTTTTTGAGCAGTTTCCAAAAATGTTTCTAAGTCCTCTGTTCATTTAAAGGAATAGTGCTATATGGACCAAGTTTCTTAAATTTTCTACAACACTTTTATACAACAAATGTTTCTCTGATCTCTTCTCTGCATTTTATATCAATATTTCATATATATAATTATTAATATGTGTGTAATATTATATAGTATTCATTTTATTCATTAACTCATTATTAGTTTCCCTTGTATTATACTTAGTTATGACCCCACGCCTGAGGTCAGGGGAGGCGGCCGAGAGGAGCATCCCCACGTCCAAGGAGCAGCGGCTGTGTGGGCGCAGGAGGCCCGAGAGGAGTTATTCCACGTTCAAGGTCAGGAGGGGAGGCTGTGAGGAGATACCCCTCATCCAAGGTAAGGAGCAGCGTCTGCGCTTTGCTGGAGCAGCTGTGAAGAGATACCCCATGTCCAAGGTAAGAGAAGCCCAAGTAAGAGTGGGGTCACCCAAGACGGTCGGGTCATGGTGGAGAGGTCTGACAGAATGTGGTCCACTGGAGAAGGGAATGGCAAACCACTTCAGTATTCTTGCCTTGAGAACCCCATGAACAGTATGAAAAGGCAAAATGATTGGATACTGAAAGAGGAACTCCCCAGGTTGGTAGGTGCCCAACATGCTACTGGAGATCAGTGGAGAAATAACTCCAGAAAGAAGGGAGGGATGGAGCCAAAACAAAAACAGTACCCAGTTGTGGATGGGACTGGTGATAGACACAAGGTCCAATGCTGTAAAGAGAAATATTGCATAGGAACCTGGAATGTTAGGCCCATGAATTAAGGCAAATTGGAAGTGGTCAAACAGGAGATGGCAAGAGTGAATGTCGACATTCTAGGAATCAGCAAACTAAAATGGACTGGAATGGGTGAATTTAACTCAGATGACCATTATATCTACTACTGTGGGCAGGAATCCCGTAGAAGAAGTGGAGTAGTCATCATAGTCAACAAGAGTCCTAATGCACTACTTGGATGCAATCTCAAAAATGACAGAATGATCTCTGTTTGTTTCCAAGGCAAATCATTTAATATCACGGTAATCCAAACCTATGCCCCAACCAGTAACACTGAACAAGCTGAAGTTGAACGGTTCTACTACAAGACCTTCTAGAAATAACACCCCAAAAAGATGTCCTTTTCATTATAGGGGACTGGAATGCAAAAGTAGGAAGTCAAGAAACACCTGGAGTAACAAGCAAATTTGGCCTTGGAGTACAGAATGAAGCAGGGCAAAGGCTAATAGAGTTTTGACAGAAGAATGCACTGGTCTTAGCAAATACCCTCTTCCAACAACACAAGAGAAGACTCTACACATGGACATCACCAGATGGTCAATACCAAAATCAGATTGATTATATTCTTTGCAGCCAAAGATGGAGAAGCTCTATACAGTCAGCAAAAACAAGATCAGGAGCTGACTGTGGCTCAGATCATGAACTCCTTATTGCCAAATTCAGACTTAAAGTGAAGAAAGTAGGGAAAACCACTAGATCATTCAGGTATGACCTAAATCAAATCCCTTATGACTGTACAGTGGAAGTGAGAAATAGATTTAAGGGAGTAGATCTGAGAGACAGAGTGCCTGATTAACTTTGGATGGAGGTTCGTGACATTGTACAGGAGACAGGGATCAAGACCATCCTCATGGAAAAGAAATTCAAAAAGGCAAAATGGCTGTCTGAGGAGGCCTTACAAATAGCTGTGAAAAGAAGAGAAGTGAAAAGCAAAGGAGAAAAGGAAAGATATTCCCATTTGAATGCAGAGTTCCAAAGAATAGCAAGGAGAGATAAGAAAGACTTCCTCTGCAATCAATGCAAAAAAATAGATGAAAACAACAGAATGGGAAAGACAAGAGATCTCTTCAAGAAAATTAAAGATACCAAGGGAGCATTTCATGCAAAGATGGGCTCAATAAAGGACAGAAATGGTATGGACCTAACAGAAGCAGAAGATATTAAGAAGAGGTGAAAAGAATACACAGAAGAACTGTACAAAAAAGATCTTCATGACCCAGATAACCACGATGGTGTGATCACTCACCTAGAGCCAGACATTCTGAAATGGGAAGTCAGGTGGGCCTTAGAAAGCATCAGTATGAACAAAGCTATTGGAGGTGATGGAATTCCAGTTGAGCTATTTCAAATCCTGAAAGATGATGCTGTGAAAGTACTGCACTCAATATGCCAGCGAATTTTGAAAACTCAGCAGTGGCCACAGGACTGGAAAAGGTCCATTTTCATTCCAATCCCTAAGAAAGGCAATCCCAAAGAATGCTCAAACTACCACACAATTGCACTCATCTCACACGTAATGCTCAAAATTCTCCAAGCCAGTCTTCAGCATTACATGAACCGTGAACTTCCAGATGTTAAAGCTGGTTTTAGAAAAGGCAGAGGAACCAGAGATCAAATTGCCAACATCTGCTGGTTCATCGAAAAGCCAAGAGAGTTCCAGGAAAACATCTATATCTGATTTATTGACTATGCGAAAGCCTTTGACTGTGTGGATCACAATAAACTGTGGAGGAGAATTCTGAAAGAGATGGAAATACCAGACCACCTGACCTGCCTCTTGAGAAACCTGTATGCAGGTCAGAAAGCAACAGTTAGAACTGACATGGAACAACAGTCTGGTTCCAAATAGGAAAAAGAGTACATCAAGGCCATATATTGTCACCCTGCTTATTTAACTTCTATGGAGAGTACATCATGAGAAACGCTGGGCTGGAAGAAGCACAAGCTGGAATCAAGATTGCCGGGAGAAATCTCCATACCCTCAGATATGCAGATGACACCACCCTTATGGCAGACAGTGAAGAGGAACTAAAAAGCCTCTTGATGAAAGTGAAAGAGGACAGTGAAGAAGTTGACTTAAAGCTCAACATTCAGAAAACTAAGATCATGGCATCTGGTCCCATTACATCATAGGAAATAGATGCGTAAACAGTGGAAACAGTGTAAGACTTCATTTTGGGGGGCTCCAAAATCACTGCAGATGGTGATTGCAGCAGTGAAATTAAAAGACGCTTACTCCTTGGAAGGAACGTTATGACCAACCTAGATAGCATATTAAAAAGCAGAGACATTACCTTGCTAACAAAGGTCCATCTAGTCAAGGCTATGGTTTTTCCAGGGGGCATGTATGCATGTGAGAGCTGGACTGTGAAGAAAGTTGAATGCCGAAAAATTGATGCTTTTGAACTGTGGTGTTGGAGAAGACTCTTGAGAGTCCGTTGGACTGCAGGGAGATCCAACCAGTCCATCCTAAAGGAGATCAGTCCTGGGTGTTCATTGGAAGAACTGATGTTGATGCTGAAACTCCAATGTTTTGTCCACCTCATGGGAAGAGTCGGCTCATTGAAAAGACCCTGATGCTGGGAGGGATTGTGGGCAGAAGGAGAAGGGGACGACAGAGGATGAGATGGCTGGATGGCATCACCGACTCGATGGACATGAGTTTGAGTAGACTCCGGGAGTTGGTGATGGACAGGGAGGCCTGGCCTGCTGTGATATATGGAGCCGCAAAGAGTCGGAGACACCTGAGCGACTGAACTGACTGACTGACTGATACTTAGTTATTTTTTAGTGGATGTATTGATATCTCCTCCATGCTAGAAGAAAATTTCCCTGAAGGTAGAGAGTACATTTATATATTCATTTGTCATTATAATATGCATTTAATAACAGAACCCACTTTTCTGGGTTATTATAAAGATTAAAGAGAAGAAACACATGACAGACTAAGGATATGCTGGTTAAAGTTTAAACTCAAGGACTGAACTGTCTGAGTTTGCATCCCAGTTCTGTCAGTTACCAACTGTGAAATCTTGAATAGGCTACTTAATCTTTGTTTCAAAATAAGCTTTATTTAAATAGAATTCATACCATATAATTTGTCCCTTTAAATTTTACAGTTCAGTTGTTTTTAGTACATTCACAGATGTGCAACCATCACCTCAGTCAAATTTTATTTTTTGTACTTTTAATTTTGCTTATTTTTTATTATTGGCTGCATTGAGTCTTTGTTGCTACGTATTGGCTTTCTCTAGTTGCAGCATGCAGCCTCTCTATGCTCCAGGGCATGTGGGATCATAGTTCTCTGACCGTGGATTGAACCTGCATCTCCTGCACTGGAAGGCAGATTCTTAGCCACTAGATCACCAGGGACATACCCATAGTTAATTTTAGAACATTATTATTGCCACAAAAAGAAATTCCCACACCCTTTAGCTCTCATCCCAGCATCTTCCATTTCCTTCTCCCCCAGCCTTAAGCAACCACTAATCTACTTCCCTGTTCTGGACATTTCATATGAATTGTGAATTTTGTGAATTCAGTCACAGGTCACATATTATATGATTTAACATTCAGCATAATGTTTCTCAGACCCACATGCTTGAGTCAGAACTCCATTCCTTTTTATGGCAGAATAATACTCCTCTGTATGGAAAATCAGATTTTGTTTATCTATTTGTTAGTTGATGAACATTTTGATTGTTTCCATCTACTGGCTATTATGAATAATATTGCTAGAAACATTTGTATAGAAGTTTTTGTGTGGGACTATGTTTCCATTTCTATTAAGTATATGTCTAGGAATGGAATTGCTGGGTCATGTAATATCTCTATATTTATCACTTGAAACACTGCCAATCTGTTTCCATAAGTGCCAATCTGTTCTGGTGCACCAAAACAGCTGAAGGTTTTTAATTTCTGTGCATCCTTGGCAACACTTCTTATTTTCTGACTTTTTGATTCTTCCCATACTAGTGTGTGTGTGTAGTGGTAATTTACTGTGGTATTGTTTTGCACTTCCATGGTGACTAATGATGTTATTTGTGTATCTTCCTTGAAGAAATGTCTATTTAAGACCTTTCCCCATTTTTTTAGTTATTTGTCTTTTAAATTGTAAGTATTCTTATGTATTCAAGATACAAGTTGCTTGGATATGTGATTATGTGATTTACAAATGGTTTCTCCCACATTGTGGGTTATCTTTTCACTTTTTGATGGTGTCCTTTGAAGAATAAAAGTTTTAAATTTTGATGAGGTCAAGTTTAACTGTTTGTTGTTGTTGCTCTTGCTTTGGTGTTGTAAGTTACATCTTGATGCATGTGTGTCTTCATTTATAAAACTGTAATGATTATGCCACCTTGAAAGGTTGTTAGAATTGAATGTAAGTACTTAGAATAATACTTGACATAGTAAGCACTCATTAAGTGTTATCTGTCACTATGGATGTTGTTTTTAGTATTATTATATAAAACAAAACAGTGCCTGGAACATTATAGGGACTCAGTAATATTAGCTCTTATTATGTAACAAGAATTTCCTATATCTGATTAAATAAAATATGCAGTAAGTGGAAAATAAATGTAAATATTTGGGAAGGAAATATTTTTAGGGGAAAAAGATCCATTTTATTTAAAAAACAAAGATTAAAAGGGTATGGTTCTAATGTTTTCTCTAGAAGTTTTTATATTAAAAAAATCTGGGACAATGATGAATAGTTTTAAAATTTCCTTTAATATGGTGCCTTTTATTCTGTTTTTACTTCTGACTTGGGTGATCATCAGGGATAATTTGGATTTTATGATAATAGAGGAAATGGCAAGTCAGTTGTGAAATATTATGGCAATAATGACTTTGTATTAAAGATAGATCCTTTATCTTCTCAAAAGTAATATGGTGTGTCAATAAATGTAAAGTGAAAAGACGTATATATTTGTTTAGCCAACAACCTTTAGGGAAGTTTGCCATGTATAATAAGAAAAGAAATGTAATAATTTTCATTTAGACAAAAGTTTGGGAAAATACATCAAATTTCTTTCTGTTCTTCTTTAGTCTTAGTCCTAAGCATGTGTGCTATATGCATTCATTCAAATAAAAATATAATTGTGTCAATCAGAAAAAAATTATTCCCAACTGGGAGAAATGTATATCTAAATTATATACACAAGAGAGAAAAATGGAAATGGAAGAGCTATAACTAACTAAGAAATTGGGACTCGTTAAACAGAGGTCAGTTATTAACTCATTGATTGTGTTTATTTTTCTTTTGTCCACTGCAGTTGTTACTTGTCCATCACAGATCTCCTTATTATAGCATTAACTGTTATCACTGACAGTGTTTCAGAATATTGCAACTATATGAAAATTACACACTTGCTTTCTCAACCTGGGCCCTTCTCACGATCATGTAAACAGAATGGTCTTGAGACTTCCTGAGCTAAGGAGTGATTGTTTTTCTCTCTTTAGTAATAATTTAATACTAAGGCTTTGGCATCAGGTAAAGCTGAATCTTTGTGAAGTGAAATTGGGATCTGTTTAAAAGTTTTGATATCACTGACTAGACAGAGAAATGACCGAGGCTATCCCTACTCCTGTTGGGATCTGGTCTGAAAGCATCTGATCGGCTCTGTTGGGAAAAGGGCTCTCTGCTCTTAGCTATCTCACTAGGGAACTTTTAAGAGGTTATTCATTCTCTGATTCTCTTCTTCAAACCAGAGGATCGGAGTGGGAGACAAGATTTTTCACCTCAGTTGATAGGACATTTGGTAGCTTTTTATTTGCTTTAGTTTTTCTTAATGATGACAAAGGACTTTGTTTACATCTTAGCATCTCTTCTTATCATTGTGGAATTAATGTTATCATTTGAGAACTAATGCTACCATTTATTTTATCATTATTGTTATATATTCTAAAGTTGATTCATTAATTTATAGAAATATTTCCAACTCCTTAATTTTCATGGTTTTTGAATGTGGAAAAGGAACTATCAGCACAAGGGGTAGCTCTCTAAATGGGGCCCCTTTCCCTTTGTCTCTATCTGCAGGGGCACTTTTATAATATTAAGATGTATCTCTTTTCCCACTTTCAGGTGAACCTCAAGAAACTTTGTAGCTCTATGTCTAAAGTCACATCCCTTGGCAATTTTGTGAAGCTACAGGCTAAAATATCCCCCAAAGTTGGACTTCAAAATAACTCAGGAGAACTGCTAGTGAATTATTCATTTTTTGCCTCTTTCATGAAAATTTATTGAAATATTTATTCACTTATTACAGGTACATCGAAAAGTATGTCATCTTCCCTGCCATCGAGGGGCTTTTGCTTCAATGGGTAAGATACACATGTAAATAAATGCAATGGGTGATGTAAGTTGCTGTTCAGTCACTCAGTCATGTTCGACCCCATGGACTGCAGCACTCCAGGCTTCCATGTCCTTCACCATCTCCCAGAGATGCTCAAACTCTTGTCCATTGAGTCAGTGATGCCATCCAACCATCTCTTTGTCTGTTGTCCCCTTTTCCTCCTACCCTCAATCTTTCCCAGCATCAGGGTTTTTTCTAATGAGTCAGCTCTTCGCATCAGGTGGCCAACGTATTGGAGTTTCAGCTTCAGCATCGGTCTTTTTAATGAATATTCAGGATTGATTTCCTTTAAGATTGACTGGTTTGATCTCCTTGCAGTCCAAGGGACTCTCAAGGGTCTTCTCCAACACCAAAGCTCAAAAGCATCAATTCTTTCGCATTCAGCCTTCTTTATAGTCCAATTCTCACATTCGTACATGACTACTAGAAAAACCATAGCTTTGACTAGATGAACCCTTGTCAGCAAAGTAATGTCTCTACTTTTTAATACACTGTCTAGGTTTGTCATATATTTTCTTCCAAGGAGCAAGTGTCTTTTAATTTCCTGGCTGCAGTCACCATCTTCAGTGATTTAAGTGCAGCTTAATCACTGATAATGGGTGATATAAGTGCTATGATACAAATACGTATAGGTATGCATGTGTGCTATGATGCTGCAGTCATGTGCAACTCTGTAAGACCCCATGGACTGTAGCTCACCAGCCTCCTCCATCCATGGGATTCTCCAGGCAAGAATACTGGAATGGGTTGCCATGCCCTCTTCCAGGGGATCTTCCCGACCCAGGGATAGAACCTGCAGCTCTTATGTCTCCTGCATTGGCTGACATGTTCTTTACCACTAGTGCCACCTGGGAAGCCCCATGTATAGGTATAGTAAGGCATGAAGAGGGTAGTGGAGAGTATTATCTATGTGGGGGATAAAAGAGACAAGAAATAATTTCCAAGTAATATGCTTTCTTCCTCTTTATGGAATGCCATCTTATTATTATCTGTATGACAGATTTCTACCACTGCTCTTAGAGTCAGCAGAGTTTTTCTCTGTTCTATGAAAATATCCCTGTCTCCTCCCTGCTCCCTCTTCTGTGTTCTTGACTGCCTTGTTTATTCCTCCATTAAAATAATTATAATATTCTAAGTTTATGTTTACCTTTCCTTTCATCAATCTAAACAGTAAGCTCACTGAGGGCAAGAATCATGTTTTCAAACCATGTGTCACTGAGTTCTATCCTCTTATAGTACATAATCAGTGTTCAACGGTTCAAACACTTAATACCAAAATTGCTTCAGTTAAAAAACACTTGTGCTAAGTTTGGTAGATTAAAGATAGCTGCAAAGTATTTGACATTCTTCTCTTTAAATGTGGGCTGGTTTATGATTGTTTTGACTAACAGAATATCATGACCTGGTCCTTAAAAGAGCTTCCACAATGGTCTCTCAGACCCTGAACTGTCATATGAGGAATCTAACTACATGGCTTGAAAGACATAGAAAGGGAGAAGGGCCTATCTATGCCAATCCTGCTAAGGCACCAGGGTGGTGAAACCATTCAGATCAGTCCAGTTGCTTGCTGAATATTACAGAGTGATTCCAATCAACAACAAGTGAAGCAGAATTGTCAAGTCAAGCCCTGTCTGTATTCCTGGCTCCAAAAATCATGCAGTAAAGCAAAATGATTGTAATTTTTAATTACCACCTTTGGGTTACTTGTTAATTATTAATAGATAACTAAAAGACCAAGTCTCTTCTACCATACCATTTTTTACATTTTATATGGAAAATTTAAAACATACAGAAAAGTAGATAGAA
Source organism: Muntiacus reevesi (assembly GCF_963930625.1). Classification (NCBI taxonomy): domain Eukaryota; kingdom Metazoa; phylum Chordata; class Mammalia; order Artiodactyla; family Cervidae; genus Muntiacus; species Muntiacus reevesi. Next base: position 125,364,613 of record NC_089271.1, on the reverse strand, counting down.
TTACACAGTAAACACCCATATTTGTTGTTATTGTTTAGTCTCTAAGGCATGTCCAACTCTTTGTAACCCCATGGACTGTAGCTTGCCAGGCTCCTCTGCTCATGGGATTTCCCAGGCAAGAATACTAGAATGGGCTGCCATTTCCTTCTCCAGGGAATCTTTGCAACCTAGGAATCAAACCTGTATCTCCTGCATTGGCAGGCAGACTTTACCACTGAACCACCAGGCAAGCCTGAACACCTGTATACCACCATTTAAATTTTTGAATAAAATCTTAGCATATTTGCTTTATCATATGTTTATCTATCTTACCTTATATTGACATATCAAAATAAATTATCATCGATATACTTCATCCCTAAATATTTTAGTTTGGGTATTGTTAACTAGAGTTTAATATATGATTATATGGTTTTTTCTTTGGAGAGAAAATTGATATACAATTAAACACAGAGATCTTAAGTGAAATTTGCTGGGTTTCAACAAGTTTTACACTTGTGTAACCCAAACCTTCATGAAGATAGAGGGTGTTAACATTACTAAAGAAAATTCCTTTATGTCCCTTCTAAGTCAGTCTCTAGCTAGCTCCTCAAAAAGACATTTGCTTAATTTTTTTCTTCTGTCAATTTAGTATGTTCTGGAATTTAATATAAAAGTTACTATAGATGGTTTTGCTCTTTATTTAAGGCTTATTTCATTCAAATTAATGATTTTGAGATTCACTGATGTTGTATTTATTTATTTCTACTCTATTATTAAGTAGAATTCCATTGTATGATTGTATCCCACTTTGTCTATTCATTTTCTTGAGTCACATACCCAAATTGATTCTAGATTTTAGTTATTATATATAAAACAGTTTTGAACATTCCCTTAAAGGACTTTTTGTGAACATAAACTTTCATTTTTCTTTGGTAAAAACTAAGAAGTAGAATTGCTGGGTGATGTTGTAAGTGTATATCTAATTTTATAAGAAACTACCTGATGCTTTTTCAAAGTAGTTATATCACATACACTCCTAATAACAGTATATGAGAGTTCTGCCAGCATTTAATGTTGTCAGTCTTTTAATTGTAACTAAAGAATGTGTAATGGTATTTGTTGTTCAGTCACGAAGTTGTGTCTGACTCTGTGACACCATGAACTGCAGCTTGCCAAGCTTCTCTGTCCTTCGCTATCTCCCCAAGTTTGCTCAACCTCATGTCCACTGAGTCAGTGATGACATCCAACCATCTCATTCTCTGTCACTTCCTTCTTCTCCTGCCCTCAATCTTTCCTAGCATCAAGGTCTTTTCCAATGAGTTGGCTCTTCACTTCAGGTGAACAAAGTATTGGAGTTTCAACTTCAGCATCAGTTCTTTCAATGAATATTAAGGGTTGATTTCTTTTAGGATTGACTGATTTGATCTCCTTGCTGTCCAAGAGACTCTCAAGAGTCTTTTCTAACAACACAGTTCAAAAGCATCAATTTTTCAGCACTCAGCCTTTTCTTTATGGTCTAACTCTCACGTTCATACATGACTACAGGAAAAATCATAGCTTTGACTATATGGACCTTTTTTGGCAAAGTGATGTCTCTGCTTTTTTATATGCTGTCTGGGTTTATCATAGCTTTTCTTCCAAGGAGCAAGTGTCTTTTAATTTCATGGCTGCAGTCACTCTCTGCAGTGATTTTGGAGTCTAAAAAAATAGTCTGTCACTGTTTCTCTTTTTCCCCATCTATTGGCCATGGAGTGATGGAACTGGATGCCATGGTCTTAGTTTTTTGAATGTTGAGTTTTAAACCAACTTTTTCACTCTCCTCTTTCACTTTCATCAAGACGCTCTTTCGTTCTTCTTTGCTTTCTGCCATAAGGGTGGTGTCATCTGCATATCTGAGGTTATTGATATTTCTCCCAGCAGTCTTCTTTCCAGCTTGTGCTTCATCCAGCCCAGCATTTCTCATGATGTACTCTGCATATAAGTTAAATAAGCAGGATGACAATATGCAGCCTTGAAGTACTCCTTTCCCAATTTGGAAACAGTCCATATTGGGCTATGTCCAGTTCTAACTGTTGCTTTTTAACCTACATACAAGTTTCTCAGGAGGCAGGTAGGTGGTCTGGTATTCCCATCTCTTTAATAATTTTTCAGTTTGGTTTGTTCCACACAGTCAAAGGCTTTGGCATAGTCAATAAAGCAGAAATAGATGTTTTTCTGGAATTCTCTTGCTTTTTCTATGATCCAATGGATGTTGGCAGTTTGATCTGTTTTTTAATTATTGGATAATTTTTTTACTAAACAAGAAGAGTTTAGATACATAAATAATTATAATTTCAAGTGCAAAAATAAATATGATCAAAGATGATATGTTCACTATACATGACAAATTTAAATAAAAAATTAATAGAACTCATCTATCTTAAGAATGTGAGCTAAGAAATCTAAATTGTTTGACTTTTTTTGGCATTTTAAGTGTCAGATCAGTTTTAAAAGCTCAAAGATGATATAGTTTGCATGACATTTTGCTACAGTTCATATTTCAATTCTAAATTTGTGAAATTGAGAGTATGATTCTTAAAATAACCTCAAATGCACTGTAAATTATAAATTTCTAGTACACTGTAAACAGGATGTGTTGTTTACAGCTGTTTAGATCCACTAAATATCTGTAGATTTGCTTCCTCAGCTAGCACAGGAACTTACTGGCTATAACTCCCTGCCTTGTTCAATAACTTCCAGTAATTATCAGGAAGAAAATGCAATAAATTCATGTAATAGACTGCCCCTTTGCTGTAATATACAATCAGAGGCGATCAATGCTTCTTACAATAAGGCGAAGAATTACAGCTGTGTTTTATTTTATAGCTTTGGTACAGCTTTAGAAACCACCAGAGGGAGTAGAGTTAAACTTCAGTGGTCAAATTCCATTGCGGTAAAACATAGCCTCAGGCTGACATTTTACAAAGGAGCAACACAACAAGGGGTTGTATACTCCTTAGCTGACTACTTTGTTTGTTCACCCATATAGCTACTGGAAGACCTCGGAGTATTGTTGCTCTTTTAGTCCATATGCCTGGAATAATGAGAATCTTTCTGAGTATAACAAATAATAATCAAGTTTAACCTTTGGCCATATCATTACAAGAAAGGAAAGATAGACATAGTTGATAATGAAACCTCCAGTGTTGCAGCAACCTACAATGACTTGTTCATTACAAAGTTATATTTCTTATGGTTTTAAAAATATACTTTTATTGTGGTTTAAATCAAAGGGCGTTATTGAGCCCTGCCTAGTTACGCTTAAATTATAATTACACGCTACATATCTTGGTAAGTAAATGAAAGACTTTTCTTGGTTATTTGTTATAAATTTTATTTTGCCTGTAGCTAAGTGAAGGCCAGGCCTCTAAAGTGTTTCACATATAATGCACAGTGAATATAAAACAGTCCATTAATTGGGATAATAGGTCCCAGCATGTAATTGCATTTCTTAGGTACTATGGATAGCAACTGAGTGAAGTGGTATTTATTTAAGGTTGTTAGTCACCCGTGGATAACTTTATTTGTCCATTGATGCCTAAATAAATGCATCATCTATCAGTAAGAATATTTATGAGGAAATTTATAACAAAAATCATTATTGCATCTCAAATTATGAAAGGAAACAGTATATAAAAGTTATTGAAGAATGTCACAATAAAAGTATTACCAGTGCCTCAGGTTACTTGCTTTTATGTTGGTGGACAGTAAAATATTGTAGAAACTCAAGAATAATTGTGAACCAAAAATGATTACTGTACTTTGCTTTATATTGTGTTATCCAACAACATATATGTAAGACATGGAGTAAATTCCATCACCTGTTTCAGCTCCACGAACTTGCACAGTTTTTCAAGGAAAAAAAAAAAGAATTCACCAAAAATTTGTCAGTGTGCCACAAACCGTTGCAGTCTTTCCAGTAGTGTGTGTGTGTGTGTGTGTGTGTGTGTGTGTGTGTGTGAGGCTTTATTTACAATTGTGAAAATGTTTTCTTTGGTTTGCATTTAATAGGTTGTTGGCTATTTCTGAGGTGTTAAACACACACACACACACACACACACACATGCTATTTTATCTTGTGGAGGCCTACACATCTCATTCAAGAAGAGTCAAGAAGTCCCAGAGCTCCATTAGCCTAGAACAAGATTACCATCTTTCCCAGAAATCATTCACAAGATTGAAGGGGAGGGCCTAGAGCTTTGATTGGTTCACCACCCTTCTGGACCTCTCATTTTCCCAACTTCACCTCTGTTATGTGTTCTGAGACTATCTGGATGAATCCCTTGATGTCCTCTCTTGTCTCAGTCCTTGAAAGAAGTCCAGAATTCCTAGAATCCAGATCATCCCATTCCTGACTGTATTCCCACTGAGGCTCTGTGGCCTGTGAGGCAACCCCTCTACTTTCTCCACAATAGCACTTCCTATTTCTTTGCTTTATTATTCTCTATACCATTGACTCAACAGTAAAGAATCCTTCTGCAGTGTAGGAGACACAGGAGACACGGGTTCGATCCCTGGGTCGGGAAGATCCCCTGGAGGAGGAAATGGCAACCCACTTAAGTATTCTTGCCTGGAAAATAACCTAACAGAGGAGCCTGGCAAGCTGCAGTCCATAGGGTCCCCAAAAGTTGGACATGACTGAGTGTGCATGCATATACATTTACTGGTAACATCTGTAATACTCCTAAATGTGAGAATTGTTTTATTTATTGACTTGAGAAGTCTTTGCTGCTTCTGATGTTTCTATTAGACTACAATAATTAGCATTGTTTATATTTCCCTCAGTGTGAGTTCATGTATAATCCTTCATGTAGCTTTAAATATGTATAGTGTACTACAGCTAAAAACTATTTTGCCCAGAACTTGAAAAATTTGAATTGATAAACTATAGTGGCTTATTGATTCAGATTAAATTTTAAGTTGTTCCCTTTTTCTCAATTGTAATAAGCCTTTAGAGAATTGCTGTGAGATGATAAAGTTATTTGGTGAAGAACTGAGAACTGAGAAAAAAATCTGTTAAGAGTTGTTTCAATTTCATTGGCAAGTCTACTCTTACATACACATGAGCCAATGTTCTAAGAGTCTTGGCATTTTCATTTCAGCTACAAAGAAATATGAGACCAAATTAATTGCTTTGTGCTTTAAAACCTTCTAGATGCATTTTGTTTTAGAAAGGAGACACGTACTCATTCTTCAGATTTTTCTAGGAGTAAACTTTTTTGAATAACAAAGAATACAAAAGTATTCTATTATAACACTGGATAGCAGGACAAATAGACAGAAAGACAGAAATTACTAATTTTGAAATCAGAGCTCATTGATAACATACCATAGTATCATTACTAACTAATATTAATGAGTCTTTAATATGTTTGATATTTCTATATCTTTTCCCTAATAGGTCAGGAAGGAGAGACATTAGGTTTACAATATGTTATCTTTCTAACTTTTTAATCAGCAATGTCATATTTCTGGATTATATATATGTGTATAAATATATATATGATATATGCTGTCTTTTAAAATCTTATTTGGAATGGTCATTAAAATTAGAATAGCTAGGTTTTCAGGGATTAAATCTGGATTATGTGACCTTTTTGCCAGTTTTTGACTAATAGAGGACCACATTGATATATAGGCTTATTATTGAAAGGATAATGAATAAAAACAATAAGAGTAAGATGTGCTACAGACTTCTAATGTGGTGTACCTAAAGAAATTTTCATTGAGAAGTCTATATTCTGTCCCTAGATCATCCTTGGGGAAAAACAGGCCACCAAATATTGTTGTTCAATAATATATTTATATCTTCTGTCTTCACACAGTTCCTTCTCTGCACCATCAAATGTCTTTATTTTCCTTTGGAACATAAATTGTCTTCAAGTTTACTTTATTAAGAACCATTAATGAAGGACTTTGAAATAACATTACCTTTTATAACATATATCTCTACTGATATCTAGGCATCAACTTAAACTTTGTATTATATCAGTTCAGTTCAGTCACTCAGTCGTGTGCATCTCTTTGCGACCCTATGAATCGCAGCAAGCCAGGCCTCCCTGTCCATCACCAACTCCCGGAGTCTACTCAAACTCATATCCATCGAGTCGGTGATGTCATCCAGTCATCTCGTCCTCTGTCGTCCCCTTCTCCTCCTGCCCCCAATACCCCCCGCCCCAGCATCAGGGTCTTTTCCAATGAGTCAACTCTTCGCATAAGGTAGCCAAAGTACTGGAGTTTCAGCTTCAGTGTCAGTCCTTCCAACGAACACCCAGGACTGATCTCCTTTAGGATGGACTGGTTGGATCCCCTTGCAGTCCAAGGGACTCTCAAGAGTCTTCCCCAACACCACAGATCAAAAGCATCATTTTTTCGACGCTCAGCTTTCTTCACAGTCCAACTCTCACATCCATACATGACCACTGGAAAAACCATAGCCTTGACTAGATGGACCTTTGTTGGCAAAGTAATGTCTCTGCTTTTTAATATGCTATCTAGGTTGGTCATAACGTTCCTTCCAAGGAGTAAGCGTCTTTTAATTTCATGGCTGCAGTCACCATCTGCAATGATTTTGGAGCCCCCAAAAATAAAGTCTGACACTATTTCCACTGTTTCCCCATCTATTTCGCCTGAAGTGATGGGACCAGATGCCATGACCTTAGTTTTCTGAATGTTGAGCTTTAAGCCAACTTTTTCACTGTCCTCTTTCACTTTCATCAAGAGGCTTTTTAGTTCCTCTTCACTTTCTGCCATTAGGGTGGTGACATCAAGAGACTTTTTTGACCACTCTTCAAAATGGTATGAAGATAGAATACCACCAGTTATATTAATGTGTACCTAATTTAGACTAGGATTTCTACTTATGGTTGACTCAGTGATGTATCATTCAGACTCTGCAGGGAAGGACAAATTGCCTCGGGTATCCACAACTCTAGGTAGTGACTTAACTGCAAAAAATTGTCCTGTTTGAGATCACATCCTTCCAGGGGCAGCTTATAGCCAGTGACTGCTTGAGATGAGGTATAAAGGCCAAATCACTTTGACCCACTGTGGTGTAAGTCTGAGGGACATATACACTACAGAAATCTTGGTTAAATTGACCAAAAATGCCTAAGTCTACATCACAGTTTGATTACACCCCATGCCTTAATTTACTTTCTCCCTTTTCCTTCAAAATGTTAGAACTTAGTTCCAGAGACCTCCAACTTGAATTATTACTTTTTATACCTCTGAATTTTCTTTTGAATCTGAATATACCTCTGATTTCTTCTATATATAGAATCTGTGGCAAAAGAGATTTTACACAGTTTCCTCTTATCCCTTTATTACCAATACAGTTAACACTTGAGCAACATGGGTTTGAACTTTGTGAGCCCACTTATATGTGGACTTTTTCACTAAATACATGCTGTAGTACCACATAATCTGTAGTTGTTTCAAATCTGTGGATGTGAAACCACAGATACAGAAGATTTCTCTATAATATGTGCATTATAGACAGATTTTCAACTGTGTAGAATGTTGGTGTTCCAACCTCTGGGTTATTCTAAGGGTCTCCTATATTACAAAAGATGACTTGGCTTTCAACATTATGAGCTGTGAGAGTCACATCTTTTGAAAATTTTTATATATTTTCACTGTGGTAGGAATGCTCCATAGTTGGTAAAATAGTATACAAACAAAAGTAAATCATATCACCTTTGATTACTCCTCCTATCCTCCTTCCTGACTATTCTATCACCCATCTGCACTTTCTTAAAATGATCAGAGTGAAAATGGGGGAGAAAGGAGTTCCAAGGGCTGATGTGTGTGTGTGTCCACTCAGTCTCTCAGTTGTATCTGACTCTTTGTGACCCCATGGACTATAGCCCTCTAGGCTCCTCTGTCCATGGGATTTTTCCAGCAAGAATACTGGAGTGGGTTGCCGTTTCCTCCCCCAGGGGATCTTCCTGACACAGGGTTCGAAGCCATGCCTCCTGTATGTATTGCATTGGCAGGCAGATTCTTTACCACTGAGCCACCTGGGAAGCCCTCCAAGGGCTGATATAGTCAAACAAACACTGAAAATTGAGTGAAAATGTTCACGATCAGCTTTTCTGGAACTCTGGAAACTAGGCAAAAGTTTATAGCACCCTAACAATAGCAGAATTGAGAAAAAGGTGACTTACATGTGAAAGTCAAGTTTTGTGGTTGTTTTAAGTAACCTTACCTCATTTCCCTTGCCAGAGTGGCAGTAGTTTTAGAGATAGCACTTATATTCTTGCTGTGGGTACCTGTTTTGAGAGGGAGCAGAGCAGAACTTATTTCTGAGAACTTGTGTGTATCTGCTTTGACTTATCTGAGAATTCCTCAAAGGCCTGACAAGATTTTTTTTTACCCAATTCAGAACCCTCTCAGGGTGGAAAAGGACTGATCAGAGGGTGTCTGTCAAAGAAATTGTAAGGCAAATGAACAAACTACTGCTTAGTGTTAGTTGCTCAGTCGTGGTCTGACTCTTTGTGACCCCATGGCCATTAGGCTCCTCTGTCCACTGAATTCTCCAGGCAAGGATACTGGAGTGGGTAGCCTTTCCCTTCTCCAGGAGATCTTCCTAATCCAGTGATCAAACCCCGGTCTCCTGCATGACAGGCAGATTCTTTACCATCTGAGCCACTGCTGCTTAGCAGGGGTGAAATATTACAGTTGGAAAAAATAAGACATGCTGAAGGTTCAGATGGAAAATCTGGGGAAATAGTTATTTTGGTGAATAAGAGCATTGAAAAATTACCACAGATAACAGGGAATCTGGAAAGTCATGTGCGTTGTCACAAATGACAGGGAACTTGGAAAATCATGGGCACATGTTCAGAGAAGACCTGTGAAGGCCATAAACTTTCACCTGTGGCTGATCTTTAGGCTCAGCTCAACTAGGAGGTGAAAGCTAAGATAGAGTTGTTGAAAAGGTGGGTAAGTGTTGAGGGAATATCCAGTGCAGATACAGTTTGAAAAGACCAGGTGAGTATTTTCTTTATCTTTTTCTTCTTTGTTTTAGGCATTTAAGGAAATCTCTTTCAAACCACTGGTTGACAACAAGCTAAAGTAATAGAGACTTCAGAGACCACATGCAACAAAAAAATAGTCTTTAAGTATACTTTAGAAAAGTCACTAAATAAATAAGTATCCATAATCCACAGTAAACAACAACAACAACAACAAAAAACCCCTGAGAAGGAAGTTCTGATTTTCAGAGTTAGCACATTATAATATTCAAAACATCCAATTTAATTTAAAAAATTATGAGCATGCAGAGAAACAATAAAGTTGGCCCATACCCAGGAAAAAAAAAAGAAATGGTCCCCAAGGAAGCACAGAAATTGGACTCATTCAAGAAAAGCTTTAAGTCAACTTCCTTGAATATGCTCAAAGAGTTAAAAGAAAACCATAGATGAAGAGCTGAAGGAAACAAGGAGAACAATGTCATATCAAATAGAGAATATTTTTAAAAAGGTAAAAACTGTCAAAAGAAATCAAAGAGAAATTTTGAAGCTTAAAAGTATAAAAATTGAAATGAAAATTTCACTAGAGGAGCTCACAGCAGAGTAAGCAAGGCAGAAGGAAAAACCAGTGGACATAACGATAGGTTAACTGAGAGTATCTACTCTTGAGAAGCAGAAATTAAAAAAGAATGTCGACAGATGAACACAGCCTAAGAAACCTATGGGATACCATTAAGCATAACAACATATATATATATATATATATATATATATATATATATATATATATATATATATATATATATATATTTTAGGAGACTGAGAATGAGGGGAGTAAAATGGGAAGAAAAATATTTGAAGAAATTGTTGTTTTTTAGTCATTAAGTCATGCCCAACTCTGCAATCCATGGACTGTAGCTCACCAGGCTCCGGTGTCCATGGGATTTCCCAGACAAGAATATTTGAGTGGGCTGCCATTTCCTTCTCCAGGGGATCTTCCTGACCCAGGGACTGAACCTGAATCTCTTGCATTGCAGGTGGATTCTTTACCATTGAGCCACCAGGGAAGCCCATTTGAAGAGATAATGGTTGTTAATTTCCCAAATTTGATAAAATACATGAATCTACATATCTAAGAAGCTCAAAAAATTCTAAGTAGAATAAACACAAAGGGGTCCATATCAGAGCATGTTACAATAAAATTGTCAAAAGACAAAGATAAAGAGAGCATCTTGAAAGTAGCAAGAGAGTAGCAAAATGGATCAAAGACTTAGATATAAGTGCTTGAACTATAAAAGTATTAGAGTAAAACATAGGAGTAGATTTTCATCATCTTGAATTTGGCAAAGAACTTAGATATGACTCAGAAAACACAAGCTGCAAAAGAAAAAACCATATAAGTTGGATTTCATCAAATTTCAAAACTTGTGTTTCAAAATAACATCATCAAAGAAGGAAAAAATACGTCCCACAAAATGGGAGAAAATATTTTCAGATTATATATCTGATAAGAGTCTAGTATCTAGAATATATAAAGAACTCATGCAATTCAACAAGAAGAGGACAACCCCAATTTTAAAAAATGGCCAGAAGACTTGTATAGACGTTTCTCCAAGGAAGACATACAAATGGCCTACAAGTACATGTCAAGATACTCATCATCATTAATCATTAGGGAAGGCAAATTGAAATCACCTGATACCACTCCATACCCACTAGGATGGCAATAATAAAAAGGAAAATAACAAGTGTTGGTGAGGATATGGAGAAACTGGAACACATTTACATTGCTGGTGAGAATGTAAAATGGTAAAGTCACTGTGAAAAATAATGCCAAACATTGAGTTTCCATGACCCAGCAATCCCCTCATAGGTATACAACCAAGAAAATTGAAAACTTACCCCCATACAAAAATTTGTACAAGAATATTCAATATAATATTATTTGTAATAGTCAAAAAGCAGAAAGTCCATCAACTAATGAATGGATAAACAAATAGTGTGGTTTATCTATATAATAGAATATTATTTGGCCATAAGAATGGACATAGTACTGACACGTGCTGCAATGTAGATGAGTCTCAAAAGCATTATGCTGAACAAAAGAAGTCAGACACAAAAAGCCACATGTTAATTCCATTTATATGATATTTACAGAATCAGTTCAGTTCAGTCACTCAGTCGTGTTCGACTCTTTGCGACCCCATGGACTATAGCATGCCAGGCTTCTCTGTCCATCACCAACTCCCGGGGCTTGCTCAAACTCATGTCCATCAAGTTGGTGATGCCATCCAACCATCTCTTCCTCTGTTGTCCCCTTCTCCTCTTGCTTGTTGTCCCCAGCATCAGGGTCTTTTTAAAATGAGTCAGTTTTTCACATCAGGTGACCAAAATATTGGAGAAATAGGAATGGGTCCTTAAAGAGTATGGGGGTCTCCTTTCAGGTGATGAAAATATTCTGGATACAGATAATGGTGATGACCATACTGCATTATGAATGTATTAAATGCCACAAAATTATACATTTTAAAAGAGGTAAAATGGTAAATTTTATGTTAAGTAAATTCTTTTGGCAATAAAAAAGCCAAAAATATTTTAAGAGATATCATAGCATTCCCTAGCATAAAGCTTTCCACATAGTAGGTACAGGAAAATTTGTATAATATAGTGAGTTGCACTGTTCATGGTAAGGTTATATCTAACTCATTTATAACTCTCCTCTTGAATTCCCTAAAGAAAATAGGAAGCTTGATGATTGAATACTGCTATGAATAATGGTACTATTGTATGGCATTTTATAATGTACAGGCCAGCGAAAAATCATTGCCATTGTTTAAATAGTGTTATAGATACTAATATTATGATACTGTATTGTATAATATTTCCCCTTTTCAAAGAAAAATCAGGCTCACAAAAATCACATAGATTAAACACTCACCCAAGATTAAACAAATTATAGGTACTACCACTGGGACTCAAAGTGTAGTGTTCTGTCTCCAAATTCTTGACTCTTAAAACAAGGCTAAGACAAAGATGTCAGCTGATAAAAAGTACAGGAAGTTCTGCTTCTTGGAAATCCTACTGAGCACATACTGCCTCATAGGACCTGCATTCCTTATATTAATAGTTTATTTGTATTACATGAAGAAGGCCTCAGATCTGCTGAAGAAAGTAGAAATTTTAAAATAATCCTATCTTGTTACTTTGCATTTTTACACAAAGCTAAAAAGAAAGAAACCCTCATGTAATAGTTACTGGTCTATCTTAACATAGCCCCTTGACATACTTTGTTATTTTTCACAGTATACTCCCTAAGTGATTTCCACACAAATAATGTAGGGCATTTTGACTACATATTAGTCCAAGATTTGCTAGGATATCAGCCCAGTTTAATCAACAGACAAGTAGACCTTTTAAAGCTGTGGAGAAGACAGATACAACATCCAAATGCAGAAATCTCTCTCATTGCATACAACTCAGAGATAAGCTGTGAACATTCAAGATATATATATTCTTCCATAAAAGTCTTTTTAAATTAAAAAAAATGATCTTATAATAGGGGTTAATCAAATATTCTTGGTGATTGAATAGATTACAAATTATATAAGAATAAATATCATTTAAGAGTTCAGCCATTTTTCCAAATACCTGAAGGTCCACCACCTGGAATATTTTTGTAAATTTACTAAGCGCAAATTCGAATTGTATTAGCCTTTCATTATTTGCATAAGGGAGTAAATCACTTAACTAATGAGTGGTCTTCACTATACATACACACAAATATTGGAATGAGACAGTATTTTCAACTTGCTTTTCACTTTTCATAAATCTTCTTGGCATGACGTTCTCCTCCCCCCCCCCCCGCCACGCCCACCACAGGCTTCAAAATAGAACTTTAAAGATCGTCATAAGTTATGGAAAAGAACACTGTTTACATAGGAAGCATCATATAAACCAATAATTAACAAAAAGACCATTTTTTTAAACAGATACTTGTATATACAAGTATCTATTATTTTTAAAATTCTTTTCCCATTTAGGTTACTACATATATTGAGTAGAGTTTCCTGTGTTATGTAGTTCTGCTTTATTGACTATGCTAAAGCCTTTGACTGTGTGGATCACAATAAACTGTGGAATATTCTGAAAGAGATGGGAATACCAGACCACCTGACCTGCCTCTTGAGAAACTTGTATCCAGGTCAGGAAGCAACAGTTAGAACTGGACGTGGAACAACAGACTGGTTCCAAATAGGAAAAGAAGTACGTCAAGGCTGTATATTGTCACCCTGCTTATTTATTTAACTTATATGCAGAGTACATCATGAGAAACACTGGGCTAGATGAAGCACAAGCTGGAATCAGGATTGCTGGGAGAAATATTAATAACCTCAGATATGCAGATGACACCACCCTTAGGGCAGAAAGTGAAGAAGAACAAAAGAGGCTCTTGATGAAAGTGAAAGAAGAGAGTGAAAAAATTGGTTTAAAGATCAACGTTCAGAAAACAAAGATCATGGCATCCGGTCCCATCACTTCATGGCAAATAGTTGGAGAAACAGTGGAAACAGTGGCAGACTTTACTTTTTGGGGCTCCAAAATCACTGCAGAAGGTGACTGCAGCCTTGAAATTAAAAGACACTTACTCCTTGGAAGGAAAGTTATGACCAACCTAGTTCAGTTCAGTTCAGTCGCTCAGGTGTGTCCGACTCTTTGAGACCCCATGAATTGCAGCACACTAGGCCTCCCTGTCCATTACCAACTCCTGGAGTTTACTCAAACCCATGTCCATCGAGTCAGTGATGCCATCCAACCATCTCATCCTCTGTCATCCCCTTCTCCTCCCGACCCCAATCCCTCCCAGCATCAGGGTCTTTTCCAGTGAGTCCACTCTTCCCATGAGGTGACCAAAGTATTGGAGTTTCAGCTTCAGCATCAGTCCTTCCAATGAACACCCAGGACTGATCTCCTTTAGGATGGACTGGTTGGATCTCCTTGCAGTCCAAGGGACTTTCAAGAGTCTTCTCCAACACCACAGTTCAAAAGCATCAATTTTTCGGTGCTCAGCTTTCTTCACAGTCCAACTCTCACATCCATACATGACTACTGGAAAAACCATAGCCTTGACTAGACGGGCCTTTGTTGGCAAAGTAATGTCTCTGCTTTTTAATATGCTATCTAGGTTGGTCATAACTTTCCTTCCAAGGAGTCAGCATCTTTTAATTTCATGGCTGCAATCACCATCTGCAGTGATTTTGGAGACCAACCTAGACAGTATAAAAGACATTACTTTGCCAACAAAGATCCATCTAGTCAAGGCTATGGTTTTTCCTGTAGTCATGTATGGATGTGAGAGTTGGACTATAAAGCAAGTAGAGTGCCGAAGAATTGATCCTTTTGAACTGTGGTGTTGGCGAAGACTCTTAAGAGTTCCTTGAATTGCAAGGAGATCCAACTAGTCCATCCTAAAGGAGATCAACCTTGAGTGTTCATTGGAAGGACTGATGCTGAAGCTGAAACTCCAATACTTTGGCCACTTGTTGCGAAGAGCTGACTCATTTGAAAAGACCCTGATGCTGGGGCAGATTGAAGTCAGGAGGACAAGGGGTCCACACAGGATGAGATGGTTGGATGGCATCACTGACTCGATGGACATGAGTTTGAGTAATCTCCAGGAGTTTGTGATGGACAGGGAGGCCTGGAGTGCTGCAGTCCATGAGGTCACAAAGAGTCAGACATGACTGAGCGACTGAACTGAACTGATAGTAGATCCTTGGTGGTTATACATTTAAAATATGGCAGTGTGTACATTTCAATCCCAAACTCCCTAACTGTCCCTCCCCCAGCTTTCCTCCCATAACCATATCTATCCTATTCTACTTTAAGCAAATGATTGTAATTTGCTTCTAGAATCATATATCAGTTACAATAAATAACTTTGTAATTGCCCAGGAGTTTATGATCTACAGGTTTGGAACCAAATTTATAGGCTATACCCTGTATCAGCAGGGCTTCCCAGATAGCTCAGTTGGTAAAGAATCTACCTGCAATGCAGGAGACCCTGATTTGATTCCTGGGTCAGGATGATCTGCTGGAGAAGGGATAGGCTGCCCATTCCAGTTTCTTGGGCTTCCCTTGTGGCTCAGCTAGTAAAGAATCTGCCTGCAATGTGGGAGACCTGGGTTCAATCCCTGGGTTGGGAAGATCCCATGGAAAACAGAAAGGCTACACACTCCAGCATTCTGGCCTGGAGAAGTCCATGGACTGTATGGTCCATGGGGTGCCAAAGAGTCGGACGAACACAACTGAGCAACTTTCACTTTCACTTTATCAACAAGCAGGACTGTCCATCCAACCTAGAAGAAAAACCACGTAAATACATACATGTTACTAAGGAAAGAATACAAGGATGAATTATCAAGGCCTCTTTTCTCCAGCGTTGTGTTTAGGTTTGAGTATTTTCTGATTAAATGTGGATCATGCTTGGAGAAAAGCACTCTATGAATGCTAGAGCAATTTGAGCAATTTGTGCAGTTATCTTTTTGCACATTTAGTAGAAAAAAAAATCAGTAGGTATTTATTGTATACTTACTGTGTGTTTAGAATTCTGCTAGGTGCTATATGAAGAGTAAACAATAACCAAATAAAAGAAAATGTCCTTTTTTTTTTTTTGACTTCCTAACTCTGAATTCCTAAATAAATCAAAGTAGCACCTCTCATTTGGTGCTAAGTTATATTAGTGCCTTGGATACATTTGCTTTTTTTTGCAAACTGCAAGGACTGGACTATTCCTAGGGTAGTGTGAAAAGCAAAGTAGATCTATCTGAGGTACAGACAACTGAGGGAGTAGCAGGGCAGGAAGGGATTTCCTTGTAAACCAAAAGATTACCCAGCTGCTATATAATGGGCACCAAGAAACTGTTGTAGTTAAATCAGAAATGCTTCCAGGGAGGGAACCATAATAATTCTCATATTTGTTTCTTGTTCCAGTGCTGGTTTCTTAAGAAGGATGGATTCTTTTGTCTTCCAAACTTAGAGGTATTTCCCTTCTCTGGAAGTATGATGTTGCCATCTGAAGTTGCAGCTAATGCTTGCTGCAACTTCCTGGAAATAGATGTAGAGATTGATCAGTTGTCCTTAACCTTGCTCTTATTTTAGGCTATCAGGCTTCAAACTGAAAGGGGAAGCTCAGTCCTGAATTTGATTTTTAAAAGAGGCAGATCCTTTACCACCAGCCCCACCTGGGAAGATGCTGGAGACAAGGGTCCAATCCCTGGGTCAGGAAGATCCCCTTGATGAGGGCATGGCAACCCACTCCAGTACTCTTGCCTGAAGAATCCCATGGGCAGAGAAGCCTGGTGGGCTACAGCCCATAGGGTCACAAAGAATAGGACATACTGAAGCGACTTCACAAGCACACAATGGAATTCTAGCTTTCCAATAACTAGCCCATACAAATATTTTTTAAAAGTTTAAGCAGAGATATTTTCTTATTCAGAGTGGTTAATTATCCCAGGTAACAATTACCTGTAGAGAAAAATTATAAAACAATCTTGAATTTATAAATTGAGGAAAAGGATTAGTAAACTAGACGATCCTTTATATTACTTAGCTCTGACATTCATTGCATGGGCCCATTGCTTATTAGGTTCTGTGAATATATGTAATAATAAAGGAACTTATCTGTAACAGGCTTATCTGTAACAGATTTTTTTTTTTCATTTGCTCTCACTCTTACAAATGCACATTTTTCTCTGTTTAAATAGAAACTCCAGTAGTTTCTATTTAAACATGTGTTTGTGCATTTTCCACCTGCTATCTTGCTCTTTTAAGTCATTTACCTCCTGTCTCACAGGTTCCTTACAAACATTTTAGGAAGTGGTATTTAAACAACCCCCCAACTACTTTGCTCTTCTTTTACTTCATTACCTGTAATTCTCACGAATCACCATTTTAGTCTGGGATGAGGAAGATCATGTAGCCTACATTACTCAAGTCTGATTAATTTGTACATCACTTTACCAATGAAACATATTTACCCTGACACAGCTTGCACTTCTTCCAAATAAAATTTATCTCCTGCCCTCTCCTGTTTCCCATGCCTGGCAGAGGACAGGTTTTCCTGAAAGCACAACTGTTTGGTGTTTACCTGTGCTTATTGGTGGCCCAAAGAAAGTGTGTGTTTAATCACTTGCTTTCTCTGTTGATGAGGGAGGAATTCCTGCCCTAGGATTATGAGTATGCTAAACACATGACACCCAGTACCAGGCAGATGAGACTGACAGTAGTTATTAGGCACATAGACTCATGGTCCAGGGAAGGAGGACACAGTATACCATGCATGGTGGCCTGGGGGTTGCACTGGAGAACAGAGTAAATAACCACAGGTTGTGGGAGGCAGTTTTTATAGCATTAAGAGTGTGGTATCTCCCCTGCTTCCCACAGAAGGATGTGTTTGGCTTGTTTGCATAGTTCTGTGAGCTAGCGGGGAAGTGCAGTCTATTACTCAGGGATAAACAGAAACTATGCCTGGCTTACTTGATGAGGATGCTTATTTGATTAGGGGGCCTTACCTGGAGGAACATACTAGGGAGGGGAACTTGCAGTTACACCATTTGGGGCCCTCCCAATTTTGTCATATATCAAGGCAGCATATAATATTGGATCTTTGTTTTAAGCCTTATGAACAAATGACTCCTCGATAATTTGACATCGGTTTAAATCTAGGTGATGACTAGAACTTCAAAGAATTAGGTGAAGTGCCTTCTTAGGAAATAAAGTAGGCTCTTGACCAAAAGGGAGAGGGCCACATGGTGAGGTGGTAGTGAAAACCATGAAATTTAGACGTATTCCCCTTTATGGCCAATAAAGTCAATTGAGACCTGTGTGGCATTAGAGTAGGGAGTACACATTCCCTAGGGGCATGAATTTAGACTAATCAATGTCTGTGGCAATAGTGACAACCACAAGGGGGTCCATTTGACTCTTTGAAACTTAAGTAGAAATTCTTTGAGGAGCCCTTTATTCCTCAAATACTGGTGCTGCCTAGGGCTTATGGAGGAGGTGGAAGTTTCACTGAATGTCTTCTTCAAGAGCCTAATATTATTCTAAAAAGTGAATTGAATTGAACAACTTCCAGATGTTCAAACTGGATTTAGAAAAGGCAGAGGAACTAAAGATCAACTTCCCAACATCTGTTGGGTCATAGAAAAATCAAGAGAATTCAAGAAAAACATCTACTTCTGCTTCATTTACTACACTAAAGCCTTTGACTGTGTGGATCACAATAAACTGTGGAAAATTCTTAAAGAGATGGAAATACCAGACTACCTTACCTGCCTCCTGAGAAATCTGTATGCAGGTCAAGAAGCAACAGAACTGACATGGAGCAACAGACTGGTTCAGAATTGGGAAAGGAGTACGTCAAGGCTGTATATTGTCACCCTGCTTATTTAACTTATATGCAGAGTACATCATGCGAAATGCCAAGCTGGGTGAAGCACAAGCTAGAATCAAGATTATTGGGAAAAATATCAATACCCTCAGATATGCTGATGACACCACACTTATGGGAGAAAGTGAAGAGAAACTAGAGAGTCTCTTGATGAAGGTGAAAGAGGAGAGTGAAAAAGCTGGCTTAAAATTCAACATTCAGAAAACAAAGACTTGGCGTCTGGTCCCAACAACTTCATGGCAAATAGATATGGAAACATTGGAAACAGTGACAGACTTTATTTTCTTGGGCTCCAAAATCACTGTGAATGGTGAGTGCAGTCATGAAATTAAAAGATACTTGCTCCTTGGAAGAAAAGCTATGACAAACATAGATGGCATATTAAAAAGCAGAGACATTACTTTGCGAACAAAGGTCTGTCTAGTCAAAGCTATGGTTTTTCCAATAGTAATGTATGGATGTGAGAATTGGACCATAAAGAAGGTTGAGTGTCAAAGAATTGATGCTTTTGAACTACTGTGGTGTTGGAGAAGACTCTTGAGAGTCCCTTGGACAGCAAGGAGATCAAACAAATCAATCCTAAGGGAAATCAGTTCTGAATATTCATTGAAAGGACTGTTGTTGAAGCTGAAGCTCCAATATTTGGCCACCGAATGCAAAGAGCCAATTCATTAGAAAAGATCTTGATGCTGGGACAGTTGGAAGGCAGGAGGAGAAGGGATCCACACAGGATGAGATGGTTGGATGGCATCACTGACTCAATGGACATGAGTTTGAACAGGCTCCGGAAGATGGTGAAGGACAAGGAGGACTGGCCTGCTGCAGTCCATGGGGTCACAAAGAGTTGGACATGACTTACTGACTGAACAATAGCAACAGCAACAACAAAACGTGAATTGAGTGTCTTGGTCACTATTAGCGATGTCTGGAACTCTGAAGTTGATAAGATGTCTTGGTAAGACTTTGTATTATGGTCTTAATATCACAAACACATCTGTTGGGTGCATGCTAAGTCACTTCAATCATGTCCGACTCTGTGACCCTGTGGTCTGTACCCCTCAGGCTCCTCAGCCCATAGGATTCCCCATGCAAGAATATTGGAGTGGGTTGCAATGCCCTCCTCCAGAGGATCTTCCCAACCCAGGGACTGAACCCTTGTCTCTTACATTTTCTGCATTGGCAGGCGGATTCTTTACCACTAGTGCCACCTGGCAAGCCCAAAATACATCTGTTACCTTGTTTTGTATTTGAGTTCTTTGAGGCAAGAAATTTCCAGAGTTCTTTATCCCAGAGGGGACATCTCTTAGGCAGTGGTCCAAGGGTTTGAAAGAATGTCTAGGTAGGGCCATTTTCTGGCCAGAGCACCCTGTGCTTAGGTGATTGTATGAAGTGTGGCTAATTGTGCTGACATTTAGGTTTTGTCCCTTATCATATGTCCTGGTTAAGAGATGAGAAGGCAGTAACTACCTAATGAGCTACATCACCTATATGGTGGCAATACTATTCATAAAATGCACAATTTCTATTACTACTCACTCAGTTGATCCCAAAGGGCTTGCTGGATAGCCAACAGGTCTGGAAGAGGGGTGACACCTCTAGTACTATGAAATCTGGCCAGGGACTGAGAGCAAAAGTGTTCACCCTTTCCTGTAGGTGGGATATGCTAGAGGGTCCAGGTTTGGCTCCATCTTGTAGCCTGGAGGCCTTAGTAGCCATGCCAAGATTTTATACTGCTGCTTTTATGACTCAAGGCATATTGGTCAGCTAAGTACAGAGGGTTGTGGGCCCAGGGTCTAAACTTCCAAAAGACCCAAGTAGGTGGCCAGCTATTGCTGCTCTAATGGTGTAAAGCACATGGCCAAGGAGGGCAGTTTCTTGCATCAGAATTCTGTGGACAACTTTTACTTACCATGGGTGGTCCAGAGACTCTACGAGACATGAAGGGAGGTTGCTTAAAGCCTCTAAAATTAAGTCTCAGGGCCACTAATGGAAGTCCGTGTTGTATGGCAGGTTCTAGGGCCTTTTTTGAGGGGCTGCTGTTCATGTCAGGCTTATTTGCAAGTAACAGTATAAGTGAGGTTAAAGAAAATTTTTCAGTGAAGACAAACAGAGCCAAAAAAGGCCTAAAAGAAGTTGAACTTGTTTCAAACATTGAGAATATAGAGAGGATCAATAATTGTCTCTTGATAGTGTCACATCTGAAGCAACTCTTAGGTTATCAAAAAATTTTTAGAAATTTAGCCAAAGTGACACATATATAGGACAATGGCCCATGCCAATTTTATAAGCCCTTTTATAAATGTGTATGTCCTGAATAAATGTGACAAATGAAATTTTGCCTCAGAGGATGTCTGTTAACCATGTAGTGTCATAACTGTATTCATGGTGGAAAGTTGATACAGCTAATGAAGGCTGTGTATGATAGTAAAGTTGCTGAAGTATTCTATTGGTGGCCAAGTATCATTTCTCTATGGATGTGAAAGCAAAATATGACTGAAAGGATGTTGAAATAGACACCCAGCATAACATATTGGCCAAATCTAAAACAACAAAATGTATACCAGTTGCTGATTAGATGGATTTTGTAATTTAGATAATTTTGGGTATTGAATTTGGAGGCCTTAATGGATGGGTTGTTGTTTTACAGTCACTAAGTTGTGTCTGACTGTTTGTGATCCCCATGGACTGCAGCACATCTGGCTTCCCTGTCCTTCACAATTTCCCGGAGTTTGCTCAAACTTATGTCCATTGAGTTGGTGATGCCATCCAACCATCTCATCCTCTGTCATTCCCCTCTCCTCCTGCCCTCAGTCTTTCCCCACATTAGGATCTATTCCATTGAGCCAGCTCTTTGCATCTGGTGGCCAAAGTATTGGAGCTTCAGCTTCAGCCATCAGCCCTTTTAATGAATATTCAGGGATGATTTCCTTTAGCACTGACTGATTTGATCTCCTTCTTGTCCAAGGGACTTTTTTTTCCCCCCAAGGGACTCTTGAGAGTCTCCTCCAGCACAGGAAAGCATGAATTTTTGGATACTCAGCCTTCTTTAGGGTCTAGCTCTCACATCCGTACATGACTACTGGAAAAACCATAGACCTTTGTTGGCCAAGTGGTATCTCTGCCTTTTAATACACTGTCTAAGTTTGTCATAGCCTTCCTTCCAAGGTGCAAGTGTCTTTTAATTTCATGGCTGCAGTCGCCACCCACAGTGATTTTAGAGTCCAAGAAAATAAAATCTGTCACTCTTTCCACTTTTCCCCATCCATCTGCTATGAAGTGATGGGATTGTATGCCATTATCTAGTTTTTTGAATGTTAATTTTAAGCCAGTTTTTTCACTCTCCTCTTTCACCCACATCAAATGGCTTTTCTTCTCTTCACTTTCTGCCATAAGGGTGGTATCATCTGCATATCTGAGGCTTTTGGTATTTCTCATCACAGTCTTCATTCCAGCTTGTGATTCATCCAGCTCAGCATTTTGCATGATGTACTCTGCATGACAATATGCAGCCTTGATGTACTCCTTTCCCAATTTGGAATCATTCTGTTGTTCCATGTCTGGTTCTAACTCTTGCTTCTTGAACTGCATATAGGTTTCTCAGGAGACAGGTAAGGTGGTCTAGTATCCCCATCTCTTTCAGAATTTTGCAGTTTGTTGTGATTCACACAGTCAAAAGTTTTAGTGTAGTCAATGAAGCAGAAGTAGATGTTTTTATGGAATTCTCTTGCTTTCTCTCTTATCTAATGAACGTTGGCAATTTGATCTCTGGTTCCTCTGTCTTTTCTAAATCAAGCTTGTTCATCTGTAAGTTCTCGGTTCACATACTGCTGAAGTCTAGCTTGAAGAATTCTAGTATATGAAATAAGTGCGATTGTACAGTAGTTTGAAATCATTGGCATTGCCTTTCTTTGGGATTGGAATGAAAACTTACCTTTTCATGCTCTGTGCCTGATTAATTTAGTGGTTAACTAATGATTAGAAATTTAAGATTTCCTTAAATACATAGAACCAATATATTTCTCAGTCTTCACCAAAGAGCTCTTTGTATGTTTGTTGAGGCCTGCCTTCAGAACTCAAAAAAACAATTAAAAACTCTGCCTTAGATCCACGATTGCAGGTGGTGGGATGCAGGGTAGAAGTGCTGCACTAAGCCTTCCCCAACTTGGTCCCTGCTCCCTGCTGAAAGTGTGTGTTCAGCAGGCTTGGGTTTCAGCAGGGTTAGGATATGGCTGTGTGTGGAAAAAGATAGTAACCTAGAAACAGGCTACCATCAACAACTATAACTGTAGAGATCATCGTCGTGAAGTCGCTCAGTCGTGTCTGACTCTTCACGACTCCATGGACTGTCACCTACCAGGCTCCTCAGGCGACAGTCCATGTAGGTGACAGTCCATGTAGGCGACAGTTCATGGGGTTTTTCAGTACTGGAGTGGGTTGCCATTTCCTTCTCCAGGGGATCTGTGTCTCTTAACTCCCAGCTTTAAAAGGTGAAGACAACAGCATCTATATATGCCCAGCTGGAAAAGTCAGTTTGTGAGTCACTTACATGACTGTGGTCTTGGAAGACAGGAAAGATTACAGGAGAGAAAATACAGGGAAGAAGGGAAGCCCTAGGACTAAGCTCTGAAGTGCCCCAACATCTAAAGAGGGATCAAACCCTGAGCCCTTGGAGTAGAAGCACTGACTCCAAGACCCTAGACTACCAGAGAACTAACCCTAGGGAGTATCAAATAGTGAGAACTCACACAAAGGAAACCACTTGAATGTAAGACCCAGCATCACCCAACCACCTGTGCAGGTTACACACTGCAGGATGCCTCATCCAAACAACAAACAAAACAAAAATACAAGCCCAATCTCCAGCAGACAGGATTAGCGCCTCACTCAGCCTTGCTCATCAGAGGAAAAACAAAGAAACAAACAAAACAGTACAAGTCTCACCTTATAAGAAGCTTACAAAAACCACTGTACCAACCGTAGAAAGGCAGAAACCAAGAGGAAGAAAGAATTCAACCTTGAAGCCTGGGAAAAGGAAACTTGAAACACAATAAGCTTAAAAAATTGAAAAAGCAGAGAAATACTACACAAATGAAGGAACAAACTGGAAACACAGAAATCCAAATAAGTGAAGAGGAAACTAGTTTTCAGGCAAACTACCTGAAAAAGATTTCAAAATAATGATAGTAAAGATGATAAAAAAAAAACCTTGAAAACAAAATGGAGAAAATGCAAGAATCAATTAACAAAGACCTAGAAGAATTAAAGAATAAACATACAGAGACAAACAACACAGTTACCGAAAGTTAAAATACTCTAGAAGGAATCAATAGCAGAATCTGAAGCAGAAGAACAAATCAGTGAACTGGAAGATAAAATGGTGGAAATAATTTCTGAAGAGCAGAATAAAGTAAAAAGAATGCAAAGAACGGAGGATAGTCTCAGAGATCTCTGGAAAAATATTAAATGCACCAACATTCGAATTATAGCTGTCCCAGATGAAGAAGAGAAAAAGAAAAGGTTTGAGAAAATTTTTGAAAAGAATATAGATGAAAATTTTCCCTGCATAGAAAAGGAAATAATCAATCAAGCCCACGAGTCACAATGGGTCCCATACAGGACAACCCCAAGGACAAACACGCCAAGACATATACTAATCAAACTAACAAAGACTAAACACAAAGAGAGAATATTAAAAGCACCAAGGGAAAAGCAACAAGTAGAATACAAGGGAAACCCCATATGATTAACAACTAATCTTTCAGCAGAAACTCTGCAGGGCAAAAGGGAATGGCAGGCTATATTTAAAGTACTGAAAGGGAAAAATCCACAGTCAAGATTACTGTACCTGGCAAGGATCTCATTCAAAATTGATGGAGAAATTAAAAGCTTTTCAGAAAATAAAAGGTTAAGAGAATTCAGTACCACCAAACCAACTTTATAACAAATGTTTAAAGAAATTATATAGTCAAGAAATACAAGAGAAGAAAAAAAATCTACAAAAGCAACCCGAAACAATTAAGAAAGTGACAATAGGAACATATATTTCAATAATTACTTTAAATGTAAATAGACTAAATGCTCCAACCAAAAGACACAAACTGGCTGAATGGATACAAAAACAAGACCCATATATATGTTGTCTACAAGAAACCCACTTCAGACCTCAAGACACATATAGACTGAAAGTGAGAGGATGGAAAAATATATTCCCTGCAAATGGGAAGCAAAAGAAAGCTGGAGTAGCAATCCTCATATCAGACAAAATAGACCTTAAAATAAAGAAGATTACAAGTGATAAGGAAGGACACTACATAATGATCAAGGGATCAATCCAAGAGGATGACATAACAATTGTAAATATCTATGCACCCAACATAGAAGCACCTCAATACATAAGACAAACACAAACAGACATAAAAGGAGAAACTGACAGTGACACAATAGTAGTAGGAAACTTTAACACCCCACTCACACCAATGGACAGATCATCAAAACAGAAAATTAATAAGGAAACACAAGTCTTATATGACACATTAGATGAGATGGATCTCATTGATATCTTCAGGACATTCCATCTAAATGCAGAAGAAGACACCTTCTTCTCAAGTGCACATGGAATATTCTCCAGCATAGACCACATCTTGGGTCACAAATCAAACCTCAGTAAATTTAAGAAAATTGAAATAGTTTCAAGCATCTTCTCTGACCACAATGCTATGAGACTAGATATCAATTACAAGGAAAGAAAAACATAAGAAACACAAACACATGGAGATTAAGCAGCACTTTTCTAATTAACCAACATGTTACTGAAGAGATCAAAAGGGAAATAAAAAATTTATAGAAACAAATGACAACAAAAACAAGACAACTCAGAGCCTATGTTACTCTGCAAAATCAGTTCTAAGAGGGAAGTCTAGAGCAATACAATCCTACCTCAGGAAAAAGAAAAATATCAAATAGACAAACTAACTTTACACCTAAAAGAAGAACAAAAAATCCCCAAAGTTAGTAGAAGGAAATAAATCATAAAGATCCAGTAGAAATAAATGAAAAATAAATGAAAGAAAGAGTAGTAAAGATTAATAAAACTAAAAGCTTGTTCTTTCAGAAGATAAACAAAATTGTCAAGCCTTTAGCCAGACTCATCAAGAAAAAAAGAAGAATCAAATCAACAAAATTATTAATGAAAAAGTAGAGGTTACAACAGACAATTCCGAAATGCAAAGGATTATAGGAGCCTATTATGAAAAAGTATATGGCAATAAAATGGATAATCTGGAAGATGGACGGGTTCTTTGAAAAGTTCAACCTTCTGAGACTGAACCAGAAAGAAATACAAATTATGAACAACTCAATTAAGAACACTGAAGTTGAAGCTGTGATCAAAAATCTCTCAGAAAACAAAATCCCAGGGCCAGATTGCTTCACAGGAGAATTCTATCAAACATTTAGAGAAGAGCTAATGCCTATCTTTCTAAAACTCTTTCAAAAAAACTGCAGAGGAAGGAACACTTCCAAGCTCATTCTATGAGGCTTTCATCACCCTGATACCAATACCAGACAAAGACAACAGAAAAAAAGAAGACTAAAGGCAGATATCACTGATGAACATAGATGCAAAATTCCTCAAGAAAATGTTAGCGAACAGAATTCAGCAACACATCAAAAAGCTCATACGCCATGATCATGTTGGATTTATTTCAAGAATGCAAGGATTCTTCAATATATGCAAATGAAACAATGTGATACACCATATTAACAAATCAAAAGTTAAAATCCATATAATAATCTCAATAGATGCAGAAAAAGCCTTTGAGAAAATTCAGCACCCATTTATGATTAAAATTCTTCCACAAAATGGATATAGAAGGAATCTACCTCTACATAGTAAAGGCCATATATGATAAGCCTACAGCAAACATTTTTGTCAATGGTGAAAAACTGAAATAATTTCCCCTAAGATCAGGAACAAGACAAGGGTGTCCACTTTCACCACTATTATTCAACGTTGTTCTGGAAGTCCTAGCTACAGCAGTCAGAGAAGAAAAAGAAATAAAAGTAATCCAGATCAGAAAAGAATAAGTAAAGCTCTCACTGCTTGCAGATGACATGATACTCTACATATAAAACCCTAAAGGTATTATCAGAAAATTACTAGAGCAAATCAGCAAATTTAGTAAAGTTGCAAGATACAAAATCAATACACAGAAATCACTTGCATTTCTATATACTAACAATGAAAAATCAGAAAGAGGAATTAAGGAATCACTCCCATTCACCATTGCAACAAAAAGAATTAAATATCTAGGAATAAGCTTACCTAACAAGACAAAAGAACTGTACAGAGAAAATTATGACACTACTGAAAGAAATCAAAGATGACATAAACAGATGGAGAGATATTTCATGTTCCTGGACAGGAAGAATCAATATTGTGAAAATGACTATACTACCAAATGCAATCTGCAGATTCATTGTGATCCCAATCAAAATACCAATGGAATTTTTCACCAAACTAGAACAAAAAGTTTCACCATTCATATGGTAACACAAAAGACCCCAAATAACCAAATCAGTCTTGAGAAAGAAGAATGGAGCTGGAGGAATCAACCGTCCTAAATTCAGATTATAGTACAAAGCTACAATCATCAAGACAGTATGGTACTGGCACAAAAAACAGAAACATAGACCAATGGAACAAGAGAGAAAGCCCAGAAATAAACCCATGCACCTATGGGTAATTTATTTTTGACAAAGGAGGCAAGAATATACAATGGGGTAAAGACAGCCTCTTCAATAAATGATGCTGGGAAAACTGGACAGCTAAGTGTAAAAGAATCAAATTAGAACACTTTCTAACACTATACACAAAGATAAGCTCAAAATGGATTAAAGACCTAAATTTAAGACCAGAAACTATTAAACTCTTAGAGGAAATCATAGGCAGAACACTCAGTGACATAAATCAAAGCAAGATCCTCTATGACCCACCTCCTAGAGTAAAGGGAATAAAAATAATAGTAAACAAATGGGACCTGATTAAACTTAAAAGCTTTTGCACAGCAAAGGAATCTATAAGCAAGGTGAAAACACAACCCTCAGAATGGGAGAAAATAATAGCAAATGAAACAACTGACAAAGGATTAATTTCCAAAATATAGAAGCAGCTCTTACAACTCAATGGCAGAAAAACAAACAACTTAATCAAAAAGTGGGGAAAAGACCTAAACAGATGTTTCTCCAAAGAAGACATACAGATGGCTAACAAACACGTGAAAAGATGCTCAATGTCACTCATTGTTAGAGAAATTCTAATCAAAACTACAATGAGATATCACCTCATATCGGTCAGAATGGCCATCATCAAAATGTCTACAAAGAATAAATGCTGGAGAGGGTGTGGAGAAAAAGCAATGCCCTTGCACTGTTCGTGGGAATATACATTGATACAGCCACTATGGAAGATGGTATGGAGATTCCTTAACAAACGAGGAATAAAACGACCATATGACCCATATGACCCAGCAATTTCACTCCTAGGCATATACCCTGAGGAAAGCAAAATTGAAAAAGACACATATATCCCATTGTTTATTGCAGCACTATTTACAATAGCTTGAATATGGAAGCAACCTAACTGTCCATCAACAGATGAATGGATAAAGAAGCGTGGTACATATTCACAATGGAATATTACTCAGGAACACATTTGAGTTAGTTCTAAAGAGGTGGATGAACCTAGAACCTATTACACAGAGAGAAGTGAGTCAGAAAGAGAAAGATAAAAATCATATTCAAATGCATATATACGGGATCTAGAAAAATGGTACTGAAGAATTTATTTACAGGGAAGCAAAGGAGAAACAGACATAGAGAATAGACTTATGGACATGGGGAGAGGGGAGGATAGGGTGACATGTATGGAAAGAGTAACATGGAAACTTACATTACCATATGTAAAATAGATAGCGAATGGGAATTTGCTGTATGGCTCAGGAAACCCAAACAAGGGGTGGGATTGGGAGGGAGAAGGGAGGGAGGTTCAAAAGGGAGGGGGTATATGTATAGCTATGGCTGATTCATGTTGAGATTTGACAGAATACAACAAAATTCTGTAAAGCAATTATCCTTCAATGAAAAAAATAAATTACTTAAAAAAAGAGATGTTTAAGGAAAAAAAATCAAAAACAAAAACCAAACTCTGCCTTTGTCTCTATTTCTTGCTTCTGCAGAGAGCTTCAAGGTCAGCCAGTTTTGAGAAATAAGTGCTTTCTCAGATCTTTCCTGATTATATACACAGCCCCCCACAAACCGATTTCTAAATTCCCAGGAATATTCCATAGTTTCTCAAGGCTCCTTAGTTGAAAGTTTTTACTTTTAAACTTTTTGGTTAATCTGTTGTTTGCCTCAATTGGTATACACTGACAGAGCAGACATAATCACCCTGCAGTTGTCTTTGACCAAGGCTCCTGGGCAAAAGGCTTTCACACTTGATAAGTTCCTAAAATAATGACATTTTTGTAAGTGAGATCTTTCTGTGAATAGCCAACAGGTCTAATAATGATAATTCACTGAGCATGAAGTTTAGTAGGATCTCAAACTCCTTATAGCCTCCTCTGGTTCTTGCGAGACTTTTGGTTTTCACCATGATTGTGTGCTGCTGATTTTCAAGTGTGTTGCTTATGTGGTAGAGGGGCAGATGAGAATAGGGGAATTTTAAAACACAAAGCTTACTCTTATTCAGAGATCCAGCTTTTAAAAAAATAAATACTTCCTAGATTTCTACAAGACTTAATTTAATTTGGTTAATTTCCATGTTTCTGGGAAAACTAATTTCACAACTTTTGGCCACTGATCTCATTGCTGTTATGGTGGAGCTGTTTTTTAGAAGTTCCTACTGCCATTTTTGCTAATGCCCCGTTACCACATGATCTTGACCTATTAGAGCTGTTAATATATCCAAATGAGCTAACCAGTAATACACTGTGAAGATGTTTTATGATGTTTTAAATTTGCCTAATACTCTTATGAAATGGGTATTAAATATAGAATTGTAATTGGACTGTTTCTTCACTATAGAATAAATAATCATCTATTTATTTGAGCTTTGTAACTGAGAATCAACCTCTAAGGATCTTTTATAAATTAAAATTAAAGTAACACAGTTTTCATTATCATAACATCTTAACTGGGTTTCCAAAAGCTAGATTTCCATATGTACAAAATTTAGATTTTTTTTAATTTTTTTAATTTTATTTTTTTTATTATTTTTTTTTTCAGTGGGTTTTGTCATACATTGATATGAATCAGCCATAGAGTTACACGTATTCCCCATCCCGATCCCCCCCCCCCCTCCCTCTCCACCAGATTCCTCTGGGCCTTCCCAGTGCACCAGGCCCGAGCACTTGACTCATGCATCCCACCTGGGCTGGTGATCGATTTTTAAGGTTTATAATTAAGTCCCAAGAGCTAATTAGCAGACATTCCACTCATCATCATACCTCAAGTTGATTTATTAAGAGTTAGTAGTATCCATACATAGTATCTATAAATGATATCCACATGTACTATCTAGATACCATATATAGTATCTTTATATAGTACTTATTAATCTATTAATATAGTATCTGTATATAGTATCTGTGAGAACTGATTTGATAAAATATGTTCTACATATAATCTTAAAAAGAGGGAGAAGTAATTTCTTTAACATTACAATATAAGATGTCCTTGCCATCCCTTCCAGACCTGTAATTTTCCATTATACCTTCAACTATAATTTTCCAAACCATGAAGAGAAAGTTAAATAAAATTTTATATTGAGGTGGTATTGTTGGAACTGAAGTTGAATGTAAGAGAAATACTCTTTAAGATATTAATAATTTAATTAGTGATGAAGCTGACAATTCTCTCTCATTCACAGTAAAAAAAATTAAAGTCAGAAATCTAAAAGTTATTTAGAAAATCAGATTGCACTTCATATTACTTGATGAGCACAGTAAAGCAAAACAATGGATCTTCAATAAAACTGGTATTTAAGCTATATATACAGTTTCTTAAGGCTGGATCATTACTGTTTACCAATAGTAATATCATTAAAAATGAATACGACCTTAATAGAAAAGTGGCCATATTTCTTACCTTGCTGAAGAGTTAAAGAAAGAAAAAGCTTACCATCAATATTTTTTTCTGTTGTAATACCACACATTGCAGTGTTATGAATAGGAGTAAAGTGTCCTGTATTGATTGTTTTTTTTTTTTTTTAATTTTGTAAGATGGATGTTCAGTGAATGATATACAGTTGCCCATTCTTTCCATTGTGCTCTTGGAATCAAACTGAGTGTGTGAGCTATGAAAGTAAAATTTGATACATAAAAAGGGCAAATGTATGATAGCTGTTAACATTATTTGTACCTTAAAATAAGGATTTTATTGACAACATAAAGGGAAAAAATTGTCATCATTTATGAACTTTGTAGAGATACAGTCACATTTAACCTTCAACAATTAGTACCAGGCAGTATTGTGAAGTCAGTAGATTTTCTTTTGTGGGCCAATCTTCTCCTTGACCCTTTCTTCTCACTTTTAGCACCCTCCCTACTGAATGACTAACACTTTGACCACTCTTCAGGGTATTCAAATTGATTCCTTATTCTTCCTGATAGGTAAAAATAAATTAATATTGTTGACACTAAGATGTTGAGAAATTATTGGTTTTCTCTTCCAAGGGTATTTGCATGTTAAGCAGATGGACTCGCATATTAAGCAAATGGGATTTCTGATAAACAGTAGCCAACAAGCAGAGAAAATAGATTTTGTCAGGTAGTTCCTTTCCAGAGCTCTTTGAATTTCAGTGCATAGTTTAGCATCTACTACCCTAATTCATAAGTATCTACAGATTCCAAAGGAAATGTTTATTTTTATCAAAGATATATGCATATGGGCCCAAAGAAATCACAATATGTACTTTCAGCCGGACTAAACAAGTCTGTGGGAAGTACTTTTTGAAGCTGATATTGTATAACTGAATATTTATTTTAGCAGAAATGAGCGGAGAATTTTTTTGCCTAAGATTTTTGAGAGTAAATTTCAAAAACAAATGACTACTTGTGACACGTATAATTTTCCAAAACTGTAAAGTGAAAGAATAATATTAAAAATAACCCCTTGCTTTCAGTACTAGTGTTAAATATTTTGTACTTTTCACTTTTAGGAAAAGGGAAAAAAAGATAATTTTAAAATTATTTCATGATAATTATTTCACGAAAATAGGGGAACATATACAGAAGCAACTATGTATCACTCATAATTCCTTCACCTAAAGTTGACAGTTTCTTAAAATGCCAAACATATAATCCAGCAATTTCACTGCTCTATATTTACATAAGATAATTTTTTAAAAGTCCACATAAATTCATGCAAACTTTATTTGTAATGCCTCTAACTAAACTATAAATCACTATCTCAAAGCATTATCTCTACCCCATGTTCATTGAAGCATTATTTTTTAATAGCCAAGACGTGGAAACAACCTAAGTGTCCATCAATGGATGAATGGATAAAGAACATGTAATGGTACATATATGGTATATTCAACCTCAAAAAAATAGGGCAATCTTGGCATGTGCAGCAACCTGGATGGAAATTCAGAGCATTACACTAAGTGAAATGTCAGACAGAGAAAGACAAATGCTATATGGTCTCACTTATATGTGGAATCTATTGAAAAAGACAGCCTCATAGAAACAAAGAACAGATTGGTGGTTGCAAGAAGCACCAATTGGTGAAATGTATGAAGGGAGTCAGAAGGTACAAACTTCCAGTTATTAAGGTGAATAAGTTCTGGGGATGTAGTATAAAGTATGGTGACTATAATTATAATGCTGTGCTATATTTATGGGCTTTCTATCCTGTTCCATTGATATATATGTCTATTTTTGTATAAGTACCATACGTTTTGATTACTGTAGCTTTGTAGTATAGTCTGAAGTCAGGGCTCATGATTCCTCCAATTCCATTCTTCTTTCTTAATATTGTTTTGGCTATTTGGGGTCTTTTGTGTTTCCATATATATTAAAAATTTTTTTTTTGTCCCAGGTCTGTGAAGAATGTCATTGGTAATTTGATAAGGATTACATTGAATCTGTAGATTGCCTTGGGAGTATGGTCATTTTAACAATATTGAGTCTTCCAATCCAAGAACACAGTATATCTTTCCATCTGTTTGTGTCATTTCAGTTTCTTTTATCAATATCATATAGTTTTTGAAGTTTAGGTCTTTCACTTCCTTAGGTAGGGTTATACCTAGGTATTTTATTCTTTTTGATGTGATGGTAAATGGGATTTTTTCCTTAATTTCTTTCTGGTTTGTTGTTAGTACATAGAAATGCAACAGATTTCTGTATATTAATTTTGTATCTTGTGACTTTACTAAATTCATGATAATCTCTAGTTTTCTGGTGATGTCTTTAGATCTTCTATGTATAGAGTCAAGTCATCTTCTTTTAAATATGAGAACACTATTGTTAAAGATAGTTGCCATTGTGTACATTACATTCCTATGACTTATTTATTTTATAATGGGAGTTTGTGTCTTTTGACCCTCTTCACCCATTTCATACCTCCCTACTCCCCAGCTTCTGGCACCTGCTAGTCTGTTCTCTGTAATTATGAGCTTGGGGTCTTAAATTTATTTATTTTTCCACATGTAAATGAGACTATGCAGTATTTGTCTTTCTCTGTCTGACTTATTTCAATTAGCATAATGCCCTCAAAGTCCATCCATGTTTTTGGAAGTAAAAAGACTTCCTTCTTTTTGATGACTGAATAATAATATTCCATTATGGTGGTGGTAGTGGTTTAGTTGCTAAGTCATGTTCGACTCTTGTGACCCCATGGACTGTAGCCCATCAGGCTCCTCTGTCCACGGGATTTTCCAGGCAAGAATACTGGAGTGGGTTGCCATTTCCTTTTCATATGTATGTGTGTGTGTGTGTGTATTTAATCTATGAAGCACAAGAGTCCAAAAAAACAAACAAACAAACAAAAAAACCACACATACATATGGTAAGTTGATTTTCAACAAAATTATCAACAAATTCAGTGGGGGAAAGGATTATCTTTCCAATAAGCTAATAGTGCTAAATTAACTGAATATTCATATGGAAAAAACTGGACTTTGACCTTTACTTCATAACATACACAAAACTAAATTTGAAATGGATCATAGGTCTAACTGAAAGAACTAAGAGTATAAATCATTTAAATGAAACTATAGGAGAAAACCTTTGTGACTTTGGGATAGGCCAAAAAAAAAAAAAAAAAAAAAAAAAAAAAAAAAAAGCTTAGAGACGATACAAAAGCATTAATCATAAAATTTATAAAAAGATAAATTGGATTTCATCAAAATGAAAGCTCCTGCTCTTTGAAATGTGACATGAAGGAAATGACAAGTCAATTTCCAGACTGGGAGAGAATATTCTTTATATATATAATTATCTACAATATGTTTTATAAATAGCACTTTTACAACTAAATACTAAGAAGAAAAACAACTCAATGTAATTTGGGAGAAATATTTGAACAGTTCACCAAAAAGAATTGAATGGCAACTAAGCACATGAAAATATTCTCAACTTCATTAACATTAGGGAATGACAAATGATAATCATATGTGTTACCACTTCACACTGATATAGGCTGAAATTAAGAGCGACAGTTGTTATCAAGGATTTGGAGCATCCAGGAATTTCATATGTCATTGATGGAAGTATATAATAAAGGTATAACCACTTTGGAAATCAGTCTTCTGCTTTCTCATAAATTAAACTTATGCCTACGACATAACCCAGCCATTCTACTCATAGGTATTTATCTAACAGAAGTAAAAACATTATATCTACAAAATGACTTATGCTCAAATTTTAACAGCTGTTTTATTCTTAATAGCCCACAATTTGAAATGACTAAAGATCTATCACAGGTAAATGGATAGATTGTAGTATATATGTACAATGAAATATTACTTATAATAAAAAGGAAGAAAAACCTGGTACACAGAAAAAATTTATAAATCTCAAAAACATGCTGAATAAAAGAACTGACAGAAAATAATACTCTAATGATTTCATTTACATGAAGTTGTGGAACAGCCAAGCTAATATTTAATGAGCGAAATCTGATCAGTGGTTGCTTAGGGTTAATGATATGGATGGCTTTATGTGGAGGAGGTATGGTTGACCGAAAAAGGGGAAGAAGAGGTTTGGAAGGGGTTAGAGGTTTGGAGGAGGTATTGGAGAGGGGATAGTGATGTAAATGTTATTGTAAAAGTGGTAGTTAAGTGGGTATCTATACATTTGTCAAAACTCTTTAAACTTCACAGTTAAATTGAATGCTTTTAATTTTTCATCAGCTATGTTAAAACGAACTTATTTTATTTTTTAATTTTTATTTATTTTTATTTTAATATAAATTTATTTATTTTAATTGGAGGCTAATTACTTTACAATATTGTAGTGGTTTTTCCATACATTGACATGAATCCACCACGGGTGTACATGTGTTCCCCACCCTGAACCCCCCTCCCACCTCCCTCTCCATCCCATCCCTCTGGGTCATCCCAGTGCAACAGCCCTGAGCACCCTATCTCATGCATCGAACCTGGACTGGTGATTCATTTCACATATGATAATATACATGTTTCATTGCCATTCTCCCAAATCATCCCACCCTTGCCCTCTCCCACGGAGTGCAAAAGACTGTTCTATATATCTGTGTCTCTTTTTCTGTCACGCATATAGGGTTATCATTACGATCTTTCTAAATTCCATATATATGCATTAGTATACTGTATTGGTGTTTTCCTTTCTGGCTTATTTCACTCTGTAAAATAGGCTCCAGTTTCATCCACCTCATTAGAACTGATTCAAATGCATTCTTTTTAATGGCTGAGTAATATTCCATTGTGTATATGTACCACAGCTTTCTTATCCATTCATCTGTTGATGGACATCTAGGTTGCTCCCATGTCCTGGCTATTATAAACAGTGCTGCAAGGAACATTGGGGTACATGTGTCTCTTTCAGTTCTTATTTCCTCAGTGTGTATGCCCAGTAGTGGGATTGCTCAGTCATATGGCAGTTTTATTTCCAGTTTTTAAGGAATCTCCACACTATTCTCCATAGTGGCTGTACTAGCTTGCATTCCCACCAACAGTGTAAGAGGGTTCCCTTTTGTCCACACCCTCTCCAGAATTTATTGCTTGTAGACTTTTGGATAGCAGCCATTATGACTGGCATGAATAAGTACATCATGATGGTTTTGACTTGCATTTCTCTGGTAATCAGTGATGTTGAGCATCTTTTCATGTGCTTGTTAGCCATCTGTATGTCTTCTTTGGAGAAATGTCTCTTTAGTTCTTTGGCCCATTTTCTGATTGGGTCGTTTATTTTTCTGGAGCTGCATGTATATTATTGAGATTCTTTGTCAGTTGCTTTGTTTGCTATTATTTTCTCCCATTCTGAAGGTTGTCTTTTCACCTTGCTTATAGTTTCCTTTGTTGTGCAAAAGCTTTTAAGTTTAATTAGGTCCCATTTGTTTATTTTTGCTTTTATTTCCAATATTCTGGGAGGTGGGTCATAGAGGATCCTGCTGTGATTTATGTCGGAGAGTGTTTTGCCTATGTTCTCCTCTAGGAATTTTATAGTTTCAGGTCTTACATTGAGATCTTTAATCCATTTTGAGTTTATTTTTGTGTATGGTGTTAGAGAGTGTTCTAGTTATAAGTGGTTGACCAGTTTTCCCAGCACCACTTGTTAAAGAAGTTGTCTTTTCCGCATTGTACATCCTTGCCTCTTTTGTAAAATATAAGGTGTCCATAGGTTCATGGATTTATCTCTGGGCTTTCTATTCTGTTCCGTTGATCTATATTTCTGTCTTTTTGCCAGTACCATACTGTCTTGATGACTGTGGCTTTGTAGTATAGTCTGAAGTCAGGCAGGTTGATTCCTCCAATTCCATTCTTCTTTCTCAAGATTACTTTGGCTATTCGAGGTTTTTTGTATTTCCACACAAATTGTGAAATTATTTGTTCTAGTTCTGTGAAAAATACTGTTGGTAACTTGATAGGGATTGCATTGAATCTATAGATTGCTTTGGGTAGTATAGCCATTTTGAGAATATTGATTCTTCCAATCCATCAACATGGTATATTTCTGCATCTGTTTGTGTCCACTTTGATTTCTTTCATCAGTGTTTTATAGTTTTCTATGTATAGGTCTTTTGTTTCTTTATGTAGATATACTCCAAGGTATTTTATTTTTTTGTTGCAATGGTGAATGGAATTGTTTCCTTAATTTCTCTTTCCATTTTCTCGTTGTTAGTGTATAGGAATGCAAGGGATTTCTGTGTGTTAATTTTATATCCTGCAACTTTACTATATTCATTGATTAGCTCTCGTAATTTTCTGGTGGAGTTTTTAGGGTTTTCTATGTAGAGGATCATGTCATCTCTAAACAGCGAGTTTCACTTCTTCTTTTCCTATCTGGATTCCTTTT
Organism: Muntiacus reevesi; assembly: GCF_963930625.1. Lineage (NCBI taxonomy): Eukaryota > Metazoa > Chordata > Mammalia > Artiodactyla > Cervidae > Muntiacus > Muntiacus reevesi. The sequence continues at coordinate 125,327,606 of NC_089271.1, read as the reverse complement.
ACTTCTTTTTCTGCTCTGATTGCTGTGGCCAAAACTTCCAAAACTACGTTGAATAGTAGTGGTGAGGGTGGGCACCCTTGTCTTGTCCTTATTTTAGGGGAAATGCTTTGAATTTTTCATCATTGAGGGTAAAGCTTGCTGTGGTTTTGTCATATATAGCTTTTTATTATGTTGAGGTATGTTCATTCTATTCCTGCTTTCTGGAGAGTTTTAATCATAAGTGGATGTTGAATTTTGTCAAAGGCTTTTTCTGCATCTATTGAGATAATCATATGGTTTTTATCTTCCAATTTGTTAATGTGGTGTATTACATTGATTGATTTGTGGATATTAAAGAATCCTTGCATTCCTGGGATAAAGCCCACTTGGTCATGATGTATGATTTTTTTAATATGTTGTTGGATTCTGTTTGCTAGAATTTTGTTAAGGATTTTTGCATCTATGTTCATCAGTGATATTGGCCTGTAGTTTTCTTTTTTTGTGGCATCTTTGTCTGGTTTTGGAATTAGGGTGATGGTGGCCTCATAGAATGAGTTTGGAAGTTTACCTTCTTCTGCAATTTTCTGGAAGAGCTTGAGTAAGATAGGTGTTAGCTCTTCTCTAAATTTTTGGTAGAATTCAGCTGTGAAGCCATCTGGTCCTGGGCTTTTGTTTGCTGGAAGATTTCTGATTACAGTTTCGATTTCTGTACTTGTGGTGGGTCTGTTAAGATCTTCTATTTCTTCCTGGTTCAGTTTTGGAAAGTTATACTTTTCTAAGAATTTGTCCATTTCTTCCAAGTTGTCCATTTTATTGGCATAGAGCTGCTGGTAGTAGTCTCTTATGATCCTTTGTATTTCAGTGTTGTCTGTTGTGATCTCTCCATTTTCATTGCTAATTTTGTTAATTGGGTTCTTCTCCCTTTGTTTCTTAATGAGTCTTGCTAATGGTTTGTCAATTTTGTTTATTTTTTCAAAAAACCAACTTTCAGCTTTGTTGATTTTTGCTATGGTCTCTTTAGTTTCTTTTGCATTTATTTCTACCTTAATTTTTAAGATTTCTTTCCTTCTACTAACCCTGGGGTTCTTCATTTTTTCCTTCTCTAGTTGCTTTAAGTGTAGAGTTAGGTTATTTCTTTGACTTTTTTCTTGTTTCTTGAGGTAAGCCTGTAATGCTATGAACCTTCCCCTTAGCACTTCTTTTACAGTGTCCCATAGGTTTTGGGTTGTTCTGTTTTCATTTTCATTCATTTCTATGCATATTTTGATTTCTTTTCTGATTTCTTCTATGATTTGTTGGTTATTCAGAAGCGTGTTATTTAGCCTCCATATGTTTGGATTTTCAATAATTTTTTTCCTGTAATTGAGATCTAATCTTACTGCACTGTGGTCAGAATATGACTGGAATGATTTCAATGTTTTTGAATTTACCAAGGCTAGATTTATGGCCCAGGATGTGATCTATTCTGGAGAAGGTTCCGTGTGCACTTGAGAAAAAGGTGAAATTGATTATTTTGTGGTGAAATGTCCTATAGATATCAATTAGGTCTAGCTGGTTCATTGTGTCATTTAAAGTTTGTGTTTCCGTGTTAACTTTCTGTTTAGTTGATCTATCCATAGTTGTGAGTGGGGTATTAAAGTCTCCCACTAGTATTGTGTTATTGTTAATTTCCCCTTTCATATTTATTAGCATTTGCCTTACATATTGCAGTCCTCCTATGTTGGGTGCATACATATTTATAATTGTTATATCTTCTTCTTGGATTGATCCTTTGATCATTATGTAGTGTCCTTCTTTGTCTCTTTTCACAGCCTTCATTTTAAAGTCTATTTTACATGAGATGAGTATTGTGACTCCTGCTTTCTTTTTGGTCTCCGTTTGCGTGAAATATTTTTTTCTAGCCCTTCACTTTCAGTCTGCATGTGTCCCTTGTTTTGAGGTGGGTCTCTTGTAGACAGCATATATAGGGGTCTTGTTTTTGTATCCATTCAGCCAGTCTTTGTCTTTTGGTTGGGGCATTCAACCCATTTACATTTAAGGTAATTATTGATAGGTATGGTCCCGTTGCCATTTACTTTGTTGTTTTGGGTTCATGTTTATACACCCTTTCTGTGTTTCCTGTCTAGAGAAGATCCTTCAGCATTTGTTGAAGAGCTGGTTTGGTGGTGCTGAATTCTCTCAGCTTTTGCTTGTCTGTAACGCTTTTGAATTCTGCTTCATATCTGAATGAGATCCTTGCTGGGTACAGTAATCTAAGTTGTAGGTTATTCTCTTTCATTACTTTAAGTATGTCCTGCCATTCCCTTCTGGCCTGAAGGGTTTCTATTGATAGATCAGCTGTTATCCTTATGGGAACCCCTTTGTGTGTTATTTGTTGTTTCTCCCTTGCTGCTTTTAATATTTGTTCCTTGTGTTTGATCTTTGTTAATTTGATTAATATGTGTCTTGGGGTGTTTCGCCTTGGGTTTATCCTGTTTGGGACTCTCTGGGTTTCTTGGACTTGTGTGACTATTTCCTCCCCCATTTTAGAGAAGTTTTCAACTATTATCTCCTATAGTGTTTTCTCATGGCCTTTATTTTTGTCTTCTTCTTCTGGACTCCTATGATTCGAATGTTGGGTCGTTTCACATTGTCCCAGAAGTCCCTGAAGTTGTCCTCATTTCTTTTGATTCTTTTTTCTTTTTTCCTCTCTGCTTCATTTATTTCCACCATTTTATCTTCTACCTCACTTATCCTATCTTCTGCCTCCGTTATTCTACTATTGGTTCCCTCCAGAGTGTTTTTGATCTCATTTATTGCATTATTTATTTTTAATTGTCTCTTTTTTATTTCTTCTAATTCCTTGTTAAACATTTCTTGCATCTTCTCAATCCTTGTCTCCAGGCTATTTATCTGTAGCTCCATTTTGTTTTCAAGATTTTTGATCATTTTTATTATCATTATTCTAAATTCTTTTTCAGGTAGATTCCCTGTCTCCTCCTCTTTTGTTTGACTCAGTGGGCATTTTTCATGTTCCTTTACCTGCTGGGTATTCCTCTGCCTTTTCATCTTGTTTAGATTCCTGTGTTTGGGGTGGCCTTTCTGTATTCTGGTGGTCTGTGGTTCCTTTTTATTGTCTAGTTTTCTCCCAGCAGGTGGAGTTGGACGACTGGCTTGTCAAGGTTTCCTGGTTAGGGAAGCTTGTGTCGGTGATCTGGTGCGTGGAGCTGGATTTCTTCTCTCTGGAGTGCCATGGAGTGTCCAGTAGTGAGTTTTGAGATGGGTCTATGAGTTTCGTGTGACTTTGGACAGCCTGTGTATTGACTCTCTGGGCTATGTTCCTGTGTTGCTGGAGAATTTGCATGGTATATCTTGTTCTGGAACTTATTGGCTCTTGGGTGGTGGTTGGTTTCAGTGTAGTTATGGAGGCTTTAGGACGGTCACTTATTACTTAAAGATCCATGTAGTCAGGAGTTCTCTGGTATTCTCAGGTCTTGAGCTTAAGTCTCCTGCTTCTGGATTTCAGTCTTATTCTTCCAGTAGTCTCAAGACTTCTCCAACTATACAGCACTGATAATAAAACTTCTAGGTTATTGGTGAAAAGATTCTGCACAGTGAGGGACACCCAGAGAGGTTCACAGAGTTACATGAAGAAGAGGAGAGGGAGGAAGGAGATAGAGATGAGCAGGAGGAGAAAAAGGAGGACTGAAGAGGAGAGAGACAGATCTACACAGTCCTCTGTTCCTTAAGTGTTCTCCATAGCCAAGAACATCCACAGAGATTCACAGAATTGGGCTGAGAAGAGAAGGTGGAGGGAGGAAATAGAGATGATCTGGGGGAGAAAAAGGAGTGTCAAAAGTGGGAGAGAGTAATCATCACACTCCTGAGTAAAAATGGGTACTGAATATTGGATTCTTAAATGTCCAAAATTGATATCAAATACTGAAAAACAAAGATTAAAAATCTAGTGTAGAGGTTAGACTCTTAAAAACACAATATTAAAAGCAAAAACAAAAGCAGAGTAAATTCAAGAAATGTATATGAAGTTCACTTTACAAATAGGATCCTTTTTGTTTTTTTTGCAAGGTTATAGCAGGTTATGAAAAGGAATAGTAAGGAGTAATAGAGGAGTACTAGAGGACTTTAAAAAAATAAAAGAAAAAAAAAGGAAAAAAAGTTTAAATTAAAAAATATATTAAAAATATATCTAGGAATTTCTCTGGAGCTGTTGCAGGCAGTGTTGGTTTGGTTCAGTTTCAGGTAGCTCCTTGTTCCAGCTTACACTTCTCAATATCTATAGGCCCCTTCCAGTGTATTTGGTGTTAACTACAGGGATTTTAATCTGTTGCACCTGTCACTTCTGAAGTGGTTCCCTTTGTTTATTTGGCTTCTTTTTGCAGGTCTCTTCAGTGTCTAATTTCAGCCCTGACACAAGTGGGTGGAGGTGGTCTCTTGTTTAGGTTCATTTGTTCAGTTGTGCTGTAGGGAGGGAGGGGCACTGCAGACAAATATCACCGGCCTGTGTGGGGAGCACTCGCAGTGTTCTGGCCACACTGGGTTTGCCCCCGCTTGTGGCATGTGTGCTTTCCCCATCTACACTGCTCAGGTTCCAGGTTGCTCTACAGGGAGCGGGCCCTGAGTTGCGTGCACTTCCCAGGCCTAAGCTGCTCAGGTTCCAGTTTTCGGGTACTCCACAAAAGTGCAGACTCCGTTGGGCCTGCGTTTTGTGCCTTCCCTGGCCTGAGCAGCTCAGGAAGCCAGGAGCTAGACTAGCGCACTCTCCCTGAGTGTGGTACACCTTATCCCCTCCGTGGTCCCAGCTTCAGTTTCTGCATGTATCAGTCTGGTGCACCGTGTGTCACTTCTGGAGAGCTGATCTCTAGCTGTGACCCTCCCGGCGGATGTCAACCATCCAGAATCTCAGGAAGTCTTTGGTTAGAGACTGGAAGCCTGTTTGCAGTTTGGTTGGGGATGCCGTCTCTGGGACCAAGTTTGCCCCTTTCCCCTCCCCACTGCTGCCTGCCTCCAGTGGGGGATGGGCCGGTCAGCAGCTGGCTTGCTCTTCTCTGGAATTGCTCAGTCCTTCCTTTGTTCTGCGGGCCGGCAGTGTCTTTGGTTAGGGCTTTTCACAAGTTAATTTTCTCTCTCTCTCTTGCTATCCCACAGCTTAAGTTGCTATCTCATGTTAGCTCCCTCCAATTGCCCTCAGGGCGTTCAGGCCCAGTCCTTATCCTAAGCAATGTCGCCCGCTCCTCTCTGTTCAGCTCCCACTTGCTGGTGGCGGATGTGAGCGTCTGGGGTACTTTTCTGCTGGGAGTTGCTTTTAGGCATGTAATCTGTGGGTTTTATTTATTTTTCCTTCTGGTTAGGTTGCCCTCTGAGATTCGAAAACTTCCCCCAGGCCCGCCAGTGTGAGGGTTTCCTGGTGTTTGGAAACTTCCTCTATTAAGACTCTCTTCCCAGAATGGGTCTCCGCCCCTAACTCTTTTGTCTCTCTTTTTATCTTTTATATTTTGTCCTACCTCCTTTAGAAGACAATGGGCTGCTTTTCTGGGTGACTGATGTCCTCTGCTAGCGATCAGTTGTTTTGTGGAGTTTGCTCAGCGTTCAAATGTTCTTTCGATGAATTTGTAAGGGAGAAAGTGGTCTCTCCATCCTATTCCTCTGCCATCTTAGCTCCTCTCCCTTAATAATAAAATATTTTAAAAGAAACTATTATTGCAACAGTTTTATCCTTTTTGTTTTAGATCTGGAATATTTGCAGGTAAATAATTTTTCCCTTTTAAGATGTTTATATAATTTTTCTTGATATGAGTAATTCTATCTTTATTTTGGTGCTAGAGATGTATATGCACAGATGTATAGCATCACTGATAATTGATGGCAAAATTCTCCATCATGCACATATTTTTTTGGTAACTGAAAATTGGCTTGTGGCTCTCTACTCTACTACCTACCACATTACTAGCATTACTTGTCTTGCCTCCCCTAAAGGATGCCTCAGTTACTGAAAGTATTGCATTACCAGATGCTGTTCTACATTTGGACTTACTGAGGCCTTTATATATTTGCCTAGAATATAAATACTTGGTCATAGACTCAGAGGAGTTATGCTATAATTTGTATGTTGAATCCTCTTACTCCTTCTCCTTATTTTTTTTTAGAATTCTTGCCATTAGTTATAAAAGCCACTAAAATGACTCTCTTAGTTATAATTTTAATTGATTCATTAGCACCCACCTCAGGAAAACTGTATTTTCCCTGAAATTGTCACCTTTAAAGTGATGAAAATTCTTTCTTTAATTATGTACAAATGTTAGATATTTCAAAATGTAAATACCAGAGTATTTTACTGCATATGCCTAAGCTTCCTGGTTCATACTGGCCATATTCTTTGGATTCAAGTAAAAAAAGATCTGTTTTTCTTGCTGGTCAGAAAAAAACTGTGTAATGATGAAAATATTATTGTATTTATTGATGGTTTTATAGCTGTTTCAGAATAGCATTCCTCATTGTCTTTTGCAGGAAGGTTTCTACTAGCTTCTGGGTTAATGTTAACATTTTAGGGAATTGTATCAAAGCAAACATTTTTAGAATGCTAAAAAATGAAAACAAATAATTTATGATCTCACGAAAGTCTATGTGCATATTAATTAAAGAATATCTTTTTTTAAGAAGAAGATATTAAATATAATATAGGAGGACAGGGGAATTCTGCAAGAATGAAATAAATATTATAATCATTTATTTTCTAAACAGAGTTTAAAAAAATAGATCCTTATCACATAAAGCTGGGAGGAAAGGCACCATGAGTTGAAAGAGAATACATTTTTTAAACAAGTGCATAATGTTCAGATTTTGTCTAATTTTACAGCAACTTTATGGGAAGCAACTGCCAGCCATTTAATTGAAACAGAATGATAAAGGAACTCAAGTGATTCATTTCTGTTCATTTTTATTGTGACTTATAGCACTAGATAAAGTATAACAGAATAAAAACCATCTGTCAGATGAATGCAGACACCATTGGTATACAATTACAGGCATACTTATTAAAAAAACCAATAGAAGTTTCTACCAAAGTAAAATTTATACCAGCACTTGGAACACCCAAAATACTATGATAAATAAAACTTATATGTGAAAAAAATACTTTTATTCATCAAAGAACATTATCAAGAAATTGAAAAAAATCTACAGAATGACATAAAATATTTACAAATTATATATATATATATATACACACACATATATATATATATATGATAAGGGTCTAATATGCACAACATATTAAAAAACACTATTCAACAACAAAAAGACAACCCAATTAAAAAATGGACAAGGGATTTATTTAGACATTCATCCAAAGAAGACATACAAATGGCCAAGAAGCACATATAAAGAAGTAAATCATTATTATCCATTAGGGAAATGCAGATTAAGCCACTAAATACCACATTGTACCCAATAGGAGGGCTATGATTTAAAAAAAAAATAAAGGAAATAACATGTGTTGGTGAGGATGTAGAGTGTGTAGAACCCTTATGCAGTGTTGTTGGGAATGCAAAATGATTCAGTGACTATGAAATACAGTTTGTCAGTTCCTCAGTAAGCTAAGTATAGAATAACTTTATAAGTCAACAGTCTCACTCTCAGGTATGTATTTAAGAGAATTGAAAGCATAAGTCCACACTCCTGTACATAAGATGTATAGGAGTGTTCTTACCAGTATGACCCATAATAGCCAAAAATAAATAAATAAAAAAATAAAGCAATTCAAATGTCTATCAACTAATAAATAGATAAAGCAAATATGGTATATCCATACAGTGGAATATTATTTCATCATAAAAAGGGATGGAATACAGTATGTGCTACAACATGGGTCAACTTTGAAAACATTATGCTAAGTGAAGTAAAGTGAGATTGCTCAGTTTTGTCTGACTCTTTGCAACCCTATGGACTGTAGCCTACCAGTTTTCTCCATCCATGGGATTTTCCAGGCAAGAGTACTGGAGTGGGTTGCCATTTCCTTCGCCAAGGTATCTTCACCACCCAGAGATTGAACGTGGGTCTCCTGCATTGCAGACAGATGCTTTACCATCTGAGGCACCAGGGAAGCAAGTTAAGGAAGCAAAATACAACTAGTGGCATATTGTTTGATTCCATTTGTATGAAACATCCAGAATAGGTAGATACAGAAAGCAGATTAGTTTTAGTGGTTACTGAGAATAAGGAAGAATGGGGAAATGACTGCTCAGTGGGTACAGAGTTTCTTTTGGGAATGATGAAAACATTTTGGAAATAGAGATGGCAGTTGCATAATATTGAGAATGTACTAAATGCCACTGAATTGTACACTTTAAAATGGTCAGCTTTTATGTTATGTGAATTTTACCTCAATGAAAACAATGAAAAATAAAATTTTATAGGAAGGTCATGAATTAGGTAGAAACATATTGATACTTTGGTTTAATATTTTAGATAAAATTCAGTAACCCTCACTGATCAGATACAAGTGAAAGAATGTTCTTGCAATAGAGTTGCTTGATTAAACTAAGTAAGTTTAGAAAACTTGAGTCCTTGACCTGTCACTCTTATCTGTGTGATCTAAGAAAAATGATTTATCTTTTTTCTACTTTTATAGTTTTACCTGTTAGCCTGAAAGAACTGTAAGGAACACAACTTCTTTCCTTATATGAGTGATTTTATGTATATAGGAAAGGGGCTATTGTGGTTTCCACTTGAAAGGATGAGAAATGTGAAGAGCTTCAGAAGATAGTGCAGAAAATCAATCCACAATGTAGAAGATATAGAAAGCATCCATTTGAAGTATAGTGAAGGAAAAGAGGCACAAGCGAATCTGTGTTTCTTTGTATAGGTACTTAATGTGATTGTTATTAGCCCAAATGGGATTAGAGTGTTTCGAGGCTAGGAGGAGCCTGAAATTTGTAGAAGCATGGTGGAGGGTTGATGCAAAGAAATACTCTAACTACTTAGATAATCTAAGAAAATACTCTGAGTCCTTGTTGAGGACTCCCTCAGAGATTACTTTTTCTGAATCTTCATTCTCTCAAATTCTTTTGAGAGTCAAATGTTAGAATACTATTTTTTTTCCTTTATCATTTCATTTGCTATTTTATTAACTTTTCTCAGTATCGTTCACTTTGACCTGGCTTAACAAATAACATTAGGATAAAATCACTCCGTAAGAGAATTTATTTATTTAATACATGAGCACACTAAAAAGCATACACCCATTTTCACCCAACTGCTTTCCTCTCTTTTTGCAATAGTGTTTAAATTTTCTATGAATGTTGTCTATGTGCCCAGAGCTATTTATAACATTGGGTACATTTATAAATCAGATAATAACTAACTGCTATTTTGAATAGCCACAATCTCATTTCCTATTCTAAACCTGTGGAATGTTGTACAGTGCTTTCAAACAGCTTCCAATCCCAGAGGTGACTATATTTCAGTGGAGGGTGATATGATTAAAGTATATACTCAGAAATGTGATCTTGTAATAGTTTTTAACACAGAATTTCCAATAAAGTTAACAGGAGATGTGTTCACAGACTGTAGATTTTGGCTCATTGTATAGTTTTTAAAGTGCTTTGGGATTCTTTGAGGTGAAAAGTGGTATATAAATATAATACTCTACTTTTTTATTATGGTATCCTTCAAAGAGATTGCAACATGGAACATTTTACAAAGATGGGAAATAAAACTTTAGTCAAATAATAAGTGTAGGAGAGAAAGAGGAAACAGAATAAAGAAAGGAAATAGAAGGGACAGGCTTGAGCTGCATGGTAAAAGAAGTGGATATATATTAGGATGTAACTATAAATGGTTACTAGCAGTATTAATGATACATTGGGCTTCCCTGGTGGCTCCGGTGGTTAAGAATCTGCCTGCAATGCAGGAGAGCTGAGTTCGATTCCTGGACTGGGAAGATCCCCTGGAGGAGGGCATGTCAACCCACTCCATATTCTTGCCTGGAGAATCCCAATGGACAGAGGAAACTGGTGGGCTATAGTCCATGGGATCACAAAGAGTCAGACATGACTGAAGTGACTAAGTACAATGATACATTAGTTTTATTGAGTTAGGAATTGATTTTGAGATAATTTATAATGGCAAATATTCGTATTTAGGTATATTATTTGAAAGAGAAAACATGCAATTTAACCTAAGTAGTGACCCAGGTTATCCAAACTGTTGAAAAAAAAAAAAAGTTTTTCCTTATCTGTACAACCTAGAGAGAAAAATTCAGTCTAGTTTTGCTAAGAAACTTTCCTAGTTTACTTCAAATTGAATTGAACTTTCAAGGAAAACTAAATATGCAGGAATATTTTTTAAAGGGAGAGATTAGACAAAATAGAAAACATGATAAATTCTATGCTGGATTGTTTTGGCTCTGTCGAGAACAAATTTTTAATTGAGCAAAGAAACCCTGTGACCAGAGCAGAATGAACAATGGTACAAAACAAATGGGTGGCAGTATGTTTTTTAGAAGTAAAAACCAGATGGAAAAAAAAAAAAAAAAACTTTAAAGTAAAACTGGCATGAAAGGAAAAACATCCTCCAAGAATGTACTTTACAATTTTCAAAATTTTGTTTGTCTTACATATAAACTGTATCCATCTAATTTTCCACTGGCTAAGGAAGATGGCTAGACTTCAACACTATGTGAACTGAGAACTTCCAGATGTACAAGCTGGATTTAGAAATGGCAGAGGAACCAGAGATCAAATTGCCAACGTCTGTTGGATTATAGTAAAAGCAATATAATTCCATAAAAATGTTTACTTCTGCTTTATTGACTACACTAAAGCCTTTGACTGCGTGGATCACAACACACTGTGGAAAATTCTTCAAGAGATGGGAATACCAGACCAACTTACCTTCCTTCTACGAAACCTGTTATCAGGTCAAGAAGCAACAGTTAGAACTGGACATGGAACAATGGACTGGTTCCAAATTGGGAAAGGAGTACATCAAAACTGTATATTGTCACCCTGCTTATTTAACTTATATTCAGAGTACATCATGTGAAATTCCAGGCACAAGCACAAGCTGGAATCAAGATTGCCAGGAGAAATATCAATAACCTCAGTTATGCAGATGACACCACACTTATGGCAGAAAGTGAAGAACTAAAGCGCCTCTTGATGAAGGTGAAAAAAGAGAGTGAAAAAGCTGGCTTAAAACTCAACATACAAAAAATGAAGATCATGGCATCTGGTCCTATTGCTTCATGACAAATAGATGGATAAACAATGGAAACGTGAAAAACTTTATTTTCTTGGGCTCCAAAATCACTGCAGATGGTAACTGCAGCCATGAGATTAAAAGGCGCTTGCTCCTTGGAAGAAAAGCTATGACCAACATAGACAGCATATTAAAATGCAAAGACATTATTTTGCTGACAAAGGTCCATTTAGTCAAGACTGTTTTTTTCTGTAGTCATGTATGGATGTGAGAATTGTACCATAAAGAGGGCTGAGCGCTTTCAAAGAATCGATGCTTTTGAACTGTGGTGTTGGAGAAAGACTCTTGAGAGTCCTTTGGACAGCAAGATCAAACCAGTCAATCCTAAAGGAAATTAATCTTGAATATTCATTGGAAGGACTGAAGCTGATGCTGAAGCTCCAATACTTTGGCTACCTGATGCTAAGAGCCGACTTGTTGGAAAAGACCCTGATGCTGGGAAAGATTGAAGGCAGGAGGAGAATGGGACAACAGAGGATGAGATGGTTGGATGGCATCACCAACTCAATGGACATTAGTTTGAGTAAACTCTGGGAGAAGGTGAAGTACAGGGAAGCCTGGTGTGCTGCAATCCAAGGGGTTGCAAAGAGTTGGACATGGCTGAACAACTGAACAACAAGGAAGGTACCTCAGTGGTAAAGAATTTGCTGCATTGCAGTAGACTCTGGTTTGATCTCTGAGTTGGGAAGATCCCCTGAAGAAGAAAATGCAACCCACTCAAGTATTCTTGCCTGGAAGATTCCATGGACAGAGGAACCTGGTGGGCTACAGTCCATGAGGTGGCAAAAGAGTTGGACATGCCTTAGTGACTAAACAACAACGAAGGAAATAATGCTAAGGTTTGATAAATGAACATAAAATACTCAAGTAACTCACATACATTTTAATGGCATGATTTATTACATAAAAATTTATAGTTTGCATTTATTATTAATCCAATAGTGTTTGAAATAATAAACTTAGAAAAACTATAATGAAATGGTGCTAACTTATCTCACTGCTAAAGATTCCGTTATTGGTAAAGCAACGAAATGTTGAGTACTTCGGAACTCCATAGCAATTTTTATTCAAATAGAAACTCATTCAGATTGGATTTGTTTTTGGCTATTTAACAGGTTCAAAGAACTTTTCTTCTTTTTCCAGGTTTATAGACCATTTGCATTTCTATTCAAGACTTCAGTCTTGAGATACACTAAGAGAATCCGTTTTAGATGTATTGGTGAAGATTTAGTCTTATGGAAAATTGCCATAATTGTTAGTTCTGTGTATTCTTAGTATTATCTGTGTGTTGTGTTCTGCCAACATGTATGCTATTACTTTCATCAGATCAAACATTAGGAGAAAAAGGAACACAAAATAAACATAAAAATGTGACAACCAGTGTATGTCTTTTTTTTAAAAAAAATTGAAGTATAATTGATTTACAATAGTAAATTAGTTTCAGGTGCGCAAAATAGTGATTAGAAATTTTATAGATTATGCTCCACTTATAACATTATAAAATATTGGCTATATTCCTTCTTCTATAAAATATATCCTTGTAGCTTGTATATTTTAGATGTAGTAGTGTGTGCCTCTTAATTCCCTATTCCTATTTTCCCTTCCCTCTCCTCATTGGTGACAGCTAGTTTATTCTCTATATCTGTGAGTCTATTTCTATTTTGCTACATTCAATAGTTTATTTTTTAGATTCTACGTATAAGTGAAAACATACAGTGTTTGTCTTTCTCTGCTTGACTTATTTCACTAAGCATAATACCCTCCAGATTCATCCATGTTGCTGTAAATGTCATTATTTCCTTTGATTTTACGGCCGAGTAGTATTCTATTGTATATGTATACCACATCTTCTTTATCCTTTCATCTGTTGGTGGACGCTTAGGTTGCTCCCATAACTTGATTGTTGTAGATGATGCTTCTATGAACATTGGGGAGCATGTATCTTTTTGAATTAGTGTTTTTGTTTTTCAGATAAGTCCCAACATAAAATTGTAGGGTCATGTGGTAGTTCTATTTTTTTGTTTGTTTTTTGAGGAACTTCTATATCATTTTCCACAGCGGCTACACCAAGTTCCATTCCCACCAACAGTGTAGGGGGGGTTCCCTTTTCTCCACATCTTCACCAGAATTAATTATTCATGTTCTTTTTGATGATAGCCATTTTGACAGGTGTGAGGTGATGGCTCATTTTGGTTTTGATTTTCATTTACCTAAGGATTAGCAATTCTGAGTATCTTTCCATGTGCCTGTTGGACATCTGCACGTTCTCTTTGGAAACATGTCCATTCAGTTCTTCTGTTCATCGTTCATTTTTTAACCAGATTTTTTGGATGTTGAGTTGTATTAATACATTTGAAGCATTAACCCCTTATCCATCATGTACTTTGCAAATATTTTCTCCCATACAGTAGGATTTCTTTTCATTTTGCTGTGCAAAAGCTTTTAAGTTTAGTTAGGTCCAATTTATTTATTTTTGCTCTTATTTCCTTTGCCTTAGGTGAGAGATCAAAAAAAAAAAAAATACTGCTGTGATTTATGTTAGAATGTTCTGCTTGTGTTTTCCTCTAGGAGTTCTATGGTTTCTGGTCTTACATTTAGGTCTGTAATCCACTTGTAGTTTATTTTCGTGTGGTGGTGGTGGTAGATAATGTTCTAACCTCATTGTTTTACATGTAGCTGTTCAGTATTCCCAGCAGCACTTACTGAAAACATTGTCTTTTCTCTGTTGTGTATTCTTGTCTCCTTTGTCATAGATTAAAATTGTTCATGAATGTATACATTTTCTTCTGGGCTCTCTATATTGATTCATTGATCTATATGTCTGCCTTGGGCAAGTACCCACACTGTTTGATTACTGTAGTGTTGTAGTGTAGTCTAAAGTCAAGGAACATGATACCTCCAGCTCTGTTCTTTTTGTCAATATCATTTTGGCTCTTTGGGGTCTTTTGTGTTTCCATAGAAATTTTAAAATTATTTCAGTTCTGTAAAAAAATGCCATTGGCATTTTGATAGGAATTGTGCTAAGTCTGTAGATTGCCTTGGTTAGTAAGGTCATTTTAGCAATATTAATTTTTCCAGTTCACAAACAGGATGTATCTTTTCATATGTTTCTGTCATCTTAAATTTTTCTCATCAGTGTTTTATAGTTTTCCAAGTATATATCTTTTACCTCCTTAGGTAAGTTTGTTCCTAGGTATTTTATTTTCTTTAATGCAATTGTAAATGGGATTGCTTCTTAATTTCTTGTTTGTTGTTAGTGCATAGAAATGCAGAAGGCTACTGTATATTAATTTTGTATCCTACAAATTTCCTAATTAATTTATAAGCTCTAGTAGTTTTCTGGTGATGTCTCTAGGATATCCTATGTATAATATCATGTCATCAGCAAACAGAAACAGTTTTATTTCTTCCTTTTCAATTTGGATTCCTTTTATTTCGTGTGTGTGTGTGTGTGTGTGTGCATGTGCCTGATTGCTGTGCCTAGGACTTCTAATATTGTGCTGGATGGAAGTGGAGAGTATGGTCATATTTATCTTGTTTCTGATCCTAGAGGAAATGCTTTCAGGTTTTCACCATTGAGTATGATGTTAGCTGTGGGCTTATTATATATGACCTCTGTTATGTGCAGGTACATTCCCTTTGCATCCCCATTCTGTAGAATTTTTATCACAAATGAACGTTGAAATTTGTTAAAATATTTTTCTGTATCTATTAAAATGACTTTTATAAAAAGGCTTTTATTATTCAAATTGCTAATGTGGTCTATCACATTGTTTCATTTGTGGATATTGAATCATCCTTGCATCCCTGGGATAAATCCCACTTGATCATGGTATATGGTCCTTTTAATGTATTGTGTGATTTGGTTTGCTAATATTTTGTTCAGCACTTTTGCATCTATATTCATCAATGATATTGCCTGTAATTTTCTTGTGATATGTTTGTCTGGTTTGGGTATCAGTTTGATGCTAACCTCATAGAATGAATTCAGTATTCCTTTCTTTACAATTTTTTGGAGTTGTTTGAGAAGGGTAAATATTAGTTCTTCTCTAAATGTTTGGTAGAATTCCCCTGTGAAGACATCTGGCCCTGGAATTTTATTTGTTGGGAGGTTTTTTTAAATCACATGTTCAATTTCATTATTGGTTCTATTCACTGAACATTTCTAGGGATTTGTGCATTTCTTCAAAGCTGTCCATTTTATTGGCATATAGTTATTTGTAGTAACATCTTTTGACCCTTTCTATTTCTGTGGTGTCAGTTGCAACTTCTTTCTCATTTCTGATTTTCTTGATTTGAACCCTCTCTTTGTTCTTGATGTGTTTAGCTAAAGGTTTATCATTTAAAAAAAATCTTTTCTAAGAACCAACTCTTAGTTTCATTGATCTGTTCGATTTTTTGGGGGGTCTCTATTTCTTTCTTTCTGCTTTAATCTTTAGTATTTCTTTCCTTCTACTACCTTTGTGTTTTGTTTATTCTTTTTCAAGTTCTTTCAGGTGGACAATTAGGTTGTTTATTTGAAATCTTTCTTGTTTCCTGAGGTAAGCTTGTATCACTCTAAGGCTGATAGCCTTATGAGAATTCCCTTGTATGTAACTAGTAACTTTTCTCCTGTGACTTTTAATGTTCTCTCTTTATCTATAATTTTTGCATTTTAATTGCAGTGTGTCTTGGTGTGTTTGTTTTCTGGTTGGTCTTGCTTGGAACTTTCTTTGTGTAGACTTGGATGTCTGTTTCCTTTCTCAGATTAGTGATTTTTTTTTTTTTTGGTCAATTATACCTTCATATATACTCTCTGCCTCTTTCTCTCTCCCTTCTCCTTCTGGGAACCCTATAATCTGAATGTTAGTATGTTTAGTGTAGTCTCAGAGGTATCATAAATGCCCCCATTTCTTTTTATTATCTTTTCTGTTCATCTTCTGTGATTTCCACTACTCTGTCTTCCATCTTGCTGATCGTTTCCTCTGTATCATTTAGCCTACTTTTAATTCTTCCTAGTGTATTTTTTCATTTCACTTATTGTATTTTTCATCTTTGTTTGGTTTTCTTTATGTTTTCCAACTCTGTAAAGTTCTTTCTTCTCACTCTGTGCATCTGTTCTTTTCCTGAGTTTTTTCAGTGTCTCTTAAGATCTTTATCTTGAACTCTTTCTTAGCTAGATGGGCTATCTGCACTTCACTTAGTTCTTCTTTTGGGATTTTATCCTGTTCTTCTGTTTGGAAAATGTTCATCTATCATCTCATTTCACCTACCTTGCTGTTTTTATTTGTATGCATCTGGTATGTTGACTACATTTCCTGAACTTGGAGAAGTGGCCTTTTTTTTAAAGGAGATATCCTATTAGTTCCAGAATCATGTACTCCTCTCTGGTCACTGGAGGTATATGCTCTAGTTGTGCCTTCTATTTGGGCTTCTTGGGTCCTTCTGCTGTGGTGAGATGAATACTCTGGGTGGTCTAGTAGGCTTGACTGGCCCCTGGTCTAATTGGTTACCAGGTCCCACCTGGTGCAGAGACTTCTGGCTGCTGCTTGGTGAGGCTGGGTCACAAGGTGGCTGACTATAGAATTCTGGGTGTCCTGGAGCTAGTGCTGTCTCCTTGGTAGCCAAAGTCGGATTCCAGGATATCCTGCACCTGGTACCTGCACACTGGTGGATGGAGCTTGGTCCTAGAGCTAGTGCTGGCCCATTGGCAGGCAGAGCCAGGTCCTGGGGTCTAGCTGCAGAATATAGGACTCCCAGAGTTGGTGGTGGGTGGTGCTGATTCTTGACACAGCTGGCTGTAGTTTCTGGGGTGTCCCAAAGCCTGTGTTGGCCTGCTGGTGGCCAGTGTTTGGGCCTTGCTGTTCCGGGTCTGGAACTATTCTGCTGGTGGATGGGCTTTGTCCACAGGTTGCAGGACTGAGATGTTCCTGGGGCTGTTGTCTGCCTTCTGGTGGATGAGGCTAGTGACAGGGCTTGAGCAGGCTCATTGGTGGGCAGAGTTAGTGATTCTGCGGCTGGTACCTGCCTACTATTGGGTGGAGATGGCTTCTGGAGTCTCTGGCTTAGATCTAGTGCCTGTGCACTGTTGTGTGGGGCTTGGTGCTGGTCCCTCTGGTGGCCAGGCCCATGTTCAGGGGTTTCTTTGGGCTCAGGATTTCTTAAGACAAATCATTTGCTGGTTTGTGGATGGGGCTGTGTCTGCACCCAGTTAGTTGCTCGTCTCAGTACTGATGCTGACAGGGTATTGGGTGAGGCTGGGTGCCAGTGCTAATAAGCTAAAGGATGGAATTCCAAAATTATGCTTCCCGGCACGTGTCATCAAGGTAGAACAAGCTCCCCCAAAAGGCTGCTGCCAGTTTCTATGTCCTTAGGGTGAGCTCCAGATGCTTCCTGCCTCTCTAAAAGGCTTATCAAGGTTAGCAGGTAGATCTGACTCAGGCTCCAATCGAAGTTCTGCTTCTTCCTTGGCACATGTGAGATTTTTTGTGCATACTTTGAGAGTAGAATCTATTTCCCACAGGCCTGTGGGTCTCCCAGATGAAAACCCTGCTGGCCTCTTAATCCAAATGGTCTAGGGAGTTGTCTTTCCAGAACAGGACTCTTATGTTGGGAACCTGATCTATGGCTTGGGCCTGTTAGTTCTTGGGGAGAATTTCTGCACTTGTAATTATTCTTCCATTTTTGGGTTGCCCACCCAAACATATAGGTCTCGAGTATAGCAAAAGTCTGCCCCTCCTACCCATCTCATTGTTCCTTCTTTATATCTTTAGTAGTAGATCTTTTCTGGTAGGTCTAGGTCTCTTTTGCTCATAGGTGTTCTTTCAGTTCGGTTCAGTTCAGTTGCTCAGTTGTGTCCAACTCTTCGCAACCCCATGGACCACAGCATGCCAGCCTCCCTGTCCATCACCAACTCCTGGAGTTTACTCAAACTCATTTCCATTTAGTCAGTGATGCCATCCAACCATCCTCATCCTTCTCCTGCCTTCAATCTTTCCCAGCATCAGGGTCTTTTCAAATGAATCGGCTGTTCTCATCAGGTGGCCAAAATATTGGAGTTTCAGCTTCAACATCAGTCCTTCCAATGAACACCCAGGACTGGTTTCCTTTAGGATGGACCGGTTGGATCTCCTCGCAGTCCAAGGGACTCTCAAGAGTCTTTTCCAACACAACAGTTCAAAAGCATCAATTCTTTGGCACTCAGCTTTCCTTATAGTCCAACTCTCACATCCATACATGACTACTGGAAAACCATAGCCTTGAGGAGATGGACCTTTGTTGCCAAAGTAATGTCTCTACTTTTTAATATGCTGTTTACGCTGGTCAAAACTTTCCTTCCAAGGAGTAAGCGTCTTCTGATTTCATGGCTACAGTCACCATCTGCAGTGATTTTGGAGCCCTATAGTTGTAATTTTGGTATGTTCATGAGATGAGGTGAGCTTTGTGTTTTTCTACTCCACCATCTTCGCCCATCTCTTTAGTAGTGTGTAAGTCTTGTGAATGAAAGTTGCTCAATCATGCCCGACTCTTTGTGACCCCATGGACTATACAATCCACGGAATTTTCCAGGTCAGAATACTGGAGTGGATAGCCTTTCCCTTCTCCAGGGGTCTTCTCAACCCAGGGATCGAACCCAGGTCTCCCACATTGTAGGCAGATTCTTTACAAGCTGAGCCACAAGGGAAGCCCAAGAATACTGGAGTGGGTAACCTATCTCTTCTCAAGGGGATCTTCCTGACCCAGGAATCAAACCGGGGTCTCCTGCATTGCAGGTGGATTCTTTACCAACTGAGCTATCAGGGAAGCCCATAAGTCATTTAACAGGCACTATCAAATGAGCAGAGCATTGAAAATTTCAGACTGTTAAGAGTTAACTAGAAGTATACATGAGTAGATGGACAACATTTACTCTTCATTAATTTTTTTATTCTTTAGCTCTGTCGTTATTTTGATACAAGTCATCTCATCTGGGTAGCATCATACCCTATATACATCATGATTATTTTGAAAAAAGAAAAGAGAAAAACATTGCATTAGCTAATTAATTTACTCATGCCACAGTATAGAACACACAGCTTGTTTAACCTTTTTGGTAATCTCTCTACTATTTGATACTTGTTATTGGAGCAAAAGACAGAAACTCTTTTCTGAAATGGAAGTAACCTAAGTAAAGCAAAAGTAGAGTGGAGTACTACAGTGCTAGTGTAGTCTTAAGTGACGGCTATGGCTGAATTTAGTGTTGCCTTCTCAGCTTGCATGTTGCCTAAAATAATAACTTCCTAGAGATTACAACACACTTGGGTGTGTGCAGTTGCATACACGTGCACATGTATGTGTGCACACACACATTCACACGTACACACACACACCACATATTTCTGTCTTGCCCCAAGCCTTTTTTTTTTTTTAATATTATTTTATTAGTTGGAGGCCAATCACTTCACAACATTTCAGTGGGTTTTGTCATACATTGACATGAATCAGCCATATAGTTACACGTATTCCCCATCCCGATCCCCCCTCCCACCTCCCTCTCCACCCGACTCCTCAGGGTCCTCCCAGTGCACCAGGCCCGAGCACTTGACTCATGCATCCCACCTGGGCTGGTGGTCTATTTCACCATAGATAATATACATGCTCTTCTTTCAAAACATCCCACCCTCACGTTCTCCCCCAGAGTTCAAAAGTCTGTTCTGTACTTCTGTGTCTCTTTTTCTATTTTGCATATAGGGTTATCGCTACCATCTATCTAAATTCCGTATATATGTGTTAGTATACTGTAATGTTCTTTATCTTTCTGGCTTACTTCACTCTGTATAATGGGCTCCAGTTTCATCCATCTCATTAGAACTGATTCAAATGAATTCTTTTTAACGGCTGAGTAATATTCCATGGTGTATATGTACCACAGCTTCCTTATCCATTCATCTGCTGATGGGCATCTGGGTTGCTTCCATGTCCTGGCTATTATAAACAGTGCTGCGATGAACATTGGGGTGCACGTGTCTCTTTCAGATCTGGATTCCTTAGTGTGTATGCCCAGAAGTGGTATTGCTGGGTCATATGGCAGTTCTATTTCCAGTTTTTTAAGAAATCTCCACACTGTTTTCCATAGTGGCTGTACTAGTTTGCATTCCCACCAACAGTGTAAGAGGGTTCCCTTTTCTCCACACTCTCTCCAGCATTTATTGCTTGTAGACTTTTGGATAGCAGCCATCCTGACTGGCGTGTAATGGTACCTCATTGTGGTTTTGATTTGCATTTCTCTGATGATGAGTGATGTTGAGCATCTTTTCATGTGTTTGTTAGCCATCTGTATGTCTTCTTTGGAGAAATGTCTGTTTAGTTCTTTGGCCCATTTTTTGATTGGGTCGTTTATTTTTCTGGAATTGAGCTTCAGGAGTTGCTTGTATATTTTTGAGATTAATCCTTTGTCTGTTTCCTCATTTGTTATTATCTTCTCCCAATCTGAGGGCTGTCTTTTCACCTTACTTATAGCTTCCTTTGTTGTGCAAAAGCTTTTAAGTTTCATTAGGTCCCATTTGTTTATTTTTGCTTTTATTTCCAATATTCTGGGAGGTGGGTCATAGAAGATCTTGCTGTGATTTATGTCGGAGAGTGTTTTGCCTATGTTCTCCTCTAGGAGTTTTATAGTTTCTGGTCTTACATTTAGATCTTTAATCCATTTTGAGTTTATTTTTGTGTATGGTGTTAGGAAGTGTTCTAGTTTCATTCTTTTACAAGTGGTTGACCAGTTTTCCCAGCACCACTTGTTAAAGAGATTGTCTTTTTTCCATTGTATATCCTTGCCTCCTTTGTCAAAGATGAGTTGTCCATAGGTTCGTGGATTTATCTCTGGGCTTTCTATTCTGTTCCATTGATCTATATTTCTGTCTTTGTGCCAGTACCATACTGTCTTGATGACTGTGGCTTTGTAGTAGAGTCTGAAGTCAGGCAGGTTGATTCCTCCAGTTCCATTCTTCTTTCTCAAGATTACTTTGGCTATTCGAGGTTTTTTGTATTTCCATACAAATTGTGAAATTATTTGTTCTAGTTCTGTGAAAAATACCGTTGGTAGCTTGATAGGGATTGCATTGAATCTATAGATTGCTTTGGGTAGAATAGCCATTTTGACAATATTGATTCTTCCAATCCATGAACACGGTATGTTTCTCCATCTGTATGTGTCCTCTTTGATTTCTTTCATCAGTGTTTTATAGTTTTCTATGTATAGGTCTTTTGTTTCTTTAGGTAGATATACTCCTAAGTATTTTATTCTTTTTGTTGCAATGGTGAATGGTATTGTTTCCTTAATTTCTCTTTCTGTTTTTTCATTGTTAGTGTATAGGAATGCAAGGGATTTCTGTGTGTTAATTTTATATCCTGCAACTTTACTATATTCATTAATTAGCTCTAGTAATTTTCTGGAAGAGTCTTTAGGGTTTTCTATGTAGAGGATCATGTCATCTGCAAACAGCGAGTTTCACTTCTTCTTTTCCTATCTGGATTCCTTTTATATCTTTTTCTGCTCTGATTGCTGTGGCCAAAACTTCCAACACTATGTTGAATAGTAGTGGTGAGAGTGGGCATCCTTATCTTGTTCCTGATTTCAGAGGAAATGCTTTCAATTTTTCACCATTGAGGGTGATGCTTGCTGTGGGTTTGTCATATATAGCTTTTATTGTGTTGAGGTATGTTCCTTCTATTCCTGCTTTCTGGAGAGTTTTAATCATAAATGAGTGTTGAATTTTGTCAAAGGCTTTCTCTGCATCTATTGAGATAATCATATGGTTTTTATCTTCCAATTTGTTAATGTGGTGTATTACGTTGATTGATTTGTGGATATTAAAGAATCCTTGCATTCCTGGGATAAAGCCCACTTGGTCATGGTGTATGATTTTTTTAATATGTTGTTGGATTCTGTTTGCTAGAATTTTGTTAAGGATTTTTGCATCTATGTTCATCAGTGATATTGGCCTGTAGTTTTCTTTTTTTGTGGCATCTTTGTCTGGTTTTGGAATTAGGGTGATGGTGGCCTCATAGAATGAGTTTGGAAGTTTCCCTTCTTCTGCAATTTTCTGGAAGAGCTTGAGTAAGATAGGTGTTAGCTCTTCTCTAAATTTTTGGTAGAATTCAGCTGTGAAGCCATCTGGTCCTGGGCTTTTGTTTGCTGGAAGATTTCTGATTACAGTTTCGATTTCCTTGCTTGTGATGGCTCTGTTAAGATCTTCTATTTCTTCCTGGTTCAGTTTTGGAAAGTTATACTTTTCTAAGAATTTGTCCATTTCATCCAAGTTGTCCATTTTATTGGCATAGAGCTGCTGGTAGTAGTCTCTTATGATCCTTTGTATTTCAGTGTTGTCTGTTGTGATCATTTCTTATTACGGAACTAGTTGCCCCAAGCCTTTAACCAAAAACTCATACTTTTGAACATTTGCTTTGAAACACAAGCATCTGTCTGCTTCTGCTGGAACAGGTCTATTTATAATTACAGAATCATGGCCTTTGCTGGATGAAATATTCATGTAAACTCTACTGCCAAACTGCACTTATGGCATAGTAAACTGTAAACATTATCATATTAAAAGCAATTTAGCAACATGATTCATGCCAACTTAAGAAAAATATCATTTTAAACATTGTTTAAGAACACTAGTTTAACAACTTTTACAACTCTGGACCACCACAATGTATTTATTATCTGCATTATATTTGAAGAAACTAAAATGAAAATGAAAAGACGTGATTGAACTCAGTCATATAGTTCCCAAGTAATGACAAGAAATTAATAAAGGTCTCCACTAATTTCTTTTTTTAAAATTTATTTTAATCGGAAGCTAATTACTTTACAATATTGTGGTGGTTTTTGCCATACATTCACATGAGCAATCCTATAACATCAGGGTCATCTGGTCCTTTTGATTTGGCTCCCAAGCTGTAGGCCACTTACTGCCTGCCATATCCATATACTGTAGTGCCTTGCTGTCTCATAAAGTACACAAAAAGAATAATGGACAATTTGGCCTATTGGGGTGGGAATGTATTTACCAAAGGGTGAATGGCAAAATGTGCTATTCTCCATATAAATTCCCTTAGTCTACTACTGTTTGTTATTCAAAAGGTCAGATCAAAGTGTGCATGCATGTATGTGTTGAGAACTTCAAAATATAGTTTGAGTAACCTAGAGATAGGTGTGAAATTTTGGATTAGCTAAAGCAATCTTTAGTGATATTCTACTACTCTTTTATTAGTGCATTGCTAATCTTTCCCTCCTTTTTTCCTTTCTTCTTTTCATTTTCCTTTTATTTTCTTCCCTGGGAGGTATTAAAGGCTATAGTGTACAGAAATATCTATTGGGCAGTAAGACTTTATAAAGAAATGATAAATTTAAGGCTGCAACTTGAATTATGAATATAGATAGTATATTTTCCTTTCAGTTTTTTTCACCAGAACATCTTTAAAGGGATTGTTTGTGACACAAATAATTGCTTCATTAGTGGTAACTGTGACTAAGGAGTATTTGCTGACTCAGTTACCTCATGATGCTCTACAATGAAAATAAAATAACTAGTTTATTTAAGGGGGAAAGAACTTTTTTTTGGAAAAAAAATTTGCTTAACAAATCCCAAATAAAATGTTATAATATAGAATGTAGTACCAGATGGTCTTTAATATATGGCAGATTGATATAGAAATGTTTTGAGCCAACTGCAAGTATGAGAATTATTGTGTTTCAGTATTGACTCAACAACTCAGGAGCCACTTACAGAAACTGCAATGTTTAATCAATATAGTGAATTATTCTGCTATACAATTCAAATAGTATGTCTTTCAACAAGAATCACATGTAACTCTGTCTTAAATCAGTAAAAGCAAAGATGGATTGACCTCCATCACTTTTGCACTAATGTGGAGAGACAATGTGATAGAAAAAGAGATGTCATAACTTCATAAATGTAATAGCACACCATTTCTTGTAATAAAAAAAGAAAACCCAGAAATATAGTAGCCCCTATAATTCTTACCTTTATAATTAAACATTTAGTTGCATTCTGAATATGTAATATTCATCTGAATGAGTTATGCATTTCTTTTAAAATAACAGCACAATTGCAAAAAACAACAACAAGAAAAAATAAATAAAATAAAATAGTAGCACACTTATTAGGTGTAAGGATAAAATGGTAAAAAGTAGTAGTATCCAAGTTTCCTATTTCCTGTTCTACCACTAATTAGCTAAGTTACCTTAGTCACTTCACGTCTCTGGGTTTCAACTTCTTTAACTCTGAAAAGAATAATAAGGATTTAAACATCTCAAAGGTCCCTTTCATTTCTTATCAATCTATGATTTAATTTAAATAATCTTAATATTGATAATAACAATCTAAAATTTAGCATTTAATGCTTTTCATAAACAGTGTATAATTACTGAGATGATAACATGTGACAAGGAGTAGAAAACTGACTTTTCTCTTTTTCCAAGTATTTTAGAGTATTGTTTTGAGGAAAATAAATACTTATCAGTAGTTGGCATTCACATCTCAATTATAGATAGGATATGAAAATTTCAAAATATTATGCAAGACTTAAATTTATTAGAAAAAAACAGTAAGTAGGATAGGTTAATTTGGGATACATATTTATGTTATCAAAAGGAGTTGTATATTCCATGCTACAAAACAAATTACCACAAAATTAATGGCTTAAAGACATATGTTTACTATCTCACAATTGCTGTTGGTTAAGAATTTACACTCAGCTTTTCTGAGTCCGCAGGAAAGCTCTAATCAAGGTGTCATCGAAAGCTGAATTTTCACATGGAAGTTTGACTGAGTAAGTGTCTGCTTCCAAGCTTTCTGTTGACACAATTCATTTCCTTAGGTCTGTAGGACTCATGGCAGCTTGTTTCTTTAAAGCCTGCAAGGAGAACAAGACCCTAGAGTAAGTCTGCTAGTAAGGGAGAGTTTTGTATAACATAACACAGTGATGGAATTGACATCCTATTACCTTTGACATGTTTTATTGGTTAAAAGAAAGTCATCAGTCTCACCTACACTTGAAGGGAGGGGAATATATGTAACAATTTGATCCATATCTTTGAGATCTGTAGAAACTATGACTCCTCTGCCTAGACAGATGGTGACACTGACCACAAGCCCGTGGATCCCAGACTGGTTGGAACCATGAGGTTTATGATTAAGATTCCCCCAACACCACACTGTTACCTCATCTACAATCCGTAAGAAGAAAGTACATAATCCCAACCTTAAATGTTGCCTTTAAAAACTCTTCCCTGAAAGCCACTGAGGAATTTTGGGGGTCTTTTAAGCAAGAGCTGACTGTTCTCCTTGTTTGTTGTTGTTCAGTCAGTAAGTCATGTCTAACTCTTTGTGATCCCCATGGACTGCAGCACGTCAGGCTTCCTTATCCTTCACTGTCTCTCAGAGTTAGCTCAAACTCATGTCCATTGAGTCAGTGATGCCATCCAACCATCTTATCCTCTGTCAACCCCTTCTCCTCCTGCTCTCAATCTTTCCCAACATCAGGGTCTTTTCCAGTGCGTCAGCTCTTTGCCTCAGGTAGCCAAAGTATTGGAGCTTCAGCTTGGACATCAGTCCTTCCAATGAGTGTTCAGGGTTGTTTTCTTTAAAGATTGACTGCTTTGATCTCCTTGTTGTCCAAGGGACTCTCAAGAGTCTTCTCCAGCACCATGATTCAAAAGCCTCGATTCTTTAGCCCTCAGCCTTCTTTTGGTCCAATTCTAACATGACCTCTGGAAAAACCATATCTTTGACTATAATGGACCCTTGTTGGCAAAGTGATGCCTCTGCTTTTTAATATGCTATCTAGATTGGTCACAACTTTTCTTCCAAGGAGCAAGTGTCTTTTAATTTCATGGCTGCAGTCACCATCTGCAGTGATTTTTGAGCCCAAGAAAATAAGCTCTGTCACTGTTTCCACTTCTCCCCCATCTGTTTGCCATGAAGTGATGGAATCAGATGCCAGAATCTTAGTTCTTTGAATGTTGAGCTTTAAGCCAGCTTTTTTACCCCCTTTTTTCACCCTCATCAAGAGGCTCTTTAGTTCTTCTTAACTTTCTGCCATGAGGGTGATATCATCTGCATATCTGAGGTTGTTGCTATTTCTCCTGACAATCTTTATTCCAGCTTGTGCTTCCTCCAGCTATACTTTTCACTACATTCTGTATCAGTAGATTGGCTTTGTTTCATGATGGATGAGTGGAGTCAAGTTTGATTTGGTAGCACATTATAATTTCTTCTTTTTCCTCTCTCTCTTTTCACTCTCCCTTTCATCCTCTCTCCTTCGTACCTTAGTTTTCTCTCTCATCTTTTTCTTTTACTAAAAACTGATCTTGTAACAGAATTGTGCAGATGTTCTATGTACATGTGAAAGAACAGCTTTGTTAGTGGCTGCAAAGCTTTGGTTATAGGTACATATACTAGGAACAAACAGTTGACTCTCTTATTTGACCAGAATACTAGCTAGTAATGAACTATGTGATAATCTGCCAAATGCTTTTACACTGGCTATGCAATTATGTGAAAAATCACCTGATGAAAAACTGTCTGTGAACTTTAACCAAGTCAAAGTTTCAAGTGAAGATTGATTTATCTTGGCAGGTAGTGTAGAGTAATTCACATTTGTTTCATGGCCCAATTCTAGTATCAGGAATCTAGCAATCAATATTTTAAAATACTTTATATTTCTAAAAGACAACTGGGAAAAAAGCATAAGTACAAAGTGAAGCATGATTACTAACACAAGACAAACGAAGAAATCTTTTTCTAGCACCATTCACTATCAGATTTTCCCAGTTGGTGATCCAAGTGCTGTTTTGTTTTCTCTTACTCTTCAGGACTAGAGCTATTTAATTTCATCACTTCTACTGCTGGGTGGACAGGGTGAGGTAAGTAAACTGAAAATCTTTTTCTTCTTTGCCACTCTTGTAAGGAAGAAAAATATCTGTAGCTAAATCCTCTGCACTCTTTGGTTAAATCTTGGAATTTTCCTTCCATTGAATTCCCTTTAGTGTTTGTTTCCTTTGCAGACTAGAGGTTCTGTGTGACAGTGATTTAGGGTGGGGTTATTCACATTACTTTTTGATCCACTGTTGATGATTCTGATTGTCTTCTGCCTTTATGTTGCTTTTCTAATTCAGCACTGTTGAAAAACTTTAAAGCAACATTAAATAAATAGGGCATTAGCTCCATTTACATGTTGTGACTTTTGTAAAGAATTAGTCCTTTACTGAATTATACAATAATGTAAAATGAATGAAATCTACAATTGTTTATTAAAAGGTGAAACTATAAAGAGCATTGACAGAAATTGCTTTTTTTAGGGGGGAGGGGCAGCATATATAAGACATTATACACGTTACTTAAAGCGATTCCAAAGGAGATGAAATAATCATTTTTATGAAACTAATGGAGAAGATTATTAGTTCTTCTAATACATGGAGACATACCTGCTAAGGAGGACAGTGCCGTCTAGTTGACAAGTTTGTTTCAAATGAAATAGAAGTAATTTCCTCTTTATTCCCATATTCTTTAAGAAGTTAACAACCCCAGTTAGAAACATTAATAAATGGAGCTATTAAGAGATTATAAGAAACTCTTGGTTGTAGCTTACCAACTCAATAGTAAATATAGAAAAAAGGGATATTTAATTGGCATACAATGAATCTATTGAACTGTTAAAAATGAGACAGGTCTGTTTTTTTCTATCTACTTTCTACAGCAGACCTTTGATGTTTCAGAGTGTATATATAATTTCATGTTAATTGAGTGCCTTAAGGGATGGATGTATTTTCCATTGAGATTATGCCAGATTACATGGTGATATTTTATTATTCAACAAATGCATTTTGATCACCAACAGTGTACAAGTCTTTGGTAATAATTATTCATGATTTTAAGTATTTTCATTATTGAAATAGTTTAATAATTCCTTAAAAGTGTGGTTTTAAATCACTTACAAAATTTTTAAATGATCTTTTTCTCTTTTTTCTGCCAAAAAAACCCTCTGGAATAGTTGTTCAGTCTCTGGAATATACCTCTAATTAAAAAAATAATAATCCAGAGGAAAAATTGTGTTGTTGTGGACAGAAATGCATAATCTATTTTTCAAGAATTCACTCATTCTGTTAAAAATATTCACAAGGATAGTACTGGTATACTGCAGTATTAGAATTATATCAGTTATCTATTTTCTTTCCCATACAGTTTCATTTCCCCCCAGTAGTCATTTCTTGGTCAAGTAGCAATGATTATTCAGGTGTTGAAGGTAGTAAAGGATTTTTACAGGTAGTTAAGCAGCTGAATAGAAAGACAGAAACAGAGAATTGTATTTGTAAGCCACAGGCCAAAGGCATGAAGTAATTGAATGGGAAAACCTCAGCAAAATAGAATTTTTTAAATTGTTGTTGCAAGGAATCAACTTTTAATTCTGGCTTCTACAATGTGCAATTTTAAAGAAATTGGCTGAGAGGAAAAGACCTCTGAGAAATATAGTCTGAACTCTGAATAATTTCTGAGAGGGAATGACAAGTCTACAATTATTGTATCAGAAATTAGTTAAGTCTTGTAGTCCAGCAGAGGCATAAAATAGTGACAGATGTGGAAATACCAGAGACCAGTGAAAAAGAATTTCCTGATATTTGTTTTTTAATGTATAGTTGGCATGAAAAGAAGGAGAGGAAAACAATAGAATGGGAAAGACTAGAGAGATCTCAAGAAAATTGGAGATATCAAGGAAACATTTCATGCAAGGATGGACACAATAAAAGACAGAAACAGTAAGGACCTAACATAGGCAGAAGAGATTAAAAAGAAGTGGCAAGAATACACAGAAGAACTATGCAAAAAAGGTCTTAATGACCCAGAAAACCATGATGGTGTGATCACTCACATAGGGCCAGACATCCAAGAGTGTAAAGTCAAGTGGACCTTAGAAAGCATTACTACAAACACAGCTACTGGAAGTGATCAAATTGCAGCTGAGCTATTTAATATCCTAGAAGATGATGCTGTTAAAGTGCTCCACTCAATATATCAGCAAATTTGAAAAACTCAGCAGTGACCACAGGACTGGAAAAGGTCAGTTATCATTCCAATCCCAAAGAAGAGCAATGGTAAAGAATGTTCAAACCTACCATACAATTGCTCTCATCTCCCACACTAGTAAAGTAATGGTCAAAATCCTTCAAGCTAGGCTTCAGCAGTATGTGAACTGAGAACTTCCATATGTACAAGTTGGATTTACAAAAGGCAGAGGAACCAAAGATCAAATTGCCAATGTTCTTTATATCATAGAGGAAGCAAGGGAATTCCAGAAAAACATCTACTTCTGTTTCACTTACTATGCCAAAGTCTTTGACTGTGTAGATCACAACAAACTTTGGAAGATTCTTAAAGAGATGGGAATATCAGAGCACCTTACCTGTCTCCTGAGAAATCAGTGTGCGGATCAAGAAACAACATTTAGAACTTTACATGGAACAACTGACTAGTTCAAAATTAGGAAAGGAGTATGAAAAGGTTATATATTGTTACTCTGCTTATTTAACTTCTATGCAGAGTACCTCATGCAAAATGCCAGGCTGGATGAATCACAAGCTGGAATCAAGATTTCCAGGAGAAATATCAACAACCTCAGATATGCAGAGGATACCACTCTAATGACAGAAAGTGAAGAGGAGAAGAGCCTCTTGATGGGGATAAAAGAGGAGAGTGAGAAACCTGGCTTAAAACTCAACATTCAAAAAACTAAACATGGCATCTGGTCCCATCACTTCACAGCAAATAGAAGGGGAAAAAGTAGAAGCAGTGACAGAATTTATTTTCTTGGACTCCAAAGTCATTGCAGATGGTGATGGTAGCCATGAAATTAAAAGACACTTGCTCCTTGGAAGGAAAGCTATGACAAACCTAGTGAAAGTGAAAGTGAAGTAGTTCAATCGTGCGAGACTCTTTGCGACCCCATGGACAGTAGCCTGCACCAAGCTCCTCCATCCATGGGGTTTTCTAGGCAAGAATACTGGAGTGGGTTGCCATTTCCTTCTTCAAAAGAATTTCTCTTCTTCCTTTCTCTATGACAAACCTAGACAGCATATTAAAAAGCAAAGACATCACTTTGCTGACAAAGGTCCATATTGTTAAAGCTGTGGTTTTTCCAGTAGTCATGTACAGATATGAGAGTTGGACCGTAAAGAAGGCTGAGCACCGAAGATTTCATGCTTTTGAATCATGGTGCTGGAGAAGACTCTTGAGAGTCCCTTGGACTGCAGGGAGATCAAAGCAGTCAATCCTAAAGGAAATCAACCCTGAATATTCATTAGATGGACTGATGCCAAAGGTGAAGCTCCAACACTTTGGCCACCTAAAGTAAAGAGTCAACTCATTGAAAAAGACCCTGATGCTGGGAAAGATTGAAGGCAAAAGAAGAGGTCAACAGATGATGAGATGGTTGGATGGCATCACGGGCTCAATGGATATGAATTTAAGCAAACTCCGGGAGATACTGAAGGACAGGCAAGCCGGGCATGCTGCAGGCCATGGGGTTGCAAAGAGTCAAACAGGGTTTAGTGACTGAACAACACAACAATGGCATGCTTAAACTGACACCCAGAAAACTGTGTGTGGGTATGTGCTAAATCGCTTCAGCTGTGTCCAACTCCTTGTGACCGTATGGACTGTAGATTGCCAAGCTCCTCTATCCATGAGATTCTCCAGGCAAGAATACTGGAGTGGGTTGCCATGCCCTCCTCCAGGGGATCTTCCTGACCCAGGGATCGAACCCAGGTCTCCTTTGTCTCCTGCATTTGCAGGCGGACTCTTTACCACTAGCGCCACCTGGCAAACCTGCAGCAAGCTGTATATATCTCTTATTCTGCATTGATTTTGTTCTCCTTATATTTTTGTGATATTTTTGAAATTTTGAATTTAAAGCATCAATTTATATTTTAACAAGACATTTGGTTTGGATGGATTCAAATACCATTTTAGTTAAAATCCTATCAATTGTAAGAATAACTTCTAATTAGAGCTGGTTCCTATTTGGATGAACCACTTTTTAAAAGCTCTTTGTCAATGAATGATTTAGATAAGAGCTACCTGAAAATGTAAGTACTACAGAGTTCTCATTTGAATAATGAGATGATTAATATTGGCTCATTTGTTGTTATTCAATTGCTCAGTCATGTCCGACTCTTTGGGACCCCATGGACTGCAGCACACCAGTCTTCCCTGTCCTTCACTATCTCCCTGAGCTTGCTCAAACTCATGTCCATTGAATCAGTAATGCCATCCAACCATCTTGTCCTCTGTCATTGCCTTCTCCTGCCTTCAATCTTTCCCAGCATCAGGGTCTTTTCCAATGAGAAGTTCTAATACTTTGGCCACCTGATGTGAAGAGCTGACTCATTGGCTCATTTAGGTACCTGTGAACAATAATTAATAAATATTATTCTAGGCACTTTGCCCTTATAAAATACTAAGTCTGTACAAATGTTTGTTCAACAGGAAGAACAGTGACAACACTTTGTATCCTATCAAATGCCCCTGTTTTAAATGAAGTAAGTGTAAAAAGTATCTGAATTCACCTACTTTCTCTGCTGCTAACATTTAACTCATTAACATGAAAAGTGTTTTGAAAGAACTTTGATGACTAAGGAACTAATTGTCAAATTCAGTTCTCTTTTTTTAAATAATTCTTTCACCGCTACTCCCTCTCTCTTACTGTTTTTTTTTTTTAATAAACTTTTTATTTTGTATTGGGATATAGCCAGTTAACACTGTTGTGATATAGTTTCAGGTGAACAGTGAGGGGATTCAGCCATACATAAACATGTTTCCATTCTCATCCAAACTCCCTTACCATCCAGGCTGCCACATAACATTGAGCATAGTTCCATGTGCTAGACCGTAGGTTCTTGTTGGTGATCCATTTTAAATATAGCAATGTGTACATGTCCTGGCTTCCCAGGTAGTGCTAGTGATAAAGAATCCGCCTGCCAATGCAGGAGACATAAGAGACACAGGGTCGATTCCCGGGTCAGGAAGATCCCATGGAGGAGGGCATGGCAACCCACTCCAGTACTCTTGTCTAGAGAATCCCATGGACAGAGGAGCCTGGTAGGTTGCAGTCCATAGGATCTCAAAGAGTCGGACATGACTGAAGTGATGTAGCAGGCATGCATGCACATGTACAGGTATCTTCCTCCTACCCCTTACCCTGACAATCATGTTTTTTTTTTTTTCTCTAAGTCTGTGAATCTTTTGCCTCTCTCTTACTTTCAGTTAAACAGATATTAGTATTTCTGTGAATTCTTCAGAAGGGCTGAAGATAGAGGAAAATATATCTCTTAGACTGTAAATTCCTCTTGCACTTCCACCTCAGTTTCACTTTCACTCTGATCTTAGATAAAACCAGAGCTTTTAATTTTAAAAGAAATTGTAACAGCTGAAATTTATTTTTCATTTCTAAGGAGTCTTTTTCATGACTGATATATTAGCATACATTGTTTAGACTTTACAAAAGAAACCTCTTAACTAGGTAGAATAGTAGGTCAGAGAGGCTGAGTGATTTAAAAGAGGATTAAGAGTAATTCAGTGTCTAAACCAGAGATCCCCTAGGATTTACAGTTCCTTAACCCAAATATCTACCTACAAGCTTCTCTTATGTTGCCTTTCTTGGAAATTTGTATGCTTCTATAAATTCAACTTCTGTGGAAAAGTTAGGACCAGAGTCATCTTCTTACAAAAAAAAAAAAAAAATAGATGGGGAATGCCTAGGAATGTAAAATACTAAGCTTTGAAAGAGAGATCCACATTTTGTCTTTGCTCTTCTCATCAATATGATTTTACAGTTAGAAAATTTGTCTTCAATTTGTCTTCAATTGTATTCTGTCTTCAGTTGTTGTCATTGTTTCTTTTTCTCCAATAATTTTTTATTGGAATATAGTTGATTTACAATGTTGTGTTAGTTTCAGGTGTATAGCAAAGTGAATCAGTTATACATATACATGTATGCACTCTTTTTAAGATTATTTTCCCATATAAGTCATTACAGTATTGAGTAGAGTTCCCTGTGCTATGCAGTACATCCTTATCAGTTATCTGTTATATGTCAATCCCTATCTCAATTTATCACTCCCTCACCCTTACCCCGGCAACCATAAGTTTGTGTTCTATTAATACATCTGTAATTCTATTTCTGTTTTGTAAATAAATTCATTTTTAGCCTTTTTTTAGATTGCACATATAAGTGATATCATATGATGTTTGTCTTTCTCTGTCTAACTTATTTCACTCAGTATGACAAACTCTGGGTCCATCCATGTTGTTGCAAATGATATTATTTCCATTCATTTCTATGGTTGAGTAATATTCTATTGTATATATGTACCATATCCATTCCTCTGTTGATGGACATTTAGGCTGCTTCCATTCTTGGCTATTGTAAATAGTGCTGCAATGAACACAGCATGTTCATGTATCTTTTAGAATTACGGTTTTCTCTGGATATATGCCCAGGAGTGAAAAGAAAAGAACAAATTTTGTTTTAACATAGATGATACAGGAAGGACGCTGCAAATACAAACCAGAGTGATGTGGCCTTTGATACATACCTCACATAAAAGCAGGTTGGTGATATGAAAGCTCTTTTTTAGTTTTTTTTTTTTTTTTTTTAAGAAACCTCCACACTGATTTAGATTCCTACCAACAGTGTAGGAGGGTTTCCTTTTCTCCATAGCCTTTCCAGCATTTATTGTTTGTAGATTTTTAATGATCACCATTCTGACTGGTGTGTGGTGATACCTTAGTGTAGTTTTGATTTGCATTTCTCTAATAATTAGTGAATTCATCACATCAAATCCCTTATGATTATATAGTAGAGGGGCTTTCGAATTCTGGTGCTGGAGAAGACTCTTGAGATTCCCGTGGACAGCAAGGAGATCAGTCAATCCGAAAGGAAATCAACCCTGAATATTCATTGGAAGGACTGATGCTGAAGCTCCAATACTTTGGCTACTTGATGCGAAGAGCCAACTCATTGGAAAAGACCCTATTGCTGGGAAAGAGTGAAGGCAAAAGCAGAAAAGGGCGGCAGAGGATGAGATGATTGGATAGGTTCACTGGACATGAACCTGAGCTGAGCCAACTCCAAGGGACAGTGGACGACAGAGGAGTCTGGTATGGGGTCACAAAGAGTTGGACATGACATAGCAACTAAACAAAAACAATAATTAGTGATGTTAAACATATTTTCATGTGCTTTTTACCCATGTCTTCTTTGGAGAAATGTCTATTTAGATCTTCTGTCCGTTTTTTAATTTTATTTTATTTATATTGAGTTGCATGAGCTATTTGTAAATTTTGGAGACTAATCCCTTGCCTGTTACTTCGTTTGCAAATATTTTCTCCCATCCTGAGGATTGTCTTTTCATTTTGTTTATGATTTCCTTTCCTGTGCAACAGTTTTTAAGTTTAATTAGGTCCCATTTGTTTATTTTTGTTTTTATTTTCATTACTCTCAGAGGTGAATTGAAAAAGATCTTGCTGTGATTTATGTCAAAGGGTGTTCTGCCTTTGTTTTCATCTAAGAATTTTATGTATCCAGCCTTACATTTAGGTCTTTATTCTGTTTTGAGTTTATTTTTGTGTATGGGTCACTGCTGTCCTTTCTGTATTCTCTGTATTGGTTGATGGTGAATATGATTTTCATTCTCTTCCTTTTTCTCCTCTTCTTTCTATGGATTTTATAGTGGTAATATCTGTTGCATCACATACCCGTGGATCCCACAGTGGATTGCTATTATTATGTGTGTCTAAAGTAGCTAAAGTATGGGCTTTTCTTCCTTTGCAAAAATTGAGGAGAATTCTCCAGATTTCCCTCCTTTTTTCTGTGACTTGGGTTTTTCATTGTCTTTCAGAAAATTTGATGCTTTTCTCTTGCTTATAAATAATAAGGGAATTCAGTGATCATTTTGACAATGTTTCATTGACTGGCCCTTCTATGATTGATATGATGTTCCCTTCTAGAAAAAATGCACTTATGAAAAGGGAGAGGAGAACAGAGAACTACTCTGAAGCTATTATATTATTACGTGGATCCTAAGTCGCTTCAGACATGTTCAATTCTTTGCGACCCTATGGACCATAGCCCACCAGGTTCTTCTGCCCGTGGGATTCTCTAGGCAAGAATACTGGAGTGGGTTTCCATGCCCTCCTCCAGGGGATCTTCCAGACCCAGGGATCAAGCCCGCATCTTTTAAGTCTCCTGAATTGGCAGACGATTTCTTTATCACTAGTGCCACTATTCTAAAAATGAGAGCAGCAATAATACTAGTAATATTAGTAAGAATCTATTAATGCCACTACAATATTGTAAAGTAATTAGCCTCCAACTAATAAAAATAATTGGGGTAAAAATAAAAAGGATAGCTCCTTTTCTAATTTTTAGTAACATGATGGGGAAAAAATCAGTAATAAAACTAATGGCCTTCAAAAAAAAAAGTACTTAAGTAGTATCTATTAAACCATGCTGCAATCTGTGGCCTGTTTAGCAACTTCACATGCTTTCTTTAATTTTTAAAAGCCTTAAATTGCATATTAATTTAAATGATTTGCAATGTTATTCAAAGTAAATGTACTTTTAGTTAAAAAAATCAAACTTTAGAACTCATATCCTATTATTTTCAACTAACATTCTTAGTACACAACATACTTTGGTGAGGTAAAATAAGCACACCAGGCACTATACTGTAGTCTTACTGTCTTTCTTGAGGTTATCAGAGACCAAACTGCCTCATAACAAGGTCTTTGGTCTTTCAGTCTGCATTTGGATGGAGGTAGTAGTTTCTGTGCTTTCCAAGTGGCACTAGTGGCAAAGAACCTGCCTGCCAATGCAGGAGGTGTTAAGAGATGCAGGTTTGATCCCTAGGTCTGGGAGACCCCCTGGAGAAGGGCATGGCAACCCACTCCAGTATTCTTGCCTAGAGAATCCTATGGACAGGGGAGCCTGGTGGGCTACAGTCCATGAGTTTGCAAAGAGTTGGACACGACTGAAGTGACTTAACATGCACATACATGAAAGTAGTTTGTAGCAGATCTTCTTATGGTGATGATTTAGTGTATTAATCAATGAGGAGGACAATGTAAATTTTCAATGTTATTTTTATCTGATAAAAATAAGATAGAATGGTTCTTCTATTTTGCATGTATAAGAATCAAAGAGTAAAAATATACAAGACAACAGCACTGGAGATGTTTAAAAGTGAGGTGGGTGAAGGCTGGAGTAGTATTTTATATCATTGCCCAACTGTCACCTTGTCAGTTAAATTTACTTTTTTCCAAGCCTGTATTTTGAAAAAATACAATAGCTGAAGGGAAAGAAAAAGGTCCAGTTTTCCGATTTGTCAGCTTAAAAAATGATGAGGGCAATTGAAATTGATGGGGGAGTGCATTTTAAGTAGCATATGTTCAGGAGAGTGATTATCTACATTTTTTTTCAGGTTTGTTTACAGATAGGTAATGTTAGGCCTCTGTGATATTTAAAAGCATTTTTTTTTTGGTTTGGTTCTAAACTCCTAGCAATGATTATGATTCTCAGTTCAGTTCAGTTAAGTTGCTCAGTTGTGTCTGACTATTGCCACCCCATGGACTGCAGCAAGCCAGGCTTCCCTGTCCATCACCAACTCCCGGAGCTTACTCAAACTCATGTTGATTGAGTCGGTGATGCCATCCAACCATCTCATTCTGTGTCATCCCCTTCTCCTCCTGCCTGCAGTCTTTCTCAGTATCAGGGTCTTTTCCATGAATCAGTTCTTTGCATCTGGTTGCCAAAGTGTTGGAGTTTCAGCTTCAGCATGAGTCCTGCCAATGAATATTCAGGACTGATTTCCTTTACAATTGACCGGTTTTATCTCCTTGCAGTCCAAGGGACTCTAAAGAGTCTTCTCTAACACCACAGTTCAAGAGCATGAATTCTTTGGCACTAAGCTTTCTTTATGGTCCAACTCTCACATCCATACATGACTACTCGGAAAACCAGAGATTTTACTAGACGGATATCTGTCAGCAAAGTAATATTTTTGCTTTTTAATATGCTGTCTAGGTTGGTCATAGCTTTTCTTCCAAGGAGCGAACATCTTTTAATCCAATGGCTGCAGTTACCATCTGTAGTGATTTTGGAACCCAAGAAAATAAAGTCTGTGACTCTTTCCATTGTTGCCCCATCTATTTACCAGGAAGTGATGGGACCAGATGCCATGATCTTTGTTTTTTGAACATTGAATATTCAATATTGAATTTTTTGAATATTTAAGCCAACTTTTTCATTCTCCTCTTTCAGTTTCATCAAGAGGCTCTTTAGGTCCTCTTTAGTTTCTGTCATAAGGGTGGTGTCATATGCATATCTGAGGTTACTGATATTTTTCCTGGCAATCTTGATTCCAGCTTCTGCCTCACCCAGCCCAGCATTTCACATGATGTACTCTGCATATAAGTTAATTAAGCAGGGTGACAATATACACCCTGCTTAGTCCTATGTAGTCCTATCCCAATTTGGAAACAGTCTGTTGTTCCATGTCCAGTTCTAATTGTTGCTTCTTGACCTGCATACAGATTTCTCAGGCAATCAGGTGGTCTGGTATTCCCATCTGTTTAAGAAATTTCCACAGTCTTTTGTGATCCACACAGTCAAAGGCTTTGGCATAGTCAATAAAGCAGTAGTAGATATTTTTCTGGAATTCTCTTGCTTTTTCTATGACCCAACGAATGTTGGTAATTTGATCTCTAGTTCCTCTGCCTGTTCTAAATCCAGCTTGAACATCTGGACATTCTCCGTTCACATACTGTTGAAGCCTCACTGGAAGATTTTGAGCATTACTTTGCTAGCATGTGAGTTGAGTGCAACTGTGTGGTAGTTTGAACATTCTTTGTCATTGCTTTTCTTTGGGATTGGAATGAAAACTGACCTTTTCCAGACCTGTGGCTACTGCTGAGTTTTCCAAATTTGCTGGCAATTTGAGTGCAGCACTTTCACAGCATCATTTTTAAAGATTTGAAATAGCTCAGCTGGAATTCCATCACCTCCACTAGATTTGTTTGTAGTGATGCTTCCTAATGCCCACTTGACTTTGCACTCCTGATGTCTGACTCTAGATGAGTGATCACACCCTCGTGGTTATCTGGGTCATTAATATCTTTTCTTGCATAGTTCTTCTGTGTATTCTTGCCATCTCTTCTTAATATCTTCTGCTTCTGTTAGGTCCATATCATTTCTGTCCTTTATTGTGCCCATCGTTGCATGAAATATTCCCTTGGTCGCTCTAATTTTCTTGAAGAGATCTCTAGTCTTTCCCATTCTATTGTTTTCCTCTATTTCTTTGCATTGATCACTTAGGAAGGCTTTCTTATCTCTCCTTGCTATTCTTTGGAATTCTGTCTTCAAATGGATATATCTTTCCTTTTCTTGTTTCCCTTTAGCTGCTCTTCTTTTCTCAGCTATTTTTAAGGCCTTCTCAGACAACCATTTTGCCTTTTTGCATTTTTTTCTTCCTGAGGATGGTCTTTATCACTGCCTCCCATACAATGTCTGGAACCTCTGTCCCTAGTTCTTAAGGCCCTCTGTCTATCGAATCTGATCCCTTGAATCTATTTGTCACTTCCATCCTATCATTGTAAGGGATTTGCTTTAGGTCATGCCTGAATTTTTCTAGTGGTTCCCCCTACTTTCTTCAATTTAAATCTGAATTTGGCAATAAGTAGTTCATGATCTGAGCCACAGTCAACTCCTGGTCTTATTTTTGCTGACTGTATAGAGCTTCTTCATCTTCAGCTGCAAAGGATATAATCAATCTCATCTTGGTAATGACCATCTAGTGATGTCCAGGTGTAGATTCTTGTCTTGTATTGTTGGGAGAGGGTTTTTGATATGACCAATGTGTTCTCTTGGCAAAACTCTGTTAGCCTTTGCTCTGATTCATTTTGCACTTCAAGGCCAAAATTGCCTGTTACTCCAGGTATCTCTTGACTTCCTACTTTTGCATTCCAGTCCTATATGATGAAAAGGACATCTTTTTTTTTTTTTTTTGCTGTTAGTTCTAGAAAGTCTCCTAGGTCTTCATAGAACCATTCAACTTCTTTATTTTCTATTAGTGTTGGGGCATAGATTTGGATTACTATGATATTGAATGGTTTGCCTTGGAAGCAGAGATCATTCTGTCATTTTTGAGATTGCACCGAAGTACTGAATTTCAGACTCTTTTGTTGACTATGAAGGCTATTTCATTTCTTCTAAGGGATTCTTGCCCAAGTAGTAGATGCAATGGTCATCTGAATTAAATTTGCCCGTTCCAGTCCATTTCAATTCACTGATTCCTAAAATGTTGGTGTTCACTCTTGCCATCTCCTGTTTGACCACTTCCAATTTACCTTGATTCACGAACCTAACATTCCAGGTTCCTATGCAATATTGTTCTTTATAGCATGGGACTTACTTCCATCACCAGTCATATCCACAACTGGGCATTGTTTTCTCTTTCCCTCCATCTTGTCATCGTTTCTGTAGTTATTTCTCCACTCTTCTCCAGGAGCGTAGTGGTCACCATTATCTTCATTACCCTCTACCGGAGTTTGGCCTCAGGTCAAACCACAGGGAGGGAACACAGCCCCTCCCATCAACAGAAAATTCAATTAAAAATTTACAGAGCATGGCCCCGCCCATAAGAACAAGATCCAGTTTCCCCTACAGTCAGTCTCTCCCATCAGGTAGCTTCCATAAGCCTCTTATCCTTATCCATCAGAGGGCAGACAGAATGAAAACCACAATCACAGTAAACTAACCAAACTGATCACATGGACCATAGCCTTGTCTAACTCAATGAAACTGTGAGCCATGTCATGCAGGGCCACCAAAGACAGACAGGTCGTAGTGAGAGTTCTGACAAAACGTCGCCCACTGGAGAAGGGAACGGCAAACCACTTCAGTATTCTTGCTTTGAGAGCTCCATGAACAGTGTGAAAATGTTATGATTCTAGCAATACTAAAATGCCAAATGCTTTCAAATTGATTACTAGTCTGGTGGTGATTAGTAATAATAACAGTGTCTAAAAAAGAAGGAAAAAGTATGGGAAAGCACCCTGTGTTATATGAACGATGCTTCTTTCATAAGGAGTTTCTTTAGAGTTACTAGTAAAGACATTAAAAAATTAAATTTTTGAAAACTGATTTCAAAATATGTTTTAAAAAACTCTCACACTTGAATAACTTATTACACAGATGACCTTAGGGCTTCCCTGGTGGCTCAGTGGTAACACATCCACCTGCCAGTGCAGGAGATGTGAGTTTGATAACTGGATTGGGAAGATCTGCTGGATAAGGAGATGACAATCCACTCCAGTATTCTTGCCTGGAAAATTCCATGGACAGAGGAGCCTGGCAAGTTATGGTCCATGGCAGTTACAAATGAGTCAGACATGACTGAACAACTAAACAACAGCAACCTAGATGCCCCCACATGCACTGAAACATGAAAGGATAATACATTGTCTGATGTTCTCCAGTATTCACTAACTACTTTCTTTCTCCCTCTTTTCTATGAATTCATATACCCGATATATTAGTATCTCAGATTGAGATCCTTATTTGTACAAGTTGCTCAGTGTTGCATAACAAATTAGCCCCAAACTTGGTGGCTTAAAACAACATTTATTATCTCACAGTTTCATTGAGTCAGGAATTTGGGAGAAGTTTAGCTGAGTGTAACTTCCATGATGTTACAGCCAAGATGTCAGTCAGGACTGTAGTCTTCCAAATAATTGATTGAGAGGCTAGAGAATTCAATTCCAAGGTCATTTATATGGCTGTTGGTCAGAGTCCTCAAGTTCCTCACT
This sequence comes from Muntiacus reevesi, assembly GCF_963930625.1. Taxonomy (NCBI): domain Eukaryota; kingdom Metazoa; phylum Chordata; class Mammalia; order Artiodactyla; family Cervidae; genus Muntiacus; species Muntiacus reevesi. The sequence continues at coordinate 125,286,471 of NC_089271.1, read as the reverse complement.
GGCCAAAGGTCTCAGTTCCTTACCACATGGGTCTTGGGTAAGTGAGTATCTTCATGTCTTAGCATCTGGTGCCCTCCAGAATGAATGATGAGAGAAAGAGAGAGAGACAGAGACGGAGAGATGAAGTGCTTTTTATGAAGTAATCTCTGAAGTAAAGCAACATTTTATTCTATTTGTTAGAAGCGTTTCACATTAAAGGGGAGGAAAACTAGGCTCTGCCTCTTAAAGTGAAGAGTTTAATAGGATTTTTGTACATTTCTTAAAGCTACCAGATTGGTCACTTATTCCTCTTGATCATTCCTCATAGTCACTAAGAAAGGCACCTGGGTTTATGATTTTATTTCTTTCTGGCTTCAATGGCAGCTATAGTAGTTGGTACCTACACACTTTTCCTGCAGTCATTTTAACATCTTATTATTATTGTATACTTTATTAACAGTGCTTCCAAATAGACTTAATCCTCTTTCCTAGATCTTTACAGCCATATTCAAAGCAGCCACCTATAACTGTTATCCAGGAAATGTTTTATCTGCCCTGTGTTTGGTTCCTAACATGTGTATTGAATAGCCCTACCAGTGGTTTTCTGTTTAACTAACCTAACATCTTTTATGATACTATTGTGAATTGGACCTTGGTATTAAGCAAGAGGCTATTATATATGGCATAAAACGATGAGTAGAGCACTGTGCTTATCAGAAGTGTTCTGTAAATAAATGTTTAATAAAGTAAATAGTAACTATTATCTTATGACACCATAAAAATACTGTAGATAGTTGTTTGGCTTATACAATCCAGAAAAACTGTGACATCACATAGATTTTGTCTGGAAGGGAACATAGGGAACATGTGGTCCAACCTCTTTAATCTATAGATATGTAATCAAGTAACTTATTTCCTAGAATAAAGAGCTTTGTGAATTGTAGCATAACATTTTGTGCTCATAAGAAACTGATAAATAATTTCTAATTAGATGATGATACCGTCAAATTTCAGAATGTCACCAAGACTTAGGATAAAACCATTTATATTGGCCACAGTATCTTTTTATAGATGACACTGCTTATTTTTAATGTGATTGGGAGATATAATTCTTATTGGACTAATTATTGCACAAATCATCAATTATATTCTACTTGAAAGATTATAATACTATGGTTGTTTTGCAATTAAGTATTAGTCTGCTGTTTAAAGTGTTTTCATATAGACTATCTGATTATTTTTCCCACAAAGATCTTGATCAATAGAAGAAAATAGAACTTATTTTTTTAATGTTAGAAAACAGAGGTCTGGTTAAGTGACCTTAGCATTTGTTCTTTCCACTAGTACATGCTTTCCTCTTTGTCCATAATTTATATGTAGCATATTTACTGATTTATGCCCTGTCTTGTTCCAAAAAGGATTTAAGATGGCTTATAAAATTCGTACAGCATAAAAGAGTTGAAGCAAAAAGTGAGAAAGATCAATCAGGGCAAAATAAAGATAAACATAGAAAAATAAAACAAAGCCAAGTGTGATGTAAATACACAGAATTAGTGACATCATATTGGTGCACCTGGTAGAAGTTGACAAAACATTTAACTCTGAGCTTTCTAACATTTAATACAGCCTAAGATGGTGGAGAAATAGGATGGGGAGACTGCTTTCTCTCCCACAAATTCATCAAAATAACATTTGGATGCTGAGAAAATTCCACAAAACAACTTCTGAATGCTGGCAGAGGACATCAGGCACCAGAAAGGCAGCCCATTGTCTTCGAAAGGAGGTAGGACAAAATATAAAAGATAAAAAGAGAGACAAAAGAGGTAGGGACAGAGATCCGTCCCGGGAAGGGAGTCTTAAAAGAGGAGAAGTTTCCAAACACCAGGAAACACTCTGACCGGCGGGTCTGTGGGGAGTCTTGGAATCTCAGAAGGAAACATATCCCAGAGGAAAAATAAATAAATAAATAATTAAAACCCACAGATTATTTTCCTAATGGCAAATCCCAGTTCTCACAGCCACTACCAGCAAGGAGGCGCTGAACAAGGAGGCACGGGCTGCATTGCTTAGGGTGAGGGCTGGGCTGAATGCCCTGAGGGCAATCTGAGGGAACTAACATGAGATAGCAACCCCAACTGTGGGATAGCCAGAGAGAGAGAGGGAAAAAAAGAGAGAGAGAGAGAACTATTCTGCAAAAAGCCCTAACCTAAGACACTGCCAGGCCCGCTCACAGAACAAAGAACCGAGCAGAGCTAGCCGGCTGCGGACTGGCCCATCCCCCACCAGAGAAGGCAGGCGGGAGCAGCCAGAGCCATAAAGGGGCAATCACGGCCCCAGAGAGGCATCCTTTACCAAATTGCAAGCAGGCTTCATTGCTGACCAAGACTTCTTGGGATTCTGAACAGTTGACATCAGCTGGGAGGGTCACAGCCAGAGATCAGCTCCCCAGAAGGGGACACACAGCACACCCGAGAAGGTGCGTCCGTTGTACACCCAAAAACCGAGTGGCTGGGACAGGGGGAGGTGATAAGATGCACCCCCCCACACACACACCTGGGGGTGATGGCACTCACCAAGCACCTGGTCACCTGAGCTGCTCCGATCTGGGAAGGGCACAAAATGCAAGCCCAACTGAATCAGTGTCTTTGTGGAGCACCAGAGAACCTGAACCTGAGCAGCTTAGACCTGGGAAGTGCGCGCAACCCAGGGGCCTCCTCAGACAGTTCCTGGCAGAGCAACCTGGAGCCTGAGCAGTGTAGACCATGAGAGCACACACGCCGTGAGCGGGGGCAAACCCAGTGTGGCTGAAACACTGCGAGCACTCCCCATACACGCCAGTGAGATTTGATTGCAGTGTTCCTCCCTCCCTATAGCACAACTGAACAAGTGAGCCTAAATAAGTGACCACCACCGCCCCCTCGTGTCAGGGTAGAAATTAGACACTGAAGAGACCAACAAACAGAAGAAGCTAAAATAAACAGAAAGAACTGCTTTGGAAGTGACAGGTGCAACAGATTAAAACCCTGTAGTTAGCAGCGACAACACAGGAAGGGACCTATAGATCTTGACAAGTGTAAGCCGGATCAAGGGAGTATCTGAAAATGAACTGACTCCACACTGTCCACAACAGCTCCAGAGAAATTCCTATATATATATATTTAATATCATCATTTTTTAAATTAAAAAAATTATTTTTAAGTCCTCTATTACTCATTTAATTTTCATTTTTATAACATAGCATTACCTTGCAAAAAAAGGACCCTATTTTTAGAGAAAACTTCATATATATATTTTATAATTTCTGTGACTTTTTTTTTTAATATTGTATTTTTGAGACTCTAAGCTCTACTCTAGATTTTTAATCTTTGCTTTTTGGTATTTATTATCAATTTTGTACCATTAAGAATCCAATCTTTAGTACCCATTTTTACTTGGGAGTGTGATTACTGGTTTGATTGCTCTCTCCACCTTTTGACTCTCCTTTTTCTCCACCAGGTCACCTATATCTCTTTCCTCCCCCTACTCTTCTCTACCCAACTCTGTGAATCTCTTTGTGCGTTCTGGGCTGCGGAGAACACTTAGGAAACTGATTACTGGCTGGGTCTGTCGCTCTCCTTTGGATTACCCCTTTTCTCCTCCTGGCTCCCTCTGTCTTCTTCCTCCCTCTTCTCTCCTCTGTGTAACTCCGTGAATATCTCTGAGGGGTCCAGACTGTGGAGAGCACATAGGGAAGTGATTACTGGCTAGCTTGCTCTCTTCCCTTTTGATTCCCCCTCTTCTCCTCCTGGTCATCTCTATCTCCCTCTTCCCTCTTCTCTTCTCCATGTAACTCTGTGAAACTCTCTGGGTGTCCCTTACTGTGGAGAAACTTTTCATCATTAACCTAGATGTTTTATCATCGGTGCTGTATAGATGGAGAAATCTTGAGGCTATTGTAAGAATAAGATGGAGAAGCAGAGGCAGGAGGCTAAAGTCCAAACCCTGAGAACACCAAACAACTCCTGACTCCAGGGAACACTGATTGATAAGAGCTCATCCAAAAGCCTCCATACCTACACTGAAACCAAGCAACACCCAAGATGCAAGAAGTTCCACAGCAAGACATACCATGCAAATTCTCCAGCAACACAGGAACATAGCCCTGAGCTTCAATATACAGGCTGCCCAAAGTCACACCAAACCCACTGACGTCTCAAAACTCACTCCTGGACACTTGATTGCACTCCAGAGAGAAGAAATTCAGATCCACCCACCAGAACACCGACATGAACTTCGCTAACCAGGAAAACTTGACAAGCCATCCATCCAACCCCACTGACAGTGAGGAACCTCCACAATAAAGAGGAACCACAAACTATCAGAATACAGAAAGGTCACCCCAAATGCAGCAATATAAACAGATGAAAAGGCAAAGAAATACTAATCGGGTAAAGGAACAGGATAAATGCCCACCAAACCAAACAAAAGAGGAAGAGATAGGGAATCTACCTGAAAAAGAATTCAGAATAATGATATTGAAAGTGATACAAAATCTTGAAAACAAAATGGAGTTACAGATAAATAGCCTGGAGACAAGGATTGAGAAGATGCAAGAAATGTTTAACAAGGACTTATAAGAAATAAAAAAGAGTCAATATATAATGAATAATGCAATAAATGAGATCAAAAGCACTCTGGAGGGAACCAACAGTAGAATAACAGGGGCAGAAGATAAGATAAGTGAGGTAGAAGATAGAATGGTAGAAATAAATGAAGCAGAGAGGAAAAAAGAAAAAAGAATTAAATGAGGACAACCTCAGGGACCTCTGGGACAATGTGAAATACCCCAACATTCGAATCATAGGAGTCCCAGAAGAAGAAGACCAAAAGAAAGACCATGCAAAAATATTTGAGGAGATAATAGTTGAAAACTTCCCCCAACTGGGGAAGGAAATAGTCACCCATGTCCAAAAAACCCAGAGAGTTCCAAACAGCATAAACCCAAGGCAAAATACCCCAAGACACATATTAATCAAATTCACAAAGATCAACACAAAGAACAAATATTAAAAGCAGCAAGGGAAAAACAACAAATAACACAAAAGGGGATTCCCATAAGGATAGCAGCTGATCTTTCAACAGAAACTCTTCAGGCCAGAAGGGAATGGCAGGACATACTTAAGGTGATGAACGAGAAAAACCTACAGCCCAGATTACTGTACCCAGCAGGGATCTCATTCAAATATGATGGAGAAATCAAAAGCTTTACAGACAAGCAAAAGCTGAGAGAATTCAGCACCACCAAATCAGCTCTTCAACAAATGCTAAAGAATCTTCTTTAGACAGGAAACACAGAAAGGGTGTATAAACTCGAATCCAAAATAACAAAATAAATGGCAACGGGATCATACTTATCAATAATTACCTTAAATGTAAATGGGTTGAATGCCCCAACCAAAAGACAAAGACTGGCTGAATGGATACAAAAACAAGACCCCTATATATGTTGTCTACAAGAGACCCACCTGAAAACGAGGGACACATGCAGACTGAAAGTGAAGGGCTGGAAAAAGATATTCCATACAAATAGAGACAAATAGGCGTAGCAGTACTCATATCATAGAGCCCATCCTGAGCCATAAATCTAGCCTTGGTAAATTAAAAAAAATTGAAATCATTCCAAGCATCTTTTTCTGACCACAATGCAGTAAAACTAGATATCAATTACAAGAGAGAAACTATTAAAAATTCCAACATATGGAGGCTGAACAACACGCTGCTGAATAACCAACAAATCACAGAGGAAATCAAAAAAGAAAGAAAAATATGCATAGAAATGAATGAAAATGAAAACAGAACAACCCAAAACCTATGGGACACTGTAAAAGCAGCGCTAAGGGGAAGGTTCATAGCAATACAGGCTTACCTCAAGAAACAAGAAGAAATTCATCTAAATGACCTAACTCTACACCTAAAGCAACTAGAAAAGGAAGAAATGAAGAACCCTAGGGTTAGTAGAAGGAAAGAAATTTTTAAAATTAGGACAGAAATAAATGCAAAAGAAATAAAAGAGACCCTAGCAAAAATCATCAAAGATAAATGCTGGTTCTTTGAGAAGATAAATAAAATTGACAAACCATTAGCCAGACTCATCAAGAATCAAAGGGAGAAGAATCAAATCAACAAAATTACAAATGAAAATGGAGAGATCACAACAGACAACACAGAAATACAAAGGATCACAAGAGACTACTATCAGCAACTATATGCCAATAAAATGGAAAACTTGGAAGAAATGGACAAATTCTTAGAAATGTACAACTTTCCAAAACTGAACCAGGAAGAAATAGAAAATCTTAACAGACCAATCACAAGCACAGAAATTGAAACTGTAACCAGAAATCTGCCAGAAAACAAAAGCCCAGGACCAGATGGCTTCACAGCTGAATTCTACCAAAAATTTAGAGAAGAGCTAACACCTATCCTTCTCAAAGTCTTTCAGAAAATTGCAGAGGCAGGTAAACTTCCAAACTCATTCTATGAGGCCACCATCATCCTAATACCAAAACCAGACAAAGATGTCACACACAAAAAAGAAAACTACAGGCAAGTATCACTGATGAACATAGATGCAAAAACCCTTAACAAAATTCTAGCAAACAGAATCTGACAATGTATTAAAAAGATAATAAATCATGACCAAGTGGACTTTATCCCAGGGATGCAAGGATTCTTCAATATCCATAAATCAATAAACATAATACACCACAATAACAAATTGAAAGATAAAAACCTAATAATTATCTCAATAGATGCAGAGAAAACCTTTGACAAAATTCGACATCCATTTATGATAAAAACTCTCCAGAAAGCAGGCATAGAAGGAACATACCTCAACATAATAAAAGCTATATATGACAAACCCACAGCAAACGTTATCCTCAATGGTGAAAAATTGAAAGCATTTCCCCTAAAGTCAGGAACAAGACAAGGGTGCCCACTGTCACCACTACTATTCAACATAGTTTTGGAAGTTTTGACCACAGCAATCAGAGCAGAAAAAGGAATAAATGGAATCCAGATTGGAAAAGAAGAAGTATATCTCTTGCTGTTTGCAGATGACATGATCCTCTATATAGAAAACCCTAAAGACTCCACCAGAAAATTACGAGAGCTAATCAATGAATATAGTAAAGTTGCAAGATATAAAATTAACACACAGAAATCCCTTGCATTCATATACACTAACAATGAGAAAACAGAAATAGAAATTAAGGAAACAAGCTCATTCACCATTGCAATGAAAAGAATAAAATACTTAGGAATATATCTACCTAAAGAAACAAAAAATCTATATATAGAAAACTATAAAACACTGATGAAAGAAATCAAAGAGGACACAAACAGATGGAGAAATATACCGTGTTCATGGATTGGAAGAATCAATAAAATGAAAATGAGTATACTACCCAAAGCAGTTTATAGATTCAATGCAATCCCTATCAAGCTACCAATGGTATTTTTTCACCGAACTAGGACAAATAATTTCACAATTTGTATGGAAATACAAAAACTTCAAATAGCCAAAGCAATCTTGAGAAAGAACAATGGAACTGGAGGAATTAACCTGCCTGACTTCAGGCTATACTACAAAGCCACAGTCATCAAGAGAGTATGGTACTGGCACAAAGACAGAAGTATAGATCAATGGAACAAAATAGAAAGCCCAGAGATAAACCCATGCACCTATGGACACCTTATCTTCGTCAAAGGCAGCAAGAATATACAATGTAGAAAAGACAATTTCTTTTACTAGTGGTGCTGGGAAAATTGGGCAACCACTTGTAAAACAATGAAACTAGAACAATTTCTAACAACATACACAAAAATAAACTCAAAATGGATTAAAGATCTAAACATAAGATCGGAAACTATAAAACTCCTAGAGAAGAACATAGGCAAAACACTCTCCGACATAAATGACAGCAAGATCCCCTATGACCCATCTCCCAGAGTATTGGAAATAAAAGCAAAAATAAACAAATGGGACCTAATTAAACTTAAAACCTTTTCTACAGCAAAGGAAACTATAAGCAAGGTGAAAAGTCAGCCTTCCAAATGGGAGAAAATTACAGCAAATGAAGCAACTGACTAAGAATTAATCTCCATAATATACAAGCAGCTAATGCAGCTCAGTTTCTTAAAAATAAATGACCCAATCAAAAAGTGGGCCAAAGAGTTAAACAGACATTTCTCCAAAGAAGACATACAGATGGCTAACAAACAGATGGAAAGATACTCAACATCATTCATTATCAGAGAAATGCAAATCAAAACCACCATGAAGTACCATTTCACACCAGTCAGAATGGCTGCTATCCAAAAGTCTACAAGCAATAAATGCTGGAGAGGGTGGGGAGAAAAGGGAACCCTCTTACACTGTTGGTGGGAATGCAAACTAGTACAGCCACTATGGAGAACAGTGTGGAGATTCCTTAAAAACCTGGAAATAGAACTGCCCTATGACTCAGCAGTCCCACTGCTGGGCATACACACAGAGGAAACCAGAATTGAAAGAGACACCAATGTTCATCATAGCACTGTTTATAATAGCCAGGATGTGGAAGCAACCTAGATGTGCATCAGCAGACGAATGAATAAGAAAACTGTGGTACATATACACAATGGACTATTACTCAGCCATTAAAAAGAATACATTTGAATAAGTTCTAATGAGTGCATGAAACTGGAGCCTATTTTACAGAGTGAAATAAGCCAGAAAGGAAAACACCAATACAGTATACTAATGAATATATATGAAATTTAGAAAGATCGTAATTGTAACCCTATATGTGTGACAGCAAAAGAGACACAGATGTATGGAGTAGTCTTTTGGACTCTGTGGGAGAGCTCGAGGGTGGGATGATTTGGGAGAATGGCATTGAATCATGTATATTATCATATGTGAAATGGATCGCCAGTCTAGGTTTGAGGTATGAGACAGGGTGCTCGGGGCTGGAGCACTGGGATGACCCAGAGGGATGGGGTGGGGTGGGAGGTGGGAGGGGGACTCAGGATGAGGATCACATGTACACTCATGGCGGATTCATGTCAATGTATCGCAAGACCACTACAATATTGTAAAGTAATTAGCCTCCAATTAAAATAAATTTATAAGAAAAACATTTAATACAAAGTAGACACAAGATTCACAGTAAACAAAATATATAACTAAGCCAGTTTCATAAAAGAAATACAATTATCCTTGGTACTGACACACACTGTTCATAACAAACACCCTCTTCCAACAACCTAAGAGATAACTCTACATGTGGACATCAACAGATGGTCAATACCAAAGTCATATTGATTATATTCTTCACAGCTCAATATGGAGAAGCTCTGTACAGTCACCAAACAACAAGACCTGGAGCTGACTGTGGCTCAGATCATGAGTTCCTTATTGCAAAATTCAGACTGAAATTAAAGAAAGCAGGGCTTTCAGGTGTGACCTAAATCAAATCCCTTATGATTATACAGTGGGTGTGACAAATAGATTCAAGGGATTATATCTGATAGAGTGCCTGAAGAACTATGGATGAAGGTTTGTGACATTGTACAGGAGGTGGTCATCAAGACCATCTGCAAGGGGAAAAAAATGCAAAAAGGTAAAATGGCTGTCTGAGGAAGCCTTACAAATAGCTGAAAAAAGAAGAACAGCTAAAGGCAAAGGAGAAAAGGAAAGATATACTCATCTGAATGCAAGCTCCAGAGAACAGCAAGGAGAGATAAGAAAGCCTTCTTAAGTGTACAATGCAAATAAATAGAGGAAAACAATAGAATGGAAAAGACTAGAGATCTCTTCAAGAAAATTAGACGTACCAAGAGAACATTTCATGCAAACATGGTCATGATAAAAGGCAGAAAAGGCAAGAACTTGACAGAAGCATAAGAGATTAAGAAGAGGTGGCCAGAATACACAGAAGAACTATGCTAAAAAGGTCTTAATAACCCAAGTAACCACAATGCTGTGGTTACTCACTTAGAGTCAGTCATACTGGAGTGTGAAATTAACTGGGCCTTAGCAAGCATTACTATGAACAAAGCTAGTGGAGGTGGTGGACTTCCAGCTGAGCTATTTCAAATTCTAAAAGATGATGCTATGAATGTGTTGCATTTAATATGTCAGCAATTTTGGAAAACTCAGCAATGGCTAGAGGACTGGAAAAGGTCAGTTTTCATTCCAATGGCAGAGAAAGGCAATACCAAAGAATGTTCAAACTACCTTAAAATTGGGGCTTCCATGCTGGCTCCAATGGCAAAGAATCTGCCTGTGACACAGGACACCTGGGTTAATCCCTGGGTCAGAAAGATCTCCACTGTACAATTGAATTCATCTCATATGCTAGCAAGGTCATGCTCAAAATTCTCCAAGCAAGGCTTCAAAAATATGTGAACTGAGAACGTCCAGATGTACAAGCTGGATTTACAAAAGGCAGAGGAATCAGAGATCAAATTGCCAACATTTATTGGATCATTGAAAAAACAAGGAAATTAAAAAAGAAAAAAACAAAGTATATACTTCTGGTTCATTGATTATGCTAAAGCCTTTGACTATGTGGATCACAACAAACTGTGGAAAATTCTTAAAGAGATGGGGATAACAGACCACCTTTCCTGCCTCCTGAGAAACCTATATGCAGGTCAAGAAGCAACAGTTAAAACTGGACATGGAACCAAGGACTGGAACAATGGTTCAAAATTGAGAAAGGAATACTTCAAGGCTGTATATTGTCACCCTGCTTATTTAATGTATATGCAGAATGCATCATGCGAAATGCTGGGCTGGATGAATCACAAGCTAGAATTAAGATTGCCAGGAGAAATATCAACAACTTCAGATATTCCATTCACTTTCTATAGGAAGAAAGCAAAGAGGAACTAAAGGTGAATTTTCATTCCAATCCCACAGAAAGGCAATGCCAAAGAATATTCCAGCTACTGCACAATTGCATTCATCTCACACGCTAGCAAAGTAATGCTCAAAATTCTCAAAGGTAAGCTTCAGCAGTATGTGAACAGAGAATTTCCAGATGTTCAAACTGGATTTAGAAAAGGCAGAGGAACCAGAGATCAAATTGTCAACATCTGTTGTATCATAGAAAAAGCAGGAGAGTTCCATAAAACCATCTACTACTCCTTTATTTACTATGCCAAACTTTTGTGTGGATCACAACAAACTATGGAAAATTCCTGAACAGATGGGAATAACAGACAGCCTTACCTGCCTCCTGAGAAATCTGTATGCAGGTCAAGAAGCAACAATTAGAACAGGACATGGAACAATGGAGTGGTTCCAAATTGGGAAAGGAGTACATCAAGGCTCTATATTGTCACCTGCTTATTGAACTTATATGCAGAGTACATCATGTGAAATGTTGGGCTGAACGAAGTGAAGCTGGAAGCAACATTGCTGGGAAAAATACTAATAACCTCAGATATGCAGATGACACCACCCTTATGGAAAAAAGCAAAGAGGATTTAAAGAGCCTCTTGGTGAAGGTGAAAGAGGAGAATGAAAAAGTTGGCTTAAAACCAAACATTCAAAAATGACGTTCATGGCATCCAGTCTCATCACATCATGGCAAATAGATGGGGAAACAACGGAAAGAGTCTCAGACTTTATTTTCTTGGGCTCCCAAGTCACAGCAGATTGTGACTCTAGCCATGAAATTAAAAGATGCTTACTCTTGGAAGAAAAGCTATGACCAACCTAGACAACATATTAAAAAACGGAGACATTATTTGCTGACAAAGTTCCGTCTAGTCAAAGCTATTGTTTTTCCAATAGTCTTGTGTGGATGTTAGAGTTCGACCATAAAGAAAGCTGAGCATCGAATAGTTGATGCTTTTGAACTGTGGTGTTGGGGAAGACTCTTGAGAGTCCCTTGTACTGCAAGGAGATCAAACCCGTCAATAGTTAAGGAAATCAGTCCTGAATATTCATTGGTAGGACTGATGCTGAAACTGAAGCTCCAAAATTTTGGCCACCTGATGCAAAGCACTGACTCATTAGAAAAGGCACTAATACTGGGAAAGATGTAAGGCAGGAGGTGAAGGGGACAGCAGAGGATGAGATGGTTGGATAGCATCACCGATTTGATGGACATGAGTTTGAGCAAGGTCCAGGAGTTGGTGATGGACAGGGAAACCTAGCATGCTGCAGTGTGTGGGGTCCCAAAGAGTTGAACATGACTTAGTGACTGAACTGATGCAGATGGTACCACCCTATGGCAGAAAGTGAAGGGAATTAAAAAGCCTCTTGATTAAGGTGAAAGAAGTGAGTGAAAAGGCTGGCTTAAAACACAACATTCAAAAAACTAAGATCATGACTTCTGGTTCCATCAGTTTAGTTCAGTTTAGTCACTCATTCATGTCTGCATCTTTTCTGTGTAGTAGCTGGTCCTATTACTTCATGACAGATAGATGGGGAAAAAATGGAAACAGTGACTGAGTTTATTTTCTTGGGCTCCAAAATTACTATGGGTGGTGACTGAAGCCATGAACTTAAAAGACACTTTCTCCTTGGAAGTAAAGCAATGACAAATCTAGACAGCATTAAAAAGCAGAGATATCACTTTCCCACAAAGACCTGTATAGTCAAAGCAATGGTTTTCCCAGTAGTCATGAATGTGTGGGAGAGCCGGACAATAAAAAAGGCTGAGTGCTGAAGAATTAATACCTTTGAACTGTGATGCTGGAGAAGACTCTTGAGTCATTTGGACATCAAGGAGATCAAGCCAGTCAATCTTAAAGAAAATCAACCCTGAATATTCAATGGAAGAACTGATGCTGAAGCTAGAGCTCCAATTCTTTGGCCACCTGAGGTGAAGAGCCGATTCATTGGAAAAACCTTGATGCTGAGAAAGATGGAAGGCAGGAGGAGAAGGGGACAACACAGGATGAGATGGTTGGATGGAATCACCAACTCAAAAGACATGAGTTTGGGCAAACTCCAGGAGATGGTGAAGGACAGGGAAGCCTGGCATGCTACAGTCCATGGGGTTGCAAAGAGACGGACATGACTGAGCAACTGAACAACAACAACAAATCTAGTGGAAAGCAGTTTAACTGAAAACAATATGAGAAGCTTGGTTTTAATGGTTATTAGAATTCAAAACTGTGCTAAAAACCTTGAATTTGCATCACATTTTTCTATAAAAGAACCCTACCACACCTCTTCCCCTACTTACCTATATCTGATAAGAAAGACTAGGTATTCTCTTCTTTGGGCCAAAAGGTAGTTCAGACCATCCAAGTCCTGACCTATGTGTGGAACTCTCCAGCTTTATCCCCCACATCCACCCCTATATTCACCAGTCTCCTTCCTCTGTTCTCTTAGGCCATTATTGAACCTGATTGAGAACTTACTCTGCTCTCCCCTGCAAAACTCATTATGTGAGTGATGATTATTTTCATACTCTTCTGGGGGTATGTCATATCAGTCTCGACATGGAAACCAAATTTTGGTTGAAGGATCCATGCTGTCTCTGTGGAGTGATGGCAGGAATTGGCCCCAAGAACAGAATACTGAGATGCTGTCCCATACCACCAGGTGTCTTTTCTCTCTTCTTTGGCTTTTGAACTGGATCTGCTGTATGCTGGTAAGCAGGCACTGTGAGATACTGCCCTCTGGCTAGCTTGTGCTTTAACCTTGCTTCTTTTTGGTGCATTTGAGAGCATCTGCTAAAGTTTGACCAACATATATCAGTTTACACCAACCTGTGTCTCCTGCATCTCCTGCATTGACAAGTGCATTCACTAGTATTTTACAAAATGCTCCTGCTGCTGTCACCTATGCCTCATAAGTGCAAATGATCTTGCTCCTCTGGGCAGTAAAAACTGATAGTCCATTCAATAGACAGGATGGTTACTCATGGAGGAAGAGTAGTTGCTATGTGGGATGCTGAAATCATACTTCTAAACGTAAATGACTCAGTGTGTGTGTGTGTGTGTGTGTGTGTGTGTGTGTGTGTGTTTGTGTGTGTTCTTTGCATCAGGTGGCCAAAGTATTGGAGCTTCAACTTTAGCATCAGTCCTTCCAATGAATATTCAGGACTGATTTCCTTTAGGATGGATGAGTTGGATCTCCTTGATGTCCAAGGGACTCTCAAGTCTTCGCCAACACCACAGTTCAAAAGCATCAATTCTTTGATGCTCATCTTTCTTTATAGTCCACTCTCATATCTATACATGACTACTGGAAAAAAACATAGCTTTGACTAGAAGGACCTTTGTTGACAAATTATTGTCTCTGCTTTTTAATATGCCATCTAGGTTGGTCATAGCTTTCCTCCCAAGGAGCCAGGGTCTTTAAATTTCATGGCTGCAGTCACCATCTGCAGTGATTGTGGAGCCCCCCAAAATAAAGTCTGTCACTGTTTCCACTGTTTCCCCATCTATTTGCCATGAAGTGATGTGACTGGATGCCATGATCTTAGTTTTCTGAATGTTGAGTTTTAAGCCAACTTTTTTACTCTCCTCTTTCACTTTCATCAAGAGGCTCTTTAGTTCCTCTTCGCTTTCTTCCATAAGTGTGGTGTCATCTGCATATCTGAGGTTATTGATATTTCTCCCAGCAATCTTGATTCCAGCTTTTGCTTCATCCAGTCCGGCGTTTCTCATCATGTACTCTGCATATAAGTTAAATAAGCAGGGTGACAATACACAGCCTTGATATACTCCTTTCTCAAGTTGGAACCAGTCTGCTGTTCCATGTCCAGTTCTAACTGTTTCTTCCTGAACTGCATACAGATTTCTCAGGAGGCAAGTCAGATGGTCTGGTATTCCAATCTGTTGAAGAATTTTCCACAGGTTTTTGAGACCCACACAGTCAAAGGCTTTGGCATAGTCAATAAACAGAAGTAGATGGTTTTCTGAAACTCTCTTGCTTTTTTGATGATCCAACAGATGTTGGCAATTTGATCTCTTGTTCCTATGCCTTTTCTAAATCCAGCTTGAACATCTGGAAGTTCATGGTTCACACACTGTTGAAGCCTGGCTTGGAGAATTTTGAGCATTACTTTGATCGTGTGTGAGATAGTGCAATTATGCAGTAATTTGACCATTTTTTTGGCATTGCCTTTCTTTGGGATTGAGTCAAAACTGAGCTTTTCCAGTCCTGTGGCCACTGCCGAGTTTTCCAAATTTGCTGGCATATTGAGTGCCATACTTTCACATCCTCATCTTCTAGGATTTGAAATAGCTCAACTGGAATTCCATCACCTCCACTAGCTTTCTTCGTAGTGATGATTCCTAAGGCCCACTTGACTTCCAATTCCAGGATGTCTGGCTTTAGGTGAGTGATCACACCATCGTGATTATCTGGGTCATGAAGATCTTTTTTTGTATAGTTCTTCTGTGTATTCTTGCCACTTCTTAATATCGTCTGCTTCTATTAGGTTCATACCATTTCTGTCCTTCATTGTGCCATCTTTGCATAAAATATTCCCTTGCTATCTCTAATTTTCTTGAAGAGATCTGTAGTCTTTCTACTGTATTGTTATCCTCTATTTCTTTGCATTGATCAGTGAGGAAGGCTTTCTTATCTCTCCTTGCTATTCTTTTGAATTCTGCATACAAATGGGTCTATCTTTCCTTTTCTCCTTTGCCTTTCAGTTCTCTTCTTTTCATAGCTGTTTGTAAGACTTCCTCAGACAACCATTTAGCCTTTTTGCATTTCTTTTTCTTGGGGATGGTCTTGATCACTGCCTCCTATACAGTGTCATGAACCTCTGTCAATAGTTCTTCATGCACTCTGTCTTTCAGATCTAATACCTTGAATCTATTTGTCACTTCCTCTGTATAGTCATAAGGGATTTGATTTAGGTCAGACCTGAATGGTCTAGTGGTTTTCCCTACTTTCTTAAATTTAAGTATGAATTTTGCAAAGGGAGTTCATGATCTGAGCCACAGTCAGCTCCTGGTCTTATTTTTTGCTTACTATATAAAGTTTCTCCATCTTTGACTGGAAAGAATATAATCAATCTGATTTCAGTATTGACCATTTGGTGATGTCCATTTGTAATTTCCTCTTGTGTTGTTGGAAGAGAGTGTTTGCTATGACCAATGCATCCTCTTGGCAAAACTCTGTTAGCCTTTGCCCTGCTTCATTCTGTACTCCAAGGCCAAATTTGCCTCTTTCTCCAGGTAACATAATTGGCCCCACAGTTAAAATAAATAAATTAATTTAAAATTGCATATGTTTAAGCTGTAGAACATGATGTTCTGATTGTATTTATAATAAAAAAACATTGGATTACCCATCACCTCACAGTTACTATTTTTCCTCTCATTTTTTTCTTTTGGCCTAACTCCATTTTTCATGTATAACTCATTATGTGAGAAATAATCATTTTCATATTTTCTGGTGTATATGTGGTATCATTAGTCTTGACATTGAGATGAAATTTGGAGTGTGGGGTGTACATTCCACTTGTATGAGATGACTCAAGCTCACATACTTTACAAAAGCATATATCTATGTGTGTGTGTGTGTGTGTGTGTGTGTGTATCTATATATATATGACACTTTAAGAAAGATACCAGTATTTCAGGAAACAAATATGTCTTGAGTGCCAAGTATGTGTCAAATATTGTTCTTGGCTCTGGACTTATGATGAAGGACATAAAGTCAAAAGTTTCTGTTATCAAGTAATTTCTATTTTCATGGGCGATGGGGTGGTTCATGGTATTGGTGTGGGGCAGAGGAGAGCTGCTTTGGCTAAAGGGTAAGGGGAAAGCCTCTCTGAGGAGTTGATATCTGAATCAAGATTAAAAGAATGAGATACAGTCAGTTGTGTTGCGATTTTGAAGAAGAGCATTTTAGGTAGAAGAGCAAGTAGCCATGTCATGAGGTGAGAACAAGAACAGTGTGTTGAGGAACTGCAAACGACTGAGTGTAACTGGAGTACAGTCAGAGAGAGGCAGAACAGAGATAAGAGGCTGAGGCTGGAGAGGCAGAGATGAAGTCTTGTAGGAACTTGCAGGGTAAGAACCTGGGTTTTTCATTACGTGCAGTGGAGAGCTGCTAGGTGGTTTGATAAAGAAAAGTGATGCAGTCTGATTTCTTTTTTAGAAAGTTCACTGAATGTTGTGAACTGTGTAAGATCAGAGGAATGTGAGGCTCTTAGCACTACATAAGTATGATATGATGATGACTGAGACTAGGGTTGTAATAAAGCAAATATAGCAGTATCTAGTTGAGTACTTGGGACCACAGGATTTGATTTATAGCTTCATCACCTAAAAGCTATTTGACCTTGAATAAGTTTCTTAACTTCTATAACACTTAAGTTTCTCATTTGTAAAATGGGAATGATGGTAGCATATATCTATATCTTAGCGTCATTCTGGTTTTAAGTGGAACAATGTATGTAAAACACCTGACATTATTTTAGAAAAATAATAAGCACGTGATTAAATGGCTTCTATATTTATTGAAAATATAAATATATATGTACATACATATGTACATACATACTTCATTCTTCTTTCTCCCCTACCTCACCTTCCAAACCTAGCATGTCCTCTGTTAGCTGCTGTTAAGACTTGAGTCATGAGCCCTTGTTTTATCCTTGGAGACACAGTATTTGGGAGTGCCTTCTCTCAGAGATTAGGCATTCTGGTACCTTTAGATAATAAGTGTCTGTCTCTGGTTTATGATTAGTTTATTTTACAAGTGACAGTATTATCTGATTTCTAACCTTTTCTTTCTACCTAATGAATCATTACTGGAATACCTACCCCCTTTTCTCCAACTTCTTCCATGGGTCCTAAATGAACAGCAACCCATATTTCTTCCTTACCTGCAAACATAACATGCTGAGCTAAGTCAGACTGCTTTGACAGTTATTTCCTTCCAGCAAATGCAGCTTTAAGTTCTTTCCTCAGAAAAATCTTCTTGTATTTTTCAGAGCAGTTTCTCATTTTATTACTTCCTGATCAGGACTCTTCCAAAGTCCCTTGTTCCCTTGATGTTTTTTTTCTTTTTTAATTAATTTACTTTTTATTGAAGGATATTTGCTTTACAGAATTTTGTTGCTTTCTGTCAAACCTCAACAGGAATCAGCCATAGGTACACATATATCTCCTCCCTTTTGAACCTCCTTCCCATCTTCTGCCCCATCCCACCCCTCTAGATTAATACAGAGCCCATGTTTGATTTCCTGAGCCATACAGCAAATTTCCATTGGCTATCTATTTTACATATGATAATGTAAGTTTCCATGTCACTCTTTCCATTCATCTCAACCTCTCCTCCCCTCTCCCCATTTCCATAAGTCTATTCTCTATGTTTCTCCTTTGCTGCCCTGTAAATAAATTCTTCAATACCACTTTTCTAGATTCCATATTTATGCATTAGAATGTGATATTTATCTTTCTCTTTTTCACTCTCCTCACTCTGTATAGTAGGTTCTATGTTCATCCACCTTATCAGAACTGACTCAAATGTGTTCTTTTTTACGGCTGAGTAATATTCCATTGTGTATATATACAAAAACTTCTATATCCACTCATCTGTCAATGGACATCTAAGTTGCTTCCACGTTTTGGCTATTGTAAATAGTGCTGCAATGAAAAATGGAATACATGTGTCTTTTTCAATTTTGGCTTCCTCAGGGTATAGGCCTCAGAGTGGGATTGCTGGGTCATATGGTGGTTTTATTCTTTGTTTCTTAACGAATCTCCATACTGCCTTCCATAGTGGCTGTATCAATTTACATTTCCACCAACAATGCAAAAGCCTTCCCTTTTCTCCACACCCTCTCCAGCATTTATTCTTTGTAGATTTTTTGTTGATGGACATTTTGATCCTTGTAAGTTGATATCTCTTTGTAGATTTGATTTGCATTTCTCTAATAATGAGTGATGTCAAGCATCTTTTCATGTGTTTGTTAGCTATCTGTATGTCTTCTTTGGAGATATGTCTGTTTAGATCTTTTCCCCACTTTTTGATTGGGTTGTTTTTCCATCATTGAGTTGTATAAGCTGCGTGTATGTTTTTGGAAATTAATTCTTTTTCAGTTGTTTCATTTGCTATTATTTTCTCCCATTCTGGGGGTTGTCTTTTCACCTTGCTTATAGTTTTCTTTGCTGTGCAAAATCTTTTAAATTTAATCAGATCCTGCTTGTTTACTTTTGTTTTTATTTCTGTTACTATAGAGGATCTTGCTTTGATTTATGTCATCAAGTGTTCTGCTTATGTTTTCCTCTAAGAGTTTTATAGTTTCTGGTCTTACCTTTAGGTCTTTAACCCATTTTGAGTTTATCTTTGTGTGTGGTGTTAGGAAGTGTTCTAATTTGATTTTTTTACATGTAGCTGTCAGTTTTCCAAGGACCTTTTATTGAAGAGGCTGTCTTTTCCCCATTGTATATTCTTGCCTCCTTTGTCAAAAGTAAGTTACCCATAGGTTCATAGGGTTATTTCTGGGTTTTCTAGCTTGTTACAGTGGTAAATATTTCTGATTTTGTGCCAATATCATACTGTCTTGATGCATGTAGCTTCGTAGTAGAATCTGAAGACAGGAAGGTTGATTCCTCCAGCTCCATTCTTCTTTCTCAAGACTGCTTTGGCTATTTGGGGTCTTTTGTGTTTCCATATGAATGGTGAAACGTTTTGTTCTAGTCTGGTGAAAAATCCCATTGGTAATTTCATAGAGATCACACTGAATCTGTAGGTTGCATTTGGTAGTACAGTCATTTCCATAATATTGAGTCCTCCTTCCCATGAATATGGAATATCTCTCCAGCTGTTTATGTTGTCTTTGATTTCTTTCAGTAGTGTCTTATAATTTTCTATGTACAGTTCTTTTGTCTTTTTAGGTAAGTTTATGCCTAGATATTTAATTCTTTTTGTTGCAATGGTGAGTGGGAGTGATTCCTTAATTTCTCTTTCTGATTTTTCATTGGTAATATGTAGAAATGCAAGTGATTTCTGTGTATTGATTTGGTATCCTGAAACTTTGCTAAATTCACTGATTAGCACTAGTAATTTTCAGCTTTATCTTTAGGGTTTTCTACGTAGAGTACCATGTCATCTGAAAACAAGGAGAGCATTACTTCTTTTCTAATCTGGATTCCTTTATTTCTTTTTCTTCCCTGATTGCTGTAGCTAGGATTTCCAGAAATATGTTGAATAATAGTGGTAAAAGTGGACACCCTTGTCTTGTTTCTGATCTTATGGGGAATGCTTTCAGTTTTTCACCACTGAGAATAATGTTTGCTGTAGGCTTATCATATATGGCCTTTACAATGTTGAGGTAGATTCCTTCTATGCCCATATTTTGAAGAATTTTAATCATAAATGCGTGCTGAATTTTGTCAAAAGCTTTTTTTGTATCTATTGAGATTATCATGTGGATTTTATCTTTCAATTTGTTAATATGGTGTATCACATTGATTCATTTGCATATATTGAAGAATCTTTGCATTCCTGGAATAAACCCAACTTGTTCATGATGTATGAGCTTTTTGATTTGTTGCTGAATTCTGTTTGCTAAAATATTGTTGAGAATTTTTGCATCTATGTTCATCAGTGATATTGGCCTGTAGTTTTGTGTGTGTGTGTTGCCTTTGTCTGGTTTGTTATCAGGGTTATGGTGGCCTCATAGAATGAGTTTGGAAGTGTCCCTTCCTCTGCAATTCTTTGAAAGAATTTTAGAAGGATAGGCATTAGCTCTCCCCTAACCATTTGACAGAATTCTCCTGTGAAGCCATGTGGTCCTGGGCTTTTGTTTTTTGGTAAATTTTTTATCACAGCTTCAATTTCAGTGTTTGTAATTGGATTGTTCATAATTTATATTTCTGCCTGGTTAGGTCTTAGAAGATAGAACTTTTCAAAAACCTGTCCATTTCTTCCAGGTTATCCATTTTATTGCCATGTAGTTGTTCATAATAGTCCCATAATCTTTTGTATTGCTGCACTGTCTTTTGTAACCTCTCCTTTTTCATTTCTAATTTTGTTGATTTGATTCTTCTCTTTTTTTTTTCTTGATGAGTCTGGCTAAAGGCTTGACAATTTTGTTTATCTTCTCAAAGAACCAGCTTATCGTTTTATTAATCTTTACTATTGTTTCTTTTGTTTCTTTTTTCATTTATTTCAGCTCAAATCTTTATGATTCCTTTCCTTCTACAATTTTTTTTGTTCTTCTTTTTCCAATTGTTTTAAGTGTAAAGTTAGGTTGTCTATTCGATGTTTTTCTTGTTTCTTAAGGTACGCTTGTATTGCTATAAACTTCACTCTTAGAACTGCTTTTGCTGCATAACATAGGTTTTGGGTTGTCATGTTTTCATTGTCATTTGTTTCTGAAATTGTTTTTTTTAAATTTCCCTTTTGATTTCTTTAGTAACCTGTTGATTATTTAAAAACATGTTGTTTAGTCTCCATGCGTTTGTGTTTCTTACAGTTTTTTTTTTTTTTTCTTGTAAATGATATCTAGTCTCATAGTGTTGTCGGAGAAGATGCTTGATACGATTTCAATTTTCTTAAATTTACTGAGGTTTGATTTGTGACCCAAGATGTGGTCTATCCTGGAGAATGTTCCATGTGCATTTGAGAAGAAGCTATATTCTTCTGCATTTGGATTGAATGTCTTGAATATATCAATGAGATCCTTCTCATCTATTGTATCATTTAAGATTTGTGTTTCCTTATTATTTTTTGATTTGATGATCTATCCATTGGTGTGAACTGGGTGTTAAAGTCTCCTACTATTATTGTGTTCCTGTCAGTTTCTCCTTTTATGTCTGTTAGTGTTTGTCTTATGTATTGAGGTGCTCCTATGTTGGGTGCATAGATATTTACAATTGTCATGTCATCCTCTTGGATTGATCTCTTGATCATTATGTAGTGTTCTTCCTTATCTCTTGTTATCTTCTTTAAGGTCTATTTTGTCTAATACGAGGATTGTTACTTCAGCTTTCTTTTGCTTCCCATCTGCAGGGAATATATTTTTCCATCCTCTCACTTTCAGCCTATATGTGTCTTGAAGTCTAAAGTGGGTTTCTTGTAGACAACATATATATGGGTCTTGTTTTTGAATCCATTCAGCCAGCCTGTGTCTTTTGGTTGGAGTACTTAGTTCATTTACATTTAAAGTAATTATTGATATATATATGTTCCTATTGCCATTTTCTTAGTTGTTTGTGGTTGATTTTGAATGTCTTTTTTCTTCTCATGTATTTCTTGAATATATAAGTCCCTTTAACATTTATTGTAAAGCTTGTTTTGTGGTACTGAATTCTCTTAACTTTTTCTTTTCTGAAAAGCTTTTTATTTCTCTGTCAATTTTGAATGAGATCCTTGCCAGGTACAGTAATCTTGATTGTAGATTTTCCCCTTTCAGTACTTTAAATATATCCTGCCATTCCCTTCTGTCCTGCAGAGTTTCTGCTGAAAGATCAGCTGTTAAGTGTATGGGGTTTCCCTTGTATGTTACTTGTTGCTTCCCCCTTGCTGCTTTTAATATTCTTTCTTTGTGTTTAGTCTTTGTTATTTTGATTAGTATGTGTCTCGGAGTGTTTCTCCTTGTGTTTATCTTTTATGGGACTCTTGGTGCCTCTTGGAGTTGATTGACCATATCCTTTCCCATGATGGGGAAATTTTCAACTGTAATGTCTTCAAAAAGTTTTCTCAGACCCTTTATATTTCTCTTCTCCTCCTGGGACCACTATAATTCGAATGTTGGTGTGTTTGATATTGTCCCAGAAGTCTCTGAGACTATGCTCAGTTCTTTTCATTCTTTTCACTTTATTCTGCTCTTCAGAAATTATTTCCAGCATTTTATCTTCAGGCTCACTGGTTCATTCTTCTGCTTCAGATAATCTGCTATTGATTCTTTCTAGAGTAGTTTTAACTTCAATAATTGTTTTGTTTGTCTCTGTATGCTTATTCTTTAATTCTTCTAGGTCTTTGTTAATTGATTCTTGCACTTTCTCCATTTTGTTTTTAAGGTTTTTGATCATCTATACTCTCATTATTCTGAATTCTTTTTCAGGTAGTTTGCCTATTTCCTCTTGATTTATTTGCACTTTTGTGTATCAAGTTTGTTCCTTCATTTGTGTAGGATTTCTCTGCCTTTTCATTATTATCTTTTTTTAAATTTTTTTGTCTTTGAGTCTCCTTTTCCCAGACTTCAAGGCTGAATTCTTTCTGTCTTTCGGTTTCTGCCCTCCTAAGGTTAGTCTAGTGGTTTGTCTAAGCTTCCTATAGGCTGAGATTTGTGTTGACTTTTTGTTTGTTTGTTTTTTTCCTGATGGGCAAGGCTCAGTGAGGTGGTAATCCTGTCTGCTGATGAGTGGGTTTGTATTTTTGTTTTGTTTGTTGTTTAGATGAGGCGTCCTGCACAGTGTCCTACTGGTGGTTGGCTGATACTGGGTCTTATATTCAAGTGGTTTCCATTGTGTGAGTTCTGACAATTTGATACTCCCAAGGGTTAGTTCTTTGGTAATCTAGGGTCTTGGAGCCAGTGTTCCCACTCCAAAGGCTCAGGGCTTGATCTCTGGTCATGAATGAAGTTTGCACAAGTAGTTTGTTCTGGCATTAAGGGAGATTAAAACAAATATCCAAAAATGAGAAGCCAAAGATGAACCCCAGAGAAATGGCAGTTACAAAATCAGACAAACAATAATTAAAATAATGGAATATGCACATATACATATACACCCATGGGAAAAGTCAAATCTGCCTACAAGAATAAAGCGCAGTATATTGACCAAGCAAAGAAAGAAATAAAAAATATATTTGCCGGTTAAGAACAAAACTAACTAAAGCACAACGTGGAAAACAAAACTAGAGCAAGTTACCAAGTGGGGAATAAAGCAAAGAAAACAAAATTAACAAATATGTTGAGAGGAAAGGAAAGAAAGAAATAATAGATATGCAAAGTTAAATAGAGGTAGATGAAGAAGATTTATATAAATTATGGATTAACTTCAAGGGGAAATGAACAGTAGGGAAGGCAATGAAAGGAATATATGTAGAAAAATATAATAAGTTTTTTAAAAATTAGAAATTAAAATTATAGGGAAAAAATGGAAGAAGAAAGTAAAAAAGAATAAAACAGGAAAACTCCACAAACTGCCAAAGCCCAAAGTACAGGCAGAGGTTTATGACAACAATAAAATGTGTGACTGAATATATACATATACATATATACCCATAGGCAAAATCAAAACAGTCCAATAAAAATGAAGTGCCATAGATTGGCCCAGCAAACAAAGGAAACCAAAAATTATATCTACCAGAACAAACTAACTAAAGCACAAACTGGAAAACAAAACTAAAGCAAGGTGCCAATTGGGGAATAAAGCAATTAAAACTAACAAATATATTGAGAAGAAAGGAAAGAAAGTAAAGAAAGAATGAATAGATATGCAAAGTTAAATAGAGGTAGATGAAGAAGATTTATATACATTAAAGATTAACTGTAAAGAGAAAATACTAGGGAAAGCAAACAAAGGAATAAAAATAGAAAAAGTAATAATAGGTTTAAAAAATTAAAATTAAAAAAAGAGAAAAGAAAAAAAAAAAAAAGGAAACTCCACAGAACTGCAAAAGCCCAACACAGAGGCAGAGGTTTATAAGCACAATAAAAATTGTGACTGAAGAAAAAAGAAAGCTCAAAAGCTTCATTAGATTTCATAGTGCCAATAAAATTGACAGCTACAACAGAGGGGGAAAAAGGGAAAAAAATCCAAAAGAATCTACAGAACAAATCAAAACATAAGAATAATAAATGTTTTCCTTGAGTCATTGCTGTCAGAGTTCTTTCCCTCGCTGGGAGTCACAGTCCACCTCACCTCTCTAGAATGTCCTCCAACACTGTGCTGTTCTCTGGACCTGCTGTGGGGGTAGCTCATATTCTAGTCTGGCCCTACTTCTGTGTGTTCTTGCCTCCAATGTTCACAGTCATCAGAACTAGTGAGTTTTCATTTTGGGGAGCTCTCAATGGCCTTTTATACATTCCATAGACACAGAGTCTGGCTAGTTGATCATGTGGATTTAATCTGTAGCTTGTATAGCTGGTGGTAATGTTTTGGGTCTTCTTCCTTAGCCACACTGCCTCTGGGCTTCATTTGTGGTTTTATTTCTACCTCTGCATGTGAGTCGTCCACTGGGGTTTGCTCCTGGGGCTGCCCTGGAGGACTTGAGTTTGTGACTGTGAGGGCCAGTTGAGGAGTTGGTGCAGCTCTTTGGATCACAGGGGTTCTGGAAGCACCAGATACTCAGGGGAGCTGGTGGCTAGAGCAGAAAGAAATACAGTGCTCTAGAAGGGTATGGCAGCCAGTATTGGTCAATATGCTCCAGGATTCTTGCCTGGAGGTCACAGTCTACAGAGTCGCAAAGGATTGGACACTACTGAAGCTAACCTGCAGGCACAGCTTTTTTTTTTTTTTTTTTTGCCTGTGGCAGCTCTGCCCTAGTGAGAGCTGAGTGTGAAGGTGACAGCTGCTTGGCTTGCAGGGACCCTGGCAGCATCAAGTGTGCAGGAACACGGACTGCCTCTGCCACAGGAGTTAAGACTCTAACAGAGTCTTTTTTTGAGCCTCTTCTACCAGGCTCTAGGTGAGTGATCACACCATCGTGATTATCTGGATCATGAAGATCTTTTTTGCATAGTTCTTCTGTGTATTCTTGCCACCTCTTCTTAATCTCTTCTGCTTCTGTTCGGTTCATACCATTTTTTTCTGTCCTTTATTGAGCCCATCTTTGCATGAAATGTTCTCTTGGTATCTCTAATTTTCTTGAAGAGATATCTAGTCTTTCCCATTCTATTGTTTTCCTCTATTTCTTTGCACTAATCACTGAGGAAGGCTTTCTTATCTCTCCGTGCTATTCTTTGGAACTCTGCATTCAAATGGGTATATCTTTCCTTTCCTCATTTGCTTTTCGCTTCTTTTCTTTTCAAAGCTATCTGTAAGGCCTCCTCAGACAGCCATTTTGCTTTTTTGCATTTCTTTTTCTTGGGGATGGTCTTGATCGCTGTCTCCTGTACAATGTCACGAACCTCCATTCATAGTTCATCAGGCACTCTGTCTCTCAGATCTAGTCCCTTAAATCTATTTCTCACTTTCACCGTATAATCATAAGGGATTTGATTTAGGTCATACCTGAATGGTCTAGTGGTTTTCCCTACTTTCTTCACTTTAAGTCTGAATTTGGCAATATGGAGTTCATGATCTGAGCCACAGTCAGCTCCTGGTCTTGTTTTTGCTGACTGTATAGAGCTTCTCCATCTTTGGCTGCAAAGAATATAATCAATCTGATTTCGGTGTTGACCATCTGGTGATGTCCATGTGTAGAGTCTTCTCTTGTGTTGTTGGAAGAGGGTCAGTCCTGGGTGTTCATTGGAAGGATTGATGTTGAAGCTGAAACTCCAGTATTTTGGCTACCTGATGTGAAGAGCTGACTCATTTGAAAAGACCTTGATGTTGGGAAAGATTGAAGGTGGGAGGAGAAGGGGACAACAGAGGATGAGATGGTTAGATGGCATCACTGACTCAATGGACCTGAGGTTGGGTAGACTCTGGGAGTTGGTGATGCACACGGAGGCCTGGCGTGCTGTGTTCATGGGGTCGCAAAGATTTGGACACAACTGAGTGACTGAACTGAACTGTACCCGGTGATCAGAAGGCCTCTTTGGCCAGTCTTTCTCTGTAGCTCTGCCCTGTAGCTCTGCCCCTTCAGACACTTAGAGGCCTCCCTTGCCTGGGGTCCTTCTCTGTTGTTTAGCATGTCAGGCACATAGAGGGCCCCCCTGACTGGGGTCCTACTCCATAGATCAGCGCATCAGGCTCTTAAAGGGGCACCTTGAGCGGGGTCCTACTCTGTAGTTCTGTGCACCAGGCATTTGATGGGTCAGCCTTTCTATTGTTCAGCTGCCTATGCCGATGCTGGCATATGTGGAGAGAGTCTATGGCGATGGCTTCACCCCCTAGCATGACTCAGCAGTATTGCCTTGCTTCCATGGCTGCTCGGCTTTCCTCCACAGGCATTTCCCACCACAATCTTCTCCCTCACACCCCCTCCATCCGTCTCTCTGCAATCAATAGAAGCCCTCACCCTGAGTTTTCTCCACAATTCCTAAACTCCAGGTCCCAGGGGACTTGCATTCCTACCAGGGTATGTATGGCTGTGGCAAGCACTGTCTGATTCTCATTGCATTTAGGCTGCCACAGATCAGCTGCTTCACTCTTAGCATTAAATGTTTCTCCTCTGACTCAGATAATTGCCCTGATGTGGGGATGGGACCCCTGCTTCAGTTCCCCCACCTGCCGAGGGCAGGTCCAGTCCTAGTGACACTCCTGTTTTTCCCCCTAGACCTTTATCTTACTGAGTTTTTCGAGATTCTATATATTCCTTTCCTCTGGTCAGATACTCCTGTCTGCTCTCAGCTGGTGTTCTGCATGTACTTCTGTGTCTGAAGGTGTATTCCTGATGTATCCATGGAGAGAGAAGTATTCCATGTCCAGCTACTCCTCTGCTATCTTGTTCTCTCTCACCTTGATGGTTTTACTTTCTCTTTTAGGTTTCTCTATTTGCCCACCTTTCCATATTAGCATCATTTAAGATGGCAAGTAAAAAGCTGTTTAGTGCTTTCTCCACAAAATGAAATAGGTCTAGATGTCTCCTTCCTTTTTAAGGAATTGCTTTCCCTTTCCACCTAAAGCTGGGGATTGATGAAAGTGTCCTCATACTTTAAGACTAAACTCAAATGGTGTTTCTGTTCTGCAGCCTCTCAGCCCCCAATGCCAGCAGAGTCCATTGCTCCTGTGGTTTTACAGATACTTATATTCAAGCAATTGCCATTTTGTATTAGAATTTTTTTGTACCTATTTGTCTCTCCCAATATACAATATACAACAAGGACAAACATATGTCATTCATCTCAGTAATCCCAACCACCTGAACACATGAGACACAATATTATGGTCACTGCTCTATACATGATTGATGAGCTCCTGGAGGAGTGAATACTCAAATCATTCTGCATATACTAGATCATGTCCCCTGCTTTATAATGTCTGCTTTAGAAAATGTTAAGCTTAAAATCATTTAGCATTTTTATTGTTAAAAACTCAAAAGTATAAGAATGAACATTTTAAAAAAGAACCCTAAGCACTAAAACTGAAAATATCCTGTGATATGCATACTTTTTACAACTATCTTTCTGAACATGGCTCTAAATAGATGGTAAATAGATGAAGGCAGTATTTTATTCTTCACTTGCTAATTTAGACCAAGAGTTTTCACAGTATTAAAATTCTTTGAGAATTTTAGAATAGCCAATGTAAAATTGGTAAGCTAAACATTATTTTCATTAGATATAATAAATATATCTGACTAGGACAGGTTGAGATGTTTACATGGGACTTTGTTGTATCCAATTACACTAGTATAAGATTATCTGCTGTCAGAGAAAGTAGGTCTATCTGGTATATCTGAGAATTCAATAGAAACTTTAGTATGTTTATTTTATATGCAAATCAGTGGTGAAACAATAATCTGTTTAGTAAACTGCACTGGGAAACCTGGTTTTCCATATGATGGTAAACAGTCAGTTCTAGTCTGAATGTGGCTCAGATCATGAATTCCTTATCTCAAAAAAAATTCAGACTTAAATTGAAGAAAGGAGGGAAACCACTAAGCTGTTTAGGTATGACCTAAATCAAATCCCTTACAATTATACAGTGGAAATGACAAATCGATTCAAGGGATTAGATGTGATACACAGAGTACCTGAGGAACTGTGGATGGAGGTTTGTGACATTTTATAGGAGGCAGTGATAAAGACCTTGCCCAAGAAAAAGAAAAGCAAAAAGGCAAAGTGGATGTCTGAGGAGGCCTTACAAATAGCTGAGAAAAGAAAAACAGATAACGGCAAAGGAGAAAAGGAAAGATATACCCATCTGAATGCAGAGTTCAAAGAATAGCAAGAAGAGATTTAAAAAAGCCTTCCTAACAGATAAATGCAAAGAAATAGAGGAAAACAATAGAATGGGAAAGACTAGAGATCTCTACAAGAAAATTACAGATACCCGGGTAACATTTTATGCAAAGATGGGCACAATAAATGGCAGAAGTGGTATGGACCTAACAGAAGCAGGAGATATTAAGAGGTGTCAAGAATACACAGAAGAACTTTGCAAGAAAAGATCTTAATGACCCAGATAACCATAAGGGTGTGGTAACTCACCTAGAGTCAACATCTTGGAATGAGAAGTCAAGTGGGCCTCAGGAAACATCACTACCAACAAAGCTAGTGTAGGTGATGGAATTCCAGCTGAGCTATTTCAGATCCTAAAAGATGATGCTGTGAAAGTACTGAACTAAATATGCCAGAAAATTTGGAAAGCTCAGCAGTGGCCACAGGACTGGAAAAGATCAGTTTGCATTCCAACCCCAAAGGAAGGCAATGCTAAAGAATGTTCAAACTCACACACAAGTGTGCTCATCTCACATGCTGGCAAAGTAATGCTCAAAATTCTTCAAGCTAGGCTTCAGCAGGACATGAACCAGGATCTTCCATATGTTCAAGCTGGATTTACAAAAGGAAGAGGAATCAGAGGTCAAATTGACAAATCCATTGGTTCATAAAAAAAACAAGAAGGTTACAGAAAAACATATACTTTTGTTTTATTGGCTACACCAAAGCCTTTGACTCTGTGGATCACAGTAAACAGTGGAAAATTCTTAAACAGATGGGAATACCAGACTACATGACTGTCTGCTCAGAAGCCTGTATGCAGGTCAAGAAGCAAGGTCTGGTTAGAACCAGACATGGAACAACTGACTGGTTCAAAATTGGCAAAGGAGTACGTCAAGGTTGGATATTGTCACCCTGCTTATTTAACTTGTATGCAGAGTACATCACGTCAAATGCTGGGCTGAATGAAGCACAAGCTGGAGTCAAGATTGCCAGGAGAAATATCAATAAACTCAGATATGCAGATGACATCAACCTTATGGCAGAAAGCAAAGAACTAAAAAGCCTCTTGCCAAAAGGGAAAGAGGAGAGTGAAAAAGCTGCCTGAAAACTCAACATTCATAAAACAAAGGTCATGGTATCCTGTCCCATCACTTCAAGGCGAATAGATGAGGAAACAATGGAAACAGTCTCAGACTTTATTTTATTGGGCTCTAAAATCATTGCAGATGGTGACTGCATTCATGAAATTTAAAGAGGCTTCCTCCTTGGAAGAAAGCCTGTGATCAACATAGAAAGTATATTAAAAAGCAGAGATATTACTTTGCTGACAAAAGTCCATCTAGTCAAAGCTATGGTTTTTCCATATGGATGTGGAAAATTGTGTATGGATGTGGCAGTTGGAGTTTAATGAAAGATAAATGCCAAAAAATTGATGATTTTGAACCCTGGTGTTGGAGAAGACTCTTCAGAGACCATTGGACTGCAAGGAGATCCAACCAGTCAATCATAAAGGAAATCAGTCCTGAATATTCATTGGATGGACTGATGTTCAAGCTGAAGCTCCAATACTTTGTCCACTTGATGCAAAAAACTGACTCACTGGAAAATGCCTTGATGCTGAAAAAGACAGAAGGCAGGAGGAGAAGGGGACAACTGAGGATGAAATGGTGGGATGGCATCACTGACTCAAGGGACATGAGTTTGAGCAAACTCCAGGAGATAATGAAGGACAGGGAAGCCTGGCATGCTACAGTCCATGGGGTTGCAAAGAGTCGGACATGACTGAGTGACTGAACAATAACAAATCTAGTGAAAAGCAGTTTAACATTAAACAATAGGAGAAGCTTGATTATAATGGTTGTAAGAGTTCAAAACACTGCTAAACACCTTACATTTGCATCACATTTTTCTATAAAACAGCCCTAACACAACTCTTCCTCTACTTACCTATATCTGATGAGAAATCCCAGGTAGTCTCCTGTGGGCCAACAGGAAGTTCAGATCATCCAAGCTCAGATCTATGTGTGGAACTCTCCAGCTTTATTCCCTATTTCCACCATAAAAGTCAAGCCTGTTTCCTTCTCCTGCTCTCTTAGGGCAATCTTGAACCTGATTGAGAGTGCGCTCTGCTCTCCTCAGATAAATTCATTATGTGAGTGATGGATTTTTCATATACTCTGGGGGTATGTGTCATTAGTCTCAACATCCCAACCAAATTTTGTTTGAAGGATACATCCTGTCTCTGTAGAGGGATGGAAGAAATTGGCCCCAAGAGCAGAATACTGAGATGCTGTCCCTTATCCCCCGGTTTCTTTGCTCTCTTCTTTGGCTTTCAAAATGTATCTGCTGTTTGCTGGTGAACATGCGCTGTGAGCTCCTGCCCTGTGGCTAGTTTGTGCTTTGACTTGCTTCTTTGTGCTTCATTTGTGAGCGCCAGCTAAAGTTGACCAACATAAATCAGTTTACCCAGTTGGCTTATAGTGAAAGGATTAGTGGATTGGGACCCTTCTTAAAGCTGTTTTCAATTTTGTATCTCAACCTGGACTTATGTGTGAGTCTCTGTTTGAATCATGTGCATCAATTCAAAACTAACGTGTGACTGTTACTAACCTCAAAAAATGATGCTTATCTTGTGAACACTGATTGTGTCTCAACCATATGTTGGCCCCCTTTCTCTTCAGAATTGATGAGAAAAACTGATAGTCTGTTCAATAGACAGGAAGTTCACTCATATGGAGGAAGAGCAGTTGCTATGAGGGATGCTGAAATCATACTTCTAAAAGTAAATGACTCTGTGTGTGTGTCTTTGTGTGTCTGTATGTATGTGTGACCAGTCATGTCTGATCCTTTGTGACCTCATGAACTTTAGCCAGCCAGGCTCCTCTGTCCATGGAATTTCCCAGGGGAGAATACTGGAGCGGGATGCCATTTCCTCCTCCAGGGTATCCAACCCACATCTCCTGCATCTCGTGCACTGGAAGGTGGATTCACTAGGACTTTACAAAATGCTCCTGCTGCTGCCACATATGCCTCATAAATACAAATGACCTTGATCTTCTGGGCTCCAGAGAGGAACAAGTGTGTCGCCATGTGACAAAGCCAAGAGGCAAATTCAACTATTGCCATGGGGAAGTCCACAGCACTAACAGTACTATTTTGATTTGAGGATCCTTGGAAGAAGAATGTCATGAAAATTTTTCATGAAAGACCAATAACAGCTCAGGGTCTAAATGTAAAAGTGAACAATCAAAAATCCCAATTGTCAAGGTCCTCAGAAACAAGAAATCTAAAAAATGATCACAACTAAGAGGAGCCTAAGAAGGCATAACATGGAATGAATAAATTTAGTCTAGTATCCTGGATTAGAGAAGGCAATGGCACCCCACTCCGGTACCCTTGCCTGGAAAATCCCATGGACGGAGGGGCCTGGTAGACTGCAGTCCATCGGGTCTCTACGAGTCGGACATGACTGAGCGACTTCACTTTCACTTTTCACTTTTACACATTGGAGATGGAAATGGCAACCCACTCCAGAGTTCTTGCCTTGTGAATCCCAGGAAGGGGGGAGTCTGGCGGGCTGCCGTCTATGAGGTCACACAGAGTCGGACACAACTGAAGTGACTTAGCAGCAGCAATATCCTGGATGGGATACTGGGATGGCAAAAGAACATTAGATAAAAACCAAGAGGATCTAATCAAGTCCAGACTTTACTTAATGAGATAGGGTTTCAGAGTTGGTTCACGAAGTTGAACTAATCTTGTATACTAGTGTACAATACTGATAAGGGGAATTGGTTGTGAAGTATATGAATATACTCTTTGCAATTATTCTTTAAATCTAGAACTTCTAAGGTAAAATGTTTTATTAAAAAAAAAACACAAAATGCTAGGCGATGAGATCTGGAAGACAGCAGTATTAAACACTGAATGCGGGTGGCCATGACGAATGGTTGGCAAGGAACACTCGCTCCCTACATTTCATGCCACAAAAACTGAACCAGACAAGAGAAGGAAGCATAGAAAATGAACTTGGGAAGGTTCATTAATGGGTATTGACAAAACACTCGGTTTCTCAGACCAGAGCACCTAGACCCCTCTGCACCCTTCCCCTCCCCCACGGACCTTCAAGCACCCCACGGTGCTTTGTGATGTCAAGCCATGACAGGGCTATGATTGGTTGGAAAAATTACTTGCTGACCAATCAAAGCTGATCGTTGTTGCTGGGAGGGTTTACATAGAGAGGCCACCAGCGTTGGTGTAGGCTACTGTTACTTCACCATGGCTGACCTAATTGAGGACGTGATGGAGGAAGATTCAGAGATTGAGACAGACAGCGTGAGTTTGGAGCAACAAGCGTCAATCGCTTACGGAAGGAAGAGAAAGATGTCTGATCAGTCCAAGGGCTTGGACAATGAACAGGTCAGATTACCCTACTCATGCCCCTCCTCTTCATCCCCCAACCTGCCCTTGCCTGGCACAAAACCCCTCCTCAGTGCACACCCATTCTCTCAAAGTCCTCCTTCCCAACCTCCCTCAATAATGTCTTTCTGGATGACTATGTTTTCTTATCAGATACAAAAGCTCATGAAGAAAGTGAAATCAACCCTCCAGCAGAATGCGGGAACGAGTAAGAAAGGGAAGAAATCAACGATACTAGTCTTCTACCACCACCCTCAGAATGTAAAGAAGAATGAAAATCAGCCGATGGCAGATGAAGAAATCCCGGAGGATTCTTCCAACAGTTCTCCCGACGATTCTCCAAGTACCCCCCAGTGTCCCCCTGGAGCCCAAGACCTTGAGTAATCTGCTGTCACTACAGGAAAAGCCCTGACAGAATAGTCATCTGTCTGGGGATCAAACAACAGCAATGGTCCCCTCTGTAGAGGCCAAAACACTCAGATGTTGGTGATTAAAGTACCAGCAAGTTGTAAGAAGATGTGTGTGTGTATCTGGTTTTTGATGATGGCGAGGGAAGGAAGGGATGGGTCAGGTATGTGAGAAGGGAGGGAGGTGGCATCCTTTCAGTTTAGGGCCCAGACCAGGCAGTCCATAGTTACTCAGACACTAAGAATGAGGACTGGGTGAAGACTGCACCCTGAAGACTGAAGATTTCTGAGCATTGAAGGTTTCTTCCTGAACACTTCATCCCACTGGTGAGGACGAAAAGGACTTGGTATTTCTGGGTATTTCCGAGGTCCCATCTGGGGAGAAGGGGGATGGAGGGGTGGTGGCCCTGTGTAATAATCAGATTCCACTTTTGATGTTTGACAATTGAATTTTTAAGCCTCATAAATTTCTGTTCCTCCTCTGGACCACCTTTGGGCAAGCTGATAAAAGCAGCCAGGGAATAAAGGAACATGAAATTGAAACAGATATACCTAACCTTAACCATTGTTACTGCCTTGCCTACATTTCCCATAGCCAAAACATCCATTATCCCTATATTCCCTCTAGTTTACATGAATAATCTGACCCAATGAGTAATAAATTAAGTCTTTGGCCCCTAAAATCAGCCTTAAATATATGAGACCCTGTGAACCTTACCCCTTAGTTTCCATCACACTTTTTACCTCAGTTGTTTTAAAAAAGATACAATCTAAATGAAAGCAGGGTCTTCACAGATTGAAACCCATTATAGGAGACCAGGTTAGAGAGGGTGTGGTAATCCCCACTCCTCCTGCACTTCACAGACTAATTTTACTTGATCTTAAACTTGGAGAACAAGAACAATGCCTCAGGGTGAACTTGTGCCCTTGTGTGCCATGGACCCACTCCATGGATATTATTGAAAATACTGCTTCCACCAAATAACTGGTAAATACTTTGTAGTCCTAGCAAATCATTTGGCTATCATGTGCTTTCCAGTGCCAATTTCAACAGCCTGTCAGTTACACTTAAACTTCTCCTTAAAAGGGACATGATACACCTTCACCTTCACCTCTCTATTCAGTGGGCCCAGTGTCCACACCTGCCATCTCACATAGTCCTTTCAGGCAATATTTTCACCAGCTCTAGCTTTATCCAGGTACACAATTATGCCTTCTCACTGATGACAACCTCCTTTGAGGAGATTCCTATGTCACATATAGTAAATGGGAACATCCTTTGGTTAAATCCCTGAAAATTCTTTGGTAAGTGGCTGACTGCTCCAATCTTGACAGTGTCAAGAAGCAGCTTTTAGTCTTCTTAGTACCCATGCTGTTAAAACAAGCCCAATGTGTTTTAGACATTATTATATTCTGGAGGCAACATTTCCTCATATACATATTTTTTTGCTCAGTAGCTTCCAAATAGGCCCCTTGAATAGTATTCCCTGTGTCAAAAGATTCTAGAATCTGCCTAAATTGTCATATAACAGGCACTCCTATTAGGGCCCCTTGAGACTCCTTCACTGTTCAACCTTTAGCAATCTTCTCTCCTGTATCTTGGAGTCCCTGTCCCATCAGTGATGGCTGTTAGTTTCATGGGCTTCTGATACAAGAAACTGCACACCTTGGCCCAGTGCTGTATGCCCTTAGTATAGCCATTGTGGGTACATCCTGGACTTGCCTGGCAAAATAGACTATCTTGGGTGTTGAACCTATGACCCTCCATATCCAGCTGCCCGTTTGGCCATCAATAATGGAAGTAGCACTCTGCAAGCTCAGCAGGGCTAGTGAGGCCTCCTTGCTACAGGGTGGAACTGAACCTGGGCCATCTGCATACCCTTTCTTCAGGAGAGGGTACCTTCTCCTGTGCTCAGCCCCCCTTCAGATGCCACACTTCTAAAAGTGTTCATCTCTTAGAAGCCTTGAACACCAGTGGATCCCCTCAGGTCAACACAGTGAAAACCAAAGGAAGTAAATTCACTTAACCAATGGAATCATCACTATCACACTTGATGGATCTTTCTTGAAAGTTGCTACTTTTCATCTCTTTTTCAGAATGTTCATGATAAAGGACTGAACCAAAGGTCAGATAAAATGCTCAAACTTTAGGCAGTTACTTTAGCAGAGGATGTGTTGGCCAACAATTGGCCTCATGGTCACACCTTCATAGATATTTGGGCCACTGCCAATGGGTTGACCATCTGTTTTGGCCAAGTCAAACCATTCCTATCCAAGGTTGTCTCACTTAGTGTAAAGAACTCACTGAATCTCTTGCCCTCCGAGAGATTATACACAAAATATAAAGCAAGGTCATACACTTTTCTGCACATACTAAAGCCTCAATACAATGTTTGACCATGGCAGACCTTATCCTCTTTGAAGTTCTACGTATAGAGAGAAACCCAGACACTGATTTTGCTTTTCAGGATATAGAAAACTAGTCGCTGAACAAGATATTAGATGGAACACTCACCGCCTTTACTGATCTCATGCTGCAGCTGCCATAATGACTTCCATAAACAAGTCCAAATTAAATTAACCATGCAATGTTTTAAGTATCAAACAAACCATATGGGTAAGTTGTGGTAGAGATTGACCCCATTTTTTTATTCTGTTTTTTTGACTTATAATGGACTAATAAAAATTCCATATATTTTACAGGGGGTTGACCAGGTTTCCCAGCACCACTTGTTAAAGAGATTGTCTTTTTTCCATTATATATTTCAGCTTCTTATGTCAAAATAAGTATCTATAGGTGCATGGATTCATTTCTGGGCTTTCTTTTTTGTTCCATTGATCTATATTTCTGTCTTTGTGCCTGTACCATTCTGTCTGGATGACTATAGCTTTCTAGGATAGTCTGAAGTCAGGCAGGTTAATTCTTCCAGTTCCATTCTTTTTTCTCAAGATTGCTTTGGCTATTTGAGGTCTTTTGTGTTTCCATACAGATTGTGAAATTATCTGTTCTAGTTCTGTGAAATATATTGTAGGCAGCTTGATAAGGATTGTATTAAATCTATAGGTTGCTTTGTGTAGTATACTCATTTTCACTATATTTTTCTAATTTATGAACACAGTATATTTCTCCATCTATTCGTGTCATCTTTGATTTCTTTCAGCAGTGTTTTATAGTTTTCTATATATATGTCTTTTGTTTCTTTAGGTAATTTTTAAGTGTTTTATTCTTTTTGGGCCAGGATGGGCAGTTCCTCATATCAGAAGCCCATGAAACTAATGCCTGTCACTGATAAGTCAGGGACTATAAGATACAGGAGAGAAGGTTGATAAAGCTTTAACAGTGAAGGAGTCTCAAGTGGCCATACACAAGTGCCTGTTCTATGGCAATTTAGGCAGGTTCTAGAATCTTTTGACATAGGGAGTATTATTCAAGGGGCCTATTTGGAAGCTACCAAGCCAAGAAAAAAATGTGTATATGAGGAAAAATTGCCTCCAAAATATAAAGATGTTTCAAACACTTTCAGCTTGTTTTAACAGTATGGATATTAGGAGGACTAAAAGCTGCTTCTTGACACTGTCAAGGTTGGAGCAGTCATCCACTTACCAATGAATTTTCGGAAACTTAACTTAAGTGGTGGTCCCATTAACTATGTGTGTCACAGTATCTCCTCAAAGGAGGATGTCATCAGTGTGACATCCAATTGTGTACCTGGAAAAAGCTAGAGCTGGTGAAAATATTGGCTGAAAATCCTATGTGATATGGCAGATGTGGACACTGGGCCCACTGAATACACAGGTGAAGATGTATCATGTCTCTTTAAGGTGAAGTTTAAGTGTAGCTGACAAGCTCTTGAAATTGGCATGGAAAGCGCATGATAGTCAAATGATTTGCTAGGACTACAAAGTATTTACCAGTTATTTGGTGGAAGCAGTATTTTCAATAATATCCATGGAGTGGGTCCATGGCACACAAGGGCACAAGTTCACCCTGAGGCACTGTTTCATTGTTTTTCCAGGTTTAAGACCAAGTAAAATTTGTCCCTTAAGTGCAGGAAGCATGGGGATAACCCCACCTTTCTCAATTGGACTCCTATAATGGTTTCGATCTGTGAAGACCCTGCTTTCATTTAGATTGTATCTTTTTTAAAACAACTGAGGTGAAAAGTGTGATTGCAACTAAGGGGAAATGTTCACAAGGTCTCATATTTTTAAGGCTGATTATAGGGGCAAAAGACTTAATTTTATTATTCATTGGGTCAGATTATTCATGGGCACTAGAGGGTATTGTGGGTAATGGATATTTTGGCAATGGGAAATACAGTCAAGGCAGCAATTAATGGTTAAGGGTAGGTATATCTGTTTCAATTTCATGTTCCTTTATGCCTTTGCTGTGTTTATCAGCTTGCCCAAAGATGGGCCGGAAGAGGAATAGAAAATGATGAGGCTTAAAAACTCAACTGTCAAACATCAAAAGTGGAATCTGATTATTACACAAGGCCACCACCCCTCCATCACCCTTCTCCCCAGATGGGACCTCGGAAATACCCAGAAATACCAAGTTCTTTTCCTCCTCACCAGTGGGATGAAGTGTTCAGGAAGAAACTTTCAGTGCTCAGATATCTTCAGTCTTCAGGGTTCAGTCTTCACCCAGTCCTCATTCCTCGTGTCTGAGTAACTATGGACTGCCTGGTCTGGGCCCTAAACTGAAAGGATGCCACCTCCCTCCCTTCTCACATACCTGACCCATCCCTTCCTTCCCTCGCCATCATTGAAATCCAGATACACACACACATCTTCTTACAACTTGCTGGTACTTTAATCACCAACATCTGAGTGTTTTGGCCTCTACAGAGGGGACCATTGCTGTTGTTTGATCCCCAGACAGATGACTATTCTGTCAGGGCTTTTCCTGTAGTGACAGCAGATTACTCAAGGTCTCGGGCTCCAGGGGGGCACTGGGGGGTACTTGGAGAATCGTCGGGAGAACTGTTGGAAGAATCCTCCGGGATTTCTTCATCTGCCATCGGCTGATTTTCATTCTTCTTTACATTCTGAGGGTGGTGGTAGAAGACTAGTATCGTTGATTTCTTCCCTTTCTTACTCGTTCCCGCATTCTGCTGGAGGGTTGATTTCACTTTCTTCATGAGCTTTTGTATCTGATAAGAAAACAAAGTCATCCAGAAAGACATTATTGAGGGAGGTTGGGAAGGAGGACTTTGAGAGAATGGGTGTGCACTGAGGAGGGGTTTTGTGCCAGGCAAGGGCAGGTTGGGGGATGAAGAGGAGGGGCGTGAGTAGGGTAATCTGACCTGTTCATTGTCCAAGCCCTTGGACTGATCAGACATCTTTCTCTTCCTTCCGTAAGCGATTGACGCTTGTTGCTCCAAACTCACGCTGTCTGTCTCAATCTCTGAATCTTCCTCCTTCACGTCCTCAATTAGGTCAGCCATGGTGAAGTAACAGTAGCCTACACCAACGCTGGTGGCCTCTCTATGTAAACCCTCCCAGCAACAACGATCAGCTTTGATTGGTCAGCAAGTAATTTTTCCAACCAATCATAGCCCTGTCATGGCTTGACATCACAAAGCACCGTGGGGTGCTTGAAGGTCCGTGGGGGAGGGGAAGGGTGCAGAGGGGTCTAGGTGCTCTGGTCTGAGAAACCGAGTGTTTTGTCAATACCCATTAATGAACCTTCCCAAGTTCATTTTCTATGCTTCCTTCTCTTGTCTGGTTCAGTTTTTGTGGCATGTAATTTAGGGAGCGAGTGTTCCTTGCCAACCATTCATCATGGCCACCCGCATTCAGTGTTTAATACTGCTGTCTTCCAGATCTCATCGCCTAGCATTTTGTGTTTTTTTTTTTTTTTTAATAAAACATTTTACCTTAGAAGTTCTAGATTTAAAGAATAATTGCAAAGAGTATATTCATATACTTCACAACCAATTCCCCTTATCAGTATTGTACACTAGTATACAAGATTAGTTCAACTTCGTGAACCAACTCTGAAACCCTATCTCATTAAGTAAAGTCTGGACTTGATTAGATCCCCTTGGTTTTTAATATAATGTTCTTTTGCCATCCCAGTATCCCATCCAGGATACTGCTGCTGCTAAGTCACTTCAGTTGTGTCCGACTCTGTGTGACCCCATAGACAGCAGCCCGCCAGACTCCCCCCTTCCTGGGATTCACAAGGCAAGAACTCAGGAGTGGGTTGCCATTTCCTTCTCCGATGTGTAAAAGTGAAAAGTGAAAGTGAAGTCACTCAGTCATGTCCGACTTGTAGGGACCCGATGGACTGCAGTCTACCAGGTCCTACCTTCCATGGGTTTTTCCAGGCAAGGGTACCAGAGTGGGGTGCCATTGCCTTCTCTAATCCAGGATACTAGACTAAATCTATTCATTCCATGTTATGCCTTCTTAGGCTCCTCTTTGCTGTGATCATTTTTTAGATTTCTTGTTTTTGAGGACCTTGACAATTGGGAGTTTTGCATGTTGGCTTTTCCATTAGGTCCTGAGTTGTTATTGGTCTTATCATGTTATAAATTTTTTTTTATTTTTTATTTTTTATTTTTTTAATAAAAATTTTTATAACATCGTTCTTCCAAGGAACCTCAAATCAAGTTAGTACTGTCAGTGTTATGGACTTCCCCATGTCAATAGTTGAATTAGCCACTTAGTTTTATCACATTGTGACACACATGTTCCTCTCTGGAGCCCAGAGGATCCAGATCATTTGTATTTATGAGGCATACGTGGTGGCAGCAGGACCATTTTGTAAAGTATTGGTGAATTCACCTTCTAATGCACTAGAAGCAGGAGATGTGGGTTGGATCTCCTGGAGGAGGAAATGGCAATCTGCTCCAGTATTCTCCCATGGGAAATCCCATAGGCCAGATAGCCTGGCTGGCTAAAGTTCATGAGGTCACAATGGATCAGATATGACTGCCCCTCCACACACAGGCACATACACACACACACACACGGGCACACACACACACACCCACAGGCACAAACACACACACACACAGAGTCATTTACATTTAGAAGTAGGGGCCAAAGACTTAATTTTATTACTCATTGGGTCAGATTATCCATGGGCACTAGAGGGTATTGGGGGTAATGCATGTTTTGGCTATGGGAAATATAGGCAAGGTGGTAATTCATGGTTAAGGTTAGGTATATCTGTTTGAATTTCATGTTCCTTTATTCCCTGGCTGCTTTTATCAGCTTGCCCAAAGATGGGCAGGAAGAGGAAGAGAAACTAATGAGGAGGAACACAAGGAGGAAGAGAAAACTCAACTGTCAAATATCAAAAGTGGAATCTGATTATTACACGGGGCCACCAGCCCTCCATCCCCCTTCTCCCCAGATGGGACCTCGGAAATACCCAGAAATACCAAGTCCTTTTCCTCCTCACCAGTGGGATGAAGTGTTCAGGAAGAATCTTTCAGTGCTCAGAAACCTTCAGTCTTCAGGGTTCAGTCTTCACCCAGTCCTCATTCCTCGTGTCTGAGTAACTATGGACTGCCTGGTCTGGGCCCTAAACTGAAAGGATGCCACCTCCCTCCCTTCTCACACACCTGACCCATCCCTTCCTTCCCTCGCCATCATCGAAAACCAGATACACACACACATCTTCTTACAACTTCCTGGTACTTTAATCACCAACATCTGAGTGTTTTGGCCTCTACAGAGGGGACCATTGCTGTTGTTTGAT
The DNA here is from genome assembly GCF_963930625.1 of Muntiacus reevesi. Lineage (NCBI taxonomy): Eukaryota > Metazoa > Chordata > Mammalia > Artiodactyla > Cervidae > Muntiacus > Muntiacus reevesi. Next base: position 125,244,979 of record NC_089271.1, on the reverse strand, counting down.
CCCCAGACAGATGACTATTCTGTCAGGGCTTTTCCTGTAGTGACAGCAGATTACTCAAGGTCTCGGGCTCCAGGGGGGCACTGGGGGGTACTTGGAGAATCGTCGGGAGAACTGTTGGAAGAATCCTCCGGGATTTCTTCATCTGCCATCGGCTGATTTTCATTCTTCTTTACATTCTGAGGGTGGTGGTAGAAGACTAGTATCGTTGATTTCTTCCCTTTCTTACTCGTTCCCGCATTCTGCTGGAGGGTTGATTTCACTTTCTTCATGAGCTTTTGTATCTGATAAGAAAACAAAGTCATCCAGAAAGACATTATTGAGGGAGGTTGGGAAGGAGGACTTTGAGAGAATGGGTGTGCACTGAGGAGGGGTTTTGTGCCAGGCAAGGGCAGGTTGGGGGATGAAGAGGAGGGGCGTGAGTAGGGTAATCTGACCTGTTCATTGTCCAAGCCCTTGGACTGATCAGACATCTTTCTCTTCCTTCCGTAAGCGATTGACGCTTGTTGCTCCAAACTCACGCTGTCTGTCTCAATCTCTGAATCTTCCTCCTTCACGTCCTCAATTAGGTCAGCCATGGTGAAGTAACAGTAGCCTACACCAACGCTGGTGGCCTCTCTATGTAAACCCTCCCAGCAACAACGATCAGCTTTGATTGGTCAGCAAGTAATTTCTCCAACCAATCATAGCCCTGACATGGCTTGACATCACAAAGCACCGTGGGGTGCTTGAAGATCCGTGGGGGAGGGGAAGGGTGCAGAGGGGTCTAGGTGCTCTGGTCTGAGAAACCGAGTGTTTTGTCAATACCCATTAATGAACCTTCCCAAGTTCATTTTCTATGCTTCCTTCTCTTGTCTGGTTCAGTTTTTGTGGCATGAAATTTAGGGAGCGAGTGTTCCTTGCCAGCCATTCGTCATGGCCACCCGCATTCAGGGTTTAATACTGCTGTCTTCCAGATCTCATCGCCTAGCATTTTGTGTTTTTTTTTTTAATAAAACTTTTTACCTTAGAAGTTTTAGATTTACAGAATAATTGCAAAGAGTATATTCATATACTTCACAACCAATTCCCCTTATCAGTATTGTACACTAGTATACAATATTAGTTCAACTTCGTGAACCAACTCTGAAACCCTATCTCATTAAGTAAATTCTGGACTTGATTAGATCCCCTTGGTTTTTATCTAATGTTCTTTTGCCATCCCAGTATCCCATCCAGGCTACTGCTGCTGCTAAGTCACTTCAGTTGTGTCCGAATCTGTGCGACCCCATAGACGGCAGCCCACCAGACTCCCCCCTTCCTGGGATTCACAAGGCAAGAACACTGGACTGGGTTGCCATTTCCTTCTCCGATGTGTAAAAGTGAAAAGTGAAAGTGAAGTCACTCAGTCATGTCCCGCTCGTAGGGACCCGATGGACTGCAGTCTACCAGGCCCCTCCTTCCATGGGATTTTCCAGGCAAGGGTACCGGAGTGGGGTGCTATTGATTCTCCAATCCAGGATACTAGACTAAATTTATTCATTCCATGTTATGCCTTCTTAGGCTTCTCTTTGCTGTGATGATTTTTTAGATTTCTTGTTTTTGAGGACCTTGACAATTGGGAGTTTTGCATGTTGGCTTTTCCATTAGGTCCTGAGTTGTTACTGGTCTTACAATGAAAAAATTTTTATAACATCCTTCTCCCAAGGAACCTCAAATCAAGTTAGTACTGTCAGTGTTATGGACTTCCCCATATCAATAGTTGAATTAGCCACTTGGTTTTATCACATGGGGACACACATGTTCCTCTCTGGAGCCCAGAGGATCAAGATCATTTGTGTTTATGAGGCATACGTGGCGGCAGCAGGACCATTTTGTAAAGTATTGGTGAATTCACCTTCTAATGCACTAGAAGCAGGAGATGTGGGTTGGATCTCCTGGAGGAGGAAATGGCAATCTGTTCCAGTATTCTCCCCTGGGAAATCCCATTAGCAGAGGAGTCTGGCTGTCTAAAGTTCATGTGGTCACAACGGATCATATATGACTGCCCCTTCACACACAGGCACATACACACACACACACAGGCACACACACACACACACACACACATCCACCAGCAAACACAAACACACACACACACACACACACATACACACAGTCATTTACATTTAGAAGTATGATCGCAGCATCCCTCATAGCAACGGCTCTTCCTCCATATGAGTGAACATCCTGTCTATTGAACCGACTATCAGTTTTTCTCCTCAGTTCTGTAGAGAAAGGGGGCCAACATATGGATGAGACCTGTGCTCACAAGTTAAGCATCATGTTTTGAGGTTAGTAACAGTCACAAGTTAGTTTTGAATTGATACACATGATTCATCCTGAGACTCATACCTAAGTCCACGTTGAGATACAAAATTGAGAACAGCTTTAAGGAGGGTCCCAATCCAGTAATACTTTCACTAGAAGCCAGCTTGTTAAACTGGTATATTTTGGTCAACTTGAGCTGGCGCTCACAAGTGAAGCACAAAGAAGCAAGTCAAAGCACCAGCTAGCCACAGGGCAGGAGCTCACAGTGCATGTTCACCAGCAAACAGCAGATCCAGCTTGAAAGCCAAAGAAGAGAGCAAAGACACCTGGCGGCAAGGGACAGCATCTCAGTATTCTGCTCTTGGGGCCAATTGCTTCCATCACTCCACAGAGACAGGATGGATCCTTCAACCAAAATTTGGTGGTGATATTGAGACTAATGACACTTACCTCCAGAGAGTATGAAGAAATTCATCACTCACATAATGAGTTTCTCTGGGGAGAGCAGGTAAAGTCTCAAGCAGGCTCCTGATAGGCTTGAGAGAGCAGAGGAAGGAGACAGGCTTGACTTTTATGGTGGTAAAAGGGGATAAAGCTGGAGAGTTCCACAGATAAGTCAGGGCGTGGATGATGTGAGCTCCCTTTTGACCCGAAGAAAAGTGTACCTAGGATTTCTTATCAGATATAGGTAAGTAGGGGGAGAATTGTGGTAAGGCTTTTTTATAGAAAAATGTGATGAAAATGCAAAGAGTGTAGCACAGTTTTGAGCTCTCACCACCTTTATAACCAAGATTCTCATATTGTTTTCAGTTAAAATGCTTTTCACTAGATTTGCTGTGGTTGTTCAGTCGCACAGTCATGTCTGACTCTTTGCAACCCCATGGACTCTCATGTGCCAGACTTGCCTGTCCTTCACCATCTCCTGCAGTTTGCTCAAACTCATGTCCCTTGAGTAGGTGATGCCATCCAACCAGGTCATCCTCTGACCTCCCCTTCTCCTCTTCCTTCCATCTTTCCCAGCATCATGGTCTTTTCCACTGAGTCACTTCTTTGCATCAGGTGGGCAAAGTGCTGGTGCTTCAGCTTCAGCCTCAGTCCTTCCAACGAATATTCAGGGCTGATTTTCTTTAGGATTGACTGGTTTGCTCTCCTTACAGTTCAAGGGACTCCCAAGAGCCTTCTCCAATACAGAAGTTTGAAAGCATCAATTCTTTGGCGCTCAGTTTTCTTTATGGTCCAAATCTCACATCCATCCACGACTACTGGAAAAACCATAGCTTTGACTAAATGGACAAGTTGTCAGCAAATAATATCTCTGCTTTTTAATGTGCTGTCTAGGTTGATCATAGGTTTTCTTCCAAGGAGGAAGTGTCTTTTAATCATAGATTCAGTCACCATCTGCAATTATTTTGGAGATCAAGAGAATAAAGTCTGTTACTGTCTCCATTGTTGCCCCATTTATTTGCCATGAAGAGATAGGACTGGATTCCATGTTCTTTGTTTTATGAATGCTGAGTTTTAAGCCAGATTTTTTATTCTCCTCTTTCAATTTCATCAAGAGGCTCTTCAGTTCCTCTTCACTTTCTACTGTAAGGGTGGTATCATGTGTATATCTGAAGTTATTGGTATTTCTCCCAACAATCTTGATTCCAGCTTGTGGTTCATCTGGCCATGCATTTTGTATGATGTACTGTGCATACCAGTGAAATAAGTAAAAATACAACATGCGGCCTTGACGTACTCCTTTCATATTTGAGCCAGTCCATTGTTCCATGTCCGGGTTTAACTGTTGCTTCTTGATCTGCATATAGATTTCACAGGAGGAAGGTCAGGTTGTCTGGTATTCCAATCTGTCTAAGAATTTTCCACCGTATGTTGTGATCCATGCACTCTAAGGCATTAGTGTAGCCAATGAAGTAGTTGCCGATGTATTTCTGAGCTCTTGCTTTTTGTATGATACAATGGATGTTGGCAATTTGAGCTCTGAGTCCTCTGCCATTTGTAAACCCAGCTTGAACATGTGGAGGTTCTTCGTTCACATACTGCTAAAGCCTAGCTTAGAGAATTTTCAATGTTACATTGCCAGTGAGTGAAATGATATGTATTGTGCATTGATTTGAACATTCTTTGCCATTGCCTTTTTTGGGATTAGAGTGAAAACTGACCTTTTCCAGTATTATGGCCACTGCTGAGTTACCCAAATTTGCTGGCATATTGAGTGCAGTACTTGCACAGCATCATCTTTTAGGATTTGAAATGGCTCAGCTGGAATTCCATCACCTCCACTAGCTTTGTTGGTAGAGATGCTTCTGAGGCCCATTTAACTTATCATTCCAGGATGTCTGGCTCTAGGTGAGGGATCATACCCTCGTGGTTATCTGGGTCATTAAAATCTTTTATGTAGAGTTCTTCTGTGTATCCTGCCACCTCTTATTATCACCTGCTTCTGTTAAGAGCATAACATTTCTGTCCCTTATTGTGCCCATTTTTGCATGAAATATTCCCATGGTGTCTCTAGTTTTCTTGAACTGATCTCTATTCTTTCCCATTGTATTTTTTCCCCTCTATTTCTTTGCATTGATCACTTAAAAGGCTTTCTTAGCTCTCCTTGCTCTTCTTTGGAACTCTGCATTCAGATGGGTATATATTTTCTTTTCTCCTTTGCTTTTAGCTGCTCTTCTTTTCTTAGCTATGTGTAAGGCCTCCTCAGACAGCCATTTTGCTTTTTCGCATTTGTTTTTCTTGGGGATGTTCTTGATGACGACCTCCTGTACAATATCACAAACCTTCATCCATATGTCTCAGGCACTATATCTATGAGATCTAATCCCTTGAAGCTATTTGTCACTTGCACTGTATAATGGTAAGGGATTTGATTTAGGTGATGCCTGAATGGCCTAATGGTTTAACCTACTTTCTTCAACTGAAGTATGAAGTTTGCACGGAGTTCATGATCTGAGTCACATTCAGACTGGGAGCTGAGTGTTTAACATCCGATGGAAAACCAGTTGTCCCAGCACAGTTTACTAAAGAGATCATGGTTTCACCACTGAGTTGAAAATTCAGCTTTCATGTAAAATAAACATACCAGTGTTTCCATTTGAATTCTCAGATATACCAGAGAGATCTGTTTTCTCTGAAAGCTGGTAATCAGATACGACTGAAATTGAATCCAACAAGATCCCATGTAAACTTTTCAGCCGTTTCTAGTCTGATGTATTTAGTATTTGTGATGAACGTAAAGTTTAGTTTATCAACTTTTCATTGGCTGTTCCTAAATACTCGTAGTGTTTTAAACTATGAAACCACTTGGTCTAAAATAGCAAGTGAAAAATAGTTAAAATACTGACTTCATCTATTAAGAGCCATGTACTGAATGAGCAACTTAGACAGCATATTAAAAATCAGAGACATTACTTTGCTAACAAAGATCCGTCTAGTTAAGGCTATGGGTTTTCCAGGAATCACGTATGGATGTGAGAGTTGGACTATAAAAAAAAAAAAAAGCTGGTTGCCGAAGAATTGATGCTTTTGAACTGTTGTGTTGGATAGTCCCTTGGACTGCAAGGCAATCCAATCAGTCCATCCTAAAGGAAATCAGTCCTGAATATTCATTGGAAGGACTGATGCTGAAGCTGAAACTCCAATTATTTGGCCACCTGATGTGAAGAACTGAATCATTTGAAAAGACCCTGATGCTGGGAAAGATTGAAGGTGGGAGGAGAAGGGGACAGCAGAGGATGAGATGGTTGGATGGCATCACTGACTCAATGGACGTGAGTTTGAAAAATCTCCAGGAGTTGGCCTTGGACAGGGAGGCCTGCTGTGCTGCAGTCCATGGGGTCACAAAGAGTCAGACATGACTGAGTGACTCAACTTACCTAAACTGAACTGACAGAAAAATAGCTCTAAAAAGTGTGCATGTCACAGAGTGTTTTCAGCTGCTAGTGCTTAGGATTCTTTTCTTAAACTGTCATCATTGCACACTGAGTTTGTAACAATAAAAATGTTAAATGACTTTAAGCTGAACCTTTTCTAAAGCCAATATTAAAAAGCAGGGGACACAATCTACTATATGGAGAATGATTTGAGTATTCACTCCTCCAGGAGCTCATCAATGATCAATTGAACAGTAACCATAATATTGTGTCTCGTATGTTCAAGGGGTTGGGATTACAGAGATGATTGACATATGCTTGCCTTTGTATATTGCATATTGGGGAAGATGAATAAGTACATGAAAATTTCTAATACAAAATGGCAATTGTTTTAATGTAAGTATCTGTAGGACCACAGGAGCAATGGACTCTGCTGGCATTGGCAGTAGAGAGGCTTCAGAGTGGGAGCACCATTTGAGTCTTACCTTTAGTATGAGGACACTTTGATTACTCCACAGCTCTAGGTGGGGAAGGGAAAGCAATTCCTTCAAAGAAGAAGGACACATACAGTCCTATTTCATTTTGTGGATAAGGCACTAAACATCTTATCACGTGCCGTCTTAAATGATGCTAATGCGGAAAGATGGGCAAATATCAGAGACCAGAAAGAGAAAGTAAAGGCATCAAGGGAACAAGGGACTTTGGAAGAGTCTGATCAGGATGTAATAAAATGAGACCCCACTTTGAAAAATGCAAGAAGATTTTTCTGAGGAAAGAACTCGAAGCTGCAGTTACTGGAAATAAGCAACTGTGAGTGCAGTCTGACTAAGCTCAGCATGTTATTTTTGCAGCTAAGGAAGAAAAAATGTGTTGCTGTTCATTCAGGACCCATGGAAGAGGTTGGAGAAAAGGGGGTAGGTGTGCCATAAACGATTCATTAGGTAGAAAGAGAAGGTTAGAAATCAGAATCTACTCAGTTCAGTCACTCAGTCGTGGCCAACTCTTTGCAACCTCATGGACTGCAGCACTCCAGGCCTCCTTGTCTATCACCTGCTCCCGGTGTTTATATTCAAACTCATGTCCATCGAGTCAGTGATGCCATCCAACCACCAGATACTACTGCTGCTTATTAAATAAATTAATGATAAGCCATAGAGAGACACATTATCTAAAGGTACCAGAATGCCTAACCTCTGAGAGAAGGCACCCCCAAATAATGTGTCTTCAGGGATAAAACAAGGGCTCATGACTCATGGGTTAACATCAGATAACACAGGACAAGCTAGGTTTGGAGGGGGGGCAGGGGAGAAAGGAGCAAGAAATGTATGTGTATGTACATATGTATGCTGGAATGTACTTACCAATAAATACAATAGCCATTTAATCATATGCTTATTATTGTTCTAATATAATGTCAGATGTTTTACATAAATTGTTCCACTTAATACCAGAATGACACTAAGATATAGATACATGCTATCATCATTCCCATTTTACAGATGAGAACGCTAAGTGTTATAGAAGTTAAGAAACTTACTCAAGGTCAAATAGCTTTTAGGTGGTGAAGCTACAAATTGAGACCGGACTTCAAACCCTGTGGTCCCAACTGCTCAACTTGATACTGCTCTTTTCCCTCTGCTGCAACCCAAGTCTCAGTCTCAGTCATCATCATATCATACTACCCAAAGCAACCTATAGATTCATTACAATCCCTATCAAGCTACCAATGCTTTTTCACACAGAACCACAACAGATAAATTCACAATTTGTCTGGAAACACAAAAGACCTCGAAAAGTCAAAGCAATCTTGACAGAAAGAATGGAGCTGGAGGAATCAACTTGCCTGACTTCAGATTATACTAGAAACCTACGGTCATCCAGACAGCATGGTACTGGCACAAAGACAGAAATATAGATCAATGGAACAAAAAAGAAAGCCCGGGAATGAATCCATGCACCTATGGATACTTATCTTTAACAAAGGAGTCAGAAATATACATTGGAGAAAAGACAATCTCTTTAATAAGTGGTGCTGGGGAAACTGGTCAACCACGTGTAAACCATATGCAATTTTTACTTGTCCATTATAATTCAAGACAACTGATTAAAACAATGGATCAATCTCTACTACAGTTTACCCATGATGTTTATTTGATACCTAAAACTCTGCATGTTTAATTTAGTTTGGACTTGTTTATGGAAGTCATTATGGCAGCTGCAGTGAGAGACCAGTAAAGGAGTTGAGTGTTCCATTGAATATCTTGTTCGACAGCTACTGTTGTGCATTCTCTAAGAGTAAAATGAGTGCCTGGGCTTCTCTCTATGTGTAAAACTCCAAAGAGGATAAAGAGTGCTATGGTGAGACATTGTATTGTGGCTTTAATACATGCAGAAAATGTGTGACCTTGATTTATATTTTGGGTATAATCTCTCAGGAGGAAAGAAGTTCTGTGAGTTTTTTTACCCTAAGTGAGAAAACCTTGTATAGAAATGGTTTGACTTGACCAGAACAGATGATCAACCCATTGGCAGTGGCCCAAGATCTATAAGGGTGTGACAATGAGGCCAATTGTTGATCAACACATTCACTGCCTAAATTTGACCATTTGTTCTGAACTTGGGTCAGTCCTTTATCAGGAATATTCTGATTAAGAGATGAAAAGTGCAACTTTCAAGAAAGCTCCATCAAGTGTGATAGTGATGATACCATTGGTTCACTGTATGAACTCCCTTTGGTTTTCATTGTGTTGATTCTAAGGTGATCCCCCTGTGTCTAAGGGTTCTAAAAAATGAACTCTTGTAGTAGTGCGCCATCTGACAGGGGGCTGAGAACAGGAGAAGTTACCCTCTCCTGAAGATAGGGTATGCAGAGGGCCCAGGTTCAGCTCCATCCTGTAGCAATGAGGCCCCACTAGCCCTGCTGAGCTTGCAGAGTGCTACGTCCATAATCAAATGTCAAATGGACACCTGGATATGGAGGATCATAAGTTTAAACCCAAAATAGTCCATATTTCCAGTAAGTCCAGCATGTACCCAAATTACTACACTAAGGGCATACAGCCTTGGGCCAAGATGGGCAGTTCCATGTATCAGAAGCCCAAGAAACTAATGGGCATCACTGTTGGGACAGGGACACCAAGATACAGGGGAGAAGGTTGATAAAGCTTGAACAGTTAAGAAGTCTCAAGGGGACCCTAACAGGAGTGCCTATTCTATGGCAATTTAGGCAGATTCTAGAATCTTTTGACACAAGGAGTATTATTCATGGGCCTATATGGAAGTTACTGAGCAAAAAAATTTGTATATGAGGATATGTTGCCTCCAAAATGTAAAAATATCTGATACCCATTGGGCTTTTTTTCAACAGTATGGGTACTAAGAAGACTAAAAGCTGCTTCAAAGTATTCACTGTCAAGATTGGAGCAGTCAGCCACTCACCAAAGAATTTTCAGGAACTTACCAAAGTGGTGGTCCCATTAAATATGTGTGTCATAGGAATCTCCTCAAAGGAGGATGTCATCAGTGTGAGGTCCTAATTGTGTACCTGGAAAAAGCTAGAGCTGGTGAAAATATTGGCTGCAAAGCCTATGTGAGATGGCAGGTGTGGGCATTGGGCCCACTGAATAGACAGGTGAAAGTGTATCATGCCACTTTTAAGGCAAAGTTTAAGGGTAGCTGACAGGCTGTTGAAATTGGCACGGAAAGCGCATGATAACCAAATGATTTGCTAGGACTACAAAGTATTGGGCAGTTATTCAATGGAAGCAGTATTTTCAATATATACATGGAGCCCTGTTGAGTGGGTCCTTGACACCAAGGGTACAATTTCGCCCTGAGGCATTGTTCTTGTTTTCCAAGATTAAGATCAAGTAAAATTAGTCTGTTAAGTGCAGGAAGAGTCAGGAGAACCACACCCTCTCTAAACTGGTCTCCTATGATGGGATTCAGTCTGTGAGGACCCTGCTTTCATTTAGATATCTTTTTAAAAACAACTGAGAGAAAAAGTGTGATTGTAACTAAGAGGTAAGGTTCACAGGGTCTCATATACTTAAGGCTGATTTTTGGGGCCAACGACTTAATTTTATTACTCATTGGATCAGATTATCCATGCGCACTAGAGGGTATTGGGGGTACTGCATGTTTTGGCTATGGGAAATGTAGGCAAGTTGGTAATTCATGGTTAAGGTTAGGTATATCTGTTTCAATTTCATGTTCCTTTATTCCCTTGCTGTGTTTATCAGCTTGTCCAAAGATGGACCAGAAGAGGAATAGAAATTGATGAGGAGGAACAGAAAGAGGAACAGAAAAGCTCAACTGTCAAACATCAAAAGTGGAATCTGATTATTACACATGGCCACCACCCCTCCATCACCCTTCTCCCCAGATGGGACCTCTGAAACACCCAGAAATACCAAGTCCTTTTCCTCCTCACCAGTGGGATGAAGTGTTCAGGAGGAAACTTTCAGTGCTCAGATATCTTCAGTCTTCAGGGTTCAGTCTTCACCCAGTCCTCATTCCTCGTGTCTGAGTAACTATGGACTGCCTGGTCTGGGCCCTAAACTGAAAGGATGCCACCTCCCTCCCTTCTCACATACCTGACCCATCCCTTCCTTCCCTCGCCATCATCAAAAACCAGATACACACACACATTTTCTTACAACTTGCTGGTACTTTAATCACCAACATCTGAGTGTTTTGGCCTCTACAGAGGGGACCATCGCTGTTGTTTGATCCCCAGACAGATGACTATTCTGTCAGGGCTTTTCCTGTAGTGACAGCAGATTACTCAAGGTCTCGGGCTCAGGGGGACACTGGCGGATACTTGGAGAATCGTCGGGAGAACTGTTGGAAGAATCCTCCGGGATTTCTTCATCTGCCATCGGCTGATTTTCATTCTTCTTTACATTCTGAGGGTGGTGGTAGAAGACTAGTATCGTTGATTTCTTCCCTTTCTTACTCGTTCCCGCATTCTGCTGGAGGGTTGATTTCACTTTCTTCATGAGCTTTTGTGTCTGGTAAGAAAACAAAGTCATCCAGAAAGACATTATTGAGGGAGGTTGGGAAGGAGGACTTTGAGAGAATGGGTGTGCACTGAGGAGGGGTTTTGTGCCAGGCAAGGGCAGGTTGGGGGATGAAGAGGAGGGGCATGAGTAGGGTAATCTGACCTGTTCATTGTCCAAGCCCTTGGACTGATCAGACATCTTTCTCTTCCTTCCGTAAGCGATTGACGCTTGTTGCTCCAAACTCACGCTGTCTGTCTCAATCTCTGAATCTTCCTCCATCACGTCCTCAATTAGGTCAGCCATGGTGAAGTAACAGTAGCCTACACCAACGCTGGTGGCCTCTCTGGGTAAACCCTCCCAGCAACAACTATCAGCTTTGATTGGTCAGCAAGTAATTTCTCCAACCAATCATACCCCTGTCATGGCTTGACATCACAAAGCACCGTGGGGTGCTTGAAGATCCGTGGGGGAGAGGAAGGGTGCAGAGGGTTCTAGGTGCTCTGGTCTGAGAAACCGAGTGTTTTGTCAATACCCATTAATGAACCTTCCCAAGTTCATTTTCTATGCTTCCTTCTCTTGTCTGGTTCAGTTTTTGTGGCATGAAATTTAGGGAGCGAGTGTTCCTTGCCAACCATTCATCATGGCCACCCGCATTTAGTGTTTGATACTGCTGTCTTCTAGATCTCATCACCTAGTATTTTGTGGGTTTTTTTTTTAATACAACATTTTATCGTAGAAGTTTTAGATTTATGAAATAATTGTAAAGATTATATTCATATACTCCACAACCAATTCCCCTTTTGAGCACTGTACATTTTTTTTAAATTTTTAAAATTTTTTTATTTTTCAGTGGGTTTTGTTATACATTGATATGAATCAGCCATACAGTTACACGTATTCCCCATCCCGGTACCCCATCCCACCTCCCTCTCCACCCGATTCCTCTGGGTCTTCCCAGTCCACCAGGCCCGAGCACTTGACTCATGCATCCCACCTGGGCTGGTGGTCTGTTTCACCACAGATAATATACATGCTGTTCTTTCGTAACGTCCCACCCTCAGCTTCTCCCACAGAGTTCAAAAGTCTGTTCTGTACTTCTGCGTCTCTTCTTCTGCCCTGCATATAGGGCCATCGTTACCATCTTTCTAAATTCCGTATATATGTGTTAGTATACTGTAATGTTCTTTATCTTTCTGGCTTACTTCACTCTGTATAATGGGCTCCAGTTCCATCCATCTCATTAGAACTGATTCAAATGAATTCTTTTTAATGGCTGAGTAATATTCCATGGTGTATATGTACCACAGCTTCCTTATCCATTCATCTGCTGATGGGCATCTAGGTTGCTTCCATGTCCTGGCTATTATAAACAGTTGAGCACTGTATATTTTTATGGAACATTAGTTCAACTTCATGAATGAACCCTTAATAAGTATTATTAACTACGGTCTGGAATTTTAGATTTCCTTGGTTTTTAGCTAATATTCTTTTCCATCCCAGTATCCCATCCAGGATGTTACACTAAATTTAGTCATTCCATCTTCTGCCTTCTTAGGCTCCTCTTTGCTGTGACAATATTTTAGCTTTCTTGTTTCTAACGACCTTGACAATTGGCAGTTTTGCATGTTGGCTTTTACATTAGATCCTGAGATGTTATTGACCTTATCCTGAAAAGTTTTTATAATTTTCTTCTTCTGGAGAACCTCAAATCTCCTTAGTACTATCAGTGTTATGGACTTCTCCATGGCAGTGTTGGAATACATCTCTTGGCTTTTTCACTGAGGTGGCACACATGTTCCTTTCTTGAGCCCAAAAGGATAAAGATCATTTGTTTTTATGAAGCATAGATGGCAGCAGCAAGAGCATTTTGTAAATTTCTAGTGAATGCACCTGCCAATACAGTAGATGCAGGAGACCTGGTTGTATGCCCTGGAGGAGGACATGGCAACCCAGTCCAGTATTCTTGCCTGGGAAATTTCATGGACAGAGGAGCCTGGGTGGCTACAGTTCATGGGGTCACAAAGAGTCAGACAGGACTGACCACACACACACAGTGAGTCATTTACTTTTAGAAGTATGACTTCAGCATCCCACATAGTAACTGCTCTTCCTCCATATTAGCGATCATCCTGTCTATTGAATTGACTATCAGTTTTTGTTGTGAGTTCTGTAGAGAAAGAGGCCAACATATGGTTGAGATATAAACAGTGTTCACAAGGTAAGCATCATTTCCTTGAAGTCAGTATCAGTCATGAGTAAGTTTCGAACTGACACACATGATTCAACCTGAGACTCACACATGAGTCCAGGGTGAGATACACTATTCAGAACTGCTTTAACGAGGGTCCCAATACAGAAATCCTTTCACTTTATGCCGACTCACTAAACTGATATATATTGGTAACAGCTGTAGCAGGAGCCCACAAATGCAGAACAAAGAAGCAAGGTCAAAGTACAAGCTAGCCAGAGGGCAGTAGCTCAAAATGCATGTACACCAGCATACAGTAAATCCAGTTTGAAAGCCAAGGAAGAGAGAAAAGACTCGTGGCAGTAAGGGACAGCATCTCAGCATTTCACTCTTGAGGCTAACTGCTGCCATCACCCCACAGAGACAGGATGGATCCTTCAAAATTTGATTTGAATGTCGAGACTAAAGACACATACCCCCAGAGAATATGAAAAACTTCACCACTCACATAATGAGTTTTTCCGGGGAGAGCAAACAAGCTCTCAAGCAGGTTCAAGAATCACTTAAGAGAGCAGAGGAAGGAGACATGCTTGACTTTTATGGTGGAAATAGTGGATGAAGCTGGAGAGTTCCACACATAGGTCAGGGCATGGATGGTCTGAACTTCCTCTTGGCCCACATAACGGTGTACCCGGGATTTCTTATCAGATATAGGTAAGTTGGGAAAGAGTTGTGGTAGGGCCCTTTTATGGAAAAATGTGATGTAAATGTAAGATGTTTAGCAGTTTTTGAACTCCCACACCCATTATAACTAACTGTCTCCTATTGTTTTCAATTAAATTGCTTTTCACTAGATTTGTTGTTGCTGTTCAGTTGCTCAGTCATGTTTGATTCTTTGCAACCCCATGGACTGTAGCACTCCAGTCTTGCCTGTCCTTCACCATCTGTTGGATTTTGCTCAAACTCATGTCCCTTGAGTCAGTGATGCCATCCCATCATCTCATCCTCTGTTGTCCAGTTCTCCCCGTGCCTTCCATCTTTCCCAGCATCAGGGTCTTTTCCAATGCAGTGGTTTTCTGCATGAGGTGGCCAAAGTATTGGAGCTTAAGCTTGAGCATCAGTCCATCCAATGAATATTCAGGATGGATTTCCTTTAAGATTGACTCTTTTGATCTCCTTGCAGACCAAGGGCCTCTCAAAAGTCTTCTCCAACACCAAGGTTCAAAAGCATCAATTATTCAGTACTCAGTTTCATTATAGTCCACCTCTCATGTAGGAGACAGGAAGAATAAAAGAAAAGCAGGCCCCAGCAAGGGCCACAAAAGGAATTTTTAAATATTGATAAACTGGATGCTATAAGGCATTAGACTCTTGGAACAAGTCCAGAAGGAATAGTTCATAATCTTAAAAACAAGATATGATCCTGGGTTTGGAAAACCGACCAACAGTTTCCCAAGTGGCGTCTCAAAGTCACGTTTTACATATCTGGAGGAAAATCTATAGATAAGAATATGAGTCTTAGTTACTGATATGCTATTGATTACTGTTTCTTAGTTACTCAGTGGTTAATGATCACTTTGTTCTTTGGCCCTGACCACATGAGTTATAGTTTAACTCCCTGCACATTCTTTCCTTCACAGTTGAGAGTACAATAAAGCTGGCCTGGATTCAGTTTTGGCACCTTCACCTTGGAGCGGTGTTGGTCCCCTGATCCTCACTTTTCACTGAATTCTTGTGTCTTGTTTCTTGTTCTCCCACCGCGTCATGCTTTCAGAAACCCTGCTTGTAGAGCTGGTCTTGACACTGTCACATCCATCCATGACTATTGGAAAAACCACAGCTTTGTCTATGTGGGCTTTTGTCAGCAAAGTAACATCCCTCTGTTTTTTAATATGCTGTCTAGGTTGGGCATGGGTTTTCTTCCAAGGAGGAAGCTTCTTTAAATTTCATGGATGCAGTCACCATCTGCAATGATTTTGGAGTCCAATAAAGTAAAGTCTGAGGCTGTTTTCATTGTTTTCCCATCTATTTGACATGAAGTGATGGGACACCATACCATGACCTTCGTTTTTTGAATGTTGAGTTTTAAGCCAGTTTTTCCACTCTCCTCTTTCACTTTCATCAAGAGGCATTTTAGTCCCTTTTTGCTTTCTGCCAAAAGGTTGATGTCATCTGCATATCTGAGGTTATTGATATTTCTCCCAGCAATCTTGATTTCAGCTTGTACTTCATCGAGTTCAGCATTTCTCATGATGTACTCTGTGTATAATTTAAATAAGCAGGATGACACTATACAGTCTTGATGTAATCCTTTCCCAATTTAGACCCAGTCTGTTGATCCATGTATATTTCTAACTGTTGCATCTTGACCTGCATACAGATTTCTCAGGAGGAAAGTCAGATGGTCTGGTATTCCCATCTCTTTAAGAATTTTCCAGTTTCTTGTGATCCACACAGTCAAAGGGCTTTGGCTTAGTCTGTAAAGCAAAAGTAGATGCTTTTCTGGAACTCTCTTGCTTTTTCTATGATCCAGTGGATGTTGGCAATTTGATGTTGGGTTCCTCTGCCTTTTCTAAATCCAGTTTGAACATATGGAATTTCATGGTTCACATACTGTTGAAGCCAGATGCCAGAAGGTCCCCTCTGTAGAGACCAACATACTCAGATGTTGATGATTAAAATATCAACAAATTGTAAAAAGATGTGTGTGTTTTTTGATGATGGGAAGGGAAGGAAGGGAATGGTCAGGTATGTAAGAAGGGAGGGAGGTGGTATCCTTTCAGTTTAGGGCCCAGACAAGGCAGTCCATATTTACTCAGAAACTGGGAATGAGATCTGGGTGAATGCAGCCTGAGCACTGAAGACTGAAGATTTCTGAGCATTGAAGATTTCTTCCTGAACACTTTATCCCACTGGTGAGGAGGAAAAGACTTGGTGTTCTGGGTGTTATGGAGGTCCCATCTGGGGAGAGGGGTTATGTAGGGATGGTGGCCCTGTTTAATAATCAGGTTCCACTTTTGATATTTAAAAATTGAGTTTGTTTTTAAAATTTTTTTAATTAGTTGGAGGCTAATTACTTCACAATATTTCAGTTTTTAAGCCTCATCAGTTTCTGTTCCTGTTCTGGCCCACCTTTGGTCAAGCTGATAAAAACAGCCATGGAATAAAGGAATATGAAATAGAAGCAGATATACCTGATCTTATACATTGGAATTACTGCCTTGCCTGCATTTCCCTTAGCCAAAACATCCATTACTCCCAAATATCCTCAAGGGCACGTGGATATTCTGACACAGTGAGTAATTAAATTAAGGTTTTGGCTCCTATAATCAGCTTTAAAAATATGAGACCCTGTGGGCTTTTCCCCTTAGTTACAATCATACTTTTCACCTCAGTTGTTTTTAAAAAGATACAATCTAAATGAAAGCAGGGTCTTCAGAGATTGATATCCATTATAGGAGACCAGTTTAGAGAGGGTGTGGTTATCCTCACTCCTACTGCACATAACAACTAACTTAACAGTCAAATTTTACTTGATCTTAAACCTGGAAAACAAGAACAGTGCCTCAGTGTGAACATGTACCCTTGGTGTCATGTCCCCACTCACTAAGGCTCTAGGTATTTTATTGAAAATACTGCTTCCACTAAATAACTGGTAAAAATTTGTAGTCATAGCAAATCATTTGGCTATCATGTTCTTTCCTTTGCCTATTTCAACAACCTCTCAACTATACTTAACCTTCACCTTAAAAGGGACCCAATACACCTTCACCTGTCTATTCAGTGGGCCCAGTATCCACACCTGCCATCTCACATAGTCTTTGCAGGCAATATTTTCACCAACTCTACCTTTTTTCCAGGTACACAATTATGACCTAACAGTGATGACATCCTGCTTTGAAGCGATTCCTATGACACACATAGTACATGGTCCCTCAACTTTAGTTAATTTCCTGAACATTCTTTGGTAAGTGGAGGACTGCTCCAATCTTTAGAGTGTCGAGAAACAGCTTTTAGTCTTCTCAGTACCCATACTGCTAAACAAGACCAACAGGGTTTAGACATTTTTATATTCTGGAGGCAACATTTCCTCATATATACATTTTTTTGCTTGGTAGGCTCCTAATTGGTTCACCTTGAATAATACTCCCTGTGTCAAAGATTCTAGAATCTGTTTTGCATATAGGGTTATCGTTACCATCTTTCTAAATTCCATATATATGTGTTAGTATACTGTAATGTTCTTTATCTTTCTGGCTTACTTCATTCTGTATAATGGGCTCCAGTTTCATCCATCTCATTAGAACTAATTCAAATGAATTCTTTTTAACGGCTGAGTAATATTCCATGGTGTATATGTACCACAGCTTCCTTATCCATTCATCTGCTGATGGGCATCTAGGTTGCTTCCATGTCCTGGCTATTATAAACAGTGCTGCAATGAACATTGGGGGTGCACGTGTCTCTTTCAGATCTGGTTTCCTCGCTGTGTATGCCCAGAAGTGGGATTGCTGGGTTATAGGGCAGTTCTATTTACAGTTTTTTTAAGAAATCTCCACACTGTTCTCCATAGCAGCTGTACTAGTTTGCATTCCCATCAACAGTGCAAGAGCATACTAACACATATATATGGAGTTTAGATAGATGGTAATGATAACCCTATATGCAAAACAGAAAAAGAGACACAGGAGTATAGAACAGACTTTTCAACTCTGTGGGAGAAGGTGAGGGTGGGATGTTTCGAAAGAACAGCATATATATTATCTATGGTGAAACAGATCACCAGCCCAGGTGGGATGCATGAGACAAGTGCTCGGGTCTGGTGCACTGGGAAGACCCAGAGGAATCGGGTGGAGAGGGAGGTGGGATGGGGGATCGGGATGGGTAATACGTGTAACTCTATGACTGATTCATATCAATGTATGACAAAACCCACTGAAAAAAAATAAATAAAAAATTAAAAAAAAAAAAAAGATTCTAGGATCTGCCTAAATTGCCATAGAACAGGCACTCCTATTAGGCCCCCCTGAGACTCCTTCAGTGTGCAAGCTTTAGAAACCTTCTCTCATGTATCTTAGAGTCCCTGTCCCATCAATGATGGTCCTTAGTTTCATGGGCTTCTGATACAAGGAACTGCACACCTTGGCCCAGTGCTGTATGCCCTTAGTGTAGCAATTGTGGGTACATGCTGGACTTGCCTGGAAATATAGACTATCTCAGGTCTTGAAACTGTGACCCTCCATATCCAGCTGCCCATTTGGCCTTTGATTACAGAAGTAGCACTCTGCAAGCTCAGCAGGGCTAGTGAGGCCTCCTTGCTACAGGGTGGAGCTGAACCTGGGCCCTCTGCATACCCTATCTTCAGGAGAGGGTACCTTCTCCTGTGCTCAGCCCCCTGTCAGATGCCACACTACTACAAGAGTTCATCTCTTAGACGCCTTGGACACCAGCGGATCCCCTCAGGATCAACATAGTAAAAACCAAAGGGAGTTCATTCACCGAACCAATGGTATTGTCACTATCACAGTTGATGGAGCTTGCTTGAGAGTTGCCAGTTTTCATCTCTTCATCAGAACGTTCCTGATAAAGGACTGACTCAAAGGTCAGATCAAATGTTCAAACTTTAAGCAGTTACTTTAGCAGAGAATCTATTGACCAAGAATTGGCTTCATCTTCTTTATAGGTATTTATATCTTTATAGATATTTGGGCCACTACCAGTGGTTGACTGTCTATTCTGGCCAATTCAAACAATTTCTATCCAGGGTTGTCTCATTTAGGGTAATGAACTCACAGATTCTCTTTCCTCCAGAGAGATTATGCCCAAAATATAAATCAAGATCACACATTTTCTGCACATATTAAAGCCACAATACAATGTCTCACCATGGCACTCGTTATCCTCTTTGGAGTTCTACACATTGAGAGAACCCAGACACTCATTTTGCTTTTGAGAGTACACAACACTATTTCCTGAACCAGATATTCAGTGGAACACTCACCTCCTTTTCTTGTCTCATGCTGAAGTTGCCATAACGGCTTCCATAAACAAGTCCAAATTAAATTAACCATGCAATGTTTTAGTTAACAAACAAACATAATGGGTAAATTGTAAAAGAGAGTAATCTCATTTTTATTCAGTTTTATTGACTTACAGTGGACAAAAAAAAATTGCATATGTTTAAGGTATAGTACTTGATGTTTTGAGTGTATCTATTACTATACCTATATTTATAGAATGAAAGAATCACAATCATCTAATTACCCATCACCTCACAGTTGCTATTTTCTCTCTCTCTCTTTTTTTTGGCCTCACTCTATTTTTGATGCATAATTCATTATGTGAGAAATAATCATTTTCATATTTTCCTGGTGTATGTGTGGCATCATTAGTCTGGACATTGAGATGACATTTGTGGTGTTGGTTGTACATTCTACTTGTATGAGATAACATTAAGCTCACATATTTCACAAAAGCATGTGTTTGTGTCTGTCTACTTATATATACATGTGAGTATGACACTTTAGGATAGATACCAGTATTTCAGTAAACAAATGTCTTGAGTGCCTAGTATGTGCCAGATATTGTTCTTTGTTCTGGACTTATAGTGAAAGACATAAAGTTACTAGTTCCTGTCATCAAGTTATTTCTATTTTTATGGTGAAAGAGTGGTTCATGGTATTGGTGTGGGGCAGAGGAGAGCTGCTTTGGCTAAAGGGTGTGGGAGAACCTTCTCTGAGGAGTTGATATCTGAATAAAAGTTTGAAGAATGAGATACAGTCAGTTGTGTGAAGATTTTGAAGAAGAGCATTTTAAGTTGAAGAGCAAGCAGTCATGTCATGAGACGAGAACAAGAACAGTGTGTTGAGGAACTGGAAAGGGTTGAGTGTAACTGGAGTACAGTCAGAGAGGGGCAGAGTAGAGGTAAAAGACTGAGGCTGCAGAGGCAGAGATGAGGTCTTCTAGGGACTTGTGGGGTAAGAACCTGGATTTTTTCTTGTGTCCAATGGAGAGCTGCTACATGGTTTGAAAAAGGAAAGTGATGTAGTCTGATTTCTGTTTTAGAAATTTCATTGAATGTTGTTAACAGTGTAGGATCAGAGCAGTGTCAGGCTCTTGGCACTAGTCAGGTATGATATGATGATGACTTACAGTAGGGTTGTAACAGAGGGAATGTTAACACTATCCAGTTGAGCAGTTTGGACTACAGGATTTGAAGTCCAATCTCAATTTATAGCTTCACCACCTAAAAGCTATTTGACCTTGAGTAAGTTTCTTAACTTCTACAACACTTAGTTTTCTCATGTTTAAAATGGGAATGATGATAGCATGTATCTATATCTTAGAGTCTTCTAGGATTGAATGGAGCAATATAAGTAAAACACCTGACATTATACTAGAACAATAATAAACATATGATTAAATTGTCTTCTGTTTATATTGATAATGTAAATATGTATATATGTACATATGTTCATGCATAGTCTTGTTTCTCTCTCCTCTACTGCCCCAAACCTACCATGTCCTATGTTAACTGCTATTAAGCCTTGAGTCATGAGCCCTTGTTTTTTTCTTTGACTACACAGAATTTGGGGATGCTTTCTCTCAGAGGTTAGGCATTATTCTACCTTTAGATAAAAGTGTCTATGATTTATGCTTAATTTATTTTATGAGTGGCAATAGTATCTGATTTCTAACCTTCTCTTTCTACCTAATGAATCATTTCTGGAATACCTATCCCCTTTTCTCCAACCTCCTCCATAGGTCCTAAATGTACAGCAACCCATATTTCTTACATAACTGCCAACATAACAAGCTGATCTTAGTCAGACTGCTTTGACAGTTGCTTCCTTCCAGTAAATGCAGCTCTGAATTCTTCTTTCCTCAGAAGAATCTTGCATTTTTCAAAGCAGTTTCTCATGTTATTACTTCCTGATCAGCACTTGTCCAAAGTCCCTTGTTCCCTTGTTCCCTTGATGCTTTTGCTTTCTGTTTTTGGTCTCTGATGTTTGCCCATCTTTCCACATTAGCATCATTTAAGACTGCAAGTAATAAGCTGTTAGGTGCCTTTTCCACAAAATAAAATAGGACTAGATGATTTTTCCTCTTCGAAAGAATTGCTTTCCCTTCCCCACCTAGAGCTGCAGAGTGATGAAAGTGTCCTCATTCTTTAAGGCTAAACTCAAATGGTTCTTCTTCTCTGAAGCCTCTCTACCACCAGTGCCAGCAGAGTTTGTGGCTTCTGTTTTCCTACAGATACTTATAAAAAGCAATTGCCAATTTGTATTAGGCATTTTTATGTACCTATTCATCTATCCCAATATACAATATACAACATGGACAAGCATATGTCATTCCATCTCTATAATCCCAAACACCTGAACACATGAGATACAATATTATGGTTACTGCTCAATGCATTGTTGATGAGCTACTAGAGGAGTGAATACTCAAATCATTATGCATATACTATATCATGTCCCCTGCTTTATGATATTTGCTTTAGAAAATGTTAAGCTTAAAATCAGTGAATATTTTTATTGTTACAAACTAAGTATATGAATGAATGTTTTAAAAAAAAGAACCCTAAGCACTAAAGACTGAAAACACCCTGTGATATGCACACTTTTTACAACTATCTTTCTGAACATGTCTTTAAATAGATGGTAAATAGATGAAGGCAGTATTTTCACTACTTTTCACTTGCTAATTTAGACCAATAATTTTTATAGTTTTAAATTCTTTGAGTATTTTAGAATACTCAATGAAAAATTGGTAAACTACACATTATGTTCATCTGAAATAATAAATACACCAGACTAGGATAGGCTGAGAAGTTTACATGTGATCTTGTTGTATTCAATTATAGTAGTATCATATTATCTGCTTTCAGAGAAAATAGATCTATCTAGTCTATCAGAATTCAAATATAAACTTTGGTATGTTTATTTTTCATAAAAGTTGAATTTTCAAATCAGTGGTGATACAATGATCTGTATAGTAAACTGAGCTGGGATAACTGGTTTTCCATAGGATGGTAAACTGTCAGCTCCCAGTTATAATGTGGCTCAGATCATGAACTCCTTATTCCAAAATTCAGACTTAAATTGAAGGAAGTAGGGAAAACCATTAGGCTGTTCAGGTATGACCTAAATAAAACCCCTTGCGATTATTCAGTGGAAGTGACAAATAGATTCAAAGGATTAGATCTGATAGACAGAGTGCCTGAAGAATTATAGACAGAAGTTCATGACATTGTATAGGAGATGGTGATCAAGACCATCCCCAAGAAAAAGAAATGCAAATAGGCAAAATGGCAGTCTGAGGAGGCCTTACAAATAGCTGAGAAAAAAAGAGCAGCTAAAGGCAAGGAAGGAAAAGAAAGATATACCCATCTGAATACAGAGTTCTGAAGAATAGCAAGGAGAGATAAGAAAGGCTTTCTAAGTGCTCAGTGCAAAGAAATAGAAGAAAAGAATAGAATTGGAAAGACTAGAGAGCTCTTCAAGAAAACTAGAGATACCAAGAGAATATTTCATGCAAAGATGGGCACAATAACGACAGAAATACTATGTACTTAACAGAAGCAAGTGATAATATGAGGTGGCAAGAATACACAAAAGAACTCTACATAAAAGATTTTAATGACCCAGATAACCATGAGGGTGTGATAACTCACCTAGAGTCAGACATCCTGGAATGAGAAGTCAAGTGAGCCTCAGGAAATGTCACTATAAACAAAGCTAGTGGAGGTGATGGAATTTCAGCTGAGCTATTTCAAATCCTAGAAGATGAGGCTGTGAAAGTACTGCACCCAATATGCCAGGAAATTTGGAAAACTCATCAGTGGCCACAGGACTGGGAAAGGTCAGTTTCATTCCAGTCCGAGAGAAATGCAATGCCAATGAATGTTCAAACTACCACACAACTGCACTCATCTCACACGCTAGCAAAATAATGGTCAAAATTCTCAATGCTAGGCTTCAGCCATATGTGAACCAAGAACTGTAAGATGTTCAAGGTGGGTCTAGAAAAGTCAGAGGAACTAGAGATCAACCTCCAGCATCCATTAGATCATAGAAAAAGCATGAAACTTCCAGAAAAGCATCTACTTATTCTTTACAGACTAGGCCAAAGCCTTTGACAGTGTGGATCACAACAACCTGTGGAAATGTCTTCAACAGATGGAACTAATAGACTATCTTACCTTCCTCCTGGAAAATCTGTATGCAGGTCAAGAAGCAACAGTTAGAACCAGACATCGAACAATGGACTGGTTCCAAATTGGGACAGGAGTACATCAAAGTTTATATTGTCATTCTGCTTATTAAAATTATTTTCAGAGTACATCATGTGAAATGCTGGGCTGAATGAATCACAATCTGGAATCCAGAGTGCAGGGAGAAATATCAATAACTTCAGATATGCAGATGACACCATCCTTAAGGCACAAAGAGAAGAGGAACTAAAAAGCCTCTTGATGAAAGTGAAAGAGGAGAGTGAAAAAGCTGGCTTGAATCTCAACCTTCAGAAAACGAAGATCATGGGAAGCAGTCTGATCACTTCATGGCAAATAGATGGGGCAACATTGGAAACAGTAACAGACTTTATTTTCTTGGGCTCCAAAATCACTGCAGATGTTGACTGCAACCATGATGAAAAGATGCTTGCCCCTTGGAAGAAAAGCTATGACCAACCTAGACAGCATATAAAAAGCAGAAACATTAGTTTAACAACAAAGGTCCGTCTAGTCAAAGCTGTGGTTTTTCCAGTAGTCATGCATGGATGTGAGAGTTAGACCATACAGAAACTTGAATGCTGAAAAATTGATGCTCTTGAAATATGGAGTTGGAGAAAACTCTTGAGATTCCCTTGGACTGCAACGAGATCCAACCAGTTCATCCTAACAGAAATCAGTCCTGAATATTCATTGAAAGGACTGATGCTGAAGCTGAAACTCCAATACTTTGGCCGCTTGACACGAAGAACAGACTCATTGGAAAATACCCTGATGCTGGCAAAGATTGAAGGCAGGAAGAGAAGGGGATGACAGAGAATGTGATGGTTGGGTGGCATCACCAATTCGATGGACATGAGTTTGAGCAACCTCCGGGAGTTGGTGATGGACAGGGAGGCCTGGTGTGCTGCAGTCCATGGGGTCACAAAGAGTTGGACACAAATTAAGTGACTGAACTGATACAGATGGCACCACCCTATTGCAGAAAGCAAAGAGGAATTAAAGAGCCTCTTGATGAAGGTGAATGAAGAGGGTAAAAAAAAAAAATTGTCTTTAACTCAACATTCAAGAAACTAAGATCTTGGCATCGTGTCCATTCAGTTGAATTCAGTTCAGTAGCTCAGTCATGTCCAACTCCATTCTGTAGAGTCACTTGTCCCAACACTTCATAGCAGATAGATGGTGAAACAATGGAAACAGTGACATACTTTATCTTGTTGAGCTCCAAAATCACTATGGGTGGTGACTGTAGCCATAAAATTAAAAAACATTTTCTCTTGGAAGTAAAGCTATGAGAAACCTAGACAGCATATTAAAAAGCAGAGATATCACTTTCCTACAAAAATGTGTATAGTCAAAGCAATGGTTTTTCCAGTACTCCTGAATGGATGTAAGAATAGGACAATAAAAAAGGCTGAGCACCGAAGAACTGTTGCCTTTGAAATGTGGTGCTGTAGAAGACTCTTGAGAGTCTCTTGGACATCAAGGGGATCAAACCAGTCAATGCTAAATGAAATCAACTCTGAATTTTCATTGGAAGGACTGATGCTGAAGCTCCAATACTTTGGCCACAGGAGGTCAAGTGTGGACTCACTGGAAAAGACCATGATGCTGAGAAAGATGGAAGGCTTGAGGAGCAGGAGATGACAGAGGATGAGATGGTTGGATGGCATCACCGACTCAAAGGACATCAGTTTGAGCACACTCCAGGAGATGGTGAAAGACAGGGAAGCCTGGTGTGCTACAGTCCATGGGATCACAAACACTCGGACATGACTGAGTGACTGAAGTTCAATTCAGTTCAGTCGCTCAGTCGTGTCTGACTCTTTGCAACCCCATGAATCACAGCACGCCAGACCTCTCTGTCCATCACCAACTCCCGGAGTTTATTCAAACTCATGCCCATTGAGTCAGTGATGCCATCCAGCCATCTCATCCTCTGTCGGCCCCTTCTCCTGACCCCAATCCCTCCCAGCATCAGGGTCTTTTCAAATGAGCCAACTCTTCGCATGAGGTGGCCAAACTACTGGAGTTTCAGATTCAACATCAGTCCTTCCAATGAACACACAGGACTGATCTCATTTAGGATGGACAAGTTGGATCTCCTTGCCATCCAAGGGACTCTCAAGAGTCTTCTCCAACACCACAGTTCAAAAGCATCAATTTTTCAGTGCTTAGCTTTCTTTACAGTCCAACTCTCACATCCAAACATGACCACTGGAAAAACCATAGCCTTGACCAGGCAGACATTTGTTGGCAAAGTAATGTCTCTGCTTTTTAATATGCTGTCTAGGTTGGTAAAAACTTTCCTTCCAAGGAGTAAGCATCTTTTAATTTCATGGCTGCAGTCACCACCTGCTGTGATTTTGGAGCACCCAAAAATAAAGTCTGACACTGTTTCCACTGTCTCCCCATCTATTTCCCATGAGGTGATGGGACCAGATGCCATGATCTTAGTTTTCTGAACGTTAATCTTTAAGCCAACTTTTTCACTCTCCTCTTTCACTTTCATCAAGAGGTTTTTTAGTTCCTCTTCACTTGCTGCCATAAGGGTGGTGTCATCTGCATATCTGACATTATTTATATTTCTCCCGGCAATCTTGATTCTAGCTTGTGTTTCATCCAGGCCAGTGTTTCTCATGATGTACTCTGCATATAAGTTAAATAAGCAGGGTGACATTATACAACTTTGACATACTCCTTTTCCTATTTAGAACCAGTCTGTTGTTCCATGTCCAGTTCTAACTGTTGCTTCCTGACCTGCATACAGGTTTCTCAAGAGGCAGATCAGCTGGTCTGGTATTCCCATCTCTTTCAGAATTTTCCACAGTTTATTGTGATCCACATAGTCAAAGGCTTTGGCATAGTCAATAAAGCAGAAATAGATGTTTTTCTGGAACTCGCTTGCTTTTTCGATGATCCAGTGGATGTTGGCAATTTGATCTCTGGTCCCTCTGCCTTTCCTAAAACAACGTGAACATCTGGAAGTTCTCGGTTCATGTATTGCTGAAGCCTGGCTTGGAGAATTTTAAGCATTACTTTACTAGTGTGTGAGATTAGTGCAATTGGGCGGTAGTTTGAGCATTCTTTGTGATTGTCTTCTTTGGGATTGGAATGAAAACGGAACTTTTCCAGTCCTGTGGCCACTGCTGAGTTTTCCAAATTTGCTGGCATATTGAGTGCAGCACTTTCACAGCATTATCTTTCAGGATTTGAAATAGCTCAACTAGAATTCCATCACCTCCACTAGCTTTGTTCATGGTGATGCTTTCTAAGGCCCACTTGACTTCACATTCCAGGATGTCTGGCTCTAGGTGAGTGATCACACCATCGTGATTATCTGGAGAAGGTAGATGCCCCTGGTGGAGAGGGCTGACAGAATGTGGTCCACCGGAGAAGGGAATGGCAAACCACTTCAGTATTCTTGTCTTGAGAACTCCATGAACAGTATGAAAAGGCAAAATGATAGGATACTGAAAGAGGAACTCCTCAGTTTGGCAGGTGCCCAATATGCTACTGGAGATCGGTGGAGAAATGACTCCAGAAAGAATAAGGGATGCAGCCAAAACAAAAACAATACACAGTTGTGGATTTGACTGGTGATAGAAGCAATATCCGATGCTGTAAAGAGCAATATTGCATAGGAACCTGGAATGTTAGGTTCACGAATCAAGACTAATTGGAAGTGGTCAAACAGGAGATGGCAAGAGTGAATGTCAACATTCTATGAATCAGTGAACTAAAATGGACAGGAATGGGTGAATTTAACTCAGATGACCTTTATATCTACTACTGTGGGCAGGAATCCCTTAGAAGAAATGGAATAGCCATTGTGGTCAATAAAAGAGTCCAAAATACAGTACTTGGACGCAATCTCAGAAATGACAGAATAATCTCTCTTCATTTCCAAGGCAAACCATTCAATATCACGGTAATCCAAGCCTATGCCCCAACCAGTAATGCTGAAGAAGCTGAAGTTGAATGGTTCTATGAAGACCTGAAAGACCTTTTAGAACTAACACCCAAAAAAGATGTCCTTTTCATTATAGGGGATGGAATGCAAAAGTAGGAAGTCAAGAAACACCTGGAGTAACAGGCAAATTTGGCTTTGGAGCATGGAATGAAGCAGGGCAAAGGCTAATAGAGTTCTGCCAAGCAAAGACACTGGTCATAGCAAACACCCTCTTCCAACAGCACAAGAGAAGACTCTACACATGGACACCACCAGATGGTCAACACCGAAATCAGATTGATTATATTCTTTGCAGCCAAAGATGGAGAAGCTCTATACAGTCAGCAAAAACGAGACTGGGAGCTGACTGTGGTTCAGATCATGAACTCCTTATTGCCAAATTCAGACTTAAATTGAAGAAAGTATGGAAAACCACTAGACCATTCAGGTATGACCTAAATCAAATCCCTTATGACTATACAGTGGAAGTGAGAAATAGATTTAAGGGACTAGATCTGATAGACAGAGTGCCTGATGAACTATGGGTGGAGGTTCATGACATTGTACAGGAAACAGGGATCAAGTCCATCCACATGGGAAAGGAATGCAAAAAGTCAAAATGGTGGTGTGAGGAGGCCTTACTGTGAAATAAGCTGTGAAAAGAAGCTGTGAAAAGAAATAGCTGTGAAAAGAAGGGAAGCGAAAGCAAAGGAGAAAAGGAAAGATATTCTCATTTGAATGCATAGTTCCAAAGAAGAGCAAGGAGAGATAAGAAAGCCTTCCTCAGTGATCAATGCAAAGAAATAGAGGAAAACAACAGAATGGGAAAGACTAGAGATCTCTTCAAGAAAATTAGAGATACCAAGGGAACATCTCATGGAAAGATGGGTTTGATAAAGGACAGAAATGGTATGGACCTAACAGAAGCAGAAGATATTAAGAAGAGGTGGCAAGAACACACAGAAGAACTGTACAAAAAATTTTCACGACCCAGATAATCACGATGGTGTGATAATTTCTAGGTCCATCCATATTGCTGTGAATTGCATTATTGCATTTTTTTCAATGTCTGAGTAATATCCCATTGTATATATTTGCTACATCTTATTTACCCATTTGTCTGTTGATGAACATTTAGGTTGTTTCTGTGTCTTGGCTGTTGAAATAGTGCAATTATGAATATAGGGGAGCATGTATCTTTTAGAATTATTAATATGTTTTGTCTCATTATCTGCCCAGAAGTGGGATTTCTGAGTCATATGGCAACTCTGCTTTTAGTTTTTTGAGGAACCTCCATGATGTTTTTCATAGTGGTTGCATGAGTTTACACTCTTACCAACAGTGTTAAGAGGGTTCCCTTTTCTTCATACCCTTTCCAACATTTAGTATTTGTAGGCTTTTTAATGATGTCTATTCTGAACAGTGCGAAGTGGTACCTCATTGTTGATTTTATTTGTATTTCTAATAACTAGCTATGATGAGCATAGTTTCACATCTTTTTTGGCCATGTGTATGTCTTCTTTGGAGAAATGTCTATTTAAATCTCTTATCCATTTTTCATTTGGTTTTTTTTTTTGGTTATTGAGTTGTATGAGCTGTTTGTATATTTTGGAAATTCAGCCCTTATCATTTGTATCATTTGCAAATATTTTCTCCCAGAAAGTAGGTTATCTTTACATTTTATTTATGGTTTCCTTTGATATGCAAAAGCTTATGACTTGATTAGGCCCCATTTGTTTATTTTAACTTTTATTTTTATTGTCTCAGGAGACTTGATCTTTCTATCTTTATTTGTGAAAATTTGGGCAATTTACTCCCCTGTTAAGCCTCTAGTTTTTTTCATCTGAAAATGGGAACACTAAATGTGCCTTTCTTATAGCATTGCTGTAAGAGCTAAATGAGAAAAAAGAAAAAGATACATATAGTATCTGACACAGTAAGCAATGAATATAGGCTAATTATTATTTTCTAATATGGACTCTTTGTGACCACATGGACTGTGGTCCACCAGACTTCTCTGTCCATGGAATTCTCCAGGCAAGAATATTGGAGTTGGTTGCCATTTCCTTCTCCAGGGGATCTTCCCAACCCAGAGACTGAACCTGTGTGTCCTGCATTGACTGGAATGTTCTTTACCCCTGAGCCACCTGGGAAGCCTTCCAATATGGTTAAAACCAGTCTAAAATGAACACCAGTCTTACTAAGTGGGCAAAAAGTCACCATTGGATAATATTTCTTCTTATTTTAGAGAATTAGTGTGGAGGACGTTGGGCTCTAAGTCTTATTAGTTGTCTGCAGCATTTAAGTGATATTTTCTTTATTCCATAATAATTATTGTTACTGTTGTGCCACTGATTTACTTTGTGACTTTTCTTGAATTTTATCAGTCTTGACCTCATTCTCTTCATTTTCAAAATTATGGAGACTGATGAGATGCTTTCTGTGCTTCATTCTAAAGCCTGTATGTTGTTGCGGTAGTTCTTTAAAAAACATATTTCAGTGATAAGTAATTGTAGCATTTTATTAAATTTTTCTTTTTTCCCCCTTTTTTCTTATTAGTTTTTTCTCTCTTGGCAATTCATTATTTTATGACCCTTCCTACATACTATTCTATCATGTTATATCTTTTACTCCTACAGTGAAATTTTCTCTCTTCCTTTGGTGTAATCATTATTTTCAGTCTATCATTTCACTTAATGTTCTCAACAGTAACATCTAGACTTATTCCTTCCCAGCTTTTACAGTTTGCCATTGTAACATGAGCCTTAACCTCCCTCTCAAACTGTAGGAGTTCAGCCATTATTTGTCTATGCTTTCTTGAATTTTGGATGATAATTGAGAGGAATACCACACTCATTTGTAAGTGTCACAGAAAATAGACTTCAAGCCAAATGATATACAGTCCTAGTCTAATAGAATCCCTGTATTTCTGTATCCCCTTGTTGTATTCTATTCATTTGTAAAATGTAATAGTTGACTTTTGCTAGAATTATTATTAAAATAAGCTGGCAGATGTATGTGTACTGTTTATCTTATGATGAACACTTATACAGTTGTCGACTCAGTATTCTTTTGTTTGTTTTAAATAAAAATAACCTGAAAATGACAACTGTAACAAATACATTATTTTTAGAATAGTATTTTATACTAATATTTATCAAAAATGAACAAACTTCAGATTCTACAGTCGATATTCTAAAAGTATGTTATTACTAGACAGGATTGTTTTCTTTTCTACAATCACTGACTATGCCTGTGTATATTTTATTATGATCAGGATCACTTTCTATCAGAGACACCTATCTCTCAATTACTTCATATTTTATTTTCTTAGTTCTTTGAATTCATCATTTCAATTATCATTTGGTTACGTTGCATCTTTCACATATTAACAAATCTATTAAGCCAGAAATACAATCAATATGGTAATTAGTGTTTCTTTGTTTTTTTTTTTTTTTTTAAATATTATTTTATTAGTTGGAGGCCAATCACTTTACAACATTTCAGTGGGTTTTGTCATACATTGACATGAATCAGCCATATAGTTACACGTATTCCCCATCCCGATCCCCCCTCCCACCTCCCTCCCCACCCTTTGGAATCACTGCTTTTATGTAAGACATTATATTTCTAAAAGGTTCATATTAACATGCAGATATAGTATCTTGGAGAAATTATACTTTGTCAATGATTTACTAATCATTTGTTATTTGGATTGGTTATTTTGATTACCTGTCTGTGGTCAAATGGAACATTTGCTGAGAGAAGCAGGGCCATATAGGTTCTGGCTTTGGAATTTTACCCTAGCAAGGGAGGGAAGAATGAAAACATCGTGGTAAAGAATGCTGGGAATTGAGGAGCATTATGTATGCATCAAGATTCCAGAGACAGTTAGGATTTACTATATGAGCTATACTCAAATATTTTACTAAAATCTGTTTTCCATTCTGAATTTACCTGTCTAATACAAAAGCTCAGGACATTGTTTAATACTCTTTGCTAAAGGGCATTTTTTTTCATTTATTTTTATTAGTTGGAGACTAATTACTTTACAATATTGTAGTGGGTTTTTGTCATACATTGACATGAATCAGCCATGGATTTACATGTGTTCCCCATCCCGATCCCCCCTCCCACCTCACTCTCCACCCCATCCCTCTGGGTCTTCCCAGTGCCCCAGGCCCGAGCACTTGTCTCATGCATCCAACCTCGGCTGGTGATCTGTTTCACCCTAGATAATATACATGTTTTGATGCTGTTCTCTTGAAACATCCCACCCTCACCTTCTCCCACAGAGTCCAAAGGTCTGTTCTGTACATCTGTGTCTCTTTTTCTGTTTTGCATATAGGGTTATCATTACCATCTTTCTAAATTCCATATATATGTGTTAGTATGCTGTAATGTTTTTTATCTTTCTGGCTTACTTCACTCTGTATAATGGGCTCCAGTTTCATCCATCTCATTAGAACTGATTCAAATGAATTCTTTTTAATGGCTGAGTGATATTCCATTGTGTATATGTACCACAGCTTCCTTATCCATTCGTCTGCTGATGGGCATCTAGGTTGCTTCCATGTCCTGGCTATTGTAAACAGTGCTGTGATGAACATTGGGGTGCACGTGTCTCTTTCAGATCTGGCTTCCTCGGTGTGTATGCCCAGTAGTGGGATTGCTGGGTCATATGGCAGCAATAGAAGTGCTCTAGGGCATTTGAAAATCATATCTCAACTGCTCAGATGAACGAATAGGGAATGAAGTCCCGAAATTTTTAAGCCATTCCTGAGATTCTTGTGTTTTTTTTTAGAACACAAATCAAAGAGCCTATAAAAACTTAGCCAAAGACACTGAGAACTGAGACCATCATATTTGAGATATTTTCACTCATAAACTGGGTACTTTTCACTGACAAAAGTGAGAGATAGATGTTTTTCTTATAAAGAGAATTTCATTATACCGAGTTTCAAACTATGCCTACTCATAATGATTCTCACTATATATTAAAAAAGAAAACTTTTATGAGAGAAATGAGGAAATAAACTGAGGTCTTACATTAGTATCCTGCCCTCTCTAAGAGGCAAAAGCACTAGAGCAAAGAGTGCCATTTAAAATAAAAATCATCAATGCTAATTATATGCCTTATGGTCATTATGAATAGTTTTATTTTTTTACCCTTCACGATAAGACATTTTTTAATAGCAGTCATTAACTCTTTGCTGATTTCATTGTTCCTGTTTTTTGAAAATTTTAAAGCACCATGGAAAATCAAGTAGTCTTATCTCATATCCTAACAAATGATAATATTTGTTTACATTCACCACTAAAATCATTTTGATGTATAAGGGTCAAGTGTCATTACATTAAAGTAGGGAGATAGACTTAGATCACATAATTTTTAAAGCAATTTGTGCATTCAAATATTGATTGCTTTAGTGCAAAGTTAGTAACCTAATACTGTGGGAAGATGATGAAAATTGAACAAGAATACTATGAATTTGTCTTACCAGAACTTAGTTTAGGGTTTCTCAATCTCAGCACTACTGATATTTTTTTGCCACCTTCTTTCTTGTGGGGGACTATCTTGTGCATTGTAGGATGCTTAGCATTATTTGTGGTGGTTATTCAGGAAATTCTAGTAGCATACCCCCAATTGTGACTATCAGAATTGTTCACAGATATTATTGAATGTCTCCTAGAGGCAATATCTCCCCCAGATGAGAAGCATTGACTTAGCTGATCCATTCTGAACCACCATCCTAATCCTTCCTTCACTATGTCCTCTGCATATTATTTCTTCTGGGTATTTAAATTTATATGTTTTTATCACAATGTTTTTAGGTGGTCTTAGACTGAGTCACACATGACTGTTTTCTCTCTCTATGTGAATAATATGGGTTTTAGATACTTGTTCAGGCGTTAAGTCATGTCCGACTCTTTGCAACCCCCTCAAAAAAAATTGCCCTCTGCTCTTCCCCAGTAGCATATTGGACATCTCCCAACCTGGGACTCATCTTCTGGTGTCAAATCTTTGTGTCTTTTCATTCTGTTCATGGGATTCTCCTGACAAGAATACTGGCGTGGCTTGCCATTCCCTCCTCCAGTGGACAACATTTCATCAGAACTCTCCACTATGATCCGTCCTCTTGAGTGGCCCTGCACAGCTTGGCTCATAGCTTCATTGAGTTACACAAGCCCCTTTGCCACAACAGGGCTGTGATCCATGAAGGGGTACTTAGAAGACTTATTTTATAACTCCTTCATGAAACATAATACAGTGCTTTGTGTAAAATAGGATCATCAAAAATGTTGATTGACATTGCCAACAGCTAGTCTTGGAAAATGTAGTTTATTTCTCTCTGCTTAGTTCGGGGCATTTTACTATTCTGTTTGTTTAATAAAAGAAAAAAAAAAAGATACTTCCTAAAGATGTGACTCAGGCTGTAGTTCTATATAGAAGTTTTAGTTTATGGGGTCTTAAAACAGAAATATACCTTAAATTGATTTCAAAGCCTTTACTGAGAAAACCCTGTGTCCAACTTGCATTTAAAAAAATGAATAAGTGAGGTGTCATGAGATAGGCACTAATCAATTTTTGTCATTTTCATCTCGTAAAAATAAAATAAAATAAAAAATCTTGCTCTGCTTTCTCTACTGATATAGTCTGACCTTATCGTGGATCCTTTAGCCATTTTAAAAGCTTTCAGTGCAAAGGGCTTGACTCACTGTCTGGAGAGTAAAAAGCTGACAAGTTAATCAAGCAGAGTAATGATGTGGTGGCTACAATAAAAAAGGTCAAAATCATGTATTATTTCTTGAGACGTATCTACTGATTTGATGATAATGTCAAGTTCAAATCTTAAAAGGCCATTTAATAAAGTACAAAAAGAATTTTTCTAGGGGCAAAGAAATTTTGACCTCATAAAGTGAAGTCTCTGATCTATTGCAGCTGTTGATTAAAAGTCATTTTATTCATTTGTTAATTCATTCCCTCTTTCATCCATCCATCTATCCATCCTTTGTCCTATCATTCATTCAACATTTTCAGCACGTATTAGACACTTAGCACTGAACTACATACCAGGGAAATTGCATTGAAAACTAAATCATGGTCACTATCTTTGAGCAGCATACTGTCTAGATCCATATTTTGCAATAAATATTTAGAAGAACAGTGCTTCTATAAAATAATAATTATTTACCCAATGTTATTATTTTTGTTTCTGTTCTGAGTTTTCTGTAATAATTTTAAAAAATCTCCATTTTCTAATATGCAAACTAGTTTTTTCACGTGAAGAGATCTTAATGGAAAACATCTTAAAATTGGCCTTGGAAACTGGAAAGGTCAAAAATATCTGGTATACAACTATAAAGTTATAATTTAAATCTGGTGAGACTACTAATTTTGTTGGATGTTGTCTCCCTCGTATAGGGTACAAAATTCACTTAGTATGAATTAGTAAGGAAACAGGACCTTACTGAGACAATCTGGGAAATTAATTTCCCAGAACTGACACATGTGTAGGTGAATATAGGAAAATGGACTTTAAAAGAAATCTACTTTCTTTCTGCAAAGAAGGGCAAAGTTTGTCATTTGTAATTTAAAGTCTGATTTCAAAGATTACTTACACTTCTGAAAGTGGGAAAATGGATAAAATTTTAATCAGTGACAGTTATAATAAGCATACTACTTTACAAAAAATAGTAGAGTGAGATAAATATTAGAAAATATATAGTTCTTTGCGTGAAGACTATTATTCAGTAAGTGTTATCAACTAGCATAGAGCTTGAGGTAAAGACATAATTTTGTCTTTGCATAAGGTCAGTAGTCCACTTCCATTTGTGTATGTTTGTTGAGGTACACAAAAGAAGTTAGCAGATTATTTCAGTGTAATTTTAAGGATAATTAATGCTTCACACAGGTACACGCACAAACTACTAAATTGTTAATATTGTGCTGGCTAAACTTCAAAAGTTCAGAAATTCCTTTCTGATTAGCAATTAGATGAGCCTGATATTGATTAAGAGTTTATCTAAATGGTTTCTTATCTAGAAATGTTGTAAACTTAGAATTTTATTTATATAAAGTGAATTAAAATAGAAAGTTTCCAATTTTATAGCATTCTATAAAAGCTAATGTTTGCAAGCATATTCATTGACAATAGTAAGTGTTTCTGTCACATTAGGCACTTCAAAAATAATACTAAATAAATCATTTCCATTATGCTAGTGCTTATGGTGATTAAAATAAATTTGTCTATCTTCAGTGATATCATAAGGTATACCTGGTTGATAAGTGTCTCATGATTTAATTGTGTTCCTACTTTCTAATTTGTAAAACCACTCCAACTTAAGAGCTCATGGCTCTAAACACTGAACAGTTAAATGCCATATATCATAAGACTTTAAGATAATATAATAAATGACATGAAATTATGAATAATCTTCATATTGGAATATTTAAGTTTTTACCTCTGACTGACAAATGGCCTTACTAAATAAAATGGAAATAAAGCAGATGTTATTATATTCTTTTGATTCTTCCCAAAATATTAGTTTAGTGTTTTAATATTCATATGTGATCATCTTTAGGTATAATCTGTTTTTCTTTAAGATTTCAAATTTATCATATTGTGAATTATACTTGTAGTGATATTTTTGCACCAAAATCAATACATATAGGGTAAGAGAAATAAGACAATGCTGGAATTGTCCTCGAAAAATCTAGGACCTGTTTATTTATAATATATATATTATCATTATAGTGGGCTACAATGTAATGAAAGCTGTACACATCGATTGAGGGTTTACTCTGTGTCAAACACTGCACTTTTATGTATTATCTTTCTTAATGCTCAGAAGAAATCTATGAGGTAGATACCATTTTTATTTCCTTTTCACTTGGAGATGTAAAACACTTAGCCCCAAGTCTCAAAGATAATAAGTGGTAAAGCTGGTTTTGAACTCTTGTTCTGACTTCAAACTTTAAGCTCTTCACTCCTGGGTAACAGGGCCTCTTTGAGAATCTTTTACCTAATGTGGATTGAAAAAGTGTATTGGAGTCTTAAAATTGTTTAGACTCTAAGTCCAGAAGGAAACTTCGTTAGCTGGTCGGTCATTACTAACACTACTCATGAACATTCTAAGTTGAGGCAGTATGATCTTGTGGAAGGGAACAAAACAAATGTTCATCAAAGTCTCTGGTTTTCTTCTCCTTTTGGGCACTTTCCTCCTTTAAGTTGGACACAGTCATATGACTTGCTTTATCCAATGGGATGAAAGAAGTGACCTGTGCCATTTCTGGTTAGAAGTATCTAAGGACTGGTGTGATTTTCTTCATGTTCTCTTTCTTTGCCATAGTAATTCTGGAAGCATGTATTTATTGTATTGAAGATGAGGAAGATAGACCAAAGCAGCCTGGAATATTAAATGGCTAAATAGATGTCATATACCCTGGAGATTCTCCCCAACTCAGAGTGGATTTTTTGTGTGTGAGAAATAAACTGTTGATGTGTTAA
The DNA here is from genome assembly GCF_963930625.1 of Muntiacus reevesi. NCBI lineage: Eukaryota > Metazoa > Chordata > Mammalia > Artiodactyla > Cervidae > Muntiacus > Muntiacus reevesi. The sequence continues at coordinate 125,207,923 of NC_089271.1, read as the reverse complement.
GCTACTGAGATGCTGGTTCACAGTCTAAACTCATCTAATCAGATTGAAAGATATACATACCATATGATGCTAATTTTCAAGAGCAGTAAGGGCAAGCCTTTGACTTCTATGTGTCTTAGTTTTTTTCATTTTAAAATGATGATTTCTAGTCTATGCCTTCTTCCTGAGATTTTGGGGACAAATCATATGATCACATGAGAAAACATATATGAAAGCCCTCTATAAACTGCAAGGCAATATTACTATTAAAGTCGGAATCATAGTTTCTCTTCACCTTCATTATTTAGTGAGCAATGTTCAGTGATGTTGCTGATTTTTCAAAAAGAAGGGTTAGAAGACAAAAGGTAATTTTTGGATTGGAATCAAAGTGTTATTCCAATGTACACATTGATGCATTTCAGGAGAAAAAATAGTTGCTTAATACAACATAGAGAATAATAGGATATGCTCAACTGTGATGGTTATCATTGTTATTGTTGAGTTGCCAAGTTGTCTGACTGTTTTGTGACCACCTTGGACTGTGGTCCACCAGGCACCTTCTGTCCATGGGATTTCCCAGGCAAGAATACTGGAGTGGGCTGCTGCTTCCTTCTCCAGTGGGTCTTCCTGACCAAAGGATCAAACCCATGTTTACTGCATTGGCAGGAAGGTTCTTCACCACTGAGCCACCAGGGAAGCTCCTCAACTGTGATAAAAATTGGAAAAGGATTTAAAAGTGGAACCTATAAAAAACAAAATCCAAGGATGACTACAGTGAGAAATATTTGTTTCAAAAACTGTCATATTTTTTAAATAGCTAGAGCTAAATAAATGCATGAGACTTTTAGTAACTTTCACAATGTGTTCAGCATTTATGAGATTTCATATTAGTTCCCATTGTCAAGGACATCAAATTCACACTTTAAGTTACTGCTGATAGCAAAAGGACCAGTATTGGCAGAAACTGTAATGAAGTTTCATTTCAGAAACTGAAATGAAGAGACAGGAGTTAAATTTCAGTCTATGTTTCTCTGAGCTACCTTCCACCAGTATGAGGCACATAAAAACATCTCCTAATAAAGACAAAAATGGTCTTTAATGATTTATTCCCCATAAACCTCTGAAGTGTCACTATGAACCTGATATGATGTATAATCAAGATAAATCACAAGCTCTATACTTTGAATTTCTATAGGTGAGCATCATATATTTAGTCTCCTGATGCAATCTCTTCTATTGAGGAATAAAAATATCTTAAATATGTAATTCTCAAAGTTCCAAATAAAATATATGGATACTTCTACCTCCCAGAAGTGGAGATTACTCCCTTCACCCCTCCTCATATGAAATGGAAATAGTGACTTGTTTCACAGGAATAGAATACAGAAAGTGAGAAATGCTGACATTATAGTAGAACAACCTAGCAAATATTCCCTAAAAAATGATTTGTGTTACTATCACGAATGATATCATTTAGATATCATGCACCACATGTTATGATGGCATGAGAAGAGCACTTTACCTCTGTGGTATCCTACCAAATTCATAATCCCAGTCTAATCTTGAATAAAGAAAACATTTGAAATAACCAAATAGGGATTCATGCTACAAAATGCATCACTAGTTCGCCTCAAAACTGTCAAAGTCATGAAGAACAAGGAAAGAATCTGAGAAACTCTGAAACTATTTAAAATAGTTTGAGAGGATAAGTGTTAATTCTTATCTAAATGTTTGATAGAAATTGCCTGTGAAGCCATCTTGTCCTGGACTTTTGTTAGCTGGAAGTTGTTACATCACAGTTTCAATTTCAGTACTTGTGATTTGTCTGTTCCTATTTTCTTTTTCTTCCTGGTTCAGTCTTGGAAGGTTGTACCTTTTAAAGAATTTATCTCTTCTAGGTTGTCCATTTTACTGGTGTATAAGTGTTTGTAGTAGTCTCTTATGATCTTCTGTATTTCTGTGGTGTCAGTTGCAACTTCTACTTTTTCATTTCTAGTTATATTGATTTGATCATTTATCCTTTTTGTTTTTTTAATGAGTCTGGTTAGAGGTTTATCAATTTTGTTTATCTTTCCAAAGAATCAGATTTCAGATCTGTTCATTTTTGCAAATGTTTACTTTGTCTCTATTTCATTTATTTCTGCTCTGATTTTTATGATTTCTTTCATTCTATTAACATTGGTTTTTGTTTGTTCCTTTTCTAATTGCTTTTGGTATAAGGTTAGGTTGTTTATTTGAGATTTTTCTTGTTTCTTGAGACATGATTGTATTGTTATAAACTTCCCTTTCAGAACTGCTTTTGCTGAGTTCCAAAGGTATTGGATCATCATCCTATTGTTTTCATTTGTCTCTAGGTGTTCTTTGATTTCTTTGGTAATTCATTGGTTGTGTAGTAACATATTGTTTAGCCTCCCACACGCTGGTATTTCTTCAGTTGTTTTTTTTTTTTTTTTATTGTAGTTGACTTTAAATCTTATAGCATTGTGGTTGGAAAATATGCTTGATAATATTTCAATTTTCTTAAATTTACTGAGGTTTGCTTTGTGGCCCAACATGTGATCTATCCTGGAGAATGTTCCATGTGCACTTAGAAAAATGTGTACTCTTCTGCTTTCATATGGAATGTTATATAGGTATCAATTAAGTCCATCTGTTCTAATGTGTCATTTAAGATCTGTGTTTCCTTGTTGATTTTCTGTCTGAGGTGTTAAAGTCCTTCACTATTATTTGTTGCCGCTGATTTCTTCTTTTATGTCTATTAGTATTTGCCTTATATATTGAGGTACTCCTGTGTTGGGTGCATATATAACATTTTATATCTTCTTGGATTGATCCCTTGATTGTTACGTAGTGTCCTTCTTAGTCTCCTGCAGTTTTCTTTATTTTAAAGTCTATTTTGTCTGATATGAGTATTTCTACTCAAGATTTCTTTCAAATTCCATTTGCATGGAATATCCTTTTTCCCTTCACTCACTTTCAATCTGCGTTAATCCCTAGATCTGAAATGGGTCTCTTGTAGATAGCATATACATGGGTCTTGTGTTTGTATTCATTCAGCCAGTCTACGTATTTTGGGTTGATCATTTAATCCACTTGCATTTAAGTTGATTATCCATATGAATTTTCTTATTGTCATTTTATTAACTGTTTAGGATTTGATTTTGTAGGTCTTTTTTCTTCCCTTCCTTATTGCTCTCTTTCATGATTTGATGACTGTCTTTAGTGTTGAATTTGGATTCATTTTTCTTTTTTTGCATGTACGCCCATTGTAGATTTTTGGTTTGATGTTACCATGAGTTTTTCATATAACAGTCTATGTTTATGACACACACACCAGATTATTTTAAATTGCTGGTCTCTTAGTTTCAAATGCATTTCTAACATCCTGTATTTGTACTGTCCTTGTGATTGCTGGTTTTGATATTATATTTATGTGTAGATGATGTCCTACCTTTACTATGTGTTTGCCTTTACTGGTGAGCTTTCCTGTTTGTTATTTCCTTGTTACTAGTCATGCCCTTTTCTTTTCCACCTAGGGAAGTTCCTTTAGAATTTGTTGTAAAGCTGGTTTGGTGGTGCTGAATTCTGTTAATTTTGCTTGCCTTTAAAGCTTTTTATTTCTTCATGGAATATGAATTGGACCCTTGATAGGTAGAGTACTCTTGGTTGTTGTTTTTTCCCTTTCATCACTTTAAATATATCCCTTCTGGTCTGCAGAGTTTCTGCTGAGAATTCAGCTGATAACTGTATGAGAATTCCCTTGAATGTTCTTTGCTGTTTTTCCCTCATTGTTTTTAATATTTTAACTTTGTCTTTAATTTTTCTCAATTTGATTAATAGATGTCTTGGAGTGTTCTTCCTTGAGTTTATCCTATATAGGATTCATTAAGATTAATGGACTTGAGTCAGCATTGCCTTTCCCATGTTAGAGAAGTTTTTAGCTATTATCTCTTCAGATATTTTATCAGACCCTTTCTCTCTCTTATCTCCATTTCACTTAGTTGCTCTTGTGGGGTTTTAAATTGTTCTTTCAGCTGGAACATATTTCTCTGCCATCTTATTTTGTCTAGCTTTCTGTGTTTGTGTTCTTCATTTCTCAGGCTGCAGGGTCATAATTGCTCTTGCTTCTAGTGTCTGCCGTCTGGTAGGTGTGATTGGTCTAGGGGATTGTTCAGTGGGAGGAACTTGTGCCTGTCCAGTGGAGGGTGGAGCTGGGTCTTGTTCCTCTGGTGAGCAGGGCCATGTCAAGGGATATGTGTAGAGGCAGCTATGTGCTCAGAAGGACTTTAGGCAGCTTGTCTCCTAATGTGTGAGTCTGTGTTCTCACACTGTTGGTTGTTTGACCTGAGACATCTCAGCACTGGAATCTGCAGACTGTAGGGTGTGGCCAGATCTAGTTGCCAAAATGAGGGTCCCTGGGAGAGCTTGCACTAATGAGTATTCTCCAGTGGCTCTGCCACCAATGTCCTTACTCCTACAATGAGCCACAGCCGAACCCCATCTCCCCAGGAAACTCCCTAAAACCTGCAATTAGGTCTGGCCTAGACTCCTATGGAGTCACCACTTTTCCCTCAGTCCCAGTGCACATGAACACTTGTGTGAACTCTCCAAAAATGGAGTAGATTTTCCCCCAGTCCTATGCAGCTCTTGCATTCAAGCCCCGCTGGCCTTCAATGCCAAATGCTGTGAGGGCTCCTCCATTTTGTTCTATTTAGGACTTAAAATGATTAGATGGGGCCCACCCACATAATGGAGGGCAATATGGAAAGGCAATATGTTTTATTCAGTATACCAGTTCAGATGTTAATCTCATCCAGAAACACCCTCACAGACACACAATAAATAATGTTTGACTAAATGTCTGGACACCATTACCTAGTCAAGATGGCTTATAAAATATCTTCATATCTCCACACTAACTTTTCAAGTTTCCTATACATCTAAAATTATGACCAAATAAAAATGCATCTAAAAATATCTATCTAGAATGTTTGATGTGTGGTTATTCAGGAACCAAACTGAACAGCAGCTATAAATGCCTTTTTGGTGGGGCTTTGGTACAAATTAGTGATAACTGCACACAAATCACTGTAAGTTCCTCCAGGTGAATACTTGATGGTCTCCTTCTCTGTATCTCTAGCACCTACCACAGTCCTTGGCAAATGTTTTTTGAATGAATAAGCATTGATATGTCATGATAAAATGTTTCAAACTGTATTTTTATGGAAATAGGCCAGGAAACCTCTCCAAGTTTTCTCACAGATTAAAAAAAAATTCTCAGGTGAGGCTCTTAGAAAGGTTAAAAAACATACCCTCTGTATATCAAGTGCAATAATGGAGAAGCAAGTAGCTACAAATCACTTGTGGGGGTCTCCCAACATACAAAACCTATTCAAGCTGTGCTCCCATGTCTTATTATGTAAGCAAGGGCCTTTTCAGTGAATGATTACAACCTTGTATTTATTCACTATCCATTTTTATTTTCTAATGTAATTGCTGTTCCAAGTTGTAAATTTGAACGTTCTTATTTGGATCTTTCAAAGCATACAACCTAGAATCCTGTGGATGTATGATTATCCATGTTACTGCAGGATCTTATCAAAAATATATTCTTTAACATTCTCACATTTGAGTTCATAGGTGTATATGCATGAAGTATGTACATTGAGATTAAAATGTGCAAGAATATTCAGCTTCTCTCTTGCTTTAATCTGAAACCAAAAATAAGCATTAAATGAACATTTATAAGAAATACAGAATGTGTACTCTTAAGCCCAGAGTTTAAGGAATATATAGCATGAATTGTTTCAATGTTTTCCTATGATTTTATCTTAATTTGAAATAGTTTTAAATGTGCAAAATCAACACCTTTAATACAAAGTAATTTTGGGAACCATCTGGTGATGTCCATGTGTAGAGTCATCTCTTGTGTTGTTGGAAGAGGGTGTTTGCTACGACCAGTGTGTTCTCTTGGAAAAATTCTGTTAGCCTTTGCCCTGCTTCATTTTGTATTCCAAGACCAAACTTGCCTGTTATTCCAGGTATCTCTTGACTTCCTACTTTGGCATTCCAGTCCGCAGTGATGAAAAGGACATCTTTTGATGTTAGCTTTAGAAGGTCTTGTAGGTCTTCATAGAAATGTTCAACTTCAGCTTCTTCAGCATTAGTGATTGTGGCACAGACTTGCATTACTGTGATATTGAATGGTTTGCCTTTGAAACGAACAGAGATCATTCTGTCGTTTTTGAGATTGGACCCAAGTACTGCATTTCAGACTCTTTTGTTGACTATGAGAGTGACTCCATTTCTTCTAAGGGATTCTTGTTCACAGAAGTAGATATAATGGTCATCTGAATTAAATTCACCCATTCTAGTCCATTTTAGTTCACTGATTCCTAAAATGTCAATGTTAACTCTTGCCATCTCCTGTTTGACCACTTCCAATTTACCTTGATTCATGGACCTAACATTCTAGGTTCCTATGCAATATTGTTTTTTACAGCATTGGACTTAACTTTCACCACCAAACACACCCACAACTTGGTGTTGTTTCCAGTTTCACTCAGCCTCTTAATTCCTTCTGGAGCTATTTCTTAACTCTTCTCCAGTAGCATATTGGGCACCTACTGACCTGTGGAGAAAGACGGACTTTTTTTCTTTTTCTTTTTTTAGAAAATCTTTTTGCCTTTTCATACTGTTCAAGAGGAGAGTGAAAAAGCTGGCTTAAAGCTCAACATTCAAAAAATGAAGATCATGGCATCTGGTCCCATCACTTTATGGCAAATAGATGGGGAAACAATGGAAACAGTGAAAGACTTTATTTTCTTGGACTCCAAAGTCACTGCAGATGACTGCAGCCATTAAATTAAAAGACACTTGCTCCTTGGAAAAAGCTATGACAAACCTAGACCTCACATTAAAAAGCAGAGGCATTACTTTGCAAACAAATGTTTATATAATTAAAGCTATCGTTTTTCCAATAGCCAGGCATGGATGTGGAAGTTGGACCATAAAGAAGGCTAAACACTGAAGAATTGATGCTTTTGAACTGTGGTGTTGGAGAAGACTCTTGAGAGTCCCTTGGACTGCAAGGAGATCAAACCAGTCAATCCTAAAGGAAACCAATCCTGAATATTCATTGGAAGGACTGATGCTGAAGCTGAAGCTCCAATATTTTGGTCACCTGATGCAAAGAGCTGACTCATTAGAAAAGACCCTGATACTGGTAAAGATTGAAGGCAGGAGGAGAAGGGGACAACAGAGAAAGAGATGATTGGATGACATCACTGACTCGATGGACATGAGTTTGGAGAAGCGTCGGGAGATGGTGAAGGTGAGGGAAACCTGGCGTTCTGCAGTCCATGGGATGGCAAACAGTCAAAGATGACTGAGCAACTGAACAACAACAACAAATTTTTCAGAATACATTGTTTAAAGTTTTTATTTAGGAAGTTGATCTACATTTAAGTTTTTGAAATAAATTGAGGTTGGAGCAATGGAGGAAAAGGAAGGAGGCTGAGAAGAAGCTCAGTAGTTGTAGGAACTATGTATCAAGTTGAGAGGAAAGAGGGCAGGATACAGGTGAGTAGTGTAATATTCACTGAGTTTTAACATAGAAAATAAATAAAAACTCACCCCACCACTCTTTTGGAAATAGTTTTCAAGATAAGGGCAGAAAACTGCAGACAATTCACCAAAGTTGAAAAGAATGGATATCCTTGCAATTTACCCATTTAATTACACTGATGAAGAATCTCTTATGGTCATCATCATAACAAGGGCTGCTTAGTCTTTCACCCATATGTGAAGTGGTAGACAGAAATTCTTACAGGGACCAGAGCGCAATTTGGCTATGGAAGAAGACCTCCCTCCTACTCCAGTCACATTTTAGACAATTCAGATGACCTCATCACCATGTGATGGTTAACTTTGTGTCAAGCTTGACTCAGTTCAGTTCAGTCGCTCAGTCATATCTTACTCTTTGCCATCCCATGGACTGCAGCATGCCAGGCTTCCCTGTCCATCACCAGCTCCTGGAGCTTGCCTAAACTTATGTCCATTGAGTCAGTGATGCCATCCAACCATCTCGTCCTCTGTCATCCCCTTCTCCTCCTGCCTTCAATCTCTCCCAGCATCAGAGTCTTTTCTAATAAGTTGACTCTTCGCATGGTGGCCAAAATATTGGAGTTTCAGCTTCAGCATCAGTCCTTGCAATGAATATTCAGGACTGATTTCCTTTAGGATTGACTGGTTTGATTTCCTTGCATTCCAAGGGACTTTTCCAACACCACAGTTCAAAAACATCAATTCTTCAGTGCTCAACTTTCTTTATAGTCCAACTCTCACACCCATACATGACTACTGGAAAAACCATAGCTTTGACTAGACAAACATTTTCCATCAAAATAACATCACTGCTTCTTGTCAACTAGACTAGGGCCAGTTATTTAACCAAGCACTAATCTAGGTGTTGCTGTGAAGGTAATTCTTCCATGGATTAACATCTATAATCATTGTCTTATTACCTTTAACAGGGTGAATAGGCCTTATCCACTCAGTTTAAGGCTGTAAGAGCAAAAATTGAGGTTTCCAAAAGAGAAAGAAATTCTGCCTCAAGATTGCAAAATTAATGCTTGCCTGAGTTTTCAATCTATTAGACTGCCTAACAGCTTTCATACTTATCTTCTCTCACAATTGTGTGAGCCACTTCCTTAGACATAAATCATATATATGCATGTATATGCATATGTGTGTGCATGCGCGCAAATTTGCTTCCATTGTGTTTGATTCTTTGCAACACTATGGACTGTATCCCACCAGGCTCCTCTGTCCATGGAATTCTCCAGGCAAGAATACTGGAGTGGGTTGCCATTTCCTTCTCCAGGCGATCTTTCTTACCCAGGGATCAAACCTGGGTCTCATGTCTCCTGTATTGGCAGGTGAATTCTTTACCACTAGCGCCACTTGGGAAGCCCATTCATATTCTTGTTAGTTTAGTTTCTTTGGAGAATCCTTACTGATATGCCATTCTTATCCCAAGGTTTTTAAATAAAATTAAAACTAAGTAGATAATAATGAGAATAATGGGGACAAGCAGTCAAATTACACGTAATACTTTTCTCTTTATACTCTTCACCCTTGTCATCAATGTGGTGGATAACTGGTCAGTGAAATTAGGAAAGTTATTTTCAAAAGAGCATGAAGTAGAAAAATCTTAATTTAATATTAAGTTTCTAGTTAGAATGATTGATAGAAGTGTTTCACAATTAGTTAGAATTGGTTAGTGTTTTGAAATGCCTTACTTTTGAAAGTTGAGTGCTTTCCAAAGGGGAAAATATAAATTCTCTAGAAATTCTTAAATATTTTCAAGATACATATATTTTCAATGTAATTATCTATACCATGTATAGCCAAATTGACAATAACAGTCACTGTAATGATGAGTATGTGGCTATTCAGCACTCGGGATGTGAGCAGCATGATGGAAAAACTAAATTTTATGCATTTTTGATTAGTTAAAATCTTAACATAAAAGACACATGTGACTAGTGGCTACCACACTGAATGGTGTAGACTTTATTATGTATATTTCAAATTGTGCTTAAGTTTAAGTAAAAAATAACTATTTGCATGGTAACTGCAAACTGAATAATATAATTATGTAATTTAATCTATTTCTTGGGGCTTCCTTAGTATCTCAGCTAGTAAAGTATACGCCTGCAATGCAGGAGACCCTGGTTCGATTCTGGGTCGGGAAGATCCCCTGGAGGAAGGCATTGCTCCCCACTCCAGTATTCTTGCCTGGAGAATCCCCGCAGACAGAGGTGCCTGGTGGGCTACAGTCTATAAGGGTCTCGAAGAGTTGGACACGACTAAGTGACTAAGCATAGCACAACAATTTCTTAGGTCTTCCCTGGTGGCTCAGTGGTAAAGGATCTGCCTGCCAATGCAGGAAACCAAGGTTTCATCCCTGGATCAGGAAGATCCTCTGGAGAAAGAAATGGCAACCTACTCCAGTATTCTTGCCTGGGAAATCCCATGGACAGAGGAGCATGGTGGTCTACAGTCTATGGGGTCACAAAAGAGTCGGACAGAACTTAGCAACTAAACAACAGTCTCTTTCTTGTGTTTCTTTAAATGTAAATTTCCATGATTATGTCTCTGAATATAGAATGAGGTACGGGTATCATTTTAAATAAGACTTCATTCAAATGTGAATATTTTAAATGTACTTTTAGTGGTAAGAAGTAGATTTTATCATTTAATAATTTTACATTGCTGGTGTCTCTTGTCATCGATTTATGGTATGGTCACCCTATAGAGTATCTCTTTGAGGTATATATATAAGGTTAGTTTTTTTAGTTTGAGTTGAGTAGAACTTTTATTTTGAGTAACTTTTTATGCCTGATATAATATCCATCTAAAATTAAAAAGTGTATCTTGTCACTATATCTAGTGTTTACAAAGAATTATGATATGCATAACAGTTTCAAGGCTAAGTATCATTTTCATAGATTTTTTTGGAACTATTTAGTACAAAATAATGAACCTTTATTTATGCTAGATAGCCACTTCATGGCAAATAGATGGGGAAAAAGTGGAAACAGTGACAGATTTTATTTTCTTGGACTCCAAAATCACTGTATATGGTGACTGCAGCCCCAAAATTAAAAGATGCTAAATGAGGCTTGTTCCTTGGAAGGAAAAGCCATGACAAACATACAGTGCATTAAAAAGCAGAGACATTACTTTGCAAACAAAGGTCCATATAGTAAAAGCTGTGTTTTTTTTTTTCCAGTAGTCATGTATGGGTGTGAGAGTTGGACCATAAGGAAGGCTGAGTGCTGAAGAATTGATGCTTTTTGAACTTTGGTGTTGAAGAAGACTCTTGAGAGTCCCTCATACAGCAAGGAGATCAAACTAGTCAATCCTAAGTGAAATCAACCCTGAATATTCATTGGAAGGACCGAAGCTGAAGCTGAAGCTCCAATACATTGGTCTCCTGCTGAGAAGAGCCGATTCATTGGAAAAGACCCTGATGCTGAAAAGATTGAGGGCAAGAGGAGAAGGGGGCAACAGAAGAAGAAATAGTTGGATGGCATCACTGACTTGATGGACATGAGTTTGAGGAAACTCTGGGAGATGGAAAAGGACAGAGAAGCCTGACTTCCTGCAGTCCATGGGGTCACAAATAGTCGGACACAATTTAGCAACTGAACAGCAAAACAAGGTGGTTTAAGCATGTTGAGTCACTCAAACTGAGTGATATTACTCTTTTGCTAAGGAGAGAAAGGCAGTCTCGAGAGCAACTTCTTACAAGATATGCTTTGTGCCTTGAGGTCAATCATAAACTCTCTCCTTTCATATATTCTCATTTGGAAGTGTGTCTCCCAGGTTAACCATATTGCCACAGTGGGGATGTTGAACATTTATAAAGAAATAGCTCCCCTCCACCCCAGAAAACTTGTTTGTATAAGTGCAACTGCAAATTAATTATAGAGGAACATATACACAAAATACTTTGAACTAACACCAAAGCCACAGCTGTGTATATGCCTTGGGATTTGCATTTAAGAATAAGGTACCTATTTTGAGCAAACTTCTGGTATGAAAGATTTGGACAACTATGCATGAATTAATTGGTTTAATGGACTCTTGCAGAATTTCTGAGATGTTTGGTGGCTGCAAATATCATGCTTTCTCAACTTGTTTGTTAGCCCAAGCTACACATTTTGAATAATCAAACAGAGTTTCTTGAGATTTCCTGAAACATTCCTGAAGAGAATTTTAAGAATTTGAGGTCATTTATAAGTCTCCCTAGAACAATTCAGTCTGCTTTCTAACTCTTATAACGTCTTTCAGCTTAGTTTCATTCAACATTGATTGAATATATTTTGTATGTTCAGGGGAAAAGATAAAACATAATAAAATAATAAAGATAAAAAATAACATGTACTTTTAGCAGTTGCCTGCATCTCTGACCTAACTACCTTCAGTAGACTAACACGAGCTCTTTGAAGGCAATGACTGGATCCATTATTTAATGGATAACCTGGTTCATCCATAAACTGCAATGTTTTTTTGACAAAGGAAGGCTGAAAGTAAATGCATCATTTGATGATAATCATAAGATTTTCTTGGCTAAATGTATAAGACTTCATTGGTATCAGTTCACCATATGGAACGGAAATTAACCTTGTCCTTTTTTAGATTCAGCTCCTGTGGCTTCATATACAGTTATCACTGAATAAAAAAAATTCAGAATTATACTTTTGTTATTAATTTTTGTTTGGGAAAAATCACATCATAAAACCTACCTTTCTATGTACCATTTCTTCTTTCCATTTTGTGGGACAAGAAGGGTTGAGTTAATGATACTGTTGTGACTAGATAAACTAGATAAATAATGTTCTTCACTTTATTTCAAATGACCCTTCAAATGTCTGCTTTGGGAATGAAACTCATCATTCTGTAAGAGTAATACCAGAAACATTTTTTAAAGTTGCAAACAAAGTTCCCCTGGTATGAGATTTTTTTAATCTTTGACATTAAACCTAAAACCCATCTGTGTTGAAAATTAATTTTTTGCTTTGGGGTATATTATATTTACATATTTTCTTTTTATTTCACAACATTTAATCTAGTGAGAAAATAACTTCATGGGCCAAGAGCAGAATCTAACTCACGTTAGCACAAGGTAGGGTAACCGTGGCAAGGTATAACCACAACTGAGAATATTATTTGTGATAGTAATAATTTAAAAAGCACAGAATACATGGTGATTTCTTCATAGTTTTCAGGGTTTATCATCTATAGGGAACTTAATAAAATACTTTGAAATTTAATGAAAATAAACTATGCCTATAATTGTGTATTCAAAACCTTTTCAGTAGTCAGCTCTATAACTCTCAAGCTGGTCAGAAAAGCAATGTCTATGATTCTGCTTTTTATCTGAGTTGAATAAAGTTACAATGAATAATGCTTATCTGTTCTCTATTTCTTTTGTGGTATTGTCACAAACCTGTGGTTTTCAGCAGAAAGTGCCCTTGTCCCTGAAGGGATTTTTTTTTTTTTTTTTTTTGGACATTTTCTGAAGTAATTTTTAGTTGTCATTTTTGAAGACGGAGTTGCTACTGGCATCTACTAGGCAGAGATTAAGGATGCTGATAAACATCTTAAAATGTACAGGACATCCCCACAGAACAAAGAATTGTCTGGTGCAAAATGTCAATAGTGCTAAGGGTGAGAAAAGAAAGAGAAAGAGGGAAAGAAAGGTTCAATGCAGAAAACCTCATCCAAAAGGAAATTGAAAGTGAAAGTGTTAATCAATCAATCATGTCCAACTCTTTGTGACCCCATAGACTATAGATTGCCAGGTTCCTCTGTCCATGGAATTCTCCAAGCAAGAATACTTGTGTGGGTTGCCATTTCCTTCTCCAGGGGATCTTCCCAACCCAAGTATTGAACCTGGGTTTCCAGCACTGCAGGCAGATTATTTACCACCTGAGCCACCAAGGAAGCTTGGAAATTGAGCTTATGTCAAATAATTATACCACATACATCTGTATTCAAGTGCTACGTCTTCTCATAACTGACCCATAGGCTTGTTTATCCAAAATGATAAAAGTGCTAATTATTTCTACAATGTCATTTTGTGATGTACATACATATGAAGTCAACACATTGTACAACTTAAATTTATACAATATGTATGTCAAACATTTTTCAAAATAAGGTCAAAATAAATATTAACTAAAAAGTATAAAGAAAAATTAGAGAAAATAAATTTCTTTTTAAGAAATTAAAAGGAAACCCAAATCTGTCATCCAATTGAAACACATGAAACATGAGCCCAGAAGAATATAGAGCTGTTTGAAACTCTTGATATGTGACATCTATACATCTATTGGCTAAGGATGATTTGTATCATGATGATTATGAAGGAAAGGTTAAAATAGATGCTTTGTATTTAGCTTTTTACTTCAAAGGCCACAGAAAGAGCATAGGCTATATTTAATCTCTTTCAAATTCTAACTAAGTCATTAATTAGTTATGTGATTATAGGGAACTTACTTACCTGGCTAAACCTCAAATTCCTCATCTGTAAAATGGGATACTGATAATTGCTGAATAGAGTCATTGTAGGGCTTCCCTGGTAGCTCAGCTGGTAAAGAATCCAACTGCAATGTAGGAGACCCCAGTTCAATTCCTGGGTCAGGAAGATCCCCTTCAGAAAGGACAGACTACCCCTTCCAGTATTCTTGGGCTTCTCTGGTGGCCTAGATGGTAAAAAATCTACTTGCAATGCAGGAGACCTGAGTTTGATCCCTGGGTTGGGAAAATTCTCCTGGAGGAGGGCATGGCAACCCACTCCAGTATTCTTGCTTGGAGAATCCTCATGGACAGAGGAGCCTGGTGGGCTACAGTTCATGGGGTCACAGAGAGTCAGACACGACTGAGCAACTAAGCACAGCACAGCACAGAGTCTTTGTAAAGATTAAATGAAATAACAAGTGTAGAAGCAGCAAAAGAATACTTGCACATATTTATAATATTTTAAACTTTATTATATGTTTCACTGACTGGAAGTTCATATATATAGAACATAGTAAATTAATTAGTATAATATAATAATATATTAACTAGAATATATGACTAATGAATACCCACTATCCTACACTGTGCCAGAAACAGTTATTTCTCTCAATGGAGAGATTGAGGTATTTGTAGATCTACTATAGGCAGCATTTTAGGCTGGATAGAAGAGTTCAGTGTGAACATCTTAATGATATAATTTCCCTATATATGAAATAAACTCAAAATGGATGATGATTTTAAAAGTGAAAACATCAGTACTGTCTTCTTTCTCAGTGTCTCATTGTCTTCTTTTGAACCTAGGATGAAACTCTTGTGATTTCTGAAAGCATGAAATCTAGATTTATTCCGTGCATAGAAAGTAGACAAAACATGAATTAACTACTTTTTACTGTGATGTATTGTTAAGGATTTTCATCACCTAATGTAGAATTACATAATATTATAAATAGCTTTGTGAAGATTTAGAAAAATTAATAGATTAGATATCTCTTACAGAATGATTGAAGGAAGTAGGAGTCTGTAAAACATAATCCACCTTTTTCAAATCAGTGTAATAGAGGCAACTATGAGTCTCTCTTTCCTAGTATGACCATCCGTACAAATGTTTTAGCCACGGAAAAGCTATTAATGAGCTTTGTTATAGTAGCCCAAATGGACTAAGAAATATTTTCAAATTACAGTGACATTAATGAACATTAGAAGTCACAATATGTGAAAAGTTACTTAAAATTGAAAATGTCTATGTAATAGTGATAATGATAATAACAATAATAAATATTAAATCAGTAGCATAGCTCATATTCAGCCACAGCCACCACTTTAGTTATGGGAAGGAAGCAATTGCCCTGCATTTGACCATCACACTGAAAAAAAATGAAGTGTTACAGCTACAGTTAGCTAAGCTACATCATTAGATTAGCTTTCAAGTGCTGATTACTGTAAAATGCTTTCAAGAACATTGAATAGGGATGTAGTTGTTAAACTAAAAATGAAGAATTGACAGAATTAAAGCTGCTTGATCTTTGAAGTTTCTAAAATCTCTCAAAATTCTTGTACATGTGAAAGAAAAAATGAAAAGCCTGAGCAACAGAATAGCCTTTATGCAAAAATTCTATATCATGTTGATATACATACTACTATATATAAAGTAGATAGCCAACAAGGACCTAACTGTATGGCACAGGGAACTATACTCAATATTTTGTAATACACTATTATGGAAAAGAATCTGAAAAACAATATAACTGAATCACTGTGCTGTACACTTGAAACTAACATGACAATGTAGGTCAGCTATATTTCAATAAATAAACAGAAATTCAGTTCAGTTCAGTTGCTCAGTCATGTCAGACTCTTTGCGACCCCATGGACTGCAGCAGGCCAGGCTTCCCTGTCCATCACCAACTCCCAGAGCTTGCTCAAACTCATGTCCACTGAGTCAGTGATGCCATCCAACCATCTCATCCTCCGTTCTCCCATTCTCCCCCTGCCTTCAATCTTTCCCAGCATCAGGGTCTTTTCCAGTGAATCAGTTTTTTGCATCTGGTGGCCAAAGTATGGGAGCTTCAGCTTCAATTATCAGTCCTTCCAATGAATATTCAGGACTGATTTCTTTTACGATTGACTGGTTTGATCTCCTTACAGTCCAAGGGACTCTCAAGAGTCTTCTCCAATACCATAGTTCAAAAGCATCAATACTTTGGTGCTCAGCTTTCTTTATAGTCCAACTCTCACACCCATACATGACTATGGGAAAAAAACCACAGCTTTGATCGGATGGACCTTTGTCAGCAAAGTAATGTCTCTGCTTTTTAACATGCTGTCTAGTTTGGTCATAGCTTTTTTTCCAAGGAGCAAGCATCTTTTAATTTCATGGCTGCAGTCACCATCTGCAGTGATTTTGGAGCCCAAGAAAATAAAGTCTGTCACTGTTTCCATTGTTTTCCCATCTATTTGCCATGAAGTTATGGGACTGTATGCCAAGATCTTAATTTTTTGAATGTTGAATTTTAAGCTAGCTTTTTTACTCTCCTCTTTTACTTTCAAATTACCTAGCCAAAAAAAAAAAATGTTGAAATGTTTTGTGTTAGTAAAATTTGATTTTAAAAATATGCTTTAATATTTTATGCAATTGGGAAGTGGATACTATTGGTCCTAGATCAAGCATATACTTAATAAAGGCATTGTACTGTTTAAATCAGAAGAGGCTTTTGTGCTTACTCTTGCTCTCTTGATCTCTATTTAGCGTAGGAACCAGGAAGCACAATTTTCTCTCTAGAGGCTATAATTTTTTGTAGAGATATTTCACCTACATAGTTCCTTTATGTTAACAGGATCCATGCATTGTTGAAGTTATAGATGTGCATAATGAGAGAGCATGACCTATGCTGTCTATTTCTTCTGCTAAATGCCTATGATATTGTATCTGCCATGAATATAATGGAAAAAATATACAACTCTGTGGGCTGAAGCTGATCTTTAAGTATGTACCATGGATTTAATTTACCTGCAGTTTCCAATTTGCAAAGATATAAAAGCAGCTCTTAGTGACATAGATAATATTTAGAAAAACACATATTTGTTGCATTATCCAGATTGTTAAAATTACACTTGGTCAAGCCTTAAATACAGTACAAAATTTTAACTCCAAGTGGAGGAGAATAGCAAAACTGTTTATCTTAGGAAGTAATTTACCTCTCTTTTGTTTCTTTAAAAGTCAGAGAAGTTTGAGGACTAGAGAATATTTAACTTAACTAGTTTTTATCACATTTTCTTTGGACCTTTTCTCAGAAAAGCAAATGATCTCAATATGTTAAAAATACAGAATTTAATTCCAGAATGATTTTAATATTTAATTCCCAATTTAAATTTATCTCATGATCTCTAACTCTTTGTAAATGCACACCTTTCTCTTTCAGTATACTGTTTAGGAAAGAATATGAAAGACGAAGTGCGAACTTTTCTAATCTGTTGTATATTTTGTCAAACAGTAATTTACAAGAATAGCCAAACTAGCTATAATGTATAGGAATAATAAACATATAATTCACATATAAATAAACAAGATTTTAGCATCAGGTATAGGATAGACTTTAAAAAATTATGTTTAATTGAAGGATAATTGCTTTACAATATTGCATTGATTAGTGCCATACATCAACACAAATAGAATTAAGGAGGCTCTCTTCCATCATGAAAATGCTGTTGTAATTTTGAAACTTGAAACTCCACATGTCTTGGCATCATAGGTCTGTCTTCATCTACCTCTCTAGATTCATTATGTACATGTTTTCTTGCTTTTGTCACACTGCTCTTTTTTCAGACTCTTTATTGCTTGCTCTTGCCAGAGGGCATAGGGCATTATTCTGTCCCTTTTTTACTTGGTTAACTTCTATTCACTCTTTATCCTTCCATCAGTGAAGGCTTTCCTGAGCTTCCTGTCCAGGTAAAATTCTCTTGTTAACTGATTTCCAAGGCACTTGTTCACAGTTGAAATTTTTCTATTTTTAAAATACCTATTTTGTGTCTATATCTTCCCTACTGTTTTCATATATATTGTCACACTGAAATTGCAAGGGGTTATGTGAATCATTTAAATCCCAGTTCCTAGCATAATGCTTCACACATAGCAGGTGCTTAGTATGTATTATTGAATGAGTGGATTGAACTTGAAGCTGGACGTGTCAATACTACGTTCACTTCCCTGCCAATTCTCATGGACATTTTTGTGTTATCCAGCAGATGCCAGAAATCTCTAAGAGCTAGAATTGTGTAGTATTCAGTTTTTTAAAACTCTCACAGTGCAAAATACAGTACATTGTACATAGATGCTCTCTGGTAAATGTTTATTACCTGTGTAGATGGTGTAAATAAGTAAAAATTGTGTGGCTTAAAGTTTATTTAACTCACTTCATGCCATTTAAAGATGAAGATCAAGAAAAAATAATAATCTTTATACAAATTCTTCCCCCTTATTTTAATTTCAAGTGTCACCTTGTTTTTTAAAAAAATGATAACTATCATTGGAGTGCCTAGTAAGGGTAAGTGAAAAGAAATTCTCATCATTTCATACTCACTGGAATGAGTAGTATATCAACATGTCTGTGTATGTGTACCCATAGCTTACTCTTGAAGAAGGCACACAGTCTGTAGCTATCTAGGGACATATGTGCAAATGACCTCCAAAAATGTCTAAATACATTATTATGCTCCCTCTCTAGTATGGGCCCAGTATCAAACATTGTCAAAGTGATTTCTCATTTTATTAGGTAGCCAAAGATTCCTGTTAACAGGATGTCAATCTTGTTATGTAAAGTCACCACACTAAGCTGTAGCAGTCATTTACCCTTGATTTGGGTTAGTGGAACAATAAGCCAACAATGGGGTAAGTTTTGATGAAGGTGAAGAGGCTGGCTATAGTGTGACTAATAGCTCACTTCTCAGGATGTGACATGTTTTAGAGAATGAAAGATGGAGTAGACAGAGGCAATAACTAGGAAACATGTGGCTAGAGAAGAAACAATGAAAAGGGGAAGTACAGCACAGAATTTGGAACCATGAGTGAAAGAATTAAATTCTAGTTATGTAATATGCTAGACCTATAACTTTAGGAGAGTTACTTAAATCTGAAAATCAATTTATCTAATATTAAATGTTATACAAAAACACTTAAAATTCTTTGTGTTATGTAGCAAGCACAGTAAGTATTAGCTGAACCTGAAAAATAATAAACAAGCTTATCTATTTTACAATTTATCAAATGCATTAGCTATTCCTGGAACATCAATTCAAGATAATGTTAGACATCAGCATTTCCTAGCTAATTTTAATCCTAACTAGACTTGTTGGACAGTATTTCAAGTATGCAAAATCCAATCAAGAATCTTTGAATGTTTAATATTTACCTCATATAAGGTACTATGAAAAGAACGAGGTAAGATTCCTCCTTATGGAGAACTTAAAATGTGATCCAGGAGGTGGACTTGGTTGGCGTGGAAGGATAATCCATGTTTATTCATTCAACAAGGGTTTATATAGTTCTCATTATACCAAGCATAATTTGAACTGTAGGGATATCCATATGAGAAAATCAGACACTATTGAAGAGTGAATGTTATGGAGAAGGCAGGCAATGAATTAAAACGTAAACATTTAACAGCCAAGTGGATGTATGTAGTATGAATAAAAATAAGATAGGGAAAGGGGAATAGAGAGTGATGGGAGTGACTTTATATAAGATGATCAAAGATCGTGCATGTGTGCTCAGTTATGTTCGACTCTTTGCAACCCCATGGACTAAATCTCACCAGGCTCCTCTCTCCATGGGATTTCCCAGGCAAGAACACTGGAGTAAGTTGCCATTTTCTACTCCAGGGGATCTTCCTGACCCAGGGGTCAAACTCATGTCTCCTGCATTGGCAGGCGGGTTCTTTACCACTGAGCCATCTGGGAAGTCATGTAGCCAAAGACTACCTCAATGTTAAAAAAGCATTTGAGCTGACATCTGAAGAAGTGAGCAAGCAAACCCCATGGATATCTGTGGTGAAAAAAAGAAATCAGACAGAGGTAATAACCGTACAAATGTCCTAAAGGCAGGTGCATACTTAGTATGTTCAAGGAACAACAAAGATGTCTCTTTGGGTGAAATGAAGTAAAACAAGGATGAGTGGTAGGAAACAAGATCAGAATGGTAGCAAAGGGGCAAGATCATATAGTGTCTTATACCAGTTATTTTATAGGCCTGGAGCCATCAGGGTTCATTAGGTACTGAATACATGATATAACATATATTTTACAAGCATCAATTTGGCTGTTGTGTGGAGAATAAAACTGATGGTTGAGCAAGAATGGAAGCATAGAAACCAGTTGATAAGCTATTGACTAGTCCAGGCAAGAGAATGATGGTGGCTTGGATTGGGATACTTATGAAAGTAGTGAGCAGAGTAAGTTTATAAGTATATTAAAATATAGGGCAAATTCAATTTGTTACTGTATTTCCTGAGGGGTGTGACAGAGCCAACAATGATTTCAAGGTTCATGGGGATGAGAGGCAGCATCATATATTTGGATTTACATATGCTGTTTTTGATGCTTATCAAGCACCCAAAAGACATGTGGATGGCAAATAAGCATTTGAAAAATTCTCAGCATTATTATCAAAAGAAATGTAGACAAAAATCACAAGGTTTTACTACATAACCACTAGAATAGCTAAAATTAGAAATACTGGTAAAAATTTATAGCAAAAATGTGCAATAACTAGGACACATATACTGTTTGTAGGAATGTAAAATAGTACAACTACTTTGGAAAGTAGTTTGCTAGTTTTCTGTAAACTTAAACATATATTTATCTTATGACCTAGAGAATTACTGCTATTTACTGAAGAGAAATTGAAACATATGTTCACAAAAATATCTGTGTATCAATTTGCATAACAGTATTTTTCACAACTAAGAATGAGATCCACCCAAACATCCATCAATAGGTAAATGAATGAACAAATTGTGGTATACCCAGAGAATATAATACTGTTCAGTCTTTTTTTTTTTAATGAATTGCTATTGCATGCAACCACAAGGATGAACCTTAAAATTATTATGCTGAGATGTGAAAGCACACATATTGCATGATTCCATTTGTATGAAACTCTAAAACAGGCAATACTAATCTATAATGACAGAAAACAGATCAGTAGTCCACCATCTTGCTTTATCTGCTACTGAGATGTTTCCCCAGGATGTAGGAATTTTAGTGCAAATCTCGGGACAGTCCCTGGCCAGCCAAAAGAGGTAGTCAATGTTTAGGGGTGATTTGACTAAAATAATTGACTGAGAAGGAGCACACGGGAAACTTTTGGGGATGAAAAAATGTTTCATACGTTTATTGTGGTGGTGGTAACATGAGTGGATGGGTGACTACAGCCATGAAATTAAAAGACATTTGCTCCTTGGAAGAAAAGCCATGACAAACCTATAAAGCATATCAGAAAGCAGAGACATCACTTTACCAACTAAGGTCCATATAGTCAAAGCTATGGTTTCTCCAGTAATCATGCACATATGTGAGAGTTGGACCATAAAGAAGGTTAAATGCCAAAGAGTTGATGCTTTTGTACTGTGGTGCTGGAGAAGACTCTTGAGAGTTGCATGGACAGCAAGGAAATCAAACCAGTCAATCCTAAAGGAAATCAACTCTGAATATTTCATTGGAAGGACTGATGCCAAAGCTGAAGCTCCAATACTTTGGCCACCTGATAAGAAGAGCTAAATCATTGGAAAAAACCCTGATGCTCGTAAAGATTGAGGGCAGGAGGAGGAGGGGATGACAGAGGATGCTGTGGTTGGATGGCTCACTGATTCAATGGACATGAGTTTAAGCAAACTCCGGGAGATACTGAAGGACAGGGAAGCCTGGTGTGCTGCAGTCCATGGAGTTGCAAGAGTTGTACAAGACTTAGTGACTAAACAACAACATGGGTGTATTCATTTCTCAAAGTTCAACAAAATATATACTTAACTGTGAGCATTTTCTTAGACATAAGACATATATCAATGGAGCTTATTAAAAATAAAAACATTTAGCCAATGTTATATAAAGTGTAACTTTTAAAACACATGCACTGGTATTTTCATTGTTTTTTGTCTCAAAGGAAGTGGTCAAATAGATAGTGTTGTAACAGAATGTTACTGAAGTGCTGCTGATGCTTGGTACTTATAAAATCACAAGATATATGTTAATTTAAACACCTGAAAGATTGTTGGAAGTGCCATAGAGATTTAGACTGACTGAAGACCATTAATTTATTTTATCATGTTGATGATAAAATCATATTCAATCCATATTTTCAAAGTTGGATAAATTAAAATTGCCTATAGAGTATAGAAAAGACTGGTCTAGTGTGCACGTGCTTAATTATGTCTGAGTCTTTGTGATCTCACAGACTGTAGCCCGCCAGGCTCTTCCATCCATAGGATTTTCCAGGCAAGAATACTGGAGTGGGTTGCCATTTCCTTCTTCAGGGGATCTTCCTGACTCAGGGATTGAACCCTGATCTCTTGCATTGCAGGCAGACTCTATACCATCTGAGCCACCAGGGAAAATCTTTTATTAACTCATGTATTTTTCATTTTGTTTCACACAAAACATGTCAGTGCTAGTGTGTTCATAAAATAGAAACATTGGGATTTAAGTGTGAACAAAATATCGCCCTAGTAGCCCTTTATTTCTTCATCAAGAGAGGTGCAGTTTTGAGTTAAGTTAAACTTAATATTATGCCTTTTTGATCACGTCATTTTGAAGCATATGTACTTACTCTGCATAACCTGTCATTGTTTACTTTAGAGTTAGGGCTATAACCCTAAGATGTAAGGGCTTCTCTTCATGCCCTGAAAACATATCTCTGTGCAAAACCTTTACCTGTTTGTCTTCTGTGTGGAAATGAGAATAATATAATCTAACATTTAGTGTTGTCATGGGGACTGAACAAATATGCTAATTTGAAAGCAGCTGCTGCATAATTTCCTGTGAGTTTCTTTATCATTCCTCCCTTTCTAGACATATGATATATCCCTCTGTCACAAAAAAACTATATCTCACAATCTATATGCCTTCACCTTCATCTATATATTATTTCCCTTTTTAAATTTTTTAATATTTTTTAATTTTTTAAATATAGATTTATTTATTTTAATTAGAGGCTAATTACTTTACAATATTTTAGTGGTTTTGACATACATAGACATGGATCTGCCACAGGTGTATATGTGTTCTCCATCCTGAACCCCCCTTCCCGCCTCGCTCCCCATCCTATCTCTCTGGGTCATCCCAGTGCACAAGCCCTGAGCACCCTGTCTCATGCATCGAATCTGGACTGGTGATCTGTCTCACATATGATAATACACATATGTCAATTCTATTCTCCCAAATTATCCCACCCTCGCCCTCTCCCACAGAATCCAAAAGACTGTTCCATACATCTGTGTCTCTTTTGCTGTCTCGCATATAGGGTTATCGTTACCATCTTTATAGAGTTCATATATATGCATTAGTATACTATATTGGTGTTTTCTTTTCTGGCTTACTTCACTCTGTATAATAGGCTTCAGTTTCATCCACCTCATTAGAATTGATTCAAATACATTCTTTTTTAATGGCTGAGTAATACTCCACTGTGTATATGTACCACAGCTTTCTTATCCATTCATCTGTTGATGGACATCCAGGTTGCTTCCATGTCCTGGCTATTATAAACAGTGCTGTGATGAACATTGGGATACATGTGTCTCTTTCAATTCTGGTTTCCTCAGTGTGTATGTCCAGCAGTGAGATTGCTGTGTAATATGGCAATTCTATTTCCAGTTTTTTTTTAGGAAACTCCACATGGTTCTCCATAGGGGCTGTACTAGTTTACATTCCCACAAACAATGTAAGAGGGTTCCCTTTTCTACACACCCTTTCCAGAATGTATTGCTTGTAGATATTTGGATAGCAGCCAATCTGACTGGTGTAATGGTACCTCATTGTGGTTTTGATTTGCATTTCTCTGATAATAAGTGATGCTGAACATCTTTGTATGTGCTGTTAGCCATCTGTATGCCTTCTTTGGAGGGATGTATGTTTAGTTCTTTGGACCATCTTTTGATTGGGTCGTTTATCTTTCTGGAATTGAGCTGCATGAGCTGCTTGTATATTTTTGAGATTAATTCTTTGTCCATTGCTTCGTTTGGTATTATTTTCTTCCATTCTGAAGGCTGTCCTTTCACCTTGCTTATAGTTTCCTTTGTTGTGCAAAAGTTTTTAAGTTTAATCAGATTCCATTTGTTTATTATTGCTTTTATTTCCAATATTCTGGGAGGGGGGGTCATAGAGAATCCTGTTGTGATTTATGTCGGAGAGTGTTTTGCCTATGTTTTCCTCTAGGAGTTTTATAGTTTCTGATCTTACATTTAGGTCTTTAATCCATTTTAAGTTTATTTTAGAAAGTGTTAGAAAGTGTTCTAGTTTCATTCTTTTACAAGTGGTTGACCAGTTTTCCCAGCACCACTTGTTAAAGAGGTTGTCTTTTCTCCATTGTATATTCTTGCCTCCTTTGTCAAAGATAAGGTGTCCATAGGTGTGTGGATTTATCTCTGGGCTTTCTATTTTGTTCCATTGATCTATATTTCTGTCTTTGTGCCAGTACCATACTGTCTTGATGACCGTAGCTTTGTAGTAGAGCCTGAAGTCAGGCAGGTTGATTCCTCCAGTTCCATTCTACTTTTTCAAGATTGCTTTGGCTGTTTGAGGGTTTTTTGCATTTCTGTATAAATTGTGAAATTTTTTGTTCTAGTTCTGTGAAAAATACCATTGGTAGCTTGATAAGGATTGCATTGAATCTATAGATTGTTTTGGGTAGTATACTCATTTTCACTGAATTCATTCTTCCAATCTATAAACATGGTATATTTCTCGATCTATTTGTGTGCTCTTTGATTTCTTTCATCAGTGTTTTACAGTTTTCAGTATATAGATCTTTTGTTTCTTTAGGTAGATTTATTCTTAAGTATTTTATTCTTTTTGTTGCAATGGTGAATGGACTTATATCCTTAATTTCTCTTTCTTTTTTTCTCATTATTAATGTATAGGAATGCAAGGGATTTATGTGTGTTAATTTTATATCCTGCAACTTTACTATATTCATTGATTAACTCTCGTAATTTTCTGGTGGAGTCTTTAGGGTTTTCTATGTAGAGGATCATGCCATGTGCAAACAGTGAGTGTTTTACTTTTTTTTAATCTCTATTCCTTTTATTTATTTTTCTTCTCTGATTTCTGTGGCTAAAACTTCCAAAACAATGTTGAATAATAGTGGTGAGAGTGGGCACCCTTGTCTTGTTCCTAACTTTAGGAGAAATGCTTTCAATTTTTCACCATTAAAGATAATGTTTACTGTGGGTTTGTCATATATAGCTTTTCTTATATTGAGGTATGTTCCTTCTATTCTTGATTTCTGGGTTTTTTTTTTTTTTTTAATCATAAATGGATGTTGAATTTTGTCAAAGGCTTTCTCTGCATCTATTGAGATAATTGAATGGTTTTTATCTTTCAGTTTGTTAATGTGGTGTATTACATTAATTGATTTGTGTATATTAAAGAATCTTTACATCCCTCAGATAAAGCCTACTTGGTCATGATATACGATCTTTTTAGTATGTTGTTGCATTCTGTTTGCTAGGATTATGTTAAGGTTTTTTGCATCTATGTTCATCAGTGATATTGGCCTGTAGTCTTCTTTTCTTTGTGGCATCTTTGTCTAGTTTTGGGATTAGGGTGATGGTGGCTTTATAGAGTGAGTTTGGAACTTTACCTTCCTCTGCAGTTTTCTGAAAGAGTTTGAGTAGGATAAGTGTTAGCTCTTCTCTAAATTTTTGGTAGAATTCAGCTGTGAGGCCGTCTGGTCTTGGGCTTTTGTTTGCTGGAAGATTTCTGATTGCAGTTTCAATTTCCATGCTTGTGATGGGACTGTTAAGATTTTCTATTTCTTCCTGGTTCAGTTTTGGAAAGTTGTACTTTTCTAGGAATTTGTCCATTTCTTCCAAGTTCTCCATTTTATTGGCCTATAGTTGCTGATAGTAGTCTCTTATGAGCTTTTGTATTTCTGTGTTGTCTGTTGCGATCTCTCCATTTTCATTTGTAATTTTGTTGATTTGATTCTTCTCCCTTTGTTTCTTGATGAGTCTGGCTAATGGTTTGTCAATTTTATTTATCTTCTCAAAGAACCAGCTTTTAGCTTTGTTGATTTTGGCTATGGTCTCCTTTGTTTCTTTTGCATTTATTTCTGCCATAGTTTTAAATATTTCTTTCCTTCTACTAACCCTGGGGTTCTTCATTTCTTCCTTTTCTAGTTGCTTTAAGTGTAGAGTTAGATTATTTAGTTGACTTTTTTCTTTTTTCTTAGGTATTCCTGTATTGCTATGAACCTTCACCTTAGCACTGCTTTTACAGTGTCCCATAGGTTTTGGGTTGTTGTGTTTTCATTTTCATTGGTTTCTATACGTATTTTCATTTCTCTTTTGATTTCTTCTTTGATTTGTTGGTTATTTAGCAGTGTGTTGTTCAGCTTCCATATGTTGGAATTATCAATAGTTTATCTCCTGTAATTGGCATCTAATCTTACTTCATTATGGTCAGAAAAATGCTTGGAATGATTTCAATTTTTTGAATTTACCAAGGCTAGATTTATTGCCCAGGATGTGATCTAACCTGGAGAAGGTTCCATGTGCACTTGAGAAAAAGGTGAAATTCTTTGTTTTGGAGTGAAATGTCCTATAGGTATCAATTAGGTCTAACTGGTCTATTGTATCATTTAAAGTTTGTGTTTCCTTGTTAATTTTTCTCTTTAGTTGATCTGTCCATAGGTGTGTGGGGGATATTAAAGTCTCCCGCTGTTATTGTGTTATTGTTAATTTCCCCTTTCATACTTGTTAGCATTTGCCTTACATATTGTAGTGCCCATATGTTGGGTGCATATATATTTATAATTGTTATATCTTCTTCTTGGATTGATCCTCTTGTCATTATGTAGCGTCCTTCTTTGTCTCTGTTCACAGCCTTTATTTTAAAGACTATTTTATATGATATGAGTATTGCTACTCCTGCTTTTTTTTTCGTCTCTATTTGCATGGAATATCTTTTTCCAGCCCTTCACTTTCATTCTGTCTGTGTCCCTTGCTTTGAGGTGGGGCTCTTGTAGACAACATATATACGGGTCTTGTTTTTGTATCCATTCAGCCAGTCTGTCTTTTGGTTGGGGCATTCGACCCATTTACACTTAAGGTAATTATTGATAAGTATGATCTCATTGCCATTTACTTTATTATTTTGGGTTCGAGTTTATACACCCTTTCTGTGTTTCCTGTCTAAAGAAGATCCTTTAGCATTTGTTGAACAGCTGGTTTGGTGGTGCTGAATTCTCTCAGCTTTTGCTTGTCTGTAAAGCTTTTGATTTCTCTGTCATATTTGAATGAGATCCTTGCTGAGTACAGTAATCTGGGTTGTAGGTTTTTCTCTTTCATCACATTAAGTATGTCTGCCATTCTCTTCTGGCCTGAAGAGTTTCTGTTGAAAGATAAGCTGTTATCCTTATGGGAATCCCCTTGTGTGTTATTTGCTGTTTTTCCCTTGCTGCTTTTAGTATTTGTTCTTTGTGTTTGATCTTTTTAATTTGATTAATATGTGTCTTGGGGTGTTTTGTCTTGGATTTATCCTGTTTGGGACTCTCTGGGTTTCTTGGACTTGGGTGACTATTTCCTTCCCTGTTTTAGGGTATTTTCAACTATTATCTCCTCAAGTATTTTCTCACGGTCTTTCTTTTCATCTTCTTCTTCTGGGACTCCCACGATTTGAATGTTGGAGCATTTCACATTGTCCCAGAGGTCTCTGAGTTTGTCCTCATTTCTTTTAATTACCTGCTGAGTATTTCTCTGTCTTTTCATCTTGTTTATATTGCTATGTTTGGGGTGGCCTTTCCGTATTCTGGCAGTTTGTGGTTCCTGTTTATTGTGGATGTTCCTCACTGTGAGTGGGATTGGATGAGTTGTTTGTCAAGGTTTCCTGGTTAGGGATGCCTGTGTCAGTGTTCTGGTGGGTGGAGCTGAATTTCTTCTCTCTGGAGTGCAATCAACTGTCCAGTAGTGTGTTTTGAGATGTCAGTGGATTTGGTGTGACTTTGGGCAGCCTGTATATTGAACCTCAGGGCTATGTTCCTGTGTTGCTGGAGAATTTGTGTGGTATGTCTTGCTCTGGAACTTGTTGGCTCTTGGGTGGTGCTTGGTTTCAGTGTAGGTATGGAGGCTTTTTATGGGTTCTTATCGATTAATGTTTCCTGGAGTCAGAAGTCTCTGGTGTTCTCAGGTTTTGGACATAAGCCTCCTGCCTCTGATTTTCAGTCTTACTCTTACAGTAGCCTCAAGACTTCTCCATCTATACAGCACCAATGATAAACATCTAGGTTAAAGGTGAAAAGTTTCTCCACAGTGAGGGACACCCGGAGAGTTTCACAGAGTTACATGAGAAGAGAAGAGGGAGGAGGGAGATAGAGGTGATCAGGAGGAGAAGAGGGGGAGTCAAAAGGAGACAGAGCCAGCTAGCCAGTAATCAATTCCTTATGTGCTCTCCACAGTCTGGACCCCTCAGAGATGTTCACAGAGTTACACAGAGAAGAGAAGAGGCAGGAAGGGGACAGAGGTGGCCAGGAGGGGAAAAGGGGGAATCAAAAGGAGATAGATCCAGCCAGTAATCAGTTCCCTAAGTGTTCTCCACAGCCCAGAACACACAAAGAGATTCACAGAGTTGGGTTTAGAAGAGAAGGGAGAGGGAGGAGATAGAGGTAACCTGTTAAAGAAAACGGAGACCTAAAAGGAAGAGAGAACAATCAAGTCAGTAATCTCACTCCCAAGTAAAAATGGGTGCTGACGAGTGGGTTCTTAAAGACACAAAATTGATAACATACCAAAAAGCAAACATTAAAAATCTAGAGTAGAGGTTAGATTTCAAAAATACAATATTAAAAAACAACAAAGTCACAAAAATTATAAAATATATATATGAAGTATGCTTGAAAAATAGGGTCTTTTTTTGCAAGGTAATTGTATGTTATAAAAATGAAAGCTAAAGGAGTAATAGAGGACTTAAAAATTAAAAAAATAAAAAAATTTAAAAAATGGTAATAGTAAAAATATATCTAGGAATTTCTCTGTAGCTGTTTTGAACAGTGTGGGGTCAGTTCATTTTCAGATTGTTTCTTTATCTGATTTATACTTCTCAAGATCTATAGGTCCCTTCCTTTGTAGTCAGAGCTAACTACAGGGTTTTAATCTCTTGCACCTGTCAGTTCCAAAGCAGTTCCCTCTGTTTATTTTAGCTTCTTCTATTTACTGGTCTCTCCAGCATCTAATTTCTGCCCTGACAGGAGGGGGCGGTGGTGATCACTTTTTTAGGCTCCCTTGTTCAGTCGTGCTGTGGGGAGGGAGGAACACTGCAGACAAATCTCACTGGCGTGTGTGGGGAGTGCTTGCAGTGTTTCAGCTGCACTGGGTTTGCCCCGGTTCACGGTGTTTGTGCTTTCATGGTCTACACTTCTCAGGCTTTAAGTTGCTCTGCGGGAAACTGTCTGAGGCGGGCCCTGGGTTCGTGCACTTCCCAGGTCTAAGTCGCTCAGGTTCAGGTTCTTGAGTACTCCCCAAAGGCGCAGACTCGGTTGGGCCTGCGTTTTGTGCCCTTCCCAGGTCTGAGCAGCTCAGGTGGCCAGGTGCTTGGCAAGTGCAGTCTCCCCCAGGTGGGGGCTCTGCCTTATCCCCTCCCCTGTCCCAGCCGCTTGGTTTTCTGGGTGTACAACAGGCGCACCTTCTCAGGTGTACCGTGTGTCTCTTCTGGGGAGCTGATCTCTGGCTGCGACCCTCCTGGCAGATGTGAACCATCCAGAATCCCAAGAAGTTTTGGTTAGCAATGAAACCTGCTTGCAGTTTGGTAGAGGATGCCTCTCTGAGGCCGCGATTTCCCCCTTCCAACTCTGGCTGTCCCTGCCTGCCTGCCTGCCTCCAGCGGGAGATCAGCTGGTCCACAGCTGGCTAGCTCTGCTCAGTCCTTTGTTCTGTGAGCGGGCCTGGCAGTGTCTTAGGTTAGGGCTTTTCATGGGATAGTTCTCTCTCTCTTATTTTCCCCTCTCCCTGTCTGGCTATCCCACAGTCTGGGTTGCTATCTCATGTTAGTTCCCTCAGATTGCCCTCCGGGCATTCAGGCCAGGTCCTTACCCTAAGCAATGCAGCCCGTGCCTCCCTGTCCAGCCCATGCTTGCTAGTGGCAGATGTGAGCAGCTGGGCTGCTTCTCCACTGGGAGTTGCTGTTAGGCACATAATCTGTGGCTTTTAACTATTTATTTACTTATTTTTCCTCCTGGTTATGTTGTCCTCTGAGATTCCAAGACTCGCCACAGAGCCGCTGGTGAGATTGTTTCCTGGTGTTTGGAATCTTCTCTCTTTTTTAAGACTCCCTTTCCGGGAGGGATCTCCATCCCGACCTCTTCTGTCTCTCTTTTTTTCTATTTTGTCTTACCTCCTTTTGAAGACAATGGGCTGCCTTTCTGGGTGCCTGATGTCCTCTGCCAGCATTCAGAAGTTGTCCTGTGGAATTTGCTCAGCGTTCAAATGTTCTTTTGATGAATTTGTGGGGGAGAAAGTGGTCTCCCCATCCTATTCCTCTGCCATCTTAGGACCGCCCCTGAATTATTTCTCTTTTGAATGAGACATAATGTGATACTTAAGAACACAAACTCCAGGACCAGAGTCAGTTCAAGTTTCACTATCATCTATTAGCAATATGGCCTTTGGCAAGTCTGTTAACTTTACTTTTGTTTAATTTCCTCATTTCAATAATGAATATAGTAGTAACACCTATCACATAGGATTTTGTGAATATTATATGTTATTATAAGTGAAGTACTTAGAATAATATGTAGCACGTGCATGTGTGCTAAGTTGCTTCAGTTGTGTCCAACTCTTGTGACCCTATGGACCATAGCCTACCAGTCTCCTCTGTCCATGGGATTCTCCAGGCAAGAATACTGGAGTGGGTTGCCGTGCCCTCCTCCAGGGGATCTTCCCAACCCAGGGATTGAATCTGGATCTCTCATATTTCTTGCATTGGCAGGCAGGTTCTTCACCACTAGCACCACCTCGTAAGCCCCAATATGTAGCACATAATAAGCTAAAGTAAAGAAGCATTGGCTATTGTCACTAGAGTATAAGCTTTATAAGGGTTAGATTTTTGTCTCTTTTGTTCATTGCTATATCATTCTGTTCCTCTCCTATGGATGTACTATATTTTTTTCCTGATTTCTGCCATGAAATTCTCTTCCAGAATTATCCCAAGTGTCTACTCAGTATCTCTCATTCCATATCTGATAGGCGCTTCATACTTATCATGGCCAAAACATCACTCTTTATTGTCCCTCAACCCATTTCTGCTTTGATGTTTCATGTTTTAGGAAATAGCACCACAGTTCACTTAGTTGCCAAAACTGGTTATCTTTGATTTCTTTCTTTCTTTTATATGTCATATTTATCAAGAAGTCATGTCAGCTGTAACTTTAAAATGTATCCCAAACCCAGTTAACTATAAATCTAATTAATTGTCTTATCCTTGTCTAAGCCACCATAATCTCCCTTCCCTGGACTATATGAATGATTCTTTTTCCTTTCTTGTTCCCTAACAATCAGAGTAATCTTTTCTTTAGAGTAAAATCAGACCACATCACACCTTTGCTCAATTTTTCCAATGATTTCTAACCACATTTGAAATAACATCTACTCTCTCTTTTTTTCTTTTTTTGGCCATGCAGCATGTGGGATCTTAGTTACTTGACCAGGGATCAAATCCTAGCCTCCTGCATTGGAAGCATGGTCTTAACCACTGGACTACCAGAGAAATCTGAAAATCTCCTCTTGTTTTCACAGCCTTTAAAGGCTTAACCAGAACTCATTGACCACAGTGCTCTTTTTGCCCTTCCTCAAACAACAGAGTTCAGTTATATCTAATGACTTTTTTTTTTCTAATAAGTTTTGCATTTGCTATTTCATATGCCTGGAATACTGTTCCCCAAGATCATCATATAGCTCAGTTCATTCCGTCACTTAGGTCTCTGCTTAAAATGTAGAGAGGCCTCATAGAGACTTTCTTTTCATTCCTATGTACAGTAACCCCCTTTAAACAGATATGGTATATAGTAGAAGTGAAAACATAGGTTCCAAAGGTATTGGTAATTTTCTATTATTCAAACTTAGTGGTGGATATGCTTGTATATATTTATAACTATATATTTATATTTATAACTTTGTATGCAAGAAATATTTCATAATAAAAGTTTAAATGGCCCTGTAACTATTTCCCCTTGTCATGTTTCATTTTTATTAAAAAACATGATTGCCACTTAAAATGATAAATTTGTGTACTTAATCATGATCTGTCTGTCACACCAGAATGTGATCTTGATAAAGGCAGGGATGTTGGTTTGCTATTATTGCTATATCCTGGAGTCTATCACATTGCCTGACAAATGAGCAGGAGACCTAAAAGTATTTGTTGACCTGATCAAAATATATAGCTTTTTAGAGGAATTTGATGAGAAATTCTGAGATCTTAAAATATTCTCAATCATTTAAAATCTGTAAGTTACATTTTTCATGGTTTCCCTAGGATTTATTACTCTCTTCTCCAATCTTAACAGCCCAGAATTTTCCAACCATGTGGTTTAGAACTTCATTTCATGCTCTGGGGTTAGGCTTTAATTTTTATAAGCCATATATACTATTCACAAACTAGTGTGATTTGTTCAAGAATAGGACCATCAGGGCATGTAAGTCTAAATTCTGAGATGTATGTTCAAGCTATATGAGAAGCAGACTCTCTTTCTTACTAATTAAGAAAGAGGCAACATGTGCCTGAACCTCCTGGCATGAAAGGAAGTGCACATATTTAAAGTATACAATGAAAGAAGTTCTGACATGTGTATATACTTAAGAAACCATCACAACAATAAAGAGATCTACATCCATATAAACTATTCATCACCCACAAAAGATCTCTCATACATGTTGATAATTCCCTCCTCATGTCCTCAATCATCCTCTGATTTACTTTCTGTCACAGTAGAGTACTTTGCATTTCTAGAATTTTATATAAATGAACTCATATTGTATGTACCCTTTTTATCTGGCTTTTTCCACTCAACATAATTATTTTGAGATTAATCAATATAGCTGTGTGCATCAATAGCTCATCCCTTTTATTTCTGAGTAGCATTTCTTTGTACAAATATATGACAATTTCTTTATCTTTCTTCCTGTTAATTAATAATTTGGTTTGTTTCCAGGTTTGAAGCTACTACAAATAAATCTGCTAGTAACATTGATGTACAAGTCTTTGTATGAAGGTATGTTGTAATTTCTCTTGAGTAAATACCTAGGAATGGAATGGATGGATCATACAGTAGACATATGTTTAACTTAAAAAAAAAAAAAGCCAAACTGTTTTCCAAAGTTTCTGTGATATTTTACATTCCTGTCAGCAGTGGATGAGAATTCCAGTGCTCTCCTAATGATGTTTAGCAAATTTTCATGTCCTTATGCATGATACAGATATCTTTTTTATTGAAGTATCTGTTCAAATATTTTTTCCCTTTTTTTTTCATTAGGTTATTTTCTTAGTATTGAGCTCTGAGGGGTTTTTAATATATTCTAGACATAAGTCCTTTATCAGATATGTGCTTTGCAAATATTTTCTTCCAGTCTATGGCTTGTCATTACATTCTCTTAACATAATATCTAAAAGAACATTCAAGTTTTAACTTTTCATGAAGTCCACAATTTATCATTTCTTCTTTTGTGAATGGTTTTAGGATTCATATCACAAAACATTTTCTAACCTGAGAATACAAAGATTTTGTTTGTTTTATTCTAGAAATTAAATTTTTTGTTTGTACATTTGGTTTATGATACATTTTCAAGTAATTATTGTATATGGTATAATGTATGAATCAGAATTTAGTTTTTTCATGGTAAGTGTCCAGTTGTTGAAAGGACTATCCTTTCTCCATGAATTGACTTTGCACCATTGTCAAAAATCATTAGTCCGTATATGTGTGGATACTTTGCTGGATTATATTCTGTCACACTTATCTATTATGAAGCCAACACCACAACATTTTAATTGCAATAGACTTTGTAAATTTTAAATTTAAGAAGTGTGAGCCTTCCAGCTTTGTTCTTTTTCAAAGTTGTTTTGACTGTTCTGGATTATTTGCATTTCCATATAAATGTTTAGAATCAGCTTGTCAGTTCCTACAAATAATTCCTACTGGTATTTTGATAGATGCTTGAACTTAAAGATTAATTTGGGGAAATTTACATTATAGTATTGAACCTTCTGCCCCATGAGCAACGTATATATCTCCATTTATTTAGATCTTTTAAAATTCCTTTCAGCAATATTTGGTAGTTTTTCACTTGAGGTATCCTGCATACCTGTCCCCCCTCCCCAGAGATATCGCTAAGTATTTATTATTTTTTGACACTCTTGTAAGTAGTACTTTAAAAGTATTTGAATTTTCTAATGTTTGTTGCTAGTATATAGAAATGCAATTGCTTTCGGCTTATTGGTAGTATATTCTGCTACATTGATAAACTCATATATTAGTTCTAGTAACTTTTTGTAGAGTCCTTAAAAATTTCTACATACATAGTCATGACGGCAAATAAAAACAGGTTTCTTTCTTTTCAAACTGATGCCTTCAAATTTTTTTCTCAACTGCCCTAACTAGAACTTCTAGTATAATTTTGAGAAGTAGTGAGAGTAGACATGCATGTCTTGATCCTGATATTAGAGCAAAAATATTCCATCATTTCCAATTAAGGATAATATTAAGTCAAAAGTTTTCATAGATGTTCTTTATCAACCTGAAGAAATTCCCTTTTATTGCTAATTTTCTGAGAATTTATAACAGAAATGGATAGTGAATTTTACCAAATCTTTTTACTGTACCTATTGAAATGATCATATGGCTTTTCTTATATAATTTTATAACATGATGTATTATGTTAATTGATTTTTGAATGTTAAATTAGCCTAAGATAAACCCCATTTTGTAATAAAGTGTCATCATTTTTAAAATATTGTTGATTTGATTTTTAAACAAATTTTAGTAAATCAAATCAACAATACTTAAAAAATGATGATACTTTATTACAAAATGGGGTTTATCTTTGCAACTATGTTCCTGAAGGATATTCGTTGGTAGTTTTCTTATAATCTATCTGGTTTGAATAGCAAGGTAATATTGGCTACATGGAATTATTGGGCAAATATTTCCTACTTTTCAACTTTCTGGGAGAATTTTTATAAGATCAATTTTATTTCTTCCTTGAGTTTTTAATAGAATTCATCAGTGAAATGATCTAATCCTAGTGTTTTCTTCTCAGTAAGGTATTTAGTTACAAATTCAATTTTAAAAATTGATTAAACTATTTAAGTTATCTATACTTGAGTGGGCTTTGGTGGTTTCCATTTTTCAGTGAATTTGCCCATCTAACTTAAATTTTCAAATTTACTGGCATAAATTTCCCCTACCATTCTTTTGTGTTGTGCTCAGTCACTCAGTCATGTCTGACTCTTTGCAACCTGTTTGACTTTAGCCTGCCAGGCTCCTCTGTCCATGGAATTTTCCAGGCAAGAATTCTGGAGTGGGTTGCCATTTCCTACTCCAACTACCCTTTTAATACCTCTAGAATTTTTATTGATGCCCCCTTTCTCATTTCTGATTGTAAAAGTTGCTGTCTGCTTCTTTTTTCTTCTTGTAAATCTGGCTGTAAGTTTGTGTGTCAATTTTGTTTCTTTAAAAAACAAAACTTTCGCTTTACTTTTTTTGTCTTTCATTATTTTTTGCTCTGTTCTTTATTTCCTTTCTTCTGCTTACTCTAAGTTTTTCTTACTTTTCTTATTTATTTTAGTGGAAGCTAAAATTAATTATTTTGAGACTTCTTTTCTAATATAGGCACTTAGTCCTACAGATGTTTGCCTAAGTACTGCTTTAATACCATTCCAAAGTTTTTGATGTGTTTTCATGTTCATTCATTCATTTTATTCATGAATTATTTTAGCTTATCACTTTTAAGAACTGTATTTCCTTAACTGGGAAATTTGTTCTTTTTGAGGAATATTATTTCCTATAAAATTAATCACACTAGTTATTTGCCTCTAAACTTTTATTCTATTTTCCCAATTAATTTTATTGTCTGAAGAATACCTTTTAAAATTTGGTGATTTATTCATACATAGAATTGAGACTCTAAATAGAAATTTCAACTTAGCTTAAATGTGAACCCTGGATCAACTGTTGAAGAATATAGGATTTGATTAAGATGTTTGTCTCAGATGATTGAGGGAGATGGCTTGAACATTTAGTTGCATGCAGTGTATCCATAGGTTGTCTGAGTATAGATATTTCCTTTTCCATCCTAGAGAAATTCCTTGCTTCACTGGGCCCATCATCCATCCTGGCAATCTCTTGAGTCAGAACTGTAATTTCACACTTTCTTAAACTGGGCTTTATCCTGAGGGAAAATCCTAGAATCAGGTATTCCTTTTACTTTTTTTTTTCAAATTACCTCAGGCTCCATTCTGCTTCTCCAATAGATTAATTACTCTTGTCAGAAGCTCTTTGTTTAAAATGTGGTTCTGAGATTTCTTTGTAAATATAGCTATGAATATGTCTTTATCTTTTCTCCCCTTCTGAGGTCTAACTGAATAATAGTGAGAATTTTTTTTTTAAGTTATAAAGTTACAGGGACAAAAGGGGAAATGATAAAAGCAGACAAAATTGCCAAAATAGTTTTAGAAGGTGGAAAGTGGATTGATAAGTGGTAATTAACTTATGTTCCTATTTTCTCTACTCTGAGTGCTTGCAAAAGTGGGAGTGTTGGGGGTACACAACATGAAAGAGCCAATTTACACTCTGTAACCTCAGGAAATCCAAGAATTAGAGGCATCAGGTAACTTTGAAGGCAGGAGGAAAATGGGGCTAAAAACAGAGTAGTTAAAATCTACAAAAGGAATGCTTAAACTTAAGATTCCCCTCCAATACTAGCACTTAAGGGTGAATATCACACCATCACTTCTTGTAGAAAAGTAGAATTTTAGTGTCAGGTAAAATTGAACAATTGAGGTTTTGTCCTGGAAAACACCAGGCACAGCAGAGGACAGGAATGGCACCTCAGTCAAGAGAGACCATGTGACTAGACTTTACATAATTAATTCTAACACCCCCTCCCCACTTATTCCCTAAATATTGGAAGTCCAATGAATATAACTCACCACTATCAGAGTAGCTTTCCCTTGGAAAGCAAGGAGATCAAACCAGCCAGTCTTAAAGGAAATCAACTCTGAATATTCATTGGAAGGACTGATGTTGAAGCTGAAGCTCCAATACTTTGGCCACCTGATTCGAAGAACTGACTCATTAGAAAAGACTCTGATGCTGAGAAAGACGGAAGGCAGGAGAAGAGGATGTCAGAGGACAAGATCGTTGGATGGCATCACCAACTCGATGAACATGAGTTTGAGCAAGCTCTGGGAGTTGGTGACTGATAGGGAAGCTAGGTGTGCTGCAGTCCATGGGGTTACAAAGAGTCAGACACGACTGAGCGACTGAACAACAACAATCATAGTAGCTGGTTAGACCATTCCTTTGAGAAATCTGACTAGCCTTCAAGAAACTTTCAAATACTGAAACTTGAGTAATCATAAGTCCCCACTCAGCCACTCATTGGAAGATTCACCAGTCACAAAGCCCACCCACATTTAATGAGTTTCCAATCAGCTTTGTCATGCCTATTTTATTCTTAAGTATGACTGAACACACATTAAAGTTTGGAATAATGCTTTCATCTGTTAAAAAAAAAAAACAAATTTAAACTAAGTAAACTTGAAAATCTAATTGGCTTTATTAACCAATTCTTTAGTTGGTTGCCATTTCCTTCTCCAGGGGATCTTCCCGACCAAGGGATCAAACCCGGGTTTCCTGCATTGCAGGCAGATGCTTTAACCGCTGAGCCACCAGGGGTAGAGGGGCTGGGAAAAGGTTTCTACAAAGAGTGGATTATTTCAGGCAAGGTTAAATTTCTCTGGGGGAAAGGGAGGGGGTAGAGTGGGAGTTAGGTATATCTTGTAGATTACCTCATTAGTGCTTATCAGACAGTTCCAGATTGATTAAAGATCACATTCCTGGGAGAGGCTGCAGCTGCAGTTATGTGAGATATAAAGTCTTAATTTGCTGTCAGTAGGGCAAGTGACTCCATTTTGGGCCTATTGGTCCTTTTTTAAAACGTGTCTTAAAAATTCAGAGAACAAAATAAATTACAATAGAGAAATTTCTACATTGCTCATTGTATTTATTTTCTCTTTCTCCCTATGGAGCTATAGATAATTCTCTTTAAGTACTCTTCAGTAATTTTAATTAAATTTTTAAGGATAATCAGCAATAGACATACGCTTATGGTTCTATTTTGATCAAGCTATCCATATATTTAATATTTGAAAATCTCATCATCTATTTCTTATGTTTAATCTTAAAATTTAAGATTAAGTATACTTTGTGATACTTTAATAAAATACATATTGGCAATTAATTCCATTAAACTTACCTTTGAGAGTTTTTAAAATATTACTATAGTTTCCCTGTAAGTCATTTTATTTTCCCTTTTCTTCTTTAATTTCTGTGTTCTTTTTCTTCTTAACACTGTAACTCTTAGATCTTATTTGATAACACTAAACAAAAGTTACCTGACAGAGCTTTTATTCTTTTTCTTTCTTTCTGACATTTTATTATTAAACACACTCTACCACTAACTGCTTTTTGAACATGATTACATTTGGAGAATTCATTTTGCAGCCTTACTAAATTATACTGACCCACTTTCACTATTCATGTTCGAATTTCACAGCAGGCTTTTTTTTTTTTTTTTAATTTCTTGTTCAATTTTTCTTCTTTTTTCAAGACAGAATTTCAAAGTCCAAGGTAAGAAAATCTAAGCCATGTGTTTTCTTAAAATGTGAATTCTGAGGAGACTTCCTGTGGTGTAACTCTTAAGAGTTTTTTTTTTTTTTTTTTTTTTTTTAAGAGTTTTTACTAATGGAAAGTCGAAGAAAGAGGGAAGAGGATAAGTAACAAACAGAGAATTAAAGCAATCAGAGATAAAATGGTTATTTATTCATCATGCACATAAAAGAGAATGAGAATGAAAAGATAAACTAAATATATTTCCTGCCTTCGTTTTGAAGGGAGGACATATTTTTACATATGTTAAAGTACTTTGGAAATGTATAAAAATTAATATGGTGAGTATGGCAGCATTTTACCTATGCCTTCAAAAAATTGAGTGGACTATGATAAAGTCAAAGGCAGAAGACAAACCTAGGGGAAACTAGTCAATTGATTTTTAGGACAAATAATTACTCAGATGACACAGATTGCTTAAGTAAATAAAGTTGGAATATCATCTTGGATTTTTTACTACATGATTTTATGTTCAGTTCAGTTCAGTTCAGTCGCTCAGTGGTATCCGACTCTTTGTGACCCCATGAATCGCAGCACACCAGGACTCCCTGTCCATAACCAACTCCTGGTGTTTACTCAAACTCATGTCCATCAAGTCGGTGATGCCATCCAGCCATCTCATCCTCTGTCATCCCTTTCTCCTCCTGCCCCCAATCCCTCCCAGCATCAGGGTCTTTTCCAGTGAGTCAACTCTTTGCGTGAGGTGGCCAAAGTATTGGAGTTTCAGCTTCAGCATCAGTCCTTCCAATGAACACCCAGGACTGATTTCCTTTAGGATGGACTGGTTGGATCTCCTTGCAGTCCAAGGGACTCTCAAGAGTCTTCTCCAACACCACAGTTCAAAACCATCAATTCTTTGGCACTCAGCTTTCTTCACAGTCCAACTCTCACATCCATACATGACCACTGGAAAAACCATAGCCTTGACTAGACAGACCTTGTTGGCAAAGTAATGTCTCTGCTTTTTAATATGCTATCTAGGTTGGTCATAACTTTCCTTCCAGGGAGTAAGTATCTTTTAATTTCATGGCTGCAATCACCATTTGCAATGATTTTGGAGCCCCCCAAAATAAATTCAGACACTGGTTCCACTGTTTCCCCATCTATTTCCCATGAAGTGACGTTGGCTTCCTTCAAATAGTGGTAGCATATGTGATCCCAAAGCGAAATTTGTAATTTTGAAGTTCAGTAACACTTTGGGTGCTCCATTATGGTGTTAGCTCAAGAGAACGTTGATAACAGCTATGGATAGATCAACTAAAAAGAAAATTAGCAAGGGAACACAAACTTTAAATGATGCAATGAACCAGTTAGACCCAATTGATATCTATAGGACATTTCACCCTATACCAATGAATTTTCACCTTTTACTCAATTGCACATGGAATGTTCTCCAGGGTAGATCACATCCTGGGCCATAAATCTAGCCTTGGTAAATTCAAAAACACTGAAATCATTCCAAGCATATTTTCTGATCACAGTGTGGTAAGATTAGATGTCAACTACAAGGGAAAAAAAACTATTAAAAATACAAACATATGGAGGCTAAACAACACACTTCTGAATAACCAATAAATCACAGAAGAAAGAAAAAAGAAATTAAAATATGCATGGAAACAAATGAAAATATAAACAAAACAACCAAAATCCTATGGGATTCATAAAAGCAGTGCTAAGGGGAAGGTTCATAGCAATACAAGATTACCTCAAGAAACAAGAGAAAAATAAAATAAATAACCTAACTCTACACCTAAAGCAACTAGAAAAAGAAATTAAGAATCCCAGGGTTAGTAGAAGGAAAGAAATCACAAAAATTAGGGCAGAAATAAATGAAAAAGAAACAAAGGAGACCATAGCCAAAATCAACAAAGCTAAAAACTGGTTCTTTGAGAAGATAAATACAATAGAAAAACCATTAGCCAGACTCCAAAAAAAAAAAAAGGGGGGGGGGGCGGAGAAGAATCAAATCAACAAAATTAGAAATGAAAATGGAGAGATCACAGCAGGCAACACAGAAGTACAAATGATCATAAGAGACTACTATCAGTAACTATATGCCAATAAAATGGACAATTTGGAAGAAATGGACAAATTCCTAGAAAAGTATAACTTTCCAAAACTGAAACAGGAAGAAATAGAAAGTCTTAACAGACTCATCACAGGCATGAAATAAAAACTGTAATCAGAAATCTTCCAACAAATAAAAGCCCAGGATCAGATGGCTTCACAGCTGAATTCAACCAAAATTTTAGAGAT
The DNA here is from genome assembly GCF_963930625.1 of Muntiacus reevesi. Taxonomy (NCBI): domain Eukaryota; kingdom Metazoa; phylum Chordata; class Mammalia; order Artiodactyla; family Cervidae; genus Muntiacus; species Muntiacus reevesi. The sequence continues at coordinate 125,166,447 of NC_089271.1, read as the reverse complement.
GAGCTAACACCTATCTTACTCAAACTTTTCCAGGAAATTGCAGAGGAAGGTAAACTTCCAAACTCATTCTATGAGGCCACCATCATCCTAATACCAAAACCAGACAAGGATGCCACAAAAAAAGAAAACTACAGGCCAATATCACTGATGAACAGAGATACAAAAATCCTTAACAAAATTCTAGCAAACAGAATCCAACAACATATTAAAAGGATCATACATCATGGCCAAGATAGCTTTATCCCAGGGATGCAAGAATTCTTTAATATTCACAAATCAATCAATGTGATACACCACATCAGCAAATTGAAAGATAGAAACCTAATGATTATCTCAATATATGCAGAGAAAACCTTTGACAAAATTCAACTTCCATTTACCATTAAAACTCTCCAGAAAGCAGGCATAGAAGGAACATACCTCAACATAATAAAAGCCATATATGATGAACCCACAGCAAACATTATCCTCAATGGTGAAAAATTGAAAGCATTTCCCTTAAAGTCAGGAACAAGGCAAGGGTGCCCACTCTCACCATTACTATTTAACATAGTTTTGGAAGTTTCAGCCACAGCAATCAGAATAGAAAAAGAAATAAAAGGAATCCAGATTGGAAAAGAAGAAGCAAAACTCTATTTGCAGATGGCATGATCCTTTACACAGAAAATCCTAAAGACTCCACCAGAAAATTACTAGAGTTAATCAAGGAATTTAGCTATGTTGTAGAATATAACATTAACACATAGAAATCCCTTGCATTCCTATACACTAACAATGAGAAAATGGAAAGAGAAATTAAGGAAATGATTCCATTCACCATTGCAACGAAAAGAATAAAATACTTAGGAATAAATCTACCTAAAGAAACAAAAGACCTATATATAGAAAACTATAAAACACAGATGAAATAAATCAAAGATGACACAGATAAATGAAAAATAGACCATGTTCATGGATTGGAAGAATCAATATAGTGAAGAAGAATATACTACTCAAGCCAATCTATAGGTTCAATGCACTCCCTATCAAGCTACCAGTAGTATTTTTCAGAGAACTAGAACAAATAATTTCACAATTTGTATGGAAATACTAAAAACCTTGAATAGCCAAAGCAATCTTGAGAAAGAAGACTGGAACTGGAGGAATCAACCTGCCTGACTTCAGAGTATATGACAAAGCTACAGTCATTAAGACAGTATGGTACTGGTACAAAGACAAAAATATAGATCAGTGGAACAAAATATGAAGCCCAGAGATAAATCCATGCACCTATGAACACCTTATCTTTGACAAAGGAGGCAAGAATATACAATGGCGAAAATACAATTTCTTTAACAAATGGTGCTGTCAAAACTTTTCAACCACTTGTGAAGGAATGAAACTAGAACACTTTCTAACACCATACACAAAAATAAACTCAAAATGCATTAAAGATCTAAATGTAAGACCAGAAACTATAAAACTCTTAGAGGAAAACACAGACAAAACACTCTTTGACATAAATCACAGTAGAATCCTCTGTGACCCACCTCCCATAGTAATGGAAATAAAAGCAAAAATAAACAAATGGGGCCTAATTAAACTTACAAGTTTTGGCACAATGAAGGAAACTATAAGCAAGGTGAAAAGACAGCCTTCAGAGTGGGAGTGAATTATAGCAAACTAAGCAACTGACAAATAATCAGTCTCCAAAAATATATGAACAGCTCATGCAGCTCAATTCCAGAAAAATAAACGACCCAATCTAAAACTGGGCCAAAGAACTAAACAGAAATTTCTTCAAAGAAGACATGCAGATGGTTAACAAACACATGAAAAGATGCTCAACATCACTCCTTAGCAGGGAAATGCAAATCAAAACCACAATGAGATACCATCTCATGCCAGTCAGAATGACCGCTATCAAAGTCTACAAACAGTAAATGCTGGAGAGGGAGAGAAGAAAAGGGAACCCTTTTACACTGCTTGTGGGAATGCAAACTAGCACAGCCACTATGGAGAACAGTGTGGAGATTCATTAAAAAAAAAACAAAACTGGAAATAGAACTGCCATATTACTCAGCAATCCCACTGCTGGGCCTACACATTGAGGAAACCAGAACTGAAGAAACACGTGTACCCCAATATTCATCACAGCACTGTTTACAATAGCCAGGACCTGGAAGCAGATGAATGGATAAGAAAGTCATGGTACACATACACAATAGAATATTACTCAGCTATTAAAAAGAATGTATTTGAATCAGTTCTAATAAGCTGGATAAAACTGAAGCCTATTATACAGAGTGAAGTAAGTCAGAAAGAAAAACACCAATACAGTATATTAACGCATATTTATGGAATTTAGAAAGATGGTAATGATGACCCTATATGCAAGGCAACAAAAGAGACATAGATGTAAAGAACAGAATTTTGGACTCTGTGGGAGAAGGCGAGAGTGGGATGGTTTGAGAGAATAGCACTGAAACATGTTTATTACCATATGTGAAATAGATCACCAGTCCACGTTCAATGCATGAGACAGGGTGTTCAGGGCTGGTGCACTGGGATGACCCTGAGGGATGGGATGGGGAGGGAAGTGGGAGCGGGATTCAGGATGGGGAATACATGTACACCCATGGCTGATTCATGTCAATGTATGGCAAAAACCACTACAATACTGTAAAGTAATTAGCCTCCAATTAAAATAAATAAATTAATTTTAAAAAAGAAAGTGGTGATAAAAGATGTTGTAAAGTTTTCATTATATTGAAAAAACATTACTAAGTCATTTGCATAGCTAATTGCATATTTTACTTCTGGATATGGATACCTTTTAAACTAAAATTTATCCTTTAAGTTCATTAGAAACCTTCTGTTGTAATTTTGCTTTTGTTTTCAAAAACGGGTCAAAAAATTGTCTAAACTATCAAATCCCAGATGACATACTGTGTAAAGTTGTTACAGTTTTAAAGCTTTAACCATAGGTTATAGCCAAGGAATTTTTTTTTTAATCTCCCTCCAATACATCTACCTATTCCATTTAGAATGGAAAGGATTTGAAGCAAAATCTTAATACAGATTAAGTTTGCTCTTCTTATCTTTGGTTTCCCCAGCCTCTTCCCATTCCACTCCATTAAGATATCATCTCATCTGTTCTACCAGAGAGGCACCTAAATTTCATTTATATCTGACCAAAACCAAATTTAGCTTCTAGCTAAAAGTTTGTATTATCATTCTCTTCATATATTAACAACAGATTTCAAAGCAGGATGTAAGTTGAATCAACAGTAGAGGTCAATATTTCATACCATTTCTTAAGCATTTATATTATAGAATAAAAGTAACTGAGTGTTGCTGTATAATTTTGGGAGTATAAGCACAGAGAATAGCTTTTAGACAATATGTCAGCAAATAAAAGAAAAAAACTAATTTTAATGGGTTCGTATTTTTCACTGTTACTGATAACATATGTAAAATATGTAAAATGTAATTCTTCAAATTAATCCATACCATGAATTCTCTGTCATCAAAAGATACATCTTTAGTAATGTGCTTGAAATTGAAATTCTAGATGTTATCTTTATGCTCCTAATGAGTAGCATGGTAAAATTTCCTATTTTTTAATGAGCCAAATAAAATATATATATAATGGTCTGTAGCAGACTGAGAGCTCAACAATCTGCCTATATTGCAAACATCAATTTCAGGATGATGATAATATTAATGAATTGACACTACTTTGAAAATAGAGGGACATTTAGGTGAGGCCATTTGTTATTTCAATGGCCACAATGGTTTCCCTTACACTGGATGACCAGTTTGTGATCTGGTACTGTATTGCTTTCTGTGGTCAATTTAAAATACATGGCTATTTAAACTTAAGAAAAATCTGGGAGACATTGACCCCAAGGTATCAACTGAGTGTAGATCTTTACTTTTATTTTCGTCTAATCAAAAAGTATTGGAGAGTAACTCAGTTTTAGCCCCTCTCAGCTACAGTCTCAGACCAACAAGTGGACCCACCCAGTGATCTGTCAAGAGGACTCTCAGGATTCCAGGGGAAGCCGTACACATCTGTGTACCTGATAAAAAAGGCCCACCATCTGTGGACCCTGAAGTAGACCCTTGTTCCAGTGGCAGCTCTGTAGATTCTGAAGAGAGTCTCATCTGTCCATGAACCAAACAGAATCTACAAGTGACTGAGCCCCTAGTAACAGGCCTTCCACAGACCTACTCCAGACCCAGCAGTAGCCATTTGATCCAGCTCCAAAGCTACTAGACTGTATTTCTAGATACAAGGCCACTAGCCTGGGGACCTGACAGAATAGGTCTTTACTTGCTTAAAATAGTCTATGAAACCCAAAAGAGGCATTTGCTTCTTAAAATGCATAGACATCAATAGAAAGCTACACAGATCATAAAGAAACAGATAAATGTGACACTACCAGAGGAAACTAATGCAACTTTAGTAACTGATCCCAAAGAAAAGGAGATTCAAGAGCCTGGCAAAGAATTCAAAACAATCTTCTTAAACAGGCTCACTGAGATATGAGAGAACACAGATACACAATCAAGCAATCAACAAAATCAGTCAAGCATGAACAAAATGAGAAATTTAATAAAGAAGTAGAAATTGTAAAAACCCAAACAAAAATCCTAGAGCTCAAGAATACAATGATAAAATTGAAAAATTCAATGGAAAACTTCAAAAGAAGACTCAACCATAAAGAAAACTCAAAACCTTTCACATTAGCCAGTTAGAGGAGCAAAAAGCTAAAAGAATAAAAAAAGAGTGAAGCAACTTGGGACTTGTGGTACACCATCAAGAAAATGAATATATGCATTATGAAATCCCCGAAGAAGAGAGAGAGAAAGGGGCAGAAAGCCTGTTAAAGAAATAATTACTGAAAACTTCCTAAGTCTTAGGAGGGATATGGAACTCTGGATATATGAAGCAAAAGTACCCCCAAGCAAGATCAACACAAAGAAGGTTACCCTGAGGCACATTTAAATCAAATGATCAAAAGTCAAAGTCTGAATTTTGAAAGCAGCAAGAGAAAGGAAACTCATTACATACAAATAACCCTTCCTCCTTGCTCCATAAAGCTATGGGCAGATTTCTCAGCCAGGATCTTGAAGGCCAGAAGATAGTGGGATGGTATATTAAAAGTGCTCAAAGGAAACAAACAAACAAGCAAACGAACTGCCAACTAAGAGTTCTGTACTACTTGGTAAAGCTGACTTTCAGAAATGGAGAGATAAAGACATTCTCAAAGAAAAGCTGGAGTTTTTTCCACTGGACCTGTTTTATAAGAAGTGCTAAAGGGAGTCCTTCAGGTTGAATTAAAAGGATGCTAAATAGCAGCATAAAAATATACAAAAGTATAAAACTCATTGGAAAAGCTAAATATATAGTCAAATTCAGAATACTGTAATACTGTAATGGCAATGTATAAATCACTTTTATCTGTATTAAATCATCACCTTGTATACCTAAAAACAATCACAGTGTATACCTAAATATATATAATTTTTATTTGTCAATAATTCCTCAAAGCTGAAAAAAGACTACTAGAAAAAACTAGTCTTCCTTTCATGAGGAAAAAAAAAAAGGTATTGGAAGTATTAAGGGTGCTTTTTACATGCATCCTACACCTTTAATGAATAGCATAATATTCATAGTTATATATAACTATTAAAAATAGCTACTCCAGATTTTATTTTTCTTATGTGCCTTATGGTAGGAGAATTATGTTATTTTGTATAATGTAAGATTTTTGGAATGAAAAAAGTTCGAGACAGACAACACTGGGCAATTATGTGAAGTTTTTCTTTTGGAGGCAGGCATAGATTTGTGTGTGTGGTGTATGAATGATGGGTTGTATTTTAGTTTTTACATAATAACTATGGTAATAATAGTAAAATATTAAATGCTTTTGCAATTGCTCTCTGATGTTTTTTATTCTAGCATCACATCATGCTTTTTTTGGCCAAGTATTGGTTAATGTCAGCATAAATACTTCAAGGGAAAATCTTATTTTTTCGATGTAAAGACAAAACATGGGAACAGAAACATCTGCTTTAGATATTTTATATTCATATAAATGGTGGAGATGGAGATTTCATGTACATATCTACACATTCACAGGTAACCATATGAACTTTTTGTCCTTCCAAAGTGATGAGTTGGGAGGAAAGTGTTTATTTATTTGAGTAGGCATTTGGCAATGTTACTCTAGAAAAAAGTGCTTATCTATTTTACTGACACATACCAACCCACAAAAAGCACTGAAAGGGGGAAGAAAGTCAAGGGAAGGGAGGTCTGGATAGTCAGTTATTCTTGAATTTAAAAATAAGATTTCTACAGGTCAGATGTGAAGACAGAGACTCTAAAGCAGAAAAGAACTAAAGAAGGATAAGACATTAAAAATATATATTAATCAATATTAATTAAATTATATTAAATTAATATAATTAATAATTAATTAATATATGAAATATAATTTGAATAGCAGAGGCATCTAAAGAAACCTATGTGGTTGCACTGGGAAATCTCTCATGGGTTCATATTTTTCTTCAGATACATGTACAAATTTAGAAGAAAATACATACAATCAAGGAAAAATACAACATATTCTACAAGAATACGCTTAGAGAGGTTAAGCATAAAATATGCTGAGACCTATAAAATTGTTGAGGACAGACATTAAAGGGCTTTGATTACTGTGTTAGATGTAAGGATAAAAACCAGGACAAGAGAGGGCCATTTCTAGAGACATGCTATTAACTGATGACAGAGAGAAATATAATTATTGGGTGCTATTTTGTGCCCAACCTTTGTAAAAAAAGAAATACTTTCCTGTTGGAACCCATTGGATAAATGTGGGTAGGAGTAAAATGAGGTCCAGTAAATGGCAGAGAATAGTAAGAATGCATTAATGTTCTTTCAATATTTTAAACTTCCTGGTCACGTGAATTTATTTAAGAGAAATGGAACAAATTTCAGACGTAGTCATGGAAACTCTGTCACTAATTTGTGAGAAATTGTAAGTATAAGAGAGTTATCAAAAAAACAATTATCCAAATATTTCTCTCATTCAAAACATTCTACTTAATTTCCCCCCCAGAAATGGGAGAAATTCAAATCCAGTTATAGACTAGAGGCATCTTGGCATTGATCACCTCCCCATTTTATATTAATAAGCAGATAAGTTTATGAGCATTTATCAAAATATAAGTAAATACAAAGAGTACTCTTGGTTTAATAGAAATAAGTTTTCTTAAGCCAATTCATTCATTTACCTTTGTTAAATACCTGATGTGAAGAACTGACTTATTGGAAAAGACTCTGATGCCGGACAAGATTGAAAGCAGGAGGAGGAGGGGATGACAGAGAATGAGATGGTTGGATGACATCACCGATTCGATGGACATGAGTTTGAGCAGGCTCCGGGAGCTGGGGATGGACAGGGAAGCCTGGCATGCTGCAATCCATGGGGTTACAAAGAGTTGGACTTGACTGAGTGACTGAATTGAACTGAACTGACCTTTGTTAAAAGGTTTACTAGGTTGGTAGACTGAGATAGTTAAGGGGAAACTAAAGGGATACCATATTTAGATTTCGGCAAGATGTTGACAGAATCTCCTATGTTATATATCATGCAGACGTCTCCTCTTTGCAAGGCCACTGCACATTTGAAAAAAATATTTTTATCAAATATCCTTTTGTCTCCCCTCACTAGATTCTAAACTCCTTGAAGACAAGCATGGGGTCTTATTTATTAGTTCTCAGGACAAAGAGATGCTCAAAAGTCCTTTGTTAAATGATAGTATGAACAAAATAATGCATTAGAATGATTAAATATGGAATGGGTAACACTGATTCAAATGGGTGTATAGCTGGTTGAACAACTGTATTTTAAGTTTTGATTAGCGATGTTCCACTTCTGGGAAGATGGAGTAGATCTAATTTTTCATATTTTTTCCTGATAAGTGCAGCTGAAACCTATGAACATATAAAAAACAAACTTAAGACTCTGAAAGTGGAGAGAAAAAGGAAGCCAGGCTCAGAACCTCAGGACTAAAGGAACAACATGATAACAAATCTCCTGGGTTTTCTTTTTGCCTCATATATACCAAACTAAAACAGAAGATTGTAACCCCAAAGCATGAATAAGAGAAAAAGAAAAAAGCACTAAATACCAAATTTGTTCTTTATAGCTAAATTATCATAAAAAGGGAATCAAGATAGAAAACTTTTAAACAGTAAGTTTTCTATTCCAATCAAAATCAAGGAAAAAGTGTGGCCCAATTCCTCCCCAAAACTGAAAATGTTCAGTGGAGAGCCTAGACTTCTACCTTTGTTAGGCTCTAATATGGTCTCCCAAACTCTCCATTGGGAAAGTTGGAGTAGGGAGAACAATAAATTTAATGAAAGAAATGCAAAATTCTTACTTTAAAAACTAAAAATCACTGTTGAAAATTTACAAAAATAACTGACAATATATCATATGTTCAATAATTGGAAGACTTAATATTATTAAGATGGCAGTACTCCTAAAATTGGTCCACTGATTTAACACAATTCCTGTCAGAATGCTACCTGACTTTTGATTCTAAAATCCATATGGAAAACTCAGCAAGACCAGAACAACAACAACAAAAATCTTTTAAAAATAGCAGTAATCTTGAAGGAACCACACTTCCTGATTTTTAACATTATTACAAAACTACAATAATTAAGACTGTGTGGTACTAGCATAAGGATAGACACACACCAATGCAATAGGATTGAGAATCCAGAAATAAACTTGTTCTTTTACATTCAATCTTTATCTTCTTTTAGATTCATAATTATAGTAAAATATAGACAAAAGTTTTCCATTTTAACCATTAAAATGTAAAATACAGTAGAATTAAATACATTCACATTGTTGGGTAACCATGACACTGTCCTCTCTCCAAACAGAATTCTTTATCTTCTTAAACTGAAGCTCAATAATTATGAAACAAATACTGCCCATTTGTTGCATTTCTGTCCACTGTCAACCACCATCCTCTTTCTGTTTCTATGAATTTGACTACCCTATGTATCTCAAATAAGTGGAATCATACACTATTTGTCTTAACAAAATGTCCTCAAATTTGTTGATGTTATAACACATGTCAGAACTTCCTTTATAAGACTGGGTAATATTATAGATACACCACAGTTTGTTTATTCATTCATTCGTTAATGCAAGGTTGGGTTGTTTCCACCATTTGAGAATTATGAATAATGCAGCCATACAAATATCTCTTGAAGACTCTGCTCTCAATTCTTTTGGGAATATACCCAGAAGTGGAATTACTGGAAGATAAGATAATTCTATTCATACTATTCATACTGTTCATGGGATTCTCAAGGCAAGAATACTGAAGTGGATTGCCATTCCAGGACCATGTTTTGTCACCACCATGACCTGTCCATCTTGGGTGACCCTACATGGCATGGTTCATAGATATGACACTGAAAGATGAACTCCCGAGGTCGGTAGGTGCCCAATATATTACTGGAGAAGAATAAAGAAAGAACTCCAGAAAGAATGAAGAGATGGGGTCAAAACAAAAGCAATGTCCAGGTGTGGATGTGACTGGTTATGAAGTAAGTCCAATGCTATAAAGAACAGTATTGCACAGGAACTTGGAATGTTAGTCCCATGAATCAATGTAAATTTAAATGGTCAAACAGGAGATGGCAAGAGTGAACATCAACATTTTAGGAATCAGTGAACTAAAATGGACCAGAATGGGTAAATTTAATTCAGATGACCACTATATCTACTGCTGTGGGCAACAATCCCTTAGAAGAAATGGATTATCCCTTATAGTCAACAAAAGAATCCAGATGCAGTACTAGGGTGCAATCTCAAAAATGACAGAATGATCTCTGTTTGTTTCCAAGGCAAACCATTCAATATCTCAGTAATCCAAATCTTTGCCCAACCACTAGTGCTGAAGAAGCTGAAGTTGAATGGTTCTTTGGTGACCTAAAAGACCTTCTACAACTAACACACACACACACACACACACACACACACACACACACACACACACAAAGATGTCCTTTTCATCACAGGGGACTGGAATGCAAAAGTAAGAAGTCAAGAGATACCTGGAGTAACAGGCAAGTTTGACCTTGGAGTACAAAATGAAGCAGGGGAAAGGTTAATAGAGTTTTGCCAGAGAATGCACTGGTCATAGCAATCACCCTCTTCCAACAACACAAGAGAAGGTTCTACACATGAACATCACCAGATGGTCAACACCAAAATCAGATTGATTATATTCTTTGCAGCTGAAGATGGAGAAGCTCTATATAGTCAGAATAAACAAGACTGGGAGCTGACTGTGGCTCAGATCATGAACTCGCTGTTGCACAATTCAGACTTAAGTTGAAGAAAGTATGGAAAACCACTAGATCATTCAGGTATGACCTAAATCAAGTCCCTTACGATTATACAGTGGAAGTAACAAATAGATTCAACGGGTTAGATCTGATAGACAGAGTGCCTGAAGAACTATAGATGGAGGTTTGTAACATTGTATAGGAAGCAGTGATCAAAACCACCCTCAAGAAAAAGAAATGCAAAAGGCAAAATGGTCGTCTAAGGGGGACTTGCATGGATAAGAAAGCCATGGTATATATACACAATGGAATATTACTCAGCCATTAAAAAGAATTCATTTGAATCAATTCTAATTAGATGGATGAAACTGGAGCCCATTATACAGAGTGAAGTAAGCCAGAAAGATAAACACCAATACAGTATACTAACACATATATACGGAATTTAAAAAGATGGTAACGATAACCTTATATGCAGGACAGAAAAAGAGACACAGATGTATAGAACAGATTTTTGGACTCTGTGAGAGAAGGCGAGGGTGGGATGATCTGAGAAAATATCAAGTGTGAAACAGATCGCCAGCCCAGGTTGGACGCATGAGACAAGTGCTCAGGGTTGGTGCACTGGGAAAACCCGGAGGGATGGGATGGGGAGGGAGGTGGGAGGGGGGGATCAGGATGGGGAACACATGTAAATCCATGGCTGATTCATGTCAATGTATGGCAAAAACCACTACAATACTGTAAAATAATTAGCCTCCAACTAATAAAAATAAATGAAAAAAAAATATGTTGAGTTCAGGTGCATAAAGGTGAAAAAAATAAAACAAAAAAAAGTAAGATATTCTTTAAAAAAAAAACCAAATAGCTGAGAAAAGAAGGGAAGCAAAGAGAAAGAAAAGAGAAAAGAAGAGAAGGCAAAGAAGAAAAGGAAATGTATAGCCATCTGAATGCAGAGTTCCAAAGAATAACAAGGAGAGATAAGTAAGCCTTCCTAGGTAATCAATACAAGGAAATAGAGGAAAGAACAGGATGTCCAATCTAGACAGCATATTCAAAAGTAGAGACATTACTTTGCCCACAAATGTCTGTATAGTCAAAGCTATGGAATTTCCAGTAGTCATGTATGAATGTGAGAGTTGGATCATGAGGAAAACTGACAGCCAAAGAATTGATGCTTTTGAATTGTGGTGTGAAGACTCTTGAGAGTCCCTTGGACCACAAGGAGATCAAACCAATCCATCTTAAAGGAAATCAGTCCTGAATATTCATTGGAAGAACTGATGTTGAAGCTGAAGCTCCAATATTTTGGCCACCTGATGTGAAGAACTAGTTGATTATAAAAGACCCTGATCCTGGGAAAGATGGAAGGCAGGAGGAGAAGGGGACAACAGAGGATGAGATGGTTGGATGGCATCGCTGACTCGATGGACATGAGTTTGAGCAAACTCTGGGAGTTGGTGATGGATAGGGAAGCCTGGCGTTCAGGAGTTCATGGGGTCCCAAAGAGTCAGACACGTATGAGTGACTGAACTGACTGACTACCTGAAGGCAATTCTACTGTTAACTTTTTTAGGAAGTTCAATGTTGCTGTCCTTTGTTCATACACCATTTTATACTCTCAAAAACAATGCACAGAGTTCCAATTTCTCCACATCTTCACTGACGCTTGTTACTTTCTTCTTTTCTTCCTTCTTCTGTAGTAAACATCCTAATTGCTGTGAGGTTATATCACATTGTATATTTAATTTACATTACCCTAATCATTAGTGATCTTGATAATCTTTTCTTGTGCTTAAGGAACATTTGTAATATAGTTTTTGGAGAAATGTCTATTCAAATCCTTCATCTATTTTTGAATTGGGTTGCTTGTGGTTTTTGTTTGCTGTTGAATTTTAGATATTCCCTATATACTCTGAATATTTACCTGTTATCAGATACTTGATTTACAAATATTTTCTCCCATTCTTTTCATTGCACTTATTGTGTTCTTTGATGAATTTAAATTTTTGATATAGTCCTATTTATCTATTTTTCTTTGTTAACTGTACTTTTGGTGTCATATCCAAGAAATCATGGCCAAATCGAATGTCCTGAAACTTTTGCCCTGTTTTCTTCTGAAAGTTTTATAGTTTTAGTTCTTATGTTTAAGTCTTCAGTCCATTTTGTGTAAAATCTAAACATGGTATATGACAGCAGTCCAACTTCATTCTTCCATAAGTGAATATTCATTTTTCCCAACACCTTTTGTTGGATAGATGTTTTTTCCTCGTTGAATGGCCCTGATATACTTGTAAAATATAATATGGTCATATATACCATGATTATTTCTGGGCCCTTTGTTCCATTTCATTAGTATATATGCCCATCTTTATGCTAGTACCACACTGTTTTGATTATTGTAGCTTTGTAATAAGTTTTGAAATCAGGAACTGGGATACCTTCAACTTTGTTCTTCATTTTCAATATGTAGCTATTTGGGGGTACCTTGAGAGTCCATGTCAATTTTAGGATGGATTTTTGTTTCTGCAAAAATTTTGGTAGGAATTCCATTGAACCTATAGACTTATTTGATTAGTACTGATATCTTAATAATATTAAATCTTTCAATACATGAACATGGGATTTTAAAAATATGTCCTATTCAATTTCTTTCAACAAATTTTTGTAGTGTTTGATGTACAATATTTCCCCCTTCTTGGTTAAGTTTTTGTTAAGTACTTCATTCTTTTTGATACTATTTAAAATGAATAATTCTTAATTTCCTTTTTGGCTTTTCATTTTAGTGTATACAAATACAATTTTTATGTGTAGATTGAATTTTTATTAGTTCTAACAGTGTGGATTCTGTAGGGTTTTTACTAATACGATCAGGTTGTCTTTTAAAAAAGATAATTTTAGTTCATTTTCAAAGTTAAAATAATATGTTTTATATTTGTCTACGTATTTACCCTCACTGAAGATTTTGACATTTTCATATGATTTTAAATTAAATGTATATGGTTTGAATCTAGTATCATTTCTTTTTGATTTGAAGGACTTTATTCTTACAGGGTAATATTAATGAGCATTAACACATTAACATTAATGAACTCCCTTAGCTTTTGTTTATTTGGGAATGTTTTAATTTTTCCTTCATTTTCATTTTTGAAGAACAGTTTTGCCATATATAGTATTCTCAACAGTTCTTCTTTCCTTCAACACTTTAAATACTATTATCCTGCTGCATTATGGCCTACAATGTTTCTATTGAAAAATCCAATGATAATCTTATTGGAGATTCCTTCTGTGTGATGAGTACTTTTCTCCTGCTGCTTTCAAGATTGTCTTTTTAGTTTGACAGTTTGATTATATGTGTCTCTTTGTTTATTGTACTTCGAGTTAATTGAGATTCTTGTATTTGTATATCCATATCTTTCCTCATATTTGGGACATTTTTAGCCATTATTTCTTCAAAATCATATCTACCTCCTGTCCCACCCCATCTTCTCCTTTTAGGGCTCCCCTAGTGGTGTTATTGATGGTGACCATAAGGCCCTTAGTCTCTGAGGGAGGTGATTGTAGCTGTGAAACAACATGAAAGTTTCTTGTTGAGATGAAATGTTCTGTATCTTGACTTTGTCAATGTCAATATCCTGGTTGGAATACTGTATTATAGTTTTGCAAGGTATTATTATTAGGGGAAATAGTAAAGGGCAAATGGGATCTCTCTGTATTCTTTATTACAACTGCATATGAATCTAAAATTATCTAAAAATTAAATAAAAATCAATTATCCAAGAAAAACTAATAAGGGAGTTCCAATTCCAAAATAATAGTGTGGAATTTTGTGGACCTTCTCTCCAGTGAAATAAGCAAAGCTATTAAAAACCATAGAAAATCCCAATTATTTAAAGTTGGTGGATATTGTCCTCTGGTTATACAGAAAATGATGGAATATTTATTCAAGAAAAATGTACTAAAACTAAGTAAGAATAGCAAGAATCTGTAGCATTTGAGCTATGATTTACTCCCTTCCTCTCTATGAAAATCAGACTGATGAATGTTCCACCAATGGTGTGTGTGATCAATAAGACAGTATTCCCTGTCCTATCAGTTCCAAGTCATGGCTTACTTTATCTCATTGGGAAGAGCAAGTCACCAGTACTTCTCATTCTTTCCCCTTATGAATTGAAGAAACTAGTCTTGGCAAGTTACCCAGAATGCAGGGGATTCCTTCCTACCCTGGTTTTACCTGTAGGACAGAGGCCCTACCATAGGCACTGTAAGCCAAGAATGCTAAGCTTGAAAACCTATATCCCAGCTCAGTGGTAGGCAAAAAGTTCTAAATAGGAGAGGCAAGCCCAGAAGTGCAGAGGTATAACTCCATAAAAACACTGTTTCTTATTGTAAAACAAATAAACAAAGCAAAACAAAGAAGCAAAGACACTTGATCCAAAACAACATATATTTAATATCTCATAGTTCTGGAAGCCAGAAGTCAGAAATCAAGTTATCAGCAGGGACATAATCCTGCTGAAGGCTCTAGGGAAGAATCTTTTTCTTCCTCTTCCAGCTTCTAGTACCTCTGGGTATTCCTTGGTTTGATGGTGCCTAAGTAGAGGCTCTGCCTTGGTCTTCACATGACCTTCTCCTCTTTGCCTTACTCCCTTGTCCCTTTTCTTCTTATAAAGACATTTGTTTTTGGATTTGGATCCACTCTTATAATGCAAAATGACCTCATCTTGAGGTCATTATCTTAATTACATCTGCAAAGACTCTTTTTCTAAATCATTTCACATTTATAGACTCTGGCTATGCATATCTTTTCTTTGTGGGGGAGGAAGGTATAATCAACTCATTACAGTTTTCCTTAGAGTCCTCCAAATTCATCTCTCTCCCATGTACAAAAATACATTCAACCCATCCTAATATCCCCAAACTCTCAACTCACTGGAGTATCAACTCTAAGACTAAACTCTCATGCAAATAGCATTAGCTTAGAAAGTTCCAAGTCTCATCATCTAAATTATCTAATTTGTCTAAATCTGGTATGGGTGAGTTTCTGCTTCTGTGTCCAAGGTTCTTCTCATGAGAATCATTCTTCCTTTTTCTTTAAAGGTAGCACTTTTTCAGCTGAGTATTTCAATTGGTCCATTTTAAAAAATCTGTATAAACTCAGATATCTGAGAGCCTTCCTTCATTTTGTCCTGTCTTTTCCCCTTCATTTCAAGATGGCAGTATTTCTGCTGATTTAATATTCTTAAATACCTGGTTGGTCTCCCACACATTTCAGCAGGTTCCATGACATCAGACAGAGAGTTCTCCAGAGTGGCCAACATTGAACCCATTACACCTTCAGGTGCCCAAATTAGTGACACAGAGCATTGGTCCTAGGGGTAAGGAAGTTCATATGAAAAGAGGTCCCTCAAAAGAACTGATTTTATTTGAAACAGAGTGTCTGCAGTTCAAGCCTAAGGGCAGTCTCTCAAAAACAGTTTCTTCTTTTAATTAACAGTTATAAGTAAAACACTAGATAGTTCGCCAAAGAGAACCATAGAAGGATATAGGTAAGAAGAGCCCTCTTGGGGTTAGAACAAACCTCAAAATTGGCTTCAAACTGTATCCCTGTCTGAATTAATTGGATCATACTATGAAACACTATGTGCCCCAGGACATTGTAAAAAATAATAGAACAATCACTCAGGAGGCCTTGTCAGGTGGCTCAGTGGTAAAGAATCAGTCTGGCAGTACAGGACACATGAGTCTGATCCCTGGCTTGAGAAGATCCCTTGGAGAAGGAAATAGCAACCCACTTTAGTAGTCTTGCCTGGGAATTCCCATGGACAGAGGAGCCTGGTGGTCCATAGTCCATGGGGTCAGATTAGGGTTGGACACAACTAAATGATTAAACAACAATAATCACTCAGGAATTAGTGTGGTGGAAGGGCTGAGTGATATACAAAAGGAAACATGCAGTTTAACAGAGAGATTAGGGGAATATACCGTCAAGTCGAACCCTGTTAAAATCGCTATAGTCCTAGAATGACTGTGTAGATTTTGTAAGGCTGTACCTGCTAAGGAACAACATAAATGGCTTAATATTGCAGGGCAAATAGACTCTAATAAAATAGCCTAGCCAACTCAAAAAGTAAACAAATAAGCAAATAATATTACAAACAAGACTTGGAGAGCAATAAGGGGAATCAGCACCCAAAGTTGCTGTACCGAAATTGTCCAGTTTTGAACAAAACTTATGACATGTGTGAAGAAAAAGGAATATATGACTGATGCACAATAAAAAGAAGCAGGCAATGGAAATTGACTTTGAGAGAGCCAGATATCTGATTTAACAAAGACCTCAAATTATCTATTATAAATATGTTAAAAGAGCTAAAGAAAACCATTTTTAAGGAAGTAAGAGACCATATAAAGACAATGCTTTATCAAAGAATATCACTAAAGTGGCAGAAATTATTTTTTAAAAAAGAAACTCTGGAGTAGGAAATTACAGTAACCAAAATGAAAAAAAAAAAAAATTATTAGAGAATCTTAACAGTGTACATGAACTGGCATAAGAAAGAATAAGCAAGCTTGAAAATGGATAGATTGATAGAGATTATGCAATCTAAAGAGAAACTAAAATGAAGAAAAATCAATAGAACTTCAGAGAAATGTAGGACATCTTTAAGTGCACCATCATATGTGTTATGGGTACTCTCTGATAGCTTTACTTTTGAATTATAACAAACACTGAAAAAAATATTAATACTAGCTTTTCACAAAGTTGTCCAACAATGGAAGAGGAGGGAACTCCTCAACTCATTTTGTGATACCAGGATTACTATGATAATAAAATCAGATAAAAATATCAAATAAAAAAATGATACCATGAACCAGTGTGTCCTATGACACAGAAAATCCTTCAACAATGTACAAGCAAATAAAATCTAGCAATATATGAAAATGATTACAAACCATGACCAAGTGGGATTTGTATCAGAAAAACAGGGTTAATTTAACCACCACAAATCAATAATTGTAATTCATTACAATGCCAAAGAATGTCCACACTACTGTACAATTGTGCTCATTTCACATGCTAGCAAGGTAATGCTCAAAATTCTTCAAGCTAGGCTTTAGCAGTACGTGAAATATTAGCACATGTATATGGAATTTAGAAAGATGGTAACAATGACCCTATATGTGAGACAGCAAAAGAGACACAGATGTAAAGAATAGACTGTTGGACTCTGTGGGAGAAGGCGAGGGTGGGATGATTTGAGAGAATAGCACTGAAACATGTATATTATCATATGTGAAATAGATCACCAGTCCAGGTTCTATGCATGAGGCAGGGTGCTCAGGGCTGGTGCACTGGGATGACCTTGAGGGATGGGATGGAGAGGGAGATGGGAGGGAGGGTCAGGATGGGGAACACATGTACACCCATGGCTGATTCATGTGAATGTATGGCAAAAACCACTACAATATTGTAAAGTAATCAGCCTCCAATTAAAATAAAAAAAGAGAACTTCCATATGTACAAACTGGATTTGGAAAAGGCAGAGGAATCAGAGATCAAATTTCCAACATCTACTGGATAATAGAGAAGTAAGGGAATTCCAGAAAAACATCTCCTGCTCCATTGACAATGCTAAAGCCTTTGACTGTGTGGATCACAACAAACTGGAAAATTAAAGGGATGGGAATACCAGGTCACTTTACCTGTCTCTTGAGAAATCTGCATGCAGGTCAAGAAGCAACAGTTAGGACCAGACATGGAAGAATGGACTGGTTCAAAAATAGGAAAGGAGTATGTCAAGGTTGTATATTGTTACCTTGCGTATTTAACTTCTTTGCAGAGTTCAGTTCAGTTCAGTTGCTCAGTCGTGTCTGACTCTTTGTAACTCCATGGACGGTAGCATGACAGGCTTCCCTGCCCATCACCAACTCACAGAGGCTGCTCAAACTCATGTCCATCGAATCAGTGGTGCCATCCAACCATCTCATCCTCTGTCACCCCTTTTTCCTGCTGCCTTCAATCTTTCCCAACATCAGTGTCTTTTCCAACGAGTCTGTTCTTCGCATCAGGTGACCAAACTATTGGAGTTTCAACATCAGTCCTTCCAATGAATATTCAGGACTGATTTCCTTTAGGATCGACTGGTTGGATCTCCTTGCTGTCCAAGGGACTCTCAGGAGTCTTCTCCAACACCACAGTTCAATATCATGAATTCTTCAGTGCTCAACTTTCTTTATAGTCCAAATCTCACATCCATCCATGACTACTGGAAAACCCATAGCTTGGCTAGACAGACCTTTGTTGACAAAATAATGTCTCTGCTTTTTAATATGCTGTCTAGGTTGGTCACAGCTTTTCTTCCAAGGAGCCTTTTAATTTCATGGCTGCAGTCACCATCTACAGTGATTGTGGAGCCCTCCAAAATAAAGTCTGTCACTGTTTCCCTTGTTTCCCATCTATTTGTCATGAAATGATGGGACTGAATGCCATGATCTTAGTTTTCTGAATGTTGAGTTTTAAGCCAACTTTTTAACTCTCTTCTTTCACTTTCATCAAGAAGCTCTTTAGTTCTTTGTTTTCTGCCATAAGGGTGGTGTCATCTGTGTATCTGAGGTTATTGATATTTCTCCTGGAAATCTTGATTCCAGCTTGTGCTTCATCCAGCCTGGCATTTCTCATGATGTACTCTGCATATAAATTAAATAAGCAGGGTGACAATATGCAGAGTACATCATGTAAAATGTTGGGCTGGATGAATCACAAGCTGGAATCAAGACTGCTGGGAGAAATATCAACAACCTCAGATATGCAGATAACACCACTCTAACGGCACAAAGCAAAGAGGAACTAAAAAGCCTCTTGATGAGTGTGAGAGGAGAGTGAAAACACTGGCTTAAAACTCCACATTCAAAATCTAAGGTCAGGGGGCGGTCCTAAGATGACAGGGGAATAGGACGGGGAGACCACTTGCTCCCTGACAAATTCATCAAAAGATCATTTGAACGCTGAACAAATTCCACAAAACAACTTCTGAACACCAGTGGAGGACACCAGGCACCCAGAAAGGCAGCCCATTCTCTTCAAAAGGAGGTAGGACAAAATATAAAAGATAAAAGTGAGACAAAAGAGGAACAGAGACCTATCCTGGGTAGGGAGTCGTGAAAGAGGAGAAGTTTCCAAACACCAGGAATCCTTTCACTGGCGGGTTAGTGGGGAGTTTTGGAATCTCAGAGGGCAACATAACCGGGAGGGGAAAAAACAAAAAACAAAAAACAAAAAAACACAGATTATGCGCCTAACTGCATCTCCCAGCAGAGAAGTAGCCCAGACACTCATGTCCGCCATCAGCAAGTGGGAGCTGAACAGGGAGGCGTGGGCTGCATGCTTAGGGTAAGGACCAGGACTGAATGCCCAGAAGACAATCTGAAGGAGCTAACATGAGATAGTGACCCAAACTGTGGGATAGCCAGAGAGAGAATAAAAAAAGAGAGAGCATTTTCCCATGAAAAGCTCTAAGGCACAGTCTGGCCCGCTCACAGAACAAAGGATTGAGCAAATACCAGAGGAGAGCTAGCCGGCTGTGGACTCTCCCCTCCCCCCACCGGAGGCAGAGAGGCAGGCAGGTGACCGTCAGAACCAGAAGGCGAGGGGCAATCTCCGTCCCAGAGATGGCATCCTCCACCAAATTGTAAGCAGGCACCCAGTTGCTAACCAAGTCTTCTTGGGATCCTGGTCGGTTGACATCCACCAGGAGTGTTGCAGTCAGAGATCAGCTTCCAGAGGAGACACATAGCACACCTGAGATGGTGCTCTCGCTGTGCACCCAGGAAACCAAGGACCTGGGACCAGGGAGGGGATAAGATGCACCACCCACCTGGGAGAGTGTGCTCACCAAGAACCTGGTCACCTGAGCATCTTGGACCTGAGAAGGACACAAAACATAGGCCCAGTTGAGTCTGTGCCTTTGTGGAGTACCTGAGAACCTGAACCTGAGCAACTTAGACCTGGGAAGTGTACGGAACCCAGGGGCCACTTTGGACAGTTCTCCTGCAGAGAAACCTGGAGCCTGAGCAGCGTAGACCGGGAAAGCACACTTGTCGACAGTGGGGGCAAACCAAGTGTAGCCCAGGTACTGCGAGCACCCCCCACACACGCCAGTGATATTTGTTAGCAGTGTTCCTCACTCCCCACGTGACAAATGAACAAGAGAGCCTAAATAAGTGACCACCTTCGCCCCCTTTTGTCAGGGTGGAAATTAGACACTGAAGAGACTTGCAAACAGAGGAAGCCAAAATAAACAAAGAAGAGGGAACTGCTTTGGAAGTGACAGGTGCAACAGATTAAAACCGACTACACTGGAATGAGCCTATAGACCTTGAGAAGTATAAGCTGGAACAAGGAGCTATCTGAAACTGAACTGACCCCACACTGCCCTCAAAAGCTCTAGACAAATTCCTAGATATATTTTATTATTATAATCTTTTAATTTAATTTTTTTAAATTTTAAGTTCTTTATTACTCAATTAATTTTCATTTTTATAACCCACTATTACCTTGCAAAAAAAGACCCTATTTATAAAGCAAACTTCATATTTTTTTATAAGTTTTGTGATTTTTTTTTTACATTGCATTTTTGAGAGTCTAATGTCTACTATAGATTTTTTAATCTTTGCTTTTTGGTACTTGTTACCAATTTTGTACCTTTAAGAATCCAATATTCAGTACCCATTTTTACTTAGGAGTGTGATTACTGGCTTGATTGCTCTCCCCTTTTGACACTCCTTTTTCTCCCCCAGGTCGCCTTTATCTCCTCCCTCCCCCTGCTCTTCTCTACCCAAATCTGTGAATCTCTTTGGGTGTTCCAGGCTGTGGAGAACACTTTGGGAACTGAATACTGGCTAGATCTGTCTCTCTCCTTTTGATTCCCCCACTTCTCCTCCTGGTCACCTCTATCTCCTTCCTCCCTCTTCTCTTCTCTATGGAACTCAGTGAACCTCTCTGAGTGCTCCAGACTGTGGAGTGCACAAAGGGAATTGATTACTGGCTAGATTGCTCTCTCCCCTTTTGATTTCCCCTCTTCTCCTAGTCACCTCTATCTCCCTCCTTCCTCTTCTCTTCTCCATGTAACTCTGTGAACCTCTCTGGGTGTCCCTCACCGTGGAGAATCTTTTCACCATTAACCTAGATATTTTATCATTGGGGCTATATGGATGGAGAAGTCATGAGGCTACTGTAAGAATAAGATTGAAAGCCAGAGGCAGGAAGCTTAAATCCAAAACTTGAGAACACCAGAAAACTCTTGACTCCAGGGAAAATTAATCAACAAGAGCTCATCCAAAAGCCTCCATACCTACACTTAAACCAAGCTCCAGCGAAGAGCCAACAAGTTTCAAAGTAAGATATACCAAGCTAATTCTCCAACAACACAGGAACATAACACTGAGCATTAAAATACAGGAAGCCAAAAGTCACACCAAACCCATAGACACCTCAAAACTCACTACTAGACACTTCATTGCACTCCAGAGAGAAAAGATCCAGCTCCACCCACCAGAACGCCAACACAAGCTTCCCTAACCAAGAAATCTTGACAAGCCACTCATCCAACCCCACCCACAAGGAGGAACCTCCACAATAAAGAGGAACCACAAACTTCCAGCATATAGAAAGGCCACCCCAAACACAGCAATCTAAACAAGACGAAAAGGCAGAGAAATTTTTAGCAGGTAAAGGGACATCTAAATGCCCACCAAACCAAACAAAAGAGGAGGAGCTAGTGAGTCCACCTGAAAAAGAATTCAGAATAATGATAGTAAAAATGATCTAAAATCTTGAAAACAAAATGGAGATACAGATAAATAGTCTGGAGAAAAGGGTTGAGAAAATGCAAGAATTGCTTAACAAGGGCCTAGAAAAATAAAAAAAGAGTCAATCAATTTTAAAAAATGCAATAACTGAGATAAAAAACCCTCTGGAGGGTACCAACAGTAGAATAACTGAGGCAGAAGAAAGGATAGGTGAGGTGGAAGATAGAATGGTGGAAATAAATGAAGCATAGAGGAAAAAGAAAAAATAATTAAAAGAAATGAAGACAACCTCAGAGACTTCTGGGACAATGGCAAACACTCCAGCATTTGAATCATAGAAGTCCTAGGAGAAGAAGAAGACAAAAAGAAAGGCCATGAGAAAATACTTGAGGAGTTAATAGTTGAAAGCTTCCCTAAAATGGGGAAGGAAATAGTCACCCAAGTCCAAGAAACCCAGAGAGTCCCAAACAGGATATCCCAAAGTGAAACACTCAAAGACACATATTAATCAAATTAATGAAGATCAAACACAAAGAACAAATATTAAAAGCAGCAAGGGAGATACAATAAATAACACACAAGGGGATTCCCATAAGGATAACAGCTGATCTTTCAATAGAAACTCTTCAGGCCAGAAGGGAATGACAGGATATACTTAAATTGGTGAAAGAGAAAACCCGACAACCCAGATTACTGTACCCAGTAAGAATCTCATTCAAATATGAAGGAGAAATCAAAGGCTTTAAAGACAAGCAAAAGCTGAGAGAATTCAGCACCACCAAACCAGCTCTTCAACAAATGCTAAAGGATCTTCTTTAGACAGGAAACACAGAAAATGTATATAAACTCAAACTCAAAACAGCAAAGTAAATGGCAATGGGATAATACTTATCAATAATTACCTTAAATGTAAGTGGGTTGAATGTTCCAACCAAAAGACAAAGACTGGCTGAATGGATACAAAAACAAGACCCCTATATATGCTGTCTACAAGAGACTCATCAAAACAAGGGACACAAGCAGACTGAAAGTGAAGGGCTGGAAAAAGATATTTCATAAAAAGGGAGACAAAAAGAAAGCAGGAGCATCAATACTCATATCAGATAAAATAGACTTTAAAACAAAGGCTATGAAAAGAGACAAAGAAGGACACTACATAATGATCAAAGGATCAATCCAAGAAGCAGATATAACAATTATAAATATATATACATCTAACATAGGAGCACTGCAATATGTAAGGCAAATGCTAACAAGTATGAAAGGGGAAATTAACAATAACACAATAATAGTGAGAGACTTTAATACACCACTCTTACCTATGGATAGATCAACTAAACAGAAAATTAGCAAAGAAATACAAAATTTAAATGATACAACGGACCAGTTAGACCTAAGTGGTATCAATAGGACATTTCACCCAAAAATAATGAATTTCTCCTTTTTCTCAAGGGCACATGGAACGTTCTCCAGGATAGATCACATCCTGGGTCATAAATCTAGCCTTGGTAAATTAAAAAACATTGAAATCATTCCAAGCATCTTTCCTGATTACAGTGTGGTAAAATTAGATGTCAACTATGGGGGGAAAAAGCTATTAAAAATACCAACATATGGAGACTAAACAACGCACTTCCGAAAAACCAACAAACCACAGAAGAAATAAAAAAATAATAAAAATATGCATAGAAATGAATGACAATGAAAACACAACAACCCAAAACATATGGGATTCAGTAAAATCAGTGCTAATGGGAAGTTTCATAGCAATACAAGCTTACCTCAAGAAACAAGAGAAAAATTAGAAAAATCAAATAAATAATCTAACCCTAAACCTTAAGCAACTAGAAAAAGAAAAAATGAAGAACCACAGGTCAGTAGAAGGAAAGAAATCAGAAAAATTAGGGCAGAAATAAATGAAAAAGGAACAAAGGAAAAAACAGCAAAAACAGACAGCTAAAAGCTGGTTCTTTGAGAAGATAAATACAATAGATAAACCATTAACCAGACTCATCAAGAATCAAAGGAAGAATCAAATCAACAAAATTAGAAATGAAAATGGAGAGATCACAACAGACAACACAGAAATACAAAGGATCATAAGTGACTACTATCAGCAACTATATGCCAGTAAAATGGACAACTTGGAAGAAATGGACAAATTACTAGAAAAGTATAACTTTCCAAAACTGACACAGGAAGAAATTGAAAATTTTAACAGACTCATCACAAGCACAAAATCGAAATTGTAATCAGAAATCTTCCAACAAACAAAAGCCCAGGATCAGACGGCTTCACAGCTGAATTCTACCAAAAATTTAGAAAAGAGCTAACACCTATCCTACTCAAACTCTTCCAGAAAATTGCAGAGGAAGGTAAACTTCTGAACTCATTTTATGAGGCCACCATCACCCTAATTCCAAAACAAGACAAAGATGCCACAAAAAAAAGAAAACTACAGGTCAGCATCACTAAAGAACATAGATGCAAAAATCCTTAACAAAATTCTAGCAAACAGAATCCAACAATATATTTAAAAGATCATACATCATGACCAAGTGAGCTTTATCCCAAGGATGCAAGGATTCTTTAATATTTGGAAATCAATCAATGTGATACACCACATTAACAAATTTAAAGGTAAAAACCTAATGATTATCTGAATAGATGCAGAGAAAGACTGACAAAATTCAACATCCATTTATGATTAAAACCTTCCATAAAACAGGCATAGAAGGAACATACGTCAACATAATAAAAGACATATATGATAAACTCACAGCAAACATTATCCTCAATGGTGGAACATTGAAAACATTTTAAAGTCAGGAACAAGGCAAGGGTGCCCACTCTCACCACTACTATTCAGCATAGTTTTGGAAGTTTTAGCCACAGCAGTCAGATTAGAAAAGGAAATAAAAGGAATCCAGATTGGAAAAGAAGTAAAACTCTCAATGTTTGCAGATGACATGATCCTCAAACAGAAAAACCTAGACTCCATCAGAAAATTACTAGAGTTAATCAATGAACATATTAAGTTGCAAGATATAAAATTAACACACAGAAATCCCTTACATTCCTATACACTAGCAATGAGAAAACAGAAAGAGAAATTAAGGAAACAATTCCATTCACCATTGCAACGAAAAGAATAAAATACTTAGGAATATATCTACCTAAAGAAAGAAAAGACCTATATATAGAAAACTATAAAACACAGATGAAATAAATCAAAGATGACACAAATAGATAGAGAAATATGCTATGTTTATGAATCAGAGGAATCAATATAGTGAAAATAAGTATACTACCCAAAGCAATCTATAGATTCATTCCAATCCCTAGCAAGCTACCAACAGTATTTTTCAGAGAACTAGAACAAATAATTTCACAATTTGTATGGGAATACCAAAAACTCGAATAACCAAAGCAATCTTAAGAAAGAAGAATGGAACTGGAGGAATCAATCTGCCTGACTTCAGAGTATACTACAAAGCCACAGTCATCAAGACAGTATGGTACTTGCACAAAGGCAGAAATATAAATCAACGGAACAAAATAGAAAGCCCAGAGATAAATTCACTCACCTTATCTTTGACAAAGGAGGGAAGAATATACAATGGCGAAAAGATAATATCTTAACGAATGATGCTTGGAAAACTGGTCAACCACTTGTAAAAGAATGAAACTAGAACACTGTTTAACACCATACATAATAATAAACTCAAAATGGAATAAATATCTAAATGTAAGACCAGAAACTATAAACTCTTAGAGGAAAAAATAGGCAAAACACTCTCTGACATAAACCATAGCAGGATCCTCTATGATCCACCTCCCAGAGTAATGGAAATGAAATAAAAATAAACAAATGGGGCCTAACTAAACTTACATGCTTTTGCACAATGAAGGAAACAATAAGCAAAGTGAAAAGACAGCCTTCAGAATGGGAGAAAATAATAGAAACTGAAGGAACTGACAAAGAATCAATCTCCAAAATATACAAGCAGCTCATGCAGCTCAATTCCAGAAAAATAAATGAACTAAGCAAAAAATGGGCCAAAGAACTAAACAGACATTTCTCCAAAGAAGACATCAGATGGCTAACAAGCCCATGAAAAGATACTCAACATCACTCATCAAAGAAATGCAAATCAAAACCACAATGAGGTACTATCTCATGCCAGTCAGAATTGTTGCTATCAAAAAGTCTACAAACAATAAATGTTGGAGAAGGTGGGGAGAAAAGGGAACCCTCTTACACTATTGGTGGGAATGCAAACTAGTACAGCCCCTATGGAGAACAGTGTGGAGATTCCTTGAAAAACTGGAAATAGAACTGCCATATGTTCCAGCAATCCCATTGCTGGGCATACTCACCAAGGAAACCAAAATTGAAGGAGACTCATGTACCCCATTGTCAATTGCAGCACTGTTGACAAGAGTCAGGACATGGAAGCAACCTAGATATCCATCTGCAGATGAATGGGTAAGAAAGAAGTGGTGCATATACACAATGGAATATTACCCAGATATTAAAAAGAATGCATTTGAATCAGTTCTAATGAGGTGGATGAAACTGAAGTCTATTATACAAAGTGAAGTAAGTCAGAAAGAAAAATATCAACAGAGTGTATTAATGCATATATATGGAATTTAGAAAGATGGTAACGATGACCATATATGCAACACAGTAAAAGAGACACAGATGTATAGAACAGTCTTTTGGACTCTGTGGGAGAATATTTGGGTGGGATGATTTGAGAAAATAGCATTGAAACATGTATATTATCATATGTGGAACAGATCACGAGTCCAGGTTCAATGCATGAGACAGGGTGCTCAGGGCTGGTGCACTGGGATGACCCTGAGGGATTGGATGAGGTGGGAGGTGGGAGGGAGGTTCAGGATGTGGAATATATGTACACCCATGGCTGATTCATGTCAATGTATGGCAAAAACCACTACAACATCATAAAGTAATTAGCCTCCAATTGAAATAAATAAATTAATTAAAAATAAAAGAAATCAAAATCTAAGATCATGGCATCAGGTCCCATCACTTCATAGCAAATAATTGGGGAAAAAGTGGAAACAGAGACAGACTTTATTTTCTTGGGCTCCAAAAGCACTGTGGATGGTGACTGCAGCCACAAAATTAAAAGATGTTTGCTCCATGGAACAAAAGCTATGACACACTTAAGCAGTGGATTGAAAAGCAGAGCCTTTTCATGAAGATGGGATGCCTTTTTATGATGATGGAACTGAACGTGAAGAAGGAAGCCCCAGTCCCTTGTAAACCTGAAGACAAAGTGAAGACATTGAAGGCCAAGAAGGCAGTGTTGAAAGATGTCCACAGACACCAAAAGAAAAAAAATATATATATCCATATGTCACCTACCTTCTGGTGGCTGAAAACACTGCGACTCAGGAGGCAGCCCCAATATCCTCGAATGAGCGACCCTAGGAGAAACAAACTTGACCACTATGCCATCATCAAATTCCCCCTCATCACCAAGTCAGCCATGGATAAAATAGGAGACAACAACACATTGGCATTCATTGTGGCTGTCAAGG
This sequence comes from Muntiacus reevesi, assembly GCF_963930625.1. Classification (NCBI taxonomy): domain Eukaryota; kingdom Metazoa; phylum Chordata; class Mammalia; order Artiodactyla; family Cervidae; genus Muntiacus; species Muntiacus reevesi. Next base: position 125,138,690 of record NC_089271.1, on the reverse strand, counting down.
CCAACAAGCATCAAATTAAACAGGCTGTGAAGAAACTCTATGACATTGACATGGCTAAGATCAATACCATGATCAGGCCTGAAGGAAAGAAGAAGACATATGTTTGACTGACTCCTGACTATGATGCTTTGGATGTTGCCAATAAAATTGGGATCATCTAAACTGAGTCCAGCTGGCTAATTTCAAATATAAAAGTTTTCACTATTAAAAAAAAAAAAAAGGCAGCGACATCAGTTTGCCAACAAAGGTCCATATAAGTCAAAGCTGTGGTTTTTCCAGTAGTCATGTACAGATGTGAGAGTTAGAGCATAAAGAAGGATGAGCACCAAAGAATTGACGCTTTTAACTGTGCTAGAGAAACTCTTGAGAATCCTTTGGACAGCAAGGAGATCAAACCAGTCAATCTTAAAGGAAACCAACCCTAAATATTCTTGGAAGGACTGATGCTGAAGCTCAAGCTCCAATAATTTGGCCACCTGAATGGAAAAGCTGACTCATTGGAAAAGACCCCAATGCTGGGAAAGATTAAGGGCATGGGGAGAATGGGCTGACAGAGGATGAGATGGTTGGATGGCATCACTGACTCAATGACCATGAATTTGAGCACACTCTAAGAGATAGTGAAGGACAGGGAAGCCTGGTGTGCTGTAGTGCATGGGGTCACACAAAGTTGGACATGATTTAATGACTGTAGACAACAACATTAAAAGAAGAAGGGACAAAAAACACATGATCAGCTCAAAAGATGCAGAAAATGCTTTTGGCAAAATTTAACACCATTTCATCATGAAGACACTGGATAAACAAGGAATCATAGGAAACTTCCTGAATTTTTAATGAGTTCCTATGAAAAATCCACAGATAATATCAGAAGTAATGGTGAAAGATTGAATGCTTACCCCCTAGTATCAAAAACAAGACTAGGATATCCACTTTTACCACTTCTATTCGAAAGTGTGCTTGACGTCCTAGTCATGGAAAATAGGGAAATCGAATTTCATATTGGAAATAAATTTTAAAAAAATCTTTACATGAAAATGACATGACTTTGCACATAGATAATCCTTAGGAATCATTTAAAAACAATTAGAACTAATATGGAATTTTAGCAAGGTTGCAGGATTCATGGTTAATATAGAAAAATCAATTGTGTTCCTATAGAGTAAGAAACAAGTCAAAATTAAAACTGAGAAAACAGTTGCATTTGCAAGGTATATAAAGAACTGAAGTTAAAAAAAGAAGTGCAAGACATATACCTGGAAACTATGAAGCATCATTGAAGAAATTAAAGATCTAAATAAATTGAAAGATATCCTATGTTCATGGATTGGAATACTTAATATTGTTAGAATGGCAATACTCCCCAAATTGATCTACAGATTCAGTGCAATCCTTATCAGAACCACAATTGCCTCTGCTACAGAATCTGACAAGTTGACCCTCATATTCACATGGAAACTCAAGGAATTCACAACAGCCAAATTATCTTGAAAACAGACAACAAAATTGATGGATTCACATTTACTGATTTAAAAACTTACTACAAAGCTGCAGTAATCAAGACAGTATTGGCATAAGGACAAACATAGATATCAGCTGAGTAGAATAGACAGTATAGAAATAAACCTATTTATCTATGGTCAGTGATTTTCACCAAGGATATCAAGACAATTCAAAACAGAAAGAATAGTCTTTTCAATAAATGGCATTGGAGCAACTGGTAATCTACCTGCATGAAAAGAAAACTGACAGAAAACAAAATTCTGTAAAGCAATCACCCTTCAATTAAAAAATAAATTAAAAATAAAAGTGAACCCCTAACTCATATTATTTATAAAAACTGAAGATGTAAATATTAGAGCTAAAGGTATAAGATTCTTAGTAGAAGACATAGGTGTGAATCAGCATGCCCTTAGATTATACAGTGTTTTTATAAAGATATGAAAAAAGTTGGACACAACTGAGCAACTAAACACACACACCAAAAATACAATAGCCAAGGAAAAATAGATTAATTGGACAATATCAAAATTAAAAAAAAAAAGTGCATGTCATTGGACATCATCAAGAAAGTGGATGGCCAGCCTGTAGAATGAGTGAAAATATTTGTCAATCAGATATCTGATAATGAACCTACTTGTAATCCATATTATATAAAGAACTCTTACAACTTGATGAAAAGACAAAAAACTTCAAAAAATGGGCAAATTATCTGAATAAATATTTCTTCAAAGGAGATAGACAATACACTCATGAAACTAGACTCAACAACATTAGATACGAGGAAAATAGAAGTAAAAATCACAATGAGATACCACTTATCCACTAGAATGGCTATAAAAAAGAAACAGATAACAGCAAATGTGGCTGACCATATGGAGAAACTAGAACCCTTATACACTGCTGGTGCTAATATAAAATCATGCAGCCATGTTTAAAAACAATCTGACAATTCATCAAATTCAGATAAGGTTAAGATCTGACCTATGAATTCCGCACCTGGATGTATACTCAAGGAAAATAAAAACATGTCCATGCAAAAACTTGTACAGGAATGTCCATAGAAGCATTATTCATAAGAGTCAAAATTTAGAAACAATTCAAATGTCCAGAAACTGATGAATAGATAAAGGGTAAATGGTATGAATTCATAACCAAAAACTAAATAAAAATACCAAATACATGAAAGAAACTTATTCACAAATATAAGTAAAAAAAATTAAAGTTTTAATTAATGGATTTAAATCAGCTTGGTAGGAGATCATTAGGTACTTAATAACAGGACTATAAACATTGTCTTGAATTTCAATATTTGGGTTGGTGACTTGAATGAAGGCATAAGAAATAAGACTTCTCAAAATTAACAGATTAACAAAAGCTGGTTGAAATGGATATTACCAAATTATGTTTGATAACAAAAAATCAATATGCTTCAATGATGTTTCACTGTTAATATAATCTATGTAAAGGAAATAAATTTAAGTCCTGGACTTAGATGAGAATGTCAACTATATTCATGGAGTATGAAGCAGGACTCACTTCATAACCTTCTACATGACAAAGACCTAGAAGTATTTGTTCATTATAAGCATAATATTCTGCTTCAGTGACATATGAATGTTAAAACAAATCACACATGGATGCAGAAACTTGCACGAATTTAGGGTATTTTATTAATGTCTAGTGTTCTAAATATGTCACAGAAAAAATAGTGTCACAACACTTTACACTGGTCAAATCACACCTATATTATGTTCAGCTCTAGGTATCATATTTTAAGTCTAACACTGACAAACTGGAATGTATCTAAGGTTGGCAACAAGAGTGGTAAAGCACATGGAAATGGATCCGGGAAGGAAAGGTTGTGGAGACCGAAGATATTTAGGCCAGGATAAAAAACAGAGGGAATATAGTACTTGTCTCCAAATATTTGAAGAATTGTCATGTGGAAAATGGATTGCATTTATTTTGTGTGGTTGCAGAGGGAAGAACTAAAACCAACAGGTAGAAGTTTCATGATCTATTTTGACTTAGTACAAGGAATACTTTCTGACTATTAAGGTTGTTTAATAATGAATGATGTGTGTAACCTCATAAGTTCCATTTCACTCGAATTTTAAAACAGAGGCTATAAACCTATCCTGCATTGGATAGATGATCTGAAATATGGAAAACAGTGGCTCTCAAACTTCAGAATGAAAACAAAAATCAATTGATTACGGTGGGAGTCTCAGGGATGGAGCCTGAATTCATATTCTCTTAATACCACAAGTGATTCTGGTATAAATGGTTCACAGGCTCACTTTCAAATAGTATTATGTGGAATTCTTTATTTCTTCTGAAGTGAAAAGAAGAAACTGGCTAAATAAAGAGATTAACAGAATTTTAGCCATTTCTGAAATTTTCTGTTAACTAAAGATGTTTTTAAATTACTAATCTGGTAATATCAATCTAACTCAATGAAAATGATACAACTGTGGGAAGAAGTTTCATTTGTGTTCATTAAAGACCAGAAAAGTATACAACACAGTGTGTGCAACTTTTAAATGATATTCCTTCCTGTTTTGTTTGTTTGTGTGAGGGTCAGGAGTAGGATGACATTTTAATTGGTAACAGAGATCAACAGGAACTGAGTATGTTGTTTAATGTCCTGAAAGTCCTCAATCTATTTTAAACCTTTAACATATTCTAGAGATGTTCTTTTTTTTTTCTTTTTTTAAAAGGCCTTTGGCATAACCCGCATTCTTTGAATTATTATAGAACAAATAACTACTGGCAGGTAAATTATTCAGGAGAAATTAAGTGTTACCAGAGAATTTTAAAAGACCTTTCGGTTTTCCTTCCTCTAAATTTGCAAAAGAAAAGCAACTAAGGAAGTGGAAATGAAACTTGAATACTAATATGTTACTTATTCTCATGCTATTTGGAAAAACTCATTCTTTGTATTTCCTTGCATGTTCTTTCTCACCATCATTAGATCTCAAATCAAGGGAAAAATAATTTCCCCCAGTATATGCAGAAAACTACTTGATTAACATCATGGAGAAAAAATTGTCAAAAATGAAGTTAGTTTTGTCTTTCTGTGCATGTAATTATTTGAGTACTTAGCCCCACTATTTTTGTCTGTTTATTTTTTTTACTAGTTATAAATAAGAAGCATTTATCAGGAGTCCTCTTGCATCTACTTCCAAAGGGACTCACCTGTCTAAAACCATTGAAGCCAATTTTCTCAATGCCTGTGTGGTGTCCCAATTTCTCAGATTTCTGGAAAGTGCTAGATGATTTCTAAAACAGTAAATAAATATGTTAGTTATTCCTGAAGGTATTATCCCCAGGGGAGTGACACATGGGCAGAAATTTTGACTCTGTGATAAGTCAATGAAAGAGAAAATTTTGAGCAAGGAGACCCTAGTGTTTCTCCTCAAATTAGACCATATACCAGTTTGCCCCCACTAAGTTACTCCATTGATTGGTTTGATGAATCAGGCCTTTTAGTGTGAACACACTTTTTTGGGTACATGTCCTTCCCTTGCTCAGCTCCTTGGCACCTGGCTTTGGTGAGAGTAATTTCATGACTGTAAGAAAGTGGCATGTGTACTCAGTTATGCCCAGCTCTTTGCGACCCTGTGGACTGTAGCCCACCAAGTTCCTCTGTCCATGGGATTTCCCAGGCAAGAATACTGGAGTGGGTTGCCATTTCCTACACCAAAGAAAGTAACATGAATTGTCTCAAACCCTAAATACTTGCTATGACTCTTGTTTGCCTACTCACCAAGGAATGCCTTCCCCAAGAGCATAAAGGAGAATATTGGCTCAAAGCCCACAACTGCATGATCTTTTGTCAAACTGATTTTGGGTCACTAAATTAATGTAGCATCTGAAGCTAGACACTTCCTCCAGAGCCATCAACAGTTCAGAAAAGGATAAGTCTATCCCCAAAGCAGGGCAACTAAACAGTTGCAAGAGAAAAGTCCTTACCCAAGAGAATGATATAGAATGTCTCTCTCTCTCTCTCTCTCTCTTTTTTTTTTTTATGATCTTTATAGGGTGATCAAGAGGCTTTCATTTTAGTGAATACATTTGCTCACTCAGTTTTGGAGAGTCGCCCTTCATTTATTCTTTCCCTTTGGAAGTACTTTCGAGTGCAAATTACTGCTATCAGAAGCCTTGAACTGAGAGGCTATTATTCTCCTTGCTCAGATTAAATTAATTTTGAACAGTTTAATGCAGCATGTCCGAGCTGCAAGTCCAAGTGGTGTCAAATCTATTTCTCTGCTTTTTTAAGCTGGACCTTCAAGGGCAGTATGATTCATGGTGAATGTGTTCTTCTAATGTCTTGCTAAGCGTTATTATTTTCTTTCATTTGCAAGTCATGAGGCTACAAATGTTAACCATTCTCCTCCTAACATTGTATAAAGAATGCATGATTTAAGCCAGGCTGATTTTCCAAAAGGGAGCTTATTACATTTACTTGCTTTACAAATGAAATAAAGAAAAAGTACTCTGGATCAAAGCAAGAAGTTTAAAAAGCTAATGAAACATTAGGAAGAGAACTGCTTTGAGAAACACTGCAGCATCATCACTGTTGTGGTAAAAATAAATTATCTTGATCTAGGCCTATGTAATAAAATAAAGGAGTTTTAATGATTGGCTATATAATTCCGTTTGTGTTTTTGCAGAGTTGCCAAAAAAAAAAAAAAAAAAAGATTGTAAATCTACTTATCTTCTCTCTTCTAGTTCAGGCAATCTACTGTCTCTCCAGTATTCATTCTATCTAAAGTGTCATTGCAATGTATAATGAAGTTTTCTTTGTTACTGTAGAGCAAACAGTCAAAAGAATGCCAGTCAATTAATGACAGAGTGGAAGATGTGCTTTAAGCAGCTAGAGGTTTCAAAAACCTATCCACCTTGTGTCTATGTAAACTACTTAAACTGTACAGTCCAGGACAGTCTTTTCTACAACTCTAATTACTAGTTCTGTGGATTAAGGGAATTAATGACTTTAACATTCTGGAATGAAGATTGATGAAAATACTATATTGCAATCTTCCTTTGGGGCAGAGAAGAGGCAAAGATAGAGAGTATTATCCTTTCAAAAGCTGGATAAGCACACTGCTCTTGTCATACTACTTAATTTTAAAACAGATGAAATAGACTTTCATAAGCCTACTGACTTTAGAAATGAAAATTTTTTACTCACAGTCCAAAAGATAAACATGGTAATAATATAATTTTATGACAACATTGCTAAGAGCATTTGATACTTTTATCTTTAGTCTATGTGAAAACACAAGACTCTGTAACTTATAAAATCTTGATTGGGATTCAGGTACTACATTTGAAGAAAGAGGCTAAAGTGTCCAATAGCATGCAGAAAAGCACCAAAAAAGCCTACAAGAGATAAAGAGAGGGCCATACAAGGAGAACTAGAGGGGCTGCCATATGAGTATAGACTAAGATGACTAAAATTTCATCTTTAAACTCAGAAGCTGAAATCTAAGTCTGTAAGATAATAAGGGGACAAGTTGAATATATGTGAATTTGTTAATCCTATATTAGAATATCAGAGTTACCCCCCCTCAAAAAAAATAATATCAGAGTTAATGGGCCTCTTTGAAGTTAGAAGACAATAACACCTTACCTGCCTCCTGAGAAACCTGTATGCAGGTCAAGAAGCGACAGTTACAACCAGGCACGCAACAATGGACTGGTTCCAAATTGGAAAAGGAGTACATCAAGGCTGTATATTGTCACCTTGCTTATTTAAATTCTATGCAGAGTATATCATGAGAAATGCTGGGTGGATAAAGCACAAGCTGGAATCATGATTTCCGGGAGAAAGATCAATAACCTCAGATATGCAGATGACACCACTCTTATGGCAGAAAGCAAAGAGGAACTAAAGAGCCTCTTTGATAAATACGAAAGAGGAGAGTGAAAAAGCTGGCTTAAAACTCAACATTCAAAAACTGAGATCATGGCATCCGGTCCCATCACTTCATGACAAATAGATGGGGAAACAATGGAAACAGTGACAGATTTTATTTTCTTGGGCTCCATAATCACATGGATCAGATGGTGACTGTAGCCATGAATTTAAAATATGCTTGGTCCTTGGAAGAAAAACTATGACAAAACTAGACAGCATAATAAAAAGTAGAGACATTATTTTGTTGACAAAGGTCCATTGTAGTACGGATGTGAGAGTTGGACCATAAAGAAGGCTGAGTGCCAAAAAATTGATGCTTTTGAACTGTAGTGTTGGAGAAGACTCTGGAAAGTCCCTTGAACTGCAAGGAAATCAAACCAGTCAATCCTAAAGAAATCAATCCTGAATATTCATTGGAAGGACTGATGCTGAAGCTGAAGCTCCAGTACTCTGGCCACCTGATGTGAAGAACTGACTCATTAGAAACTACCCTGATGCTGGGAAAGACTGCAGGCAGGAGGAAAAGGGGGCGACAGAGGACAAAGTGGTTGGATGACATCACCGACTCAATGGAAATGAGTTTGAGCAAGCTACAGGAACTGAAGGACAAGGAAGCCTGGTGTGCTGCAGTCTATGGGGTTGCAAAGAGTCAGATAGGACTGAGCGACTGAAGAACAACAAATACTGGAAAGGAATAAGTTTGAATCCCAGTCTCACCATTTCTTAGCAGTATTACCTTAATCAAGTCATTTAAATAATCAGTACCTCTGTTTTCTTCTTTACAAAGTCAGAGTAATAATAATAAGACATACTTCATAAGTTTGTTATGAGTATTAAATGATTTAATATATGTAAGATGTTTGGAAGAGTGTTCAGAACATGGTAATTACTATGCAAACATTAGCTATTGTTATTACTACTTTAAAAGAGAGTGTGACTAGATGAAAAATAGTAATCAACATATGGAATGCGATTAACTTATAAGGTAGTAGAGAACAAAAAAGTGAGGAGACCCCCAAGTGATGAGGTTTAAAGAATGAAACCTCCATAATGGCTTACTAAAACCAGGAATGCTTGGGAAATCTAACTTCTGATGTTGATGTCAAGAATAACCAAGTTTCTTGCTACTCTGCATCAAGGTTCTCTAGAATTTTATATAGGTTGGTATAAAATCCTTGTAGTATAGTGTAATTGAATTACACTAAGAATTAGCAGGTCTAGATTTTTTTACTACCAATTTTGACATTTAAATGTTAAACCTTTGAGCAGTTTAAGTTTTCAGTTCCATGAATTTAAAATGAGAATAACTATATTCTCTCACAGTGTGTTGTTACGAAGATTAAATCAAATAAATAAATGTGTGAAGGGGCTGTGTAGATGATGAAGTACTCTACAAATATAAGGTATTGTTCTCATATTCTGTGGTCACAGCATCTCATAAAAGACAGGATGATGCTCTGACTGATCTAACTCCTACCTCATCCTTACAGAATCCACATGGGCACTTTTTAATCCTTATCTTCCTGTACTACCTTGCAGCACTTGACCCTGTTCACCATTCACTTCTGACAGGAGCTGTCAGCTCTTGTCAGCTTTTCTTGGACACTATTTTTGGCTACTTCCCTTCCTGTATTTCTTAATACCCCTTCTCAGTCTGTTTCCATCTCTCCTCTTGCTCCATGCAAGCTCTAGATATTTTTACTTTTCTTGGTTATTTTATATTTTGTCCCTATATGATGGCAAACCATTGTATGTATGTAAGTGTGTGTGTGTATGTGTGTGTGTATATAATATGCATTAGTCAGGGTCCTCTAGAGAAACAGAACTAACAGGATGTATGTATATATATAAATGAAAAAATTTATTATAAGGAATTGGCTCACATGATTATGGAGACTGACAAGACCAAATCTGCAGGGTGGGCCAGCAGGTTGGAGACCCAAGAAAGCTGATGCTTCAGTTCCAATCTGAAGGCCATCTGCCATACAACCAGTAAGAGCCAATGTTGCAGATGAGGTCTGAAGGCAATCTGCTGGAAATTCTCTCTTGCTCAGAGGAGGTCTTTTTGTTCTACTTAAGTCTTCAGTTGGTTGCATGACACTGACCCATATTATGTAGGGCAATCTCCTTTACTCAAAGTCCACTGATTTGAACATTAATCTTGCCCAAAGATTAACTCTCTGGGACTTCCCTGGTGGCTCAGACAGTAAAAAACAAACAAACAAACAAACAAAAACAAAAACGGACTACAATGCAGGAGACCTGGGTTTGATCCCTGGGTCAGGAAGATCCCCCTGGAGAAGGGAATGGCAAGCCGCTCCAGTATTCTTGCCTGGAGAATTCCATGGACAGAGGAGTCTGGCAGGCTGCAGTCCATACAGTCCATGAGGTTGCAAGAAGTCAGACACGACTGAGTGACTAGCACTTTCACTTCCTTTCTTATCCCAAAACACCTTCACACATTCAGAATGACATTTATTCAAATATCTATCAGAGAAGGCAATGGCACCTCACTCCAGTACTCTTGCCTGGAAAATCCCATGGACGGAGGAGCCTGGTAGACTGCAGTCCATGGGGTCGCAAAGAGTTGGACACGACTGAGCGACTTCACTTTCACTTTTCACTTTCATGCATTGGCGAAGGAAATGGCAACCCACTCCAGTGTTCTTGCCTGGAGAATCCCAGGGACAGCAGAACCTGGTGGGCTGCCGTCTATGGGGTCGCACAGAGTCAGACACTGTTGAAGTGACTTAGCAAGAATCCTATAGCCCAGCCAAATAGGCACATGAAACTTGCCATTACATTTTACAATGAAATGACTTTGAAATATTACCTTCAGGGAAAACCTTTAATTTATTTATAAATTTATTTATTTGCTTATTTATAATTTGAATCCCACAATTCAATTTCTATCTAGATATCTCCATTTGGATGTCTTCTAGGACATGAATTATGCTCAACTTCTAACTAACTCAACTTCTCCATCCTGCTACCCATCCACCCTCCTTCAAAAACCCTGCACCTTTGATCATATTCTCATTTTAGGTAATGGTTCAGAAATCTTAGGTTTTTCCTTTATTTTCTTCTCTCCATGCCTAATACACAGTTAGAAATCAAGTATTTCTAAATCTTGATCAAAAAAAGTGGATTCTACCTCTAAAATCATTCTCAGATCTGTATCTTTTCATCTTTATGGTCAATTTGAGCTTCAAAATCTGAATTAATACAGATATATGCTTATCTGTTGTTGTATCTATTATTTATCCCCTCTCTCAGCTGGTAAAAAACCTGCCTGCAATGGAGGAGACCCCAGTTTGATTCCTGGGTTGGGAAGTTCCTCTGGAGAAGGGATAGGCCACCCACTCCAGTATTCTTGGCCTTCCCTGGTGGCTCAGATGGTAAAGACTCTGCCTGCAATGTGGGAGACCTGGGTTTGCTCCCTGGGTTGGGAAGATCCTCTGGAGGAGAGAATGCAACCCACTCCAGTATTCTTGCCTGGAGAATCCCCACGGTAGGTTACAGTCCATGGCATTGCAAAGAGTCAGGCATGACTAAGCAACTAGGCACTATCTTTCTTAAATGAAAATCTGGTCATACCATTCTTTATTTAAAATTCTTTTCAATTACACTTCATTTTAAATATAAAATATACAAGTTTTAACCTTCTATACAAAACTTGCATGTTCTAAATAAACCACTGTGAGTTACTGCTATTTCTTAAGCAATTACAGCTTTATTCTTACTCTAGTATTCCCTCATTATAGATAAAATTTGTTAAGATGCCCAGTCATAGATTTGTCTCAACTTCCTAACAGCACTCAACACAAAGCAAAGCCTTGCTTCCTTTGACCCTCCACAATATCACCCAACCAAAGCCCAAATCCTATCATAAATTCTTCCTAACATTTTTTTTAGATTGGAATGGAAAGGTCAGTTTTCATTCCAATCCCAAAGAAGGGCACTGTCAAAGGTTGTTCAAACTATCATACAGTTGCACGCATTCACATACCCGCAAGGTAATGCTCAAGGTCCTTCAAGCTAATCTTCAGCAGTATGTGAATTGAGAATTTCCAGATGTACAAGCTGGAATTTAGAAAAGGCAGAGAATTTAGAAAAGGCAGAGGAACCAGAGGTCAAATTGCCTTCATCCATTGGATCATAGAAAAGCCAAGGGAATTCCAGAAAATCATCTGTTTCATTGACTATGCTAAACTTTTTGACTGTGTGGATCATAACAAACTGTGGAAAATTCTTAAAGAGATGGGAATACCAGACAGCATTATCTGCCTCCTGGGAAAACTGTATGCAAGTCAAGAAGCAACAGTTAGAACTAGACATGGAACAATAGATTGGTTCAAAATTGGGAAAGGAGTACGTCAAGGTTGTATATTGTCATCCTGCTCCTTTAACTTCTATGCCGAATATCTCATGCAATATGCTGGGGTGGATGAATCACAGGCTGGAATCAAGATTGCCGGAAAAATATCAACAGCCTCAGATAGGCAGATGATATGGCAGAAAGCAAAGAGTAATTAAAGAGTCTCTTGATGAAAGTGAAAGAGGAGAGTGAAAGCTGGCTTAAATTTCAATATTCAAAAAACTAAGATCATGGCATCCAGCTCCATCATTTCATGGCAAATAGATGGGGAAAAAGCGAAAACAATGGCAGATTCTATTTTCTTGGGCTCCAAAATCACTGTAGACAGTGACTGTAGACATGAAATTAAAAGACGCTTGCTCCTTGGAAGAGAAATTATGACAAATCTAGAGAGTGTATTGAAAAGCAGAGACATCACTTTGCTGACAAAAGTCCATATATTCAACGCTATGGTTTTTCTAGTAATCATGTAAGGATGTGAGAATTGGACCATAAAGTAGACTGAGCACTGAAGAAGTGATGCTTTCAAATTGTGGTGCTGGAGAAGACTCTTGAGAGTCCCTTGGACTGCAGCGAGATCAAAGCAGTCAATCCTATAGGAAATTAACCGTGAATATTCATTGGAGGGACTGATGCTGAAGCTGAAACCCCAATATGTTTGCCACCTAAATGGAAGAGTCTACTCACTGGAAAAACCCCTGATGCTGACAAATATTGAAGCCAGGGAGGAAAGGGGTGATGGAGGATGAGATGGTTCATATGGCATCACGGATGCTATGGACATAAGTTTGAGCAAACTCTGGGAGATAGTGAAGGACAGGGAAGCCTGACGTGCTGCAGTCCATGGGGCCTTAAAGTGTCAGACATGACTTAGTGACTGAACAGTAACAATATGACTTTCTTACTGAAGACACTTAAATGAGTAATAAAACCAACTTGTTCACTTACAAGTATGTTCCTGGTGGGCTTTGACTCAAGGGTGTTAGCACACAGCAAATCTGTTACTGAGAATTTATAGTAAAAAAATCTTAATTCCACTTAAACTTTTCTAGGGAAGTATATAATTTAAGAAGAATCCTTTTGTGAAGTGAGCAGTCACTGATTTACTGACCTGTCATATAAACCTATATTCTTGTTTATTAATTTTTAAAAAAATGAGACCATACTTAGATTTGGATTTCATTTCAATAGATGACTGGCAAAGACTAACTTGAAATCTTGCTCAGTTTCTTTCTTTCTTTTTTTTTTTCAATTATTTTTGTTAGTTGGAGGCTAATTACTTCACAACATTGCAGTGGGTTTTTTCATATATTGACATGAATCAGCCATGGAGTTACATGTATTCCCCATCCTGATCCCGCCTCCCACCTCCCCTCCCTCCCAATTCACCTGGGTCCTCCCATTGCACCTGGCCCGAGCACCTGTCTTATGCATCCCACCTGGGCCGGTAATCTGTTTCACCATAGATAATATACATGCTGTTCTCTCGAAACATCCCACCCTCACTTCCCACAGAGTTCAAAAGTCTGTTCTGTACATCTGTGTCTCTTTTTCTGTTTTGCATATAGGATTATCATTGCCATCTTTCTAAATTCCATATATGTTAGTATGCTGTAATGATCTTTATCTTTCTGGCTTACTTCACTCTGTATAATGGACTCCAGTTTCATCCATCTCATTAGAACTGATTCAGATGAATTCTTTTTAACGGCTGAGTAATATTCCATGGTGTAAATGTACCACAGCTTCCTTATCCATTCATCTGCTGATGGGCATCTAGGTTGCTTCCATCTCCTGGCTATTATAAATAGTGCTGCGATGAACATTGGGGTGCACATGTCTCTTTCAGATCTGGTTTCCTCAGTGTGTATGTCCAAAAGTGGGATTGTTGGGTCATATGGCAGTTCTATTTCCAGTTTTTAAAGAAATCTCCACACTGTTTTCCATAGTGGCTGTACTAGTTTGCATTCCCACCAACAGTGTAAGAGGGTTCCCTTTTCTCCACACCCTCTCCAGCATTTATTGCTTGTAGACTTTTGGATAGCAGCCATCCTGACTGGCGTGTAATGGTACCTCATTGTGGTTTTGATTTGCATTTCTCTGATAATGAGTGATGTTGAGCATCTTTTCATGTGTTTGTTAGCCATCTGTATGTCTTCTTTGGAGAAATGTCTGTTTAGTTCTTTGGCCCATTTTTTGATTGGGTCATTTATTTTTCTGGAATTGAGCTTCAGGAGTTGCTTGCATCTTTTTGAGATTAACCCTTTGTCTGTTGCTTCATTTGCTATTATTTTCTCCCAATCTGAGGGCTGTCTTTTCACCATACTTATAGTTTCCTTTGTTGTGTAAAAGCTTTTAAGTTTCATTAGGTCCCATTTGTTTATTTTTGCTTTTATTTCCAATATTCTGGGAGGTGGGTCATAGAGGATCTTGCTGTGATTTATGTTGGAGAGTGTTTTGCCTATGTTCTCCTCTAGGAGTTTTATAGTTTCTGGCCTTACATTTATTTTTATTATTTATTTATTTATTTATTTGTTTATTTATTTTATTTTTTTCTTTTTTATTTTTCAGTGGGTTTTGTCATACATTGATATGAATCAGCCATAGGTCTTACATTAAGATCTTTAATCCATTTTGAGTTTATTTTTGTGTATGGTGTTAGAAAGAATTCTAATTTCATTCTTTTACAAGTGGTTGACCAGTTTTCCCAGCACCACTTGTTGAAGAGGTTGTCTCTTTTCCATTGTATATCCTTGCCTCCTTTGTCAAAGATAAGGTGTCCATAGGTTCGTGGATTTATCTCTGGGCTTTCTATTCTGTTCCACTGGTCTATATTTCTGTCTTTGTGCCAGTACCACACTGTCTTGATGACTGTGGTTTTGTGGTAGAGTCTGAAGTCAGGCAGGTTGATTCCTCCAGTTCCATTCTTCTTTCTCAAAATTACTTTGGCTATTCGAGGTTTTTTGTATTTCCATCCAAATTGTGAAATTATTTGTTCTAGTTCTGTGAAAAATACCGTTGGTAGCTTGATAGGGATTGCATTAAATCCATAGATTGCTTTGGGTAGAATAGCCATTTTGACAATATTGATTCTTCCAATTCATGAACACGGTATGTTTCTCCATCTGTTTGTGTCCTCTTTGATTTCTTTCATCAGTGTTTTATAGTTTTCTATGTATAGGTCTTTTGTTTCTTTTGTTTCCTAAGTATTTTATTCTTTTTGTTGAAATGGTGAATGGTATCATTTCCTTAATTTCTCTTTCTGTTTTTTCATTGTTAGTGTATAGGAATGCAAGGGATTTCTGTGTGTTAAGTTTATATCCTGCAACTTTACTATATTCATTGACTAGCTCTAGTAATTTTCTGGTAGAGTCTTTAGGGTTTTCTATGTAGAGGATCATGTCATCTGCAAACAGCGAGAGTTTCACTTCTTCTTTTCCTATCTGGTTTCCTTTTACTTCTTTTTCTGCTCTGATTGCTGTGGCCAAAACTTCCAACACTATGTTGAATAGTAGTGGTGAGAGTGGGCACCCTTGTCTTGTTCCTGATTTCAGGGGAAATGCTTTCAATTTTTCACCATTGAGGGTAATGCTTGCTGTGGGTGTGTCGTATATGTCTTTTATTATGTTGAGATACGTTCCTTCTATTCCTGCTTTCTGGAGAGTTTTAATCATAAATGAGTGTTGAATTTTGTCAAAGGCTTTCTCTGCATCTATTGAGATAATCATATGGTTTTTATCTTTCAATTTGTTAATGTGGTGTATTACGTTGATTGATTTGTGGATATTAAAGAATCTTTGCATTCCTGGGATAAAGCCCACTTGGTCATGGTGCATGATTTTTAAAATATGTTATTGGTTTCTGTTTGCTAGAATTTTGTTAAGGATTTTTGCATCTATGTTCATCAGTGATATTGGCCTGTAGTTTTCTTTTTCTGTGGCATTTTTGTCTGGTTTTGGAATTAGGGTGATGGTGGCCTCATAGAATGAGTTTGGAAGTTTACCTTCTTCTGCAATTTTCTGGAAGAGCTTGAGTAAGATAGGTGTTAGCTCTTCTCTAAATTTTTGGTAGAATTCAACTGTGAAGCCATCAGGTCCTGGGCTTTTGTTTGCTGGCAGGAAATCTTGCTCAGTTTCTGACATACTTGTTGCGAAGATATTACTCATATGGGGAGAATAGGAAGATTCAATGAAAGGATCGTATGTGTCTCTTTCTTATAACACAACAAATCAAATATAATATAAAATACAAATCAAACACTGGATCTGTCAAAATGAAATGAATATAGTGATTCTCAATGCAACTGATATTATTCTTCCAAAAAAAGAAAATTCACTTAAAAAATGCATTCGAAGTACTGAAGGCGTTATTCATAGGATAGAGTGCTGTGTTTTTATTTTAAAATCAGTCTATAACTTTTCTGGTTTACTGTCATAAACTATACTAGACTACCATATTTCTGACATATTTTCAGCTAGTATGTGCTGCAAGCTTCTACTTACTAAATTACTGATAGGATTAGTGTACCCTACATAAATTAACTCTTACCCCAATAGTAGTATCTATATATTTGTCTTATTTATTAATGCTTATATGCATTCTTATATTAATAGAGTAGATATATTTTAAGGAAAGCATTTCATACTTAACTCCAGTCAACAGATATTTATTCTTTTTTCTCAGAACTCATGTTGACCAAACAAGCTAATTCTGGCCAAAAATTATAATAGTACACCTAACTTGTTCTTTTTCTCCTGATCCCAGTAACCCCTTTGGGTAGAAATCATCCTGATCTACTATAAAATATGACAACTCATCACAATTGGATACATCTATATCATCTATATTTATATTTTATACTTTTAAAATTTTCAAAATTGTTGCAAAAACACAAAAAGTAAAATTTACCATCTTAACCATTTTAAAAAGCATAGTTCAATACTCTTAGTGGTGGTGGTGGTTTAGTCGCTAAGTTCTGTCCAACTTTTGTGACCCAATGCACTGTAGCCTGCCAGGCTCCCCTCTCCATGGGATTTCTCAGGAAAGAATACTGGGGTGGGTTGCCATTTCCTTCTCCAGGGTCACACTCTTAAGTGTATTCATTTTGTTGTGCAATAGATCTCCAATCCTTTTCCATCTTGCAAAATTGAAGTTTTATTATGCCTACTGAAAACTTCCCACTTTCATCTCTTCACTGCTCCAGGTAGCCACCATTATATTTTCTGTTCCCATTAATCTGACTACTTTAGATAATTCATATGGGTGGAATCATATAGTCATTGACTTTTTGTGACTGGCTTATCTCACTTAACATCACATCTTCAAGGTACATCCACATAGTAGCATGAAACAAGATTTCCTTCTTATTAAAGACTGAGTGAGAGGGGCAGTCCTAAGATGGCAGAGGAATAGGACAGGGAGGCCATTTTCTCCCCCACAAATTCATCGAAAGAACATTGGAACGCTGAGCAAATTCCACACAACAACTTCTGAATGCTGGCAGAGGGCATCAGGCACCCAGAAAGGCAACCAATTGTCTTCGAAAGGAGGTAGGACAAAATATAAAAGATAAAAAGAGAAACAAAAGAGGTAGGGATGGAGATCCATCCTGAGAAGGGAGTCTTAAAAAAGAGAGAAGTTTCCAAACACCAGGAAACACTCTCACTGGCAAGTCTGTGGTGAGCCTTGGAAACTCAGAGGGCAACCTAACCTGGAGGGAAAATAAATAAATAATTAAAACTCACAGATTACATGCCTAATGGCATCTCCCAGTGGAGAAGCAGTGCAGACACTTGCATCTGCCACTAGCAAGTGGGGACCAGACAGGGAGGTGTGGGCTGCATTGCTTAGGGTAAGGACCGGGCCTGAATGCCCTGATGGCGATCTGAGGGAACTAACTTGAGATAGCAACCCAGACTGTGGGATAGCTCTCCCGCAAAAAGCCCTAACAAAAGACACCACCAGGGCCACTCACAGAACAAAGGACTGAGCAGAGTTAGTCAGCTGAGGACTGCCCCATCCCTTGCTGGAGACAGGCAGACTAGGGCAGCCAGAGCTGGAAGAGGGCAATCGTGGCCCAAGAGAGGCATCCTCTACCAAACTGCAAGCAGGCTTCATTGCTAACCACGACTCTTGGGATTCTGGACTGTCGACATCTGCCAGGAGGGTTGAGCAGGAGATCAGCTCCCCAGAAGAGACACATGGCACATCTGAGAAGGCCCCGCAGTTGTACACCCAGAAAACCGAGCGGCAGGGACGGAGGAGGTGATAAGCCGCAGCCCCTACCTTGGGGCGACTGCGCTTGCCAAGCATCTGGTCACCTGAGCTGCTTGGACCTGGGAAGGGCACAAAACACAGGCCCAACTAAGTCTGCACCTCTGTGGAGTACCCAAGAACCTGAGCGGTTTAGACCTGGGAAGTGCATACAACTCAGGGCCTGCCTCAGACAGTTCCCAGCAGAGGAACCTAAAGCCTAAGCAGTGTAGACTGGGAAAGTACACACGCAGTGAGCAGGGGCAATACCAGTGTGGCTGAGACACTGCAAGAACATGCCAGTGATATTTGTTTGCAGTGTTCCTCCCTCCCCAGGGCACGACTGAACAAGTGAGCCTAAAAAGTGCCCACCACCACCCCCTTGTATCAGGGCGGAAATTAGGCACTGAGTTCAGTTCAGTTCAGTTCAGTCACTCAGTCGTGTCTGACTCTTTGCGACCCCATGAAGAGCAGCATGCCAGGCCTCCCTGTCCATCACAAACTCCCGGAGTTTATTCAAACTCATGCCCATCAAGTCGGTGACGTCATCCAGCCATCTCATCCTCTGTCATCCTCTTCTCCTCCTGCCTTCAGTCTTTCCCAACATCAGGGTCTTTTCCAATGAGTCAACTCTTCACATGAGGTGGCCAAAGTATTGGAGTTTCAGCTTCAGCATCAGTTCTTCCATTTCTGAATGCTGAGCTTTAAACCAACTTTTTCACTCTCCTCTTTCACTTTCAACAAGAGACTTTTTAGTTCCTCTTCATTTTCTGCCATAAGGGTGGTGTCATCTGCATATCTGAGGTTACTGATATTTCTCCCTGCAATCTTGATTTCAGCTTGTGCTTCCTCCAGCCCAGTATTTCTCATGATGTACTCTGAATATAAGTTAAATAAACAGGATGACAATATACAGCCTTGATGCACTCCTTTTCCTATTTGGAACCAGTCTGTTATTCCATGTCCAATTCTAACTGTGGCTTCCTGACCTGCATACACGTTTCTCAAGAGGCAGATCAGGTGGTTTGGTATTCCCATCTCCTTCAGAATTTTCCATAGTTTATAGACACTGAAGAGACTAGCAAACAGAAGAAGCTAAAACAAACAGGGAGCTGCATTGGAAGTGATATGTGCAATAGATTAAAACCCTGTAGTTAGCACTGACTACATAGGAAGGGGCCTATAGATCTTGAGACGTATAAGCTGGGTCAAGGAACTATCTGAAAATGAACTGACCCCACACTGTCCACAACAATACCAGAAAAAGTCCTAGACATATTTTTACTATTACCATTTTTTAAATTAAAAAAAATTATTTTTAAGTCCTCTATTACTCCTTTAATTTTCATTTTTATAACCTACTATTACTTTTTAAAAACTCTATTTTTTAAAGCAAGCTTCAAATATATATATTTTATAATTTTTATGACTTTGTTTTTTTCTTTAATATTGTATTTTTGAGAATCCAATCTCTACTCTAGATTTTTAATGTTTGCTTTTTGGTATTTTTTAATCAACTTTGTACATTTAAGAACCCAATCTTCAGTACCCATTTTTACTTGGGAGCGAGATTACTGGCTTGTCTGCTCTCTCCCACTTTGGACTCTCCTTTTTCTCCACCAGGTCGCCTCTATCTCCTCCCTCCCCCTTCTCTTCTCTGCCCAACTCTGAATCTCTTTGTGTGTTCCGAGCTGTGAGGAACACTTAGGGAACTGGTTAATGGCTAGATCTGTCTCTCTCCTTTTGATTCCCCCTTTTATCCTTCTGGTCACCTCTGTCTCCTTCCTCCCTCTTCTCTTCTCTGTGTAACTCCGTGAACATCGCTGAGGGATCCAGACTGTGAAGAGCACATAGGGAAGTGATTAATGGCTAGCTTGCTCTTTCCCCTTTTGATTCCCCCTCTTCTCCTCCTGGTCACCTCTATCTCCCTCCTCCATCTTCTCTTCTCCATGTAATTCTATGCACCCCTCTGGGTGTACCTCACTGTGGAGAAACTTTTCATCTTTAACCTAGATGTTTTATCATCAGTGCTGTACAGATGGAGAACTCTTGAGGCTACTGTAAGAATAAGACTGAAAACCAGAGGCAGGAGGTTTAAGTCCAAATCCTGAGAACACGAGAGAACTCCTGACTCCAGGGAATATTAATTGATAGGAGCTCATCAAATGACTCCATACCTACACTGAAACCAAGCATCACCCAAGGGCCAACAAGTTCCAGAGCAAGACATACCATGCAAATTCTCCAGCAACACAGGAACATAACCCTGAGCATTAAAATACAGGCTGCCCAAATTCACACCAAACTCACTGACATCTCAAAACTCATTACTGGGCACTTCATTGCACTCCAGAGAGAAGAAATCCAGCTCCACCCATGAGAACATCGACACAAGCTTCCTTAACTGGGAAACCTTGACAAGACACTGGTCCAACCCCACCTACAGGGAGTAACCTCCACAATAAAGAGGAACCACAAACTGCCAGAATACAGAAAGGCCAACCCAAACACAGCAATATAAACAAGATGAAAAGGCAGAGAAATACCCAGCAAGTAAAGGAACAGGATAAATGCCCATCAAACCAAACAAAAGACGAAGAGATAGGGAATCTACCTGAAAAAGAATTCAGAATAATGATAGTGAGAATGATCCAAAATCTTGAAAACAAAATGGCATTACAGGACCTAGAAGAAATGTAACAAGGACCTAGAAGAAATAAAAGAGTCAATATATAATGAATAATGCAGTAAATGAGATCAAAAACACTCTGGAGGGAACCAACAGTAGAATAAAGGAGGCAGAAGATAGGATAAGTGAAGTAGAAGACAGAATGGTAGAAATAAATGAAATAGAGAGGAAAAAAGAAAAATGAATCAAAAGAAATGAGGACAACCTCAGAGACTTCTGGGACAATGTTAATCGCCCTAACATTTGAATCATAGGAGTCCCAGAAGAAGAAGACAAAAAGAAAGACCATGAGAAAATACTTGAGGAGATAACAGTTGAAAACTTCCCTAAAATGGGCTAGGAAATAATCACACAAGTCCAAGAAACCCAGAGAGTCCCAAACAGGACAAATCCAAGACTAAATACCCCACGACACGTATTAATAAAATTAACAAAGATCGAACACAAAGAACAAATATTAAAAGCAGCAAGGGAAAAACAACAAATAATACACAATGGGATAACAGTTGATCTTTCAAAAGAAACTCTTCAGGTCAGGAGGGAATGGCAGGACATACTTAAAATGATGTAAGAAAATAAACTATAGCCCAGATTACTGTACCCAGTCAAGGATCTCGTTCAAATATGAAGGAGAAATAAAAAGCTTTACAGATAAGCAAAAGTTGAGAGAACTCAGCACCACCAAACCAACTCTCCAACAAATGCTAAAGGATCTTCTCTAGACAGGAAACACAGAAAGGGTGTATAAACTGGAACCCAAAATAACAAAGTAAATGGCAATGGGATCATACTTATCAATAATTACCTTAAATGTAAATGGGTTGAATGCCCCAACCAAAACACAAAGACTGACTGAATGGATATAAAAACAAGACCCTTATATATGTTGTCTACAAGAGACCCACCTCAAAGCAAGGGACACATACAGAATGCAAGTGAAGGGAGAAAAATCAAATCAATAAAATTAGAAATAAAAATGGAGAGATTGCAACAGACAATACAGAAATACAAAGGATCATAAGAGACTACTATCAGCAACTATATGCCAATAAAATGGAAAACTTGGAAGAAGTGGACAAATTCCTAGAAAAGTACAATTTTCCAAAACTGAACCAGGAAGAAATAGAAAATCTTAACAGACACATCACAAGCATGGAAATTTAAACTGCAGTCAGAAATCTTCTAGCAAACAAAAGCCTATGACCAGACAACATCACAGCTGAATTCTACCAAAAATTTAGAGAAGAGCTAACACTTAGCCTATTCAAGCTCTTCCAGAAAATTGCAGAGGAAGGTAAACTTCTGAACTCATTTTATGAGGCCACTATCACCCTAATACCAAAACCAGACAAAGACGCCACACACAAAAAAGAAAACTACAGGCCAGTATCACTGATGAACATAGATGCAAAAATTGTAAACAAATTTCTAGCAAACAGAATCCAACAACATATCAAAAAGATCGCACATCAGGACCATGTGGACTTTATACAAGGGATGCAAGGATTCTTCAATATCCACAAATCAGCAATGTAATACACCATATTAACAAATTGAAAATAAAAACCATATGATTATCTCAATAGATGCAGAGAAAGCCTTTGACAAGATTCAACATCCATTTATGATTAAAAAAAAAACCCTACAGAAAGCAGGCATAGAAGGAACATATCTCAACATAAAAAAAGTTATATGTGACAAATCCACAGCAAACATTATCCTCAATGGTGAAAATTTGAAAGCATTTCCCCTGAAGTTAGGAACAAGACAAGGGTGCCCACTCTCACCACTACTATACAATATAGTTTTGGAAATTTTGGCCACAGCAATCAGAGCAGTAAAAGAAATACAAGGAATCAAGATTGGAAAAGAAGAAGTAAAATTCTCACTGTTTGCAGATGGCATGATCCTCTACATAGAAAACCCTAAAGACTCCACCAGAAAATTACTAGAGCTAATCAATGAATATATTAAGTTGCAGGATATAAAATTAACACACAGATATCCCTTACATTCCTATACACCAACAATGAGAAAATAGAAAGAGAAATTAAGGAAACAACTTCATTCACCATTGCAACGAAAAGAATACAATAGTTAGGAATATATCTACCTAAAGAAACAAAAGGCCTATATATAGAAAACTATAAAACACTGGTGAAAGAAATCAAAGAGGACACAAATAGATGGAGAAATATACCGTGTTCATGGATCAGAAGAATCAATATAGTGAAAATGAATATACTACTCAAAGCAATCTATAGACTCAATGCAATCCCTATCAAGCTACCAATGGTATTTTTCACAGAGCTAGAAGAAATAATTTCACAATTTGTATGGAAATACAAAAAAATCTTGAATAGCCAAAGTAACCTTGAGAAAGAAGAATGGAACTGGGGAATCAACCTGCCTGACTTCAGCCTCTACTACAAAGTCACAGTCATCAAGACAGTATGGTACTGGCACAAATACAGAAATAGAGATCACTGGAACAAAATGAAAGTCCAGAGATAAATCCACACACCTATGGACACCTTATCTTTGACAAAGGAGGCAAGCATATACAATGGAGGAAAGACAATCTCTTTAACAAGTGGTGCTGGGAAAACTGCTCAGCCACTTGTAAAAGAATGAAACTAGAACACTTTCTAACACCATACACAACAATAAACTCATAATGGATTAAAGATCTAAATGTAAGATCAGAAACTATAAAACTCCTAGAGGAGAACATAGGCAAAACACTCTCCAACACAAATCGCAACAGGATCCTCTATGACCCACCTCCCAGGATATTGGAAATAAAAGCAAAAAACAAAAACAAAAACAAATGGGACCTAATTAAAATTAAAAGCTTCTGCACAACAAAGAAAACTATAAGCAAGGTGAAAAGACAGCCTTCAGAATGGGAGAAAATAATGGCAAATGAAGCAACTGATAAGGAAGTAATCTCGAAAATATACAAGCAACACATGCAGCTCAATTCCAGAAAAATAAATGACCCAATCAAAAAATGAGCCAAAGAACTAAACAGACATTTCTCCAAAGAAGGCATATCGATGACTAACAAACACATGAAAAGATGCTCAACATCACTCATCATCAGAGAAATGCAAATCAAAACCACAATGATGTACCATTTCATGGCAGTCAGAATGGCTGCTATCCAAAAGTCTACAAGCAATAAATACTGGAGAGGGTGTGGAGAAAATGGAACCCTGTTACAGTGTTTGTGGGAATGCAGACTAGTACAACCACTATGGAAAACAGTGTGGAAATTCCTTAAAAATCTGGAAATAGAAGTGCCATATGATCCAGCAATCCCACTGCTGGGCATACACACCGAGGAAACCAGAATTGAAAGAGACACGTGTACCCCAATGTTCATCGCAGCACTGTTTATATTAGCCAGGACATGGAAGCAACCTAGATGTCCATCAGCAAAAGAATGGATAAGAAAACTGTGGTACATATACACAATGGAGTATTACTCAGCCATTAAAAATAATACATTCGAATCAGTTCTAATGAGGTGGATGAAACTGAAGCCTATTATACAGAGTGAAGTAAGCCAGAAAGAAAAACACCAATACAGTATGCTAATGCATGTTTATGGAATTTAGAAAGATGGTAATGATAACCCTGTATGCGAGACAGCAAAAGAGACACAGATGTATAGAACAGTCTTTTGGACTCTGTGGGAGAGGGCGAGGGTGGGATGATTTGGGAAAATGGCCTTGAAACATGTATATTATCATACATGAAATGAATCGCCAGTCCAGGTTCGATGCATGATATGTGGTACTCGGGGCTGGTGCCCTGGGATGACCCAGAGGAATGGGATGGGGAGGGAGAAAGGAGCGGGGCTGAGAGCGGGGAACACAAGTACACCTATGGCAGACTCATGTCAATGTGTGGCAAAGCCAATACAATATTGTAAAGTAATTAGCCACCAATTAAAATAAATAAATTTATATTAAAAAAATAAAGACTGAGTGATATTCCATAGTTTGTGTATGTCAGTATTTTAGTCAGTTGATGGATTTTGGGTTGCTTCCATCTTTTGGCAATTGTGAATACTCTGAATGTAAGGTGTGCAAATCTTTCTTTGATACTCTGCTTTCAATTTCTGTGACCATAGAAGTGGAATTTCTGAGTCATGTTAGTCCTATTTTTATTTTTTAATTTTTGAGCAATGAATATAATTTAGTGAAAGAAAGTGAAAGTCGCTCTGTCATGTCCAACTCTACAACCTCATGGACTGACTATACAGTCCATGGAGTTCTCCAGGCCAGAATACTGGAGTGAGTAGCCTATTCCTTCTCTAGGAATCAAACCAGGGTTTCCTGCATTGCAGGTAGTTTCTTTACCAGCTAAGCTACCATAGTTTCAATTGTCAAAAAGTGAATTATTAAATGCAATTTTTGGAATATTCTTGAGGAAATGAGCTATGAAATTTTCTTATAGTTAGGAATATGCAACTTCAAAGGCTGATACGTGGAAATGTAAATGGAAACTAGAGACATAGCCAAGTCTGTTACATACTTGGAAAGACAAATATACAAATTTCTTTACAACTTTTGCTTTCTAAATATGAAACTGTATTTCTTCTGCATTCATTATAGTAACCATTTTGGTGATTTCCTTTTCTTTTCAAATTTTTTTCCTTCCAGAAAAATAATGCCTTTTGGGCTTCCCTGGTGGCTCAGATGGTGAAGAATCCACTTGCAATGCAGGAGATGCAGGTTTGATCCATGGGTGGGGAAGATCCCCTGGAGGAGAAAATGGTAATTCACTCCAGTATTCTTGCCTGGGAAATCCCGTGGACAGAGAAGCCTGGCGAGTTATAGTCCATGGGGTCACAAAAGGGTTGGACCCAACTGAGCATGCACGCATGCACGCATATTTAAAAATTAGTAAGAGAGTAAATCTTGAAAGTTCTCACCACACACACAAAACAGTGACTATGTGAAGTGAGGAATGTGTTAAGCCAATCCTAATGTGGTAATGATTTCACCGTATATGTATATCAAATCATCATACATACACTTTAAATTCACAAACTGTTATATGTCAAAGTACCAATAAAGATGGGAAGAATTTAAATAAAACACTTCTTATTATCAGATAGTGCATCTTTATATTTATTAGTAACCTTTCAAAAATATATATCTTGTTATTTTGGCCTACTTTTACATATAAATTAAAAACAATTTTATAATGACATACAATGAAGTCCCCTGGGATATTGATTAAAATTGCATTAAATGCATAAATTCATTTGACGAGAGTTCACATTATTATATAGTATTGATATTTTTTATATAAGAATGTAATTTATCATTTCATGTATTTACATCCTCTTTTATATCCTTTAATTAAGCTTATAGTTTTCTTGAAGATATCTTGCCAAGTTAATTCATAACTGCTTTGTATTTGTTGATACTTTTATTGATGAGTTCATGTTTTCTGTTGTATAGCCTCAGTATTATTGCCATAAGGTAGTGGGTCTCAACCAGAGGTGATTTTGTGTCATAAAGAATATTGGCACTGACTGAGACATATTCATTGCCTCAAATTTGAGAGTTAGGGTGTTGCTAATACTGGCTAATTGGTAGAAACCAGGAGTGCTGCCAAACATCCTACAACATACAGGACAGCCCTCCATAGCAAAGAATTATCTGACCCAAAATGTCAGTTGCATTAAGACTGAGAAAGCCTGGTATAAGACAAAGCTTTCTTTTCTTAAATATATTAATTTTGTAACTGCAAGCTTACTGAACTTTCTTTTTTTTTTCATTTATTTTTATTAGTTGGAGGCTAATTACTTTACAATATTGCAGTGGTTTTTACTATACATTGACATGAATCAGTCATGGATTTACATGTGTTCCCCATCCAAATTTCTTTTTTTCTCTTAGATTATCTTGAATTTCCTCACGTATACTAAAATACTGTAATTGTAATATATCCCCTTCCTCCAATATTTGAATCTCATTTCATCTCTTATCTCATTGTAGTTGCCAGTGTGCCCAGAATAGTAAATAATGATCCTGAAAACACCTTCATATCATTCCTGTTTTGAATGACTATACATCTGGTTCAGTATTTCCCAAATTATATCATAGAACAGTGGTCCAACCAGATGCTTCACATTAAATAGTTTCTGTGGAAGTGCTACATATCATATCCTCCAGCAGAGTTACAATTCATATTAGTATATTAAAGAAGCACTTTGAAAAATGATGCTAGAGTACAGTGTTTCTCAATATTGGCTGCACATAAAATCACCCATGGTACTTAAAAAATACTCGTCTGGAGCCTACCTCCGAAGATTCTGAGTTAATTGATCTCTAATGAGACTCAAGAATCAAAAACGTTTCTTTTTAAATCTCTCTGTGTGCTTCTAATGTACAACCAAGTTTGAAGACCACTGCTTTTGCTTTGCACCATTATACATGAAGTTGGTTGTTGTTTTGAAATAAAGAATTGTACCATGTAATGCATGAAATATTTTGCTTTTATTTTAAAAAAGATTTTAAAATCATAAATTCCAGTTTATTCTCTATTGCTTTTATTTAGCAATCTTCTCTATGCTGTGTTTCTTGATCTCAGATTACTCTCTTCACAACTACTTGCTTTGGTTTCATAAATGCAGGATTCTTTCTAATCTCTTTTAAACAAACAAGTTAGACATATTCTTATGTTTCTCATCATAAAGCTAGAAGAAATACCTTTTCTGTGATTCTTAAAGTGACCCCTTTCTTCTGATCTACAATATCTCTTCATAAATTCAAACATATTGAAAATTTTCTCACGTTGGAGAAATACACAGGTATACCTGCTTTCGTTTGTTGTGCCTATTTATCCTCTTTTCCTCACTACACTCTCGTCTTGAAGGAAATATGACTTGTCAGGAAGGATGGTGTCCACATTAACTTTCTTCATCTTGTCTTCACTTGCCCTCAGTGAATTAGAGGATTTATCAGGGTCTCCTTCAATTACTTGCCAAACATGTTCTTTCATAGAGCAAAAAACTGATTATCTTCTTATATTTGTTGAGATACTTTTTCTATATTTCAGTGCCATTATCTGGTTCCATCACTTCATGGCAAATAGGTAGGGAAACAATGGAAACAGGGAGAGACTTTATTTTTGGGGGCTCCAAAATCACTGCAGATGGTGGCTGCAGCCATGAGATTAAAGGACACTTGCTCCTTGGAAGAAAAGCTGTGACCAGCCTAGACAGCGTATTAAAAAGCAGAGACATTACTTTGTCAACAAAGGTCCATCTAGTCAAAGCTATGGTTTTTCCAGTAGTTATGTATGGATGTGAGAGTGGGCTATAAAGAAAGCTGAGCACTGAAGAATTGATGCTTTTGAACTGTGGTGTTGAAGAAGATTCTTGAGAGTCCCTTGGACAGCAAGGAGATCCAGCCAGTCAATCCTAAAGGAAATTCAGTCCTGTATATTCATTGGAAGGACTGATGATGAAGCTGAAACTCCAATATTTTGGCCACCTGATGTGAAGAACTGATTCCCTGGAAAAGACCCAGATGCTAGGAAAGATTGAAGGTAGGAGGAGAATGGGATGACAGAGGATAAGATGGTTGGGTTGTATCACCAACGAGATGGACATGAGCAAGCTCTGGGAGTTGGTGGTGGACAGGGAAGCCTGGCATGTGGCAGTCCATGGAGTCGGACATGACTGAGTGACTGAACTGATACTGATAGGTTTTTACTTTTTTAAAAAATATTTTGTAAATTCGTTTCAAGAAGAGTATGGGATGGAAGAAAGTAACACTTCTGATTACATAACCACTTTACCTGGAATCTGTCATCTTAATTCTCTTTTAACACATAAAGTCTATATAATGGCCTTCATAAATTAATAGATTTTTCTAATTTACTTATTCTTTTAAACAATTTTATTGAAGTATAATTGATTTACACTATCAAATTAGTTTCAAGTGTACATTGTAGTGATTCAGCACTTTTATACATTATGAAATGATCACCATAATAAGTCTATTTATCATCTGTCACCACACACATTTATTATAATACATTGACTATGTATTTAATGTACTATTTATGAATTATTATTTCTAACACTTTATATCTCTTTGCCAAGTACATTCATTTGATCTCTGTATCATTCATCTAATTCATTATGGATTATTCTTGTAGTTTAGTTCTGTTTCTGCTTCTTTCTAATGATGTGTACACCAATATTAATGGTTTGTAAAAAAAATTAAAAAGTACTTTGTGAAAAGCAAATTGAAATTTACTATGGGAAATGGGTGGATTTGCAAATTAAATACTTTTCAGTGTTTATTATCAAGTCTAAAAAGTGCCTTGTTCTCCACTAGAAATGATTGCTTTCTATGGAAAACATATTAGAGGGGCTATATGCAAATACTTATTTCAGTGCACGGAAATAATTTGGATAATGCATATTATTTTTATTCACTATCAACAGAACACATTGTTCTAAAACAAATAGATAGAATAGTGATATAATTAATTACCAGATGTATTTAAAAAACTGCATTGTATATATATTTATATGAAAAAATTATATTCCAACTGAGGGCAGATTCATAGCTTGGCAAAAAATAGCATTGTACCATATTCTGGCTGATAATTTGTCTCCTAATTCAGTGCAACAGCTTCATCATTCCATGTTGTATGATTATAAAGTGAACAAAATGTTTCTTGAACTTTATTCAAAGTATTTGATTGTTTTTAAAGTAATGTTGTAGCCCTTTAGACTATATAAGGATACAGTACTTGAGTCATTTAGTATGTTCTAATAGTCTACATTTGACTCACTCAAGTGTTTAATCAACATTTTTGGGGAGCACATTACCTGTTGATTTGGGTTTCTTGCTTAAACCCATACTTTTTTTGATTATCAATGCTGTCATTTTCTATATAAGTGTTTGAGGAAAATGGATGCCTTTAAAGGGAGAGTTAACAATTTGATTGTCTCACTGTATTGAAGAGATTATTGCACAACTTAAATATAAGAAAATCCCTATATTGAAACCATTTCTATGCCAACATACATGTCAAAATATGAGATATGGTCACATAAAAAAGACCTCCAGATATAATAAGAAACATATTTTAAAATGCAGGAAATCATTGGAAACTTGAAAAAGTGTTATAGAGAATTTGAAGCATTTTAATGGATTAATGTCATTATTGCTATTAGAACAATAAAATTAAGCAAAAGCAAACAAATAGTATGAAAATATATTATTTCTCAGACATTACTTGTAAAGAATGTAAGCATTGTATTCTGTTTTCTCAAAAATGTTAAGCATTAGGGCAGTGAAACTATTCTATATGATACAGCAATGGTAGATACATGACATTATGCATTTGTCAAAACCTGTAGAACTATAACACAAAGAGTAAACTTTAATGTATTAATGTAGTTTAAAAATCATTTAGGAGGTTGAGGAATCCCAGGAAAGAATTCAGACTGTGACAAAAGAATCTAATTGAACCACAAATATATGAAACAATCTCACTGAAGAGGATGGGAGAATAAGCTACTGACTTGAGTCACTTAGGAAATGAGTCTGTAAGACTAAAGTTAAAGAAAAATGTACAGAAGTAGTACACTGAAGTTGATAAAGTTGTTTCCCATGGGAGTAAGAGTTAATAATTCTGAAACCATCATATAGGCATATAAGCTTTGAACAATTAAGTTAACTAATGGTAGATGTTGGGAGCCAGATTTCTTACTGTTGGAGTTTGAGGTTAAAGATAAGCAATGGGAGTAAGCTATGATTCATGTGATAATGGATTAGAATTGAACACAGGAGTATGAACACATTTAGCTTAATGTTCAAACGGAGATTATATTTGTGTATTCATATGCATTATACACACACACACATATATATATATATAAAATGTGCATGTACATGGGTTAGATGTATTTATGTGTGTGTCCATGGGTTAGTATACACACATATATTTCTTTGCTGTGTCAGCTTAAAGAACCTGGAAGCAATGGTAGCCCAGCAATAAAAGCACTTCTAGCACCCTGATCGTGGTTTCTAAGATCATTATGCAACAAAAGGAACCAAGGCTCTTTGGAGAAGTAGCTGATTCTGGGGCTGGGGCTGGAGATATATAAAAGGAGCCTGGAGATATATAAAAGGAGCCTGGAGAATTTTTAGTTCCAGAAAATAAGAGCTAAATGAAAAAGAAAAGATGAAAGTTATCAAAGGGACACAAGGGCCTTCTTTAAGGGCTCCCAATGGCCAAAGGCAGAAAAATTTGAATAATAAAGTAAAGTAATATTAGCTTATATCCAAAAGTATGAAATAGATATCCTTGAGTCAATACTGATGTAAATAAGTGATATAATGCTAGATAAATGAGAGAGAAGAGACAAATATTCCATTCTGAGGAATTTAAAATAATTTAGGTAGATAATCCAACCTCAAGGAAGTAGAGCATAACTCCTCAGTGGAGTGATAGTCTATATACAGTGACCTCCTTCCAAAGAGTCCAGTGTTAAAGGATGAAGAAAACCTAACAAACACTAGCTCATCCAGGTGAACAAGATTAACATCAATAGTGATAAGCAATGTAACCTTGATGAGATGAAATGAGAATGGCAATTCGCCTTTGTGATCTTCTTACCAAAAACCTATAACCCAAGTCTAACCTTCAGAAGCACGAGGAAACA
The DNA here is from genome assembly GCF_963930625.1 of Muntiacus reevesi. Classification (NCBI taxonomy): domain Eukaryota; kingdom Metazoa; phylum Chordata; class Mammalia; order Artiodactyla; family Cervidae; genus Muntiacus; species Muntiacus reevesi. Next base: position 125,107,228 of record NC_089271.1, on the reverse strand, counting down.
TCAGACAAATCCCAGTTGAGGGATATTCTACAAAATACCTGACCAGTACTCCTAGGAACTACAAAGTCATCAAAACCTAGGAAAGCCTGAAAAAATGCCACAGCCTATAGGAAATTAAAAAAAAAAAAAACATGATTACTAAAGGTAATGTCATATCTTGGATGAGATCTGAGAATCGCTCAGTCATGGAGTCTTTGTGACTCCATGGTCTGTCCATGGAATTCTCTAAGCAAGAATACTAGAATGGGTGGCCATTCCCTTCTCCAGGGGATCTTCCTGACCCAGGGATCAAACCAGGGTCTCCTGCATTGCAGGCAGATTCATTACTGTCTCAGCTAACAGGGAAGCCCATTAAAAGGACATTAGGTAAAAAATGTGGAAATCTTAATAAAATATATATTTTAGTTGGTAATAATGCATTAATATTTGTTCTTACTATGGCAAATATACTAACAAACATGTTACTTAATACAGGAGATTGGCTGGGGAGGTATGAAAAGTTTGTATTATCTTTATATTTTTCTGCAAATGTAAAATCATTTTAAAATCAGAGTTTATTTTTAAAAAATGAAAAAAATAAAGCTACTGTGTCAAAGATACAAAAAAATACCAGATTGAATTTATAGCAATAAAAACTACAACATATTAGATGAAAATATACTGAATGGGATTAATGGCAGGTTAAATTTAGCAGGAGATTAGTGAACCTGAGGAAATAGAAGTAGGAAATTCCAAAAGTAACTCAGAAAAAAAATAATTTTTACAGTTATGCAAAGTGTTGATGAACTGTGAGACAACTTCAACTGGCCTGGTGTATATGTATTTAGAGTATTCAAAAATGGAAGAAGAAACAGGAAAAAGGTAAAGAAAAGTGGCTGAAAAATGTCCAAATACCCAAGAAGTTCAATGACAGTCAAGTGCAAGGAACATGAAGGTAAACATACTAAGATACATCAATATTAATTAATCAAAATCAACAATAAAGAGAAAAATCCTAAAATTCACCAGATGGGGGGAAAAGATACACTATGTGCAAAAGAACAGATATAAGGATGACATCAGATTTCTCATCAGAAAAAACGCAAGTGAAAACTCAGTGGAGCAACAACTTGAAAATAATGAAGGGGAAAAAAGAAAACTCATATGTAATCTATAATAATTTATCATTGGCAACCTGAACTACAAGAATTAAGGGAAGTTGTTTAGGAAGAAGAAAATATGTTTCAGATAGAAATATGGGTAAGGACAGAAGGGAAAGATTGCAAAGGAGTATAAAAAAGCTTTTGAGGATGATAGATATGTTCATTGCTTTGATAGTGGTGATGATTACCTTGTTGTTGTTTAGTCACTAAGTCAAGTTTGACTCTTTGCAACCCCATGGACTATAGCCCGTCAGGCTTCCATGTCCTTTACTATCTCCTGGTTACCTAGGAGGAGACATATGTCAAAACATCAAATTGCACACTTGACATATGTGCAGTTTACAGTTAAAAAAAAGGCAACTATCATATATCCAGATATTCCTAGTCTAAATATTTATAAAATAGAAATAAAAGTATATATCCATACAGTGGTTTGTACACTGTACACATACAGTGTTGACAGAAGCTTTACTCATAATATCCCTAAACTGGAAACAATCCAAATTTCCACCAACAATTGAACAGTTCAGTTGGTAAGTAGTGTATTCATACATTGGGATACTATTCAGCAAAATAAAAAAGGCATAAGCTGTTGATATTCTTAACAAAATGGATGAATCTCAAACTACTGATTAAAAATAGTCAGACACAAAAAGGTTGCATACTTTATGATTCCATTTATGTAAAGCTCTAGAGAATACGAATTAATGTGATAGGGTAAAGGTAGCATAGGAAGAGGTAGCTTGGAGAGAAACTTCTGCACTCTCCCCCCCAACCAAATAAATCACAGTTTTTGAAAATGACAGGTAAAGTGACAATAATTAATAAAATTAACATAGCTATAAGTATTTAATGACCTGGACAACAAAGTCAGGTATTTTTCAAGATGATAGTACAGAAGGATAAAGAGATGAGAAGTATGAATGAAATATTCTGACATGGAATAATTTTAAAAAGTAAGTTCCATAAATATAGAAAGGAGCAGAGGAAATATGCAAAGAAAAAAATTATAAAAATCTATATGCATGCACACATGTACACAATTACTTGACATTTTTGAGTAAAATGTACACATATTCAGTTCTGAAAGCCCTGACTCTCAAGAAGACATTCAGCATTTCCTTTCTGTGAAATGTTTATATACCTAGTTAATATAATCGTTTCAGGCCACAAAAATTTTTCTCCCCATCTGCTAAGTTAGACTTTTCATAATTTGTTATTAAATGACAGTCTTAAAATATTTCAGTATTTTTCCATGTAGAATCTTAAATTTTCAACTGAATCATTGAAAGACATCTATAACAACAGGATTCAATAGCTTAGATTTCTAAAAAATTTAAAAATGTATAATTAAACCTCTGACATCTGCTATTTCTCTTTTTTTTAAATGCAAAGACCAAGATTCCACTGAAATGAGAAAACTGGGTGTTCTTTTGACTAATGCTTGTAATGTCTTTGAAAAGAAATTGTATTATAAAGAATATGAAAAATATATAAATAATAGGCACTTAAGTCTAATTCAATTATTTCAAGACATAATGTAACCTACCATTTCTCTCCTCTTGAATGACAAAAACAAGATGTTAAACAAAGGAAACTGAGAAAGTAAAGGATGCTTCTAATTTTGCAAGATTGATTTTTTTCTCTAACTGGTACCTGAAAAGTTATCAGATGTTCCCTTTTAAAAGTTTAGATATATACCTGTATTAATGTGGTGAGAAGAGTGCAGGACTAAGAGTCAGAAGAGTCAAATTCTTGGCTCTAATCTAATCATATACTAGCAGTGCAATCTTGGCTGTGCTATTAATGAGTTCGGGATCTAACTCCTCACCCGTAAAATAGGATAGTAATATGTACTCACTCTTACATCTCTGATGGGGTTGCTGAGGGAAATGAATGAGACAGTAGATGTGGGAAAGCACTGAAAAGTATTGCACATTAATTTAAATCTAATTTAACTAAATTATATTAATTTTAAGTAATCCCATACATTAATTCATTCAAATGTATTTATTTGTACTTTTATATCTAAGTACATATACAGTGGTCAATAACAACACAAAGTCCTCATACCACTGGTGCCTCAGTGGTTAAGAATCCAACTGTCAACTACAGGAGACACGGGTTTTATCCCTGATCTGAGAAGATCCCACATACCATGGAGCAATTAAGCCCATGCACTACCACTATTGAGCCTGTGTTCTAGAGCATGCACCCACAACTACTGAGCCCACGTGTCCCAGGTACTGAGGCCCACCTGCCCTAGAGCCTGTGCTCCACAACAAGGGAAGCCATTGAAATGAGAAGTCCACATACCTCTACTAGAGAGTAGCTCCCTCTCACCACAACTAGAGAAATCCTGTGCAGCAATGAAGATCCAGTACAGCTGAAAGTAAATAAATAAATAAAATGTTTAAAAAAAATCCTCATAAATCTGTCTTCTACTTGAGCATATATTGTAGTATACGCATGCATACACACTAAGTCGCTTCAGTTGTGTCCGACTCTGTGCAACCCTATGGACAGCAGCCCACCAGGCACCGCCATCCACAGGTTTCTCTAGGCAAGAATACTGGAGTGGGTTGCCAGTTCCTTCTCCATAATGGCATATTAGTAAGTAAATGTAAAAAGTCGCTCAGCCGTGCCCAACTCTTTGCGACCCCAGGGACTGTAGCCTACTAGGATCCTCAGTCCATGGAATTTTCCAGGCAAGAGAACTGGAGTGGGTTGCCAGTTCCCTCTCCATTGTAGCATAAGGAAACATATAAAGGCATTAAATGGCTATACAGGAAATGATATTAAGGGCCACAGAGGAAAGTAAGTTGGAAAATAATAGAGGCTGTTGAGAAGTAAGGAGATTGTTGCAACTTTTAGTAAGAGAATCAGAGAAGATCTCAATGAAAGTGAAAGTGAAAGTGAAGTTGCTCAGTCGTGTCCTACTCTTTGCGACCCCATGGACCTAACAGGCTCCTCCATCCATGGGATTTTCCAGGCCCAAGTATTGGAGTGGGTTGCCATTTCCTTCTCCAGGAGATCTTCCCGACCCAGGGACTGAACCTGGGTTTCCCTCATTGTATGCAGACGCTTTACCATATGAGCCACCCGGGAAGCCCAGGCTACAAAGATAACAAGGGAGCAAATGAATGAGCTATATGGATATCTGACAGAACTCTGCTTCAATCTAAGTGAACAATAAATGTAATAGCCCTGAAGCATATCTATGACTGGAGGAGAAACAAGAATGTCATTTTGGCAAGAATGGAAATCATCTGGAAAAGAATAGTATAAGACAAGCTCATGAAGATAAAGTGATCCATATTAGGTACAGCCCTCTAAGCCATTTTAAGGACTGTGTCTTTTATTTTTAAGACTTTGAGAAGTGATATGAACTGAATTGCATTTAGCAGAACACATGAGAAGAGGACAAAGGTAGAACACTAATCCAGAAGAGAGAGAATGCTAGTAATAGGTCATTATCATTGGGATGGAGACAAATGGACTGATTCTGGATGTTTTAAAATATTTACTATGCGATGGCTGATTCATATCAATGTATGACAAAACCCACTGAAAAATGAAAAAAATATATATATATTTACTATTTTAGTGGCTCCAAATAGTGAGACATTTCCTCCTCTTAGTCTTCTGTGGCTTCATTAAAGAAAAACCTAAAATAAGCACAGAAAATTGCATAATTAATAAGGATATACTGGTACATTTTTAAAGTGATTTCACCTTATAGTCATAATCCAGATTTTAAAAACCCCAGAATATTGACAACATATCAGAAACCCCTTTCAAGTTCACTTCTAGTTGTTGCCACCTTCACCTCAGTAATCATTATAATGACTGCTATAAACATATGAATTTTACATAATTTTGAACTTTACTGAAATAAAACAATATATTATGGACTCTTGTGTAAGGCTTCTTTCACTCAACATTATGTTTATGAGATCCATCCATGTTGTTACAAAAGGTTTGTATATTTTTACTGTTGTGTAATATTCCATTGCATGAATATCCCACAATTTGTTTCCCAATTTTACTCTTTTGGACATGTGAGTCTTTTTCAACTCTGGGTTAGGTTGAAGAGTAGTGCTGTGAACATCCTTGCATAACTTTTGTATAACATGCATTTGCATTTCTGTTGAGTATATGCATAAGTATGGAATTGTGTCATAGAGTGTGTGTGTGTATATATATGTGTGTGTATATATAAGCATACATATATATATATATGCTTACAGGATCCAATTGGTTTTTCAAAGTGATTGTACCAGTGTACACTTCTGCACTTTCCCAGGTGGCCCAGTGGTAAAGAATTTGGCTGCCAACCAGGAGATGTGAATTTGATCCCTGGGTCAGAAAGATCCCCTGGAGAAAGAAATGTCAACCCACTCCAGTTTTCTTGCCTGGGAACTCCCATGGGCAGAGGAGCCTGGCAGGCTTCAGTCCATGGGATTACAAAAGTCACAGTCAGACATGACTTAGCAACAAATCAACAGCAATCCATGTATACATGACTCTGTTTCTGGACTTGGTATGTTGTTCCACACTTCTAAATTACTAATAACGTACTGTCTTAATTATTATAGCCTTATAATAATTTTTATGTCTAAATAACTCTTCCAGCTTTGTTCTTCTTCAAGATTGTGTTGGCTATTCTTGTCCCAATGCATTTCCATGTAGATTTATAATCAGATTGTCAGCTTTTATAAAAAATTAAAACCTCTAGGATTATTATTTTGATTCATTGAACTGATCAATTTGTGGGGAAAGTGATTAAAATATTATGTCTTTCTGTTTGTGAATATGACAAATTCCTCTACTTATTTGGGTCTTTAATTTCTTTCAAAAATATTTTTATTTTAAAGGCCTTGCATGTATTTTATTTACCTTAGGGATTGAATACTTCTTATGTTATTAAAATTATTTATATTAAACCACATTTTCTATTTGTCGTTGTTATATAAATACAGTTTTTAAAGTTCTGACCTTGTAAAAAGCTACGTGGCTCAATTGACTTATTAATTGTAATTGTAAATTATTTTGGATTGTCTACAGACACAACCATGTGAAATTAATCATACAATTAAGGAAAATTTTATTTCTCCCCTTTTAATTCTGGTGACTTTTAGTTTTTCTTCTTGCCTAGTAACACAAACTAGGATCTTCAGTAAAATGATTAATAGAAGTGGTAAGAGTTAGCATGCATGCAATATTCCTCTTCTTAGGGAAATTGAATTCAATTACTCATTACTAAATTTAATGTTTCCTGCAGCTAATTTTACACAATTTTTAGGTTTAAGAAAGTTTTCTTCAATCTCTATCTGAATAATTTTTATTGTGAATAAAGGTTGAATTTTATCAAATATCTGCTCTGCTTCAGTTGCATTTGTTATAGTGTTGTTTTTCTTTTTCTTGTTAGTGTAAGAGATTGTAACTGTTGATTGTCTTACTGAATAATTGTTGAATTTTAAATGTTAACCTATTTTGTATTCCTAGGACAAACCTCACTTGGTTATGATGTGTCATATTTTCACATATATCAGGATTCAATTGCTAGAATTTTATTTAGAATTTTCATGTCACTAGATAAAACAATGATCCAAATATTTGTTGTCTATAGGAGATACATTTTAGATTTAAAGTCACAAATTGTTTTAATCTGAAAGGATGTAAAGAAGTATATCATGCAAGAAATAGCCAGAAGACAGTGGAGTGGGCATACTAATGGAGATAAAATAGACTTGAAGGCAAAAATGTTTCTAAAGACAAAAAAGGCAATTTTGTAGTGATAAGGGGGCTATTCTAACAGACATAGCAATTATAAATGCCACTTTACCTAATCACATAAATCCACAATAGAAGTTGAAACTGAAATAATTTAAGGGAGAAACAGACAATTCAATAATAATAGTAGGACCTATAAATCACCCACTTTGATCAATGGATAAGACAGCTAGACACAAGATAATAGGAGACTTGAGCAACACTGTAAACCAGCTAGACCTCTGTAAAACACTTGATCCAATAACAGCAAAATAAATATTCTTTTCAAGTAAAGATATAATATTCTCTAGGATAGAAGATATATTAAGACATAAGTAAAATTTTAAATGATTTAAATCATATAAAATATATTCTCCAGCTACAAATGGGATGCTGACTTTATGAAAATATAAACAATTATAAGAGAATGCTAGGAGCAATTATATGTCAAAAACCCAGTTAAGTAGATGAAAGACAAATTTCTAGAAAGACACACACTACTTAAACAAGCTCAAGAAGAAAATAAGTGAAAATATTAAGAGGATCAGAGTATCAGTTCACGTGACCAAATATCTAATGGGAGTTCAAAAACAGAGAATGTATAATGTAGAAAAGAGGAAACTATAGAAATCATAACAAAATTTTTTGAAGCTAAAGAACATGAATTAAGGGCTCATTGTGTACCCAGCATAATAAATGAAAGAAATGAGTAACTGCAAAACAAATATAAACAAACAAAAGATCTATACCTGAGCACAGCTCTGAAAATTTGGAGCTGCAAAGATTAAAAAAAGTTTCAATATATATAAAAATATATATTAAAAAAGTTTCAAATATACAACAGTATATTAGACAAAAGAGCAAACACAGAAACACACATTACATGGATTAATCTCATCTAGTCTAAATTGATTTTTTGCTTATTTCATGGTATTAACCAATGGCCAATACTACAAAATGTATTAAATAAAGATAAATGATGCTCTGTAACCATGGGGCCCTTGGAAGGAAAGTTAAGACCGATCTAGACAGCATAACTGGGAAGACCCAGAGGGATGGGATGGTGAGGGAGGTGGGAGCGGGGATCAGGATGGGGAACACATGTAAATCCATGGCTGATTCATGTCAATGTATGGCAAAAACCACTACAATATTGTAAAGTAATTAGCCTCCAACTAATAAAAATAAATGGACAAAAAAAAAAAAAAAAAAAAAAAAAAAAGCAGAGACATTACTCTGTCAACAAAGGTCCATCTAGTCAAGGCTATGGTTTTCCCAGTGGTCATGTATGGATGTGAAAGCTGAGCACCGAAGAATTGATGCTTTTGAACTGTGGTGTTGGAGAAGACTCTTGAGAGTCCCTTGGACTGCAAGGAGATCTAACCAGTCCATCCTAAAGGAAATCAGTCCTGGATGTTCATTGGTAGGACTGATGTTGAAGCTGAAACTCCAATATTTTGGCCACCTGATGGGAAGAGCTGACTCATTTGAAAAGACCCTGATGCTGGGAAAGATTGAAGGCAGGAGGAGAAGGGGACGACAGAGGATGAGATGGTTAGATGGCATCACTGACTCAATGGACACGGGTTTGGGTGGACTCTGGGAGTTGGTGATGGACAGAGAGGCCTGGCGTGCTGTGGTTCATGGGGTCGCAAAAAGTCGGACATGACTGAGCGACTGAACTGAACTGAACCATGGGCCCACGAGTTCTTTCGTGGACAGAGATTAACATTTTGTCAGCACTGTATAATAATAATTGAATTGATGATTTGCAATGGGTTTTTGTGAGACTTGGGAAATTTCAATGATTAAGGCAGTGTATGCTTAATATCTCCACAATGAATAGACTTTGAGCTTCCTGGTACCCAAACACTGCATCCACACTGGTAATCATTTGAGATCTGAAGCCAAAGTGCATCACTGCATGATATAAGAGATGGAAAGAAAGAAGATGGCATCTGAGACATTTGGACATTTGCATTGCACATCCTTCTTTTTCTGATGCCGTATCATATCCTTTGCTTCTTATGAATTCTTTGATGAATATAAACAGTGTTAAATCCTATTAGTTGTTTCAACAATTGAAAACTTAAGGTGACTTATTCATAACTAAGACCCTGATGCTTGGTAAGATTGAGGGCAGGAAAGCAAGGGTCAACAAAGGATGAGATGGTTGGATGGCATCACCAATTCAAAGGATGTGAGTTTGAGCAAACTCCAGGAGACAGTGAAGGGTGGAAAGGCCTGGCATGCTCAGACTATTGTGTTGCAAAGAGTCAGGCTTGACTTATTGACTTAACAGTAACAGCAAATGTATAACTAATAAAACATAAGATACACTAAAATGGATTATAATCTTACCTCTACTTTTTCAGGTGATCTGTGTGTGGATGTGTGGCAGATCTACAGTGCAACTAGGAAAGCTTGGAGCAACTGGATAGAGATCTGTGGAAGGCAAAGAGAGATAAATGGCATGTTGGTAAGTCCGTTGTTTCCTATTGCTGCTTTGTCAAATTAACACAAATACAATTGCTTAAAGTGACACAAATCTAATATATTTCAGTTCTGTAGTGTAGAACTCTGATGTGGTTACACTGGGCTGAAATCATTGTGTCAATCAATACAGAACCGTATTCCTTTTTAGAAGCTTTAAGGAAGAATCCATTTTGTTTTCTTTTTCCAGCTGGTAGGGTCTGCCCACATTCCTTGGATCATAGTCCATTCCTCCATTTTCAAAGCTAGGAATAACTGGTTAAATCCTCACATTGTAACATTCTGACGCAGACTCCTCCTCTGTTTATACTTTCACTTTTAAGGACCCTTTTGATTACATTGATTTCAACAGATAATCCAGGATAATGCCCCTATTTCTAAGTCTTCAGATTAGTAAACTTAATTCTGTTTGCAAACTCAAATCCCTCTTTCTCTGGAACCTATCACATTCACAAATTATTAGACAAGGACATCTTTGAGGGACCACCTTTGAGGGACCATTAATTTAAAACCTAAATTTTAAAAGGCAATTAAAAATCTCAGGCAGGGGTCACTAGTGTGGGAGTGTAGTAGAATCTCTCCCTTTCAAGAAACAAGCATTTAAGTGAAGAAAATACATACATATATAATACATGCAAATTATGGGTATATATATATGTGCTGTGCTGTGTGTGCAAGCTCAGTTGTTCCTGACTCTTTGTGACCACATGGACTGTAGTTCACCAGGCTCCTCTGTCCATAGGATTTTCCAGGCAAGAATACTGGAGCGGATTGCCATTTTCTACTGCAGTGGATCTTTCTGACCAAGGGACTGAACCTGTGTCTCTTATATATTTATAAACATCATTTAACATCTCTGTAAATTGTCCTGAAGGCAAACAACAAATGGTGAAACGGTCAAGAAAATCCACTAAATCATAAGAAAGAGTGTCTGTAATATTGAGTGTGAAAACAATGAAAAAAATGGTCTCAAAGAAATGTGGGACATATGCATAGAGGAAGGACTGATGCTGAAGCTGAAGCTCCAATACTTGGGCCACCTGATATGAAGAGCTGATTCATTGGAAAAGACCCAGATGCTGGGAAAGATTGAGGGCAAGAGGAGAAGGGAGCAACAGAGGATGAGATGATTGGATGAAATCACCAATTCAACGGACATGAGTTTGAGCAAACTCCGGGAGATGGTGAGGGACAGGGAAGTCTGGCATGCTCCAATCTACAGGATCACAAAAAGTCAGACACGACTGATTGATTAAACAACAACGAATGCATAGTGGGATACAAGGAGAGGAGAGAATTTCGAGAAAGAACCAGGAAGAATATTTGAAGAAATGACGACCGAAACTTGACAAGTTTGAAATGAAAAATACTTATATACACTTCCAAGAAGTACAGAAAACTCCAACTAAAATAAACAAAGATATAGCCACATTTATTCCCTGGTGGCTCAGATGGTAAAGCATCTGCCTGCAATGCTGGAGACCCAGGTTCGATCCCTGGGTCGGGAAGCTCCCCTGGAAAAGGAAATGGCAACCCACTCCAGTACTCTTGCCTGAAAAATTCCATGGATGGAGGAATCTGGTATGCTACAGTCCATGGGGTTGCAAAGAGTCGGACACGACTGAGCGACTTCACTTCACTTCACTTCACTTCATATACATCACAGAATAGAACAATAGACGTAATTGTTAGAGGTTGCTGTTGTTCAGTCATTCAGTCATGTCCAACTCTTTGCCGTCCCATGGACTGCAGCATGCCAAGCTTCCCTGTCCTTCCCCATCTCCTGGAGTTTGCTGAAACTCATCAAATGAGTCAATGATGCCACCCAAACATCTCATCCTCTATCGCCTCCTTCTCTTCTTGCTCTCAGTCTTTCTGGGCATTAGGGTCTTTTCCAATGAGTCTGCTCTTCGCATCAGGTGGCCAAAATATTGGAGTTTCAGCTTCAGCGTCAGTCCTTCCAATGAATAATCAATATCGATTTCCTTTAGGATTGAATGGTTTGATCTCCTTGCTATACAAGGGACTCTCAAGAGGCTTCTACAGCACCAGAGTTCGAAAGTATCAATTCTTTGGCGCTCAGCCTACTTTATGGTCCAGCTTTCACATCTGTACATGACTACTGGAAAAACCATAGCTTTGACTATATGGACTTTTGTCAGCAAAGTAATGTCTCTGCTTTTAGATATGCTGTCTAAGTTTGTCATAGCTTTTCTTCTAAGGAGCAAGTGTCTTTTAATTTCATGGCTTCAGTCAACATCTGCAGTGATTTTAGAGCCCAAGAAAATAAAGTTTGTCACTGTTTCCGTTTTCTTCCCATCTATTTGCCATGAACTAGTGGGACTGGATGCCATGGCCTTAGTTCTTGGAATGTTGAGTTTTGAGCCAGCTTTCTCATTCTCCTCTTTCACTTTCATCAAGAGGCTCTTTAGTTCCTTTCCATTTTCTGCCATAAGGCTGGTGTCATCTGCATATCTGAGGTTATTGATATTTCTCTTGGCAATCTTAATTCCATCTTGAGCTTCATCCAGCCCAGCATTTCACATGATGTACTCTGCATATAAGTTAAATAAGCAGGGTGACAATATAGAGCCTTGACATAGTCCTTTACCAATTTTGGACCAGTCTTTTGTTCCACGTCTGGTTCTAACTGCTGCTTCTTGACCTGCATACAGGTTTCACAGGAAGTAGGTAAGGTGGTTTGGTATTACCATCTCTTTAAGAATTTTCCAGAGTTTGTTGTGATATACACTGTCAAAGGCTTGGCATAGTCAATAAAGCAGAAGTAGATGTTTCTTGATTCTCTTGCTTTTTGTATGATCCAATGGATGTTGACAATTTGATCTCTGGTTCCTCTGCCTTTTCTAAATCCAGTTCATACATCTGGAAGTTTTCAGTTCATATACTGTTGCAGCCTAACTTGAAGGGTTTTGAGCATTACCTTGCTAGCATGTGAAAGGAGTGCAATTGTGTGGTAGTTTGAACATTCTTTGGCATTGCCCTTTTTTGTTTTTGGAATGAAAACTGACCTTTTCCAGTCTTGTGGGTACAGCTGAGTTTTCCAAATATGCTGGCATATTGAGTATAGCACATTAACAGCACCATCTTTTAGGATTTAAAGTAGCTCACCTGAAATTTCATCAACTCCACTAGCTTTGTTCATAGTCATGCTTCCTAAGGCCCACTTGACTTCACAATCCAGGATGTCTGGCTCTAGGTAAGTAATCACACCATCATGGTTATCTGGGTCATTAAGAACTTTTTTGTGTAGTTCTTCTGTGCATTCTTGCCACGAATCTTGCAGATTGTACTGCATCACAATTAAAAACTTTTATGTTGCAAATGACATGATGAAAAAGTGTGAAGAAAGCCTTCATAACGGGAGAAAACTGTTGCATATCATAAATCTGGTAACAGACCTGTACATAGACTACCTCAAAAACTCTTACAACTCTACCAAATGATGACAAATAACCTATTTATGTATGGGCAAATGATGCACTTTGACAATTCTCTAAAAAAGATACAGAAATGGAAAATAAGTATTTGAAACAATGCTTAACTTGACTGGTCAACCAGGAAATGGACATCAGCACCTTCATGAGCTTTAACTTCACATTTACTAAGGTGTCTATAAAATCATAGGTAATAACAAGAGTTTTTTGGGCTTCCCTCATAGCTCAGTTGGTAAAGAATCTGCCTGCAATGCAGGAGACCCGGTTTCAATTCCTGGGTCAGGAAGATCCCCTGGAGAAGGAAATGGCACTCACTCCAGTATTCTTGCCTAGAGAATCCCATGGACTGTAGCCTGCCAGGCTCCTCTGTCCATGGGGTCGCAAGAGTCAGGCATGACTTAGCGACTAAACTACTACTAACAAGAGTTTGGGTGACTATAAAAAATAGATAATAATTTGTGTTGAAGAGGATGTGGAGAAATTGGAACTCTCCTGTACTGCTGATGAAAATGTGAATAGGGTATGCTCTTTGGAAAACAATCTGGCAATTCCTCAAAAAGAAATGCTTTGTTTTTTTTTTTTCTGTTAAGTATAGTTGATTTACATGATTACATTAGTTTCAGGTCTGCAACATAGTTATTCTACATTTTAAAAAATTTTGTCACATTCCAAGATATTATAAAATACTGGCTGTATTCCCTGTGCTATACAATATATCCTTGTAGCTTATTTTCTATACAATAGCTGGTGCCCCTTAATCCTCTTGGAGAAAGGAAAGGCAATTCACTCCAATATTCTTGCCTGGGGAATTCCATGAGCAGAGGAACCTGGTGGACTACCGTCCATGGGGTTGCTAAGACTAGGACATGTCTTAGCTATTCAACAACAACAACAACAAATCTTTTACCTCTATCTTGTCCTTCCCACTCTTCCTCCCATGACTGGTAACCACTATTTTGTTCTCTTTGTCTGTGTAGATTTTTCATTACTTAGAACTTGGAGTCAAGTGTTGGGAGCAAGTGTTGATGAATACAAGACTTCTTTTTGAAGTTATCTATTCATCTGTTGGTGGATACTTAGGTTGCTTCCCTATCTTGGCTACTATAAGTAATGCTGCTGTGAGCATTGGGGAGCATGTATCTTTTTGCATTAGTTTTTTCATTTTCTTTAGATATATATCCAAGAGCAGAATTGCTGGATCACATGGTAGTTCTATTTTCAATTTTTTGAGAAATGTCCATACTGTTTTCCATAGTGACTGTATCAGTAACATAACCAATAATAATCTTCTAGGGTTCCCTTTTCTCCACAATTTTGCCTACATTTGTTATTTTTGATCTTTCTAATGCTAGCCATTCTGACATGTGTGAGATGATACCTCATTGTGGTTTTAATTTGTATTCCTCTGATGATTAGTCATTTTGAATATCTTTTCATGTTTCTGTTGACTGTTTGTGTATCTTCACTGGAAAAATATCTATTCAGGTCTTCTATTTTCAAATTTGATTGTTTGATATTGAGTTATGTTAGCTTTTATATATTTTGGATATTAACTGCTAATTGATTATGTCACTTGCAAATTTTTTCCCATTCAGTAGTTTGTCTTTTTGTTTTGTCAGTGGTTTACCTTTGCTGTGCAAAAGTTTCTAAGCTCAATTAGGTTTCATTTCTTTATTTTTGCTTTTGCTTCCTTTGGCTTAGGAGGCAGATCCAAAAAAACTGAGTCATATTTTATTTCAAAGAGTGTTCTGACTATATTTTCTTCTAGGAGTTCTAGGATTTCTAGTCTTACATTTAGGTCCTTAATCCATCTTGAGTTTATTTTTGCATATATAAGTTGTTACTCTATTTTGACTCTTATAAATAGCATTGCAACAAACATTTGTGTATACTTTTTTGTGTAGACATTTCCTTCAATTTTTCTTGGATATAACTAGTAGTAAAATTAAGCATAGAGTTACCATATGACCCAGCAGATTGGCTACTAGCTATATATCCAAGATTAGTGAATACAAATGCCCACACAGAAATGTGTACACAAATATTTGTTGAAATGTTATTCACAATAACCAAAATACAGGAATAATTTATATACCCATCAATTGATGAATGGATAACTAAAATGTGATACATCCATACAGTGTAATATTATTCTTTGGCCATAGTCAGGAATGAAGTACTGAAGCTTGATAAAATGTTGACTGACTTTGAAAACATTATGCTATGTGAAAGAAACCAGTCAAAAAGGTCACAAATTGTATGATTACTTTTCTTGAGATATAATTGACATTAACCTATTGTCAGTATGAGGCGTACAACTTGTTGATTTGATACACATATATTTCAATGTGATTATCACCATGGTGTTATCTAAGAATTCCATCATGTCACATAATTATCTTTTCATTTTGTAGAGAGGACATCTATGATCTAATCTCTTAGCAACTTTGAAATATATAATATAGTATTATTAATTATATTCACAGTGCTCTGCATTAGATCTCCAGAGCTTATTCTTTTTCTGACTACAAATTTATACCCTTGAACCAACATGAAATGCCCAAGACAGACAGTTACAAAGAGATAAGAAGTAGACTTTTCATTACTTAAAACTTGGAGTCAAGTGTTGGGAGCAAGTGTTGATGAATACAAGGCTTCTTTTTGAAGTTATAAAAGTTCCCTAATCTTAGATTGTGGTGATGGCAGCAAAAACTCTGTGAACATACTAAAACCCTGAATTGTACACTTTAAAAGGGTGAGTTTTATGGTGTATGATTTGTACCTCAATAAATACTATTTAAGAAGAAATCCCAGCACAAGCAAAAAGGTTGTAACAAAATTAGAAATGCAATCATAGCATACAACTTTGTTCATGTCCTTTATATTCTCATACTAACATAGATACGAGTTCTCTTTAAACTTTTCAAATAATCTGTAGGCAAAGTTTGGACAACTTCAATTCTGTTACTAAAAATTATACAAATGTTTTCAGTTGCCATGACAAATTATAGGTATAGACAGCAAATGTAAGGTAATGGGAAGAGGTAGGATAATTGAAGTGAAAATACAAGTGGTAGTAAATTTTCTTACAAAGTGCAAATTGAGAGACTTTATTTATATTTGATGGAACAAGATACTAGGGCATAAGTGTATTATTTACATAGAGATACTGAAAATAGATATGTCATTGTATTTTCATGGTATTAATTTTATAGGATATAAGTAATATTAGCCCTAACCTATATCAGGAAGCCAAAAGATAATGTGCAAAATTGATTGGTCAAGATTTAACAGTGTAAGCATATTATTTAGAGCCATGAAAGTGACAAGCATAATAAGTTAAAATATTTGAGAATGGTTTCCTCCATGGAAGAATAGAGCCTAGGATTGTTTTGATAATAAATCTTTCTCTTTTATTTGATTAAAACATACTATTTGGTTGAAAAATGTATTTTAATGTATAAGTTTGAAAAAGTCTTTTAAAAAAGAAACCAACATTGATTATTAAGAATTTATATTGACAAATAAAATTAGGTGCTGAAAATACTCTGTACATAAAAAGGTTCCAAAATGTACATACTGTACTGCAACACTAGCTCCTTGGCTGAGTCCTAAGAAGGGCATGAAAATTATTCTTTTAAGACTGAAAGAAAAGACCTTGATTGAAACTCCCTAAATAATTATGGACATAGTGAATGTCAGCTTCCACCACTCCTCAGTGGCTTGAACATATTCCTGAAAATCAGGAGAAAGCTGATGGAACTAAAAGGCAGTTAATTTGAAATGAATAAAAGGAACTGACTCTTTGCAATAGATATAGTTGACCTGTGAAATCTCTGCCGTAGCATGTTACTGAGAAGAGTCATTTGCAGCTGGGTTAAAACTGAATTCTGAATTATTACAGCCATACAAACTAATGAAAGAGTAGGAAAAGTAAGCCTTGAAATAAAATGCACCACCATATAAGCTTTTTCTTTTTTAAAAAAAAATAGCTATTAGAAAATGGATATTAAATGCTTTACATGTTGTATATAGAAATGTTTAAATTTTGTTCCAAAAATTAGTATATTGTGAGTATTCTGCTATCCCTCCCTCAAACTTAACCACATATGTAGAAAGCGATTGAATAAAAAGAATTTTTAATATTTTCTTTTCAATAACAGCTGTGCCTGACAAACACAGGAAACACTAATAAGCATGGAGGTTATGCATCTTTTTAGACTATCATTTCCTCCTCAGAGAGCAAACTTTAAAAATTCTTTTAATTTTTTTCTTTTCCTTTATTGGCTGCATTGCATGACATGTGGGATACTATTCCCCAACCAGTGATTGAACTCGTGCCTGCTGCTGTAGAAATGCAGAGTTCTAACCACTAGACATCCAAGGAAGTCCTGACCAAATTTTTTTTAAAAGAGAGTTTTAAAAAGTTTTAAAAAGAGAGTTTTTTAAAAGAAAGTTCAGTCGCTCAGTTGCATCTCACTTTTCACGACCCAATGGACTGCAGCATGCCAGGCTTCCCTGTCAATCACCAAATCCCGGAGATTGCTCAAACTCATGTCCATCGAGTCTGTGATGCCATCCAACCATCTCATCTTCTGTCGCCCCCTTCTCCTCCTACCCTTAATCTTTCCCAACTTCAGGGTCTTTTCCAATGAATCAACTCTTCTCAATATTGGAGCTTCAGCTTCAGCATCAGTCCTTCCAATGAACATCCAGGGCTGATTTCCTTTAAAATTGAGTGGTTTGATCTTGCAGTCCAAGGGTTGCTCAAGAGTCTGGATGAAACTGGAGCCCATTATACAGAGTGAAGTAAGCCAGAAAGATAAAGAACATTACAGCATACTAACACATATATATGGAATTTAGAAAGATGTTAATGATAACCCTATATGCAAAACAGAAAAAGAGACACAGAAGTACAGAACAGACTTTTGAACTCTGTGGGAGAAGGTGAGGGTGGGATGTTTCAAAAGAACAGCATGTATATTATCTATGGTGAAACAGATCACTAGCCCAGGTGAGATGTATGAGACAAGTGCTCAGGCCTGGTGCACTGGGAAGACCCAGAGGAGTCGGGTGGAGAGGGAGGTGGGAGGGGGGATCGGGATGGGGAATACGTGTAACTCTATGGCTGATTCGTGTCAATGTATGTCAAAACCCACTGAAATGTTGTGAAGTAATTGACCTCCAACTAATAAAATAAAATTTAAAAAAAAATAAAGAAAGTTAAAAAAAAAAAGTCTTCTCCAATACCACAGTTCAAACATATCAGTTCTTAGACTCTCAGCTTTCTTTATGATCCTTATGGCAAAATTCAGATGTACATTGAAGAAAGTAGGGAAAATGACTAGACCATTCAGGTATGACCTAAATCATATCCCTTATGATTATACAGTGGAAGTAACAAATAGATTCAAGGGATTAGATCTGATAAACAGAATGATTGAAGAACTATGGATGGAGGTTCATGACACTGTACAGGAGACAGGGATCAAGACCAGTCCCAAGATAAAGGAATGCAAAATAAAAAAATGGTTTTCTGAGGAGGCCTTACAAATAGCTGAGAAAAGAAGAGAAGCTAAAGGTAAAGGAGAAAAGGAAAGACATACCCATCTGAAGGCAGAGTTGCAAAGAAAAGTGAGGAGAGATAAGAAAGTCTTCCTCAGTGAGCAATGCAAAGAAACAGACAAAAACAATAGAATGGGAAAGACTAGAGATCTCTTCAAGAAAATTAGAGATACCAAGGGAACATCTCATGTAAACATGGGCATAATAAAGAACAGAAAATGTATGGACCTAACAGAAGCAGAAGATATTAAGAAGAGGTGGCAAGAATACACAGAACTATACAAAAAAGATCTTTATGACCCAGATAACAATGATGGTGTGATCACTCACTTAGAGCCAGATATCCTGGAATGAGAAGTCAAATGGGCCTTAGGAAGCATCACTACGAACAAAACTAGTGGAGGTGATAGAATTCCAGTTGAACTATTTCAAATCCTAAAAGATGATGCTGTTAAAGTGCTGCACCCAATAGGCCAGCAAATTTGGAATACTCAGCTGTAGTTACAGAACTGGAAAATGTCAGTTTTCAGTCCAATCCCAAAGAAAGGTAACACCAAAGGACGTTCAAATTTAACTGTACAACTATACTCATCTGACATGCTAGCAAAGTAATGCTCAAAATTCTCCAAGCTAGACTTTAACAGTAAGTGAACCAAGAATTTCCAGATGTTCAGGCTGGATTTAGAAAAGGAATAGGAATGAGAGGTCAAATTGGCAACATCTGTCGGATCATAGAAAAACCACGAGTTCCAAAAAAACATCTACTTTTGCTTTACTGACTATGCCAAGGCCTTTGACTGTATGGATCACAATAAACTGTGGAAAATTCTTAAACATGGGAATACCAGACCACTTGATCTGCCTGCTGAGAAATCTGTATGCAGATCAAGAAGCAGCAGTTAGAACCAGACATGGAACAATGGACTGGTTCCAAATAGGGAAAGGAGTATATCAAGGCTGTATATTGTCACCATGTTTATTTAACTTATATGCAGAGTACATCATGTGAAATCCTGGGCTGGATGAAGCACAAGCTAGAATCAAGATTGCCTGAAAAAATATTATAACCTCAGATAAGCAGATGCCACCACCCTTATGGCAGAAAGTGGAAAGGAACTAAAGAAACTGTTGATGAAAGTGAAAGAGGAGAGTGAAAAAGTTGGCTTAAAAATCAACATTCAAAAAACTAAGATCATAGCATCCAGTCCCATCAGTTCATGGCACATAGATGAGGAAACAACGGAAATAGTGACAGACTTTATTTTCTTGGGCTCCAAAATCACTGCAGATGGTGACTGCAGCCATAAAATCAAAAGACACTTGCTCCTTGGAAGAAATGCTATGATCAACCTAGATAACATATTAAAAAGCAGAGACATTACTTTGTGGACAAAGGTCTGTCTAGTCAAAGCTATGGTTTTTCCAGTAGTCATTAATGGATGTGAGATTTGGACCATAAAGAAACCTGAGCACCAAAGAATTGATGCTTTAAAGAAAAGACAGATTTTTTTTCCTGTCACCACTACCAGTAAAAACATTGCAAATATAGACAATAGAGATGTACTGTCACATCCATCTCTAGTATCAAATAATGGTTATTAAGCTTGGCAAAATATTTACTAAAAATAAATTATGAATAAATGATAAGTCAGGGATGTCTGCTCTCATCACTTCTACTCAGCATTATACTGGATGTTTTAGCCAAGGCAGTTGGGCAAGAAAATGAAATAAATCCATTCAGATTTGAAAAGAAGTAAATATATCTGTATTTACTGATGAGGTGATCTTACATGTAGAAAATCCAAAGGGATTTCGCAGAAGAACTATTAGAACTGATAAACAGGTACAACAATGTTGCAGTACACAGATCAATATCTTAAAATAATAATTTGCATTTCTGTGTCTTAATAGTGAACAATCAAAAGTGAAATTAAAAAATAAATTGTACTTTACCAAAGGATCAAAAAGAACAAAATATTCAGGGATCAACTTACTATAAGAAGTACTGTATTTTTAAATTGAAAGCTTCAAAATATCATTTTAATAAATCAAGCAAATGAAAATACTTCTTGTTCATGTACCAGAAAATATAATATATTGTTACGATGCAAAGAATTCCCATATTGAATCATAATTTCAATGCAACCTTATCAAATTCTAGCTTTTTTCCCTAGAAAATTGACAGGCTGCTCCCCAAATTAATACAGAAAAATAAAGGCCTCTGAATAGCAACATATTTTGAAAAAGAAGAACAAAGTTGAAAGACTTCCCAATTTCAAAACTGACTACAAAAGTACAGAAATAATTACAATGTGGAACTGGCATAAAGATAAACATATAGGTAAGTGGAATGGAGTTTAGCATACAGAAATAAATGCATTTACCATTAATTGATTTTTGACAAGGTTACCAAAACAATTCAATGGAGAAGAATATTGATCTTTCAACAACTGATGCTGTGACAACTGATATACACACGCAAAAGAATGAAGTTGGACCTCTACCTCACACTATGTAATAACATTAGTTTGAAGTGGATGATAAAGCTAAATTTAAGAACAAAAGCTTGTAAACTATTAGAAGGGAACATAGGAGTACATTTTTGTGGCCTTGGGTAAGGCAATGAATTTTTCCATACAATATCATAAACAAATGCAGTCAAATAAAAAAATAGATAAATTGTACTGCACCAACATTAAGATCATACTTCAAAGAGCAACATTTATAAATTAAAAAGATACAGAATGAGAGACAAGTATGTTAATACTATATCTGATGAGGACCTTGTATTAGTATATGTAAAGTACTCTTATAACTGTTTGATAACAAGATGAATAGACCCTTTAAACATGTGGCAAGAGATGTGAGAGCTGGACCATAAAGAAGGCTGAGAACTGAATAACTGATGCTTTCAACCTGCGGTGCTGTAGAAAACTCTTGAGAGTTCCTTGGACAGTGAGGAAATCAAACCAGTCAGTCCTAAAGCAAATCAACCCTAAATATTCATTGGAAGGACTGATGCTGAAGCTGAAGCTCCAATACTTTGGCCACCTGATGTGAAGACCCGACTCATTGGAAAAGACCCTGATGCTGGGAAATATTAAGGGTAGGAGGAGAAGGAGGCAATAGAAGATAAGATAGCTGGATGGCATCATCGACTCAATGGACATGAGTTTGAGCAAACTCTGGGAGAGAGTGAAGGACAGGGAAGCTTGCTGTGCTGTAGTCCATGGGGTCACAGAGTCAGACACGACTGAGCGACTGAACAACAATGAATGACAATGAAACATGCAGAGATCTGAACAGACATTTCTTCAAAAATTTACATATAGCCAGGAAGCACATGAAAAGATGCTCAACGTCATTAATTATTAAATAATGTAAATCATACCCACAGTGAGATAGCACTGCATATCCATTAGAATGATTATAATTGAAAAGATATAGTAACAAGTGTTGGTGATGATGATGAGAAATTGGAATCCTCATGCATTACTGGTGAGATTATAAAATAATGCAACCACTTTGGAAAACTGATGGTTTCTCATGTTAAAATCAGAAGGTATTATACCCAAGAGATTTGAAAACATATACTAACAAATCTTTGTACATGGATATTCATAGTAGCCCAAAAGTGGAAACTACTCAAATGTTTATCAGTTGATAAATGGATAGGTATAGTGTGATATATCTGCACAATGGAATATTGTTCAGTCATAAGAAGAAATCAAGCAAAAATGGTGTAACATGGGCAAGCCTTGAGAACTTATGGTAAGTGGAAGAAGCTGGTAAAAAAAAAAAAGACTGCCTATTGTATAATTCCTTTTATATGAAATGTCCAGAATAAGACTATACTCAGAGACAGAAAGCAGATTAGTACATGCCAGGGGCTGGAGACAGAGGGAATAAGGAGTGATTATAATTGGTGTGAGGTTTCTTTATGAGTGATGAAAAAGTTCTAAATTTAGAAAGTGGTGAGGTCAGACAAGTTTATGAATATGCTAAAAGTCATTGGATTGTACTCTCTAAAAATGTTGAATGTTATGTTTTGTAAACTATATATCAATAAAAATATTGTAAAATAATGAAGTGAATAGTCAATGTGCTTTATTAACATGGATTGCATAAAAGCAGGCATTAGTAAAAGTAAGGCAAGGGTTATGTATAATTCTCTTTTAAGGTTAATGTTTAAACAAATTAATAATGCAGTTTCAACCAGATCAATCCCTTACGGCTGAGATAATTTTATGAATTACTAGAGTGGTACTAAATTACACTAAAAAGGACTTTGTTCATGCACAGGATATATTCACTGGCAAATAAATACTATAAAGTAGCACCAGCTTTCAGAAAAACAAGTTGCAGCATTATCTATTTAAAATACATATTTTTACATATGTGCATGTGCATGCTACTTTGCAATTAGAAATCAACAGATTTTATAATACATCCATTACACCATTCAGGGGATAATTGAGGGATGTAATGCGTACCATATGATTACTCAGAACCATTCAAAACATTAATTAAAGCATTAGTAATATGTTTCTGAGTTACCAACTTTAAATAAACAGTTACTGCAACAATAATGTGGAAATATAGATCTCATATCAAAAGTACTATTAAATGAATGCCTTGGTGGATCAGATAATCACCGTGTTAGAGTTATGAGACACATTAAGAACATAATGAAAGTTGATTCACAATAAAATATCACTAGGGGAAAAAAAAACCCTTATAGTACAGAAGTGAAACATTATATTTTGCCTCTATTTTAATTTGGTGCCACAACTCTGAAATCTGTATTTTGTTATCAAATTACAGCTCAATTAAAAAATGCCAGTTCTTGTTGTTTGTAAATTATTGATCCTCCTCGTTGCATTCTGCTCTAACATGCTGTCCATGGCTAATCTTTACTTCTCTGTTCTAGCCCTGGAATAAACCATTTCAACAAGGAGTGATGGTCATTTTTGATTGGCAATAGTTATTTAGAAACCAAGATCTAGGGGCTAGGTATTTCATTGTTACTGATGTCACTGCCTCTATACCTTCAGTGGAGTGAGCTAGGACATATATTTGAAAGAAAAATAAATAAATAAATTCTCATGTATATCAATTCAGTTCAGTTGCTCAGTCGTGTCCAACTCTGTGGAACTCCATGAACTACAGCATGCCAGGCCTCCCTGTCCATCACAAACTCCCAGAGTTGACCCAAACTTATGTCCAATGAGTCAGTGATGCCGTCTAAACATCTCAACCTCTGTTGTCCTTTCTTCCTCCTGCCTTCAATCTTTCCCAACATCAGGGTATTTTCAAATGAGTCAGCTCTTCACAACAGGTGGCCAAAATATTAGAGTTTCAGCTTCAACATCAGTCCTTCCAATGAGCATCCAGGACTGATTTCCTTTAGGATGGACTGGTTGGATCTCCTTGCAGTCCAAGAGACTCTCAAGAGTCTTCTCCAACACCACAGTTCAAAAGCATCAATTCTTCTGCGCTCAGCTTTCTTTATAGCCTAACTCTCACATCCATACATGACTACTGGAAAAACCATAGCCTTGACTAGATGGACCTTTGTTGACAAAGTAATGTCTCTGCTTCTTAATATGCTTTCTAGGTTGGTCATAACTTTCCTTCCAAGGAGAAAGCTCAATTAAAATTAAACATAAATCAATTTAATTTTTAAAATTGTACATCTGTGCCATTTCTTTTTGATTCTTAAGAAAGATTGATTTACCCCACAATATACACAATAGCTTCAAAATTGCAATGCCAATATTGCTACTAAGAGTGAAGTTATTAAGGGGATTTTTAATTTTCTCTGCCTTTATCTTTTTCCTTAAAATATATCCTACTAAATATGTACAGTCTCAACACTATATTCAAAATTCCCTGGAAACAATTATTTTTATGTGGTTATTTTACCAATTTGATATGCAGTTAGATTTGTTTTTCTTGCCTTGTTTTAGAGTTTATGGCTTTATTTAACTATTTTTGAATATATACAATATTTATATGGTTTTAGTAAATAATGTATGAAAACATATGTATTTTTATAGTCCCACATGTTTATCTTTCTCATAAGCTCTGTTTCTCCAGCTAAGGTGTTTGAGGGATCATCTCTGGCAGATAAAAAGAGGTCCAGGTATAATGCCTAGATAAACTAAAGTGCCATAAGCAGATAAATAGGGAGCCTAATTGAATCAGTTAATGCAGAAACAGCAGGAAGAATTATATATGTCAAAATATACTGGAAGATATAAGGAGATCAACATAATCAAGAGAGATCAAGTATATCAACATGATTCATTTTCATCCTATACTGTCCAGATGTCACCACAGAGATTACAGTGGATTTCATGTTGTGTTATGTACTAGTTGTTCTAAGTGCTTTGTTTCTTAATATTTCATGGGTGGAAATGCATAAGCAAGCACACATGCAACCTCATGAGAGTAAAACAAAGGCTACTCATCTTCTGTCTACTTGTAATTTTAAATAGCTTTGGGTCCACAAATGTTGTTTGTTGCTAGAGAAATCTGAGATTCATGTGAAAATTATTCTGAATGAGATAAGAAATTGCCTATAGTTTTAAATAGCAATTTTCTTTATAATAAGCTGGGAGTGAATATTAACAAATATTGACTATGAAATGAGAAAAATGAAAATGTTTTGTGATGTTGGAAAAACAGAATGATCTAAAGTACAAGACAATGATAACATAAGAGGTGGGAGAGGAAAAAAGGACCTTCTATGGTTGAGAAGCAGTAACAGTACTAATTTGTATCATACGCCCATAAGTGAAGGATACATTTTGGTATCTTTGGGGTAAATACCAAAAGAAAAGTAAAGGAATATCTAAATACTAATCTAATAACAATCCAGTAGATATGTTAAAAATTGAGTAAATATTATAATTATCCATGTTATTGCAGATAATGAATAAAAATTTCATTCTTTTTTATGTCTGGGTATTAACCCATTATTTCAGTTTATACATATGTATATATACATATCACATATATCACATTTTATTTATTTGCTCATCTGTTGCTAGACACCTAAGTTGTATCCATATCTAACCCACTGCAAATCATGCTACTGTGAACATTAGGGTGCATATATTTTTTTCAAATTAGTGTTTTTGTTTTCTTCAGATGTATACCCAAGAGTGAAAGTTCTGGATCATAGGGTTGTTCTATTTTTAATTTTTTGAGACATCTTTGTATTGTTTTCCACCGTGGCTGTACTAATTTAATTCTCAGAAATAATGTACTATAATTTCATCTTCTCCACATCCTTGCTAGTACTTGTTATTTCCTTCCTTTCCATGATAGCCTTTCTGACAGGTGTAAGGTGATTTTTCATGTGGTTTTATTTTGCATTTCCCTTATAATTAGTGATATTGAACTTTTTTTTATGTGCCTGTAGGCCATCTATATATCTTCTTTGTAAAAATGTTTATTCAGGTCCACTGCTCATTTTTAAGTCAGTTTTGTTGTTGTTGTTGTTGCTGTGATATTGACTTGTATGAGTTTTTCATATATTTTGGATGTTAACTGCTTAACAGACATAACTTTTCCCAGTCTCGGGCATGGGATAGCTCCTCTCGACCGCCACCCCTGACCTCGGACATGAGGTAGCTCCTCTCAGCTGCTGCCCCTGACCTTAGGCGAGGGGTAGCTCCTCATGGTCATGCTCCTGTGGTCCGTCGCAGCTGGCGTGCTTCTGTGCGGTCCATCAGTTCAGTTCAGTTCAGTCGCTCAGTCATGTCCGACTCTTTGCGACCCCATGAATTGCAGCACGCCAGGCCTTGCTGTCCATCACCAACTCGCAGAGTTTACTCAAACTCATGCCCATCGAGTCGGTGATGCCATCCAGCCATCTCATCCTCTGTTGTCCCCTTCTCCTCCTGCCCCCAATCCCTCCCAGCATCAGGGTCTTTTCCAATGAGTCAACTTTTTGCATGAGGTGGCCAAAGTACTGGAGTTTCGGCTTCAACATCAGTCCTTCCAATGAATGCCCAGGACTAATCTCCTTTAGGATGGACTGGTTGGATCTTCTTGTAGTCCAAGGGACGCTCAAGAGTCTTCTCCAACACCACAGTTCAAAAGCATCAATTCTTCGGCGCTCAGCTTTCTTCACAGTCCAACTTTCATATCCATACATGACCACTGGAAAAACCATAGCCTTGACTAGACAGACCTTTGTTGGCAAAGTAATGTCTCTGCTTTTTAATATGGTGTCTAGGTTGGTCATAACTTTCCTTCCAAGGAGTAAACATCTTTTAATTTCATGCCTGCAATCACCATCCACAGTGATTTTGGAGTCCCCCAAAATAAAGTCTGACACTGTTTCCACTGTCTCCCCATCTATTTCCCATGAGGTGATGGGACCAGGTGCCATGATCTTAGTTTTCTGAATGTTAAGCATTAAGCCAACTTTTTCACTCTCCTCTTTCACTTTCATCAAGAGGCTTTTTAGTTCCTCTTCACTCTCTGCCATAAGGGTGGTGTCATCTGGATATCTGAGGTTATTGATATTTCTCCTGGCAATCTTGATTTCAGCTTGTGCTTTCTCCAGCCTAGCGTTTCTCATGATGTACTCTGCATATAAGTTAAATAAGCAGGCTGACAATGTACAGCCTTGACTACTTTTTGTATTTGGAACCAGTCTGTTGTTCCATGTCCAGTTCTAACTGTTGCTTCCTGACCTGCATACAGGTTTCTCAAGAGGTAGGTCAGGTGGTCCTGTATTCCCATCTCTTTCAGAATTTTCCACAGTTTATTGTGATCCACACAGTTGAAGGCTTTGGCATAGTCAATAAAGCAGAAATAGATGTTTTTCTGGAACAGTGGCCTACGTCAAGGTATTAGCTATTTAAAAGAGGACTCCTTTAATCTCTAGAAATATACTTTAAATGAAACAGAACATTCAGTTGAATGACACATTTAACACATTAAAAGACATTGTTTTCCTTTAATTTTTAAATAGAACAACAACAAAAGTAGCCCACTTGTAATTTTTAACCTATGACAACATTTATGGCAGCTCTGGTACAGTTCTATGCCTACTAGTCTCAGACCCATCATCTCAACTGTCCTCAGTTCTTTCTGCTGCAAGTAGAGATGTTGATAGACAGATTCATAAGATAGTTTCCATGTAAGTCTCTTTCGGAGAATAAATGAAATAAACAATGGAAGGAAAAAGAGAGAAAGCAGCATTATATATTTGTTAAAAGATATGGATTCTAAAGCTATATTGCTGCAATACAAATGCTATCTCTTCATTTTAATTGCTATTTGGCCTTGGACAAATTATAGTTTCTCACCAATATTTTACAGATTCAGTGAAAAAGATTTTGTTCTTTCTAGCTGCATTTTTCGCAGTTTGACCTTAATTATTTTTTCATTTCTCTAAACCTCAGTTTGTTATCAATGAAATACTACCTAATATACCCTGGAAATATGCTTTCTGTTATCACTAAAGAAAGGTACCTATATTTAATGAAACTGTATTATTTACTTTAAAAATTTTTCTGTCAAAGTAGATTTTATGTTAAGTGTTCTTATCACAAATGAAAAAAATTAAAAAGTGGATAGGTGGTGAAGGATATGCTTACGGCCTTCATTGTGGTAATAGTTTCGTAGGTGTATACTTATCTACAAATTCACTGAGTTGTATACATTAATTATGTATAGTTTTCACATGCCAATCATACCATAAGTGTTTTTGTATCTGTTTAGATGTATTCCACAAGTTTTCATGTGAAAAAAATTTTATTATAGCTTTATTTTAAAATTCTTATTATGAATTCTTCTTTGGTAGAATTTTAGGAACGTGTTTTTTAATTTCCAAATGTATAAGATTTTGACCATTTCATTGTGGTTATAGAACATGATCTGTGTGATACAAAATCTTAAAGTGTTTTGTGTGCTATGTGATATGATCAATTTTCCAAATATTTCATGTGTATTTAGAAGATGGTGTGTTTGAAACTGTTGGGGACAGGATTCTATATGTTAAGTGCATTAGCTGTGTAATTTAAATCTTCTATATTTTTGCTATTTTAATTTCATCTCTTGGTCTATTGATATTTGAGAGAGTTTTATTGGTATCTCCTACTGTGATAAAACAAGTATCATTTTTTCTTTAGTTCTATCAATTATGGCTTTATACATTCAAGGCTATATTATTAGGCATTACAAGTTTAGATTTGTTATATCTCCCTGATGAATAAAACTTGTTATCATTATGAGTATTCTTTGGCCCTAATAATAATGTCTTTCACCTCTATAATTTTGATATTAACATAGCTACTCCAGCTTCCTTTGGTTAGTATTTCCTAGTATGCCTCAGTTTACTATTATCCTTGTCATCTCCCAAATTTTAGCTCTTGGCATCAGTATCTATACCCAGAACATCCTGAGATTTTATGTTCTATTATTATTCACCTCTCAAATTTTAGCTCACTGGTCTTCTCTTTCTTTTATAGTTTGTTTGGCCCATGGTGATTTCATTTAGTTCAGGTTCAAAAATATATTTAAATAATATGCATTTCTTTTCATTTACCTAGTATACAAATGTAGTATTTAGAATATCTTATTTGGTATTTTTTCAGAAGCAGATGTTCTTGCTAGACTTTTGACTTTAGTAATGATCTGAATAAGCTACTTTCTTAAACTGTATGCCCATAGGAGGCATTTTAAATCTGTTATGGTACTTCTTTCTTTTAAAGTTGAAAGCAGTGTAAAAATCTTCTCAATACAGAAATCCATCACCAATGTTGCATTTATGAGCTAGCCCATGCATTCCATGTATGCTCTGCTTTCCCTGTGTTCCGCTCCTTGCCTTCAGTTCAATTCAGTTCAATCACTCAATCGTGTCTGACTGCGACCCCATCAACTGCAGCATGCCAGGCCTCCCTGTCCATCACCACCTCTGAGAGTTTACCCAAACTCATGTCCAATGAGTCGGTGATACCATCTAATCATCTCATCCTCTGTCGTCCCCTTCTCCTCCTGCCTTCAATCTTTCCCAACATCAGGGTCTTTTCAAATGAGTCAGCTCTTCGCATCAGGTGGACAAAGTATTGGAGTTTCAGCTTCAACATCAGTCCTTCCAATGAACACCCAGGACTGATATCCTTTAGGATGTACTGGTTGGATCTCCTTGCAGTCCAAGGGACTCTCCAGAGTCTTCTCCAACACCACAGTTCAAAAGCATCAATTCTTCTGCACTCAGCTTTCTTTATAGTCTAACTCTCACATCCATACATGACTACTGGAAAAACCATAGCCTTGACTAGACAGACCTTTGTTGACAAAGAAATGTCTCTGTTTTTTAATATGCTGTCTAGGTTGGTCATAACTTTCCTTCCAAGGAGTAAGCGTCTTTTAATTTCATGGCTGCAATCACCATCTGCAGTGATTTTGGAGCTCCCAAAAAATAAAGCCAGTCATGTTTCCACTGTTTCCCCACCTTTTTGCCATGAAGTGATGGGACCGGATGCCATGATGTTAGTTTTCTGAATGTTGAGCTTTAAGTCAACTTTTTCACTCTCCTCTTTCACTTTCATCAAGAGTCTCTTTACCTCTTGCCTACTGCATCCTATTACGTATAGTGAAAATAGAGACCAGCAAAATTTTTATGGCAGTCCTCTGAGTTATCAGTCTGAGTCATGTTCAAAGATGTATACCTGAAATCTATTAAATATTAGAATGGTATCTGTAGATCACTAAATAGTACTGTATTTTAAATACTCAAGTTATTTATTTAATTGCTGCAATTTGAGGTTGGAGCTAGACTTATGCTGTCTAATACAGTAGCCACTAGCTACATGTGGTTACTGAACACCTGAAATGTGGCTAGCTAGCATGATATGGAAACAAACCAAGGGTCCATCAACAGATGAACAGATAAAGAAAATGTGCTATATACACACAATGGAATCTTATTCAGTCTCATAAGTGAAGGAAATTCTGACAATTGTGACAACAAGAGTAAACCTGGAGGGCATTATGCTAAGTGAAAAAAGCCAGTTACAGGACAGATACTGCATGATTCTACCTACATATATTATGTAAAATAGTCAAACTCATATTAATACATACTGCAAATATCTTGAAATATTTTTACATCACTAAACTGAAATTATCATTTATTATACTTACTGATAGATTTTATTTAGGATGCTTGATATAATTAGATAATTTAATTATTTAATATATCAATAAATAAGCACATTGTTTTACTGTATGAGTCACATTATTACTGGATAGAACTGGGATAGAAAATCATAACACATTATACTAAACTCTGAATTTTTAACTTAGAACTTATGAATGGACTCTGCAACCTTTCTTGAAATCATATGCAAAATTGTGTGAGATTGTACATATAGGTATTTCTTTTTCATAAAGTTCACAAAGTGTTGCAAGGTCTGCACTGATTAGATTAATAACAAATAGCCTAGATTGCAAAACTTAGTGATTTCTCATAGCCACAAACCAAGTCATACAATGTGAACATCCTAAAATACATCTTAAAGTTGGCTATAGATTTAGAAATTCATGCATTCAGTCAGTTAATAGTTATTGCATACCTACCAGAGTAGCAATTACTGCAGTTACCTTTCATTTCCAGTAACATGTGATTGCATAGCACCTCGTTTTTGTGACAGGGGATATAGAAGTGAATGGTCAGATTCTGGGTTGACAATAATGATATGGATGTTTCAAATTCATAGACTCATAATTCATGTCAGTGTTAGTCAGTCAAACTAACACTTATATAATGTCTCAAAAAGAGAATTATGCAGTGTGATGGGAAGAGAACAAAAGGAAGTTTCCTGATGGAGAAATGAAAAGGCACTTGTAATGAAACTTAGTTTTAGACAGTGCATTTTAAATAATACAACTCAGAATTCCCTGTGCTTTATTCTTTTTGAAGTGCTTTTACGTACGTTATCTCATTTGTTCATTTGATTTTCACAATAAGCCTATGTACCTAAGCAAGGCAGATAGTACTACCTCCATTCGATTTATGTAGCAGAGGCTTGAATCCTTTTCAAATGTCAGAGAGAAGCTTCTCCAGTCAGCTCAGAAGCAAAAAGTAGCTGCAACATTAGTTTTCTCTTTTCCTCTAATTTCCTCTATATCCTCATGAATTTGTAAAAACGGGCTTCCATCTGCTAAAGTGCGTCAGCTCATTTACTTGTTTTCAGAGCTTTCTTTTTGCCTCAAGCTCCAGTCTGAGATTTGCTTCAAAGATAAGCATACAAGGAGGTCTACAGACAAATGTTTTGCTCCAGACAGAGGGGTATACTTATCTAGAAATAGAGATTTCTACCAGATTTAGACTAGATTTAGTGGGCACTGAAGTAGGTAATAAAGCAAAGTTGACATGAATAGTTTTCTTTAAAATATCCAAAGATAGGAATGAGGATGTTTAGAAAATTCTGTGACGTACTCCCACGAAGTTCCCTTTGGTAATGACAGCCCTCAGCTTTCAGCCATCTTTGGAAACTTCTTTGGTTACCTTTCCCAAGATCATCTTCCCTTCCTTAGGTGGCCTGCCTCCAATGACTGATGTAGATATCATGACTTGATCATCCTGCCCCAGCTCAAAACTGCTACAGAGGACCATTTCATCTTCATAACATCCAGTTGGATTGGTTGGGGCTTCCACTGAGGCTGTTTCACAGCTCAACCTTTTTCTTTTGGCAAATCCTTATTCTTTACCTTCACTTCCACAGTTTTTGTCCCCAGTATCATTCCCTAATAAGTCTGCTAGGTTCTAGTTTTTCAAGCATCTGGTTCCTGGAGAGCTAACCTGGTATAGCTAAGGCCAGGAGTAGTCTTAGAAAGCAAATTCTGAGATGGAATTTTAGTACTGTGTCACCTGCTATCTGGCTGGCAATGAGACCTCTATCAGTGATCATAGATGGAGCTCAGGTGACTCCTGGCACAGGCTAATGATATAATTGTTAAAAAATTTTTCATGTGATAAATTGGGATGGTATGCTATTAGAAAACAATTTAATGGGATATATCAGGTTTTTGAGAATAGTGGGAGGAGATACTAACTGAAGAGTATTGAAATTTGGTTATTTAGTTAAGCTCAATTGATACTTTGGGGAAAAATACAAGAAAAAGTTTAACATGATTAATTGAACATCATAGGCTAAGTGTGAATGTCAGAAGGCCTCCTTGACAGTGTTTAAAGACACTCTGTTCTCCTTAAGCAGAAGGGTAGAGAAAACTCAGAACCAGGCTTAGGACTTAATTGTAAGAATAACAGAGTTTCAGAGAAGTAAAAGTTTCAACCAAGGCAGGTCTGCTTGTAAATCCATGGCTGATTCATGTCAATGTATGACAAAAACCACTACAATATTGTAAAGTAATTAGCCCCCAACTAATAAAAATAAATGAAAAAAAAAATGTTAAGGACTGTGACTGGGAAAGAATGGGACTTTGACACACGGGATGGGAAGATCTGGATTGAAGCTCCTGAAAGTCTTGAATCTACAGACTTCCCCAAATCCTGTAAGCATGTAAAAGAGGGCCACTCCTTCCCACCAAGGCCTGGTATTCCCTTCTTGTTTGGAGACAGTGCAGAAGCCTCTGCCTTACAAGACAATGTGCATTCCTTTCATCTTCTCCCACACTTCATCCTGACCACTAAACTTATGACTTGGGTTATGTTTCAACTTAAGCTAGTTAAGAATGTGACAGACCTAGTAAAGGAGAAAGGGAACAGGAATAAATACGTATTTTAGGCATAAATTTGCCTCTCCTGCCTGCAGGGCCTCAACCATCATTGTTATGCAAGGGCCTACAGAAAGTTTGATCCACCATGAGATACCACGTAACAACTGCATTGGACCAACTGATCAATTTTACAGCAAAGGTATTGTGGCAGAAATACCTTTACATGATACTGTGTTACAACTGGAAGAATACTTGGGTCATGGAACCAAGGTAAGAAAGTACAATTGGGCACAATTACCATCAGACTTAGGGGACAGTTTGGGAAATTTATGCCTCCCAGCCATGAAACCCAGGGATCTGGGGGTTTAGAGGTCCTGTTACCTACAAGAGAATGTCTCTGCTAGGGGACACACTAAAAGCTCCATTGAACTATAAGCTATGAGTTTGACAAGAGAAAGCTCTGAGTTCAGGGAATAGACTGTGGTAGACACCATGATTCACCATCTAGATCCCCCTTTGGGAATGAAGATCTTATTACCCCAGCTGCTGGGAATGCCTTCAGCAGATAGCTACCAGTTATCACCTACCGTTTAGGATTGTCTCAGCTGAAGTGGGTTGCCCTCCTTGAGGTCACATCTTCTTCCTGAGCAGTTAACATCTAATGACTGACTGGTACAGAGGCATAAAGTCCTGACCCTCTCGTTCTACCTTTGATTGGCTCTGGAAAGTCATCCTATCTTTTGTTTTTTTAATAAAAAGTTAAAAAACTATTAACTTTTTATTATTTTTCTTTGTTATGATTAATTTTTTTGTTTTGTATTGTGGTAGAATTGATTAACAAACAGCATTGTGATAGTTTCAGATGAATAGCAAAGGGACTCAGCCACTCATGTATGTTCATGCATCCATTCTCCTGCAAATCCCTCTCCCATCCAGGCTGTTACATAACACTGAGCAGACAGAGTTCCATGTGCTATACAGTAGGTCCTTGGTGATCCATTTCAAATATAGAAGTGTGTCCACATTGATCCTAAACTCCCTAACTATCCTTTCCCTCCGTCCTTCCCCTCAGGAACCACAGGTTCATTCTCAAAGTCTATGAATCTGTTTCTGTTTTGTCATTGCATCTCCATAGAGCTCTTTGGAGTCAGCTGAGACTTCCATCTAGGCTGCTCAACCTCTCCCACTGCCCACTCCTGCTTCTCATCCTTTCTGTAGGTAGTTGATCTTAAAAGCATTCCCTAAATCTTGCTTTATGCTTTAGAACATATAGCATTGTTTATAATCTGCTTCTAAAGAAAGTCAACCTGTAACAGAGAGAGTAATTATAAATCAAGAGAGATAAGATGATGTGCTACTTCCATTTAAACAGGAAATACAGGAGAGGAAAGCTAATACATCATGAGTAATTATTTCATGTAGTTCTTGCAATAACCCTGTGAGGCAATATGGAAAAAATGCTAGTTTTATTACAAACTTAAACCTTGAGAAGTGAACTTACATGGTCAGAATTACATAGTTACAGAGCTGAACTAGGGTAAGTGCTGATGAGGCACAGTTCTTTTATTCAATTTCAAATATTAATTACTGAGTGCCCTCTAAATGTCTGGTAATTTATATAGAAAATTAGCATGATTATCTATATTTTATAGATACATGGACTTAAAAAGATTAAGCAGCTTAATCAAACAATTAGTCATAGATCAAACAACTAGTCATCAAAATCAAACAACTGGTAAGTTGTAGAGCTGAGATTTAAAATCAGGACTGTCTTACTCTAGTCCAGAGCCTTTCTATTAGATCACAGTTATCTGCCTCTTATTGAACTTTCCATATTTTTCAAAGGAAATGTTATTCAGTTTGCATTTAGTGGCATTTAACCTGGATACATTTCTTGATTACAGATCCAGTTACTAGAGTTCTCAAGGTGTGTGATGAGGAGATATATAGAATATGAACTCCTGTGGTAACATTTCAAAATATGTATCCAAAACTCTGATACAATTTTATCTTTGGAGACTGAATAGAAATATTGTTTTCATAAATGCTATGGAAAACAAAGCTTAACAACTTCCTTGGCTACTGGAAATATGCCAAAAATAGCAAAGATTGTCTATGTATACATGAGGGAAATGAATTTCAGAATTTTCAAGCAGAGAGATGAAATTTTACTTTTATTAAAAGCATTTAAAAACATTGAAGAATGCTACTTTTTATCATTCTGCTTTCACTTTTAGATAAGCTGACACAGCTTGCATGAAAATTTCACGAGACAAAATTAAGTACCATGTGGGTAATTAGTCAATGTTATATCTGATGTTACATCCTGTATGTCAAATGTACCTCTTCTTTACATTCTGATAGTAATTAATCCATTCAACAAATATGTGTAAAGTTATGTGCTGAGCCCAGTACTAAGTGATATGGATACATGAGTGAAATGATCCATGATCTTTATGTCCTTGTGTCTTCCCTACGGTTATGCTTTATATATAAAAATCTTTACAACTGAACTTGCTTAGCTCAAGGGCTATTCTTTTGACTTCTTCTGTATTCCTCATTGTATAGTATAAAACTTTAACCTTTGTAAGTCTTGGACTTACTGTGTTCTATAGTTTCTGAAAGACAGAAAAGCAGGGTTAAGCAAAACACCAAACAAAAATCAGATTCTCTAGTGCCCCCACAAAGACCTAAAAAAATAAAATAAAATCAAACAGCAATTCTCATGAACATGAGGAAATTGGTTCAGGAAAAAATCTAAATAAATTGCCAAGATTAACAGAAATGGGTAATTACACTTTTTTGTGTGTCAGCTATACATGATCAGTGAAATTATCAGTACCCAGCACATGTTAGAAGGTGCTCTTTTGCCACCAATCAGATCTTGAAAATTTTCTTATATTTTTAAATAAAGAAAGGTGTGTTCTGACATACAGGATTTGAGATAGAACAGAGTAATCTAATTATAAATTACCGTGTTTCCTATTTATTGTAGACTATAGAGTAGGGAGGATAGAAATAAGATACTCTTCTGCTTTCAGAACATTTGAGGCAAGTATATTCGTACTGCCATGCTGTTGTGGAATAGCTGCAGGAAGGAGATTTATCTGACAAGCAATATGATTAGACAGGTTGACTCCAGCCATGAATTTGCAGCAGCTAGAGAATTTGGTGTAGCAGTTCTAAATTCAATCTGCACATGTTCTTAGAGAAGCTATTATGTCTCATCAGAAAGATTTTCTTTGGTTCAAGCTGGCCTTTGTGGTCTACCCTAATGATACAGTGTTGTAATGATTTTGCCTTCACAAACTATACATTTAGAGACTATGAAGATTACCGTTATTCAGTTATTTTTTGAGTTTTCCTAACTCTCATCCACTGGCTTTATGGTTTTTTTTTTTTTTTTTTTTACCTTTTGCACATTCTCCACATACATATAACTGATGGTCAGGTGCCACATCATCTCAGAAAGAAAATGGTATAGCTTTATTTATACATTGAAGACAATGTTGTACATTTGCCTTTCATTAGCTAATTTTAACTTTAGAATTAAATTATATCTAATGATAAATATATAGAAAAGACATGCTCAGAAACTGACTCTAGAGAGATATTGACACTTTAGAAGAGCTTAGGTTAAATTGAATTTATTGTATTGTAAACATTTATTGTATATCAACAGTTTAAATGCACTCAGACTAGATTTTAGAGTCCAAGTGTACCCTATTTATGCATACAGATTTTAAAACTGTAAAGAGAGAAAGTATAGTATATATTAGGTTGTTTCATCTTTTCCTCACTTTATGTCTCTTGGGCTTTCAATTTACTCCCTGTCTCAATAAATAACCTTAGATGAAAATTTTATATATTCCCAAGAACATTATTTTGAAAGCAGTTCACCCATTTAGGAGTATAATGCTGACTGTTGTCTTGGTTTAAAGCAAAATAGACAGAAATGATAAATTTTAAAAATATGGCATAACATGCCAGGTATAAGTTGAAGAGATGGAAAGCATTGGATTGCATGTTATAGGTAGGGCCTTACCTATTTTGTTGACTAAGTGTCATAAAACTGTTGGATGTGAAAATTGGATAAGGAGACAAAAGTTCAGGTTTTCAGGCCCAAACCCTAATAAGTAATTAATTTTCGGGTGTCAAAGACAAAAGGCAAAATGTCAAAGGCAAAAGTATCATACTTCTGTTTACTTATTTAATTAATATTTAGAATTTGTCCTCCATTGAACACTTAGTCTATACCAGACACTATTTTAATTGCTTTGCAAATATTAATCCAGTTAGTCTTCATAATAACCCTCTGAAATAGGTGTTATCCTCCATAGGCACAGAAGTTATAAGAAAATTGCTAGATGTCACAAGCCTAATAAGTGGAGGAGCCTGGATTTAAACCTAACTCTGAAATTGGTACCCTTAACCACTAAAAGTAAAGTCACTCAGTCGTGTCCGACTTTGTGTGAGCCCATGGACTATATATATAACCCACCAGGCTCCTCCGTCCATGGGATTCTCCAGGCAGGAATACTGGAGTGGAGTTGCATGTCCTTCTCCAGGGGATCTTCCTGACCCAGGGATCGAACCTGGGTCTCCCACATTGCGGGCAGATGCTTTACCCTCTGAGCCACCAGGGAAGCCCTAACCACTTATGCATTATACTAATTTTAAAATATTACTGTTTATCCATTTCAAACCACCCAATACAGCTTCTTATCCTTAGGAATAAGGTGAGGATATTAATGGAGAACTTAAAAAGGACTGAGGAAATAGACTCTTGGAGGGCACAGACAAAACCTTGTGTGCACCAGGACCAGGAGAAAGGAACAGTGACCCCACAAGAGACTGACCCAGACTTGCCTGTGAGTATCCAGGTGTCTCTGGTGGAGATGTGGGTCAGCAGTGGCCTGCTGCAGGCTAGGGGGCACTAAGTGCTGCTGTGCCTGCATAGGGCATTTTGAAGGAGGTCACCATTACCTTCATTACCTCCACCATAGTTTGGCCTCAAGTCAAACAACAGGGAGGGAACACAGCCCCACCCATTAACAGAAAATTGGATTAAAGATTTACTGAGCATGACCCTGCCCATCAGAACAAGACTCAGTTTCTCCTCAGTCAGTCTATCTCATCAGGAAACTTCCATAAGCCTCTTATCCTTCTCCATCAGAGGGCAGACAGACAGAAAACCACAGCCACAGAAACCTAACCAATCTGATCACATGGACCACAACCTTGTCTAACTCAATGAAACTATGAGCCATGCCATGTAGTGTCACCCAAGATGGCAGGCCATGGTGGAGAGTTATGACAAAACATGGCCCACTGGAAAAGGGAATGGCAAACCACTTCAACATTCTTTTCTTGAGAACCCAATGAACAGTATGAAAAGGCAAAAACATAGGACTCTGAGGATGAACTACCCAGGTTGGTAGGTGCCCAATATGCTACTGGTGATTGGTGGAAAAATAACACCAGAAAGAATGAAGAGATGGAGCCAAAGCAAAAACAACACCCAGTTGTGGATGTGGCTGGTGATGAAAGTAAAGTCCGATGCTGCAAGAGCAATATTGCATAGGACCTGGAATGTTAGGTCCATGAATCAAAGTAAATTGGAAGTGGTCAAACAGGAGATAGCAAGAGTGAGCATTGACATTTTAGGAATCAAGGAACTAAAATGGACTGGAATGAGTGAACTTAACTCAGATGACCATTATATCTACTACTGTGTGCAAAGACTTCCTTAGAAGAAATGAAGTAGCCCTTATAGTCAACAAAAGAGTCTGAAATGCAGTACTTGGATACAATCTCAAAAACAACTGAATGAACTCTCTGTTTCCATGGCAAACCATTCAATATCAGAATAATCCAAGTCTGTGCCTGGACCAGTAATGCAGAAGAAACTGAAGTTGAATGGTTCTATGAACCTACAAGACCTTCTAGAACTAACACCCAAAAAAGATGTCCTTTTCATTATAGGGGACTGGAATGCAAAAGTAGGAAGTCAAGAAACACCTGGAGTAACAGGCAAATTTGGACTTAGAATACAAAATGAAGCAGGGCAAAGGCTAACAGAGTTTTGCCAAGAAAATTCACTGGTCATATCAAATACCCTTTCCCAATAACACAAAAGAAGACCCTACACATGGACATCAGCACATGGTCAATACCAAAATCAGATGGATTATCAACTTTGTTGCCAAGGATGGAAAAAAGGAAGAAAGTGAAAGTGAAGTCACTCATTCATGTCCGACTCTTTGTGACCCCATGAACTGGAGCCTACCAGGCTCCTCTGTCCATGGAATTTTCCAGGCAAGATTACTGAAGTGGGTTGCCATTTCCTTCTCCAGGGAATTTTCCTGACCCAAGGATCAAACCTGGGTCTCCTATATTGCAATCAGACACTTTACCATCTGAGCCACCCAAAGATGGAGATGCTCTATACAGTCAGCAAAAACAAGACTGGAAGCTGACTGTGGATCAGATCATGAACTCCTTATTGCACAATTTAGACTTAAATTGAAGAAAGTAGGGAAAACCACTAGACCATTCAGGTATGACCTAAATCAAATCCCTTATGATTATACAGTGGAAGTGACAGATAGATTCAAGGGATTAGATCTGATAGACAGGATGCCTGAAGAACTATGGACAGAGTTTCATGACACTGTATAGGAGACAGGGATCAAGATCATCCCCATGGAAA
Source organism: Muntiacus reevesi (assembly GCF_963930625.1). Taxonomy (NCBI): domain Eukaryota; kingdom Metazoa; phylum Chordata; class Mammalia; order Artiodactyla; family Cervidae; genus Muntiacus; species Muntiacus reevesi. The sequence goes on along the minus strand of NC_089271.1, from coordinate 125,067,374 downwards.
AGAAATGTAAAGAAGCAAAATAGCTGTCTGAAGAAGCCTTACAAATAGCTGTGAAATGAAGGGAAATGAAAAGCAAAGGAGAAAAGGAAAGATATTCCCATTTGAATGTAGAGTTCCAAAGAATAGCAAGGAGAGATAAGAAAGCCTTCCTCAGCGATCAATGCAAAGAAATAGAGGAAAACCACAGAATGGGAAAGACTAGAGACCTTTTCAAGAAAATTAGAGATACCAAGGGAACATTTCATGCAAAGATGGGCTAAATAAAGGACAGAAATGATATGGACCTAACAGAAGCAGATGATATTAAGAAGAGGTGGCAAGAATACACAGAAGAACTTTATAAAAAACATCTTCATGACCCAGATAATCACGATGGTGTGATCACTCACACTCAGCTAGAGCCAGACATCCTGGAATGTGAAGTCAAGTGGGCCTTAGGAAGCATCACCACGAACAAAGCTAGTGGAGGTGATGGAATTCCAGTTGAGCTACTTTAAATCCTAAAAGATGATGCTGTGAAAGTGCTGCACTCAATATGCCAGCAAATTTGGAAAACTCAGCAGTGGCCACAGGACTGGAAAAGGTTCGTTTTCACTCCAATCCCAAAGAAAGGCAATCCCAAAGAATGCTCAAACTACCGCACAATTGCACTCATCTCACACACTAGTTAAGTAATGCTCAAAATTCTCCAAGCCAGGCTTCAGTGATACATGAACCATGAACTTCCAGATGTTCAAGCTGGTTTTAGGAAAGGCAGAGGAACCAGAGATCAAATTGCCAACATCCACTGGATCATCAAAAAAGCAAGACAGTTCCAGAAAAATATCTATTTCTTCTTTATTGACTATGTCAAAGCCTTTGACTGTGTGGATTACAATAAACTGTGGAAAATTCTGAAAGAGATGGGAATACAGGACCACCTGACATGCCTCTTGAGAAACCTGTATGCAGGTCAGGAAGCAACCATTAGAACTGGCCATGGAACAACAGACTGGTTCCAAATAGGAAAAGGAGTACGTCAAGGCTGTATATTGTAATCCTGCTTATTTAATTTATGTGCAGAGTACATCATGAGAAACGTTGGGCTTGAAGAAGCACAAGCTGGAATCAAGATTGCCAGGAGAAATCTCAATAACCTCAGATATGCAGATCACACCACCCTTATGGTGGAAAGTGAAGAGGAACTAAAAAGCCTCTTGATGAAAGTGAAAGAGGAGAGTGAAAAAGTTGACTTAAAGCTCAACGTCCAGAAAACTAAGATCATGGATCTTGTCCCATCACTTCATGGGAAATAGATGGGGAAGCAGTGTCAGACTGTATTTTTTTGGACTCCAAAATCAGTGCAGACGGTGACTGCAGCCATCAAATTAAAAGATGCTTACTTCTTGGAAGCAAAGTTATGACCAACCTAGACAGCATATTAAAAAGCAGAGACATTACTTTGCCAACAAAGTTCGTCTAGTCAAGGCTATGGCTTTTCCAGTGGTCATGTATGGATGTGAGTGTTGGACTGTGAAGAAAGCTGAGTGCTGAAAAATTGATGCTTTTGAAGTGTGGTGTTGGACAAGACTCTTGAGAGTCCCTTGGACTGCAAGGAAATCCAACAAGTCCATCCTAAAGGAGATCAGTCCTGTGTGTTCATTGGAAGGACTGATGCTGAAGCTGAAGCTCCAATACTTTGACCACCTCATGAGAAGAGTTGACTCATTGGAAAAGACCCTGATGCTGGGAGGGATTGGGGGCAGGAGGAGAAGGGGACAACAGAGGATGAGATGACTGGATGGCATCACCGACTCGATGGACATGAGTTTAAGTAAACTCCAGGAGTTAGCAATGGACAGGGAGGCTTGGCATGCTGTGATTCATGGGGTCGCAAAGAGTCGGACAGGACTGAGTAACCGAAGTGGATTAACTGAAGGTTGGTTCAGTGGTTTGTGTAAGCTTCTTATAGGGTGAGGTTTGTACTGAGTTTTGTTTGTTTGTTTGTTTTTCCTCTTATGAGCAAGGCTGAGTGAGGTGGTAATCCTACCTGTTGATAATTGGGTTTGTATTTTTGTTTTCTTGTTGTTTAGATGAGGTGTCCTACACAGGGTCCTACTGGTGGATGGATGATGCTGGGTCTTGCATTCAACTGTTTTCCTTTGTGTTTCTTCTCATTATTTCATACTCCTAAGGGTTAGTTCTTTGGTAGTCTAGACTCTTGGAGCCAGTGCTCCTACTCCAAAGGCACAGGGCTTGATCTCTGGTCAGGAACAAAGATTCGACAAGTGGTTTATTCTGGCATTAAGGGAGATTAAAACAAATATCCAAAAATGAGAAGCCAAAGATGAATCCCAGATAAATGGCAGTTACAAAATCAGGTAAATAGTAATTAAAATAATGGAATATGCACATATACACCCGTGAGCAAAGTCATAACTATCTAACGAAAATAAAATACAGTAGATTGGCCCTGCAAACAAAGGAAGTAAAAAATTTTATTTAACAGTTAAGAACAAAACTAACAAAAGCATAAAGTGGAAAATGAACCTAGAACAAGGTGCCGAGTGGGAAATAAATCAATGAAAACAAAACTGACAAATATGTTTAGAGGAAAGGAAAGAATGAAAAGAAAAAAAGAATAGATATGCAAAGTTAAATAGAGGTAGATGAAGAAGATTTATATACATTAAAGATTAACTCTAAGGGGAAAAGTACATTGGGGAAGGCAAACAAATGAATAATCATAGAAAGAATGTAATAGGTTTTTAAGAAATTAAAATTATAAAATGAGAAAAGAAAAAAAAATGGAAGCAAGAAAAAAGGAAAAAAAACAACTGGAAAATTCCACAGAACTGTAAAAGCCCAACGTAGAGACAGAAGTTTTTAACAACAATAAAAATGTGACTGAATATACCCATATAAATACACACCCATAAGCAAAATAAAAACAGCCCAACAAAAATAAAGTACAATAGATTGACCTGTCGAAGAAAGGAAACCAAAAATTATATCTACCAGAACAAAGCTAGCTAGAGTACAAACTGGAAAACAAAACTAAAGCAAGCTGCCAATTGGGAAATAAAGCAATGAAAATAAAACTGACAAATATATTGAGAGGAAAGAAAAGAGAGACAATAAAGAAAGAATAGATATGCAAAGTGAAATAGAGGTAGATGAAGATTTATATACCTTAAAGATTAAATGCAAGGGGAAAAGAACAGTAGGAAAAGCAAGCAAAGGAAAAACTGTAGAAAAAGTAATAGGTTTAAAAATTAAAATTAAAAAAACGACAAAAGGAAAATAGAACAAAAGGAAACTCCACAGAACTGCAAAAGCCCAATGTAGAGGCAGAGGTTTATAACAACAATAAAAAATGTGATTGAGAAAAAAAATCTCAATAATTTAATTAGATTTCATAGTGCCAATAAAATCAACAACTACAATGGGGGAGGGGGAGGAATAATTCAAAAAAATCTACAGAACAAGTCAAAACATAATAATAATAAATGTTTTCCTTGAGTCACTGCTGTCAGAGTTCTTTCCCTCGCTGGGAGTCACAGTCCACCTCACCTCTCTAGAATGTCCTCCAACACTGTGCTGATCTCTGGACCTGCTGTGGGGGTAGCTCATATTCTAGTCTGGTCCTACTTCTGTGTGTTCTTGCCTCCAATGTCCACAGTCATCAGAACTAGTGAGTTTTCATTTTGGGGAGCTCTCAATGGCCTTTTATACATTCCATAGACACAGAGTCTGGCTAGTTGATCATGTGGATTTAATCTGTAGCTTTTATAGCTGGTGGTAATGTTTTGGGTCTTCTTCCTTAGCCACACTGCCCCCAGACTTCATTTGTGGTTTTATTTCCACCTCTGCATGTGAATTGTCCACTGGGGTTTGCTCCTGGGGTTGCCATGGAGGACTTGGTTTTGTACCTGTGAGGGACAGTTGAGGAGGTAGTGCAGCTGCTTGGGTCACAGGGGTTCTGGCAGCACCTGATACTCAGGGGAGTTGGTGGCTAAAGTAGCAAGAAATACAGAACTCTAAAAGGGTATGGCAAACAGTATTGACCAATACTCTCCAGTATTCTTGTCTGGAGAAACCCCCTCCCTGACAGAGAGCCTAGTAGGCCACAGTGTACAGAGTCGCAAAGAGTCGGACACTGTTGAAGTGACTCTGCGCACATAGACACAAGACATTTTTGGCCCCGTTTCATGCATCGAACTTGGAAGGGTCATCTATTTCACATATGTAATATATATGTTTCAATGCCATTCTCGAAAATCATCTCAACCTTGCCTTCTCCCATAGAATCCAAATGTCTATTCTTTACATCTATGTTTCTTTTTCTGTCTTACATATAGGGTCGTCGTTACCATCTTTCTAAATTCTGCAAACATGCATTATTGTATTCTACTGGTGTTCTTTTAATCTGACCTCCTTTACTTTGTGTAATAGTCTCCAGTTTCATCCACCACATTAGAACTGACTCATATATGTTCTTTTAAATAGCTGAGTAATATTCCATTGTGTATATGTACCACAACTTTCTTATCCGTTCATCTGTCAATGGACATCTAGGTTGCTTCCATGTCCTAGCTATTGTAAACAGCACTGCAATGAACACTGGGGTACATATGTCTCTTTAAATTCTGGTTTCCTCAGTGTGTATGTCCAGCAGTGGATTTCTGGGTCTTATGGCAGTTGTATTTCCAGTTTTTTAAGGAATCTCCACACTGTTCTCCATAGTGGCTGTATTAGTTTGCATTGCCACGAATAGTGAAAGAGAGTTCCCTTTTCTCCACACCCTGTCCAACATTAATTGTTTGTAGACCTTCTGATGGTAGCCATCCTGACCAGCATGAGATAGCACCTCATTGTGGTTTTGATTTGCATTTCTCTGATAATGAGAGATGTTGAACAACTTTTCATGTGTTTGTTAGCCATCTGCATGTCTCCTTTGGAAAAATGTCTGTTTAGTTCTTTGGCCCAGTTTTTGATTGGGTCGTTTGATTTTCTGGAATTGAGCTGCATGAGCTGCTTGTATATTTTGGAGATTAATGCTTTGTCAGTTCTTTCATTTGCTATTATTTTGTGCCATTCTGAAGGCTGTCTTTTTACCTTGCTTATAGTCTTCTTCATTGTGCAAAAGCATTTAAGTTTAATTAGATCCCATTTGTTTAATTTTCCTTTAATTTCCATTACTCTGGGAGGTAGGTCATAGAGGATCTTGCTGTGAGTTCTCTCAGAGAGTGTTCTGCATATGTTTTCCTCTAGGAGTTTTATTGATTTTGGCCTTACATTTAGATCTTTAATGATTTTAAGTTTATGTTTCTGCATGGTATTAGAAACTGTTCTAAGTTAGTTAAATTAGTTAAGTTAGTTAAGTCACTCAGTCGTGTCTGACTCTTTGCGACCCTGTGGACTGTAGCCCACCAGGCTCTTCCATCCATGGGATTCTCCAGGCAAGAATACTGGATGGATTGCCATTTCCTTCTCCAGGGGATCTTTCCAACCCAGGGATGGAACCCAAGTTTCCCGCATTGCAGGCAGAGGCTTTTAACCTCTGAGCCACCAGAGAAGCCTGGTAAAGCGTCTGCCTACAATGTGGGTAGACCTGGGTTCGATCCCTGGGTGGGGAAGAATGCTAGAGAAGGAATGGCAACTCACTCCAGTATTCTTGTCCCTCCCCCTCCCCCCCCCCAAAAAAAAAAAAACAGACTCAAAGAAACTGTTCTAGTTTCCTCTAACGTCAGAAACAAGACACAGGTGGACACTCTCACCACTACTATTCAGCCTAGTTTTGGAAGTTTTAGCCACAGCAATCAGTGAAGTATCCAAAAGGAATCCAAAAAAAGAATCAAAAGGAATCCAGATTGGAAAAGAATAAGTAAAATTCTCACTGTTTGCACATGTCATGATCCTCAACATAGAAAACCCTAAAGACATCACCAGAAAATTACTACAGCTAACCAATGAATAAAGTAAAGTTACAGGATATAAAATTAGCAAACAGAAATTCCTTGCATTCCTATACAATAACAATAAGAAAACAAAGAGATATAAAGGAAACAATCCCATTCACCACTGCAACAAAAAGAATAAAGTACTTATGAAAAAATTTACCTAAAGAAGCAATATATATATATATATATATATATATATATATATATATATATATATATATATATATAACTATAAAACACTGCTGAAAGAAATCAAAGATGACAAAAATATATGGAGAAATACGCTGTGATCATTGATTGGAAGAATCAATATAGTAAAAATGAGTATACTACACCAAGTAATCATTAGATTCAATACATTCCCTATCAAGCTGCCAATAGTATTTTTCATGGAACTAGTACAGAAAATTTCACAATTAGTAAGGAAACACAAAAGATCTCGAATAGCCAAAGCAATCCTGAGAAAGAAGAATGGAACTGGAGGAATCAACCTGCCTGACGTCAGAATATATGACAAAGTTACAGTCAGACAGCATGGTACAGGCACAAAGACAGAAATATAGATCAATGGAACAAAAAAGAAAGCCCATAAATGAATCCATGCACCTATGGATACTTATCTTTTACAAAAGAGGCAAAAATATACAATGGAGAAAAGACAATCCCTTTAACAAGTGGTGATGGGAAAACTGACAAAACCCCTGTGAAACTTATGCAAATTTTGTTTGTCCACTAGAAGTGAAAAAAAAAAAAACTGAGTAAGACAGTGGGGTCAATCTCTTTTACAATGTACCAATATAGTTTCTTTGATAAATAAAACATTTCATGGTTAATTTAATTTGTACTTGTTTATGGAAGCCATTATGGCAGCTGCAGCATCAGACCAGTAAAGGAGGTGAGTGTTCCACAGAAAGTCTTGTTCAGCACCTAGTACTGTGTATTCTGAAAAGTAAAATGAGTGTCTGGATTTCTCTCTATGTGTAGCACTCCGAAGAGGACAAGGAGTGGCATGGTGAAAGTTTGTATTGTGACTTTAGTATGTGCAGAAAATGTATGACCTTGATTTATATTTTGGGTATAATCTCTCAAGAGGCAAGAGGTTCTGTGAGTTCTTTACCCTAATTGAGACAACATTGGATAGGAGCTGTATGATTTGGGCAGAACAGACGATCAACCCATTGGCAGTGGCCCAAAGATCTATAAAGGTGTGACAATGAGGCCAATTGTTGGCCAACACATCCTCCGCTAAAGTAACTGCCTAAAGTTTGAACATTTGATCTGACCTTTGGGTCAGTTCTTTATTAGGAACATTCTGATTAAGAAATGAAAAAGAGCAAATTTAAAGAAAGCTCCATTAAGCATGATAGTGACTATTCCATTGGTTCAGTGAATGAACTCTCTTTGGTTTTTTTTTGTGTTGATCCTAAGGGGATTCGCTGGTGTCAAAGGCTTCCAAGAGATGAACTCGTGTAGCAGTGAGGCATCTGACAGAGGGCTGAGCACAGGGGAAGGTACCCTCTCCTGAAGATAGGGTATGCAGAGGGCCTAGGTTCAGCTCCTTCCTGTAGCAAGGAGGCCTCACTAGACATGCTGACCTTGCAGAGTGCTACTTCCATAATCAATGGCCATGTGGGCAACGTGATACAGAAGGTCATAGGTTCAAAACCCAAGACAGTCTACATTTTCAGGCAAGTCCAGCAAGTACCCATGGTTGCTATACTAAGGACATAAAGCACTGGGCCAAGATGGGCAGTTGCTCGTATCAGAAGCCCATGAAACTAATGGCTGTCACTGATAAGTCAGGGACTACAAGATACAGAAGAGAAGGTTGATAAAGTTTGAACAGTGAAGGAGTCTCAAGTGGCCATACAAAAGTGCCTGTTCTACGGCAATTTAGGCAGATTCTAGAATCCTTTGACACAGGGAGTATTATTCAAGGGGCCTATTTGGAAGCTACCAAGGCAAGAAAAAAATGTGTATATGAGGAAAATTGCCTCCAGAATATAAAGACGTTTCAAACACATAAGGCTTGTTTTAACAGTATGGATACTAAGAGGACTAAAAGATGCTTCTTGACACTGTCAAGATTGGAGCAGTCAGCCACTTACCAATGAATTTTTGGAAACTTAACTAAAGTGGTGGTCCCATTAATTATGTTTGTCACAGGTATCTCCTCAAAGGAGGATGTCATCAGTGTGACATCCTAATTGTGTACCTGGAAAAAGCTAGAGCTGGTGAAAATATTGGCAGAAAATCCTATGTGATATGGCAGGTGTGGACACTGGGCCCACTGAATACACAGGTGAAGGTGTATCATGTGCCTTTAAGGCGAAGTTTAAGTGTAGCTGACAAACTGTTGAAATTGGCACTGGAAAGCATATGATAGCCAAATGATTGGCTATGACTACAAAGTATTTACTAGTTATTTGGTGGAAGAAGTATTTTCAACAATATACATGGAGCCCTAGTGAATGGTTCCATGGCACAAAGGGCACAAGTGCACCCTGATGCATTGTTCTTTCTTTCCAGGTTTACAATGAAGTAAAATTTGTCCCTTAAGTGCAGGAAGCATGGGGATAAACCCACCCTCTCTCAACTGTTCTACTATAATGGGTTTCGATCTGTGAAGACCCTGCTTTCATTTAGATTATATCTTTTTAAAAACAACTGAGGTGAAAAGTGTGATTGCAACTAAGGGGAAATGTTCACAAGGTCTCATATTTTTAAGGCTGATTTTAGGGGCAAAAGACTTAATTTTATTACTCATTGGATCAGATTATCCATGGGCACTAGAGGGTTTTGGGGGTAATGCATGCTTTGGCAATGGGAAATACAGTCAAGGCAACAATTAATGGTTAAGGTTAGGTATATCTGTTTCAATTTCATGTTCTTTACTTCCTGGCTGTTTTTATCAGCTTGCCCAAAGATGGGCCGGAAGAGGAAGAGAAATTGATGAGGAGGAATACAAGGAGGAATAGAAAAACTCAACTGTCAAACATCAAAAGTGGAATCTGATTATTACACAGGGCCACCACCCCTCCATCCCCCTTTTCCCCAGATGGGACCTCGGAAATACCCAGAAATATCAAGTTCTTTTCCTCCTCACCAGTGGGAAGAAGTGTTCAGGAAGAAACTTTCAGTGCTCAGAAATCTTCAGTCTTCAGGGTTCAGTCTTCACCCAGTCCTCATTCCTCGTGTCTGAGTAACTATGGACTGCCTGGTCTGGGCCCTAAACTGAAAGGATGCCACCTCCCTCCCTTCTCACATATCTGACCCATTCCCTTCCTTCCCTCGCCATCATCAAACACCAGATACACACACACATCTTCTTACAACTTGCTGGTATTTTAATCACCAACATCTGAGTGTTTTGGCCTCTACAGAGGGGACCATCGCTGTTGTTTGATCCCCAGACAGATGACTATTCTGTCAGGGCTTTTCCTGTAGTGACAACAGATTACTCAAGGTCTCGGGCTCCAGGGGGGCACTGGGGGGTACTTGGAGAATCGTCGGAAGAACTGTTCGAAGAATCCTCCGGGATTTCTTCATCTGCCATCGGCTGATTTTCATTCTTCTTTACATTCTGAGGGTGGTGGTAGAAGACTAGTATCGTTGATTTCTTCCCTTTCTTACTCGTTCCCGCATTCTGCTGAAGGGTTGATTTCACTTTCTTCATGAACTTTTGTATCTAGTAAGAAAACAAAGCCATCAAGAAAGACATTATTGAGGGAGGTTGGGAAGGAGGACTTTGAGAGAATGGGGGTGCACTGAGGAGGGGTTTTGTGCCAGGCAAGGGCAGGTTGGGGGATGAAGAGGAGGGGCGTGAGTAGGGTAATCTGACCTGTTCATTGTCCAAGCCCTTGGAATGATCAGACATCTTTCTTTTCCTTCCGTAAGCGATTGACGCTTGTTGCTCCAAACTCACGCTGTCTGTCTCAATCTCTGAATCTTCTTCCTTCACGTCCTCAATTAGGTCAGCCATGGTGAAGTAACAGTAGCCTACACCAACGCTCCTGGCCTCTTTATGTAAACCCTCCCAGCAACAACGATCAGCTTTGATTGGTCAGCAAGTAATTTCTCCAACCAATCATAGCCCTGACATGGCTTGACATCACAAAGCACCGTGGGGTGCTTGAAGATCTGTGGGGGAGGGGAAGGGTGCAGAGGGGTCTAGGTGCTCTGGTCTGAGAAACCGAGTGTTTTGTCAATACCCATTAATGAACCTTCCCAAGTTCATTTTCTATGCTTCCTTCTCTTGTCTGGTTCAGTTTTTGTGGCATGAAATGTAGGGAGTGAGTGTTCCTTGCCAACCATTCGTCATGGCCACCCACATTCAGTGTTTAATACTGCTGTCTTCCAGATCTCATCCCCTAGCATTTTGTGTTTTTTTTTTTTAAAAAAAACATTTTACCTTAGAAGTTTTAGATTTACAGAATAATTGCAAAGAGAATATTCATGTACTTCACAACCAATTCCCCTTATAAATATTGCACATTAGTACACAACATTAGTTCAACTTCGTGAACCAACTCTGAAACCCTATCTCATTAAGTAAAGTCTGGACTTGATTAGATCCCCTTGGTTTTTATCTAATGTTCCTTTGCCATCCCAGTATCCCATCCAGGATACTGCTGCTGCTAATTCACTTCAGTTGTGTCCGACTCTGTGCGACCCCATAGACAGCAGCCCACCAGACTCCCCCCTCCCTGGGATTCACAAGGCAAGAACACTGGAGTGGGTTCCCATTTCCTTCTCCAATGTGTAAAAGTGAAAAGTGAAAGTGAAGTTGCTCTGTCATGTCCGACTCGTAGAGACCCGATGGACAGGAGTCTACCAGGACCCTCGGTCCATGGGGTTTTCCAGGCAAGGGTACCGGAGTGGGGTGCCATTGCCTTCTCCAATCCAGGATAGTAGACTAAATTTATTCATTCCATGTTATGCCTTCTTAGGCTCCTCTTTGCTGTGATCATTTTTTAGATTTCTTGTTTTTGAGGACCTTGACAATTGGGAGTTTTGCATATTGGATTTTCCATTAGATCCTGAGTTGTTATTGGTCTTATCATGAAAAATTTTTATAACATCCTTCTCCCAAGGAACCTCTAATCAGGTTAGTACTGTCAGTGTTATAGACTTCCCCATGTCAATAGTTGAATTAGCCACTTGGTTATATCACATGGGGACACACATGTTCCTCTCTGGAGCCCAGAGGATCAAGATCATTTGTGTTTATGAGGCATACGTGGCGGCAGCAGGACCATTTTGTAAAGTATTTGTGAATTCACCTTCTAATGCTCTAGAAGCAGGAGATGTGGGTTGGATCTCCTGGAGGAGGAAATGGCAATCTGCTCCAGTATTCTCCCCTGGGAAATCCCATGGGCAGAGGAGCCTGGCTGGCGAAAGTTCATGAGGTCACAGCGGATCAGATATGACTGCCCCTCCACACACAGGCACATACACACACACACGCAGGAACACACACACACACATCCACCGGCACACACACACACAGTCATTTACATATAGAAGTATGATTACAGCATCCCTCATAGAAACTGCTCTTCCTCCATATGAGTGAACATCCTGTCTATTGGACAGACTATCAGTTTTTCTCCTCAGTTCTGTAGAGAAAGGGGGCCAACTTATGGATGAGACTTGTGCTCACAAGTTAAGCATCATGTTTTGAGGTTAGTAACAGTCACAAGTTAGTTTCGAATTGATACACATGATTCATCCTGAGACTCATACCTAAGTCCACGTTGAGATACAAAATTGAGAACAGCTTTAAGGAGGGTCCCAATCCAGTAATTCTTTCACTAGAAGCCAGCTTGTTAAACTGGTATATTTTGGTCAACTTGAGCTGGCGCTCACAAGTGAAGCACAAAGAAGGAAGTCAAAGCACCAGCTAGCCACAGGGCAGGAGCTCACAGCGCATGTTCACCAGCAAACAGCAGATTCAGCTTGAAAGCCAAAGAAGAGAGCAAAGACACCTGGCGGCAAGGGACAGCATCTCAGTATTCTGCTCTTGGGGCCAATTGCTTCCATCACTCCACAGAGACAGGATGGATCCTTCAACCAAAATTTGGTGGGGATATTGAGACTAATGACACATACCTCCAGAGAGTATGAAGAAATTCATCACTCACATAATGAGTTTCTCTGGGGAGAGCAGGTAAAGTCTCAAACAGGCTCCTGATAGGCTTGAGAGAGCAGAGGAAGGAGACAGGCTTGACTTTTATGGTGGTAAAAGGGGATAAAGCTGGAGAGTTCCACAGATAAGTCAGGGCGTGGATGATGTGAGCTCCCTTTTGACCCCAAGAAAAGTGTACCTGGGATTTCTTATAGGTAAGTAGGAGAAGAGTTGCGGTAGGGCTATTTAATAGAAAAATATGGTGCAGATGCAAGGAGTGTAGCACAGTTCTGAGCTCTTACCACCTTTATAACCAAGATTCTCATATTGTTTTCAGTTAAAATGCTTTTCACTAGATTTGCTGTGGTTGTTCAGTCGCACAGTCATGTCTGACTCTTTGCAACCCCATGGACTCTCATGTGCCAGACTTGCCTGTCCTTCACCATCTCCTGCAGTTTGCTCAAACTCATGTCCCTTGAGTCGGTGATGCCATCCAACCAGGTCATCCTCTGACCTCCCCTTCTCCTCTTCCTTCCATCTTTCCCAGCATCATGGTCTTTTCCACTGAGTCACTTCTTTGCATCAGGTGGGCAAAATGCTGGTACTTCAGCTTCAGCCTCAGTCCTTCCTACGAATATTCAGGGCTGATTTTCTTTAGGATTGACTGGTTTGCTCTTCTTACAGTTCAAGGGACTCCCAAGAGCCTTCTCCAATACAGAAGTTTGAAAGCATCAATTCTTGGCGCTCAGATTTCTTTATGGTCCAAATCTCACATCCATCCTCGACTACTGGAAAAACCATAGCTTTGCCTAAATGGACAAGTTATCAGCAAATAATATCTCTGCTTTTTAATGTGCTGTCTAGGTTGATCATAGGTTTTCTTCCAAGGAGGAAGTGTCTTTTAATCATAGATTCAGTCACCATCTGCAATTATTTTGGAGATCAAGAGAATAAAGTCTGTTACTGTCTCCATTGTTGCCCCATCTATTTGCCATGAAGAGATTGAACCGGATTCCATGTTCTTTGTTTCATGAATGTTGAGTTTTAAGACATCTTTTTTTATTCTCCTCTTTCAATTTCATCAAGAGGCTCTTCAGTTCCTCTTCACTTTCTACTGTAAGGGTGGTATCATGTGTATATCTGAAGTTATTGATATTTCTCCCAACAATCTTGATTCCAGCTTGCGTCTCATCTGGCCATGCATTTTGTATGATGTACTGTGCATACCAGTGAAATAAGTAAAAATACAACATGCGGCCTTGACGTACTCCTTTCATATTGGAACTAGTCCGTTGTTCCTTGTCTGGTTTTATCTGTTGCTTCTTGATCTGCATATAGATTTCTCAGGAGGCAGGTCAGGTTGTCTGGTATTCCAATCTGTGTAAGAATTTTCCACCGTGTGTTGTGATCCATGCACTCGAAGGCATTAGTGTAGCCAATGAAGTAGTTGCAGATGTATTTCTGAGCTCTTGCTTTTTGTATGATACAATGGATGTTGGCAATTTGAGCTCAGTCCTCTGCCTTTTGTAAATCCAGCTTGAACATGTGGACGTTCCTGGTTCACATACTGCTAAAGCCTAGCTTAGAGAATTTTCAGCGTTACATTGCCAGTGAGTGAAATGATATGTATTGTGCATTGATTTGAACATTCTTTGCCATTGCCTTTTTTGGGATTAGAGTGAAAACTGACTTTTTCCAGTATTATGGCCACTGCTGAGTTACCCAAATTTGCTGGCATATTGAGTGCAGTACTTGCACAGCATCATCTTTTAGGATTTGAAATGGCTCAGCTGGAATTCCATCACCACCACTAGCTTTGTTGGTAGAGATGCTTCTGAGGCCCATTTAACTTATCATTCCAGGATGTCTGGCTCTAGGTGAGTGATCATACCCTCGTGGTTATCTGGGTCATTAAAATCTTTTATGTAGAGTTCTTCTGTGTATCTTGCCACCTCTTATTATCACCTGCTTCTGTTAAGTGCATAACATTTCTGTACGTTATTGTGCCCATTTTTGCATGAAATATTCCCATGCTATCTCTAGTTTTCTTGAACTGATCTCTATTCTTTCCCATTCTATTTTTCCCCCTCTATTTCTTTGCATTGATCACTTAAAAGGCTTTCTTAGCTCTCCTTGCTCTTCTTTGGAACTCTGCATTCAGATGGGTATATCTTTCCTTTTCTCCTTTGCTTTTAGCTGCTTTTCTTTTCTGAGCTATGTGTAAGGCCTCCTCAGACAGCCATTTTGCTTTTTTGCATTTCTTTTTCTTGGGGATGTTCTTGATGACCACCTCCTGTACAATATCACAAACCTTCATCCATAGGTCTTCAGCACTGTATCTATGAGATCTAATCCCTTGAAGCTATTTGTCACTTCCACTATAAAATGGTAAGGGATTTGATTTAGGTGATGCCTGAATGGCCTATTGGTTTAACCTACTTTCTTCAACTGAAGTATGAATTTTGCACGGAGTTCATGATCTGAGTCACATTCAGACTGGGAGCTGAGTGTTTACCATCTGATGGAAAACCAGTTGTCCCAACACAGTTTACTAAAGAGATCGTTGTTTCACCACTGATTTGAAAATTCAGCTGTCATGTAAAATAAACATACCATTGTTTCCATTTAAATTCCCAGATATACCAGAGAGATCTGTTTTCTCTGAAAGCTGGTAATCAGATACGACTGAAATTGGATCTAGCAAGATCCCATGTAAACTTTTCAGCTGTTTCTAGTCTGATGTATTTAGTATTTCTGATGAACGTAAAGTTTAGTTTATCAATTTTTCATTGGCTGTTCCTAAATACTCATAGTGTTTTAAACTATGAAACCACTTGGTCTAAATTAGTAAGTGAAAAATAGTTAAAATTCTGACTTCATCTATTTACCATCTATTAAGAGCCATGTACTGAATGACCAACTTAGACAGCATATTAAAAAACAGAGACATTATTTTGCTAACAAAGATCCGTCTAGTTAAGGCTATGGTTTTTCCAGGAATCATGTGTGAATGTGAGAGATGGACTATTAAAAAAAAAAACAAAAAAACTGGATGCCGAAGAATTAATGCTTTTGAACTGTTGTGTTGGAGAGTCCCTTGGACTGCAAGGCAATCCAACCAGTCCATCCTAAAGGAAATCAGTCCTGAATATTCATTGGAAAGACTGATGCTGAAGCTGGAACTCCAATTATTTGGCCACCTGATGCGAAGAACTGAATCATTTGAAAAGACCCTGATGCTGGGAAAGATTGAAGGTGGGAGGAGAAGGGGACGGCAGAGGATGAGATGGTTGGATGGCATCCCTGACTCAATGGACGTGAGTTTGAAAAATCTCCAGGAGTTGGCGATGGACAGGGAGGCCTGCTGTGCTGCAGTCCATGGGGTCACAAAGATGCAGACATGACTGAGCGACTCAACTGACCTAAACTGAATTGTCTGAAAAATAGCTCTAAAAAGTGTGCATATCACAGAGTGTTTTCAGCTTCTAGTGCTTAGGGTTCTTTTCTTAAACCGTCATCATTGCACACTGAGTTGGTAACAATAAAAATGTTAAATGGTTTTAAGCTGAACCTTTTCTAAAGACAATATTATAAAGCAGGGGACACAGTCTACTATATGTAGAATGATTTGAGTATTCACTCCTCCAGGGGCTCATCAATGATGAATTGAACAGTAACCATAATATTGTGTCTCATATGTTCAGGGGGTTGGGATTACAGAGATGATTGACATATCCTTGCCTTTGTTGTATATTGCATATTGGGGAAGATGAATACGTACATGAAAATTTCTAATACAAAATGGCAATTGCTTTAATGTAAGTATCTGTAGGACCAGAGGAGCAATGGACTCTGCTGGCGTTGGCAGCAGAGAGGCTTCAGAGTGGGAGCACCATTTGAGTCTACCCTTTAGAATGAGGACACTGATTACTCCACAGCTCTAGGTGGGGAAGGGAAAGCAATTCCTTCAAAGCAGAAGGCCACATACAGTCCTATTTCATTTTGTGGAGAAGGCACTAAACATCTTATCAAGTGCCATCTTAAATGATGCTAATGCGGAAAGATGGGCAAATATCAGAGACCAGAAAGAGAAAGTAAAAGGCATCAAGGGAACAAGGGACTTTGGAAGAGTCTGATCAGGACGTAATAAAATGAGACCCCACTTTGAAAAATGCAAGAAGGTTTTTCTGAGGAAAGAACTCAAAGCTGCAATTACTGGAAAGAAGCAACTGTGATTGCAGCCTGACTAAGCTCAGCATGATATGTTTGCAGCTAAGGAAGAAAAATGTGTTGCTGTTCATTCAGGACCCATGGAAGAGGTTCGAGAAAAGTGGGTAGGTGTGCCATAAATGATTCATTAGGTTGAAAGAGAAGGTTAGCAATCAGAATCTACTCAGTTCAGCCACTCAGTCGTGTCCAACTCTTTGCAACCTCATGGACTGCAGCACGCCAGGCCTCCCTGTCTATCACCTGCTCCCGGTGATTATATTCAAACTCATGTCCATTGAGTCAGCGATGACATCCAACCACCAGATACGTCTGCTGCTTATTAAATAAATTAATGATAAGCCATAGAGAGACACATTATCTAAAGGTACCAGAATGCCTAAACTCTGATTGAAGGCACCCCCAAATAATGTGTCTTCAGGGAAAAAAACAAAGGCTCATGACTCATGGGTTAACATCAGATAACACAGGGAAAGCTAGATTTGGAGGGGGGGCAGGGGAGAAAGGAGCAAGAAATGGATGTGTATGTATATATGTATGCAGGAATGTACTTATATTATCAATAAATACAATAGCCATTTAATCATATGCTTATTATTGTTCTAATATAATGTCAGACGTTTTACATAAATTGTTCCACTTAATACCAGAATGACACTAAGATATAGACACATGCTGTCATCATTCCCATTTTACAGATGAGAAAACTAAGTGTAATAGAAGTTAAGAAACTTGTTCAAGGTCACAGAGCTTTTAGGTGGTGAAGCTACAAATTGAGACTGGACTTCAAACCCTGTGATCACAACTGCTCAACTTGATACTGCTCTTTTCCCTCTGCTACAACCCGAGTCTCAGTCATCATTATATCATACTGCCCAAAGCAACCTATAGATTCATTACAATCCCTATCAAGCTACCAATATTTTTTCATACAGAACTACAACAGATAAATTCACAATTTGTATGGAAACAAAAAAGACCTCGAAAAGTCAAAGCAATCTTGAGAGAAAGAATGGAGCTGGAGGAATCAACTTGCCTGACTTCAGACTATACTAGAAAGCTACCCTCATCCAGACAGTATGGTACTGGCACAAAGACAGAAATATAGATCAATGGAACAAAAAAGAAAGCCCGGGAATGAATCCATGCACCTATGGATACTTATCTTTGACAAAGGAGTCAGAAATATACACTGGAAAAAAGACAATCTCTTTAATAAGTGGTGCTGGGAAAACTGGTCAAAGATGTGGAAACCATATGCAATTATTATTTGTCCATTATAAGTCAAAACACTGATTAAACAAATGGATCAATCTCTAGTACAGTTTACTCATGCTATTTATTTGACACCTAAAACTCTGCATGCTTAACTTAATTGGGACTTGTTTACGGTAGCCATTATGGCAGCTGCAGTGAGAGACCAGTAAAGGAGTTGAGTGTTCCATTGAATATCTTGTTCGGCAGCTACTGTTGTGCATTCTCTAGAGTAAAATGAGTGCCTGGGTTTCTCTCTATGTGTAAAACTCCAAAGAGGATAAAGACTGCTATGGTGAGACATTGTATTGTGGCTTTAATACGTGCAGAAAATGTGTGACCTTGATTTATATTTTGGGTATAATCTCTCAGGAGGAAAGAAGTTCTGTGAGTTTCTTACCCTAAGTGAGAAAATCTTGTATAGAAATGGTTTGAATTGACAGAACAGATTATCAACCATTTGGCAGTGACCCAAGATCTATAAGGTGTGAAAATGAGGCCAATTGTTCATCAACACATTCACTGCCTAAATTTGAACATTTGTTCTGAACTTGGGTCAGTCCTTTATCAGGAATATTCTGATTAAGAGATGAAAAGTGCAATAATCAAGAAAGCTCCATCAAGTGTGATAGTCATGATACCATTGGTTTATTGTATGAACTCCCTTTGGTTTTCATTGTGTTGATTCTATGGTGATCCCCCTGTGTCTAAGGGTTCTAAAAAGTGAACTCCCGTAGCAGTGTAGCATCTGACAGGGGGCTGAGAACAAGAGAAAGTACCCTCTCCTGAAGATAGGGTATGCAGAGGGCCCAGGTTCAGCTCCATCTTGTAGCAGGGAGGCCTCACTAGCCCTGCTGAGCTTGCAGAGTGCTACTTCCATAATCAAATGCCAAATGGACACCTGGATATGGAGGATCATAGGTTTAAACCCAAAATACTCCATAATTCCAGTAAGTCCAGCATGTACCCAAATTACTACACTAAGAGCATACAGCCTTGGGCCAAGATGGGCAGTTCCTTGTATCAGAAGCCCAAGAAACTAATGGGCATCACTGTTGGGACAGGGACACCAAGATACAGGGGAGAAGGTTGATAAAGCTTGAACAGTGAAGAAGTCTCAAGGGGGCCCTAACAGCAGTGCCTATTCTACGGCAATTTAGGCAGATTCTAGCATCTTTTGACACAGGCAGTATTATACAAGAGACCTATATGGAAGTTACTGAGCAAGAAAGATATGTATATAAGGAAATGTTGCCTCCAGAATATAAAAATTTCTGAAACCCATTGGGCTTTTTTTCAATAGTATGGGTACTAAGAAGACCAAAAGCTGCTTCTTGACACTGTCAAGATTGGAGCAGTCAGCCACTCACCAAAGAATTTTCAGGAACTTAACCAAAGTGGTGGTCCCATTTACAATGTGTGTCATAGGAATCTCCTCAAAGGAGGATGTCATCAGTGTGAGGTCCTAATTGTGTACCTGGAAAAAGCTAGAGCTGGTGAAAATATTGGCTGCAAAGCCTATGTGAGATGGCAGGTGTGGGCATTGGGCCCACTGAATAGACAGGTGAAGGTGTATCATGCCACTTTTAAGGCAAAGTTTAAGGGTAGCTGACAGGCTGTTGAAATTGGCACGGAAAGCGCATGATAGCCAAATGATTTGCTAGGACTACAAAGTATTCGCCAGTTATTCGGTGGAAGCAGTATTTTCAATAATACACGTGGAGCCCTGTTGAGAGGGTCCATGACAACAAGGGCACAAGTTCGCCCTGAGGCACTGTTCTTGTTTTCCAAGGTGAAGATCAAGTAAAATTTGTCTATTAAGTGCAGGAAGAGTCGGGATAACCACACCCTCTCTAAGCTGGTCTCCTACAATGGGTTTCAATCTGTGAGGACCCTGCTTTCATTTAGATTACATCTTTTTAAAAACAACTGAGGTAAAACGTGTGATTGTAACTAAGAGGTAAGGTTCACAGGGTCTCATATACTTAAGGCTGATTTTAGGGGCCAAAGACTTAATTTTATTACTCATTGGATCAGATTATCCATGCGCACTAGAGGGTATTGGGGGTAATGCATGTTTGGCAATGGGAAATACAGTCAAGGCAACAATTAATGGTTAAGGTTAGGAATATCTGTTTCAATTTCATGTTCCTTTATTCCCTGGCTGCTTTTATCAGCGTGCCCAAATATGGGCCAGAAGAGGAAGAGAAATTGATGAGGAGGAACACAAGGAGGAATAGAAAAACTCAACTGTCAAACATCAAAAGTGGAATCTGATTATTACACAGGGCCACCACCCCTCCACCCCCCTTCTCCCCAGATGGGACCTCGGAAATACCCAGAAATATCAAGTTCTTTTCCTCCTCACCATTGGGAAGAAGTGTTCAGGAAGAAACTTTCAGTGCTCAGAAATCTTCAGTCTTCAGGGTTCAGTCTTCACCCAGTCCTCATTCCTAGTGTCTGAGTAACTATGGACTGCCTGGTCTGGGCCCTAAACTGAAAGGATGCCACCTCCCTCCCTTCTCACATACCTGACCCATCCCTTCCTTCCCTCGCCATCATCAAAAACCAGATACACACACATCTTCTTACAACGTGCTGGTACTTTAATCACCAACATCTGAGTGTTTTGGCCTCTACAGAGGGGACCATCGCTGTTGTTTGATCCCCAGACAGATGACTATTCTGTCAGGGCTTTTCCTGTAGTGACAGCAGATTACTCAAGGTCTCGGGCTCCAGGGGGGCACTGGGGGGTACTTGGAGAATCGTCGGAAGAACTGTTGGAAGAATCCTCCGGGATTTCTTCATCTGCCATCGGCTGATTTTCATTCTTCTTTACATTCTGAGGGTAGTGGTAGAAGACTAGTATCGTTGATTTCCTCCCTTTCTTACTCGTTCCCGCATTCTGCTGAAGGGTTGATTTCACTTTCTTCATGAGCTTTTGCATCTAGTAAGAAAACAAAGTCATCCAGAAAGACATTATTGAGGGAGGTTGGGAAGGAGGACTTTGAGAGAATGGGGGTGCACTGAGGAGGGGTTTTGTGCCAGGCAAGGGCAGGTTGGGGGATGAAGAGGAGGGGCGTGAGTAGGGTAATCTGACCTGTTCATTGTCCAAGCCCTTGGACTGATCAGACATCTTTCTCTTCCTTCCGTAAGCGATCGACGCTTGTTGCTCCAAACTCACGCTGTCTGTCTCAATCTCTGAATCTTCCTCCTTCACGTCCTCATTTAGGTCAGCCATGGTGAAGTAATAGTAGCCTACACCAACGCTCCTGGCCTCTTTATGTAAACCCTCCCAGCAACAACGATCAGCTTTGATTGGTCAGCAAGTAATTTTTCCAACCAATCATAGCCCTGTCGTGACTTGACATCACAAAGAACTGTGGGGTGCTTGAATATCTGTGGGAGAAGGGAAGGGTGCAGAGGGGTCTAGGTGCTCTGGTCTGAGAAATGGAGTGTTTTGTCAATACCCATTAATGAACCTTCCCAAGTTCATTTTCTATGCTTCCTTCTCTTGTCTGGTTCAGTTTTTGTGGCATGAAATGTAGGGAGCGAGTGTTCCTTGCCAACCATTCGTCATGGCCACCCGCATTCAGTGTTTAATACTGCTGTCTTCCAGATCTCATCGCCTAGCATTTTGTGTTTTTTTTTTTTTTTAAACTTTTTACCTTAGAAGTTTTAGATTTACAGAATAATTGCAAAGAGTATATTCATGTACTTCACAACCAATTCCCCTTATCAGTATTGTACATTAGTACACAACATTAGTTCAACTTCGTGAACCAACTCTGAAACCCTATCTCATTAAGTAAAGTCTGGACTTGATTAGATCCCCTTGGTTTTTTTCTAATGTTCTTTTGCCATCCCAGCATCCCATCCAGGATACTGCTGCTGCTAATTCACTTCAGTTGTGTCCGACTCTGTGCAACCCCATAGACGGCAGCCCACCAGACTCCCCCCTCCCTGGGATTCACAAGGCAAGAACACTGGAGTGGGTTCCCATTTCCTTCTCCAGTGTGTAAAAGTGAAAAGTGAAAGTGAAGTTGCTCTGTCATGTCCGACTCGTAGGGACCTGATGGACAGGAGTCTACCAGGACCCTCGGTCCATGGGGTTTTCCAGGCAAGGGTACCGGAGTGGGGTGCCATTGCCTTCTCCAATCCAGGATAGTAGACTAAATTTATTCATTCCATGTTATGCCTTCTTAGGCTCCTCTTTGCTGTGATCATTTTTTAGATTTCTTGTTTTTGAGGACCTTGACAATTGGGAGTTTTGCATATTGGCTTTTCCATTAGATCCTGAGTTGTTATTGGTCTTCTCATGAAAAATTTTTATAACATCCTTCTCCCAAGGAACCTCAAATCAGGTTAGTACTGTCAGTGTTATGGACTTCCCCATGTCAATAGTTGAATTAGCCACTTGGTTATATCACATGGGGACACACATGTTCCTCTCTGGAGCCCAGAGGATCAAGATCATTTGTGTTTATGAGGCATACGTGGCGGCAGCAGGACCATTTTGTAAAGTATTGGTGAATTCACCTTCTAATGCCCTAGAAGCAGGAGATGTGGGTTGGATTTCCTGGAGGAGGAAATGGCAATCTGCTCCAGTATTCTCCCCTGGGAAATCCCATGGGCAGAGGAGCCTGGCTGGCGAAAGTTCATGAGGTCACAGCGGATCAGATATGACTGCCCCTCCACACACAGGCACATACACACACACGCACAGGAACACACACACACACATCCACCGGCACACACACACACACAGTCATTTACATATAGAAGTATGATTACAGCATCCCTCATAGAAACTGCTCTTCCTCCATATGAGTGAACATCCTGTCTATTGGACAGACTATCAGTTTTTCTCCTCAGTTCTGTAGAGAAAGGGGGCCAACATATGGATGAGACTTGTGCTCACAAGTTAAGCATCATGTTTTGAGGTTAGTAACAGTCACAAGTTAGTTTCGAATTGATACACATGATTCATCCTGAGACTCATACCTAAGTCCACGTTGAGATACAAAATTGAGAACAGCTTTAAGGAGGGTCCCAATCCAGTAATTCTTTCACTAGAAGCCAGCTTGTTAAACTGGTATATTTTGGTCAACTTGAGCTGGCGCTCACAAGTGAAGCACAAAGAAGGAAGTCAAAGCACCAGCTAGCCACAGGGCAGGAGCTCACAGCGCATGTTCACCAGCAAACAGCAGATCCAGCTTGAAAGCCAAAGAAGAGAGCAAAGACACCTGGCGGCAAGGGACAGCATCTCAGTATTCTGCTCTTGGGGCCAATTGCTTCCATCACTCCACAGAGACAGGATGGATCCTTCAACCAAAATTTGGTGGGGATATTGAGACTAATGACACATACCTCCAGAGAGTATGAAGAAATTCATCACTCACATAATGAGTTTCTCTGGGGAGAGCAGGTAAAGTCTCAAGCAGGCTCCTGATAGGCTTGAGAGAGCAGAGGAAGGAGACAGGCTTGACTTTTATGGTGGTAAAAGGGGATAAAGCTGGAGAGTTCCACAGATAAGTCAGGGCGTGGATGATGTGAGCTCCCTTTTGACCCCAAGAAAAGTGTACCTGGGATTTCTTATAGGTAAGTAGGAGAAGAGTTGCGGTAGGACTCCTTTATAGAAAAATATGGTGCAGATGCAAGGAGTATAGCACAGTTTTGAGCTCTAACCACCTTTATAACCAAGATTCTCATATTGTTTTCAGTTAAAATGCTTTTCACTAGATTTGCTGTGGTTGTTCAGTCGCACAGTCATGTCTGACTCTTTGCAACCCCATGGACTCTCATGTGCCAGACTTGCCTGTCCTTCACCATCTCCTGCAGTTTGCTCAAACTCATGTCCCTTGAGTAGGTGATGCCATCCAACCAGGTCATCCTCTGCCTCCCCTTCTCCTCTTCCTTCCATCTTTCCCAGCATCACGGTCTTTTCCACTGAGTCACTTCTTTGCATAAGGTGGGCAAAGTGCTGGTACTTCAGCTTCAGCCTCAGTCCTTCCTATGAATATTCAGGGCTGATTTTCTTTAGGATTGACTGGTTTGCTCTTCTTACAGTTCAAGGGACTCCCAAGAGCCTTCTCCAATACAGAAGTTTGAAAGCATCAATTCTTGGCGCTCAGATTTCTTTATGGTCCAAATCTCACATCCATCCTCGACTACTGGAAAAACCATAGCTTTGCCTAAATGGACAAGTTGTCAGCAAATAATATCTCTGCTTTTTAATGTGCTGTCTAGGTTGATCATAGGTTTTCTTCCAAGGAGGAAGTGTCTTTTAATCATAGATTCAGTCACCATCTGCAATTATTTTGGAGATCAAGAGAATAAAGTCTGTTACTGTCTCCATTGTTGCCCCATCTATTTGCCATGAAGAGATTGGACTGGATTCCATGTTCTTTGTTTCATGAATGTTGAGTTTTAAGACATCTTTTTTTATTCTCCTCTTTCAATTTCATCAAGAGGCTCTTCATTTCCTCTTCACTTTCTACTGTAAGGGTGGTATCATGTGTATATCTGAAGTTATTGGTATTTCTCCCAACAATCTTGATTCCAGCTTGCGTCTCATCTGGCCATGCATTTTGTATGATGTACTGTGCATACCAGAAAGTAAAAATACAACATGTGGCCTTGACGTACTCCTTTAATATTGGAAGCAGTCCATTGTTCCATGTCCAGGTTTAACTGTTGCTTCTTGATCTGCATATAGATTTCTCAGGAGGCAGGTCAGGTTGTCTGGTATTCCAATCTGTGTAAGAATTTTCCACCGTGTGTTGTGATCCATGCACTCGAAGGCATTAGTGTAGCCAATGAAGTAGTTGCAGATGTATTTCTGAGCTCTTGCTTTTTGTATGATACAATGGATGTTGGCAATTTGAGCTCTGAGTCCTCTGCCTTTTGTAAATCCAGCTTGAACATGTGGACGTTCCTGGTTCACATACTGCTAAAGCCTAGCTTAGAGAATTTTCAATGTTACATTGCCAGTGAGTGAAATGATATGTATTGTGCATTGATTTGAACATTCTTTGCCATTGCCTTTTTTGGGATTAGAGTGAAAACTGACATTTTCCAGTATTATGGCCACTGCTGAGTTACCCAAATTTGCTGGCATATTGAGTGCAGTACTTGCACAGCATCATCTTTTAGGATTTGAAATGGCTCAGCTGGAATTCCATCACCACCACTAGCTTTGTTGGTAGAGATGCTTCTGAGGTCCATTTAACTTATCATTCCAGGATGTCTGGCTCTAGGTGAGTGATTATACCCTCGTGGTTATCTGGGTCATTAAAATCTTTTATGTAGAGTTCTTCTGTGTATCCTGCCACCTCTTATTATCACCTGCTTCTGTTAAGTGCATAACATTTCTGTCCCTTATTGTGCCCATTTTTGCATGAAATATTCCCATGGTATCTCTGGTTTTCTTGAACTGATCTCTATTCTTTCCAATTGTATTTTTTCCCCTCTGTTTCTTTGCATTGATCACTTAAAAGGCTTTCTTAGCTCTCCTTGCTCTTCTTTGGAACTCTGCATTCAGATGGGTATATCTTTCCTTTTCTCCTTTGCTTTTAGCTGCTCTTCTTTTCTGAGCTATATGTAAGGCCTCCTCAGACAGCCATTTTGCTTTTTTGCATTTCTTTTTCTTGGGGATGTTCTTGATGACCACCTCCTGTACAATATCACAAACCTTCATCCAATGGTCTTCAGCACTGTATCTATGAGATCTAATCCCTTGAAGTTATTTGTCACTTCCACTGTATAATGGTAAGGGATTTGATTTAGGTGATGCCTGAATGGCCTAATGGTTTAACCCACTTTCTTCAACTGAAGTATGAATTTTGCACGGAGTTCATGATCTGAGTCACATTCAGACTGGGAGCTGAGTGTTTACCATCTGAAGGAAAACCAGTTGTCCCAGCACAGTTTACTAAAGAGATCATCGTTTCACCACTGAGTTGAAAATCCAGCTTTCATGTAAAATAAACATACCAGTGTTTCCATTTGAATTCTCAGATATACCAGAGAGATCTGTTTTTTCTGAAAGCTGGTAATCAGATACGACTGAAATTGGATCCAACAAGATCCCATGTAAACTTTTCAGCTGTTTCTAGTCTGATGTATTTAGTATTTCTGATGAACGTAAAGTTTAGTTTATCAATTTTTCATTGCCTGTTCCTAAATACTCGTAGTGTTTTAAACTATGAAACCACTTGGTCTAAATTAACAGATGAAAAATAGTTAAAATACTGACTTCATCTATTTACCATCTATTAAGAGCCATGTACTGAATTACCAACTTAGGCAGCATATTAAAAAACAGAGACATTACTTTGCTAACAAAGATCCGTTTAGTTAAGGCTATGGTTTTTCCAGGATTCATGTGTGGATGTGAGAGTTGGACTAAAAAAAAAAAAAAAAAAAAACCAAAAAAAAAAAAAACTGGTTGCCGAACAATTGATGCTTTTAAACTGTTGTGTTGGAGAGTCCCTTGGACTGCAAGGCAATCCAACCAGTCCATCCTAAAGGAAATCAGTCCTGAATATTCATTGTTAAGACTGATGCTGAAGCTGGAACTCCAATTATTTGGCCACCTGATGCGAAGAACTGAATCATTTGAAAAGACCCTGATGCTGGGAAAGATTGAAGGTGGGAGGAGAAGGGGACGGCAGAGGATGAGATGGTTGGATGGCATCCCTGACTCAATGGACGTGAGTTTGAAAAATCTCCAGGAGTTGGCGTTGGACAGGGAGGCCTGCTGTGCTGCAGTCCATGGGGTCACAAAGAGTCAGACATGACTGAGTGACTCACCTGACCGAAACTGAATTGACTGAAAAATATCTCTAAAACTTGTGCATTTCACAGAGTGTTTTCAGCTTCTAGTGCTTAGGGTTCTTTTCTTAAACTGTCATCATTGCACACTGAGTTTGTAACAATAAAAATGTTAAATGATTTTAAGCTGAACCTTTTCTAAAGCCAATATTAAAAAGCAGGGGACACAATCTACTAGATGTAGAATGATTTGAGTATTCACTCCTCCAGGAGCTCATCAATGATGAATTGAACAGTAACCATAATATTGTGTCTCATATGTTCAGGGGGTTGGGATTACAGAGATGACTGACATATGCTTGCCCTTGTTGTATATTGCATATTGGCGAAGATGAATAGCTACATGAAAACTTCTAATGCAAAATCGCAATTTCTTTAATGAAAGTATCTATAGGACCACAGGAGCAATGGACTCTGCTGGCGTTGGCAGCAGAGACGCTTCAGAGTGGGAGCACCATTTGAGTCTACCCTTTAGAATGAGGACACTGATTACTCCACAGCTCTAGGTGGGGAAGGGAAAGCAATTCCTTCAAAGCAGAAGGCCACATACAGTCCTATTTCATTTTGTGGAGAAGGCACGAAACATCTTATCATGTGCCATCTTAAATGATGCTAATGCGGAAAGATGGGCAAATATCAGAGACCAGAAAGAGAAAGTAAAAGGCATCAAGGGAACAAGGGACTTTGGAAGAGTCTGATCAGGATGTAATAAAATGAGACTCCACTTTGAAAAATGCAAGAAGATTTTTCTGAGGAAAGAACTCAAAGCTGCAATTACTGGAAAGAAGCAACTGTGATTGCAGCCTGACTAAGCTCAGCATGATATGTTTGCAGCTAAGGAAGAAAAATGTGTTGCTGTTCATTCAGGACCCATGGAAGAGGTTCGAGAAAAGTGGGTAGGTGTGCCATAAACGATTCATTAGGTTGAAAGAGAAGGTTAGCAATCAGAATCTACTCAGTTCAGCCACTCAGTCGTGTCCAACTCTTTGCAACCTCATGGACTGCAGCACGCCAGGCCTCCCTGTCTATCACCTGCTCCCGGTGTTATATTCAAACTCATGTCCATTGAGTCAGCGATGCCATCCAACCCCCAGATACGTCTGCTGCTTATTAAATAAATTAATGATAAGCCATAGAGAGACACATTATCTAAAGGTACCAGAATGCCTAACCTCTGAGAGAAGGCACCCCCAAATAATGTGTCTTCAGGGATAAAACAAGGATTCATGACTCATGGGTTAACATCAGATAACACAGGACAAGCTAGGTTTGGAGGGGGGGCAGGGGAGAAAGGAGCAAGAAATGGATGTGTATGTACATATGTATGCAGGAATGTACTTATATTATCAATAAATACAATAGCCATTTAATCATATGCTTATTATTGTTCTAATACAATGTCAGATGTTTTACATAAATTGTTCCACTTAATACCAGAATGACACTAAGATATAGATACATGCTATCATCATTCCCATTTTACAGATGAGAAAACTAAGTGTTATAGAAGTTAAGAAACTTACTCAAGGTCAAATAGCTTTTAGGTGGTGAAGCTATAAATTGAGACTGGACTTCAAACCCTGTGGTCCCAACTGCTCAACTTGATACTGCTCTTTTCCCTCTGCTACAACCCGAGTCTCAGTCATCATCATATCATACTGTCCGAAGCAACCTATAGATTCATTACAATCCCTATCAAGCTACCAATGCTTTTTCATACAGAACTACAACAGATAAATTCACAATTTGTATGGAAACAAAAAAGACCTCGAAAAGTCAAAGCAATCTTGAGAGAAAGAATGGAGCTGGAGGAATCAACTTGCCTGACTTCAGACTATACTAGAAAGCTACCCTCATCCAGACAGTATGGTACTGGCACAAAGACAGAAATATAGATCAATGGAACAAAAAAGAAAGCTCGGGAATGAATCCATGCACCTATGGATACTTATCTTTGACAAAGGAGTCAGAAATATACACTGGAAAAAAGACAATCTCTTTAATAAGTGGTGCTGGGAAAACTAGTCAAACACGTGGAAACCATATGCAATATTTATTTGTCCATTATAAGTCAAAACAACTGATTAAAACAATGGATCAATCTCTACTACAGTTTACCCATGATGTTTAATTGATACCTAAACCTCTGCATGCTTAATTTAATTTGGACTTGTTTATGGAAGCCATTATGGCAGCTGCAGTGAGAGACCAGTAAAGGAGTTGAGTTTTCCAAGAATATCTTGTTCGGCAGCTACTGTTGTGCATTCTCTAGAGTAAAATGAGTGCCTGGGTTTCTCTCTATGTGTAAAACTCCAAAGAGGATAAAGACTGCTATGGTGAGACATTGTATTGTGGCTTTAATACGTGCAGAAAATGTGTGACCTTGATTTATATTTTGGGTATAATCTCTCAGGAGGAAAGAAGTTCTGTGAGTTTCTTACCCTAAGTGGGAAAACCTTGTATAGAAATGGTTAGACTTGACCAGAACAGATGATCAACCCATTGGCAGTAGCCCAAGACCTATAAGGGTGTGACAATGAGGCCAATTGTTGATCAACACATTCACTGCCTAAATTTGAACATTTGTTCTGAACTTGGGTCAGTCCTTTATCAGGAATATTCTGATTAAGAGATGAAAAGTGCAATAATCAAGAAAGTTCCATCAAGTGTGATAGTCATGATACCATTGGTTTATTGTATGAACTCCCTTTGGTTTTCATTGTGTTGATTCTAAGGTGATTCCCCCTGTGTCTAAGGGTTCTAAAAAGTGAACTCTTGTAGCAGTGTGGCATCTGACAGGGGGCTGAGAACAGGAGAAAGTACCCTCTCCTGAAGATAGGGTATGCAGAGGGCCCAGGTTCAGCTCCATCTTGTAGCAGGGAGGCCTCACTAGCCCTGCTGAGCTTGCAGAGTGCTACTTCCATAATCAAATGCCAAATGGATACCTGGATATGGAGGATCATGGGTTTAAACCCAAAATACTCCATAATTCCAGTAAGTCCAGCATGTACCCAAATTACTACACTAAGAGCATACAGCCTTGGGCCAAGATGGGCAGTTCCTTGTATCAGAAGCCCAAGAAACTAATGGGCATCACTGTTGGGACAGGGACACCAAGATACAGGGGAGAAGGTTGATAAAGCTTGAACAGTGAAGAAGTCTCAAGGGGGCCCTAACAGCAGTGCCTATTCTACGGCAATTTAGGCAGATTCTAGCATCTTTTGACACAGGCAGTATTATACAAGAGACCTATATGGAAGTTACTGAGCAAGAAAGATATGTATATAAGGAAATGTTGCCTCCAGAATATAAAAATTTCTGAAACCCATTGGGCTTTTTTTCAATAGTATGGGTACTAAGAAGACCAAAAGCTGCTTCTTGACACTGTCAAGATTGGAGCAGTCAGCCACTCACCAAAGAATTTTCAGGAACTTAACCAAAGTGGTGGTCCCATTTACAATGTGTGTCATAGGAATCTCCTCAAAGGAGGATGTCATCAGTGTGAGGTCCTAATTGTGTACCTGGAAAAAGCTAGAGCTGGTGAAAATATTGGCTGCAAAGCCTATGTGAGATGGCAGGTGTGGGCATTGGGCCCACTGAATAGACAGGTGAAGGTGTATCATGCCACTTTTAAGGCAAAGTTTAAGGGTAGCTGACAGGCTGTTGAAATTGGCACGGAAAGCGCATGATAGCCAAATGATTTGCTAGGACTACAAAGTATTCGCCAGTTATTCGGTGGAAGCAGTATTTTCAATAATACACGTGGAGCCCTGTTGAGAGGGTCCATGACAACAAGGGCACAAGTTCGCCCTGAGGCACTGTTCTTGTTTTCCAAGGTGAAGATCAAGTAAAATTTGTCTATTAAGTGCAGGAAGAGTCGGGATAACCACACCCTCTCTAAGCTGGTCTCCTACAATGGGTTTCAATCTGTGAGGACCCTGCTTTCATTTAGATTATATCTTTTTAAAAACAACTGAGGTAAAATGTGTGATTGTAACTAAGAGGTAAGGTTCACAGGGTCTCATATACTTAAGGCTGATTTTAGGGGCCAAAGACTTAATTTTATTACTCATTGGATCAGATTATCCATGCGCACTAGAGGGTATTGGGGGTAATGCATGTTTTGGCTATGGGAAATATAGGCAAGGCGGTAATTCCTGGTTAAGATTAGGTATATCTGTTTCAAATTCATGTTCCTTTATTCCCTGGCTGCTTTTATCAGCTTGCCCAAAGATGGGCTGGAAAAGGAAGAGAAATTGATGAGGAGGAACACAAGGAGGAATAGAAAAACTCAACTGTCAAACATCAAAAGTGGAATCTGATTATTACACAGGGCCACCACCCCTCCACCCCCCTTCTCCCCAGATGGGACCTCGGAAATACCCAGAAATACCAAGTCCTTTTCCTCCTCACCAGTGGGAAGAAGTGTTCAGGAAGAAACTTTCAGTGCTCAGAAATCTTCAGTCTTCAGGGTTCAGTCTTCACCCAGTCCTCATTCCTAGTGTCTGAGTATCTATGGACTGCCTGGTCTGGGCCCTAAACTGAAAGGATGCCACCTCCCTCCCTTCTCACATACCTGACCCATCCCTTCCTTCCCTCACCATCATCAAAAACCAGATACACACACATCTTCTTACAACTTGCTGGTACTTTAATGACCAACATCTGAGTGTTTTGGCCTCTACAGAGGGGACCATCGCTGTTGTTTGATCCCCAGACAGATGACTATTCTGTCAGGGCTTTTCCTGTAGTGACAGCAGATTACTCAAGGTCTCGGGCTCCAGGGGGGCACTGGGGGGTACTTGGAGAATCGTCGGAAGAACTGTTCGAAGAATCCTCCGGGATTTCTTCATCTGCCATCGGCTGATTTTCATTCTTCTTTACATTCTGAGGGTGGTGGTAGAAGACTAGTATCGTTGATTTCTTCCCTTTCTTACTCGTTCCCGCATTCTGCTGGAGGGTTGATTTCACTTTCTTCATGAACTTTTGTATCTGATAAGAAAACAAAGTCATCCAGAAAGACATTATTGAGGGAGGTTGGGAAGGAGGACTTTGAGAGAATGGGGGTGCACTGAGGAGGGGTTTTGTGCCAGGCAAGGGCAGGTTGGGGGATGAAGAGGAGGGGCGTGAGTAGGGTAATCTGACCTGTTCATTGTCCAAGCCCTTGGACTGATCAGACATCTTTCTCTTCCTTCCGTAAGCGATCGACGCTTGTTGCTCCAAACTCACGCTGTCTGTCTCAATCTCTGAATCTTCCTCCTTCACGTCCTCAATTAGGTCAGCCATGGTGAAGTAACAGTAGCCTACACCAACGCTCCTGGCCTCTCTATGTAAACCCTCCCAGCCACAACCATCAGCTTTGATTGGTCAGCAAGAAATTCCTCCATCCAATCATAGCCCTGACATGGCTTGACATCACAAAGCACCACTCTTGAAGTTCCGTGGGGGAGGGGAAGTGTGCAGAGGAGTCTAGGTGCTCTGTTCTGATAAACGGAGTGTTTTGTCAATACTCATTAATGAATCTTCCCACGTTCATTTTCTATGCTTCCTTCTCTTGTTTGATTCATTTTTTGTGGCATGAAATTTTGTGAGCGAATGTTCCTTGCAAACCATTCCTCATGGCCACCCGCATTCAGTGTTTAATACTGCTGTCTTCCAGATCTCACCGCCTAGCATTTTGTGTGTTTTTTTTTAATAAACCTTTTTACCTTAAAAGTTTTAGATTTATAGAATAATTGTAAAGATTATATTGGTATACTCCACAACCAATTCCTCTTTTGACCACTGTACATTTTTATGGAACATTAATTCAACTTCATGAACGAACACTTAATCAGTGTTATCAACTAAGTCCTGCAGTTTTAGATTTCCTTGGTTTTGGTTAATATTCTTTTCCATCCCAGTGTCCCATCCAGGATTCTACACTAAATTTAGTCATTCCATCTTCCGCCTTCTTAGGCTCCTCTTTGCTGTGACAATATTTTAGCTTTCTTGTTTCTGGCAACCTTGACAATTGACAGTTTTGCATGTTAGCTTTTACATTAGATGCTGAGATGTTATTGACCTTATCCTGAAAAGTTTTTTTTTTCATTTATTTTTATTAGTTGGAGGCTAATTACTTTACAATATTGTAGTGGGTTTTGTCATGCATTAACATGAATCAGCCATGGATTTACATGTGTTCCCCATCCCAATCCCCTCTCTCACCTCCCTCTCCACCCGATCCCTCTGGGTCTTCCCAGTGCACCTGCCCGGAGTACTTGTCTCATACATCCAACCTGGGCTGGTGATCTGTTTCACCCTAGATAATATACATGTGAAGATGCTGTTCTCTCACAACATCCAACCCTCGCCTTCTCCCATAGAGTCAAAAGTCTGTTCTATACATCTGTGTCTCTTTTTCTGTTTTGCATATGGGGTTATCATTACTATCTTTTTAAATTCCATCTATATGTGTTAGTATGCTCTTACACTGTTGGTGGGAATGCAAACTAGTACAGCCACTATGGAGAACAGTGTGGAGATTTCTTTAAAAACTGGAAATAGAGCTGCCATATGACCCAGCAATACCACTTCTGGGCATACACAGCGAGGAAACCAGATCTGAAAGAGACACATGCACCCCAATGTTCATCGCAGCACTGTTTATAATAGCCAGGACATGGAAGCAACCTAGATGCCCATCAGCAGATGAATGGATAAGGAAGCTGTGGTACATATACACCATGGAATATTACTCAGCCATTAAAAAGAATTCATTTGAATCAGTTCTAATGAGATGGATGAAACTGGAGCCCATTATACAGAGTGAAGTAAGCCAGAAAGATAAAGAACATTACAGCATACTGAAAAGTTTTTATAATTTTCTTCTTCTGGAGAACCTCAAATCTCCTTAGTACTATCAGTGTTGTGGACTTCTCCATGGCAGTGTTGGAATACATCTCTTGGCTTTTTCACTGAGGTGGCACACATGTTCCTTTCTTGAGCCCAAAAGGATAAAGATCATTTGTATTTATGAAGCATAGGTGGCAGCAACAAGAGCATTTGTAACTTTCTAGTGAATTCACCTGCCAATGCAGTAGATGCAGGAGACCTGGTTGTATGCCCTGGAGGAGGACATGGCGACCCAGTCCAGTATTCTTGCCTGGGAAATTCCATGGACAGAGGAGCCTGGGTGGCTACAGTTCATGGGGTCACAAAGAGTCAGACAGGACTGACCACACACACACAGTGAGTCATTTACTTTTAGAAGTATGACTTCAGCATCCCACATAGTAACTGCTCTTCCTCCATATTAGCGACCATCCTGTCTATTGAATTGACTATCAGTTTTTGTTGTGAGTTCTGTAGAGAAAGAGGCCAACATATGGTTGAGATACAAACAGTGTTCACAAGGTAAGCATCATTTCTTTGAAGTTAGTATCAGTCATGAGTAAGTTTCGAATTGACACACATGATTCAACCTGAGACTCACACATGAGTCCAGGGTGAGATACACTATTCAGAACTGCTTTAAGGAGGGTCCCAATACAGAAATCCTTTCGCTATATGCAGACTCAGTAAACTGATTTATATTGGTAACAGCTTTAGCAGATGCCCACAAATGCAGAATAAAGAAGCAAGGTCAAAGTACAAGCTAGCCAGAGGGCAGTAGCTCAAAATGCATGTACACCAGCATACAGTAAATCCAGTTTGAAAGCCAAAGAAGAGAGAAAAGACACGTGGCAGTAAGGGACAGCATCTCAGCATTTCACTCTTGAGGCTAACTGCTGCCATCACCCCACAGAGACAGGATGGATCCTTCAAAATTTGGTTTGGATGTCGAGACTAATGACAAATAGCTCCAGAGAATATGAAAAACTTCACCACTCACGTAATGAATTTTTCTGGGGAGAGCAAAGCAAACTCTCAAGCAGGTTCAAGAATCACTTAAGAGAGCAGAGGAAGGAGACATGCTTGACTTTTACGGTGGAAATAGTGGATGAAGCTGGAGAGTTCCACACATACACAAAGGTCTGAACTTTCTTTTGGCCCACATAAGGGTGTACCTGGGATTTCTTATCAGATATAGGTAAGTTGGGGAAGAGGTGTGGTAGGGCCCTTTTATGGAAAAATGTGATGTAAATGTAAGAGGTTTAGCAGTGTTTTGAACTCCCACACCCATTATAACTAAGCGTCTCCTATTGTTTTCAATTAAATTGCTTTTCACTAGATTTGTTGTTGTTGTTCAGTTGCTCAGTCATGTTTGATTCTTTGCAACCCCATGGACTGTAGCACGCCAGTCTTGCCTGTCCTTCACCATCTGTTGGATTTTGCTCAAACTCATGTCCCTTGAGTCAGTGATGCCATCCCATCATCTCATCCTCTGTTGTCCAGTTCTCCCCGTGCCTTCCATCTTTCCCAGCATCAGGGTCTTTTCCAATGCAGTGGTTTTCTGCATGAGGTGGCCAAAGTATTGGAGCTTAAGCTTGAGCATCAGTCCATCCAATGAATATTCAGGATGGATTTCCTTTAAGAGTGACTCTTTTGATCTCCTTGCAGACCAAGGGCCTCTCAAAAGTCTTCTCCAACACCAAGGTTCAAAAGCATCAATTATTCAGTACTCAGTTTCATTATAGTCCACCTCTCATGTAGGAGACAGGAAGAATAAAAGAAAAGCAGGCCCCAGCAAGGGCCACAAAAGGAATTTTTAAATATTGATAAACTGGATGCTATAAGGCATGAGACTCTTGGAACAAGTCCAGAGGGAATAGTTCATAATCTTAAAAACAAGATATGATCCTGGGGTTGGAAAACCGACCAACAGTTTCCCAAGTGGCGTCTCAAAGTCACGTTTTACATATCTGGAGGAAAATCTATAGATAAGATTATGAGTCTTAGTTACTGATATGTTATTGATTACTGTTTCTTAGTTACTCAGTGGTTAATGATCACTTTGTTCTTTGGCCCTGACCACATGAGTTATAGTTTAACTCCCTGCACATTCTTTCCTTCACAGCTGAGAGTACAATAAAGCTGGCCTGGATTCAGTTTTGGCACCTTCACCTTGGAGCGGTGTTGGTCCCCTGATCCTCACTTTTCACTGAATTCTTGTGTCTTGTTTCTTGTTCTCCCACCGCGTCATGCGTTCAGAAACCCTGCTTGTAGAGCTGGTCTTGACACTGTCACATCCATCCATGACTATTGGAAAAACCACAGCTTTGACTAGGTGGGCTTTTGTCAGCAAAGTAATATCTCTCTGTTTTTTAATATGCTGTCTAGGTTGGGCATAGGTTTTCTTCCAAGGAGGAAGCCTCTTTGAATGTCATGGATGCAGTCACTGTCTGCAATGATTTTGGAGTCCAATAAAGTAAAGTCTGAGGCTGTTTTCATTGTTTTCCCATCTATTTGACATGAAGTGATGGGACACAATGCCATGACCTTTGTTTTTTGAATGTTAAGTTTTAAGCCAGCTTTTTCACTCTCCTCTTTCACTTTCATCAAGAGGCATTTTAGTCCCTTTTTGCTTTCTGCCAAAAGGTTGGTGGCATATCTGAGGTTATTGATATTTCTCCCAGCAATCTTGATTTCAGCTTGTACTTCATCGAGTTCAGCATTTCTCATGATGTACTCTGTGTATAATTTAAATAAGCAGGATGACACTATACAGTCTTGATGTAATCCTTTCCCAATTTGGAACCAGTCTGTTGTTTCGTGTATATTTCTAACTGCTGCATCTTGACCTGCATACAGATTTCTCAGGAGGAAAGTCAGGTGGTCTGGTATTCCCATCTCTTTAAGAATTTTCCAGTTTGTTGTGACCCACACAGTCAAAGTGCTTTGGCTTAGTCTGTAAAGCAAAAGTAGATGTTTTTCTGGAACTCTCTTGCTTTTTCTATGATCCAGTGGATGTTGGCAATTTGATGTTGGGTTCCTCTGCCTTTTCTAAATCCAATTTGAACATATGGAATTTCATGGTTCACATACTGTTGAAGCCAGATGCCCGAAGGTCCCCTCTGTAGAGACCAACATACTCAGATGTTGATGATTAAAATATCAACAAATTGTAAAAAGATATGTGTGTTTTTTGATGATGGGAAGGGAAGGAAGGGAATGGTCAGGTATGTAAGAAGGGAGGGAGGTGGCATCCTTTCAGTTTAGGGCCCAGACCAGGCAGTCCATATTTACTCAAAAACTGGGAATGATGCCCATCAGCAGATGAATGGATAAGGAAGCTGTGGTACATATACACCATGGAATATTACTCAGCCGTTAAAAAGAATTCATTTGAATCAGTTCTAATGAGATGGATGAAACTGGAGCCCATTATACAGAGTGAAGTAAGCCAGAAAGATAAAGAACATTACAGTATACTAACACATATATACGGAATTTAGATAGATGGTGGCGATAACCCTATATGCAAAACAGAAAAAGAGACACAGAAGTACAGAACAGACTATTGAACTCTGGGGGAGAACGTGAGGGTAGGATGTTTTGAAAGAACAGCATGTATATTATCTATGGTGAAACGGACCACCAGCCCAGGTGGGATACATGAGTCAGGTGCTCGGGCCTGGTGCACTGGGAGGACCCTGAGGAGTCGGGTGGGGAGGGAGGTGGGAGGGGGGATCGGGATGGGGAATACGTGTAACTATACGGCTGATTCATGTCAATGTATGACAAAACCCACTGAAATGTTGTAAAGTGATTGGCCTCCAACTAATAAAATAATATTAAAAAAAAAAAAAAAAAAAAAAAACTGGGAATGAGAACTGGGTGAATGAAGCCTGAGCACTGAAGACTGAAGATTTCTGAGGATTGAAGATTTCTTCTTGAACATTTTATCCCATTGGTGAGGAAGAAAACACTTGGTGTCCTGGGTGTTTTGGAGGTCCCATCTGGTGAGAGGGGTTATGTAGGGGTGGTGGCCCTGTGTAATAAACAGGTTCCACTCTTGACCTTTAACAATTGAGTTTTTAGGCCTCATCAATTTCTTTTCCTTTTCTGGCCCACCTTTGGTCAAGAGATAAAAACAGTCATGGAATAAAGGAACATGAAATAAAAGCAGATATACCTGATCTTATACATTGGAATTACTGCCTTGCCTGCATTTCCCATAGCCAAAACATGCATTACTCCCAAATATCCTCAAAGGCACCTGGATATTCTGACCCAATGAGTAATAAAATTAAGGTTTTGGTCCCTATAATCAGCTTTAAAAATATGAGACCCTGTGGGCCTTTCCCCTTATTTGCAATCACACTTTTCACCTCAGTTGTTTTTAAATTGATACAATCTAAATGAAAGCAGGGTCTTCAGAGATTGATATCCATTATAGGAGACCAGCTTAGAGAGGGTGTGGTTATCCCCACTCCTCCTGCACTTAACAGTCAAATTTTACTTGATCTTAAACCTGGAAAACAAGAACAGTGCCTCAGTGTGAACATGTACCCTTGGTGTCATGTCCCCACTCACTAAGGCTCCATGTACTTTATTAAAAATACTGCTTTCACTAAATAACTGGTAAATACTTTGTAATCATAGCAAATCATTGACTATCATGTTCTTTCCAGTGCCTATTTCAAGAACCTCTCAACTATACTTAACCTTCACCTTAAAAGGGACCCAATACACCTTCACCTGTCTATTCAGTGGGCCCAGTATCCACACCTGCCATCTCACATAGTCTTTGCAGGCAATATTTTCACCAGCTCTACCTTTTTTCCAGGTACACAATTATGACCTCACAGTGATGACATCCTGCTTTGAAGCGATTCCTATGACACACATAGTACATGGTCCCTCAACTTTACTTAATTTCCTGAACATTCTTTGGTAAGTGGAGGACTGCTCCAATCTTTAGAGTGTCGAGAAGCAGCTTTTAGTCTGCTCAGTACCCATACTGCTAAACAAGACCAACAGGGTTTAGGCATTCTTATATTCTGGAGGCAACATTTCCTCATATATACATTTTTTGTTGTTGTTGCTCAGTAGGCTCCTAATTGGCTCGCCTTGAATAATACTCCCTGTGTCAAAAGATTCTAGAATCTGCCTAAATGCCATAGAACAGGCACTCCTATTAGGCCCCCCTGAGACTCCTTCAGTGTGCAAGCTTTAGAAACCTTCTCTCATGTATCTTAGAGTCCCTGTCCCATCAATGATGGCCCTTAGTTTCATGGGCTTCTGATACAAGGAACTGCACACCTTGGCCCAGTGCTGTATGCCCTTAGTGTAGCAATTGTGGGTACATGCTGGACTTGCCTGGAAATATAGACTATCTCAGGTCTTGAACCTGTGACCCTCCATATCCAGCTGCCCATTTGGCCTTTGATTACAGAAGTAGCACTCTGCAAGCTCAGCATGGCTAGTGAGGCCTCCTTGCTACAGGGTGGAGCTGAACCTGGGCCCTCTGCATACCCTATCTTCAGGAGAGGGTACCTTCTCCTGTGCTCAGCCCCCTGTCAGATGCCACACTATTACAAGAGTTCATCTCTTAGACGCCTTGGACACCAGCAGATCCCCTCAGGATCAACACAGTAAAAACCAAAGGGAGTTCATTCACTGAACCAATGGTATTGTCACTATCACAGTTGATGGAGCTTGCTTGAGAGTTGCCAGTTTTCATCTCTTCATCAGAACGTTCCTGATAAAGGACTGACTCAAAGGTCAGATCAAATGTTCAAACTTTGAGCAGTTACTTTAGCAGAGAATGTATTGGCCAAGAATTGGCTTCATCTTCACACCTTTATAGATATTTGGGCCACTACCAGTGGTTGACTGTCTATTCTGGCCAATTCAAGCAATTTCTATCCAGGGTTATCTCATTTAGGGTAATGAACTCACAGAATCTCTTTCCTCCAGAGAGATTATGCCCAAAATATAAATCAAGATCACACATTTTCTGCACATATTAAAGCCACAATACAATGTCTCACCATGGCACTCCTTATCCTCTTTGGAGTTCTACACACTGAAAGAACCCAGACACTCATTTTGCTTTTGAGAGTACACAACACTATTTCCTGAACCAGATATTCAGTGGAACACTCACCTCCTTTTCTTGTCTCATGCTGAAGTTGCCATAACGGCTTCCATAAACAAGTCCAAATTAAATTAACCATGCATTGTTTTAGTTAACAAACAAACATAATGGGTAAATTGTAAAAGAGAGTAATCTCATTTTTATTCAGTTTTATTGACTTACAGTGGACAAAAAAAATTGCATATGTTTAAGGTATAGTACTTGATGTTTTGAGTGTATCTATTACTATACCTATATTTATAGAATGAAAGAATCACAATCATCTAATTACCCATCACCTCACAGTTGCTGTTTTCTCTCTCTCTCTCTCTCTTTTTTTTGGCCTCACTCTATTTTTGATGCATAATTCATTATGTGAGGAATAATCATTTTCATATTTTCCTGGTGTATGTGTGGCATCATTAGTCTTGACATTGAGATGACATTTGTGGTGTTGGGTGTACATTCCACTTGTATGAGATAACATTAAGCTCATGTATTTCACAAAAGCATGTGTGTGTGTTCATGTATAATTATATATACATGTGATATGACATTTTAAGATAGATACCAGTGTTTCAGTAAACAAGTGTCTTGAGTGCCTGGTATGTGCCAGATATTGTTCTTTGTTCTGGACTTATAGTGAAGGACATAAAGTTAATAGTTCCTGTCATCAAGTTATTTCTCTTTTTATGGCGAAAGAGTGGTTCATGGTATTGGTGTGGGGCAGAGGAGAGCTGCTTTGGCTAAAGGGTGTGGGAGAACCTTCTCTGAGGAGTTGATATCTGAATCAAGATTGAAGAATGAGATACAGTCAGTTGTGTGAAGATTTTGAAGAAGAGCATTTTAGGTTGAGGGCTTCCTTGGTAGCTCAGACAGTAAAGCGTCTGCCTATAATGCGGGACACCTGGGTTCAGTCTCTGGGTCAGGAAGATCCCCTGGAGAAGGAAATGGCAACCCACTCCAGTATTCTTGCCTAGAAAATCCCATGGACTGAGGATCCTGGTAGGCTACAGTCCATGGGGTTGCAAAGAGTCGGACACGACTGAGCGACTTCACTTCACTTCATCTTAGGTTGAGGAGCAAGCAGTCATGTCATGAGACGAGAACAAGAACAGCGTGTTGAGGAACTGGAAAGGGTTGAGTGTAACTGGAGTACAGTCAGAGAGGGGCAGAGTAGAGGTAAAAGACTGAGGCTGGAGAGGCAGAGATGAGGTCTTCTAGGGACTTATGGGATAAGAACCTGAATTTTTTCTTGTGTCCAATGGAGAGCTGCTACATGGTTTGAAAAAGGAAAGTGATGTAGTCTGATTTCTGTTTTAGAAATTTCATTGAATGTTGTTAACAGTGTAGGATCAGAGCAGTGTCAGGCTCTTGGCACTAGTCAGGTATGATATGATGATGACTTACAGTAGGGTTGTAACAGAGGGAATGTTAACACTATCCAGTTGAGCAGTTTGGACTACAGGATTTGAAGTCCAATCTCAATTTATAGCTTCACCACCTAAAAGCTATTTGACCTTGAGTAAGTTTCTTAACTTCTATAACACTTAGTTTTCTCATGTTTAAAATGGGAATGATGATAGCATGTATCTATATCTTAGAGTCTTCTAGGATTGAATGGAGCAATATATGTAAAACACCTGACATTATAATAGAACAATAATAAGCATATAATTAAATTGTCTTCTGTTTTTATTGATAATGTAAATATGTATATATGTATATATATATATGTATAAATGTTCATACATAGTCTTGTTTCTCTCTCCCCTACCACCCCAAACCTACCATGTCCTATGTTAACTGCTGTTAAACCTTAAGTCGTGAGCCCTTGTTTTTTTCCTTGACTACACAGAATTTGGGGATGCCTTCTCTCAGAGGTTAGGCATTCTGGTACCTTTAGATAAAAGTGTCTGTCTATGGCTTATGATTAATTTATTTTGTAAGTGACAGCAGTATTTTATTTCTAACCTTCTCTTTCTACCTAGTGAATCATTTCTGGAATACCTACCCCCTTTTCTCCAACCTCCTCCATAGGTCCTAAATGTACAGCAACCCAAATTTCTTACATAACTGCCAACATAACAAGCTGATCTTAGTCAGACTGCTTTGACAGTTGCTTCCTTCCAGTAAATGCAGCTCTGAGTTCTTCTTTCCTCAGAAGAATCTTGCATTTTTCAAAGCAGTTTCTCATGTTATTACTTCCTGATCAGCACTTGTCCAAAGTCCCTTGTTCCCTTGATGCTTTTGCTTTCTGTTTTTGGTCTCTGATGTTTGCCCATCTTTCCACATTAGCATCATTTAAGACTGCGAGTAATAAGCTGTTAGGTGCCTTCTCCACAAAATAAAATAGGGCTAGATGTTTTTACCTCTTTGTAGGAACTGCTTTCCCTTCCCCACCTAGAGCTGCAGAGTGATGAAAGTGTCCTCATTCTTTAAGGCTAAACTCAAATGGTTCTTCTTCTCTGAAGCCCCTCTGCCACCAATGCTAGCAGAGTTTATTGCTTCTGTTTTCCTACAGATACTGATATAAAACAATTGCCATTTTGTATTAGAAATTTTTATGTACCTATTTGTCTATGCCAATATACAATATACAACAAGTACAAGCATATGTCATTCATCTCTATAATCCCAACCACCTGAACACATGAGACACAATATTATGGTTACTGCTCAAAGCATCATTGATGAGCTGCTAGAGGAGTGAATACTCAAATCACTATGCATATACTAGATCATGTCCCCTGCTTTATGATGTTTGCTTTAGAAAATGTTAAGCTTAAAATCAGTTAATATTTTTATTATTACAAACTCAAGAACATGAATGAATGTTTTTAAAAAAAGAACCCTAAGCACTAAAGACTGAAAACACCCTGTGATATGCACACTTTTTACAACTATCTTTCTGAAAATGTCTTTAAATAGATTGTAAATAGATAAAGGCAGTATTTTAACTATTTTTCACTTGCTAATTTAGACCAATAGTTTTCATAGTTTTAATTCTTTGAGTATTTTAGAATATCAAATGAAAAATTGATAAATTAAACATTATGTTCATCTGAAATAATAAATACATCAGACTAGGATAGGCTGAGAAGCTTACATGGGATCTTGTTGTATCCAATTACAGTAGTATAAGATTATCTGCTTTCAGAGAAAATAGATCTATCTAGTGTATCAGAATTCAAATAGAAACTTTGGTATATCTATTTTACATAGAAGTTGAATTTTCAAATCAATGGTGAAACAATGATCTGTATAGTAAACTGAGCTGGGATAACTGGTTTTCCATACGATGGTAAACAGTCAGCTTCCAGTCATAATGTGGCTCAGATCATGAACTCCTTATTGCAAAATTCAGACTTAAATTGAAGGAAGTAGGGAAAACCATTAGACTGTTCAGGTATGACCTAAATCAAACTCCTTGCAATTATTCAGTGGAAGTGAAAAATAGATTAATAAGATTAGATCTGATAGACAGAGTGCCTGAAGAACTATGGACAGAAGTTCATGACATTATACAGGAGGTGGTGATCAAGACCATCCCCAAGAAAAAGAAATGCAGATAGGCAATACGGCAGTCTGAGGAGGCCTTACGAATAGCTGAGAAAAGAAGAGCAACTAAAGGCAAAGGAGAAAAAGAAAGATATACCCATCTGAATACAGAGTTCTGAAGAATAGCAAGGAGAGATATGAAAGCCTTCCTAAATGATCAGAGCAAAGAAATAGAAGAAAAGAATAGAATTGGAAAGACTAGAGAGCTCTTCAAGAGAACTAGAGATACCAAGGGAATATTTCATGCAAAGATGGGCACAATAAGGACAGAAATGTTATGTACTTAACAGAAGCAGGTGATGATAAGAGGTGGCAAGAATACACAGAAGAACTCTACATAAAAGATTTTAATGACCCAGATAACCACAAGAGTGTGATAACTCACCTAGAGCCAGACATCCTGTAATGAGAAGTCAAGTGGGCCTCAGGAAATGTCACTACAAACAAAGCTAGTGGAGGTGATTGAATTCCAGCTGAGCTATTTCAAATCCTAGAAGATGATGCTGTGCAAGTACTGCACTCAATATGCCAGCAAATTTGGGTAACTCAGCAGTGGCCATAATACTGGAAAAGGTCAGTTTTCATTCCAGTCCCAAAGAAATGCAATGCCAATGAATGTTCAAACTACCACACAACTGCACTCATCTCACACGCTAGCAAAATAATGGTCAAAATTCTCAATGCTAGGCTTCAGCCGTATGTGAACCAAGAACTGTAAGATGTTCAAGGTGGGTCTAGAAAAGTCACAGGACCTAGAGATCAACCTCTAGCATCCATTAGATCATAGCAAAAGCATGAAACTTTCAGAAAAGCATCTACTTCTTCTTTACAGACTAGGCCAAAGCCTTTGACAGTGCAGATCACAACAAACTGTGGAAATTTCTTCAACAGATGGGACTAATAGACCATCTTACCTGCCTCCTGAAAAATCTGTA
Source organism: Muntiacus reevesi (assembly GCF_963930625.1). NCBI lineage: Eukaryota > Metazoa > Chordata > Mammalia > Artiodactyla > Cervidae > Muntiacus > Muntiacus reevesi. The sequence goes on along the minus strand of NC_089271.1, from coordinate 125,023,490 downwards.
TGCAAGTAAGAAGCAACAGTTAGAACCAGACATGGAACAATGGACTGGCTCCAAATTGGGACAGGAGTGCATCAGAGTTTATACTGTCATTCTGCTTATTAAAATTATTTTCAGAGTACATCATGTGAAATGCCAGGCTGAATGAATCACAATCTGGAATCAAGAGTGCAGGAAGAAATATCAATAACTTCAGATATGCAGATGACACCATCCTTATGGCACAAAGAGAAGAGGAACTAAAAAGCCTCTTGATGAAAGTGAAAGAGGAGAGTGAAAAAGCTGGCTTGAAACTCAACCTTCAGAAAATGAAGATCATGGGAATCAGTCCGATCACTTCATGGCAAATAGATGGGGCAACATCGGAAACAGTAACAGACTTTATTTTCTTGGGCTCCAAAATCACTGCAGATGTTGACTGCAACCATGATGAAAAGATGCTTGCCCCTTGGAAGAAAAACTATGACCAACCTAGACAGCATATAAAAAGCAGAAACGTTAGTTTAACAACAAAGGTCCGTCTAGTCAAAGCTGTGGTTTTTCCAGTAGTCATGTATGGATGTGAGAGTTAGACCATACAGAAAGCTGAGTGCTGAAGAATTGATGCTTTTGAAATGTGGTGTTGGAGAAAACTCTTGAGATTCCCTTGGACTGCAATGAGATCCAACCAGTCCATCCTAAAGGAGATCAGTCCTGGGTGTTCATTGAAAGGACTGATGCTGAAGCTGAAACTCCAGTACTTTAGCCACCTGATGCAAAGAACTGACTCTTTGGAAAGACCCTGATGCTGATAAAGATTGAAGGCAGCAAGAGAAGGGGACATACTTTATCTTGTTGAGGTCCAAAATCACTATGGGCATTGACTGTAGCCACGACATTAAAAGACATTTGAGATATCACTTTCCTACAAAGATGTGTATAGTCAAAGCAATGGTTTTTCCAGTACTCCTGAATGGATGTGAGAATTGGACAATAAAAAAGGCTGAGCAATGAGGAACTGTTGCCTTTGAAATGTGGTACTGTACAAGACTCTTGAGAGTCTCTTGGACATCAAGGGGATCAAATCAGTCAATGCTAAATGAAATCAACTCTGAATTTTCATTGGAAGGACTGATGCTGAAGCACCAATACTTCGGCCACATGAGAAAAGTGTGGACTCATTGGAAAAGACCCTGATGCTGAGAAAGATGGAAGGCTTGAGGAGAAGGGGATGACAGAGGATGAGATGGTTGGATGGCATCACCAACTCAAAGGACATCAGTTTGAGCACACTCCAGGAGATGGTGAAGGACAGGGAAGCCTGGTGTGCTACAGTCCATGGGATCACAAACAGTCAGACATGACTGAGTGACTGAAGAGCAAACATAAATCTAGTAAAAAGCAGTTCAACTGAAAACAACATGCAATGTTTGGTTATAATGCAATGAGAATTCAAAACTGTGCTAGACACCTTGAATTGACATCACATTTTTCCATAAAAGAGCACTCCCACACCTCTTCCCCCACTTAACTATATCTGATATGAAAGCCAAGGTATTCTCTTTTGTGGGCCAAAAGGAAGTTCAGACCATCCATGCCCTGACCTATGTGGAACTCTCCAGCTTTATCCCCTTTTGCCTCAATAAAAGTCAAGCCAGTCTCCCTTTGCTCTCTTAAGCCATTCTTGAACCTGTTTAAGAGCTTGCTTTGCTCTCCCCAGAAGAACTCATTGTGTGAGTGATGAATTTTTTCATACTCTCTGGGGGTTTGTGTCATTAGTGTCGACATCCAAAACAAATTTTGGTTGAAGAATCCATCCTGTCTCTGTGGAGTGATGACAGCAATTGGTCCCAAGATTCGAATACTGAGATGCTGTCCCTCACCACCAGGTGTCTTTTCTCTCTTCTTTGGGTTTCAAACTGACTCTGCTGTTTGCTGTTGAACATGCGCTGTGAGTTCCTGCTCTCTGGCTAACTTGTGCTTTGATCTTGCTTCTTTGTGCTATATATTGGTGAGTGCCTGCTGAAGCTTTGACTAACATAAATCAGTTTAGCCAGTTGTCATATAGTGAAAGGATTATTGGATTGGGACCCTCCTTAAAGCTGTTCTGAATTGTGTATCTCAACCTGCACTTAATTGTGAGTCGAAGGTTGAATCATGTGTAAGTAAGTAAGTTAGTAAGGAAGAGGAGCCCCTAGGACATTTGACTATGAAGACCACTGTGACTTGCTTTTGGGAGAGTGAAAGAGTTGTAGAAAAACATGATTCTGCTTTTAAACTGTGCACACAAAATTTCATATGCTCTAAGACTCAAGATAGAAGCAGTAGTTGGGAAGGAGCCTGGGTCAGACCCACTTGCTGATCTGGCAGAGACTCCAAGAGAAGCAGCGGACAATTGGAGCTTACCCTGTAGACACACACTGGCAGCAACCATTTGGGGGATCTCATCCTATCATGAGGACACTGGTGCTGCCAAGCATCATATTGGAATTTTCTCTTTAGCTCATTAACGCCAGAACCCAGCCCTGCCTACCAGATGATCCTGGACCTAGCCCCATCCACCAATGAGCTGGCAGTAGCCCTGGATTTCCAGAGCCTTATAGCCAGTCACCAGACTGGATTCCACTAGCCTGCCACTATGTCAAAAGTTGCTCTAAGACCTGGTTCTACTCATCAGCAGACTGACACTAGCCCCTGGACCAAGCTTCAACCACCAGAATGTGGGCACCAACCCTGGCACCTCTTGGGCTCCAGCTCCACCCACCTGTCAGCCAACAAAATTGCTGGAACCCACAAACCACACAGCCAGAGATCCTAGGACATGGCTCCACCCACCAGTGACCCAGCAATAACTCCAGGACACTCTGGGCCCAGGTCCCACCATTGAAAAACCTATTCCAGGTGTGGGACCCTTAGGCCTTGCAACCAGAGATACCTGTACCCAGCTCTGCTCACCATTTGGCCAGCACTCACTCCAACCCTAGGTTCACCCACCAGCAGGCATGCACCATCTTGGTATGTTCTGGGCCCCAGACCTGCACACCAGCAGGTAGAAACCAATTCCAGGACACTTTGGGCCACTCAGCCAACCATCCCATGATCTAGCTCCACTCATGCAGCATCAGTCTAATACCAGCTCTAGGACTTGTTAGATCCTGCAGCCAGTTACCCTGGGACCCAGCTGTTAGAAAACCCATGTCAGAAAACAACCTTGCCCCCCAGTAGGCTGTCACTAGCTGTCACTAGGAACCTGACCCTGCAGCTGGTTACCCTGGGACCTAGCTCTGCACTTGAGTGGGCCAGTATTATCCCCAGGACACCCAGGGGCTCTGCACCCAAAATCACCTTGTGACTTTACCCCACACACCAGCAGGCTGGAACCAGAACCAGAACCCAGCCCCACTCACAAGTAACCAGCAGTCTCTGAGCAAAGCAATTAACTGGACCAGGAATCAGCCACACCTACCAGAGTGCCAATAGTAGTAAATCTGCTGCAACAGAAAGACCCACGCAGCCAACATAGGTGACACTCCTAGAGCGTACAGCTCTGGTGACCACTGGGGACATCACTGCTAGTCCTCATAAGACACTCCCTACATAGAGCCATTTCTCTAAGATCAGGAAATGCTACCAACCGCCCAAATACATAAATAAGAACAGCAGATCAGGCAAAATGAGGCGACAGAGAATTATGTTCCAAAAGAAGGAACAAAATAAAACCATAGAAGAAATGAGGAAAGCAGAGATAAGCAATCTACCTGGGAAAGGGTTTAATAGCCAAAATATACAAATAACTCTTACAACTCAACATCAGAAACACTAAACTACTCCATTAAAAAATGGGCAGAGGTTATGGATAGATATTTTTACAAAAAAGACATATAGATGGCCAACAAGGATATGATAATATATTCAGCATTAGTAATCATCAGTTAAATGCAACTCAAACCCACAATGTTATTTTACTTCACACTTGTCAGAATGGCTATTATCAAAAAGATAATGTGTTGGTGAGGATGTGAAAGAAGGGAAATCTTATGTACTTGGTGAGATTGTAAAGTGGTTCAGTTATGATGGAAAACAGTGTGGAGATTTTTTTCTAATTAAAGTAGAACTATCATATGCTCCATCAATTCCAGTACTGGGTATTTATTAGATGAAAACAAAAACACTAATTCAAAAAGATATGAATGCCCCTATATTCATTACAGCACTATTTATAATAGCCAAGATACAGAAGCAACTTAAGTGTCATCAATAAATGAATTAATAAAGAAGATATGAGACACACATATGTGTGTGTATGTGTTAGTCACTCAGTTGTGTCTGACTCTTTGCGACCCCATGGGCTACAGCCCCCCAGGCTCCTCTGTCCATGCAATTCTCTAGGCAAGAATACTGGAGTGGGTTGCCATTCCCTTCTCCAGGGGTCTTCCCAACCCAGGGATCGAACCTGATTTCCTGCATTTCAGGCAGATTCTTTACCATCTGAGCTACAAGGGAAGTCTATATATGCATATATACATACCCGATATTTTATTACCCAGCCATAAAAAAAATGACATCTTGCCATTTGCAACATCATGAATGGGTCTAGAGGTATTATGCTAGGTGAATTGTCAGACAAAGAAAGACAAATATCATGTTTGTATGTAGAATCTAAGAAAACAATTGGGAAAACACAGCTAAGCAGAAAAAATAATAGATACAGAGAACAAACAAGTGGTTACCAGAGGGGGGACAAGGGGGAAGAGGAAAGAAATAGGTAAGGGAGATTAAGAGGTACAAACTTTCAATTAGAAAACAAATGAGTCACATGTATGAAATTTACAGTGTGGGGAATATAGCCAATAATTATGTAATATCTGTGTATGTGACAGATGGTAACTAGACTTATCACGGTGATCATTTTGAAATGTATAGAAATATCAAATCATTATGTTGTGTACCAGGAACTACATAGTGTTGTAGGTCAATTATATTTCAACAACAAACACATAAACTCATAGGAAGCACATCATATTTGTGGTTATTAGTGGCATGGACTGGAGGAAGGGGAATTGAATGAAGATGGTTAAAAGTTGCAAACTTCCAGTTATGAGATAAATAAGTGCTTGAGATGTAGTGTACAACATAATAAATATAACAACTCTGCTGTATGTTATATATGAAAGTTAAGAGAGTAAATACTAAGAGTTCTCATTACTTTCTTTATTTTTGTGTCTATGTGACATGATGGATGTTCACTAAACTTTGTATGGTGTTCATGATGTATGTAAGCCAAATCTTTATGTTGTACACCTTAAACTTACATCAAACTGTATGTCAATTATATCTTAATGTAACTGAAAGAAAAATAGAAAAAAATATTAAAGAGAAACATTAAAAAGTACACAATGAAATGTGAAAAATTGATAACAAAATTATAATTGTTTAAAGATTTTATTGTGAATAATGAAAATAGAAAAATATTTGAATACATCTAAAATGTGTGTAGGTTCATGGTTATAATTGTATTTGGGTATATTTTAGAGAGGGCTTCCCAGGTAAGTGATGATACTTTCTTTCTCAAAGTTAATCACTAAGGATTCAGGATTTAAGTTTTTTAAGATATAAAAGTGTCTGTTGTAAGTCTTTAGATTTCCCTCATAGTAAAATAAACAGACAAGGGCTGCTATTATTTCCTATTAATATATGTAACATATATCAGAGGTTGTACATATCTGGACTGTATTTAAATATTCCATCATATGCTCAGTTCTTATATTTCACCAAATCATCTAAGCCAGATTCTGTGCCAAATACCAACATCCTGTCTGCATCATGTTCTCCAATATCAAATATAAAAAAAAAAATTTTGCATTATTTTAAAGAAACATAGTCATCAAGAATCATGTTATCATTTCTTATTGGGGGGGAGAGAAGGCACTTGATTCTTCTCTTGTCTCCAACTTCTAGTATTGCATGATAAATTTGGTAAACAAAGCATTAAAGAACAAGCTGTTATATGTAGGTTAGCATAAGAATCAATAATTAATCCTGTTGAAGACTGTTGTGAATCACTAGCCACCTCTTTGACATTTGTTGTCTGTGTGTTCTAAGTTGCTTATAGTCATGGTTGACTCTTTGCCGCGCTACAGGCTGCAGCCCACAGGGCTCCTCTGTCTATTAGATTCTCCAGGCAAGAATAATGGAGTGGGTAGCCAGTCCCTTCCCCAGGGCATCTTCCCAACCCAGGGATCAAATTGGTATCCCTTCAGCCTCCTGCATTGACAGGCAGATTCTTTACCACTATGCCACCTGTATATTTGTTATTGCTTGGTAAACTTTTGGTTTTGATGGGTGGGAGGGATGACTGCTCACTGAAGGATTTACAAACTGATATATTATCATTTTTCTAGTATAGTATGCAATATGGCTTTTATACTCTCTTATTTCACACTTTCAGTAAGTTTTCTTACCATGGTGTCTTCTATTAAGTCAATACACATAGTTCTTATTCACTAGTTTAATCTCATCATGTCAACTCATCACTGTATAGCCCATTGTAGGGTTCAAGATTTATAGCATATAAAAGTGGTAATATTGTATCAATGGAGAAATGAAACCAAACAATCAACCAGTTATTTTATCATTTAGGGCCAAATTGTCTTATGGCAAATTAATTGAGTAGAGAAACTGCTGCGGCAAAGATTTTTATGGTGAAAATACCTAGAACCAGCTGGGAAGTAGGCTTTTCTGAAGTTTCTTATTTTTCTTTTTCAAATTTTGGCATATGTGATGTTGTGGGTTTGCCAGGTGGTACTAGCGGTAAAGAACCTGCCTGCCAGTGCAGAAGACACAAGAGATGTAGATTCGATCCCTGGGAAGATCCCTTGGAGTAGGAAATGGCAACCCACTCCACTATTCTTACCTGGAGAATCACATGGACAGAGGAGCTTGGCAGGCTACAGTCCCTAGGGCTGTAAAGAGTTGGACAAGACTGAAACAAAGCAATCTAGCAATACTTGATCTTTATTAGTCCCTGGCATGAAGCTTCTGAGAACCCTTGGAATATTCTGAGTGATAGAGGTGTTAGAAGCATCTTTTGTTGTATATAACAAGCCCCTTTCAAAACTTATCTGAGTTTATGGTAATGAGATGATTGGTAGCTGGAATCCCCTAGATAGTTTCAGAATGGTAGGCTCGTTGCCATAAGAACCAACCAGGGGACTAGGGGGTTAGAACTTCCAGCCCCCTCTCCTGTGCCCACTTCCAGCCCCACCTCCAGGGTAGGAAGAATGGCTGTGGCTTAAGTTAATTACTCCAAGAGTCAGTTTATTCAAAATAATGATTACATTAATATCTATGCATGCATATGGATATTGTCTGTGTGATGGGGATAAAGAATAACCTGAACTTCTTATCTTTGGGATGTTGAAGGAGTAAAATACAATATTATTTGTAAAAGTAATGCTGAATGATAGATTACTATAGAGAATATCATGGCATTGTGAAAAGATTAAACGTCTGGCAAAACTCAGTTAGCATCCTGTCTCTCTTTTAACTAGGTATGTGGTAATCTCAGTTCTCCATTTAAAAAATGAGAGAGCCACACTAGACTGTGGTTTTCTAAGACAATACTTGTCAAGATTTAGTGTAAATCAGAATTCTTAGGGATGCTTGTTAAAATATAGAAGCCTTATTCAATATCTCTGAAGTGGAGCCCTGTCTGCATTTTTAGCATATATCTCAGGAGGTTTTGAGAAACACTGCTTTAAAAGCCTTTTCAAATTTGAGGTCATATTGTCACCTTTTTAAGTACTTACTTGGATCAACATTTTATATTCAATGTTCTGGAAAACACCAACTTTGTTGGTAGTTATTAGACTATCATAGGATGTACTTTAGGAAATTCTGACTCAGATTTTTCACAAATTCATATTAGCTTGGATTTGTAATAATAGTGCACACTAATAATTGCTCTCAATTGATTTTTTAGGTTACCTATTACATCCTCTCCCCTTAATAAAACATATTTAATCATGAGACTTTTTCCTGCCAGTGTCAAAAATCATATACTGGTTAGCATAGCAGGATCTCCTAAAATCTGATAGAGCAGAAGTCACCTAAAGAATTTTCATAAGAACATTAAAATATTGAAATTATAACTCTTGTGTGATTCCATAGTAATTGTGATATCAGACATGAAATTTCATCAGTATGTGCAAAATAGAAATCATACTTGAAATATTATCAAGTTTTACTTGATAAAAACAATATTATTTCTCAAAATAAGAAAAAAAAGAATGATGATGGAACATTTTTCCCATCATTTTTTAAATTAATTAATTAATATATTTTACTTTACAACATTGTATTGGTTTTGCCATACATTGATTCAAATCCACAATGGGTGTACATGTGCTCCCCATCCTGAACCCCCCTCCCACCTCCCTCCCCATCCCATCTCTCTGGGTCATCCCAGTGCACCAGCCTCGAGCATCCTGTATCATGCATCAAAACTGGACAGGCGATTCGCTTCATATATAATATACAGGTTTCAATGTCATTCTCCCATATCATCACACCCTCGCCCTCTCCCAGAGAGTCTGAAAGACTGTTCAACACATCTGTGTCATTTTGCTGTCTCGCATACAGGGTTATCATTACCATCTTTCTAAATTCCATATATATGTGTTAGTTTACTGTCTTGATTTTTTTTCTTTTTTTCTGGCTTACTTCACTCTGTATAATAGGTTCCAGTTTCATCTACCTCATTAGAACTGATTCAAATATATTCTTTTTAATGGCTGAGTAATATTCCATTGTGTATACGTACCACAGCTTTCTTATCCATTCATCTGCTGATGGACATCTAGGTTGTTTCCATGTCCTGGTTATTATAAACAGTGCTGTGATGAACATTGGAGCACACGTGTCTCTTTCAATTCTGGTTTCCTCAGTGTGTATACCCAGCAGAGAGATTGCTGGGTCATATGGCAGTTCAATTTCCAGTTTTTTAAGAAATCTCCACACTGTTCGCCATAGTGGCTGTACTAGTTTGCATTCCCACCAACAGTGTAAGAGGGTTCCCTTTTCTCCACACCCTCTCCAGCATTTATTGCTTGTAGACTTTTGGATAGCAGCCATTCTGACTGGTGTGAAATGGTCCCTCTTTGTGGTTTGATTTGCATTTCTCTGATAATGAGTGATGTTGAGCATCTTTTCATGTGTTTCTTAGCCATCTGTATGTCTTCTTTGGAGAAATGTCTGTTTAGTTCTTTGGCCCTCTTTTTGACTGGGTCTTTTATTTTTCTGAAATTGAGCTGCAGGAGTTGCTTGTATATTTTTGAGATTAATCCTTTGTCCATTGCTTCATTTGCTATTATTTTCTCCCATTCTGATGGCTGTCTCTTCACCTCGCTTATAGTTTCCTTTGTTGTGCAGAAGCTTTTAATTTTAATTAGGTCCCATTTGTTTATTTTTGCTTTTATTTCCAATATTCTGGGAGGTGGGTCATAGAGGATTCTGCTGTGGTTTATGTCAGAGAGTGTTTTGCCTATGTTTACCTCTAGGAGTTTTATAGTTTCTGGTCTTACATTTAGATCTTTTGATCTAAAAGGATCTAAATGGATCTAAATGGAGCATTTAGATACATTTTGAGTTTGTTTTTGTGTATGGTGTTAAACAGTGTTCTAGTTTCATTCTTTTACAAGCAGTTGACCAGTTTTCTCAGAACCACTTGTTAAAGAGATTGTCTTATCGCCATTGTATATTCTTCCCTCCTTTGTCAAAGATAAGGTGTCCATAGGTGTGTGGATTTATCTCTGGGCTTTCAATTTTGTTCCATTGATCTATATTCCTGTCTGTGCAAGTACCATACTGTCTTGGTGACTGTAGCCTTGTAGTATACTCTGAAGGCAGGCAGGTTGATTCCTTCAGTTCCATTTTTCTTTCTTAAGATTGCTTTGGCTATTCGAGGTTTTTTGTATTTCCATACAAATTGTGAAATTATTTGTTCTAGTTCTCTGAAAAATACCATTGGTAGCTTGATAGGGATTGCATTGAATCTATAAATTGCTTTGGGTATCAATACACTTTGGAATCAATACACTATATTGATTCTTCTGATCCATGAACACGGTATATTTCTCCATCTATTTGTATCCTCTTTGATTTCTTTCACCAGTGTTTTATAGTTTTATATATATAGGTCTTTTGTTTCTTTAGGTAGATATATTCCTAAGTATTTTATTCTTTTCTTTGCAATGGTGAATGGAATTGTCTCCTTAATTTCTCTTTCTGTTTTCTCATTGTTAGTGTATAAGAATGCAAGGGATTTCTGTGTGTTAATTTTATATCCTGCAACTTTACTATATTCATTGATTAGCTCTAGTAATTTTCTAGTGGAGTCTTTAGGGTTTTCTATGTAAAGGATCATGTCATCTGCAAACAGTGAGAGTTTTACTTCTTCTTTTCCAATCTGATTCCTTGCATTTCTTTTTCTGCTCTGATTGCTGTGGTCAAAACTTGCAAAACTATATTGAATAGGAGGAACATTTCTTGAAACCCTCTGCTGTCTATGGGAAAACAGTAAGACTTGGAAGAACAGAATAAAAGCATTTAAAATTCAAAATATCGTCCAAAATATCAGGGTGATTTGTTACTCTTATTGAAAAAAATCTTATACCACACCCTGAATATCTATATTGAAAAATGGGTAGCATATACTTTCTGTCTTAAAGTTATGGGTGATTGCTCTAAAATAGAAGGTATACAGCACTGAAACTGACTACCGGCATATACAATTGAACCAGTAAGATAGAGATTGTAATATTTAAAATGTCTGATTTTAAGAAGTGCTAATGGGGGCTTCCCAGGTGGCACTAGTGTTAGATAATCCGCCTGGCAAATGCAGGATATTTAAGAGACATGGGTTAGATTCCTGGGTTGGAAAGATCCCCTGGAAAAGGAAATGGCAACATGCTCGAGTATTCTTGCCTGGGAAATCTCATGGACAGAGGAGCCTGGCGGGCTATAGTCCGTGCCTGTATACATGCTAAGCCACTTCATTCATGTCTGACTCTTTGTGACCCTATGGACTATAGCCCTCCAGTTTCCTCTGATCATGGGATTCTCCAGGCAAGAATACTGGAGTGGGTTGCCATGCCCTCCTCCAGTGGGTCTTCCTGACCCAGGGATTGAACCCACGTCTCTTATGTCTCCTGCATTGGCAGGTGGGCTCTTGACCACTGGTGCCACCTGGGGAGCCCTAGCACCACCAGCGTGCATGCAGTGGCATCCCCAAAGAATTTTTGATTCAAAGTTACAAGACATTTTCCATCAAGAATTTTAACCATTATTTCAATTTACACTACTGTAAAAATTCTTTCCTATTTCAGAAGTTTGAATGATATCAAAAGGGACACATTTCAAGTCTAAATTTCAAGGAACTCCATATTTCTCAAACCTCTCTTTTTCTCTTTTTGGCCCACTATGTTATAATTCCAAAGAACCCTATCACGTATAGTCACTTGTACAGTTCTACATCTAAATCTGAAATCCAGAAAATGATTCCCTTCCAGTAAACATGCTAATAATGCATGTTTACTATTGGTGTTTATATATATTTAATTTTTTATTGAATTGTATGAAGAAGTACACATATAAGAACTCAATCAATTATTAAAAAGTTAATACATTTATATGGCCACTGCCCAGATTAGGAAATAGAGCATTGCCAGCACATCAGTGTCATTCTTCATTCAGTACCTCCCAGTTACTACCTCCACCCTTTTTCCAAAGCAACCACCATTCTTACTTCTAACCCCATAGATTATGTTTTTCTGAATCATATGCTGTGGTTTGTTTTTCACTAAACATTATGTCTGAAATATTCATCCATATAATTGTATGTAGTTATTATTTATTCATTTTCATTGTTATTATAAACCATTATATGACTACATAACAATTTATTTATCTAGTTACACGCTTATAGACATTTGGTTTGATCCCACATGGAATAAAACTAGAAATAAATAACAAAAGGAAATTGGGAAATGCATGGAAATTAAACAACACACTCTTAATCACTGAGTCAAGGAAGAAATCAAAAGAGAAATTAGAAAACTTCTCAAGACAAAAATGAAAATACAACACATAAAAACTTACTGGATATAGCAAAATCAGTTCTTAAATGGGCATGTGTATTAATAAATGCCTGTATTAAATAAGGAAGAAAGATATCAAATAAGCTAACATGTGGTTCAAGGAACTAGAAAAAGGAGAACAAACTAAACCTAAAGTCAAGAGAAATAAAAGAAGTAATAAAGATTAGAGCAGAAATAAATGAAATAAGTAATAGAAATATTCTTAAACAATTTGACAAAATTGAGTTGGCTTATTGAAAAGATAAACAAAATTGACAAACTTTTAGTTGAACCAAAAGTAAAAAAGAGAAGACTCAAAGAAAACAGGGAAATGAGGGAGATATTACAGCTAATCCCATACAAATAAAAATGATCATCAGAAATGAGTATTAACAATTATACGTGAAAATATTTGACAATGTAGAAGAAATGGATATATCTGTAGACACATATGACCTACTAAGAGTGAATCAAGAAGAAACAAGAAGCCCGATGTCACAGGCAACAAAAGAAAAAATATTAATAGACAAATTGAATTCATGAAAATTAAAAGTATTTTTAAAAATGTATTTATTTATTTTAATTGGAGGCTAATTACTTTACAATATTGAAGTGGTTTTTGGCATACATTGACATGAATCAGCCATAGGAGTACATGTGTCCCCCATCCTGAGCCTCCCTTCCTCCCCATCCCATCCCTCAGGGTTGTCCCAGTGCCATGGCTTTGAGTGCCCTGTTTAATGCATTGAACTTGGAGTGATGATCTATTTCACATATGGTAATATACATGTCTCAATGCTAGTCTCTCAAATCATCCCACCCTTGCCTTCTCCCACAGAGTCCAAAAGTCTGTTCTTTATATCTGTGTCTCTTTTGCTGTCTCACATATAGGGTCATTGTTACCATCTTTCTAAATTCCAAATATATGTGTTAATATACTGTATTGGTGCTTTTCTTTCTGACTTACTTCACTCTGTAGAATTTAGCATCAAAATACTATCAATACCCCAGGCTATCTCCTCTTGAGGCTGAGACCACCCTGTTTGAGTCTGCTTTAACTGTAATAAAAAGCCTGGTGACCTTTAAATAAAAATACTATCAACAGAGTAAAAGAATAACCCATAGAATAGAGGAGGATATTTGAAAATTATGAATCTGATAAGGGATTGATATCCAGAATATAGAAAGAATACCAAAAAATCAACAATAAAAATAGAAATGACCTAATTTAAATATTAGTGTACTTAAATAGATAGTTGTCTGAAGAAGATACACAAACGTCCAATAAACACATGAAAATATGCTCAACATCACTAATCACTAGGGAAATGCAAATCAAAACTACACTGAGATATCACTTCAGTCCCACTAGGATGGATATTATGAAAAAAACAGAAAATAAGAAGGTTGGTGAGGATGTGGAAAAATTGGAATCCTTGTGCACTATAGGAGTGTGAAGTTGTACATCCACTATGGAATACAATGTGACAAACTCTCCAAAATTAATAATAGAACTACTATATGATCTAGAAATTTCACTTTTGGATATATATACAAAAAAATTGAAAGCAGGAGTATATTTGTAGAGTATATTTGTATACCCATGTTGATAGCAACCTTGTTTATTATAATAGCTTAAATGTGGAAGCCTCTCAAGTGTCCATTGATAAATAAATGGATAAGCAAAAGGTGATATATACATACATACAATGGACTATTACTCACCCTTAAAAAGAAGAAAATTCTGACATATACTACAATGGGGATCATTCTTGAGGACATTATATTAAATGAAATAAGCCATTCACAAAAAGACAAATGCTATATAATTTCACTTACTTAAGGTAATTGGAGTAGCCAAAATCATAGACATGGAAAGCAGAATGGTAGTCCTTAGAGACTAGGGAGAGAGGAGAATGGGGAGTTATTGTTTAATGAGTTTGGAATTTCAATTTTACAAGATGAAAAGAAATAGAGATGGATGATGGTGATGTTGCAATTTATAAAATGTATTTAGTGCCACTGAACTGTACAGATAAAAATGGTTAAAAATTTTTTTAAAGTAAAGTAAAAATATACAAGTGTGGAGGTTATATTTGTGATTCATATAATTGCATATTTATGATTCATGGAGTTGGTGATGAATAGGGAGGCCTGGCATGCTGCAGTTCATTGGGTCAGAAAGGGTCGGAGACGACTCGAGTGAGTGAATTGAACTGAACTGATACACAATGAATACTTCTATCTGAATTCAAAGGAAGGATAACAAAGAAATTTGTTATACAATTGCTGTATGATTTATAGCTATTTATAATAAACCAGGATTTTTAATTTTTCCCAAAATCTGAACTAAGTATATTTGTATTTTAAAATGTAACACAAAATATTACAATAAAACCACTTGAACTCCTAAATTGAAATACCATTTCTTCTCATTGGTGATGGTGCATAGCATTTACATGGCACTATAGAGAAAATGGTTTTTTCAAATATTTGCAGCAAAAGTTTTATATATTTGATTTAAAATGTACTAAAAATTAGTCTATCTTAGAAAAACATCCAATGAATTTTTCACTTCTTCCACAGCATTTAGCAAGTGTACATAGTGTTGCTGAGCAATATTCTCTCTAACTGTTTTAACTTATCAGTGGAGGATCATGTTTTGTAATACATTAAAAAAAAAACTAAGAATGCAAAAACAGAGTTATTTAGTACCATAGTGAAACTTGCAACAAAGTGAAATTGACATACTTAATCATATGCAAAGTTATCAAAATTGCTTTCCCCTGATCAAATCACTTATTTCTAAAGTTGAGTATATTGTTGGACAACACTAATTATTTGAAGGTACTTTGTCAAATTGTGCTTTAGAGTTTCCATTGTAACTTTCATCTAACCATCCATATCTACATTCTATACTTACATAGACTCTGAGTCACTTAACTTTCCTCATAGCAGTTATCAAATACCTGAAGATATCTATCTTTGCCTTATCTCACCATCATGTTTTTCCTGTTCCAGGCAAAGCAACTCCGTTTCTCTTAATTGTTCATCATAGGATATTTTTTAAGCTCCTAAAACTGTTGATTAAATTCCTATGAATATTTTAATGGTATTTTTCTCTCCCCAAAGATATATAATCTATTCATATCCTATATGTGGTATGGAACTTAGAAATAGTGATGTGATTATTTTATTCCTTGATCTATATAATCTGTTTATTTGCATCTTCTGCTTGAATTATATTTTTTCCAAACAAAAATTTTTGAAGCATTATTTAACACAGTAAGATGTACCCATCTTAAGAGTTCATTTCTATGTGTTTTGACAATTTACAGACAGAGGAACCTGGTGGGCTACAGTCCATGGGGTCACAAAGAGTCAGGTACAGCTGAGCAACTAAGCACAAACACACATAAAGCATTATGCTTGTTAGGGACTGAATGTTTGTGTCCCCTTAAAATTCGTAGGTTGAATCCCTAACCTCCATTGTGACTGTATCTGGAGACAAGGCTTCTAAGTAATTAAGTTTATATAAGGTAATAAGGGTGGGGCCTTAACCAATAGGATTAATGTCCTCATAAGAAGAGATTTCAGAGAGCTGTCTCTCTGTGTCTGCATGCATGCTCTGAGGAAAGTTCAAGTGAGGACACAGCATTATAAATCAACTACATACTTCAGTAAAAATTTTTTAATTTAAAAAAGAGTTGTAAATATACTTGAAGTGAAAGTGTTAGTCGCTCCGTCGTGTCTGACTCTTTGCAACCCCATGGATTGTAGTCCTCCAGGTTCCTCTGTCTATGGGATTCTCCAAAGACAAGGGGTAGCCATTCCTTTCTCCAAGGAATTCTCCTGACCCAGGGATTAAACCCAGGTCTCCCACATTGCAGGCAGGTTCTTTACTGTCTGAGCCACCAAGAAAGCTATTAATTCATCCATATTTTTGTGTGTCTCAGTAGTACATTCCTTTGTTGGTTATGAGTAATATTCCATTTATGGAAATACCACAATTGTCTGTATCCATTTACCTGTTGATGAATATTTGGGTTATTTCCAAATTTGGGGTTATTATATATAAAACTGTTATCAACATTAATGTGCAAGTCTTGACTTTACTTTGTTTTTATTTCCCTGGGGCTAATAGCTAATAACAGAACTGGTGGGTCATATAGAAAGTGGAAAGGTATGCACAAAAAATTGCCAAAATGGAAGCATCATTTTACACTCCCATCAGGAGTAGGAGAACAGAAAATTTTCCACATAGTCATGAATACTTGATTTTGCAGTCTTTTAATTTTATAAATTTTATTTAGCATACAATGATAATATATTGCAATTTTAATTTGCATTGCTCTGATGACTGATACTGAACATTTAAAAATTTGCATATCTGTGAGATTTTATCTTTTTTGTGCAGCATCTGCTCAAATCATTTGCTTGTTTTTAATGGGAGTTGTCTTTTATCTATTTATTATTATATTGCAAACATTATTTTTATACTCCTGATACGAGTCCTTTATCTGATATACACATTTTGAGTATTTTCCTAAGTTTTGACTTGTTTATTTTTCCAAATTGTGTCTTTCTAAAATCAGACATTTTGAATTCTGTTCAAATTCAATTTTCTATTTTCTTTTCATAGTTTGTGACATTTGTGCCCTGTTTAGTAAAACTCTGCCTGACTTAGGGTCACAAAAACATTCTCATTTATTCTAAGTGTTTTATAAATATACTTACACATGTAGGGAGGGTTATCATCCATTTCAAATTCCTTTTTGAATATATGAAATCATCATGATCAAAGTTCATTTTTTTTTCCACATGGGCATCCAGTTGTTCTAACAAAAGTTTTTGAAAGCTTATGTTTTTCCCATTGAATTACTTTGGCATCTTTGTTGAAAATCAACTGGAGCATAAATATGAAGGTTTATTTCTTGTCAATTTATTCTTTTCAAATTATATGTCTATGTTTCATCAATATTTCACTCTTTCAATTTTTGTAGGAAAATATAATATGAAGCAGGTAGCACAATTCCTCCACTTTTCCCCTTTGTTTTGAGAATAATTTGCATTTCCATATAAATTTAGAATCAACTTGTCAGTCTCTATGAAGATTGCTGGAATATTGATTAGAAATGCATTGAATCTGCGTATGAATTTAGGGAGAATTGACATTGCAACTTTGAGTTTCCAATCCATGAGCATGGTATATCTCTACATTTGTATAGGTTTTCTCTCATTATCTTAGCAATATCTTAGTTTTCAGTGTACCAATGATCTTGAATCTGCACATTTTTTTGTTAAATTGAAGCACCCTTCTGGGTTTTCATTATTATTTATTAATATGGAAAACTGTGTCATTCAATCTTCAAATATTAATGAAACTTTCATCTCTAGGATAAATCCAGTTTGAGCATGTACTGCCTATTTAATATTATTTTCTGTATTTGATTTGCTAATATTTTGTTAATGATTTTTAAGTCTGTGCTCAAGAAGAATATTGGTCTATAGTTTTCTTTTTCTTCCCCCTTTTTCAGCTGTGCCGTGCAGCTTGTGGTGTCTTAGATCCCTGACCAAAGATTGAACCTGGGGCCACAGCAGTGAAAGTGTTGAGTCCTAAACACTGGACCACCAGGGAAGTCCCTGTAGTTTTCTTTTCTTTTAATGTTCTTCTCTGGCTTTGGTATAAAGGTAATATTGAGCTCCTAGAATGAGTTGAAAACTGTTCTCGCATCCCTTACTTCCTGTGAAAAAATGATAGGCTTGGCATTATTTCTTCCTTCAGCTCAGTTCAGTTCAGTCGCTCAGTTGTGTCTGACTCTTTGGGACCCTATGGATTACAGCACACCGGGCTTCCTTCTCCATCACCAACTCCTAGAGTTTACTCAAATTCGTGTCCATCAAGTCAGTGATACCATCTCATCCTCTGTCATCCCTTTCTCCTCCTGCCTTCAATATTTCTGAACATCGGGGTCTTTTCAAATGAGTCAGTTCTTCTCATCAACTAGCCAAAGTATTGGACTTTCAGCTTCAGGATCAGTCCTTTCAATGAATATTCAGGACTGATTTCCTTTAGGATGGACTGGTTGGATCTCCTTACACTCCAAGGGACTTTCAAGAGTATTCTCCAACACCATAGTTCAAAAGCATCAATTCTTCAGCACTCAGCTTTCTTTATAGTCCAACTCTTATATTCATACATGACTACTGGAAAAACCATAGCTTTGACTAGATGGAGCTTTGTTGGCAAAATAATGCTCTGCTTTTTAATATGCTGCCTAGGTTGATCATAGCTTTTCTTCCAAGGAGCAAGCCTCTTTTAATTTCATGGCTGCAGTCACGAGATGCAGTGATTTTGGAGCCCCCAAAATAAAGTCTTTCACTGTTTCTGTTGTTTCCCCATCTATTTGCTGTGTGATAGGACCAGATGCCACGATCTTAGTTTTTTGAATGTTGAGTTTTAAGCCAACTTTTTCACTCTCCTCTTTCACTTTCTTCAAGAGGCTCTTTAGTTCTTCTTTGCTTTCTGCCATATGGGTGGTGTCATTGGCATATCTGAGGTTATTGATATTTCTCTCAGCAATCTTGATTCCAGCTTTTGCTTCATCTAGCCCAGGATTTTGCATGATGTACTCTTCGTATAAGTTAAATAATCAAGGTGACAATATGCGGCCTTGATGTACTCCTTTCCTGATATGGAACCAGTCTCTTGTTCCATGTCCAGTTCTAACTGTTGCTTATTGACCTGCATACAGATTTCTCAGGAGGCAGGGCAGGTGGCCTGGTATTCCCATCTGTTTAAAAATTGTCAACAGCTTGTTGTGATCCACACAGTCAAAGGCCTTGGCATAGTCAATAAAGCAGAAGTAGATGTTTTGCCGGAATTCTTGCTTTTTTGATGATCCAGAGGATGTTGGCAATTTGATCTCTGATTCCTCTACCTTTTCTCAATCCAGTTTGAACATCTGGAAGTTCATGGTTCACGTACTGGTGAAGCCTGTTTTGGAGAATTTTGAGCATTGCTTTGGTAGCGTGTGAGTTGAGTGTGATCGTGCAGTAGTTCGAACATTCATTCGCATTGCCTTTTTTGGGGTTGGAATGAAAACTGACCTTTCCCAGTTTTCATTTCTTCCTTAAGTATTTTAAATAATTTACCTGTGAAGCAACTTGGTTATGGAGTTTTGTTTGTAAGAATGTTGTAAATTATGAATTCAGTTTCATTGATAGGTATGACTATCCAAATCTTATAATTTTTATATCTGTTTTGGTGATTTAAGTGATTTCTAGAAGTGTGTTTATTTCATCTATGTTGTCAAATTTATTGTTATAAATTTTAATACTCTCATCATTATTTTAAATTCCATGTGATTGATAAAGGTACTCTTTTATCTCTCATATTTCTAATTTGTTTTCTTTCATTGACTAGAGGTTTTCATTGCCTAGAAGTTTTCTTTCAATTAACTAGAGGTTTATCAGTTTATTCATATTTTCAAAGAACCCATGTTTGTTTTCATTAAATTTTCTCTATTGTTTTTCTGTTTTCTAATTCACTGATTGAATTCTTAAATTTATTTCCCTTCTGTTTACTCTGGTTTAACTTGCTGTTTTATTTCTTTATTTTTAGCTTCACGAGCTGGCAGTTTAGACAGCTGATTTTAGACTTTTGAGAAAAAGCATTTAATGCTATAAATTTCTTGCTAAGTATTGTGCTATCTGCATTCTACAAATTCTGATATGTTGTGATTTCATTTTCATTCAACTCAAAGCTTTTTCTAATTTCCCTTGTAAATTTTTCTTTAGCCTATGATTTATTTCAAAGTATGTTTTTTAGTTTATAAACATTTCAAATATTTTCAGATATCTTTTTAGTATTAATTTCTAATTTGATATTTCTGTTTTCAGCAAACATATAATATGAATTTAGATTTATTGAGAGTTGCTGGTTTAGCATATGGTCTGTTTTAAAAATTTTTTATTGAAGTATAGTTGATATATAATAAGTTAAAGGTGTATAGTAAGGTGGTTTACAGTTTTTAGTATTTATGCTTCATTTTTAGTTATTATAAAATATTTGCTATATTCCCCACATAGTACAATATATCCTTATTTTATACCTAATAATCATGGTCATTTATCTTTTTTAAAACTATTTGCACAATCATGAAATCTATACGTAACAATCGTTTTCACAAAGATGACCTAAAAAGTCTCATCAAATTCCTTTTGAAGAAATTTACTTTGAGCAACCAATCAGAAAAAAAAAAATCTGACAGATTTTAGTGTACCAGTATTTGCTTCTAGGGGTCTCCATTTATTTTTCTAAGTGGTCATGAATCCTCATATTAATAATATAGAATAGTGCTGAAGATTGAGGTCAGTCTCTCCAGGCATTCTTAAATTTTTGATAAAGTGACATGCTGAGTCTGGAATCATCATTCCCATTTTTCTGCAGGTCTTCAACAGTCACTGATGGAGGTTTATTCAACCTTTGCAATTTATGTAAATATTTAAAAAATACCAGGCAGATTTATATTCATTTTGACCTTTAAGGAGAGCCACCCTCAACAAAGGAGGCTGAATGCAAAGGTGGGCAGTGTGTTTTTCTGGTTCTAAGAGAGGTTCCCAATCATCCCCAAATTATCTTCTTTTTTCAAACTATGATTCCTTTGGAGAGTTTGGCATATACTTCTCTCCTTGTTACAGATGGGAACACAGTCCTACTGTTACTTATGGGAATTTATCTATCTCTCAGGTATGTTGGAACAGAAAGAAAGACTTAACAAGTGTCTTTCTTTGCCACTGAACAAGGGTGATCACTTCTAAATGCCCTGTTGAAAGGAAAAGACCTGGGTTTAAGTGATAATTGTGACACTCCTAGTTGGCAAATCTCAATTACATTACCTTCTCCACAGTTTGGTTTTCTTTTCCGTGAATGCAGGATAACATTACTTACTTATTTTATAGGGATATTGGGAGAATTAAAGGTTCTTTATATAGAATGCTTCGCATATACTAGATGTTCAGTAATAGTAGCTCCTATCAGTATTATCACCATCTATTGACTTTTAGAAGAAATGGAGTAGCCATCATAGTCAACAAAAGAGTCCAAAATGCAGTACTTGGATGCAGTCTCAAAAATGACAGAATGATCTCTGTTCATTTCCAAGGCAAACCATTCAATATCACAGTAATCCAAGCCTATGCCCCAACCAGTAACGCTGAAGAAGCTGAAGTTGAATGGTTCTATGAAGATCTACAAGATTTTCTAGAAATAACACCCACAAAAGAGGTCCTTTTCATTATAGGGGCCTGGAATGCAAAAGTAGGAAGTCAAGAAACACCTGGAGTAACAGGCAAACTTGGTCTTGGAGTACAGAATGAAGCAGGGCAAAGGCTAATAGAGTTTTGCCAAAAGAACGCACTGGTCATAGCAAACACCCTGTTCCAACAACACAAGAAAAGACTCTACATATGGACATCACCAGATGGTCAACACCGAAATCATATTGATTATATTCTTTGCAGCCAAAGATGGAGAAGTTCTATACAGTCAGAAAAAAACAAGGCTGGGAGCTGACTGTGACTCAGATCATGAACTCCTTATTGCCAAATTCAGGCTAAAATTGAAGAAAGTAGGGAAAACCATTAGACCATTCAGGTATCACCTAAATCAAATAACTAATGATTATATAGTGGAAGTGAGAAATACATTCAAGGGACTAGATCTAGTAGACAGAGTGCCTGATGAACTAGGAGAGAGGTTCATGACATTGTACAGGAGACAGGGATTAAGACCATCCCCAAGAAAAAGAAATGCAAAAAGGCAAAATGGTTGTCTGAGGAGGCCTTACAAATAGCTGTGAAAAGAAGAGAAGTGATAAGCAAAGGAGAAAAGGAAAGATACACCCATTTGAATGCAGAGTTCCAAAGAATAGCAAGGAGAGATAAGAAAGCCTTCCTCAGTGATCAATACAAAGAAATAGAGGAAAACAACAGAATAGGAAAGACTAAAGGATATTAAGAAGAGGTGGCAAGAGTACACAGAAGAACTATACAAAAAAGATCTTCACGACCCAGATAATCACGATTGTGTGATCACTCACCTAGAGCCAGACATCCTGGAATGTGAAGTCAAATGGGCCATAGGAAGCATCACTATGAACAAAGCTAGTGGAGGTGATGGAATTCCAGTTGAGCTATTTCAAATCATAAAAGATGATGCTGAGAAAGTGCTGCACTCAATATGTCAGCAAATTTGGAAAACTCAGCAGTGGCCACAGGACTGGAAATGGTCAGTTTTCATTCCAATCCCAAAGAAAGGCAATGCCAAAGAATTCTCAAACAACCACATAATTGCACTCATCTCACACTCTAGTAAGGTAATGCTCAAAACTCTCTAAGCCAGTTGTCACCAATATGTGAACTGTGAACTTCCAGATGTTCAAGTTGGTTTTAAAAATGGCAGAGGAACCAGAGGTCAGCTTGCCAACATCCACTGGATCATCAAAAAAGCAAGAGAGTTCCAGATAAACATCTATTTCTGCCTTATTGACTATGCCAAACCTTTGACAGTATGGATCACAAAAAACTGTGGAAAATTCTGAAAGAGATGGCAATACCAGACCACCTGACTTGCATCTTGAGAAATCCGAATGCAGGTCAGGAAGCAACAGTTAGAACTGGACATGGAACAACAGACTGGTTCCAAATAGGAAAAGGATTATGTCAAGGCTATATATTGTCACCCTGCTTATTTAACTTATATGCAGAGTACATTATGAGAAACACTGGGTTGGAGAAAGCACAAGATGGAATCTAGATTGCTGGGAGAAACATCAATAACCTCAGATATGCAGATGACACCACCCTTATGGCAGAAAGTGAGAAGAACTAAAGAACCGCTTGATGAAAATGATAGAGTGAAAAGGTTGACTTGTTATAGCCACGCTTTCTGGGAAACAGACTCACTCAGAAGGACAATGCAGATAGTGGAGTGCAGTTTATTACACCGGTGGGCCCAAGGCAGCGTCACCTCTTAGCCAAGGACCCTGTCCAGCATTTGTGAAAATCTTTTATACCCCATGTGTACGTGTCCAAACCCACCACCTCAATTCCCTTGAGACTTACATAAACAAAGGCAGGGTAAATACGACTACAATAACCCCATCATTCAGGTGTTATGTGTTCAAACAGTCAATAATCAGTAAGCCCGCAGTTACATTCCAAATAGTTAATAACCGATAAGCCTGTGCTTACATTCTGATAGATAGTGTCCGGAGGCAGGGGTGATTAGTGTCTGTTTTCTCTTAGGTGATGAGTAACCTGGATATGATCTTCAAGGTTCCCCTGCCCGGAGGGAGTCTTATCCTTCCATTGTCGTTCCCACAGGCACTAAGCAGAGAGTTCAGAGTCCACTGGAGAGGCAGCCAAGCACGATCCGCACAGACAGGCCTGAGATGGAGTCCAGGCCCTATGAATTCCTTCTTCAGACTTAAAGCTCATCATTCAGAAAACAAAGATCATGGCATCTGGTTCCATCACTTCATGGCAAATAGATGGAGAAACAGTGGAAACTGTGGCAGACTTTATTTTTTTGGCCTCCAAAATCACTGCAGACAGTGACTGCAGCCATGAAATTAAAAGACTCTTACTCCTTGGATGAAAAGTGTTGACCAACCTAGATAGCATATTAAAAAGCAGAGACATTATGTTGCCAACAAAGGTCTGTCTAGTCAACCCATGGTTTTTCCAATAGTTGTGTATGGATGGAACAGTTGGACTATAAAGAAAGCTGAGTGCAGAAGAATTGATGCTTTTTAACTATGGTGTTGGAGAAGACTCTTGAGAGTCCTTTGGACTGCAAGGAGATCCAACCAGTCATTCTTAAAGGAAATCGGTTCTGAATATTCATTGACTGGTGTTGAAGCTGAAACTCCAATACTTTGGCCACCTGATGCAAAGAGCTGACTCATTTGAAAAGACCCTGATTCTGGCAAATTGAAGGTGGGAGGAGAAGGGGATGACAGAGGATGAGATGATTGGATGGCATCATTGACTCAATGGACATGAGTTTGAGTAAACTCCAGGAGTTGATGATGGACAGGGAGGCCTGGCGTGCTGCAGTCCAGGGGTCACAAAGAGTTGTACACAACTGAGTGATGGAACTGAACTGAACTGATTGACTCTTAGTTCCCTCTAAATGTTTGTTCAGCTGCCTTCCCAGACATGAAAGTATACAGTGAAAAATAAGATTGCTATGTGGCAATGAGGGACAAAAATCTCCAATTTTTCCTTTTTATTTGACCAGATGGCTGGATTCATCCACCTTCTCACTCATCAAAATGAGCATTTCACAACTCCTCTATCATTTACAAATTTCGGTCACCTTCTCTCCTGCTCTCACTCTTATCATTACTATCTAACTGAGAAAACAGAATCAATCAGAAATTAATTTTCACAAGCTTCAATTACTACATCTATCTGTGGACCTATACAAGCATCTTTACCCAGATGCCTTCACTTATGTAGATGAACTGGGTTTCTAGAAAAGAACAAATTCTCAACTTGTCCACTATAGCTTGTTCCCTCTATCTTGTTCAACAACAGGCTTTCAGCAGTTTTTCCTAGTTTTCCCATATTATTAATTTCCTCTTTGAACAATATCAACTGCTTGAAACTAGATATCCTTTCCTCTTGGGAAAAAAAACAAAAATTGAAAACCTCTTTGACACCACATTCTTTAACACTCCTTCAGCTGCCATCACATTTTACTACTTTTCTTGACAACAAAACTCTTTTCAAAAGAATGGCATTTATTTGCTATCTTAAGTTTCTCTCATTTGATTCTGGATCCCAATCCGATGAGGCATTTGCCTTTACAATACCAGTTATTTCTCTTATCAAGGTCACTTATCACCTCCATTTTAATAAATTCATTGCTTGTCAAGACAGTCCTTATCTGTCTTGACATAACCAGAGTATTTGACATAATTGATTTTCTCTATCCTCAAATCTACTTCTTCTCAGTAAATGATATCTTCAGTTCTATAAAACTTCCCTGGTGGCTCAGATGGTAAAGTATCTGCCTACAATGCGGGAGACTCAGGTTCGATCTCTGGGTCGAGAAGATCCTCTGGAGAAGGAAATGGCAACCCACTCCAGTACTCTTGCCTGGAAAATCCCATGGATGGAGAAGCATGGCAGGCTACAGTCCATGGGGTCGCAAAGAATCAGACATAACTAAGCGACTTCACTTTCACTTTCTTTCTTTTCAGTTCTATAGTTACTTAAGTAAAAACTTTATAATCATCTTTGATTTCTCACTTTCTTTTTCAGCCTATATCTTACAAATATTTCATATCCTGTTGGTTTCACCTTCCAAAGATAATATAATTGAACATCTCACTATCTCTACTGTGCACACTCTTATCCAAGTCATCATTATTTCTCATCTTGATTTCTGTAATAGCATCTTAACCTTGCTACTTCTACCTTTTCCACCATAATCTAGTGCTATTACAGTAGTCAAATAATGCCATTTCTATTCTGAACACATTTAGTAGCTTTTAATAACAATGAAAACAAAGCCATGCCCAACCTGGCTAATTTTGATTTTCTGACATCACCTGTTATTCTTCCTTTTCCCTCATTCTAACTCAGGCACATGGGTCAATGTATGTCTTCTTAAGCATACCTGGTACAATCCTGTCACAAGGCCTTTGCCCTTGTGTTTCCCTCTTCCTGAATACAGAAAGGTGCATATCTAGTGCTCTCATCTCCTTCAGCTCTTTATTCAAATGCACCTTCTCAGTGAAGCTTTCCTTATCTATGTTATTTTACATTTCAATCTTCAACTTTTGACTCTGTCAACTCTGCTTTTTTATTCTCTCTAGCAATCATCAGCATCTGACTGTCTGTTTTACATGTGTATGTGGTAATTGTGTCTCCTTCTTCTGGAATATAAGTCCAGAAGCTTGAAGATTCTAGTTTGCTTTATTCCTAACTGCATTTTCATTGTTTAGAATAATACCTGATTACAGTTGTTGTTGTTCAGTTGCAAAGTCCTGTCAGACTCTTTGTGACCCCATGGAAGCATGCCATATTTCCTTGTCCTTCACTGTCTTCTAGAGTTTGCTCAAACTCATGTTCATTGGGTTGGTGAAGCCATCCAACAATCTCATCCTCTGTCACCCGCTTCTGCTCCTGCCCTCCATCTTTCTCAAAGAGCTGACTCATTGGAAAAGACTTACAATTGGTGCTTCATAAATACTTGTTGAATAACAAAATATTGTCCTAGTGTTACCTGTTTCCTCTTTTTCCCCCAGGATAAAGTAATTAGAGTGTTAGTTGCTCAGTTGTGTCTGACTCTTTGCGACCCCATGGACTGTGGCCCACCAAGATCCTCTGTCCATGGGATTCTCCAGGCAAGAATACTGGAGTGGGTTGCCATTTCCTACTCCAGGGAAAATAATCAGTAGTGACATGCAAAATTTCTGAATTATTGTACCATTTTCACCTATATCTTCTTAAAAGAGTTCAATTTACATATAGTAAAAATTTCCCTGCTAATTGTGAATTCTGAGAATTCACACACATGTAAATTGTGTAACCACCACCACAATCAAGATAGAACAATTGCATCATCTCCAAATTTCCCCTGTGTCCTTTGCAGTGTATTCTCCATATCCCCAAGACCTGGTGACTAGTGTTTTTGTTTCTATCTATATTTTTGTCTTTCAAAAAATCTTATAAATAGAATCATGATGTATGTAGCTTTTAGACTCTGGTTTCTTTCATTTAGCTTAATTAGAGATGCATTTTAGTTATTTCATTTATTAGTAATTTGTTCTTTTTATCGCTGAGTAGTATTCCATTCCATTGGACAGATGAATCACAATTTATTTACCCATTTCCCAGCTGAAAACTATTTGTGCTGTTTTCATATTTTGCTGATTACTAATAAATATTCATGTGTGGATTTTTGTGCAAATTTAAGTTTTTATTTCATTTGTGTGAACACTTAAGAGTGGGGTTTATGGGTTATGTGGTAAGTTTATGTTTAAGTGTATATGAAGTTTCCACTTGGAAAAATATTTGCAGTACATTCAATGTATAGGAGCTATAGTTACTTCATATCCTTTCATTTGGTATCGTCAGTTTTTTTTTTAAAGCTGTGACCCTATGGACTGCCAGGCTCTGCTCTCCATGGGATTCTCCAGGTAAGAATACCAGAGTGGGTTGCTGTGTCCTCCTCCAGGGGATCTTCCTGACCCAGAGGTGGAACCTGTGTCTCTTAAGTAGTCTCCTGAATTGGCAGGCAGGTTCTTTACCACTAGCGCTACCTGGCAATTTCCAATTATTAATGATGTTGAGCATGATTACATATGCTTATTTCCCATCCATATATCTTCTTTGGTGAAGTAATTTTTCACATCCCTTCTCTTTTTAAATTGTGTTGTTGATTTTTCTTTTACTGAATTGTGAGTGATCTTTATAAATTCTGGATACAAGTCCTTTATCAGATTTATGATTTGGAAAATATTTTTTCTTAGTCTGTTGCCTGTCTTTTCATTCTTCTAACATGACTTTCAAAGAGCATATATTTCTAATTTTGGTGAAGTTCAATTTATCATTTTTGTTTCTTTTTAAGGATTGAGCTTTGGTGTTATATCTGGGAAATATTTGCCTAAGCCAAATTAAAAAAATTTTCTCTAAGCTTTCTCTTAGAAGTCAATTTTAAGTGTTTTAATTTAATTGAATTTTTATAAAAACATCTATATCTTTGAGCTGAATGTGGCTTGTGGACTGCATTTTGTCACCTTTAGTCTATGGTCTAATCTGGAAGCCATCAATAGGGAAAAAAATCCAACAACTCTCTTTCCTAGGGCAATCAAATAATCACCTCAAAGACAAGTACTTTTAAAACAGTACCTATGTTTACTTTTAGAATATACCTTAAAATGTTTAACAACTAAAATCATAGAATGTGCACTTTTGTACCATGATTTATACATTGGGAGAAAAACATTCAAAATCAGTAAATATAAATTAAGCTAACTAATGATCAGAAAGAAAGGTCTATTTAATAAATATGGCTTATACTTTTAAAAATACAGTTTTGTACTTGAGTTATTTTTCAGTACTATTTTTTTAGTACTGTTCAAGTTTGTTTTAAAGTATCATTTTATATGGATTATTTTATTGGTAACTTTTATTTTCCCCCAAATTGAAAAATGCCATTCTGTGTACCAAATGCATATAACAGTTTTCTCTTATAAAACATTTAAAAATCATTCAGTGAAGGCATCAGTCACTACAGAGGTGGTAGAAATAATAAAGCATCTGATATTAGTTATATAGATACATGATAACAGGGGAGAGAAGATTGTAACTACAATTAGACAGTAATTCCATTGTTCACATTCCTCACTATGGAGTTAATGACTAGCTTGAGGGTCCATGAAAAGCAGGGAGCGAATGATGTTTAATGATCCAACAAGTCATTAAGTGCCTAAAAAGGAACCACAATGTCAGGTATCATTGCCCTTATGAATGGACACTGCTATAAGTATAACATTTGAAGTTTACTTGTGCATACATTTCCATGTTAATATAACTCATTCTGTTGGGAAAAAATAATATTTCTGGAGCTCTGATCTGTCTGTTAGCATTTTTGTTCCTCACTTATAATAAACCAACCAGTTTCACTGGGATTAAAGTGTCATCTTTATAATTAAATTTTAGGCGACACAGCAAAATCAGTAATGAATCTGAGCTAGTAGAAACTCTGCTTTCAAATGTTAAAGGACTAAAATTTAATTTTAAACATGTTCCAGAGATCTGAAAGATATATTTTATTTGAGAGGACAAATAATGAGAAGTTTAAAATATAGGCATCTTAAAGTAAAGAGCAATTAATCAGACAGAGATAGCCATCCAGTCATAATAAATCAGTTCCTCCTTTACTGACCTCTTATTTCTCAGCTATCTTTTAGGGGAATGAGAGACAATTCTACCTCAGTTTAGACTAGATTTGGAAGTGGATCAAAAAAGGTAGTCCAGTATGTCTTGAATGTGACAAAAGGATTAATATTGTAGTTTATTGTTCCAAGAATGGGAAGTTGTGATCTAATTTAGAATTTATAGCCTGCTAAATACATTAGATATCACCATTTGTACATGAATATTGAAAAATGGCTAGATCAAGCAATAGGCAAAGTACATTATATAAACTTTGTGCTTACTGGTCCCCTAAAAATTAGATAAACCACTGATGTCATATTAACTGGCATTGGGGTATATTCAGTTTATAGAGTTCTCCTTTACTCCTGTCTTGTTTCCTTGTATTATTAAGATTCAGTCTGTTTAACAAAAACATCTATAATTTATTAATATTTATTTGAAAAATGCAAGAGATTTGGAGACAGATGGAGACAGAACTGTTCAAAGAAAGCCACCAGCAGAATACATAGTGGATGAGTATTATTCGACAAGCCAGGACCATTCAAATTATTCAAATCAAGGCAGGGAACAAAAGGGATAAAAGTTTTAATTCTTCTTTTACCAAAACTATCTGTGAATAATTTAGAGATATTGAATTAAAATTTTAATATTCAACATTATTTTTAAATGGAGGTTAAAGAAGAAAAGCAGACAGAGATAATTCATTTTATCAAGGCATTATTGATCCAGTAAAATATTTAGATTTGTTATAAAACCAAAATAGAGGTATTTCATTTTTTTTTAATTTTATTTTTTTTTATTAGTTGGAGGCTAATTACTTCACAACATTGCAGTGGGTTTTGTCATACAATGACATGAATCAGCCATGGAGTTATATGTATTCCCCATCCCGGTCCCCCCTCCCACCTCCCTCTCCACCCGATTCCTCAAAATAGAGGTATTTCAGAGAGTAAAATATAAATCTGTGAAAAGTTAAAATAGTAAATATTTGGATTACACACTAAAGACAATTATGGATGGACAGATGATAAGTTTAATGATTATTATATTTTGAGCCCTATTGTTTATTGGCTCTCTGGTTATTCACATCAACAATTTCTAATCCTATAGGTTTTATTATTCCAGAAGTGTTTTTATCTTAATGTGAAGAAAGTCAAGCTCAGAAATGCTAAACAAATTGCTCAAGTTCACATGAACAAGTAGAATCAAAATTGAGTCTCAGATCTCTGTTGTCTTTGCTATTTCCACTGTGCCATATTATCCTTCTACAGATGGCATGCTAGTGAGATACCACTTTAATTATTCCAGAAGTTTATTACTCAGAAACATACAGCATTTTCTGTTGACAGGAAGAAAGCACAAAATGCATCTAGGAAATAAATATGTCCATATAATAACATACTTTTTACTTTCTGGATGTGAGAATTCCTTATGATTAGGATTTAGTTCATAGTCTTATCTATTACTTTCTAGATTATTCTAAGAAACTTAGTAGTATGTTTTCCTAGTTCATAGAATGTTAAGTATGATATAGTAAAAATTGGAGCGGCAATGCCATGGAGAGACACATGGTTTTAGAAATAAATGTCAGCTGATAGCAAGCAAGAAAATAAGAAAATGATAGCCATAATGATTAAAAAACCCCAGCAGTCTGAGTTCATTTAATAGAAAGACAAACTTCCTTAGATATCTTGATAGCTTCTAAATGCACCACTTTATAAAAGCACAGCATAAAAGTGACACATATTGAAGTTTCTGAGTCATTAAGGAAAAAGTGAAGACAGTAACAGCTCACATTTATTGAATACTTACTATGTGCCAAGAACTTTTCAAGTCTTTCTCATTTATTGACTCATTTTGACTTCACAGTACCTCTTATTAAATCTGTACTACTATTGTGTCCATTTTACAGATGAAGAAAACGAATCTTAGGGAAGTTAAGTAACTTGCACAAGATTGTGTGAACAGTATGTGAGAGGATAAGGCTCCAAGCTCAGTTTGCCTGCTCCCACAACAC
Source organism: Muntiacus reevesi (assembly GCF_963930625.1). Classification (NCBI taxonomy): domain Eukaryota; kingdom Metazoa; phylum Chordata; class Mammalia; order Artiodactyla; family Cervidae; genus Muntiacus; species Muntiacus reevesi. Next base: position 124,992,401 of record NC_089271.1, on the reverse strand, counting down.
ATGATTTTTATCCAACAAGACCAGTGGAATTTACCGTCTCTTGCATTCAGTATTTTGTTTAATTTTTAAGAAGGGGAGCATAATACACTTTTAAAGAGTTTCATTGTGTGTGTGAGTGTGAGTCCATGTCCCTCTTACCTATCCTATACCCTCATTACCACTGCCAAACTGTCACTTCAGGTACAGGTCAGGGAACAGGATAAGGACAAAATGCAGGGGCAGAGGTGGTTCTGAGAAGGAGTGAAGAAGAGCACCAGAAGTGGAGGCAAAGGAAGAGGAGGGTTGCTGTAGAAGTATCTTTTCATGAAGGAATAGAAATTAGAACACTTTCTAACATCATACACAAAGATAAATTTGAAATGGATTCAAGACCTAAACGTAAGACTAGAAACTATAAAACTCTTAGAAGAAAACATAGGCAGAACACTGTGTGACATAAATCATAGCAAGATCCTTTATGGATCCTAGAATAATTGAATAAATATATGGATATAAATGGAATAATGGAATATAATGGAATAAAGGAAAAAAAGCAAAAACAAATAAACGAGACCTAGTTAAACTTAAAAGCTTTTGCACAGCAAAGGAAACTATAAACAAAGTGAAAAGACAACCCTCAGAATGGGAGAAAATAATAGCAAATGAAACAACTGGCAAAGGATTAATTTCCAAAACACATAAGAAGCTCACACAACTCAATACTAGAAAAACAAACAGCCCAATCAAAAAGTAGGCAAAAGACCTCAACAGACATTTCTCCAAAGAAGACATATATATGGTTAATAAACACATGAGGAGATATGACATCACTCATTATTAGAGAAATACAAATCAACTACAATGAGATATCACCTCACACCGGTCAGAATGGCCATCATCAAAAATCCACAAACAACAACTGCTGGAGAGATGGTGGAGGAAAGGAAATCCTACGACTGACGCGATGAAGCAGCAGCAGCGGCACTACTCAACCATAAAATGGAGATTGAGGTTAAATTTATTAAAAGGAGAATGAGAATGCCTAGCACTTGTTTGTTTAGTTACTCGCTTTGAGATAAAAATAGTTTTATTGGTTTCTGTTTTTAGCGTTCAGTAGTTTCTGAGAAAGTGACTCTCCTCAACTAAGAAGAAAATCCTAGTTCAAATAATTTGTTGCACTATTCATTCACTACTGGCTGCTTTGTCTATCGGGCATTTCATGAAACAATGTGGTCACATGAAGCATGGGGACTAATATTAAGGCAGTACTAGCGGGCATGGTATTAAATCAGGCCCTGTGCCTGTCATGCTGCTAAGGGCTCTCCCGGGTTCTAGAAACAGTAAACTCAAGCTGGTGCAAGTCCAGGCTGGGGAGAGGTGAGGAGAGTACCCAGGAAGTTTCCATGGTAATCAGTAAAAGAGAACTGGCCCGGTGATGGGAAGACTAGGAATCAAGTTAGCTCCAGGGCTGGTGATCTTCCCATTTCCATCTCTGTCTCTTAGAGGGTGTCTCATCTCTGAGAGTCAGCATCGGTGTCTCCATGTCCTGTGTCTTCATCTGTCTCTTTTTTGTCTGTGGCTCTCTTTCTGTGTCTTTATCTCCTTTTGCTTGTCTGTCATATTCTATGTAGTCACTTTCCCTGTATATTTTTCTGAGAATGTTTTTTCTTCCTCTCTCTTTTTCTCCAGGTCTCTATTTTTCTGTTTCATTTTGTGACTCTCCCTTTTGTCTATTTCTGTTGCTTTTCCCTCTGTGTCTTTCTCCTATTTATCTCTGTTTCTTAGGCTATCTGTTTCTGTCTCTTTCTTTAAGCCTCTATATCCCTTTATGTCATTCTGTATGTATCTATTGTTTCTGAGTGTTTCTGTGTGTGTCTTTGCTTCTCTGTATATCCATCTCTCTGTGTATCTCTAAGTGATCTCTGGGTCTGTTCTCCAAATATCTCTCTGGCTTTCTATGTGAGTATTTCTCTGAACCCCAATCTGTATTTGTCTGTGTGGTCACATCTCTCTCTCTCACTCTACACACACACATACACACACACACACACACACACACACACACACACACACACACAAACACACCCCTCTTTATATCTCTGTCTCTGTCTCCCCTTGCTTGTTTAGCCAGAGGAGCAGCAATGACAGGAAGAAGACTATAATCAGTGGCCACGTAAGTAAGAGATATCTACCTGTTCTTTCTTTGTCTGTCTATCTCTCTATCTATCTATCCATCTCACATCCTCCTAACCTTCAACACGTCTGAAGAACCAGAGCCTAGGGCAGAAAGAAGGAGTAGATCTTCTAGAGGCTGACCACCTCAAGGTGAAGAGGAGGTAGGAAGAGAAAATATCAGACTACACATTCCTCTCTGCTTTAGGTTCCTGTATGTATACTGTACTGGTAGCAATGGGAGATGTACATCAGTTATAAGCTGGTCTAAACTGAGCTTTTAATAGCCACTCTTGACTGGGAGTTTTGTAACCTACTTTAGGTGTCTTTAAAGAAAAGGAAAGGGATATATAACATAACTCAGGTGCAGGCAGAGATTGGAGAAAATCATTTAACATTTATATATAACCAATTTGAAATGATTGAATAAATTACATTGGACCATAAGCAACACACCATTTCATTTTGTTTCAGTAGTCAAGCATAGTGCTAGTCATACAACAAGAACCAAAAATATTGCTACTTTTACATAACTTTATTCAGCAAGAAAAAATTAAAAAAAACTTGCAATCATCAGAAAGACTTTTCTTTTGAATTACAAATGACAAGATAGGTGAAAGAGATGCACTAAAATAGTCCAGGTATGTTGTTCAGGATGACCCCAATCAGGCACAGGACAGAGTGATATGAGAGAAAAATACCAGCAAAGACGAGCTAGAAAATTTACTCTTGACATTTCTGACCTATTATTAAAATCAATATGAGATTAGGAAGAGAGGATCAGACTTAGAAAAATGTCCCCAGAGACAGGAATATCCAGTTCCCTGCCTTTAGCCAGGTGAGAATCTTCAACATCCAGGACAATGTATCATAGATATAAAAATATTTACTTAAGGATTTTATACTGCTTAGGGCATCTTCTTGATAAGCATTTTCCCCAACATTTTTGACAGACAGCAGTTTTCTTTCTTGTACCTACAATACCACTGATATTCTGCATTTCGTATAATTCAATTAATGTTCTGAAGATAAATTTTTCTTAAATTTTATTGAATCATATTGACATATTAAAAATTAAGGACTTTGATGAATAGATCAAAGAGTAAACATAGAACAAAATACTATGAGGTACAGCTAATACCCTGTACTTGTCATATGGCTATGTAACTTTTCTAAGGCTGGGCTAACTGAGTTATATCTCAGAAATGTCTTGTTTTAATGTTGTAGCATTTGGCAAAGCTACATTAAAGAAAAATGACTAATCCATTTGGGTATATTGTACTTTCAAAGAATATTTTCTAAACTGGAAGTTTGAGTATGGTAGTAAAGAAAATTCATGTACCTCAACTGAAAACTAAACATTAATTTAAAAAAGAAAAAATACATTACACCATATAAGACCTATTTGCGTTTCTTATCCTCCCTAAAATCACTACAAGAGAGGAATTAATTTTTAAATCTTAATAGAGTGGTAGGCATCAGTTGGATTTATTTGATATATAGGTCTATTTCTTTAAATAACGTGTTTTCAGAAAACAGATTTTACATTAAAAGTTTCCTGAAAATAAATTTAAAAAAAAGTTTCCTGAAAATATATTTTAATATTTTGTTCATATCTATACACCTTGATCTAATTTATAATACAATTGTTTGGAAATTTGCAACCAAAGGTAAAGTGAATTGATGATTTTTCTTACTTTGAAACTCTCCCTTAAATCCCCCACTCTTATGCTCTATGATCATGAGTTTTGGAGGCCTTTAGGTCAAGGTTAGAATATTATGGCAAACCTGCCTCTACTTGGGAGAACTAAGAATATTGAAGAGTAAATTTCGAGTGACTAGGTGATCAGCAAAGCATGGAGAATAAACATATCTGGATATAATTGAGGATGATCAATCAGGTGCCACCTTATTCAGGTTTTCTTTGGAAAGAGCTTGTCTTTCTTTCTAATGCTTTTCTGTTTCTGGGTTCCTAGACCTGAAGAGGCAAGTTTCTTAACCACATTGTGAATGATAAATTTGGGTCAAACACCCCCTTTCAGTTTTAGTGATATGATTGGATGGGGCTAATCTCATGCTCTAGTCTCAGGGTGAGACATGACCTAGATCTAGACATTGCTCCTCTTTCTGGTTGTTGACATCATTTTAAAAAAGAACCTGTGCCTATGCTAGGCCAATGAAAGACATGACTAGAAAATAAGGTTCTAAGAATTTCTAAGTATAAAGATAATGCATACTGAAGGCTTCTGGTAACTATCTTTGCTACTACAAGGCAGCAGCCTGCCTAAAAATATAGCCAACAGGAAGAAAAGCAGAGCAAGGGATGGAGAGAGAGATTGAGTCCTGCTGACCTCATTTGACCCAGTTTTTAGTCATGTAAATCAATATAGTCCTCTCTGAGTATTTGAGTGGCAGATTAGCTTAAACAAATTTGTTAGCAAAAGAATCTTGAGCACTACAAGGCTAAAATCCATTAAGTGCTTACTACCTTGTACACACCATGCTAAATTCTTTATATCCATTATCTCATTTAATCCTTTTAGTGACTTTGAAAGGCAATTTAGTGTAGCTTGCATCCTGGACTCAAGACCCTTTGGATTAAAATCTCAACTCTTTCTCTTCCTCAGTTTTATGATTTGAGGCAGTTTGTTCAAACTCTGTATGCCTCTATTTGAAGGAGGGGGAGTAATCAATAGTACTTATGCCAAAGTTTCTGTAGTTAGCAAATAGTTTAATGTATATACAGTTCTCAGAATAGTTTCTGACTCTTAATAAAGATGAGCTATTATTTCACATTTTACAAATGAGGAAACTCAGTACCAGAGAGGCTAATTTATCAACACATTCCGGAAACATTAGAGATGTGATTTGAGCTGAAGTCTGTCTACTTAAATCTAAAATTCATTTTCTTAACCACTGTTAAAATTTCAATATTATGACTGCTTGAATGCAAACTATTTGGTAGGGGGTTTTCTTATATCATCTTTAAATCTACAAAAACTTTGAAGACTAGCAATGTTATCTCAATTTTTTAGATAAGAAAATGAAGGCTTCTGAGTAACTTGCTTAAAGTCATACAGTTTAGGCTATTATATAACCCATTCACTTTCAAAGCCCAGTTGGGCAACATGGTAGCCCTGCAACAATAGGTAAACGTATAGCATCTGATTGCAAACTAAGCCTAGCTTCTCCCATGTTTATATTCTTTTAGTTGCACTGTCTTTTTCTTCCAAAGGCTAAATATTCCCACGTCAATCAACTGTTAGAGTTCATAGTTTCAGCAGATACTTCATCAGCATTCTCTAGGCATTTTAAATAATCAGTTTTGCTCTTAAAATGGGGCACCTGAATATAAAAGACATAGATATATAAGGTCAGAGGAAATTGATGCTATTAAATCCTGTGATCTAGATAGTGTGCCTTTATTAGCTTAATCTTAAATTTTTATTAGCATTTTTTCAAACTCATGACATTGTTGGCTATGTGGGATTCATCACCAGTCTTTGGAGTTGGTGCACCAATTTACACTCCAACCAGCAGTGTACAAAAGTTTTTCTACATCTTTCTCAATACTTGGATCTGTCAGACTTTATAATTTTTGCCAATCTCAGGGGGGAAATAGTATCTTATTTTTATTTTAGTTTCTATTTCCCTAAATCCTAAGAATAATTCAGTTGTCTTTTTTTCTACCTTGAATTGCCATTTTCCATTTCCCTACTGGATTTTTGTTTTCTTATTGGTTTGTAGGAGTTCTTCATATCTTCCAGATACTAAAACTTTGCTAAATAGGTTATAAACATTTTCTCCCAGTATCTGACTTGTCTTTTAATTTTTAATTGTATACTCATCTTGTTTTAATTGTCCTTTACCCCAAAATCAGAAGTTAGCCAAGTATGTCTGACTGGATCAAATTCAGGCAACAGTCTATTTAGAATGGCCCATGATGATATTTTTTTTCATTTGAAAGATATATATATATACAGCCTGTGTGTGGTATATAAATTCAAAATATTTATTATCCAGCACTTTACAGAAAGTTTGTGGACCTTTGTCATTAATTATAACAATATTCTTCAAACATTAATTCTAATAGTTTTAATTATTTTTCATATGTAAATCTTTGAAGCCCCCGTAGTTTATTTTGGGGTATAGTTTGAGAAAGGAATATTTTGTTTTAGATGGGAACCAATTTCCATAAAACAGTTTATTAAATGGTTTATGCTTCCCTTTTGATTTGTGACACCACTTCTCTCATATGTTCATATACTTTCTTGAATATGTTCATAAATTTGAATCCATTTCCAGTTCTTCTTTCTGTTCCATTGGCCTATTTGCCCATTCCTATACCAATACCATATTTTAAATTACTATAGCTTCATAATAAATCTTTTTTTAAGTAGATTTAGTAAATTAAGTAGTAAAATTTAAAAAAAATTTTTGGTGTTTATTGCTTGTGTGATTATATATCTACCCAAAAGAAGTTATAATCTACTTGAACAAATAAGCAAATTTAACAAAGTCACAGATTGAAAGATCAATATTAACTTACAATGTATGTCAAGAAAATCAACTTAAAATATTCATAATAGTATCAAAATAATAAAATATATTGGAACAATTATAAAATGTGTACAAAGTTTATACTAAAAATTATAAAGTAATGCTGAGTGAATTTAAAGACATAATAAATCTTGATATATGGTAGAGTCAGTCTTCCATGCATGTCGTTCCTTTTCAAAATTGTTATTGACATTTTGGATCTTCATTCTTCCATATGATTCAGTTTAGAATTAATAAGTCTTGCTCCATGAAAAGCCCTGTTAGGATACTGAGTGGAACTACATTAAATTGTTAAATAAACCCATTTGGGGAAAAAAATAACATCTTTATAATATGGAATCTTTCCAAATTTATTTCAAAGTGTATATCATGCTTTTTTTCCTTTGCTATTATAAAATGGAATGTTTTAACTATTACACTGTTTAATTGATCATTGGTGATAAATATTGCTGTGATTATTGATTTTGCATTCAGCAAATTTGATCAAGCTTTTTATTAGTTAAAAAATATATTTGTAGATTCTTAGATTTGCAATATAGAAAATGACTTCCACTACAAAAAACAATTAGGTTTTCCCTAATTCTTACAAATCTTATGTCTTCTTCTCTCATGTAGAGGCTAGACTATCTACTAAAACTTTATTTAATAAGTATGTTAGCAGGAATCCTTGTCATATTCTGATGTCTATGAGAATACTTATGTTTGGGGGTCTTCCCAGGTGGCTCAGTGATAAAGAATCCTCCTGCCAATGCAGGAGAATGCTGGAGACACTGGTTCAATCCCTGGATGGGGAAGATCCCCTGGAGAAGGAAATGGCAACCCACTCCAGTATTCTTGCCTGGAGGATTCTATGGACAGAAGAGCCTGGCAGGCTACAGTCCATATGGTCCCGAAGAGTCAGACATGACTGAACAACTACCACCACTTGCTGAGGGACATGAAGCTCCTTACAAGTGAATTCTCCCACTTGTTAGCTATTTTTCATAACAGTGTTTTCCTCCTTGTTGTGAACTTTTATTTTACAGGCTTATCTTGGGTGGGGCTTTCTTTTGTTCTTTGAAAATTTTCTGATGAATGAGTTTATCTCTCTTTTCTGTCCTCTTCATGTCTAGGGATTTTGCATTTGCCTCCACCAAGGCCATTAGGCTTCTCCTGGATTAAAACCAGATTTCAATTTCTTGGCTGGAGATCTCTCACTCTGGAAGAAAATGACAAAGTTTATTCTAGAGCAGAAGGTGACTTGCTCCCTCCTACCATTTTCTGGAAACACATCGACAATGGGTACAACCACTGGCACTGACCCCGGTATTTTGTAGCCAGGTACCCAGATACCCAGCCTCCAGATACCCCAGTCAGCCTGGGGAGGCTTCCATTTTAGGAGTTGAGCTCTGTGCCATCTCTTTCTGGTTATAGCTTCAGAGACCAAAGAGTCCAGGTATTGAATTTAGAGATCCAACCTCTTCTTGCTAAAGTATGAAATCTGTTCTCTACTCAGTAGCCAATGTTCCTGTGAAAATATAATTCAGATCATGTCACTCCCCAAAGTTCTTACATTGGCTTACATGGTTCTGCATGATCTTGCCCCCAGGTTATCTCTCTGATCTCATCTCCTACACCACTCTTACTTTTGTTCTTTGACCTCAAACTATGCAGGCCTTGATGTCTTTTAAGTACACTAACCAAGAAGGATTCTATCTCAGGCTTTTGAAATTGTAGTTCTGTCTAGTAATCTCTTTCACAGATATTTGCGTGGCTCAAACCCTCTTCTCATTCAGATTCTCTGCCTAAGAGATCTGTCACCTTGACAGAGGAATTTTCCTTGCTTCCTCTTCATTCTTTCACCTAGCTCCATGAAACCAGGGCTTCCTAACACTCATTGTTATATCCTCACCTCCCAGAATCATAGCTGGTGCATAACATAATAAGGACTCAAGAAGTAATAACTCATTGTTGAATGAATAAATAAAGTATGAAATTTAACCCTCAACCACTGTGAGGACACTGTGATTATTATTTCCAGTGCTTCAGAATCAGTGAAGTTGCTGATATTCAGAGAGGTTAAGTAACTTGCCTAAGGCTACACTGCTAATATGTGACAACACTAACTTTATGTTACAATATGTCTTTCCAGAAAGCAAAGACCATGAAAATTTGATTAAAAGTAATGAGTATCGGTAGGTATCCCTCATCAGCTTATTTCTATTTTTGTCATATTATAAATTAGTTCCTGTAAACATTTTGCTTAACAACCTTTCAATAGTTCTCCATTGTGTTTAAACTTGCAAAATGGCCTTCAAGGCTTTATTTGATATCCAACTTCATCTGGCCCCTATTAAAAAATTAATTAGGCATAGCTCCAAATTAACTACACAGATAAACTAGGTTATGATTAATCACATAAAAGTTTTCTTATAAATTTGTAACTATCCCAATACATTTAATACATACTGTATTTGCTTACAACTTTTCAGGAATTCACCTACACATACAAAACAAAGTACATCTTTAGAGACCTTCAGAGGATGCATTAATGCCCAATTATCTAAGGACTGAAGAAATATTATTTTACACTATATTGCAACTCTAACTTTTCAAGTATAGTTTTACTTTAGTTGAGTGACACAGTATTTCGAAATGAGTACTTTATTATTGTTTTTTTTTTTTCCAAGTAGAGGCAATATCTAGATTGGAGTGTAATTTGGGCAATTGTTGCAGGGATCAGAATACACTATCAGGCAGTTGTTCTTGTTGATTTTATTATGCCTATGTTATGCATCTCATTTTCTCCTCAGTTGTTTGAATAATTTTAAGTAAATCAGCATTCTTTATTCATCCTCCAATTCTCATTTTCCAGTCCAAGTCTATATTTTGGCACAAGTACAGCTTTTGGAAGCTTTTAGAAGGAAGTTGAGGTACATACATGATTTTAGGAACTACCTAAATATAGATAATTACTAGATGCACATCTCCAATGCTAACCTCTCTTGCTCTGTTTGTCTCACATCCTCAGTCAACCCCATGACATTTCTCTTTGGAATCTAAATGATACTTCATGTTTACTATACCCCCCAATCTCCTGCCAACAGTCAACCCCTTACTAATTTTCTCGTTAAAACAATTGGCTGCACTAAATCTCCCCGCTTCATAAATTCTACTGTCCTTCCTCTTCTCACACTAGCAAGATCAGCCCATTTCCTCCCCTGAAATATATTTTTACTTCTGTACTTCCATTCTACATTTATGCCGCCATTCTGGTACTAATGGGCTTCCTTGGTAACTCAGGTAGTAAAGAATCTGCCTGCAGTGTAGGAGACTCTGGTTCAATCCCTGAGTTAAGAAGATCCCCTTCAGCAGGGAATGGCTACCCACTCCAGTATTCTTGTCTGGAGAATTCCATGGACAGAGGAGCCTGGCGGGCTACAGTTCATGGGGTCACAAAAAGTCAGACACAACTGAGTGACTAACACTTTCACTTCACTTTTTCTGGTCCTTCTAGCAATTGAGTCATCTCTAGCATATCTTTACTCCAATGTATGTTACATAATTATGAAAAAGCATCTTTGGAAAATTAAATTTATATCAACTCACTTTGTTTTCATTATTCTGAATATAAAATTTAATAATAACAACAACAACAGGCAGCATTGGCATGATACTTAATTTTCTAGGGCATCTTAAGTGCTTTATATATAAAGATTCCATTAAGTTTCAATAACGATAAATAGGTTGCTCTTATATTTTCAATTTACAGAAACTAGAGGAACAGAAAGTTAAGTAACTTGCTAAGATTTCAAAATCATTCAGTAAATTTTTCTGCTTTATCAAACTCTTCTACTTATTACTTTTAACCACTTACCGCATTTATTCCACCCACTACCTCATGGATCTTATTTCTTCAGGACTGAATGCACATCCCATTGAAAGACTATTCAAATGGAAGATTTCATCAATAAAGTTAGGGCCCATAAATGGAAATTATGGGAGCCACCCAAATTGTTTAAAACACAAGCACACCTACACTTACTCTAAGGGGAGCAATATGTTTTCAATTTTGGTCATGGCATATTTATCCCTTATTTAAACAGAAGGGAAAAGACTAGCTCATACACTGATTTACAAATAGGGAGCTTTACTTGGTGGATGTTGATGGGGTCTTACCCTCTCCAGGCTTAGCAACTGGACTCAGACATGAATGATTGCTGTGTCACTCTCTAGCTTGTGACTAATCCAAGCTGCCACCTCTTCTTGGGGCAACCAGTTATCTTTGAACTTAGTGATTGGTCATGTCAATTTTCTGTTACAAAGTTCTCATTTGCAAAGACCTATCCCTGCTAGCTCACCTAGAGAAAGCTCTCAGAAGTCAAACTCCTACTCCAAACTCCCCAGAGTCAGCACTGCTAACACAGTTGAGTCCTTACTTAGCTCTCTGCACACCCCTCTTGTGCCTCCTGTCATTTATAAAAAATGTTAATTTCTTACCAAGTAGCAGTACAGGAGATTGGATATTAACTTCTCTGAACTCCTGAAGAAAAACAATATAATATAGTAAGGAGGATAAATAACAAGGAAACATGAACCAAGCAGACATAGGTTTGATTTCCGACTCTTGTATTTACTGCCTCTACCATCAAGAATAAACTGTATCATTTTCCTCAACCTCATAAACTCATCTGTAAAATGGGGACAGGTCCTGGTTTTTGAACTGCTATGTGGATTAAGTAGTGTAACATGTAAAGTACCTTGCACAGTACCTGGCATTCAACAAATGAAAGATGAAAGTGAAAGAACATATTAGTTGCTCAGTCATGTCTGACTCTGAGACCCTATGGACTTTAGCTCTCCAGGCTCCTCTGTCCATAGAATACTCTAGTCAAGAATACTGGAGTGGGTAGCCATTCCCTTCTCAAGGAGATCTTCCCCAGCCAGGGATCAAACCCAGGTCTCCTGCATTGCAGGCAGATTCTTTACCATCTGAGCCACCATACTACATGGAAAAAGTACATTTAAAATCTATATGGAACTTCTGGTCTCCATTTGGCATGTAAAAACCTGGGGAGAGCATCATTTATACTCTATGACACCAACAATAAAACTGAAAAAATAGAATTCACAATTTTCTTGACCTCATCATAAAGCTGAGGTCACAGGGCAACCAATTAATCTACCATGTAAGAAAACCAAGACATTTCAACAGTAGACAGAACACAAGTTCTTTTGTCTTACCTGGAGCAGACATAGACCCTTGTAAGAAGATTTCAGGCGAAATTGCTAAAGAACTTGTAAAAGCCAAGTCTGGGTTAGCAAAGGAATATAGAATCTTTAAGGCTACATAAGTAAGGGGAATGTGGGCTCATTTGAAGGTTACTCTCCCATGAACCTAACTGGATTAGAATAGCAACTATCAAAAGAGGTACTGCTCATTGTGAAGGCCTTAGGGAGGATAACAGCAGCCATTGTGGAAAAGGCAGAAAAAAAAATGAGATCCCTCTTCTCTATAAAACAAAAGACTCAAACAGTGGACAAAAGTGGCAAGCAACTCTGTCAGCCATAGGGAACTCCTTCTCTTTGGGAAATAGAGAAAGTTTATGAGGATTTGAGAATTTTCAGAGGAATAAATGCATTTTTTGTGCATGTTTTTAATTTGGCTATTCTCATTTCAATGCAGAGTTCCAAAGGATAGCAAGGAGAGATAAGAAAGCTTTCTTCAGCAATCAATGCAAAGAAATAGAGGAAAACAACAGAATGGGAAAGACTAGAGATCTCTTCAAGAAAATTAGAAAAAAAAGAGAAAAAAAAGAAAATTAAAGATACCAAGGGAACATTTCATGCAAAGATGGGCACGATAAAGGATAGAAATGGTATGGACCTAACAGAAGCAGAAGATGTTAAGAAGAGGTGACAAGAATACAAAGAAGAACTGTACAAAAAAGATCTTCACAACCTGGCTAATCACAATGGTGTGATCACTCACCTAGAGCCAGACATCCTGGAATGTGAAGTCAAGTGGGCCTTAGAAAGCATCTCTACGAACAAAGCTAGTGGATGTGATGGAATTCCAGTTGAGCTATTTCAAATCCTGAAAGATGATGCTGTGAAAGTGCTTCACTCCATATGCCAGCAAATTTGTGAAAACTCAACAGTGGTCACAGGACTGGAAAAGGTAAGTTTTCATTCTAATCACAAAAAAAGGCAATCCCAAAGAATGTTCAAACTACTGCACAATTGCACTCATCTCACATGCTAGTGAAGTAATGCTCAAAATTCTCCAAGTCAGGCTTCAGCAATACGTGAACTGTGAACTTCCAGATGTTCAAGCTGGTTTTAGAAAAGGCAGAGGAACCAGAGATCAAATTGCCAACATCCATTGGATCATCAAAAAAGCAAGAGAGTTTCAGAAAAACATCTATTTCTGCTTTATTGACTATGCCAAAGCCTTCGACAGTGTGGATCACAATAAATTGTGGAAAATTCTGAAGGAGACGGGAATACCAGACCACCTGACCTGCCTCTTGAGAAACCTATATGCAGGTCAGGAAGCCACACTTAGAACTGGCCATGGAACAACAGACTGGTTCCAAAAAGGAAAAGGAGTACGTCAAGGCTATATATTGTAATCCTGCTTATTTAACTTATATGCAGAGTACATCATGAGAAACACTGGGCTGGAAGAAGCACAAGCTGGAATCAAGGTTGCCGGGAGAAATATCAATAACCTCAGTTATGCAGATGGCACCACCCTTATGGCAGAAAGTGAAGAAGAACTAAAGAGCCTCTTGATGAAAGTGAAAGAAGAGAGTGAAAAAGTTGGCTTAAAGCTCAACATTCAGAAAATTAAGATCATGGCATCTGGTCCCAACCCTTCATGGCAAATAGATGGGGAAACAGTGGAAACAGTGGCAGACTTTATTTTTTGAACTTCAAAATCACTGCAGATGGTGATTGCAGCCATGAAATTAAAAGATGCTTACTCCTTGGAAGGAAAGTTATGACCAACCTAGATAGCATATTGAAAAGCAGAGACATTACTTTGCCAACAAAGATCTGTCTAGTCAAGGCTATGGTTTTTCCAGTAGTCATGTATGGATGTGAGAGTTGAACTGTAAAGAAAGCTGAGCACCGAAAAATTGACACTTTTGAAATGTGGTTTTGGAGAAGACTCTTGAGAGTCCCTTGGACTGCAAGGTGATCCAACCAGTCTATCCTAAAGGAGATCAGTCCTGGGTGTTCATTGGAAGGAGAGATGCTGATGCTGAAACTCCAATACTTTGGCCACCTCATGTGAAGAGTTGACTCATTGGAAGACCCTGATGCTGGGAGGGATTGGGGGCAGGAAGAGAAGGGGACAACAGAGGATGAGATGGTTGGATGGCATCACCGACTTGATGGACATGAGTTTGAGTAAGCTCTGGGAGTTGGTGATGGACAGGGAGGCCTGGTGTGCTGCAATTCATGGGGTCGTAAAGAGTCGGAAACTACTGAGTGACTGAACTGGACTGAATTGAACCATTGTTGAGTTTTGAGAGTTCTTTGAATATTTTAGATAAAAATCATTTGTCAGATAGGTGATTTGAAAATATTTCTTCTCAGTCTATTACCTGTCTTCTCATTTTCTTTTTTTATAAAACAAATGTCTTTTAATTTTTATAAATCACAATTTATTATTTTTCTGTCATGTATTGTGCTTACAGTATCATGTCAAGAAAAAAATGCTTCCCTAACATAAGCTCACAAAACTTTCTCCTATGATTTATTCTGTAAGGTTTATAGTTTACATATTTAGTTATGTCGAGGGAGTGTGTAATTTCCTCAGTTCTGCCTCGCCATAGCAAAGATTTGAAATGGCAGACCAGTGTTACAGTTCAGTTACTACTCAGTTTATTTGGCAAGCAGAGGAAAATACATCCTCGAGGTGTGAATGTGGGCTGACCCAAAAGAAGAGAGAGGCTCAATCTTGGCTCCTCTTTTTATGTTTTGTCTCCTCCCCCTGAGTCTGCCCTATGTAAGTTGGGCTAGCCAGGAGGGCTGTTTGTTTCACTTGAGGTTCTCACTCTGGTCCTTGGACTTTCTTTTGTTCCATTTTTGCAGGCTTTTTCCTTTCTTTGTCTTTTAGCCACCACCATTTTGGACGCCTTTTTCCTGTTTTAACTACCTAACAGTTATATCTGTGATCCACTATGAGTCAGTTTTTTTAAGGTGTGACTTTAAAGCTTAGGTCAGTGTTGGTTTACTCATGTGGGTATCCAGTTTGTTGAAATGATTGTCATTGAATTGCCATGGATGATATTTTTGTGTGCCTATTTCTGGGGTCTCTGTTCACTTTCATTGATCTGTGTATCTATTGTTTTCCCAATATCACACTGCTTTTGTTACTGTGTTTGTGTACATATACATATATATTATATTTATATATATGCATGTGTGCATGCCAAGTTACCTCAGTTGTGTCCCACTCTTTGCTACTCCATGGACTGCAGCCCTCCAGGCTCTTCTGTCCGTGGAATTCTCCAGGCAAGAATGCTGGAGTGGGTTGCCATTCCCTTCTCCAGGGGATCTTCCCCACCCTGGGATCAAGCCTGCATCTCCTGTGTCTCCTGAATGCAGGAGATCTTGCCTTCAGGATAAAGGATTGAGGTAAAGGATCTGCCTCCTTTACCACTGTGCAACCAGGAAAGCCTGTATATGTGATATATGTATTTCAGTCCAGTTAGGTTCAGTTGCTCAGTCATGTCCAACTCTTTGCGACTCTATGAATCACAGCAGGCCAGCATTTTATTTTTCACTTTAAACTAATGGTGAACATTTGGAGCTCAATTTTTTTTCAATACCACTTGCAGTAGCACCAAAAATAAAATAAAATACTTAGTTATATATCTAACCAAATCTTCTCTTATCCTAGCCTAAGAATAGAATATGAGTGCTTAAAATTACAAATGATGAATTAAAGAATCAAAGATCTAAATGAATGAAGATATATTCAATATTCATACATTTTGTGACGATATTATTTAGGCGCTAATTTGCCCCAAGTTGATCTGCAGATACAATGTGATCTCAGTCAAAATCCCAGAAGGAGTTTTGGTAGATTTTAATAGGCTGACTCTAAAATTTATACAGAAATTAAGAGAAATAGGGTAACCAAAACAGTTTGGAGGACTCACACTAACTGATTTCAATTGTGATTTTAAGATTACATTCATTTAGATCTTTGATTCTTTAATTCATCATTTGTAATTTGCAATTTTAAGTACTCATATTCTATTCTTAGGCTAGGATAAGAGAAGATTTGGTTAGATATGTAACTAAGGATTTTGTTTTTTGGCAGTATTGCAAGTGGTATTGAAAAAATTTTGAATTCCAAATATTCACCATTAGTTTACAGTAAAAAATAAAATGTTTTTATATATTGACCGTGTGTCCTGTAACTAACCTCCCAGTTCTAGTGGGTTTTGGTAGATTCTTTGAAAATTTTTTTTCCATATAGAATACTGTGCTATTAGCAAAAGGTTACATTTTTTTCTAATTTCTATACTATTGATTCATCTATTTAGCCTTGTCGCATTGGCTAGGATTTCTACTACAATGCTTACTAGTAGAGATGAAGGAACATTTTTGCCATTTTACCAATCTTGGTAAGAAAGCAATTAGTCTTTCACCATTAAGTAGAATGTTAGGTGGAGCTTTTCTGTAGTCCCCTTGTGTGATACTGTGATATATAATAAATAGACATATTGATCTTTCTCTACATTCTGGCACAAAGCTCCTAATACTCTTACTATGACTGCTAGTTGTTCACTTGGTTAGAGGGTTGGAAGTTTCAATTCCAAGCTCCAAGCTCTAGGGAGTTGGCAGGGGGGAGGCGTAGATATTGACTTAATAATCTCCAGTAGCTAATGATTTAACCAACCATGCCTAGGTAGTGAAACCTCCATAGAGAGGGCTAGGTTTGGAGACCTTTCAGGTTAGTGAACAGGAACCCATGTACCCCACACTCCATGGGAAAAGAACTCTGTTCTCTGAATCCTTCCAGATCTTACCCTATATATCACTTCATCTGGTTGTTTATTTGTATCCTTTAATATCCTTTGTGATAAACCAGTAAGTAATTTAGTAAATAAACTTTTCCTGAATTCTTTGAGCTATTCTAGCAAATTAATTGAACCTGAAGTGGAGGTTGAGGGACCCTCTGATTTATAGTCAGTTGATCAGAAGAACAGGTGACAATCTGTATTTAAAATTAGCATCTGAGGTGGAGACAGCCTTGTGAAGCTGAAATCTTAGTCTGTGAGATATGGTGCTCTCTCAAATAAACTATGTGAGAATTGACTTAAAATGTAGGGAACATGGCTGGTATCTGTTGGGAAGTTGGAGAACTGCTCAATTTGGAAAAAAATTCAACACATTTGGTGACCAAAAGTGCAGAAGTGAAGTACTAAGGGTGAGTATTAAGGAAAATGCATGAGTGTTTTTCCATATTACCCTCTACTAGATTTTTTTAACTTATATTTATTTCTAGTTGTTTGAGAATTTTTATAAAGCATGGCTGTAGGATTTTGTTTACTGCTTTTGTTGTATTGAGATGATCGTATGATATGTTAATATGGTGAATTACATTTATTTTTGAATGTTAAAACAATCTTGCATTTTGAGACAAACTCCTTTTCACTGTGATGCATTATTTTATTTTACATTGCTAGTTTCAGTTTACTAATACTCTGTGGAGGATGTGTACATCTATGCTAATAAGAGGTATAGATCTGAAAATTTGAGGGTTTTTCCCCCTTCAATTCCATTTGCTTGTTTCTGTTTTAAGGTAGTTGTGACATCACAAAATGATTTGGGAAGTGCTTCCTTCTGTATTCCGAAAAGATTGCATAGAAATGGTGTTGCTCTTATATTAAAATTTATTGTGGTAAAAACTTAGAATATCTATTTGAGATTTTTTTTCTTTTGCAATATAAGCACCTAATGCTATAAATTGTCTTCTTAGAACTATTTGAATTATTATAGTATCCAAATTTTGGCATATTGTATTTTATTTTCATTTAATTGAAACATTTAAAAATTTTCCTTTGATAGTTACTTTTTGACCTTTAGGTTATATAGACATGTTATTTACTTTCCCAATATTTGAGGATTTCCAGAATATATTTATTGATTTCTAGTTTTCTTATAGTCTGAAAACTAAACAGGACATGACTTCTATTGTTTCAAATTTGCTAAAGTTTATTTTGTTACCCTAAATAAGATTTATCATAATGAATTTTCCATGTGCTGGAAAATAATGTGGATTTTGCTGGGGGTTTTTTTGTCGTTGAATTTTTCATATATATTAACTAAGTCAGGTTGGTTGATACTATTATTTGGTTCTTCTGTATCCTTATCTGATTTTCTGTGTATTTTTCTCTTTATTACTGAGAAAATTATGTTGATGTCTAAAAGTGTAATTATGAATTTTTCTAATCTTTATTTCAGTTCTATAAGTTTTTGTTTTGGGTATTTTGAAGCTCCATTGTTATGTACATGCATAGGTAGGATCATTATATCTTTTTGGAGAATTGATTTTATCCTTGTGTGATGCCTCTCTTTATTCCTTCATAATATCGCTTGTTCTGAAGTCTACTATGTCTGATAGAAATATAGCCTCTCTGATTTTCTTTTGGTTAATGCTTTCATGATTTGTTTGTATATCTATGTCTTCATAAGTAAAGGGGGGTGCTTTTAGACAATATTTAGTTGGATCTTGCTTTTTGAATCCAATATGGCAACCATTTTTAAACTAGTCTTTAAACATTGATATTTAATATAATTTTTGTATGACTGAATAAAAATCTACCATCTTGTTAGCTATTTTCTGTTTGTTCCATGGGTTGCTATATTCTCCCCCTGTTCTGCCTGCACTTGATCTAATTTATCATTCCTAGGACTCTATTTTATTTTCTTTATTGACTTATTGATTGTATATATTAAGAAATAATTTAGTGGTGCCTTAGGGTTACCATATACACCTTTAATTAATCTGTATATGCCCTTAGGTAACACATTTTCACATGTAGTGTAAGAACCTTTCAACATTGTGTTCCCAAGTCCTCCCTCCCATCCTTTGTGCTATTTTGTGTTATATGTGTCATTTTCACTTATGCTATGAACACAAAGTATTGATACTACTTTTGTCTTAGACAAACAGTTATGTGTTAGAGTAATTAATGCAGGAAATATTAATTTTATTTCTATCTTCATTTATTCTTTTTCAGAGACACTTATTTCTTCATGTAGGTCCAGTTTTCTAACTAATATCATATTTTTTCTTCCTAAACAAATCCCTTTTAACTTCTTGTGGTGCAGGCCTGCTGGCCATGTTTTGTTTTTCAATATTTATTTTGTTTGTTTGTTTTTGGCTGTGCCATGTCTTAGTTGCGGAACGTGAGCTGCCTAGTTGTGGTGTGGGGCCTCAGTAGTTGTGGTGTATGGGTTTAACTGCCCCACAGCAGGTAGGATCTTAGTTCCCTAACCAGGGATCAAACCCCGCATTGGAAGGTGAATTCTTAACCACTGGATCACCAGAGAAGGTCCTCTCATTTGTCTTTTGTTTGTTTTTAGAAATTCTTTGCTTCTCTTTTATTTTAAATAATATCTTTATTCTGATAGAATTCATACACCATAAAGCTCACTGTTTTTAAAGGGTATGATTCAGTGGCTTTTAATATATTAGCAAAATTGTGCAATCATAACTATTATCTAGTTCCAGAACATTTTCATCACCAGGAATAGAAACATGCACCCATTAGCAGTCACTCCTTATTAGCAGCACTCCCCATTTCTCCTTCCCTCTATCCCTGGGTAACTACTAACCTACTTTCTGTCTCTATGGATTAGCCTGTTCTGAATATTTCATATGGCCTTTTCTGCTAGCTTTTTTTGCTTAGCATAATGCATTCAAGTTCCATCCATGTTTTAGTGCTGAAGAATGTTGGTGAAGAGACTAATTATTAACCTGTTATTAATATTGTTATTTGGAGGTCAAACCTATTTTATAGTCTCAGTAGTATCCTACATGGACTTAATTGACTTTCTCCTCAAACCATTAAAATATGTTTCTTCATGCTCAATCTACATAATGTCTTGGTCATGGAGTAAAGTTAGCTCATGGAAGGAAGGGGTAGAAATTAAACAGAAAAAAAACCCACTTATTGAACACATTGAAATGAAAAAAAAAAACACTTATTGAAGACCTATTATTGCTCATGACTTGCATATATGTGATTATATTTAATGCCATAAAAACTCTGAGATAGGTACTAAGTATATATCCATCTGTATAAAACTATGCCCAAATTTGCACAGCATATAAATGAAGGTTTCAAACCCAAGTTTCTTGGAATACATGCAATATTCATTGAACACACTCAAATGGAAATTTTTAAAAAGAACAATGATATTAATAATAAATAACAAAATTACTGAAGTACTATACTTCTCAGTAGGCTTATAGTACCTAATTATGCATAACAGTTATAAAATAGTTATTTATGTACACTTATTTTAAATAATCATGATAATTTTGAATATACCAAGTTCTGTGCTCTTATTAAACATTGATAGTCAAATAAATTTTCTCACTCTGTCATTCAGGAAGGAATTTGAGCAAAGACCCACATTGCACAGTGTGACTTAGATACTTAGATAAGACTTTTGTATAACTCCCCTCTTTACTGAGGACAAGGCCCAACAGATCTTCCAAATTCCCTGGCTTTTCCTCATAAATGATAGCCAAATTGTTTGTATCTACTGAAAAAAATGAGAAGAAAATACTTGTGAACTTGACCAAAACTTAAGCTTCTCTCCTTCCCTTAGGAACCTTAACTTTGACCCACTCTTCACCTGAACTAGCATTGGAAAGTGAACTACCTCCTTATATTAGGGCTCTCCAGAAAAAAGAGCCAATAGAATGTGTGTGTGTATACATATATGTGTGTGTGTGTGTATATATACATACATATATATATATATATATATATATATATGTATTTGTTTATAAATTTTAAGGAATTGGCTCTTGCAACTATGAAGGCTGGTAAGTCTAAAATTTTTAGGGTGGACCAACACGCTGGAGACCCAGGAAAGAGGCTGTTCTACAGTTCAAAACCAAAGGTGTTCTGCTGGCAGAATTCCCTATTTCTTAAAGAAGGTCAATCTTTGTTCTAATTAGGTCTTCAACTTATTGGATAAGGCACACCCCCATTATGGAAGGCACTCTGCTTTATTCAAGGCCCACTAATTTAAATGTTAATCCCATCTGAAAACATCCTCATAAAGATAGCCAGGGCATTTGACAACATTTTTTGGCACTATGGCACAGCTGATTTGACATGTAAAACTAACCATCACCCATCTCCTTAAGGACCTCTCCTGAAAGTTGACCATAAAGAGGGGCATTCCTTGATTAATTGTGACTCTTGATTCTTTCTAGCCTTGTTTTCTCTTTCCTGTAAAAGAAAAGTCCTTCTCTGCCTGACCTTTGAGAAGTTTACAGATCTTATGATTAAAGCACTTTCCATATTGCAATAGTCCCTCTGCCCTATTGCAATAATCTTTTTAAGTAAAATCTCTCCTTACCTAAGTCCACATATTTTTTTTAATTTTATTTGCCAATATCATGTAGCACATAAAAGCTTGTGAATTCCAAATTAATGGCAGGATTATTATCCTGGTTTGTCTATTTTTTGGTGATCCCTGAATGTGCTTCCAAAGTAGGCAGCTAAATTATTGATTAGAGACAATTGCTTAAAAGTGGATGACTGCATGAAAGTCAAAAGTTCTAATGATTTTTTGAGCTGGGTTGCAAATAACGTCTGACTAGACTTTTGTACACTAAAGTTCTTTTTGAAATTCTGCTGATGGGAAATGAATATAAACTAGAATTAACCAATTTTAAGGCCTCTGCTGAGATTTATTCTTTGACAGTTGACAGAAATACTCAGAAATTAGCATTTTGGTAAAACCTTTATTTGTTTAAGATGCCTCTTAGCCAAAGAGACTGTCTGTACAAAAGGATTAACCTATTGACAATGACTTTCTAAATCCAAACCCATTGAATAACAAGCACTAAAAGTGTTTACCTTCCTAATGCACCACAATTCACTATGAAGCTGGCTTTCTTGAAAAGGTCAAAATGTGTGAAGAGCTGAATTTCAATAGGAATACATGCAGAAATTTGAAGCTGAATGAAATCAGGTTTGTTGAATATAAAGAGAAAGTAAATTATATGAATGTGGGTCACCTTAGTGGATAACATCCCTCCAAAAAAAAAAAAACACCACTTATTTTTTAGGCTATTTTATTTCATTCCATTGTCAAGCACATTAGTGTCTTAAATAAGTCTCTTAAATAAAACACTTTATATTGTTCCAGGGACCTCAGAAACTGCAGTGCTATTCTTGCAAACCAAGTCTCAAAAATTTCCTACCTGAAAAGACCAATAGCCTCTTTATGTATCGAACATTTCCAAGTACACTAGGTATATTTTGATGTTCACTACAGAGAAATGTTACTTTTATACAGGTAGACTAAGAAAAGAAAAGGTTGATGAAACTTGTAGAATTACATTTTGGCTTTTTCCTGTGTGTGCATCCTCAATCGCTTAGTTGTGCCTGACTCTTTGTGACCCCACAGATTGTTGCCCGCCAAGCTCCTCTGTCCATGGAATTTTTCAGGCAAGAATACTGGAGTGGGTTGTCATTTCCTTCTCCAGGGAATCTTCCCAATCCAGGGATCAAAGCAATGTCTCCTACATTGGCAGGCAGATTCTTAACCGCTGAGCCACCTGGGAAGCCCCTGCTTTTTCCTGGGAAACACTTTTTCTGACCTGACTTTTGTGGTTCTACTAAAACTGATTTTTGGTATAGGTAAATCATACATATACACAATGTGACTCCTATTATGCATCCAAAACAGGTTTTTATCAAGACTGGTGACTTAGATTTATAGTGACCACTTTAAAGTTAGGAAAAATAAGTGATTTTTAATTTCTTTAACCAACCTCTGGTGCAGAAACACTACCGTTTCTTAGGGGGGGAAAAGTCATTTTAAGGACTGTAAACCTGTCTCTTCCTCTGACAGTTAAAGGCCTGTAGTGCTTCTACAACTCAGTGGTAACTGACTTAGTGCTTATGTGATAAGATCCAGAGTTCTGTCTTTGAATAATAATTTTTCAAGAGTTTTACAAAAAATAAATCAGGCACACTTCTCCATCTTTGTAGACTCAGTTGTGAGAATATATTGTGGGTTACATTATATACCTAGCTAATGCAATTATTTTTTCTTAAACCTATTGGATGCCACAGTGTAGACAGGACAGAGCTCATGTTCCACTAAAAAACAGATACCAATAAAATTAAAGACAGCAAGGACTGAAAGTAATATTTACTAATTAAGTGGTATATCTTGTCCTTCACATATAAACATGGTATTATGCAACCCCTCATTACTAAGGCATGCACTTTGAATTATTTTGCAGGTAAGGAGATATTCCTACACTGAGCCGTCCCTTGTGAATAGTAACACGTGATTTTGAACAAGCTGGCTTGTATGAAGAGTGCAATCTGTAGTCCTGGAGCAGGGATTATTTTCTTTTTTCTTTTAATGTGTAAGCAAAGTAGTTCACATAGGAAACAAATACAGAATATTGGGTTTCTTTGGCACTGTGGCGTAAACAGTTGCACTAATTGGTTCAGTTTATGGTCATTAGGTGACCAAAGCATCCTCTGGTCTTCTGTTTGGCTGTTAATATTTTTTAAAACAGGTATACCTGAACAATACTTCATAGATTCTGCGAATTTTATTTTTGAATTTGCAATTTTTTTGGTATATGCCATTATTTTTATTAACATAGTTGATTTACAATATTATATTATTTTCAGGTGTACAACAGAGTGATTCAAAAAATTTAAAAATTATACTTCATTTAAAGTTGTTATAAAATATTGATTGCATTCCCTGTACTGTACAATATATACTTGTAGCTTATTTATTTTATACATAGTACTTTGTACTTCTTAATCTGCTACTCCTACCTTTCCCCTCTCCCCACTGGTAGTCACTAATTTGTTTTCTGCATAAGTGAATCTATTTCTTTTTTGTTATGCTCACTACATTGTTTTAGATTCCACATGGAAGTGATATTATACAGTATTTGTCTTTCTCTTTCTGATTTATTTCACAAACATGATGCCCCCCAGGGCTATCTTTGTTGTAATCCATCCATCTGCTGATGTACACTTAAGTTTCTTCCATATTTTGGCTATTGCAAATGATGCTCTTGTGAACCTTGGGCTGCATGTATCTTTTTGAATTAGTGTTTTTGTTTCCTTTGTATATATGGCCAGGAGTGGAATTGTTGGATCAGATGTAGTTCAGTAGTTCTATTTTTAGTTTTTTGAGGAACCTTTAAACTGTTTTCCACAGTGGTTGCACCAATTTATATTGCCACCAACAGTGTACAAGGGTACTCTTTTATCCATATCCTCACCAACATTTGGTATTTGTGATCTTTTGATGCTAGCCATTCTGACAGGTGTGAGGTGATATTTAATATTTCATTGTGGCTTTGATTTGCATTTCTCTCATCAGATTAGTAATGTTGAACATTTTTTCATGTGTCTGTTGACCATTTGTCTTCTTAGGAAAAATGTTCTGGTCTTCTGCCAATGTTTTACTTGAATTGTTTGTTTTAATACATTGATCTATATGAACTGTTTATATAGTTTGGAAATTAACCTCTTATCAGTCACATCATTTGCAAATATTTTCTCCCATTCAGTAGGTTTACTTTTTCTTCATTTTGTTGATGGTTTCCTTTGGTATGTAAAAGCTTTTAAGTTTAATTACATCCAATTTGTTTATTTTTACTTTTACTTCCTTTGTCTTATGAGACAGATTCCCAAATATATCTGTATACTTTATGTCATAGAGTATTCCACCTGTGTTTTCTTCCAGAAGTTCTATGATTTCACTTCTTACATTTAGATCTTTAATCCATTTTGAGTTTATTCTTGTATATGGTGTGAGAAAATGTTTGAATTTTACTATTTTACATGTAACTGTCCAATTTCCCCAGCACTACTTGTTGAAGAGACTGTCTTTTCTCCATTGTATATTTTCCCCCTTTTGTCATAGATTAATTGACCATAAGTACATGGGTTTATTTTTCAGCTCTTTATTCTGTTGCATTAATCTATGTGTCTGTTTTTGTGCCAATACTATATTATTTTTATTACTGTAGCTTTGTAGTATAGTCTGAAATCATGATGTATGAAACCTTGGGCACTTTTTTTCCCCCTCAGTATTGTTTGGTTATTTGGGGTCTCATGTGTTGCCATACAAACTTTAAAATTATTTGTTCTACTTCTGTGAAAAACTGTCATTGGTGTTTTGATAGAAATTGCACTGAATCTGATATTTGCCATGGGTATTATGGTTATTTTAGCAGTATTAATTCTTCCAATCAATGAACATGGTATATCTTTCTATCTGTGTCATCTTCAAATTCTTTCTTCAATGTTTTATAGTTTTCTGAGTATGATCTTTAACTCCTTAGGTAAGTTTAAAGTATTTTATTCTTTTGACATTATTTTAAATGAGATTACTTCATTAATTTCTCTTTCTGATAATTTGTTGTTAGTGTGTAAATGCAACACATTTCTATATATTACTTTTGTATTCTGAAACTTTACCAAGTTCATAGATGAGCTCTAATAGTTTTTTACTAGTGTCTGTAGGGTTTTCTATATATAGTATTATGTCATCTGCAAACAGTCACAGTTTTAGTTCTTGCTTTCCAACTTGAATTCCTTTTATTTCTTTTTTGTATGTGATTACTGCAGAGAGGATTTCCAATACTATGTTGAATAAAAGTGGTGGTATGAACATCCCTGTCTTGTTCCTGATCTAAGAGGAATTATTTTCAGTTTTTAACAATATAATGTTAGCTGTAGACTTATTATATATGGCCTTTCTTGTGTCGACGTATGTTCCCTCTATGTCCACTTTCTGGAGAGTTTTTAATCACAAATGGATATTGAATTTTGTCAAAAGCTTTTTGATGCATTTATTGAGACAATCGTGTGGTTTTTATTTTCAAATTGCTAATATGGTATATCACATTGATGGATTTTCAGACACTGAACTATCCTCACACCCCTGAGATAAATCCCACTTGATCATGTTGTATGATCCTTCTAATGTATTGTTTGTTAATATTTGTTGAGGATTTTTGCATCTATGTTCATCAGTGATATTAGCTTATAACTTTCTTTTTTGTGATATGTTTGTCTGATTTTGCTATCTTGCTGGCATTGGCCTCATAGAATTAGTTCAGAAGAATTTATTCCTCAACAATTTTGGGGAATAGCTTGAGAAGGACAGATGTTAACTCTTCTCTAAATATTTGGTAGGATTCACTTATGTAGTCACCTGGTCTTGGACTTTGATTTGTTGATAGTTTTTTAAAATAATTAATGATTCAAGTTCCTTAATGGTAATTAGTATGTTTATATATTCTATTCCTTTCTGGTTTAGCCTTGAGTGATTGCACATTTCTAGGAATTTGTCCATTTCTTCTAGGTTGTCTATTTTATTAACATATATCTGGTTGCATTGATCTCATAATCCTTTGTATTTCTGTGGTGTTGGTTATAACGTCTCCATTTTCATCTTTGATTTCCTTGATTTGGGCCCTGTGTTCTTCTTGTTGAATCTGACTGAAGTTTATCAACCCTGTTTATCTTTTCAGAGAATGAGCTCCTAGTTTCATTTATTTTTTTCTATTATTTTTTGAGTCTCTACTTAATTTATTTCTGTTTTGGCCTTTATAGTTTCTTTCCTTCTACCAACTTTGGGTTTTGTTTGTTCTTCTTTTTCTAGTTCCTTTAAGAGTACAGTTAGATTGTTTATTTGAGATATATATATATATATATATATATATATATATATATATATTTAATTTCCTGAGGTAAGCTTATGTTGCTATAAACTTCCCTCTTAGAACTGCTTTTGATGTTTCCTATAGCTTTTGGATCAATCCTATTTTCATTCTCATTTGTCTCCATGTATTTTTAAATTTCTTCTTTGGCTTTCGGGGAACCATTGGTTGTTTAGTGGCACACTGTTTAGCTTCCATGTGTTTTTGATTTTTGAAATTTTTCTTTTTTTTTGTAGTTGATTTCTAGTCTCATAACATTGTGATTGGGAAAGCTTTTGATGTGATTTCAATGTTCTTAAATTTATGAAGTCTTGTTTTTTGACCTCACCCATGATCTATCGTGGAGAATGCTACATGTACACTTGAAAAGAATGTATATTCTGCAGCTTTTGGATGGAATATTCTCTCTATTTCTATTAATATTGTGTGCTTACTTCCTTAATTGATTTTCTGTCTGGATCATGTGTCCATTGATGTAAGTGGGGTGTTAGAATCCCCTACTATTGTTGTATACTGTCAATTTCTTCTTTTATGTCCATTAATATTTGCCTTGTATATTTAGGTGCTCCTATGTTAGGTGCATATATATTTATAATTGTTATGTTTTCTTCTTGGCTCAATCTCTTAATCATAATGTAATGTCCTTCTTTGTTTATTATAATTGTCTTTTTTTTAAGTCTATTTTGTCTGATATAAATATTACTCTACTGGCTTTATTTTGATTCCCATTTGCATGGAATACCATTTTCCATCCTCTTTTTCACTATATGTGAGATGGAGTTGTCTCTTATAGGCAGCATGCATACAGGTGTTGTTTTTGTATCTATTTAACCACTCTATGACTTTTAATGGGAATAACAATTCATTTATATTTAAAGCAGTTGTTGATATATATGTGGTTATTGCCATTTTGTTAATTGGTTTGTGGTTATTTTTGTAGCTCTTTTCTTCCTTTCCTCTTCTTTTGCTCCCTTCTGTTGTGATTTGATGACTGTCTTCAGTGTTGGATACCTTTCTGTCTTTTTTGTGTGCTATAGAGATATGCTTTGTGTTCAGTTATTGCTGTTCAGTTGCTAAGTCATGTCTGACTCTTTGTGACCCCATGGACTGCAGCATGCCAGGCTTCTCTGTCCTCATCCATCTCCTGGAGTTTGCTTAAATTCATGTCCATTGAGTCAGTGATGCTATCTACCCATCTCTTCCTCTGCCAACCCCTTCTCCTCCTGCCTTCAATCTTTCCCAGCTTCAGGGTCTTTTCCAATGAGTCAGCTCTTTGCTTCGTGAGGCCAAAGTATTGGAGCTTCAGCTTCAGGATCAGTCCTTCCAGTGAATATTCAGGGATGATTTTCATAAGGACTGACTGGTTTGATCTCCTTGCTGTCCAAGGGACTTTCAAGTATCATCTCCAGCACCAAGTGTTCTGTAAATCATTGTAATTTTGATGTGTCTGTGAGAGACAGTGAGCTCATTGTCTTTCTACTCCACCATCGTGGCTGATCTCTTTATGTATTTTATTATTTTAAATAACATAGCATCTTTTAAAATTATAAAATATTCATAAAATTGTCTAAAATGTTTATGAAATTTAATGAGTACTTCAAATAACTGATTTTTAAACTGATTTTTATACACTTAATACAATTAGGAAGACTCCAAATTACCAATTAAATTTCAATTATAAACTTTATTTGAGATATGCAATTACATGCCTATTTACACACATACATACACACACACACACACACACATGCACACACAAGTGTTTTAGATTTTCTACCTGGAACATTGGCAGGTGGAGAACTAACTGAGTAGTAGAATTTTCTTTCAGGTGTTCTGATGTATCTGATCCCAGTCAGATGTTCTGTCTGCACTGCAACCTACTATACCTAAGGGGATAATAAATATGAAGTGATGCACTGCCCAATTTAGTTCTTCTGAGGCTCATATTCTAAAGAAGCGTATATAGCTGGTCTTGTTACATTGTTAAAGTCAATGGCAGTTTTGCTGACAAATCAGCACAAAACACTAGCAGCTTATAAGTCTCTTCTAGTACATAAACATACATGAAATATATTTGAAAATATAAAAAATTCTTTATATTTTATCAATAAAAAATAGGTTTTCATTGGACAAAAATTGGCAAGTTTCTTCTGATATATTTATAATTGCCTAAAAGTTATTTTAATGTCCTCAGATATCTATATAGATATAATATATAAAAGTCTTATATGAGTAACATAGAACCCAGTTCTCTTTTTATTTCTGGCATCTATATTTTCTGTTCATTTAAATGTTTTCTTGTTATGAAATGCCAACCAATCAATCACATTGGCCTGGTTTATAATAGCTATAAGTGTGCCATATAAGTGCAAAAACAATATGAGAAAGAAAGCTAAAATGCATGCATTAGGAAATTTTAAAACTATGTTTAAAATACTACAGTGCTATAGGTAGACTTATGAAATCTTTAAAAATAATAGGACCTATTGGATCAGAAATAAAAATCCAAAAAAGCACTGAACTCCAGATGGTAGATGTTTCAAAGCAGAATGCTGTAGTTACTGCCCAGTAATTTATAAGAACTATCTTTGCCATCATCCCCACCAATATATTCATTTCAGAGTAAGAAGTTGGCATTGGGCTTCCCTGGTAGTTCAGATGGTAAAGAGTTCATCTGCAGTGCAGGAGACCTGGGTTTGATCCCTGGGTTGGGAAGATCCCCTGGACGAGGGCATGGAAACCCGCTGCAGTATTCTTGCCTGGAGAAACCCCATGGACAGAGGAGCCTGGGGGGCTACAGTCCATGGGTTGCAAAGAGTCATACATGACTGAGCAACTAAGCACAGCACAAGAAGTTGACATTACTCTTCAACTTGGAGGAAAAAGACTGAAGCAGGTGGCTCCTTCAAGGTTAGATTTTAACATACAATCATCTCAAAACAAGAGTATTGCTACAGTTAATGACAAGTATAAACTATGGAATTTGGGATTACAGTCAAAAGTATTTGCTTAATGACTTCTGTGACCATGGGTCTGCATTTCACTCACTTTTGGGAGAATGAGTTGTTTAAAATAAATTCTATAAATTATTTCTTAGAGGTAAATTTCCTCTTTGTGATTAAAAAATTATATAAAATCTTAATTCAAAATTGTTCATATGCCAGCTGGTAACCTAGCGGCTCCAATTATTGCAGAAAACTAATAAGATTTAAATTATTCTCTTGTCACTAAACATAGAGTTTGATTCAGGGTATATACTGAGTTTTCTAATGTGGAACCTATAGGTAAGGAGTCAACTCATATTTTCATTTCTTCTGCAACTCAATAGTATGGAAGAAGCACTGGGAGGCAGAGAACCTTGATTTTATTCTTATGTGACCCTCCTGGGGATTTTGAACAAAATAGGTTTCTATCCAAAGAGTGATTCAGAGGCTCTGCTAAGCATGTTTCTATATTAAATGCATTAGACCTGAAGAGAGTTCTTTTGGTTAAGATGTTCCACATCACAGGCTCTTTACTTTTCTTAGAGAAACACTCAAAAATAAAGTATGGTCTTTTCTACATTTTTCTGAGATCGTTCTTATGAAAATCATCCTAACTACCTAAGGTTGGTCCCTGCCTGAGGTTAAAATAGAGAAAGATAATTTTGTTTCCCCTTGATATAATTTCATTCTGACATATCTGTCAAACTGTTTGCATACAATAGCCAGAGGTTCAATTTTAGGACATGGATATATCATCTTTTATCACAATGAATTAAAAAGAAAGTGCCCATCTTAAATTTTGTTTGTTGCTTGTCATGACAAAGATATAAAGAATGAATTAGGATTTATTATCCTATACATTCAACATCTATCTTAATATACCCAGAAAGAGCTAATGCACAAAGCATGATTAACATTTATATTCAAACAGGAAAAAAACAAATTTCCTTTCTTCCCTGCAACACCTCCTCATGACATGTTCTTAATTCTGATGTTCTGTTTTCATGCCATGTATAGAATAGGTCAATCAGATTTTGGGAAGAGTTAATAGAAATGATAAGCTATTGCAATAAAAATCTGATATAATCTCTTGGGAAGTTTGCAATTCAGTGAGGAAGGCACAAAACATACAGCCACAAAGAAACACACACAGACACACAAAACCAGAAATGACAAAGACAAAAAATACACCTAGGAGTATTGACTGCAGAGATGCTTGCTAGGCTTAGTCACTCAGTTGTATCTTACTCTGCAACCCCATGGACTGTAGCCCACCAGGCACCTCTGTCCATGGGAATTCTCCACTCAAGAATACTGGAATGGGTTGCCCTGCCCTCCTCCAGGGGGTCTTCCCAACCCAGGGATTGAACCGAGGTCTCCCATATTGCGGGCAGATTCTTTACTGACTAAGCCACCAAGGAAGCCCAAGAATCCTGGAGTGGGTAGCCTATCCCTTCTCCAGGGGCTCTTCCTGACCCAGGAATTGATGTATACATGGATTACATATGAAACTACATTCAGATTAAAGTATTCCCAGAAAATACCACATATAATCAACTAACCAAAATCTCTGCTAAAATACCAATAAAAGGCAATTTAAGAAAGGACATTTATAAGTTTGTGTAAGACCTATCATATATTGATAATAGGTATTGGTTTATGAAAATATTGACTAAGGCTTTGCTAAGAAATACAAATTGTGAAATTCTAACATAAGTTGTGAGATTCAAACAGATTATCATTCACAAAAAGTCATCGCTGACTGTAATAAAAGAAGATGTTCAAACAATAAATGATTTAAATTGATAGTGAAGATGTAAACAGGGCCCTAACTGACAGATTTGATAATAGTAGGTCTTTCCTACTTGAATAATTTCCTGCCCTGCCTTTCACTTAAGCGCAGAGAGGTTATTGTTGTCATTGGGATTACTATAAGACGTCATGAAGAGATTCACTTTAATAAATGCTTTAAAACAAAGAAGAAACATAGGAGACTGCTATGAAAAAAGAGATACTATTCTAGATTAGCAAAAATGTCATATGGGGAGTCCATTTGCCACTTCATGGCAAATAGATGGGGAAACAGTGGAAAAAGTGGCTGACTTTATTTTGGGGGGCTCCAAAATCACTGCAGATGGTGATTGCAGCCAAGAAATTAAAAGATGCTTACTCCTTGAATGTTATGACCAACCTAGACAGCATATTAAAAAGCAGAGACATTACTTTGCCAACAAAGGTCCGTCTTGTCAAGGCTATGGTTTTTCCAGTAGTCATTAATGGATGTGAGAGTTGGACTATAAAGAAAGCTGAGCGCCAAAGAACTGATGCTTTTGAACTGTGGTGTTGGAGAAGACTCTTGAGAGTCCCTTGGACTGCAAGGAGATCCAACCAGTCCATCCAAAAGGAGATCATTCCTGAATATTCATTGGAAGGACTAATGTTGAGGCTGAAACTCCAATACTTTGTCCACCTGATGCGAAGAGCTGACTCATTTGAAAAGACTCTGATGCTGGGAAAGATTGAGGGCAGGAGGAGAAGGGGATGACAGAGGATGAGACGGTTGGATGGCATCACTGACTCAATGGACATGGGTTTGGATAGACTCCAGGAGTTGGTGATGGACAGGGAGGCCTGGCGTGCTGTGGTCCATGGGGTCACCAAGAGTCGGACATGACTGAGTGACTGAACTGGAACTGGAAAAGCATATGGATGCTAAAACACGATAACATTCGCTACTTACGCTTTAAATACTTTCCTTCATTTTCACTACATAAGCCACACATAATCCATTTAGTAATTAAAACCGCATAGCCAGGGTGCTCAGGGCTGGTGCACTGGGATGACCCTGAGGGATAGGATGGGGAGGGAGGTGGGAGGGGTGTTCAGGATGGGGAACACACTTACACCCATGGCTGATTCATGTCAATGTATGGCAAAAACCACTATAATATTGTAAAGTAATTAGACTCCAATTAAAATAAATAAATAAAAAAACCACATAGCCATATATATAGAAAATCATAAAGATTTCCTGTTACTCCAACTATTCCCTTCAAGGGAACCAGTGATAATATTTTTTTATATAACCTGTATAGGTTATACATTGTATTCAGTGTAACCTGTCTTATAATTGCTTATCTATGAAAGTGAAAGTGTTATTCACTCATTCCTGTCTGACTCTTTGCGATCCCATGGACTGTAGCCTACCAGACTCCTCTGTCCATGGAACTCTCCAGGCAAGAGTACTGGAGTGGGTAGCCATTCCCTTTTCCACTGGAATCTTCCCAACCCAGGGATAGAACCCGGGTCTCCTGCATTGCAGGCAGATTGTTTTCCATCTGAACCACCTCTGAGCCACAAGGGAAGCCCATCCTATAATTGCATACCTATATCCATACATTTTCTTGTATTTTTAATACAATCAGAGCATTAAGTTTTTTAATGATTTTTTTTTTCTTCTTTTTACTCAAGACATCCAGGATATCACTTTAGGTAAATCCTTACAGATATTGCTAAATCCAAGGAATGAATGTACTGTGCCTTTTTAATATTATGTTCCCTTAGAAGTGTCTTCATGGGATTATTTGGTGGGGGGGTGGGAGTGGTAGCTTTGACATTGACAAAGTAGTTGCTGAGTTTGCTACCAGTGTTGAGAAATGCATCTAATGGCAACAGATGCTTAAGTTGATTTTTGGCCTGTCACTGGCAGTTTTGGTGTGGTAAGGTAGAAATACTCATATTCTATGCTGTTTTCTCAAATAATTGTCTGCCAGACAGAAGTTGCTGTTTACTACCAAAAAATAAAATCCTGAAGATAATTATTTGAAGAGTATGAAGAGTTTCAGTGATATAAAAATGGAATGGTATGAATGGATCATCAATGTGGAGGCTTTACCTTTTTTTGAAAGAGGGTAATAGTGAATAATGGCATGATTTACTGAAAGAGCATCTGAGATTGAACATGAAATTCAAATTGCAGAGAGCAGGAATATAATATGGAAAACAGAAGGGAAAGCTTTGGAAAAGGGCTAATACAACACGAATGCTGTATAGTACATGGTCGGTCTCTTACATTATTCTAAAAACTCCCACTAAATGGAACACTCTTTAGAAATGAAAGCTAGGACAAAGAATAAAATTGAATGCATGATTACAAATGATATGGTATTCTTATCTGTGACTTCCAAATGAATAGCAACTGATTATACCTGTGGATTTCACTTTTAAGAATAGTAATATCACTTTGTAACATTTGAATGAACTTCTATTCCAACCATGTATGATTAAAAATGAAACCTCAATACTAAAAAAAAAAAAAATAATAAAAATCACCAACTGGCCTTACATATATAACACAAAGCAAAGAAATTTGCCTTTAACTCTTTCATATATCATAGTTTTTTCTTCATTTATTCTAACAGAATTCAAATTCTCTAATTCAATATTGACAAACCAATTAAAAATCCCATCATGGGATCAAGTATTTAATACATCAATCAGTTCAGTTCAGTTCAATTCAGTCGCTTAGTTGTGTCCGACTCTTTGTGACCCCATGAATTGCAACACACCCGGCCTCCCTGTCATCACCAACTCCCGGAGTTTACTCAAACTCATGTCCATCAGTTGGTGATGCCTTCCAGCCATCTCATCCTCTGTTGTCCCCTTGTCCTCCTGCCCCCAATCCCTTCCTGCATCAGGGTCTTTTCCAGTGAGTCAACTCTTCGCATCAGGTGGCCAAAGTATTGGAGTTTCAGCTTCAACATCAGTCCTTCCAATAAACACCCAGGACTGATCGCCTTTAGGATGGACTGGTTGGATCTCCTTGCAGTCCAAGGGACTCTCAAGAGTCTACTCCAATACCACAGTTCAAAGCATCAATTTTTCGGTGCTCAGCTTTTTTCACAGTCCAACTCTCACATCCATACATGACCACTGGAAAAACCACAGCTTTGACTAGATGGACATTTGTTGGCAAAGCAATGTCTCTGCCTTTTAATATGCTGTCTAGGTTGGTCATAACTTTCCTTCCAAAGAGTAAGCGTCTTTTAATTTCATGGCTGCAATCACCATCTGCAGTGGTTTTGGAGCCCAGAAAAATAAACTCAGTCACTGTGTCCACTGTTTCCCCATCTATTTCCCATTAAGTGATGGGACCAGATGCCATGATCTTAGTTTTCTGATTGTTGCGCTTTAAGACAACTTTTTCACTCTCCTCTTTCACTTTCATCAAGAGCCTCTTTAGTTCCTCTTCGCTTTCTGCCATAAGGGTGG
Source organism: Muntiacus reevesi (assembly GCF_963930625.1). NCBI lineage: Eukaryota > Metazoa > Chordata > Mammalia > Artiodactyla > Cervidae > Muntiacus > Muntiacus reevesi. The sequence goes on along the minus strand of NC_089271.1, from coordinate 124,957,460 downwards.
TATCATCTGCATATCTGAGGTTATTGATATTTCTCCTGGCAATCTTGATTCCAGCTTGTGCTTCTTCCAGCCCAGCGTTTCTCATGATGTACTCTGCATATAAGTTAAATAAGCATGGTGACAATATACAGCTTTGACGTACTCCTTTTCCTATTTGGAACCAGTCTGTTGTTCCATGTCCAGTTCTAACTGTTGCTTCCTGACCTGCATATAGGTTTCTCAAGATGCAGGTCAGGTGGTCTGGTATTCCCATCTCTTTCAGAATTTTCCACAGTTCATTGTGATCCACACATTCATAGTAAGCAATAAAACCTAAGTATCACATGATTGTAAAGATGCCACAGAACTAAAAGAACCACACAAATGTTATGAATATAACTCAAGCTTCATAGGAATAGGAAAAAGAAAACCTTTATTATATATAGAAAAAATTATCAAAACTAATTTTTGACATTTCTAAAGAGATCAAATAGGGGAATTTTTCAATATTTCAATATCACTTAATTTATACATTTACTTAACCAACCAAGTAATAAATCAAGAAAAAAACATCCCCAAGTAAAAGAAATGCAAAAAGGCAAAATGATTACCCGAGGAGGACTTACAAATAGCTGAGCAAAGAAGAGAAGCAAAAGGCAAAGGAGAAAAAGAAAAATATATCCAGCTGAATGTAGAGTCTCAAGGAAAAGCAAGGAGAGATAAGAAAGACTTCCTCAGTGAACAATGCAAAGTAATAGAGGAAAACAATAGAATGGGAAGACTAGAGATCTCTTCAAGAAAATTAGAGGTACCAAGGGAACATTACATGCAAAGATGGACTCAATAAGGGACAGAAATGGTATGAACCTAACAGAAGCAGAAGATATTAAGAAGAGGTGGCAAGAATACACAGAAGAACTATGCAAAAATGATCTTCATTACCCAGATAAACCTAATGGTATGATCACTCACCTAGAGCCATACATCCTGGAATGCAAAGTCAAGTAGACTTTAGGAAGCACGACTATGAACAAAGCTAGTGGAGGTGATGGAATTACAGCTGAGCTATTTCAAATGTTAAAAGATGCTGTGAAAGTGCTATACTCAATATGTCATTAAATTAGGAAAAATCAGCAGTGGCCAAAGGACTAGTAAAAGTCAGTTTTCATTCCAATCCCAAAGAAAGGCAATGCCAAAGAATGCTCAAACTGCCATGCAATTGCACTCATCTCAAACGCTAGCAAACTAATGCTCAAAATTCAACAGGCTTCAACAGTACACAAACTGACAACCTCCAGATGTTCAAGCTGGATTTAGAAAAGGTAGAGGAACCAGAGATCAAGTTGCCAACATCTGTTGGATCATAAAAAAACAAGAGAGGTCCAGAAAAAGTATCTACTTCTGCTTTATGGACTACTCCAAAGCTTTTGACAGTGTGGATCACAAAAAACTGTGGAAAATTCTTCAAGAGATGGGAATACCAGACCACCTTACTTGCCTCCTGAGAAATCTATATGCAGGTCAAGAAGAAACAGTTAGAGCCAGACATGGACAGCAATGGACTGATTCCAAATCAGCAAAGGGGTACATCAAGGCTGTATATTGTCACCCTGCTTATTTACCTTCTATGCAGAGAACATCATGAGGAATGCCGACCTGGATATAGCACAAGTTGGAGTCAAGATTGTCAGGAGAAATATCAATAACCTCAGATATGCAGATGACACCACCCTTATGGTGGAAAGTGAAGAGGAACTAAGGAACCTCTTGATGAAAGTGAAAGAGGAGAGTGAAAAAGCTGGCTTAAAACTCAGTATTCAAAAGCAAAGACCCATCACTTCATGGCAAGTAGATGGGGAAACAATGGAAATAGTGACAGACTTTATTTTCTTAGGCTCCATAGTCATTGCAGATGGTGATTGCAGCCATGAAATTAAAAGATGTTTGCTCCTGGGGGAAAAAAGCTATGACCAACCTAGACAGCATATTAAAAAGCAGAGACATTACTTTGCTGACAAAGTTCTGTATAGTCAAAACTATAGTTTTTCCACTAGTCATGTATTGATTTGAGAGTTAGATCATAAAGAAAGCTGAGCACAGAAGAATTGATGTTTTTGAACAGAGATGTTGGAGAAGACTTTTGAGAGTCCCTTGGACTGCAAGATCAAACCAGTCAATCCAAAATGAAATCAGTCTTGAATATTCATTGGAAGGACTAATGCTGAAGCTGAAGCTCCAATACTTTGGCCATCTGATGTGAAGGGCTGACTCATTTGAAAAGACTCTGATCCTGGGAAAAATTAAGGGTAGGAAGTGGAGGGGATGACAGAGGGCGAGGTGCTTGGATGGCATCACCGACTGGATGAATATGAGTTTGAGCAAGCTCTGGGAGTTGGTAATGGACAGGGAAACCTGGCATGCTGTAGTCCATGGGGTTCCAAAGAGTTGTACACGACTGAATGACTGAACTGAACTGAATGAATCAAGCTTGGCTGCTATAAAAATAATTTTTAACAATGCATTTCCCTTGATTTCAAGTAGTTGCAAATTAGTGGGAAAGAAAAAGCTGCATTAAAAAATGCCACAAGTGTATTATACTATGGAATGCAAGCACCACCAAGACAGATGTAAGAATTTCCTCCCCAGAGGAGGAAAATATTACTTCCATTTTGTTGAAAGCTGGTCTCCTTGGGAAACAGTCTCTGAGGCAAAGATTAGCATGCCGGGATTATATTAGGGAGTTCTTTCAGAATTAACACCTTTTCGGTAAAAGTGAGAAAACGAGATTAGTCACAGATGTTAACTAGACTTATTGTGTTGATCATTTTGTAACATATAGAAATATCAAATCATTAGTGTTGTACACATGAAACTAATGTAAAGCTACATGTCACTTCAGTTCAGTTCAGTTCAGTTGCTCGGTCGTATCCAACACTTCGTGACCCCATGGACCACAGCATACCAGACCTCCTTGTCCATCACCAACTCCCAGAGTTTACTCAAACTCATGTCCATTGAGTTGGTGATGCCATCCAACCATGTCATCCCCTGTAGTCCCCTTCTCCTCCTGCCCTCAATCTTTCCCAGCATCAGAGTCTTTTCAAATGAGTCAGCTCTTCGCATCAGGTGGACAAAGTATTGGAGTTTCAGCTTCAACATCAATGAACACCCAGGACTGATCTCCTTGAGGATAGACTGGTTGGATCTCCTTGCAGTCCAAGGGACTCTCAAGAGTCTTCTCCAACACCACAGTTCAAAAGCATCAGTTCTTTGGCACTCAGCTTTCTTTATAGTCCAACTCTCACATCCATACATGACTACTGGAAAAACCACAGCTTTGACTAGATGGACATTTGTTGGCAAAGTAATGTCTGCTTTTTAATATGCTGTCTAGGTTGGTCATAACTTTCCTTCCAAGGAGTAAGCGTCTTTTAATTTCATGGCTGCAATCACCATCTGCAGTGATTTTGGAGCCCCCCCAAATAAAGTCAGTCACTGTTTCCACTGTTTCCCCATCTATTTGCCATGAAGTGACAGGACTGGATGCCATGATCTTAGTTTTCTGAATGTTGAGCGTTAAGCCAACTTTTTCACTCTCCTCTTTCACTTTCATCAAGAGCCTCTTTTGTTCTTCGCTTTCTGCCATAAGGATAGTGTCATCTGCATATCTGAGGTTATTGATATTTGATTCTGGCAATCTTGATTCCAGCTTGTGCTTCTTCCAGCCCAGTGTTTCTCATGATGTACTCTGCATATAAGTTAAATAAGCAGAGTGACAATATACAGCCTTGGCATACTCCTTTTCCAATTTGGAACCAGTCTGTTGTTCCATGTCCAGTTCTAACTGTTGCTTCCTGACCTGCATTCAGATTTCTCAAGAGGCAGGTCAGGTGGTCTGATATGGTCATCTCTTTCAGAATTTTCCACAGTTTATTGTGTTTCACATAGTCAAAGGCTTTGGCATAGTCAATAAATCAGAAATAGATATTTCTCTGGAACTCTCTTGCTTTTTTGATGATCCAGAGGATGTTGGCAATTTGATCTCTGGTTCCTCTGTCTTTTCTAAAACCAGCTTGAATATCTGGAAGTTCATGGTTCAAGTATTACTGAAGTCTGGCTTGGAGAATTTTGAGCATTACTTTACTAGCATGTGAGATGAGTGCAATTGTGCAGTAGTTGAGCATTCTTTGGCATTGCCTTTCTCCATTTCAATTATACCTCAATTTTTTAAAAAAAAAGAGTCATGGGTTGCAAAAGTTGCGCTCAGAACAGAAACCTCAGCCAATCTCACAGTATTCTGTGAAACTAGGATGGCTTTCAGCACATTGACAATATTATGCCACTTTCCTTTGACTTGCATGATTTCTGATGAGAAATCCACAATTAGAATTTGTCTTAGTTTGGTAGGGCTTCCATGACAACGTATCACAAACTGGGTTGCTTGAACAACAGAGATTTATTTTATCACAACTTTGGAAGCTGAAAGTCTGAGATCTGTGTCATGGCAGAATTAAACTCTTCTGAGACACTTCTCCTTGGCTTTAAATTGCTGTCTTCTCCCACTGTCTTTACGTCATCTTCCTCTTTATGTATGTATATTTAAATTTCCTTTTTATAAGGACACCAGTCATCTCTATTGTAGCATGCATAAGCACTTCATTCCTTTTTGTGGCTGAATGATAATGTATTATATGGCTGTACCACCTCTTATTTATGCATTTATCAGTTGATAGGCATTTGGAGATTTTTACTTTATGGCTATTGTGAATAATGCTACAGTGAGCATTCATTGACAAATTTTGGGGGCATGTTTGTTTTCAGTTCTGTTGGGATTAAAATTGCTATGTCATATGTTTAACATTTTGAAGAGCTGCCAGGCTGTTTTTCAAATTGGTTGCACCATTTTACATTATCACCAGCAGTATATGAGGGTTCTGTTTTCCCCACATACTCATCAACACTTTTTATCTGTTGCTTTTTATTATTACCATCATAGTGATTGTTTTTCCTTGCTACTCTATAATGCTCACAATACTTCTTTTTAATGACAACGCCCTCCCCCCACCCCATATTCACTAAAGCAAACATTATGGCCTGAGTATCCTGGAAACTGGAAATAAATGTTGACCTCTGTTTACAAAGTGTCCTGAATCAGTTCTGGATAGGCAGGCACTGAAATGTTAAATGGGCATGTTTATAGCCATAGATATGCAATTGTATGAGAAGGAAAAGAACATCACAAATTCCAACATTTTCTAACTTCTAAAGGGAAGTTGAAATTTCCTAAATAAAGTTTTCAGCATCTCTATTAACACTTCACATTTCCATGAAATTTTAAAGTTCATTTTCAGAGATTGGGAATTATCATCAATAATCTCATTTTAAACTAAGTTTTGCTTCTATCCTCTTATTTTCATTTCTTTCTCTAATTCATTTCATTCCCAGCACCCAGTTGTCTAATATTTTAAGCAAATAGCTACATCACATCAAATTTCTTGAAAATAATTATCTTTGCCTAGCTTGTGTTACCTCTAATTTGTGGAAAGAGGAGAGAGTAGGGGTTTTATGATGCAGATTACTCAAGCTTGGTAAATCCAACTATAGTAATTTCATTTCTATTTAATTCAGTGTGTTATAGAGGAATAGCTGATGCAAGTGTATTCTATGTATGGCTGTGTTGTGCTGTATTTAGTTGTGTTCGACTCTTTGCCACCCCATGGGCTGTAATCCACCAGGCTCCTCTTCCATGGGGATGCTCCCGGAAAGAATACTGGAGTAGCCTATCCCTTCTCCAGGGGATCGTCCTGACCCAGGAATCAAACCGGGGTCTCCTGCCCTGCAGGTGGATTCTTTACCAGCTGAGCTACCAAGGAAGCCCCTGTCTATGGCTATCTGCCTACCATCTATCTACCTGAGAACTACTGGGATTAGTATAACCTCAGATTATAAATCAATATAAGATTCTATTCGTTAGGGTTTTGTTGGTTTTGGTACACTCTGTCTATAAATTCATCATAAGGTATTGAAATATGAATGAGAAAAAAAGGACGAGGCATTTTCAAAGTTACTTTTGGTCTGTTTTATCTAGTAATGGCAGCAACTTAAATCATCTTCAGACAAGATGGTTCCCGAGTCTTTTAAGTATATAAAGTAGGTGCTCTTCCAAATGCCTTTAGAGAGGCTGAAAAGTCCTGGTAACCTGAATATAATCAATCCCAAGTATTCCAATTTGGTCATGTAGATTGCTGTGCATGCTTGAGATTACACAGAATTATGTAGCTCTCCTTTTGAAAGGGAGATGGAAGTGGGGAAAATAATGTCCTGGGTGCAGACAAATGGCAAAGTATTTTAACGGATTATATTTATGAAAATAATGGTGCTTTGGGCGTACTGGGAAATAGCACTGTGACATGGACACTGCAGTTGCAATGGGGACTCCTTGCAGGAGGCTTTAAGTTAGAAAGACATTGGCTGAGGGGAATTAGAACTGGAGAGGAAATATATTGCAGGTCCTCCTAATAGGTAAACTGTAACACAAAGCACCCTTCTGAGTACATGTATGAATAACTGAGTAAAATCCTGGAGGTGAAGAGATTTGGATGAGTCTCGAGGAGTTCAGTGGTAGAGTTTAGAGCTGTGCTGTTCAAAAGAGATTTTGGTAATAATGGAACAGTTCAGTTCAGTTCAGTCTCTCAGTCATGTCCAACTCTTTGCAACCCCGTGGACTGCAGCACGCCAGGCCTCTCTGTCCATCACCAACTCCCAGAGTTTACTCAAATGCATGTCCATTGAGTTGGTGATGCCATCTAACCATTTCATCCTCTGTTGTCCCCTTCTCCTCTGACCTTCTATCATTCTCAGCATCAGGGTCTTTTCAAATGAGGCAATTCTTCCCATCAACTAGCCAAAGTACTGGAGTTTCACCCTCAACTTCAGTCCTTCTGATGGATACCCAGGACAAATCTTTAGGATGGATTGGTTGGATCTCCTTGCAGTCCAAGGGACTCTCAAGAGTCTTCTCCAACACTACAGTTCAGAAGCATCAATTCTTCAGCACTCAGATTTCTTTATAGCCCAACTCTCACATCCATACATGACTACTGGAAAAACCAAAGCCTTGACTAGATGGACCTTTGTTGGCAAAGTAATGTCTCTGTTTTTTAATATGCTCTCTAGGTTGGTCATAACTTTCCTTCCAAGGGGTAAGCGTCTTAATTTCATGGCTGCAGTCACCATCTGCAGTGATTTTGGAGCCCCCCAAAATAAACTGTCTCACTGTTTCCACTATTTCCCCATCTATTTGCCATGAAGTTATGGAACCAGATGCCATGATCTTAGTTTTCTGAATGTTGAGCTTTAAACCAACTTTTTCACTCTCCTTTTTCACTTTCATCAAGAGTCTCTATTGTTGTTCTTTGCTTTCTGCCATAAGGGTGATGTCATCTGCATATCTGAGGTTATTGATATTTCTGAGGTTATATTTGGAATAGTAGAATGGATAAAAATAATGGAAAAGACTAGATCTATACTGTCCAATACAATTTGGTAAACACTAGACACTGGTGGCTATTGAACACTTGAAATATGCCTGGTGTGATTGAGAAAAAATCAAGTTCAAAATGACTTAATTTTAAATACTTAAATGTATTTTTTAAAATTTATTTATTTATTTATTTCTAAAATTTTAATTACTTAAATTTAAATAACCACACTTGGCTAATTGTTATTTATTGGACAGCACAGGCCTAGAATATAAAAAATAACTAAGACATCATATACTTTAAAATAGTAGAGACACAAACATTTCAATCACACATCTAAGACTACTGAGTCATATATTGAACTGAAGATGCATCTTTATAGTATAGTTATTGGTGAAAAAATATTTTTAAATATGTCATTTTTCACTGCATGTTAAAAAATTCAAAATCTTTAGCTGAATATACAGAGCTCTCCAAAATTCACTCCAAGTCTCTGTTCCAACCTTAAATCCAGCAATCTTCTAATACAAAACCCCTGTTGATGAAGACACTCTGTACTATCTGCCATTTCCAAATAAATGAAGAAAGTGAGGTTTAGAAAGATTAGATTACTTATTCCCAGGTTGCAAAGGTGATAGATGTTCCACTCTAGGCAGTATGATCCAGAGCTCTCTCTTATCACTATACCAGTTTCTTTATCTTCAAAATAAACATAATAATAGCACTGACTTCATAAGATTGCCTGAAGATTAATGAAATATTCATATGACACGTTTGACTTTCACCTAATACAAAACAAGTGCTCAATGAAAATTAGCTATCATTGTTGATGCTACATTGGCATTGTGGCTTGCAATCCTTATTACTTGCATAACATAGAATGAAACAAAGGAAATGATTTTTCTTTTTTAAGTACAATAAACTATTTTTGCTTTTGATGTATATTAATAGATGAGCATTATAGCATTTACAGAGATTTCAAATAAAAGTTAGTTCATGGATTAGTTTTATATCACTCTACAAAAGTTCTACCATCCCAAAGCCACCTGAATTACAAAGAATGAAATGGCTTAGCAAAGTGCTACAGTGCTGAAATAATATAATTTCAAAACGCACACTTGTGCATAAACCAAAAAAAAAAAAACCCCAAAACTAAAAACCATAAAATAAAGAATAAATGAAGAACAGTCATTGAAAGACATAGTGGACTATAAACAAAAAATGAGTCTCAGCAAGACCATTCCTCATGCCTTTTTATCATGGAAAAGACAAAATGTGAAAAGGAGACAATGAAATGCAATTGCAAGAAGTCAGCCAAGTAAGGCTATTCAGCTTGTATCTCTGTCAGCGATACAAAAGCCTAAATATGCTCTTGAGTATGCATAGTAAAGTTATTATTTGCTTTTTGAAAGTATGTGGCTCTGGTCATAAGAAACTGCAACATAAATATAGAATTTACTATGAAATATAATTTAAGAATGCTGTCATCAGTTTGGAAATATATCATTAAAATTTTTCCTGCAAAAAAGAAGGGATTTAAGAAAAAATGTAGTTTCCATCGAGATTTTTGTGCTCATGGGAGTTATTCAGAAGGGGAACGTTTATAAAAAATGAAAATATGAAAAAAGAACATGCACATCAATAGTTTTTAATATTCATTAATTATTTTGAATGTTCCATATGTATCTTAGAAAATTGAGGCACTGTTTATGAGATTGTGCTATATGAATGTTGATTGTTTTAATAGTAGAATATAAAATCTAAAAATATGATGCTTGATAGGCAAAATTTAGGAAATAAATAATAAATCTGTAATATAAATAAAATATAAAAACAAGATGCCTTTCATGCATGTCATGATTTATTTCCTCAAAACTTCCACTTCTTTACCATCTGGTATAAGGAATTTTATTTCTCTCAGATTGCAAGAAAAATAAACCAGGTATTGTTCAGGCTTTCGTAGCTAGACACAAAATTCAATAAACTCATTTGAGTCAAAGTTAAACAATTGGATGAAATTTCTTATGTTAATGTTACTTTTATATTTTTCTAGATATTATAGAATACTATTTTATGGATCTGATTGCGGTCGATTCTTGATTAGATAATATCAGAGGAATGATTTGATCTTCACGTTATTTTGCAAACTTTTATTGTGTAAGAGATTGAATTAAATCAAGATAATACTTTATGTAATATTAATTGGCTTTCTTGTACTTTTATTTGTAATTTTTTAAAATAGGAACACCGCATGAAGTTGGTTTAATAGTATAGCATTGTAAAGTAAAACGAATGAAAAGAATCCTTCTTTGGGTGAGTTTCAGTTTCTATATATTATTTAAAAGTTTGAAGCTATCTGACTTTTTTCTTTGTGACCTTATTTCCTTTTTGTAAAATCTTTCCCCAAGTCTTCCATAAAGCCTCTCAAGATAAATCAAATGATAACCTAAAGTTAGTAAGTCAGTGCTTTTAACCTTTGGACTCCTGCAACTGTAAATATAACAAATTTGTTACAACGATGAATTTAGATCAGGTCCAAAAGGTAAGGTAGTTGAATGTGTTCATTTTTCTTTACTGTTGTGATATGGTTGAACGTTTTTTCTTTAAGCTCTTTGCTTCTATCACATCATATCAGTTGAGAGGATTCAGGATTTTTAGTACTGAGGGTCAGACACTATTAAGCACTAAGAGTCTTTATTTAACTAAACAGGGAAAGGAGAAAATACACAATTTAATTCATACATTTGTGACCTCAACTTAGATCCTCATTTTTATGCTTAATTCAAATGTGTTGAATCTAAAGTCAAAACAATATATTTTGTTCTGCTCTGGATTAACATAAGTTGTGCTGGACATGCTTTGTAATAGTTTTTAATATGTGTCCCATATCTGCCTGCCTCCTGTTAATAGGTTAGTAAGCTTATATTTCTCTTTACCACTGCAACCAATAAACACTACCTATTATAAGAATATAGTACTAATACAAGGCAACCTGCCTTTCGTGCTCATGATAAAAAATACGTAATATGAGCATGCTGTGTACACAATCAACTCTTCCCTTCTAGAGGAAAAAGGGAGGAAAGATGACAAATTGGTGGATAGAAGCCTTTGTGGCACTAAATGACTCAAAGTAATGAGATATTATAATTCAGGACACAATCATAGCCCAACTGTTTGAAATTTCATAATATACTATATTAAATTTTTTAGTATCTGCTATTGGTTTGGATATTATCTAAGATTCAGAGTTAGCATTCACAAGGAAGCACCCAAGCATACACATCTTAAAAAAAAAAATTAAAAACTGCAATAGTACAAGTTGATTTCCCAAGGATGCAAAGAGAATAATTTTCTACAGATGAAGCATACCTTTATGTACTCTATTGAAAATTAGGCATAGTGTTATACATTCATAATATGTCTTGTAACTCCTCAAGTACAGAGTGGGTTAGAACTAAAGTGTAAATCATATGCTTGTTTTTGGATTGCTTTATCTAATCCTTTATACATATATTAGTCCCATTGTAAAACAGAGAAGTGATTTTCCTTTCAGAAGTCTAACTAAATCTTCATATTATGCAAATACACATCTGTTCAGAAAACAAAGCTAAAGAAACAATCCACATTTACTACAAAACAACAAAGATTTCAAGGATATTGGAGTATAATTTTGTTTTTGCTTTGTTTGTTTCAGCTGAATCAAGGTCTAACGGTGATGTACTTTACTACTGTGCTCCAAACCACCACAACAAAATTCCTTTAGACTGTATTGATCACAATTTGAGCAACATACTTAAAGATAGTTATTTTAAACCAACAAACCTCAAAAGCAAACTAATTAAATATATTTTACCTATTAGTAACCTGTAAAAAGGGAAAGCTAATATAAAATATGATCTTGAATATACACCTAGCCATCAAATGATTTCATCAATTCTTAATCCCATCAACAGTGGGTTCAACTATAAATGTTATTCATCAATAGGGTTATTTAAAATGAGACCCCTAAAATATTCCACTTTGAACTTGCTTAGATTTGGTAAATGATTAATTCCTTGACTTCACCCTCCTCATGTTACTTCATTTAAGTAATTTACTTTAGTGAGAGGAACTTTAATCAAACAATCAACATATACATAATTTCTACTATTGCAAGGCATTATATGCAATGAAAGCAAAGTAAATAATTTTATTAATAAGTCTAACAAGGAAAAGGAAGATACTTGGAGAATAAAATGTACCTAGAAAATGAGTAAGAGGAGAGCTTTAGAGTGTGTAATCATATTCCCTTTGAGGATATTTGTCTAATAAAGAAATATTGTGCTTTCTTCTCAAAAGATAACCTCTTTATTAAAGGAATTAATTTTGTTCCTGAGATCAATTAAGAAGGCAATTTTATAGATTTAATCAATTGTGTTCTCTATCATTCATTCAACAAGTATTTATCAAACATTGCACTGTGCTAATATTTAATTTTATCTTTCAAATTTTAGCACAATTATTCAGCTTGGTATCAAATGTTATTGTTAAAAAAGATATTTGTAGTGAAATCTACTCTAAAAACTGAATTTCCTGAATATGTCAAGAAAATTATCACATTCTTTGATTTTCAGAAAGATCAGAAACCTCAATACAAGCAGACTGTTTCTACCACATGCCCAACAAAAGGTTTTAACTACTAAATTCCACTATATATTCAAGATCCACTTTTAAGAAGAGGCAATATAAAAAAAATCTGGGCTTATAAAATATTAGGAGTTAATTGTGCACATTATAGAAAGGTGTTTTAATTTTTACAAAACTATAATATAAGTCTTATATATATTACTTACTGAATAAACATATTGCACTATTATTCTCCCTTTCAGTATTGAAACTTAAGCAAGACAAACCAATATCTAAACTTAGATGAAACCTAGACTAACTTCCTGAACCATGCAATAAATATCATTTAAATGTTCTTTACAGTGTTCATTTAACTTTAGTTTTTAAAAACTCTTTTAGTGCAAGAGAGCATGTTTTGTTTTAGTTTGGTTTTGATTCTTTTAATTTCTTCACTCTACTGAGCATTGTTCAGCAGCATTAAGTAAAACAAGATTAGGTCTTCGAGAAACACAAATATTTTTGCAACATTTTTTGCTAATGTCATTTTCATGAACAGCAACACCCTCTTTCATTTGGAAAGACATTTCTATTTTACACAAAGGCACATATGCTGCTGCTGCTGCTAAGTCACTTCAGTCCTGTCTGACTCTGTGTGACCCCATAGACGGCAGACCACCAGGCTCTGCGGTCCCTGGGATTCTCCAGGCAAGAATACTGGAGTGGGTTGCCATTTCCTTCTCCAATGCATGAAAGTGAAAAGTGAAAGTGAAGTCACTCAGTGGTATCCAACTCTTCATGACCCCATGGACTGCAGCCTACCAGGCTCCATCCATGAGATTTTCCTGGCAAAAGTACTGAAGTGGATTGCCATTGCCTTCTCCAAAGGCACATATACACACACATATTTCAATAAATGAGAATTTGAATAAAGACAGAGAGACACAAAGATTGAGTTAAGAGTATTAGGTTTCACATGCTCATGAGTTAGGATCTACTACACCTACAGCTTTGATAAGTAGTGCATGTATCTGTAAGATTAAATCAGTCTTTGCAAACTGAGTAATTTACCAGCAAAAGTGACAGTAGCCGTGACTGTCCAGCTTGTTTGAATCCCCTACTGGAACCACTAGGGGAATGTCTGTCCATAAATCTAAAGATCAGCAATTGACTTGACCTAGGAAGACAAGTAATTTTTTTTTCATTTATTTTTATTAGTTGGAGGCTAATTACTTTACAATATTGTAGTGGGTTTTGTCATACATTGACATGAATCAGCCATGGATTTACACGTATTCCCCATCCTGATCCCCCCTCCCACCTCCCTCTCTACCCAATCCCTCTGGGTCATCCCAGTGCACCAGGCCCGAGCACTTGTCTCAGGCATCCAACCTGGGCTGGTGATCTGTTTCACTATAGATAATATACATGTTTTGATGCTGTTCTCTCGAGACATCCCACCCTCGCCTTCTCCCACAGAGTCCAAAAGTCTGTTCTGTACATCTGTGTCTCTTTTTCTGTTTTGCATATAGGGTATCATTACCATCTTTCTCAATTCCATATATATGTGTTAGTATGCTGTAATGTTCTTTATCTTTCTGGCTTACTTCACTCTGTATAATGGGCTCCAGTTTTTAATTTCAATGGGTCAGAAATTCTATACTGTAAATGATTTAGGAGTTTAGTCAAATGCATTCCAGATACTTCCTGGATAAAATGGCAAACCAGACAGATTTCCAAGCACAGGAAAAAAATAGGCTAATTGAAAAAATAATTTTCATTTTAATAGGTATCTCAGTAGTAGTTACTCAGAAGAGACACATGTTTTATCTAATATAAAAGAATCTACACAGTAGAATATTGCACTTTCTTTACTGTATCCCCACAGAATTATGTGTATATTTTTAGGCACAAAAGACTACCTCTAGTTGATTTTTTTTCAGAGAGATTGATTTGAGAAAAATAATGATGAATATAAGCCATTTAACATTGTTTTTGGATTTCAATTTAGAAATGGAATTAGCAAGATCAAGTTTAGTGCATGCTCAAAATACAGCAATAACAACCAACATTGCATCAAAATTATGCTATCTACTTTTCTGATTTTTTTCATCATTGTGTCTTAATAATTTATGAGTGCATTTTTCCTGATGACTTGCTTAGTCAAACACTTTTAATCATATCATTCTATAAGTAGAGATTCTCATTTTAAGTATAGATATTTAAAAACAGTAATATCAATTCTTTATACTCTGCTGCTGCTGCTGCTGCTAAGTCACTTCAGTCATGTCCAACTCTGTACGACCCCATAGACGGCAGCCCAACTGCCTCCGCTGTCCCTGGGATTCTCCAGGCAAGAACACTGGAGTGGGTTGCCATTTCCTTCTCCAATGCATGAAAGTGAAAGTGAAGTCGCTCAGTCGTGTCTGACTCTTAGCGACCCCATGGACTGCAGCCTACCAGGCTCCTCCTTCCATGGGATTTTCCAGGCAAGAGTACTGGAGTGGGGTGCCATTGTCTTCTTTATACTCTAGGTGCCTATAGATCTTTGGATCAAAGTCTCAAAATTAATGCAATGGAACTGATTCTGAGAAGGGTTGAAATAAGATATAGTAAGGCAAAAATACAGAAATTCAGTTTTATTCTAGCCATTATGTGTGTGAAATTATATTTCACAATTATTGGATTCAGTATCCTAACTCTTTAATGAAATATGGAACTTTTACCTTCCTATTAGGTTCCTATAACTTCTGCACTTTTAAAATATAAATATCTTAAGAATTTCTTCTTTATGCATTGAGTACCACATAAGATGATGTTACTGTGTTTGCCTTAATCATAAAATATTGCTAAAGAAATTCATGTCATAAAGTATAGTCTATCATTTCTCTTTTTACTTAGTCCACTGTTCTGTCATTAATGAAGGATCAAGTCTTAATTTATTATCATTATCCTTTTTGGTGAGGTTCCTTTATCCATTCTTTAAGGGTAGAAATGATAGCAACACATCCTTATCATTCCTTCATTTAAGAATGTCTTTATTTTCTCTTCATAGTTTAAGGATACTTTCATATGTTATAGATTCCTATTGATAGTTCTTTTTTAGGTCTTCTGCTGTATTATATTTTAGAAGTTCCGTAGTTTCGTTTTGTATTTAGGTCTGTATCCATTTTGAGTTAATTTCTGTGAAGGCTGTAAGGTCTATAGTTTGATCCATTTTTAAACATGTGGGTGTCCAGTCATTATAGTTCAGTTCAGTTCAGTCACTCAGTTGTGTCTGACTCTTTGTGACCCCATGAACTGCAGCACGGCAGGCCTCCCTGTCAATCACCAACTCCTGGAGTCTACACAACCTCATGTCCATCAAGTCGGTGATGCCATCAAATCATCTCATCCTCTGTCATCCCCTTCTCCTCCTGCCTTCAATCTTTCCCAGCATCAGGGTCTTTTCAAATGAGTCCAATCTTCGCATCAGGTGGCCAAAGTATTGGAGTTTCAGCTTCAGCATCAGTCCTTCCAATGAACACCCAGGACTGATCTCCTTTAGGATGGACTAGTTGGATTTCCTTGCAGTCCAAGGGACTCTCAAGAGTCTTCTCCAACACCACAGTTCAAAAGCATCAAAATTCTTCAGTGCTCTGCTTTCTTTACAGTCCATTTATCACATCCATACATGACTACTGGAAAAACCATAGCCTTCACTAGACGGACCTTTGTTGACAAAATAATGTCTCTGCTTTTTAATATGGTGTCTAGGTTGGTCATAACTTTCCTTCCAAGGAGTAAGTGTCTTTTAATTTCATGGCTACAATCACCATCTGCAGTGATTTTGGAGCCCATAAAAATAAAGTCAGCCACTGTTTCCACTGTTTCCCCATCTATTTGACATGAAGTGACAGGACCGGATGCCATGATCTTAGTTTTTTGAATGTTAAGCGTTAAGCCAACTTTTTCACTCTCCTCTTTCACTTTCATCAAGAGGCTCTTTAGTTCTTCTACACTTTCTGCCATAGGGTGGTGTCATCTGCATATCTGAGGTTATTGATATTTCTCCCAGCAGTCTTGATTCCAGCTTATGCTTCTTCCAGCCCAGTGTTTCTCATGATGTCCTCTGCATATAAGTTAAATAAGCAGAGTGACAGTATACAGCCTTGACATACTCCTTTTCCTATTTGGAACCAGTCTGTTGTTCCATGTCCAGTTCTAACAGTTGCTTCCTGACCTGCATTCAGATTTCTCAAGAGGCAGGTCAGGTGGTCTGGTATTCCCGTCTCTTGAAGAATTTTCCACAGTTTATTGTGATCCACACAGTCAAAGGCTTTGGCATAGTCAATAAAGCAGAAGTAAATGAAGTTCTGGAACCCTCTTGCTTTTTCGATGATCCAGAGGTTGTTGGCAATTTGATCTCTGGTTCCTCTGCCTTTTCTAAAACCATCTTGAACATCTGGAAGTTCATGGTTCAAGTATTGCTGAAGCCTGGCTTGAAGAATTTTGAGCATTACTCTACTAGCGTGTGAGATGAGTGCAATTGTGTGGTAGTTTGAGCATTCTTTGGCATTACCTTTCTTAGGGTTTGAAATGAAAACTGACCTTTTCCAGTCCTGTGGGCACTGCTAAGTTTTCCAAATTTGCTGATATGAGTGCAGCACTTTCACAGCATCATCTGTCGTTATAGTACCATATATTGAAAAGATTACGCTTGTTTCATAGAATTGCCTTTGCTCATTTGTCAAAGATTGGTTGACTATATTTATATGGTTATATTTCTGCTCTCTCTGTTCTAACCCATTGACCTGTTTTTTATTTTCTTTTGCTAATACCACAGGGCTTCCCTGGTGGCTCAAGTTGTAAAAAATCTTCTGGCAATGCAGGAGTCCTGGGTTCAATACCTAGGTCGGGAAGATCTCCTGGAGAAGGGAATGGCAACCCACTTCAGTGTTCTTGCCTAGAGAATTCCATGAACACAGGCTACAGGCCTGGAGTCGCAAAGAGTCAGACATGACTAAGTGACTAACACACCAATTAATATATATATATAATACATACACACATATATGTGCTATGTGTGGACACCCACACACATACATATATACCCACACACCATATCTTTATCCATTCATCTCTTAACATACACTTAGGTTGCTGTCATATCGTGGCTGTTGTAAGTAATGCTTCTGTGAACACTGGGGTGCAGGTACCTTTTTGAGTTAGTGTTTTGTTTTCTTCAGATATATACCCAGGAGTGGAATTTCTGGATCATGTAGTACTATTTTTAGTTTTGGAAGAACCTCCATATTGTCCTCTACAGTGACTGAACCAATCTACATTCCCATCAACTGTGTCCTAAGGCAACATTTTCTCCATATGCTTGAGAAGATTTATTATTTGTGGACTTTTTGATGATAAACAGCCTGACAGGTGTGAGGTGATATCTCATTGTTGCTTTGATTTGTGTTTCTCTGATGATTAGTGATATTTAGCATCTTTTCACAGGGGCCATCTGTATGTCTTCTTAGGAAAAATGTCTATCCAGGTCTTCTAGTGTGTGAAAGTGTTAGCTGTTCAGTTGCGTCCAACTCTTTTGCGATCGCATGGACTATAGACCACCAGGTTCCTCTGTCCATTGGATTTCCTGGGCAAGAATACTGGGGCAGGTTGCCCTTTCCTTCTCTGGGGGATCTTCCCGACCCAGGAATGGAACCCAGGTCTTCTGCATTGCAGTCAGATTCTTTACCATCTGAGCTACCAGGGAAGCCCATTCAGGTCTTCTACCCATGTTTTAATCAGGTTTTGATTTTTTATTGAGTTGAATGAGATATTTATATATTTTAGATATTAATCTATTATCAGTAATATCATTTGAAAATATTTTCTCTCATTCAGTAGATTGCCTTTTCACTTTGTAGGTTGTTTCATTTAATATACACATTTTTAAATTTAATTAGGTCCCATTTCTTTATTTTAGCTTTTGTTTCCTTTGCTTTAGGAGACAGAGCCAAAGAAATGTTGCTACAATTTATATCAAAGAGTGCTCATCCTATGAATTTTTCCAGGAGATTTATCTCTTTAGGTCTTACATTTATGTCTTTAATACATTCTGAGTTTTTTTATATATTGTATGAACAACTGTTCAAATTTCATTCTTTTACCTGTAGCTTTATGATTTTCATGGTACCACTTATTGAAGAAACTGTCTTTTCTCTATTGTATATTCTTGCCTCCCATACTGTAGATTAATTGAGCATAAGTACATGGGTTTATTTATCAGCTCTTTGTTCTTTTCCATTGATCTGTATGTCTATTTTTATTTTTTTGCCAGTGCCATGTTGTGTAGATTAATATAACTTTGCAGTAAAGTCTTAAGTCAGAGTATAATATCCCCAACTTTATTCTTTTTTCTCAAGATTGCTATGGATATGCAAGATCTTTTGTGGTTCCATACAATTTTTAGGATTACTTGTTCTAGTTCTGTGAAAAATTTCATGGGTACTTTGATAGGGATTGCATTCACTCTGTACATCTGTTTGGGTAGCATGGATATTTTAGCAATATTAATTCTTCCAATCCATGAACACAGGATATCTTAATTTTCTTCATCAATATTTTATAGTTTTCATAGTGTAAGTTTTTCAACCATTTGGTTAAGTTAGTTCCTAAGTAGATGTTGCATTTTTAAATTTCAAATTCTACTTGATCATTGCTGGCATATAGGCGAGCAAGCGACTTTTATATATTATTCTATATCCTGCAACTTTGCTATGATAACTTGTTAGTTCCAAGAGTAATTTTATTGATTCTTTTGGAATATCTATAGATGATCATGCCATCTGCAAACAAAGACTATTTTATTTCTTTTTTCCTAACCTGAAAACATTTCATTTCCTTTTCTTGTTTTATTGCATGAGCTAGAACTGCCAGTGTGCTCTTGAAAAGTAATGGTGAGAATACCTATCTTAGTGGGAAAACTTTGTTTCTAACATTAAGTATTATGTTAATCATAGGATTTTTGTAGATTTTTGTTTTTATCAAAGAAAAGAAATTCCCCTATATTCCTAGTTTATATTTTATCCTGAATAGATATTGAATTTTTTCAAATGCTTTTTCTGCATCTGTTGATGTAATGAAGTGATTTTTTCTTTTTTAGCTTATTGAAGTGATGGGTTGCATTAATTGTTTTTCCAGTGTTTGACCAGCTGTACATACCTAGAATAAATTTCACTTGATGTTGGTGTATAATTCTTTGTATACATTGCTGGATGTAATTTGCTAATATTTTATTAAGAGATTTTATAGCTGTATTCATAAGAGATATTCATCTGTTGTTTTTGTTTTTTGTAATGTCTTTGTCTGGTTTTAGTATTGGGGTAATGCTGGCCTCACAGAATGAGTATTAAATTATTCCCTCTGTTTCTGTCCTCTATAGGAGATTCTCAGGATTTAACATAAATAATTTCTTCCTTAAATATTTGGTAGAATTCACCGGTGAACCCATCTGGGCCTGGTATTTTCTATTTAGGAAGCTTATTAATTATTGATTTGATTTCATTGATAAAGGTCTATTCAGATTTTTGTTTCTTTTTGTGCTAGCTTTATCAAATTGTATCTTTCAATGAATTGGTCCATTTCATTAAATTTATCAAATTTGTGCACATATAATTATTTGTAGTATTCCTTTATTATCCTTTTAATGTCCATAGAATCTCTGGTGATATATCCTATTTCATTTCTAATATTTGAAATTTTTGTCTTCTTTCTTGTTTTATTAGTTAGCCTCTCTAGATACTTCTCAATTTTGAGCTATTCAGAGAATGAACTTTGGCTTTCTTGATTTTCTCTACTCATGTTCTGTTTGCAACG
Source organism: Muntiacus reevesi (assembly GCF_963930625.1). Classification (NCBI taxonomy): domain Eukaryota; kingdom Metazoa; phylum Chordata; class Mammalia; order Artiodactyla; family Cervidae; genus Muntiacus; species Muntiacus reevesi. The sequence continues at coordinate 124,937,541 of NC_089271.1, read as the reverse complement.
ACACTGATATTTAACTAAATTTTATTTCTTCACTTATATCTACTTTGGATTTAATTTGTTCTTCTTTTTCTAGTTTCCTAAGGTAGAAGCTTATATTATTGATTTTAGAACTTTTTATCTTTTGTAATTTATGCATTCAGTGCTATAAATTTCCCTCTAAATTCTTCTTTTGGCTCATCTCACAAATTTTGATAAATTATATTTCCATTTTCATTTCATTTCAGTTCAGTTCAGTTGCTCAGTCGTGTCCAACTCTTTGTGACCCCTTGAATTGCAGCACGCCAGGCCTCCCTGTCCATCACCAACTCCCAGAGTTTACTCAAATGCAAGTCCACTGAGTTGGTGAGGCCATCCAACCATCTCATCCTCTGTTGTCCCCTTCTCCTCCCTCCCACAATCTTTCCCAGCATCAGGGTCTTTCCAAATGAATCAGTTCTTTGCATCAGGTGGCCAAAGTATTGGAGTTTCAGCTTTAGCATCAGTTCTCCTAGTGAATATTTGGGACTGATTTCCTTTAGGATGGGCTGGTTGGATCTCCTTGCAGTCCAAGGGACTCTCAAGAGTCTTCTCCAACACCACGGTTCAAAGCATCAATTCTTTGGCACTCTGCTTTCTTTATAGCCCAACTTTGGCATCCATACATGACTATTGGAAAAACCACAGCTTTGACTAGATGGACTTTTGTTGGCAAAGTAATGTCTCTGCTTTTTAACATGCTGTCTAGATTGGTCATAACTTTTTCCCAAGAAGTGAGCATCTTTTAATTTCAGGGTTGCAGTCACCATCTGCAATGATTTTGGAGCCTCCAAAAATTAAGCCTCTCACTGTTTCCATTTCCCCCCATCTAATTGCCATGAAGTGATGGGACCAGATGCCATGATCTTAGTTTTCTGAATGTTGAGTTTCAAGCCAACTTTTTCACTCTTCTTTTTCACTTTCATCAAGAGACTCTTTAGTTCTTCTTCACTTTCTGACATAAGGGTGGTGTCATTTGCATATCTGAGGTTATAGATATTTTTCTCAGCAATCTTCATTCCAGCTTGTCCTTCATCCAATGTGGCATTTCGCATGATGTACTCTGCATATAATTTAAATAAACAGGGTGACAATATACAGCCTTGACGTACACCTTTCTCTATTTGGAAATAGTCTGTTGTTCCATGGCCAGTTCTAACTGTTGCTTCCTTACCTGCATTCAGATTTCTCAAGAGGCAGGTCAGGTGGTCTGGTATTTCCATCTTTTTCAGAATTTTCCAGTTTGTTGTGATCTACACTGTCAAAGGCTTTGGCATAATCAATAAAGCAGAAGTAGATGTTTTTCTGGAACTTACTTGTTTTTTTGATGATCCAGTGGATGTTGCCAATTTGATCTCTGGTTCCTCTGCCTTTTCTAAATCCAGCTTGAACATCTGGAAATTCACAGTTCACCTACTGTTGAAGCCTGGCTTGGAGAATTTTTGAATATTACTTTACTAGCATGTGAGGTTAGCACAATTGTGTGGTAGTTTGAGCATTCTTTGGCACTGCCTTGCTTTGAAATTGGAATGAAAACTGACCCTTTCCAGTCTTGTGGCCACTGCTGAGTTTTCCAAATTTACTGACATAATGAGTGCAGCGCTTTCACAGCATCATCTTCTAGGATTTGAAATACCTCACCTGGAATTCCATCACCTCCACTAGCTTTGTTCCTAGAGATGCTTCCTAAGGCCCACTTGACTTTGCATTCCAGGATGTCTGGCTCTAGGTGAGTGATCACACCATCGTGGTTATCTGGGTCATGAAGACCTTTTTTGTATAGTTCTTCTGTGTATTCTTGCCACCTCTTCTTAATATCTTCTGCTTCTGTTAAGTCCATACCATTTCTGTCCTTTATTGAGCCCATCTTTGCATGAAATGTTCCCTTGGTATCTATAATTTTCTTGAAGAGATCTCTAGTGTTTCCCATTCTATAATTTTCCTCTATTTCTTTGCATTGATCACTGAGGAAGGCTTTCTTATCTCTCCTTGCTTTTCTTTGAAACTCTGCATTCAAATGGGTATATCTTTCTTTTTCTCCTTTGCCATTTCCTTCTTTTCTTTTCACAACTATTTGTAAGGCCTTCTCAGACAACCATTTTGCCTTTTTGTGTTTATTTTCCTTGGGAAATTTCTTGATCCCTGTTTCCTGTACAGTGTCATGAGCGAGCCTCTGTTCATAGTTCTTCAGACATTCTATCAGATCTAATCCCTAGAATCTATTTTTCACTTCCACTGTATAATCATAAGGGATTTGATTTAGGTCATACATGAATGGTCTCGGGCTTCCTTCATAGTTCAGTTGGTAAAGTATCCGCCTGCAATGCAGGAGACCCTGATTCAATTCCTGAGTTGGGAAGATTCGCTGGAGAAGGGATAGGCTACCCACTCCAGTTTTCTTGGGCTTCCCTTGTGGCTCAGCTGGTAAAGAATCTGCCTGCAATGCGGGAGACCTGGGTTCGATCTCTGGGTTGGGAAGATTCCCTGGAGAAGGGAAAGGCTATCCACTCCAGTATTCTGGCCTGGAGAAGTTCATGGACTATACAGTGTATGGGGTTGCAAAGAGTCAGACACAACTGAGCACCTTTCACTTTCACTCCACTTTCACTGAATGGTCTAGTGGTTTTCCCTACTTTCTTTAATTTCTAACTCAATGAAACTATGAGCCATTTTCACTTAGTTCAAAATATTTTAAAATTTATCTTGTGATTTCTCCTTTGTATATGCTATGCTTAGTCATTCAGTCATGTCCAACTCTTTTCAACTTCATGGACTGCCACCCTCCAGGCTCCTCTGTCTATGGGGATTCTCCAGGCAAGAATACTGGAGTGGGTTGCCATGCCTTCCTCCTGTGGATATTCCCAACCAGGGATGGAACCCAGGTGTTCCACATTGCAGGCGGATTCTTTACCGACTGAGCTACCAGGGAAGCCCAAGAATACTGAAGTGGATATCCTATCCCATATCCAGGGGATCTTCCTTGCCCAGAAGTAGAACTGGGGTCTCCTGCATTGCAGATGGATTTTTTTTTTTTTTTTTTACCAGTTGAGTTACCAGGGAATATTTTAAAGTTTATCTTGAGATTTCTTCTTTAGCCTGTGTGTTATTTAGAAGTGTGTTGTTTAATCCTTATTTTTCTGTTTTTGATTTCTAGTTGAATTCCATGGTATTCTACGTAGACATTGTTTAATTTCTGCACTTTTAAATTCTTTAATGTGTTATGATGTTAAGTACATATGTAAGAATTGTTATATCTTCTTTGAGAACTGACCCTCTTTATCATTATGTAATGGTCCTCTTTGTCTTGATAACTTCCCTTGCTCTAAAGTCTGCTCTGTCTAAAATTAATATTTTTACTACAACTTTGTTTTATTAGTGATAACATTTTATATATTTCTCTATCCACTTGCTTTCCATCTATATGCATTTATATTTAAAGTGGGTTTCTTAAAAAATCAAGTTCATATGTATACAAAGAACAGATTGGTGACTACAAGAGGCAGAGGGTATGAGAAATAGAATTTTTTTTTAAAAAATTTAGTTTAAATAGATTAGCACATTTTAAAAATAAAGTGGCTATACCTAATGCCCCTGACCTTTATACTTAAAATCATTAAGATGGTACATTTTTTGTTGTGTGTATTTTACCACAATCTTTAATAAGAAGAAGAACCCCAAATAATACATATAATAAAATTCCAGTTATATAAAATTCAAAATCAAGTAAACTTGCTTCCCTAGATTCCAAAATTGCAAAGAAATGTAAGAAAATGATTCTTAGAAAAGTCAAGATAAATGGATATTGTATCTATTGGGGACAGGAATGGATGAGGTTGGGACTTTTGTGGTACAGGCTGTATTTTGTTTATTGGTTTGAGTTGTTATGTGGATGTATTTTTATTAGTCCCTTCAAGCATATGCATATTTTAGATATTTATATATTTCACAGTTAAAAAGGAAACAAAAAAAGTTTAAAGCACTTAACTGCTATAGATTATTCAGTCACACAGTACTATGTAAAGACCATCTGATGGTTTGCTGGAAACCTTTCAGCTTCCTACCAAACAGTGTTAAGATTTCTTCTTTTTGTTCTCCATGGTGGGTTTGGAATTGACTGCTCTTCAGCAGTCAATATAATGCAAAGCTGGTCAAGCAGTGTAGGAGGAGGTAAAAGAAGCTGCAGAGATCACCAAAAGACTGATTTTCAAATGGATCTGGAGCTTGACTTTGATTTTATACCTCTCATGGCACTACTACATTCACAATTTTTCAGTTGTTAAAAAGCATCAGATAAGTTTTTTAACAGTAATAATTCAGTTCAGTGTGGAAAAGAAAGATATGCTTTAAAAATATCTAATTCAAAATTCTGCTTCAAAGTGTTTCTCATGACTGACCAGGCATAGTTAGTATTATCACCTGGAAGAATTTGCTGACCACTCACTATGCCTTATCTGAGATGAGTGCTGCAATTGCAGGTGAAAAAAAAGACTTAAAATATTATTCATTAGTAACCAAGCAACTCTTCACATTCCAAGAACTTTGAGCATGTATAAATAACTTCAAATTCACTTGAGTGCAAAAGGCAAAAATAAAATATGGCCTGTGCAAAACCTTTAGGGAGATGGATAATCACCCCTGTGGTACAGGGGTTGGGAAGCACAATGGTAAATATCAAGGATTTGGAGGAGGTGATTGTCATAATGTATGGTGGAACAACAATAGAATAAATAAATCATGCTATAGTCATAGGGTGATTACTAATGAATGAATTACATCTACAGTTAACAATCAGGATGAACCAATGCTAAGGGGAAAACAAATCACAAAAGAATGTAAATATCATAATATTATTTAAATTTCATGTAAAGTTCACAAGGAAGCAAACTATTTCGTTTATCATTTAAAATGCATGGGGAAAATAATGAGAGTAGTGACCTACATAGAGAGAGAGGAAATGGTGACCCGGAAAGGCAGATGCATGTGCATACACACACACACACACACACACACACATATGCACTCAGACACTTCAGTTCAGTTTAGTCGCTCAGTCGTGTCAGACTCTTTGCAACCCCATGAATCACAGCAAGCCGGGCCTCCCTGTCCGTCACCAACTCCTGGAGTCTACCCAAACCCATGCCCATCAAGTCGGTGATCCTCTCATTAAGTCTCATCTTCTGTCATCCCCTTCTCCTCCTGCCCCAATCCCTCCCAGCATCAGAGTCATTTCCAATGAATCAACTCTTTGCATGAGGTGGCCAAAGAACTTGAGTTTCAGCTTCCGTCCTTCCAATGAACACCTAGGACTGATCTCCTTTACGATGGACTGGTTGGATCTTCTTGCAGTCCAGGGGACTCTCAAGAGTCTTCTCCAACACCACAGTTCAAAAGCATCAATTTTTCGGCGTTCAGCTTTCTTCACAGTCCAATTCTCACATCCATACATGACTACTGGAAAAACCATAGCCTTAAACAGACGGACCTTTGTTGGCAAAGTAATGTCTCTGCTTTTTAATATGCTAGCTAGGTTGCTCATAACTTCCCTTCAAGGAGTAAGTGTCTTTTAATTTCATGGCTGCAGTCACCATCTGCTGTGATTTTGGAGCCCCCAAAAAATAACCTGACGCTGTTTCCACTGTCTCCCCATCTATTTCCCATGAGGTGATGGGGCCAGATGCCATGATCTTAGTTTTCTGAATGTTGAGCTTTAAGCCAACTTTTTCACTCTCCTCTTTCACTTTCATCAAGAGGCTCTTTAGTTCTTCTTCACTTTCTGCCTTAAGGGTGGTGTCATCTGCGTATCTGAGGTTATTGATATTTCTCCCAGCAATCTTGATTCCAGCTTGTGCTTCATCCAGCCCAGCATTTCTTATGATGTACTCTGCATATAAGTTAAATAAGCATGGTGACAATATACAGCCTTGATGTACTCCTTTTCCTATTTGGAATCCGTCTTTTGTTCCATGGCCAGTTCTAACTGTTGCTTCCTGACCTGCATACAGGTTTCTCAAGAGGCAGGTCAGGTGGTCTGGTATTCCCATCTCTTTCAGAATTTTCCACAGTTTATTGTGATCCACATAGTCGAAGGCTTTGGCATAGTCAATAAAGCAGAAATAGATGTTTTTCTGGAACTCTCTTGCTTTTTTGATGATCCAGCAGATATTGGCAACTTGATCTCTGGTTCCTCTGCCTTTTCTAAAATCAGCTGGAACATCTGGAATTTCACGTTCACGTATTGCTGAAGCCTGGCTTGGAGAATTTTGAGCATTACTTTACTAGGGTGTGAGATGAGGGCAATTGTGCAGTAGTTTGAGCATTCTTTGAGATTGCCTTTCTTAGGGATTGGAATGAAAATTGATCTTTTAGACAAACCCACAGTACATAAATAAAGTGGGGTTTTGTAGACAACATTTAGTTGAATCTTGTTTTTTTCTCTCTCTCTTGTTTTTTAATTTCTAATTTCACTCCACTGTGATGTGGTATGATTTCAGCACTTTAAATTCATTGAGATGTGGAGTTCTTTTTTTTTTTTTTCCTAACAGTTCATCTGTCATTTAAAATATATGTACCTGAGGAGAATGTGTATTCTGTTGGTGTTGGGTGGAGTGTCCTACTTATATCTGTTAGTTCTTAATGGCTTATAAGTATTGTTCTGTTCCTCTAATTCCTTACTGATTTTCTATCAAGATTTTCTACATGTTATTGAAAGTGGGCTTATAAAATCTCCAACCATAATTGTAGAATTGTTTCTCCCTTTAACTCTATCAATGTTTGCCATATGTATTTTGAAAATTTTTTGATGTCATGTGTTATAGTTATTGAAACTTCTCAATGAGTTTACATTATTATCGATATGCTATATCCCTCTTTTTCTCTTATAATAATTATTTTATTTAGTCTATTTTTTTATTACAGTTCCTTTAGCTCTTGTGGTTATTATTTGGATAGGGCATATTTTTCCATCCTTTCACTTTCAAGCTATTTGTATCTGTGGAGTTAAAGTGACTCTCCTATAGACAGTAATAGTTAGCTTCTATTTTTTAAACCCACTCTTCCTTTTATATGTATTTTAAATATATTTTCTTAGTGTGTACATTTAATACCTAAATTTAAGAAAGGTGAAATATTCTAGTTTGAATTGATATCAACTAAATTTCAATATCCTTCAAAATATCTGCTCCTAACTAGCTCCACTTCTCCCCCTTTTGTTGTTATTGTATCAAGTATGTCTTTGTTGTTTGGCCATTAGTGGTAAGGAACCCGCTTGCCAATGCTGGAGATATAAGGAGACATGAGTTTGATCCCTGGACCGGGAAGATCCCCTGGAAGAGCACATGGCAACCCACTCCAGTATTCTTGCCTGGAGAATCCCTTGGACAGAGGAGCCTGGGGGCTACTATCCATAGGGTTGCAAAGAGTCAGACATCACTGAAGCGACTGAGCATGCACAAGCACTCATAGTTTCATATATTTGTGTTTTATATCATGTAGGAAATAAAAATAGAAGTTATGAACTAAAAATACAACAATACTGACTCTTTCCTATATAGTGGTCTTTATTTCTTCATATAGTTTTGAGCTACTGTTTAGATTGTTTTTATTTCAGCCTGATAGATTTCCTTAGCATTTCTTGTAGGGTAAATTTACTATTAAACTCTCTCAGCTTTTTTTTTCCATCTGGGAATATATTAATTTCTCCTTTATTTTTCAATGGTTGGTTTACCAGATATAGTATTCTTGATTGACAGTTTTCTTCTTTTAGCACTTAAAAATATCATCCCACTTCATCTGTCCTCTGAATTCTATTGCAAAATCCAATGTTAATTTTATTAAGGATCCCTTGTACATGACAAGTTACTGGATAGCTTCAATTCACATATTTTCAAGTCCATTGATTCTTTTGCCTGCTCAGATATGCTTTTGAAAGCTGCTAGAGTGATTTCATTTTAATTATTATACTTTTCATATCCAGAATCTGTTTAGTTCCTTTCTTTGTTATTTACATCTCTTTATTGATATTCTCTACTTGTTTATGCATTCTTCTACAGATTTCCCTTAATTCTTTGTTTATATTTTCCTTTAGTTATTTGAGTATATTTGAACAGATAATTTAAAGTCCTTTTCTTCTGAGTCCAATGTGTTTGTCTCCTTGGGGACAGTTTCTCTTAAGTTTTTCTTTGAATGGGCATCATTTATTGTTTCTTTATATGTTTTGAAATGTTTTATTGAAAACCAGATATTATGAATATTATTGTTTTGTGACTGAAATAAGATTCTTCCTTAGTCTTTGATTTGTTACTGTTTAGTGGCTTAAAGCTCAACATTCAGAAAATTAAGATAATGGCATCTGGTCCCATCACTTGATGGGAAATAGATGGGAAAACAGTGGAAACAGTGTCAGACTTTATTTTTGGGGACTCTAAAATCACTGCAGATGGTGATTGCAACCATGAAATTAAAAGACACTTACTCCTTGGAAGGAAAGTTATGACCAACCTAGACAACATATTAAAAAGCAGAGACATTACTTTGCCAACAAAGGTCCATCTGGTCAAGGCTGTGGTTTTTCCAGTGGTCATGTATGGATGTGAGAGTTGGACTGTGAAGAAAGCTGAGTGCTGAAAAATTGATGATTTTGAACTGTGGTGTTGGAGAGGATTCTTGAGAGTCCCTTGGACTGCAAGGAGATCCAACCATTCCATCCTGAAGGAGATAAGTCCTGGGTGTTCATTGGAAGGACTGATCCTGAAGCTGATTCTCCAGTACGTTGGCCACCTTATGTGAAGAGTTGACTCATTGGAAAAGACCCTGATGCTGGGAGGGATTGGGGCAGGAGGAGAAGGGGACGACAGAGGATGAGATGGCTGGATGGCATCACCGAGTCGATGGACATGAGTTTGAGTAATCTCCAGGAGTTGTTCATGGACAGGGAGGCCTGGAGTGCTTTGATTCATGGGGTCGCAAAGAGTCAGACACGACTGAATGACTGAACTGACTGACTGAGTGAATTTTTAAAATCATTTTTGTAATATCTGAATTATTTGTCATGTGTAGTGACAAAGTCTCTGTTATTTTAATTTGTGTTTTGACAGAGATCTCCTTGAATGTCAATAGCCAAATAAAAGAGGAAAGAATTTTTAAAAATCGCCTAGTCTTTGCAGATCGGTTTTGTGTTATTAGTGTGGTTATATACAATTCTGTCTTAGTTCTCACTTTCTTTCTGCTTGTACTGAGCCTAATGATTAGTCACAGTTGAAATTGTAGGATCTTCTCAGGTTTTTTCTGAGCATGCATCCTAACCTGGACATGCACATGGCCTTCCAAATTTCCTAGTATATTAGGAATATCTTCAATGCTCTAATATTCCAAGGAATCTCTCTCCCTGGGCTTTCTTCCCTGGTTTTTGGTGCATTTATTGTTTGCTTCAGCTGTAATCTGTGCCTCAGGTGGCCGTGGATTATTCATTTGTCTTTTGCTGTTTTTAAGGCATGCTTTCTGTGTGCCCACTTTTTTGCCCTAAGAAATTCTAAGTTATGCAAAGTAAGTCAAGTCTTTCTGGTAGCCATCAGACAGGTAAGAAAACATAAACACAATGATTAGAAGGGAACCCTCTTACACTGTTGGTGGGAATGCAAACTAGTACAGCCACTATGGAGAACAAAGTGGAGATTTCTTAAAAAACTGGACATAGAACTGCCATGTGGCCCAGCAATACCACGTCTGGGCATACACACCGAGGAAACCAGATCTGAAAGAGACACGTGTACCCCAATGTTCATCGCAGCACTGTTTATAATAGCCAGGACATGGAAGCTACCTAGATGCCCATCAGCAGATGAATGGATAAGAAAACTGTGGTACATATACACCATGGAATATTACTCAGCCATTAAAAAGAATTCATTTGAATCAGTTCTAATGAGATGGATGAAACTGGAGCCCATTATACAGAGTGAAGTAAGCCAGAAAGATAAAGAACATTACAGTATACTAACACATATATATGGAATTTAGAAAGATGGTAATGATAACCCTATATGCAAAACAGAAAAAGAGACAGATGTACAGAAAAGAATTTTGGACTCTGTGGGAGAAGGGGAGGGTGGGATGTTTCGAGAGAACAGCATTGAAACATGTATATTATCTATGGTGAAACAGATCACCAGCCCAGGTTGGATGCAGGAGACAAGTGCTCAGGGCTGGTGTACTGGGATGACCCAGAGGGATCGTGTAGAGGGGGAGGTGGGAGGGGGGATCTGGATGGGTAACACATGTAAATCCATGGCTGATTCATGTCAATGTATGACAAAACCCACTACAATATTGTAAAGTAATTAACCTCCAACTAATAAAAATAAATGAAAAAAAATTAAAAGAAAATAAAATATGCTCGCTCCATCTGGAATTAAGGACCAGTGTCCCATCCTGGAAACTTGACAGCTGTCGTAAGACTATTTCTATGCAGGAGAGGAGAGTGGATAAGAACAAGTAAAATATTACAAAGCTTTCCTACCATTTTAAAGTTGGCTTTTCCTTGATTCCTCATTTACTTGCTCATTGTAAACCTTTGACTGCTTCCCAGAGTTCTAACAAAGTTGATTTTGTTTTGCTGGGTTTTCCAGTGTTTCTATGGAGAGATAGCCTCTTGGAGCCACCCACTCTGCAATGTTTGTTGACAACACTCTCAAGGTGTATTTTTTGTTTGTCTTTGTTTTTCAGAAGTTTAACTATAATGGGTCTCTGAATGATTTTGTTTCAGTGTATTCTATGTAGAGTTCACTCAGCTTCTCAGATCTATAGGTTTATATCTTGTTGCTAAATTTGGGAGATTTTCTGCCATTGTGTCTTTAAGTACTCTTTCAGCTTCACTCTTTTTCCTCTCATTCTGATAAAATTTTAAATCAATTTTTAAAAAATGTTTTGAATATCATTGTTTTGCTCATTTTTTCAGTCTGTTTTTTCCTCTGTTGTTTATATTGAATAAATTCTATTGATCTATCTTCAAGTTCACTGTTCACTGATTCAATTTTCTGTCCTCTCTCATCTACTACTGAGTAGAGTTTTAAAAATTTTGCTCATTGCATTTTTTTATTCTATAATTTTTATTCAGATATTTTGAAATGTCTGGTGTCTTGCTAAAATTATCTATTTTTCTTTTAAGAGAATTTGTAATGAATGGTTGAGGCATTTTTATGACTTCTGCTTTAAAATGCTTTTAAGTTAAGTGTATAGCACAGGGAACTCTATTCAATGCTCTGTGGTGACAAAGAGGGTATATATGTATATGCATTGTTGATTCATTTTGCTGTACACCGGAAACTAACACAACATTATAAAGCAGCTAAACTCCAAAAAAATAAAATAAAATTCTTTTCAGATAATTCTAACCTGCAACTCATCTCAGTATTACCACCAGTTAATTGCTTTTTTCTCATTCAAATTGCTAGTTTCTTGGTTCTTGGTGTAATGAGTGATTTTTAATTGTATCCTAAATATACTGATTATTATACTAGACTTTTGATCCTATTTAGAACTTTTGTTTTAGCAGGCACTTACCCTCCTTTGGTTTAGCCTGTAGATTCTTTCCACTTTTGTAGACTTTAGTTCCAATGATAATTTTGTTTTCTGAACCCTTGCAATGTTACCTGGATGAATGTTACCTGAATGAATGTTATCATTCATCCAAAGCCACTGGAACTCCCACTCAAATCTGATAGTGCCTCTGTCAGGACAGAAGGGACTTCCCTGTGACTGCACTTTGCTATTTCCCGGTATAAGGATAAATAGAAATTTAATTTTCTGTGTTACCGAAATGGAAAGAATGTTTTCCTCTTACCATTTTTTCCCCTCTCCTTTACAGCTTTTCTATGAGAAGCTAGTAGTTCTAAATTCTTTCTCTAAGGTAACCTTTCGATATGCATGTACGTCTTTTTAGAGGCTTAGCAACCCTATTAGGTTTACAACCTAGGAATTTTTTTTTTTTTTTTTTTTTTTAGTGTCTGAGAGCTATTCTTCTGAAATGTAAACATTTACAAAGATAGCACCTCTGCTACGTGTCACGGTGGGAGTTTCAGCTAGGCACAAGTTGCTCTGAGCTGTAACCATCTGCTTGTTGTAGAGATAAGAAGTTTTAATATACCTTTGGAGAAATGCAATTAATAGTTACCTTAATTCCTAAATAAACATAGAATAAATGTTATGAACAAATTTGTAGCAAATGATGGTGTTAAGTCCTATTAGAGGGACTTGAGAACATATGCACATAATGGGTTGTGACTGTTTGGCTGTATAAATAAGGTGGGAATTTCTTTGGCTTACTTATGAGGCAGTGTAATCTGGATATGCTTATTCAATAATAAAACTTTCTGTCTTTTCTACATTTTGAGGAAAAGACTCTCTAGGTTGGCAGGATTGTTATTTCTCCAGAACTATATATCCATGACCTGGCTATGATTCTATGAATATTGAAATGACACATTTGCCAGAATTCAGTCAGGGAGAGTGTTTTTCATCTCCAGGTGTTTAATTAGTTGGCATTCCAAACCCATTGAATCCTCCTGAGTGATCTCCTCCCTAAACTACAGTGTTCCAAATTCCATCTACTGTGTTATCCTGGTCTTCTGCCAGTGTGAAATGGAAATACCCTGTACCAGCAAAATAACAGCCCAATGAATAAATGCACATCTGAAAGGAGGAAATGTAAAACAAAAATGCCATTGATTAGAAGAAATATATATTTTATACTCTTATTCACACTGGATCAAATTAACAAAATCTACTCCACTTTTCTTGTTTTATTTGTTCTACATTAAATTAATTTTATTATACTCTCAGTAGTACTTTTAACTTTTGACTCATAGTCTTGATTGAATACAGATGATACATGGGAACATGTGACCTCCTATATAAACTGAAATTTTTGTAAAATTTTGCATAGGTTTTGTATTATGCAAGTTGATGCATATACCGTGTTTTACATCAGAATTCCTGGGAAAATCACTTTGAATTTTTGGTGTGAAAATGAATGGAAAATGAATTGTTATGTAAAATTTAGCTTTTTTTCAAATGAAGGAAATGTACAGTTTGCCCTATCAATTTAAGGAGAAATACCCTTTTTGTTTGTTTGTTTTAATAACTAAAGATAAAATGTGCTTGTACCCTTCTCCCCAAGAACTGAAAGTCACTCAGTTGTATCTAACTCTTTGCAACCCCATGGACCATGGAATTCTCCAGGCCAGAATACTGGAATGGTTTGCCATGCCCTCCTTCAGGGGATCTTCCTGACTGAGGGATTGAACCTGCGTCTCTTGCATCTCCTGCATTGGCAGTCAGGTTCTTTACCACTAGCACCACCTGGCAATAGCCAGTGCCAATTTTCAGGGTCTCTTAGGTGACTATAAAATCAGTGCTCATTCAAATTGAGCTGCTTATAACTTCCACATGCATAGTGCAATCAGAATTTAGGATTGCAGTGAGTACTATGAGGCACTGCAAGACTATGAAGTGACATGTGAATTTCAAAAGGTTTAATTTATATTTTGTCTAGTTCCAGAGTTAAGTGTATTTAAATACTTTCTAATTTTATTAATTGTATACTCTATTGGAAAGATTGTAGAATGTGTTCAGGTGCCAAGAATTCCATTCTTGACTTCCCTGTAGAATTGATGTGAAAAGAAATTCTGTGTAGTCCATTGCATTGAAAAAAAAAGAAACTTATTTCTGATCCTGGCAGAAACTGATAGTATTATTTTTTGGATAATTTGGATATTTTTTGTTTTCTGAAGCCTACATAGTCCTTTTTTCCAGCTCTTAAAGTAACTCACGTTGCTACCCTGGGTTACTGTATCACTGATACTAACAGTTCTTCAGTGGCCATCAAAAGGCCACACCCTGAAACCTTATTTGCCTCAGAATTTTTTAGGCAGTGTGTTTGAGCCACTAGCGACATTCCAATTTTTTAGTTAAAATAAGATTCTACTTATCAAGGATGCTTCCAATGGGCCATAGCCTAATGTGCATTTGAGTTGCTTGGTCTCACACTTGGAGAGGGAAACTAGCATTTGCTGAATCACTACTATCTGCCAACAATCTATGCAAGCTACAGGAAATCTGCTTTGATAGCAATAAACATTAGACTTGACATTGGAGAAAGTTGAATCAGTGATGCAAAGAACAAAATTTTGAACCAATATAAGAATACAGGAGAAAATAAAGAAAGGAAGGGGCAAGAAGATAATGGGCGCAGAAGATAGATTATATAGGTTCAACTGGCAAATAATATGTATTACTAAAGATGAGAGAAAGATGGATAAAACCAAATAATCAGAGAACAAAACTGCTATCACATATTAAGACACATAAGGCAAGTGAAATTTATGGATAGGAATCTATAGTACGAATGTGTGTTTCCAGTATAATTTAGAAACATAATTTGATAAGGCCACAGGATCAGGTAGGAACCAAGGAGAAACTAAACCTTTGGGGAAAGGCAGATATTAGGAAAACAGTAGAAGTTTACCAGCAGATTATATGAAAAGTGTTCTTGAGAATGCAGCTTTAATCAGAAGATGTGTGTGGGGGGAGGAGGAAAAGAGCATATACTTAATTCAGCTTAGCCAAGTATGGAGAAGTGATGGGCATTGTAAGACAACACATGGCACGTGGCAATCACAGTCTCAGAAGTAAGGCTCAGATTTAAAATATTGTCTTTATTTGCCACAAACACTGTCTTTATTTGTGAGATCTTGGAAATTTAGTCTCTCTAGTCTTCAGCCTAGAGCTCTGATTATATATCTATAAAATGCAGATAATACTGATGCCGCAGCAGTTCTGAAGAGAGCAGCCAGCATTCTAGTTGTGAAACCTGGTTTCTTTCTTGTTCTCAAAGAATTGCGTTCATCTGTTTTAAGTTCTCTCAGTTCAGTTCAGTCACTCAGTCGTGTCCGACTCTTTGTGATCCCACGGACTGCAGGACACCAGGCTTCCCTGTCCATCACCAACTCCCGGAGTCTACTCAAACTCATGTCCATTGAGTCGGTGATGCCATCCAACCATCTCATCCTCTGTCGTCCCCTTCTTCTCCTGCCTTCAATCTTTCCCAGAATCAGGGTCTGTTCCAATGAATCAATTCTTCGCATCAGGTGGCGAAAGTGCTGGAGTTTCAGCTTCAACATCAGTTCTTCCAATGAATATTCAGGACTGCTTTCCTTTAGAATGGACTGATTGGATCTCCTTGCAGTCCAAGGGACTCTCAAGAGTCTTCTCCAACACCACAGTTCAAAAGCATCAGTTCTTCTGCACTCAGCTTTCTTTATGGTCCAACTCACATCCATACATGACTACTGGAAAAAGTTATCTGGGGGTTTCCTAAAAGACTGATGCAAGACACTTACCTTTGTTTCACCTATCTCAAAATTCTTTCAGGGTGGAAAAGTAGCTAAGCAGAGGGCATTCATTGAACACAACGAAAGGCAGGTAACAATCTGCTGCCACCTGGGGCACAAGATTACACTAGGTGTGAACAACTGACCTTTTGAAAACCTAGTAGACACACTGAGAAAAGAATTACTTTTAGGAATAAAAGATCTGAAGTGGTCTTGTGTATTGAGTTGGCAAAAAAAGTTTGTTCAGGGTTTTCTTATGGCAAAACCTGAATGAAAGTTTTGGCCAACCCGATGTAACAGGGAATCCAGAAAGTCAAGTGAACACCCAGCACAGAAAGAATGGTCAGAAAGTCCAAGGTGATCCTAAGCTTTCACCTTGGGCTGAATTTTAAGCTCAATGTAAGTGGGAAAAGAAGGGTAAGGTAAAATTATAAATGGCATGGCTAAGCTTTGAAAGAGTGCCCCCAAACAGAGGCATTCTGCCAAAAACTGGAAAGTTTTTCTTCTTTTTTCTTTTTTTTCCTCTCCCTTTCCTTTTGCTTCCTTGCTTTTCTTTTCTTTACTCTCTGCATTAAGTGAATATCTGTCAAATCACTAGCTGACACCTAACTAAAGGAAACAAGACTTCATACAACAAACACACCAAAAATATAATCTTTAAAATTTTGAAAGTCATTAAATAAACAAAAACCTACAACCCATAGCAAGCAACAATAAACCCTGAGGACAGGATATATCCTGATTTCCAGAGATACAAAGTTATGATATTTATTTTTTATGAGCTACCACTTTATTAAAGAATACAATCTGAGGCAAGGTGGGGTGAGGAAAAAGAGAATGAGGCAGATATGTTACTAAGGTGTCTACTGCTTGGGATTAAATCAGCTGATGTCCACAGAGAGTTTGTTGTTACAGTGGCAACTGGATTGGAACAAGTGGTCAAGGGTTCCCAAAACTGGTGAGGTTTAGAGAGTCTGAGGTATCACAAAGTATCTGACAGTGTAACATTTGCATCATTAAAGTCCACCAAATCATAATGTTTAAAACTCCAGTTTTTAACAAAAATTATGAGGCATGCAAAGAATCATAATACTGTGGAACATTCAAAGGAAAATAAGACATTAAGAGAAACTTTTCCTGAGAAAGTAGACATTTGACCCACCAGATAAATACTTTAAATCAACTGCCTTAAATATACACAAATAGTTTTAGGGAACTATGCACAAAGAAATAAAGAAAGTCAGAGCAATGTTTCAGCAAATAGAATAGATCAATAAAGAGATCAAAACTATGTAAAAAAGAATTAAATATAAATTATGAAAATTAAAAGTACAATAAGTGAAATGAAAAGTTTATTACAGGGTTTCAATAGCAGTTTTGAGCAGCAGAAGAAAGATGCAGTAAATTTGTATATAGGATGGCAATCTACTCCAGTATTCTTGCCTGGAGAATCCCATGGACAGAAGAATCTGGCAGGCTACAGTCCATGGGGTCGCAGTCGGACATGCCTTAGCGACTAAATCAAACCACCAAATCAAAATCACCCTATGTTATGAACTCAAAAAGGAAGAAGAAAAACAAACAGAGCCTTTGAGATAAGTGGGATACCACTGAGTTTACCAATATATGCATAATGAGGATGCCAAAGAAAAGGAAAGAAACAGCCAACAACTTCTCAAATTTGATGAGGCAAGAATCTACACGTGCAACAAACTGAATGAATTCTAAGGATTACAAATATAAAACAATGCACACAGAGATATATCAATATCAAACTTTGAAAGCCAAATCAAAGAGAGAACCTTGAAAGGAGAAAGAAAGAAGTCTTCTGTCAGATATAAGGGAGCCTCAAAAAGATTGTCAGCTAATCTCTCATCAGAAATCATGAAGTCCAGAATGCAGCAAGATGACATATTTAAACTGATAAAAGGAAAAAAAAAAAAAGAAAGAAAGAAACCTGTAATTGAGAATTCCATATTGGGGAAAACCATCCTTCAAAAATGAAGGGGGAATATTCAAAAATTAAGACATTCTTAGATAAATAGAAGTGGAGTGTTTGTCACAGTAGAATGGCTGTACAAGAAATGCTAGAGGAAGTCTTTCAGGCTTAAATGAAAGGACACAAGAGAGTAACTCAAAGCAATACAAAGAAATAAAGAATATTGGTCAATATAAAGCAGATATTCTTATAATTTTGGTTTGTAGCTTTTTTTTGTTGAATGCGATTTAAAACATAGGGTCATAAAAGTATAAATAGAAAGTTATGCTAATGGCCACACAGTGTAGAAAGATGTTTTTGTTCAGTCGCTCTGTTGTGTCCGACTCTTTGCAACCCCATGGACTGCGGCACACCAGGCGTCCCTGTCTTTCACCATCTCCCTGAACTTGCTCAAACACATGTCTATTGAGTCGGTGATGCCATCCAACCATGCCATCCTTGATCATCCCCTTGTCGTCCCCTTCTCCTCTTGCCTTCAATCTTTCCCTGCATTAGGGTCTTTTCCAATGAGTCGGCTCTTCACATTAGGTAGCCAAAGCATTGGAGCTTCAGCCTCAGCATCAGTCCCTCCAATGAATATTCAGGATTGATTTCCTTTAGAATTGACTGGTTGGATCTCCTTGCAGTCCAAGGGACTCTCAAGAATCTTCTCCAACAACACAGTTCAAAAGCATCAATTCTTTTGAACTCTGTGGGAGAAGGGGAGGGTGGGATGTTTCAAAAGAACAGCATGTATATTATCTGTGGTGAAACAGACCACCAGCCCAGGTGGGAGGCATGAGTCAAGTGCTCGGGCCTGTTGGGCTGGGGGGATCCAGAGGAATCGGGTGGAGAGGGAGGTGGGATGGGAGACCGGGATGGGGAATTCATGTAGCTCTATGGCTGATTCATATCAATGTATGACAAAACCCACTGAAAAATAAAAAAATAAATTTAAAAAAAAAAAAAAAAAAAACAAAAGCATCATTTCTTCAGCTCTCAGCCTTCTTTATGGTCCAACTCTCACATCCATACACAACTACTGGAAGGATGTAGAAAGATGTAATTTATGACAATAACAGCATAAGGGAGGTATGAGATAGTAGAATTTTTGTATGTGAATGAAGTTGTTATTAATTCAAATCTTTTATATAATTTTCAAGATATTAGTTGTAATCCTAGGATGTGTACTAGGAAAATAAATTATGCAGAAAGTAAGATGAGAAGGGGATCAAAACAGTACATTAGAACAATCAATTAAACACAAAATAAGATAGTAATAGAAGATTTGAGGAACCAAAAATATATTGCATATAGAAGATAAATAGCAAAATGACAGAAATAAGTCCTTTCTTATTAGTAGTTTATTAAATATAAGTTGATTAAGTTTCAAATTAAAAGGTATTGATTAGCAGAATGAAATTTTAAAAATCATCCATCTATATGTTGTCTGGGCTTTCCCTGTGGCACAGACAGTAAAGAATCTGCCTGCAATGCAGGAGACTTGGGTTCGATTCCTGTCTGTAATATACTTGCTTTAAGGTCTAAAAAAAGATGCAAATAACTTGAAAGTAAAAGATTGAAAATATATATCTCGTGCAACAGTAACCAAAAGAGTTTTGGTGGTATTCATTCTAATATAAGACAAAATAGACTCTAAGTAAGAATTATTGCAAGAGACAAAGAAGGATATTATATATTGACAAAAGGGTCAATGTATGAAAATATGAACAGCTATTAGCATATACACACCAAAGAGCAGAATTCCAAAATATATGAAGCAAACACTGACAGAATTGAATGGAGAAATGCTTCTAGAATAATAGATGGAGATTTCAATTCCCCAATTTTAACAATATAACAACCAGACAGAAAATCAATAACTAAAGGACTTGAACAGTAGTATAAACCAAGTTAGACCTAATAGATATATAGAGAAAATTCCACCCCAAATGAGTAGAATACATATTCCTCTCAAATACATATGGAATATTCTGAAAGATAGACCACATGATCGGTCATAAAACAAGTCTCAATACATTTTTAAAAATTGAAATCATACTCATGATTTTCTCTGATCACAGTGGAATGAGACTAGAAATTAATACCAGAAAGGAAATTGGAAAAATCATAAATAAGTGGAAATTAGACAACACATTCTTAAGCAACCAATAGATCAAAGAAGTCACAAGGGAAACTAATAGAGACAAATGAAAATGAAAGCACAAAATTCCAAAACTTATAGAACATAGCAGAAGCAGAACTCAGAGGGAAATTTATTGCTGTAAATATCTATATTTACAAAGAAGAAAAATCTCAAATTAATGACCTAACTTTACATCTTGAGGTACTAGATAAATAAGAGCAAACTAAATCTAAGGCTAACCACAGGAAGGAAGTAATCAAGACTCACATGGAGATAAACAAAATAGAGAATTAAAAAAATAGAGACAACCCAAAAGTTAGTTCTTCAAAATGATCAACAAAATTGGCAAACCTTTAGCTAAAATGGCTATGAAAAAAGAGAAGACACAAATAATAAAATGAGAAATGAAAGTGGGAAGATTACTACCAGTTACTAAAATTAAATATATATATATATATATATATAAAAGAATACTATGAACTATTGTAAACCAACAAATCAGATAAACTTTTTTTAAAAAAAACACCAATTTTCTAAAACATATCCCCTCAAAATGAAGAAGGAACATGTAACAACACATTTAATGAGGCAAGCATTACCCTGATGCCAAAAACAGACAAAGTAAGAAATCTAAAGACCAATATTCTCTGAATATTGATGCAAGAATCCTCAGCAAATGCTAGCACATTTTCACAACCAAATTCATTACCATATTAATATTCTAAAAATTAAGAATCTACACCATGACCAAGTGAGATTTATCTAGGAATACAAGTATGTGTCAAGATAAAAAAATCAGTCAGTGTAATCCATGTATTAATAAAATGAAGAAAAGCAACCACATGATCATCTTAATTGATGACAACAAAGGTCCACTATTTGATATCATTCAAAATTGTTCTGTGACAAAAACATTCAGCAAACTAGGAATAGAAGAAAAATTCCCAACCTGACAAAAATGCATATATGATAAACCCACGGCTAACATAATATTCAATGGTTTATGAAGCTTTCCCCTTAGATCTTGAATAAGACAAAGATATGAACACTTATCACTGAGCCAAATAGGGTATAATGGCCTTACCTTCTTTTCGAGCAACTTTAAGAATATCCTGGAAGATAAACATCATGTCATTTCTCTATTTGCTAAACTGTCTGCCTACCCTTCTACCAAAATCCTTCAACAGAAACTTTAAGTCCCTGTCATGACTCAAGAATGATCCATCTCATCAGTTTATTTATTAATTCCATTGTTTCCTGAACACTTTCCTCATGGAGTCCTCTGTATTCCTGTTTTAGTAAGGACTGTTGATTTTCTCAGACTCTTGGATAGATCTTGGGTCTTCATGGTTGAGCTGAAAATCATCTTCATTGCTCTAGAGGAACTATACAATTTGTAGTTGCCCAATATCTTTTGAAAAACCCCTTTCTGTTTTAGTAGTTTCCTAAAGTTGCCTTTCACATGAATAAATTTAAATAAATTTTCAGTATCCCCCCTTTTTTTTTAACTGTGTGTAGTTATGACTAGCTTCTACCAAGCAGATGTGCTTGACCGATATACGGAAAGATCTGAAGTTGTGTGGATCTCTCAATAAGCAGGGACATTCTGAACATGAGCATATTGCTTAAATTTGGCAGCATGGGCCAACCTAGCAGAGATAAATTGTGAGAAACTATTATTTCCATCCATTTGCCACCAAGCTATTTCCTCTGGTGAATAGTTCATTCTTTAAGGACCTGTTCTATTAAAGATGATGCTCCCACTGTATCCTGTCACATTCATTTTTACATGTTTGTCCTCATTCAAACTACAAAGGTCACTTTCCCCTCCTTTCCTGCTGTGAAATATGTATTATTTTTTGGCAAGTATTTCCAGGTGTACAAACCAATAAATAAATAAATAAACATTCAGAAGGGCTACCCTTTGTTGAATGAAAAAGTAAGAGTCCCACAGCCTTGATAGGGTGTTTTTGCTTCACGTCTCACACATCTCACTTAATGTATTACCTGCTTCAGAAATACAACAATTGTTTACAGTTACCCTTCAACTGTGTCTCCACAGCTTTCTCTGTGCTTTGCATTGCTTTTCTCACAAAATATTCAACTTTCTGTCAATTACTTCTAAGGAATTTTTCTCTAAGTTGTGGATTTAGGAAATTTGTGTCAAAATGCTGTGGGATTTTTGGTAGTCATTGTTTATTGAGTTTGTAAACTCTTCATGCCATAGGAAGGACAAAAAAGAATAATCTGTAACAAGCCATCCTGACTAAAATCATTCATAGAAAAGAAGGTCAGGGACAGTTTGTTTCAGAAAGGTTCTCGATTCTATATACCCCATTCCTCAACCATATATTCTGTGTTTGCTAGACCTTAGTTAAAACTAAAACTCAGTCCCATTACAGGCAAGGGTATTATTATCATTAGAGAAATCTTTCGCAGTTATAATTATGAGGGTCTTTGACCCTTCACGTTAGAATATACTTTGTATATAAAGTGACAGCCTAATTTGGCTAGAGCAAGTCTCTGCGTAAGCTAATTACATGTGGTAATTTTGCTTGAAAGGAGACTGACTTGAAAGTGAATCCAATTTAACGGTGAGGAGATTGTTATAAGAAACATTTCATTGTGGGCTTGGAAGTCCCTTAAAGTGCTAATTTTTCACTTGAATAACCATATTGCCATAGCGAGGATTTTTCAAATTACTTAATATTTGTGAGGTATTATTTAAACTAAGAAAAAATAAAGACAATAGTAAGGATTGTTTTTTACATTTTATGGGAACAATTTAGGATTTTAATTATTATTCACATATTAAAATTAGCTTCTATTTCCCTCTTCCCACTTATTCTTAAGAAATGGTGGGCCATCTGGCCTCTTAAAGGACAAATCCAACTTCTTAATTACATATTCAACTCAGAAAGAGCATAGTTTGTCCATTTTCTCAATCTTTCTGAGTTTTGCTTTTTAAAAATATAGTCTCCTCTCTCGGGCATTTTAATAATCACTTCTCAGAAAATCATTACATGCAGCTAGCAGCTATTGTATGGTGAATTGAAATATGGCAACTGCAAGCAGAAAGGGCAGAAAAAATGCTATAAGGAAGACTGTGAGCATGGCTTTAAACACTTATCTGGCTGTGGATGGCTAGGCAGAGGAGCTCTTTGGAGCACAGTAATTAAGATCAGGACCTTTTTTTTTTTTTTCCCAGCAGAGAATTTCATATAAGTCCAAATCAAATCTGATGCAAGCCCTGCAAATGGCAGCTATAGGTTTGCATTATACTTTACACAATATTGGGGTTTGTATAAGGTTAAAAGCTGGCAGGGATGCTTCAGACCCCAGCAGGACACCCTGACCTATACCACCAAGTATACCACCTGTCCTAAAATCGTCTTTCCTTTCTAGTTACCTCAATTCTTAGAATCACTGTCACAAGTTATTCCAAAGGATTAAAGTCCAAGGCTTCCAGAAACCCCCTGTAAAATTGCAAACCTTCTCTGGGAATGTGGAGTGGGTGCTGTAGTGATCTGTTCAACTCCCCCCTTCAGAAAGAGGCAGTAAAGACCCCAGCTATTTGGAGAGTTGGTTACTAATGTCTCTTACTTTAATCTCTTTATTTGGGTTGACCTCAGCAAAAGATAGCTGTTTCACTGAAAGCCTTATCTCTTCCATGGGGTCAGTTCACATTCAGCGACTTTTCAACAATGGAGCATAAACATCTGACCTTCTTGTCTCATGGCCAAAGAACTCTGAAAGGCCATTCCAGCACTAGAGCTCCCTATAGGAACAGTGAAGGCCACTGGTGCAACTGCCTCTCAGTTCTACTTCTCCTTCTGCTCAGTCCAGTGTTGTTACCCAATAAAACTCCAGCGAGCAACTGTGAAAGCCTCAGAATCTCTTTCCTGAGGAACCCAACATAAAAGAATTGATATTAGGAAGTTTCCTGGGAACAAACTCTAAAATGTGATGGATAACTGGCAGTA
Source organism: Muntiacus reevesi (assembly GCF_963930625.1). Taxonomy (NCBI): domain Eukaryota; kingdom Metazoa; phylum Chordata; class Mammalia; order Artiodactyla; family Cervidae; genus Muntiacus; species Muntiacus reevesi. The sequence continues at coordinate 124,914,036 of NC_089271.1, read as the reverse complement.
GATAAATAACTGACACCCCATGGCATATGGTTGTTGAACAACACAAACTTTTCATAGGTGATAAACTGGGATGAAATGCTAAAGGAAGGGAATGCCCTGGAAAGTATGACACCCAGTATGACATCCATTTGAGAGTTTGCAGGGAGAGTGGTGAGAGCGAATAATTATAAGAGCTTTTCAATAAGATGGCTGTGGTACAGGTCATCTATGTACTGGAGAAAGAAAATGAAAGGCTGAGGTTGATTCATGAGCAATATAAGGTGAAGTATGAAAGCCAGAAAATTCATCTCCTCAACCTGGAACGAAGTATATAGGGAGAATGAGGCCCAGTACTTATGTATAAAAGTATCAGCACTCCAGAAGGCTGAATTCTCATCCTGGGCAGGTCTGATATGCCAAAGTCAGGGTCCTGGTTGAGAAATGTTGCGTTTTTAAGATTTGGAGTGAGTACATCAGTTCACTTGAAGACCGTGAATCTCAGCATCACCTTGAACTCTCTCAGTCCAGTTCAGTTGCTCAGTCATGTCTGACTGTTTGTAACCCCACAGACTGCAGCACATCACGCTTCTCTGTCCATCACCAACTCCCAGAGCTTGCTCAAACTCATGTCCATTGAGTCTATGATGCCTCTCATCCTCTGTCATCCCCTTCTCGTTCTGCCTTCAATCTTTCCCAGCATCAGGGTCTGTTCCAATGAGTCAGTTCTTCACATCAGGTGGCCAAAGTATTGGAGCTTCAGCATCAGTCTTTCCAATGAATACTCAGGACTGATTTTTGTAGACATATATATATAGGATTGAAGGCTTCCCTGGTGGCGCAGAGGGTAAAGCATCTGCCTGCAAGGCGGGAGACCTGGGTTCAATCCCTGGGTTGGGAAGATCCCCTGAAGAAGGAAATGGCAACCCACTCCAGTACTCTTGCCTGGAAAATCCGTTGGACAGAGGAACCTGGTAGGCTACAGTCCATGGGGTTGTAAAGGGTCAGACACGACTGAGCGTATAGGATAGAGCCCTATATATAGCCTGCTTTTTCATGTAAAAGGCAGCCCCCTACCTTGCTTAGAGACAACTTAGAGGACCATCCCTCCAAAGGTAACACCTTGTCCCTTCAGAATCTGCCTCCATGCCTCCTGGATAACAGGCTATTAGTTAGAATCAAGTTAGAATCAAATATAAAAGGAGTCCTAGGTACCCTAAAATAAAAGGGTTTAAATACTGAAATTACCTCAGGATCTAGCCAACATGTTATGTACCAGAATGAACTCAGAATATGTTAATGAGGCTGTATCCTAAGGGTATTGAATCAAAGGTGAAAATATAAAATTAGTAAAGGAAGAGTATCAGAATAAGGTCACTCTCTTGTAATACAAGGTTTAATTACAAGGACCATAGGTAATGGTGCTAATACACTGTTAGGTGGCCTCTCGTAGGCTTTGAAAAAGTGATAACTCTCACAAAGTGAAGTAGACATGCCAGGACTTACCTGGAAAACATTGGAAGAAAGAATCAAAGGCTCAGAGAAGTGAGGATGCTGATATGGATAGTCTGTGTATGTTCAGGTAGCTCTTTTCTCTAGGAAGTCCCAGGAGACACTCGACTGACCAAAGTGGTCAGGAATGCACTGGTGCTGTGGCACAGTGTTGTTGAGATGCTCAGACAAGACTATCCTCTGAATTCCTGGGCTCAGAGTAGGAGATACTATTACAGAACTGACCTTGATATCAATGAATGTGATAGAATCCCAAAATAACAGATGCCAAGTACTGGTGTATAGGGGCTTACCAGGTGGCCCAGTGATAAAGAATCCGCCTGCCAGTGCAGAAGACACAAGAGGTGCAGTTTGATCCTTGGGTCAGGAAGGTCTTCAGGAGGAGGAAATGGCAACCCATTCCAATATTCTTGCCTGGGAAATCCCATGGACAGAGGAGCCTGGCTGGCTACAGTCCACAGGGTCACAAAGAGTCAGACAAGACTCAGCACAGTGTGTGCAACTAGTGTGTAATCATCAGAAGCAAGGTAGGCGTGATCCCGTAATAAGAGGCAGGGTCAAAATGGTAGCCTGTAGGGCCTGAACTGCCGAGAGCCATAGATGTGGTTAATAAAATACAGTATGCCCAGAAGCAACCTTAATGGGCAATCAAAAAGGGGATTATCCAATCTATACACCACAAAATAATCGAGCATGGTTGATTATGAGCTGAGGCCAGCTGCTTCAATAAAAAATCCTGGTCCTAGTTTTGGAAAGTAAGCCGATTCTCATGCCAAGACCCATTAATAGAAGGGGACGCTGGGTCTCCATTAAGAAGAACTCTGAAACATGACAAGTCTGTCTAGTATTGATTCCCCAGTTCTTCTCCAAAGGGACCTATGACCATTTGCTTGTGTAGCTGTACATTGGGGAAAAGGGACTATTTAACATTTCAAGAACTGTTGGACCCAGAATATGAGTTGACACTGATACCCAAAGATCCCTGTCTAGGTAGGGGACAAATAAATAAAATTTCCTCCTATACCTAAATCATTCATTGTGTGTCTAGTGGATACACAGACTTGCCTGGTGGTCATATTCTGATCCCCAAATGTATATTTACACTTGAAATACTTTAGAGTTGCATTGACATATTTTATCCTTGCATTGGTTCCTTGCTCTGTGACATATGGACTACTCTAACTCTGATATCTACTCTTCTGCAGCTGTTAAGTTTCAGAAGCATCTTGGGAACCTAAGGACATAGGAAATGAACAACAGAAATTGTCAATACAATAGTCTGATATTTTGTCTTAGAACAAGTAATTATCCTCCATATACTTAACTCTAAGTTTGGAAATATGCCCAAACTATCTCTGGCCTTTCAAACAAATCCAAAACCCTCTATGAACTTGTTAACCAAGAACACATTTATTTATTCTTTCCTTCACTGAACCAAATATTTATTGAGGACTCTCAGGTAGTACATGATAGGTTAAACGGAGGGCAAAAACACCTAAGTCCTTCTTGAGTTAGGTCAGAGTTCCAACTGATACTATACTTTCAAAATAAATTTATTTCAACAAATCCTTCAAGCTTCAAAGGGGGATATTAATAACAGTCATCTTAGTATTGTATGAAACATGCTGTTTTGTCTTTGACTATTCTGCACATAGTGATCTGATGAGATTGATGAATGATCAGAAGAGGGGAAAAGAAACATCTACTTTTTGTTTTTGGAAAAAAATAATTTCACAAAATGATTAATTGCAACCTAAAAATATTTGCAGAATGAAAATAGAGATGCCTTATTAGGATCAGTAACAATGTGTGCATTTTTTCCATATAATCTCTCTTCTGTCATAGTCACAGTGGAATATATGATTTGACTTATTATACAATTTATATGGCCTCCTATTACTAAAGACCTTTCATATAACAGACTTTGAGAAATTTGTAATTAGCAAGGATCACACCGACTCAATGGATATGAGTTTGAGTAAACTCCAGGAGTTGGTGATGGACAGGGAGGCCTGGCGTGCTTCAGTTCATGGGGTCGCAAGGAGTCGGACATGACTGAGCAACTGAACTGTTTTAAAGTTTTGTCATTTAACATGGAAAATATTTAATCAATGTTTAGATGATAAAAAACGTTAATGCCCTTTGGCATATGGATTTATTTATATGCAAATATATACTATACATTAAATTATGCATATATTGATTGATATTTGAGATCTTCATCATTCTTAGATTGTTCTGTTCTCCATTGCAGTAATGAAACTAAGTCATTTCAAGTAATTTTCACCTATTCAATGAATACTTCCCTATGTGTATCTAGCATTTAATTTCTAATTGTGCTTCCCTTGCCTTAGAAACTAAAATATAAAAAGAGCATGTTTTTCTTTGCTCTCAAATAAATCTCAAGCCTTGCTAATTTGTGTAAAGTGACAATGTCTCTTTTATTAAATACTGACATAGGATTGGTGGAGACACATTTGTTCATACCCTTCCAAGCAGAGCTAGCCACTTCTTCCTCAGTGCTAGCACACTGGATACTCTGTTGCCATACTCTTCATGGTCTATCATGCTTTCTATTTGTTGCTCTTTCTCCTGCAGAAATATATGCCTCTCAAAGACAGAGAACTCATTTATTAGTGATCTTTGGTTCATTAATATCTAAAATAAATAAAACTATATACATATATATTTCTTTTATCTGTACTTCAGTATTCCTTTTCTGAATACAACTTCATTCTAGATTTTAAATCCTCTTTTCTAAATACTAACCAAAACTCATTAGTGTTTCAGTATAACCTAGTATTTCTCCTGGAAAAAAGAACACGTGCAATCAAAGGTGCTACAATCATGACAAATACAAATTGCTCTGTAGGGAAAATAATTCTTAGCAAACATAAAAGCTGGGAGCCTATTATGTAGGCTGTGCTAGTATGAAGTTCTGTGCTAACTTCTGTGAATACCAAATTTTGTGGTAGAATTTGGTTCAATCCCTGTCTTCAAGTAGCTCATGGTCTAGTGTGGAGACAGAGAAGTGAACAAGAACAATGAAAGCTATAATAAAAAATATGCTTGGTATTCTCTGGTTCACCAGGCGTATCTGTAGTACCCACTTCACACTTAAATATTTTGCATTATTGTGTGTGTTTTCTTGTCAGATGGCTCTATGGCCAAGTATATGTTATATTGCATGAGGGCAAGGATTGCACCACATGCTGTTAGTACCCTAATTGTGCTAAGCGAAGCCCAGTGTACAAAGCAAGTAAGATAAGAGACTTCTCTTTTAGTAGAAATACAGTCAACTCATAAGTCTAAGATGTAAGGTCAAGTCTAGCTCTACTTGTGTTAAATGGTTATATGTTACTTTGAGCATATTATAAGCATAATCTTTTAAAATGGTAAAAACATGTTTTCTTCCAGGTCTTTCTTTGTGGGGATTAAATAAAATAAATTTGTGAAAGTACATAATGGGTAATTATAAATATCCTTCTTTTAATAAGTATTCATTTAATGCAGTTAAGCTAAGAACTTAAAGAAGATTCACAAAAAAGCTCAAATTATTAAAGTCAAAGTTGACCCTAGTTGTCAGTGTCAACAAGTAAGGTATTGTCTCAAGGCCATCTTCCTGAAACATGCATAGGCTGTTCATCTTTCCCACTGTTCATCTTTTCCTCATTGTGAAGTAAATATTTATTGTGGTTACCAGAATTCTGAGAAATTCCAAGGTGACCCTTAAGACTCTTTTTCCTTGGTATACATGCCATGTATAGCCCCTCTGCTTGAATTGGTCATGTCATATAATACAAGTGAAGGGATTATGCTGACGTAATTAATGTCCCACATCAGTTGACTTTTGAGTTAGTCAAAAGGAACATTATCGTGGGTAGGCCTGATTCAATCAGGTGAGCCAATAAAGGACCTGTGCCCCTCTTGAAATTAGAAATTTGAAGCAAATGAGATTTTCCTCCGGTTTCAAAGAAAAACAAAAACTGACTTATTGTGCAGAGATCCATGTGGGAGGGAATCGCTGGTGGCCCAAGGAAGTAAAATGACCCCCAGTTGATAGCCCCAAGAAAATGAAAATTTTAATTTGACAGCCCCAAGAAATGAATTCTGCTAAAAGCCACGTGAACTTAGAAGACCTCAAGCTTCAGGTGGGGCTGGAACCCTTGGCCAACACTTTGATTTTGACCTGCTGAGACCTTGAGCACAGGTAACTCAGTTAACCCAGGAACCTGACTTATGGGAACCATAAGATAATAAATTTATGGGAAAGTGTTATACAGTAATAGAAAATAAATATATTTACCTAATCTGAAGAGATAATTTGATTTAGGATGTTAATTGGTGATAATAGCTTTGTGTTACTCCTACAAAGTAATGTATCTTCAGCCAAGAAAAGCTGCATGATGGAAATTACAGTTGGTAAAAGCAGGGCAGAAATGAGGAAAAGAGGCAATCTCTCAGTCCTTGTTATTTGGGAAATCATAGTACTAGATGTTAAAAGTCAATCCTTGAATCTAAAATATTCTTTGTTTGGTTTGTTTTACTTAGAATAAGAATAAAATGTAAGAAAGAGACTGAACAGTTTGCAAAAATGCAGGAAAAATGGGGAGAGACAGCATGATATAGTGGACTAAATAGCAGGAGTTGAGCCATTATACCACCCTATCACTTGTGGGAAGCTACTGTATAGCATAGGGACCTCAACTCAGTGCTCTGTGATGACCAAGAGGGGTGGGATGGGGGTAGGTGGGAGGGACATTCAAGAGGGAGAGGATATATCTATGCACATGGCTGATTCATGTTGTTCAGCAGAAACTAACATAGCATTGTAAACCAATTAGATTCCTATAAAAAAAGAATTAAAAAACAAAGAGGCTATTGAACTGAGAAAGCCTGTGAGATTTTCAGCCTCCTTCCTGGTTAACTCAAAGGATGGGATTATATGATTTCTCTGTCTCTTTCAGAGAGAAAATGCTATGGTTCTTCTAAATGATGAAATCTGCTGACATTTGATTTAATTACAAGGGAAGTTTCTGCAGAATAGAGGACTTTGGGAGAGTTTGAGGCATGTTACATAGTTATAAAATTTTAGTGAAAGAGTAATGTATTTGATATATATAACATTTATATGTGAATATAACTATATATATATTTTTTGATATATGGATAATAGTTGTACTGTGCTGTGCTAAGTCACTTCAGCCATGTCCGACTTCTTGCGACCCGTACCATAGCCCACCAGGGTCCTCGGTCCATGGGATTTACCAGGCAAGAATACTGGAGTTGGTTGCCATACCCTCCTCCAGGGGGTCTCCCCCATCCAGGGATGGAACCCACATCTCTTGGTTTCGTGCGTTGGCAGGCAGGTTCTTTACCACTAGCGCCACCTGGGAAGCTTATATATATATATATATATATATATACATACCCTGAAATTCCGTGATGTTTAAGTTTGTTGATTAAAACACAAGACTGATTCAGCAGGAGAAATGTCAGGGTAGTGAAAGTCCTATATCTTCTCCAAATGCCCTATAACACCACCTCGCATCCCCGCCATGAGATGCTAGTCTTTCTCCAAGCAGATGCCATTTTCTAACCTTCTGTTATTTGAAGGATTGAATTAAACATCTAGGGACAGTGTTTTCATGGACACAATCTAGTCCTTGTTAGAACTAAAATTATACTTTTCATCAAAAATAGCAAAATACAGTGAGACGTGAAACTAGGAACAATATTTGGTTTTGCTGAATAACATCTCATTTCTGAGTTCTTAATAACTGAATTATAAATAAGCTTGACATAATCATACATCAAATTTTTTTATTCCACACTGCTCTAATTTTTAACAGCCAGTTGGTTATCTTAATGATGATTAACATACTAAAAGTACATTTAAAAGGAATTATAGTAGTAACAAATCAATGAAAGCAAAGAAATTTAAAACTGAAGCTAATATTTCATTCTTTAACTATATGAGCTGAAGCTTAACTCATGGAGGCATTAGAGCTAGAAATCTCCAATTAGGTCAGAAAGTCTTTTTCCCTAAACATAAAAAGAAGTAAATGGTGGAATGCCATCTGCAATCTTCAGATATAAAAGAAAACAAATTAACTCTTCAAGGTTACTTTAAAGTGTCATATTTTAGTGCATACTCTGGGTTTCAAAAATGGTCTTGCCCACTGAAAGATCACATACAAGGCAAAAAAAGTAATGACTTGAAAATATTACCATTTGTACCCCATCTATAAGGTCTGATCCTAGAAAAAAATTATAAAATAAACAAAAATTATCTCTTTTGTTTCCTTTTCCTTTCCTTCCTCCAGTATTTTATCCAAGGTTCCTTAGATGACACAACTTGCCCATCTTAACAAAACATGCAAGTCTTACTGTAATTTGAAATATTAAAAATGATTTTAACTCAATAATTGTCAGTTTTATGAGTTTGGGGAGCAGAGAATAAATATTCATCTGTGTGTGTGTTTGGGTACATGTATGTGTGTCTATAAGAAAGAGCATTGTGCATCAACTTGGTGTTTGCCCCTCTTGATTTAACCATTATAAATGAATCTTTGTGCAGAGAATATATGAATTTAAGAAACTAGCCGATTTAGAAAGTCTCATTGTTTCCTCAGACTATCTGCAAGGGCAGTATGAGGCATGGACTAACAATCTGCTTCCAGCTAATTAAAACTGACAATAGTTATTTGCATCCTCCAAACTCAAATTGTGTTAATTATAACTTAAATGATCTACTTTGTGCATAACATATTTGTATATTAAGCAAATTATGAAAAGAGAAATGTATTGAATATAATACTTCTGCATGTCAGAAGCATATTCATAAGACTCATATTAATTTTTATATGATCATTTCATAGGTTTCTCTTTTGAGCAAAAATTCAGGCAAGATTAAATTACACTTGAGTCTGGAAAGAAAATACTGTATACAATAGAATGGACATTCATTTCTGGGTAGAGGGAAAATTGCTTAGGACATGTACACAGAATATTGCTTAAGACAAAATGTTCCATTGAATGGAGTTTTTACATTAAATATATTTTTCACTGTATATAATGCAATCTGGGTAATGTCAGGACATTGTACTAGTCATTATTAAATTTTCAAAGTGTTATTATTTTTTAAAAAATGAAGCTAAAAATCCAATGGCATTATAAATAGACAATAACTTCAAAATGAAAAGGGCACTAGTTACTGAATAATGCACCAGTTACAGAGGTTTTCAATGGACTGTTCACTGCCTGTAAAGAACGCAGACTGATTATAAATAAATAAACTCCTTGGTGTAACCGTTCCCTTTACTTAGTGGCACAAATAGCAAACTCACCCTGACTCACCCTGCTGATGGGAACTGAAAGCAGTGATGCATGTCTTGTATTATCAGAAAAAAATTCACATGGTAAGTGCAGATATTTCAGAGAAAGAACTGTTTTGATCGGTTTTTAGCAAGTTTGTTAAGGAACATACTTTTTAAAAAGTGTACTTAGTAGCATAAGTAAAATCTGGCATCTCCATAGAAAATTACAAAAGCAAATGTCATCTACTTCTGATTTTTTTAAATGTTTTGGTGTGATTTGACATTATAAACTTCAATCACAGCATCTACCTCACTGCTGCTAAGATGGTTGCCTAAGTGTATTTGTAGTTAAATGCTCTTTGGAGCATGACCAGTACGCTACAGTTCACATGAGCGTATTTCCTTCAAAGTTCCCACCAATATGATAAACAGGGATGATATCTAGATTTATTCAGGGGATTTTAGTAGTAGCTTTTAGTTTTTATTCTTTCATAATTTATACACATATATTGGAAGACCATGTGATAGTTGGCTAAAATATGTGTTATTGGAAAGCAAGATAAAATGGAAACTAATAGGTTATTTAGAACTGGGACTGGGGGAGCTTTTTTAAAAAATCTTTTATTGTGGAGTGGAAAATATTCATTTGGAAGACTTTTTTTGTAGAAACTCTTAGAAAGAAAGAACTGTTTAAAAATTCCTAACCTAAAACTCTCACCTGATCCTGGGGTTCTGGTGAAGGAAGTTATAAAAGAAGTTGGCCCTTGTCTATGGTTTTGCTAAGGCTTCAAACAAGCTATTCCTCTAGTGGACTTGGAGCTGTAGCTACAACTTTTAGTCAGAAGCAGCAGCAGATCTGCTTCCAAGCATCCTTAGTCTATGAAAGTAAGCTTTAAGTGCCCTGCAGACATTCAAAATTGCAATCTAAGTTCAGACAAATACTAAGACATAGGGTATGTAAAGATATATTCTGATTGATGTGGAAGTTACAAGTAATATCTCACCAAAAATCCCAGAACTTCTAGTTGCTTTATTTAGGAAAAGAAAAGTCTGTATGAACAAGGGAGCATGAAGTTCAACAACCCATTGAGCCAATCACAGAAGAAACTGAGAGACAGGATTAAAGTCAAAAGAGAAAGAGGTATTGGTAACTGGTGGCTGAAATTGTGTTCCAAACTCTAGTGGATAGGCCTTTGGATAGAAGATTTTGGATATGGGGGTCAAATAAGGGACAATCCTCCAGAATATGACATTAAACTGAGATGAGAGATAAGTTTTCCTTTAATGAATCACCTAACTCCAGGTACAGGTGCATACTCTGCTTTTAAAAGTCTTCTAGGTCAGCTCTACCAAATGAAATATAATGATGTCTCAAACTTACCTTACAGTGACCTTATTTGTCATACCTCAGTGAATAACCATACTCTAAACACCCTATAGCTATTATTAAATTCTTTCTATATATACCTTGACAATAAATACCTATATATCAAAAGATTTTCTCACACAGAAAAAGTTTTTCTATATGTGAAGAATAATAAGACTATTTTCTTTTTTATTAAGATAGATCTATTAATTCTAAGGAAAACACTGTAGCATGATTTAGTATAAAATGTAAACTCATTTAGGAAATATATGGAACACTTCATTATCAGTAATCATCATTAAATAGCACACAGGCTACCATTTCTTTTCTTCCCCCAATATCATACAAACACAGTACACGCATTTTTACTAATTAACATATAGAATTTATTTAAGATGAAAAAATATTGCCCTCGAGTTAATACTTTAAGATATATAGAAAGGCTTTGGACATGTACACTTAAATGGTTAGGAAGTGATAATGACAATTTTTAATTTGAAAAAATTTCACAATCCCAGGCAAAATTCACATAGGCAGAATATGACTTCAACTGTTTTGTTTTTAACATCATGGTAAAAATGTAGAAGAAATAATCCTTGTTATTGATAATGGTAAAGCTGTTAGTAATATCTATCTTTTACATGCTTAAATTTATATAACAAATGTACATTATATCTTTAGTGGAAAAAGTTAAATAAATTTTGTTTTTTACTTCACTCTGTATAATGGGCTCCATGACTGATTCATGTCAATGTATGGCAAAAACCACTACAATATTGTAATATAATTAGCCTCCAACTAATAAAAATAAATGGAAAAAATAATAAAATAAAATAACCTAAAATGAAAAAAAAATTGTTTTTTAAGTACATTTTAAAAACATTTTGACATGCTTCAGCATAGCTCATGTTTGAGAAGAAAGTGTGAGGGTGAGTAGAGGAAAAAAGAAAAGGTACAAAAAAGTCAGAAAAGTAAGAAACGGTGGATCTTAGCGAAGAAGAGAGAGGTAAAAAAAAAAATTAATGCAAAAGGATGGGAATTCAAAGGAGCAAATGCTACCAGGTTTAAAACTATAGTGGTGTCATGCAAAAAAAAACTGATCCTTCCTCTTGAGGGCATTTTTTTTTAGTTGGTAATATTAATTTAGATTGATTAATAATTATTGAATATTTACCAAACCACCTGTCACTTTTTATTTACAGTGTGGAAAGACTGAGAGCATACACAAGGAGACATAAGGAAGAATGACAAAAGGACTAGAATATTGGGCTAGATCTTCAAGTAAAAAAGGCCCATAGGTTGGTAGAGATGAAGAGTGAAGGAAATCCAAGTGGTGAATGGAACATACAAAGTTAAGACTAAATAAAATGTACTGGAGGAATAATAAAATACCAGTATAGGATAGAAGAATGCTTCTACTTCCATATCTGATATTTGAAGTTGCTGTGAGTGCTAAGGGTGAAAAAAACTGGGTCTTATGATTTGAATGGTGCTGATTTCAAGCAAATGAATTTATATTTTTTATGAAGTCGTTCATTCAAAAATGTTTATTATGACAAACCACTATCTACAAAGTATTCTTGTAGACTCCAGGTTTGTAGGAATCAACAAGACAGAGAAATTCCTGCCCAGTGTATTTGTGGTCTAGGAAATTTATAATAAAGATATATTTAATATACAATTAAATACATTAAAACATATATTAAAATTTTAGTTTAGTGTATATAAAATATATGGTACATTGGATTTTTCATCATTGTAGGAAACAAGCATATAATTGTCCCATGGCATTTCATATAATACATTGGCCTTTGTTGGTGGATAGCATCAATGAAAAGAGATTTTAATACAAGATGCCACATATGGGCCTTGCCTTAGAACACTGGGTCTTAATGCTTTGCATTGTGTGCAAAACAAGGAACACTCTTTCACCAAGATTATCTGCTGCTAATTGGGATAATGAACACTACAAATATGATCCACGTTTTCATGTCAAAACAAAGAAAACAACATGATGTCAGAGATGTCAAAACACCCAGACATTATTTATTCTAATTCTCCTCACATCTTTGGCTTGGTGAAATTGACTTTCATAAATAGTGGAACTGAATACAGTTAATTTATAGACTCCCTTTCTCCACAAACATAGTCAAGGTGTTTGGAAGGGAGGGGCAGATGATAATACAGGAAAGTGTTGGCAAAGTTGGCCTGCTAGCATTTCAGGCATTGGTCTCCATTAGCATTTCCATGTAATTCTATGCACACATCTAGATATGAATCTCTCTCTGAGGCTATATTCAGAAATGACTTACTGTATGCCAGGAAGTACACAATTCTCCTATGTAACCTACACAAAAATCAATTTTCATTAACAAGAGCCTTGGTGTGCAATAGGGAGTGAGCAGTTGCTATATGGAAAGATTTTTCTCTTATTTATTTATTTTTAAGAGAGAACAAGAAGGAAGAAACATCACCAGCATGACTAAATGGAGAAGCAGCCAGACAAAAATGTCTTACTATTTTTTTTTCTTTTTTCAAAAAAGATGGATGAAAACACTGAAGCAGCCCTTAGGCAGATTATTCAAGCAGATCCTGACAGTGGCAAGCACTTGGGGGTTAATCTTTACAAAGGATAAATTGGTTTTGAACAATTTCTCCAATGTTCTGTATTAGGATCAGACATTCTTTTTTTTTTTTTTTTAATATCAGCCATACTTGTCTTTTTTTTTTTTTTTCTCTTCTTGTTTTTGGAAGTAGAGAAATATTCACAGACTCCAAAGCAGAGGACTTTTCTCTGTTTTGGAATCATTTGACTGCCCCTACTAGGTTGCTGAAGGAAAACTTGTTGAATAAACACTGATATGCTTTTTGTGTATTTCATCAATTCATCAGACAACACATTTTCCATTAGAAATCTTCTCCTATATCAACTCGCTCCTGAAAATTTTGAAGAAGACCCTTCTTTTTCTAGTACCCTGCTTACTGCTTATCATTGCTACTTTTTAAAAAACCTATTTTTCATCTCTTTCTGTGTCCCAGTTCAGGGTGTATTCTACATGTCTTCAGTGTATACTTTATAGATTGTAACCTAATTTCAAATTAGACTTAATCAGAAAATTAGCCAGTTTATTTCAACATATGATAAAGATGTCTAAATAGTGCTGACTGACACAGTATGCATGTAAATAATACCTGTTGATAAAAAGCTGCACTTGACAAAAATAAATTCACAATATTATTGCTAAGTCTGAATTATTCAAAATCACTAGTAATGTGCCAGATATTTCTGAGCACTGATACCAAGAGAAGTTTCTCTGCTTGTTATACTATATGCTACATTAATAATTATAAGGCCACAAATAACATTTAAAGTAGGGAAAATGACAATGTTACTTATATATGCCTCTGAAATAGACTGCTGCAGTCTATTTGCTGTGTGTGCTGCAGTCCATGAGGTCACAAAAAGTCGGATATGACTGAGCAACTGAACTGATTGACTGACTGACTGAAATAGACATGGGCTTTCTTCTTTGATAGATTTTACCTTCTAAGCCATGATTTGCTTAAGGGATTATTAATTTTACTCACTGGAACAAAGTAGCATTTGGTTTCCCGTTCATTAATTCACTGACCTTTTATTAGGCCCCTACTCTGTGTGAAGGTCTTTAACAGGTAGTGAGAATACAGGATGGTGCAAAAGTAATTGTAGTTTCAGACTGTGAATTTTAAAATCATTATAACTAGGCTCAAGCACATCTTTATTAATCAAAATAGGAACTAATGCAATGAACACATTTTTCCCAATGAGAAATAAGTTTATTCCTGTAGTGTAAAAATCCTTGCTTCAGGGTTTGAGGAACTGTTAGAAAGCATTTTCTGCCTCTTAGCTGGTTGTGGAAGCATTTTCCCTGCAATAAGTTGTCAAGTTGCTTGATGAAGTGGTAATCGGTTGGCAGGAGATCAGGTGAATATGGTGGGTGAGGCAAAACTTCGTAGACCAATTCTTTCAGCTGTTGAAGCATTAGGTTGGTTGTGCAACGTGTGGTTGGGCATTGTCATGGAGAAGAATTAGACCCTTTCTGCTGACCAATGCTGGCTACAGGCATTGCAGTTTTCAGTGCATCTCATCAAGTTCCTGAGCATACTTCCCAGATGTAATGGTTTCACTGGGATTCAGGAAGCTGTAGTCAATTGGACTGGCAGCAGACCACCAAACAGTGACCATGACCAATTTTTGGTGCAAGTTTGACTTTGGGAAGTGCTTTGGAGCATCTGCTCAGTCCAACCACTGAGCTGGTCATCACCAATTGTCATATAAAATCCACTATTTGTTGCATGTCACAATCAGATTGAGAAATGGTTTGTTGTTGCATAGAATAAGACGACACCTCTAAATGATGATTGTTTTGATTTGCAGTCAGCTTATGAGGCACCCAGTTATGAAGTTTTTTCACCTTTTCAATTTCTTCAATTGCTGAGAGACCATGGAATGGTTGACATTGAGTTCTTCAGCAACTTCTCATTTAGTTGTAAGAGGATTAGCTTGGATGATTGCTCTAGATTGGTCATTGGCGACTTCTGATGGCCAGCCTCTGTTCTCATCTTCAAGGCTCTCATCTCCTTTGCAAAATTTCTTGAACCACCACTGCACTGTACGTTTTTTCATTAGCAGTTCCTGGGCTAAATGTGTTGTTAACATTGCAAGTTGTCTCTGCTGCTTTATGACCCATTTTGAACTCAAATTTGCTTTTTGTGTAACATCATTTCCCTAGTCTAAAACAAATATAAAATCAACAGCAAGTAATGTCATTAGCAAAAAAAAAAAAAAAATAATAAAATAAAGTGAGACATGAACGTTATCATCATGTATAACATTTATTTAAAAATGTATTCCATGGAGAAGGAAATGGCAACCCACTCCAGTGTTCTTGCCTGGAGAATCCCAAGGACGGGGAAGCCTGGTGGGCTGCCGTCTGTGAGGTCGCACAGAGTCGGACATGACTGAAGCGACTTAGTAGCAGCAGCAGCAAGTTGGGATACTGTAGCTTTTATGCAATTGCCCACAACTCTGATACTCAAGGAAGATGCTGGACTTGGAGACAGAACCCTGGCTGGGGATAGGGACACCGGATCAAAGGTGACTTGACATTTGACTATAAATTAAGTATCCTGATGATTAAGAGTAGACCTGGGGGGCCAGGTGCTCCCAGTGGTGACAATAAAGTATTGTCTTAAAAAAAAAAGTATTCCGATATCAAATGGCAGTTCAACAATGCAAAACCGCAATTACTTTTGCACCAATAATAATATGACTAAAACTGCCTCTACACTCATAATGATAACATTACAGTTGAAGAGAAAGAAACAAAAATAAATAATAACAAAACAATGTGATAAGTGATAATAGAGTGAGGATTATTTCTGCTACCGTGGGTGGGAGTTGAGAAGGTTCTTCAGAGGACAAATTATGTGAACTCTGCATTAAAAAATAAATACACTTGCTAGGTTGAAAAATAAGTTTAAAATGATATGAAAGTTATTTCAAGTAGAGGGAATAAAAATCTCAAACAATAGAGAGAGGCAATGTGAAATATAATAGTCTGAAAGCTGCAGGGAGAACCTATCATGAAATATTTCTCTTAGGGAATGCGCAAGCAGATATTTGAATCTTGAAATTTGTGTGTGTGTGTGTTTGTGTATCCACATTCGTGCTGCATTTGTGAGTCTTTGTGGATAAGGAATAATAAGCCTATTTGATATGTTCTATGTCATAGAAGTATCCAAGTTCTTTCTTTTATACTGAATTTATATTCACATATAAGAAAAGAAATGCTATCACACTTACTTGCTTTTTAGGTTAAGAGAAGCAGTTAACAAAGGTCCTCTCAGATATTGTAGAGATAGACTAATGATGATTCTTTATGAATGGACTTAATAGAAAATCATTCACATTGGTTGTCATTTACTTTTAAAAATTACCTAGTGACTCATTATTTTCTAAAGTGTTTTGAAAAAGTGAAAAACAATTCATATCTTTTAAAAAATTTTTATTTATTTTAATTGGAGGCTAATTACTTTACAATATTGTAGTGATTTTTGCCATACATTGACATGAATTAACCATGGGTGTACGTGTGTCCCCCATCCTGAACCCCCTCCCACCTCCCTCCCCATCCCATCCCTCAGGGTCATCCCAGTGCACTGGCCCTGAGCACCCTGCCTCATGCATTGAACCTGGACTGGCGATCTATTTCACATATGGAAATATATTTCAGTGCTATTCTCTCAAATCAGTTCACCTTCGCCTTCTCCCACAGAGTTCAAAATTCTGTTCTTTACATCTGTGTCTCTTTTGCTGTCTCGCATATAGGGTCATCATTACCATCTTTCTAAATTCCATATATGTGCGTTAGTATACTGTATTGGTGTTTTTCTTTCTGACTTACTTCACTCCGTAAAACAGGCTCCAGTTTCATCCACCTCATTAGAGCTGATTCAAATGCATTACTTTTAATACCTGGGTAATAGTCCATTGTATGTATGTACCACAGCTTTCTTATCCATTCGTCTGCCAATGGACATCTAGGTTGCTTCCATGTCCTGGCTATTGTAAACAGTGCTGCAATGAACATTGGGGTGCACGTGTCTCTTTCAATTCTGGTTTCCTCAGTGTGTATGCCCAGCAGTGGGATTGCTGGGTCGTATGGCAGTTCTATTTCCAGTTTTTTAAGGAATCTCCTCACTGTTCTCCATAGTGGCTGTGCTAGTTTGCATTCCCACCAACAGTGTAAGAGTGTTCCCTTTTCTCCGCACCCTCTCCAGCATTTAACAATTCATATCTTTAACAAAACTGAGATTTGGGCTGGATATTTAAAATTTAATATATCTTTTCTTATATGGACAATGAGGGTGAACATCACAGATAGGAAGAATAATCCTTGCCTTGTTATGCCCATGTCTCCCCTAAAACACAGGCCCTGTATTGAAGGGCAATATTTTGTACTTCCTAAACTATATCCTGAAAATTCAGGCTATGACACTCGTTATGATGTCACTAATGTCCCACATTGACATTCTGTCTTCTTTTCACCCATGATTCCAACTGCTTGCAAGAGATGAGCCTAAATAATGCTTTCTCCTAAGTCAATTATTTGGAAATAGAACCCATAATGTGAGATTTACTATGATACTCTTAACTTTGTAGTGAATTGAAGTGTTTGTAGTGTCTGTAAAATTGACTGATAGTTTCTCATACTGCCAGCAGTTCTACAGAGAATAAGACTTTTATGTTCAGAAAACCAGCAAGGTCAAACAACTACAAAAGGTGGACTGGAAATGCTACTTCTGATTTTGTAAAAATACTGAAAGCAGCTTACAAATGTTTTGCTTCAAGGAATCAAATGTGTAGGGAGAAGGAGAATGCTGACAGAAAGGGAGGAAGACAAGGAAAAACAGATTCATGGGGCACTGGCTTGGAAAATAATAGATGCAAATTAGTTTATATAATCTAGTTAATGGCTTTTAATATTTTATTTGGGGAATGAATGTGTCGTTTCATATGTCCCACGTTGGCAAGTGCAAAAAATTAACTACCATACATTAGGAAGCAAAAACTTAAGCCTACCCTTGTCAAGTGAGGAGAAAATAATATTCTTTGAATCAGTTAGTCAGTTTCTTCATTCTCTAGAACTGAGACTAAATTGTCAAATTTGCATAAGGAAATACTTCATATAAGGATTAGAAAGAAGGTTCTTTCTCCTCCCACGATGTGTATTAATGATCAGAGTAAAGTTTTCTCCTCTGCATGTCTTTGATAGAGTACATAATTCTTCCTTATGAAAATCAGAGAGCTATATTTTGTTATGGGTTTCTTCTCCCCATATAAATATATTCCCTATAATATCAAGGCAGAGTATTAACATGTTGAACAATTATTTCATATAATTTTACTACTCATTCCAAAAAAATGTTGGAGTTCATTTCCCTATGTATGTCTTTTTGTAAATCATTCCCCACTTCCTCTCTCCAGTTTTCAGGTCTTTATGTTAAGTCATGACTCTACCTTAGTAGCATTCTCACTCAGTCTTATCAGGTAGTCACTAGGTACATGGCATGTTATAATTCCTGACAGACAAATTTGTCCATTTGCTTGCTTCTGATTCCCATGATATCCCAATAATTGCATTGTACATTAGTAAGTTTCTAGGCAGGCCTGTGGGGCTCCTCTACTGAGAGTCTTAATTAAACTTGTTCTAAATTAAAACAACCTTTGCTGAGACACTTGTCAGACCAGCTTTACAGGCTTGCCTGGGACACAGGAGGCAATGCCATGATCAGTGGCAGCAGGACAGGGATCAGGACCTAGGCAGTAAACTTGATGATTCACAGGGAGGTAATTTATTACACCAACTAGACCCACTAATATGATGGAGGAGAAGTAGGGATGCAGAGGGATAATGAAAGAAAGTAAAATATTGAGACAAAGAAAAAAAAGTGATGTAATTTCGTAGTGCTACTGTATATCTCCCCCACCTCTGAAAAATAAACCACCAAAATAAAACAGATACCACAGCCTTATTTTACAGGGCTAAGAAGACGGACCTGGTGGCTCAGACAGTAAAGAATCTGCCTGCAATTGGGGAGATCTCGGTTCGATCCCTGGGTTGGGAAGATCCCCTGGAGGAGGGCATGGCAACCCACTCCAGTATTCCTGCCTGGAGAATCCCATGGACAGAGGAGCCTGGTGGGCTACAGCCCATAGAGTCGCAAAGAGTCAGACACGACTGAGTGACTAAGTCCAGCCCAAGAAGATGGAACAACAGTTAAACACCAGATCTTTTGGTTTACTGAGGTTGGGGCTGGACCTTGTCTTCCAAGACTCATCTACATTAAAAAAGAAAGAAAGAATAAAAGAAAAATTACCTCAGGACTTCTTACCACTTCATGATACCAGCTCATAATCAAACTCTTCTTGTAACTCAGTGACCGTGTGTGCTCTTCCTTCTTTACTTGACTCAGGAAAACTACTCTCAAGAAAGAAACTAATCCAATTACATTAACATATAAATGAATGATGGGCTTCCCTGGTGACTCAGTTGGTAAAGAATCCGCCTACAATGCAGGAGACCTGGGTTTGATCCCTGGGGTGGGAAGATCCCCTGGAGGAGAGAATGGTAACCCACTCCAATTTTCTTGCCTGAAGAATCCCCATGGACAAAGAGGAATCCCCATGGACAAATATGCAGATATGTATATACACTTACATACACACACATATATATATTTCTTGTAATACACCTTAAACCAATACCATAAAATGTTTTAGGTCCATCTCATGTCAGTAAAACTGGGGGAAAAGACTAGTTTTGAGTCTATTGTGTGCGTGTTAGTCACTCACTCATGTCCAACTCTAGCAACCCCATGGACTATAGCCTGCCGGGCTCCTCCGTCCATGGGATTTTCCAGGCAAGAGTACTGGAGTGAGTTGCCATTTCCTTCCCCAGGGGATCTTCCTGACCCAGGGATTGAATCCTGGTCTCCTGCATTGCAGGCAGACTCTTTACCATCTGAGCCACCAAGGAAAATCTTGGGTCATCTGCTGAATAATTGAGTGGTCTTGGAAACTTTCTAAACATCTTTCCTTACCTATTAAATGAGCATAATAACTCCTTCCTTATTTTGAGTATTAATGATATAATGCATAGAACTCCCTTAGCTTTGAGCCTGGACCATAGTAAACACTTAAAAGCATTAGCTATAATTAAGGCTCATTTGCAGGTTGGAAGTATTTCCTAGGCACAATTGTTAAGAAAATATACAGCTTTATTGCACTCTCTGAAAGTAATGTTCCTATAGAACATTTCATAAGCCAAAATGGTGTAAAGCAAAGAAGCAACTACCTTAGGGCACATCTTGCTAACAAACAAACAAAGCAAATTGAGATAAGGTGCAGATCCCCTGGTGGCTCAGTGGTAAAGAATCCGCTGCCAAGCAGGAGACACAGGTTTGATTTCGATCCCTGGGTTGGAAAGGTCCCCTAGAGAAGGAAATGGCAACCTAACTCCAGTATTCTTACCTGGGAAATTTCATGGACAGAGGAGCCTGGCAGGCAACAGTCCATGAAATCACAAAGATTCCAAAGGGTTGGGCATGACTTATCAACTACATAACAACAGCAGATACAAATACAATTCAAAGCTATGGCAGCTTGATGCTGAGATGCTGAGTGCAGAAGGAGCTTGGAGGTGCCAGTCTCTGCCTGGAGTGCCCACTGCCTCTGTAACAGCTCACTGCAAAACAGATGCTGGGTGCTATTTTTGTGTTTTATCATAAAAGAGACAATCCGTTTTGGGCTTCCTTCAGTTAGAGAAAACAGATACTAACGTAGGTTTTGTAAAAGCAATGTGGCATAAAGCAGACTTTCCAAAAGCAGGGTATACCTGTACAGCACATAGATTTATTTGTTTTAATTGTATGTGGGTATCTGGAAAATGATATTAATATATTCATGCTTTCTGTATGAGACCTAATATTATTTATTTTTGTTGCATTTTGGCAGCTAATGTTTCTTGTGAAAATTGGCATAACATAAAACAAAATTTTGTCATAGTCACTCTTGCCTCTCCACAAATTTTATTTGGTTTCAGTCTACTAGATTATCTAAGAGGCAGTTATAATCCTTTTCACTGTGTTAAGTTTTTGTATAGAAAAACAACAGCAATAATAATTTCTGTTTTTTTCTTTCCCTGGAGAAATATAATAAGGAAGAACAATACACTTTGTTAGTGGGTAATATATTTTTGAAATACCTCCTAAGTTAGGTTTATTTATTGGAAAGCAAATCTATCTTTCACACCTTGCCTTAAGGCTGTAGTCATGAGATTGGGTTAAAAGAGGCAATATATGATATTAAGTAGGGAGAAAATCTGAAGCTTGTTTCCTTTGACCCAGGCATAATAGAGAGAAGTACTAAATAAAACAGTGAAATTCTTGTTCTCACATCATAGGAGATTCTAGAGAGAATAAGACAGAGTCATCTAGATAAAGTCAGGTGTCAGTTTACTTTTCCATACTCCCGACTCCCTCCTCTATTTGATCCTGAACTTCTCATTATGTATCTGTGTGTGTGTTTCAGTTCAATTCAGTTGCTCAGTTGTCTCTGACTCTGTGACTACATGAACCTCAGCACGCCAGGCCTCCCTGTCCATCACCAACTCCCGGAGACCACCCAAACCCATGTCCATTGTGCCGGCGATGCCATCCAACCATCTCATCCTCTGTCGTCCCCTTCTCCTTCTGCCCTCAATCTTTCCCAGTATCAGGGACTTTTCAAATGAGTCAGCTCTTCTAATCAGGTGGCCAAAATATTGGACTTTCAGCTTCAACATCAGTCCCTCCAATGAACACCCAGGACTTGTCTCCTTTAGGATGGACTGGTTGGATCTCCTTGCAGTCCAAGGGAGTCTCAAGAGTCTTCTCCAACACCACAGTACAAAAGCATCAATTCTTCAGCGCTCAGCCTTCTTTATAGTCCAACTCTCACATCCATACATGACCACTGGAAAAACCATAGCCTTGACTAGATGGACCTTTGTTGACAAAGTAATGTCTCTGGTTTTTAATATGCTTCTTAGGTTGGTCATAACTTTCCTTCCAAGGAACAAGCATCTTTTAATTTCATGGCTGCAGTCACCATCTGCAGTGATTTTGGAGCCCAAAAAAATAAACTCAGCCACTGTGTCCACTGTATCCCCATCTATTTCCCATGAAGTGATGGGGCCAGATGCCATGATCTTAGTTTTCTGAATGTTGAGTTTTAAGACAACTTTGTCACTCTCCTCTTTCACTTTCATTAAGAGGCTCTTTAGTTCCTCTTCACTTTCTGCCATAAGGGTGGTGCCATCTGCATATCTGAGGTTATTGATATTTCTCCCCGAAATCTTGATTCCAGCTTGTGCTTCTTCCAGCCCAGCGTTTCTCATGATATACTCTGCATATAAGTTAATAAGCACGGTGACAAGCCTTGACATACTTCTTTTCCTATTTAGAACCAGTCTGTTGTTCCATGTCCAGTTCTAACTGTTGCTTACTGACCTGCATACAGATTTCTCAAGAGGCAGGCCAGGTGGTCTACTGTTCCCATCTCTTTCAGAATTTTCCACAGTTTATTGTGATCCACACAGTCAAAGGCTTTGCAATAGTCAATAAAGCAAAAATAGATGTTTTTCTGGAACTCTCTTGCTTTTTTGATGATCCAGCAGATGTTGGCAATTTGATCTCTGGTTCCTCTGCCTTTCCTAAAACCATCTTGAACATCTGGAAGCTCACAGTTCGTGTATTGCTGAAGCCTGGCTTGGAGAATTTTGAGCATTAGTTTACTAGCATGTGAGATGAGTGCAATTGTGTGGTAGTTTGAAGCATTCTTTGGCATTGCCTTTCTTAGGGATTGGAATGAAAACTGACCTTTTCCAGTCCTGTGGCCACTGCTGAGTTTTCCAAATTTGCTGGCATATTGATTGAAGCACTTTCACAGTGTCATCTTTCAGGATTTTTAAATAGCTCAACTGGAATTCCATCACATCCACTAGCTTTGTTCATAGTGATGCTTCCTAAAGCCCACTTAACTTCACATTCCAGGATGTCTGGCTCTAGGTGAGTGATCACACCATCATGATTATCTGGGTCGTGAAGATCTTTTTTTGTACAGTTCTTCTGTGTATTCTTGTCACCTCTTCTTAATATCTTCTGCTTCTGTTAGGTCTCTATCATTTATATCCTTTATTGAGCCCATCTTTGAATGAAATGTTCCCTTATATCTCTAATTTTTCTTGAAGTGATCTCTAGTCTTCCCATTCTATTGTTTTCCTCTATTTCTTTGCATTGATTGCTGAGGAAGTCTTTCTTATCTCTCCTTGCTATTCTTTGGAACTCTGCATTCAAATGGATATATCTTTCCTTTTCTCCTTTGCTTTTCACTTCTATTCTTTTCACAGCTATTTCTAAGACCTCCTGTGTGTGTGTTTGGGGGGTCTTTACAGATATCTAAGTATGTACCCAGGAAATTGAAGGTATCAGATCTAGTCCCCATTTTCTCAAATACAGTGGGTGTTATGGACTGAATTGGTTCTCCACCCCGAAATTCATATGATGAAGCTTAACCCTCAATGTGACTTCACAGTATTTGGAGATAAGGCCTCAAGGGGGCAGTTAAGGTTAAATGAGGTCCTAAGTGTCAGACCCTACTCGGCTAGGACTTGTGACCTTTTAAGAAGAATATTTTCTCTCTCTCGTTCTGTCTCTGTCTTCTCTCTCTCTTCCCATCTCTCATTACTCTCTCTTTCTCACTCTCTCATTGTCTCTTTCTCTCCTTCTCTGTGTGTATGCACAAAGAAGAAAGTTCATTTGAGGACACAGCAGTAATGCGGCCAAGTACAGGGAAGGAAGAGAGCTTTCATAGAAACCAAATCTGCTAGCACCTTGATCTCAGACTTGCCAACCTCCAAGAGTATGAGAAAATAAATTTCCGTTGTTTAAGCCACCCAGTTTGTGATAATCTGTTGTGACAGCCCAAGCTAAGATAAGGGAAAGCCTGCAAGTCTTTAAAAGCAACACAAAGCCATTTTCACATGGTGAAAGATAAACAGTTCAGCATCATTGATGCTTGAGCATACCTCTTGAAATATTCAGATTCCATCTTGCAGGAGAAGGGTGGAAGAACCCTGAAAACTAGCAATGTATCTTAGTCCACCCAGCACAAACTGAGTCATATAAAGGAAATTCTTAAATTACTGAATCAATCTCAGCCTTATCAGGCTGGAAAATGATGTAGTCTCTACATCCCTCTCTGACTCTGATCCAATGGATGGAACACTTGAAAAAAATTAGATTGCAAATTTCTGGAGAAATAAGGAAGTTACATTGGCTTTCCATATCTTTACATGGTGTAACTAAATTTGCATTGACAATACACTTATTTTATCTTGAAGTTACCTTACTCTTGGGGAGAAAAATGTTTCCTATTAAAGACCACCTCTAAGCATCTGGTAGTTGCTGCTTGAAGTGTTGAACTAAAAAGAATTCTAGGGCTTCATCTTGACTCTGAGGAAACGAATGCCATGATTAGTGATATGTGTTAGCCTTAGAAATGGGATAGAGTAATAACTCATTTGCTAAGTTGGCTCAGCAGGTAAAGAATTTACCTGCAATGCAGGAGACACAGGAGAAGTGGGTTCTATCCCTGGGTTGGAAAGATACCCTGGAGGGAGAAATAGCAACCCACTCCAATATTCTTGCCTGGGAAATCCCATGGACAGAGGATTCTGATGGGCTACGGTCTTTGGGGTCACAAAAGAATTGGACACGACTTAGTGACTGAGCATGCACATGGACACTGGCTTATACTAATGTGTTACAGACATTCTCCATGCAGAAAAAATTTTCATCAGCATGACACTTGACATTTATTCTGGTTAGGTTTCCTGCTGCGAAGAAAATGTTGCATCCACTTTTGTCTTTCAAAATGGCATATTTTATTTCAAGTGAGGTGTTCTTTTATTTTAGGAAAATGTCTTGATGGCACTTTCTGGTCATCCTAGATTACTGAAGGACATTATTCTCTCACAGTAGTGTTCAAATCAGGAAACTGAGAGTTTGGGCAAAAGAAACAGATTCTCCATGTTAGATGCCCCAAACAGCTTCTTTTCTATCGTTGCACTGCTGCATTACTGCAGGAGATAGTAAAGGACAGAGGAACCTGGAGGGCTGCAGTCCACCGGGTCACAAAGAGTCGGACATGGCTGAGCGACTGAACACCGACAACTGCTGCCTTTTTTCTTCTTTCCTCAAAATACACCCATTCTAGATGTCAACTACCTAATCTGATAAAAAAATAATCTGTGCCAAGAGCCTTAAAGCATCCTCACCAGCGGCAGTTTTTACCTGAGACTTTCTTATGTTGTCCAATCAATTAATGGCTCTTGGTGGGAATTTCACTCAGTGGAGGGTAGCTGCAAAGAAGATAGATATTTAGTGCAAACCAGTCGTAGTTGATATGTTCATAAAGACAGCTGGGCCTGCCTTACTGATTTCTTAACTGATTCTTAGAAAACAGTTTCATGTTCATTTTTTAATGTCATAATCAGTTGCCACAGGAGGCGACTTGTTCAGAAATTGCTCAGGGATCTTATTATAAATAGTGCTATTATTTCTATGATTATTATTTACAAACAGGACCTACCCGAGGTTGTATATACTGTTCTCTTCACTCAATTTGCAATTAAGTTACTTAAATCAACAGTGTTTTAAAAAATCTTCTCAACATTTGGAAGAAAAGTACACAAGATAGAAGATGTGAAGCAAAGAATGATTTGATCACTAGAGAAGGATAAAGAAAATGCTGGAAAGTTATCATTGTCTGGCTTTTCCTTCCTTTTGCTTCCTCAAACAAGGTCATACTTTTTAGATAAATGTAAATTAACTGTCTAACTTCCTTGCACATATGTGAACTGAAGTGAAGTGAAAGTCGCTCAGTCGTGTCCTACTCTTTGTGACCCCATGGACTATACATTCCACGGAATTCTCCAGGCCAGAATACTGGAGTGGGTAGCCTTTCCCTTCTCCAGGTGATCTTCCCAACCCAGGGATCAAACCCAGGTCTCACACATTGCAGGCGGATTCTTTACCAGCTGAGCCAATAACCTTGCACATAATAGGCACTCAATTCATTTATAACATTCCCAGAAAAAAAAAAAAACTGAGATATGAGTAAAATAATCTCATTCTATTTGATAGTCTGATACTTTGAAAATTAATTTTATTGTACATTTAAATCAAAATAGCATTAGTAATATATACTATACTGCTAGGTCTTTATCCATGCTCTATTATTAAGCATATAGTAAATATAATTACAGTGCAATATTAGTGTACTTAGCTTTCTATGCTCCTAGACCACGACCTCTTTGTGAGTAAAGATCATGTTTTCATAATTTCTTTGTCATAAGGTTTCTTATGAACAGTAGAAACTCAGCAAATATGTGTTGAATAAATGGTTGGTAATGATAGTCATTTTATTTTCCTTTTTTATAAAGGTGAGTGTTGAAGTTCCTATAATCATATATGTTTCTGCAATCGTAAAAAATAAAAGTAGAGCAGCCATCCATTAAAAATCTGATTACCTATACATCAAGCAGCAGCATAATAATAATAATTTTATCTCTATCATTAAAATGCATAATGATGAGGAGAGTGAAAAAGTAGGCTTAAAACTTAACATTCAGAAAACTAAGATCATGGCATCCAGTCCCATCTCTTCATGGCAAATAGATGGGGAAACAATGGAAACGATGAGAGGCTTTATTTTTGGGGGCCTCAAAATCACTGCAGATGGTGACTGTAGCCACGAAATTAAAAGATGCTTGTTCCTTGGAAGAAAAGCTATGACCAACCGAGACAGCATATTGAAAAGCAGACATTACTTTGCTGACAAAGTTCTGTCTATTCAAAACTATGGTTTTTCCAGTCATGTACGGATATGAGAGTTGGACTATAAAGAAAGTTTGGCATCAAAGAAAATTTATGCTTTTGTACTGTGCTGTTGGAGAAAACTCTTGAGAGTCCCTTGCACTGCAAGGAGATCCAACCAGTCAATACTAAAGAAAATCAGTCCTGAATATTCATTGGAAGGACTGATGCTGAAGCTGAGACTCCAATACTCTAGTCACCTGGTGTGAATAACTGACTCACTGGAAGAGACCCTGATGCTGGGAAAGATTGAAGGCAGGAGAAGAAGTGGGTAACAGAGGATGAGATGGTTGGATGGCATCATCGATTTTGTACAAAACTCAGGGGACATGAGTTTGAGTAACCTCCGGGAGTTGGTGATAGACAGGGAAGCCTGGTGTGCTGCAGTCTATGGGGTCACAAAGAGTTGGACATGACTAAGCAACTGAACTGAATTGACTGAAAATGCATATAATTAGTTTCAAGATTGCACATGTCTAATAAGATGATTCTACTATATGGGGGACTTTTAAATCTGCCAGAATGTCATGAAAATAGATTCACACATGCTCTTTCTAGATAGTTCCAAGAACAAATTATAAATATAGCTGATTTTCCTTTATAATTGGAAAACATATCTAAGTACAGTGCCTATCAGTTTTACTAATCAATTTCACTGTCTATCATAAATGAGACACCTGTGAAATAATATAAAATAAAATCATACAAGGGAATTTTTTTATCATGTTCTAAGGTTCAATAAAGTAAATCAAACTGATGTTCTATCACCTAAATATGAAAATTAATTGTTAGGCCTCAAATCTAATTTATATCATTCTAATGTTTTTATTTGCTTTTTCTAAAATTTGTTCTTTCAAATAATCATTTATGTTTGTTCACATCCCAGTACAGAATTTCAGTGCTCCAGTTAGGTTGATAAAGAAACTACTGTATTTATTTTTCCAGATATGAATAATTTCATTTGTATTCATAATAATTATACAACTGTGTACCAGGAGAATTAATGAAGATAAATTATGACCACTTTAGAGATGGCCTTTGACATAACTATAGCATGAAAGCAGGGAGGCATACTATGATAGTGCTCTAACATAATTTAGGTGAAGAAATACTGCATATAATAAAAGCAATAGTTAATGTATTTTAATTATTATATTACTTTAAATGAAACCTGTGTGCCATTGCAAACATTATTTCTTGGGAGTTGATGGACAGCACCAAAAACATTTAATAATGTCAGCAGTGTCAGTTTTTACCAAAAATAAAAATCCACTTTGTAAAGAAAAGCATTAATTAAAAGCATGAAAATACATGTCACATTCAAATTGTTACCATAAAAGCTGGCCAAACTGCTTATTTTCTTCCCAAAAATGAACAAAATTGATTAAATATTTTTCAAAAATTAGGAAGCAATAATAATTTTCAGAAAGAATGCTGTAGTCTTAGTTTCAGATTGAAATATGTATATAATGGCATGAATACATAGGTGAGTAAATTAAATAATCTCACCTATTACACTTTCTAAACTAAAGAATTTTTACTATATATATATTTAATTTGGGAAACATCAGGACATAGAGAAGAAAAAGTCCAAAGCATAAATTCATTCATATGATGAGTATAGACACATAACTTCCACTTGACTTGAAGAAAGTAGGGAAAACCACTAGACCATTCAGGTATGACCTAAATCAAATCCTTTATGACTATACAGTGGAAGTGAGAAATAGATTTAAGGGACTAGATCTGATAGACAGAGAGCCTGATGAACTATGGACGGAGGTTCGTGACATTGTACAGGAGACAAGGATCAAGACCATCCCCATGGAAAAGAAACGCAAAAAGGCAACATGGTTGTCTGAAGAGGCCTTACAAATAGCTGTGAAAAGAAGAGAAGCGAAAAGCAAAGGAGAAAAGGAAAGATATTCCCATTTGAATGCAGAGTTCCAAAGAATAGCAAGGAGAGATAAGAAAGCCTTCCTCATATATATGCGTTAGTAAACTGTATTGGTCTTTATCTTTCTGAGGGGTGCTCAGGGCTGGTGCACTGGGAAGACCCAGAGGGATGGGATGGAGAGGGAGGCGGGAGGGGGGATTGGGATGGGGAACCCATGTAAATCCATGGCTGATTCATGTCAATGTATGGCAAAAGCCACTACAATATTGTAAAGTAATTAGCCTCCAATGAATAAAAATAAATGCAAAAAAAAAAAAAAAAAAAGAAAGCCTTCCTCAACGATCAATGCAAGGAAATAGAGAAAAACAACAGCATGGGAAAGACTAGAGATCTCTTCAAGAAAATTATAGATACCAAGGGAATATTTCACGCAAAGATGGGTTCGATAAAGGACATAAAAGGTATGGACCTAACAGTAGCAGAAGATACTAAGATGAGGTCGCAAGAATACACAGAAGAACTGTACAAAAAAGGTCTTCACGACCCAGATAATCACGATGGTGTGATCACTCACCTAGAGCCAGACATCCTGGAATGTGAAGTTAAGTGGGCCTTAGGAAGCATCACTATGAACAAAGCTAGTGGATGTGATGGAATTCCAGTTGAGCTATTTCAGATCCTGAAAGATGACACTGTGAAAGTGCTTATGTGTATTTTGTACTATTTGTTCATAACTTAGAGATCCTCTTAATTGTGTATGCATTTTCACAGATAGAATTATAAAAGTCTGTGAGCATGGAATGTCTGGTCTGATGTGTCTGTATAAATCAGTGACTCAATGAATGCTTCATAAACATCTTATTAACAGCCGCAAAAATCATGTTGTTGTTGTAATTTGCCACTTATGAAAAATAAATATCAGTTTTCAAGGAAATCCACAAATTCTTAATTCCAATGCAAAGAAAATTGAAATATACTAGAAATGAAGTAAATGTTTATTCCAAGAATGATGATGATTTCACTAAAATTGAAATTTATATATTGTTTTATTAGGTAAAATATTTAGTTTAGCAAACATTTAAATCATACTTAAAGTTTAAGACTGAAATATCAAAATGTAATATCTCCTTGATTAAAAATAGATTATATTAAGAAAATATAAGTGATCTAAATGGCATTTAATAATTATATTTTAATGGAAAATGTCACTCAATTTTTGTATTATCATCCACCATGATTTATGACAACTTTCCATGGTGCCTAAATAATAGAAGTACTAAATTCAGGGTCACAGATGTGTAGGATGAACAATACATAATAAAGGACACAGGCTGAAGTTTGTAAAGTCTCAACTATAGCAGTAAAACTCTGTACCTGTATAGTGTAAAACTTGGAATATCATGTAGTAGGACAAGATGCTAATGAATACAAGTTTTTGGAAGCGTTCAGTAACCAAATAGACCAGTTAACTATGTAAAAATATTCTTTGTTTCTTGATCCCACACTATATATGTCCTCTGAGTCAGTTATTTTTAAAGTAGTCATAAAGGAAACTATAATAGAAAAAACAAAATTTTGTGGATAGATCACTACAGCACAGTGTGAGCACTGATTATGAGTCTTAGCATCAGCAGAAATGTGTAGCTTTTGAGGATGAAAACACTGCTAGAATTGATAAGACATTCTTTCCTTGAAGTAAACATAGCATTCTTCCACTCTTATAAAAACTCTTCATAAATGTGTGGCTGCTTTGATTTGTGTCCATTTCACTCTAACTAATAATTCTTTACAGCTAAATTTGACATTTTCAGCAAGAATCACAGCATGAGTGATCCCCACAGTCTTCATAGATTTTAACTTTATCCTATCAAGGAACTTGAAATAATTAAAAAATAATGTTCTTCAAAATGATTGATTTTATCAAACAAGTCTCAGTTGGCTTGCAACTTTCTTGACTCCTCAGCTCATAACTATTCCACATACTCTCCATATTGTCAGATCCTCTCCCTATGATTAATTGATCAAAAACAATAACAAACATAAAAGTGTAAATTGCAGAAACTCCATGCCCTTAGTATTTTTTGTAGAACACATTTTCTTGGATAAGTGAGCATATGTGAAGTAATAAATCTATAAAAGCTGTTTATGAGGTATTACTGAAAAAAAATCAAATTATAAGTCACACTTTATGTGTAAAATGATAAATGCTCACTAAGATTTTTTCCTTGCTTTGTTTTTCTTTAGGGGTAGTACTATGGTTTTCTATTTGTTTTGTTTTTGTCTTTGGTTTTCATTTTGCAGAAGACAAAAGTTCTTAGAAGCTTGCTTTTGGTGCAGGAAAGTGCTTGCATAATTATTGTGGCTAAATGAATGTCTGATAACTAACCATAAAAAGGAATATTTCAGACAGCTTAGTAAGAAACTGAAACTACCAGAGAAGTAGTAGTTGTGGGAAGTGAATTAAGATCCTTGAAGTAAATGGACAAGTGCTACATAGATGTATGCTGTCGTGGGACTTCGCTGGCAGTTCAGTGGTTAGGACTCTGTGCAGGGGCAAAGGTTTGATCCCTGGTCAGGGAACTAAGATCCCACATGCTGGGCAGTGTGGCCAAAAAAAATTTTTTTTAAAGTGTGCTGTCCTTTATGATAAGGACTAGACACACTTGTGGGCTTCCCAGATGGCTCAGTA
Organism: Muntiacus reevesi; assembly: GCF_963930625.1. NCBI lineage: Eukaryota > Metazoa > Chordata > Mammalia > Artiodactyla > Cervidae > Muntiacus > Muntiacus reevesi. The sequence continues at coordinate 124,882,756 of NC_089271.1, read as the reverse complement.
GTAAAGAATTTGCATACCAATACAGGAGTCACAGGAGATGCAAGTTGGATTCCTAAGTCAGGAAGATCCCTTGGAGGAGGAAATGACAACCCACTCCAGTGTTCTTGCCTGGAAAATCCCATGGACTAGAGGAGGCTGGTGGGCTACAGTCCATAGAGTGGCAGAGAGTCAGACATGATTGAATGACTGAGCTTGAGCACAAGACACATATGAGCACAGAACACTTGAAATGTGGCTAGTCCAAATTAAGATATGAAAAAAAATGTAAAATATTTCATGCTAGGCACGTAGTAAGAACTGTTCACTCAATTACCATTCTCTACTTTCTTTATAATAATAAAAGCTTAGCTGGACATTGAATGCTCTGCTCAAAAGCATGTTTCTTAGCTTCCTTTGCAGCTCAATGTTTCCATGAAGCCTTTTTCTGGCCAATGAGATGTAAGTGAAAGTGACATGTACAATTCCTTCAAAAGGAAATGAAAATGTTTTTTCTGTATCTCTTCCTCTTAAATGTGACTGGAATTTGAATGTGAATTTAAATGTGACTGGAATTTGAACTAGTGGTAGGAGTGGGGTAGGCATCTTAGTTTACATTTTCAGGATATACATTTTCATTTAGGTCTCTACTCTACTGTTTCCTTCTCAGGGAAGATATTTCTGATCATCCTGTATAATAGAACATCCCAACCCCTGTGATCAACAGTCATACTAAATGCCCTTCCCTTGTTTCATTTTTCCTCAAGTGTAAGTATTTTCTTCAAGTACTAAAACCACCTGAAAAAAGTACAAATATACTGTTATTTATATACACTGACTTTCCCAGTTAGATGTAAGTTCCATGAGGGTAGGTATTATAGTCCTCAATCCCTAGAACAGTACAGTAGCTGATACAGAGTATGTACACAGTATGTTTGCCAAATGAATGAATGAACCATCCTATAACCAATCAATAAATATGTATTGAAACACTTCATGTAAAGTAATCATACTAGAAACTGACTGTGGAAAAACTCAGACATATCAGACAAATCCATGATCTCCAGTGGCCTATAGTCTGGCAAAGTAGAAAAGACAATATACACAAAAAAACTAAATAATACCAGGCAGTTTCAGGAAAGGAAATGATTAGGAAATAGTCTTAGGAGTTCAGAGGAAGGAAAGACCGTATGTAGGTTTCACTGAGAAGACAGAACATGAGGTGAGTTGATACTTAAGTTACAAAATACTTAAGGTACAAAGTGGGAGGTCTTGGCTCTCTAGGGGGAGATTGCATGAGCAATAAGAATCTCAAAGAAAATATCTCCTCAGATATGCATATAGCTTTCCAGTTTACAAAGAACTTTCACACATATTTTATCACTTAATCCTCATAATATTTTTTGAAGCCAGCAGAGAAAGAGCCAATGTCCAAACTGTATTTTTGAAGAAACTCAGGTTCAGATGGTAATTTGCGTAAAGCCTCTTAACTGGAGTTGGAAATAAAATCTATATTTTCTGATTCTTAATCCAGGACCCTGTCTTCAATAGCAATAGTCAAAGGGCAGAGCTATTACACACCTGGGATCTTGTCACTAAATATAATTATGAAGTGTTTCTCTTGGACATGTTTGGATTACTGTCACTGATTGTGTTTCCATTACCTGTGTTTATTTGTTTTTCTAATCCCCCCATTAGATTAAGCACCTCCATGAGGGTTGGGTTATGACCTCTATTTCCTTTGTAATTTCCACAGAACACAGTACAATTGAGAGGTGTTGATTGGCCCATCTCTGTTGTAAGGCAATATCATGAGAAAGGAAACAAAATAAGTTCTAACAAAATACACTATAAATTAAATTACTTTTAGATTAAGCTACAGAGATGTATACACACAGAAACACATAGCCTACATAATTTCATCAAGAGGAGATGATCGCCTACTGCTGTGACTACTCAGATCCTTCAAGACATTTATTTATATATTATCCTCATCACAGACTGAAGGTCAGAGAAACTAACATTTCAGTTGCAGGTTTTTATAAGCAAAGGGGAATCTTCTCTTTTGTGTGTGGGGAGGGTGGGATGGAATCTCCTGTTTTTATTGTATCAGTCAGATGCTAAATTCCTTAGCTATTACTCTGCACAAAATATGTGAGAAGACCAGGAAGAGAACATTTTATTGTTATATAAAATTTTGCTTAAGATACTGAGTAACCTCGCCCTGATTTTCACATTTGACTTGAAAATAGAGAAAACAACTGTTTCTGTTTCAATCCATGTCTAGGATGCTTCTTGTATTTCTCCCTTTCTTTTTCTTTTGACAGATTAGAGACATAAATTATTCCTATATCTTAGACATTGTAATTACAGTTAGAGTCATATTACATAATATTTTAAAATCATGAATGAACTTAAATTGAAATATTATCTGACAGTAATATGAAAAGTAGCCACAACATGGCAAGAGCTATAACATTAATATTTGACTACACATTTGTCAATTTTTGACTAAAACAGTTTTCAAATCTTGCATTAGGAAAAACATATGTCTATAACTATTATTAAGGAACAAGAAATAGTTTCCACATTTGGTTTTCTTTCTTTTTTTGTTCTTTTGCCTGGGACTTCAAGTGCAGAGAACTGAGGTATTCATGACACACCATCATCTTCAATCTATACAAGGTAACTCTCTTTATTTCCCCTATTCGTTCATGATCTCCATTCCCACTTCCCCCACAGACTACCTCTGTAATATATTTAAATACATTCCCTTGAAAGTTTTCTCAAAGTTTTAAAATGTTAGCATTGTTGTCTGTATATATTTGATGTGATAAATTATAATACCTTATAGAAATCATTTAATATTTATGTTTTAGCTTTTCTGTTGAAATATAGTTGATTTACAATGTTGTGTTATTTTCAGGCATAGAGAAAAATTATTCAGTTTTATATATATAATTATATATATGCACACTTTTTACATTTTCTTCCATTATAGGTTATTACAAATATTGAATAGAGTCTCCTGCAGTATACGATAGATCCTTGTTGGTTATCTATTTTATATATAGTAGGGTATATATGTCAATCCCAAACTTCCAATTTATCCTTCTCCCTTCTTACCCTTTGATAATCATGTTTGTTTTCTATATCTCTGAGTCTATTTCTGTTTTGTAAATAGTTTTAAAATTTTAAAAAATTCAACCACCTTTTCTAATTTTAAAACCTCTACAGTAAAAATCATATATATTTAATGTTTGCAACATGATAATTTTATACATGTGCTTCCTGTGTGGCTCAGCAGTAAAGAATTCAACTGCACATGCAAGAGACGTGTGTTCAATTCCTAGGTTGCGAGGATCCCTTGGAGAACGAAATGACAAGCCACCCCAGTATTCTTGCCTGGGAAATCCCATGGGCAGAGGAGCCTGGTGAGCTAAAATCCATGGGGTTGCAAAGAGTTGGACACGACTTAAAGAACAATTTTATACATATTTATATAAAAACAACCACAACAATTTTATACATATGTATCAGTTCAGTAAGTTCATTCACTCAGTCATGTCCAAATGTTTGCCACTCCATGGACTGCAACACACCAGGCTTCCCTGTCCATCACCAATTCCCAGAGCCTGCTCAAACTCTTGGCCATTGAGTCGGTGATGCCATCCAACCATCTCATTCTCCGATTTCCCCATCTCCTCCTGCCATTAATCTTTCCCAGCATCAGGGTCTTTCCCAGTGAGTCAGTTCTTTGCATCAGGTAGCCAAAGTATTGGAGCTTCAGCTTCAGCATCAGTCCTTCCAATGAATATTCAGGACTGATCTCCTTTAGGATGGACTGGTTGGATCTCCTTGCAGTCCAAGGGATTCTCAAGAGTCTTCTCCAACACCACAATTCAAAAGCATCAATTCTTTGGCAATCAGTTTTAGTTATTTTCCAACTTTCACATCCATACATGACTACTGGAAAAAACATAGGTTTGACTGGACAGATCTTTGCTGGCAAAGTAATGTCTCTGCTTTTCAATGTACTGTCTAGGTTGGTCATAACTTTCCTTCTAAGGAGTAAATGTCTTTTAATTTCATGGCTGCAGTCACCATCTGCAGTGATTTTGGAGCCCCCCAAAATAAAGTCTGTCACTGTATCCATTATTTCCCCAACTATTTGCCATGAAGTGATGGGACTGGATGCCATGGTCTGAGTTTTTGGAATGTTGAGCTTTAAGCCAACTTTTTCACTCTCCTCTTTCATCAAGAGCCTCTTTAGTTCTTCTTTGCTTTCTGCCATAAGGGTGGTGTCATCTGCATATTTGAGGTTATTAATATTTCTCCTGGCAATCTTCATTTCAGCTTATCCTCCATCCAATCCGGCATTTTGCATGATGTTCTCTGCATAGAAGTTAAATAAGCAGAATTACAGTATACAGTTTTGACGTATTCCTTTCCCGATTTGGATCCAGTCTGTTGTTCCATGTCCAGTTCTTACTGTTGCTTCTTGATCTGCATACACATTTCTCAGGAGGCAGGTAAGGTGGTCTGATAGTCCCACCTCTTGAAGAATTTTCCACAGTTTGTTGTGATCAGTCAAAGGCTATTCAATAAAGCAGAAGTAGTTGTTTTTCTCGAACTCTCTTGCATTTTCTATGATCCAACAGATATTGGCAATTTGATCTCTGGTTCCTCTGCCTTGAACATCTAGAATTTCTCAGTCCATGTACTGTTGAAGCCTCACTTGGAGAATTTTGAGCATACGTTGCTAGTGTGTGAGATGAATGCAATTGTGTGGCAATTTGAACATTCTTTGGCATTGCCTTTCTTTGGGATTGGAATCAAAGGTGACCTTTTCCAGTCCTGTGGCCAGTACTGAGTTATCCAAATTTGCTGTCATATTGAGTGCAGCACTTTCACAGCATCTTTTAGGAATTGAAATAGCTCAGCTAGAATTCCATCACCTCCACTAACATTGTTCATAGTGATGTTTCCTAAGGCCCACTTGACTTCGGATTCCAGGAAGTTTGGCTCTCGGTGAGTGATCACACCTTCGTGGTTATCTGGGTCATTAGGATCTTTTTTGTATAGTTCTTCTGTGTATTCTTGCCACCTTTTCTTAATATCTTCTGTTTTCTGTTAGGTCCATATTATTTCTGTCCTTTATGGTGCTCATCTTTGCATTAATGTTCCCTGGGTATCTCTAATTTTCTTGAAGAGATCTCTAGTATTTCCCATTCTACTGTTTTCCTCTATTTCTTTGCACTGATCACTAAGAACGGCTTTCTTATCTTTCCTTGCTATTACTTGGAAGGCCACATTCAGATGGGTATGTCTGTCCTTTTGTCCTTTGCATTTAGCTTCTCTTTTCTCATCTATTTGTAAGGCCTCCTCAGACAACCATTTTGCCTTTTTGCATTTCCTTTTTTGGGGATAGGTTGATCACTGCCTCCTGTACAATGATAGGGGTAAATACCAGAAGAATACAATTTCTGCTATAGCATATTAATGTGCACAGACAATCCATGTAGGCTGAATAATGAAATTAGAGAACTAAATAATTTTCTATTACTCTAGGATTTTGTTTTTTAATTTATACATTTTTCTAAGAGAAACATGCATTGTAGAGCTTTTCCTCTGTCAGTTTGAATTTAGCTTCCTATCAATCATGAACTTAGTGAAGAACTAAGAATAGAATAAAGTCACCAGTCCTTCATCAAAAGTTCAACATCTAAAAAGTTTTATAAAGAAAACTAGCATGTGGTTTTATCCAAAGGAAAGCAGGTCAGAATGACTCAGAAATGTCTTCAAAGTAAAGACTGCCTTATCTTTTTGTTTTCTCCTCTCTACTCATCATAATTGCTTGTAAGGAATTCCCTAATGGAATATATAGTTGTTGGTTTTTCTGATGCAGATGAACCCATATCAAACCATCAAGGATTTCTTGTCATGAAATTTCACTTGAACATTTTCTTCCTGCAACTGCTAGTTCTCCTAGGTTATTATAAAATATATAAGTGTTTGTTCAATCCTCCTAGTGGACATATAATGGGTGAATAAATGTTCAGATCTTGCTATAATCACTACACTTCATAACAGTTCTTCAGCTTTGAACTGAAAAGATCCCTCATTATAAAATCTGTCATTGGAAATCTGTTGCGTTTAGAGAAAGTATTGACTTTTGAAGTTTTACTAAGAATGTGATTTTTTCTTTTCTCATTTCCTTCTGTGTGATGTAAAATTCAATTAAAGCTATGTTAAGTATTTGGCAACCTTTAATCAAGTAAGCTTCAGTTTTATAGGCTTACTTTTAGGAGATTGACATTATTTTTCAGCTTTAATACTAAAGCATCTCTAGTCTGTGTAAAATACATGCACAGAAAACTTATGTATAATCATATTTTATAAGGTTCTAAATACAACATTTTCCTTACCTCTAAGTATGGAAAATGGCTAGTTCAAATCTTTCATTATACTCATGGTTCCTGATGAATGTCAAGCACAAAATATGTTTCCCTGGTCTCTGCAATTCAAACAGCATCTTAGGTAAATGTCTTTTTCCCCCTTGATTTACTGTAGACGAAATGTAAGTTTCCCTGTCCTTAACAGGAATGCGTACACATTACCTATAATTGCAACGAAGAGAAAGGGACAAAAGCTGGATGCAAAAGGGGGCTAGCAGTTTACCCGCAAGTGTATTTCACAGCTCGGAAGGTCCGCATATGCACTGCTGTAATGGCTTCAGCACGTGCTTCTCTGGACCTGCTCCTCCATTTGAACGTAGCCACAATTTCTCTGCCTAGCCTCAATTTCTTAGTTGTTAAGGCAATATACAATATCCATAAGTTTGGATATAACTTCGAATTTTCAGCAATTTAGAGTCAGGAATCAGGGAAAAATTCCCATCAAAATTGCCTCTTGGAATCAGCCTACTAGATAGGTAAAGAGCATAGGCTTTATGAGACCTATTGACTAGAGTTTAGGGGAGCTGAGTCTACCACTTAAGAGCCGTGACCTTAGGCAAACAAACCGCTTAATCTTTTTGAGCCTCAGTCCCCTTATGAATAAAATGATAATAGCTATATTTGCCTTACTCGTACTGTTGTAAGAACAAAATGGAGTAATGCATGTATAAGATGTATAGCACAGTGTCTTGCATATCATAAGCACTTAATAGGTCATTGTTTTACATGTTGGGTGTGGTAATAGTAATTTTTCATGACATATGCAGTAGTATTCAGGTCAGCTTTGTTCACCAAACATTACATACCTACAGAGTGTCAGACCCTATGCTAAACAAAACTCTGGTAACATAAAGATAAATAAGACATGATTTTTGTCTTCAAAGATCTCACTGTCTATAATAACTCATAAGCAAGCAATTCAGATACAGAAAGATATATGCAATGGCAGAGATACACTCTTTTTACGGGACTAAAACAGAAGGTGGTTTGAGGGAGGCAAAGGAAGACTTCTGAATGGAAGGAAAATACCTAAACTGCATTTTAAGTCTCTAAGTTCTGGAGTGTGCTGCAGCTGACTGGGAACTGTGGATTAACTTCTCCCAAGGGAATGCTGTCTAATGGACAAGCACACTGTGAAGCCAGACCGTCTGGAATCAGCTCCATCACTTACTAGCTCTGTGACCCAGGGCAAGTTACTGAAGCTCTCTATCCTTTACCTCCCCATCAGTAAAATGGAGATAACACTAATACCAAAGTCATAGGATTTTGAATGTTAACAAGTGCTTAGAAAACAGCTCGATAAGGATTATATGTGTTAAATGAGCAGCCGTATTATAATATCTTTACAGCAGATCAGTTCAGTCACTCAGTCATGTCTGATCTTTGTGACCCCATGGACTGCAGCACACCAGGCTTCCCTGTCCATCACCAACTCCCAGAGCCTGCTCAAATGCATGTCCATTGAGTCAGTGATAACATCCAACCATCTCATCCTCTGTTGTCCCCATCTCCTCCTGCCATCAGTCTTTCCCAGCATCAGGGTCTTTTCCAGTGAGTCAGTTCTTTGCATCAGGTGGCCAAAGTATTGGAGCTTCAGCTTTAGCATCAATCCTTCCAATGAATATTCAGGACTGATCTCCTTTAGGATGGACTGGTTGGATCTCTTTGCAGTCCAAGGGACTCTCAAAATTCTTCTGCAACACCACAGTTCAAAAGCGTCAATTCTTCGGTGCTCAGCTTTCTTTATAGTCCGGCTCTCACATTCATACATGACTACTGGAAAAACTGTAGTTTTGCTAATATCACAATAAAAATGTAATCATTTGCATTTGCATATACCTGGAGTGACAGAAATAAGTGGTTTCAAAATTGCCTACTATATTAGCATGTAATTGTACCTAATTTACCAGTGATAGGTGATGTCAGCAATCAGGAAGACATTGCATATGATTCCTGACTCTAAGGAATAGAAAATATTTTAAAAATGAGAAATAATAGTGTTAAGCAAGTGAGCTAAAAAAAATCCGTTCTTGTATATATAGCCAAACTACTGATTATAACTTTACCTCATTATAAGAATTAAACTTTACAATCTAAACATATAATTCTAGGTAGACATGTACTTTTTAAGCAGTGATTTTCAAACTGTTATTAGGTTCTCAGGTAACAGTTTACAGTACTGCAGCAAGGAAATATTTTCTCCTATTTACTGAAGATCTGAACTACCTATTCATTGCTTTTACCCAAATGCTCTATAAGGGCTCTGTTTTAAAAATCTAGTTGGGAATTGATTTATAAATTAAAAAAAAAAATCTTCATGGCCTAACACCTGATAATCGCTTTTATAAACTTTCAGTTATCACTTTTATCACTCTTAAACCTAGCCATTGATTGCATCATTGTAAATATATCAAGTAACTTTTACTGACAGCAAGACAGTTATTTTTAAACTGCTCTTTATCCAAGAAAATCCATGAGATGAACCTTCTATCAAGACTTCTATGAAATGAGATAATTACTACTTTATTGAACATAGGCAATCTTCTCAAAGGCCATCCAGTAAAAAGAAATTGACTGTTTATTTTGAAGATTCAGACTCTTAAAGCAGTCTACCTTTTCTGGGATAATGTACAATGTTTGAAATGTCATATATTTCTTCATTCAAAGTTCTACATGTTATAATGTATCTTGAAATACAGTTTGTAAAAAAATGATATGTGGAGTGTTTTAGTCATCTATTGCTGTGCAGCACATTGCCCCAAAACTAGACAGTTTAATAAAGCAAGTATGTATTATCATAATACTTTCTGAGAGTTAGGAATTTGGGAGCTGCCTAGCTGAGTTGTTTGAGCTCAGAGTCTTTCGTGGGATTATAGTCAGAACGTTGTCATCTCAAGGCTGGAGAATCTACTTCTAAGTTTATAACATGGTTGCTGACAAGCCTCTATTCTTTGATAGCTGTTGACCAAAGACATTAATTGATTAATGTCTCTACTCATGGACCTCCCCATAGGGCTACTCACAATATAGCAGAGATCCAAAAGACCATTGGAGGAAGGGAGCAAGGATACCAGAAGGTGGGATCATGTTGGAAACTAATGCCACACTGTGTCTCAGAAATTACCTGATACTTGAACTACAAAAACTTCCCATAAAACATCTCCTAGGTCCCCTCTAACGTAAATGAATATTTAAAATTTGCAAAACCTAGGATTGTTTATTATCTCCTTCAATTCTTTTGAATTGTACTATCACAATCACTCTAACTAACTCATTCTTGCTTTTTCTCACCTTGATGGTCAGTAAAATCTTTTATCAAAATTCTATTCCATCTGCATTAACTGAAAAGCATTTTCTATTTGGGAAGAGTATATGTTTACTAAGAAAATGTGCTCAACTATAATATCTATTTCAGTTCACAGTTTGTTTACCATATTATGAACTTTTATGCAATTAGAAAATGAAACAACTGAGTGAATCAAAATATAATAAGTATTACAGTTAAGACTTTCTTTGAGAGTGCTTCTGATGCCTTCTATTTCAAATTTAGTGGAATAGTTGGAGAAAATTTAATTTTTTATTACACCTCTGCTATCTAGTAGAGTCCACTCAGAATTTCTGTATTGATGCTATCATTAAACATTAGCACCCAAAGCATAGTTAGACAATAAAAAAAGTTGAACATTGTGTTCATTGTTCTCATTGAGGTTAACCTGAAGATGCTTCATGGTCTTAGAAAGTTCAGCTCATCAACAGAACTAGAGCAGTATAACCTTCAAGAGCCACTGGAGCACTTTTTGATTTAAAGCTTATAATTTATAGGCTTTGGAGAAGAGCATTGTAGCAACCAGCTTGGCCTGCTGCTAATAGCATGTGGGCAATTTATGGCAAAGAAATGAAAATCAATGATAAGTTCAAATCACAACCATTAGCTATTAACATTTTCTGTTGCAGATGAATATCACTGGGCTTAGCATGGCTCATTTATTTTCAGTACTCCCTGTCCTGTCATCATGGGATCTATTTTATATCGTTCTATTTTCTTAGTCCTCAAGTACAGAACTGTTCTGAAGCAAAGATTCTGCAAATAAACATTATTCAAATTATTCGTTCCATAAAGCAATCAAATGACAAATATAGATTACAATAGATATTTTATACTGAGGGGTTTATTTAAATTTTGTTTTAAAGCATACATTTTACCATATATTTAGGTATACTACAAATCCGTGTATTGCTTGTGAGCACATAAGAGAGTATATTCCTTTATTACAATGAGGTGTCCCTGACACTAGAAATTATCATGGGATTTACTGTCCAAAATTGTCCAGTGTGATAAAGAAATTGAAATTATGAGTGAATATCTTTCAAGGAGGGTTAAATAATTATTTTAACTCTTGTTGAAAAACAGTTTAAGTATTAGTTTAATTCTATATATTTAAAGTCAAATAATCATAGCAGAGTTGTTGATTTAGAATGTTGCAAGGGTTCAAAGGTCATTAGTGTTTTTAACAACAATGATCATTATACATGGCATGGAGTTAGATATATAGAAGTGGAAAGAGATTAGATGATTTGTAAATGAACCAGTTTATGTACATGCAGCTTCTTTTCTTTTTTTTTTAATTTATCTATTTTTTTAATGAAGGAATATTGCCTTACAGAATCTTGTTGGTTTCTGTCAAACCTCAACAAGAACCAGCCAGAGGTATACATATATCCCCTCCCTTTTGAACCTCCCTCCCATCTCCCTCCCCATCCCACCCCTCTAGGTTGATACAGAGCCCCTGTTTGAGTTTCCTGAGCCAGACAGCAAATTCCCATTGGCTATCTATTAATATTTTTATTGGAATATAATTGCTTTACAATGTTGTGTTAGCTTTTTTCTTTAATATGCAGCTTCTTGTTGACAAACACATACATAAACACATACACACGCAGACTTAGACTGCTCTTACTTTTTTAAACTACAGAATAATTAAGTCTAAAGTTCAAGTCAGCCAGGCATAAATGTATATAACTCATGCATCTTTCGTTGGCTTGTATAGAATTTGCCTTGGATAAAAATAAATCAACTTTAAATGCTACCATTTTATTGGGGCTTTCAACTATCATCTTCATTCTAATAGCCAGATAATATGAAGCCTGAAAGACAATAGAGTGCATGTTCTAACTTCTTGCTTTAGGTATAATTTTTTTTTTTTGATTTTGTGGAAAAATACAAGAGGATTTGGCAAATTAATGACCCAATTGAGAATACTTAGGGCCTAACTCATAGCAGCAGAGCTCCCTTCAGAATAAATCATAATAAATCTTTTTTAATGTAAGTCAAACAGAAGACATGCAATTACTTAGGTAAATACAAAATAGGATAAGTAGATACACTTGAAAGCGTTAAGAATGTTACATGAACATCGGACATCATGGATATCATGGAAAAATAAGATACTTAGGAAATCCAGGATGAATCAGGTGATACCTTAAAGAGTTAATAGAAAACCCTTAAGAGAGTAGATATTCTGACTTTCCTCAGTGTTGTCTATTCTATCTATCTATGACAGGTAAGAACATTCAAGACGTAAGCTTCACTATGCAGAAAACAATTGAATACCAAATGAACAACTTTTCCACTAGTCCTCTTCTACTTATGAAAGCTTTCATATAATTTAGTAAGTTCAGAAATTAACTAAGAATTTCCTTTAAAAAGCTATTTCTCCTCCATATATCAAGGAATCATATGAACATGCTCTCCCTTCCCAAGTTGTTGCCTAAGTTTGAAACTTGTGAGTTATCCTGAAGCTATTCTATCTTCCGTACTCTTCACTTTCAGTCAGTCATGAAAACTAGCTCATTCTTTCTTCAAATAATAATAGCTGGCTATTGATCTGCCCCTCTGATTACCCCACTGTTTGTTGTTAATATTTGCTTTTTTATGTGGAAATATATTCAGTATCAATCTTGGCATTATTCAGTGTTCTTTTCTAGATCTGCTTTTCTGACTTTACACTCCTTCTGACTGCATCGAGCCCTATTATTTCAATTAACATTTACATGCTAATATCTCTAAAATCTATGAATCCTGTTCAAATCTCTGTCCTAAATCCGATACATACATGTCCAATTGCCTATGGAATATATCCACATGATGTCTTACAGGGACACCAAACCCATATTAAGAACTGAGCTGAACTCTTTGCTTTAAGATGTATTCTTCTTCTGTTTTTTTCTTTTCTCAGTAAATGACAAAACTACTCAGTCACCCAAACCAGAAACTGGGAATCATTCTTAATAAAATTCAACCATTTTATAAGAAAGAATAAAATGCTACAAGTTGGTTATGTTTTTTTTCATAAAAAAAAATAGCTGATTTAATGACATTTTTCTTCTCAACTTTTAAAAGATACTTTATATTTTGGTAACTCCCATGCAGCTTGCAGAATCTTAGTTCTCCAACCAGGGATTGAACCTGGGCCCTCATCAATGAAAGTGCAGAGTCCTAACCACTGAACCACCAGGAAATTCCCTCTTCTCAAATTTATGTTAAATATACAACCAAGCAAAATACAGAGCATTTAAAAATATTTAAAATACTAAGCATTTAAAAATACAGTATTTGTGTTATCAAATACTATATTTTTTACAGATATCTGATGAGTTATTTCTAAGTATTACCTAAGAATGAATGATGTCTAAATGCCACTCCTTTCTCCAAGAGATCTTCCTGATCCAGAGATCAAACCTGGGTCTCCTGCGTTGCAGGTAGATTCTTTACCATCTGAGTCACCAGGGAAGCCCCAAGAATGAATAATGGCTCAAGAATGAATGATGGCTCAGTGTAATGATAGTTGCTCTACACATATATAGACTTTTGCTAACTTTCATATTAATGATTTGTCTCTTTGATTGAGATTTACCTAGGCTGTGTATTTATATCTAATCATTTCAACATGTATTTGTGTTATCATTCAATATTTACTATATTATAAATATGTTGATCACACAAGTTTCCATATAGATTGGAAAACTATTTCCATGTAGATTATATCTGAATCAAATAAGCAAAAAACTAGAATACTATAAATTGGACACTTTATTTCAAAAAAGTCAGCAGATGAGTAGTCCAAGATAAAATAGTTAACATTTTTTTGAGCAGCCTAACCTAACAGTGCCCCTTGGTTGGGACGGTTCACTGGAGAAGGGAATGACAACCCACTGCAGTATTCTTGCCTGGGTAAATCCCATGAACAGAGGAACCTGGCAGGTGACAGTCCATGGGGTCACAAAGAGTCGGACGCGACTGAAACGACTTAGCAGAGCACAGGACAGCATTGCCTAATTGGATAACGCATAACATGGAGTTTAAGAGTTTTCCTTGGTCACAATGTATAGGTAGTAAATAAGATAGTAAATGGAATTTTCCTATTACTCTGCAAAGAGCTAAGTTTCTATACTTCAGATACTGGAGTTTTCATGTCATGTTTATAATAAAATTTGAAATATTCTGAATAGTATCTCAATAGTATTTTTATTTTATATAATAGCATTATAGTATCTAACATTCTGTTTTAAAATCATTATGGATCATATTTTCATCATTTCATGCAACAAACTATTCTGAGATTACCTTGTTATTTGCTTTAAGCTAAGCATCTACTTCAGTTCACTCTCTCTTTGGTATTCTGTCAATGGATTCTTATTTAAGCAAGGTTTTGTCATAAATTAATTTAGGAACCTATTGTTATAGAATGATTTTTCTCAGAATGTGAATATTTCCTAACTCTGAGAAAAGCTCTTCAGTTGCTCCCATTACCTTTGGGGTAAATTCCAAATGTGTTATGCTATGGTACTTTCTGATCTGGCTACACTGAGGATCCTCTTACCATCTTCCCCCCTCCCCTTTGTGCTCCCAGTACAGCCATGCAAAAGTTAAGATTTATTTTTTAAAGTATTTAATTCAGCAGTTTCTCTATTTTTATAACATATAAGAGAGAGGTTCTTATAATTTTCACAAAGTTGGGCAACCAGTACCACCATCTATTTCCAGAGCATTGTCATCATACCACCCACCCCCTCCCCTGCCTTACTTGTCAGTAGATATTCCCCATTCTCTCCTCTCTCTAACCCCTGGAACACACAACTTTTAGACTTCTAACTTGGATAGGAAAACAAATGCAAACAAAAAAATGCATTTATACATTTGTAAACCTATGTTATTAAATTTCTGAGTGCTCTTAATTTTTTCACATGGAATCAAGTTACTACCTAGTGTCCTTTCATGGAATTCTGAAAGACTATAGTCATTAGGACATGTCTAATAGTGATGAGCTCTCTACATATTTTAAAACATGGAAAGTCTTCATTTCTCTTTAGTTTTAAAGATATAGAACTTTAGTAGATATTTTCTTACTTTCATCACTTTGGATATGCCATCCAACTATTTTCTGGACTCTATTTTTTAACATTAATTTTATTGAGAATTTATTGTATATGGTGAGTTTCTTTTCCATTTCTGCTTTTAAGACTCTCTCTTTGTCTTTGCTTGACAGTTGATTATGGTGTATCTAGGTATGATCTCTGAGTTTCTCCTACTTGGAATTGTTTAAGCATCTTGAATATGTAAATTAATGTTTTTCCTGAAGTTTAGGAAATTTTCAGCTAGCAGTTAATCAGATATTCTTTCTGTTCCTTGATCTCTTTCCAGTAATTCTATGACTCCAGTTATGCCTATGTTGACATTCCTGATGATGTTCCACAGAGCTCTGAGATTCTGTTTATATCTCTTAATTATATTCTTTTATTTTCTCAGACTTGATAATCTCAACTGATTCATCTTCAAGTTCACTGATTCTCCTCCTGCCTAACCAAATCTTCACTTAAAGCTTTCTAGTGAAATTTTCATTTCAGTTATTATAATTCTCAATTTAAAAATTTCTATTTGGTTTTATCTTTTTATTGATATCCTCTTTTGATAAGACATTCATACTTTCATTTCTTTAGATATGACTTTATGTAGTTCTTAAATATATTTTCAATAGTTGTAAAGTCTACATGGTACATGTGAAGTCACTTCAGTCATGTCCCACTCTACAGAACCTTTTGGACTGTAGCCCACCAGGCTCCCCTGTCCATGGCAAAAATCCTGGAGTGGATTGCCACACCCTTATCCAGGTGATCATCCCAACCCAAGGATCAAACCCATGTCTCTTATCTCTCCTGCATTGGCAAAGGGGTTCTTTACCACTAGCTCCACCTGGGAAGCCCACAGTCTACATAATAAAACCAACATCTGGGACTCCTCAGGAGCAGTTTCTAGTGGATAATTTCCCCCACTCTGCAATGATCACAGTTTCTTATTTACTTTTGTGCATGCTAAGTTCCTTCAGTTGTGTCTGACTCTTTGTGACCCTCTGGACTGTAGCCTGCCAGGCTCCACTGTCCATGTGATTCTTCAGACTAGAAAGCTTGAGTGGGTTGCTGTGCCTTCATCCAGGGGATCATCTAGACCCAGGAATTGAACTCGTGTCTCATGACTCCTACATTAGCACGATCTGCATAACTCATGACTTCTTTGTTGAAGAACACTTGGCATTTTATATAATGTGGTGACTAAGAAAATCAGATTTTTTCTCATTCAAGAGTTTGTAGTTACTGCTGCTTATAATTATTATTGATTGATTTTGTGTGACCTTCCTGAAATAATTCTGAAAAGTCCATATTCTCTGTTGTACATGGCCACTGAAGATAATTTTTTCACTTAGCTTTCAGTTCAGTTCAGTCACTCAGTAATGTCCAACTCTTTGTGATCCCATGGAGTGCAGCACGCCAGGCCTCCCTGACCATCAACAACTGCGGGAATCTACCCAAACTCATATCCAAAGAGTCGATGTTGCCATCCAACCATCTCATCCTCTGTCATCCCCTTCTTCTCCTGCCCTCAATCTTTCCCAGCATCAGGGTCTTTTCAAATGAGTCAGCTCTTTGCATCAGGTGGCCAAAGTATTGGAGTTTCAGCTTCAACATCAGACCTTCCAATGAACACCCAGGACTGATCTGCCTTCAGATGGACTGGTTGGACCTCCTTGCAGTCCAAGGGACTCTCAAGAGTCTTCTCCAACACCACAGTTCAAAACCATCAATTCTTTGGCCCTCAGCTTTCTTTAGAGTCCAACTCTCACATCCATGGATGACCACTGGAAAAACCATAGCCTTGACTAGACAGACCTTTGTTGGCAAAGTAATGTCTCTGCCTTTCAATATGCTCTCTAGGTTGGTCATAACTTTCCTTCTAAGGAGAAAGTGTCTTTTAATTTCATGGCTGCAATCACCATCTGCAGTGATTTTAGAGCTCCCCAAAATAAAGTCAAGCACTGTCTCCACTGTTTCCCCATCTATTTACCATGAAGTGTGGGACCAGATATCATTGTCTTAGTTTTCTGAATGTTGACCTTTAAGTCAACTTTTTCACTCTCTTATTTCACTTTCATCAAGAGACTCTTTAGTTCTTCTTCACTTTCTGCCTTATGGGTGGTGTCATCTGCATATCTGAGGTTATTGATATTTCTCCCAGCAATCTTGATTCCAGCTTGTGCTTCATCCAGCCCAGCATTTCTCGTGATCTACTCTGCATATAAGTTAAATAAACAGGGTGACAATATACAGCCTTGACATACTCCTTTGCTTATATGGAACTAGTCCGTTGTTCCATGTCTAATTCTAACTGTGGCTTCCTGATCTGCATACAGGTTTCTCAAGAGGCAGGTCAGGTGGTCTGGTATTCCCATCTCCTTCAGAATTTTCCACAGTTTGTTGTGATCCACACAGTCAAAGGCTTTGGCATAATCAATAAAGCAGAAGTAGATGTTTTTCTGAAACTCACTTGCTTTTTTGATGATCCAGTAGATGCTGACAATTTGTTCTCTGGTTCCTCTGTCTTTTATAAAACCAGCTTGAACATCTGGCAGTTTAGGTTCACGTATTGCTGAAGACTGGTTTGGAGAATTTTGAGTATTACTTTACTAACGTGTGAAATGAGTGCAATTGTGTGGTAGTTTGAGCATTCTTTGGCATTGTCTTTCTTTAAGATTGGAATGAAAACTGACCTTTTTCAGTCCTGTGGCCACTGCTGATTTTTCCAAAGTTCTGGCATATTGAGTGTAGCACTTTCACAGCATCAACTTTTAGGATTTGAAATAGCTCACCTGGAATTCCATCATCTCCATTAGCTTTGTTTGTAGTGATGCTTCCTAAGACCCACTTGATTTCGCATTCCAGGATGTCTGGCTCTAGGTGAGTGTGAGTGATCACACCATCGTGATTATTTGGGTCGTGAAGATCTTTTCTGTGCAGTTCTTCTGTGTATTCTTGTCACCTCTTCTTAATATCTTCTGATTCTTTGAGGTCCATACCATTTCTGTCCTTTGTTGAGCCCATCTTTGCATGAAATGTTCCCTTGGTATCTCTAATTTTCTTGAAGAGATCTCTCTAGTCTTTCCCATTCTATTGTTTTCCTCTCTTTCTTTGCATTGATCACTGAGGAAGGATTTCTTATCTCTCCTTGCAATTCTTTGGAAGTCTGCAATCATATGCTTATATCTTCCTTTTCTCCTTTGCTTTTCACTTCTCTTTTCACAGCTATTTGTAAGGCCTCCTCAGACAGCTATTTTGCTTTTTTGCATTTCTTTTTCTTTGGGATGGTCTTAATACCTGTCTCCTGTACAATGTCACAAACCTCCATTCATAGTTCATCAGGCACCATGTCTATCAGATCTAATCCCTTAAATCTACTTCTCACTTCCACTGTATAGTCATAAGGGATTTGATTTAGATCATACCTGAATGGTCTAGTGGTTTTCCCTACTGTCTTCATGAACCTAACATTCCAGGTTCGTATGCAATATTGCTCTTTACAGCATAGGAGCTTGCTTCTATCACCAGTCCCATCCACAACTGGGTGTTGTTTTTGCTTTGGCTCTGTCCCTTCATTCTTTCTGGAGTTATTTCTCCACTGATCTCCAGTAGCATATTGGGCACATACCGACCTGGGGAGTTCATCTTTCAGTGTCCTATCTTTTTGCCTTTTCATGCTGTTCATGAGATGCTCAAGGCCAGAATACTGAAGTGGTTTGCCATTCCCTTCTCCAGTGGACCACATTCTGTCAGACCTCTCCACCATGCCTAGGAGTAAGCTAATGATTTAATAGAGATTTCTTTAGATCATTGGAACCAACAAGTCTCCCAGTCCTTGCTGAGGGACTCTGTGCATTTTAGAGAATTCATTCCACAATCTACCAGTTAATTGACAACTCTAACTTAACTTCTTTGTGGCATAAGATGGCAGAATAGAAGGACATGTGCTCATCTTTTCCTGTGAAAATTCCAAAACTACAACTCACTACTGAACAACCATTTACTGGAGAATGTTGGATCCGACCAAAAAAAGATACCCCACATCCAAGGGCAAAGAAGCCCCAGGAAGATGGTTGAAGGGGCAAAATTCCATTTAGAATCAAACCCCTTACCCACCAGATATGCTCAGAGGGCTCAAACAAACCTTGTGCACACCAGGACCCAGAGACACCACAGAGACTGGGACAGAACTGTGTTTGAGTGTCTCCTGTGAAGGTACGGGTCAGCAGCGGCCTGCTGCAGGGGCTGAAGCTCTGGGTGCAGCAGACTAGGGTAAGACATAAGCCCTCTTGGAAGAGGTCACCATTAACACCACCATAGAGCCGCTAGAACTTATACAGGGCTGGGGAAACAGACTCCTGGAGGGCACAAACAGAACCTTGTGTATACCAGGTCCCAGGAGAAAGGAGCAGTGACCCCAAGAGACTGACCCAGACTTGCCCATGACTTGTCCAGGAGTCTCTGGCAGAGGCTTGGTTTGAAGGTGGCCTGCTGCAGGATTGGGGCCACTGCAGTGCATGCATGGGACCTTTTGAAGGAGGTAACCATTATCTTCATTACCTCCACCATAGTTTGGCCTCAGGTCAAACAACAGGGAGGGAACACAGACCCGCCCATCAATAGAAAATTGAATTAAAGATTTACTGAGCATGGCCCAGCCCATCAGACCCAGTTTTCCCCTCAGTCACTCTCCCATCAGGAAGCTTCCATAAGCCTCTTATCCTTATCCATCAGAGGGCAGACACAATGAAAACCACAATCACAGAAAGCTGACCAAACTAATAACATGGACCACAGCCTTGTCTAGCTCAATGAAACTATGAGCCATGATGAACAGGTCATGGTGGAGAGTTCTGACAAAATGTGGTCCACTGGAGAAGGGAATGACAAGCCACTTCAGTATTCTTGTCTTGAAAACCCCATGCACAGTATGAAAAGGTAAAAAGATATGATACTGGAAGATTAAATCGCCAGGGCACTGGGTGCCCAATATGCTACAGGAGATCAGTGGAGAACTAACTCCAGAAAGAATGAAGAGACAGAGCCAAAGCAAAAACAACACCCAGTTTTAGATGTGACTGGTGATGGAAGAAAAGTATGATGCTTTAGAGAGCAATATTACACAGGAACCTGAAAATGTTGGTCCGTGAATCAAGTAAATTGGATGTGGTCGAACAGGAGATAGCAAGAGTGAACACTGACATTTTAGGAATCAGGGAATTAAAATGGACTGGGATGGGTGAATTTAACTCAGATGACCATTATATCAACTACTATGGGCAAGAATTCCTTAGATGAAATGGAGTAACCCTCATGGTAAATAAAAGAATCTGAAATACGGTACTTGGATGCAATCTCAAAAACGATAGAATGATCTCTGTTCATTTCCAAGGCAAACCATTCAATATCACAGTAATCCAAGTCTATTTCCCAACCAGTAATGCTGAAGAAGCTGAAGTTGAACAGTTCTGTGAAGACCTACAAAACCTTCTAGAACTAACACCCCAAAAAGATGTCCCCCTCATTATAGGGGACTGGAATACAAAACTGGAAAGTCAAGAGATAACTGAAGTAACAGGAAAATTTTGCCACGGAGTACAAAATGAAACAGGTCAAAAGCTAACAGCATTTTGTAAAAAAAATAAACTGGTCATAGCAAACACCCTCTTCCAACAACACAAGGGAAGACTCTACACATGGACATCACCAGACGGTCAATATCAAAAGCAGATTGATTACCAATATCAAAAGCATCTTTGCAGCTAAAGATGGTGCAGCTCTATAGACTCGGCAAAAACAAGACCAGGAGCTGACTGTGCTTCAGATCATGAGCTACTTATGGCAAAATTCAGACATAAATTGAAGAAAGTAGAGAAACCAATAGACCATTCTGGTATGACCTAAATCAAATCCCTTATGATTATACAGTGGAAGTGACAAATAGATTCAAGGGATTAGAGCTGATAGACAGAGTGCCTGAAGAACTATGGATGGAAGTTCATGCCACTGTACAGGAGGCAGTGATCAAGACCATCCCCAAGAAAAAGAAATGCAAAAAGGCAAAATGGCTGTCTGAGGAGACCTTACAAATAGCTGAGAAAAGAGAAGTGAGAGGCAAAGGAGAAAAGGAAAGATATACCCATTTGAATGCAGAGTTCCAAAGAATAGCAAGGAGAAATAAGAAAGCCTTCCTCCGTGATCAATGCAAAGAAACAGAGGAAAATAATAGAATGGGAAAGACTAGAGATCGCTTCAGGAAAATTAGAGATAGCAAGGGAACATTTCATGCAAAGATGGGCTCAATAAAGGACAGCAATGGTATGGACCTAACAGAAGCAGAAGATATTAAGAAGAGGTGGAAAGAATACAAAGAACTATACAGAAAAGATTTCATAGCCCAGATAACCACGATGGTGTGACCTAGGGCCAGACATTCTGGAATATGAAGTCAAGTGGGCCTGAGGAAGCATCACTATGGACAAAGCTAGTGGGGATGATGGAATGCCAGTTATTACAAATCCTAAAAGATGATGCTGTGAAAGTGCTGCACTCAATATGCCAGCAAATTTGGAAAACTCAGCAGTGACCACAGGACTGGAAAAGGTCAATTTTGATTCCAATCCCAAAGAAAGGGAATGCCAAAAAATGTTCAAATTACTACACAATTGCAGTCATCTCACACACTAGCAAAGTAATGCTCAAAATTCTCCAAGCAAAGCTTCAACAATACGTGAAATGAGAACTTCCAGATGCTCAAGCTGGATTTCGAAAAGGCAGACGAACCAGAGATCAAATTGCCAACATCCACTGGATCATCGAAAAAGCAAATGAATTCCAAAAAAACATCTACTTCTGCTTTATTGACTATGCCAAAGCTTTTGACTATGTGGATCACAACAAACTGTGGAAAATTCTTCAAGAGATGTGAATACCAGATCATCTGACCTGCCTCCTGAGAAATCTGTATGCAGGTCAGGAAGCAACAGTTATAACTGGACATGGAAGAATGGACTGATTCCAAATTGGGAAAGGAGTACGTCAAGGCAGTATATTGTCACCTTGCTTATTTAACTTATATTCAGAGAAGATCATGTGAAATGCCAGGCTGGATGAAGCACAAGCTGGAATCAAGTCTGCTGGAAGAAATATCAATCACCTCAGATATGCAGATGACACCTTCCTTATGGCAGAAAGTGAAGAAGAACTAGAGTCTCTCAATGAAAGTGAAAGAGCAGAGTGAAAAAGTTGGCTTAAAACTCAACATTCACTGGGAAGACCCAGAGGGATGGGATGGAGAGGGAGTTGGGAGGGGAGATCGGGATGGGGAACACATGTAAATCCGTGGCTGATTCATGTCAATGTATGGCAAAAACCACTACAATATTGTAAAGTAATTAGCCTCCAACTAATAAAAGTAAATGGAAAAAACCCTCAACATTCAGAAAACTAAAATCTTAACATCCGGTCCCATCACTTCATGGCAAATACATAGGGAAACAATGGAAATAGTGAGAGACTTTATTTTGGGGCGCTCCAAACTCAGTGCACTTGGTGACTGCAACCATGAAATTAAAAGATGCTTGCCCTTTGGAAGAAAAGCTTTGACCAACATAGACAGCATACTGCAAAGCAGAGACATTACTTTGCCAGCAAATGTCCATCTAGTCAAAGCTATGGTTTTTCTAGTGGTCATGTACCGATGTGAGAGTTGGACTATGAAGAAAGCTGAGCTCCAAAGAATTGATGCTTTTGAACTGTGGTGTTGGAGAAGACTCTTGAGAGTCCCTTGGACTGCAAGGAGATCCAACCAGTCCATCCTGAAGGAAGTCATTGGAAGGACTGATGCTGAAGCTGAAACCCCAATACTTTGGCTACCTAATGTGAAGAACTGACTCATTGGAAAAGACCTTGATGCTGGGAAGGATTGAGGTTTGGAGGATAAGGGGTGGACAGGGGATGAGATAGTTTGATGGCTTCACCGACTCAATGGACATGTGTTTGAGTAAGCTCTGTGAGTTGGCGATGGACAGGGAAGCCTGGTGTGCTGCAGTCCATAGGGTCACAAAGAGTTGGACACAACTGAGAGACTAAACTGAACCGAATTGAACTTCCAGTTTCAAGGTTTCACAGAGCTTTTAGGTCATCCAACAGTAAGAGCTTAGAGTCTTTTCAAGACTTTTTTTGAGTAGTTTCATAACTGTAGCTCTTTTCACAGTCCTGGGCACACATGGCACTTCCTAGATTCCCAGATATATGTGGAAACTGTTCAAAGTCCTTATGAACATTTCTTTCCTCATCTTTCCTTCTAAGATATTTGATTAGTTCATTGTTTGCCCTAACTGTTGACCAATGCCTTGGAAATCACATAGTTGAAACACTTTTAATAGTTATTTTCAGCAAATCCTGGTGGAGAGGCTTTTAGTATTGCTTTTTTTTTTAAAGTCAAGTCAAATAAGGACAAGGTTTTCATGTGACATCTTTCAGGGAAACATCAGACCTGCCCAATGATGACAATGAATAATGAATGTGACTTTGAAGGAGCTACAACTCTGTTCTTCCCCCTCACATGTTTATTGAATTGTCCATGTGACTTCTTTTATACTAGGCATTGTGGTAGTGGGGTATCAAGCTCTATCAAAATATTAGATATTGTACCTGTCCTTAAGATATTTGCAACATAGTTCAGGACAGATAGCAAACTCATAAAACAAGCAATTAGAAAACTATATAAATTGGCTAATAATGTAATACTTTACTATTGTTAAGAGAGTATTATGTGGCAGCACTGTTCTAAAAGCCTTACATGTATTAACTCATTTAATACAATTATCTTATGAAGTAGGTGCTACTGTTATCCTCCTTCCAAATGATGAATCTAAGGCATAGAGAGATTACATAATTAACTCATAGTCACATAACAGTCAATGCTAGAGATCTGGTTAAACAACTGCCAGATATGACTCTAGATCCCATGCTTTTCTGTCCAAACCAATCCCACTTTAAATTAAGCATATAACTGAACATACAACTGAATAATAAGCATATAACTGAACATAAACTCTGGAGAAAGATGAGTGTGTTCTGCAGGGGTTATATACTTGTATGACCTAGGGCAAGTTCCTTTTTTTTTCTGAACCTCAATTTCCTCTTGTGTAATATGGAAATCATAAGACTAAGGAAATAGACCCTATCACCTAGGCAATGTCCAGATAGAATAGCCAAAAACTGAGGACATAACTCTTGGATATTCTCCCACATAGTGTAGGAGGAAGAATCATCAAAGAAGACTGTGAAGGAGTGGGAGGTGAAGAAAGAGGGAAGAAAAGTGTTCATTGTGTTTTGCAACCTAGAGGTGGTTGGCAACTTTGATAGGAGAAATTCAGTAGAACAGAAGCCAGATAGCAGGGCATAAAGGAATGCATAGAGTGCTCACAGAATTTGTAATATCTGTTTTAAGAAGCTTTGTTGTGAAAGAAACAGAGCAGAAAAAAATGGGTGCTGGCTAGGTATGTAATCAGAGAATTCATTTTATATCAGACTCCAAAAATATAGAGATAAAGAAGTTAATGATGCATGAGAGAGGTCACAAATAAAGAGTAACCTCCTTGAGAAGGTCAGATGGTATGTGATCCAGAACAAAAATGAAGAAATTTATTTTTGGTACATAGACAAACATAGATAGACAGATAGATTTTTGATAGAAGCAATACTTTCTCCATTGTACCAGGACAGAAATATGAGCCATTGGTGCAAATATGGGTGAATTTGCCTAGAGAATCCCGTGGACAGAGGAGCCTGGTGGGCACAGAGTCAGACATGACTGAAGCGACTTAGCATGCATGTATGCATTGGAGAAGGAAATGGCAACCCACTCCAGTTTTCTTGCCTAGAGAATCCCAGGGACAGAGGAGCCTGGTGGGCTGCCATCTATGCGGTCGCACAGAGTCAGACACGACTGAAGTGACTTAGCAGCAACAGTAGTACGTAAAGATAATTGTGGGAATGTAACGGATTTACTGACTAAACATTCCTATTGTTTCAGTAAAGCATGATACAAAGTCATAAGGTGTGAGAATATTTAGTACTTGTATGGTTGTTGCAAGATGGACTACATTAATTCACAAGAAGCAGTTCAAATTGTGTTTGGCACATCATAATTATTATAAGATGTTTGCTGTAACTCTTATTATTATAGGATTTCAGAGAAGAACTTATCATAGATTTTTTTACCTCCTTAGTTTTGTGGTATTGGAGAACATGGATATAATAATGTCAAAGTCATCTCTGAAGGGAATTTCCCTGCTTGTCCAGTGGCTAATACTCCCCCCTCCAAATGCAGGAGATTTGCATTTGTTTCTTGGTCAGGGATCTAGATCCCAGGTGCTGCAACTAAGACCCAGTACAGCCACATAAATAAATAAATATTAAAAGATTTACTCCCTGAAGAACAGCAGTAGGAAATAAGGGTAACTCATTTCTACTTCCATGCCAAAACATTTTCTCAACTGTGCCTGAAGAGATACTGTAAATTAGTAACTATTTTTTTTTTAAGTCTACTCACAGGGTCTCTTTTCTTTCCATCTATTCAGTGGATACCCAGTACCCTCAATCTAGCTGTTAGAAGTCAAGGCCTTGTACTCTGTCACCCCACTCAGGCTCTCTATCAGTGGTATTCATGTGTAGTCAATATATTGACCATATCAAAGTCACCCCCATTCCCAACTAAACTACAAAGTCTCAGGTCTTACCCCTGAGATAATGAAATAAAATCTTTCACACTGGGGCCTAGGAATCTATATGTTTAGCAAGATGGTTACCAGGGGGGAAGGATGGGTGAATGGATAGATTGGGAGTTTGGGACTGATGTGTACACACTGCTGAAATCAAAATAAAATGACTTTCCATGAGGGAAACAAAAAAGTTGATCAATTGGTTATGATGTGACTATCACATTTGAGGACAATGTTCTGGAATATCCCATCCCCATGAAGGTCCATCCTATTAAATCTCTAGTAAAATGCTTTTCAGACTAATTTGACAAACTAATCTGGCTGGAAAAAACCCATGGTCATTAAGTGTTTATTTTGTTATCTCTTTCACCTAATGTACAGAAACATTCAATGACTAAACAAAATTACAATATTAATAGTGGGCATTCCAGACTGTTTCTTTTGTCCATACATTGTCTTCATGTAACTTTGTCTTCTCCTAAGCCAAAAATCGGAGAAGGCAATGGCACCCCACTCCAGTAATCTTGCCTGGAAAATCCCATGGACGCAGGAGCCTGGTAGGCTGTAGTCCATGGGGTCGCGAAGAATTGGACTGAGTGACTTCGCTTTCACATTTCACTTTCATGCATTGGAGAAGGAAATGGCAACCCACTTCAGTGTTGTTGCCTGGAGAATCCCAGGGACAGAGAAGCCTGGTAGGCTGCCATCTGTGGGGTCGCACAGAGTCGGACACGACTGAAGTGACTTAGCAGCAGCAGCAAGTCAAAAAAATAAAAGATGTTTCAAAGTCTAAACAGCTTATGGACTACAACTCATGTATTCTTTTTATCTTCTGGAAACTTTCTATGTAGGATCATGGAAATATTGTGTGTTAGAAGACAACAGACCTAGAAATCTTCGGGATGCATTGTTCTTCTTTTGTAGCATGCTGAAGTTCAGAGAGGGTTACCTAAGGAATGTTAATTCTTTTGTATGTAAATCCTAGTACACTTTCAGATTTTACCCAAGTCTAACTAGTATTGTTGTTGTTCAGTTGCTCAGTCCCGTCTGACTCTTTGTGACCCCATGGGCTGCAGCATGCCAGGTTTCCCTGTCCTTCACTATCTCCTAGAATTTGCTCAAACTCAAGTCCATTGAGTCGGTGATGTCATCCAACCATCTCAATCTGTTCATCTCATCTTCTTTTCTTGCCCTCAATCATTTCCAGCATCAGGGTCTTTTCAAATGAGTCAGTTCTTCACATAACTAGCATAGCATTCAGTAAATAAAATGACTGACTTTGAACATTAATCTCTACATGTTATTTAAGCAGTATTCCATGAACAGAAATAAAATGATCTTCAAGATTATAAAACATATTACTATAACCTTGCACATTCTCAATTTTTAAAATTATATACTATACATACAGCTGGGGATTTAAAGCAATGGGGACATCGAAATCCATTTCATTCTTTAACTAATTCAGAATTATCAAATGCTTAGTTTCAGGGTTATTTCTACTTGAGACATTTTATTTTGGAGATGAGGAATTTTATATTTCAGTAGAAATCTATATGTCTCTCCAGCTTAAGATATTCTATGAAACTGCTAAATGCAAAACCAGTGTTCTTATCCTTTGACTCCTTAACATAATATTAATCTTGCATAAGTAATTTAAGATTCTTTAACAAGCAAAAGCAACTCTGAAATATTTCCAAGTAAGCTCAGACTATAGACTTCTCTAGTCCCTTCTCAAACAGTTTCATTGAAGTACATTTTAATGTAAATGTTGCTAAACCCATGCCAGAATATTCCCTAGTTGAAGTAGCTCCATAATGTATTAAAAATAGCAAAATGGTGAGCACCTTCCTGGGCCCCCAAAATATATAGCTAAATACAAAATGTTCCTCCTTTCCCCCCTTCTAACAATAGGGCTCACTATTTAGAAAAAGCAAGAGAGTTCCAGAAAAACATCTACTTCTGCTTTAATGACTCCTGCCAAAGCCTTTGACTGTGTGAATCACAACAAACTGTGGAAAATTCTTCAAGAGATGGGAATACCAGACCACCTGACCTGCCTCCTGAGAAATCTGTATGCAGGTCAAGAAGCAACAGTTAGAACTGGACACGGAACAACGGACTGGTTCCAAATAGGGAAAGGAGTACTTCAAGGCTGTATATTGTCACCCTGCTTATTTAACGTCTATGCAGCATACATCATTTGAAATGCTGGGCTGGATGAAGCATAAGTTGAAATCAAGATGGCCGGGAGAAATATCAATAACCTCAGATATGCAGGCGATACCACCCTGATGGCAGTAAACAAAGAGGAATTAAAGAGCCTCTTGATGAAAGTGAAAGGGGAGAGTGAAAAAATTAGCTTAAAACTCAACATTGCAAAAACTAAGATCATGTCATCCAGTCCCATCACTTCATGGTAAATAGATGAGGAAACAGTGAAAGATTTTCTTTTCTTGGGCTCCATAATCATTGCAGATGATAACTGCAACCATGAAATTAAAAGACATTTGCTCCTTGGAAGAAAAGCCATGACCAAACTAGACAGTATGTTAAAAAGCAGAGACATTACTTTGCTGACAAAGAACCATCTATTCAAAGTTATGATTTTTCCTGCAGTCATGTATGGATGTGAGAGTTGGACTATAAAGGAAGCTGAGCACCAAAGAATTGATGCTTTTGAACTGTGGTGTTGGAGAAGACTCTTGAGAGTCCCTTGGACTGCAAGGAGATCCAACCAGTCAAATCTAGAGGAAATCAGTCCTGAATATTCATTGGAACGACAGATGCTGAAGCTGAAATTCCAATAGTTTGGCCACCTGATACGAAAAACTGACACATTTGAAAAGACCCTGATGCTGGGAAAGATTGAAGGCAGGAGGAGAAGGGGACAACAAGGGTTAAGATGGTTGGATGGCATCACTGACTCGATTGACATGAGTTTGAGCAGGCTCTGGGAGCTGGTGATGGATAAGGAAGCCTGGCATGCTGCAGTCCATGGGGTAGCAAAGAGCTGGACACAACTGAGAGATTAAACTGAACTGAAGAAATGGCCAAGGCAAGAGTGGATACTGTGACTGTCTTCTCTGTCACCCTGAAAGCAGGAAATAAATCTCTTATGTGAAAGGCAAACTCCCTACATCTGGTGCTAGAAGGATGTCCTTATTGACAAAAATAGTAAATTGGTGACTTGATGCCTACGTAAACAAAGCTTATTACTTCTTTAATTTATTACCCCTAGCCTAGATTCTATTTAGATTCTTCACTAATTGAGCACCCTAAACCTAAGTTTCTTTGGCCTGTCAATTCCTTTCAAATTTGTTGTTTTATGTCTAAAATATATAAACGCTTCCTGTGTTCACCACTTCTTAGGTCCCATTCCACGAGCCCTCCATATGCATGAATTAAAATTTGTTTCTTATTCTCTTGTTAATCTGTCTTACTCCAGCTACAAAAACTCAAGAGGGGTAGCGGGGTGGGGAGAGGGATTTCCTCTTCCCTGGTAACATCCAAATTAAGTTAAGGATGACTGTGTTTGTAATTTTGTATGTAATATATTATGAAAGAGTGGCTTGAATAATTTACTATTTATTTCTCATCATAATCCCAAAATATATTTAAAGAGACTCATAAAAATTCCATGTGTTACAATCTAAAACTGAAAAGTTGGGGGACTCATTAGCACTCATCACAGTTCTAGAAATTGAGCTGGAAAAAGTTCAGACAAGGAAGATTTTTCAGAGCTTCTTACTTACATAAATGATTGTCAGAGATTTTCGCTTATAGTCTTCATGAAAAGATGGTATTCACATAGAAGATGGTATTTTGTGATGCTGACTAGGAGGTATGATTACTTAACATGATTGAGTAATAGTTGAATTAGGGCTTTCATAAAATATTCTTAATATCTTAAGGCATTGCTGTTATGACTCTTCATGGACTCCAATATTCTTGAGACAAAATCTTCTTCCTTAAAGAATCTAAAGATTGGAAAAGACAGGTCTAATTTCTCTCCTGTCATCCTAAAACATTTCCTAAAGACATGTCCAATATTGCATCATTGTGGAAACAGGCCTTTCTTTCTTCCAGTTGACCAGGTTCTAGATTAACTCACATTGTCTAGTAACAGTATGCGTGCTCCTACTCAGCCATGTCTTTGCAACCCCATGGACTGTGGCCCACCAGACTCCTCTGTCCATGGGATTACTGGAGTGGGTGGCCATTCCTCCTCAAGGGATCTTCCCAACCCAGGAAACAAATCCCTGTCTCCTGCATTAGAAGGCAAACTCTTCTGCCACTGAGCCACCTGGGAAGCCATAAATTAATAGAGCTTTCAGCAGAGATGGAGATTATATTTCCTCCTACCCCAAATTTCTAAGCTAGTTTTTCCTTTATCCATACAAGGAGGATGTAGGGTTTAGGGGACCTTGTACACACTAGTAAAGGTACGTTAATTGTTTCATCTGGCAGCTCTTCCAGTAGTCCAGTACCCAAGCCTGATTTATCAATGCATGTGCTGTACTACTTGTTAAATATTTTGAATATCACCTTTGCTATGACCCTGATGAGAAGAGAGATTAACCAAACCGAAATATATTAGAAGCAGACCAATGTATTACTATGTTCCATAAGTATCTGTTTGACCTTTAACACCATATATTTTCTTTTAAAGGTTAAACCTGAGCTCACATTTGTTCAAGGAATAAATAAATTGGAGACCATGCATCTTGTCATAACATATTCCTCATATAAAGCCTAGATGGTTTGAGAATTTAAGCACATGTACTGCTCCATTGCTATATGTACAGAGAGCAAAGTAATTGTCTTGGAGGTTAGCTTGTGGGTGTCTATAAACCTTGGTGAAATTTTTGGTAAGTAATCTTTAAAAGGCTAGGCCGTTCATTCTGGAAGTGAGAGAAATAGTTTCCAAAGTAGTTTAGAGGAAAAGAGAAAAATATTTCTTATCTATCATGTGGGCTATGAGTCCTACCTCTATATTCCCACTTTCTCTTTATTATAAAATCAAATCATAATGGGGATAAATTAATACAGTAAAATGAAAAGAAAATGAGATATTATTAAAATAAAATATGAGCTAATCTAAAAAAAGAATAAAATGGGAAAGTTTAAATATCTAAGTTAGAAAAGTAGACATTAAAAATGAACTTTAAGACCAAGTAAAGATTAAAGTCAAGACATTTGAAATGATAAAATAATAAAATTTCAGATAAAGGATATAGGGCAGATAACAAGATAAAAATTATAAAAGAAAATAGTTACAATAAAGTGAACAAATTAAAACATGATTAAAAATAAAAAAATAAGACAGGACTAAAAGCTAAACATAATTTTAGTTTATAAGTTTAAAACAATAAGCTTAAATGCATTTATTAAATTTGAGATTGACATATACACATTCCCATATTTAAAATTAAATGCCTTTCAGTGAATAAATAAATAAATAAAGCAATAAGAGCAGAAATCAAATAATAAGATACCTTTAAACTTTCACCTTTCACTTATCTTACAAGTCCTTATACTGAATGGGCTTTTAAAAATTATTATTATTAGCAGGTAAAGAACTCTATAATTCCAAGAACTGAAAAGCTACAAGATATAACAAGTAGTAGATAGCCAAGCTTCTATAACCTCCCTGGAAAAATAAAAACTGAAAAAAGAAGCAAAGAAATTTTACCAGATATGTTTTAATTATTTTAAATATGCAAAAATTAAGGATAAGATTGCTTTTCACACTTCTTCAATACTAACTATACAAGTTTAGGAAAGTTTGTTAGATTCTTTTCCTTTGTTGAATGGCACAACTTTGCAGAAACAAAAAAATGCATATCATAAAAATAGTTCTTTTGTTAGCAGTATGACAGATAGTTTGAAGCACCTGATACCAACTTGGCATCTAACTGTGTTCTTAATTCTTGCAAATTTAAGATAATTAATACCTTTGAGGTACTGCATGTGCCTTTTGAAAAGAATGGTTTTTATTTTCACGTTAGAAATTCTAGAAAATAATTGCAGCATGCTCAAAAATTTGGATCTTCTTATTTTCCAGCCATCTAAAGAAATATTTTACTAAATCATATTTTATTCTTACTTTTCTATACTGCAGATGAAGAATTTATTAAGCTCTGGAAATGCTCACTAAGAATGTTATCATGAACACGTGTCAGATTCTAATGTAGGATGGCTCAATTTTTAGAGGTAAGGGATAAACTTAAACAGTTGATATATTTGAGATATATCCATTATTTGCCTCCAAAATAATAATCTATGGTTTTTCTTGGTTGAGACTCCATAGTTCACTGTTTCTCCTAGTTACAGGCATTTATTTCAGCACAACTGATGAATATCTTGTATGTATAAGTAAATATGATTAGACCCATTATTTTATTAAAAAGTGAAAGTCAATATTTCTAGTATGTTGCTAGGAATGTGCATTGAAATAAACTGCTCATGATCAATCTATGGAATTGATTGGAATTTATGGTAATAATGGAAACAGTGAGACCTTATCTTTTGTGGCTCTAAAATCACTACAGATGCTGACTGCAGCCATGAAATTAAAAGACACTTGCTCCTTGGAAGAAAAGCTATGACCAACCTAGACAGCATATTAAAAAGCAGAAACATTCCTTTGCCAACAAAGGTCTGTCTAGTCAAAGCTACGATTTTTCCTGTAGTCATGTATGGATGTGAGAGTTGGACTATAAAGAAAGCTGAATGCTGAAGAATCGATGCTTTTGAACTGTGGTATTGGAGAAGACTCTTGAGGGTCCCTTGGACTGCAAGGAGATCCAACCATTCCATCCTAAAGGAGATCAGTCCTGGGTGTTCATTGGAAGGACTGATGTTGAAGCTGAAACTCCAATACTTTGGCCACCTGATGCAAAGAGCTGACTCATTTGAAAAGACCCTGATGCTGGGAAAGATTGAGGGCAGGAGGAGAAGGGGACGACAGAGGATGAGGTGGTTGGATGGCATCAATGACTCGATGGACATGAGTTTGAGTAAGCTCCGGGAGTTGGTGATGAAAGGGAAGCCAGCGTGCTGCAGTCCATGGGGCTGCAAAGAGTTAGACATGACTGAGTGATGGAACTGAACTGAATTGATCAATCTATAGGTTTTCAGAATCAGAGAAGACCAGTCTGTCAGTAGCAAGGGAAGATAAAACAATTTTGCCCACTATCCAGTTCTATAAATATGAAGTCATTAGCCACTGCCATCTCTGAATGAAAATATACCCTGAAAGGAATTCATGACCAAAAAACTGTCTCTTTAGATGTTTAGAGATATCTCAGGAGCAAAATTTAATGGACCCAGATTCATTATTCTTCCCATATATAGAAAAGGAATAGAATCATTAACTGAGATATCTGATCCTTGTAACTAGCTGTAACTTTTTACCAAGATGTATGCTTAACTGCACAAATTCCTTTGCCAAAATTGTATATGTACTAGCTTGTTCCCTACCACTTTGAAGAAGTCACCTCAGAGCAACTGCTGTTTCCTGGGCTATAATCGTCAGTAAGGTCACTGAACAAAACTTAAATCCGCATTTCTCACTGTCCACAGGAGAAAAGGCAGCCTGTTGTTGTTTTAATCACTTAGTGATGTTTGACTCTTTACAACATCCTGTACTATAGCTTGCCAGGCTCCTCAGCCCATGGGATTTTCCAGGCAAGGATACTGGAGTGGGTTGTCATTTCCTCCTCCAGGATATCTTCCTGACTCAGGAAAGGAACCAGTGTCTCCTGGATTGCAGGTGGATTCTTTACCACTGAGCTACCAGGGAAGCCTAAAAGGCAGTTTAAACTTACACAAAGAAAAGAGGAAACTATTATACTGTTTACTTGCAACACTCTCCAAGTTTTAGAATTCTTTGTATAATGTTTTTGCTTGTGGAAGTTATTTGAGAAATAGAGATTTGTTTTATTTTGGTGATTGGGGTGATGGAGGGCAATTTGAAGAGCATTTACCTTTTGCTGGGATAATTTAAAGTCATCTAACTATCTTGGATGTCTCTGTTTTACCTTTAAGGCAAGCTACACAAAGGTAATGACAGTGACTGTATTTTCTTGAGTCCATATTATGTCAGCTGCCTTGCTAGGTGTTTTGCATGCAATAAATTTGCAGTGCAGTGTATTCTCTCCATTTAACAAATGAAGAAACTGAGAGGAAATTGCTTAAGCAACTTGCCCAAGGCACATAGGAGAATTCAGTTTAGTTCACTTCGACTTAAAGCTCCTGTTATTTTCATTGTTTCATGCCGCATCTCTCAAAATCTCATTTTAAGCAGCTCTTAATTTCATACTGCTGAATAATGAAGAAAGCATGTCTTAGCAAACTGGCTTTAAAAAAAAAAAACAAACATTTTTAAAAGAATGGTATAGGATAATTAAAAGCAAATCCCACTACTCAATCAATCTTTGCTTTTCCTGGCTCAAACAAAATTCTTCAGTAATTTGATCCCAGTCATATAGAAAGCCAAGTACAAGTATCATTTAAACTCCCCAAATGACCTGAAACAAATGTCCAGTTTACCTTCCCCTCACTAGGATTTATTTAGAACCCTGCCAGAAAACTCATCAAATGTTCTATGAGTTTATTTTTAACTTGCATTCATTTGAGAACAAGATTGGAAAAATTGCTATTTTCTGTCTGACACAGATATAGCTATTAAGTCTCTGTTTTCACTTGGCACTTTAAAAATCAGAACTAAAGTGTCTGTAGATATCCACCTCTCAATACAGATAGATTGGGGTGATGATTCCATTTATGGAAACATGAATAAAATATTACCTATTCTTACCCAGATTCATATTTTTGTTGCATTTCAATCTTGATCTTTTATTATAAAGATTATGCTAAAATCTACTTCTTACTCCATCAGTTTTGCAATGGCCTTTGATAGAAAGCAGTTTAATTCTGACCTGAGACATAGCTTCACCGACTCAGTGGACATGAATTTGAGTAAACTCTGGGAGATAGTGGAGGTCAGAGGAGCCTGGTGTGCCACAGTCCATGGGGTCACAGAGTTGGACATGACTGAGTGACTGAACAACAACAACAAATACATAAGAATTAAATTCTTTAGTATCATGAAAAGAAAAATATACCAACAATATGTTAAGATTTTATTGGCTTTATTCAGTGATTCATGAATCAGGCAACATCCAATTCAGAAAATAAAAGGGAACTCCAAAGAGCTCTGCAAATTGAAGGTGTTTTATAGACAGAGACACACAGGAATGAAGAAGCTCTAGTGGGGAAATCTGATTTGATTGGCTAATAACAGGGTTAATTCCCTTATTTGGTGCACAAAGAAATCTTGAAGCCTGGTTGTATCATTTCGGGTGGGCAGACAGGTTCTGTTGGTCAATTTAAGTTACATTTTTGGAGGAGTCAGCATGCTCAAGAAAAGGAAGCTGTTAGGTTTTGGCTTGTCATTCAGTGGGGTGGGGCAGGTTAACATGAGTAACACTCTCTTAGGTCTAGCATAATTATTTAAAACTTAATGACACAAGAGTAGACTTTACATGGATAATAACCCTATACAGTGCATTTGCTCTGTTTCAGTTCTGTTTACCTGAGCTCTAAGAATTTCTTTGTGACATAAATTTCCCAAATCTTACTGAATTTTCCAAATGGCCCAAGTTTTAAGCATCAGAATAAGTTTGATCACCTTCTTGGTAATTATATTTACTTGAATACAATTTGTAGCACTTAGTTATAAAAAAAATCCACCTAATGCACTTTTAATTACTTCATGTAGTACATGGGTGCTCAGTCCAGTCACTCAGTCATATTGGACTCTTTGCAATCCCCTGGACTGTAACCCACCAGGGATTGACCCACATCTCCAGTATATGTCTCCTGCTTTGCTGGCAGATTCTTTACCACTGACCCACCAGGGAAACACATGTGCTGTAGTCATCTTTAATTCAATTAAAATAAATAGTTTAACCATGTTATAAATTTGGTGGAATGGAAAAAGTCACTTAGCACGTGAATGAGCCTAGTCAGCTGCTCAGCACCTCAACTTTCTTTTCAACTTTACATTGGGTGGTCTATACTTTTCACAAAGCTCTGTCTTTGGGAATAAAATGTCTTTCTATAGAAAGCTAGAGTAGTAATAAATTCAGAGTTTCTGTACAATAAAGGAGTCTAAGGAGAAGCAGTCTGTCTTAAAGTTTCTTATTTTGGCAGGGCAAACACATTTCCTATATTCGTGCTAAGTCACTTCAGTGATGTTCGACTCTATGTGACCCTATGGATTGTAGCCAGCTAGGTTCCTAGGTCCATAGGATTCTTCAGGCAAGAATACTGGAGTGAGTTGCCATTTCCTTCTCCAGGAGATCTTCCCAAACCAGCGATCAAAGCTGTGTCTCTTATGTCACCTTCAATGGCAGGTGGGTTCTTTACCACTAGCACCACCTGGGAAGCCCATTGCATATATTAGATTGTATATTACACATTTTTTTGAAATTGATGTTTTAAAATGTTTTTGTTTATGCTTAGCATAATGGTGAGAAGATATCGATTATTATTATGGAAATAAAGACAAGCAAAATGATAATTGATAAAATATATTTATTCATAGTTTCTTCAGCAAGGAAGTCAGTCACCATACCTTAGCTTTGTCAGAGACTCAAAGGCAGATAAGAAGTAGGAAAACTATAGTGGAAAAAAGAGAATGCTTCAGTTATGCATGATTGGAAACTGTTGGTATTCAGAAGCTGGATATGCGCTTTCTAGAAGTGGAGGATCCTACCTGATTGGTTTGTGGTACACATTTGGCTCACTCTCATTGTACGTGAATTGAAAGGAGGCAAAATTAGGGAAGCTGGCAGTCATTGACCAAGTCCTGATCTTTCTGAATTGACTGCTACAGAGGTTGTAGTTCAGAGTTCTATCTTTATATATGCTCTAGTCATTGTCTGTATATTCAATTTCTCATTATCAAATATTAGTATCATACATTTGTTTAATACTTTTTTGAGTTACCCACTAGGTGTCAGGCAGTGTTTTAGGTGCCAGTGGCAAACAGTGAACTACATAGAACAAAGCAAAAACCCCTGCCCTGAGAGATTGCATTTGAGATAGGAAAGAGACAACATTCAAAATCGGTTGCAGACAAGGAAGAGTTGACATTGACAAAAGGAATTGAGGGAAAAAGCATTCCAGGCAGAAGGAACAGTAAGAGACCCTGAGGTTGTGACATGTCTAGTGTATTATATGAATAGCATGGAGTCCGTGTGGCTTGAGTAGTTAATAAAGGAGAAGAGTGGAAGGCAATACAATCAGAGAGGCAAATGGACCAGATCAAATAGGGCAGAGTAACCATTTTAACAAATTTAGCTTCAGCTCAGAGAGAGATGGGAAGCTATTGAAAAGTTTTGAGTAGAAATATGGTAAGAAATATGTTTTAACAGGACCACTCTGTTGTCTAGAAAATAGACTGCAGGGGTCCCAAAAGCCCTAGTTTAGGAGATCAATTAGGAGGCTATTGCAACAATTAAGGGTGGCAAAAGCCATTCTGACTTTTGATTGGAGAATTTAATCCATATATATTTCAAATAATTATTGCTTTGTTAGGATATATTATTTACATTTTAGCAATCAATTCTTAATGTTGTAAAATAATTTTATCACCCAGGTATGCATCCCTAGGTCTTAGAACCTTATTTTGCAAGCTCATGGTAAAATCATCACTTTCCTCATCACTGTCCTCTGAGTTTCTTATAATTTGGCAGCTGAATCTGGAAACTATATCAGACTTAGATTTTTATCACTTTTACAAATGAATAGATAGTGTATGGTAAGAGTATAGGAGATACAACATATCTGGTTGTCTCTTCTTTTGTAATGTTAGCACCCATTGATACTTAATGCCTATATCTGTTCATTTATTGTGGCTTAAAATAGAAATGTTCTAATATTATTTCTTACTCAACTTTCGGATACTTTTATAAAGCGATAACACTCCTCATTTGCTATGTGTTTCACTTTATTTATCACTTTTTAAGCTGATGAATTGCCTCCCTATCATCCTCTAAATGTGACTGATTTTTTTAAAAATATTCATATAACTCATGATTTAAACAAATTTCATGGGGTTCAGTCCTTTGCAGGAATTGTTATCACAAAGTTTGTGTTATCCCCATTTTGGTCAGTGGGAGTCTTTTCAAGTTGATTCCTAAGTCCATCTACCTACTCATACTTGGTAGCTTCCCTACTATCTATCATCACAAGAATTTCCAGCTTGTTTTGTATATTTTTTTTAAACCTTAACCCGGAATAAACCATTTCTCCAAGAAGCCCTTGTTTTAGATAGAGGTAAATGATATTTCAAGACTGCAATCTGGACACTAGACTTGCTCGTTTTTGCTGAGTTGGGATTGTACCTGGATATTTTAGTTAACTAACCTAGAAAATTCTTTAAAAAAAAATTTTTTTTTCTTCTAGTTTCACTGAAATATAATTGACATACAGCTCTGTATAAATTTAGGGGTGCAGTATAATGATTTGACTTACATATGTAATGAAATGATTATCAAAATAAGTTTATTAATAGTAAGCATGTCATCTCATATAGATACGATATTAAAGAAATTTAAAAAATTTTCTCCTCTGATGAGAATTCTTAGGATTTACTCCCTTAACAACTTTCGTATATAATGTATAGCAGTGCTAATTATATTTATCATGTTGTATCAGTTCAGTTCAGTTCAGTCACTCAGTCGTGTTTACATCCCTATTTCTTATTTATCTTATTACTGAAAATTTATACCATTTGACCACCTTCATTCAATGCCCCTCTCCCCAAACCCCACCTCTGATGACCACAAATCTGATCCTTTTTTCTACGAGTTGTTTCTTTTATTTTTGCAGTATGATAGATGTACAACACTGTATTATTTCCTGGTACACAACATAGTGATTTGATAGTTCTTTACTTTTCAAAATGCTTACCATGGTAAGTCTAGTTGCCATCTGTCACCATACAAAGATTTTGCATAATTATTGACTATATTCTTCACATGGTACATTTCATAACCATAACTCATTGATTTTGTAACTGAAAATTCATGCCTCTTAATCTCCTTCACCTATTCTTCTCCTCACCTCCTCACCCCCTTTCCCTTTCAGAACTTGTTTGTTCTCTGTATCTATCAATCTATTTGTGTTTACTTATGTTCATTTGTTTTTTAGGTTCCACATATAAGTGAAACCATACAGAATGTGTCTTTCTCTGTCTGACTTATTTTACTTATCATAATATCCTCTATGTCCATCTGAGTCATCACAAATGGCACCATTACATTCTTTTTTATGATTGAGTAATAGCCTATTGCATACACATACCACATCTTGTTTATCCACTCATGTATTGATGGACACTTCAATTACTTCCATAGCTTGACTATAGTAAATTATACACAGTGAATATTAGGGTGTATATATCTTTTCAGATTTTTGTTTTGTTTGGATATATATCCAATAGTAGAATTGCTAGATCACATGGTATTTATATTTTTAATTTTTTGAAGAATTTCCACACTGTTTTCTATATGGGGGGCACCAATTTACATTCCCATCAACAGTGCACAAGGGTTACCCTCTTCCACACCTTCTCACCAACACTTGTTATTTGTTTTCTTTTTGATAATAGCCATTCTGACAAGTGTGAGGTGATATCTCATTGGGGTTTTGATTTGCATTTATCTGATGATTAGTGATGTTGAGCATCTTTTCATTATGTATATTGCATGTGTGCTAGTCTCTCAGTCATGTCTGACTCTTTGCGACCCCATGGATAGTAACACACCAGGCTCCTCTGTCCATGGGGTTCTTCAGGCAAGAATACTGGAGTGAGTTGCCATTCCCTTCTCCAGGGGATCTTCCCAACCCAGGGATGGAACCCAAGTCTCCTACATTGCAGGAAGATTCTTTACTATCTTAGCCACTATTGGCCATCTGTATATCTTCTTTGGAAAAATGTCTATTCAGGTCCTCTGCCCTTATTTTAATTGGGTTGTTTGTATTTTTGATGTTGAGTTGTATGAGTTCTTTATGTACTTTGAATGTAAACCCCTTGCCAAATATATTGTATGCAAATATCTTCTTCCATTCAGTAGGTCGTCTTTTCATTTTGTTGATAGCTTCCTTACATGTGCAAAAGTATTTTAGTTTGATGTAGTCCCATTTTTAAATTTTTTATCTTGTTTCTGTTGTCTAAGGAAACGTATCCAAAAAAATATTACCAAGACTTTTGACAGAGGATACTATGTCTTATTTCTAGAAATTTTATGGTTTCAGGCCTTACATTTCAGTTTTTAGCTCAATATTGTACATGGTATGAGAAATAGTCCAGCTCAATTCTTTTTTGTTAAATTATTTATTTATTTTACTTTACAACATTGTATTGGTTTTGCCATACATTGACTTGAATCTGCCATGGGTGTACATGTGTTCCCCATCCTGAACCCCTCTCACAACTCCCTCCCCATCCCATCCCTCTGGGTCATCCCAGTGCACCAGCCCCGAACATCCTGTATCATGCATCTAACCTGGACTGGCGATTCGTTTCACATATGACAATTTACATGTTTCAATGCCGTTCTCCCATATCATCCCACCCTCGCCCTCTCCCACAGAGTCCAAAAGACTGTTCAATACATCTGTGTCTCTCTTGCTGTCTTGCATACAGTGTTATCGTTACCATCTTTCTAAATTTCATATACATGCGTTAGTATACTGTATTGGTGTTTTTCTTTCTGGCTTACTTCACTCAGTATAATAGGCTCCAGTTTCATCCACCTCATTAGAACTGATTCAAATGTATTCTTTTTAATGGCTGCAGCTCAATGCTTTAAAATGTAGCTGTTCAGTTCTCCAAACACCATTTATTGAAGAGGCTGATATTTTCCCACTGAATATTCTTTCCTCCTTTGTTATAGGTTAATTGCTCATATAAGTTTAGGCCCATTTCTGGACTTTTTGTTTTGTTCCATTGATCTACAAGTCTGTTTTTGTGCCCATACCATACAGTTTTGATGACTGTAGCTTTCTAGTATAGCTTGAAGTCAGGGAGCATGATACCTTCAGTTTTGCACTTCTGTCTTGAGATTGTTTTGACTATTTGTGGTCTTCTGTGTTTTCATACAAGTTTTAGAACTATTTGTTGTAATTCTAAGTAAAATGTCATTGGTATTTTGATAGAGATTGTATCGAATCCATAGATTGCCTTAAGTTGCAAGGTCATTTTAACAATATTAATTCTTCAAATTCATGAACATAGTACATCTGTCCTTGGTGTCATCTTCAATTTCTTTTATCAGTGTCTTATAGTTTCTGAGTATAGATATTTTACCTCCCTTGTTAGATTTACTAACAGGTATTTTATTCTTTTAGATGTGATTGCAAATGGGATTATTTATTTTTCTTTCTAATCGTTTGTTCTTTTTGTAGAGAATCACCACTTCTGTATATTGGTTTTATATCATGTAACTGTAGTAAATTAATAGGTGATTTCCAGTATTTTATTGGTAGTGTCTTTAGGTTTTTCTATGTATGTCTGCAACTAGTGACAGTTTTACTACTTCCTTTACAGTTTGGATTCATTTTATTTCTTTTTCTTGTCTGGTTATTATGTCTATGACTCCTGATGCTAATACTGTGTTGAACAAAAGTGGTGAGAGTAGCCATTATTATCTTGTTCCTGATATTAGAGAAAAAGCTTTCAGCTTTTCACTGTTGAGTATGTTAGCTGTGAGCTTATCATATATGGCCTCTATTATGTTAAGGTATGTTCCCTCTATACCCACTTTTTTGAGAGCTTGTACCATAAATGGGTGTTGAATTTTGTTAAAATCTTTTTATGCATCTATTGAGATGATCATGTGATTTTTATTCTTCAGTTTGTTAATGTAGGGTATAATGTTGATTGGTTTGTGACTATCAAAATATCCTTACATCCCTGGAGTAAATCCCACTTGTTTATGGTGTATGTTCCTTTTAATGTATTGATGAGTT
Source organism: Muntiacus reevesi (assembly GCF_963930625.1). NCBI lineage: Eukaryota > Metazoa > Chordata > Mammalia > Artiodactyla > Cervidae > Muntiacus > Muntiacus reevesi. The sequence goes on along the minus strand of NC_089271.1, from coordinate 124,841,136 downwards.
CAATGTGTTAGCATTTCATTGAGGATTTCTGCAGCTATATTCTTCAATGATATTGGCCTCTAATTTTCTCTTTTTTTTGTCCTGTCTTTGGTTTTGGTGTTAAAGTCATGCTTGCCTTATACAATGAGTTCATAAGTGTTCTTTCCTCAGCAATTTTTTGGAATAGTTTGAGAAGGATAGGTGTTAATTCCTCTTTAAATGTTTGGTAGAATTTACCTGCAAATCCATCTAGCTCTGGACTTTTGTTTGTTGGTGGTTTTTTGATTATTGATTCAATTTTATTAGTGGTAATTAATCTGTTCATATTTTCTATTTCTTACTGATTCAGTCTTGGGAGGTTGTACATTTCTAGGAATTTGTCCATTTCTTCCAGGTTGTCCATTTTATTGTTGTATAGTATTGTTCATAGTATTCTCTTATGATCCTTTGCATTTCTGTGGTGTTGGTTGTAATTTCTATTTCATTTTATTTATTTGGGTCCTCTATCTTTTTTCTTGATAAATCTGACTAAACATTTATCAATTTTGTTTATCTTTTCAAGGAACCAGTTCTTAGTTTCATTGATCTTTTCTGCTCTTTTTTTTTTTTTTAGTCTCTATATCTGTGCCCCCTCACTGATGGGCAGAGCCAAGTTACTGGGATCTCTGTCTGTGGCACCCTTGGATCCAGGTGTCGGCCTGCTTGGGGGCATACCCAGGTAGTCCCAGGCCTGATGTTTCCCATGATTGGTAAAGCCAGGTTCCAGAGATGGTGCCAACTCACTGGTAGATGGAGCTGTGTCCCCGGGTCTCTGACTGCAGTCCCCTGGGGATCTGGAGTTGGTATCAGCCCACATAAGGGTGGGGCTGGGGAACAAGGGGTTCTGGGACTGATGCTGACCTGTTGGTGAGTTGGGTTGGGTCCTGGACCCTCTGCTGCACTGGGCCAGGTCCTGGGGCAAGTGGGAGCTCAGGTGGTCCTTTAGCAGCCAGTCCACTGGTGGGTGGGGCTGCGTCCTCATCCAGCTAGCTGCTTGGTCTGGGACATCAAATGACTGGTGATGACCATCTGAAGGGCAGGGCTGGGTCTAGCACTAAGCTAGAGGGAGGATTCTAAAATAACACTTGCCAGAGCTAGTGTCCTCCTTGTAAGATAAGCTCCCCTAAATACTGCTTGCATCATCTGTGTCCCCAGGGTGAGTCCCAAATGCCTCCTGCCTCTCTGGGAGACTTGCCAAGATCAGCAGGAGGGTCTGACCCAGGCTTCCTTCAAATTACTGGTTCTGCCCTTAGTCCCCGAGCATATGAGAATTTGTGTGCACACTTTAAGAATGAAGTCTCTGGTTCCCACAGCCCTCTGACTCTCCTGAAAGTAAGCGCCACTGGCCTTGAATGCCAAATCTTCTGGTGACTTGTCTTCTTGGTGCAGATTTCCCAGGCTGGATAGCCTCATGTGGGGATTGAACACTTCGTTTCTTTGGGGGAACCTCTGTAATTGTAATCATCCACCAGTTTGTCAGTCACACAACCCAAGGGTATGAGTCTTGATTTATACTCCATCTCTGCCCTTCCACCTGTCTCATTTGTGGTTCCTTATGTCTGTAGTTGTAGAAAATCTTTGCTGGTAGTCTTGAAGTAATTGTCATTGATACTTGCTCTGTAGTTAATTGTAATTTTGGTGTGCCCATGGGAGGAGGTGAGCTCAGGGTCTTCCTACTCTCCCATCTTGGCCACTCTCAAGATTCTTAAGCATGTATACATCTGTATTGCATGCATGCATGCATGCTAAGTTGCTTCAGTTGTGTCTGACTCTTTGTGGCCCTATGGAATGTAGCCTGCCAGGCTCCTTTGTCCATGGGGATCCTCCAGGCAAGAATACTGGAATGAGTTGCCATGTCCTTCTCCAGGGGATCTTCCCAACCCAGGGATCATACCTGTATCTCTAGCGTCTCCTGTATTGGCAAGTGGGTTCTTTAACACCAGTGCCACCTGGGAAGCCCCATACATCTGTATTAGTGACCATGATAGGAGTACCAATATGAATTCTTAAGGAGAATGTATCTATATCTATATATCATATTATATATATATATATATCCTATTCATGTTCATGTTTATAGAGTTTTAATTAGCTTCCTTTCTGTAAAATTTTTATCTCTTTTCTTCTACACTAAAAACTCTGCTCCTTAAGGACATAGCATTGGGATGGCAAAATTAGAATATGATATAACTACTCACTTTTAAAATCTTATTTCCGTATATATTAATCTCAGAATACCAATATTATTTCCACCTACAATATGATTACTGAAACACTGAAATAATTTTACATGTATTCTATTCTCCACTTATTTTTTAAATGGTTATAAAATAGAGTACATGTAAAATTATTTCAATGTTTCAGTTCTTATTTCAATATTTTCAACAATGATATTATTTCAATGTTTTGAACTCAACATTCAAAAAACTAAGATCATGGCATGTGGTCCCACTACTTCATGGCAAATAGATGGGGAAACAATGGAACCAGTGACAAACTTTATTTATTTAGGCCCCCAAATCACTGCAGATGGTGACTGCAACCATGAAGTTAAAAGATGCTTGCTCCTTGGAAGAAAAGCTATGACCAACCTAGACAGCATATTAAAAAGCACAGACATTTCTTTGCTGATAAGGTCTGTATAGCTGAAGCCATTGTTTTTCCAGTAGTCATGTATGGATGTGAGAATTGGACTATAAAGAAAGCTGAGCGCCAAAGAATTGATGCTTTTGAGCTGTGGTGTTGTAGAAGACTCTTGAGAGTCCCCTTGGACAGCAAGGGGATCCAACCAGTCCATCCTAAAGGGAATCAGTCTTGAATATTCATTGAAAGGACTGATGTTGAAGCTGAAGCTCCAATAGTTTGACCACCTCCTGAGAAGAACTGACTCAATGGAAAATACCCTAAGGCTGGGAAAGATTGAAGGCAGGATAAGGGGATGACAGAGGATGAGATGATTGGATGGCATCACTGATTTGATGGACCTAAGTTTGAACAAGATCTGGGAGTTGGCGATGGATAGGGAAGCCTGGCGTGCTGCAGTCCATGGGGTTGCAAAGAGTTAGACATGACTGAGTGGCTGAACTGAACTGATTGTATCTTTATTGTCAAAACATATAACCATTACAGAATATCCTCTTTCTCTCTTAGTACCTCATTTACCCTTAGTTCTGCAGATAACTAAATATTTAATGCTTAAAACAACCTATTCTTATTTTAAGATCTCTTTAGTCATTTTGCGTGTGAAGCTTGTTTTCTATTATATTCCTTAGGAAGGATTCATGGGCACAATATTAGCTGAGTTCCTATATTTTGATAAAATCTTATGCATTTTATAGCTGAAAGTTAGCTTTGCTGAACATATAACACTTGGCAACATTTTTTTCCTCGAATTTTTAAAACTACTACGAGTTTTGTCTAGCATAAATCATTGCTCTCAAAAAAGTCTGATAATAATTTAATTTTCCTTTCTTTGTAAGCTTTTTTTCTACTTGCCCAAAGGATATTATTTTATCTAATATTGTAAGTTTAATAAAACATATTATGGTGTTTATAGTCCTGTGTCAATATTCTCATGTGCACAGTATGCTCTTTCAAATATTTTTAATTATTTTTAGGAACATTCTATTGAATTAGGTTTTTTAGTTTTTGTTCTGTTTCCTTACTTTAATTTTCTTCATCAAATATAATATCTTTATGTCCGTTCTATTTTTATTTTTTTTACTTTCTTTCAAATCTGTTTCTTTATTTTAATAATTTCCCTTTTTGTCTTTTCTTTATCATAAAAAATTAATAGTTTTATTTCAGAAATTATGTTTTACTTCTTTCATCTTCTTTCTGAATTTTTATAATTCTGATTTTAAATGGATTATTATCTTAAATCTTCTTGCTTATTTTGGAGTAGTATCTTGTTGTTTTGATCTGCTTTTAGGGCACATGTTTCTGGAGCTCTTTTATTGTCTTTGCCAAGTTATCTTGCCCATTCTCTATTATTTTTAAAATAAATTTGAATAGGATTTAATCTTGATAATTTTCTCTTGCTTACTTTTATTTGCAGTAAGTTTTCTTGGTTTTTTTTAAAAAGAGGCAGTATTTAGGAATGTTCTTATACTTAATAGATTTTCTTCTCCTGTTGTTTTCTTATAGTGTTCCAAAATATTGCTGTTTGCTGTCCTGAATTTCCTACCTTTATTTTCTTGTCCCATCTTGAATAGCTTCTCTTTCTCTATTGTCCCTGTCTTGCTCAATTTTTATTCCATTTCCAGAAGTTTCTCCTCAGCATAGGACTTGTTCTAGATGTGAGCTCTAGTAGAGCATATGTGAATGTTTATAGGAGTTAGACTAGTAGAGCATCTTCAGTTCTTCTTACCATGGACTGCTTACATGCATTTGCTATTGGAGAGGGAAAAATCCCTTCTATTTTCAGCTGTTATCAAATTGGTCCTCTGTGCTTTCTAGTGTATATCTCTTAGCTATTTCAGATTCTCCAATCTCAAGTTGATTGGACACCACCCTTACTGCTTTCCTAATATAATTCAGATTTGGTATCAACTAATATTATCACCAGCTTATATTCTGTTGTAAGTGCTGTTCATAGTTATTTAGTTCTGTTATCAGTTTTTCTCTCTCTTTTTATAGGGTATATGAAGAAACATAACTATGTTGTTGCTGTTGCTCCTTCTTGTTAATATTTAGTCACTAAGTCATGTCCAACTGTTTGCAACCCTATAAACTCTATCACACCAGGTTTCCCTGTCCTTCTTAGCATCTGATAAATAAACTTTAATTCCAGTTTTATTTTAATTAAAATAAGGGCTTTACAAATACTTGGGAGGGGGGCCTTTTTTCAAATTAAATGTTACAGTGATCTGCAAAGTAAAAATATATATATATACACACCCCCACACAGTTAAAAACAAAAATATAAATAAAATTTAAAAGCATATATATTAGAATATAATTATTATAACTGATTATAAATACATTAGGTGAGAGTAATTAGGCTGTTCTCATGCCTCAGGATCTAAAAATTTGGCTTTCTCTTTATTTGGGAGGTTAAAAACAGAAAATTCTGATTTACTCATCTAAGAAGATGAAATGATAAGATGATAACAGCCTTTTTTTAAACAACTTGCCTTGCAATCTCAAGTATCAATTTCAACTGATTTGGTTTCTTGTCATAAGCATTTAAATTAGACAAGAAAGAAAAAAACATTTTCAATAAGTACTAAAACCAATACGATGTCAGAGTTGTTTTTTTTTCCCCTTTCTTTTTTGACTATCAAAATTACTGTTGAATCAAATGTGCTGAGCAGATGTTTCTATGCCTTGCCAGACATTTAATTGAGTGTGACTTGGATACACTATAGTCATAGATTGGCCTATACAATTTACTTTCATAATCATGGATTGAGTATTTTAAAGACCAGTTTAGCACTGTAAGCTTAATCAATGGCACACTTACAAATTCTCAAGTATGTTCTAGAAATGTCAGGATCTGTTTTCTTCCCAAATCCACAGAAAAATGTGGTAATTTGAATATGAGTAAACAGGATAAGGGTCTCAACAAGAAGTTAAAATTTAGTGTCTTACATATTAGAGTGTACATTTTCTGTTAAAAGATAAATTCATTAAGATAAAGACAAATAAAACTTAGGTCAAACATTCCTGGAACTTCTAGGCATGGTCCATCACAGTTTTAAAGCTAGTGAATTAGATAGAATATGTACTCGTGGAAATTTTATTTTATGTCTCTGAATTGGAATATGTAAACCAATAAATTATTTTATCTTAAATGCTAACTTTCATCTGAGTATAACCAATATAGTAACAGTAAAGGGGATTTAAATCCAATTGTTATTTTGAAGGTCTTCTACCTCCTAGGTCTACTTTCATAACCTGGTGAAAGTGATTTTATTTGTTAGGATACCCTTTATCTATAATAGAAAATAAAAATGACAGAATCTGTCAACCAAAGCTTGAAAGTTGTTAATTTTGTTTCCTTCTTTTTTCTGTATCAGAGTGATTTTACCCGTCTATGAAGATATCCTTTAAATTGCTTTTGAGGCATTACTTTACTACAGTACACAGTTTAGGTAATCAGTGATGAAACATAGTCTTTTATGGTTATTTTTTCCTTCTTTTTCTCCTTTTGCTATATCATTTTGTTGTGTGTGTGTGTCTAAGAGTACAACCAGCCAGTCTAGCTTTTTTATAGATATAGAATGTGTAATAAATGATCATCCTCAAATTAAATATGTTCTGCTCATTGTCCATCTCCTTCATTTAATAGTAAAGAACGGGCATTTTATTAACATTTGTACTTCATTTTCAATCAATACAATAAAGTATGGTTTTCAAAATACCTTTGAAATAGAATCTCAACAATGTCTATTGAAAAACTATGATTAAAAGGAGATAAGACACTAATTATCTAAATAACTCTAGAAATAAGCTGAATGGGGACAGTAGCAAAGGAAAATAATTAACCTGAAACTAAAATGAAAGATTTCAAATACATTCATACCTGTCACAGTGTTTCATAGGATTTGAGACTTTGGTAAGTCAGTCATACTCTGTTGTAATATGTTGATTCATCCTAGCGTGATATTTGTTCTCATTGAAATGGGTGGGCTTTGTGCTCTATGCTCCCTAGAAGTTGATTCTTTGATCTCTGAACACTAGGACTACAGCTGGAAATTGCTACCAGTCAGGAGTTTGAATAGAAACTAGTTTTTCAGAGATATGAAATCTAGTCTTACCAACTGGACTTTTTCTCTGAAATCTATAGCTATGTTTAATAAGAAATGAGATGTCAGAGAAAGACAAATTTTATATGATTGCATGAGGTCCTGTGTTCTCCACGGCACCTCCAGTTGGAACTTAATTTCTTGAGGCTTCCCTGATGGCTTAGACCTAAAGAATCTGCCTGCAATGCAGGAGACCTGGGTTCGATCCCTGGGTTGGGAAGATTCCCTGGAGAAGGGCATGGCTACCCACTCCAATATTCTTGCCTGGAGAATTCCATGGACAGAGGAGCCTGAGCCTGGTGGACTACAGTCCACGGGGTTGCAAAGAGTCAGATATGACTAAGTGACTAGCACTTTTAGTTTCACTTGTATGTAGAACCTAAAAAAGTCAAACTTATAAAACCAGAGAGTAAGAATGGTGGTTATCAGTGCCTGGGGGTGGAAGAATAGGAAAGATGTTTAAGGATACAAACCTGCAACTAGTAGATAAATAAGTTCTGGAAATCTAATGCACAGCATAGAGAACAATACATATTGTACTACAAACATCAAACTTGCTAAGAGACCATATCTTAATTATTCCCATCACACACACAAAAAAATGACAATTATGGAACATAATAAGAGTGTTAGCCAACACTACAATGGCAATCATATTGCAATATATAAATGTGTAAAATCAACATGTTGTACACTTTATGCTTACATGATGTTGTATGTCAAATACATTTAAATTTAAAAAGTATATAAGCACAGATACATGAGGAATTTCAAAGAAACAGAATGCCTATGCACAGACATGATCTTTCTGAAAATAGAACTATTATCAATAAGGTATTCTGAAGAAATCAGCCAATTTCAAAAATTTTCCACAGTCATGCATATGCATTAAAATCAGTCCTAACATTTTTTATTTTATATTAATTGAGTTGTTGCCTTTTCTTTATGTAGTCAAGAACTTGATTAGTTGACCTGGCCTTCTCCAGTAAGATTTTATAATATCACTTGGCTTCCTTCTAAACATATGAAACATCTTCAGTGACATGGCTTTTATATAGAAAGAAGCCAAGTAGCATTGTATATATGAATAAATCCAAGGCAAACACATACATCTTCCACTGTCAGAACAGAAAACATACAAAAATCAGTTTTCCTGTGACAACCACCTTTCAACAACCTGCAGAAATTTCCAGTTCTATTCCCAGTAGCTATTATGCTATAACTTGTAGCATAATAGTTAACCATATTTTAGTGGTTGATTTTAATGAAGGCTAATCTTTTTCTAGATCACTCATCAGAAGACAATATAGTTTGGTGGTTTTAGAACATGGGCTCCACAGTCAGTTTTGCCATGTTTTCTAGCCCGACTGACACAGACTATGTGATTCTAGGCAACTTGAATAACTTTTCTGTTTCACATGCCTTATCTGTGATAAGGGAATGATTATAGAACTACTGTGAGAATTAGAAGAGTTAATACATGTACATATTATAATAGATGTGTGTTTAACACATAGCTTGACATACTAAGCACTGCATGTAAGTATTAAATCTTAGCATTATTTCACATATATTTTCAATAGAGCACACTTGTTGTAATAATTATTTCATTTTTAAAGAATAATTTAGACTTAAGTATCAAAGTTATCTTGTTTTCTTTCTTTTTTTTTTTTTTTTTGCTTTTTAATTTAAAAAATGATTTAGTTAGTTTTGGTTACACTGGATCTTTGTTGCTACACTCAGACTTTCTTTATTGCGGCTAGTAGGGGCTGCTCTTCACTGTGGTATGCAGGCTTCTCATGGCAGTGGTTTCTCTTGTTGCAGAGCACTGGCTCTAGGTTTGCAGACTTCAGTAGTTGCAGTACATAGGCTCAGAGTTGTGGCTACAGGCTCAGTTGCTCTGAGGCATGTGGAATCTTCCCATATCAGGGATCAAACCCATGTCCCCTGCATTGGCAGGTGGATTCCTATCTACTGTGCCACCAGGGAAGTCCCGCAAAGGTATTTTCAACATAGATATTGGAAGTCTTTAGAGTTTTCAGTTGGAGGTTCTTTCTTGCATTCAGCCAGGTGAAGAATGATCTCTGTTGAGGTCTTTGTTTAAATATCTTCAGAGTCATGACCTTATGAACTGAGGAGGCAGAACCTAGGTTTCATACTTCCCAATATAGGATTCCTTTCTTACATACTACAAGGAAAGTGGGTGTAATCTGAGTTGGCATTAAACTCATCTGGGAAACAATTCTGCAGATTTAATGTATAGCCAGAGTAACAAAAATGGCAGATTTGTCATTTTATTTGCATAATCATCAGAGGTGACCATTCAAGCATAAAAGTAAGTTTTCTGCTGCTACAACAGTTTTGGTTTCTGTTTTTCATCATAAAACTAATTAGGAATAGCAAACGGCTACAGTAGGTTTTTAGGTGGAAGGTGAGAAAGATAAAGTTTGGTTCTTTTCACTATCTATAAATTCTGGAACATTCTCTATTCTATTTTATTGTCAGCTAATTGACAAATATTTTAAACATTATATCTAAACTGAAGTGGTAAGCTCTATTGAAATAGACAGCTTCCTCTTTAATATAATTTCTTCTCTAATTCTCTAGCACTTTCTAAAACCATTCATTATTTTCTTTCACTATACTACCTGCACTACTGCTTCAGTAACATTAAATTTAAAAAAAGAAGAAGAATATATAAGACCATGCCATAAAGCCTCTGTAAAACACAAAGGTCCAACATTGCAAAGGATAGCCTTTACTCTTCTGAAAAGCAGAACATAGAGGAAGCTTTCTGAAATATCCATCCTTTGAGATAAATCAGATCAAATATTCTAATAGACTCTATTACATTTAGAAGTCTGTTTTCAGCAAAGGACTTCTCCTCAATGGACAGCTGTTATTCACATTCTTCCTTTTGGGTTGATGCTTTACTACTCAGGGCAGATCCTAGACAATTCAATATGTTAGATGATTGTTCATCTTTATTCTTATACTTTACTTTCTGAGCCCTATTGACATTTAAAAAAATTCTTTCACTAGAGTGTCATGATTCTGACATGGAAAATAAAAGTCAAAATACCTCAATCAATTAAGCTTTATTATATTATGTATCTTCTCTCATCAGTGCATATGCTATATATAAACGTGGCATATGTTGATAGCAATACCTAACTGAAGATCCGAGATTTTCAAGTGATAGAATTTAGGATCTTATAAGTACAACTAAATATGCCATTATTTTTAGATTAGCAGATAAAGAAGTTGCCATAGACATAATGAACCAGGATTTCAGTCACATTTTGAAGAAAAACACAATACTATCCGGGTATAATATCCTGACCATCACATTGTTTTACAAATAATAGCTGTTTATTACATAGAAGTTGAATGGAATTACAATGCTGAGAGGTGTGGAGTTAAAGAGATGTGAGTTAGGGGGTCAGTCCTAAGATGGCAGAGGAATAGGATGGGGAGGCCACTTTCTCCCCCACAAATTCATCAAAAGATCATTTGAACACTGAGCAAATTCCACAGAGCAACTTCTGAAAGCTGGCAGAGGACACGAGGCACCCAGAAAGGCAACCCATTGTCTTCAAAAGGAGGTAGGACAAAGTATAAAACATAAAAAGAGAGAAAAAGAGTTAAGAATGGAGTCCCATCTCGAGGAGGGAGTAGTAAAAGAGGAGAAGTTTCCAAACACCAGGAAACCCTCTCACCGGCAGGTCTGTGGGGAGTTTTGGAATCTCAGAGGGCAACGTAACCGGGAGGAAAAATAAATAAATAAATAAATAAAACCCACAGATTACATTGCTCACCAAACACCTGGTCGCCTGAGTTGCTCGGACCTGGGAAGGGCACAAAACACAAGCCCAACCGAGTCTGCACCTTTGTGGAGTGCCCGAGAACCTGAACCTGAGCGGCTTAGACCTGGGAACTGCATGTAACCCAGGGCATGCTTTAGAGAGTTCCCCTGCAGAGGAACCTGGAGCCTGAGCAGTGTAGACTGGGAAAGCACACACGCAGTGAGCAGGGGCGGGGGGAGGACCCAGTGTGGCTGAGACACTGGGAGCATTCCCCACACACGCCAGTGGTATTCGTTTGCAGTGTTCCTCCCTCCCCACAGCACAACTGAACAAGTGAGCCCAAAAAGTGACCACCACCGCCCCCTTGTGTCAGGGTGGAAATTAGACCCTGAAGAGACTGGAAAACAGAAGAAGCCAAAATAAACAGAGGGACCACTTTGGAAGTGACAGGCGCAACAGATTAAAACCCTGTAGTTACCACCGACTACATTGGAAGGAGCCTATAGACCTTGAGAAGTATAAGGTGGAACAAGGAACTATCTGAAACTGAACTGACCCCACACTGCCAGCAACAGCTCCAGAGAAATTCCTAGATATATTTTTACATTATCACTTTTTAATTTTTTTAATTTTTTAAAAAAACTTAAGTCCTTTATTACTCCTTTAATTTTCATTTTTATAACCTACTATTACCTTGCAAAAAATACTCTATTTTTAAAGCAAATTTCATATATATTTTTATAATTTTTGTGATTTTGTCTTGTTTTTTTAATATTGTATTTTTGAGAGTCTAACCTCTGCTCTAGATCTTTAATATTTGCTATCTGGTATTTGTTATCAATTATGAACCCTTAAGAATCCAGTTATCAGTACCCATTTTTAATTAGGAGTGTGATTACTGGCTTGATTATCCTCTCCCCCTTTTGACATTCCTTTTTCTCCCCTTGGTCACCTCTATCTCCTCCCTCACCCTTGTCTTCTTTACCCAACTATGTGAATCTCTTTGCGTATTCCAGGCTGTGGAGAACATTTAGGGAGCTGATTACTGCCTAGATCTATCTCTCTCTTTTTGACCCGACCCCCCCTCTTCTCCTCCTGGTCACCTCTATCTCCTTACTCCCTCTTTTCTTCTCTCGGTAACTCCATGAACCTCTCTGGGTGTTCCAGGCTTTACTGGCTAGATTGCGCTCTCCCCTTTTGATTCCCCCTCTTTTCCTCCTGGTCACCTCTACCTCCCTCAGCCACTTCTCTTCTCCATGTAACTCAGCGAACCTTTCTGGGTGTCCTGCACTGTGGAGAATCTTTTCCCCATTAACCCAGATGTTTTATCATCAGTGCTGCATGGATGGAGAAGTCTTGAAGATAGTGTAAGAATAAGACTGAAAACCAGAGGCAAGAGGCTTAAATCCAAAACCTGAGAACACCAGAGAACTCCTGACTCCAGGGAACCTTAATTGATAAGAGCTCATCCAAAAGCCTCCATTCCTACACTGAAACCAAGCTCCACCCAAGATCCAACAAGTTCCAGAGCAAGACATACCACACAAATTATCCAGCAATAAAGGAATATAGCTCTGAACTTTAATATACAGGCTGCTCCAAGCCACACCAAACCCACACCAAACCCATAGACATCTTAAAACTCACTACTGGACACTTCACTGCACTCCAGGGAGAAGAAATCCAGCTCCACCCACCAGAACACCCACAAAAGCTTCCCTAACCAGGAAACCTTGACAACACTCACCCAACCCCACCCAAAGGGAGGAATCTCCACAATAAAAAAGAACCACAAACTGCCAGAATACAGAAAGGAAACCACAAACATAGCAATCTAAACAAGATGAAAAGGCAAATGCTCAGCAGGTAAAGGAACATGATAAATGCCCATGAAACCAAACAAAAGAGGAGGAGATAGGGAGTCTACCTGAAAATGAATTCAGAATAATGATAGTAAGAATGATCCAAAATCTTGAAAACAAAGTGAAATTACAGATAAATATCTTGGAGAAAAGGATTGAGAAGATGCAAGAAATGTTTAACAAGGACGTAGAAGAAATAAAAAAGAGTCAATATATAATGAATAATGAAATAAATGAGATCAAAAGCACTCTGGAAGGAACCAACAGTAGAATAACATGGGCAGAAGATAGGATAAGTGAGGTAGAAGATAGAATGGTGGAAATAAGTGAAGCAGAGAGGAAAAAAGAAAGAAGAATTAAAAGAAATGAGGACAATCTCAGAGACCTCTGGGACAATGTCAAATGTCCCAGTATTCGAATCATAAAAGTCCCAGAAGAAGACAAAAAGAAAGACCGTGAGAAAATACTTGAGGAGATAATAGTTGAAAACTTCCCTAAAATGGGGAAGGAAATAGTCACCCAAGACTGAGAAAAGCAGAGAGTATCAAACAGGATAAACCCAAGGCAAAATATCCCAAGACACATATTAATCAAATTCACAAAATCAAACACAAAGAACAAATATTAAAAGCAGCAAGGGAAAAACAACAAAAAACACACAAGGGGATTCCCATAAGGATAACAACTGATCTTTCAATAGAAAATCTTCAGGCCAGAAGGGAAAGGCAGGGCATACATAAAGTGATGAAAGAGAAAAACCTACAACCCAGATCACTGTACCCAGCAACGATCTCATTCAAATATGAAGGAGAAATCAAAAGCTTTACAGACAAGCAAACGCTCAGATAATTCAGCACCACCAAACCAGCTCTCCAACAAATGCTAAAGGATCTTCTCTAGACAGGAAACATAGAAAGGGTGTATAAACTCGAACCCAAACAACAAAGTAAATGGCAACGGGATCATACTTATCAATAATTACCTTAAATGTAAATGGGTTTAATGCCCAAACCAAAAGACAAAGACTGGCTGAATGGATACAAAAACAAGACCCAGAGACCCACCTCAAAATCAGGGACACATACAGACTGAAAGTGAGGCCTGGAAAAAGACATTTCACAGAAATGGAGACCAAGAGAAAGCAGGAGTAGCAATACTGATATCAGATAAAATAGACTTTAAAATAAAGCTTATGAAAAGAGACAAAGAAGGACAAATAATGATCAAAGGATCAATCAAAGAGGAGGATATAACAATTATAAATATATATACACCCAACATAGGAGCATGGCAATATGTAAGGCAAATGCTAACAAGTATGAAAGGGGAAATTAACAGCAACACAATAATAGTGGGAGACTTTAATACCCCACTCACACCTATGGATATATCAACTAAACAGAAAATTAGCAAGGAAACACAAACTTTAAATGATACAATGGACCAGTTAGACCTAATTGATATCTATAGGACATTTCACCCCAAATCAATGAATTTCACCTTTTTCTCAAGTGCACATGGAACCGTCTCCATGATAGAAAACATCCTGGGCCATAAATCTTGGCTTGGTAAATTCAAAAACATTGAAATCATTCCAAGCAACTTTTCTAATCAAAATGCATTAAGATTAGATGTCAACTACAGGAAAAAAGCTATTAAAAATCCCAACATATGGAGGCTGAACAACACCCTTCTGAATAACCAACAAATCACAGAAGAAATCAAAAGAGAAATCAAAATATACATAGAAATGAATGAAAATGAAAACACAACAACCCAAAACCTATGAGACTCAGTAAAAGCAGTGCTCAAGGGAAGGATCATAGCAATACAGACTTACCTCAAGAAACAAGAAAAACGTCAAATAAATAACCTAACTCTACACCTAAAGCAACTAGAAAAGGAAGAAATGAAGAACCCCATGATTAGTAGAAGGAAAGAAATCTTAAAAACTATGACAGAAATAAATGCAAAAGAAACAAAACAGACCATAGCATAAGTCAACAAAGCCAAAAGCTGGTTCTTTGAGAAAATAAATATAAGAGACAAACTATTAGCCAGACTCATCAAGAAACAAAGGTAGAAGAATCAGATCAACAAAATTAGAAATGGAAATGGAGAAATCATAACAGACAACACAGAAATGCAAAGGATCATAAGAGACTACTATCAGCAACTCTATGCCAATAAAATGGACAGCTTGGAAAAAAATGGATAAATTCTTAGAAAAGTGCAACTTTCCAGAACTGATCCAGGAAGAATTAGAAAATCTTAACAGACCCATCATAAGCACAGAAATTGAAATCGTAATCAGAAATCATCCAGCAAAAAAAAGCCCAGTATGAGATGACTTCACAGCTGAATTCTATGAAAAATTTAGAGAAGAGCTAACATCTATCCTACTCAAACTCTTCCAGAAAATTGCAGAGGAAGGTAAAGTTCCAAACTCATACTATGAGGCCACCATCACCCTAATCCCAAAACCAGACAAAGATGCCACACACAAAAAAAGAAAACTACAGGCCAATATCACTGATGAAAATAGATGCAAAAATCCTTAACAAAATCCTAGCAAACAGAATGCAACAACATACTAAAAAGATCATATATCATGACCAAGTAGGCTTTATCTGAGGGATGCAAGAATTCTTTAACATACACACATCAACTAATGTAATACACCACATTAATAAACTGAAAGATAAAAACCATAAGATTATCTCAATAGATGCAGAGAAAGCCTTTGACAAAATTCAACATCCATTTATGATAAAAACACTCCAGAAAGCAGGAATAGAAGAAACATACCTCAATATAATAAAAGCTATATATGCAAACCCACAGCAAACATGATCCTCAATGATGAAAAATTGAAAGCATTTCCCCTAAAGTTAGGAACAAGACAAGGGTGCCCACTCTCATCACTACTATTCAACATAGTTTTGGAAGTTTGGGCAATCAGAGCAGAAAAAGAAATAAAAGGAATCCAGATTGGAAAAGAAGAAATAAAACTCTCACTGTTTGCAGATGACATGATCCTCTACATAGGAAACCCTAAAGACTCCACCAGAAAATTACAAGAGCTGATCAATGAATATAGTAAAGTTGCAGGATATAAAACTAACACACAGAAATCCCTTGCATTCCTATACACTAACACTGAGAAAACATAAAGAGAAATTAAGGAAACAATCCCATTCACCATTGCAACGAAAAGAATACAATACTTAGGAATATATCTACCTAAAGAAACAGAAGACCTATCTATAGAAAACTATAAAACGCTGATGAAAGAAATCAAAGAGGACACAAATAGATGGAGAAATATACCATGTTCATGGATTGGAAGAATCAGTATAGTGAAAATGAGTATACTACCCAAAGCACTCTATAGATTCAATGCAATCCCTATCAAGCTACCAACAGTATTTTTCACAGAACTAGAACAAATAATCTCACAATTTGCATGGAAATACAAAAAAACCTCAAATAGCCAAAGCAATCTTGAGAAAGAAGAATGGAACTGGAGGAATCAACCCACCTGACTTCGGGCTCTACCACAAAACTACAGTCATCAAGACAGTATGGTCCTGGCACAAAGACAGAAATATAGGTCAATGGAACAAAATAGAAAGCCCAGAGATAAATCCACACACCAATGGACACCTTATCTTCGACGAAGGAGGCAAGAATATACAATGGAGAAAAGATAATCTCTTTAACAAGTGGTGCTGGGAAAACTGGTCAACCACTTGTAAAAGAATGAAACTAGAACACTTTCTAACACCATACACAAAAATAAACTCAAAATGGATTAAAGATATAAATGTAAGACCAAAAACTATAAAACTCCTAGAGGAAAGCATAGGCAAAATACTCTCTGATATAAATCACAGCAGGATCTTCTATGACCCACCTCCCAGAGTAATGGAAATAAAAGTAAAAATAAACAAATGAGACTTAATTAAACTTAAAAGCTTTTGCACAACGAAGGAAATTATAAGTAAGGTGACAAGACAGCCTTCAGAATGGGAGAAAATAATATAAATGAAACAACTGACAAAGAATTAATCTCAAAAATATACAAGCAATTCCTGTAGTCCAATTGCAGAAAAATGAACGACCCAATCAAAAAATGGGCCAAAGAACTAAACAGACATTTCTCCAAAGAAGACATACAGATGTCTAACAAGCACATCAAAAGATGCCCAACATCACTCATTATCAGAGATATGCAAATCAAAACCACAATGAGGTACCATGTCATGCTGGTCAGAATGGCTGCTATCCAAAAGTCTACAAAAAATAAATGCTGGAGAGGGTGTGGTGAAAAGGGAAACCCTCTTACCCTGTTGGTGGGAATGCAAACTAGCACAGCCACTATGGAGAACAGTGTGGAGATTCCTTAAAAAACTGGAAATAGAACTGCCATATGACCCAGCAATCCCACTGCATGGCATACACACCGAGGAAACCACAATTGAAAGAGACACGTGTACCCCAATGTTCATCACAGAACTGTTTATAATAGCCAGGACATGGAAACAACCTAGATGCCCATCAGCAGACGAATGGACTAGAAAGCTGTGGTACATATATGCAATGGAATATTACTCAGCTATTAAAAAGAATACATATGAATCAGTTCTAATGAGGTGGATGAAACTAGAGCCTATTATACAGAGTGAAGTAAGTCAGAAAAAAAAACAAGTATATTATCTTATGTGAAACAGATCGCCAGTCCAGGTTCAATGTATGAGACAGGTTGCTCAGGGCTGTTGCACTGGGATGACCCTGAGGGATGGGATGGGAAGGGAAGGGATGGTGGAGGGGTGTTCAGGATGGGGAACACATGTACACCTATGGCTGATTCATGTCAATGTATGGCAAAAACAACTACAATATTGTAAAATAATTAGCCTCCAATTAAAATAAATAAATAAAGAATTTGACTCATTTGACAAGACCTAAAAATTATTAAAAAAAAAAAAAAGAGAGAGAGAGAGAAGTGTGAGTTAGGAGATTTCATGGTATACACGAAGAGTATTGGTTCATAGATGGGATCCATAACTGCACGGTTGTCCCTAGAGGAAAATTATGAAAGTGAAAGTCACTCAGTCATGTCCACCTCTTTGCGTCCCCATGGACTGTAGCCTGCCAGGTTCCTCTGTCCGTGGAATTCTCCAGGCAGGAATATTGGAGTGGGTAGGTGTTCCCTTCTCCAGGGGATCTTCCCAACCCGGGGATCAAACCCAGGTGTCCAGCATCTGGAAGGTTATCCCTAGTGGAAAATTATAGGGCCTGGATAGTGAACTTAATCATTTCCATTTATATCAAAAACTTAAGACAAAGAACATAGAGAAGCTTATCAAATTTTTAGGTTGCATAGCTTGACTGAATATTAATATATATAAAACCAATAAAAAATCTGACAGGCTGAAATGATAAATCAAAACTGCAGTGATGGATTCTACTATTTAGTAAAACTTTACTCCAAAGTTTAGGAGAAGGATAGAATTCCTTAAGAGTTGCTTAAGTAAAACAGATATTTTTGTTGACTCAGAGTGAATGTGGGAGATGTATTGCTAACACGAAAATTATTAAATAGTCTGCATTCACCTAGATGTACAGTCCACAATAAAGGAGTTTATTTTCTTCCACTGATTATACCACATTGTGAATGTTGGGTTCATTTGTGGGAGAAATGCATTTTAAGAGTGACATGGTCTTTTCAGCAGACAGGGGATGAGGAAATAAAAGGTCTGCCAACTATATGGGAGGGGTGGTAGAGGAAATCTGGGAATTTTTGAGCAGAGAAAGGAGGTGTATGGGAAGCATGATAACTAAGTCCACATATGTGAAGAGCTCTTAAGCCTTTAAATACAGATGTTTTTCATTTGTATTTTCATTGTTTCATTCAACAAATATATGCTGCTGCTGCTCAGTCACTCAGTTGTGTCTGATTCTTTGTGACCACATGGAGTGTAGCCACGAGACTCCTCTGTCCATGGGATTCTCTAGGCAAGAAAACTGGAGTGGGTTGCCATTTCCTTCTCCACAGAAACTACAGAGAAATGAAATATTGGTAAAAAGTTAATCACTAAACTGAATGATAGGTGCATCACAGTTTTAAGATTCTCTCTCCACTTTTTTGTTTGCAGTTTCAGTAATAAATTTTTTTAATGATAAAATTTAAAAAAAAACAATTCATAAAACTGTGAAGATTAAAGCTGAGAAAATCATTGAGCAGATAAAAATGTAGAAAATAAGAGTATAAAAATTAAAGAATCAATCTAACTCATCAGGCAAGTAATACAGGAGTTTTGGAAAGAGAGAAAAGAAAATGTCAGGAAGAGAATTAAAGAAGTTAATAAAATTTCCCAGAACTAAAGTACTAGAGTTTCCAGACAGAAAGAAGCTTCTACAGTAAACATGTGTGCATTCGTGCGTGCTAAGTCACTTCAGTCCTGTCCGACTCTGTGCAACCCTATGGACTGCCACCTGCCAGGCTCCTCTGTCCTCAGGATTCTCCAGGCAAGAATACTGGAGTGGGTTGCAGTGTCTTCCTCCAAGGAATTCTTCCTGAGATAAGTATAATACCTGATAAAAGATTTAAAATTAAACCAAGAATAATTTATTTGAACATGTAGAAAATAGTATTCAAGGGGGTTTTACAATTCTACAATATTAGAAAATTTAGAATCATAAATGAAGAGTGCCAAAGGAAACCAAGCAAAATGGAAAAGCAAGACATTAAGTCCAGGAAAAATAATAGATTTTCTAAGAAAGGAAATGTAATCATACTACACACTGGGGACCCAGTCAACATAATACTTACATATAGAGCCATCCCTCAGTATCCATGCAGGGGGACTGGTTTCAGGACTCCCATGAATTCCAAAATCTGAGAATGCTCAAGTCCGTTATATAAAATGATGTAGTATTTGCATTAACCCACACACATCCTCCCATATACTTTAAATCATCTCTAGATTACTTAAAATGCCTAATACAATGTAAACCATTGCCAGCACATGGTAAACTCAAGTTTTGCTTTTTATAACTTTCTGGAATTGTTTTTTTTTTTTCCTGAATATTTTCAATCTTTGGTTGGATGAATCTACTGATGTGGAGCCCATGGATGCAGAGGGTCAGTTGTATTAAAAATAAGGAAAACATACACATCAAATGAAAAACTAGATATTCCTATAACCATATTAGGAAAAAGGAAGGTGAAATGTGGTAAAGGACAGTGGTATAAGATGACTAAACTGTTAGGTTCCATAATAGCAATTCAAAAGAAAATATTAAAATTTAACAATCATTTATAGTATTAGCACACCATTTAGAAATCTAGAGGAAAAAACTATATAAGAAAACAAGACTGAAGTAAGAAAATGTGGAAGAGATAGGTAAAGCAGGATACTGCTATTTAACAGTATCATATTTAACTGTTATGATAACTGCTATTTGACTGCTATCATAAATCTAGGGACATTTTTAAACTGTGTACATAATTATTCACAAAAGACAAAATATCCCAACTCAAATATCCATTAACAGACTAATGGACAAAAGAAAATGTGGTATATACATACAACAGAATATTCATCCTTAAAAAAGAAGGAAATCCCACCATTTGTGACAGTGTGGATGACACTGCACTAAGTGACGTCAGTCAGTTACAGAAGGACAAATACTGCAGGATTCCACTATATGAGGTATCTAAAATAGTCAAACTCCCAGAAGCAGAGAATAGAATGGTAGTTTCCAGGGAATTGGGGGGAGGGGAAATAGGGAAGCTGATGTTCAATGTATATAAAGTTACCCCTCCCAAAAAAACCCCACAACTATATATACATATTACTTTGATAAAAGTGAAAAAATTAACTTTAGAAAATGGTGCTTTGCTGAGTGCTACCTGGGAGAAAAAGACTGCCTAATGGAAGCAGTGATGAAAGAACAGAATGGTGAGAGGTTTTACATTTTCATCCTTAGTTCTCCCCTATTTATGCTTTGGGATAATGACCACCTGTCCTTTTCTCCAAATAAATCTGCAGTTTAATCTCACTTTGCAAGTGTCTTCACTGTAAAGTCAGGACAGTGCAAAAGCCTTGCTACTGTAAGGCATTGACAAAAATACATACAAGGTGATTCCCTTACCCTCAGCATTCACTCTTCCAAGCCTTTCTCCCTTTCCTCCTCCAGATCCTCGGGAAAGATAGACTATAATCTAAGGCCTCCTTCCACTTTTTCCTGTGAGTTTCAAAATAAAACCCTTCCCAGTGTTGTTGTATAGCAGCAAACAGGAATGACTAACACTAATTTTATGGTGCCTAGGGCTCATTCTTTCTCTGGAAATGTGCACAGACTTGGACCTGGACTTTCATTATTTCCATTCCCCAAAATAGTTTTAATAGCTGAGAACCAACAAACACAGTAGCTATAAACCTCAGAAAAAAAGCTGCTCATGAAACAAAACAATCACCTGAAAAGTATATACAGCTATAATAAGAGACAGATAGAACCAGACAACAATAGTATTTCAATCTTTTATTTCCTTAAAAATATTATCATGCTCCACACTGAGAATCTCCCAACCTCCACACGGTTTCCTTCCCAGATGCCCTGAGGAAGGGGAGGGGCTTAGGGAGCCCTACTTTCTTGAGTACCATCAATAAAGTACTCTATACTCCGCCCCTAGAGGACTGACGTGCTGCAGTTCATGGGGTCGCAAAGAGTCGGACACGACTGAATGACTGAACTGAACTGACTGATACCCACACTCCACCCCCTCCGCCAAAAGATTGTCATGCTTATTTAGCCGAGACCTGTTGTAAGTTCCATAGATATAGAAGGGAACAAATCAATGTTCCTATCTCATGGAACTTACTCTCTAATTTATTTCATCTTGTATGCTTGTGCCATTCTATGCATTGCACTGAGGCAATTCCATCCACTCTCATGGCTTTGTTTGGTCGATTTCCTATCAGTAATTGATACGTTTAATACCCTATGCAACTCCCCTTTAGGCAATGAAGTGGAGTGTTAGTCTATCAGTTGTGTCTGATTCTTTGCAACCCCATGGAATGTGGCCCACCAATCTCCTCTGTCCATGGAATTCTCCAGGCAGGAATACAGGAGTGGGTTGCCATGCCCTTCTCCAGGGGATCTCCCTGACCTAGGGATTGAACCCAAGTCACCCACATTACAGGCAGATTCTTTACCATCTGAACCACCAGGGAAGCCCACCTTCAGGCAGAGCTATTCCCTAAAACCAAACTCAAACTTATTCATTTAAGAATCATTTATCTTCATCAGGCACTCTTTTGGGCTTGGGAGATACAGCAGAAAAGGATACAGATGTGTTACCCTTGTTCTCATGGATTCTACCACTTACTGGGAGGGATGAATATTAAATAATGGTTCAGATAAAGATAAATAAAGTATTAGGAGTTCTAGGAGTGAAAATTACAGAATACTTTGGTAGCAAATAAATGAGAAAGGGGACTTAACATCTTTGAGCAATAATTTTGGGTAAGACTTAAAAGATAGCAAAGAATTAACCAAACTAAGAGATTAAGAATTAATGTGCAGAGGACATCCCTGGTGGTCTAGTGGTTAAGACTCTATGCTTCAGAGCAAGGGACATGCATTCAATCCCTGGTCAGGGAACTGAGATCCCACATGCCATGGAGTGGCTAAATAATAATAATAATAATAATGTTCAGGGTGAGGAAAGGATATGTGAAAACACTGAGATACTATTGATATCTCCCTATAGGCTCTCTCCTTAAAAATGACTCTCAATCAAATTTTCACATGTCTAAAACTGAAATCATTGTTGTTTCCCCAAATTGTACCTTCCCTTATAGTCATCCTTTAAAATTCTCTCCTTTTCTCATTCTACATACTGTCCATCCGTTCCTTCTGTTCTTCCTTTTATGTATCTAAGTTCTATCACCTTTTCACCATCTCCAAGGCAGCAATCTCAATTTCACAATATTCAACAATATTCTTAAAACCCTCTTACAACTGATTTTCCTACAAAGTTTTCACTCACCTTTCCTTTCCCCTTACAGCTGACAGAAAAAAGTGTTCAAAAATATTAAATTCTTCACTAGCTATGTATTACCTATAGAGTAAAATAGGAACCCCTATAGACAGTACCTAAGGCCTTTCCTGATCTGCCCCCTGCCTACTTCTCCAGCTTCATCTCTTATCATGCTTCCTTTTATACCCTTAAATACAGTCAAGTGAAAATACTTACAGGTTCCTATTGTGACATACTTCATTTTCTTTAAGCCTTCCAGAATCCCATTTTTTTTCTCCTCTGTATTTTTCTATTGCCTTGAATAATACTGGGTCCTCAGTAAATGTTGGAAGGGAGGGATACAGGAATAGAAAAAGAATAGAGTGAAGGAAGGAAAGAAAAAAGAAAAGAGGGAAATTTGAGGTGTTTTAGAGAGAATGTTGAATGATAGATTCATAATAGGCTATCAATGGAGAAATAATGATATTTAGGATAACATATGTTGGCATTCTTATCTGGCTGTATAGGAAAATAATGTCTCTTTTGGCACTGTAGAGATTCATTGCAGAGATTCCTGGTTTGGTTCAGTGTTTCATTCTTTATATTCTACTGATTCTTTGTATTTGCATAGTGTTTTCTTGAGAGGAAGGCAAACAACAATAATAATTTTAGTTCTTGTCACAACTACACTCTAAATTAGGAAGGCCAATTTTGCATTGTCAAGGTTTCAAAAATAGAGAAATTGAGAAATAATACATTATTTTTCCCAGGGTCATATACCTATATAGCATCAGTGGTAGCACACACAAAAAGATCTATTTATTAAAGTCTTGAATTTTTTCAGCAAATCAGTGTACCACCATGGTTCTCTTCTTTTAAAAATCAATTGCAATTTTTTCAATTATTGAGGAAGTTTTTTCTAGTACAGTAAATATTTTCACCTGATTTCAAGAAGAATCAAGCAATTACATGGAGGGCTGAAGTCTGAAAATTCAGGGCTAAGGAAATCACATCTTCTCTTAGTGACAGATATTTTAGCTTTAGAAAGGGTGAGATACTGGAGAAGAGAGAGATGAAGAAATCTTTTCCTTTTAGTAAGCATTTCTGTGATCTCCTAATATACAACTTAGCAAATAGCTATTTCCATGAAGTTACAATTATCCTTTATGACCTTTTGAGGTTATATATTATAGTTGTACATAGCTGGGTTTAGTTTCAATTCAGGGAGTTCAATAAAGATGGGAGCCCATTATTTCTGTACCAGTTAAGAGGAGATTTATTTTCCAAAATGAAGACCTACCATGCATATTTTACAGAACATAAAGAAGATGTCTATCTGTGGAAGTTCTTTCCTAATCAACAAGGTCCAGATACATTTTTTACACCTTTTGAAAAAGCAAATGACCCACAGAAACATTCCTTAAGCAAGAGCATTCCAGTTCATTCAACTGAAAATTTCTCTACTTTCTGTTCACAGTAATTCTGGAATAATGGGAAGCTGCTTATCAGGCATCTTTTCACCTTCATGCTATACCATTGATTCCAAATGCTAATGTCTTTACTCCAGTCAGGATTCAAATTTTCCCAGAGTGGTTTCATTTTTCTCTCTTCCCATGGAAATATCATTGCCAGGACTTTTGTAATTCTACATAAAATTCCAAGTGAAACCACGGGAGGTGCTCACAGGTGATCAAAGTGAAAGACTACTGTTATTTCCTAGGAGGTACCTGCCCTAATTTCTAGGAAAATGTAAAATTGACTTTTAATCAATGGGTCAGCAGAAGACCTTTGGTATACTTAGTGCCTCAAGAAAAATTAGATTTAAATTGTCTTGAAGATAACCCCACTGGAAACAATGAGAACAACAAAATAATGCAAAACAAAATAACAACAAAATAGTAGAAATCCTGTTATCAGGCTCCAGAGCTGTATTTTTAAAATATTTCTCATTTATATTGCACCTATCAGGCTAATGCTTCCCTAGGTGCCTTACAATATAAAAACACAATCTAAGACCAACAGCAAAGGAAAAATCCTCAGAACTATGATTATATTATCCCTTTCGGAAGTCTCAGACTTTCTCCTAACTCTCCACAGAAAAACAATGGAAAAAACATTTCTCCCCTCAAAACACAAACATATTTTGCAACAAGCTTTGAATATTAGAATTGATGGCAGTAAAGGAGTCATTTAAAATTTCCAGTTTCTCTCCAACGTAGGGAGTAAGACTTTGAACCTAGTAAAGCTAAGTTAATATTTAGCCATCCCATTCTTTGAATTGTGGGAGGAAAAATTATTGTTTTTACATATAGTTAATAGTTTTTCATAAACAAATAGAACTTCATTGAATTCTGACTTTGTGTTAGACCTCAGGGCTCAAAGATGAATAAGATATCTACCCTAAAGATATATAAGGCAGAAAATACAATTTACAAAAGAGTATAAATGCTGTGAACAGTCGAATTATTGGAAAAGACCCTGATGATTGGAAAGATTGAGGGCAAAAGGAGAAGAGGGCAGCAGAGGATACAATGGTTGGATAGCATCACTGACTGATTGGACACGAATTTGAGCAAAGTCTGGGAGAAAGTGAAGGACAGGGGAGCCTGGTGTACTGCAGTCCATGGGGTTGCAAAGAGTTGGACACAACTTAGCAACTGAACAATGACAACAATTGTTTCTGAATAGGAAATGGAGACAAAACTTAGGGAAGCTGGCAGTTATTAATCAAGTACTGACCATTCTGGGATGATTGTTGCAGAGGCTGTGGATTAGTATTCTGCTGCCGTGTATCATCTGGCCATTCTCTGTCTGTGTATTTAAACTCTCACAAGTGAGGACCCTGGAGGGCTGAATATAGGTAGTAGTGAAAAGATAAACCTGAAAACTTTTCACCCACACCAACACATTTATTTGTGGAACTCCAAGGATTCCCCAAACTCTCAGTTTCAGCCTGTTTCCAGATCTTTATGCAAGTGTATTTGTCAACATAGGGGTGTGCAACATATTGTATTTAATTTGAAATTGTAATATCTTGATTTACATATTTTAAATATCTAGGTATATGTTTTATGGGCTTCCACCTTTACTTTTCCTCTAGTCCTCCAGACACACTTGATGACTCTGTTCCATGGGCTCCCTCATTAGGTTTCTTACTTATATGAATTCTGGCACTTGAGGTAGTCTGCAAAGGTAATGTGAAAGGTAGTGCTGAAGGTGTTGAGGTATAACATTAAGCATGAATAATAAGGCATAGTTGCTGATAGCTAAGAAGCCACAACTATAAACTACTCATCACAGATCTGACCAAGCTTGACACCATTATTATTCAATACATCATTCCACCAGCCTGGATATATTCAATTTTTATTAGGTAGTGTAAGATATATCATATCACTTTCTTTTCTGAAAAATACCCACTCAGTTTTCTATACCTGTACAGAGGAACAAAATTTGCCACACCAAAATATTTCTTTGGCATATGGATTATTTTGAGCTAAAAACAATCAAGGCCCTGAATGCTCAGGAAGAAACTTTGACCTTCCCCCTAACTGCCTGAAAGAATGTAGACAGAGAACCTCTTCCAGAAAGAGAGCTATCACCATAAGTAACTCTACTATGAACTAGGTGTGGTAGGCAAGCAGGAGCCTAGCAAAGTCTGTTTGTTAAAATCCCCCTGTGTCCCGTTGTCTCTGAATGGCCCAGCAAACATTTGTTTGAATAAAAATAACATCTTAGGCAAAGTTCATTTAACCTTGTGACATGACACCAAAGAAAATTTTGTATAAAAATTATTTGTCTATGATCATTAATAGATCAATCTCAAGATTATAGGAATGCTAAAATCCCTACTTCTTGACACTTATCTATCATCTATAGATATGTGTTAAAAGCTCAATGAAAATATTATAGACTGTTTAAAATGCTTAATACCTAAAAACAGTAGTTGCATTGATTTTAATTTCTTCCTCCACCCTTTATATTCCTTCAAAAATAACCCCATGAAGACACACTTCTAATCACATCCTTCTCCTGAACATGCTCACAGTTTTCCAACTCTGTCTTTTCTCCAGATAAGCCATTTGCTTGGGACACCACTCTTGAAATCCCTTCCTGTATTTCAAGTCTCAGCACAAATGTCAACTCCTTTCTAAAGCTCTCCCTGATTTGACAAACCAGAATTAATCAAATCCATTTCCCTGGAGTCACTGTGCTAACATAATCACTGCCTAAAATATAATAAGGTACCCACTAAAAGATTGCTATACCAATAACCCAAACCATTTCCTCTGTAGTTGAAAGCTTTTATGCTCCATCTAGGGAACAATGAAAAATATTAGAGACAGAGATCTTGTCGCCTTTATAAAGCTTTTGTTTACTTTTTAAGTTTTGTACCCATAATCAAGCCAACCTCTGATTTGTGAGCTATGCAATTATGTTACCTATTTGTATGTCATTGTCTTCTTTGGAAGAGAAAGCCTCCTAAGTAGGAATTACTGCCTTGACCCTCACCATACATGTACTGTTGTTAACTTGTGTGATCATCGTGTCATATTTATGTCAGTTCTCTTTTCTGACCTTGATGATCTTTGTCCCCAAGCATAGCTAGGTAATTTGTGGTTGGTATCCACTGCTTTGAACAAATTGGGAGGCTGAATTGATTGCTTTGTTATAAATGTATCTAGCTTGCAATTTAAAGGTATTAAAACTTTAGTGCAAAACTTAGGTCCTATGATAACCTAAGCCTGTGTCTTCTAAAGCCTAGTTCTGTTACCTGACTCTCCATAGCTCACTCCATGTGTTATGAGAATTTGTTTTAAGGAAAACATAAAATCAATGTATTTTTAGCTTATTGTTCAGACATGTGTACACTCCAAATCAAGTTATGTGTGTTAATGCCCTGTCAGTGATGTGAAAAACAGAGATATAAGTAGAAAAACTGAGAGACTACACATAACTTTAGAGAAAGTTTGAAATTATTATGGATTCACCTAAAAAAGCTTCTGCCTCTAAGGCCTTTTTCCAAAAGTTCCACATTTTTCATTTCTGGAATAGTAAGCTACATAAGCAAGAAACTTCCAATTTAGTTTTTTTGTTCGTTTGTTTAAATATAAAAAATTGTAGAAATGAGGTTAGTGTACATGGGCTACCCTTGTGGCTCAGCTGGTAAAGAATCAGCCTGCAATGCGAGAGACCTGGGTTCAACCCCTGGGTTAGGAAGATACCCTGGAGAAGGTAAAGGCTACCCACTCCAATATTCTGGCCTGGAGAATTCCCTGGACTGTCCATGGGGTCGCAAAGAGTCGGACACAACTGGACAACTTTCACTTTCAGTTCAGTGTACATAATAAGCAGAAAATTGTCTACTAGGAAGAGTAGAAGTGATTTTTCCTGTTAGGAAACATAGAAAATAAACCTGAAGGAAAGGAGAATGCAGATAATAGGAAAATCCCAGATTTAAGATATTGTCTGCCTTTTTTCTTCAAATATTTTTTTCTGCATTAACTTTCTTCTTACCTACTTTAGAAACAAGTATCTGATGTTTTATTATTACTTCACAGTCCCTGAGTCTGTTTATTTATCCTTTAACCCATTATCTCTTTGTTTTTCAGATTTCTACTGACCTGTCTTCAAGTCCCCTGACTTTAGTCTTTCATCTTCATTCTGCTATACAGCCCATATCGTGAAATTTTTTACTCTTGATATTGTATTTGTCAATTCCAATATTTACCTTCAGTTCTCTTTTTAAAAATAATTTCTACATGTTTGCTGAAAATTTTTTCTAATTATTTTAAGAGCATCACATCAATCTCCTGAAAGATGACTAGAGTAGCTATTTTAAAGTTTTTGGTCATTCTCAAAATTCCCCAGTGGTCCAATGGTTAGGACTCAGTGCTTTGACTGCTGGGGTCCAAGTTAGATCCCTTGTCAGGGAAACTAATATACTTCAAGAAGCATGGCACAGCCAAAAATTAAATAAAGTCTTTGGCAATTCCAATATCTTAGTTATCTTGGGGTTGGCATCCATATTTTACCTTGGGAATTGGTTATATTTTCCTGGTTCTTTGTATATTGAATAATTTTAGATTGCATCTTGAACATCTTAAAAATTATGTTGTGAGAATCTAGGCTATATTAAAATGTTTTGTATGATGTTGGTTTTTTGCTTGTTTTAGGAAAGAGTCTATCCAGTTAGGTTGAAATTAATGCTCTGTCTGTCTTGACTTCAGTGGATATAGCTATAATGTCAGTTCAGAGTACAAGTATTTGTCCTACTCTTTGGCAAGCTTTTCACATGCGTCTCAAAGATTCAACTGGCACTGAACCTGCAAACCCTTGTCTCCTGCCTTGGCAAGTGGATTCTTTACCACTGTGCCACCTGAGCTATAAATGATATACAGTAGAATTTATGTTCTAGCAAAAAAAATTTTTAATAAGTTTATTCATTTTAATTGGAGGCTAATTACTTTACATATTGTAGTGGTTTTGCCATACACTGCCATGAATCAGCCACGGGTGTACATGTGTTCCCCATCCTGAATCCCCCTCCCACCTACCTCTCCATCCCATCCCTCTGGGTCATCCCAGTGTCCCAGCCCCGAGCACCCTGTTCCATGCATCAAACCTGGACTGGATATCCATTTCACATATGCTAATATA
This sequence comes from Muntiacus reevesi, assembly GCF_963930625.1. Classification (NCBI taxonomy): domain Eukaryota; kingdom Metazoa; phylum Chordata; class Mammalia; order Artiodactyla; family Cervidae; genus Muntiacus; species Muntiacus reevesi. Next base: position 124,812,008 of record NC_089271.1, on the reverse strand, counting down.
TATGTTTCAATGCTATTCCCCAAATCATCCCACCCTCGCCCACTCTCACAGAGTCCAAAATACTGTTCTATATATCTGTGTCTCTTTTGCTGTCTCGCATATAGGGTTATCATTACTATCTTTCTAAATTCCATGTATATGCATTAGTATACTGTATTGATGTTTTTCTTTCTGGCTTACTTCATTCTGTATAATAGGCTTCAGTTTCATCCACCTCATTAGAACTGATTCGAATGTATTTATTTAATGGCTGAGTAATACTCCATTGTGTATATGTACCACAGTTTTCTTATCCATTCATATGCTGATGGACATCTAGGTTGCTTCCATGTCCTAGCTATTATAAACAGTGTGGCAATGAACATTGGGATTCATGTCTCTCTTTCAATTCTGGTTCCCTCAGTGTGTACACCGAGCAGTGGGATTGCTGGGTCATATGGCAGTTCTATTTCCAGTTTTTTAAGGAATCTCCACACTGTTCTCCATAGTGGCTGTGCTAGTTTTCATTCCCACCAACAGTGTAAGAGGGTTCCCTTTTCTCCACACCCTCTCCAGCATTTATATTTGTAGACTTTTGGATAGCAGCCATTCCGATTAGTGTGAAATGGTACCTCATTGTGGTTTTGATTTACATTTCTCTGATAATGAGTGATGTTGAGCATCTTTTCAAGTGTTTGTTAGACATCTGTATGTCTTCTTTGGAGAAATATCTGTTTAGTTCTTTGGCCCACCTTTTGATTGGGTCGTTTATTTTTCTGGAATTAAGCTGCAGGGGTTGCTTGTAATTTTTGAGATTAATTCTTTGTCAGTTTCTTCGTTTATATTATTTTCTCCCATTCTGAAGCCTGTCTTGTCACCTTACTTACAGTTTCCTTCGTTGTACAAAAGCTTTTAAGTTTAATTAGGTCCCATTTGTTTATTTTGCTTTTATTTCCATTACCCTAGGAAGTGGGTCATAGAAGATCCTGCTGTGATTTATGTCGGAGAGGGTTTTGCCTATGTTTACCTCTAGGAGTTTTATGGTTTCTGGTCTTATGTTTAGACCTTTAATCCATTTTGAGTTTATTTTTGTGTATGGTGTTAGAAAGTGTTCTAGTTTCATTCTTTTACAAGTGGTTGACCAGTTTTCCCAGCACCACTTGTTAAAGAGATTATCTTTTCTCCATTGTATATTCTTACCTCCTTTGTCAAAGATAAGGTGTCCATTGGTGTGTGGATTTATCTCTGGGCTTTCTATTTTGTTCCATTGACCTATATTTCTGTCTTTGTGCCAGGACCATACTGTCTTGATGACTGTAGCTTTGTAGTTGAGCCTGAAGTCAGGTAGGTTGATTCCTCCAGTTCCATTCTTCTTTCTCAAGATTGCTTTGACTATTCCAGGTTTTTTGTATTTTCATGCAAATTGTGAGATTATTTGTTCTAGTTCTGTGAAAAATACTGTTGGTAGCTTGATAGGGATTGCATTGAATCTATAGAGTGCTTTGGGTAGTATACTCATTTTCACTATACTGATTCTTCCAATCCATGAACATGGTATATTTCTCCATCTATTTGTGTCCTCTTTGATTTCTTTTATCAGTGTTTTATAGTTTTCTATAGATAGGTCTTCTGTTTCTTTAGGTAGATATATTCCTAAGTATTGTATTCTTTTCGTTGCAATGGTGAATGGGATTGCTTCCTTAATTTCTCTTTATGTTTTCTCAGTGTTAGTGTATAGGAATGCAAGGGATTTCTGTGTGTTAGTTTTATATCCTGCAACTTTACTATATTCATTGATTACCTCGTAATTTCCGGTGGAGTCTTTGGGATTTTCTATGTAGAGGATCATGTCATCTGCAAACAGTGAGAGTTTTATTTCTTCTTTTCCAATCTGGATTCCTTTTATTTCTTTTTCTGCTCTGATTGCCAAAACTTCCAAAACTATGTTGAATAGTAGTGGTGAGAGTGGGCATCCTTGTCTTGTTCCTAACTTTAGGGGGAATGCTTTCAATTTTTCACCATTGAGGGTAATGTTTGCTGTGGTTTTGTCATATGTAGCTTTTATTATATTGAAGTATGTTCCTCCTGCTTTCTGGAGTGTTTTTATCACAAATGGATGTTGAATTTTGTCAAAGGCTTTCTCTGCATCTATTGAGATAATCATATGGTTTTTATCTTTCAATTTGTTACTGTGGTGTATTATGTTGATTGATTTGCAGATATTGAAGACTCCTTGCATCTCTGGGATATGACCCACTTGCTCATGATGTATGATCTTTTTAATATGTTGTTGAATTCTGTTTGCTAGGATTTTGTTAAGGGTTTCTGCATCTATGTTCATCAGTGGTATTGGCCTATAGTTTTCTTTTTTTGTGGCATTTTTGTCTGGTTTTGGGATTAGGGTGATGGTGGCCTCATAGAATGAGTTTGGAACTTTACCTTCCTCTGCAGTTTTCTGGAAGAGTTTGAGTAGGATAGGTATTAGCTCTTCTCTAATTTTTTGTTAGAATTCACCTGTGAAGCCATCTGGTCCTGGGATTTTGTTTGCTGGAAGATTTCTGATTACAGTTTCGATTTCTGTGCTTGTGATGGGTCTGTTAAGATTTTCTAATTCTTCCTGGTTCAGTTTTGGAAACTTGTCCTTTTCTAAAAATTTGTCCATTTCTTCCAAGCTGTCCATTTCATTGCCATATAGTTGCTGATAGTAGTCTCTTATGATCCTTTGCATTTCTGTGTTGTCTGTTGTGATTTCTCCATTTCCATTTCTAATTTTGTTGATTTCATTCTTCTCCCTTTTTTTCTTGATGAGTCTAGCTAATAGTTTGTCTCTTATATTTATCTTCTCAAAGAACCATCTTTTGGCTTTGTTGATTTTTTTCTATGGTCTCTTTTGGGTTTTTTGGCGTTTATTTCTGCCATAGATTTTAGGATTTCTTTCCTTCTACTAACCCTGGGGTTCTTCAATTCTTCCTTTTCTAGTTGCTTTAGGTATAGAGTTAGGTTATTTATTTGACGTTTTTCTTATTTCTTGAGGTAAGCCTGTATTTTTATGAACCTTCCCCTGAGCACTGCTTTTACAGTGTCCCATAGGTTTTGGGTTGTTTTGTTTTCATTTTCATTTGTTTCTATGCATATTTTGATTTCTCTTTTGATTTCTTCTGTGGTTTGTTGGTTATCCAGCAGCACGTTGTTCAGCCTCCATATTTTGGAATTTTTGATAGTTTTTTTTCCTCTTGTAATTGACATCTAATCTTACTGCACTGTGGTCAGAAAAGATGTTTGGAATGATTTCAATTTTTTTTTTAATTTACCAAGGCTAGATTTATGAACCAGGGTGTGATTTATCCTGGAGATGGTTCCATGTGCACTTGAGTAAAAGGTGAAATTCATTGCTTTGGGGTGAAATGTCCTATAGATATCAATTAGGTCTAACTGGTCTATTGTATCATTTAAGTTTATGTTTCCTTGCTAATATTCTGTTTAGTTGATCTATCCATGGGTGTAAGTGGGTTATTCAGTTCAGTTCAGTTCAGTTGCTCAGTTGCGTCCGACTCTTTGAGGATTCATGAGTGGGTTATTAATGTCTCCCAACTATTATTGTGTTATTGTTAATTTCCCCTTTCATACTTGCTAGCATTTGCCTTACATATTGCAGTGCTCCTATGTTGGGTGCGTATATATTTACAATTGTTATATCTTCTTTGATTGATCCTTTGATCATTATGTAATGTGCTTCTTTGTCTCTTTACACAGCTTTTATTTTAAAGTCTATTTTATCTGATATGAGTATTGCTACTCGTGCTTTCTTTGGTCTCTATTTGCATGAAATATCTTTTCCCAGCCCTTCACTTTAGGTCTGCATGTGTCCCTTGTTTTGAGGTGGATCTCTTGTAGACAACATATATAGGGGTCTTGTTTTGTATCCATTCAGCCAGTCTTTATCTGTTTGTTGGGGCATTCAACCCATTTACATTTAAGGTAATTATTGATAAGTATGCTCCCGTTGCCATTTACTTTGTTGTTTTGGGTTCGAGTTTATACACCCTTTCTGTGTTTCCTGTCTAAAGAAGATCCTTTAGCATTTGTTGGAGAGCTGGTTTGGTGGTGCTGAATTCTCTGAGCTTTTGCTTGGCTGTAAAACTTTTGACTTCTCCTTCATATTTGAATAAGATCAATGCTGGGTACAGTAATCTGGGTTGTAGGTGTTTCTCTTTCATCACTTTATGTATGTCTGCCATTCCTTTCTGGCCTGAAGAGTTTCTGTTGAAAGATCAGCTGTTATCCTTATGGGAATCCCCTTCTGTGTTTTTTGTTGTTGTTGTTGTTTTTCCCTTGCTGCTTTTAATATTTGTTCTTTGTGCTTGATCTTTGTTAATTTGATTAATATGTGTCTTGGGATGTTTTGCATTGGGTTTATCCTGTTTGGGACTCTCTGGATTTCTTGGACTTGGGTGACTATTTCATTCCCCATTTATGGAAGTTTTCAACTATTATCTCCTCAAGTATTTTCTCATGGTCTTTCTTTTTGTCTTTTTCTTCTGGGACTCCTATGATTGGAATGTTGGGGAGTTTAGCATTGTCCCAGAGGTCTCTGAGGTTGTTCTCATTTCTTTTAATTCTTTGTTCTTTTTTCCTATGTGCTTCATTTATTTCTACCATTCTATTTTCTACCTCACTTATCCTATCTTCTGCCTCTGTTATTCTACTGATGTTTCCCTCCAGAGTGTTTTGATCTCATTTATTGCATTATTCATTATATATTGACTCTTTTTTATGTCTTCTAGGTCCTTGTTAAACATTTCTTGCATCCTCTCAATCCTCGTCTCCAGGATATTTATCTGTAACTCCATTTTGTTTTCAAGGTTTTGGATCATTTTCACTATCATTATTCTGGATTCTTTTTCCTGTAGATTCCTTATCTCTTCCTCTTTTGTTTAGTTTGGTGGGCATTTATCCTGTTCCTTTACCTGTTGAGTATTTCTCTGCCTTTTCATCTTGTTTATATTGCTGTGTTTGGGGTGGCCTTTCCATATTCTGGCAGTTTGTGGCTCCTCTTTATTGTGGAGGTTCCTCCCTGTGGGTGGGGTTGGACGGGTGGCTTGTCAAGGTTTCCTGGTTAGGGAAGCTTGTGTCAGTGTTCTGGTGGGTGGAGCTGGATTTCTTCTCTCTACAGTGCAATGAAGTGTCCAGTAGGGAGTTTTATGTCAGTGGATTTGGTGTGACTTTGGACAGCCTGTATATTGAAACTCAGGGCTGTGTTCCTGTGTAGCTGAAGAATTTGCATGGCATGTCTTGCTCTGGAACCTGTTGGCTCTTGGGTGGTGCTTGGTTTCAGTGTAGGTATGGAGCCTTTTGGATGAGCTCTTATCGATTAATGTTCCCTGGAGTCAGGAGTTCTCTGGTGTTCTCAGGTTTTGGACTTAAGCCTCCTGCTTCTGGATTTCATCCTTATTCTTACAGTAGCCTCAAAACTTCTCCATCTATACAGCACTGATGATAAAACATCTAGGTTAAATGATGAAAAGTTTCTCCACAGTTAAGGACACCCAGAGAGGTTCAGAGAGTTATATGGAGAAGAGAAGTGGGAGGAGGGTGATAGATAGGGGGAATCAAAAGAGGCGAGAGCAAGCTAGCCAGTAATCAATTCGCTATGTCAATTCCACAGTCTGGACCCCTCAGAGATGTTCATGGAGTTACACAGAGAAGAGAAGAGGGAAGAAAGAGACAGAGGTGACCAGGAGGAGAAAAGGGGGAATCAAAAGGAGAGAGACAGATCCAGCCAGTAATCAGTTCCCTAAGTGTTTTCGACAGCCCAGAACACACAGAGATATTCACAGAGTTGGGTAGAGAACAGAAGGGGTAGGGAGGAGATAGCGGTGACCTGGTGGAGATAAAGGAGAGTCAAAAGAGGGAGAGAGCAATCAAGCCAGTAATCACACTCCCACGTAAAAATGGGTACTGAAGATTGGGTTCTTAAAGGTACAAAATTGATAACAAATACCAAAAAGCAAAGATTAAAAATTTAGAGTAGAGGTTAGACTCTCAAAATACAATATTAAGAAAAACAAAACAAAGTCACAAGCATTATTTTATATATATGTATATATATATATGAATTTTGCTTTAAAAATAGAGTATATATATATATTTTTTGCAAGGCAGTAAAGCATCTGCCTGCAGGGCACGAGACCCTGGTTCAATGCACAGGCTGGGAAGATCACCTGGAGAAGGAAATGACAACCCACTCCAGTACTCTTGCCTGGAAAATTCCATGAACTGAGGAGCCTGGTAGGCTACAGTCCATGGGATCACAGAGTCGGACACGACTGAGCGACTTCACTTTCACTTTCAGTAGATTGTAAAACTGACAATTAATGGAGTGATAGAGGACTTTAAAATAAGAAAAAAAATAAAAAATTTAAAAATGATAATAGTAAAAATATATCTAGGAATTTATCTGAAGCTATTACAGACAGTGTGGGGTCAGTTCAGTTTCAGATAGTTCCTTGAGCCAGATCAAGGCTTATACTTCTGGCTTACACTTCTCAAGATCTATGGGCCCTTTCCAATGTAGTTGGTGCTAACTACAGTGTTTTAATCTGTTTTACCTGTCACTTCCAAAGCAGTTCCCGCTGTTTATTTTAGCTTCTTCTGTTTGCTGGTCTCTTCAGTGTCTAATTTCAGCCCTGACACAAGGGGGCGAAGGTGGTCACTTATTTAGGCTCCCTTGTTCAGTCGTGCTGTGGGGAGGGAGGAACACTGCAAACAAATCTCACTGGCGTGTGTGGGGAGTGCTCGCAGTGTTTCAGCTGCACTGGGTTTGCCCCCTGTCACGGCGTGTGTGCTTTCATGGTCCACACTTCTCAGGCTCTAGGTTGCTCTGCCGGGAACTCTGAGGTGAGCCCTGGTTGCGTGCACTTTCCAGGTCTAAGCCACTCAAGTTCAGGTTCTTGAGTACTCCCCAAAGGTGCAGACTCGGTTGGGCCTGCATTTTGTGCCCTTCCCAGGTCTGAGCAGCTCAGGTGACCAGGTGCTTGGCCAGCACAGTCACCCCCAGGTGGGCACTGTGTCTTATCACCTCCTCCGGTCCCAGCCGCTTGGTTTTCTGGGTGTACAACAGGTACGTCTTTTCAGGTGTGCTGTGTGTCTCTTCTGGGGAGCTGATCTCTGGCTGCGGCCCTCCTGGTGGACGTCAATGGTCCAGAATCCCAAGAACTCTTGGTTAACAATGGAGCCTGTTTGCAGTTTCGTAGAGGATGTTTCTCTGGGGCCGTGATTGCCCCTTTCTGGCTCTGGCTGCCCCGCCCCACCTGCTTGTCTCCAGCAGTGGATGGGCCGGACTGCAGCCTGCTAACTCTCTTCTGGTATTTGCTCAGTCCTTTGTTCTGTGAGCAGGCCTGGCAGTGCCGCAGGTTAGGGCTTTTTGCAGGATATTTCTCTTTTTCTGTCTCTCTTCTTGTTTTCTCTCTCTCTCTGGCTATCCCACACTTTGGGTTGCTATCTCACATTAGTTCCCTCAGATTGCCCTCAGGGCATTCTGGCCAGTTCCTTACCCTAAGCAATGCAGCCGGTGCATCCCTGTTCAGCCCCCGTTTGCCATTGGCGGCTACGAGCCATGGGAGTTACCGTTAGGCATGTAATCTGTGGGTTTTATTTATTTATTTATTTATTTTCCCTTGCAGTTATGTTACCCTCTGAGATTCCAAGATTCCCCACAGATCCACCGGTGCAAGTGTTTCCTGGTGTTTGGAAACTTTTCTTTTAAGACTCCCTTCCCGAGATGGATCTCTGTCCCTACCTCTTTTGTCTCTCTTTTTATCTTTTATATTTTGTCCTACCTCCTTTTGAAGACAATGGGCTGATTTTCTGGGTGCCTGATATCCTCTGCCAGCATTCAGAAGCTGTTTTGTGGAATTTGCTCAGCATTCAAATGTTCCTTCGATGAATTTGTGGGGGAGGGGAGTGATTTCCCCATCTTACTCCTCCACCATCTAATGACAGCCCCTCCAAAAAAACAGTTTTATTTATTTACAAGGAATTTACCTGGCAGTTAATATTGTACTTCAGTTGTCAAAGACTTATCTTTCTCTCTTTGTGTTTGTTTTAAATATTGCAAGTTAAGAATGAGCTTGGAACATATATTGATTCATACTTGTGTCTCAACTAAAATCTGTTATGATAGTAAACACATTATTATTGAGCTATTAAAGCATAAAGCAAAAATTAAATAATACATATAGTATTAATTTTGAATTTAACTTAGATGACCATTATATTTGATTTTAACTGAGATGACCATTATATCTACTATTGTGGGCAGGAATCCCTTAGAAGAAGTGGAGTAGCCATCATAGTCAACAAAAGAGTCAGAAATGCAATATTTGGATGCAATCTCAAAAACGACAGAATGACCTCTGTTCGTTTCCAAGGCAAACCATTCAATATCACAATAATCCAAGTCTATGTCCTGACCAGTAACACTGAAGAAGCTGAGGTTGAATGGTCCTATGAAGACCTACAAGACCTTTTAGAACTAAGGCCATAAAAGATGTCTTTTTCATTATAGGGGACTGGAATGCAAAAGTAGGAAATCAAGAAACACCTGGAGTAACAGGCAAATTTGACCTTGAAGTACAGAATGAAGCAGGGCAAAGGCTAATAGAATTTTGCCAAGAAACTGGTCATAGCAAACACCCTATTCCAACAACACAAGAGAAGACTCTATACATGGACATCACCAGATGGCCAACACTGAAATCAGATTGATTATATTCTGTGCAGCAAAATATTGGGAAGCTCTATACAGTCAGCAAAAACAAGACTGGGAGCTGACTGTGGCTCAGATCATGAACTCCTTATTGCCAAATATAGACAAAATTGAAGAAAGTGGGGAAAACCACTAGAACATTTATGTATGACCAAAATCAAATTCTTTATGATTTTACAGTGGAAGTGAGAAATAGATTTAAGGGACTAGATCTGATAGACAGAGTGCCTAAAGAACTATGGACGGTGGTTCTGACACTGTACAGGAGACAGGGATCAAGACCATCCCCAGGAAAAAGAAATGCAAAAAAGGCAAAATGGTTGTTTGAGGAGTCCTTACAAATAGCTGTGAAAAGAATAGAAGCGAAAAGCAAAGGAGAAAAGGAAAGATATAAGCATATGAATGCAAAGTTCCAAAGAATAGCTAGGAGAGATAAGAAAGCCTCCCTCAGTGATCAATGTAAAGAAATAGAGGAAAACAATAGAATGGGAAAGACTAGAGATCTCTTCAAGAAAATTAGAGATACCATGGGAACATTTCATGCAAAGATGGGCTCAATAAAGGACAGAAATAGTAGGAACCTATCAGAAGCAGAAGATATTAAGAAGAGGTGGCAAGAATACACAGAAGAACTGTGTAAAAAACATCTTCATGACCCAGATAATCACGATGGTGTGATCACTCACACTCACCTAGAGCCAGACATCCTGGAATGTGAAGTCAAATGGGCCTTAGGAAGCATCACTATGAACAAAGCTAGTGGAGGTGATGGAATTCCAGCTGAGCTATTTCAAATCCTAAAAGATGATGCTGTGAAAGTGCTACACTCAATATGTCAGCAAATTTGGAAAACTCAGCAGTGGCCAAAGGACTGGAAATGTCAGTTTTCATGTCCATCCCAAATGAAGGCATGCCAAAAAATGCTAAAGCTACTGCACAATTGCACTCATCTCATATGCAAGCAAAGTAATGCTCAAAATTCTCCAAGCCAGGAGTTCAGCAGTACATGAACTGTGAACTTCCACATGATCAAGCTAGATTTAGAAAAGGCAGAGGAACCAGAGATCAAATTGTCAACATCTGGATCATAGAAAAAGCAAGAGAATTCCAGAAAAACACCTAGTTTTCCTTTATTGAACATGCCAACCTTTGTCTGTGTGGATCACAACAAACTGTGGAAAATTCTTCAAGAGATGTGAATACCAGAACACCTGACCTGCCTCCTGAGAAATCTGTATGCAGTTCAAGAAGCAACAGTTAGAACTGGACATGGAACAAAAGGGAAAAGAGTATGTCAAGGCTGTATATTTTCACCCTGCTTATTTAACTTATATGCACAGTACATCATGAGAAACGCTGGACTTGCAAGCTGGAATCAAGATTGCCGGGAGAAATATCAATAACCTCAGATATACAGATAACACCACCCTCATGGCAGAAAGTGAAGAAGAACTAAAGAGCCCCTTGATGAAAGTGAAAGAGGAGAGTGAAAATGTTAGCTTAATGCTCAACATTCAGAAAACTAAGATCATGGCATCTGGTCCCATCACTTCATAGCAAATACATGGAGAAACAGTGTAAACAGTGGCTGACTTTATTTTTTGCTGCTCCAAAATCACTGCAGATGGTGACTGCAATCATGAAATTAAAAGACACTTAATCCTTGGAAGGAAAGTTATGATCAACCTAGGAAGCATATTAAAAGGCAGAGACATTACTTTGCCAACAAAGATCCATTCAATCAAGGCTATGGTTTTTCCAGTAGTCATGTATGGATGTGAGAGTTGGACTATAAAGAAAATTAAGTGTCAAAGTATTGATGCTTTTGAAATGTGGTGTTGGAGAAGACTCTTGAAAGTCCCTGTGGCTGCAAGAAGATCCAACCAGTCCATGCTAAAGGAGATCAGTCCTGGGTGTTCACTGGAAAGGCTGATGTTGAAGCTGAAACTCCAATACTTCGGCCACCTGATGCAACGAGCTGACTCATTTGAAAGACCCTGATGCTGGGAAAGATTGAAGGCAGGAGGAGAAGGGGACGACAGAGGATGAGATGGTTGGATAGCATCACCAACTCAGTGGACGTGAGTTTGGGTGAATTCCGGAAGTTGGTGATGGACAAGGAGGCCTGGCATGCTGGGGTTCATGGGGTCGCAAAGAGTCGGACACGACTGAGTGACTGAACTGAACTGATAGTATTAAAGAGGCAGTAACTTATCAAAAATGTATTTCAATTTCTATCCTTCTTTGCTTAAGAGTATAGCAATTTTGGGTTTACTGCCAGTTGTGTAGGGCAGAACTTTGTTTTATTGGAAATGAAATTGCTTCCTTTAAGCAGCAACTGTCTGAGAAAGTAAAAAAAGGTTGACTTGCATGTTGTGAGATTTAATGGCTATGCCGTTTTCCCTCTTACCTTGGCTTTCAAATATATGAGACTGTCTGCTCAGTTGTTTTACACATCATAGCATGGACATGAAGATGATATTATCATAATGGACTCATGGGCCTCAAACCTCTTGGTGTGATCCTTATTCATATATGCCAACTCAACCACTAACATTAGTAATTTTTATCTATTCAGAAAACACAGTAAAGTGTGATTTCTCCTTCACTAGTGGAATGGATTTTGGAATATCAAGTAAGCACCACACGGAAAAGTATGACCCCTGGCAACATTGCTCAATCAATTAATCAGCTTGAGTAATCGAGTTATACAGTAGTCCTATTCTCAGCTTCTGAAAGACATCAGTCTTATCAAAAGGGTGAACAAATGCCTGGGATATTGCAATGTTACTCTCCTTTGCATTTTCATTTCCCTATAATTCCAAAGCATTTCACTTCTCAACAGACCAACTGATAAATGCTCTGGATGTGTGTGTCTGTATGTGCACTTACATGTGTTTCAGATCTTCCATAATTTCGGAGAAGCTTATAGAAATGGCCACATTGGGTAGCTGTAATAAAGATTAGTTGTTCAGCTTTTAATTGTACCTCTGTACCTCTTCATTTATGACAAGAAAATATTTCTACATAAAATATTTTCTTTAACTTGAGTAAGTACAAATGATGAGGATATTAGACTGCCTGGCTTATCAGGGATACATAACCATCAGCATTATAATTTCTACAGTTTGTTAAAAAAAATTAAGAATCTTGATTCTTCTGCTATCATCAAAGTAAATAGAAATGAAAAACTAGAAGGTTTAATGGAAAATGTTGCTGTTGCTCAGTTACTAAGTCGTGTCCCATCAGTGACCCCGTGGACTGCAGCATACCAAGCTTCCCTGTCCTTCATTGTCTCCTAGAGTTTGTTCAAACTATCCTTTCATTGGTTCAGTTTAGTTCAATCACTCAGTTGGGTCAGAGTCTGCGACCCCATGGACTACAGCACACCAGGCTTCCCTGTCCATCACCAACTCCTGGAGCTTACTCAAACTCATGTCCATGAGTCGGTGATGCCATCCAACCATCTCATCCTCTGTCGCCCCCTTCTCCTCCTGCCCTCAGTCTTTCCCAGCATCAGGGTCTTTCCCAATGGAAAGTGTAGCTCAACTCAACAAAAAAATAGGACCCTGAGAGCATTATGCTAGATGAGATTGAGTCAGTTGGAAAGACAAATATGGTATGGCATCACTTATATGTGGAATCCAAAGAAAGATGAACTTGTAAAAACGTTCTATGGTGGTTAATAGTGGCTGATGGGTGAGGAGATGGAAAGATTTTGTTTAAGGGTGCAAACTTGCAACCAGTAGGTAAGTGAGACCTGGAGATTTAACGTGCAGCCTAGTGTTTATAGTCAACAATACTGTATTATAAACTTCAAAGTAAAGAGACTAGATCTTAATCATTCTGACCACAAAGGCACCAAGAACAATCAATGGCAAAAGGAGAGTTTTTCAAGGTAATTGTCTTGGGAAAATGGCATATCCACATGCAAAAACATGAAGTTGGATCTTATCTTGCACCATACACAAAAATTAACTCAAAAAGGGTCAACTGCTTAAACATAAGAGCTCAAACTGTAACCCTCTTAGAAGAATACAGGGGAAAGCTTTATGACATTGGATTTGGCAATGATTTCTTGGATCTGCCACCAAAGGAATAGGCAATAAAACAAAAAATAAAATTTGACTATGTATAAATTTAAAATGTTTGTGCATCAAAGGATTGTTCTTTTTATGTATGTTCTTGTGTGTACGTATATATGAATTGAAAATATTACCCTCTCTCAATACCTGAAGATATTTTCTCCTGTTATCTTCTAGAAGTTTCTTGTTTGTCTTTCACATTTAGATATACAATCCATTTGGTATTGAGTTTTGTCTGATGTCAAATTTCACTTTTTCCATATGAATATCTTATTAACACAGCACCATTTGTTTAAAAGACTTCCCTGATGGGACAGTGGTAAAAAAATCTGCCTACAAATGCAGCAGATGCAAGATGCAAGATGAGTTTCATCCCTGGGTTAGGGATGATCCCCTGGAGTAGGAAATGGCAGCTGGCTCCAATATTCTTACCTGTAAAATTCTTTGGGCAATTGTTCATATATATTCAGGTCTAGTTTTAGGCTCTATTCTGTTCCATTGGCCTGTTTGTCTCTCCTTGCAACAATTCCACAAAATTGTAATTGATGCCACTTTTCGTAAATCTCATTATATTGCAGTGCAAATTCTTCAAACTTGATCTTCTTCTTTATTGGTCTTTGACTGTTCTTGGTCTTTTACATATCTATTTGAATTTTAGAAAATGTTGACTTCCACAATCTCCCTAATTGAGATTTTCTTTTGAAATACATTGAATCTATAGATCAATACAGGAAGAACTAGCATCATTGAAATATTGCATTTTCCAATTCATGAGCAAAAGATATCCCTCGATATACTTAGGTTTTCTTTGATTTATCTTCATAACATTTTATGGATTGCTGCATAAAGTCTTCCACAATATTTAATGTTTCTTTTCCCCCAAGATATTTGATATTTTTTCATGTAATGATAAATCACTAATGATAATCATCTACAATGATAATCATCTCTCTCATATCTCTTTAAAATGTTTTTGTTTTCTTGTTCTATATAGAACTAATTTTTAAAAATTACATTATATGCAGAAACCATAAGTATGCTTCCAATGAATGATTTATGGATTCTTTTGCATTTACCACATATTTATTTTTAGCAGAGGGCATGAGAGTTTTATTTCTTCCTTTCCAGTTACTTAATATTATGTCTTTTCCTTTCCTTATTACATTGGTTAGGACATTCACTTCAATGTTCAAGATTAGTAGTAGTTGACTAAAGGGGATGCTCTGGGAGCTGAGTCCTAATATTTTAATTGTATATTAAAAATGCCTTCATTTACTTTAATTTCATATATTTTGGAATATCCATCTTAAAAAAAAGCAGTAAAATTATTACAGGCATGCTTGTATTTTTTAGATCACAAAGGTAAACCTTAATCATCTCAGTTTTAAGTATAATGTTTGCTGTTAGTCTTGAAAGCTTCCCTTTATAAGATTAAAGAAGTTCTACTCATTTTCTGGTCCAATAATTTTTCTAGACTACAAATAAGTGTAATATTTTGTCAAATATTTTCAACATTCATTAAGATATTCATGTGATTTTTCTCCTTTAAAGTGTTATTGTGGTATATAACATTGGTTTTTAAATATTTAATCTTAGATTGCTGGAAGAATGCAATTTGGTTATGAGGTGTAATTTTTTTTAATATTACTGAATTTATTTTGTTAAATGTTTAGAATTTTTGCATTAATATCTATGAGTGACAGAAGTATATAATTCATCCTTACTTGTAATCTGCCTGTCATATTTTGTTACCAAGATGATTCTGGCATAATATGTAACAAATTGGGAAAGAGGTTCTTAATTTTTTATTCCTCATAAGAATTTGTGTAAGATTAAAATATCTTTTCCTTAAATATCTGATAAATTTCATCATGTCATTCATCTAGACCTGGAATTTTTTGTGGGAAAATTTTCAAATTATAGAGCAATTCTTTTAATACATATGAGAACATTTATAATTCCTATTTATTGTTGCATCCATTTTATAATGTATTGGCTGATTATCAGTCCATCTCATGTAAATGTTTTAAGTATCAGTATGAAGTTGTTCACAGCATTTCATTATAATTTTTTAATAACTATGAGATTTGTAGTAAAGTCCCCTTTTGTATTTGTGCTATTGGTTATGTGTACCTTCTCCATATTATTCTTGATTAGTCTCATAAGATACTATATACTTTAATAGTTTTTTAAAAAAGAAAAAGCCTTTGACTATGTTCATCTCAATTTTAAATTTCTCTCCTATTTTTATTTTGGTGTAATCTTTTTTTTCTCATAGTTTCATTGAGTTAAACTTGTTGTTATTTTTTACAATAATTATTGAGAACATCTCTTTTAGGCAGAGTATTGGTAGAACATGCACTTGTCAATAAGTACAATGAAAACTCTTAAATTTAGGCAGTGTTTCTACTGTTGTGATAAGAACAAATATGTATACATGTATAAGCTATAAAATATCAATGACTGCATATACAAAAGTCACGCTCTTATATATGCACTTAAAACTAGCCTTGCTTTAATCCTGAGTTTTGGCACCAAACAAAACAAGCAATAAATAAAAATGGTATTGCATAATATAAAGATGAATGATAAATGATAAAATTTGTTCTGATAATTTAAAATTATCATTTAAAATTATAATTATTTTTTCTACTTAGAACTATAGCTGTCCCTATTATATTTAATAGGTAATAAGATATTTTTAAAGGAAAACACTTTATATAGTACTTTTAATAGCATATTTCTCTTGCTTTTTGATTAAGGGACTCCACATTTCCATTTTGCACTTGGACCCAAAAATTATGTCAGTGGTCTTGCCTGAATATAAATCCTTTATCAGCTATGCTTTGCAAATATTTTCTCCCAATCTGTGACTTGCCTTTTCATTTTTTAAAGTGTTTTTTGAAGAACAAAAGTTGAAAATGTATTGAAACAAGCTTACTTTTTTAAATGCTTGCTGTTTTATACTTTGCTGTTTTATTTGATATTTTCCTAACGTAAAGCCACAAAGATATTCTTTTTTACTTACTTCTAGAATTTTTATATTTCTGGCTCCCGTGTTTGGGTCTGTCATCCATTTTGAGTTAATTTTTGTTCATGATGAAAAATAAAGGTTAATGTCTATTTTTTTTTCTGACACAATGAACAATTGTTCAAGCATCATTTGCTGAAAAGATTGTCCTTTCCCCTTTGAATTATCTATCACTTTTGTAAAAACTCAATTGATAATATAGAGTGGGTCTAGTTCTAGACTTTGTATTCTGTTCCATTGATCTATATGTCTATATTTACACCAATTCTATGTTGTCTTGATACCTGAAGCTTGGTAATAAGTCTTGAAATCAGAAAGTGTAAATTCTCTTTGTTCTTTTTAAAAATTCTGTTTTACTCTTCCAGGTCCTTTATATTTCCATCAAATTGTAGAATATGTTCACTATGTTCTCTTTTCTATTCTAATTTTCATTGCAATTGTGTTAAATCTATAGATTTAACTTGAGAATGATTGATATCTTAATAACTGAATCTTTTCATTCATAAGCATAGTATATCCTCCATTTATTTAGGTCTACTTTAATTTCTCTTAACAATAATTTATATCTTCTCACACAGAGGTCTTGCACTTATTCATTCCTGGTATTGTATGCTTTTCAATGGTAATATAAATGGTGTATTTTAAAGTTTTACTTCCTAATCTTTTGTTGCTAGTATAAAAAGAATTCATTTCTGCATACTTTTTATCTTTTGACTGTGATAAACATTAATTTTCCCCAGTACCATTGTTGTAGATTCCTTAAGATTTCTATGTAGGTATGTCAAATGGTGATAGAGAGTTTTGTGCCTTTTCCAGTCTGAATATCTGATTTGTTGTTCAGTCGCTAAGTTGTGTCTGACTCTGCCACCCCATGGACTCCAGCACACCAGGCTCCTCTGTCCTCGACTGTCTCAGAGTTTGCTCAAATTCATGTCCATTGAGTAGGTAATGCTGTCTAAATATCTTATCCTCTGCCACCCCTTCTCCTTTTGTTCTCAATCTTTCCCAGTCTCAGGGTCTTTTCTAAAGATTAGCTCTTTGCTTCAGGTGGCCAAAGTATTGGAGCTTCAGCTTCAGCATCAGTCCTTCCAATGAATATTCAGGGTTGATTTTCTTTAGGATTGACTGATCTCCTTGTAGTCCAAGGGACTCTCAAGAGTCTTCTCCAGCAGCAAAATTTGAAAGCATCAATTCTTTAGTACTCAGCCTTCTTAATGGTCCAACTCTTACATCTGTATATGACTACTGGAAAAACCATAGCTTTCACTGTATCTTGTTAATTTTTTTCCTATTCAAATGAATAGGACAGACAATAAAATATTGTAAAGAGTTGATAAGATCAGATATCCCTCACTTGTTCTCTAACTTAGAGTGAAAGCATAAATTCTTTCAACAACATATATAAAGCCTGTACATTTTTCATAAGAGTCTTTTATGAGGTTGAACAAATTATCTTGTATTCCTAATTTGATGTAAACAGTTCAAATCATGTATTGGTGTTGAAGCATTCATATAACTTTTCTTCATATACTTTGATGATCATTTGATTTTCTCCTCAATTCTTTTAATATGGAGAATTAAATTGATTAAAATTTGAAAAATAACCTTGAATGTTTAGTAACTGAACAATAACCTTGAATTTTTGACACAATTTCTCATGAGTTATGATGTATTACCCCCTTTATAGAATGGTAGATTCAGACTACTAGTTTCACTAAATAATTTTGAATCTCTGTTCAAAAGGAATATTGTTTATAGCTTTTTTTTCTTGTAATGCAGTACCTAGTTTTGATACTAGGTTATTGCTTGCTTCATAAAATGAGTTGAGATATTTTCCCTTCTTTTGTAATTTCTAGAAGACTTTGCATAGAGTAAGTGTTATTTCTTCCTTAAATGTTCAATAGACTACTAGTGTAACATAATAATCTGGAGTATAATTTGTGGAAATTCATTTTTAAGATGTATTCTATTAATTATATATATATATATTCAATTTTTCTATTTTATCTGAATGATCTTTTAATTTGTATATTTCAAGGAATTTGTTTCAACTAAGTTGTACTTATTGTTGTAAAATTTTCCTTATGTTTCCTAATATTCCTTTTCACCTTTACCTGTCTATATTAATATCCCCTCTTTCAAACAGATATTGGTGATATGTATTGCTTTCCTTCATAATTCTGGCTATAAGTTGAAGACATTTATTGAACTTTTTAACAATCAGTTTTTTGATTCACTGATTTCCCCTATTGTATGCCCATTTACTATTTTATTTAGTTCTGTCTTTATTATATTTTTTCTTCACATCTGCATTATATGGCTTCATGCTTTTCTCTTTCTAGCTTAAGGTGAAAACTTTAGTAATTGATTTATTTTATTCTTGCTTTGATAGGAGCTGTAAATGTTACTAATTTATTTCTGAGTACTGCATCTCAAATTTTGATAAGCTGTATACCTAGGAATTTTCCTTCCCTTGTAATTACCTTATTTTGTCCAGTTATGATCAGAAAATATTATTCATATAATTTTAATTATTTTAAAGTCAAGTTAAATTTAATGCTCCAGAATATGACCTGTCTTACAGAATATTTTACTTGTACTTGAAAAAACTGTATGCTGCTGATGTTGAGTGAAATATTCTATAAGTATCAGTTAGAAAAGTCTCTTAGTAGTGTTGTACAAATCTAATTTTTCTATCAAATACTAAGATTGACATAAAAATTTTAACTATAATTGAGGATATTTCTATTTCCCATTTCAGTTATATGTTTTCTTCATATATTTTGAGACATTTTTACTACCTACATATTATTTTAGTATTCAGTTCAGTCGCTCAGTCGTGTCTGATTCTTTGAGACCCCATGGACTGAAGCAAGCCAGGCTTCCCTGTCTATCACCAACTCCCAGAACCTACTCAAATTCATGTCCATCGTGTTAGTGATGCTATCCAACCATCTCATCCTATATCATCCCATTCTCCTCCCACCTTCAATCTTTCACAGCATCAGGGTCTTTTCCAATGAGTCAGTTCTTTGTATCAGGTGGCCAAAGTATTGGAGTTTTATCTTCAGCATCAGCCCTTCCAATGAATATTAAGACTGCTTTCTTTTTTTTTTTTTTCTTTTCTTTTTTTTTTTTTTATTAGTTGGAGGCTAATTACTTCACAACATTGCAGTGTGTTTTGTCATACATTGACATGAATTAACCATGGAGTTACATGTATTCCCCATCCCAATCCCCCCTCCCACCTCCCTCTCCACCCGATTCCTCTGGGTCATCCCAGTGCACCAGGCCCGAGCACTTGCCTCATGCATCCCACCTGGGCTGGTGATCTGTTTCATTATAGATAATATACATGCTGTTCTCTCAAAACTACACACTAAGACTGCTTTCTTTTAGGATGGACTGGTTGGATTTCCTTGCAGTCCAAGGGACTCTCAGGAGTCTTCCACAAACTCACAATTCAAAAGCATCAGTTCTTCAGCGCTCAACTTTCTTCATAGTCCAACTCTCACATCCATACATGACTATTGGAAAAACTGTAGCTTTGACTAGACAGACCTTTGTTGGCAAAGTAATGGTCTCTTCTTTTCAGCATACTGTCTAAGTTGGTCATAGCTTTTCTTCTAAGGAACAAGCGTCTTTTAATTTCATGGCAGCAGTCACCATCTGCAGTGATTTTGGAGCCCAAATAAATAAAGTCTGTCACTGTTTCCACTGTTTCCCCATCTGTTTGCCATGAAGTGATGGGACCAGATGCCATGATCTTAGTTTTTTGAATGTTGAGCTTTAAGTCAACTTTTTCACTCTCTTCTTTCACTTTCATCAAGAGCCTCTTTAGTTCTTCTTCACTTTCTGCCATTAGGGTGGTATCATCTGCATATCTGAGGTTATTAATATTTCTCCCAGAAACCTTGATTCCAGCTTGTGCTTCTTCCAGTCCAGTGTTTCTCATGATGTACTCTGCATAGAAGTTAAATAAGCAGGGTGACAATAGACAGCCTTGATGTATTCCTTTCCCTTTTGTTCCATGTCCAGTTCTAACTGTTGCTTCTTGACCTGCATACAGATTTCTCAGGAGGCAGGTCAGGTGTTCTGATATTCACATCTCTTGAAGAATTTTCCACAGTTTGTTGTGATCCATGCAGTCAAAGTCTGGCATATTCAATAAAGCAAAAGTAGATGTTTTTCTGAAACTCTCTTGCTTTTTTGATGATCTAGTGAAGGTGAAGGTGAAGTCACTCAAGCGTGTCCAACTCTTTGCGACCCCATGGACTGTAGTCTACCAGGCTCCTCTGTCCATAGGATTTTCCAGGCAAGAATACTGGAATGGGTTGCCATTTCCTTCTCCAGATGATCCAGTGGATGTTGGCAATTTGATCTCTGGTTCCTCTGCCTTTTCTAAATCTAGCGTGAACATCTGGAAGTTCACAGTTCACGTACTGTTGAAGCCTGGCTTGGAGAAGTTTGAGCATTACTTTGCTTGCATATGAGATGAGTGCAATTGTGCAGTAGCTTGAGCATTTTTTGGCATTGCCTTTCTTTGGGATTGGAGTGAAAACTGACCTTTTCCAGTTCTGTGGCCACTGCTGAATTTTCCGAATTTGCTAGCATATTGAGTGCAGCACTTTCACAGCATCATCTTTTAGAACTTGAAATAGCTCAACTGGAATTCCATTACCTCCACTAGCTTTGTTTGTAGTGTTGCTTCCTAAGGTCCACTTGACTTTGCATTCTAGGATGTCTGGCTCTAGATGAGCGATCATCCATTGTGATTATCTGGGTCATGAAGATCTTTTTGTAAAGTTTCTATGTATTCTTGCCACCTTTTCTTAATATCTTCTGCTTCTGTTAAGTCCATACCATTTATATTGTTATTACGCTCATATTTGCATGAAATGTTCCCTTGGTATCTGTAATTTTCTTGAAGAGATCTCTAGTCTTTCCCATTCTATTATTTTCCTCTATTTCTTTGCGTTGATTGCTGAGGGAAGGCTTTCTTATCCCTCCTTGCTATTCTTTGGAACTTTGCATTCAGATGGGTTCTTATAGTGGCATCTTTTGGCAATTAATTCTGTCTGCATTTGTCTGAAAAGTCTATATTTTCCCTTCATAGATTTAATATATATTTTGATAGGCTTATGAATTTAGGTGAGTTTTTTTCCTTCAATTTATGATTATGTTTCTCCATTGTCTTCTGCCTTGCTGAGTTTTTATGAGAAGTTTGCTGTTATTTTTATCATTGTTATCCTCCATTTATTTTTTAAAAAAATTAGCTGCCTTTAAGATTTTATTTTTTGCTGTCTTTTTAGCAACTGGATTATCATATGCATTGGTATGATCATCTTTATATTTAGCCTACATGAAGTTCATTAAGAAACTTCAATATTTAGCTTATTATTTTAATCATATTTGTAAAAAAAAACTTTGTACTTATTTCTTCAGCTTTCAATATTTTTGCAACCTCCTTTCCCACACGAGTGTCTTCCTGAGGCTTCAATTACATGACTGTTAAACCACCTAATATCATCCCACAAGTCACTGATGCTCTGCTTGCTGTTTTTTCTTTTTGTAACTTTTTTGTATTATATCTCTTTGTCTTTTTTTTATCTCTATGCTTCTTTAAATACAGGTTATATTGCTGTGTTCAGCAATTTTGCTAATCTTTTCTTCAGTTTTATGTAATCCACTACTAATCCCACTCAGTATATTTCTTTTACTTCAGATACTGTATTTAAAATTTCATTATGGTTTTTAAAAATCTTCAATTTCTTTATTCATTATATTTGCATTTTCTTCAACATCCTTGAATATATGAAGAATGTTTCCAATAGCTTTTTGTCTACTACATTAATCATTTCTCTCATTTCTGTCACTGTTTTTATTGATTGTTCTTTGATTATATTTTTTCTTCTCTTGAATGCCTGGCCCTTTTTGAATTAGATACCAACTATGATTTTAACACTGTTGGTTCTGAATTTTATTATATTCCTCTATAAAACATTGGGTTTTATTCTGGCAAGCAGTTGTATTTGTCAGGACATTTTACATTTTCAAGGTTTATTTGTATACTGTTTTAGGAAATACCTAGGGTTACCTTTAATATAGAGCCAATTCATCCCCACTGTAAGGCAATAACTTTCTGAGAACTCTACCTGATACCCTGCATATGAGGCCTCACTACTCTGGCTTGTGAGAACACAAAATACTTCCAGGCTTTGTATGAGCTTCAGATAATATTCAATCTACACTTCACTGATTGTTTCCTCATCCTTATCGAGATCCAACATGTACAAGGCTAAACCAGTATTCAGTCAAAGATTTTAGGGAACTCCTATGTATATCTTCAGAACTCTCTTTTTCTCTCTATGGAGCTCCCTCTTCTAATATGTGCTCTACAAATTCTGTCTTCCAATCCTCCATGTTCTGATCTCAGTTTTTCCACTCAGAAAGACTTCAGGGCCCTGTTTTGGTTTCAACTGCCTGTACTTCAACTTGAAATTTGCCTCCAGGAAGTTACTCAGGAAATTATACTGCTCTACTCCTTTGTTTCCCTTCTCCTAGAGGTCACTGTTTGCTCTCCCTATGGTCAAACATCAAAAACAAATTTTTCGTATATTTTACCTACATCTCACATTATTTACAGTTGGAAGACAATTCCTGTAAAAGTCCTTCATAGGTGGAATTAAATATGCCATCTTTTTACTTTTAACCTGTTTCATCTTTATATTAAAATATTTCTTTTGTAAACAGTATATAGTCCTTTTTAAAATTCAGTCAGATAATTGGTGTTTAGCTCACTTATATTCAGTGCAATTATTATTATATTATATTTACATCTGTGTATGCTATTTACATCTACCATCTTGCTATTCCTTTGTAAATTTCCGATCTACTCTTAGTCCTGTTGTTTCAGTTTGACTATCTTTTTGCTGGGGGAGGGGGTTACTCAATTATTTTAATTTATTCTATTTTTCCTGCTCTATTAGATTTTTAGCTATATAATTATATATAGAATAGCTATAGTTGTTAATCTAGAGATGACAATATACATACTTAACTTATTATAGCTTACCCTAAATGATTTTTTTTTTTGAAAATTGCTCAGCCATTCCTGATTCTTTGTGACCCCATGGACTATAGAATCCATGGAATTCTCCAGGCCAGAATACTGGAGTGGGTAACCTTTCCTTTCTCCATGGGATCTACCCAACCCGGGAATCTAACCGGGGCCTCCTGTATTGCAGGCAGATTTTACCAACTGAGCTATCAGGGAAGCCCATCCGGTCCCATCACTTCATAGCAAATAGACAGAGAAACAATGGAAACAGTGACAGACTTTATTTTCTTGGGCTCCAAGATCACTGCAGATGGTGTCTGCAACCATGAAACTAAAAGACGCTTGCTCCTTGGAAGAAAAGCTATGAACAACCTAGACAGCATATTAAAAAGCAGAGACATTACTTTGTCAACAAAGGTCCATCTAGTCAAACTATGACTTTCTCAGTAGTTATGTATGGATGTGAGGGTTGAATTATAAAGAAAGCTGAGTGCCAAAGAATTGATGCTTTTGAACTGTGGTGTTGGAGAAGACTCTTGTGAGTTTCGTGGACTACAAGGTGATCAAACCAGTCAATTGTAAAGGAAATCAGTCCTGAATAGTCATTGGAAGGACTGATGTTGAAGCTGAAACTCCAATACTTTGGCCACCTGATGCGAAGAACTGATTCATTTGAAAAGACCCTGATGCTGGGAAAGATTGAAGGCAGGAGGAGAAGGGGATGACAGAGATGAGATGGTTGGATGGCATCACCAACTCAATGGACATGAGTCTGAACAGTCTCTGGAAGTTGGTGATGGACAGGGAAGCCTGGCGTGTTGCAGTCCATGGAGTCGCAAAGAGTTGGACACTACTGAGCCACTGAACTGAAATGACTGACCTTAAAGGATTACCTCTTTTTTTTTCCATTTATTTTTATTAGTTGGAGGCTAATTACTTTACAATATTGTAGTGGGTTTGTCATACATTGACATGAATCAGCCATGGATTTACATGTATTCCCCATCCCGATCCGCCCTCCCACCTCCCTCTCTACCCATATTATCTATAGTGAAACAGATCACCAGCCCAGGTTGGATGCATGAGACAAGTGCTTGGGTCTGGTGCACTGGGAAGACTCAGAGGAAATGATTACCTCTTAATGAACAATAAAAAGCTTAAAATCATTTGGATCCATTTAATGCTCATTGTGCTATTGTTGTTACATAATTTTCTTCTATATATGTTATAAACTCCACAAGACTTTAATTTTGTCACTTTCAAAGGTTTATATAATTTATATACTACATATTTATTCTTTTTTGGTACTTTTTATGCTTTTCTGCAGCTAAGTCATTTCATGGAGGATTATTTTCCCTCAGACAGAGAGTTCATTCATTTCCAAGGTAGATATTTATATATCTGAGATTAAATATATTGTATTATTTGTTTTTTTCATTTATCCTATTTTGGTACTATTTTTCTGTTATTTTTCCTTTAATGAAATTATCACTATTTTTATCCTATTATGTCTCTTCCTTTAGCTTGTTCTTTCCACTATGCTTTTCAATTGTACCTTTTTTTGCTACTGAAGTTTCCAAGGCTCCAATATAGGTTGATGATGTTTTGTTTTATGCAAACAAGAGAAGAAAGAGGAATAAATGCAAATTATCATAAATGCAAAATCTGTATGAAGGTATAAGTAGAAAAGGCCCAAAATAATTTAAATTGGTATTGTGTTTCCACTTCAATCTCATATTTTTCAGGTTGATGTTAAGGAATATACAACGCAGTTCATTAAATTGAAGTAAGACAAACACAGTTCTCTTATTTAGCTCCAATTACCTTATCTCTGACAAAGCAGTTGCTAGGTTTGTTGAGGGAATTATTTTATTGATATTGTTGGGTGGTACACAAAATGTTGCATATTTTAGGTGGTGGACAATTTTTAATTAAGAAAGTGTAAATAAAGAATCAAGTATTTCTTTTTGCTTTGGTATATGATTCATTAATTTTTTAAGTTTAAAAATGTAGTTGATTGGCAATTATTTAGCTTGACTAACTCAAAATACTTTGTAAATGTCCTCTTTCATGAATGTTAATTTGACATTTGAAAGTTTATTTGAAGATATTCACATAATTCTCTGATTTGCAATAGTCAGACAAATGTTGAGAGGAAGACACTAGGGAGCAGAAAGTTTAAGTTCATTTTGATATCTGATGACTATCACAATTTATCCAATAGTTGCTCTATTCCATTTCTAATATAGCTAATATATCACACAACAGTCAAAATAATCATATTGATATTTTTACATGAAAAAATATTTACTAGGCAGAGTGACATTTACAAAAGAATTTTAAAGATTATTGTGCCTAAGGGCATCAACTTTAGATGATGTGGCATTTGCAGTGACTAAACTCAAAATTATAAGTATATATTTTTCTTAGAAAATTTTGTATCATAATAATGTTGATTACTTTGAATTATTAAAATATATTGTCCCACATTTTATCTCCTTGCACATCTTTTGCATTTTGTTTTTCATCTGTTGTTTAGTCTTTTTTCCCTTTGAAGTAATTATGTCACTCAAGTACTTGGTTGGAACCACCAAATTCCTAATATTCTAGCTAAACATTACTAATGCTCACCATTATTTACACTTTTCTGTGCTTAATTAGTCATATAGAAGACTCTATTTCCCAGCCTTGAGAATTGGTCAAGGCCACGTGACTAATGCTGGTTAACTGACTGTGACTGGTAGTAATGTGTATCATTTCAGGCCTGAGACACTTAAGAACCAGTGTGCCATGCTGTCTTCCCCTGCCAAAACGGACCCTGAAGCAGCATGTTAAAATGATGATTCCATAAAATACAGAGAATCAGCCTGAAATACTTAACCACCACAGGGAGAATATTTGCCTGAAAAATCATGGGGAGCTGGAGCAGAATTTGCATGAGTAGAAATAAACTAGTTTAGTGCTAAGTAACTGAGAGTTTGGTATTGCTGTTACAGCATAGTCTAGTGTATCCTGACTGCTCTGTGCTTAGTCATTCAGTCATGTCTGACTTTTCATGACCCCATAGACTGTAGCCCGCCAGGCTCCTCTGTCCATGGGGATTCTCCAGGAAAGGGCACTGGAGTGAGTTGCCATGCCCTCTTCCAGGGGATCTTTCCAACCCAAGAATCGAACCCAGGTCCACATTGCAGGCAGATTCTTTACCGTCTGAGCCACCAGGGAAGCACAAGAAACTGGAGAGGGTAGCCTATTCCTTCTCCAGGGGAACTTCCCAACCCAGGAATTGAATCAGGGTCTCCTGCATTGCAGGCAGATTCTTTACCAGCTGAGCTAACAAGGGACTGATACACATCTTAAAGAACTTAGGTGTAGACATGAGTTGTGTTGGGGACAGTTTATTGACATATGACTCTGCTTCACTAATTATATCTCATGTCTTATCAAATCATGAGATTTCCCCAGTGGCTCAGACGGTTAAAATGTCTGCCTGCCATGCGAGAGACCTGGGTTCGATCCCTGGGTCAGGAAGATCCCCTGGAGAAGGAAATGGCAATCCATTCCAGTACTCTTGCCTGAAAACTCCGTGGACAGAGGAGCCTTGTAAGCTACAGTCCATGGGGTCACAAAGAGTCAGACACAACTGAACGACTTCACTTCATTTCAAGTGATTTGTCAAATCATACCAATTTTGTTTCTATAACCTGATTTTCCTTTTCCATTTCTACATCTACTTACAAAACCTCTAAATTTGACCCCGCATTAGGTACAAAAGTATAAATGCATTTTGTGACCAGCCCAGGGTGACATATATTGTTGTAGGGACAACAAAGCTCTCAAGCTCATATTGTTTCATGCTGTTAATTATTATTTTCTGAAGAGGTAAAATATTAAAAAATAAACATATATGAAATGCATCATGCATAATACAAAATCTTTACTTTTTTTGAATTATAAGCTAGTGAAACTCACATGTGTTCTGGAAAATCAAGACAGTATTAACCACTTGGCTGCTTATTGTGACCCAATAATAGAGTCATCTGAATTCTGCTTCTGTAAAAAATCATTGTTAAATGAGTAAAATGTCACTATTCTCATTTAAAGATAAAAATAGAAAACATGGAAGAAAACCAAGTTTACGTGGTTTACAAAGACTATTTATTATAGTATATATTTACAGGTGTTGTGTGCTTTCAGTTCCTCATGCTTGTCTGTTTATCATTCACCCAACTGATATTCTCATGCCTTAGTACCAGGACAGAGAAAAAACATAAATGCTGGTTATTGAAATGAATGATCATATTATATGGAAGGAAGAGCCTGACAATGAGATAGATTAAATGAAGGGGATTTATTTTCTGAATACCTCATATCTTTCTTAATGTCATCACAGATGTGTTTACATAAACATATTCATTTTACCTTTTTAGGGAAGCTTTTTAAAATTATGCTAATAATTAGTTTATGTACATTAAAAATGATTTTATTTACATTCTTTTTGGTTGGGTTTTTGTTGCTCTGTGGGCTTTTTTTCTGGTCGTGGCAAGCAAGCAAAGGCTGCCTTTGGTTGCAGTATGCAGGCTTCTTCATTGCGGTGCCTTCTCTTGTTGCAAGCATGGGCTCTAGCGTGTATGGGCTTTGATAGTTGCGGCTCCCAGGCTCTAGAGCACAGACTCAATAGTTGTGACACACAGGCTTAGTTGCCCTGTGGTGTGTGGGATCTTCCTGTATCAGGAACCCAACCCATATCTCCTGCGTTGGCAGGCAGATTTTTTACCACTGAGCCATCAGGGAAGCCCTTTATGTGCACTGTTAATTAAACACTCTCACAGATCTTATTTCTTGTGTAGATGCTTCAGATAAGGAATATATAGAATAAAAGTTAATCCTGACTCTCACACCTCTATGTAGATAGCCTTACATTTGAGATTTTAAAAAGAACCTCTCTACCATTTCCAAAATTATCTATTTTATTACACACTTACATGAAGTAATCTAAAGTGTCTCTACCCTCTAAAAACCTGTCATTTAAAACATGCAGAATGGCCCTACACATTCATTTGAGGCCTTACATAAAAGGGTTAAGACACTAAACAGATATGTGATTCTTTCTGTTGGTGGTTGGTGGTTTGGTTGCTAAGTAATGTCTGACTCTTGCAGCTACATGGACTGTAGCCTGCTGGGCTCCTCTGTCCATGGAATTCTCCAGTCAAAAATACTGGAGTGGGCTGCCATTTCATTTTCCAGGAGGTATTCCCAACCCAGGAATCAAACCCAGGTCTCCTGCATTGCAGGCAGGTTCTTTGCTATCTGGGCTACAAGGGAGCCCCATTACCAAACAACTATGCTTGCCACACTTGTATAATATTTACCATATTAACCCTTATTTTCTACTTATTTGTGTGCTTTTTATTATATCTATTATTAATCATTGTGCTCCTGAGAAGTTGTATGCAATATAGCTTGGACTAAAATCAATAGCAAATAGAAATTCAATAAAGAGTAAATTTTAGTTAGGTATAAGAAAAATATCTAATTTCTCTGTCTCTGTGTAAAATGTAAACCAAAATGTTAGAATGGCTAAGGTTTTTTCTTCATTCAAATTTAACATAATCATAATTATTGACCCCTAAGTATATATGATTTGAAGACAACCATTTTAATGTGTGTGTGTATACATATATATATATATATATATATATATATATATATATATTTAAAGCAATTTATTGTCTGTTTCATGATTTTTAATTATATCACAGTTTGTAAATTCAATCAAGATTTATCAGGATACCAAAACAGTTCCATACACTCAAACCACTGATCCCACTATGCCTACTAGAGCAGAGAAATCTAAACTTTATTATATTGCTTCTGAAATTCTTACTGTGTATATCTATTTCCCTTTCTTGGGAGAAAAGCTCCACAAGTTTCATAAAATTCTCAAAAGGGCTTGTGACTCCCAAAATATGCTAAAGCTAAAACGTGATAGTTAGCTTTGACCTCCTCTTTACCTCTACCTCTCACATTCCTGTTTTAGTCATTAATGCATTCTTCTAAATATCAGTTTAAATTGTCTTCTCTCTGATCTTACTGTCCTAGTTCAGACCCTCATCATATCTCTTAACTGATTTCTCTACCTTAAGTCTTATAACCCTCTAGGGGAGGAAGCACTTGAAAGTTAGCAATATAAGGAAAAATTGCATTAGAAATGAGAATAAAGATAATGGATGAGAGAAAGTTTTAATTAAATTATTATCAGGATCAACAGGGAAATGAAACCTGATAGGTATAGCTAGTGGCAAAGTTACCAAAATAAGTAAAGATCCATCCCCTTCTCCCACCTCACCCACCCATGATAGAATTATTTGTTGTTTCTATTGCTGCAGTACTATGGGGATATCATAATTATAACAATGTCTAAAATGTATGAAAATTATTATTTGTTCATCTATTTCTTCCACTAGACTGTGGTATCTTCCAGAATATCAATCTTTTTTTTTTTACTTGTATTATTAATTCTCCCCTTTTCTTACTAGAATATCAGCACTATGAAAGCAAAGACACAGTCTCCTTTATTCACCATTATATGCCCAACATGTAACGTTTTATCTGGCATATGATTGGCAATCAATAAATATTCTTTGCATGTGGGAAATGGTGACCCACTCCAGTATTCTTGTCTGAAGAATAGTATTAGTCTCTCTTGTCTAGAGAACTGTATTAGTTAGTTCTGTAGAGACGTTAGCAGAAAGAAGCTAATGATTGGTGAACTTTCTCAAAAAATATTGCTCTTGATTCATGAATAATTATAAACACATTGTAACCCAAAGATTTTTCTAATAAGAAATTAAATTCCCTAAGGAAAATTAAAAACTCCTGTCACTAATCAGGGAAATTTTAGGTGAGAAGAACATATCATTCAAAGTAGTGTTTTCTAGTAAATATAATCCAAGGGATAATAAATTTGAATCACTTCAGGTAATTTTTAGGCATTTCTCTTTCAACTTTATCTTGTAATTATATGAAAAAAACTTAAGCCAGAACATAAATTCTATTGTATAACATTTGTAGCACAGGTGGTGCCATGGTAAAGAACCTGCCTGCCAATTCTGGAGATGCAGTTCGCAAGTTTGATCCCTGGATGTAAAGATCCCTTGCAGAAAGAAATAGCAACCCACTCCCATATTCTTGCCTGGAAAATCCCATGGACAGAGGAGCCTGGTGTGCAACAGTCCAAGGGGTTGCAAAGAGTCAGACATGACTGAGTGACTGAGCGCACACACACACACACACACTTAACATAATATCAAATTCCAATGAATATGCATTAACTGACGCTAGATTTTTTTCATATTTTTATTCAAATATAGCATACATTAAGCAAATAATTCTAATTTTAATAGGAAAGCTTTATTATTTTTTCATATGTATGCATCCAGGAAACAAACAACTAGCCAAATCAAATTATAGAACACCTTAAGCACTCCAAAAATTTTCCTCAGAGCCTTCATACTTAGTACTTGATGAGATGTATACAGTATTCTGATTTTTATCATATTGATAGTAAGCTTAAAGTAGAAAAACAAAAATAATAACATCCTTTAATAGAGATTATATCTATTATGTGAGTTCAACCTCTAATTTTGTTCTTGTTTTGGTTAGACCTTTTGCTTTTCCATACATGGAACAACAGACTGGTTCCAAATAGGGAAACATGTACGTCAGGGCTGTATATTGTCACCGTGCTTATTTAACTTATATGCACAGTACATCATGAGAAACGCTGGGCTGGATGAAGCTGGAATCAAGATTGCCGGGTGAAATATCAACAACCTCAGATATGCAGATGACACCACCCTTATGGCAGAAAGCGAAGAACTAAAGAGCCTCTTGATGTGAAAGAGGAGAGTGAAAAAGTTGGCTTAAAACTCAACACTCAGAAAACTAAGATCATAGCATCTGGTCCCATCACTTCATGGCAAATAGATGGGGAAACAGTGGAAACAGTGGCAGACTTTATTTTGGAGGGCTCTAAAATCACTGCAGATGGTGACTGCAGTCATGGAATTAAAAGGCACTTGATCCCTGGAAGAAAAGTTATGACCAACCTAGACAGCATATTAAAAAGCACAGACATTAATTTGCCGACAAAGGTCCGTCTAGTCAAGGCTGTGGTTTTTCCAGTAGTCATGTATGGATGTGAGAGTTGGACTATAAAGAAAGCTGAGTGCCGAAGAACTGATGCTTTTGAACTGTGGTGTTGGAGAAGACCCTTGAGAGTCCCTTGGACTGCAAGGAGATCCAACCAGTCCATCCTAAAGGAGATCAGTCCTGGGTGTTCATTGGAAGGACTGATGTTGAAGCTGAAACTCCAATACTTTGGCCACCTGATGTGAAGAACAGACACATTTGAAAAGACCCTGATGCTGGGAGGGATTGGGGGCAGGAGGAGAAGGGGATGACAGAGGATGAGATGTTTGGATGGCATCACCGACTCAGTGAACATGAGTTTGAGTAAACTCCGGGAGTTGGTGATGGACAGGGAGGCCTGGCGTGCTGCACTCCATGGGATTGCAAAGAGTCGGACACGACTGAGTGACCGAACTGAACTGAACTGATACACCTGCTAACTAATTTGTCAGTTTCCATAAAAGAAATCTCCATGTATTTTAATTCAAATTATGATATATATAAAGAGATCAATTTGGGGAGAGGTGAAATCTTCAAGTACAGAGTTTTCCATAAGAAGAAAAAGATTAGTTTTTCTGTTTTCTTGGTTTGCTTTAATTTTATCTCATCAATAAAGTATTGATATCAGCACAGAGATTTTACTCATATCTAATTAGACTTATTTCTGGGATTCAGTTTTTTTTTTTAATGGTACTATAAATAGTTTTTTTTCAAGTTTTATTTTTCCATTTTTGACTTTGGGTATATAGAAATACAGTTATCATCATATTAACTGTTTACCAGAAACTTTACTAGATCCATTTCTAAATTCTCATTATTTGTGTACATATGAAATCATAGTATCTATGAATAAGGATAGTTTTCTTCCATTCATTTAAATCTTCACTCCCTTCACTTTTCTTCCTGGCCTTCCTTATTGCTATGAATTTCAGTACAATGTTGTATAGAAGTGATGTTGATGGAAAACTTTTTTTTTTATCTTTTTAAGTTGTTTTCATCATTTTCAAAATTCCTTCCAACTTAGATCATTTTTATTCAGCCTGCAAAGCTGCCTGTAGTCTATCATATGATGCACTTTTTCTGGTTCCAGTTTTTGTTTGTCTTTAGTTTGCTCTTGTTTTTGAAGGAAATTTTATATGTATAAAGAATTTTAGGCTGAAATTTTCAAAAACTTTTTTAGCAATGTAGTTATGCAATTCCATTGCCTTCTGATTCTATAGTTTCTTTTCAGAAGTCAGGCTTCAATCCTATTATTGCTTCTATCAAGGTAGTTGTTCTTATTTATGCCTGTTTTTAACATTTTTGTGCTTTCCAGCACTTTAAACTTGGTGTGGTTTTCTATGAATTCATCTTTCTTTGGGTCCATGGACTTTCTAGAATTTGTGTGCTGATATCTTTAATGAGTTTTGCAAATTTTCCACCAGTATGTATCTCAATATTGCTTCTGGCCCATGCTCTCTCTCCTCCCATTCTATCACTTCTAATTGCCTGCACATTATGCCATTTACCGGTGTCCCACCTATTTCTTACACTTTGTTCTGTCTTTCTATTTGTTTCTCTGTATATAATTTTGTTGGGAGACATTCTATTCACCTTTCTTTGGGATAACTAATTCTATTTTCATTTTTGACCAGTCTACTGTTAAACCCATCTGAGTTTTTAATTGGCTTCCCAGGTGGCTCAGATTACCAATATTGTTTTGTTAGCTTCTAAAATGTCCATTTGACTTTTTTTTAGATCCCAGTATCTAATGATAATGTTCATATTTTCATCCATTTTGTTAATCTTTCATTTATTATCTTTGACATAAGAGCAATTAATTTAGTCATTATCTGTCAACTTCAATATCTGAATCTACTGCAGGATTTTAAAATTTTATTTTCCACTCTTTATCTTGAATATTTGCTGCATTTTCCTGCACTCGAACCTCTCATAATTTTTCATTATATGTTTGTGTGTATAAAAGAACTGTAGAGATTGGCAGTCTCCGAGAGTTCACCCTTTCCTTTGTTAGGCAAAAAAAGCTGAGTTCCAGATTATGTCAATGAAATCAAGGTCTGACCTGGGTTAAGACAAGAAACCAGCTTTAGTTAGACTCAATCCATATCAGGTTTCAATAATCTCAGTGGTGATATCTGACATATGATGTATCTTTGCAAGCTTCTACTTTCATCAGGACTCTATCTTCCAAACACTTCAAGACTCTTTGAGATACCCTCTGCTTTCTCAATGACACCCCTCGCCTAGTCTTCTGTGCTACTCTAACACACAGAAATGACCCAGTGGTTGAATATTGAACATTTTTAAATGGAATATTTTAATATTTTGTCCTTCTCTTGATTTTACATTGTCATGCTAGCTCTTACAACTACCCAAAGTTCTATGTTTTCTTCTTTCCAGGAAGACAGTTGTGCTTAAGACAAGTCATATTGTAAGCCTCAAGCTTGGGTAAGTAATTACTTACCAGGAAGTATTCTATGATATTTGAACTGAGAAATGTCCCTTTCCTCCCCATCTTCTATGCTTTGAGATGAAAACTTCACTCCAGATTAATGCAGCCAAGAACACAGGGCTGCCTCTATCCTTCATTCCCAGAGGGCTACTTTCCCAGGAAGGGTAGGAAGCCAGCATTTCTCATCTGCCCCAGATACCTGTGGCTTAGTCTAATTGGTGAGTGTGATTGAGAGATAGGAGCTCTCTTCTTTTACTCAGCCCCCATTTATGCATTGGAAGCTCTTCAACAATACCACTGGGAATACTGGGAATACAAGATCATCCCTGACTTAGTTCCTGCTACTGTCACTCTCTAATTAGTGCTCTTAATTTGGAGGTGTCACTCAGAGAGAAGAGCATCATTGTCCCCAAGCTCATCTCCAGAGCCAATCAAGAGATTTTATCTGGGGAAGCAGATAAGACAGAGAACTCCAGTCTTTTCCTGAAGGAAATTACTTCATTTGCAACATATGGAGAAGCCTGAGGGACATTTTCAAAAAACAGTTGTGGGTTTGTTTTAGTGAAAAGTAATTGGAAGGATGTTGGTAGATGCTTTGGAAATATAGGCCAACTAGATTGCAGGAGGAAACCTAGGAGACAGCTGTCAAGAGCCGTCCTGAGGTCAGAACATATCTCAAATGCTGGCTTCAGGAATTGTCGCTTCCAAAGAGATTGAATTTGAATTGATGGGTCTGTTCAGCAGTTTATGCCCCAGGGAATTGTTGAAAACAATAGTGAAATCAGCCAGCCTTAATAGCTGGATTTGGTCACAGAAAGGGACAATCAAAGAGAGCCCTAGGAAATCCACTGTTATTCAGCTTGACTGCACAAAACCAAGGCTGAGGAACACCAAAGACCTCATACTGAAGAGAAATTGATTTCACAAAAATAGTATATCCACGTGAAAAAAAAAAGCAATCAAGCAAATATATATATATATATTTTAAAGGACCCACAGTTGGTGGGCTGGAGAAGGAAATGGCAACCCACTTCAGTATTCTTGCCTGGAGAATATCATGGACAGAGGAGCCTGGCAGGCTACATTCCATAGGGAAGCAAAGAGTTGGACATGACTGAAGTGACTTAGCATGCATGCAGTTGGTGGGAGGGGGTGTGATATCAGTATACAGAATTAATACAGCATATTACCCTGTATGTCCACTCTTAAAAATTATGAGACATGGAAAGAAATAGGAATGTGTGATCCATATGTAGGGGGAAGAAAGAAGTGACAAACACTGTTTATGTGAGGAATATAATGTCAGATTTAACAAATACTTTAAAGTATCACTATAAGTACATCTAAAGAACTAAAGAAAATTTCTTTAAAAAGTACAGAAAGCTATGAAGTCAGTTCAGTTCAGTTCAGTCACTCAGTCGTGTCCAACTCTTTGCAGCCCCATGGACGGCAGCACTCCAGGCTTCCCAGTCCATCAGTCAGTTCTTCACATCAGGTAGCCAAAGCACTGGAGTTTCAGCTTCAGCATTGGTCCTTCCAATAAATATTTAGGACTGTAGTCTGCCAAGCTCCTCTGTCCATGGGATTTTTCAGGCAAGAATACTGGAGTGGGTTGCCATTTCCTTCTTCAGGGGTTCTTCCTAATAGAGGGATCAAACTCTTGCCTCTCATGTCTCCTGCATTGCAGGCAGATTCTTTACCGCTGAGCTATTAGGGAAGCCAGGAGTGGTGTAGTATGCAGTAATAAAAAGGAACAAAATACTGATACATGTTACAATATGAAGGAACTTTGTAAAAATTGACAAAAT
This sequence comes from Muntiacus reevesi, assembly GCF_963930625.1. Lineage (NCBI taxonomy): Eukaryota > Metazoa > Chordata > Mammalia > Artiodactyla > Cervidae > Muntiacus > Muntiacus reevesi. The sequence goes on along the minus strand of NC_089271.1, from coordinate 124,776,636 downwards.
TATTGTAAATTCATATGGAAATGCAGGAGGTCAAAATAGGTAAAACAATCCTAAAAAGGAACAAATTTGGAGGACTCACACAACCCAATTTCAACACATGCTACAGTAACGAGAAACAGTAATCAATACAATGTGGTCCTGGTATAAACATAAACATGGAGATTAATGAGGAGACTATGTTTATGGTATAAATGTAGACATATAGATTAATGAGAAGAAGAGCTGACTCATTGGGAAAGACCCTGATGCTGGGAAAGATTGAAGGCAGGAGGAGAAGGGGATGATAGAGAATGAGATGGTTGGATGGCATCACTGACTCAATGGACATGAGTTTTAGCAAGCTCCGGGAGTTGGTGATGGACAGGGAAGCCTGGCATGCTGCAGTCCATGGGGTCACAAAGAGTCAGACACTACTGAGCAACTGAACTGATAAATTAATGGAAAAGAATTGATAGTCCAGTATTAAAATCCCATTTCTGTGCCAACTGTCTTTCAATAATCGTGCCAAGACCATTCAGTGTGTAAAGAGTGGAATTTTCAACGAATGGTACTTTGACAAATGACCATATAGTAAAGAATGAATTTGGACCATTACCTCACACCACTTACAAAACTTATCTAAAATTGAGCAGGTGACCTAAATATTGTGGACAAAGAGGGCTGTCTTCCATTTCAATAACAAAGGATGTTGTGGCTGTCAGGCTGCCAGCCACTGCAGCTGCCCTGATGCTGAATCCTCAGAGAAATTCTAGGATGAACAAAAAAAGGTTGTCAGCCACCAGTCAACCTCTGCAGCCATCAGCAACCACGTACCCCAAGGGGATTCATAATAGAAAAACAAAACAGAAGCAGAATGCTGTCCCTAGATAGTTAAGGTGCATATCAAAGGAATAATTTTAATAAGCCCAAACTTTTGCATCTTCTAATACTTAGAAAAGCAGTAAATTCATTAACTTGAGATGTCTGGCTTTCTTTAATTAACATCCTTTGATGTTCTGACCACCTGTTTTTGTTTTTGTTTTGTTTTGTTTTGTTTTAACAGATACCCTTGGCTCTTCCAGTACCTCTGCAGAACAGTCCCTCTGAGCTATCTGACAGTCTTTACCCCAGGCTTAAGTCCTCAGTAAATCTGCCAAATAAAACATAATTATCAACTTTTAGGTTGTGCTTTTTGTCAGTCAACATTATGAAACCTAAACTATATGAAACAATACACACACACAACAATATGAAACTATAAAATTCTTAGATGAAAAATATACAATAAGTTTTCTTGATCTCATAAAACTGTATGAAACTGTAAAATTTTTAGATATAAACATATAATAAGTCTTCCTGATATCAGATTTGGCAATGGATTCTTAAATATGACACCAAATGCATTAGTAACAAAGGAAAAATGATCAATATCTTAGTCAGGGTTTTCTAGAGAAACAGAAACAATAAGATGTCAAAGGAGATTTATTATGAGGAATTGGTTCCACAATTATGGAGTTTGAGAAATCCTGGAATTTGTCACCTGCAATCTGGAGACCCAGGAAAGCCAGTGATTTAATTCAGTCCTAGTCCAAAGGCCTAAGAACCAGGCTGATGATGTAGACCCCAGGCAGAGAGTAGAAGAGGATAGTTAATTTTATGCATCAACTTGCCTGGACTAAGGGATTCCCAAAAAGCTGATAGAACTTAACTGCTCAGTGTGTCCATGAAGATATTTCTGGAAGAGTTGGCATCTGAATCAGTAGAATGAATAAAGAAAATTGCCCTCAGCAATGAATGTGAAAGGGAATGGCAGCTCACTCCAGTATTCTTGCCTGGAGAATCCCCATGGACAGAGGATCCTGGTGGGCTAGAGTCCATGGGGTCACAAAGAGTCAAACACAACTGAACCACTGAGCACAATGAATGTTGGTATCACAATCTGTTGAGGACTTGAACATGATTAATATGTATAAATAATGGTTTATGTGCATAAATCCCCTCCATGGGTATTTGTTCCAGGACCAACCATGGATATCAAAATCTGCAGATATTCAGCTCCCGTAGTCAACCCTCTGTAGCCACACTTTCACATCCACAGATTCAATTAACCATATATCGGGTAGTACTGTATTTACTGTTGAAAAAAAATCCATGTATAATTGGAACTGTGCAGTTCAAAGCTCTGCTGTTCAAAGATCAATTGTATACATTATATATCCTACTGTTTTTGTTCCTTTTGAGAACCCTGAAAAAATAGATTTGGGTACCCAAACTGGTTCTGGAACAGAATTTTAAGGATGAGTTTTCTGATTTGTCTCTGGAGTTTCTGGAATTGGGTCTCTAATCTGATTAGACTGAAAAACACTAACGAGTCTATTTCCAATAGAAAAGAGAACATTGACAGTCCATGGAGTGCACTGTTCATAAATTCACAAATTATCTTCATTGGATACTCCTAATCAACAAAAAAGCAAAGAGTTAAGCTACTCTATAAATGGTACTTTTGAACATTTTTGATAAAACAAGTAATATAATGACATTGGTTGCTCCTAATGTCTCTGGACAAAGTGGTGAAGGAAAAGAATGAGCTCAGGGATTCTAATTCCCAGCTCAAATACTGAATAAATGATCTAATAGCATCTGTGTGTGCCCTGAAGAAGACCCTTATCTTCTATAGCTTGCTGAGCTGAAATTGCTGAAGATGAAATGCAAAAACCCATCCTGTGATTGAGCTAAATGCAAACTGAACTCAGTCCTGTAAAGTGTCTACTGTTAAGGTGAAAATATTGATTAGGAAGGAATGAGACCCTATTAATTGAAATGGGGACATGTGGGAAGACCCTGATGGAGCCGGGGACACTGAACCCCTAAATTCTGATGAGTCTTCTTTGCCAGTGGAACTATCCTCCCAACCAAAAATGGCAGTGGCATCTCCAAACCCAGGGATAGTGGCTTCCCAACCCACAGCAGCATACCGCTTCCCTCTGAGGAAGTAGAATGCAGGGTTAAGCCTGCATTGCCTAGGGAACTAGTAATGGTCTCCTCTAAGGCAGTTGTCATGCAAGACAATACTGGTACTCCTCAGGATCTACCCCAACCATCCCTCTTTGATTTTGAACTTGTAATTAGACTCAAGTCTCAGAAGGTCCCTAATGGTTAGGAACATAGTGTGACCCTTGAGGAGGTGTGATACTTCAAAAGAGGTACTTGAATTTTCTAATATTTGCAGAAAGAAATTCAGGAACATGTGTGGGCAATGGATATCCTACACCAAAGATGTAGGATAGGGTTGGAAGGAACATAAATTCGATCAGGTTGAATTTGTTGATATGGGATCACTAAGCATTGAATGTTGCAACTCCAGGAGTTAGAAAGGGCTAGCTGTTTGCTTGTTTGTTTGACTGAATCAAAAGATGCCCTATGAATGAATTGGAAATGCCTGACCTTCTTTCGTTTAAGGTAAGGAAGAGATTCAGAGACTTAGAGTCTTTTAATACATCTTTGTTGATTGATACGTAAACAGCTTGGTGCTAACTAGTGATGACTAAAGCTATCACAGAGAATAATTCAAATTCAAATTCTCCCCTCCATGAAATAAATATGTTGCTGTTGTTCAGTTGCTCAGTCATGTCTGACTCTTTGTGACTCCCTGGACAGCAGCACACCAGACTTCCTTCTCCTCCACCATCTTCCAGAGCTTGCTCAAACTCATGTCCATTGAGTCAGTGATGCCGTCCAACCATTTCATCCTCTGTTGTCCCCCTCTCCTCCCACTTTCAAATTTTCCCAGCATCAGTGTCTTTTCAAATGAGTCAGTTATTTGCATCAGGTGGCCAAAGTATTGGAGCTTCAGCTTCAGCTTCAGTCCTTCTAATGAATATTCAGGATTTTTTTCCCTTAGGATTGACTGCTTTGATCACCTTGCAGTCCAAGGGACTCTCAAGTCTTCTCCAACACCACAGTTCAAAAGCATCAGTTCTTCTGCACTCAGCCATCTTTATGGTCCAAGTCTCACATCCATATATGGCTACTATAAAAACCATAGCTTTGACTATACGGACCTTTGTCAGCAAAGTAATGTCTCTGTTTAATAGGCTGTCTAGGTTTGTCATAGCTTTTCTTTCAAGGAGCAAGCATCTTTTAATTTCATGGTTGCAGTCACCATCTGCAGTGATCTGGAGCCCAAGAATATAAATTCTGTCACTGTTTCCCTGCCAAATTATATATGGCGTGAGGTAAAATATAACTGTTTGTGTAAATGGGCAATTTATTTCATCTTATTTCATAACAACTTCTTGTAGCAGTCTATGTATAAGTAACAGTTCATGTATAGGTATGACCTTTCAAATGTTCTCCTTGTGAACATGGACTATATTGTGACTTTGTTTGCAATCATAATACATAGAAAGTGTTTTTCATATGGTGAAGGTGAAAGTGAAAGTCACTGAGTCGTGTCCAACTCTTTGCGACCCCATGGACTATACAGTTCATGGAATTCTCCTGGTCAGAGTACTGGAGTAGGTAGCCTTTCCCTTCTCCATGGGATTTTCCCAAACCAGGGATGGAACCCAAGTCTCCCGCATTGCAGGCAGATTCTTTACCAGCTGAGCCACAAGGGTAGATGCTTAATAAATATTTGTTTAGTAAAATAGTTGAATACCATAACTTCAGAAATGGGATGCACATTTCAAGTTTAACTGAAGTTTTTGTACAAATGTGTTACATAAATATTTATCTTTAAGCAATGCAAATTAAAAAAAAGATCTAGCTTTTCCAAATCAATTTCTCATGTTTTCAACATGTAACTTGAGTTTTCTTTAGGTTGAAGTTTTTCAACCAAGGCTAAGTATTATTTCATAAGAGAAGTCAAAGAATGACTAAGCACCTTAATAATTCAACCACATTTTCAAGACTTCTTAACATTTACAATTAGCGATCTCCTGAATAAAACATCTAACTTCTTCTATATATTATATCTGTTCAATGGAAAACATAATTGAAATTCATGTATACTTATTAGAAGAAGCTTAAACCTGAAAGGAATTAGATTGTGGCAGTAGAGGTTGTTTACTGAAAACTAACTGCTTAATCCCTCACCCTTAAATAACTATACTAAAATTTTCTTTTTTGTGTGTGTGTATGAAGAGGTAAAAATTTTATAAGTTTGCAGCAGTACATCCAATCTTTCTGCCACACTTTCTGTTCTCAGTGTTTAATGTGTTATCAACCAAAAAAAAAAAAAAAAATCAATCCTCTATTGCACTTTCATACCTAACATGCACTGTACATCTCTGCCCAAGCTCTTCACTCTTTTACTTTCAAAAGCCTTTTACTGCACTCTTTGGAAATGGCACTTCATAAGCATCAAATTCCTCTGTATTCTTAGCATAACTTGGAATATTTTCTTCAGCTATGCCCTGTGTCTCAAAAAACTCCTTTGTCTTTCTTGACATCATGTCTTTCCATTTTCATTTATTTATTTTTATTTTTGTCCTGTAGGTTTGACTGCTTCTTTGCAATCTCCTTTACAAAATTCCTAATCTTTTTTGATTTTTTGATACCAGAGAATTCCAAATTTCCCATCTGAGTTAAACACTCATTTATTCATCTGTCCATCCATATATATAAATAATTTTATATATTTTTCCAGTTTTATATCCCCAATATGAGCTTAAGACTCATGTATCCAATCATCTGCCTGATACATCCAATCGACTAGCTCAATGGAAGCTCAAATTCAACATGACCAAGGTAAAACTCATTATTTTCCTCACTAAATCTGTTCTTTCAGTGTTCCTTTCAGTTGTACAGTTCAGAAAACTAGGAATCATCCTTAATACCTCCGATTCAGTTATATCCCAAACTTAGTCCATCATCAAATTCAACTGACTTTATACATTTACTCTCCTTCATGCCCACCATTCTGGTCCAATATACCATCTTATCCAGTCAAGAACACTGCAATAGTTAAATAAATGGTCTAATTTCTTTCTATTCTGTTCCCTCCCATCCCCCTTCAAACAGTTTTCTGTGCTGCAGCCAGGCAGATATTTCAAAACACAAATGTAATCATATAATCCTTGGACAGGCACTATAGAAAGCCTTGGATAGATTTTACTAACCAGAAGCCATTCTTTCTTCCTTCCTAGATGGATCCCAACATTGTCCACCCTTCTATAAAGAGATCATTTTCTTCAGAGAAGGCTTGGCCTCTTTCCACAAAGAGTGGACGAATCTTGATTACACTAACTCAATTATCACAGTTGTATTTCCCTGGTTAAGTAACTCTTTTAGGAATGGAAATGTGAGGCAGTTGTGTGCAAATGAAATATGGGAGGATGAATACACTGAGCATATTCTGAGAATGTTTTACTCACTCTTGCAAAGGATTCTGAGACAAGAATGGTTATTGTTCTTCCTTCAAATATTGACATTATCAAATGCTACCTAGAGTTATATCAGTAATTTAGGACCACTGGAGGGTTTAATCTAGGAGGATAAGCCAACAAACGTAGGAGGGGTGAAAAGACAACAGATTCTCTATACTTGATTATTTTAAGTCAGCGAATTAACTGAAACCCCTCTATCTCTTGTCTTCTTATGGCTAAATATCTTTACAACTTAGTGTACATTGATTGGAGTTCCTGTTAGCTATAGATAAAAGCATTCTGTGCTAGGTTGCTTCAGTTGTGACTGACTCGTTGCCACCCTGTGGACTGTAGCCCACCAGGCTCCTCCGTCCATGGGATTCTCCAGGCAAGAATACTGGAGTGGATTGTGCCATTTCCTACTCCAGGGGATCTTGCCGACCTAGGGATGGAACTGCATCTTTCTCTTACATCTCCTGCACTGGCAAGTAGTTTCCCTACCACTAACGCCACCTGGGAAGCCCAGTTAAATATTACATTTACTTAAATATTTGTTGTTTTCTTGTTTAATGACTTAGTCATGTCTGACTCTTTTGTGACCCCATTGACAGTAGCTGTCCAAACTGCTCTGTCCATGGGATTTCCCAGGCAAGAATACTGAAATGGGTTGCCATTTCCTTCTCCAAAAAGCATCTTAACAGGTATACAAACACTTGCTTAGAACTCTCAGTGGTTTCTAAATTACTCTGACAGCAAAACCAAAATCCTTAATGTGGCCTGTAAAGCCCTGCATAGTGCAGCCACTTATTTACTCCACAGATTCATCTATGTAACTCTGTTTGACTAAGCTTTCTTGTCTTTTTCTAATTCGTCACATTTCCTGTGTTTTCTGTCATAGGGCCTGTATTAGTTTGCTTGGGTTGCCATAACAAAATACCACAGAGTAGCTTAAAAAACAGAAACTTATTTCTCACACTTCTGGAGCCTGGAGGTTTAAGAAATGAAGGTGTCTGCAAATATGATTCCCCCCTGAGATCCTTCTCCTTGGCTTGTGGATGACTACCTTTCCACTATGTCCTCATGTGGTCTTTCCTTTGTGAACACACTTCCCTGGTGTCTCACATGTTTCCCAATCTCCTTTTCTCATAAGAACAGCACCATGTATACACTGCCATATTTAAAGTCGCTCAGCTGGGAAAGAATCTGCCTGCAATGCAGGAGAACCCAATTTGATTTCTGGGTGGGAAGATCCCCTGGAGAAGGGATAGGCAACCCATTGCAGTATTCTTGGCCTTCCCCGGTGGCTCAGACAGTAAAGAATCCACCTGCTATGTTGGAGACCTGCATATGATCCCTGGATTGAGAAGATTCCCTGGAGGAGGGCATGACAACCCACTCCAGTATTCTTGCCTGGAGAATCCCCATGCACAGAGGAGCTTGGCAAGCTACAATCCGTGGGGTCACAGAGTCAGACACAACTGAGCAACAAGCATACAACCAACAAGGACCTATTGTATAGCACAGACAACTCTGCTCAATGTCATGTGCCAGCCTGGATGGGAGGGGAGTTTGGGGAAGAATGGATATATGTATATGTATGGCTGGGTCCCTACAATGCTCACCTGAAACTATCACAACATTCTTAATCAGCTATATCCCTATAAAATAAGAAGTTTAAAAAAAAACACCAACTGGACTGGATTAGGGCACACTCCAGGGAGGAGGGCTCATTTTAATTTAATCACATCTTTAAAGGCCCCATCTCCAACCACTCATATCCTGAAGTATTGAAGTTTAGGGTTTCTACATATGAATCTGAGGGAAACAACAGGTTATCAACTATCTTTAATTTTAATTTCCTGTTTCAATTCCACTCATGTTTTATATTCTTAATTAAATAATTTTCTATGAGATTTTTTCCTAATACCAAGTTTCCAAATCCAGTTTATATTTATACATTCATTAGTATAATAATTTGCTTTATATATGTGTGTATATATATATGTTGCTTTATGATCCAAAACATAAAAGCCGGGATCATATTCATTTTCGCTCACCAAAATGTTTATATTTATACATATATTTATACATTCATTAGTATAATAATTTGCTTTATATATATATGTGTATATATATATGTTGCTTCATGATCCAAAACATAAAAGCCGGGGTCATATTCATTTTCGCTCACCAAAATGTTTGTAGCTCTTGACATAATAAATGGAATACAATACATGTGCAATAAATAATTTTGAATGAATTTATGCTGAATGAATACTATATCAAGTAATCAGAAAATATAAATATTATTTTCCAGTGATAGCTTCTTATTCATATCTGTATCCTCATTATCCAGTAGAGTAAGTAGAAGATAATAGGTATTGAATTCATGTTTTCTCTGAAGGAACAAATAAGTGAGTGAACAGCTGTCTCTCTTGTGCTTTAGGTAAATATAATGCAGCTTGATGACTTGACAGAAAGTGTAAAAACAAAATGGAATTCAAATATAATCTCCAGATTTATTTAGGCCTTCTTGTCACTTGTTTTCTACAGTACTTACTGCTTTTTTGCACAGAGTAGATTCAACTTTTAATCTCTATGTCATTTCAACATTATATCAGGACACTTATTCCCCACCTAGGCCCTGAATTTGATACCTGTGTTCAAGACTGCAAGGGGCTTCCGTGGAGGCTCAGCAGTCAAGAATCCACCTGCCAATGCAGGAGATTGGGTTCAATCCCTGGGTTGGGAAGATCCCCTGAAGGAGGACATGGCAACCCACTCCAGTATTCTTGCTTGGAGAATCCCATGGACAGAGGAGTCTGGTGGGCTAAAGTCCATGGAGTGACAAAAAAAGTGGGACATGACTTAGCTACTAAACAGCATTTGATACTGACTATATCATAGGCATTCAGTAGTCCTCAAAGACACACTTATTTTCCTATGTCTGATTTCATGTACCACAGCTAAGGTGGAAGATAGTTTTACACCCATGATATATAATCTTCCATTGGGTTGGCAAAAAAGTTCATTCAGGTTTTTCCGTAAGATGTTATAGAAAGACACAAACACAAACTTTTTGGCCAACTCAGTATAACCTCAGAGACTCATAAAGGCCACATTTTTCCTCAAATGTGATCATTTCTCACATAGAAAGAGGATTAAACCAAATGAGGGTACTTATTACTGAAAACATATAAAAAGCAAGCATAATATTTATTTATTTAGATAAACAGAACTGTCCCAGTTTTTCAGAAAAAAAGAATTGTGTGTGTGTGTGTGTGTGTGTGTGTGTGTGTGTCTAAAGAGAGAGCGAGAGCTCTATCTCCAGTAAATATATTTAATAATGAAATTCTTTCGATATGTTTGAAATATAAAGACTACAGTTACATAGGCTACCCCAAATTAACTCAAAAGTTTTAACATCTTCTCTTATGAACAATTATATAGATAAATGAGAGGAAATAAAATTTGCTCTACAAATTAACAATGAATAATTGACAGAAATGACTGAATGAACACATTTTAACAGTTTTGCTATACATATATCAAAAAGATAAAGGCAAATGATGGGCATATTTAATTTAGCAAATGTCAGCCTGAAATTATATCTATCTTATTCAGAGAAAAGTTTAAATCTTGTAAATAAACCCTTCAAAGTGAGTCAGTGAAAAATAGATATAAAGAAAGAGAGCATCGTTTTATCTAAGAGTCTAAAGGCATGATTAGTGCAAATTTCTGCATTGTTTCCTGGCATAAGGTCATAGCTTTCAATCATGTCTCTTTCTGATTTGTTATACAATACAAATGTCCTTCAAGTGAGAAGGAATATACATTTTTAGACCAGAGACTCACTGATTATCATTCCCATGATAAGTTCCTAATGATGCTAGTACAATCTTAACTCAAAGATTTATAACATAGCTTAAGATGGATTTTTTTCATATACCTGGTCTGTCTAATCTAAGCATTTACACTTGAGTTTATCTGTCTAGTTCAGTTCAGTTCAGTTGCTCAGTCGTGTCCGACTCTTTGTGACCCCATGAACTGCAGCATGCCAGGCCTCCCTGTCCATCACCAGCTCTCAGCATTTCCTCTATTCATTTGATTCTTAGTCATAAAAATATAACTCCGAAAACACACATTTAAGTTAAAGACTCAACATAGGAAAATGGAGTAAGTAAATGACACTGTATTCATTATATGTTGCTGCATAACAAAAATACTCCAAAATTTAGTGGTTTAAAACAGCGTTTATTATCTCTTAGGTTTTTTGTGACTCAGGCATAGCTTAGCTGGTTCATACAACTCGGGGCCCCTGACAAAGCTTTTTCAGGGCATTTGCTGTGGCTGCAATCATCTGAGAGCTCAACCAGGGTGTTTGGAGTAGGGGATCCCTCATATGGCTATCAGGAGGCCTCAGGTCCTTACACTCAGTTGACCAGAGATATCAATTCCTTACCAGTTTTTATATAGCTCCACACCACATGGCAGCTTGCTTCTGAGAGAGACAGAGTGAAGGAGAGAGAGACAGACAGAGAGGAAGTCTGAAGCTATAGACCTTTCCTAACCCAATCTCAGAAGTGACATCTCATTGCTTCTGCCCTATGATTTTTATTACAAGCTATTCAATAAGTCCAGCCAACATCAAAGGAAAGAAAATCTGACAAGTTGAAAATTTCTGGATGCAAGGATCACCAGGACTTTAGAGATCATCTGCCACAGGCACCATGGAAAAGTAGAGTAGGAAATATCTGGGGTAAGAAGTTAAATTATAGAACTAGCTATTGACACATCACTTTAGATAAAACATCTCTTTGGTTTCAAAATATAAAATACGCTCATAAAAACCTGTCCATAATTATTTGACTTCTGACCAATGTTCAGAAAATTATTTCAGTAGTTACTGGATAGCTATTCTTCTTTGTCAAAGGTCAGGAAACAATGACCTTCAGTCGTTTTTGTAAATAAAATTTTATTGGACTAGCATCATGACTATTTACATATTGCCTATGGCTGGTTATGGAATGCAACAACAGAGATGAGCAGCTGCTACTATGACATGTGGTCTGAAATATTTATTATCTGTTTCTTTAAGAAAATGTTATAGGACTATGCCAATTATAATAATTATAGGTTTCTGTAAAAAGCTCAGATTTTGTGGAGAGTCTTCCTTATATACAGACTCAGTTATCACCATTTCATGACTAGCAAGCAGCAATCTGGATAAGTCATCTCAATTAGATATTACCCAATCCGGGAAGCTTTTCCTAACCACTAAACATGAGTTAGATGGCTTTCTCTGGGCTGCTATGGTACTGTGTGCATATATCTGAATACTGCATACTATAGTATATCTTTCTATTGAGATAAAATTCAATGTTTTCACCAATTTAAAATGTACATTTCAGTGGTTTTAAGTACACTCAAATATTATACAACCATCGTCAGTACCTAATTCTAGAACTTTTTGTACTCACAAAAAGAAATCCAGTAGCCATTAAATAGTCATTCTCCATTCTCCTTTCCTCACACCTCTAGCAATCTCCTATCTTTATGGATTTGCCTCATCTGGACAATTCATATAAATGTAATCATACAATATATGGTGGGGAATGCTTCAGTTCTCAATCAGGCAAGTTAAAACTCCATCATTTAAGTATGTATATATATAAAATCACTACATTGTGCATCTTAAATTTGCACAATTTTATGTGTCAGTTTTATCTTAATAAAACTGAAAAAAAGAAACCTCTGCTTTAGCCTTCACTTCCTGCTTGTGCTGACCCTAAAGATCATCCAGAGTTGAGAGCTTAGGTGTTACTTAGGTTTACACTGAGCATGTGCCCAGCGCTGTTCATGACTGTTACTTTCTAGATTTTTATCTCATTCTCAGTTCTTTTTTCCCAAGCCTTTTGGTTTGTTTACTGATTGCCCCAGCCATTATACTTTATCATTGGTGTCTGTGGCTCAGGCACTTGAAATGTTGTTTGACAAATGTCGCCTTGTATAACTGTCTCCATCCTTGGCTTCCCAGGTGGCACTAGTGATAAAGAACCTGCCTGCCAATGCAGGAGACATAAGAAATGTGAGTTCAATCCCTGGATTGGGAAGAGTCCCTGGAGGAGGGCATGGCAACCCACTCCAGTGTTCTTGCCTGGAGAATCCCATGAACAGAGGAGCCTCACTGACTACAGTCCATAGGGTCCCAAAGAGTGAGGCACAACTGAAGTGACTTAGCACACATATATCCTGGGAGAGTTCTTAGGTAAAGTATAGGCAAGTTTTAATAGTTGATCCTTGAGAGGGCTACAGATATGTCAAAACATGAAGCCACAATTTTTTAGAATAAAGTCCATTTTGTGCTGTGTGATAATAGGAATCTATACTGGTAATGTGAGCTGTTGTCTTCAAGCCTGCTAGGAGCAGTGGGGTGCAGTCAGGATAAATAGAAATGTAAATCTATCTTATAAATATTCAAGTTTTTTTTTTTAACTCAACTAAAGCATTCACGCGTCCATCTTGGGACACGTCATGGTGGAGAGTTCTAACAAAATGTGGTCCACTGGAGAAGGGAATGGAAAACCACTTCAGTATTCTTGCCTTGAGAACCCCATGAACAGTATGAAAAGGCAAAAGGATATGACACTTAAAGATGAACTCCCCAGGTCAGTAGTTGCCCAATATGCTACTGGAAAACAGTGGAGAAATTACTCCAGAAAGAATGAAGAGACGGAGCCAAAGCAAAAACAACACTCAATTGTGAATGGCACTGGTGATGGAAGTAAAGTCCAATGCTGTAAAGAGCAATACTACAAAGGAACCTGGAATGTTAGGTCCATGAGTCAAGGTAAATTGGAAGTGGTCAAACAGGAGATGGCAAGAGTGAACATTGACATTTTAGGAATCAGCAAGTTAAAATGGACTGGAATGGGTGAATTTAACTCAGATGACCATTATATCTACTACTGTGGGCAAGAATCCCTTAGAAGAAATGTAGAAGCCCTCATAGTAAACAAGAGTCCGAAGTGCAGTACTTGGATGCAATTTCAAAAAAGACAGAATGATCTGATTGTTTCCATGATCTCTGTTTGTTTCCAAGGCAAACCATTCAATATCACAGTAATCCTAGTCTATGCCCTGACCAGTAATGCTGAAGAAGCTGAAGTTGAACAGTGATATGATGACCTGCAAGACCTTCTATAACTAATACGCAAAAAAGATGTCCTTTTCATTATAGGGAACTGGAATGCAAAAATAGGAAGTCAAGAGATACCTGGAGTAACAGGCAAATTTGGCCTTGCAGTACAGAATGAAGCAGGGCAAAGGCTAATAGAGTTCTGCCAAGAGAACGCACTGGTCATAGCAAACACCCTTTTCCAACAACACAAGAGAAGACTCTACTCATGCACATCACCAAATGCTCAATACCGAAATCAGACTGATTGCATTCTTTGTAGACAAAGTTTACCCACTCCAGTATTCTTGCCTGGAGAATCCTGTGGACAGAGGAGGCTACTGGGCTGCCGTCCATGGGGTCGCACAGAGTCGGACATGACTGACGCGACTTAGCAGCAGCAGCAGCAGATAAAGTTTGAGAAGCACTACCCAGTCAGCAAAAACAAGACCGGGAGCTGACTGGGGCTCAGATCATGAACTCCTTATTGCCAAATTCAGACTTAAATTGAAGAAAGTGGGGAAAACCACTAGACCATTCAGGTATAACCTAAATCAAATCGCTTATGATTATACAGTGGAAGTGAGAAATAGATTAAAGGGATTAGATCTGATAGATTAGATCTTCAGGTGCCTGAAGAACTATGGACAGAGGTTCATGACATTGTACAGGAGGCAGTGATCAAGAATATCCCCCCAAAAAGAAATGCAAAAAGGCAAAATGGTTGTCTGAGGAGGCCTTACAAATAGCTGAGAAAAGAGGAGAAGCGAAAGGCAAAGAAGAAAAGGAAAGATATACCCATTTGAATGCAGAGTTCCAAAGAATAGCAAGGAGAGATAAAAAGTCTTCCTAAGTGATCAATGCAAAGAAATAGAGGAAAACAATAGAATGGGAAAGGCTAGAGATCTCTTCAAGAAAATTAAAGATACCAAGGGAACATTTCATGCAAAGATGGGCACAATAGAGGACAGAAATGATATGGACCTACCAGAAGCAGAAGATATTAAGAAGACGTGGCAAGAATACACAGAAGAACTATACAAAAAAGATCTTCATGACCCAGATAACCATGATGGTGTGATCACTCACCTAGAGCCAGACATCCTGGAATGCAAAGTCAAGTGGACCTTAGGAAGCATCACTACGAACAAAGCTAGTGGAGGTAATGGAATTCCAGTTGAGCTATTTCAAAACCTAGAAGATGATGCTGTGAAAATGCTGCACTCAATATGCCAGCAAATTTGGAAAACTCAGCAGTGGCCACAGCACTGGAAAAGGTCAGTTTTCATTCCAATCCCAGAGAAAGGCGATGCCAAAAAATGCTCAAACTGCTGCACAATTGCACTCATCTCACATGCTAGTAATGCTCAAAATCCTCCAATCCAGGTTTCAACAGTACATGAACCATGAACTTCCAGATGGTCAAACTGGATTTAGAAAAGTCAGAAGAACCAGAGATCAAATTGCCAACATAGGTTGGATCATCGCAAAAGCAAGAGAGTTCCAGAAAAAACATCTACTTCTGCTTTATTGACTATGCCAAAGCCTTTGACTGTGTGGATCACAATAAACTGTGGAAAATTCTGTAAGAGATGGGAATAAAAGACCACCTGACCTGCCTCTTGAGGAATCTGTATGCAGGTCAGGAAGCAACAGTTAGAACTGGACATGGAACGGAAAACTGGTTCCAAATTGGGAAAGGAGTACATCAAGGCTATATATTGTCATCCTGCTTATTTAACTTATATGCAGAGTACATGATGCAAAATGCTGGGCTGGATAAAGTACAAGCTGTAGTCAAGATTGCTGCGAGAAGTATCAATAACCTCAGATATGCAGATGACACCACCCTTATGGCAGAAAGTGAAGAGAAACTAAAGAGCCTCTTGATGAAAGTCAAAGAGGAGAGTGAAAAAGCTAGCTTGAAACTCAGCTTTCACAAAACTAAGATCATGGCATCTGGTCCCATCACTTCATGGCAAATAGATGGGGGAACAGTGGAAACAGTGAGAGATTTCATTTTCTGGGACTCTAAAATCACTGTAGATGGTACTGCAGCCATGAAATTAAAAGATGTTTGCCCCTTTGAAGAAAAGCTATGACCCACCTAGACAGCATATTAAAAAGGAAAGACATTACTTTGCCATCAGAAGTCCGTCTCTTCAAAGCTATGGTGTTTCCAGTAGTCATGTACGGATGTGAGAGTTCGACTTTAAAGAAACCTGAGTGCCGAAGAATTAATGCTTTTGAACTGTGATGTTGAAGAAGACTCTTGAGAGTCCCTTGGATGGCAAGGAGATCCAACCAGTCTATCCTAAAGGAGATCAGTCCTGGGTGTTCATTGGAAGGACTGATGTTGAAGCTGAAACTCCAATACTTTGGCCACCTGATGCAAAGAGCTGACTCATTTGAAAAGACCCTGATGCTGGGAAAGATTGAGGGCAGGCGGAGAAGTGGACGACAGAGGATGAGATGGTTGGATGGCATCACCGACTCAATGGACATGAGTTTGAGCAAGCTCTGGGAGTTGGTGATGGACAGGGAGGCCTGGCATGCTGCAGTCCATGGGGTCACAAAGAATCGGACATGACTGGGTGACTGAACTGAACTGAAAGCATTCACCTGATTTCTGTAAATTAGTTTTCAGAGTTTTGATGAAGTTGCTTCTCAGACTCTTGCTACTATGTTTAGGTTGAGATGGGTTTTCAAGTATCCTACAACATCACTTTTGCTGACTGAATATATTTAATCTTAGTTATTTATTTCAATCTCTTTCCTTGGTTTCAATGCAATGAGTCCCTAGAGAGCAGAGACTATATCTTGGCCATTTTTGTCTCTCCAAATACTATTAGAACTTCAGATACATAGAAAGCACTATTAAATATCTGTATGAATAAATTAATATTTGATTTGAAAATATCTCCTATTTACAAGACAATTGTATAAATCTTCCCATGCTGGCAAAACCATTGACAAGATGGGGACAGGTATCACTGCTAATGCTTTAATATGTGAGAATATGAAGGAGGGAAATATGGACTCTTTCTGTGATGTTATTTTCCATCAATGAATTGGACTACTTACTCTTAATTACCAACCCGTTGGATTAGAGGAATGTTGCAGACATAGCATGTTAGTGTTTAAATAATTACACAGTAGTCTCATAATTTTTTCCATTTATTAGATATAAAAATATTAACTGGACATAAGTATATTTGTATGCGTGTTAGTCACTCTGTCATATCCAACTCTTTGTGACCCCATGGACTGAAGCCCCCTAGTCCATGGGATTCTCTAGGCAAGAATACTGGAGTGAGTTACCATTTCCTTCTCTAGGGGATCTTCCCAACCTAGGGATTGAACCCATGTCTCCTGTGAATCCTACATTGGCAGGTGGATTCTTTACCACTGAGTCTAATTGTTGAATATGTTACAATGTATGTGTTCTTATTAAATATCAATTAGGTCAAGGTGACTAGTGGTATACCATAGCTCACTATCTACTGCATTAAAGCGAAATGTTAGGAAATCTATAAAGTAGCTAGATGCTCATCAATCCTATTTTCTCTTCCTGAAAATAAATAGGAAGACCAAAAAATTTTCAGTTTCCCTTTAAACTGGTTTCAGTGTGTCTGAACGGATTCTGGCCAATGAAATGTGAACATATATATATGCTGGACCTACCTCCTCTCCATCATCATTCATGCTCTCTCTCTTCCCCTTTGGCAAGCATTATGGGAGCCACATTTTACAGAAGGCAGCATCACAAGATGAGAGGAACTGGGATTCCTGAGTCACAACTTAGAGGACGTCTATGCAGGGGCATGATTTGACCTGTTTTTACCTGTAGAGTGAGCCAGAAATAAGATTTTATGTATATTAAGCCTCAGTCATTAACAGATTGTTTTCATAGCAGCCACTATTACTTACCCAGACTAATGCAGATAATTAATATCGTATTTTGGCTGGTAGATCCTGTGTCTCAGAGATCTCAACAGAGTGAGAGTATAGAGTCAAAGTACTGCAAAGGATACAATTCCAACTTCTCGACACGAAATAACAATCTATACAGTTCTAGACTGAGGTGTAATTAGATTCATATTCTGTATAGAAAAATATGTGTGAAGAATCAGAGCTATTCAATAGTGATATTACGACTGCAAAAATAGTTGCAATCACTGTCACCAGAGGTACCCAGGTGAATGCTACACACACCATCACTTTCTAAAAGACAGTAAACAGAATTCATGCCTCAGCTTGGAGTTCAATTACCTGTGGGGAACCTTTTTAGATTTGATAGTCTACGGTTTTAGGGAATGTGATGGGTAGTGTGGAAGAGCTGAGTAGTTTGAGTAAGAGAGCTAATGATATTCGATTAAACTATGAGAAGCACCCTAAAATTTTCACTGCCTCACAAAAGAAAAATTTCCATTTTTCACTCACCTTGCATATCCTTTATAGGTAAATTTTGGCTCTGCTCTAGGATCCTGTCATTCCGAGTCTCAGGTTGAAGGAACAGCCCTCTTCCTGACACATGTTTGTCTTGCTGGTCAGCAAAAAGAGCAATGGTAGAACCACTCAATGTCTCATCAATTCTTCTTGGATGGGCCATATATTCCTTCCACTCACATTCTGTTAGCCTAAGTCAGTCACATGAATAAGCCCGAGATTAGCATATTAAGAATGATACTCTTCCCATCAGGCCAAACCCCAGGGGGATAGTGGTGGACCTTGTATAGAGAGGCGGGGAACAGTTTGAACGAATCATACAATCTACCACAGTAGCATATGATAATTCCACCCAGGACTGATCATTTTACAAGTACAGTAGACCTGTGTGGTAGGCTTTTGTGGAGTCAGCCTCTTTCTATTTAACTATCTCCTCTCAATGTACCAGTGATTCTACCCTCCAGTGAATTAATTTGAGTTCCTCTGCAACATCAATGGCACAGGAGAAAGGGCAATTTTTTTTGAGGAAGGAAGGTTAGAAAAAGCTCTCAGCTTTTTTCAATAGCAGATCCAGAGAGGGAGAAGACTTTAAGTGCACTTTAAGGCAAATATCTATCCCTGAGCCGTCACAAAAAGAGAATCTCGTTTCAGATAATTAGATTTTTTATTTGCCAAATAGCATTTTTTTTTACTGCTTAACAACTTCAAGTCCCTTTTTTTCTGGTTTAAACTAGGTTTCATACTACAATTTTTGTACTATTCGATCTTGGTTTTGTCCTATGGCTGACTGGCTCTTTATCCAGTTCTGGCTCCTTAAACATTTGAGTTTCTTTCTGTCATGTCACTAATAGTCTTAACTTAAACATATTCCTAGTGTTGCTTTATTGCTTATATACCAGTACCTGCTTCATTCTGATTAAATAACTCAACAGGTGACTCTACAGAACCCCACTCCCAATATTTCTCAGCCACTAGTTTAGACACTAGGTGGTGCTGTGTCTTAGTTGCTGGTCTAGGTTTCAGTCCCTGAAATAATGTCCCTGATTCTGACAAATGGGATGATTCTGGAGAATATAGACCCTCAGGAGAAGGGGAAAGACTTGGAAACCAGGGAGTAGCTGAAAATGATTTGAATGTACAGATGAAAGTGGACATTAGTGATAGAGGTAGGGCCTGGAAGAGACTGAGGGTGAGGGAACCTGCTGGAAATGTTGTAATGTCATCCTTAGAATAAGTGAAAACTCCAAAAGAAGGAATGAGAAGGGAATGGTACTCTTATAAGCAGGTATAAGATCTACGATATAACAACCAAAGGACTCAATCAAGATAGCCTCACTTTCCTTTACGGAGAAGGCTGAGAGTGAGGAATAGATGAAGGACAACTGATTTAGCTAAATAAATGTTATTTGGAATAACAACTTTAGGAATTGTTTAAGCTGCTGTCTAAAACCAGGCATATATTAGGAATAAAGAGCATTAATTCGTGATTAAGTGATATTTTAGGATCAGGAAATAAATCACAGAAAGCAGAAAGGCTCCACCATCAATGTATATGCAATATTTTGTGTACTATGAAACTGAAATTAGGACTTGCATTTAAGTTTACCTAATGTTAATCCTATAATATTCCCTGGTTTGTCTATTTATTTTTAAACACTGGCTGTGCATGGAAATGGAAACCTGAGAACTATTTCCATGACAGTTTTAATATCCTAAAGCAAAAGACAGCCATTTAAATGAATGGAAGGGGTATAACGTCACAGCTGGAAACTGGATTTGACAGTGAGTACCAGTGATAGACTATTTCCTGTGGAGGGTATCACAAAGTAATACAGTAGCAGTCGAAACAACACTCTTTGTAACATATTGTGCTGGCTTCATTTACCTGTTCAATGAATAGGAAATCTACTTAAGTCACAGTGCCAAGATATGCTATTTCTTTCCTCTTGAATGCATTTTTCACATTGCCTTCTTGATAATGGAAAAAAGTGTTATAAACAAAAAGAATATCTTTTATTCCAGAGAACACTTAATTCATGCAGTGAAGTTACTACCTGAGGTTTGTTTGGGTTTTAAGAAATTGAATAATGTAAAATTCACATCAATAATGAAGCATTTAGAAAATGGATTTATAATCTCAATGGTTAAATCTATACACTAGATAGTTTTATATGAAATATGAAAATGTAGGGAAATATGGAAAATGTTTTATATAGTAAGATCATAAGTAAAATACTTCTATGTGATGACAAACATTATAATGAATTTTTTCTGTTCCTCTCAGATTTATGATGTCAACAGAAGGTTTTGTGTGAAATGCAAAGTTTTATTTCATTTTCAAATTTCTATTGTCCTCTGAGAAGCCATTGGTACAATATTCTATAAAGTTGTTTGATGTCAAAAGTAATAAAAATAAAGTAGAATGATCTAAACACTGGGAATGTAATTTATATCAAGAAGTGCTAATCTGGATCCTTGGATGGAGAGAATGATGAGGGGATAGTCATTGTTACAGTTTTATTGTCACCATAACATCTCATCACATCACGTAGCATGGTTATCCATGTTTTATCAGATACATTACATGATTTGATCCTTTGTGTGCATCTAGAGTATATAGAGCATTAAGTAAAACAGTAAATGTGGATTGCAACATTTTCATGTTGAATTCAGCATTATATAACTCTTTTCAAAATCAAGGGCAACTCATAATCTAAGGGATGAACCAAACATTTTAAAAGATGGATGCAACCATAAGCTATCAATTTTCACTGGAACTGATAAAAATTTTATTTCACTGATGCTTTTTCAAACTACTGAGAAATATGCATAAATATAGTAGAAAAACACGCTTTGTTGTCTTTCAGTTGCTCAGTCATGTCCAACTCTTTGTGACCCCATGGACTGTACCACATCAGGTTTCCCTATACTTCACCATTTCCTTCACTAGAAAAACATGCTAGTTCTATAAAATAAAAAATAACTATCCCTAATGTCCAGAGAAAAATAATGTACTGGTAGAAAATTGTGGTCATGGGGCTAGATCTACACTGGAAGTTTCTCCCTGACATGTTTCTCTTTATGTGATGGTTACGAAATGCCAACCTATTTAAACATATATGTACTTACAAACTCAATCAAATTTTTGGATGTGAATTAGTTATTCTTTGATAGTTTGCTCAGAAGATAAGACAGTTATAAGAACACTTGATCACAACTCCCAGATTACTGATATTAGCATTTTGTAAGTCTAGGCAAAAATACATATTTACAAAATAGAGAATTATCTGTTATCTATATAAAAGTCACAAGGGAGAAAAGATAGATGATATGTACATGAAAGGTAACTAGTAGGAAAGCCTTTAGTAAGTTATAAGAACAATAACAATTTTATAGGTGGACTCCTTTTAAGTACAGACATGCTCTGGAAAAGTGTTTAAGAACCCTTTTTCAAAAACGCTGCAGGATTTCTATTGGAAATTAAAAGGTAAAAAGGGATTGGAGAGATAATTATCTAAGGCAACTGTGTGGTAAGAAATTTTGAAAGTGAATAAAACATTGGAATGTGAAATATTACCCTTTTTAAATGAAGCTTTAAATATTTTTCACCAATTAGTATTACTATTTGGGACTGTCATAATGTTAATATTTGGAAAAGGCTTTGTTCAAAAGGGAAAAAAATTACAAGCCTCTGATGGTAAATATCCACAGATCTCTATGCAGATTAGATTATTAGCAATAGCATGTCACTAATGTTTTTGCCCCGCAAACTTCGCACTCGCTCTTCCCAATCCTAGAAATATTCTTCCCTCAATTATCTACATGAAGTTTCCTCTAATTTTATTGGTGTGCTGTGTTGTGCAGTGTTAGTCACTCAGTCATGTCCTACTCTGTGACCCCACGGACTGCAGTCCACCAGGCTCCTCTGTCCATGGGGATTCTCCAGGCAAGAATGCTGGAGTGGGTTGCCAAGCCCTCCACCAGGGGACCTTCCCAACCCAGGGATTGAACCCAGATCTCCCGCACTGAAGGCAGATTCTTTCCCATCTGAGCCACCAGGGAAACCCAAGAATACTGGAGTGGGTAGCCTATCCGTTCTCCAGGAGATCTTCCCGACCTAGGGATCGAACCAGGGTCTCCTGCATTTCAGACAGATTCTTTACCAGCTGAGCTACCCAGGAAGCCCAATTTTATTCATTTGCATGCTCAAATGTCCCATTATCTGAGACAACTTCTCAGACAGCATAAATATGCATATATATTACACATATACATAAATATATACAAATGTGTATATATTCATATTATGTATGCATATATAGAAAATCAGTGCACACACACCCCTGTATTTCCTGTATCTATTTGCTTCACTTTTCTCCACTGAATTTATTACTGAAATAATACATAGTTGTATGTTTGTCTGATTCATTCAAAGTAGAATGTAGGTTCTCAAACAACAAAGATATACGTGTATGCACAGTAACCGAAGTTCATTATCTTTATTTCAGTTTATCATCTATCTTATCTGCCTATTCTCATCTTTCTACCTATACTTATCGATATCTTTGACTCTAATTCAGCACCAAAGAATTTATTCTAGCTTTTCATCTTACTTATTGTAACTTCTGAGACTCTTACCATGCACAATATATTTATTTGTTCATCCATAGTGTAGTTGTAAGAAAATCCATGATCAGTTGCTGATACCCCTGTGAGGCCAGGGTGTACAGAGAATGACTAAAGAAAAAATGTGTTTACAACTCCTCCTGTCTTTAGATTTTACAGTATTCAATCAAAGCTGAAGAGTCCATCTCTCTCACAAATTTCCTTGTGCAACCCTTTGTAACTAACTGCTCTTCCAACACCAGACCATGGCTGTTACTGATGTGCTCTGTTAGTATGTGTTTACCTTTTAAAAAATGACATACAAATGAAATCATATAATATGTCACCTTTTGACTAACTTCTTTCACTAAATGAAATGCACATCGGAGTCACTGATGTTGCCATATCAACAGTTCATTGTTCATTCCTATTTATTGCTGAGTCGTATTCCATTTTATGGATGTCTGAGGATGTGGACATCTATTCAGAGTTTGAAGGACATTTGAGTTATTTCCAGTTTTTGGCAAATATGAATAAAATAGCTATATGCAATTACATAAAAACTTTGTGTAAATAAATTTTCATTTCCCCCTAAGTAATTGCTGAGGAGTGGGAGGGTTGAGTCATAGGGAAAATATATGATTACCTTTATTAAAAGCTGCCAAACTACCTTCCAAAGTAGCTGTTCCATTTTGCATTCCCACCAGCAGATATGAGAGTTCTGGTTGCTAAAATTCATATAGTTTTAAGCATACAGATAATGCATGTATCTTGTGAGATTCATACAGAATCATTTCATTTTTGGTATTATTGTTAATGATGATGTTTGATTAATTTTGAATTCTAAGTTGATCGCTAATGTATAGAAATGCATTTTATTCATATTGACCTTGTTCCTATGGCCTTGTTAAACTCAATTCTTTTAGTATCTTTAGTGTAGACTTTCTGAGGATTTTCTGTGTGAACATTTGTATCATCTGCAAACAGAGACAGTTATTTTCCTTTTCAACTTGTGTGCCTCCTTTTCTTATTGCATCGCAAGTACTTAATAGATGTTATTGAATAGCAGGGGTGTAGTGAACATCCTCATATTATTCTCAATGTTATGGGGAAATAATTCACATTTTCAGCATTTAATATGATGTTAACTGTAAGTATTTTGTTGATGCCTTTGGGTTAAGCACCCTTCTATTCCTAGTTTGCAGGATTTATTTTTGTTTTGTTTTAAATCAGGAAAGGATGTTTTTTTTCCTCTGCCTCTACTGAGATGGTCTTATGGTTTCTTTTCTTTAGTCTGTTAACACTGTGATTTATCTTGATTGATTTTAAGTACTGAAACAGCCTCACATTTGTCAAGGTTATCCTTGTTTGTATGTTACTAGATTTACTTTTCTAATATTAAGTTGAGGATTTTCCCGTCTATGTTCATTAGGGATATTAGTTGGTGGTTTTTCTTTTCTTGTAATATCTTTGAGTAGTTTGCTACCAAGGTAATGCTGGTTTCATAAAATGAGTTGGGAAATAATCTCTCCTCTTCTATTTCCTGGAAGAATCATGTACAGTTGGCATTATCTCTTAATTATTTGGTAGAATTCAACTGGGTCTCTAGTTTTATTTGTGGGAAGGTTTTAGACTACAAATTCAATTTATTTAATAAATATAAGTTTAAAAGAGTATCTATGCCCACTTAAGTAAACTTGGCATTATGTCTTTTAAAGAATCTTTGCATTCCATCTATGTAGTCCAATTTATGGGAATAGAACAGTATTTAGTATATTCTTATTACCCTTTAAATATTTATTTGTTTTGTAGTAATGTTCTTCCCTAATTAAGTACCAATATTAGTAATTTGTATCCTGTCTTGCACGCGGACTCTCTGTCTCTTTCTTGGTAAGTAAGGCAATTTAAAAAACTTTTTTTTTTCCCAAGGATCTAGCTTTAGGCTTCATTGCTTTTGTTTGTTTTTGTTCTCAGTTTCACTGATTTCAGTTCTCATCTTGATTATTTCCTTTCTTTTGCCTCCTTTGGGTTAACGATGTTCGTTTTTTGGTTTCTAATCTCTGAAGCTGAGAGGTTAGTTTACTGATTTAAGGACTAGTACTCCTTTTAGTATAACCATTTAATGCTATAAATTTCCTTCTTAGTACTGCTTTAGTTGCATTCCACAAATTTGGATATGTTATACTTTTGTTTTTGTTTAGTTCAAAGTAATTTGTTAACATTCTTGGAGACTTCCTTTTTGACACATGGGTTATATTTAGAAGTGTGTTGTTTATTTTCAAGATATTTGGGCATTTTCAGATATCTCCCTTCTATTGATTGATTTCTATTTCATTCATTTGTCAGAGAGCATGCTCTCTATGATTTCTGTTCTTTTAGAAATTTATGCTCGTTTTTGTTCAGTGTTGCATGTGCAATTAAAAAAGTATTTTCTGCTATTGTTGGAATGAGTGTTCTATAAATGTCTATTAGGTTATGTTGGTTGATAATGTTTTTCAGATCTTTATCCTGACTGATTTTCCACTTGGTCTATCAGTTACTAACAGAAGAGTGTTGATGGCTCCAACTCTAATTGTAGATTTTTCTTTTTCTCCTTTCAGTTTTTTTCACTTTTTGCTTCATGTATTTTAAAACTTGTTAAGTGCACACATAGTTAGAATTGTTGTGTCTTCTCAGAGAATGGGCCTCTTTACTATTATACAATGTCCTTCTTTTCCACGATAACATTATTTGTTCTGAAGTGTACTTTGTCTGACATTAATAAGGATGTTCCAGCTTTATTTTGATCAGTGTTTGAATTGTGTATAGTTTTGTTCCCCTCTTTAAATCTGTCTATGTACCTATATATCATCTATCAATTTTCAGGGTTTAGATTGACAGGACAGACAGGATTTAGATTGGTCTTGAATCTTTTTAACCAATATAGCAATCTCTTTTAACTCCCATATTTGGAGAACTTAACTTTAATGTGATTATTGATGTGGTTTGATTAAAACTGACCATCCTGCTAGCTGTTTTCCCTTTGTTCCATATATTTTCCTCTTTTTCACCTTCATTTGGATTAATTGAGCACTTTTGTGATTTCATTTTATTTTTGTAATTCCATTTTATCTCCATTATTGACTTATTCTCTCTGTTAAAAAAAAAAGGTTACCTTAGAGTTTAAAATATATATATCTTCAATTAATTAGAGTCCACTTTAAATAATATACCACTTCATGTGTATTGCAAGGTCCTTACAATTATACATTTCAAATTCTTTCCTCCTTTCTTCTGTACTATTTTTGTAATAGTTTTCACTTTACATATATTTTAAAAACACAGTGTTTTGGTACTATTTTTGCTTTAAATAAGTGACACAAAACAGATGTAATTAAAGCAGTTAGAATTAAGACAAAACAACTTTTGCTTTCATTTTTTTCAACTTCCAGTGGCCTTTATTTCTTTGTGTAGATTCAGACTTATTCCTAGTATCATATTCCTTCTGCTTAAAGAATGTCCTTTAATATTTCTTGTAATCTAGATATGTAGGAATACATTCACTCTTTTGTTTTCAGGGAAATTATTTCTTTCTCATTTTTGAAATGCATTTTCACTAGGTATGGAACTATGGGTTGAATGTTTTTTGTTTTTTTTTTTTTAAATTCAACACTTTATAAGTGTCATTTCAATACAATGTTGTATGGTTTCTGACAATATTCTGTAATTCTTATCATTTTTCTTCCATATATCACATGTCCTTTATTTCTAAATGACTTATATTTTCACCTGTTTGAATGTAAGTCTAGTTTTTTGTGTGTGTACATGTGTACATGCTTGTATGTTAATTATTCTACTTGACTTTCTCTGTGCTTCTGCACTCTGTGGTTTGTTGTGTGACATTAATTTTTACAGATTGGTAAAAGCTGAATATGGCTAGAAAGATAATATAGAATCCTTGGGGGCAGGCATAAAGGGAGTACATACTTATTACAGGCTCCTCATGGGCATCACAGGACACTCAGAACAAAGATTGGTGAGTTCCTGAAAAAGCATCCCTTGTAGTGCAAGTCTGAATAAGAGGAATAGCAGCAGCAAATCCAATATTTCTCCAAATATTTTTTAGCTCTGTGTTCTCTTTTTTCCTTTATGGATTTCAATACTCACATGGTAGATCATTTGATGTTGTCTTTCAGATTTTGGCTGCTCTGTACTTTTATTTTCACATTTTTTTTCTCTTTGTGTCTCTGTTTGGATCATTTCTATGGGCATATGTTCAAGTTCACTGGTTCTTTCCTCAGCTGTGTCCAATCTACTGATGAGCCCATCAAAGGTATTGTGTATCACATCTACTGTGATTTTCGTTTTTAACATTTTACTTGATTATTTCATATAATTTGCATTTTTCTGCTGAAATTTGCCATCTGACTCTCTTATCTATGAGAACCCCTAACATATTCATCATAGTTATTTTAAATATTCTTTCAAATAGTTCCAACATTTGTTTCATATCTAATTCTGATTCTGTTGACCACTTTGTCTCTTGGCAGTATGTTGTTTTTAATTGATTTTTTAATATACCTTTTGTATTTTTGTTGTTGCTGTTGAAACCTGGACATCTTATACAAGATAATAGAGACTAAAGTGAATAGTTCTTATGTCAAGAAATGGGCATGTCTTTGTTTTTACTAAGTTTTTAGCGAATGTGTGTATGTGTGTCATTCTAGTCGAGAGTAGCGCAGTGTGGAGTTTCTTGCCTCTATTGTTAGTCTTGTTAACAAGGTGTGTCAGACTCTAAATTCCTCAAGTGATACATTGGTTTAGGGTGACTTTTGGTTGCCTCATGGTTTTATCAATGTCTGTTCCACAGCTTTAGATTTTCCTTTGGGCTGTGTCTCAGGGAAAGTCTTCATTCAGGCTCTTAATACATTTTCATCATTCCTCCACTGTTACTTATCACTTGACTCTGATTAACGTGATGATGGAGCGTTTTCTGTTGTTCTAATGAATCCTTTATCCTGGCAAGAACTGTGTCCCTAAGTCTTGAAGGTGTGGCCCTCTCAGCACTCTTGCCTGTCACCAGAAATAGTTCTTAGCCCATCCTCTTGCCCTTCCCAGGGTTACACTTTTTTTTTCTTGCTGCCTTCTACCAGCTGTAGTTCATTTTCACCAGAGCTCCAAGGGTGACAGTTAGTGTTGCCCTTCCCTCTCACAGTTTAGAGTTTCTGTCCCATAGGTGCAATAAGAGAAGTATGTCTAGGTAGGATTTGCTGCTGCTATTCCTCTCACTCAGATGCACACTTAGAAGGGTGCTTTTTTTTTTTTTTTTTTGGCCTTTTATTTTTTTTTATTTATTTATTTTTTTTTTCAGTGGGTTTTGTCATACATTGACATGAATCAGCCATATAGTTACACGTATTCCCCATCCCGATCCCCCCTCCCACCTCCCTCCCCACCCGACTCCTCAGGGTCCTCCCAGTGCACCAGGCCCGAGCACTTGACTCATGCATCCCACCTGGGCTGGTGGTCCGTTTCACCATAGATAATATACATGCTGTTCTTTCAGAACATCCCACCCTCACGTTCTCCCCCAGAGTTCAAAAGTCTGTTCTGTACTTCTGTGTCTCTTTTTCTGTTTTGCATATAGGGTTATCGCCACCATCTATCTAAATTCCGTATATATGTGTTAGTATACTGTAATGTTCTTTATCTTTCTGGCTTACTTCACTCTCTATAATGGGCTCCAGTTTCATCCATCTCATTAGAACTGATTCAAATGAATTCTTATATCATAGATTGAGGGGTGCTTTCTCACAATATCAGCAATATGTTTCCAGTGTCCAGTGATGCTCATGGAGAAGAGATTGCAGTGTGAATTTCCCTTATACTGTGCCCTCAAGGGTTCTATATTCTCTTTCTAGCCATAGTCATCTTTGGTCAATCTGTCAATAGTTTATAACGGTTTTTTTAATTAGATACTTACAGGAAAATTGCAATCTAATGGAGTTCCTATATATGTGACATTCACCAGATTTCCTTCCATGTTAACATCTTACATAACGGCTGAACATTTATCAAAACTAAAAACTTATTAAATATAAAACCTATACTATTTTGTAAAATAATTAGCCTCCAACTAATAAAAATAAATGGAAAAAAACTATACTATAGTATTCACTTAAATATTGCTTAATTCTTAATAGTGTCTGGCTACATCCATCTTCACATAAGTACATGTATCTTATATCTTTTTCCCTGTCTTTCCTTAGATTTAAAGTTATTTGGTTGTCTTGTGACCATAACTTTCTGAGAGGATCAAGAAAATTATGAATTTGCAGGATATCTGGCTTTGTTGTTTTTGTTATAAAGGTAGAAATTGTGTTCTGTACAGTTTTGTATATTCCAAGCAGAAATTTGGAGTTAACAAATATGTTTTAAATGAATGAATAACTGAATGAATGATCTGTTATCCACAGGTAAATTTGAAATACAAGAGAAGACAAAACAATTATTTAAATATTAATGTATGTCAAGCAGGTAAAATATTTTCTGACTTCTTGTGTTTATTTACTAATGTAGTAATTCATTTGGGAATCTGTCATAGGCTAAATTTAAATGTAGTATTTAGAAACACTTTACAAAAAATGTATCTGCTTTTTAGGTAACTACCCTGCTCAGAAGATAGTTTCATTTTTTTTTCTTCAAATTTGAGATCACCTTCCCTCCTTCTCCCACTGCCACTGGATCCATCTACAGAATGAAAATATAGAAAGTCATAGCTCTAGATCCTTGGGCTCTAATTTGGAAATCTCTTGATAAAAGTTCAGATATGCTACATATTAGTCATGGTATTTAAATTGTATTTTAAAAGTATTTAAATTGAAAAATTTCTCTCCTTATACAGTCAGCAAATTACATAGATATGAACTGTGGTGATGTATTGGTAAATCTGACCTTGTTATCTGTCAACCACAATGCACAGTTTAGAGTCTTTTTTTTAGGCAAATAGGAAGTGGATGTTTTAAAATAATCAAACACTTAATTGTCATTGTTATTACTTAAAACATTTGAGGGCATAACTATGGAGTAGATGAGCTATTTTTTTGAAGACTGAAGAAATCATACCTGAATTAAACATCTTTCATAATATGAGCTATAATGCTAAAAAATAAATAGTTCCGTGGTTTTTACAGAAGAAATGGATTTTAGAGATTATTTCATTCAATACTGAGGGAATGGAAGTCCACAAAAACAAAAATATCATAAAAGATCACATGTTCAGTTAGGAGGGAAGCTGTTCAACTTTGAATCTCTCATTGCATGCCTAGGGTACTTTACATCACATGCATTGTTCTTTTGTGTAAGTTCTTGCTTTAAAAACGTCTATCAGAATTTTTATATGTAACATCTTTTAACATCTTTTAGAGCTGTCTATAGATTTATTTAGTAGTCACACAGGAAAACAAGTCTCATTACTTTCAAGTAATGCCTCATACACCTAAATTGTTGGTAGAAAATATGTATAAGGAGAGATTTATATTAGCCAAATGTTCACTTCCCCCTGCCACATTTTTCTTTCTCTCTCTCATCTATCTATCTATATCTCTTTGCACTGTTGGCACAAATGACAAGCATCTACCATGCATAGTTATTATACATTCCCTCAGATTCCTTGCTCATTAAACTTAAAGGGTATGTAGGATGGTAATTGCCACTTAATGCACTCTGTTTTGGAGGAAAGAAATTAGCATATATTTATTTTGCAAATACAGCAGTGGCTAAAATTGAACTGATTTCACAAAAGATGTTTTTCCTTATTTTAATGTAAATAATAGTGATAAATTTTATTATAGCTCAAAAACTCTCAAAGAGAAAATATATTGTACAGTGATATTTTCCATTTTCTACCTGTTGTTTAAAGGAAACTATTCCTATTTCTTACAGTGTTAGGCCTCAGAAAACAGTATATAACTTTAAAATATCAAGTTTTTTTAAATGAAGACATACTATATTTTGTTTACAAATAAAATATAAAAACCCAATTACTTCTAATGATATAATGTTGTACAGTTTTATTCAGCAAGTTTATTTTTCAAATACAATCTACAAATCTAGGTAGGAATTTGTAATCCTGAAGAAAAAAGGCAAAAATCCATCCCATGTATTATTGCCACTGGGCATTTGGTTGGATATGGCTGAATCATTCAATTAGGACAGAGTTTGAAAGGAGGAGTTTGGTCAAGATGCTG
This sequence comes from Muntiacus reevesi, assembly GCF_963930625.1. Taxonomy (NCBI): domain Eukaryota; kingdom Metazoa; phylum Chordata; class Mammalia; order Artiodactyla; family Cervidae; genus Muntiacus; species Muntiacus reevesi. The sequence goes on along the minus strand of NC_089271.1, from coordinate 124,745,830 downwards.
TGTAAAGCAGTCAGTGAAATTGCTGATATAAATTGTTGAAATTGTTGATCTGTAAATACTTACAGATCATCATCAGGAGGAATGAGAATGGGTGTGGCTCTGTTACTACACAGTGATCAGGTATAATAGCTGCCATGAGGGTGATACAGGCATCTAATTAACCTCCCTACAACTGCCCTGTCACCCAGGGTTAAAGGGTGATGTTTCCCTTGGATGGATACCTTATAGAGGTATACTTAGAACTGTGGTAGACTGCCAGAAGTGTCTGCTCACTTGGAGAGATTTTAGTGGATGTGATTCGCACACTTACCTGCCTATTGATGTGGACTGCCATGCGCTCCACTGGTGCCTACATACTGGCTAATCCAGCCAGTTGATCCAGGGGTCAAATCCATAAGACATTAGCAAGGTTTCCTCTACTAGCAAACCAGTGATCATTGATCAGATGGCTACAAAAGAAAAATACATAGATAAATAAATAACATTTTTTCTGTTGCTTGGCAATATGACATCTTTATTTGAAAATTCTCAATGGAATATGACAGAAATAATATACTCACAAAAAGAAAAGCCAGTGGCACATTGTAATGTTTTTTGTTACCATTTCCATTCATTTAACAGATAGGAGTAAAAGGACTGGTGCTCTGAGACAGGAGAACCAACTTGCCTGATATACAAGCTAGTCAGGATTTGGATAACAGTACGATTATTCAAGAAGTAAAAGGAAAAATCAGCACAACGTTGATGCTGAAGGGGAAGCAAGAAAAAAAAACTGATTAGATTAAAAGGACATACAGAAGAACCAAATGCAACACCACTGTAGGTCCTTCAAAGAACTCTCAGTCATGATGAACAAGTCCTATTAATGCTACCAGAAAGAAACTGAGTAAAAAGGTCATTGCATGGAAATGAAATTCCAGAGTAGTATAAAATGACCAGACAGGAGAGCAATTTCTTATGCACAATTCTGGTGCTCAAGATAAGTAAAGAATTCTTATTCACACAACTTTGACAATATCCAGTATTTAAGTGACAGTACGTATTACAGGAATGAAAAGGTCAGTGTTTCACTCCAATCCCAAAGAAAGGCAGTGCCAAAGAAAGTTAAAACTACCACACAATTGCACTCATCTCATATGCTAGTAGAGTAAGGCTCAAAATTCTGCAAGCTACTTCAACAGTACATGAACTGATAACATTCAGATGTTTAAGCTGGATTTAGAAAAGGCAGAGGAACCAGAGATCAAATTGCCAGCATCTGTTGGATCATAGAAAAAGCAAGAGAATTCCAGAAAAACATCTACTTCTTCATTGACAATGCCAAAGCCTTTGACTGTGTGCATTACAACAAACTGGAAAATTCTTAAAGAGATGGGAGTACCGGACCACCTTACCTGCCTCCTGCGAAGCCTGTATGAAGGTAAAGAAGCAACAGTTAGAACTGGACCTGGAACAATGGACTGGTTCCAAACTGGGAAAGCAGTACATCAAGGCTGTATATTGTCACCCTGCTTATTTAACTTATATGCAGAGTTCATCATGTGAAATGCTGGGCTGAATGAAGCACGAGCTGGAATCAAGATTGCCAGGAGAAATATCAATAACCTCAGCTATACAGATGACAGCACCCTGATGGCAGAAAGCAAAGAACTAAAGAACCTCTTAATGAAAGTGAAAGAAGAGAGTGAAAAAGTTGGCTTAAAACTCAACATTCAAAAAACTTAAGATCATGACATCTGGTCCCATCACTTCATGGTGAATAGATGGGGAAACAATGGAAATAGTGAGAGACTTTATTTTCTTGGGCTCCAAAATCACTGCAGATGATGACTGCAGCCATGAAATTAAAAGATACTTGCTCCTTAGAAGAAAACCTACAAGCCTAGACAGCATATTAAAAATCAGAGATGTTACTTTGCCAACAAAGGTCCGTATAGTCAAAGCTATAGCTTTTCCAGTAGTCGTGGATGGATGTGAGAGTTGTACCATAAAGAAGGCTGAGCACCGAAGAACTGATGCTTTTGAACTGTGGTGTTGGAGAATATTCTTGAGAGTCCTTTGGCCAGCCAGGAAATCAAACCGGTCAATCATTAAGGAAATCAGTCCTAAATATTCATGGAAAGGACTGATGCTGAAGCTGAAACTGAAACTCCAATACTTTGGCCACCTGATGTGGAAAGTTGACTCATTACAAAAGACCCTGATGCTGGGAATGATTGAAGGCAGGAGGAGAAGGGGACGACAGAGGATGAGATGATTGGATGGCATCGCCGAGTCAATGGACATGAGTTTGAGCAGGTTCCAGGAGATGGTGAAGTATAGGGAAGCCTAGTGTGCTACAGTCCATGGGGGCGCAAAGAGTCAGACACGACTGATCGACTGAACAACCATATTGTTCATTCAGTTATTTACTGTGCATAGTGTCATGTTAGATTATACTGTGTCATTGATTTATGCACTAACAATGAAAAAGCATGAGGACACCTGCATATATATGTATGTATTTTTGAAAATACTTGCATTTACATGGAAAAGAAATCTTGACATTAACCTTTCATTGTGTATGATCGATTTTGAGGTTGCAAATGTGAATTCAATTCAATTATTCCTACCAAATTCACAAGTAAAAGGATGCTTATTTCATGTTTCTTAGTCACTGTGGTGAATAACACATTCTTTGGGCCTAATACATGTGTCTAAAACAATTAGAGTGACACCAGTAAGTGACCATCCACGTTGTTTGGACTTTCATTTATACCTTTGGAAGATATAAATGAAACTTTGAGTAAAATGCAGAGAATACAGAAAAAATTCAGATGACCTGATGGATTACATTCATGGAAGTCATGGAGAAGGCAGAGGAAGAACAGAAGCTCCAAGATTTCTGCCAGAGACTTGGAATGGTTATATATGAGTACTGAATGACAATCACAGGACGGACAATGCTGTGAAAAACTGGCATAGCAGATTTCAAAAACTTAAATTTGGAGATTTATTGGAGTATTAAAAGATGAAGAGCAAATTAACAAGTTATCACCCAGGTTCTTGGTGGTCACACTCAAATACAGCCACCAACTTCATGATGATGCCAATAAAATAAAATTCCTATAACCAGATACAACAGACACAATGAATATAAAGCCAATAATCAAGTTGTTATAAACTTTAGATCAGTTGCTCATCAACTTAAGACTAACCCTGATAAACTTCATGATGAGAAAGAACAAAAACAAATGTGAAATCCAAAATTCATAAGGAATGGCAATAAAAATAATGTAAATAAAACTTTAATGAAGTTAAATGTTTGTATTATTTAATGAATCATGGACCAAATGTCTCAATGGCCACTTTGGACAGGACCAAATGTGCTGCAAGTTTTCAAATAAATTATCTAAATCTATACTTGCTGTAGTTTAAGTATTATTGTTATCATTCCCAATAAATAAAGTAAGGTCCATACAATTTCAATAGCTTTCTAATAAGCTGCTAAGTATAGGTAATAATTTATATAAGCAAAATTACAAACTAGTATTTGCTGTTTGACCTTCCAGCATGAGTATTGTGGCACTGGAGTCCCAGAGTTTCAAGGCTACATGGTTATGTGACTGAGTAACAAGTTTTGAGATTTCAAGTTTCTTTTCATGTTACTTATACCAGATGCTAGTCAGACTCTGTATTTAAAACTTTCTCATTAACTCTTGATTCTCAATCACCCAATCATACTTCTTGTTGTTTTTTCATTTAACTTGGAACCCAAGTTACCTCAGGTAGGGAGGAACCTGAAACAACAACTCCCTATGGCCAATAACAAAAGATGATTAGGAGCATATGTGGGACTCCAGACAGGAAGACTTCATTGATTAATTATGAAGATTACCTGTGGAAACACTTATCTTAAGGACAAATGGAAACTTGTCTTCTCATTCCAAAGTAGCTTCTAATGTTTAGTACCATGCAGAAATTTTTGGTACAGATATTTCAGAGACGTTTTAGGGTACCAGTTTGTATTCCATTTGTTTTATCTTAGAATCACATTAAATTCATGAGATAAATTTTCACCTATATTGTTTCAACCTATAGTCCTAACACTATTTTAATTGAAGTATCAGTATTACAATGGCCCTATTATCCTAGTTTTTAACTAACTAGAACAATCACACACACTGTTCTCTAAAAGTTTATATTATTTAACATATGCAATATATCATATTGATAATAGCTAATTATACTTTCATCCAGTTATCTTTGGGGCTTCCCAGGTGGCTCAGTGTGTAAAGAATCTGCCTGCAATGCAGGCAATGCAGGAGATGCGGATGTGATCTCTGGGTTGGGAAGATCAACTGGAGTGGCACAATCCACTCCAGTACTCTTGCCTGAAGAATCCCCATGGATAGAGGAGCCTGGTGGGCTACAGTCCATAGGGTCACAAAGAGTCAGACCAAACTGAAGCAGCTGAGCACCCAGTTATCTTTTCAATCTCCTGACATAAAAATTTGCTATGATTTGCATGAATTTTGCAGGATTTTACTGCCAAGTTCCCTTGGCAATTTGTATTTCTTATATAACCATACTGTTTGGTCACTTTAGAATCTTCATTACAAAATCTCTATCGTGTTTCTTTTCATCAGCTATTCTCATTGCATCCCCAAAGCCAATTCTCATTCCTTTGGTATTACCTATGAGCCTGTGGCAGAGACTGGCTAACTATTGACCAAAATAGGCTTTCCATTGAGACTGCATTTCTGCTGGTTTGCATTTCTCAGCACCTTGGGCAGTTAGGTCTAGCTAAAGTAATGTGAGCAGAAGTAGCGTATGTCACTTCTAGTAGTGTATGCCACACTTGATATGTAAAATCCTCCTTATAGTCTTTCCTTCTTGCTCTTTCTTTCCACCCAAAAACCCTAAGAACATAAGAGAAACACATGAAATAATGAACTTATATCCATGAATGACTATGAAAGCATAACTCTCATCCTCTCCTAAGGCATATTGCCACAGTCCTAGTACTTATTAAGCATGCTACAAATGTTACCTATTTTGGTTGTTAAACCAGGCCCTATCTTTAAAGCATTCCCTTTTCTCTTCTACTTCTCAGGGCTACTGAAAAAGACATAATTCATGGACAAGTAGTGTTTAATTGTTTTGGTTTTCATTTGAATTTTCCTTTTGGTTCTCTACCACCATTATATTATATTATCTTGGGGAAGATTTTTTTCTGTTGATATCTTGGTGTTACCTATGATCTTCATGAAGGTGGAGGTCCAAACCTCTCCCAAGTTTTGGAAAGTTTTCAGCCATTATTTCTTTAAAGAAACTTCCCCTTTCTCCTTCTCTTCTCCTTCTGGAACTCCAGGAATGCATAGATTGTTTTTCTTGATGATATCTCATAGTCTATGCAGGCTTTCTTTGTTTTGTCTTTCTTCCTTCCTTCCATCCTTCCTTCTTTCTTTTCTTCTCTGGATAATTTCAAAGAACCTGTCTTTTACCTAACAGACAGATCACTTCTTGTGCTTGATTCAGTCTGATGTTGATGTGCTCTGTTGCATTTTTTTTTCAATTTATTCACTGTATTCTTGTTTCTTTTTTAAGATTTCTACCTCTTTATTAAACCTCAGTTTATTCACGCATTGTTTTCCTGATTTCACTGAATCGTGTTTGTGTTTTCTAATAGTTCATTGAGTTTCCTTAAGACAATTATTTTGAATTGTTTACCAGGAAAACCGCAGATCTCCATTTCTTTGTTTTGGTTGCTGGGAAATCATTGGTCCTTTGGTGGTATCATGTGGCCTTGAGTTTTCATGTTTCTTGAAGTCTTGTATTGCTGTATACACATTTGAAGAAGCACTCACCTCCCCCATTCCATACTGCCTAGCTTTGAGAGTAAAATACCTTCCTTTGGCCCAGTTGGAATTCGGAGGCTCTTCTGAGACCTTTCCTATCGGTGCTCTTGCTCCACAGTTCTTTCTCCCTCTTGTGGATGAATAATTTAACTTGTATTCTTTCTCTCAATCCTGCAAAGCCAGGCCAGGTATTAACAACATCTCTTTTTCTTTCCCTAGGGTATTACTAAATACTCAAGTTTGTGTAATTTCTCTCAGTCCAACATATTTTGGCAGCTTTCTACTCATGCTGACTACTCATTTGTAAAACCTTGCACTTATCGCCACTGGGTACATGCACAGGAATCCAACCATGGAGTGGGAGATGTGTGAGAGTAAGGCATACAGAGCTTTGAGTGTGTTCATGGGCCAGCCGGAAGAACATTCAGACATTGCATGTCCAGCGAGCGGCTTGTAGTCAGACTTCCTCCTGATGGAGTCTGCAAGCTGCTTAGCAAGATCTGTGTCACTCTGATGACCCTTGAGAGTCCTACCCGCTGTTCTCCCACCTGCTTTCTGCTTTCTATTCACACAGCACATCTCAGTCTTCTCAATGGAGTGAGAAATAAATGACTCTCTGATAGCATCCCATATAACTGAGGAATCCAGGAGCTCATTCGCATGCTTTCATTTCCCCCCACAGGGAAATCATGGGCTAAGTAGGTCTCTCTGGCACTAAGCTGCGCCACCTTGGAGGAAGGTGATGTGAGTACACGGCAACTTCCTCTTAATCTCTTCAGTGGTCTAATCTTGCTTTCTTTTTCTTTTCTTTTTTTTATTGTTCCAACGGTGTTTTTAACTTCTCTGCTGGACTCCTAGACTTTCAAAAAGACTCTCTCATCCATGGAGATTGTCTAAATCAGTGTTCCTTAGGGAGGTGATGGTAGAAAACTTATTCTGCTATGATGATGACAAAACTCTTAACATTTTCCCCTGGTATTCCTTGTACAGAAGTTTCTATCTGCAAGATAACCTCTGTCCCTATTTCTCTCTCCATATTATAAATATGAAAATAACATGTGAATGGAATTTTTTTTATTTTTCACTGTTGTGTATTTCTATAAATCTGAGTTATTGATATATTTTATTTAATCACAAATATTGGCATACATTAACAGGTTTGACAATTCCAATTAACATTTATCTCTCACTTCTTTAACTCTAATGCAGCTATTGTTTCTATTAATCAAATAGTACCTTATTAAGCAACATTATTTAATAGCAGATATCTTCAAAATAACTGGGCTTCCCTGATAGCTCAGTTGGTAAAGAATCCACCTGCCATGCAGGAGACCTGGTTTGATTCCTGGGTCAGGAAGATCTGCTGGAGAAGGGATAGGCTACCCACTCCAGTATTCTTGAGCTCCCCCTTGTGGCTCAGCTGGTAAAGAATCTGCCTGCAATGTGATCCCTGGGTAGGGAAGATCCCAAGGAGAAGGGAAAGGCTACCCACTCCAGTATTCTTGAGCTCCCCCTTGTGGCTCAGCTGGTAAAGAATCTGCCTGCAATGTGATCCCTGGGTAGGGAAGATCCCAAGGAGAAGGGAAAGGCTACCCACTCCAGTATTCTTGAGCTCCCCCTTGTGGCTCAGCTGGTAAAGAATCTGCCTGCAATGTGATCCCTGGGTAGGGAAGATCCCAAGGAGAAGGGAAAGGCTACCCACTCCAGTATTCTTGAGCTCCCCCTTGTGGCTCAGCTGGTAAAGAATCTGCCTGCAATGTGATCCGTGGGTAGGGAAGATCCCATGGAGAAGGGAAAGGCTACCCACTACAGTATTCTGGCCTGGAGAATTCCATGTTAATGGGGTTGAAAAGAGTAGGACACGACTGAATAACTTTCACTTCAAAATAATTGGTGTACATGAAATTAGATTATAAGCAGATGGAAGTGCTTATTTTTTGTTACTTTAGTTTAAGTTAGGATAGCACTATTATATTTCCACAGCACTTAATATATTACTGAGTACATAGTAACAACTCAATTAATCATTGTTGATTGATTATAAAACAGATTTAAGATCACCACTATGATGAAGGAAATGAGAGAGTTAATTGTGTGTATCTCCTTGAGAATGACTTTTATATTTAAGACAGCACACATGTGTTCCTAAAATATCATGGAGTCTTCAAACATAGAAGAGTAAATAGGAAAAGAAAATGGTAAAAATTGCTAGTAAATCTCCCTGACCTAAGGCTTTTGTTAGCTATACATAGTAGTTTTTCTTGCCAATATTGACGAATATTAGAAGCCCTTTGCTAGAAACTACACATAGAGAGGTAAAAAAAAATTGTGTTCAAATCAAGTTCAACCACCTATTGTGAATGTATTTTCTTAAGTTTCCTGAGCTTCAATATTCTCATTTATTAAAAAATGAAATGCTATGTACAGCTACAATTGAATGAGATAAGGAACATCCCATTCAGGTTTAATGTAGAAATATTTTCAGCTGGTTTTATGGTGTAAATGTTGCTTACTTTTCACCAAAGATATAGGGAATAATTATTTATTTCATAAAATAATCATTAACTTTGAATATAGGTTTCCAATAATGTTTCTTTAAGTGCTTTTAAAAATCAGTATGCTTTCCTTTTTTGATTTTTGTAACCATTTGAGGAACATGGTTATATGTATTTTGAATTATTATGTGTGGAATTTTAAATACAAATTTACACATTTTATGAAATAAAGTAATATCTGATTCCACATAACATTGCTCTTTCAGTTATTTAGATGTAATCTTAATAAAACGTACTTATAAAAAGAAATGTATTTTAACTACAAAATAAATAGGCTTCTATGTTCATCTATGGTAAGCATTTTGTAAATTAAATGTAACAATCTAACTAGGAGATAATCCAGGAAAGATACCTAACCAACACCAACCTGCTCCCCCTGATCTTTTGGGGAGCAAGAAAACCATCTCAGGTTCAATTTAGTCAGAGGGCATAGTAAATTTCCTTAAGATTCCATCCAGAAATCATCTTGCATTCAGTTCTACAAATGTAGTTTCAGAGCCAAAATATGAAAAGCTTCACAGACTCCAAATTTGGATAATAAGAAAAATAATTATAAAAATATTAATGTGCCACAGAAAAATGATTTAGGTTATTGATTTGGTCTGGCTATACATGTTTGAATCTCTCCTTCCCACAGAAAAGGAAATCACTGTGTAGCATTGATTCAAAAAAAACCTTGAATATATTCTGTATAGTATTTTCTTTTTTTTTTTTTTGATGGGTACATCAACTTTTTTTTCTTTTTTTCTTTTTTATTTTTCATTTATTTTTATTAGTTGGAGGCTAATTACTTTACAATATTGTAGTGGTTTTTGCCATACATTGACATGAATCAGCCATGGATTTACATGTGTTCCTCATCCCGATCCCCCCTCCCGTCTCCCTGTATAGTATTTTCAATTCAATTCAATTTAATGAAGATATACTATGCTGGAGTTGCATGTGCTTTTTAAAAAATGTAAAATGAATTCTTGTCCTCAAGAAGCCTATAATTATACAAGTAAGTATAATACAAAGGAAGTAATTTAGGTATAATAGAAATAGAAACTCTTCAGTATCACTCTAGGACTTTAAAGGAGAAAACAAGATGGAGAGCAAGAGAGAGAGAGAGGGGAAAAAATTACTAATAAAATTAAGAAGGGCTTCATGAAAAAGGTGACAGAGAAAGAACTGTAAACCTAGTAATCTTTTTGATCTTAGGTATCTTAAGTGTTTTCAAGTGTAGGATAGGCCAGTGTTATTCAAACCATTAAATTTTCTATGAGTTGGTGGCACACACTTAGGTGGGAGAGAAAGCAGATGGAGATAAACCACCACTGTTCCAGAGAATAGCTGTGCAGGACAGGATCACAGCTTTTTCCTCCAACTTTTTAAAGTTTCCTTAGAAATTGAAATATACATTTACAGCTAATCCACATCAGTTTCCAAATAACACTACAATTCTGGCAATAAGATTCCTAATTTCTTCTTCCCATCCCTTGTATCATTGATGTCATTCATTTCACTTATAAATAAGCATCCTTAAACATTGAATATGTATATTATATAAATTATGTATAAAGTCATTGTTTCTTCTTCCCTTTTGAAGGATAATTTTGCAGGTTACAGAATTTTAGTTTGGTAGGAATTTTTTTCCCTCAATACTTAATTTCACTCTGTTCTCTTCTTGCATATGTGGTTTCTGCGAAGTTGAATATAATTATTATCTTTGTCCCTCTGTCTTCTCTCACAAATTTTATCATCTTTGGTTTATTGAAATTTAAATATGACATACCTAGTAGTAGGGGTTTGTCTCTCTTTTTTTTTGTACTTATCCTATTTTGTATTGTTTGAGTCTCCTAGATCTGTGATTTGGTGTCTTAACATTACTTTGGGTAAATTCTCAATGATTATTGCTTCAAATATTTCTTCTGTTCCTTCCTTTATTTCTTCTTCTAGCATTATCATTACTCATATGTTATACCTGTGTAGTTATCCCACAGTTCTTTATTTTGTTCTTTTATTTTCCTTTGCTTTTAGATTTTGGAAATTTTTAGTATCAATTCCTTAATTCAAAGATTGTTTCCTCAGCTGTGTCCAGTCTAGTAAGTCCATCAAAAGGATTCTCTATTTCTGTTAGTATTTTTGAACACTAGTGTTTATTTTTAATCCTTAGGCTATCTATCTCTCTGCTTATATTATCTATCTGTTCTTGCTTGTTTTATACTTTTTCTGTGAAAATATTTAGAATGTTATTTATAGTTGAAAAGAATTCTCGGTCTGATAATTCAGCATTCCTGCCATATGTGACTCTGGTTCTGATGCTTGGTCAATCTCTTCAGACTGTGTTTTTGCCTTTTAGTGTGCTATATAATTTTTTTGTTGAAAGGTGGACATGCTGTCCTTGGTAAAAGGAATTGTAGTAAATTGGTCTTTAGTAATGCAGTGATAAGGTTTGGAGGAGGGGAATCATTTTATAATCTTATAACTAGGTCTTAGTATTTTGGTGAGCTGTGTTCCTGGATTATGTATTTGACCGGTGCTTCCAGCCTCCTCCATTAGGTGGGGCAGGATGGCTAAAGGGAGCTAAAGTTGGGCAACTCAGGTTGATCTGTTGCTGTTTTTGTTGTTTAGTTGCTAAGTCATGTCTGACTCTTTGCAACCCCATGGACTGCAGCCAGCCAGGCTCTGCTGTCCATGGGATTTCCCAGGCAAGAATACTGGAGTGGGTTGTCATTTCCTTCTTCAATCGATCTTCCCGACCCAGGCATTGAACCCACATCTCCTGCTTTGGCAGGTGGATTCTTTTCCACTGAGGCACCAGGGAAGTCCTTCAGGTTGGTTAGGTTCTGATAAAACTTTAAACCAATTAGACCTTGGCTAAATAGTTTATCCTGTGGACAGACTTCATTAAGAAAAGAATGATATGTCAGATTCAAAATGGTTCCTTTTCCCCTCCCCTGCCAGAAGCAAGAGGAAAATTTCCTCCAATATTCGCTGCGAGGTGGTCCCTCTATGACTAGGTTCCCTTGGAGTTTTTATCTCACAGACTTGTGCAAACTGAGCCTCCAGTACTTTGTTCGTTATAGTTTAGGTTTTCCTATCCTAGCACTGGTTCCTGTGGAGATTTTTGCTCCTCAGTTTTTGTTCTGGTATGTTCTGATTCTCTGTATCTGCCTGTGTTTCTTTCCAATTTGAGCGACAGCAATTTGCTTGTGATGTTGCTCTTCTGATGGACCTAAGAAGAACTGTTGAGGCTTCAGTTTGTTAAGCTTTTTACTTGTTGGGATGGAACGGTGACTTCTAAGTTCTGCATGGGCTTAATTGGAAACCATAAGTCACCATATGTTTGTTATTTACAGCTTCCTATTTTGTACTGAAATTCTCATTTTCATATTTGTATCTAGCAACCTCAGAGTCTGAATCTCTTATGCATCTACTTCTATTATCTAGTTTTCTATTGATATTGGTCACCTGGTCTTATCTGCTAAGTATGTTAATTATTTTATTACATGCCAAAAATGGTATATGAAATGTTTTAAAGATATTTTGAGGTTCAGAATTACAGATCTTCCTCAATTTATGGTGGGTTATGTCCTGATAAACCCATCGTAGTTGAAAATATCCTACATTGAAAATAAATGCATTTAATTCCCTAACCTACCAAATATGATAGCTACCCTACTTTAAACGTTTTCAGAACACCTACATTAGTCTACAATTGGGCATAATCATCTAACACAAAGCCTGTTTTATAATAGTGTTGAATATTTTATGTAATTTGTTTAATATTATGCAAAAAATGAAAAGCAAACTGGTTGCACAGAAATAGTATGGTTGTAAGTGTATTTATTGTTTACCCAGCATCACAAGACAGTATTCTTCCACATATCACTAGCCCAGAAAAAAAGTCAAATTTTAAAGCATGGTTTTTACTGAATGCATATCACTTTCAAATCACAATAAAGTCAAAAAAATTGTAAGTGAAACCATTGTTAAGTTGGTGACTGTATAGTATTTCCTAAGAGAGGGTTTGCTTTTGCTTCTTGCTTTCATTAGAATATAGACATAGTGAAAGTGAAAGTGTTAGTCACTCAGTCATGTCCAATTCTTTGTGTCTCCATGGACTGTAGCCCCCTAGGCTCCTCTGTCCATGAAAATCTCTATGCAAAAATACTGAAGTGGGTTGCCATTTCCTTCTCCAGGGGATCTTCCCAACTCAGGGATTGAACCTGGGTCTCCCGCACTGCAGGCAAACTCTTTACCAACTGAGCCACCAGGGAAGACCGAATATAGACATAACACCTCTATAAATTCAGTGATTCGTTTCATTAAAAGTTAAATTTAATCTTTTGTGTGATCTTTTCTACATCCAGTTTCCGCTTTTCCTTAAAGATGAGCCTTGAAAAGTCTGAAATGAAAGCCAGGTTGTTTGAGAGAAACTCTTCTCCTTATTGGGCTGTGAATTCTAGCTGTCTCCCTTAGACACCTGAGACCAGTAAAAGCTCTGATGGTTTTTCAACCTCTCGGAAGCCATATGATAATTGGTTAATACATTGAAGGGAAAATTGAATTGAAATGCCCTTCTTAAATTTTTTTCCCCTTTGTTTCTGGATCTTGGCTCTTCAGATTCTGGCTGTCTTGGTAGCCCACTCATGCCTTAGAAATATTTTAAACAGTATTTTCCATAGCTTTTCTAGTTGATTTTTGCAGAATGGTTTCAGTCAAGCTGATCTGTTACTTACTGCTGGAAATAAAATTCTTCTGTATACATTTTGATATGCTATTTGCTACATGAAGTTTCATGACTGAATTCTTTCACCATATTTGCAGTCTTCCTTGGTTTCAGGAATTATTTATTTGTCCTGGGACTCAGGTTGGGAAGGAATATATTCATGGTGTACTTTTGTTGAGTATTTTACTCCCCTGTCTCCTAATTTCCTCTTGCTCCTGTTAGCAATATCAAAGGGCCTATCAGTTCAAACAGCTATGTTTTTTCTACCTTCTAAAGATATAATGCCAATATATAAAAAGGTTACATTTGTGTAATATTTTGAAATGGTAATAGATTTTTATTGATTTAAATTTGGCTTCATGGCTACAGTATTTTTTTTTTCTGTATCACCTTGACTAGGCTACATTCTCTGTTTATTCAGACATTAATCTGGGTGATGCTGTGATGCTATATTGCTAATGTAAAGTTCCTAATCAGTTAACTTTAAGTAAAGGAGGTTGCTCTGGATAATCTAGGTGTGTCTGATTTAATCACCTGGAAGGCCTTAAAAATAGTGCTGAAGCTTGAGAGATTGAGGTGGGTGGGGGGACGGATTCTGCCTGTGGACACCAATTTAGGCCCATGCCCATGAGATCCATTCTGCCCTTACTGACAACCTGCCTATGGATTTTAGGTTTCCTTAGCCAGTCTCACAATCATGTAAGGCAAGTTAATTTAATAAGTCTGAGGATTTATTCAGAAAGAATTGGAAGCTTTTGTGTCTATATCTGTATCTATATTTTTGAACTATATCTAATTGGTTTCCCAGGTGGCACAGTGGAAAAGAATCCACCTGCCAATGCAAGAGACATAGGAGACACAGTTCAATCTTTGGATCGGGAAGATCCCCTGGAGGAGAAAATGGCAACGCACTCCAGTATTCTTGTCTGGGAAATCCCATGGACAGAGGAGCCTCGTGGGTCCATGAGGTCCCAAAGAGTCGGAAATGACTGAGTGAGCACAACACAATCTGTATCTATAGCTATACATTTTTCATTGATTCTGCTTCTCTCATTGAATCCCAACTGATAAAATGTCAACGAAAATATGCTTTGGGAAAAAAATCAGGTCATATAGTATAAATGAGCACAAGAGTATGCCATAGCCATGAAATGGAATCTGTGGTATTGTATTTAAATGGGTTTCTTTGTCCTGTACCTGGCAGAAATGACTATAGGATACATGACGAAGTCAGACTTCTTTAATTTAATTAACCTTGGGACTAGAAATGGAAATAGAAACAAAACTAATGAACATGCTAATTTCACCCCATGAAATGTCAGGGGATAGGTGATCTTTATCCACGGTTTAAAAATGCATACCAGATTAAACTGATGATTCCCATAAATATTTTTTTTTATTTCTAAAGAACAAAACATAAAAATGCTTTTCAAGGTTAAATGTAAAAGAATGGGAGACAAACATCAATTTATTATCTTTGAGATTAATTAAATATGAAGTATTATGAGAAAATGTTGACTAAATACCAGAAGGCTGTATTGATGCTATAAAAGAGTAGGCAGCTAATAATGATTCTTAATAATCCCCAATGAGAATAGAATCCCACTACTTTCTATTAGTGCACACTGTTTTTTTCTTTTTTTGGCAAATAAGCTAGCATTACCATAATAAGCATGTAAAACATCATAAATAACTAAGTCTGTATGCAAGAATAAATTACTTCTACTCTAAGAAACTGTAACCAGAGGGGAAAAACATTCTTCTGGATTTGGGCAGGCAAAGCTCTGTAGCAAAATGAAACAATAATTCCTTGGAAAGAATCTGAAGTTTTAATTTTGGAGTGATTCCCTTCAGAAGATTTTATAAATCTGGTTTCAAGTGAATTATTTAAAAATAAATCAAACAGCAGTTATCTAAGACTTTCTTTTGAACTCAGTTAAAATGAAATCCTGTGTTCCTTAGTTGCTTGTATTGAAAGTTGTGGAAAAATTTGGTTACTACTAAAGCTTTGGTTAACATAAAATTACTCTTCAAGCATGTGCAAAAGACATCATTATTCATCGATCAAAATATATAAATAGCACATTATAATCATGTTTAAATAGTAATTTTAGCACACATGTTTGGAGTAATCTTAGGTCCCATATTTTGTTAAGACATCGTTCCAACTAAAATTTTCTTTTGACCTTCAAGTGTTTTATACTAACCTTTACCTTCTGTAATGTCATTATTCATGGCTGTTAAGCAGAGCCTCACAATATTTAAATCTATGGAGACTAATTTGACATCCTAACAATTTTACAAAACCAAAAGGATAAAAGGGCCAAGTGAAAGTTAAAAAAAAAAAGTAACAATGTGACAAACAACAGTACACAGTAATTTTTTTTTCCTGGAGTCAACTTTAATAGGACTTAAAGTATTATAACTTTGATGATTGCTATTATCATCATTTACCTCATTCAGTAGGAGGCCATGCACTGTATAATAGGAATTATCAAGAAAATACACTTCAAGTATGCTGCATAAACTTGTTTGTAACAGCATGGAATAAATGCCAGCTTGTATTTTACTATGGTGGAGCTTTTATTAACAAGCACTGGTGAGACAGAACCTTCTTTGAAAATAGAAATGCTACTGTACCAAGTTCAATTATTTAGCTCCAGGTTTTAATAATTTTTAATGTGTCTTAAAAGGAGAATTTCATGACAAAAGAGAATTTCAAATATTTTTTTCTTGCAAAAGTGCCCTTTGAAATAAAAGTAGTTATTTGACATTTGAGAAATACTTCCTATCTTAGATAAGTTGGATTGTCTCCTACAAACGTTTACCCTTAAGACTCACAGGTTTTTTTATTATTATTATTTTGAAAGAAGACTCACTCCTGATTTATTTTGTATATTTGATTGCATTCTCAATTGTATTTGATAATTAATACAACTCCCCAAATCAACATATAATGTGCTGCTTCATAATGCTCTTAATTGGGGTGGGGGTAGTTCCATAGCTTCTTGATGACACTTAGGACATTGTGAGTATCTAAAGGATATTGACTAATTTATCCAAAAAGTAGCACTGCCTAAATGAATATTAGTAGTTTGAAAATTTAGCAAACTAAGAAGACCAAGGCTCTTTTTTCTATGTGTATAGTATGCTTTATTTATCTCTAGAAATCATAAAAGTCATCAACTTCAAAAAAGTTTGCCTATTTCTAGTATATACACTCTCCTCTCCAATACATATGTATGTTCACAAGTCCTCGCTTCTTTTGTTGAGTTTTCTAATTAAATGACTTTGAATTAAATTAATTGACCTTTTAATGACCTAATTGAATGACCTTTCTACCATTATTTTCTAAATATCATAGATATACCACACAAAGATAGATATACTACCCAGTGCACCCAAAGTTTATGTATTTTTAATGCTCTGTTATGTATTATTTTAGTATAGCATAGGCATGTCTTTGCATGAACTATAAGCTGGTAGAACCATATCCTACCAATGGGTAATCTGTTCTCTGGTGAAGTGATTCACTATCACTTCAATAGCACAATATTAGCAACTTAGGGAGGCCAGTCTTCAAAAGCCAGTTAACATAAAGTATTTCTCCTATTATTCAGTTCAGTTTAGTCACTCAGTCATGTCTGACTCTTTGCGACCCCATAGACTGCAGCATGCCAGGCTTCCCTGTCCATCACCTACTCCCTGAGCTTGCTCAAACTCATGTTGATTGAGTCAGTGATGCCATCCAAACATCTCATCCTCTGTTGTCCCCTTTTCCTCCTGCCTTCAATCATTCCCAGCATTAGGGTCTTTTCCAATGAGTCAGCTCTTCACATCAGGTGGCCAAAGTATTGGAGTTTCAGCTTCAGCATCAGTCCTTCCAATGAATACTCAGGACTGATTTTCTTTAAGATTGACTGGTTTGATCTCCTTTTATTACACACCATGAAAATAAAGATAAATCATATGTCAATTTTGTCTTGGCATTATAGAAATAATAGAAAGGCCCAAAGTTGAGAGAGTGACTTTTTTGAAGACCATCAAGGAAGACTGTGGCTAGAGCCAGTATAATAAGGGAAAAATGGTCAGAAATGAAGCTGGAGCAATGTAAGGGGGAAGCAGAATATTTTTAGTGTTTAGATCATTGTAAGAATATTTGCTTATGCTCCATGTGATATTGAGAGACATAGTAATGACAAGATATGACTTAGATAAATGAATCCCTTTGTTGCTGTGTGAATACTACACTTTGTATACTACACAGAAGTGAGGACTGAGAAGAGTGGGAACAGATTAAGCAGTTAGTAGACTCTAAGTTTATTTTAAAAATGATGGTTTCTTGGATCATAGAGATAGTAGAGCAAATTGTGAGAATCTGTTATACTCTAGATTTATATAGATGTTGGAATCAAAAGAATTTGTTGATGGATAGGATGTGAGGAGTGAGAAAAAGTTGTCACTACTTAAAATGGGAAAAGACTGTAGGTGGAATCTTTTCAGTAGATAGAAGATAAGAAATTAGATTTTGGATATATTAAATTTGAGTTGTGTGTGTGTGTGTGTGCTCTATGATCGGTCGTGTTTGACTCTTGCGACCCCTTGGACTGAAGGCAGCCAGGCTCCTCTGTCCATGGGATTTGGGCTTCCCAGGTGGCTCAGTGATAAAGAATTGGACTGCCAATGCAGGAGACACAAGAGACAGGGGTTTGATCCCTGGACTGGGAAGATCCCTTGGAGGAGGAAAGAGCAACCCACTCTAGTATTCTTGCCTGGGAAATCCCACAGACAGAAGAGCCTAGTGGCTATAGTCCATGGGGTTGCACAGTCGGACAGGACTTAGCGACTGAGATCACTTGGAGCTGTAACAACTTACAGCTACCATGGAGAAACCATTTGAGAAGATCTAGGCAATGGCACCCCACTCCAGTACTCTTGCCTGGAAAATCCCATGGACAGAGGAGCCTGGTAGGCTACAGTCCATGGGGTCGCGAAGAGTCAGACACGACAGAGCGACTTCACTTTCACTTTTCACTTTCATGCATTGGAGAAGGAAATGGCAACCCCCTCCAGTGTTCTTGCTTGGAGAATCTCAGGGACGGGAGCCTGGTGGGCTGCCGTCTATGGGGTCACACAGAGTTGGACATGACTGACGTGACTTAGCAGCAGCATAGCATCTCCTGTCTTCATGTTTCTCTGATACTTTATTACTAATGTATCAGTCAATATCTCATTGGCAGTATTACAAATATTGGCAGTCTTGATATTAATTATATATTATATGTGCTATCTTGTTAGGAAATAAAATCTTGAGTTTAAAAAGCAGTGTCTCTTTGCTAGCATGGAATTGATCAGAAGTGACACATGTTTCCTCCAAGTAGAAGCTAGTTTAACCACCAGAAGGGGATGGGTGGAAACATTTCTACCACAGGCATTCACCTTATCTTTCAAGTGGAAATTTAGAAACTCAAATATATAATTTTAAAATGGGAAAAACTCATGTATCCATTTGTATTAAATTACTGAATGGTGCAAACTCTTTGTGATACCCTGTCATCTAGCCTTATCCCTCACTCCCAAAACTTGCAAAAAGAATGTTACTAGCTGCTAGTGAGTGACACTAAATCTCCTATACCATGACAGGCATAATCCTTTGATAAAATAGGCATCTTTATCTGTAATGTTATCAACTGTCAACCAAAGTGACGTGATGTCACATCAAGGACAGAATATAATATGATATGGGTATGGATACACTAAGTTTTCTTTTGCATGAAATAATCTAATTTAGAGATATCTGACAAGTACTGTAACTATTTAAAGTACTTATGACAAAGTAGCATAATTTATCAATATTGCAGAGATAATTTAAATGTGAGTAGTCAAAATAATTGTGATTAAACTACTCTTTAGACACTATTTTGAAGAGGATAAAACAATAAGACAAGGAAGTATAGTTACTGACATTTAGAACCCAGGGAGATTTTTCAACCTATCTATAGGGACTGCTTTTGTGAAAAATGTTTTTCAGTTCTGATTCTGATATTAGGTAGATATGTGATAATGGTTGTGCATTTCTATAGGATTGTCAAATAAATTCTGCCTTTCCCATGATGTGGCATGAAATTTATAATTGCCATCCCATGCCAATATATCACTTGAGAAGAACTTCACCAGTTGTCCTCTCAGAACTTCCTTTTGTTTTTCTTTAAAGAAACTTCGATCTATAGGGCAATATATTTTCAAATAATTTTGTTAATCTTTTTTTAATTTTTTTTATTTTTTATGTTAATCTTTATTTGAGTCTATTTTTACAGATGCTTATTCTTAATCATTTTATTTAAACAATTGAGCACTTTGACTTCAAATGAATATCATATCCTCATTTCTTACCTGCCTCTGTACTTTATCTATAGCATTTTATCAACTGTGTCTCTCTATATTTACTTTGATTGTTTTGGCTGTGGTAAAGAAAAAATTTTGTTTGAACACATGGCTTAGATTATTCCACTTTTTTGCCTTTAATTTTTAAGCTGTATCATACTAGCAAAGACTTGACATTCATAAATATTGATTTATGTGACCATGACCAAACAATAAGATCACAGAGTCTCCATAAAAAAAAATATGTGTATATATATATATATATATATATATACACATATTTTTTTCATCTCAGTGAAATACTGGCCTAGCAGACTGAACAATATGTCACTCATTAAAAATCAGTCCAATGCCTACTAGAAGAATTGTCTCCTTCTAACACTGCAAGAAAGTTGAGCATAAGCATCATCATAGAAATATGAATATGAACATTAATAATAATAAAAGACCCAATCTCAAATCTTACAGCATCATTGACATAATATTCCTTTGAGTAAAATGTATATATATACACACACACATATATTTTTAATATATGTATACATGCATGCATATATACATGTATATATTTATTATATATATTAATTTATTTAATATGTACTTTATGGGTACCCTAAAGTATTTTATGGGTGCCCTTCCCAAGTGGTACTAGTGATAAAGAACCCACCTGCCATGGCAGGAAATGTAAGAGACACTGGTGCGATCCCTGGGTTGGGAAGATCCCCTGAAGGAAGGCACAGCAACTCACTCCAGTATTCAGTATTCTTGCCTGGAGAATCCAATGGACAGAGGAGCCATGGGATCGCAAAGAGTCTGACACGACTGAAGCAACTTAGCATGCACGCAAAGACAGGGCATATTTCACTGTGCCTCAGAGGGCAAATCATTCATACCCAAGCCATCACAACTAATCAGAAAATCATATTCAATATTTCCTTCTTTGCAGAATACTTAAATCTCTAAAGTCTGATATTCATTCATCTAAAGTTGTTTTCTAGATCATTGATCTAACTCCTCTATACTTTATAACCCTCAATGTCTTCAATTAAGATCATGAATTACATTTAACTTACATTTCCATGTTTCTACTTTCCTATATAATGTTATCATAAAACTGAGGTCACTGAATTCAGTGTTTTAAATTACATGTTAAAATTGCATGACACCTTATAGAATATTTCAAAATAAAGAGTTCATAATAACTGTCTACTGTGCTGTGCTTAGTCACTCAGTCATGTCCGACTCTTTGTGACCCCATGGACTGTCCCGCCAGGCTCCTCTGTCCATGGGATTCTCCAGGCAAGAATACTGGAGTGGGTTTCCATGCCCTCCTCCAGGGGATCTTCCCAACCCAGGGATCAAACCCAGATCTCCCACAGTGCAGGTGGATTCTTTACCATCTGAGCCACGAGGGAAGCCAAATTTGTCTACTTTCAACCCTAATTAGACACAAGCCCAAAGTCTGTGGGAGTTCAATACATGCCTAAAATGAAATATTGCTTGGATAAGAAACAGAATTTCAGTTGAAGTCTTCATTTATACTAAAATTCATACATAATGGCAGCTTTATAATTGGCTGAATACATTATTTACATGCAGTATATTCCTTTTTTTCATATTGCTAATAACACTAATATGTAAATTGGTATTCTTTTGGTATCTTAGTTGACATCCATGTAAAATATAATCAGCCAGTTCAGTCACTCAGTCATGTCCGACTCTTTGCGACCCCATGGACTTCAGTACGCCAGGCTTCCCTGTCCATCACAACTCCCGGAGCCTACTCAAACTCATGTCCATCACGTCGGTGATGCCATCCAGTCATCTCAGCCTCTGTCGTCCCCTTCTCCTCCTGCCTTCAATCTTTTCCAGTATCAGGGTCTTTTCCAATGAGTCAGTTCTTCACATCAGGTAGCCAAAGTATTGGAGTTTCAGCTTCAGCATCAGTCCTTCCAATGAATATTCAGGACTGATTTCCTTTAGAATGGACTGGTTGGATCTCCTTGCAGTTCAAGGGACTCTCAAGAGTCTTCTCCAACACCACAGTTCAAAAGCATCAATTCTTCAGCACTCAACTTTCTTTATAGTCCAACTCTCACATCCATACATGACTACTGGAAAAATAATAGACTGCTACTATTTGGGACTCTTGTTTCACTTATGCCCATTAGATCTAATTAATAAATAAGGTCGGATTTAAAATAAGTTTTACCATATTTTTTTTATTCTCTCAGTCGTGTCTGACTCTTTGTGACCCCATGGACTGTATAGTCCATGGAATTCTCCAGGTCAGAATATTCTCCAGGGAATCTTCCAAACTCAGGGATCGAACCCAAGTCTCCTGCATTGCAGGCAGATTCTTTACTAGCTGAGCCACAAGAAAAGCCCAAGAAAACTGGAGTGGGTAGCCTATCCCTTCTCCACGGGATCTTTTTGACCCAGGAATCAAACTGGGGTCTCCTGCTTTGCAGGTGTATTCTTTACCAACTGAGCTATGAAGGGAGCCCAGTAAATAATATTGGATTTAAAACAAGTTTCACCATATTTCTTCTATCTCACTCTACTACTCTTTATACAAGTCAAGAAAATAGATTTGGAAAATAAGAGGATGGAATTATCAGATACATTTTTTGGAACTTTATCCCTATACTATGCTAGTAAAAACAAACACCTTGGAAAAGAATATTTAATTTACCATTATGCTTGATGTTACTCAATGAATTTGGCATCTTGTTTTTCTGGTATTATTTCCATAAAATGATAAGGAATAGAATTTGGAAAGCTAAATAGCTTCATGAAGCTGAGCTTCTAGTTCAGATTTTAAAGACCTTGTGCCATGGTATTGGTGAATTCCAGACTGCCCTTGAAATATTCCCAATGCTACAACCAGGTTTCATTTGCAGTCTAACTGCTCATTCAGTAGTGGGTATGTATAAGGTTGTCAATACATCCTGGATTTTGAGACTAAATAATTTTATTTTTATAACCAGAGAGTGGAAAGAACTTGCTGGATATGGTGCTAAAATATAGGTATGTGCAGTTTTCAGAGAAAAAGCTTGCAGAATACCATCTTACGTACCAGTTTCTCAAGGTAGAACTGATGATGAAATAGGAGATTGTGCTCAACAGATAAGCTGACCTCTAAATAAATATTCAAACATAGATTATTATTTAGATGTTAGAACATAAATATACATTTAGATGTTAGAACATCTAAATAAACAGAGACATGGCATTCTTAGACAACCTGAATTGAGCTGATCAGATTAAATCTGCTTCGCAAAATGGCTTTGGTAGAAATGTAGTCCCATCATATAGCCATTTTTAGGTCATTACATTCAGTATTTTGGAGAGACCCATAATATTTTCATCTGAATTTGCTGACAAGTTTGATCAGTCCTTAATAACTGTCATATGATAATTAAATTGGTAATAACAATCAGCATATAACCTTCCAAGCTGACTACATCAGATGGTACCTCAGATAATTGGACACATAATTTCTAGTATGTTTGCTAAAAATGTCTCGTTACACCTCAAGCTTGAGCACTTAAGGTTAAAGGACTGTTTCTAAGGAAGAATTGAGAAATCTCCATTCCTGATTTGTAAAAACAGTGTCATCATTTCTAGTCATTTTATTAGTACATATTTCTATAATACTAGTCCTTGTTTCATATATAAACTAAGCCAACTTATTTTCAAGGTAAGGGAAGCTAGTTAAAATGATTTATTTTCTTCTTCTCCTAAACTACTGTAATACAGTTAAATAATAAGCCCAGTACATCATTTTGATGATATTAGCATGAACCTTTGAAAACTACACATCCCCTCCAAACATGTTGAAAGAGCGATCCATTTATGAGAAGTGAATAATTTTGCTTGTAAGCTTTAAAAATATCTCATACTCTACAGTTTTAGATAACTGTAATATTCAACATGCTAATCCACCCACACTTTAGAACACAGTAGTCCCAGTTGAAGAAAATCCTAAGAGGAACTTAATAATAATTGTTATAATGACTATTGTAATCTGTTTGGCATGAACCAGCCTAGCAGTACTCATGTTCTTTTCCTGTTATATCCCCCAATATATTTTCATTTCACTTTCCACTAGTGCTGCATTTTGTTTCTTTCAACAGGCAAGACTGTAAAAATAGCCTTCAGCAGTACTCTCTGGCAGGAAGTCAGAGGTTTCAGAGACATTGGACAAAGGATGCATACTGTATGCTATGTAGTTTAAAGATATGTATATTTAGAATATACAAATAGTGTTAGTAATGTAGTTCATATAAGAGAATAAGGTACCTGTTTTAGAAGTTGCATGTAGAGACCGACACCTTTGTATTAAAATTTAGCCTTACTCTTACTGAAAAGCTTCCCTGGTGGCTCAGATGGTGAAAGCATCTGCTTGCAATGTGAGAGACATGGGTTCGATCCTTGGGTCGGGAAGATCCCCTGGAGAAGGAAATGGCAACCCACTCCAGTTCTCTTGCCTGGAAAATTCCATGGATGGAGGAGTCTCATAGACTACAGTCCATGGGGTCACAGTCGAACACGACTGAACGACTTCACTTACTGAAAAGTAAATCTTGGTCTTTATATATATCACTATATATTGTGTTATATATTAAACAGCTATGTTTTACATATTAGAAAGCATCAAATAGAGTTAGGTTAATTTATTTTAGGTTTTTAAATTTAAAAAAGGAAAATTTCACCTATGTACAAAGAGATGTGAAGAAGTTATTTTAATAAGCTACAGTCACTCTAAGAGGAAAATACTGAACATTGGACTCAGACAAATCTGATTTGAATTTGAACTTTACAGTTTACTACATGTGCAATCTGGAGCAAGTTACACAATTTTTCTAAGTTTTGGGTTTCTAATCTGTAAATAGTAATAAGAAAATTTATCTTCCAGTTTGTACAGAAGATTAAATGGGATACTGAATATAGAATGAGGTAACTCTGCATGTTTATTGTAATATGTAGTAGGTTATTAATATAAGCGCTCTGTTATCTGATTTCATTAACTTATTGTAATGAGATTAGATGTCTGATAAAGCCCTAGCCAGTTCAAGTTTCTTGTCCTTGACCTGTTGTCTGCCTTAGCCAGATTTCACCCTTGACTACCTAATTTTACATTTAAAGGGTATATTTTTTTATATTGCGGTTTTGAGCTTATGAAAATTTGTTTTAGAATTCTGTTTTCCTTCCAGAACGTCCAGAAGTCACAGTGATTTAATTTATATTGTATATATCTATAATTTGTGTGTGTGCGCACAGCCGTGTCTGACTCTTTGTGACCCCTTGTACTGTAGCCCACCAGGATCCTCTGTCCATGGGATTTTCCCAGGCAGGAGTACCTGAGCAGGTTGCCATTTCCTTTTCCAAGGGATCTTCCCAACCCAGGGATTAAACCCACGTCTCTTGTATCTCCTGCATTGGCAGGCAGATTCTTTATCAGGGCTTCCCTAGTAGCTCAGTTGGTAAAGAATATGCCTGCAATGCAGGAGACCGCAGTTGGATTCCTGGGTCAGGAAGATCCACTCGAGAAGGGATAGGCTACCCACTCCAGTATTCTGGCCTGGAGAATTCCATTAACGGTATAGTCCATAGGGCTGCAAAGAGTTGGACACCACTGAGTGACTTTCACTTTTCTTTACCACTGTGCCACCTGGGAAGCCTATCAGGCATCCAAAATAAATATGTTTACCAACCTACGGTGTGTTAAAATATGGACCATCAAATACTAGGTAATGAAAAACAGAAACAACAAATCAAAAAGAGCCTCTTTAGCTTTTAATAAAAGGACTGAAATCTTAGAGAAATAGACATAAGGTAGATGACATCAGGACCCGCTACCTCGTGAAAACTGAAGATCAGAGTTTTTGAATAAATATGCTGGGATGAGGCAGGAATGTGATTGAATGGGATGGGTTGGGATGAAACAGTAAAATAAATGTTTTGTAAATCAGAAAATAATAGAAAATAAGGCATGGTAATGATCAAATCTATAAAGCAGTGTCATGGGTGAGAATAGAAGATGTCTGTGGCATTTTCTATCTATCAAAAATATGAAGCTCCTAATATTTTTCTGACTATAGTATGCTTAGATTATTATTTTTAACCCTGATACATCCCAGTGATTTTTCTATAAAGGATTGTTTGCTACTTTTAACCAGGATTTCCCCATAGTTTTGTCTTAGTTACAGTACTTTCAAATTAAAAGTATGTATTTTGTAGAATATTGTCATAAATTCCTAAAACTCCCCCCAAACTGTGTGTATATATATTTAATTTCATTTAAATGTTTCTCCTTCTTATCCATTTTCTGCTCTACACAAAATTTTTGAAATTTAGAACTTGCTAGGAAGACTTCATTTGGAAATGCATGTAGGAATCATTAATACTTTCAAGGAATAGTCCTATTCTCCACTCCTTAGTGGCATGAGGCAGGACTGCATTTTCTGTACCACCTCTTTGTGGTTAATTGGAGCTATAACTAGTTCTGTCTTGAGTCGTGAGCCATCTACTTGGCAATGCAGAGTATTTAATTTGAGGCAAAAAACCTTCCAGAGAGCTTCCCTTCTTCTTTGTCACAATGACTAATACTATTCAAGCTGGTGTTGGTTTTATCCACGCAGTTTTCAGAGTAAAGTGGCTTGGAGCAGAGCCCCTAGACAACTGTTAATAGACCAGTATTATGTGTGAGAAATACGTCTCTGGTGTTCTAAGCTACTGACATTTTGGAGTTGTTTGTTGCCACAGTATAACTTAATTTATCATGATGAAATTATTTTGAGCATCACATGTAAACATCAGAGGTATGCAATCATGGTTATTCAAAAAAAGGTAATACTGCAGCCTCAATGATAAAATGCTTTTCATTTTTCTCTAAATGATATTCCTCCAGATAGGAGAGGGCTCCATGTATGAAGCTGTTTTATTTAATCCCACATTTTTAGTGCTTAACATTTTATCAGATAAATACAAGAATTCATCAAGAAAATACAGACGTGCAGTTTGGAAACAAACTTAAGTTCCTATATTGCCTGACACTGTGTGTATTTCTTCGGCTGCATAAAAATTACGATAGCTTCCAAATGACTTGTTTTCATTTTCTTTTAAATTACCCAAGAACCCCCAAAGTTCACAAAAACAGAAATAATCTCCTGACATAAATGGTAGCTAATGACACTTAAAAGTATGTTTTTTCTCCCTCCTCAGTGCCCATCAAATAGCTCTTATATGAGACATTAAATTGTTATACAGAATCAAAAATTCCTTAGAGAGCCAAGAAAAGTGACATTAATTGCTACTACTTTTATTTTCCCCCGCCTCTCTTCTTTCCTCCCTCTGTCTTTATCCATTTCCTTATTCCCTACCTTGGCTTTCTTTCAGTTTCCTGCATTTTCATTATATGTTATAAATATAAAATATTTTAAGCATCTCTGGAAATAGAAAGTAACAGAAAGATAATTCTAATTTATTTGGGCTTATATGGGTTTTAAATTCCTGGTTTAAGGGATCTATGGAAATAATTAACTTAGACATTTTTTACCTTGATCTGTATGACTAGATGGAGTTGACATACTTTTTACACAGTATTATTTGAAATAACCCTCAATGGCTTTCCTCAATGCCTATTCGATATTTTGTTAAATAAGAATTAACACACAAATTGGTAATACTGTTCAGAAAAAGCATCATTTTTAAAAAGTCTATAAAAGACTGAGTAGGTGCATCTTAAATTGCGTAAAATTCCCATTGCATTCACAAATAAGGAGACAATTGAGAAAAGCCCTGTTGAGAAGGCAGACTTTCTGAAAAGGCATCAGGTTTAGTGAGTTAAAAAAGAACAATGAGAATACATAGATATAGTTCAGAAATCTTTAGTAGTTGATTTTATTTCCAATATAACCATCATTTAATTTCTGAAAATCAGTAGAACAATCCTGATGTTTCACTCTTTTTTAACTAAGAAAGTCTTTTCCAGTTATGTTATTAAAAATTTTAGATTACTTCTGAGCTAAATAGTATTGAAAACAACCTTTCTCCACTGTAAATTTTCCCTCAAACCTTGCCAATAAACTTTGAAAGCAGATCTTCATTCAGAATTGTTAAGTGCTATAGGATCACAGATAAGGAAAGGCTTCACAACTTTTGGGGAGGGCTTCAAAGAGAAGGCAGCATTTGAATGACAAATGTAGTAGTTTCTTGTATAGTATGAAGTTTTACAGGCAAAAGGAATGGTATAAACTTGGGCATTCAGATGGACAATGTGCTTAGGAACATGTGCTAAGCGTAGAGCATCTCTCATGAGAGAGAAGTCATAGAAGATGAGTCTTTCAAGGAAAGCCTGAACCAAGCTGGAAAACACCTCATATATCACTATTAATCTAGGTATAGTGCAAGAAATGCACTACTTCAGGTATTTTAAATTCTTTTCTCAAGAGCAGACAGCTAAGAGTTAACCAGAATTGAGATTTGAATGTAGACAGGCTTGTCTCCAGAGTTTGTGCTCTTAACCACTAGGCTATACATAAATATACAGGTAACAGCTTTTATGAATAAAGTACAGGCTAATGACTGGGAAGCAAGTGGTAATTGTGTAGTGCGGTGTTCATTTCAGTTGTCTTGGGGGAATAACTTTAGATCGATACTTGAAGTGGTCTTGTCTTCATGGTGAGCAGAGAAGAAACCCAGGTAACAAAGAGCAAATATTCTCATACCTCATTTCTCTCTACTTTCTTCCCTCCCTTAATCTTCATTTTCCTGCTCTCTCTCTCTCACATCAGAAAGCTGGAAGAGACAGGCTGAAGAGATGAGAATTCAAGTCATGAGGCCATTCTAACTTTGTTTATAGTTTAAAAGAATAGTTGTTTCTGAGGTATATTTTGCAGTTAATAGACAAATATCAGTCGAAATATACAATGTGTTTCTCGATCATATTTATAAGCAACAAATGTGTTGAGTATTCTCTTTAAATCTCTCACTATGGTGTTTTTATAACACATGGTGGATCTGCATTATAATTACATTAATGAAGAACTCCATCACCATATCTACTTATTACACTCAATTATAAAACCTGAGCTGCTTGGCAAAGGTATTATTCATTAACCTTTTCAGAGCTTATAATAGGAAATCTAATCACATAGAGGTGGTAGACTGCATTCTGAAAATGACTCCAGTTGTCATGTACAGTAAATTTTAATATCCAAATTTTCTGTAAATTGGACAGTTCCATGAAATTGAATGAGGAGAATCTATTTAATCAGCTTAAAATTATGAAATTTGAGTTCATTTGCACTGTAAAAATAATGATTGTATCTGAGATAAATGCTTAAAGAACATTTTCATTTTTATTCTAATTAAAGTTCCTGCATGTATTAATTTTACTTCCCTTTATATGCTTTAGGCTTTCAGATTCTGATTGAAATTGCATATACAGTAATAAACATTGTTAATTTGTGTCTTCTATTCCAACATTCTCTTGAAATGAAAAAGAAAACTAGGTATCCTGTTTTTTATAAACACTTTTACCTTAAGACTTGTGTTGTTTCTGTAGTGTATAACACAGACCAGCCTTGGTGATTTACCATATGTGGAGGACCTTTAATTAAAATGATTTGTTCTTAAATATTTAGCATTGCTTAGATTGACACTGACTCACTATATATAAAACTCCATATATAAGAATGACTTAACAATCATAGTTAATTTCAGTTGTCAAACTGCTTACCTTTTCCACAACATTTGGCATTGTTATTAAGTCTCAACTTCTAGAATGTTTTTTTCCCTTGTTTTATAACTACTCTCTCTTTTTTTTCCTACTTCTTTGAACCTCCTTTATTTGTTCCTATCACTTACCCTTTCATTTAATTCTGGACTTCCTTGGGTTCTGTGCATATCCATTTTTATATTCTCATTTTGGCAATCATTTCTGGAAAACAATTTCTTCCCTTGTCTTCAGTTTTCATCTATATGCTAATCAAATTGTTTCATGTAATTTTTTCTTATTTAAGAAATATTTTGAGCACCTACTATGTGTTAACTATTTTGATGTGCATTGGATTAAGCATAGTCCCTATCATCTTGGAACTTACAGATTAATGAAGGATTCAGACACATATATGTGGAGTCTTTTAGTCCAAGCAAAGCTTTTGATAAGTACTTTTGTGGTTATATCAAAGTATATAGGAGTGGGGGTTATGAGATGTGAGGTATAAAGTTCCTTTTAAGCATTTGAAGAAATATTTTGCAATCAGGGGTTATTTTCTTAAAATAGTACTTAATCTGGATGTGCATATATATAAATATTTTGTAATAGTGACAAACACACCTTAACATTAGTAATATCCATTATTTGCTTTAATAGCTTCTGAAAACCAAGTTCAGTAGTGCCTTATTAATTTATTCTCGGGATATTCAATGTAGATATACAATTTCATGTAACAACATTATTTAAAATGACAGACATTAACACAGAGATACAGTCATTGATTATCAGAGTGAGAGTTTTCTAAAAGCATTTTAAAAATATGAGCTGTTGATCGATATAACATGCACTTGTTCATTTGGCTCTTTACCTATATTCTTATTTTATCTATTTGAGCTCATTTTGCCATTAAATATTATGATAATTATTTCCAATGTAGAAATGCAGTTTGGGTTTAAGAATTCTTTGGGCAAAATGTTGACATAGGAAAGACCCCGCTAATATGACCTTGCCATAAAATATTTTATTAAATGCGTGAAACTACTGGTAATAAGTTCTAAAGAAGGATATGTGAAGGGCAGAGACAACTACCTACACATTTAAATATTCCTATTTCCTAATGGCAGTGCAAGAGAAGTTAAAAGTCAGTCATCAAATGATACTCTGAATCACATCAGCAATTTCTTATGTAAGTGACATGGAAATTGGAGTGGATGAAGATGTGGATAATTTATGAATTTTAGTGCCACTGTAAATGCAGTCATGATTTTTGCAATTATATTCTATTTCACCTTTATTTGAAAGGATACAGATAACTAAAGTATTTCTTGTTAAAGCATAAGAGCAAGCCTATCTTTAAAACATCAAGAAATCTAAGTGGTGGCATACCAGCAATTGTGTTCTTAGCCCTGGGTATTAGTAAATGCTCCTGTAGTAAAGTTCTCTCATTATAGGGTTGAACAAAGACAAAATGTGGTCAAGAAGACAGACTCAGAAGCTAGACTATATTGAATCAAACCTCAGATCTCCTACTCATTGGCTGTGTAATTTTGAGCAAGTTATTTAACCTTTTGATGACTCAATTCAGTTATCTATAAAGTAAGGACAATAATTAGAATACCTACCTCATAAAGTTGTTGCAAGGATTAATGAAGATTAATATAGGCAAAAGCACTATCTATCTATGGCATACAAACTCTGTTTGCCTATACACAAATAAATATAACTGAATTCTTAAAACCACCCTGAGTTAGGTACTAATATTATTCCTTATGTGTCATAGGAATTTTTATGGAGATAACCTCTTCCTTCATTTTACAGATGAGAAAGCTGAAAAAATTAAGTACAAAGTCACATATATAGGGAATGGATTAGTCAGGATTCAAACCCAAGTAACTTGGCTTCAGACTCTTGTTCTGTTACCCATTATGGCATATAACTTCCCATAGAAACTTCTTAAAGAAAAACACCTTGATACAATATATTAGAAATTTATTTATGATAAAATAATGAGAAATGAGAAAATAGGAAGAAGATGGACAAATAGGAAAATGGCCTGAACTTTCAATAATCTGTTTTTAAATTTATTTTTAATTGGAGGATAATTGTTTTACAATGTTGTGTTGGTTTTTGCCATACAAACATGTGAATCAGCCATAAGGATACGTATATCCTCTCCCTCTGAACCTTCCTTCCACCACCACCCCCAATCCCACCCCTCAAGGTCATCACAGACCCTCTAGGTCATCACAGAGCACCGGGCTGAGCTACATGTGCTATACAGAAGCTTCCCACTCACTATCTATTTTACACACGGCAGTGTACGTATATATATATGTATATATCAGTGCTATTCTCTCAATTCATCCCACCCTCTTGTTCCTCTGCTCTGTCCACAAGTATGTTCTCTACATCTACATCTCAATTCCTGCCCTGCAAATAGGTTCATCAGTACCACTTTTCTAGATTCTATATATATGCATTAATATGCGATATTTATTTTTCTTTCTCTGACTTACTTCATTCTATAACAGGCTCTAGGTTCACCCGCCTCAGTTCAACTGACTCAAATTCATTCTTTTTATTTTTATGTCTGAGCTTTTTAAATCAATTCTTCCTTCTAGCCCTCCCAACTTTCTATAGGTTGTCCAAGAGAATCCATTAAAACAATATAACCTATGTGTACCCTGGGCTTCCCAGGTGGTGCTAATGGTAAATAAACTGTCTGGCAATGCTGGAGATGTAAAGAGATGCAGGTACGATCCCAGGCTCTGGAAGATCCCCTAGACGGGAGCTTGGCAACCACTCCTGTATTCTTGCGTGCATCATCCCGTGGACAGAGGAGCCTGGCGGGCTACAGTCTGCGAGGTTGCAAAGAGTCAGACACGACTAAGAGACTCAGCACACACGCACACATATATAGCTTTCATAGCTTTCTTTCATCCTTACTTGACCCTCCATTTGTATTATGTAACACTGAGTGTGAGGCTTATTTTCTTGAAGTAAAGTGAGATCTAAATTCATCCTCCAAGTTATGTTTATGGGAAGGCTACGTACAATGGCCTTCACATATAATTGTTAACTGTGAACAAACTCATATAAAATAACTGCATAGTGTTTGCAAGAATGATGTGGACAGACAAATCTACTTTCAAGATAATTTTTAGATTTTGGCCGCTAAACCTACACACATATTTATAAAGATGGAATTCAATCTTATCTACCAAAGACTTGAATTCCAAAGTCCCAAGAATGATGATGGGCTATTTCGAAGTGCTTGAAGAAAAGATTTATTAAGCATGAGAAAGTAGAAAAGAAGTGATTACCAGGCAAGGTTATGGCAGATGTGTATCTAGGTTCCAGTAAAATTCTTTGTACATAGGAGTACTTCAATAAAGATTTGCTGACTGAATAAATGAATAATGCTGTGTATCTGGATCATCAATATTGATCTTAATGTAATTAGAGTGTTGGTTGAAGTTAAAGTGGAAGATTCTGCATTTACTGTTTTTCTTTTCTCTTTTTTTATACAAGACTTCACATTCTAGTGCAAATAAGACATTTTGGTGAATAAGATACATCTCAAAATTCTCAAACTAACCCCATAACCTTAGTAATTACTCAATGCATTATTGTGATCACACCTGAGTTTATATGTGGTAAATCACAAAGCATCAGCCTATAGTAGCAATTAGTCAAGACAGTCAATGTGTTTTAAAGATGCAGTAAATTATTACTCAAGTTTCTTTATAATGAATGTCTGTTATATTTCTTTAAGTAGGTATGATTTTGTAGAGAGTAAAAATTATTCAGTAATTCTCCTGGCACAATGTTCTGATTCAGTGACTATGTAAATTGTTTATCTATTGCTAACAAGTGCTAGAATGGTACACCACCAATAATTGTTGTAAGTTGTCATTAAACATGACAAGATTCCATATGAACTGTGAGATAAAAGACATAGCTTGGAAAATACACTTCTTGGTACTAAAAAGGAGTGGAAATGAAAGAATAGCATCTGAAGACAATACAGCAAATCAAAGCTTTATGTCTAGGTTGGCAGAATCCACCTGAAAACATATACTCTCACCCTGATTCTTTTAACATGATGTTCAGAGGAAAAAATCTCTGCTGGCTTTATAATAATGTGATTTTCACATTCTAGACCTTAAAAAAAAATCTCTCAGTTGACTGGAATAAGGCCTAAAGTAAATTCTTTCAAAAGTCTAAATGAATCCTTTTGCATCTGAAGATTTACTTTTATTGCCTTCACACATGGACGTAATCATGGCTGAATGTGAAAGACATGTCAAGCTCTTTTGCCACCTCTAGATTTGCCTCTTTAGATGTTGTTATATTGCCTTTATCTGTAACATCTTAGTCCTATTTTTCATTTAGGACTAAGATGTTACAGATAAGTCCAGAATCAGCTTGCTTTTTTTCCTAGATTGTCTTTATTATTTTTCCCCTTCACAGATGCCAGCATGACTTTAAAATGTATACATGTAATGTAAGAATTTAACTAGAATACATTTAGATATGAGTTTACTTTCATTATTTTTATCCTGAAATTTAGTAAGTCCTTTCAAGGTACATACGTGGGCATTTTTTCAATTCATAAAAGTTGTCTTCCACTTTATTTTAAATCATAACTTCTGTAACATTTGTTCCTCAGATATATCAATTATTCACGGGCTAGATCTCCATTTTCTTTCTTCCATAGCTGTCATTTCCCCGCTCATTTCTTTTTCCTTTTCCCAGGACTCTAGTAAATTTTCCTATGTGTTTATTTTACAGAACTAATTTGCTCTTCTGCAGTATATTTCTTCTTTTTTAGTAACTCCAATATGCATTCAATTTCCTAATCTTCTATTGTGTTTTTAGATACATTGAAACCCTTTCTTATCTCACCCATATCCCTTTTCAACTACTTTTGTTGCCTGCACATCTCAGAATGTTGTCCATATGACTTTGTATTTTTGTGTCTCCAAGGCATGTTTTTTCCCCCAGTGTGCTTAGAATGGCAAAGAGTTTTAAGATATTTTCTTCTTTATCTTGTAGGGATTAATTTTCTGTGCTATTCTCTTCTTGCAAAATGCATGTTCCATTTCCCCAGTATGGTATGATTTTTTTCATAACCCACACGGTGTTTCTTCTATTTACTCATTTTCAAATGAGGCAAGTTCTCTTCAGACAAAATAGTTGGCAACAGAACCAGTGAGTTGTTTGCCTTTGGTCCCAGTCTTTGCCAACTCAAAGAATAGTTGAATGGCTTTTTTTGGTCCAGAGTTAGAGGATAGGTTAATGCCCACATATTTTAGTCCTGTTTCAGTTTTTAGCTTCCATATGCTTTACTTCAGTAACATTTTTTCTACCCTCAACCTTGTTTCATAATGTATAATAGGCATTTATAATCTTTAGTCTCCAGTTATCACAGTTTATTCATGAGTCTTACATGTTCTCAGAATAAAATATACTGCTACCAGTTGCCTGTTCAGTCATTCTGCTGGGAGCTGCTGTCTTTCAGTGTGAACACAGAAAAATGGATGAGAGTATGCATACTCTTTTTGCCTCATAAAGTACCAACTTCACATTAGAGATATGGTTGTCTAGAGTTCTAGTTAGTATAGATCCATGGACCCTGAGCCATGGGCCATAATGTAGACCTGTAAAACTACATGCATCTTACCCCTATGCATCTTGCTTTTTTAAAAAATATTTTTTTAATTGGAGGATAATTACCTTACAATATTGTGATGGCATCTGCCACACATCAACATGAATCAGCTATAGGCACACATGTGTCCCCTCCATCCTGAATCACCCCTCCCATCTCCCTCCCATCACCATCCCTCCAGGTTGTCACAGAGCACCAGCTTTGGGTTCCCTGCATCATACATCAAATTCCCATGAGCTATCTATTTTATGTATGGCAATGTATATGTTTCAATACTATTCTGTCAAGTCATCCCACCCTCTCCTCCCACTATCTCCAAAAGTCTGTTCTTTATGTCTGTGTCTCCTTTGCTGCCCTACACCTAGGATCTTGGTACCATCTTTCTAGATTCCATATATATATGTGTTAAAATATAATATTTGTTTTTCTCTTTCTGAGTTACTTCTCTCTGTATAATAGGCTCTAGGTTCATCCACCTCATTAGAACTGACTCAAATGTATTCCTTCTTATAGCTGAGTAATATTCCATTGTGTATATATACCACAACTTCCTTATCCATTCATCTGTTGATGGATATCTGTATAGAGAAAAGGGAACCCTCTTATAATGTCAATAGGAATGCAAACTGATGCAACCACTATGGAGAACCCTATGAAGATTCCTTTTAAACTAGGAATAAAACTACCACCAGTTCAGTTCAGTTGTTCAGTCATGTCTGACTCTTTGCGACCCCATGGGCCGCAGCATGCCAGGGTTCCCTGTCCATCGTCAATTCCCAGAGCTTGCTCAAACTCATGTCCATCGGGTCGGTGATACTAGCCAACCATCTCATCATCTGTCGTCCCCTTCTCCTGCTGCCTTTAGTCTTTCCCAGCATCAGCGTCTTTTCCAATGAGTCAGTTCTTTGCATCAGGTGGCCAAAGTATTAGAGCTTCAGCTTCAGCTTCAGCATCAGTCCTTCCAATGAATATTCAGGGTTGATTTTCTTTAGGATTGACTGGTTTGATCTCCTTTCAGTCCAAAGGACTCTCAAGAGTCTTCTCCGACACCACAGTTCAAAAGCATCAATTCTTCAGCACTCAGCCTTCTTTATGGTCCCACTCTCACATCCATACATGACTACTGGAAAAGCCATAGCTTTGACTAGATGGACATTTGTCAGCAAAGTAATGTCTCTGCTTTATAATATGCTGTCTAGATTGTTCATAGCTATTATTCCAAGGAGCAAACCTCTTTTAATTTCATGGCTGCAGTCACCATCTGCAGTGATTTTGGAACCCAAGAAAATAAGAGTCTGTAACTGTTTCCAGTTTTTCCCTATCTATTTACCATGAAGTGATAGGACCAGATGCTCTGATCTTCGTTTTTTGAATGTTGAGTTTTAAGCCAGTTTTTTCACTCTCTTCTTTCAATTTCATCAATAGGCTCTTTAATTCCTCTTCACTTTCTGCCATAAGGGTGGTGTCATCTGCATATCTGAGGTTATTGATATTTCTCCCGGCAATCTTGACTCCAGCTTGTGCTTCATCCAGTCCAGCATTTTGCATCATGTACTCTGCATAGAAGTTAAATAAGCAGGGTGACGATATATAGCCTTGATGTACTCCTTTCCCAATTTGGAACCAGTCCATTGCTCCATGTCCAGTTTTAACTGTTGCTTCTTGACCTGCATACATATTTCTTAGGAGGCAGGTAAGGTGGTCTGGTATTCCCATCTCTTGAAGATTTTCCTCTCTTTGTTGTGATCCACACAATCAAAGGCTTTGACGTAGTCAATAAAGCAGAAGTAGATGTTTTCCTGGAACTCTCTTGCTTTCTCTATGATCCAATGGTTATTGTCAATTGCAGTCCCACTACTGGGCATATACCCTGAGGAAACCAGAATTGAGAAAGACACATGTACCTCAATGTTCACTGCAGCACTGTTTACAATATCTGGGACATGGAAGCAACCCATCTCACTGCTGCTCGTTTCTTAGTCTAGTTTCATTAGCCCAGATACTAGCTTTTGTCTTTTGTTTTGTTTATTTGTTTTAACTTTTGCTCTCTGTGTTTTCATCATTTTCTATGAATTCACAATATCTTCATAGGAAGTTTGGAGAGACTTCAACAGGGGCTAAAGTTCAGATACATTTTAACCAGAAATTGCCAATCAATAATTCAATGTAGTATGTGTTACAGATGGATAAAAGAATTTGATGGATTAGTGCAAATTAATTATTAATACTGGGGAAAATATCTCAAAGCTCTCTTTTGGTTGTTAAATAGTTTCATCATGTTTTAAGACTGATAGAACATTATATACGCAAAAAGCTACCTTTATTGATAAATGAAAAAATAGTGGCTTCTTTCAAGTAGTCTCAGAGCAAAAATTTAGCTTAGAAAACCTATTTACTAGAATTTCTTCAAGTGGTATGAATATATCATTTTCCTAACAAAACATAAAATATATAATTGAAGTTAATTTGCTTAACTCATGAAGGCTGAAGGTTGTGGTAAGATTTAAAGTTTAACCTTATAGTATTAATGAACAACTTATAAATTCATACTTTACCTTAACTATGTGAAAATATTACTAAGTACATTAAAAATACGTCCCTACACACCAAGGAGTTTAGTTAACCAAAAACCTCAGACACTTTGCTTACATTAGCTGCCTTTTCTTTACCTTATTTAGAAAAAAAATCACTTTATCTTCCATATGCCCCATTCTCATCACATCATCTGCTAAATCCAAGTTGATATCATCATCAGATGGGAGTAGACTTCTTCAATGCTTTCCTGTACTTTGTGTTAGTAGCCAAACGCTCTTTGGCTTTGCCCAAATTGTCAAGTCCATCTGCCATTAGCCTCTCCAGTTCATTATGCCATCTGCCAGGCAATGACCTATCATTCCCCTTGGTCTGGATGCTACATTGTATGTGTCTGGCATCTCCAAATATTCCCTGCTGTCTCACATTCTTTCAGAATATAGAGAAATGACTCAACCTGACATTTCAAATCTAGCTAGAGCTGGAGCAAAAAGAACTGGTATTTTACTCTGTGAAGCATTCCAACTATTCAATGCAGTAAGTATTTTCTCAAAATAGCAGTGGGGTGTTTCACTGAGAAATAAGATGGTCGGGATTTTTTCTCTGGAATACTGACTGAATGGGAGGCAAATATTCATTTATATTCAATGACTTTTCTGAGTAAACATGAGAGCAGTTTTGAAAGGTGTATGCATTTAAGAGCTTTAAGTCAAAATTTAGCCTTCTAAATACAGTGTTAACATTGCTGGGAGACAGCACAGAGTAGAAAAGGAAACACAGCCTTTGTGGTAGGAGAGCAATTATGGAATCTCACCTCTCTCTCACTAGCTCTAGGACTTTGGGCAATGTTTTTGGACTTTCTGAGTTTAGATTGAAAGTGAAATTTGCTCAGTCATGTCAAACTCTTTGTGATCCTATGGACTATACATACCATGGAATTCTCTAGGCCAGATTACTGAAGTGCATAGCCTTTCACTTCTTTAGAGGATCTTCCCAACCCAGGAATCGAACCGGGGTCTCCTGCCTTGCAGGCAGATTCTTTACCAGCTGAGCTCCCAGAAAAGCCAAAAGTGAAAGTGAAAGTGTCTCAGTCATGTCTGACTCTTTGCGACTCCATGGACTATACAGTCCATGGAATTCTCCAAGCCAGAATACAGGAGTGGGTAGCCTTTCATCTCCAAAATGGGGATAAAATCATACTTCACAGGTTTGCTGTTCAGTTCAGTTCAGTTCAGTCACTCAGTCGTGTCCGACTCTTTGTGACCCCATGAATCGCAGCATGCCAGGCCTCCCTGTCCATCACCAACTCCCGGAGTTTACTCAAACTCATGCCCATCGAGTCGGTGATGCCATCCAGCCATCTCATCCTCTGTTGTCCCCTTCTCCTCCTGCCCCCAATCCTTCCCAGCATCAGGGTCTTTTCCAAAGAGTCAATTCTTCACATGAGGTGGCCAAAGTACTGGAGTTTCAGCTCCAGCATCAGTCCTTCCAGTGAACACCCAGGACTGATCCCCTTTAGGATGAACTGGTTGGATCTCCTTGCAGTCCAAGGGGCAGGTTTGCTGTAGGAATTAAACAAAGCTGTGTATCCTGACATGCTGTGCTCTGCTTAGTTGCTCAGTCCTATCTGCCTCTTTGTGACCCCATGGACTGTTGTAGCCCATGAGGCTCCTCTGTCCATGGGATTCTCTAGGCAAGAATACTGGAGTGGGTTGCCATGCCCTCTTCCAGGTGATCTTCCCAACTCAGGGATTGAACCTAGGTCTCCTGCATTGCAGGTAGATTCTTTACCAGCTGAACTACCAGTAAAGCCTGAGTACCCTGATACATTATGTTAATTTTAATACACTTAAAGTCACTTGGTTGGTTTTTAGGGAGACTCAGCACTAAAATCTTTCTGATCTTACTTAAGTGACTAACTCCTGGAGAGTAACTTGAACACTGAGGAAAGAGCCCCAAGGAGGACAAGTTAACTTCCTTTCATTTTTCCATATTGAGTTCTGATATTTAAACGGAGCTTTAGTCAGTCAGTCAGTTCAGTCGCTCAGTCGTGTCCAACTCTTTGCAACCCTATGAACCGCAGCACACCAGGCTTCCCTGCTCATCACCAACTCCCGGAGTCCACCTAAACCCATGTCCATTGAGTCAGTGATGCCATCCAACCATCTCATCCTCTGTCGTCCCCTTCTTAGGCAACAAAATATAATGATACTCCACCAACACCATAAAACCCTTTTGTCATTGTTTAGTTGATAAATGGTGTCCAACTCTTTGCAACTGCATGGACTGTAGCCCATCTAGCTCCTTTGTCCATGGGATTTCCCAGGCAAGAATACTGGAGTGGTTTTCCTTCTCCAGGGGATCTTCCTAACCCACAGATCAAACCTATGTCTTCTTCTTGGCAGACAGATTCTTTACCACTGAGCCACCTAGGAAGCCAATAAAACCCTTTATATATTGAAATAAATCTGTTTCGTGGCATTGGTGTCTGTAGCTCAACTTAACATTTGCATTCCTTCATTTTCTATAGTTGGAGGATAAGAGCCACTGAATTGATAGAGAGATCATTAATAGCTATAGCGAAGATAGCAGTAGAGACTCTTCAAGTCAAAATACATATGCACACACACACATACACCTACAAATTTTAAAATGAGAAAATATACCAAAATGTTGCTTTGAAATACTCATTTACTAAAAAATAGCATTCATCATTTAAATATCATGAAAAACAATTCAATGAAGCTATGATAAATAAACTGTCATCCTGTTATATGAACTTTCATTGAATAAAAAGATAAAAGAAGCATAAATCATCTACTACCACAAAATTCATTAAGATGAAACAGATGTACAAACCTTTGCTTTTATGTTGTAGCAGAGGACCATTTTCCTGATGTGTGAATGGCAGTGATGGTATTTTTATAAAATAATTGGAAAAATTATGACATGTTTTAATGAATTGCATGCTAAACACACTCCAGTACAAAAAAAAATGAGTATACATGTCTAAGACCTACACAAAGACATGTGTATCTGTATATAAAATGCATGTACAGAATACTCCACTATTTTGTTTAAGATTTTAAATATTTCCCCCATTGTTTGAGCAAGGAAAATATTCAATGTAGCATATGTAGATCACATTCTGTATATTCAACTTATAATGACCAACACCAACAAATCTCTCTCACTGCCTGAGGTCCCGGCTACCACAGCCAGAGGTCTCAAAGACACCACATTGAAGATGATTCCTAAAAAA
Organism: Muntiacus reevesi; assembly: GCF_963930625.1. NCBI lineage: Eukaryota > Metazoa > Chordata > Mammalia > Artiodactyla > Cervidae > Muntiacus > Muntiacus reevesi. The sequence continues at coordinate 124,705,142 of NC_089271.1, read as the reverse complement.
TAGAAAACATTAGCTTATGAGTACCAGAGGTGAACAAGAGAAAAAAAAAACAGGAAAAATTTAAGGGCAGCACTTTAGGCAGGACTAGCCAGCCTACTGTAATATACCTCCTTACACACTGTCTGGAAGTTTTGCTACATCTCTTGGCAATATTAAACACTATTATTAGCTAGTCAAATTGTATTGTTTGCTTAAAATTTCTCAGCTTTGATCTTTGCCCTACGGGGATGAAAATATTTTTAAATGATACATTTTTTTTGAAGGAAAAGAAATTATTGATTACAACGTTATTAAAACTTTTGTGTTTTTAATTACTTTATTATATAGATATACATATACATGCATATGAATATTATCATATATGTAATGCAGCATTTAATCTTCCCAAGATGCCCTATTTCTAATTTCCAAGTACTTTATAGCCAACCAATCTATATTTTTTTATTCAATGAAAGTATTTCTTGAGCACCTACTGAATGTGGGGCATTATGCTTGGTGCGAGGAATACAAGACAGAACAAAATACCCATGGTTCCTGTCCTCATGGAGCTTGTAGAACTGCAGTTGTTGTTTAGTTGCCAAATCATGTCCAACTCTTTGCAAACCCCAAGACTGTAGCCTGCCAGGCTCCTCTGTCCATGGGATTTTCCAGGGAAGAACTCCCAAGGATCTTTCTGACCTAGGGATCAAACCTGCGCCTCCTGCATTGGCAGGCAGATTCTTTACCACTGAGCCACAGAGAGCTCAGAATTACTGTATCCACGTTAAAATTCAAAGGAAAGACCAAAGTGTTGTTTAGTGGAATTTTAAGGAAATTTACACTAGAGTTTTCTGAATAATTGGCCCTAATAGGGCCAATTGGTTTATAGTTGACTACATGTTTAACAACATCTTCTGAACACTTCATTGCGTTATCATACTTGACTATTTTTATCCAGTCTGTCTCTTTTCATAAACAGAGCCAATGTGAATGTACAGATGTGACTTTATAAATAAAGCCCTAAGGGTTTATATTTGTCATCTGTCATTCTCAATGTCGAGAAGAATATAAAGTATTCTCAATACATTCTACCATATAAAGTGTATTTGAGTAGGTAGCTATCTTTGTACCTATCACTCAAATTAAAGGCAGATGCCACCCCCATTTTAATGTTGTATTTCCTAAGATCTCAAGGAGGAAGGCACCTTGAAGTTTTCTGATTCAATAATGTAGAGACGTGTTCCTTTTTTGTGAAATTTCAAAGGACATTTTATCCTACCTTTTACTGTATCATACCACTGCATACTTACTAGAGTAAATAAATATTCTGAAGCTTCAGGTTAGATATTGGTTTCACTGGTATTGTGTTTATTCTTAGCATTTTATGTTTCAATGTAAGTAAGCATACTAAGAAACATAGAGAATGCTGCATTTAAATTTAACCCTATTAAGAATCTACTAGACAGTATCTATTTTAATTTCACAGATAACTCAAGATTGAGATCACATTTTAGACAACTCCAAATAATTACAGCATAACTATATAAAACATTATCTATAACCACATAGCATAGATTTTTTTTTCACTCAATGGTTGTTCAATTCTTCATAAATTATGTAATATGATATATAGATTTATGAGAATAGGTTGAAGTCTGTTATTTATAATTTAAGCATCCTTAATTTTTAATGTAAATATAATCATGAAACTGATTAAACATTTATTTAATTAAATTATAATACAATTATTTAGCAATTATCTTGGAAGATAAAAAGGATATAGAAAATGATGAGTAATTAGTATGTCTAGACATGAAGTAATGTGAAAAATATTATTATGGTATAGTATTGATTTAAAAACCAAGATAAAATAGTATGCAAAGTGTAAGATTAATATGTAACTGTATTTATACACATAGAAATATATTGCATTGCAGAAAGGATGAAATCGTACAGAAATATTAAGTGTTTATCTTTAAGTAAACAATGTAGGAATATGGATGTTTTTTATTTTCTTTTTCACATATTTCTATATTTTCCAAATATTACAATGTGCTGCTGTTTTTCTTTGTAACTAAAATATGTGTCAAAATACATGAATTGTAAAAAGGAGATAAAGTGTTAAACAGATTTTTATGAGAACTCCTCTTAAAATTGGTTATAATTAAACATATTGGGCTTTAAATGCTAAGCTGTAGTTTATCTGGAAAATCCACTTATGTTGAACTACTCAGTTAGCTTAGATAGTAAAGAATCTGCCTGCAATGCAGGAAACCTGGGTTAGATCCCTGGATCAGGAAGATCCCCTGGAGAAGGAAATGGCCACTCACTCCAGTATTCTTGCCTGAAGAATCCCATGGACAAAGAAGTCTGGTGGGCTGCAGTCCATGGGGTCACAAAGAGTTAGACACGACCGAGCAACTAATACACACACACACTTGGTTCTCCACAAAGCCAAAATTAAAGAGACATTTTTATATTCAATATTAGAGTCCAGTCTGCCATATTCATAATGGTTCTAGTCAAGTAACAAGACTGTGGTGTATGGGAACACTCTATAGGCAAAATATTCCATTAAGTGTTCCTGTTCAAACAACAGTCTACCAAATGAAACAAGACCTACAAAAGCATGCTGTAAACTGGAGAGTGCTATATACCTGGAAGCTCTGTATGTATGACTGAGCGTGTCTGACTGTGACCTTATGGGCTGTAGCCCGCCGGGCTCCTCTGTCCATGGGATTTCCCAGACAAGAATACTAGAGTGGGTTGCCATTTCCTTCTCCAGGGGATCTTCCCAACTCAGGGATTGAACCCAGGTCTCCTGTATTGCAGGCAGATTTTTTACTGTCTGAGCCACCAGGGAAGCCCATACAATTGTAAGTTGTTATTAATTATTTTGACATGTCGGTGTTCACTTAAATAAATCAGCTAAAATTTATTCAAACAAAGGTACACTAGTAGAAGAGCTTTTTCCTGTAGAGCAGCTTGGTACAGCTTGTTTTATGTTTTACCTCCTTTTATGTTCACATGGTTGGATGCTTCTCATCCCAATTTTAAGAACTTCTTCATAAAACTTAGAAATTGATTGGAGGATGGATGGAACAGACAGGAGAGAGTTCTCACTTCAAATAAGTCAGAGCCTATTACTTTGTCAGCACTCTGGCATTTGCTAGTTTGCTTTAAAATACTGAAATACAACATTAGCCTCAGGGTATGAACACTTGTACAAGAATCTTTAAAAACATACAATATGGTCAGGTATGCATCCACCAAGTTTCCCTCATAGCTCAGTCAGTAGAGAATCTGCCTGCGATTCAGGAAACTCAGGTTCGTTTTCTGGGTCAGGATGATCCCCTGGAGAAGGAAATGGCAACATACTCCAGTATTTTAGCCTGGAGATTTCCATGGACAGGGGAGCCTGGTGGGCTACAGTTCATGGGGTCGCAAGAGTCGAACACAACTTAGCGACTAAACCACCACCACCACAATGCATCCACCAAAACAGTCCTCCATGATACTACTACAGGCTTCGAAACTTATGAGATCAAGTTATTAAACTAGACTAATGATCAACTATCCTCCTATCAAGTGATCCTTAGATAAATATTTTTCAGTCTGCTAAATCAATGTAACTTTTATTTTAAAAGAGTTGCAAACATTTGTCCTGAGGTATCAGGAACCCTATGCCAACATGATAATGCAACATAACTTTCACATATTTTAAAAATGATAACTTATAAAGCCCATTCCAGCATGTATTAGAGGAAAGGAATAATGAAAAACATATATGTATAGATTTATATTCTAGTTATAGTCTCCCCTCCCAGAGGTATTACTTAACACATTGTAGAAGTCATCTTTTGATATTTGAATAGACATCTGCCTCTTTGTTGCTTTGTATTTTTGCATTTTCTATTGAAGTATTGTTTACATAGAGTAAAATGCATACTTCGTGAAGAAATTCTACCTATGTATGGATATTCTTGTAATTATTATCTAAAGCAACATTACATTTCATCACCCCCAAAGATGCTGCTTCCCAGACAGCATCTTTCTCATTATATACTCCTTCAATGTTAACCGCTATTCTGATTTCTGATACCATAATTAGGCCTTGTCTGTTCCAGAATCTCACATAGTTTGAATCATATAACATATATTCTTTTGTGCCTGGGCTCTTTTTTGTTTGATATACTATTTTTTTTTAAAGATTCATCCACAGTGTTCCATGTATCAGTAGTTAGTACTTTTTTTTAAAAAGACAATGTTTTTTATTTATTTTTAGCTGTGCTGGGACTTCATTGCTGCATGGCCTTTTCTCTAGTTGCAGTGAGTTGGGGCTAGCTACTCTCTAGTTGTGGTGCACGGGCTTCTCATTGCAGGGGCTTCTCTTGTTGCAGAGCTCTGGCTCTAGGATGTGCAGGGCTTCAGTAGTTGCAGCACATGGGCTCAGTAATTGTGTCTTGCAGTCTCTAGAGCACAGGCTCAGTAATTGTGGAACATGGACTTAGTTGCCCTGGAGCATGTGGAATCTTCCTGGACCAGCAACTGAACTTGAGTCCCCTGCACTGGCAAGTAGACTCAACCACTGGACCACCAGGGAAGTCCTCCAGTAGTTAATACATTTTATTGCTGGATAGTATTCCATTTTGTGAATACCACAATTTGTTTATCTATTCCAGCTTCATAGATATTTGGGGTGCTTTTAGTGTTTGTTATTTATTTTTACGATTATCAATAAAGTTGTTAAGAGCATGCTTGTACAAATCTTTCCTTCAACACATGCACTCATTTTCATCTTTCTTCAGTATATACCTAGTAGTGAATTGTTGGGTCATGGAGTAGGCATATTTTTAATTTACAGAATTGTCAAATAACTTCCCAAAGTAATCACATAACTGTTTCATACTCCAATCAGCAATATATGAGTGCTGTCTCCGATTTTGATTGGCTCAGTAAGGTTTTTAGCTAAAGTTGTTAATGAAAGCATTACTGAAATATCCAATTTTACTGGTTTATTCGCATATTTTTGCCTACCAAATATCTTCTCATAAATAAGACAGTGTGTTCATAATGAGTAAATTAACATATGAGGCTGCAAGTTCTTTGTAGTTGATTTTCAAGTGCTAACTTTCTGAAAAGTGAAAGTGAAGTTGCTTAGTTGTGTCCGACTCTTTGCGAACCCATGGACTGTAGCCTACCATGCTCATCCATCCATGGGATTTTCCAGGCAAGAGTACTGGGGTGGGTTGCTATTCCCTTCTCCAGAGGATCTTCCCGACCCAGGGATTGAACCCGGGTCTCCCGCATTGTAGGCAGACGCTTTACCATCTGAGCCACCAGGGAAATACTATATAATTTTCTCTGTTCCTTCCTTAAGGTACTTCTAATTTTATACAGAGTTTTTGAAATCTAGACTAGCTTTCTGAATATGCCTGCCTACAAGCATCAAAGTAGGTGGGGCCACATGAGACAAATGACCTCTCACGAAATCCCTAGGAATGCAGAATTGATTTAGGAAGGATAGAGGATATGGGACAGTGTAAACAACTGCTAGATTGGCCCACTAACAGGATTCAGCTAATAGAGTACATGCAAGTAGAGCAGATCTGCTAAGGGCAACAAGATTATGGAAGCTGTTGATGAGAAACAAATCCTTTGTGAGCAGTATTTTTTAAGATTTTTTTTGGTTGTGGACCATTTTTTAAAAATTTTAAGTCTTTATTGAATTTGTTATAGTATTGCTTCTGATTTTTAATTGTTTTGCCTGCAGGGCGTGTAGGATCTTAGCTCCCCAACCAGAGATTGAACCTGCACCTCCTGCATTGGAAGGAGAAGTCTTAACCACTGGACCTCCAAGGAAGTCCCTGGGAACAGTATTAACATGATAGAATGGGCCATACCAATGCTGATAAACTTTCAATTGCCAAGTGCTTACTGTATGCTTTTTAAATTTAATCTTCAGATAAAAGAAAGAGGGTACTGCTAATGGAGGCTTAGAAATGTGAGATAAATTACCAAAGGTCAAACAACTAGTAAGTGTTACAAGCCAAGACTGGAACTCCAGGGCCAGTGCTGTCTCCCTGTCATAATATTGTCTCAGACGTGGCTTTGCTAGATACTGTTTCTTAGAATTCCACAGAGAGACATACAAACCAGACTGAAATCAGGTCCTGATGAGTTACCAAAAGAGACGACTGTCAAATGACAATGATAAGTATAATATAAATGTATAAATGCTGATTATGTAAAGTAAGTTGTGTGAGTCAGTGGAGGAGGCTTACAAAATATAAACACATGATTTGTACTAAGGAAGAATTCATGTAATAAAGTATTTTTAAATCAAAATTTTAAATGAAATCAAGTATAAATATGGCCAGGGAGAATGGTCATTGAACAATAAGTGTTAACCTCTGGAGGCAGAGATAAGAAGGAAGAAAGTTTCATTAGGGATGAGAAGTTACTTTTTTTGGCTGAGAGCAGATCATGGTAGAGTGTCTAAAAATAAAGTTGGTGAATTGTAGGATAATGAGATGGGAAAGTGAGAACTGATGGAGGCCACAGGTACTTGATAATAGAAATTTTACAAAAAGCAATGGTAAGGAACTGCAGGCTTTTGAAAAGGGAAATGACATGGTCAAAATGATTTTAAAGTAAGATGATTATTGTTTCACTGAGAAGCAAAGTTTTAGAAAAGGCAGAGAGCAAGCAAACCAGCTACTCTTATTTTTCATAAAAGTAAGTCTGAGGTTTTAATGTGCTTTAACTTCATCTAGCAAATATATTTCCTATTACAAAATGTATCTTGATCACACAATGATTTAATGGAATCCAAAAGTTTAGAATGGCTAATTTTTTATGATAAACAGATAAAAGTCTACACATGTGAAATACAGTATTCTTGTTATTGTCATTCTATATTTGATATATTTACCCAATCCATAATAAGAAGGCTAAAATTAAGTAAAATTTTAGTTTCAACTTAAGAGATTTTAAACATTTTTGGTATATTTTACTTTGAAGGTTTATGTATGTTATGGAACTACATTTGCCTTTTGTAAAATATATAAATGTCTTCTAAGGAGGATACTATGCTAAATAAATGATGCTATGCTAAATAAAATATGATGAAAATAAATTATTGATAGTCTGGAAATGCAATTAACTTTTTCCTAAAAGAATAAGATTACAATTTATGATATTTTCTGGATTAATATATTTCTTTACTTAAAACAGAAGCCACTTATATTTCAGTAGAAAAATAGGAGTAGTGCAGTTCAGGCAACCAATATGACAGTAAAGCAAAATTTTCATTTGGAAACTGATTCTTTGTTGGAAAACACTCTTCTAAAGTCATGGATGACTTGATTGATGAAAAAAATGGGAGAGTGAAAAGCACACAATTCAGTGCCAATTACATTTGGTTCTATAGATATTTTAAGCCTTCCATTTATAAACCTAAAGAGGAATGCAATAATGAGGCAGCTAGATCTGATTGGTAACAAGGGCCAGGTGATGACTACACAGAGAAAGATATACCATGCCATTTATTTTGTAGATAGCATATAGAAACTAGAAATGGCCATAAAAATACTACTTTTGTCTCCTCAGCTTTTCACTCTTTTTTAAAATATAGGTTTTTGTCAAAACTACTTGCAAGTAAAATTTTGCAAGAGTTTGTTTTCGAGAATTTAATATCAAAGAAACTCTTGCCTCTCTAATCATCTTTTCTCTGACTTTCCCCCTTATTCTTTTTATTAAATGAAACTCTAATTTTTTCATTCATTTATTCAGTATTCATATAGTGAGCAAGTATGTGAGGCATTATGTGCTAAGGGTTACAATTATAAATATGAATAAAACCCTGAGCTATTTTCCAATATAATTTTCTTTCTCTCTTTCTTCGTTGGCAATATGCCTCTGACCTTTCTCTCAAATTACAGACCTATATTTCCAGTTTCCTGATTGATAGCTTTCTGGATTTCTCATTGATACCACCAGTTATCCATATCTAAAACTCAATTTATCATCCATTCCATCATAACTGGTACTCCTGATTAGTTGTTTGTTTGATTTCTATTTTTTTCTTCACCTCTTTCTACCTATTCTATATATTCAAGTATGACTCTTCTTAAAATATAACTCATTCTGCAAGCACATTCAAAATCACTAATGGTGACTTTTTCACTTCTGTCCATGATTCCTCTCTAAGTTAACAATGAGAAATCTAGGCAACAATAGTCAGCATAGGATGTGGCTTCCCAGCTGGCTCTAGTGGTAAAGAACCTGCCTACCAATGCAGGAGGCAAGAGACACAAGTTCAATTTCTGGGTCAGGAAGATCCCCTAGAGGAGGACATGGCAACCCACTCCAGTATTCTTGCCTGGAGAATCCCATGGCAAGAGGCTGGAGAGGAGCCTGACAGGCTACAGTCCATAGGGTCACAAAGAGTTGGACATAACTAAAGCAACTTAGCATGCATGCACTCAAGACAGGACAGCGGTTCCTAAGAGGAAAGAAATAAATGAGGTGAGCCCTACAACTGCCCTAACTTACCTTCTGGAGAGAGCTGCCATGTTGCAGTGCAGTGACCGGAAGCTGAGAGGAACCTGATAGTCACTCTGGGTTGAAAAGCTAAGTGGAGAGATCCAACTGGCAAAAAAGGCTAGAGTTCACAGGATAGACTAATGGAGAGGCAAGGGTTGCATTGAGAGAGCACTCTGGATATCTGCAGAGGGTTCCTCTTGAGTTGAGTCAAATATCTATCAGCTCTTGCATGTGCTAAAATCTAACTGTGAGGCAAAAAACAAAAAACGCCATCCATAACAAACAGAGGGAACAATCCATGAATATTTCAAATGGCCAAGAAAAGTACCTGTTCCCACCAGCCATATCCTTATAAATTTTGCAAGCCAAATCCTTGTAAATCACAGGGAATTGGGTACAGTACTCAGAATACTGTTGTCTCACTAGTGGGTCAAAAGTATCCCTAGGCTAGAGTCTACTCTGGCCATACCTAACAAACTTCAAAGTGAAGCTTGAAAGAATCAAGCTGAATCTCAATAATTTAAGTATGTCTCAGAATCAAGATCAAGAATATTTATAGGAATACAAGAAATCTGGCATTCAGTAAAGTAAAATTCACAATATGTGGTATTTAATAAAAAATTACCCAAGAAGCAATAAAATAGGAAAATATAACCAATAATGAGGCAATAATCCAATCAGTAGAAACAGATTTTTAAAGACAGAGATGATAGAATTATGAGTCAAAGATGTTAAAAGAGTTACTATACACATGCTTAAGAAGATATGTTAAGTAGAGACGTGGAATGTTAAGAATCAAGAATGTTAAGTAGAGACATGGAAAATATAAGAATTACAAATGAAATTCCGGAAATGAAAAATAACTGAGATAAGATATACTGGTAAGATTAGACAGATTAGACATTGTACAAGAAAGTATTAGTGAACTTGCATAACTAGCAGTAGAAAATATCCAAAATGAAACAGAAAAGAGTGGAGAATAAAATGAAAATAGCACTGGGGAGTTCTGGAACAACTTCAAGTAGCCTATTATATGTGTAATTACAGTCCTCAAATGGGATGAGAAAGTGAGGCACAGAAAAAAATATTTGAAGAAACTGTGGCTGAAAAATATCCAAGTTTGATGAAAACTATACTAAACCCAGTGATCCAGAAATTCAATGAAATCTGAATATCAATAGCATAATCCATAAAAGAAAAAAAAATGACATATCAATTGTGTCCCTGGGTCTCAGCAAGAGAGAGAAATCTCAAGGAGATAACAGTGGTATTACTTTGTTGAAAATTCAGAGAGCAGTGTTAAGTGAGACTGAGGCAGAAAACAAGAGAATAGAATAGCTATGCAGAGATAAGTTTCTAAAAATCCACATATGCATCCCTACATCTGTTGCTGAATACTATGTGATACGTGCTTAAGTTGAAATCCCACAAGGCTGGGTAAGGAGCTACCAGTGAGGTGCAAGCTGAGAAATTGCTAGAATTCACATAGGGCTGGGAATCATTCTAATTCTCACTTTTCAGACTGGATAGTTTGTTTGAATATCCACAGCATTTGGTAGAGACACCAGAAAGGTCACACCTTAGTAGTGAGGATAAAATAACACTAAATTTAAAGCTACTACAGATATCACCATAAAAAAGTTTTAATACAAGCCACAAAAGGATCAATTTGACTTACGTTTCACCTAACAACTTGAAAAATAATTTTCAACAACCCTTCAAGGGTGATAACAAATTCTAGAAATTGAACAACACTTTGATGTTTTAGCTTTTAATCAGAAATTACTAGACAAATGAAGAGGTACAGGAGAAAATATCATTTAGTAGAGTACATTATATTTGATAGAATATGTGATAGAGATATGGTTAACAAAAGAAGAAGTTAAAGGACTTATTAAATATGTTCAAGGTTTAAAGAAAAGTATGAATAGAATGAAGAGGTAAATTAAAGATACAATAAGCAAAGCATTTAGAACTAAAAATACAATATTTGAAACTAGTTTCACACTGTAAGTTTAACAGCATGTTAGATAATGCATAATAATGATCAGTGAACTTAAAGTTACAACTATGAAAATTATTAAAAAATGAAATGCACAGAGGGGGAAAAATCTTAAAATCCATGAACAGAGTGACAGTGATTTGTAGGATACTATCAAGTTGTCTACCTATATGTAATTGAAATCTAGAAGGAGAGAGAGGGTAGACAGTAAAAATTATTTGAAAAAAGAAATGACCCTTTTTTTCAAATTTGATGAAAATAACAAACCCACACAACCAAGAAACTCAACAAAGCACAAGTATCATAGGATACACATGAACAACACACCAGTGTACATCAAATTGCTGAAAATCAGTGATACAGAGAAAATCTTAAAATCATCAGAGGAAAAAAGACACATTATTATAAGGGAATAAAGGCAAGAATGAATGCAGACTTCCTGTCAGAAATAATGCAAGCCAGAAGATAATGAAACACTTTCTAACTGTTGACAGAATAAACTGTCAACTTTGATTTCTGTACAGAGGAAAATATTCTTCAAAAATGAGAGCAAAATGAATAGTTTTTCAAGTAGGCAAAAGCAGAGAGAATTTTAGTGAACCTACATTATAAGAAATTTTAAAGAAGTTCTTTAGAGTGAAGAAAAATGATACTAAATAAAAATTTGACTCTGAAAAGATAAGTAATGAGAATGCTAAATATGTGGGCAAATATAATTTTTAAAACTTAATAAATTTTAAACACATTATTGAAATTTAAAGCTAAAATAATATCACTGTATTGTGGAGCTTATAAAATATGTAACAGTAGAATTTTAAGTAACAATAACCAAAAGTGTAAATAGAAATAGACTATTATAAAGTCCTAAAGTTCTTAAATTAGATGTGAAATGCTATATTATTTTGATAGACAATGAAAAGTTAGAGATGCATATCATAATTCCAAAACAGACACTTAAATGAAAAGTGAGATAGCAATTAAGTAAAGAATGGAGATAAAATGGAATACTGAAAAAAAATAATACCCAGTTGTTCTCAATAAATGTAGGAAATGATGAAAATTAATGAACAAGTAAGGTATGGACAAATAGAAAAACATAGGAAAATGGTAGATTTAAAGCCAACAATATAAAAATTGCATTAAACATAAAATTTCTAAACACTCAAATTAAAAGATAGGGATTATAAAATTTGTTTAAAAAGAAACTGGTTTATGCCGTGTAGAGAAAACTCACTTTAAATATAAATATTGCTGATTGGTTAGAAGTAAAATGATAGAATAAGACATACAATGCAAACTAATCATAACACAGCTAGACTGGCTACATTAACATCAGAAAGAATAAACTTCAGGATAGTAAGTATCATCAGAGGTTAAGAGGGGCATTTTACGAATATAGTAGTTCAATTCATTAAGAAGATCTAACAGTCCTAAATGTGTATGTACCTAAAAACAGGTCTTCATAATACATAAAACAAAAAAAAAAGAAACGAAAGAAAAATAAATCCCACTTGTAGTTGGATAATTTAATACTTCTTTCTAGGTAATTGAAAAAAGATAACTCAGTAAATATACAGAAACATAAAATCACTAGTGAAAAATTTGACCTAGTTTATATTTGTAGAACTCTCCACCTAAAAACAGCAGAATTCAGATTATTTTCAAGTGTACATAGACAATTCTCCAAGGTATACCATGTTCAGAGCCACACGGCAAGTCTCAATAAAGTTAAACAAGATGAAACCACATGTGTATCCCAATTCCCTGTGAACTTGAACAAAACTAAATTAGAACTAAAAACTATGATGTTGTATCATCTCACACCAGTCAGAATGGCCATCATCATAAAGTCTACAAACAATAAGCTCTGGAGAGAGTGTGGAGATGTGTTATGAATATCTGTTTTTAGTACAGACACATTTAGGACTGTTAGATCTTCTTAATGAATTGAACTACTATATTCATAAAATGTCCCTCTTAACTGCTGGTGATACTTACTATCTTGAAGTTTACACTTTCTGACATTAATGGAGCCAATCTATCTGTATTATGATTAAAGTTTGCAAGGTATATGGGAAAAAAAGAACCCTCTTACACTGTTGCCAGGAATGCAAATTGATACATCTACTATATATGTATAATGAAGTTACAGCAATGGAAAATATAAAAAATGAAATGCACAGTGGAAAAAAAAGCTTTAAAATCCATGAACAGAGTGACAGTGACTTGTAGGATACTATCAAGTTGTCTACAATACACATAATTGAAATCTAGAAGGAGGAGAGAGAGGGTAGACAGCAAAAAAAATTTGAAAAAAGAAATGGCTATTTTTCCAAATTTGATGAAAATAATATCAAATTTGGAGAACAATAAGGAGATCCCTTAAAAAACTAGGAATAAAATTACCATATGACCCAGCAGTTCCACTACTGGGCATATACCCTGAGGAAACCATAATTGAAAAAGACACATGTACCCCCAGTGTTCATTGCAGCACTATTTACTACAGCTAGCATGTGGAAACAACCTAGATATCTATCAACAGGTAAATGGATAAGGGCATTGTAGTACATACACACAATGGAATCTTACTCAGTTATAAAAAGGAATGCATTTGAGTCACCTCTAATGAGATGGATGAATCTGGAGCCTATTATACAGAGCAAAATAAGTCATAACCAGAAAGACAAATCTCATATATTAATGCATATATACAGAATCTAGAAATATAGTACTGATGATCCTACATGAAGGGCAGCAAAGGAGACACAGACATAAAGAATAGACTTTTGGACACAGTGAGGGAAGGAGAGGGTAGGATGATTTGAGAGAATAGCATTGAAACATACACATTACCATATGTAAAATAGATAACTGGTGGGAGTTTGCTATATGATACAGGGAACCCAAACCTGGTGCTCTGTGACAGTCTGGAGGGATGGGGGGAGGGAGGTGGGAGCAGGAGTACAAGAGTGAGGGGACATATATATACCTATAGCCGATTCATGTTGATGTATGGCAAAAGTCGTCACAATATTATAAAGTAATTATCCTATGACTAAAATATTTAAAAAGCTAAATTAGTAACTAATAACTAAAAGATATTTGAAATATACCCAAACATTTGGCTAAGAGACATCACCCTTGGATCAAATAAGAAATCATAAAAGAAATAAGAAAACATTTTGAAGTGAATTTTAATGAAAAAAGATATAAAATGTGAAATTCAGCTGATTTAGATTTCAGAGGATACTGTACAGGAAGAACTAAATCTAAGATAAACGATTTAGGATGCAACCTTATAAATATATAAAATAAGCAAGCAAAATAAACATGAAATAGAAAGAAAACATAAAAAGAAGAGACCCATGACAGAGAAAGTGAATAAACAGTAGAGTTAACCAAAAGCTGATTTTTACCAAAAAAAAAAAAAGATAAGTGAAATTGAAAAGGCTCTACTTAAATGAATTAATAAATAAAGAGAAGAAGCACAAATTAGCAATATTAGAAATGGAAAAGAGAAACTTACTAGTGATGCAACATTTTAAAAGAATAAGGGAATATTATGAATAAACATGGACTTCCCAGGTGGCTCAGTGGTAAAGAATCTACCTACCAATGCTGGAGATGTGGGTTTGATCCCTGGGTCAGGAAGATCCACTGGAGATGTAAATGACAACCCACTCCAGTATTGGTGCCTGGAAAATTCCATGGACATAGTTTGGTGGGCTGCAGTCCATGGGATCTCAAGAGTCAGACCCAATTTAGCAACTAAAACAGCAACAACATAAATAAATAAACATAATATTTATGCCAATTAATTTGATAACTTTGATGAAATGGAAAAATTCCTTAAAAGATGAAAACTACTAAAACTGGTGCAAGTAACCATAAGAAATATTAATACAAATACATCCATTAAAGACATGGAATTTGAAATGAAATATGTTCTCATAAAGAAAACTGTAATAGGCCCAGAAGTGGTTTAAATGGTGAATTCTATCAAATATCAAGGGAGGAAAAATAAACTTTTTTGAAAATATAAGAGGGATGAATATATTCCAGCTATTTTCATGAAACCAGAATTCACATTGCAAATTCCTTTGAAAAGATTAACATCTTTAATAAAAGAAAAAATTAAGAAAGGCTTAAATAAGTGAATCATGTTCATGATTTGGAAAAGTAGGGATCAAACCTGGGTCTCCTGCATTGCAGGCAGATTCTTTACCATCTGAGCCACCAGCAAAGCCCAAAGAAATGAAATGTATCATGCTCATGATTTGGAAGATGCAAGATAGTTATGATACTAATTATCCCCAAATTTAACTACAGATTCAATTCAATTCTGATTGTATTGACAATCTGCATATAGAATTCATATGGAAATGCAAATGACCCTGTAGAGCCAAAGCAATTTTGAAAAAGAACAAATTGAAAGATTGAACTACCAACTATCAAGACTTAATGTAAATCTACAGTAATCAAGACAGTGCGTTATTGGCATAGAATAGAAATTTAGATCCACGAAACAGAATAGAGAGTCCGGAAATAGAACCACACATATTTGGATAATTGGTTTTACATACACGTGTCAAGGTGATTTGGAAGGGAACTGTGGTAGGCAGTATTTTGGTTCTCATAATCTTTGGCCCTTACAGCCTGTGTATGCTGTGTTTCATGGCAAAGGGACTTTACAGGTGGAATTAGAATTAAGGACCATAAGTAGGGAGATAGTCCTGCATAATCCACATGGGCCTAATGTAAACATGTGTGTGCATGCTCAGTCACTCAGTCATACCTGACTGTTTGTGACCCTATGGCCTGCAGCCTGCCTGGCTCATTTGTCTATGGGATTTTCCAGGCAAGAATACTGGAGTGGGTTGCCAGGACCTCCTCCAGAGGTCTTCCTGACCCAGGGATTGAAGCCATGTCTCTTACATCTCCTGCATTGACAGGTGAGTTTTTACCACTAGGGCCACGTGAGAAGCCCAATGTAAACACATGAATTATTAAAAGTGAAGGCAGAAATGTCAGTCAGATAGAAGAGACAGTAGAAGAGACAGGAGACATTCAAAGCTTAAGTTCAGTTCAGTTCAGTTCAGTCGCTCAGTCGTGTCTGAGTCTTTGCAACCCCATGAACTGCAGCATGCCAGGCCTTCCTGTTCATCACCAGTTCCCGGAGTCCACCCAAACCCATGTCCACTGAGTCAGTGATGCCATCCAACCATCTCATCCTCTGTCGTTCCCTTCTCCTCCTGCCCTCAATCTTTCCCAGCATCAGGGTCTTTTCAAATGAGTCAGCTCTTCACATCAGATGGCCAAAGTATTGGAGTTTCAGCTTCAACACCAGTCCTACCAATGAACACCCAGGACTGATCTCCTTTAGGATGGACTGGTTGGATCTCCTTGCAGCCCAAGGGACTCTCAAGAGCCTTCTCCAACACCACAGTTCAAAAGCATCAATTCTTCAGCGCTCAGCTTTCTTTATAGTCCAACTCTCACATTCATACATGACCACTGGAAAAACTATTACCTTGACTAGATGGAACTTTGTTGGCAAAGTAATGTCTCTGCTTTTCAATATGCTGTCTAGGTTGGTCATAACTTTCCTTCCAAGGAGTAAGCGTCTTTTAATTTACTTGACTAACAGTTGCTGACATTGAATATAGAAAGAGGACACAGGAATTAGAGGTGGCCTCCAGAAGTTAGTACAACCCCTCAGATGACAACCAACAAGGAAACGAACCCCATTCCTGCAACAAT
This sequence comes from Muntiacus reevesi, assembly GCF_963930625.1. Lineage (NCBI taxonomy): Eukaryota > Metazoa > Chordata > Mammalia > Artiodactyla > Cervidae > Muntiacus > Muntiacus reevesi. The sequence continues at coordinate 124,688,851 of NC_089271.1, read as the reverse complement.
AAGAAACTGGATCCTACCAATAGCCTGAAAGAGCAAGGAAATGGATTCTCCCTGAGTGCCCCCAGAAAGGAACACATGCCTGAGAACCCCTTGATTTTGGCCTGCTGCGACCCATGTTGTGTTTCTGAACTACAGACGGTAAGATAATAAATGTACTCGGCTTCAAGCTCCTAAGTTTGTGGAAATTTGTTACAGCAGCAATAGAAAACACAGGAAACAACAGTATTTTCGACAAGTGGTGATAAAATAACTGGTATCCTTATGTAAAAAAAAAAAAAAAAACCTTAAATTGAACCTCGTGCCATAAATTAAAAAAAATATGAAATTATTCAGAAGCCTAAAGATAACAGACAAAACTACAATATTTATGGGAAAAAACAGCATATTTCCCTAAATTACAAGTGCATATGTTAGTCACTCAGGGATGTCCAAATCTTTGCGACCTCACAGACTGTAGCCCACCAGTCTCCTCTGTCCATGGAATTCTCCAGGCAAGAGTACTGGAGTAGTTTGTGCTTAGAAGTAGAAGTAGCCAGTTAGAATTAAAAGTAGCCGGTGATTTGTTATATAGGGCACGAAAGGCAGGAATTACTAAAAAAACAAACAAAAAACCCCTAAAATGGTAAATTGAATTTGAATAAAATAAGGAAAAAATTCTGCTCTTTGAAAGTAAAATTAAAAGACAAAATATATACTGGGAGAAAATATTTATAGAACATGTATCTAACCAAGGACTTAGATCATGTAAAGGATGCCTATAAATGGAAAATGAAAAGATAAATAACCCAATAAAAATGGCAAAAATTTGAATATCATGACACAAATGAAGATGTATAAGTGATTAATGAGCATACAAATAGATGCTCAACATTACTAGTTACAAAAGAAATGGAGTTAGAAGTTAAGTACACAGGGGCATAAGGAGAGATTAGGATGTTGGGAATGTTTCTTGTCTAATTTTAGTAGTGGTTACATGATTTTATATATATGTCAAAATTCCTTAAATTATAGATTTAAAATGGGTGCATTTATGTATAAATTATGACTCCATATAGCTGATTTAAAATATGACTTACATTAGAAAATAAACAAACAAAAAAGAGTCTTAAATGATACTCTGTGCATGAGTTGTGCTTAGTCGCTCAGTCATGTCTGACTCTTTGCGACCCTATGGACTGCAGCCCACCAGGCTCCTCTGTCTTAAGGATTCTTCAGGCAAGAATACTGGAGTGGGCTGCCATGCCCTCCTCCAGGGGATCTTCCCAACCCAGGGATCGAACCCACATCTCTCAGGTCTCCCGCATTGATAGGCAGGTTCTTGATCACTAGCGCCAGTTGGGAAGCCCAAATGATACACAAGTTTAGCAAATCGGTCTCATATTGCCTTCCAAGTCACTGCCCAATTTCACCCAAACCCACGTTTCCACACTTCTCTCCTTCCGCTGACCTGCATACACTAGAAATGATTACCAAATGTCCAGGAAAACATGACTATTTATTGTTCTGATATTTTCTATCTTCTTTCCCTTTTTTTAGACTCTTATTTTTTGCATCTGTATCCTTTCTCTTAACTCATTCTTTCAAATCTTGACTTCCACAACCTGCCTTGTCTTGTTAAAAGTCAACTTCTCTATCACACCTTTCCTGAATCTTCCCTTTATATGTAGTTCTCTTGACCTGACCTAAACTTTGTTTTGTATTAACTCACCTTATGTAAATCTTATTAGAACTAAGACACATATTTTGCTATCCATCACTGTACCTTGTCTGTTTTATTGCATAAAACAGTCTCTATATAAATAATGAATGCATGAACAAATGAATGAGTGAATATATGAATATAAAAAGGGTGTAAGTGGAAAAGAAAATTGGGACAAAAGTATTCACTGGGTCAATAAAATTCGCAGTTAGATATAATTTTTCTCTCCTATTTTTGTTACAATTTGCAAGATGTAACTAAAAAATTCAGTCAAGCAGACACTAACATATCAAGTACAAATTGATGATTGTCACAATCCAAAAGTATAGATTTCACATAATGAGCAAATCTCCTGGAAAATATGGTAGCACAGTGACAAATATTAGCCTTGGAAAATTAATTGGTCTTTTAAATATCCAACATTTTTTATCTGTTTCCTGCTGAAATGGGAAGTGTTGCATGATGCTATCATATACTGTTAAATTTTAGTCATTCTCCACTTTTCATAGTTAAATATTATATTTCTTCTTCTCTCACACCACATCTTCCTTTACAAGTCCATTATATTTGGAAGGTCTTTGACATCTTCAATAAGTCTTTTTGCAAAGCTGAATGTTGAAACTATTTTTTTGTTGCCATTGATAAAGTATCTTCCCTATTTCATTAAAAATTAAATGAAGACCCATGGGGTCTATAGAAAATGGATTTCCATTTTTTATCTTTGCTCTTGAGAATGATTTATGAAGTACAAATACATTCATAAACTGAGATACCATACCCAAGGGAAAATAGCTAGAATTTATTCCATTGTTAATGGTTCACATTATAAAATAGTCTCTATCCAATTTACATGGTGAATTTAAGTGATATTTAACCACATCATGTCATCCCAGATGATGAAAAATAAGAAAAGCAAACTTTTACTTGTTATCCAGATAAAAAAACTTTAGAGTAATTTAGAATCATGTACCTATTTTACATGGTTGAATCTAAAGTTATATCACCACGATGGAGTTCAGTTCATTAAAGGGTATTTATTCAGAGGAATAGCATTCTTCCTGCTGTGTTTTCATGACTTGAGTTATTTATTCAGCTTATGTTTTCACAAAATGACACAGAAAATAACAGCATCACAAAATTGAGGATGGTTTCTAATTTGTATTTATTGTGTGTGTTTATTCGCTCAGTGGTGTCCGACTCTGAGATCCCATGGACTGTAGCCAGCAAGGTTCCTCTGTCCATGGGGATTCTCCAGGCAAGAATACTGGAGTGGGTTGCCATGCCCTCCTCCAGGGGATCTTCCCAACCTAGGGATCAAACCCAGGTCTCTCACATTGCAGGCAGATTCTTTACTTTCGAGCCACCAGGGAAGCCTGGTGTGGTTTTTCTGATTGGTAGAAAAACCACAATTTGGATTCTTTTATAAACTTTTCAAGTGCTTGTGTGTTAAGTTATCGTCATCTTGCCCTTGAATTTTCCATTGACTACAATGTCATGTAGAGGATCATGTCATCTGCAAACAGCGAGAGTTTCACTTCTTCTTTTCCTATCTGGATCCCTTTTACTTCTTTTTCTGCTCTGATTGCTGTGGCCAAAACTTCCAAAACTATGTTGAATAGTAGTGGTGAGAGTGGGCACCCTTGTCTTGTTCCTGATTTTAGGGGAAAAGCTTTCAATTTTTCACCATTGAGGGTGATGCTTGCTGTGGGTTTGTCATATATAGCTACATGATGCCTTAAATGTTATAGGAGGGTAAGCATTCTTTTTCACATCATCCAGAAGTAATTCAGCAATAATCTAAAATAGCTAGTACGACTCTCATTGTGATTACGAAAAATTTAGAAGAAAACCTTTACCAAAAGCCAGGACCATCTAACAAATTGGTACAATTAGCAGCTGAGTGGCCAAGGGGGAAACTGCATTTGAATAAAATAGGGCTTTGATTTTCCAACCACCTTCTTCTATGCCCTTGTTCAAGGTTACTCTCCAGATTAAAATCCTCCTTTGTTTTGTCAGTGCCTTTAAGTAGGGTTTGCTTGGGGCAATTCCAGTTTATACCTGTAGTCCTGGCATTATCGTTAATAGTTTCACCTTTCCATCTCAAAAATGTTCCAGTTTAGATGATATATTATATGGTCAACCTATCCATAGGATAAAATCACTAACACAGTTTCTGAATTTCTTTATAGTCTGGCCCCAGGCTGTACTTCGCACTCTATCTTTTCTACTTGTATTTTACCCTCCAGAAACATGAAACTGTTTACCCTGAAAATCCCATGCTTTGCTATACCTTTATATTCTTGCAGAAATAGTTCTTTCTGCCTGAACTGTATGTACTTCCTCAGCTTTTACAGATAATGATTTTTAGTATTCATTCTTAGAGGCACAAACATCAAGTCCTCTGGGACAACTTACCTAATTACCCTAGGCTAAGAGTGAGAAAGCAGTTTCAACTTGTTTTGTTACAAATGGATTGTTGAACCATATTTCAGTTCAGTGAGAAATTGCCTGGAGCCATTTAGCAAAGGAGTTCTGACACCAGCAAGGAAGAATGTGTCAAGTGAGCTTGCTGCTTACTATTCCTGCCCTAAACAGTGTTTGATGGCCCCTTCTCTGTGGTTTGGGGCATTGAATTTATCTATGTATTTAAAATCACTGTGCTAGGCAGAATTCTCAGATAGACCCCAAGATTTCCACTCTCTGGTATATATGCACTGTATAATCCTCTTCCCTTTAGTGTGGACAGGGCTTGTGAATATGATGGGTATATTACTCCCATTATTAGGGAACTAATTAGTTTAATTTGAGTTCATCAAAAGGAATATTATCATGCATGGCCTGACCTAATCAGGAGAGCTGTTAAAGGGGACTGAGCCCTTTCTGAAGTGAGAAAGATTTGAAGCATAAAAGTATGAGAAGGCCTTAATGGGCTGGGAAGGCCCAGAGGAATCGGGTGGAGAGGGAGGTGGGATGGGGGACCGGGACGGGGAATACGTGTAACTCTATGGCTGATTCATATCAATGTATGACAAAACCCACTGAAAAATAAAAAATTAAAAAAAAAAAAAAGTATGAGAAGGCCTATAGAAGACACCATGCTGTGTCGCAAGGACCCTACAGTGGCTTCTAGTAACTGAGTGTGATGCCTGGCTGAAAACCAGCAATAAAACAGATCTCAAGCATACAATTGCAAATGAATTTAACTTTTCTAACCACCTGATTTTTGAAAAGAATCCTGAGCTCCAGATAAAAACACAGTTCAGCTAACACCTTGATTTCAGCCTGATGAGTCCTTGATCAGAGGACCCAGCCAACCTGTGTCTGGACTCCTGACTTATAGAACCAGGAAGTAAGAAATGGATGTGTAATTAGTCATTAGATTTATGGTAATTTGTGGCACAGCAATAGAAAACAGATACAATCACTTAACACATTGATTAATATTTACTTTTTAAAATTGTTTTATTATTGAAGTATAGTTGATTTATAATGTTGTGCCAGTCTCTGCTGGATAGCAAAGTGACTCAGTTATACACATAAATACATTTTTTCATATTCTGTTCCATTATGGTTTATCACAGGATATTCAATATAGTTCCCTGTGCTATACATTAGGACCTTATTGTTTATCCGTTCTAAATGTAATAGCTTGCAACTACCAACCCCAAACTCACAGTCCATCCCTCTCCCTCAGTATTTATTTTATTTAGCAGTTATGTAGTTTAAAAAACTAATTGCTTAGCATAGTCTTGAAGACAGGGACTATATTTTATTTTCTTTATTGTATTAATGCTTACCAGAGTCTGTGTATATATGAATATTCATCAGATAAATGAATGACTGGGCTCAATTTCCTCTTGTTACTTAGGGCCCCATGACAGAGCTGACCACATCTGTCTAAGTATCCTAGATAATACCCCATGTCCTAGGTCTGTCCCTCCTGCTTTCCCCCTTATCCACAATTACGTGCAAGCAGGGTCTGGTTATTAGAAACCTATTCTCTGATTTTCATATCAGTAACTGCTACCATTTCTCATTTGGGTTCTAGAGAGAGAATTAAAAAATTAAGAACAAATGCCCTAAGGCTGTCATTGTATGTAATGAAGTGACTATACTCGTGCATCTAGAATGGTTCTATTTCTATACCATCTTCAGGGAAATTTAGAAAAGAATCACTTAAATAGTTTTTTTTTTTTCTTTTAATGTTCTGTATTTTAGATGAGGAATCCATTCACTCTATGAATAGGTTTATGTGTTATCCCTCCTAGTACCATTTTTTTTAAATCAAGAATTTTTAGAGACTATTTCCACTGGAATGAATATATTGAAAACATGTCAGGCACTGTGCAAAGTCACCCATGAACTATTTTGGAATAGCGCTCAGAATTCTTCCAATAATTGTACATAGTCCATTTCTAGAACCAGCACAACACAAAGTTCCAGACCTTTATATCCAAAGTTAAATATTAAATTCAACAGTCCTTTCCACTTTGTGAATGCTGATTGAAAGGTCACGCTGATCGCAGGCGGGAAGGCTCCAGCTAGAAAATGCTGACAGGGAAGCCCCCCGGCGAAAGGTCTCAGATAAGCCCCAGGGACAGACATCTACCAATCAACAGCCCATTGCCAGGCAGACTGACAGGGACAGACATCCACCAATCAACAGCCCGTTGCCAGGCAGACTGATGGAGGCGAAGGCGCCAAGACTCCGGCCAATCAAAAAACCCACACGGGACCTAGAAGTCCAATCAGCACCCTGGTCCCGCCACTTCCGTATCCGCCGGGGTATATAGGTGTCGCCACCCCTCCCCGCAGGTTGTAGACTCCCGTTTTTTCCTTGCTCACGCCGGGGAGCTCTGGCCTGGAGCGATTGTCCAATAAAAGCCTTTTGATACTCTGGCGCCCCCTTTGTCTTGTCGCGGCGTTCTTACACTGATGTTTGTACATACTTTTGCATAATTTTTCATACAATTTTATTTACTTGTTCTAGATGCAGAAGTAGACATAGAGTGATGCATATTGCAGAATTGTCCTTGAAAAAGGTGGCAAAAATTTAACTTAGCGCTACACTGGGCCTACGATTTCTCCAGTGAGAAAAAGAGACCCCAGGGTAAACATTCAGTTTTTCTAGCATTGCAGGACACTTCCTGGGAGAACCACTTGGTTTTCACCTCACAGAGATCATTGGGGGTAATCTGTGGATCTGGACCACTAGGGAACAGCTTTTAAAAAAGAAAGATAAACAGAAAGTAGGGGCAGAGAATACAGCCGCTTCTTAGCAGATCATTTCTGGCAGGTGGTGGCCCTTAAGCAGAGAATGCCGGGGAGCTCAGCATGTGGTTCTGCCTAGTATGGGTCTGCAGCTAACATACCATACTAGCAATGGAGCCCATGCTATATGTAGTCCTCCCCAGGAAGGGAAGTAAGTTTACCGCCCCATCTAACTGCTGAGCATAACCTCTGGTCCACCCCACCAGGAACCATGGCCATAGATGTCTGGCAGCTGTGGAGTACATTCTGTGACTAACCGAGACAGGGAAGCAAATGAGCAGCCCTTGCCAACTATTGAGTATAGTCTCCAGTCCTGCTCAACCAAGAAGCTTGAGCAGAGGACCAGGACAGCTGCAGAGCTCATTCTACAGCTCTGCCTCACAATAGAGGGCAGCCTATGGCCTTGCCCAGACAGAGATAACAGCCCTGATATATCTCACTTTTTTGAGGAAATTATAAGTAGCATCATATTTTAAGGACTTCCCAGGTGGCTCAGTGGTAAGGGATCTGCCTGCCAATGGAGGAGACTCAGGAGATGCAGGTTCAATCCCTGGGACATGAAGATCCCCTGGAGTAGGAAATGGCAACCCACTCCAGTATTCTTGCCTGGAAAAGTCTATGGACAAAGGCGCCTGGCAGGCCACAGTCCATGGGATCACAAAAGAGTCAGACACGAATGAAGCAACTGAGCATGCACATATGTATTTACATTCCACATGCCTATATGATTATATTTGAAGAGAACTTTTTTTGTTATAGATGATTTTTAAAATTTTATTTATTTTTAATTGAAGGACAATTACAATATTGTGTTGGTTTCTGACATACATCAGTGTGAATCAGTCATAGGTATACACATATCCTCTCCTTCCTGAACCTCCCTCCCATCTCCCACCCCATCCCACCTCTTTAGGTTGTCACAGAGCACTGGTCTGAGCTCCCTGAGTCACGCAGCAAATTCCCACTGGCTATCTGTTTTACAAAGGATCATGTATATGTGTCAGAGCTACTCTCTCAATTTGTCCCACCCTTTCCTTCCCCCAGTGAGTCCACAAGTGTGTTCTCTGTGTCTGTGTCTCCATTGTTGTTCTGCAGATGGGTTCATCGGTACCATCCTTCTAGATTCCGTATATATGCTTTAACATGCCATATTTGTCTTTCTCTTTCTGACTTATTTCACTTTGTATAATAGGCTCTAGATTCATCCACCTCGTTAGAACTGACCCAAATGCATTCCTTACAGCTGAGTAATATTCCATTGTATATATGCACCACAGCTTCTTTATCCATTCTGGATGATGTGTTTTCATTCTTTTAAATTTTTTTAGAGTATAATTACTTTACAATATTGTGATGGGTTTTGCCATACATCAACATGGATCAGCATTAATTGATGATGTGTTTTTTAATTAATTAATTTATTCTAATTGGAGGCTAATTACTTTACAATATTGTAGTGGTTTTTGCCATACATTAACATGAATCAGCCATGGATGTACATGTGTCCCCCATCCTAACCCTCCCACCCACCTCCCTCCTCATCCCATCCCTCGGGGTTGTCCCAGTGCACTGACTTTGAGTGCCCTGTTTCATGCATCAAACTTGGATTGGTGATCTATTTCACATATGGTAATACATGTTTCAATATGCTATTCTCTCAAATCATCCCACCTTAGCCTTCTCCCACAGAGTCCAAAAGTCTGTTCTTTCTCTTTGGGTCAAAATGGATTAAAGATCTAAATGTAAACCAGAAACTATAAAACTCCTAGAGGAAAACATAGGTAAAACACTCTCTGACGTAAATCACAGCAGGATCCTCTATGACCCACCTCCCAGAGTAATGGAAATAGAAGCAAAAATAAACAAATGGGACCTAATTAAACTTAAAAGCTTTTGCACAATGAAGGAAACTATAAGCAAGGTGAAAAGACAACCTTCAGAATGGGAGAAAATAATAGCAAACAAAGCAACTGGCAAAGAATTAATCTCAAAAATATACAAGCAGTTCATGTAGCTCAATACCAGAAAAATAAATGACCCAATCAAAAAATGGGCCAAAGAACCAAATAGACATTTCTCCAAAGAAGACATACAGAAGGCTAACAAACACATGAAAAATGCTCAACATCACTCATTATCAGAGAAATGCAAATCAAAACCACAATGAGGTACCATCTAATGCAGGTCAGAATGGCTGCTATCAAAAAGTCTACAAACAATAAATGCTGGAGAGGGTGTGGAGAAAAGGGAACCCTCTTACACTGTCGGTGGCAATGCAAACTAATAAAGCCACTATGAAGAACAGTGCGGAGATTCCTTAAAAAACTGGAAATAGAACTGCCATATGACCCAGCAATCCCGCTGCTGGGTGTACGCACCTAGGAAACCAGAATTGAAAGAAACATGTGTATCCCAATGTTCACTGCAGCACTCTTTACAATAGCTAGGACATGGAAGCAACCTAGATGTCCATTGGCAGATGAATAGATAAGAAAGTTGTGGTACATATACACAATGGAGTATTACTCAGCCATTAAAGAAATACATTCGAATCAGTTCTAATGAGGTGGATGAAACTGAAGCCTATTATACAGAGTGAAGTAAGCCAGAAAGAAAAACATCAATACAGTATACTAATGCATATACATGGAATTTAGAAAGATAGTAATGATAACCCTATATGCGAGACAGCAGAAGAGAGCTTCTTGTGCACAGAATACAGTTGGGTAAGGCTTTAAAAATTCATTGTGATAATTTCTGTGTTTTAGATATATATTTATATTTATTATATATATATATATTTATATTACACTTGCCTATTATTATTATATTTGAAGAGAGTTTCTTGTACACAGAATACAGTTGGGTCAGGCTTTAAACCCAATGTGATAATCTCTGTGTTTTAGTTGGTATATTTAGATCATATGGGCTTCCCTGGTAGCTTAGCTGGTAAAGAACCTTCCTACAAAGCGGGAGGTCCTGATAGATTACTGGGTCAGGAAGTTCCTCTGGAGAAGAGATAGGCTACCCATTCCAGTGTTCTGGGGCTTCTCTGGTAACTCAGACAATAAAGAATCTGCCTGCTATGTGGGAGACCTGGGTTTGACCCCTGGGTTGGGAAGATCCCCTGGAGGAGGGCACGGCAACCCACTCCAGTATCCTTGCCTAGAGAATCCCCATGGACAGAGGAGCCTGGTGGGCTACAGTCCCTGGGATCTCAGAGAGTCTGACACGACTGAGCAACTAAGCCCAGCACAGGTCATATACATTTAATATAATCGTTGTTATGGTAAGGCCATTGTATTCATTTGCTTCTATCTTTTGTTCTCTCCATTTCTGTTTGACTGTTTTACTATTACTGCCTTCCTGTAGGTTATTTGAACATTTTTTACAATTCAATTCTGATTCATTTATAGTATTTTTGAGTATCAAAAGCTCAGTAAGACATAGTCCCTGTCCTTGAGGGAATCATAGAAACAGCAGTAGTTTTCAACCTTGTTTGAATATCAGGATAGCCCGTTGATGTTGATATATATATTTATAGATGAGATAAATGATATATGATAGATAAATAGATAGATATTATAGAAATATTATATATTATATTTCTAGCACTATCTATCTTCCTATATCTTGCATAGAGATTGTTATTTTGTGGGAATGAGTCAGGATCCAGAGTCTGATGTTTAAAACCTCCACGATTCAATTCTTTTTGTTGTTCTTGTTTTAAACAATTGTATCTTTATTAACATACAATTCACATATCATAAAATTCACAACTTTAAAGTTTAGAGTTCTTTGGTTATAGTATATTTACAAAGCGTTACAAAAATCAGAACTATCTGCATTCTACCTCCATGGATTTGCTTATTCTGGACCTTTCATATAAATATAATAATAAAATATGTGGTCTTTTATGTCTGGCTTCTTTCACTTAGCATCTTCAAGGTTCATCCATGTTGTAGCAAGTGTTATACTTTATTCTCAATTTATTGTTGAATAGTATGCCATTGTATGGATATATCATGAATTGCTTATCCTTTTTTGGTGGATTGATATTTAGGTTATTTTCAACTAATGGCTATTTTGAATAATGTTGCTATAAACACTCTTGTACAAATTTTGTGTGGATTCAGAGTTTGAATCTGATATCCTACTAAAACTGTAAACCAATAATTGAGAGCCTCACCACCTATCAAAATCTTCTGCAGTAATGGAAATAGTGGGTATTGGCAATGCACAAAGTAGTAGCTGTTGGCTACATATTATTAACCACTTGTAGAAACTGTGGTGACATTTTAATTTTACTTCATTTTAATTAATTTTAATTTTACTAGCCACATGTCACTAGTGGCTACCATATTGGGCAGTATAGAAGAAGACCTGGGTTTAGGAAGATAAATATTGATATTAAAATATGGATTGGTAAAGAATGAAGACGTAGGCAGGGGATAAGATAAGAAAATATTTAAAAATTCCATCTGGAGAAGATGAGGATCAGAACTAAGCCAATAAAAGAGATAACCTGAGGAGAAAAATCCAAGAGACATCTTAGACTGGACATGAATAGGTTGGTGATTTAGGGGAATGGAGAGCATGGAGTCTAGGAGGACTTAAGCCCTGTTTTATGTCTAGGCATCACCTTGATAAGTGTACATATGTTTAAACTTGTTTTTTAATGTTTAGCCACATAGAGGCATTCCCTCTAAACTCTGCTAATATTCAATTAACTAAAATCTAGAATTCATTGGTAGAAAAAGTGTACTCATTACAGATTTGAACATTTTAACAGTTACCATTATTATTTTAAGAACTGCCATTCTTATTTTTTAATTTAATTTTCAATATTTTAAGAAAAATACAATTAACATGCAAAGCATTGCTGTTACTATATTGAATAAACAGCCAAATAAAAATCTGTGACTTTTACTTCAGAGGTGAATTTGTAATCTACAGAAGTTTTCCTATCACCATTTTATATTTGCAGAGCATATCAGGATCTTGGGTAGCAGTTACATAGTAACTACTGTAAAAAGGTATTGAATTCATAGTGCATGTTTATTCTGTCAGGTTCTGTCATTATGTTATTTAATTGTTAATGGAAAAAGAATTAGGGAACAGTGCATGCTTGTTTTGACAGTCGCAGCTCTAATGATTAGTAAAGATTTAGTCAATAGAACACATTTTATGAAAAACCAATGAAATATATAATTATCCCTTTCCTCATCTCAACCATGTTTTTCTCAGATTGTCTTTCAGCTGTAGAATATATTTATATTACAGTAATAATGTGTGTGTGTGTGTGTGTGTGTGTGTGTGTGTGTGTTCATTGCTCAGTCGTGTCTTTCTCTTTGTGACCTCATGGTCTGTCCATGGAATTCTCTAGGCAAGAATATTGCAGTGGGTTACCATTCCCTTCTCCAGGGGATCTTTCTGAACTAGGAATCGAACCCAGGTACCCTGCATTGCAGACAGATTCTTTACCATCTGTGCTACTAAGGAAGATAATGTATAGTGATGCAGATGTAAGACATACATTCTCTTACCATTATAAAAATACCTTGATCCTTAAAAATGAGTGTTATCCTATATGATGTTTAATGTATAGACATATATCTACCTATTCTTGACCATATATTCTGTGATAAGTGCATTCTAATGATGACATGAATAAATTGTCATATTTATTTATACCACTTTCTTTTACTTTATAAGAAGTGACCTTAAGGGATAAGCTTAATTGGTAGTATAGATTCTGAAAAGTAGTCACTTCCAGAATCTGATTTCCCATAAGCACTGCACAAAGCACAGTAAACAATTGTGCCTTGATATTTGACATTTACAATGTCAGGACTAATTGCTGTTATCTGAGCAACAACTCAAAATATCGAGGTAAAATGAAGAACTGTTTAGTACATAGATTAGAAGTTTTTGAGATTTTTAAAAAAATTTTACATATTCTCAAAGAATGGTAGTTCCAAGTTATCATTCATTATTCAAAGCTCATACCAGCAAATTGGAAAAAAATACAACAATAACAGATGCCGTGGGTGACTGCAGTATTCTGCCATTAGTTTGACTTGTGTTTTTCATTTTGTGACTGGGTGAGTCACCCATGGAGAGTTATAAAGTAAAATAAAGAAGATTCAAGATTTTAATAAGACATTACCTTGAGCTCTTCACATTGAAGATAGTTTATCTCTGTCTGGATGTAAGTGTTTATATATGTGAACACTCAAAGATAGAGACCCCAATAAACAGGCATAGTAATAAAATCCCTTTGTAAGTAAAGATGAAATACTGGCTACTACCTATGTATATAGATGTGACACAAGGATCATTATTCTATTGAGATCTTGAAGGTCAAATATATGTCTCTATCCAATGCTCTGTCTCAGCAGAAGGTTCTGATCCTACGATGATGTCTCTTTTTGGCTTATGTCTCTATTTGCTTATGGGAAACTGCCTTTTAAAAGAGAAATATTTAATGCCCCTTTTTTATCTTCTTCTACAGAGAATATTTATTTGGTTTTCCAGAATAATATTCTCAGGTTGCCAAATTCAAAACAGCTAGATGGCTGGGTGAGAAAGATTAGTACTGTCATTCAATTGGTGGCTTGGTTCATATTAATCTAAATCACTGGTTTGAATGCTTCTCAATGAATCAACTCATCTATTCATAGTTATATCAACCAGCTATTATGTTGTGTGCCAATATCATGACTAATTACTGGGTAAAAGTTAGTGAAAAGCAAGACAAATGAGCAAATTTATGTATTATATCTCGGTTTTGCTTTATATTCCCAATGTTATATATTTATGATATTTAACTTTGTAAGTTAAAGTGTATAAATATCAGAGCAAATATGTTCCCACACGTTACTAGTGCTCAAGTTCTAATATTAAGAATAAAAGAAGACTTTATGAGTTATGTTTCTCCCCTACCTGTGACTATAGACTCTATACACCTTTTTAAAGTAATTAGTGATTATTTTTCTCCTAGTTCCCTACAAATAATAAAACTTAAGTACCATTTTTTGTCAGTGGTCAGATTTATGTAGGGACTTCCCAGGTGGCGCCAGTGGTAAAGAATCCGCCTGCCAATGCAGGAGATGTAAGAGATGCGGGTTTGATCCCTGGGTCCGGAAGATCCCCTGGAGGAGGGCATGGCAGACCAGGCCAGTATTCTCGCCTGGAGAATCCCATGGACAAAGGAACCTGGTGGGCTACAGTCCAATAGAGTCACAAAGAGTCAGACATGACTGCAGTAACTTAGCGCAGCACAGATTAATATAGGACTGGCCTTATTATCAGTTAAAATTATCAGAGATGGGAATGGATTTAAGTGTTACAGCAATTACTGAGAATACACCTTGGTCTGTTTCAAAGCTAAAATTCACCTCCCATCTATAATTGTAGTTGGAAACGTGAATAGAGAAGATTAATGGACATTTAGGTGTCAAGCCTCAAAGTAAAATTACAGTTATATAAGAAGCAGAGATATTTTGAAAAGAAAAGTGAGTATCCAAAATCTTGGAAGTCTCTAGTGTTACAGGGTTTTCAAATTAGCCTCTGGCTATGAATTATATATATATACACACACATATATATATGCATATATAGTCCATATATATTGCAATTATTATTATAACATATTAAAACTTCAACCAGGAAAGGCTAAAGTACAACACAGATTCTTGAAGTTGGTAAGTGTTAGGTCATCACCTCCGCATCTGAATCAAGAAGGTTCACATCACTATTCTGCAGACACTGTGAGGTAGTACCTATGTAACTCTCACACTACTTGTTCAAAATCAACTGGTTTGAGGAGATGAGAAGAAATAAATAGAAAACCACAGTCTGTCAGGTGTTAATGGGACCAAAGATCCCATGATCAATTGTAAGACACACAGAAACCTTTATCCTTCGTGGAAAATACTCAGTTGATTGCTATTGCAATTCTTCTGGCAAAAGGTTTCCGTGGACTCCCATATTCCATGAAAATGTATTTGTCTCATCTTTAGCTTCTTGCTGCTCTGAGCACCATTATCATTGCTTTCTTCTTTTCCTGTCTTCCCCAACCAGGCATTTTAAAATATGTCTTCATTGTTTTTCTCCCCTTATGTTTACTAAAGAAATCAGTGTCAGTACAAACTATTCAAACATTACACAAATATATAAAATAAGAAAAAAAGTCCCATATTATACCACATCTTAGAGACATACAGTTAACCCTTTTATATATATTCTTATGTATAATGTATGCTTATTCCTTTCATCTTTCCCCTCCTAATTTTAAACAAAGATGGGATTATAGTATGCCTCTGGTTTGCAATTTACTTATTTCATCTAACATTATCAAGGCTACTTCTCCATGTCAGTAAATAATCAAGTCCAGAATTTTAACAGCTCTCTAGTATTCCATCATTTGGAGAACAATCTAACTAGCCAAGCATATCCATGGACAGTCCTCCAACCATGCTTGCCATTTCAAAAATCACTCTTGCTATCAATGTTCTTTTGGATTTCTATTTATTTTAGTCATATCATCTGCAAGTAATTATAATTTCTTTCTCTTCCAATATTTATCTTTCATTTTCCTATCTTTAAAAACTGCCACATCTAGAATTTTTATAATACTGGTGGTGATTTTTAGAATCCTTGTTTTGTTCCTTACTTTCATAGGAATTCCTCTGTTAGGAATTTTATTGTTCTATTAAATTCTAGTCAATGTTGTACCACTAAAGAGGACTGTGGTTCAGGTTTGAAACACAGCACATGAACACACTCACCATATGAAGACTATATTTCTTCATACTTTATTAAGGACTTTATCAGAATTGCAGTAGAGTTTTATTATTTATTAGAATTTATTAACATGATCATGTGTCTTATTTGATGTGTTAACATGATACATTGAAATAATAGACTTAATAGCACAACACTCTTTGCATACAAGAATTAGCTTCACTTTGCATGGTATGGTTTCCCTTTAATACACTGATGGGTTAAATTCACTATATTTGAAAAACACATTGCATTTATTTATCTATATATGTAAAACTAGTCTTTTCTCATTTTGTGCAATTTTAGTAAAGTTTTTAAATCAATATTATGCTGCCCTCCTATAGAAAAAACGTAATTTTTCTCTTTGGGTTCTGAAAGTGGCTCAAAATGAAATATTCCTTCACAATGTGAAGTAATTTCTTTGTGAGACCATCAGGGTTAGCATGCTTATTACATGTTTATAATTATATGTTTATATGTGTGATTTTCTGAGACGAAAGGCAAGTACGTAAACAAAGTAGCATTCAGAGTTTTCTAGAGTTAATGGTCTATTCTTATCTATTCTTGGAAAAAGTTTAGTTATTTGTCTCTTCCGGTAATTTCTTCACTCAGATTTTACAGTTACCTGGCTACAGCCCATAGGGTGGCAAAGAGTCGGACACGACTGAGCAACTGAGCATGCACGCACACCTTATAAATAAATCTGTGCTTGTGGTTGTTTCTTCTTCACTCTAAATTCGCTGTGTGTACTTTTGTGATTGTAATGCCGAGAAAACGAGCATCCTCCACTGGATACCCCGTGTCCTTTGGTAGCCTTGGAAAAGTGGCAGAGCCCTGCACCTGTGGCGCTGAGGCAGGAACTCAAACACGGGCGAGTAGCAGCTGGTGGTACTCCACCTCTGTGAGGCTGCCAGGGCTTTGGCATGTCTGCCAGCCTGTCAGTGCCAGCAGGCTGTTGAGAGTGCTGGAGACATCGCAGACCAGCAGGTTAAGTGGTACAGCAATCACTGTGAAGTCCTGCTTTGTGACTAAAGTCTGACTTTTCATTCTCCAAGAAGGTACCAGCAGTTGACCAAAGAAAAAGCTTCATTAGTGAACCAATGTGAGATCCTGGGGCAAATATTTAGAGATGATATCTGAGAGAAAAAAACTGCCCTTTTTGACTGAGGTGGATAATAAAATTATTATAATTATAAAATAATTAGAAATCTGTGTTGTCTCATGCTGACAACATCCGTGCATGTGGGTAAAATAAGCCTCTTCTATTTTATATTCTGCCCTACCCCCCCGCTTTTAAAGGCTTTTCTATTCTGCTTGCCCCTAAAAGGGAGAGTTTCCCAGCATTTCCTATCACTCACCTTTCCAGCAGTGAGAAATCTCATTCTGGAATATGTAACCAGTTCTTTACTGGGCATGTTCTCAAGCTGCCACAAAGGCACCGCAAATCCCACATGTCCCCAGTTGAGTTAATCACCCTCTACACATATCCTCTGTGGCTCTATTTTCTATATTCATCTGCTGCCACTATTCACTAACATTCAATCCCAGAGTCTTAGAGCCCACCTAAATCCTCTGGCTTTATTTACCCTTCAAGTGAAATACCAAATACTGCTTGTTCCCTTAATTTTCCCCTCATTTTTTCTAATACCTCCCTCCCTCTCCACACAACTCAAATATCCTAGTGCAGGCTCTCATCATCTCCTTGGATTTTCTTCAGTAACATGTGATGCACTGAATCCAAGTGAGGCCAGGGTACAATAAACCAGGAAACACTACTAGGTCCAGCTGAGCATTTAAGAAATGTAGTCTCATGTAATCCATCTTCAGATATGTGAACCTCAACTGCAGGTGTTCTCTGCCTTTGGTTTGACAGTATTTTTATTGTTTGCCTTCATTTCCCCATATTCTTGATCTTTGTTTCAGAACCTACTTGGTACTCTGACCACAAATCTAATTAACTCGGCCACAGTGGCTTAGAAACAAAGGATCAAGATTAAGTGGATATCTGATTGGCAAGGAGTGCAGAATTTGATGACACACTGTTGGCAAGAGTGTGGTGAATCAGGCGTGTATACATTACTTATGGGAGATTAAGTTGGTAGGACCCTTTTGGATTGGCAATGGCTATTAAATATAAAATTGACCCAGCAATTCCACTTCTAGGAATTTATCCTGCAGATATACTTTCACATGTGCATAAAGATGCATGCACCTAAGTAATTACTATAAACAGTTCATAGTAACAAAATCAGAACCAATATAAATGCTCATCAAAAATGTTATGAAGAAATAAAATATGCCCCAACCATATTTTAGGGAACACTATACAATTAAAATGAATTAGGTAGATATGTATGAGAGAAAATCTTTACGGTTTGGTTATAAAAAAGGCACAGGTATATAAAACACGTTATCATTTGTATAAAAATTGCATACGCACATATGTATACACTTTCATACACACACACACACACACACACACACACACACACACACAATGTATATATGTAGACTATCTGTAAGCAGACAGAAGCACAAGATGTACTCTTCTGACCCAGAGGCAAATCAGGGAACTTGGGGTATGAGACTAAATTTTCACTATACACTTTCATAAAGTATGATTCTTTTTTCATGTTCATGTGTTACTTAAGTTAAAACAAAATGTGGGAGGTCTTGATAGATGTAGTTTAAAATATATGAAATATCTGCATACATAAAATGTCATATATTTATGCTTTTTTCTCACATGGGAAGTAACATATACACATACCCAAGTACATAGTATATGTGAGTAGGTGATCATGAGCACAATATGTATGGTCATGTAAATGAAAACCAGTGTGTTAAATCATCTTAAAAACACAAGACACCTAACTGTCCTAACAGGTAACAAACATATTTAGTTAAGGTATTCAAGACTGGTGTGCTGCAGTCCATGGGGTCGCAAAGACTCGGACATGACTGAGCAACTGACCTGAAGGTATTCAAGATGTCACTGAATCTTTTAACCCATGATAATAGCATAAGTTTGCTTGTCAAAAACAAACATACAGAGTACTATGTGCATAGGTGATATTTCACCTTGTTTCTCTTTTGGAAGATTTTGACTTTAATATATTCCTAGAAGGACAATTAAGAAAAAATAAAGTATATGTTTAAGCATTCAGAAACTTTAGCCTAGCACTTAATTGCCAAAATGCTGAACATACTTTATTCTTATTTCCCGCAGTACACCACATACTCAAACCAGATAAAAGGCTTATGCACATATACAATAAAAAATGGTCAACAACACCTACATTGAGCACAACAGTCAGCCTTTCTCCATAAATGGAGAAAGCCTTTCTCCATAGCCTTTCTCCTAAAATATAAAGAAATGTTCACCCCAAAAAGTACCTCCCTGATTGTCCTGCCACATAGAGGCCAGTTCTGATTAGCTCTAAAATTTGTAGCATAAATACTATCCAAGTAAGCAGGCCATAATATAGCAGATTTAGACAAGAAGACTGAGGGCCTGGGGGTACTGATGCTTAAATTTTTTACTAAACAATCAAAATTGTGACTAATAGGATGAACTTAATTATAAGATTTCTTTTAAAAGAGAACATATTTTAAAGTATTTTATACATCAACAATATACAAACAACACAATTTCCAACATCCAAATGAAACATATCCCAAATGGTGACAACATAGAACTTGAAATGCATTTTCTAATTGGAGTAGGGCTATAAACCTGCTCTGTTATATGATGGGTAGTTCCTCGGATCAGCCCAAAAGACACTTTGCAGCACACATTTCCCAGAAATACAGTATATCTGAAATGTGTAAAAGACCTGAAGTTACTACTGAAACATTGATAAAACTAAAGTAGTAAATTATAGTAGGAACCATAACTGTATGAGCCAAGAGAAAGCATGTGTGAATCATTCAATGAGAACACAATTAAGGATTAGCCAAAATTCTGTGTGAGAGGCAAATAGACGGTGGTTGGAGGAGGTGCAGAAAAATCTTAAAGCCAAGTGCTGATTGCCCAAGAGACCACTTCTGCCTTCTCTCTCTTAGCCTAATAATCTAAGCGGAGGTAAACTGGACCCCTTTCCCCTGGAAGAGAAAAGCCACACAGAGTCAAAAGCACAAACACAGAGTGAAGGAGGAAAGTGGGAGGGGATTGGAAGGTAAATCTCGGCACTTTGAAGACAGGGTGGCCATCCTTAGCTCCAGAGGCCTGCATAGTTCCCATAGAGGCCCGAAGGGAGAGGGCCGCCAGCGACGAAGAGCTTCATCTCCGGCCAGTTGTAGCAGTGGGTGTAGAGCGCATTGGGCAACTCGCCGAAGGCACCGAAGTAGTTCACCCACAGTTCATTATGGCTGAGCCAGCCTCTGCCACAGGTCAGCTTGAGCTTCCTCACTGCGTGCCCCGGAAAGGAGTACGGGCTGGCCGAAGCCCTGCCCTCCAGGAACTTCTGGGCGCGGACGTCGTAGAAGAGCAGGCAGCCTTGGCCGGTGCCCACGGTGATGATGTGCTCATAGAAGCTCAGCGAGCGCACACCCGTGCCGCCCTCGCGGGAGCACAGCGGCCGAATCTTCTGCTGGCGCTGCCGTGGATCCAGGAAAGAGACATGCGACTGGGAGCCCACCGCGTACACGGACAACTCATCGCAGTAGGTCAGGCACACGTTCTCTCGGCAGTAAGGCAGCCTGATGGACAGCAGCCTGGACAGGGTATTCCGGGCTTTCCACAGGTGGAAGTAGCCGTCCAGGGACACAGCTCCCAGCTCCTGCTTCTTGGCGCTGAAGGCCAGGGCCCTCACCTTGCGGTTACTGGGGTTGGTGCTGGCTCTGGGGATCTTCTCCACATCCCAGGGACGGATGTGGGCATACACGGGGAACCCTGCGTCGCTGTGCCAGGCGATGCTGCCCTGGAATACGTCGGGGTCTATCTTCCAGAGCGCCAAGGTGCCGTCGCGGGAGCCGCTCACCACCACCGTGTCGCTCATCCAGGCGATGGCGAAGATCCAGTCCTTGTGGCCATGGCGGTCGCCCAGGCACGTGGGGTCCAGCGTTGGCAACCGGTAGATGGCCAGGCTGTTGGGGTTCTCGCCCCCGGTGGCCAGCAGCGTCTTAGAGGGATTCAGCTCGATGGCATGGATGCCGCAGCCCGGCTGGACGAGTGCCGGCGGGGGCCCGCGATCCCGCATGAGGGGGATGGGCGTTATCTGGCCCGACTGCACGTCCACCACGAAGAGCGTGTTGCACTTCGTACCGCACACCACCTGCTTGGCGTTCAGCCACTGCGACGCGAACACCTTGTTGAGGGTGCCCAAGGACAGCTCGCGCTCCCGCAGCAGCTCTGGCAGCTTCCGCACCGCCAAGCCACGCGGCTCGCTATCGAAGCCCGGGAACCTGACGCGGTCCCACGCGCCCACCTCGCGCCCCTTCAGGTAGTTCACCAGCGAGCGCTGCGCCGCCGGCCGCCTGGGCTTCTTGAGCGGCAGCGGTCCGTGCCCGTCCACCCGCGCGGAGCCCTGAGACGACGAGCCCGCGGCGGCCTCCTGGGGCGCGGGCGCTTTCCGCTTCCTGCTACCTGTTTGCTGCGGGGCCATGCCGGGCGGCGGGCGGGTGGCGGCGGCGCGGCGGCGGCGCGTGGCTCCCGGGTTGGCCGTGGTAGCGGTGGAGTCGGCGGGGGGGCCGGGCGGCCAGGGGCGCGGAGCCGACTGAGCCCCGGGCGCGGCGGAGGCGGAGGCGGAGGCGGAGGCGAGGGCTGGCGGGCCCGGCGAGGAGAGGCGGACGGACGAGCGGAGCCCGGGGCGGCGTGGGGCAGCCAGGGTGGCGGCGACGCGGATCCAGGCGAGGGCGGGAAGTGCGGCCGGCGGCGAGGGCTGCGGGAGCGAAGTCGAAGTGGGACGAGGGCTACGCAGGGGGCGAGCACAAGGGGGCGGTGGCGGCGGGAGGGGCGGGCCTGAGGGGCTGGGTAGCACGCGCCTGGCTGGGAGGGGTCGGAAGGGGGCAGGAGGGAGGGGTGGATGGAGCCGCGAGGAAGACTCACCCAGGACCAGCGCTCTGGGATTGCCTAGCGGTCTCTGAGGGGACACGTTTAATACGCCTGCCCAAGCCCCCGATCGCGTACTTGAGTTTCACGACCCTCAGGACGGTAACAACCAACTAACCTTCATAAAATCCTTATTGAAATAGTTCTGAAAGCTGAAGTGCAGTCAAGCATGAGGCTAGAAGGAGCGCTGAAAGTTATCTGTCGAAGAAACAAATGTGCAGTTGGTGCAATTTGTGGAACGTCTTTGCTGGGGTTAGTGAACTTGACCAGGGATGGTGGTCTTGGCAGACCCTCCACATTAGGGCTGTCTGTGGCCCCGCTTGTTTGACCACTCTACTGAAATCTGTTAAAAATGTTCAACCGATTCCCCGCCCCCACCCCACCGCCTTGGTTCTCAAATTGAGTTCCCTGAGCTCAGGCACCAGCATCCTTCAGGGGCGCATTCCAAATGTAATTTCCCAGGCTCCACTTCCCGCCTGGGGGGCGGCGTTAGGGTCTTGTGGTCGAGAGTGAAGCTTCAGGATGCGGGATCCCAGGCGGAGACTTGTCATGTGTGAGAGGCTTGGTGGGAAGTTGGGGCAGGGCCTGAGGAATACACAGGATTTCCAGAAGCACAGATAATGAAGAACTTTCCAGAAGGATAAAACCACATAGACACAATGGTGGAGAGCAGGAATTCAGAGCACGGGTTTAGCAGTATGTCCAGGCATGCTCAACTACGCAGAGATACACGTGGCTGGTGGCCGAAACCAACTCTGCACGCACCCCAATCTTATCTAAAGCCGTGTTTGCTCAGTGGGTGCATTTGGGGAAGGGAAGTGAATTAACTATAGACCGTGGATCTTTCCCACCACTTCAGTCCAACTGGAAAGTCACAGTGCCCACTCCTCCCCCATATTCCTCTCCATGTTTAATGCTATATCAGGATGTGGGTGAGGATGGTAGATAGGGAGAGACCTGACAATGAAAAGAGTGCTGACAACTTCATAGTTAGAACTGACATCACTAGAGAATAACTGATTGCAAATTCCTTTAAGTTAACCTACCATAATGCCATAATGCTTGTTTTTTCTTATTCCACCTCATAAAAATGGATATTATACAATAAGATTTCATGGCATACTTTTTCCTGTTGTGGTAGAACAAAACAGGCTGAACATTTTGAAAAGTGTATCTCTCTATCTCTCTATCTCTCTCTCTATATATATACACATATATATATACACATACATATATATGTATACACACATATATGTAGATAAATACAGATATATTTCAATTGTAAAAGTAATTCTTATAACAGCTATCATTTATTGAGAGTGTATTTGTGTCATGCACTGGAGGGCTGTGCTAAACACTTCAAATGTTTTATGTGCATTCAGTCTCACAGTAACTTTGTGAGGTAGGTTCTACTTTTATAGCCATAATTTAAAATGAGAGAACTGAGGCCCAGAAAGAGTAATGATGACTCCCTCATGGTCACACAGCTTGTAAATGGAAAAGTCAGATTGTGAATCCCTGTCTGACTCCAAGGCTTTTACTTGGAGTAAATGACAACTACTCATTATTTTATAAGTACAGTTTTTCTATTTCTGTCCCTTTAAAAACCATGCCAACTACCCCATCATGGAAATTTTATAGTTGTTGCATCTTGTGCACTTTCGAAAGCCATAATTTCTAAAATGCATGAATAAATGTTGAATGCAAATTACATATAACACTTTTCATAGGATATTTAAAGGCAAAAATAGAATGAAACACTTTTTCTTTTACAAATTCTTTTAAAATAATATTTATAAAATGTAATAATATATGCCTACATTTGTTTGGTTTTTGTTTGGTAAAAATAACGCCCATATAAATGTTCCTAGTATTATGTCTCTCTACTTTTTTGATAATATAAATATGCAATATTTATGTATAGTGATGTGTTTTTAGACAATGTACAGATTACTATTTTGTATTGGTAAACAAGGTGTGTTAATTTCATCTAGAGTACATGAAACACATTTTATTTATGTCTATACTATCAGATTTCTTTGAGCTTTTTCACTTCAAGATGTAAAGCTTCCAGACCAGAGCCAAGTTATGTTGAGAGATATACAGTTTTGTTTAGCTTACAAAATTGAACCTTTATTTACATTTGATTGCTTCCAGTTTTTGGAAAACACAATGTCTGGTAATATATAAGTTTATACACATTTGTTGTTAAAGTGCATTTACTGTTAAAGCAGTAGATATAAAGGCCTGAAGATAAAATTTCAGATGTCTGCATAGCCTTCTGAATATCAGGGTCTCCATTACATTTTGTTACCTGTGAGAGCCACTGTATGTATGACAACATCTTGTCAATCCTTACTAATCTATTTGTACATTCATTATTTCTTTGTGCTACTAACATATCCCTGAGTAAATTTGTATTGGCCTCACCTATCTCCCCTACACATTCCCCTCCATTGGTTAGGGGCTTATATGAGTGGTTTCGGGGCACTGTCTCATCCTGTTCTCTAATCACTTACTATGTTTAAATGTTATTTTCTTAATCAGATTGTAAACTTCTCAAGGGATCAGGTGATGTTTCCTATTTCTTCCCCTTCATCACATCCTTCCAGTTATACAGTAAATGATTTGTAAAACTTGCTTGTCCTATTGATAAACTAAAAGAACAAAGGAGAGAAAACAAAATGAAATATCAAAAAAATTACACGTAAGATATTTCAAAATCAAATTACTTGAGTAGGGGAAGTGAAGGATTTGATTTGTAATATTGGCACATAACTTACTTGATGATATATATATATATATATATATATATATATATATATATAATGTCAATATAGATATCTGTATCGGTCTATATATATTACATATATTCAAACAAGTTATGTGGCATTGTCATCTATATCTATTTATCTTTCTATATTTATTTATGGTGCCTTTCAGCCTCCTGGATCATTTTATCAACTGTGTCTGTCCACCTTTCTAATCTATGAATAAAGAAAAGGATCTGTCTAGCTGAAAAGCAAGTTAGATTACCAATTTAAAATTAGTTAAGGGAGAAGATTGATTATTTCACTGTGGTATCGTGAGCATAAGCTTGATTGTTAAATTATTTGTCTCAGGACAAAGGCACTGAAAAAGAAAGGCAGGGTGATAATAAAACTGTTAGGTTAGTAACAAGTCTTTTGGAAGAAGTGTTCTTAAACTTTCTTTTATGTATTCTTCCATGCAAAAATAGATTTTAGAAATAGAGGCTTTAGAGATTGGAGCACACTCTCAGGTATAAAGATATCTGTCTTCAGAAATGGGGTTTATATAATTCTTTCTGATACATAGTCTATAGATGTAAAGCAAGGCTATTCTCAAGAATATTTTTGACATCTTGTCTATATTTATATGTATACCTTTCCATTATCTTTATCCACAAGTATAAGGCACTAAAAAAGAAAGAAATGTAGTTAATTGGGCTTGTTTTTAAAATAATACATGATAATGATAGCCTGTTATTTATAACAGACAAGGCAAACTATTCTTGAATTATTAAATTGAATAAATTTTCACTTAATCTCTAATTATACTACAGCCATAGCATTTCAAGCTGTGACCTTGTCAAGTTTCCTAAGATAAGCAGCTGTGAACCTGGTTTGTAGTCAGATGAGAGATTTGTTCCCAACCTCACTAAGCAGAATCTGGTAGGGATGACTCAGCAGGCTATGTTTCCCCTGACAAAGGCACTGCTAAAGGCATATGCTGTCAGATGGGGAAATAAAGGAAAGATTTATCACAGTATTTCATTTACTAGAAACAGAATTATAGGGAAAGAGGCAATTTTGACTCTATGACCTCTTCCTTGCCCTTTCCCTGTCTATCTCCTCTAAGCTGAAAGAATGCGTCAGAGCCCAAGCTTGGGCTTTGTTTATTGAGAGGGTAGATTCAGAGCTACTTGTATGTTTTATGGGAGGCTCAACAGTGTAGTTTTCTTGCCTGGAAAATTTCATGGACATTGAAACTTGGTGGGCTACAGTCCCTAGAGTTGGACACGACTGAAGTGACCTAGCACGCACACACGCGCACACACACACACAACAGTGTATTGCTTAAGAAAGTGGACCTCAGAGCCACATAGCATGGTTTGAATTCTGTTTCTGTGGTTTTCCCATCTTGGAACTGGGTCAGTTAGTATACTTTCTTTTGGTTTTTTCCATTATCTATAAACAGGATAATAACACCTATGTCCTTGGGTTTTTTTGATGATTAAATACATAAAAAACACTAAGAACAGTGTGGAAGATTATAAATTTTTAATTTCTCTTAAACCCTAAGGACTTTCCCTCCTTTCCCTTTTTTAAAGTTACAAAGACAATTTGGAAGTCTCAGAAATGGGAGTTTTTGAGTGTGCACTGCAATATAATGCACACTTACACACCCTTACTAAAAACTAGTACACACAGGGACAAAATATTTGCAGAGATAGCTGTTTGTCTGCTCACATACAGCTCATCAATCTCAATTACCTGTCCAATCTATAGATAAACATTCTGTCTAATCTATAGGGTTAGGGTTATCTATAGGTTTATAGATAAGCATTCATATGGGAAGAATTTATTGTGGAAACAACTTTATAGTATGCTAGTAGATGATCAGGACTTCCGTGGTGGCTTAGTGGTAAAGAGCCCACTTGCCAGTGCAGAAGGCACAAGAGACATGGGTTTGATCCCTGGGTTGGGAAGATCCCCTACAGAAGGAAATGGCAACCACTCCAGCATTCTCGCCTGGGAAATCCCATGGACAGAGGAGCCTGGTGGGCTATAGTCCATGGAGTCACAAAAGAGTCAGATATGACTTAGCAACTAAACAAGAAGTAGAGGATTAAGGAATAGTTTGGAAGGTTTCATTCTGCGAACCAGCCAGATTGGAGTTCCTATTGCTAATAGATGTCAAAATAAATATGAACTCCTGTGCAAAAAGTAGATCTTCTCTTTCATTTGAGGACATTGCCTACCATTGCCCACTTGATGATAGTAGTTAAACTGGGCAGAAATGACTATAAAAATGTATACAGACCATGGTGTAATATCAGATAGATACATGAAGGAAGCCTATGAAGTTCATTGATAAGCAGTTCTATTCCATGTTCTGTAGTGTCTTAACTGATAGAGATACCAGTTATTATTTTCCCTAACTTATATACACTTAGCTTAAACCTCACTTCAGTTTCTTTTCCAAAATGAAGAAATTCATCTTTAGTTTCTTTGTCTGAAACTAACATGGCCAACTATCTACTTGATATTTTGGACATCAAAACAGAACTTCAAACTCAGCACGTGTAAGTTCAAGATCTTAACTTGACTCCCATGTACCTCATCTTTTATCATTTCCTATCTTAATGAATAGCACCATCGTCCATTCAGCTGAGTAAACTGGAGTCCTGAGAATTGTCCTTGACACACAGTGCTCCCCATCTTCGGGTCCAACATCCATCTTCTAACAGTTTTCAAATCCACTCATTTTTCACCCTTTCCACAGCAGCCAATCTTTCCTGAGCCACTGTTTGGTCTTGACCAGACACTAGAATAGTCTTATAACTGATTTTCCTACAACTGCTTCTGGTCTCCTCCATTAAACTCTCCATACTGCAGCCAAAGTAATATTTTCAAAATGCAAATATAGCCATGTCACTGATCTGATTTAAACAAACTGATATTTTCCTACAGTCTTAAAATAAGGACCAAAATCTCTAACATAGCCTACGAGACCCAGCATGATCTTATGTTCTTAGGTTCTCCAGCTACATTACTATCTTCTTTTCATTGCTTTTTCTGCTCAAGACATGCTGACCCTTAATTTCCTCTGTGACATTACATAACTTCATGCCTCAGATCATTTTTTGCATGCTGTTCTCTCTGCCTGGAATGCTTTCTATTTGTAGATCTTCCCACCTTTGCTTCCCACAGGTACTTGACCTTGTTATCCTTCAGATTTTAGGTAAGTTATCACTTTCTTATAGAGACTATCCTTGACCAACCCAGACTAGGTCTGATCTTCTATACATGGAGATCCCCTTAACTTTACTTCATGTCATTTACCATGGGTGAAATGGCATGACTATTGATACTCCTGTGACTCTTTGTTTAATGTCTGTATCTACCAAAAGATCAAATGAAAAATTCATGAGGACAGAGGCAGTATCTGTTATGCTCACTAGTTTAACTCCAGTGTTGAGCGTGTCACAGAAATAGTCAGCCAATATTTTTTGAATAATACTGATTGAAATTTTAGAGGCATCAGATCTTTAACTGGTACATCAGAACCCAAAATTTCATGCTATTTGATCAACCACTTCTAATTGAATACAGCATGGAGGGGAAGAACTTTTGCTACCTTCTAGTCAAACATTAACTCCTCCACTGTGATTATTTCATTGATTCTTCCAGATAGGTCTAAGGGTGTCTTTTTTTGTACAATATGTACACACTTCCATTATAGCAATTAACTTACTTCATTGCAGGCACTGGCTCATCTAATTCTAAAATAAGTGCAAGCTCCTTTGAAGTAGAAATATTTTTTTAAGATATATTTGGATCCCCAGAACCTAGCACAACACCTGGCATATAGATGGCCCATAATCTTCTGCTGAATGAATGAACAATTGAATTTGGTCTCTATCAAAACCCTTGCTAATATCATAGCATTCTGAAGTCTGGTTCACGTATTTTCAGTTTTATTTTTTAATCACCTTAGGCCACCAGAAGACTGTACCATAGGATCGTATTAGCTTAGTATTTGCTGAATCAGTTTCACTCATTTGCACTTTAATGTTATGCTTTAGACAGTTATCAAAGGTCATTAAAAATAGTCAAACAACTATGTGGATATTCTTTCTTCATTTATTGTAAATCTGTTATGAAGGGCACTGTTCATCACATTGCTCAATGTCCCCTTTATACAATACCACACAGAAAATTAATTTTATAATATAATGACAAAAGTCTTTATCTCTGGAATCATTATATTTTCTCCTTTCTGACCATGAGAATTATATAAGGGAACAGACTATGAAGTCAGAGAGTCCTTGGATTTGAATCTTGGTTCCACTTAAAAATTTAGTTTTGTGACACTGGGCAAGATAATGTTCCAACTTCAGAAACTTTCCCTGCAAGATGAGGATTATAACACCTACCTTCCATGGCTGTAGTGAAGATAGATATAAGGTCAATGCAGCTAGCAAGGTTCCTGGCACACAATATGTGTTCAGTATGCAATAAAAATCATATAATATTTTTCCCCTTGCTGCTAGGAAGCACAGAGACAAATGTGATACTTAACTATAGCAGTTATGTCAACTTTTCCGTGTTTTCTTGACCTGATTTTGATTTTTTAAAAAATTTTATTCTTAAAACTACTTCATTATGGAAAGAATGCATATAAACTGTGTAAAAGGATTATTACCTCTGAACTCTGAAGTATAACAACAAAATCTCCTTTAGTTAGAAACCCTAAAGTTATAATTATCATAGACTAATGTAGTGTAGGCAATGTTGAGATTTAAGGCACAGAGAAGAAACCCCAGTATTTCTACACATCCCCCTTTTTAAGTGCCACGATATATTAAATCTCACCATTAAAGATTCCTCTCCCAACAGAACTCTTGAAATGTAAACACACAAATATGCATTAAAGTATTACTAACTTGTCATCAGAAATAATAAGATCAAAGACAGGAAGGATTGCTTAGAGGAAAAAGACATGAAGAAGTGAATAGAAGGGGGAAAAATGGTAAAAATATTTTAAAAAGAAAAAAAGCTGGAAATAAGGGAAGAATGCAGATTTCTGATTTGACTAATAATCCTAATTTCCTTCAGGTAGATCATATCATACTGTTCTTTAGGATATAAAGTAAAGAAGAAACAATTGCTTTACAATATGTTCTCTAACTAAAGAGACTTCCTATTATGGAACATGCATTTAAAATGGTCACAGATATGATTGTGAAAAAAATATGGAAAAAAATGGGAAATATCCTTGGACAATAAGATAGATTGCAGTGTGAATGATTAATGATTAATGGTTGTATTTACTCAACAAGGATTTATTACATGCCTATGATATGCTAGATGGCATTAGATATTAGCAAATACAAAGATTAATGAGACAAAGTCTTTCAATGAATTGTCATTATAGTGTGACAAAAAGACAGAATGGAAAGAAAGGAGACAAAACTCATTCACCAAACACTTACATGGATAACTGTTATGTATCAGGAACTTTGCCAGGATGTGTGGGTATATCACATATATTTTTTAGATTAAAAATTATTATTAACATATATTTTGTTGTTGTTTAGTCGCTCAGTCATGTCCAACTCTTTTGCACCCCCGTGGACTGTAGCCCACCAGGCTCCTCTGTCCATGGGGATTCTCCAGGCAAGAATACTGGAGTGGGTTGCCATGCCCTTCTCCAGGGAGTCTTCCTGACCCAGGGATCAAGCCCACATCTTCTGCATTGGCAGGTGGATTATTTACTGCTGAGCTACCAATGAAGCCCTTATGTATATATGCATCTATTTATATATATATATAATATCATATATATATTTTATCTGTATTTATTATAGCTTCTAGTGTTCGATTACCTATGTTGCACAACAGGTTTTGCATATATTATCTATATTCTTCACAACAAATCTGTGTGACAGAGGGCATTCTTTCACTTCTACAGATAAAGGCACTCTGGTTTAGTGATTAGTTAATAAGTGACAGAGGCAAGATTGATTCCAACCCAGGCCAGTGTCCTTTCCTCCATCACACCATGTCCATTACAATATTCTTTTCTGGATCTTTCCCAGTACCAAAAAAGTGTTGAGTGTGGCACGAGGTAAATCAATATGCTCCAGTCATGTTGCCTGGCCACTGAGTGATTTGGAGATCTACCCCAACCTGGGTAATTCCCAGCCTTCATATCTTGCCCTGCCAGCATCTTGCTAGTTGTGTCCGTAGCCTCTAAGGTGGTCCCCAATGAGCTCTGCCTCTTAGTTCCCATACCCTTATAGAATTGATGCTTTTGAACTGTGGTGTTGGAGAAGACTCTTGAGAGTCTCTTGGACTGCAGGGAGATCAAACCAGTCCATCATAAAGGGATCAGTCCTGAGTGTTCATTGGAAGGACTGATGCTGAAACTGAAACTCCAGTAGTTTGGCCATCTCAAGCGAAGAGTTGACTCATTGGAAAAGACCCTGATGCTGGGAGGGATTGGGAGCAGGAGGAGAAGGGGACGACAGAGGATGAGATGGCTGGATGGCATCACTGACTCAATGGGCATGAGTTTGAGTAAACTCTGTGAGTTGGTGATGGACAAGGAGGCCTGGTGTGCTGCGATTCATGGGGTCGCAAAGAGCTGGACACAACTGAGCGACTAAACTGAACTGAACTGATATAATCCTCTCCTTTGGCACTGGACTGGCCTAGTGACTTGATTCTAACCAACTTAATATGACAGAAATGATGGGATGTCTATGGGTCATTTATTGGGCTGGCCAAAAATGTTCATCCAGGTTTTTCTGTAGCATCTTATGGAAAAACCCAAATGAACTTTTTGGCCAACCCAATACAAAAGACTGTGATCTCCACGTTCCCCCTTGATCTCTCACTGACTTACTCGGAGGGAGAAGCCAGCTGCCATGTTGTGTGTTGCCTTTTGGAAAGACTCACTTGATAAAGGACCTGGTGACAGCCTGCCTGTAGCCACATGAGTGGGAGTGGATTTCCCCCACCCTGCCCTCAAGTGAGCTATGAGATGAGTCCACAGCCCAGGCTGACATCTTGATTGTAGGCTGATGACACACTTGGAGCCACTGAAGCTCACATGTGCCCATATTTTTCTGCTCTACACAAACTGAGATAATAAATGTTTATTTTTTAAAGCTATTATGTTTGGGGATAATTTTTCCATAGCAATAAATAATTCATATACTGGAGGGAAATTTTTCCTAAATTTCTTAATAGTTGGCCCAACCAAAATAATGGCTGGGCTAGTGACTCAACATGGCAACAGGTACATGATTTGAGTTCTTGAAACATTAAAACATTTACTGAGCATTTACCAAGTACTTGACCCATAGGAGTTTTTCTTAGTTCTTTAAAACAACTCGATGGAAATACTGTATTCAATCCCACTTTTCTGATAAGGAAACTGAGGAACAGAATTTTCCAAGTTTGCACAGCCAATATGGTAGTAAAGCTTTGATTCTTACCTAATAGCGTGTCTGTGGGCTTCCCAGGTGGCACTATTGGTAAAGAAAAAACCTGCCTGCCAATGCAGGAGACATAAGAGATGCAAGTTCCATCCCTGGGTCAGGAAGATCCCCTGGTGGAGGGAATGGCAACCCACTGTAGTATTCCTGCCTGGAGAATCCCATGAACAGAGGAGTCTCAGTTCAGTTCAGTTCAGTCATTCAGTCATGTCCAACTTCTTTGCGACCCCATGAATCACAGCACACCAGGCCTCCTTGTTCATCACCAACTCCCATAGTTTACCCAAACTCATGTCCATCAAGTCGGTGATGCCATCCAGCCATCTCATCCTCTGTCATCCCCTTCTCCTCCTGCCCCCAATCCCTCCCAGCATCAGGGTCTTTTCCAATGAGTCAACTCTTTGCATGAGGTGGCCAAAGTATTGCTAGGGGGCTACAATTCATAGGATCAAAAAGAGTCAGACATGACTGAAGCGACTAGGCACACAGGCACTGTGACTGTAGAGTAAGCATTCTTAAATAGATAGCCATGTTGTTTCAACTATACATATTCTCAGTATATTTCCTAGTGGTTACCTAAGTGATTCTTTCTCCCAGTCTTTTTTTTTTATAATGACATAAAAGGAATATTGATCAAATTTATAGATGAAATTAAATTGGGAAGCAGAACAAATATGATGCATAAGAAACATGATTCAAAGATATCAATAGACTGGGGCTACATTCCAGTTCTAGCATGATTACCTTTAATTGGAACATGTGCTGTCTTTCCACATGTTAAACTTTTAGGTATAAAAGGAAAGTGGCATGGCTTCACACTTGGAAATCCATGTTAAAGGACTTTGGGATTTTATTTAATAATAAACCCAAAGAGTGAATAAGAAAGGTCCTCTGATTTTAGACTGTAATAATAGAAGCACAGAACATAGCAAAAGCAAGTTTTACTCTTTATGAGTAGGTTAGATTACCTCTGAAGGCCTGCATTCAAATTAGTCACCTATTTTAAAGAACTTTCGACCCACTGGTAAAATATGTTATCACAGTATTGTGCGGGTGGCTGTTGCCCCCCAGAAAAACTTTGAAAACTTGTGGGGGTGTTTCTTTGTATTAAAAAACAAAATTTTTAGTTGCAACTTACACATTGCAAATTATTGTATTTACTATAAATTTATTTCATTGAATTTCTCATATTAAATTTCAAGAATTATATAGATTTTTGTAATAGATGTGTATAAGTAGGCTCTATTATCTATGAGTTTAATTTCAGTAAGGGGATGTTGCAAAATATGGTCATTAAATCTGATAAGCTTGATAAGAACAGCACTGGAACATATTTAGGGCAGAACAAGCAGAGTGGAGAGGAGACTTGGAAACAAATCGTTTGGGAAACTGGAAAGAAGTGAAGTAGTGTGACAGAGAGAAGAGAAATATTAGTCTAGGGTAGCATGAGAGTTATTTTAAATACTGATGGCTTGTCCTACAGAACAGATACTATAGTTGTTTTATGGTGTCCCAATAACTAAAATGAGATAAAGAAAGAAAATTCCAGATAGCAGATTTTAGTGAAATTCAAGAGAGATGTCTCCAATCAGACATTATCTGATAGAATTGGTGACTTCATGCTGTTGAGAGTTGCAAATTACTACGTATAGTCAAGTACTATCTGCTTGTGTGACTAGTACATATAAGGTGTTCAGTGACTACGTGTTGAATAAATTTCAACACGAATCTAAAGATTCAAGCTTTAGATTGGTCATTTGAACTAGATAAACTCTAAGGTTCTGTCATGCTCTGAAAGTTTGGGATTAAGACTGTAACTGAACAGCATCGAAACATGTGGGATATATGAGACAAGTGCTCGGGCCTGGTGCACTGGGAAGACCCAGAGGGATCGGGTGGAGAGGGAGGTGGGAGGGGGGATCGGGATGGGAAACTCATGTAAATCCATGGCTGATTCATGTCAATGTATGGCAAAAACCACTACAATATTGTAAAGTAATTAGCCTCCAACTAATAAAAATAAATGAAAAAAAAAGACTGTAACTGAAAAATATAAGTATGTTACATATCTTTGTAAACTGTGAATTTCAGAATGTGGAGGCTATACATGTGACAATGAAAGGAAAAATAATGGCATATTCTGACCTGTATGCTACAGAAATGTCGACTACCACAGTACAAAATAGATGATGACTGTCTATCTACACAATATACAGAATCACAAAATTGCCAAAATGTCTTTCTAAAGCATAAGTTATTAGCTCGATTTTGGTAAAGTTTTATAAATTGACAGGCTATGTTAAACGAGGAACCACTTTTGTTCTCCTGTTAAATGATGGAAGAAGGTATATATGGCAGACATTCTCATTTACTGGGTGGATTGTGTGATGGCAGTAAGTAAAAAATTCAGAAATGAGATTTAACTCATTTGATTCTCCTTATCAATAAATATTGACAGTCTCTTTATCAACAGATACTCACTGAGGATATATTACATATGTAGTGATATCCTTGGTTGTGTAGAACATCTGCAAGATATAACAAATAATGTCCCATGCCATCTTACTTTGGTTAGAAAGGTAAGATGAAAATAGCATGACATTTATAATAATTTTTAAAATTTACAAGTATAAAATTAAGTACCAACATAGGTAGTCATAAAGAAGTCATAAAATGTCTTATACTGATAGGACAATTGTGAAGAAAATTACTTGGTATAGGCTGTGACACAGAGAGAAGAATTCATGGAGGAGCTGTGACCTTCTTGAACCTTGAAGTTTATCTGGATAACATGAGCAGCACAGTGTATAAAATAGCCTGATGAAAGCAGAGTAATTGTGTTATGGAAAAGTGGGAAATTGACTTGAAGATTAAGCTAAGGGTCATCCAATTATACAAGGCTTTGGAAGTCATGCAGAGTAGAACTGGTAAAGAGGGAAATACCATAGGTTTTTGAGAAGATGATTGAGATGATGGGTGTATCATTCAAAGGAAATTAGATTAGCCATGGTTTATGAGTGGACTTAATCAAGGATAAAAAAGACTGTAGAGACAAGTAGGCTGTAATAATCCATTCACAGGGGAATAGTGTTTTAGAATGACATATTTTCTCTGGAAATGAAATTTAAGGTATAAACATGTCTAAATAATGCTAACAAGACTTGTATATTGCCTGGGCAGATGAGATGAAGAAGTAGTCAAGTGGCTACAAAATTCTGAGCTTAAGAGTTGGCAGAGAAAACAAAATTTAAAAGGAGGACACAAAGAAAGTGAAGATGTGGATTTCTAAATTGATTCAGTATTGAACAAGTGAATTTAAGATGGCTCAATTTTAAAAAAGCAATGAAAGAAATGCATCCTCCTCTTAACTTGAAAAGTTCCTTTGAGACATCTCCCCTGATTTCCTCATAATAGCAGTCACAAATACGAAACCTTAGTATTCTTTAATTTCTTATACCGGAAGGTATAAAGGATAAAGTAAATTTTAGGATTTGTTATTTTGAAGTGCTAAAAATCATGTTATAAATTCCTAAATAAAATATGGTGGTAGGTATTAGGGAAAACATAAAATGCTGTAGCACCATCATAACTCCCATTCTTTAGAAACTTAGCAAAAGATAATACTGAGGGATGGTGGAGAGAGCATTGTGAAAAGTAGAGGACTGAGTGCTGGTTGTCATTTCATCTCATCCAGATGTTCTCTTATCTTGGCAAGGAAAACTGTGTTCTGCTTATAAAAACAACCGCCTTCAGCATCATCTCTCTTTTTTTTTTTTGCCATGTAGGGATTGAACACACATCCATCCGCTGCACTGGAAACTCAGAGTCTTAACCACTGGACAGCCAGGGAAGTCCCAGCATCATTGCTTTTTGAAGGCAGGTGTGTATAATCTCACTTGTGCCCAAATGACAGTGGGAATACAAGGAGTTGACGTGGTTTGCAAAAGCATCCTATATGTGTGTGTGGGAAACTTGAAGGTAAATACTGTATTCTTTCATGTCCAAATGTTCTATGAAATTGTTAATGGGACAAGAAAGCATGAAGAAAAAAGTAAGAAAAAACTCAAGAAATGTGAACTTCTAGAACTTGGTTCATGTCTATATTATGTCAAAACCACTGGTTGAAAATTCCAAGAAAAGTGCATTCAGACCAGTTTGATGTTATATTTGACCGGAGTGGATTCTAATGCACTGCACACAGTAGCTATTCAATAAATATGAATACTGATGCTAGTGATTTAATAAAATTTTAAACTTTGTAACCCATTGGGCAAAATATTGACAACTCTAATTGTTTATACTGGTCACCTCCAAAATTCTTTTTTTGTATCCTTTAACCAACATCTGATTCACTTCCCTACCATGGTGTTCACCATTGTACTCTTTGATGTATGCATTTGACTTCTTTAGATTTCAGATAAAAGTGAGATCGTACAGTTTTTCTGTGTTTAATATATTGCACTTAGTGTAATGTCCTCTAAGTTCATCTATATTGTCAGAAACAACAAGATCACATTCTTTCTTAAGGCTGAATAATATTTCATTGCACATATATGCCACGATTTCTCTATTTATTCATCAACTAATAGACAGTTTGTTCTCATGCATTGGCTATTGTGAGTAACGCTGCAATGAATATAGTAGTAATCCTGTCACTGTGTATGTGTTTATCTAATCATCATGTTGCACACCTTAAACATATACACTTTTCATTTAAAAATAACAGAAAAGAAAATTTTAAAGAAATTTAAAAAAAGAAAAACCTGGGACACCCTGCTTCCTCTTTGAACTAGGTATAGCGTATTGGGTTACACAAAGGGACTTAGACAAGAACTTTCAAATTTTAAAATTTTGTTTCACTCTCTTTTCTCTTTGTACGAATTGGCGTGTTTCAAGAGTACAAAGAATGAAAATAAGATAATAGATAGAAACATGTCACTGGTAACAAGAGAGAGATCTAATGATTTATTTTAAAACTTTCTAAGCTTTGAAACTAAGGAGAAATTAATTTACATCTACAGAACTTATGCACTTAAATGAGCTATTTTTGTTCTCTTGCACGCAATCTCCCCCTTCTGTTCCTGCTGTGTTCCAGAGACAAATCAAAATAAATTTACAGTAATAAAATTAAGAGCTTAAACATGCTGTTCTTGTGTATGTTCGTTAAGTTGTTCCCCCCACCCCACCTACTGCGATTTGCCATGGAGTTTCAA
This sequence comes from Muntiacus reevesi, assembly GCF_963930625.1. Classification (NCBI taxonomy): domain Eukaryota; kingdom Metazoa; phylum Chordata; class Mammalia; order Artiodactyla; family Cervidae; genus Muntiacus; species Muntiacus reevesi. The sequence continues at coordinate 124,651,580 of NC_089271.1, read as the reverse complement.
AAACTCTTTATTTGGTTGGTAGACAAGCTATTTTATCACAAAAGTACAAAATGTCATTTTGAAAGCCTAATAACTAAAAAATTACATTTGCCCACCATAGAGAATCCAACAGTTTGTGGTTGTTAGAGAAATGTCACTGAAGGCATTGAGTTAACATATGCAAACAGCAACAACTTTCCTTTCTTCTTTAACTTTCCAGTCAAATAAAAACATTTCTGCAAGTTTTAGATGAAATCATGTTCTGAAATTTAAATCATATGCTTTCCTTGGCATGAGAAAGACTACTGACCTTCTCTAAGTACATAAAGCAGGGTGTCTCGTGTTGTTTGAAGATATTTTGAGTTTGCTTTTTAATGTGAGCCCTATGTGAACAAGGAGCCTTGCTTGAGTGTATTTTGAAAGTGGAGGGAGTGCCAGATCCCAGCTCTCCAATGGAGAGCTGGCAAGTTGCCCTACTCAATATTCATCCACTGAGCAGAAAAATATTGATGTTCACAGAAGAAAAGAATTAAATATGCATTTTAAAAGTGTAAATAAAATGTGTCACTTTATAAGCTTTTGAGGATTAGGAGGAATCAGACATTCTAACTTTTATTGACACATTGACACCAGCAAAGGTAAAGAAAAGATGATAGAATGTCATAAGGTTTACTCATTGTGTCTTGAAATTCTCATACTAATGAAAGTATTATTATTGGAAGCATATATAAGAATTATCTGATTTCACAACCTCTGCCAGCAAAATAGCGAAAGAGAACTAAGGTTAAAATATTATACAGAGAGAGGGATATAAGAGTCATTTATTTGCCTTTATTTAGCCTTGTGCTTTTATCATGGATTAATTTCATCCCCTTTGAGCTATTGATTAATTGATTTACAAACTTCGGGGCATGAAGGTAGACAATTTTGCAGAGTTATTTTGTTTGCTTGACCAGATAAATAGATATTATTGGGATAAGTTCAAATGACCACATACATATATTATTAAGACTCACTTATATTTTCTATAATATGTAAATTGGTCCAAGGTGTCACATTGAAGTTCAACTATCCAAAAACCTTTCTGATTTTGGTAATTAACAGTCTTAACAACACTTTGTCACTAAGCAAAACTGGGGAAAATGCTGACTTTCAATATATATTCATTATGCAGCATGAAAGAGTATAAATAATGTTATTTGGGAGCATTTGAAAGTGATTCTTTTAACTATTTTTAAGTTAACATGGAAGTTTAAAGATGAAAAAAACTAGAATGATTAGAGAATTTCAGAAAATAAATACCTCCTATTTTATGAGTGACTGAACTGTTTAAGTAGGTATATACCATTTTTTCTTTGTTCTTATCTTTCTATTAGATGCTCAATAAATACTTCTTGAATAAATAAATAAGTGAATTTCCTATTAGCTTCTAAAAGAAAGGAGCCATGATTTAAACATCTCTCTATCCCCACGGTTCAGGATATTATTTGACAGAAATCTTCACCAAGAGTTGATTCTATGTTTACTCTAAAATATAGAATAGAAGTATGTATACATCTCAAGCTTATCTTTAAGTCCTTCCCTACAACCTTTAACCTATTCAAGGTATCTCTGATCTTGAATTCTTAAGTATTTGAAGAATCCCAGTTCAGTTCAGTTCAGTTTCTCAGTCATGTCTGATTCTTTGCAACCCCATGGGCTGCAGCACACCAGGCTTCCCTGTCCATCACCAACTCCCGGAGCTTACTCAAACTCATGTCTATTGAGTTGGTGATGCCATCCAACCATCTCATCCTCTGTCATCCCCTTCTCCTCTCACCTTCAATATTTCCCAGCATCAGGGTCTTTTCAAATGAGTCAGTTCTTCACATCAGGTGGCCAAAGTATTAGGGTTTCAGTTTTAGTATCAGGTTTTCCAATGAATATTAAGGACAGATTTCCTTTAGGATGAACTGGTTGGATCTCCTTGCAGTCCAAGGGATTCTCAAGAGTCTTCTCCAACACCGTAGTTCAAAAGGATCAATTCTTTGGTGCTCAGCTTTTTTATGGTTCAAATTTCATATCCATACATGACTACTGGAAAAACCATAGCTTTGACTAGACAGACCTTTGTTGATAAAGTAATATCTCTGCTTTTTAATATGCTGTCTACATTGGTCAGAACTATTCTTCCAAAGAGCAAGCCTCTTTAAATTTCATGGCTGCAGTCATAATCTGCAGTGATTTTGGATCCCCCAAAAATAAAGTCTGTCACTGTTTCCATTGTCTTCCTGTCTATTTGCCATGAAGTGATGAAACTGGATGCCATGATGTTAGTTTTCTGAATGTTGAGCTTTAAGCCAACCTTTTTGCTCCACTCTTTCACTTGCATCAAGAGGCTCTTTAGTAGTTCTTCACTTTCTGCCATAAGTATGGTGTCATCTGCATATCTGAGGTTATTGATATTTCTCCCAGCAATCTTGGTTCCAGGTGTGCTTCATCCAGTCCAGAATTTCTCATGATGTACTCTGCATATAAGTTAAATAAGCAGGGTGACAATATACAGCTTGACATATTCCTTTCCTATTTGGACTGGTCTGTTGTCCGATGTCCAGTTCTAACTGTTGCTTCTTGACCTACATACAGAATTCTCAATAGGCAGGTCAGGTGACCTGGTATTCCCATCTCTTTCAGAATGTTCCACAGTTTGTTGTAATCCACAGAGTCAATGGCAAAGCCATAGTCAATAAAGCAGAAATAGATGTTTTTCTGGAACTCTCTTGCTTTTTCAGTGATCCAACGGATGTTGGTAATTTGCTCTCTGGTTCCTCTGCTTTTCTAAATCCAGCTTGAACATCTGGAAGTTCACAGTTCACATACTGTTGAAGCCTGGCTTGGAGAACTTTGAGCATTACTTTGCTAGCCTGTGATATGAGTGCAATTGTGTGGTAGTTTGAGCATTCTTTGGCATAGCCTTTCTTTGGGATTGGAATGAAAACTGACCTTTTCCAGTGCTGTGGCCACTGCTGAGTTTTCCAAATTTGCTGGCATTTTGAGTGCAGCACTTTCACAGAATCATCTTTTAAGATCTGAAGTAGCTCAACTGCAATTCCATCACTTCCTCTAGCTTTGTTCATAGTTATGCTTCCTCAGGCCCAGTTGACTTCGCATTCTAGGATGTCTGGTTCTATGTGAGTGATCACGCCATCATGATTATCTGGGTCATGAACATCTTTTTTGTATAGTTCTTCTGTGTATTCTTGCCACCTTTTCTAAATATCTCCTGCTTATGTTAGGTCCATACCATTTTTGTCCTTTATTGTGCCTATCTTTGCATGAAACGTTCCTGTGGCATCTCCAATTTTCTTGAAGAGATCTCTAGTCTTTCCCATTCTATTGTTTTCCTCTATTTCTTTGCATTGATCACGGAGGAAGGCTTTCTTATCTCTCTTTGTTATTCTTTGGAACTCTGCATTCAAATGGATATATCTTTCCTTTTTTCCTTTGCCTTTCGCTTCTCTTCTTTTCTCAGGTATTTGTAAGGCCTCCTCAGAAAACCATTTTGCCTTTTTGCATTTTTTTTTCTTGGGGATGGTCATGATCACTGCTTCCTGTACAATGTCATGAACCTCCGTCCATAGTTCTTCAGGCACTCTGTCTATCAAATCTAATTCCTTGAATCTATCTGTCACTTCCACTGTATAATCATAAGGGATTTGATTTAGGTCATACCTGAATGTTCTAGTGGTTTTCCCTACTTTCTTCAATTTAAGTCTGAATTTGTAAATAAGGAGTTCATGATCCTAGCCACAGTCAGCTCCCAGTCCTGTGTTTACTGACTGTATAAAGCTTCTGCATCTTTGGCTGCAAAGAATATAATCAGTCTCATTTCTGTTTTGACCATCTGGTGATGTCCATCCCAGTTATAGTCAGCTATATATTTAACAAAAACTTTTATATGTGAAATATGCAAATAATTCCTATACAAGGAAGCCTACAGTATCAAAGTAACTTTTTTCAGCTTTATTGAAGTATAGTTGACAGATAAAGTTGTAATATATTTAAAGTGTACTACATGATTTGATAGCTAGGACCAAGAGTGCCGGGAGAAATATCAATAACCTCAGATATGCAGATGATACCACCCTTATGGCAAAAATCGAAGAAGAACTAAAGAGCCTCTTGATGAAAGTGAAAGAGGAGAGTGAAAAAGTTTGCTTTAAAACTCAACATTCAGAAAACTAACATCATGGCATCTAGTCCCATCATTTCATGGCAAATAGATGGGGAAACAATGGAAACAGTGATGGATTTTATTTTGGGGGGCTCCAAAATCACTGCAGATGGTGACTGCAGCCATGAAATTAAAAGAGACTTGCTCCTTGGAAGAAAAGCTATGACAAAGCTAGACACCATATTAATAAACAGAGACATTGCTAAGTCGCTTCAGTCCTGTCTGACTCTGTGCTTGAGGACAAAGCTTCATCTTAGCAAAGCTATGGTTTTACCTATAGTCATGTTTGGATGTGACAGTTGGACCATAAAAAAGGCTGAGCACCAAAGAATTGATGCTTTTGAACTGTTATGTTGAAGAAGACTCTTGAGAGTCCCTTGGACTGCAAAGAGATCAAACCAGTCAATCCTAAAGGGAATCAGACCTGAATATTCATTGGAAGGACTGATGCTAAAGTTGAAGCTCCAGTACTTTGGCCACGTGATGCAAAGAACTGACTCATTGGAAAAGATCCTGATACTGGGAAAGATTGAAGGCAGCAGGAGAAGGGGATGACAGAGGATGAGATGGTTGGATGGCATTACCAACTCAATGGACATGAGTTTGAGCTGGCTTGGGGAGTTTGTGATGGACAGGGAAGCCTGACATGCTGCAGTCCATGGGGTCACAGGGTTGGACTTGACTGAGTGACTGAACTGGACATGATTTGATATATGTGAATGTTGAGAAAGGATTCCCGCCATGGATAAAATAGCTCTTTTCTTTCTTGGTTGTTTACATGGCTTAGGAAAAAGCAAAGCCTTAGAGAACAAGACAGATACTGGCTTGAATACTGGCTCTACCATGTTACAAACTGCAAACTGAGGTAAGTTATTAAACTCTTCTGAGTCTGTTTCTTCACATATGAAATGTGATTAATCATACTCAACTTATATAACTAAATAACAGATATGAAATTTCATCAGTGTATAAATAGTTGAATAGAACAGATACTTAGATACGACAGTTTCTTAAATCTATGTTTTCTGAATATTTTCTTTCTTAACATGCATAGTTTTGTGAAAAAGGTATACTTAACTAAAATACAATTATCTTATAAATGATGTTTGAGTTTTGACAAGAATGCTTAGATATTTGTCTGGATTCAATATTAAGTTTTTGGATGGCACTATATTTTAGTATTAAGACTGGCACTATATTTTAATATTGATGTTGCTGTGTTTGGAAACAAAAGATATACATTAGAATCCTGGCTCTTCCACTTCCTAACTCTGTAATTTCACCTCTCTGAGTTTTACATTCCACATCTCTAAAATGAGGATAAAATACCCACCTTACCTGTTTCTAAGGTTGTTATTAGAAAAAAAAAATGAGATAATTGGTGTGAAAATACTTTGTAAAGTGCCAAGATCCATGATCTGCTTTCCATGTGTTAGATTTGACTTGGTCTTCATTGATTTGTCAGAAGCAGTTATTTCATGGTTAAGAGAATTGACTGAGAATAATGACAGAAATTGCTTAAGAAACACATCACACATAATCTGCAATGATAAATTTTTATTTCATTCTCTATCACAGATGTGATACGTGACCTTGAAAAAATTACTTTTCCATTTCTTAGTTCTCAAAATTGGAGCAAGAATTACTCCAATTAGTGCAGATTAATATAAGTATTTCAAGGGTGATAACACATACTGAGATACTGGATTAAGAGAACCACTGTAATTGCAAATGTAACAGGGTGTTTCTTATTGTCAATAAGGAGTTTTCATTATCCAATCTGTTTCTTTGGCTAAGAAAGGCATTGAGTCAGAGTTTCCCCTGCTGTTATACTATAATACTATGTTAACATTTTACTAAATGGAACTGTCGTAGTTCCAAAATGTCAATAAAAGTAGTTCATTCCCAGGCAGTAGCTTTTCCATTGTAAGAATCCGACTTATTCATTCATGATAATAACACCCAAATATGAACCTTAAAATTCTCTAAATGTATAATCATTTACATGTAGAATTGACATTAAGCATTGTCATGATAATGTCTTTAAGCTTGAGTGATATGCTAAAAATCAAAGAATTAATTTAAAATAAGTTGACAGAGAGCCCTGATCCACACAAAAATCTGAACTGATATTTTATTGTCAATGAATTTTATGATGGCAGCTGCGTGAAGAGTGATGGTGGAGGGGGTGGTAGAAGTCATGAAAGGATGGGACAGTTAGTAATAGAGACATTTAATCAAGAAACTATTGCAATTAATAACTGAAAAGTAAATCTTTGTCTATTGTAATCAAACTGTATGTAGATAGGAGATTTGCATGGGTGACTGAAAGATTGAAATCACTAGAAGCTTTCAGCCATGAAGGAGTTGTGCACTGTAAACACTCAAATCAAGATCTTTCATCCATGACAGAATGGCTTGTTACTTTGCACAAAGGACAATAAATTGGTTTATAAGCAAAGAGAGTAATTTTTTTAAACACTCTACTACATGTATAACAACCTTGTAACATATCTGTCAAGCACGTTATTTGTAAATACAAAAGGAATTTGAAAATAAATCTTAAAGCCAGAAAATCAGGGAGAGAGACTTTGGTGGAAATCAAATGTGTCCAAGAAATAGGTAATCACAAAATCTGACAAGTTATCTTCCACAAATTACCTTCTTGGTGATGTACATCCAAAATGGAAAATATTACTGAGATGGCTGTATTTACTGAGAGGGAGAAGAAATCCAGGAGCTAGAGTTTTTTCTGCATTGTTTTTCCATCTTACTGATGAAGCCTTAGTGAAAATAAATATGTAAGTTACAGGCATTCAATTCATTTTCTGTAGATCCAAATGACTCACAGTTAATGGTACAAACCAAAACATGTTTGCTAAAGTAAGAGAATGCTCCCATAAAACAATCCTGAATGCAGGCATAACTTTAATTTTCCAATGAAAGGAAGTTAATGTTCTTTTGTCTTTAATACAATGCTGTAAAAGAATCTTGGTTGTTGTTGTTTAGTCATTGAGTCGCGTCCAACTCTTTAGTGACCCCATGGACTGTAGTCTGCCAGGCTCCTCTATCCATGGGATTACCCAGGCAAGAATACTGGAGTGGGTTGCCATTTCCTTCTCCAGGGGATCTTTCTGACCCAGGGATCAAATGTGCATCTCCTGTTTGGCAATCCCCAGGGATTGAATGTATGTCTCTTGCATCAACAGGATTATGTTTACCGCTGAGCCACCTGGGAAGCCCCAAAGCATCTTTAGTCAACTCAAAGCAACAACAACAATAATAATAGAACCCAAAATAATGGTTTTGAAATGGAATAAAAGGTCAGGGGAAAAAAAAACATTTTCACTCCTTAAAAATTGATTAACTTTTTTTGGATTATACCAAGTGTAATGAAGACTGTTTTCCAAAAGTTGTTCCATTTGTGAGGAATTCAGTTATACTTGAAATAAACTACATTTTTAATAGGTCAATGAATTTATTGTTTACTATAGAAATTTTTTTCCCAAACCCAGCCTCAAATTAAAATTTAATGAAGTCTCATTAGTGTGTGTGTGTGTGTGTGTGTGTGGTTAAGCTAGGAATGAATAATTACTGTTTACTTCCTTCCTTGAATTTTAGTATACCTCACCTATTTAACTTACTTGAATTTTCTCCTCAGTAAAAGTTAGTGATTTCTCTCCCTCTCAGTCTCTCCCTCTTTCTTTTCTTCCCTCTATCATGTTTACAGACACACACATGCACATGGACACAGGCACAGATACACAGAAACACACACCTATACACTCACACATACCATTCTTTCAAGGAAACCAGTTGCTGTGAGGACAATATTTACAATCTATGTAATACTTAGTCACTTTTGGTCAAAGAAGAGTTTCTTGTCTAAACTTAAAAATTTGAGACAGAATAGCTTCAGGAGGATATTATAAAGTGATACAAAAGAAAGTAAAAACATCATGAATAATAGGCATAGAAAATTAGCTGTCAGTAGATGTTTGAAATTGAAGGCTGGCTTCTGATATGAAAATGCACACTTAAAGCATCTTTAAAATATAATGAACTTAGTAAAACTTCAATTAATACGAATGGTTGAGGAATGCAGGCTTTAGTTTTTGTTTGCTGCTGGTTTTTGTTTTTGTTTTGATTGACCAAGTCTTAGGAAGATCTCTTGTTTCAATCTCAGATGTTGAAGAGGAGATATGACACTGATACCTCATAAATACTAAGGATCATAAGAAACTGCTATAAACAATTACACACAAATTGGGTAACCTAGAAAATAAAATGGATAAATTCCCAGAGACATACATCCTACCAAAACTGAATCATAGAGAGACAGAAAATCTGAGAAGATGAGTAAGGACATTGAATGAGCATAAAAGGACATTGAATAAAACTTCCAACAAAGAAAAGCTCAGGACCATTTTGTTTCCCTGGTGGATTCTATCCCACCTTTAGTGAATACCTTTCTAAATCGTATAGCCTCTTTGCCTTCCTTACTGAGTTATTGTGAGCATAAAATAAATCAGGTCATAAATGTAAACCATGGATTACCTGAAAATTTGTTTTACATAGTAGTTCTCATAGTAGAACAGTGTGGAGAGAGAAAATACACTCTAGCTTTTATCTGAAAGTATGTTTTTAAAACAGATTCTTAATATCTGATTTCCTTTATGTTTCTTTTTCCAAAAGGATAGAAAGGAGTTGTCAAATTCTGCTCCCTAAAGAATGTAATCTAAACTTGTAAGCTTTGAACATTTATTACTACTATAGTTTTTAAATAGCAGAAAATAAATGTTTCTCATAATAGTATATAGAAACTTATACCATAATACAGTAACACTGATGATACCATTGTGTTAAGAAAACCCAGCATTCTATGATTAATGAAATGTGGCTGCCTCCTCATTGGGTATTTTAGGTAACAGTTTTATTTGTAGGTCATGTACTGTAAACCTCTATTTTTAAAATCATATCCTCTGCATTTTATAAATTACTTATTTCTCCAAACATAGAAAATTATTTTTAAAAATCTTTGTAATTGCAAAAAGAAATTCATATTTTCCCCAAGATGGTAATAGTTCTGTTTAGTTAATTTCTTTGTGCATAAAGATAGATCACATAAATGTGTATAAAATGTTATCTTGATTTATGAACCACACTATAGATCAAAACGTTTCAATTCATTAGCACTGAATATAATGACTTTGGAAGCATTGAGGTATCTCATGACATAAATAGCTATCTAATGTCCAAAAGACTTGCAGCAAAAGTCTAATATCCACTGGGTAGGAAATTTATATTAGACTAAAACATTTTAAGAATAAAAATGTCCTTAAAATGATTTTGCCAAAGGAGCAAAGGCCATCATCCTTCTGACATGCAGGACAGTACTAATCTTTTTATTCCATGAAGTATGGACTTTATACTCTTTGCTTTCAGGTTTAATCTGTTGTATTTTTTATATAGTAGGAGTACTGGAACATAAGATTGTGATCGAATGCAAGGTTATATAGCTATTCTTATATTCTCATACAAGAAAGGGATTCATGGACAATTTTGCTTAGAGTAAGAATGTTTTTCACATTTGAAATTAATAGATTTCCAATTCTTACTTGACTGTCCATTAACAGGTATTTTGTATTGCTAAATTTATAAAAATTTAATATTTTCCATTAATGATAATAATTTAAAATCATATAATTTGGATTCTATGTACATCGCAGTTCTAAAACATAAATTAGAAAGGTTTTGGTAAAATTGGTGATGTGACAGTTATTACAACAAAATTTTTAAAATTATTTGGATAATCAAATCAATTTCAAGAGTGCCCATAGCACAATCTCTGCATGTATGCTAATGCTTGATTGCCTAATGACAGATAATAATAGCACATTTGTGGAGTGCTTATTATGAGCTAGACACTGATCTAAGCATTTTGCATTATTATCTCATATTTTATAGGTGATAAATCTGAAACAAAAAGAGATTATATCACTTGCCTAAAGTCACTTAATGTGTACATTGTGAAAGCAAATATTTTAACTCTAGAGCTGACACTTTTAAGCTCTACACTTTACTGCCTCTAATGGTAATCTGCTGGAATTGAGGGAAACAATACTAAAATACTTCAGTTTTTAAGTTTCTGCTGATATGGGGGTATTGGATTTTTCTGAGGCTCTGAAAATAACAAAACAGCTCACCCTTGAATGAGTCATATGACTCCTCGGAGCTTCCTCAGTTTCTTCATCCAGAAAACGAGAGTCTGAATGAAGTAGAAACTTCGTTTTCTTCAGTTTTGTAATTTCATGTTTATATTTATATGATTTTCTCAGAGTTCAAAGAGGTAGAAATCAATGCACTGACTCCTTAACAATGCAGAGAATGAGAAAAAAAAGACCATTGATTCTTAAATTTATTTTCACTGATGGCATGCAAACGGGAGTCAAGCAAGCTTATGAACACAATCTTTGGATGTTATTCTTTCTGCTTAGAAAGCATTCTTTCTCAGTTCTTATTGGGCTTACTCATACTTATGCTTCCAGACTTCTATCAACATTTACCTTATTCAGGAAGCCTCTTTTCTTCAGGAAGCATTCTTTTTTCACTGCCATATCATGCACTGAGAGGTGACCTTCATTTTAATCAGATCTGTGACTTTACACCTCCTCTCCCTGCTGCCCCATGAAACTCTCCATTTTTTCTTGTTGTTGTTGTTAGCCTGACGGCCTTCTACTCATATTTTGCTAGATTAAGAATTATCCCTTTAAGTATTTCTTCACTGGCCTAACCTCCTCTTCAAGCGGATTTGAATGCCCCTCTTCAGGATTTCACTGTCATCCTACACATATCTCAGAAGGCTAGAAAGTTTATAGTGAATGATGTATATACTTGGCTTCCTCCATCATTATATGACCTGAGAAAACAAAGGTCATGTTTTATTAATTTGTATAAACCAAGAGACATTGCCTGGAATGGAATGTGATCAGTATTTATGTGACAAACTGAACTGAAGCAGTGACTCAGTGCAGAGGTAGCCTTGGGGAGGCTACCCTAAAGGGAGGGCAGTCTCCTCTTACTTACTTGTACCTATAAAATCTATGAGGATCATATAGGGTTATCGTTACCACCTTTCTAAATTCCATATATATGCGTTAGTATACTGTATTGGTCTTTATCTTTCTGGCTTACTTCACTCTGTATAATGGGCTCCAGTTTCATCCATCTCATTAGAACTGATTCAAATGAATTCTTTTTAACGGCTGAGTAATATTCCATGGTGTATATGTACCATAGCTTCCTTATCCATTTGTCTGCTGATGGGCATCTAGGTTGCTTCCATGTCCTGGCTATCGAGAGAACAACATCGAAACATGTATATTATCTAGGGTAAAACAGATCATCAGCCCAGGCTGGATGCATGAGACAAGTGCTCGGGCCTGGTGCACTGAGACGACCCAGAGGAGTCAGGTGGAGAGGGAGGTGGGAGGGGGGATCGGGATGGGGAATACATGTAAATCCATGGCTGATTCATGTCAATGTATGACAAAACTCACTACAATATAGTAAAGTAATTAGCCTCCAACTAATGAAAATAAATGAAGAAAAAAAAAAAAAAAACTATGAGAATCAGTGAGTCAAACTCTTAGTTTGAGGTCTTAAGACTAGGTAATATACAAACATGCAGTACATAAGCCAGCTACCATTTACCTAATAAACATATGAGCACTGATATTTCCAATAAAAGTAAATTATATTTCACAGAGATGTATTTTAATTTTTTAGGATACAGACACTAAAAGGGGTATCATGAAATTACAGGGTGATTCTCATACATAAGTCAACTATTAGAGTAAAAGAAAATAAAATCTTATTGAAAAGGGATTAGCATATTATGCTGGCTGTTAAACTTTTCCCATTGTTGTTCTCAGCAGCTACGATCTGGGGCTTAAAAGGAAGTTAAAGACAGTAACGAAGCTGCTGATGAATTAATGAGGACCATGGGCATAGCTCATTAATAAACTCTTAAGTGGAGACCACTATAAGAAAGAGAATCCAAATGAAGTATTTTATCAAAATCCTTAGTGCCAAATAGCAAACTTTGTTTACACAGGGCAGTAGACCAATTTCTTGGCTGCTGTGAAACATAACTCTTTTCTCCCTTGCTCCCTTGCTCTCTACCTTCCAACATTCAACAAATATAGGCACCCTGATAAACCCTAAAAGAAGGGTTGAGATTCAGAGATTAATACACAGTTCCTGAATCTTATCAAACATAATGAAAGTTCCAGAGACACTTGAAAGTATTGTTCATTCTAAGGCTAACAGATTCAACAAAACTAGCAACTTTACCACTACTATAGCCATAGCTTTACCTGTTTGTCAGGGGAGTTTGTAATTTCCTGGATTCTGTCTCGTCGCAACAAAAATTTGAAGAGATGGACGGACCAGCATTTCAGCCCTCAAACAGACAAGTATTACAGCTTCACATTACTGCTCAGTTTTATTTAGAAAGTAAAGGAACATACATCCTGGAGTTGTGAGGGCATTCCAACCCAAAAGATGCAAAGAGAAGAGAGGCCTCCTGGCCCAATTTTGGTTCCTCTTTTTATATGTTTTTTCTCCTTCTCCTGGGCCTGCCCTATGTAAAGTGGGCTAGTCAGGAGTGCTGTTTATTTTACCTGAGGTCCTCACTCCAGTCCTTGGACCTTCCTTTGTTCTATTTTCTTGGACTTTTCCCTTTCTTGTCTTTTAGCCACCATCATTCTGGACTCCTTTTTCCTATTCTAACTACCTAACATGTTTATACTTTGAAAATCCAGAGTTAATAATTGTGATCTTCAGTAAGTCAGCTCCAATTGTTGTGAATATAATTGTTTCATGTCAATTCATTTGGGAGTTATCTGTCTTTGGTGGCAAATAATTGTTTATTCAAGTTTTTAATGTAAGGTAAAACATCCCATTATTAGAGACTACTAGGGGGAAAGTGTGGATACTTTTCAACTATCTTTTAATATCTACATATTTCATTAGATTTAAATTTGCGAATTGATACTGCCTCTCCTGGTGGCTCAGATGTAAAGAATCTGCCTGCAAATGTGGGTTCAATCCCTGGATTGGGAAGATCCTCTAGAGAAGGAAATGGCAACTCACTCCAGTATTCTTGCCTGGAGAATCCCATGGACAGAGGAGCCTGGTGGCTACAGTCCATGGTGTCGCAAAGAATTGGAAACTGAGTGACTGACACTTTCACTTTCATTGAATATTTCAATGACATCTCTGATTATATCTTTCCTCTGATATAGGCAATGTTACTGAGTACAACATAACACTCCAAAGAACCATCAGACTGTTTCAAAAATGATGGATTAACAACATAAGAATTAAAAGACATCATGATGTATTGGACAGAAAGCTGTTAAATATGACTCAAGATATGAGCAAATACAGACATGATCTGTATTTGAGAATAATACTAGAATTGTGAATTAAAAAAAAAAATAACATTTAAGGTTGTCAGTTATACTCATTATTTTAGCACCAGAGCATCATAGAATGTCTATTAAAGAAGAATATTCATTTTGCAATCCATATTACCATATGTGGTATATCAGTGACATTAATAATTATTACCTTAGGCTACTGCAACAGCAAAGAGAAAAAAATAACACTGTGTGGTTCAGTTCATAATAGAAGACATAGAGTCCTTGGAATTCAGATGCCACACTTGAACACATTTAGTGTACAGCAAATAATTTCTGAATGTCACTGATCCTAGATCATTTTTAAAAAGCTACTTCCTTTTACTTTGAAAGATGTGTTATGCTGCATTTCATTACTTTTCTCCTTACCACGTTCTTCTTTTGTTTTAAAATAAGTGATGATGCTTTCAGTGAAGATTAAGCACTTGCAGACAGTAACGCAATGGCCCAAACAGGGTTTTAATTGGAACCTCAAATCCTGTGGAAAAATAAGAAATTAAATCATTAATAAAATGTATTTCCCAGAAGACACTATGTTGATATGTGTTATGTTAGGAAACCTTCATTATTTTTTCCTATAAGAATCTATAGACATACTTGTGAAAGCTAAAATTCACTATCCATGCCACATTAAGATTATGTAATGAAATCCCAGACCTTTCAAAGTTCCAAATATCAAGAAATAAATAAGAAATCCGTAACAATTTTCCTTTTACAAACATTAGCATTTTTTATGTCAACCTTAATCCTCATTTCTCCTTACAGTATTACAGTGCATTCATTTCTTAAAGCAATCCTGGAAGTACTATAGAAGTATTTCAATATGACCCAGGCAAAACCGTGGCACAGTGTTAAACAATTCAATCTGCCACATAGATGAAAGTTTAGAATGCAATGTCTTTTCTCTAGAGACTTTCAAAGACTCTAATTACAAATGTCCCCATTAAAGAAAACCTTAAAAACAATCTTCCAGTGAGTCATAGTTTATACCAGGTACGTGACTGAGGCACATTATATAAATAAAAATGCAGATGATAAATTGCAGGAACAAGATTTAGGCTTCTATCTAAAAGACACTTCATTATGCATTTGGTCAACTAACTATTGAGAAACTGTAGAACAACTTTTCTTTAAGAGTAGTGCAAAAAAAGTTCATATTAAAGAGTTTAAATCTAGTTGGGGGAACCAAGTGCAAATATTACAAGTACAGATTAACCCATATATATTAGGGGTAATGATTCTATGGTAATGATTTACCATTTAAATGGCATATTATCACATGATATAATTGTCTTCAGTGATCTGTTTTAGTGGGTCGGAGTTTATTTTTGTAAAGAACACATTTCTCTCTTTTATAAGTATTAAGATGAGTGTGTATATGTAAGATACATGCTACATTCCTATACTATGTTCTATAAAGAGATGCACATGTCACTTTTATGCACCACCTTTTACTATTTGGTAGTAAATATAAACAATGAAAAATTACACATAGTATAAACACCTAAAATCATCTTTATTTCCCCTGTTGCTTTGATTTCAGATGGTTTATTTGCTTGGTAAACCTTAGTGCAGATAAATCCAAAGCCTATGCTATTGGCATTTCAAAGGTCACACATTTTTCAAGTGTATTCTATCAGTTATAACTTGCTACTCTACTGCCTTTATTCTATCGTATTCCGATGAATACGTAGCCCAAAGAATATGTAGCCCAAAGATTATCCACAGGATTGAAATTCTCCTCTGCTTCTATCTTCTGTCTCTAATATACTATTTTAATAACCCAACAATACTTTGCATTTTGATAAACACATCAGATCCATTCTTGCAACAAATATTTATTGACCACTCAATATACTCTACTAAGTGTCATACAAAATACAATGAAGTAAAATAAAAAGGTGAAAGAGACCTAATCACTGCTTCAGGGTGCTTTATAGTCTAGTAAGGGAGATGACAACTCATTACTAAAAAATGATGATGAATATCATAAAAAACACAGTGAGCAAAAAAGCTACACTAGTTCAGAGGAAGAAAGTTTGCTTCCAACTGTGAGGATCAACGAAGATTCTATAGAGTGTGTGGCATTTCTGCAGATCTTTAAAAGATTTTAGCAATTAAAGGTCAAACAAAGCATTTGGTAGAGGGAAAACTGTATGTGAAAAGGAATCTAAGGGGAAAGTGAGGGGCAGATTTGGAAATTAACAGCTTTATTTAGCTGAATTACAAGGAACTTGTATTGAGGTGGTAGAGGTAAGGCCTGAAAGATAGATGATTGTCAGATGATGCAGAGACTTAAGCGTAAGCCTAAGGAAATGGAATTTGTTTCCCTAAGCGGTAAGACTTGCTAAAGTTTTTCCTGAGCAAGGGAATGAGGTGATGCGATTTTGTTTTACAAAGATTAATCTGGCAGAAGCATGAATAATGAATTCAAAATTTGAAAATAGATGATAGGTGTGGAGGCAGTTAGGAGGCTATTGTGATGGTCCGTATGAGAGATATTGTAAGACCCGAATTAGGGTAGAAGCAAGAACAATTAAAAAGATGAAACAGATGTGAAAAATGCTTTTCTAGATACATCACGAATAACTATATGCCTCTGAAATGCTGATCCTGGGGAACCAGGAGGGTAGTATTGCCATTAACAGTGATGGGAAATATAAGAAAATTAACTAGTAGATGTTAAAAAAGAGGATAGGAAGTAAATTTGATTTATTTTAAATTTGTACTGCAGGCATATGGAAAGGTGTAACTGGTGTCCAGAGAATTCGAGGCTGCATTAACAGATGTGGGAAGCATCTGCATTCATTCAGTTAACATTTAATGAGCATCTATGATATACCAGAAGTTAAAGGTATAAAGGTAAATACTACACAGTCCCTTGCTCCAGGGAGCTAATTGTCTAATAAGGGGGAAAGTCTCAGTAATAGAAAATTATGATTAAATATGGTAAGTTCAGTCATTGAGGTTTGAAATAATATAATCATACATATGGGACACCTGATACATCTTAAAAGGGTCAGAGAATAACTCTGAGAAGAAGCGACACCTGGCTTGAGTTTTAAAAGATAAGGAAATATTCACCAAATGAAGGGGCAGTATTTGAATTAAAATGAATAAGAGAAAAGACATGAAGACATAAAGAGTGTACTGCTTGTGAAAGTATTAACAATTTTTGTTATAGTAACAGGGAAAATGTAAGTCATAAGAGTGCAGATGTAGTTTAGGGCTAGATTGTCCACATTCTTGGACAAAATAAGGTACTTGGGCTTGTTTAGTAGTCAGTGGAGAGCTAGTGAAGGTTTTTGGGTACAAGGGTGATTTGATTGTATTTATTCTTTAAGAAAATTAATTTAGTAGATGAGTACAGGATTAATCGTAATTGGAGAAAGCCTGTAGATGAAGAGGACAGTTGTTAGGCAACTACAAACTTCCAAATGAAACTGATGAGGGTCATACACAAAAGTACTGGTACAAGTAATGGAAATAGGGACAAATTCAAGATACATTAAGAGGCAGAATTGACTAGAGTTGATTGCTTTGATGTGGTAGGAAACCACAACCATATGGTTTATAAGAAGTGAAGAAAAAGTGATAATTGCTCAGTCATGTCCAACTCTTTGCGACCCCATGGACTATACAGTCCATGGAATGGTGGAGTGAGTAGCTGTTCCCTTCTGAAGGGGATCTTCCCAACCCAGAGATCGAACTCAGGACTCCCTCATTGCAGGTGGATTATTTACCAGCTGAGCCACAAAGGAAGCCCAAGAATACTGGAGTGGGTAGCCTATCCCTTTTCCAGTGGATCTTCCCAACCCAGAAATCAAACCAGGGTCTCCTGCATTACAGGTGGATTCTTTACCAATTGAGCTATCAGGGAAGCCCCATTCTTAAACTATATTGAAATTACTTGTCTCTGTATGTCTTAAGTGTTGGTTGTTCAACACACTAGATAACCAATTGACATGAATCAACCTCTTACTAAACAAATACTCTATTGCTCCTCATCATACTTCTTGTTCACATGTGCATAGGTGTGATAGAATTATAACTTATTAGAATTCATGAAGAAATATTTATAAGTATAAAGGCTCTTTTCTTATTTTTCCTTTTTGTTTACTGTCACAAAACTAGGAGTGTTGGCTTTAAGCAGACACATTTTTAATTATGCTATAGCTCCATAGACAGTGGAATTCAATTCCAATTCTGCTTGTTTTAACTGAGATTAATAATTATTTGACCTATGAATTAAAAAGCTGGCTAGGACACATAATCTGTATTTTTCTTACATTTATGTGTGCTTCTTTTGAAAGACCATTTAGAAATTTAAAAAAAGTGATAAAATGTGTGTGTGTTAGTTGCTCATGTCCAACTCTTTGTGACCCCATGGGCTGTAGCCTGCCAGGCTCAGCTGTCCGTGGAATTCTCCAGACAAGAATACTGCAGTTGGTTGCCATTTCCTTCTCCTGCATTGCAAGCAGATGCTTTACTATCTGAGCTACTAGGGAAGCCAAAAGTGGTAAAATAGTATATACAATCTCTCCCTCAATAGATAAATAGATAGGGGTAGAGACAGATAAATAGATCTATAAATTAAAATATTATACTCTGGTGAATTTCATCATAGCTGAAGCACACTTTCAGTTTTGGTACAGCAGGTCTGGCAGCCTCTTCATTGGTGCTTGTAATCTACTGTTGACTGAGGAACTCAAATAGTGATATAATGATTAAAAGTGAAGTCTGGGAATGAGGGACTTAATATAGACTTTAATACAATTTAGGAGCCAACTGATCTAGGTACTAGAGTCATGAGCATTTGAGAAACCTATAAAATGATTATGAAGACAAAACAGATATACATGCATAAACACACATATGTTTTCCAGCTTCCTAATCAAAGACCTATAAAAGTAGAGATGCTTTAAAAATTGACTCTTGGGAGACATAAATTTTCTCCAGAACTTGCTCTTGGCCTCTGTAGATCTCAGCGTTTCAAAACATAAATGAGAGTTAGTCTAGATGAACTCTAAGGTTGCTTCCAGCTCTAACATTTTGGGAAACTGTGACTCTGAAGATTCATAGAAATGTCCATTCTCTGAGCCAGAAGCACATTTTGAATTATAAATATGATGTTTTGATTTGAATTTTGCTAATTTTAAGCTAAATAACTAAAACTTAAGAGTAAATATGATCTTTCAATGCCTATCAAAGAAATTTGTCTATCACATTCAAAGTGAAAGTGAAACTATTAGTTACTCAGTTATATCCCACTCTTTGCAACCCCATGGACTGTAGTCCACCAGACTTCTCTGTCCATGGTATTCTCCAGGCAAGAATACTGGAGTGGGTAGCCATGCCCTCCTCCAGGGGCTCTTCCCAACCCAGAGGTAGCAGGCAGATTCTTTACTGTCTGAGCACCCAGGGAAGTCCAACTTGTCTATCACCTTGGTTCTTTCCAAAGGCCAAAGGTAGTAACTAAACTGTTTGAGTCTAGTTATTTAGGTCTTTTAGTAGAGCAAATCCAGTTTGATCATCAGTAAAAAAACTAACTTGATAGTCAACAAAATGAAGATGTTTGGTTGAATGTCTTAACCATATTATTCAAGTGATTAAGAGACAAGACAATCTTAATTTTCAAAATTAATATACCACATATTAAAAAAATAACTGAGGGGAAAATGAGTACAAAGTTGATAATCTTTGCATTTTTCATCATTCCATGGACTGAAAAAAGTATCTAAAATAACTCTAAAGCTATTTGCACAATAAGTTATTAAACTATATTCAGTTTCCTCTCTCTGGACAGAACCAAAAGTAAGTCTCAAATAATTACTCTCAAAAAGCTGGAAAATCTCAAAAAGCTGGAAAATAATCAGAAATAGCAGTTAGTATTTATTGAGTACTTACTATGTATTGGTCACTGTTTTTAAAGTGCTTCCCATTCATCCCTTCCCTTAATTATCTCAAAGACCTAGTGAAGTAGATGCTATCATTTTCCTGATTCTAGAAGGAAAGCAATGGAGACACAGCAAGGTTAATAAATTACTCAAGATCAAATAGCTGGCAAGTGGTGAATTCAGCACTTGAGCTTTTTAATTTTATTAGGTCAGATTGAGATCATAGACTCAGTTACTAATCTAATCACAGATCTCAATTGATCTCAATAGATCAATTACTATTGTGTTTCAATAATGAAGACCCTGTTTGAGCAAACTAAAAGTATAAATAAAACAGAAAGAAAATTATTTACTCTACTTGAAATAAAAGTCAGTTGTCTTAAGTGGATCATTAATTTGCAAGCAAACAATTATAGCTGAATCTTGTCTACTTCTTGAACTAAGATTTTATAGGGCTTATAGGTAAATCTTTTTAATAAAAACAGTTTTGTATATGTACCTAAAGCTATATGCATATAGCTATATCTATCTATATATGTATATATTTCATTTCAAATTGCTATAATTCAGTCTTTCTTACCAATGCGAATAAACTTTAGCTTGAATTATTCAGTCTAAGTAGGATTCTAGTATGCACCATCCTTCACTTAAAGGGGTCCTCTTTATTGAGAATAAGTTTTCTCTTCAACTTTATTGAGGCATAATAAGGCATTCATTTCAAGTATACAGTTTGTGTTTGACAAATGAAATTACTGGTAATGTTGTAGCACCAAAAGTAGATATAACTAGGAAGTCATTCTTAGAATAAATAAAACTGTATTTCTACTATTCAAGTGCCAATAAAAGCTGACTGTCAATCACACAATAATCATGAAAAACTTAGTTTCTTGAGGTTCTGCAAGATCATATTGTTCAAATTTTGTTGTGCTGTTCCCTAGGGAGTGAATGTGTGCAGTAGATTCCAGAAGAGGAGAGAGGACCCTAATTTATCCCAGGGTCCCAATGTCTGGCACATAGTAGGATTTTAAGTCCAAATATTTCTTCAATGAATGAAACATTGATAATGAAAATAAATGTGGGAAAGCAGTGTGGAAGCAAATGTAGGCACATTACCACAAAGAGTATTCAAGGTATTTGAGAATAGAATCTAGAAATTAATGATGAAGACTTTCCCTAAAAGTTACCTGCAGAGGGATCTAAATTGGAACAGAAGAAGAAATATTATCTCTATTTGCAGATAACATGATCTTCTATGTAGAAAACTCTATAAAGATTCTGCAAAAACCTACCAGAACTAATAAATGAATTCTGCCAAGTAGCAGAATATAAAAATCTATACTAAAAGTCACGTTCCATTTCTATACACTAATAATGAATAATCAAAAATGAAATTAAGAAATAATTCTATTTATAATAACATCAAAAAAAGAATAAAAAATAAGGATAAACTTAACCAAGGAGGTAAAGTCTTATAAACTAAAAACTACAAACCTGCAAAATGTTGCTGAAAGAAATTTCAAAGATACAAATAAAAGGAAAAAGAATCTGTGTACATGGATTGGAAGACAATATTGTTAAGATATCAATGCTACCCAAAGTGATTTACAGATTTAATGCAATCCCTCTCAAAATCCCAATGATTGTTTTTGCAGAAATAGAAAATTTCATTCTAAATCTCAAGGGACCCCAAATAGCCAAACCAATCTTGAAAAGGAAGGACAGAGTTGGAGGTCTCTTACATCCTGATTTCAGAACTTGCTACAGAGTTACCATTATTAAAACAGTGGTACTATATTAAAGACAGATATTTGGACCAGTGGAATAGAATACACAGCCCAGGAATATGGTCAAAGGATTTTCAACAAGAGTGTTAAGACCATTCACTGGGGAAAGATAGTCTCTTCAACAAATTGTATTGGGAAAATTGATATCCATGTATAAAAGAATGAAATAGGACACATACTGTATACAAAAATTAACTGAAAATGGACCAAAGGCATACATGTAAGAGCTGAAACTATAAAACTCTTAGAAGAAAGCAGCAGAAAAGCTTCATGCCATTAGATTTGTCAATAATTTCACAGAAATGACACCAAAATACAGTCACTAAAAGAAAAAAATAGTTGAAATTCATCAAAAGCTTCCATGCATCAAAATACACTATCAACAGAGTTGAAAAGTAACCCATGAAATGAGCAAAGATATTTGCAAATTTTGTATCCGAAATGAAATTAATATCCCATTTCAAAATAAGATTGATATTTAGTACCTATAACTCAGTACTTAAAAAAAAAACAACTCTATTAGAAGTAAACAAATGACTTGAATAAACATTCTCCAAAGAAGATATATACATGGTCAAAAACATGAAAATATGCTGAGTAATCATTAGAGAAATGCAAATGAAAACCACAGTGTGATACCAATTCACACCCATTAGCATGGCTATTATTACAAAAGAAAAAACAAAAAAAAAAAAAATTAAAGAAAAGCCAAAAATAACAAATGTGTGTGAGAATGTGGAAAAGTTGGAACTCTTGCACACTGCTGGTGAGAATGTAAAATAGTGCAGCCACTGTGGAAAGCATTATGGCATTTCCTCAAAAGATTAAATATAGAATTATAATCCTGCAATTCCAATATTGCATCTACACCCAAAAGAAGTGAATGCAGAGGCTTGAACAGATATTTGTAAACCCATATTATAGCAATAATAACCTGAGGAAAGCATTGGCAGATTTTGTGGACTAACTAGATATTTGAAATACTAAAGAGAAGCCACTTACATTCATTATTGAAGGAAATGCTCAATCAGACGTTAGTGAAAATATATACTTATTATTTCCATTTCTGTTATCCATGGGCTTTTAAAATTCAGGTTAAGAACCATCCAGATGAAGATAAGGAGCAATGATGACTAGATATAAGAAATAAGGGAGATTAAATAATTCAAAATAATTTCAAGCTTTGTTCCTGATTAATTGGCAGCTTTAGTCAGTTCTCTGTAGACAAAGATAGGTTCTTCAAAAGGACTGCTAACCTTAATGCTATGGTCTGAATGTTTGTGTCCCTTAAAATCCATTTGTTAATATCCTAATCCCCCACGTGATGGTATTAGGAGGTGGGCCTTTGGGAGCTGATTAGTCATGAGGGTAGGCGCCTCATGAGTGGAATTAGCTCCCTTAAAAATAAAACCTTAGGGCAGTGGTCCCCAACCTTGTTGGCACCAGAGACCAGGTTCATGGAAGACAATTTTTCTGTGGAGGGCCAGGAGTGGGGAGTGGCTTCCAGATGATTCAAACGCCTTACATTTCTTAGGGCACCTCTGGTCTGACAGGAGGCAGAGCTCAGGCAGTATGCAAGTGATGGGGAGTGGCTGTAAATACAGATAAAGCTTTGCTGCTAGTCTGCCACTCACCTCCCGCTGTGCTGCCTGGTTCCTAAGGCCGTGGACTGGTACTGATCCGTGGCCTGGGGGTTGGAGGCTCCTATAGCCATCCCTTGCCTCTTCCACCATGTGAGGACACAGAGGTAAGTTGGCAGCCTGGAACCTAGAAGAGGACCTTCACCAGAACCTGACCATGCTGGCACCCTGATCTTAGATCTGCAGACTCCAGAACTTTGAGAAACACATTTCTGTTCTTTATGAGCTAACATGTGTGAGCTATGTTGTTATAGAAGCCTGAAAAGTCTTTAAAGACTAAGACACTTGGGGATTAAGAGATGATACAAAAGAACTTCCCATGGGACAGAAATGTGAGACTGGCTGCTGGAAAGACATAGATGAGAGGCAAATTTTGGAAAGTAATTTCCATATATGTATATATGGAAATTATATATATATATAAAACCTGTAAATGATCCACATTCATTTGAAGAAGGGAGAGTAGAGTTGTGCAGCATATAATAGTCTGATATGCAAAAGAGGAAACAGATTTTTCCAAATGGAAAGATTGGCTGGGGAAGTTATTTCTTCTTCATGAGGAGATTGAAGATGATCTATAAGTTTCCTGCCATCTTTTATTTTATAACATTATCAGCTTTAGAGAAAATTGAGGGTAGAACATGTCAATGCCCATGTTACGGAGAAATATCAGGCAACAAAGCAAGCATGTAAGATGTGGTCACAGAAGTGAGAACAATAAAAGACAATTTCACAAGGAAAAATGTAAAAAAAAAGAATAAAAAAATGAACATCGTGTATTTTGGTGGAAGGGGCCTAGCTTGACAGTAGTCTGTGCAAACAACTGTATGGGTTAAGCTTCTGTGTAGTAGAGTACTCAGTCATGGACATCATGCTGTAGAAGGGACATTTGACAAGGGTGGTGTGAATGGTGAAAGGCACCTTGTGGTACCACTTATTATGTGTTGAGCTGTGTCTCCCTTCAAAAAAGCCATACAGGCATACCTTGGAGATATTATTTGCAGACCACTGCAATAAAGTGAATTTTACAATAAGGTGAGTTACATGAATTTTTTGGTTTCCCAGTGCATGTAAAAGTTATGTTTACACTATACTGTAGTCTATGGTGTCTTAAAAAATAATGTACATATCTTAATTAAAAAATTACAGCTGAAAATGCTAGCCATCATCTGAGCTTTAAGCGTTATAGCAGGAACACCAAACATCACTGATCACAGAACACCATGACAATTATAATAAATGAAAAAGCTTGAAATATTGCAAAATTACCAAAATATGACACACAGACACAAAGCAAATGCTGTTAGTAAACTAGTGTTGATAGGCTTGCTTGACACAGGGTTGCCGGAAACACAATAAAAAATATAGTATCTGCAAAGCTCAATAAAATGAAGTTTGCCTTACTGAAGTCCTAAGCCACCCATACACAGAATGTAACCTTATTTGGAGGTAGGGTCTCTGCATAGGTAATCAAGTTAAAGCAAGTTCGTTAGGGTGGACCCAGTGTGACTGATGTCCTTATAAAAAGGAAAAAATCAGACACACATAGAGGAAAAGCCATGTGAAAAAGTTATCTTTGAAGGAGATGAAGGCAGAGACTGAGAGATGGAGATGGAGGCAGAGATTGAGATTAAGCTTCTGAAGCTTTGAGGCTTCTGGGGTTTACAGAAGTTATAAGAAGAAAGGGAGGATCCTTCATCTACAGGTTTCAGAACGAGCCAGCAACTTAATTTCAGATGTCTAGCTTCCAAGACTGCGAGGCAGTACATTTTTAAGTCACCCAGTTTGTGGTACTTTGTTATGGCAGCCCTAGGAAACTAATAAACTAATGAAGAGCCTTTGGGGATCAAAGGGAAGAGCAGCTTTGTGGATGGAAGGATTGTGATGGCTGCCCTTCAGTGTTTTCAGTCAATGATTCTTAGTAGCAGTTCTGGCCCAGAAACAGAAAAATACAACATCAGAAATAAAAGGGAAAAAAGTAAAATCTTTAGTTTCCTGCACTGGGAATTATTTTTGGCTCAAGGATGCAAGAAGAGTAGAATTTAAGAACTGATTGCCAGTTAGTGCAGGGAATTATCGATTGGTTTGGTTTGGTTTTCAGTCTTTACCTTTTTTTCTGTATACTGTTTCCTTGATTATATATCCTGTGTTTATGCCACTGGTAGATTAATCCTGGTATGTATGTATGTGTGTATATATATGTGTGTATATATATATACACATATATATATATATCTTAAGAATATTATTTTCCCAAAATTAGATATGTATATTTATTATCTACTTCTAGAATAAAAATAAAAATTATACTTATGCAGTTCTGGTTTTAGGGGACAAGGGTGCAAACAAAGGATGCTCTGTACATAGCTGTGACCCTGTGGCAGTATTAAACATATTCACATATTCAGTAGTTCCACACATTTGAGTAGTTACAATTTGAGTCTGTTTAACTCTGGCTGGCGCATTTTTAAAAATTTCCTAGGTCAAAAAGGAATCCAGGGAAAAACAGGCAGGCAGCCAGTCAGTAAGCTAGTGACATCCATGAAATATTTGTTCACCTTGGCAGTCATTCTGGTACTGTGCTTATCTTCTGAGAGTCAGTGTCTGACAGGTATTCTTTTGATGTAACCAACAAATGAAATGCTATTGGTAGCCACTAAGCCATTAGTTCTTGACTAATTAATACACCCAACCAACCATTGATTCCTCTGAGAATATATAAGGCCTATGGACCTGGAGGTAGAGTGAATAGAGATAAAGTAATGAGTGTGGTTTTCTTAAAGAACACTCTAAAATTCAAACATACAAGTGACACACAATGTTAGCCCATTCAAAACCGTTACCTTGGAAGGCTAACCTGGATACTCCAGATTTTTTAAAATGCATATGTTTTTGGAGATTTTCAAGGTATGTCAATAGGAACAAGTCCTGTGAAGAGCCATTCCAGTATATGACTTAGTCTGAAAGGCCTGAGGGTCACAATTACCAGTTATTTTGCTTTTCGAGGCCCACTATCTGGGAACAGACTGAGAGATTTACAGAAAGAGAGTCTAGATGCCGGGACTGTCTCTAGTCACCCATTGGGGCAGAGTGCTTGGCCTACACTGTCACCATGTCCCAACAGAGCATGCTGTTTAACTTCTTCCTCAAGTCTCCAATGCTGGATAATGCCAAGAAAGGCCCAGTCAGGACTCAACTGAACGCGGAGGCAACTTCCCTCATTCCCTGGAAGGGATGCAGCCTGAAGGAGGCCTGGCCTGGACCCCAGCCTTGACAGACTCAGGAAATGGGGAGGGATGCTCACCTCTGAGGCTGGAGGATGTGCAGCCTATCAGTGGGCTCTGAGGGTATAAGGCTGAACACTTGGCTTGAAAGAGTGTAGGGGATGAGTTAGTAGCACTGGAGTAGGGGTGTATATTATCAGCAGAGTAGGAGGAAATAGACTGCAAAAGGAAGGGTTGGAGGGGAGGAAGGGCAGAGTTTGGAGGAAATGCTTTGACCAGGCTGGGTGTATAAGAGGGAGGTAGCTGCAAGCTGCTGAGGATGGGGGTGATAAGGGGAAGATGGGAACACAGACACACACACACACACACACAGACACACACACATCCCCTTGGGTTTCTGTTTGGTTTGAAGGCATTTGAGGGCCCAGTGAAGATGATCAGCTGGAATGTAGGAAGAAAATATTGAATTTTATTTAATCTAAATCTATTAAAAAAAAAACTTATTTTGGGGACTTCTGTGGTGGTCCTCTGATGCCTTCTCAGAGGGCAGACAGACTGAAACCACAGTCACAGACAATGAACCAGTCTGATCACATGGACCACAGCCTTGTCTAACTAAATGAAACTAAGCCATGCCATATGGGGCCACCCAAGACAGACGGGTCGTGGTGGAGAGGTCTAACAGAATGTGGTCCACTGGAGAAGGAAATGGAAAACCATTTCAGTATTCTTGTCTTGAGAACCCCATGAACAGTATGAAAAGGCAAAAAGATAGGACACTGAAATATAAACTCCCCAGGTCGGTAGGTGCCCAATATGTTACTGGAGATCAGTGGAGAAATAACTCCAGAAAGAATGAAGGGATGGAGCCAAAGCAAAAACAACACCCAGTTGTGGATGTCACTGGTGATAGAAGCAAGGTCTGATGCTGTAAAGAGCAGTATTGCATAGGAACCTGGAATGTTAGGTCCATGAATCAAAGCAAATTGGAAGTGGTCAAACAGGAGATGGCAAGAGTGAACATCGACATTCTAGGAATCAGCGAACTAAAATGGACTGGAATGGGTGAATTTAACTCAGGTGGCCATTATATCTACTACTGTGAGCAGGAATCCCTTAGAAGAAATGGAGTAGCCCTCATAGTCAACAAAAGAGTCTGAAATGCAGTATTTTGAAGCAATCTGAAAAACGACAGAAGGACCTCTGTTCGTTTCCAAGGCATATCATTCAATATCACAGTAATCCAAGTCTATGCATGAAAAGTAATGGTGAGGAAGCTGAAGCTGAATGATTTTATGAAGACCTACAAGACCTTCTAGAACTAACACCCCAAAAAGATGTCATTTTCATTATTGGGGACTAGAATGCAAAAGTAGAAAAAAACAAACACCTGAGTAACAGGCAAATTTGGCCTTGGAGTACAGAATGAAGCAGGGAAAAGGCTAATAGAGTTCTGCAAAGAGAATGCATTGGTCATAGCAAACACCCACTTCCAACAGCACAAGGGAGAACTCTACAGGTGGACATCATCAGATGGTCAAAAGTGAAATCAGATTGATTATATTCCTTGCAGCCAAAGATGGAGAAGCTCTATACAGTCAGCAAAAACATGACTGGGAGTTGACTGTGGCTCACATCATGAACTCCTTATTGCCAAATTCAGACTTAAATTGAAGAACGGGGGTGAAAACCACTAAACCATTCAGGTATGACCTAAATCAAATCCCTTATGACTATACAGTGGAAGTGAGAAATAGATTTAAGGGATTAGATCTGATAGACAGAGTGAACTATGGATGGAGGTTCATGACATTGTACAGGAGACAGGGATTTAGACCATCCCCAAGAAAAGAAATGCAAAAAGGCAAAATGGATGTCTGCAGAGGCCTTACAAATAGCTGTGAAAAGAAGAGAAGTGAAAAGCAAAGGAGAAAAGGAAAAATATACCCATTTGAATGCAGAGTTCCAAAGAATAGCAAGAAGAGATAAGAAAGCCTTCCTCAGAGAACAATGCAAAGAAATAAAGGAAAACAATAGAATGGGAAACACTAGAGATCTCTTCAAGAAAATTAGAGATACCAAGGGAACATTTCATGCAAAGATGAGCTCAGTAAAGGACAGAAATGACATGGAACTAACAGAAGCAGAAGATATTAAGAAGAGGTGGCAAGAATACACAGAAAAACTGTAAAAAAAAAAAAAAAAGATCTTCACGACCCAGATAATCACGATGGTGTGATCACTCACCTAGAGTCAAACATCCTGGAATGTGAAGTCAAGTGGGCCTTAGAAAGCATCACTTCGAACAAAGCTAGTGGATGTGATGGGATTCCAGCTGAGCTATTTCAAATCCTGAAAGATGACGCTGGGAAAGGGCTGCACTCAATATGCCAGCAAATATGGAAAACTCAGCAGTGGCCAAAGGACTGGAAAATCTCAGTTTTCACTCCAATCGCAAAGAAAGGCAATTCCAAAGAATGCTCAAACTACTGCACAATTGCACTCATCTCACATGCTAGTAAAGTAATACTCAAAATTCTCCAAGGCAGGCTTCAGCAATATGTGAATCATGAATTTCCAGATGTTCAAGCTGGTTTTAGAAAAGGCAGAGGAACCAGAGATCAAATTGCCAACATCCGCTGGGTCATCAAAAAAGCAAGACAGTTCCAGAATAACATCTAACTCTGCTGTACTGAGTGTGCCAAAACCTTTGTCTGTGTGGATCACAATAAACTGGAAAATTCTGAAAGAGTTGGGAATACTAGACAACCTGACCTGCCTCTTGAGAAACCTATAGGCAGGTCATGAAGCAGCAGTTAGAACTGGACATGGAACAACAGACTGGCTCAAAATAGGGAAAGGAGTACGTCAAGGCTGTATATTGTCACCCTGCTTATTTAACTTATATGCAGAGTACATCATGAGAAACGCTGGGCTGGAGGAGGCACAAGCTGGAGTCAAGATTGTCAGGAGAAATATCAATAACCTCAGATATGCAGATGACACCACCCTTATGGCAGAAAGTGAAGAGGAACTAAAAAGCCTCTTGATGAAAGTGAAAGAGGAGAGTGAAAAAGTTGGCTTAAAGCTCAACATTCAGAAAACTAAGATCATGGCATCCGGTCCCATCACTTCATGGCAGATAGATAGGGAAACAGTGGAAACAGTGACTGGCTTTATTTTTCTGGGCTCCAAAATCACTGAAGATGGTAATTGCAGCCATGAAATTAAAAGAAGCTTAACCCTTGTAAGGAAAGTTATGACCAATCTAGACTGCATTTTAAAAAGCAGAGATTACTTTGCCAACAAAGGTCCGTCTAGTCAAGGCTATGGTTTTTCCGGTGGTCATGTATGGATGTGAGAGTTGGACTGTAAAGAAAGCTGAGTGCCGAAGAATTGATGCTTTTGAACTGTGGTGTTTGAAAAGACTCTTGAGAGTCTCTTGGACTGCAGGGAGATCCAACCAGTCCATCCTAGAGGAGATCAATCCTGGATGTTCATTGGAAGGACTGATGTTGAAGCTGAAACTCCAATACTTTGTCCACCTGATGTGAAGAGCTGACTCACTGGAAAAGACCCTGCTGCTGGGAATGATTGAGGGGATGAAAGAAGGGAATGACAGAGGATGAGATGGTTGGATGGCATCATCGACTCGATGGACATGGGTTTGGGTGGACTCCGGGAGTTGGTTATGGACAGGGAGGCCTGGAGTGCTGCTGTTCACAGGGTCGCAAAGTGTCAGACACAACTGAGTGACTGAACTGAACTGAACTGATGAGTTCTTAAAACAAACATGAGTAAAGTTCAAGATCTCTTTATATATTTTTGTGTTTAGACTATATCCTTATCAGTGTACAGCCAGGTTATTAATGTAAATGTCACTTGAATCAAATGTTTTTTCTTGGTGGGCTTATGTTATATAGTTGATATACTATTATGAACTTTTTAAATTTTGTTTTTAATTTTACAGTCTGATACATTCATCTTCTTGATTTAATTTTATTATTTGAATTTTAAAAACATTTATGTGGCACACAAGTCAAAACTATATAAACAGATATACTCAAAAGTTTTCTTTCCATCCCTCCACCCCAACTTTCATCCTATAGGTTATTTTTATTAGTTGTGAACAATCCTGTGTTTCTTTCTAAACAAGAAAATCTTGTGACAGCAAGTAAGGATGTACTAAAAAACTAACGGAATTATGTCAAATAAGAACCAGTGCGACCCCACTCCAGTCCTCTTGCCTGGAAAACCCCATGGACGGAGGAGCCTGGTGGGCTGCATTCCATGGGGTCACTAAGAGTCCGACACGACTGAGCGACTTCACTTTCACTTTTCACTTTCACGCATGGGAGAAGGAAATGGCAACCCACTCCAGTGTTCTTGCCTGGAGAATCCCAGGGACGGGGGAGCCTGGTGGGCTGCCGTCTATGGGGTCGCACAGAGTAGGATATGACTGAAGCGAGTTAGCAGCAGCAGCGGAAACCAATGTGAAGTAGCTCCCGCTGAATACATTTGAGATAATTTGGGCATCAAAAGAGTAATGATGACAATAAATTGAAATTCAAAATAATGAGTTCATAACAGAAGTCTTGGAGTGGGTGGGGGAAGACACAGAGAGGAAATTTCTTTGCTGAAGGATGACAGTAATAAATGTAGAAGGAAAAATAAGATTAGAATATCACCTTTGTGTAACCCCTTGTACAGTGACTAATTTGTGAAAAGATCATGACTGGATGGTGAAACTATTCAGTTCATTGTTAGTAAATAATATATTCATATGGTCCAAAAGTAATATCACAAAGTTTACTGATTAATTACAAGGAAGAAAATGCCCCCTTTACAACGAAGAGAATTGGCAGTCAGTACTTTAACCAAGTGTTCATGATTAGATTCTCCAGTCCTAAAATGGCCTGACCTTTACATGCTATTTGATGTTATGTAGTGGGAAGTACACAGTATCACCTATGATATATTTTAGGAGGAAAATTTTGACATGAACATAATCACATGTTAGAGGAATATTCTGTAGGACAACTGGTCTGTACTCTTTAAAATATTCAGTGCCATAGAAACAGAAGGAAATCAAGGGACTTTATCTAGATCGGGGGAAAACAAAGAGACATTATAGTCAAATGCCATATGTGAAACTTGTGCAGAACCTGGATTGAAAAATGTAAATGAAAACCCATAAAGTACATTTATGGACAACTGGGGTAACTTAGGTAGGGACTCTATAATGTTTTGGAATTAATGTTGACTTTCTTAGGTGAGGTACTACCTTCTTTAGTGGTGAGTTAGCATGGTGTCTGCAGCCTATTTTGGAGTGGTTTAGCAAAAAAAAAAAAGAAGTGTTTATGTGTAAGAAAAAGAAAAATAGCAAAATGCATGTCCAAATATCAAAGCTGCTGAATATAAATGAATCAGTTTCAGTTCAATTCAGTGACTCAGTCGTGTCTGACTCTTTGTGACCCCATGTACTGCAGGACGCCAGGCTTCCCTGTCCATCATCAACTCCCAGAGTCTACCCAAACTCATGTCCATTGAGTCGGTGATGCCATCCAACCATCTCATCCTCTGTCATCCACTTCTCTGCCTGCCCTCAATCTTTCCCAGCATCAGGATCTTTTCAAATGAGTCAACTCTTCACATCAGGTGGACAAAGTTTTGGAGTTTCAGCTTCAACATCAGTCCTTCCAATGAACACCCAGGATTGATCTCCTCTAGGATGGATCTCCCTGCAGTCCAAGAGACTCTCAAGAGTCTTCTCCAACACCACAGTTCAAAAGCATCAATTCTTCGGCAATCAGCTTTCTTTACAGTCCAACTCTCACCAGCCATACATGACTACCAGAAAAACCATAACTTTGACTAGACGGACCTTTGTTGGCAAAGTAATGTGTCTGCTTTTTAAAATGCGGTCTAGATTGGTCATAACTTTCCCTACAAGGGTTAAGCGTCTTTTAATTTCATGGCTGCAATTACCATCTTCAGTGATTTTGGAGCCCAGAAAAATAAAGTCAGTCACTGTTTCCACCATTTCCCTATCTGCCTGCCATGAAGTGATGGGACCGGATGCCGTGATCTTAGTTTTCTGAATATTGAGCTTTAAGCCAACTTTTTCACTCTCCTCTTTCACTTTCATCAAGAGGTTCTTTAGTTCTTCTTCACTTTCTGCCATAAGGGTGGTGTCATCTGCATATCTGAGATTACTGATATTTCTCCCAGCAATCTTGATTCCAGCTTGTGCTTCTTCCAGCCCAACATTTCTCATGATGTACTCTGCATAAAAGTTAAATAAGCATGGAGACAATATACAGCCTTGACATACTCCTTTTCCTATTTGGAACCAGTCTGTTGTTCCATGTTCAGTTTTAACTGTTGCTTCCTGACCTGCATACAGGTTTCTCAAGAGGCAGGTCAGGTGGTCTGGTATTCCCATCTCTTTCAGAATTTTCCACAGTTTACCGTGATCCACACAGTCAAAGGCTTTGGCATAGGCAATAAAGCAGAAATAGATGTTATTCTGGAACTGTCTTGCATTTTTGACGATCCTGTGGATG
Source organism: Muntiacus reevesi (assembly GCF_963930625.1). Taxonomy (NCBI): domain Eukaryota; kingdom Metazoa; phylum Chordata; class Mammalia; order Artiodactyla; family Cervidae; genus Muntiacus; species Muntiacus reevesi. The sequence goes on along the minus strand of NC_089271.1, from coordinate 124,618,792 downwards.
TTGGCAATTTGATCTCTGGTTCCTCTGCCTTTTCTAAAACCAGCTTGAACATCTGGAAGTTCATGGTTCACCTTTTGCTGAAGCCTGGCTTGGAGGATTTTAGCATTACTTTGCTAGTGTGTGAGATGGGTGCAATTGTGCAGTAGTTTGAGTGTTCTTTGGCATTCCCTTTCTTAGGGATTGGAATGAAAATTGACCTTTTCCAGTCCTGTTGTCACTGCTGAGTTTTCCAAAATTGCTGGCATATTGAGTGCAGCACTTTCACAGCATCATCTTTCTGGACTTGAAATAGCTCAACTGAAATTCCATCACCTTCACTAGCTTTGTTTGTAGTGATTCTTCCTAAAGTGCACTTGATTTCACATTCCAGGATGTCTGGCTCTAGGTGAGTGATCACACCATCGTGATTATCTGGGTCGCGACGATTTTTTTGTACAGTTCTAGTGTGTATTCTTGCCACCTCTTATTAATATCTTCTGCATCTGTTAGGTCCATACCATTTCTGTCCTTTATTGAGCCCATCTTTGCATGAAATATTCCCTTGGTGTCTCTAATTTTTTTTGAAAAAAATCTCTAGTGTTTCCCATTCTATTTTTTCCTCCATTCCTTTGCACTGATTACTGAGGAAGGCTTTCTTATCTCTTCTTGCTATTCTTTGGACCTCTGCATTCAAATGGGTATATCTTTCCTTTTCTCCTTTGCTTTTCACTTCTCTTCGTTTCACAGCTATTTGTATGGCCTCCTCAGACAGCCGTTTTGCTTTTTCGCATTTCTTTTTCTTGGGGATGGTGTTGTTCCCTGTCTCCTGGACAATGTCACGAACCTCCATCCATAGTTTATCAAGCTCTCTGTCTTTCAGATCTAGTCCCTTAAATCTATTTCTCAGTTCCACTGTATAATCATAAGGTATTTGATTTAGGCCATACCTGAATGGTCTAGTGGTTTTCCCCTCGTTCTTCAATTTAAGACTGAATTTGGCAATAAGGAGTTCATGATCTGAGCCACAGTCAGCTCCCAGTCTTGTTTTTACTGACTGTATAGAACTTCTCCATCTTTGGCTGCAAAGAATATAATCAATCTGATTTCGGTGTTGACCATCTGATGATGTCCATGTGTAGAGTCTTCTCTTGTGTTGTGGGAAGAGGGTGTTTGCTATGACCACTGTGCTCTCTTGGCAAATCTCTATTCATGTTTGCCCTGCTTTATTCTGTACTCCAAGGCAAAATTTGCCTGTTAATCCAGGTGTTTCTTGACTTCCTACCTTTGCATTCCAGTCCCCCATAATGAAAAGGACATCTTTTTTGGGTGTTGGTTCTAAAAGATCTTGCAGGTCTTCATAGAACCATTCAACTTGAGCTTCTTCAGTGTTACTGGTCGGAACATAGACTTGGATTACCGTGATATTGAATGATTTGCCTTGGAAATTAACAGAGGTCCTTCCTTCATTTTTGAGATTGCATCCAATTTAAAATTTAAATCATAAAATTTGCAGGCAAGAATAGGGATGCAGACTTAGAGAACAGACTTGTGGACACAGTGGGGGAAGGTGGGACAAATTGACAGAGTAGCATTAAAACATATACATTACCATGTGTAAAATAGATAACTAGTGGGGAGTTCCTGTATAGAACAGGTAGCTCAACTAAGTGCTCTCTGATGACCCGAAGGGGTGGGATGGGGAGAGTGGGAGTTACAGAGGGAGGGAGCATATGTATACCTATGGCTGATTCACATTGCTGTGTGGTAGAAACCAACACAACATTGTAAACGATTATCATCCAATTAAAAAAATAAGACATAAGTCACATAATGTTAGTTCTCTCTTCAAATCCTTCCAGTGGGTTTTTAAAGATAAAAGTCAAAGTCAACACAATACACCCCCAGAACTTAAACAAAATTTTTACAATGTTCCCTAAGACACAGAAAGACTGTTGTTCACTCAGTCGTGTCCGACTCTGTGTGACCCCATGGACTGCAGCACGCCAGGCTTCCCTGTCCTTTCTCTATCTCCCAGAGCTTGCTCAAACTCATGTCCATTGAGTCAGTGATGCCATCCAACCATCTCGTCCTCTGTCATCCCTTTCTTCTCCTGCCTTCAATCTTTCCCACCGTCGGGATCTTTTCTAATGAGCTGGCTCTTCACATCAGAAAGATTGGGATGGCATTAAATATTACTTTGGCTTACTGGTATTTCTGCATGTGTGTGTGTGTGTGTGTGTTTACATACTAATGATGCAGATATGAGCTATGTAAATCCCAAAATTTTTAATAAGATTCACAGTCAGTTCAGCAAAATGTTGGGGAAGGTAGCAAAAATGTGGAAGCAGCAATCCCATGAATATCCAGAAGAACATGAGACAGCTGTGCTATTTCTGACTTCCAAATGGCCAGCCATTTGGTTAGAACTAAGTAGCCTTCATCAAGGATTATAGAAGCAGATTATAAAAGGAGAGACAGGCTAATAAGCAACAGACCTATCGTCTCCTTAATCCCTCCTCCAAATGTAAAAGTTCATTCCTACTTTCAAAATTCCCAAGCAATCACAACAGTGGGAGTGGGAATGGGGTGAGATGTAGTATGAAAGCTCTTATAAACAATTATTTTTCCTTTCTCACCAAGGCCTAGCTTACTTTAAGTTCATTCCACCAATTTGCCCTTTATTTAGCTTCAGAGCTATTATATAGCTATTAAATAATAACTTTCCTCCTGGCTAAACTCCATTTGTGCAACCAGGGTAGGCCACACAGAATTTTCTAGTTAATATTGTTCATCGTTCTCTTTCCAATTAAGAAGCCTAAGTTTCTGAATCAAACATACCTGATTATAAATCTGTTACTTATTAGCTTTGTAGCCTTGTAGTCTCTCTGTACAAAGAGAGATCAATATAATACCTATTTTATAGGCTGGTGATTAAAAGCCTAAGCTCTGAAGCTGAGCTTGCAGGGTTTTTATTCCAGCCCCACCATTTCACCACTTATCAGCTATGTGATCTTGCAAGCTACTTACCCTCTCTCTGCACCAGTTTTTCCTGACTGTAAAGTAGAATAATAATGATAGGACTCATTTTATGGGGTTTTTGAGGATTCAATATTAATAAATAAGCAATACAAATGTAAATATTTTTACTAAAAACTTACTATGAGCTATAGTCTGCCTTGAGTGATTTGTATGTGTTAACATATCCAAAGCATATGCAAAGGCCCTGATTGGTGTATTTGAGAAAACAGGTGGCCAATGCGACTGCTATGTAATGAGCAAGGGAAAAAGTGGTACAAAATTACATATTTGAGATAGGAAAGAGTCAGATCATTCTCTTTGTAAGCTGTATTTTATGTGAAAGTGAAAGTCACTCAGTCGTATGGACTCTTTCCGACCCCATGGACTATACAGTCCATGGAATTCTCCAGGTCACAATACTGGAGTGGGTAGCCTTTCCCTTCTCCAGGGGATCTTCCCAACCCAGGGGATCGAACCCAGGTCTCCCGCACTGCAGGCAGATTCTTTATCAGCTGAGTCATAAGGGATGCCCATGTTTTATGTGAAGCATCATATAACACCTTTGAATGGCATTAAGTCTGAAGTATGCTCTCGTTCAGACTTCCCTGGTAGCACTAGTGTAAAGAACCTGCCGAGGAGGCATGAGAGGTGGGTTTGATCCCTGGGTCGGGAAGATCCCCTGGAGGAGGGCATGGCAACCCACTCCAGTATTCTTGCCTGGGACATCCCATGGACAGGGGAGCCTGGCAGAGCTCCACGGGGTTGCAAAGAGTTGGACACGACTGAAGTGACTTAGCACAGCACAGCACACTTTATTTCAACGATGATATCCAATCATGTTAAAAGCTGCTAAGAGGTGTTACTAACATGAGGACTAAGAAAATAGAGTGTAGTTCATTTGTCTAATATAGAGGCAATAAGTGATCTTTACGAGTCAAGGGCTCTTATATGGGAATCTGTATAGTAAAGCTCTAGTATATCTCTAGCTGTAACACCTATAATGCTTAAGAAAGAGAATTTGTTCATATTTGTTTTGGTGTGGCACTAATTTGAAAGGCAATATATTAAATGACTTTTGTAAATCACTTACAGTTCTTTGATTCTAGGATGTTCATCCTTTTGTATGTTTGCAATTTTTTTAATGAAAGAGAAGTCTTAATCATAGCATTACTATTGTTGATTATAAAGCAGCTGTTATTTCCATGTAAAGCCCTACATGGATTCTTTATGTGATGGAAGTCTGATCAATTCTTTCCCTAAACATTTTTATTTCAGAGAACTGATGGACGGGGTGAGGCGCATAGAATATAAAATTCATCACTGCATAATACCCATTCAAGTGGTAATAATAATTCTCAGGTATCTATCGTCCCTATTTTGGGGGGGGTAATTTATTCATGCCTTCTATTTTCCTTTCCTACTACTGTTCATTCTTTGGCAATTTCACTGTTCATTAGCATATCTATCAGATAGTGAACAAGAAAAGCAAGGAAAATAAGTTGAAACAAATCAGATTGTTTTATTATTCATCACTAGATCTCAAAAAGCAGCTGTAGGAAGAGATTGGAAATTAATTTTTGAGTGGATATTTTGGATTATCTCAGTCATACCCGATGCCTATGAATCACAAAAATAATCAACTTTATTACTGACAAAACTAAATCCATTGTTTTTGATTTTGTATATTTGCTACACCTCTCTTTAAATAGTACAAATAACAGAATAGTCCATAAATATTTCACTGTCATTCAATTCATCAATATCTATTAAACTTAAAAAATTTTCTGTAAATGTGGAATGTAGAACTAGAAGAAACAAAAGATGCATTGATATGGTCATTGCCCTCACGGAGTTTATGAACCACCTAGGGAACCTGATTTACACACCTAAAACAGATGATAAGGAAAGACAGCGAACTATCACTCAATATCAATGATAAAGCTAACATGTGTACTAATGAATAAATAAGAAACTATAAAACTTACGTGACACACTATATCTCATTTCTGAAATTAACCATTATTGGTACTTCCATTCTAATGATGACTCTATTAGTAACAGAATCTAGTGATTAGAGATAGTTTCTTTGTCTTTCAAGTTTGGAATCAACTGAGACTTTGCTGATTGGTTCAAATTATATTTTTATTATAGAAAACATCATTCTTTTAACAGACTAGATAAGTTTAGCTTTTTGATGAAATTAAATGTTCTGACCTAGTTTTTTTCTCCTAGGGAACAAACTCTTAAAAATACAAAAACAAATAAAGCAACATTATTATGCACAAATAGTTGTTTTCCTTTGAATTTTTCTTGACTATGAAATTTATCACTTGGTTTGGACAGCAGTATATTGGTGAAATATAGTTTACAATATTTTCCTAAATTATTTGGTTAATAGGTCACATATATCTGGACCAAGTTCTGAATAATTAGTACATATAAAGATTTATCATATACATATACTCTGTGAAGAAAGATTCTTTGTATTGTATATTCTTCCCATTCTCCCTCCTTTTAATGACTGATAGACTAATCTTCCTAAAATAATACAACAAACCCTGACGTCTGCGAGAAAGCAATGAGAAAATGTCCAATGTTTACTAAATTATAGTAAAATATGACTACATATCAAATAAAAAGATCACATGAGGTAAGAAATATCTAAACTTTGAGGCACAGAAGAATTTTATTTTTTTTTTTTAAGATTGAGACTTCTGGAGATTGTGTTCCCTAAACTGTGAGTGTTATATATGATGATAAGGAGGGCCAAGGGATAGATTCTATCCAGCTGTTGATTTGTCAGAAAGAGAGATATCCAGATACCTAAAAAAAATGATTTTCTACTTTTTAACCTTCCTCAGGGAGTGTAAATAGCATGGTTGCCATCCTTCCCCACACCCTTCTTCATCATCCACATTAAAAAAAAATAGAATAGCAAATAAAAGTAGCACATTATTCACCAAGTATTCATTGATACTTATGCTATATAATTCTCCTTTAACATTCTATTAAAATTATTAGTTGGCTTAGTTAAAATGATCTGCTTCACATCACCCAGTTAAAAAACAAACTTAAATATGTCTTGTATTAGTTCTGACTCTGTCTATACAAAATCTAAACAACCCATAGCAAAATGAAAAGTTCAGTCAACCTAACTGTTTAGACTGTTAGACTGTGATGCCAAATTAACAGTTTGAATTTTCCCCATTGAATTGACCAGATGTTTTAAGCATTGTGCAGATACTGCCTAAGAAAGTATTCAACCACTTACTATCAGATGACTGTATCAGAGGGTGGGAATTCACATGCCTAGCCACACCCATACATCAGTAATACACACTTTGCCTAAAGTGAAGCGCACTGTATAATTTTATGATGTTATGTCAGCAGCCATATTTTATCTTGCACAGAAATTATGAGGACACACTGCAGTCACATAAAACAGAATCTTGTTTTACCTAAGTTCTGATGAATTAAGGTAATTTATTGTGCAAAATTTTCACATGTGTTAAAATGCCTAGAATATTTAAATGTGTAGTTATATATTTCTTTGAATTAGTAATCTGAAGATTTTTCTAATGATAGAATTGTGCGCTGCAGAATGAATTTTTTTAATGTGATGATAGATTTACAATTCAAGGGAACGTAAATGAACAGAAATGCCCTAAAAAACAGCTGTCTACCTGACTGTTCCAAGAAAATGAACACTGAAAACGAACAGCTGCCCTTTAATAGACTTTGTGGTAAAACTGATCACCCTGAGCATAATGGATTTATTTTCTTTTGTGCTTATTATGAACTTGGCAAACTATCTCTGGTATAAATATTTAAATGTAACAATGAAGAGAAACAGCAATGGCCCAACATCTTAGAGGACTATTTCTGGGAAATTTGAAGACTTTCAATTTACAAGTTTTCTTTTACAATTATTTAGGAATCTCTTTATCCTTAAGTTTTCTATTAAGCCTAATTCAAGGATGGACACATCTTGTGAAGTACAAAGGGAAAGAAAAATAAGTGAGAGGAATGGTGGTGGGGTGAGGGGGAGTTAGAATAGAAGGAGTGAGGGGAGAGAAGAAAAGGGAGGGAAGGAGAAGACAGGAGAGAAGAGAGGGAGAGGAATCCGCCGAGTAGTAGAGTAGCATTGGCATTCTTCAAGTGTGGTGTTATAAGCAAGCATGACCTCAGCTGTCAAATGAAACCAGGTTTACCCTTTTCAAAGTAGTGAAGGAGTCTTGGATACAGAGCAAGGTTAAATGATTTCTAGTGATTTCATATGCAAAAGTACTCAATATGCCCGTTTTTCTTCTTGAATTTAACACCATTTTCCCAAGCTTTCTTGGTTGCATACTTGCTAGCACCATAATATGCTGAAGGCAATTCCTTTAAGTCTTAAAGTTCTCTCTTTTTAAAATGACATTGCTAATAAGGAAGCTTTTAGACCAATGAACATGGGCTCAGGTAAACATGTTAGTGCTGTTCTACAGGATCCTGGTATCAGAAATTTTAAATTAACAAAATTTCTGTTAGGGCTTCTGCTTAAAAGCAGCCTATAAGGAAAATCAGTGAACCATAAAAAAAATCAATACCATGTCCTGATTTTATGCAATAAAATTCAGTTCATGAGGTCTGTGATGCTTAGGAGTACCAACATCTACATGTAGTTTCTTATTTCTGCCATCTTGTTCCCCGACAAAAGATTTCTACTGGTTTTTAACAAGAGCTACAGATGCTTTATAAGCATTACAGCCAATGAAAATTGGCAACAACCAATAATAGGTAGAGGTTGGTACGGAGGTGGAAGAAATACTTGGCTTCCTGGCAATCAAGGTAAAGAAAGGAAAATTAAGGGACTAACTCTCATTCTCTAATAGAAAGAAACAATACACATTTTCAGATAAGACAAATTGTGTCAAAGACCTCATCTTTGGGATAAAGTATTGCTGTGATCTTTAACATCCCATTCATGTAAGAAGTATTAGGCAAAGAAATGTCTTGGATAATCTTATAAAATAAAGGCACAAGGACAGTCTTTACATGCTTTTCAGCAGTGACTAAGAGTCAGACTAAAGAGAAAACATGAAACTGTGTATTTACTGAGGCATTTCTATGGAACTATAATAGCATTATTTAAATATGAATAGTCTGACAATCTGATTTGATAGAAAGCTACAGCATTGAGTTCTAACTAGTACCTTCTTTATTTCAGTGGCTTTTAACGCTACTACTCGTTAAAGTAATCTGGAGACCTTTAAAGATATACATTTTTGGTTCTGATTCTCTAAAATGCCATTTCAATATGGTCGAGATGGAGCTAAGTATTTTTAAATATCTTTCTCTGGTTGGCTCTTTGGCATCCTTATTCTCTGAGTTTCCTCAGAATGCAATCAATATGTGTATGTCTCCTGTAAATATTGTGTTTTCCTGATGGTATTTTATTATCATTTCTTTCCTTTTCCTGTGGCTCCCAAGAAGATATAGACTATAGACATTTTTTTCCAGGTGACATCTAGGAGTCCAAACTTTCAAAAGTGTAAAATTTTACATGATAGATATAGCATTGGCATGAGTTCCTGGAAACCCTACATGGTGGCATGGCTTAATTTTTTTTTTTATCAAGTACACCAATTAAAGTATAAAAATGAAAGTTAATTTAAATACATTGTGTACCCTGTGCTGGTAATTATATCACTTTGTATATGTTATCCCATGTAACCACCAGAGCAATTCTGGGATAGCCCCCTATTTTACATATGGAAAGCTTAGACTTATAGAGGTTAAGCTTTGCCCAAAGTTACATATCTTAAAAGTGGTGAAGCTGAGATTTAGCTATCTTTAAAACCAATGGTCATTCGTTTGTCTTCCCATGTTGCTTCTATTGTAGATAATATGGTGTGCTACTATTTACTATGAGTCCATGATGATAACTGATGGCACAGTTTAAAATCAGAGCAAAAAGGTATACAGTGCTCCTTTTTCTCAGCGAGAACAAAAATAAATTGTTTGATTGTTAGATTTATTTATTAATCCATTGCTCTTGCAAGCCTATGATAACTAAGATTGCTTCTCCATTATCCTGCCAATGATCCTTTGATCATTTTATGGGGTTAGAGATTCTCTGTTTGCCATTGAGAAATGGAACCAACAGAAAATACCCAGGTGTTAAAAATGAAAACACATAGCAAATAAAAACCTTGATTGAAAACATTTTGAAATACCAAAAAAATCTTTAAAATCTCATTAATAAACAATTACCAATGAGCCAGAATTTAAGTAGATCTTGTTAATTGTGTTTATCTCAGTGTGATGCCATGTCAGAAAGCCTAAAGCAAATTTATTTTGTTAAAAGTACTACTGGCACAGCAGGCCCTGAACATTAAAAAGGAAGTTTGTCATCATGGGGCTGTAACTTAGAGAGGAGACTAACATGGGTCTAAATCATTAATACTATATCTTAAACTGGAAATGCTGCTTCCTTATCCATTCATCTTAAAAGCTATTTATGTCCAACAAAATTCTCTACCATCTTACATTTGTCTTAATGCTACTTGAATTGAGAATTTATAATCTGTTGAACATTAGGCGAATCACAACTTAGGGACTTGGCCTGTTATATTCAGAGTTGTAATACTAGTGCACTTGAGAGTATTACCAATATTAATTGATATAAAAATGATTTTCCCTTTGGTTAAATTACTGGATATCTATCATGTAACACAGAGTCCTATATTCTGAGAAGTAAGGATGAAAATCCTTGATAGGTTGTCTGGTTCAAGATGATAGCACACATTTATATCCTCTTTTTAGGAACATCTTCTGGATAATAGTAGTGAAGTATTAAAAATAGTAAATCTGTAAATTCACTGAAAATAGGAAAGACATTAGAAGATCAGAGCTTTGATACATATTCTAGTAGATAGAAGAAAGGTGAGACAATATTAATAGACAATCTACTCCCAGGTGGATCAGATGGTGAAGAATCTGCCTGCAGTGCAGGAGACCTGAGTTTGATCTCTGGGTTGGGAAGATTCCATGGAGAAGGGAATTGCAACCCCCTCCAGAATTCTTGCTTAGGAAATCTCATGGACAGAGGAGCCTGGGGAGCTATGGAGCTACGGTCTATAGGGTCGCAAAGAGTCAGACATGACTGAGTGACTAACACACGCTATGGTGAGAGCCAGAGCTCACGGCATGTACAGAATGCTACAGCAGATGTGAGAGGTGCTTTGCCCAGAGGGTGAGATAGGAAGAGAACTATACAGCAACAGGATTGATGATCTGTTGCAGTGGTTTCCAAGGTCGTGTCTGCTCATCCTTGGGAGTGCGCAAGGTTATTCCATGTGGTACACGTAAAAAATAATGATTTCCATTTCTGCTTATTGTCTATCAAAAAATAAGAAGTATATGATGCCTATCAATATTTTATAAACAGATTTATAAACACAGTGGTCTGTGCATGTGATTAAGAAGTAAATGTAATGTATATTTTGATACATTAAATATATATTATTTGTTATCTATATTAATTAAAGTATGAATTTATACTTATTTATATATGAAATAATTTTGACATATATATAATTATTGATGAATATCCTTTTCTGTAACTGATAAAGTCAGCAGGATAGCTGTGGGAGCCTGCAGAATCCCTATGCTGGCCTTTATGTGCAGGTAGAGGCCAAGGTAGGGTTTAATGCTCTTGTTATGGCAGTTGACAGCTCAAAGAAGAGCCATCCTTAATCTGGTATACAGAAGAGTGACCATGTGCCTGTTCTCTGCCGTAAACTAAAATATCCACTTATTTGAGGTTAGAACTGACTTTTAGGAAATAGCCTAGTGGAAGAAGCCCGAAGAATGGCAGAATTGTTTGGTGACCTACGATAATACACCTAGTCCTTCATTTGTAAGTATAAATAGAAAACCAAGCATTAGCAGATATTTGAGAAAAACTAGGATCATAAAAAAAGCACAACTAACTCTGGAAGAACCAGGGATTTGGAAGAAAATAACTTTAAAAAACTGTAGTAATTAATATCCTTGAGAGAAGCAGAAAGTTCCCACATTTAGAAAATAAGAGCAGATGACTATAAGAGTAACCAGAAAACAAGTAAAATTTAAATTTGATTAAAATTAGAGTCAGCTGAATAAATTAAAATAAAATGCAAAATAAATTGCAAAACTATGGGATATCACAAAGGTGATGTAAGTTTTACTGACAGACTCACATGACAGAGCCATTGGTAAAAGAATACCTAGTAAAATTAGATTAGTTCAAAATTGAAGCAAGAGAAAAATTTATAAATATAATTATATGGAAGGTGTTTCACATTAAAATAATTTAAATATCAAAATATTAGGGAAATCCTTTTGGAAAATGAATGAAGCCTTCCAATATTTTTATAAAAATGGCCTTTATTTTCATGCTGTGAAATTTAAATGCAAAAGGAAGAATATAGTATAATAGTATATTAAAATTTCATTGGGAGAATTCTTCCTCAGACCCCCCTAAAAATTGATACTTCTTTCATTCATTGTTTATTTTAATAAATTAATGGAAAGTTTTAATTAAAATATAAATGTTCTTAAATATAAGATTAAACAAATGTTAATTCTATTTTTATCCAGTCAAGTTCTCAATAAAAATTTTATTTTCCACTATTTTCACAAGTATGAAATTTTAGTTATGGTTTTCAGCATTTTCACTTTAAGTAGGATTTTTTTTAAAAAATGGATAAGGAGGTCTTAAGTGAAGTCGCTCAGTCGTGTCTGACTCTTTGCGACCCCAATGACGGTAGCCCACCAGGCTCTGCTGTCCATGGGATTTTCCAGGCAAGAATACTGGAGTGGGCTGCCATTTCCTTCTCCAGGGGATCTTCCCAACCCAGGGATCAAACCCGGGTCTCCTGCATTGCAGACAGACGCTTTACCATCTGAGCCACCAGGGAAGCCCAAGGAGGTCTTAGAATAGCATAATTTAAGAACCTGTATGATCTTAGTCATAAGGAAAGTAAGGCATACATTTCTTCTGTCAACAACCAAAAAGGAAAAAGAAAGAAAAAAAATTCTGACCTGTTATGCTAGGAAAAACAAGCTCTATAAGGGTGTAATGATCCAAATACGAAGCAAACTAAAATATGGCATAATTGTGAGCATTAAATGGAGTGTAAAATAGAAGAATGTATTTGACTTTGATGCTTGAAGCATCTTCCTTTAAGAAGGTATATGATTTTTCTGTAGATCCAGTCATGCTCCTTGGCTTTACAGTGAAAAATATTCAGAAAATTATAATATTGAAAAGTATAGCATACATTTTTGCATAATTTAAACAAAAAACCTATAAATTTGGAAAGTTTAGTTGTACTTGAAGTGCAAATTTATGTCATAAATCATGTCAATGTGAAAAGAAAAAGTCATGGTAATTCAAGTTAGGATGTAAGAGGCGAGAAAAGATTGTACTTTCTTTCTGACTTAGTGGAAGCATCAGTGGCTGTAATTTAAAATCAATAAATTAAGAAATTGGGCTTTGTAAAAATAATCAACAGAAGATTTTAAAAACAAAATCTATCTAACAGTTATTGGGAACACTAGAGAAAAAGTGTCTACTAATTGAGCTCAATTCACTGTATTTAAATACACTTAGGCTACCATCACCCTAATTCCAAAACCAGGCAAATATGCCACAAAAAAAGAAAACTACAGGCCAATATCACTGATGAACATAGATGCAAAAATTCTTAACAAAATTCTAGCAAACAGAATCCAACAACATATTAAAAAAATCATGCATCATGACCAAGTGGGCTTTATCCCAGGAATGCAAGGATTCTTTAATATCTGCAAATCAATCAATGTAATACACCACATTAACAAATTGAAAGATAAAAATCATATGATTATCTCAATAGATGCAGAAAAAACCTTTGACAAAATTCAACATCCATTTATGATTAAAACTCTCCAGAAAGCAGGATTAGAAGGAACATACCTCAACATAATAAAAGCTATATATGACAAACCCACAGCAAGCATTACCCTCAATGGTGAAAAATTGAAAGCATTTCCCCTGAAATCAGGAACAAGACAAGGGTGCCCACTCTCACCACTACTATTCAACATAGTTTTGGAAGTTTTGGCCACAGCAATCAGAGCAGCAAAAGAAGTACACTTTTAAATTTTAATTTAAGCAATAGAAATATAAGCATATTATTTAGAGTTCTTGACATAATTCCCAGAAAAACAAAACAAATTACTCCTAGGTAGTGGAACAGGTTATGTCAGAATGGAGTGGGTTTTTAAAAATTTTTTATTTAATGCTCTTCTGTAGTTTTGAAATTTTATTTCCATGTGCATATAAAATACCCTCTTCTGCTCCCTCTAATTCCTTCCTCCTGAAGTAATCAATGGTAACCCTTACATCTGCTAATTTTCTCTCTTCTCTCTTTCTCTTTCACACACACACATACATACACACATGCATGCATACCTACATACATATTAGTGCCTTTTGTCTTCCTGTAGGAGAAATTCTCAAAAGAGTGATTGTTAGGCCAACTAATATGCATGTATTTATTTTAATAGATTTTGCAATATTGTTGTTGTTGTTCAATCAATCAGTCATGTCCGACTTTTTGTGACCCCACGAACTATAGCACCCCAGGCCTCCTGTCCATCACCAATTCCTGGAGTTTACTCAAACTCATGTCCATTGAGTAGGTGATGCCATCCAACCATTTCATCCTCTGTCTTCCCTTCTCCTCCTGCCTGCAGTCTTTCCGAGCATCAGGGTCTTTTCCAGTGAGTCAGTTCTTCACATCCTGTGGCCAAAGTATTGGAGATTCATCTTCAGCATCAGTCCTTCCAAAGAATATTGACGGTTGATTTTCTTTATGATTGACTGGTTTGATCTCCTTGCTGCCCACGGGACTCTTAAGAGTTTTTTCCAACACCACAGTTCAAAAGCATCAATAATTTGGGGCTCAGCTTTCTTTATGGTCCAAATCTCACATTTATTCATGACTACTGGAAAAACCATAGCTTTGCCTAGACAGACTTTGTCAGTAAAGTAATATCTCTGCTTTTTAATATATTGTCTATGTTTGTCATTGCTTTTCTCCCAAGGAGCAAGCATGTTTTAATTTGATGGCCACAGTCATCATCCACAGTAATTTTGGAGCCCAAGAAAATAAAGTCTTTCACTCTTTCATTGTTTCCCCATCTGTCTGCTATGAAGTGATGGGACAGGATGCCATGATCTTAGTTTTTTGAATGTTGAGTTTTAAGCTAGATTGTTCACTCTCCTCTTTCACCTTCATCAAGAGTCTCTTTAGTTCATCTTCACTTTCTGCCATAAGGGTAGTGTCATCTGCATATCTGAGGTTATTGATATTTCTCCCAGCAATCTTGATCCCAACTAGTGCTTCATTCAGCCCAGCATTTCTGATGATGTACTCTGTATATAAGTTAAGTAAACAGGGTGAGATTATATAGCCTTGACGTACTCCTTTCCCAATTTTGAACCAGTCTGTTGTTCCATGTTCTGTTCCAACTGTTCCTTCTTGACCTGCATACAAGTCTCTCAGGAGGCAGGTAAGGTGGTCTGATAGTCCCATCTCTTTAAGGATCTTCCACAGTTCGTTGTGATCCACAGAAAGTCTTTAGTGTAGTCAATGAAGTAGGTGTTGTTCTGGAATTCTCTTGCTTTTTCTATGATTCAACCAATGTTGGCAATTTGATCTGTGGTTCTCTGCCTTTTCTAAAACCACCTTGAATATCTGGAAGTTATTGGTTCATATACTGTTGAAGCCTAACTTGGAGGATTTTGAGCACGACCTTGCTAGCGTGTGAAATGAGTGCAATTGTGCAGTAGTTGGAACATTCTTTGGCATTGCCCTTCTTGGGATTGGAATGAAAACTGACCTTTTCCAGTCCTGTGGCCACTGCTGAGTTTTCCAAAATTGCTGGCATATTGAGTGCAGCACTTTCACAGCATCATCTTTTAGAATTTGAAGCAGCTCAGCTGGAATTCCATCACTTGCACTAGCTTTGATTTTAGTGATGCTTCCTAAGGCCCACTTCACTTCATATTCCAGGATGTTTGGCTCTAGGTGAGTGATCACACCATCGTGATTATCTGGGTCATGAAGATCTTTTTTGTTTAGTTCTTCTGTGTATTCTTGCCACCTCTTCTTAAGATCTTCTGCTTCTGTTAGGTCCATACCATTTCTGTCCTTTATTGTGCCTGTCTTTGCATGAAATGTTCCCTTGGTATCTCTAATTTTCTTGAAGAGATCTCTAGTCTTTCCCATTCTATTGTTTTCCTCTATTTCTTTGCACTGTTCACTTAAGAAGGCTTTCTTACCTCTCCTTGCTATTCTTTGGAACACTGCATTCAGATGAGTATGTCTTTCCTTTCTCCTCTGCCTTTCGCTTCTCTTCTTTTCTCAGGTATTTGTAAGGCCTCCTCAGAAAACCAATTTGCCTTTTTGCATTTTTTTTCCTTGGGGATGGTTTTGACCACCACCTCCTGTACAATGTTATGAACCTCCGTCCATAGTTCTTTAGGCACTCTCTCTATCAGATCCAGTCCCTCTGCAATATTACTTTCTTAAAAAGTTGCAGCATTTCAAAATCTCAGCATCAATAATGACAGTGTATTTTCTCATATCTCTGCCTATATCAGATATTATTATCCTTGTTAATTTTACCGTCAGATGGGTATTAAAAAATAGGTAATTATGTTTGTATTTTAATTTGCATTTCCCTGACCACTGATGAGATTGAGTCTCTTTTATATGAATATTGCATTTCAAAGTTCTTTTACTCTGAATTGGCTATTTGTAACCTTTATACATATTTATATTTAATAACTAGTCCTTTCCTCATTAAGCACAGTATCTTTTTGCTAATTAATTACATTAACCCCTAGAAAATTTAGAAAATATTTGGGACATGATTATAGTTGTTAAGTGATTATTTATCTAAAATTCATATTTAACTGAATAGGGTTCTTTTAGTGAAAGGCTACCCATCTTCTGTTAGATACTTGATTTTGTTTATGATATTCCCTGCCGATTAGGTAATTGAATTTAGTAATCATTTCTGATGGCCTCCATTTTCCAGTCTGTATTAAGAATATTTTTCTCATTTCATGGCATTTCCTGAGTGATTGTAAGTGATTTCCTAAGTGATGTTTCTTTTTTTTACTTTTTACGTGTAGATCTTTACATTTGGATCTTTATAAAGAATTCATTTTTTAATTACATCAAGGTGTAAACTTTTTTCTCAAATTAATATTCATTTTTTCCAACATCATTTATTAAACTATGCTTTGTCAACTGAATTAAATGCTTATTTTGTCACATTTTAATTTATTATATATATATTAGATCTATTCAGACAGTTATGTTCTATAACTAATCTATTCATCCATTCTTATCCAACTGACTTTAGAGTAAGTTTACTGTTTGATATCGAAGGTCTTATATCACTACAATGCATTATCAATGTTGGTAGAATATTCTAGGTATTTGCTGACCTTTATTATTCTATATAAAATTGTATATCATTAATCCATTTCTAAAAATTTGGAATGAGTAAATTTATATATTTATTTGGCATAAATTGAGCTGTTCATGCTGTTAACCACAACTTTACAGGGAATGCTGCTCATTCCCACTAGTTCTGATATTTTTATGTCTTTCTACAAAATATGTTTTTAATTCAACTAAATAATACTTATTGAGATAATATTCACTTACCATAAGATTTATCCATTTAAAGTATTAATTCTAGCAGTTTTACCATATTAACAAAGACGTGCAGGCATAACCACTATCTAATTACAAATAAGTCATTACTTCCAAAAAAAAGCACATACCCATTAGCAATCATTTCCAATTCCTTTCTATCCTCACTCCTTGACAACCGCTAATCTAATTTCTGTCTTTATGAATTTGCCTATTTGGGACATCTCATGTAAATTCAATCACACAATAGGTTATGGTCACGTTCCATTGTGAGACCCAGACCATAAAGAAGGCAGAATGCCAAAGAATTGATGCCTTTGAAATCTAGTGCTAGAGAAGACTCCTGAAAGTCCCTTGCACAGCAAGGAGATCAAATCAGTCAATCTTAAGGGAGATCAACTCTGGAAGGACTGATGCTGAAGCTGAAGCTCCAGTATTTTGGTCATCTGATGTGAACAGCTGACTCACTGGACAAGTCCCTGATGCTGGGAAAGATTGAGGGCAGAAGGAGAAGAGGGCATCGGAGGATGAGGTGGCTTGACAGCATCACCAGTGCAATGCTGTTTGCCCAACATGAACTTGGGAAAACCCTCGTAGGTGGTGAGGGCAGGGACCATGTCATGCTGCAGTCCATGGGGTCACAAAGAGTTGGACATGACTGGGCAACTGAACAACAACAACAATATGTTGTACTTTGAGACTGGCTTCTTTCACTTAGTGTAATGTTTTCAAAGTCCATCCATATTGCAACACATACATTTTATTGATGAACAGTATTACATTTTGTGGATATGCGTTTGTGTGCTTGACTGCTCAGTCATGTCTGACTCTTGCAACCCCATGCATGGCCTGTAGCCCACCAGCCTCCCCTGTCTGTGGAATTCACCAGGCAAGAATACTGGAGCAGGTTGCCATTTCCTCCTTCAAAGGGTCTTCCTGACCCAGGGACTGAACCAGCATCTTGAGTCTACTGTATTGGCAGGCAGTCTTTTTACCACTGTGCCACCTGGGAAGCCCTTTTACCATACATTATTTATCCATTGTTCAGTAGATGTACACTTGAGTTATTTCCAGTTTTTGGCTATTATTATTAGTCAAAGCTATGGTTTTCCCAATAGTCATGTGTGGATGTGAGAGTTGGACTATAAAGAAGGCTGAGTGTCTAAGAATTGATGCTTTCAAACTGTGGTGCTGGACAAGACTCTTGAGAGTGTCTTGGACAGTAAGATGATCAAACCAGTCAATCCTAAAGGAAATGAACACTGGATATTCATTGGAAGGACTGGTGCTGAAGCTGAAGCTCCAATACTTTGGCCACCTGATGCAAAGAACTGACTCATTGGAAAAGACCCTGATGCTGGGAAAGATTGAAGGCAAGAGAAGAAGGGGCAACAGAGAATGAGATGGTTGGATGGCATCACCAACTCAATGGACATGAGTTTCAACAAGCTCTGGGAGGTGCTGAAGGACAGGGAAGCCTAGTGTGCTGCAGTTCATGGGGTTACAAAGAGTCGGACATGACTTAGTGACTGAACAACAATAATAATTCTGCTATGAACATCCATGTATGAGTCTTTGTGTGGACATTTGTTTTCATTTCTCTTGGGTAGGAGTAGAATTGCTGAGCTGTAGGGTAACTCTATGTTTAAACATTTGAGGAAATGCTAAACTTTTTCACACAGCCTGCACCAGCATTGTATGAGTGTTCCAATTTCCCCAAATCTTCATCAGCACTTATTAGAATCTGTCTTATTTATCTGCTAACCTAGCGGGTATGGAGTTGTATCACATGGTGATTTTCATTTGGACAGCCCTGATGGCTAATGATGTTGAAGTCTGTTCATTTTCTTAATTATCATTTATATATACCTTCTTTGGAGAAATGTATATTCAAATCTTTTGCCCTTTTTAAACTGGAGTATAGACTTTTTATTGTTGAATTGATAAATTTTTATATATTCTGGACATTAAACCCTTTTAATATATATGATTTGCAAGTATTTCCACCCATTATGCTTTTTATTTATCCTGTCCCTAAAATCTTCCTAAATTATGTTATCTGCTTTGGTAATTTTTTTTTAAAGTAGACTTTCCTAGATTGTCTGCTCCTGCTGCTGATGTTACATCGCTTCAGTCGTGTCCGACTCTGTGTGACCCCATAGACAGCAGCCCACCAGGCTCCCCCGTCCCTGGGATTCTCCAGGCAAGAGCACTGGAGTGGGTTGCCATTTCCTTCTCCAATGCATGAAAGTGAAAAGGGAAAGTGAAGTCGCTCAGTCATGCCCGACTCTTCGCGACCCCATGGACTGCAGCCTACCAGGCTCCTCCATCCATGGGATTCTCCAGGCAAGAGTACTGGAGTGGGGTGCCATTGCCTTCTCCGACTAGGTTGTCTAGATTGATAATTAAATCAACCAAAATAAGAAAAATATGCTAATTGGTTTCTAATATTTGTGCTAAATATTTTAGTCTCTTATATTGGAAAAACTTTCTAAAACAAGTCTTAATGACATGATAGACTATCCCTTGACTTATTTCTAATTTATTGAAATTGACTCCAGTATTCTTTAATTAAGATAATATTTGATATTTAATTTTCATAAATAATATTTTTCATAGTTACAAGTTTTATTTTATTGAATCATATGAAATTAACTTTAGAATTCTGCTACATGTCGTTTCAGTCCTTAAAATATAGCCATATGGTTTTCTTTACTTAACTTGTTAATTTAATGACCTTTGTTCATCTATTTCTTAATGATTAAAATGATGAACCATTCTTACAATTTTGTAATTAGCCAAACTTGATTCTTGTGTATTATTAATATTATATTCACTTATGATTTTGATTGTTAATATTTCATTTAAAAATTTCAGTGATGTAACAAATTATTTTTAGATCAAAATGAATCACTAAAAGCCCAATTCAATTATCATTTCATTATCCCTAACACTGAGTTGTCTTTTAGATTGCTATTACTACCCACATTCTCCCACTTAATTGCTTGATTTTGCTTAATATACTTCGTGTTCTTAGTTCCAAGTACCATTAGCTATTGCATTAGTACATATATTTTGTTTCAACAATTCTTATAGGAATGAAAACAAGAGCTATAATGATTATGAGGATGAGTACAAGGAAAAGGAAGAGAAGATACAATAGCTGATGTTGAGACATATAAAGAAACAAATGGTGATTGTTGTCTATTATTACTGAAAAATTGTTTGTCCTTTATTGGACCGGAACCTGGTGGTCTGGAGTGGACGATGAGAACGCAAAAGAATTACCTTGAAATGGCAGAATCACAGCTTCAATGAGAGCCCATAGGGGCCAGAAATCTATAGGAATGTTTTTTCCCTGTCTGACGGCTCGTTCAACATTCTCTTTGACCCAAATTTCTAAATCAAAACTACCTTTATCAGGGAACCAAGGGTTACATTCAGCCACTGTCTGAAGGCAAGCCTCTATTTGCTGGCATGAAACCAAAAATCCCTGAACTTTAAATAAGTGATGAAGTAAAGTAGAAAAGTGATAGGGCTTTCCAGACGTTTGACCCATGTCTTAGTACTTACGGGCCTCAGTAGGCCCCCTGGGGTCACTCTGATGGAATCTGCCACGTGTACCAGAGCCTCTGTTCCGGCGCCACTTGTTGGTCCTTTATTGGACCAGAACCTGGTGGTCTGGAGTCGACGATGAGAAAGTGAAAGAAGGAGAGAGGCTAATATTCCCTGGGTTACACAGCCGGCTTTCGCATTCCAGGGAATCAGCCAGAAATAGAGATAGAGAAAGAAAGAAAGAAAGACACGGGACCCAAGCTCTGATGGAGCAAAGGTGTTTTAATCAACATGGTGTGGGCATGTATACTGTCTTACAAGGTAGTTATTCTTAACAAAGATAAAGATTAAAATTCCAGACTTAAAAAACATAAGGCGATTCATATTAGAGAGTTGTAAACAATCACTTTTACCGTATGATTCATAAGAAGGAAGAGGGTACTTATCACCATATTGAAAAACTAATGAAGGAAATGCCTGGATTCCTCAGCCCCAGTAGAGGCTTGCCTGTCCTCTTAATTCCTGAATAGGAACAGAGGATTCATGACAGATCCAAAACCGCACACAGGAAGCCTCCTGTTAAATGCTTCCTGACAAAGAACTGTTCCAGAATAAATAATTAACAGTGAATTACATTATTGAACTATAGTCTGTTTTGATCAGTTCTGTGATTAGTATTAGTCATTGTAGACACAAGTATTATGCATTTTTGGTAGGTATGGTTAAGATAGATAATATGATATAAATATACTTTATAAAATATCATTCAACTAAATTCTCATTTAAATGATTTCTTCTCTGCAATCACCCTCTGTATTTTATTCAGTCTAACTTTATTGAGGTTTTCTATGGCTAAATCAAAGATCTCTCAGTTAATGTCACATAGCACTTGAAAATATGTGTTTTATTTTCAAATATCTTTTGATATTGATTTGTAGCATAATTCAACAGTAATAAGAGAACAGATTCTGAATGAGTTCAATACCTTTAGGCCATGAAATTTTTGTACTTTGTTTTATGTCCCTGGATATTTTCCAGTGTCTCCTAGTTTACAGTCTATGGGAACTTCAATAGAATTTATATCCTACTACTGTGTGAAAATTGTGTAAATCTTAATTATGTTGAATTGGTTCACAGTGCTTTTCAAGTTTCAAGTGCTTTTCCTTCTTATTTCTCTGTATATTCATTCTATTAATTTTTTACAGTTTGCTACTGAAACTCTAAAAATCTTTATTTATCTACATAAAAATAATTATAATATATAATGGAACCTTTTTTCAGTATTTTCCAAGTCTCCTGTAAATGCATTATCATACGTTCATAATTTAAAAAAATTAAAATTAAAATTAAAAAAAACCTTCCATCTTGCAGTATTAGAGTGGAATTAGCTTAAAAATATACTAAGTTAATCCTTAAAGTAATTTTGGATTATTCAATCTGTGATTCTAAACTTTGAGAGGTTTTTGTTTTTCCTGTTGCTATTGTTACTGCTGCTGTTTTCCTTTTTATAGTGGAAGAATTTTAGGTTTATGGATAAGTGATAAAATCATATAGAAGTCCTGCATTTCCCTCAGCAAATTTCCCCTAATATGAAGATTTTACATAACAATAGTAAAATTATCAAAACCAAATTGTTAACATTGGTACAATGTGGTTAATAAGCTGCAGAACTTACTTCAATTTTACTGCAGTTTCAAGTAAAGTGTGAAGTTTTACCTTTTTGTCTTTCAGGATTCCCTCTTGAGCTTTATCGCCAGTCTTTCACAATTCATCATCTGTTGCATGTATTACAGTACCTTGACAATTTTGAAGAACATTAGTCAGGTATTTTTACATAAGTTATTTTTTTCTCTTGTAAGTTATAAGATAAAATGATGGAAACCAGTTTCCCCCACCCCATTAGGCAAAAAAATACCCACTAAGTACATAGAGAGTTGCAAAGTTAAATGACTGACATCATAAGTCTACCAGCTATTTGTATCTGGAGATGCTTCCCTCAGAGTAGAGACAAATGGGAAGAGATTAGAAATATGATGTGCTGATGGTGTGCTTCCTAATATTTGCTCTTGTGCCTTCTCCAGAATATTCAGAAGCCTAGTTATTTTCTGAATATAAATTGAATGCAGTCCTGATCTGAATATAAAATGGATACTATTCTCTCATGTTTGAAATATAGTAATTAAACTGATCAGGGAATAATTCTTTCATTTGAAAAGGTGTGTGAAAATGAATATGAAGATAACCATGTTTGCATATTCAGAGAATGACCCATCTTATTAGATTCATTATTCCCAAGTAAATGGTAAAGTTATTAAAAGCCACCATCCTTTTAAAAAGACTGACATTTTAAAAACATAATAACAATGATGAAGTATAGAAAGATTTCATGAAAGCAGTGTAATCTTATTGTTGTTGAGATGGGACGTGATTACCCATTATAAAAAAAAATAAATAAGAGTCATAGAACTTAAAAACAAAGCTATGGTTAGAGGAAGTCTATTTTAAAAGAAAATAGTCTATTTTAACAGGATCTTCAAACAACTTTGATTTATTTTTCCCTTTGCTCTATGTCTATTAAGCAAACTAAACTAACATCACATAATTTTTTCTACTTTGATATAAAAGAAATCATTACCTGAAGGAGTCTGGATTTTTACAATTTTTATTTAGATATAGTTATCATTCCCATCATATACAAGTTACCTTTTTAAAGTGTTCAATTCAGTGGTTTTCAGTATATTTACAAGGTTATGCAAGCATCACCTCTATTTCATTCTAGAACATTTTCATCTCCGCCAAAGGAAACCCCTTACCTATTAGCCATCACTCCTAGCTGCTACTTCCACCCAACTCCTTACAACTACTAATCTTATTTCTATTGCTATGGATTTATTTATTCTTGACATTTCATATAAGTGAAACTGTACAATGTGTGTCCTTCTGTGTCTGGCTTATTTAAATGAGAATGTTTTGTAGGTTCAACCATAACATGAAAGAGTACTTCATTCCTCTATGTGGCTGAAAAGTGTCTCATTATATTGAAATATAACATTTTGTTTATCCATTCATCAGTTGATGGACTTTTGAATTATTTCCACTTTTTGGTTACTACAAATAATGCTACTGTGCACATTCTTGTATATATGTTTGTGAGGACATGTATTTTCATTACTTTTGGGAATATACCTAGCAGTAGAATTTCTGGGTCACTTCATAATTCTGATTTATTT
This sequence comes from Muntiacus reevesi, assembly GCF_963930625.1. Classification (NCBI taxonomy): domain Eukaryota; kingdom Metazoa; phylum Chordata; class Mammalia; order Artiodactyla; family Cervidae; genus Muntiacus; species Muntiacus reevesi. Next base: position 124,595,265 of record NC_089271.1, on the reverse strand, counting down.
GAGGATTTTCCAAAATAATTTCTACAGTGGCTGTACCATTTTGCATTCCTTTCAGCAGTATATTAAAAAGATTCCCATTTCTTTGCATCCTCACCACAATTATTATTGTCCATGTTTTAATGGTAACTGTATCAGTTGGTAAGCAGTGTATCTCACTTTGGTTTTCATTTGCATTTCCTCAATGACTACTGATGTTGAGCATCTTTTGATGTACACATTCTCCATTTGTTTGTCTTTTTTGGAGAAAAGTTTATTCTGATCTTTTGCCTGTGTTTTTATTAATGGATTATTTGTCTTTATTGTTGAGATGTAAAAGTACTTTATATATTCTAAATACTAAATCCTTATCAGATAAATACTTTGAAAAGATTTTATTTCACTCTGTGGGTTGCCTTTTTATTTTCTTGATAGTGTCCTTTAGTGTGCAAAAGTTTTTAAGTCAAATTCGTATATCTTTTTCTTTGCTATTTGTGTTTTTGGTGTCATATATCAGAAAGCATATGTCAGGAAGATCCCTGGATAAAGAAATGGCAAGCCACTCCAGTATTCTTGCCTGGGAAATCCCGTGGACAGAGGAGCTGACAGGCCACAGTCCATGGGGTCACAAAAGGGTTGGACATGACTTAGTAACTAAACAACAACACTAATTTCTCTTTATTGATATTCTGTATTTGATGAGACAGTTTCTTCATACTTTTCTTTCCCTCTTTACCCACAATCCCCTTTAGGTGTTTGAACATAATTATAAAGGTTACTATGAAGTTTTTGTTTGTTATATTTGATATCCAGCCCCCTTCACGGGCAGTTTTTGTTGCCTGCTTTTTTTTTTTTTTTCCAGTGTATGAGTTACACTTTACTGCTTCTATGGATGTCTCCTATAATTTTGTTTGAAAACTAGGCATTTTTGGTAATATTAAATGTGTTGCAGCAAAACTGAGTAGTGGTTTTTTTCCCTCATTTCCAGGGCTTATTTTTGTTCTCTGTTTATATGTTTCCTGATTCAGCTGTTACTTTAGTAAAGTCTGTTTACCCAGAGTGCAGTGTCTTTGGTATTGCTCCTTGGCAGGAGTGCACAGGCATACTGGTATGATAGTGATTTTATCCAAACTTTCTTTCTCTTTGAAACAGATCTCTCTGATCTCTGATCTCTCTTTTAAGCAAGCTACTTCATGTGGTATTATACTAAACTTATTAGACTGCACTGATTACTGTCTGATTTCTTCTCTCTTGTATTTGACAATGCCCCAGAACTAAACTTCCTCAGCGATCTGATACAACTAACTTTGTACAGATGCAAGTTTTAAGGCCAATCTTTGAAGGTTTTTTCTTATCCAGGTGGGCTCTTCTTGATTTTTTCTCGCCCTAGTCTTTTTGGCAAAATAGTTGGCCTACTTTTGGCTTGCTGCTCCTAATCAAGAGAAGCTATTGTTTTTGAGAATGCCCTTGAGGTTTAAATTTCTCCTTTGGATAAAGCTTCAGAGCCCTCTTTTCTTATGGAAGGACTCTCCCCTTTAGAAAAATCTCTGAGCCACTACCCTGGGCTTCCTGTCATTTTGGCTTGCCTCTCCTGACAAGGAATCTCTGCCTAACATGTGAGATGGATCAAGGGAGATTAGGGCCCCAATATTTTCAACCTGCCACACATGGAACACTTTGTCCTATGTTAAAGGCTGGTTGAATGAAGGGAGCCCGGGACCTCTCAGCTGTACCCTCCAGGAATTTAGCGTCTTCAAGTTGGAGTTTTAGGGGATCAGAAATGCTGACTGATCGCCCCTCCCAGGGAGTTATGAGAGCTGCTCTTTATTGGGAACCAAGGGGAGAGTGAGACCCACCTTCTTGGCCTTATCTGTTCAAATATTTAAAATAGATTTTTCTTATACAGTTTCACTGATGAAGAAAGAAGGATCACTATTGATGACTCTGTGGCCAATTGCAATAATAGATACAAAAGTTGCAACCCCTAAGTTAAACGGTGAAGCTGTTTCCCAACTCCTTGAATGTATGATGACCATGGGCCTCCTATGAACCAGTAATAAGCTAGCAACAATGACATAAGCAGAAACTTGAAAAGTACTGTTGCATTAGGGCTGGCTTTCTTGCTGCCAAATAGAAAATTACATGTGATAGAGATATGTTTTAACATTACTGTGAAAAATCCTGAACTAGACTTCTGGAAATGAAGAAACTGCATTGAAAAAAATATGGTGTGCTTTAAGCAGTAGCTTGTCAACTACCATACATGTGAATGAGGTCATTTTAGATCAAACACTAATTAGCTGACCAGCTAGGTGATCACAGATATGTGATAAAGCTCAGCAAAGATAAAAACAAACAAATGTGAAATAGATGTGAAATATTATCCAGCTGTCCCACAAAACCTGGAGCTAAATAAAATGGCTGTTGTTTTAAGCCTCTAAATTTTGGGCTGATTTGATATACTGCAAAAGCTAACTGATTATAGGCTGGACAAGCTGAATGAGAGACACCTGGAAACTGGGAATGGGATGAAGTTTGGTAAATCCCATAATCTGCATAGACCAGAACCATATTCCATAGCAGCACTTATAGGCGATGGTGTACATAGTGAAGCATAGAAGCAGATAACTCCTGTTGTCAAGGGGTCCCTGTAATCTTGGAAAGTGAGGAAGATAGCAGGACTTATAGCAAGTTGAATTTTAGAAGTCTTTTCCCTTCAAGTCTGGGTTAAGTAGCTGTTTCATCTAATTTCACAGAGGAAGGAGGAATAGTGAGTTAAACAAAATAAGAAGACAGAAGAATATGTTTAAAATGAAAGAAAAAGAAAAAAAAAACTATTGAAATGCTACTGAAACAGAGATAAATAATATACCCAATAAAGAGCTCAAAACAATAGTGATAAGAATTCTAGCTGAACTGGGGGAAAGAACAGAGGAACACATGAAGAATTTTAACAAAGAACCAGAAAATATAAAATATTAAAAAGTCAGAGCTTAAGAATACAATAACTGAAATGAAAAATGCACTAGAGGGAATTAATAGTAGACTAGGTGATATGTAAGAACACGTAAATGATCTGGAAAATAGAGTATGGGAAATCAAACAATCAGAACATCAAAAAGTTAAACAAATTAAAAAAATAGAGATAGTTTATTTGGCCTCTGGGACAACATCAAGAATAATAAATTTGTATTATAGGGAGTCCCAGAAGGTGAAGAGAGAGACAAAGGGGTATAAAATTTGATGAAATTATGACTGAAAACTTTCAGAACCTGAAGAAGAAAATATATATCAGATACAGGAAGCACAAGATGACTCCAACGAGACCCACACCAATATATATCATAATGAAAATGGCAAAAGGTAAAGAGAAAATTCTAGGGGCAGCAAGAAAAAAATAAAGTGCTTATTATATACAAGGAAAGCACAAACAAGATTATCAGCTTATTTTTCAGCAGAAATTCTGCAGACCCAAAGGGAGTGGCATGGCATATTTATCATGTGTTGACAGGAAAAATATCTATGACATGAAATCCTCTATCTAGCAAGGTTACCATTCAGAATTGAAGGAGTGATAAAGAGCTTCTCAGACAAGCAAAAACTAAGATTTCATCAACACTAAACCTGCCTTGGACTTCCCTGGTGGCTCAGTCCATAAAGAATCTGCCTGCAGTGCAGGAGACCCAGATTCAGTCCCTGGGTTGAGGAGATCCCCTGGAGAAGGGAATGGCAACCCACTCCAGAAATAAGAAATTATAGGAAGGGATAAATGCAAATAAAAACCAGAATGAGATATCACCTCACACCTGTCAGAATGTCTGTTGTTAAGAAGACAATGAATGATAAATATTGATGATACTACGGAAAAAAAGGAACCCTAAGACACTGTTGGTGGGGATGTAAATTTGTACATTCCAAAGAAAATGAAAATACTAATTTGAGAAGATATATACACCCCATGTTCACAGAGGCATTATTTAAAATAACCAAGATATGTAAGCAACTTAAATGTCCATCAACTAATGAATGGATAAAGGAGATGTGGTATATATATATGCACAATGGAATATCAGCCACAAAAAAGAACAAAACTGGCCATTTGCAACAACATGGATGGGTGTTCAGGATATCATGCTTAATGAAGTAAGTCAGACAAAGACAAATACTCTTTTTCACTTATATGTGGAAAATGAAACAAATGAATGAACATAACAAAACAGAAACAGACTCACGGATACAGACAACAACCTAGTGATTATCAGTGGAGACAGGAATGGGGGGAGAAGCAAGATAAAAAAGGATATTAAGAAGTATGGACTACTAGGTATAAAATAAATAAGATTCAAGGTTGTAATTGAACAGCACAGTGGATATAGTCAATATTTTATAATAACTTTATATTCAGTATAATCTATAAAAATATCAAATCATTATGTTGTAATTAATATAGCATTGTATATCACCTACACTTCAATTAAAAATAAAAATATAAAAAAATAACTTCTCAAGCTGGTAATACTTTTCTTTATATAGCTAATCTTTCAAAAGAGATTTCTCTATGTGTTATGTCCACATTCCTCCAACCATTGCAATCTGCCTGTCTCTTTAAGGATACCACTGAAAGTACTCTATTAAATAGTCTAACCTTGGGAAACATTACTGCAAACAAAGTTACTGGAGGTGATGGAATTCCAGCTGAGCTATTTCAAATCCAAAAGATGATGCTGTTAAAGTTCTGTACTCAATATGTCAGCATATTTGGAAAACTCAACGATGGCCACAGGACTGGAAAAGAGAGGTTTCATTCTAATCCCAAAGAAGGGCAGTGCCAAGTTACATGCCATACTACCATGTAATTGTGCTCATTTCACATACTAGTAAGGTTATGCTCAAAATCCTTTAAGCTAGACTACAACAGTACATGAATGGAGAACTTCCAGATGTACAAGCTGGATTTAGAAAAGGCAGAGGAACCAGAGATCAAATTGCCAACATTAGCTGGATCACAGAGAAAGAAAGAGAATTCCAGAAAAACATCTACTTCTGCTTCATTGACTATGCTAAAGCCTTTGTGTGGATCACAACAAACTGTGGAAAATTCTTGAAGATATGGGAATACCAGATCACCTTATCTATCTTCTCAGAAACCTGTATGCAGGTCAAGAAGCAACAGGACAAGGAAAAATGAACTGGTTCAAATTGGGAAAGTAGTATGTCAATGCTGTATATTGTCACTCCATTTATTAACTTATATGCAGAATACATCATGCAAAATGCCAGGCTGGATGAACTACAAACTGGAATTAAGATTACTCGGAGAAATACCAACAACCTCAGATATGCAGATGATACCAGTCCAATGGCAGAAAGTCAAGAGGAACTAAAGAACCTCTTGATGAAGGTGAAACAAGAGAGTGAAAAAGCTGGCTTAAAACTCAACATTCAAAAAATTAAGACCATGGCATCCAGTTCCATCACTTCATGGCAAATAGAAGGGGGAAAAGTGGAAATAGTGACAGATTTTATTTTGGGGGCTCCAAAATCACTGTGGACAGTGACTGCAGCCATGAAATTAAAAGATGCTTGATCCTTGGAAGGAAAGCTATAACAAGCCTAGACACCTTATTCAAAAGTAGAGACATCACTTTGCTGACAAAGGTCCAAATAGTCAAAGCTATGGTTTTTCCAATAGTCATGTGTGGATGTGACAGTTGGACCATAAAGAAAGCTGAGCACTGAAGAATTAATGCTTTCAAATTGTGGTGCTGGAGAAGACTCTTGAGAGTGCTTTGGACAGTAAGGAGATCAAACCAGTCTATCCTAAAGGAAATCAACCCTGGATATTCATTGGAAGGACTGATGCTGAAGGTGAAGTTCCAATACTTTGGCCACCTGATGCGAAGAGCCGACTTACTGGAAAAGAGACCCTGATGCTGGGAAAGGTTGAAGTCAATAGGAGAAGAGGGTGGCTAAGAATGAGATGGTGAGATAGCATCACCAACTCAATAAATTTGAGCAGACTTCGGGAGATAGTGAAGGACAGGGAAGCCTGGTGTGCTGCAGTCCTTGGAGTTGCTGAGTCAGACACGACTTTAACGACCCAACAACAAAAACCTCCTTGTTATTACAAGTAATAAACACTTTCTAGCTCTTTTTTCATCCCTTAACAATATTTGAGTGTTGTCCTTTGTTGTTCTGCGTTGCTCTCTTATCATGCTCTCGTAGTTTTCATCCTATTTCTGTAAATTTCATATTCATCATACTGTTTTTCAAATTGCTTTGCTGGTTCCTGCTTCTCTCCATATAGCATTCTTTGGTGGGTCTATACCTTATCTCAGTTTGGTTAATCTTATCCACTTGAATGGTTTCTATATCTCTTCCCCAGAAATTGTTCTCCTGAATTCCAGACTGATATCTCTATCTACTTAATGCACTGTTCACCTGCATTTTAATCAGTCACTGAAATCTCAAAAGTTACCTGCCACTTTAACAAGCCCATTTTGATGAGATCGGACTATGAATGGAAAGTACAAGTATTTGAAAAATGTTTTTAAATCAATTATTTTATTGATTTTATATATTTTTATATTATATATATTTATATATTTTATATATTTTATATTTTATATATTTATATATATATTTTATATATTTCTATATTTTAAACATGTAATAAGTGTAGTTCATACAAAGTTCCAAAATGGAAAATATATACAGTGAAAAGTGAGTCTCTCTCATTGCCTGCCTTTTCCCCAGCTGCTTAAGGACAACCACTTAACTAGTTTCTTATGAATCTTTACAGAGATATTCTGTCCATATCCAAGTCCATTCCATTGAAGAGCTTGTGCTTTCCCGAATAGTCATTTTATTTTTTAAAATAATTTTGTGTATTGATATATTTATTTTTGACCATACTGGGTCTGCATTGCTGCGTGGGCTTTCTCTAGTTGCAGGGAGCAGAGGCTACTCTTTAGTTGTGATATAACGGAGGCTGCTCTCTAGTTGTGGTACACAGGCTTCTCATTGCGATGGCTCCTCTTGATGCTGAGCACAGGCTCTAGGGCATGCCGGCTTCAGTGACTGTGGCACATGGGCTTAGTAATTACAGCTCCCAAGCTCTAGAACACAGGCTCAGTTGTTGTGGCACACGGTCTTACTTACGCCACAGTATGTGGGATGTTCTGCAACCAGGGATCAAACCTATCTCTCCTGCTTTGGCAAGCCAATTCTTTACCATTTAGCCATGAGGGAAGCCCATGCTCCCAATCTTTAGATATTCATATTTTTTTTTGTTGAGTTAACACTGTGAGCACTTTGAAGTTTTGATACATAACTTCATAATCTTTTCATCCCAAATCCTAGAACAGCATATGGCACATGGTAGGAACTTAGGACGTCATAATTAAATCAATGATAAATTATGCACTGTACTAAGACCAGACAACACGGCACTAATCAGACCAAATGGCAATTATACTAACACATACTAGATTTTCAAAAGCAACTTGATTTAATTGTATTAATTTTATTTTAACTCTGCATTTATTAAATCTTACTCCAAGTTGTATGCAATTTGATCCATAGAGCTCTTTAATGTTTATAAGTAGTTCTTTTCACTAGCAACTATTTTTATTTGGAAAAGCATAATTAAAAGAAGAATCATGCTATAATCTTTGATTCAGGTTAAGTTTATGGAAACTCTAGATATTCAGAATACAAGGTCCCCTGAGGTGTAGTCTTAGTAGCTTAATGGGATAAAATAACTGCTTCAGGAGTATGCTGGCCTTGAAAACTAAAAATTCATAATGTGATGACAAATATTAGTTTTCTCAAAATGATAATATGAACTGGCCTCATTAGAATATGTTTTGATTTTCAATGAAGGCATCTGATTAAACTTGTCTTTCTCTTTTATTTTTTATATATAATTTAATTTACTTTTATAGTTACAACTCTGAAGAAAAAGCCCTTTAGTATTCACCTGATTCTTTTTAGGTCACTCAGTGAATATAAAGCTATAATTCTATCTAAAAGGTCCATAGATAATAAACTTCAAGAGCACAGATTTTTGTAAGCAGTTAACCCTCCATTCTTCCTCCTCCCCAACTCCCCCTAAATTATTTACTTGTAAAATATATCATGTTGACATAAAAAGTTCATAGTGCAGGAAACACGTAAGGAGAGAGGGCAGCAACATATTCTGAAGTTTGAAAAAATTGCTATTCGAGGACAGAGATCACTTGGAAATGCAAAAGTACAACTGTTCCTAATGCAAAAAGTACAAAGAAATTATTCATGTTAAATAAAGTTTCCAAAGTTCTGCAGGGACCTAAGGACCCCACAGTCTAGACATTGTATTGTGCTGTATGTCACCCAGACATAGCACAACTTGACCTCATTCTTTATTACACCAAATGTGACTTTTAAAGTGCAGTCTCAATTAGCTCAGGGAACAAAAGCACTAATGTCAACTTGAACCCATTGTAGAGGACAAGTGGATGCCAATAATTATTTTCTAAAATTATTTTCTGAATCATTTGTTGCCCTTTCCTGGATATTTTTGCTCAACTTGATTTTCCCCTATTCAAATCTTTGTTCCAAAAGAAGCAAAACAAAACAAGACACGAAAAAAATCTCGTTTGGGGTATAAAATTATCATGTCAGCTCTACCTGAAGTTAGATTTTGGTTTTGTTTCTTTATGAAATACTATATGAAATGCTCAAGTGCAATGTTTGCAACTGCATCTGAGTTATATGAGATAAATAACAGATTCAGTGTGTATTTTGTGTAATATTTGTTCTTTTTATATGTGTTCTAAAATATTTCGAGTAAAATGAAAATGTAAGGACTAAATTACAGCAGTGTCCAATATGACCATGAGAGAACAGGCATGCCATTCTCTCTAGTAGTCCTCTGCATTTCATCTTTTTCTACTAGTTTTTCTAGGTACTCAATCTGTATCATTTACCTGGTCCCTTCCCTTTAAAATATTTTATTTTAGCTCGGGAAATATGCTGTGTTATTCAGAAGAAGTTCTCTATATAGATTTCAACTCTCTGTATATACTATAATGTTAATTCTTGTCTAGAAAGAGGCCAAGTTGGGGAAAGGAGTATACTTCAGAGTTATCATTCTCTAAGTGAGTGACTGAGTGTGTGTGTGTGTGTGTGTGTGTGTGTGTGTGTGTGTGTGTACTTTGAAAAGGCTTATCAGGAGATTCTAATAGAGTTCCTATATCACCACCCTCATTCAGTTGTTTGTTCATGATCAAATCTGAATGTACTCTTGGCAGATAAGCAGAGGAAAACAACAGATGTCTTTGTGTGATCCAGAGATATTTAGGCATGAGCCAGTCTCAGAGCTGAGCATGCCATACATGCTACCAGCTCTGCAAAGGTTTCAGAAAGAGAAGTGAAGGATGATTGAAGAAAAATGCAATTTTAGTAAAATTTGGAGGTAAAGAAGTATATCATAACTGGAACTTAATTGTTTTCAAAATAAATACTAATGTTTCAGGTTTTTATTAAAAAGAACTGGGGGTGGCTTTGAGTTGAGAGACTATAGCAGTAATATGGATGGTAAATGATTGGCTTGGATCAGAGTGGTAGCATTGGAAATGGTGAGAAGCGGTCATATTCTGAACATAATATGAAGGTAGAATCAAAAGATTTGCTGTGAGATCTTAGGTGGAATATGGAAGAAAAATGAATCAAGGATAACTCCAAGTTTTGGTGTTAAAAGACTTAAAAAATGGAGTTAGCATTAACTAAGTTAGGAAATCCTAGTGGAGGAGCAGGTTTAGGGATGTTAATATGGAGCTTAGTTTTCATCATGTTAAGTTTGAAAAGAGATCAGTTTTCATTTGAATAAGATAGCATATTCCATTTATCTGCATAACAATCAATCAAACAGCAACTTACAATAGCAACCATTTAACTATATTTTATGATTTTCTGGGTCAGGACCACAAATGAGGCTTGGCTGAGTGATTTTTCTGGTCCATGTGGCATTGATGAACGTCACTTGTTGGCATTCAACTGGCAGATGCAATGGTTTGAAGGTTCCATAAAAGCTTCCCTCACATGTTTGGCACCTTAGTGGGGATGAGTGGAAGGCTAGTCTGAACTGAGACCTTCAACCATAGTACAGCAAACTCAGGGCAGTTGAGTTTCTTACATGGCAGCTCAGAGCTATGAGAAACTATTCTAGTGAATAAGTTGAAAGCTGCATAATCTTTCATGGAAGTTACACAGCAGCATTCTGCAGTACTCTACTGATCAGAGACATAAGCCAACTCAAAGTGAGAAGACATATATCTTACCACTTGATGGGAGGAGTGTTAAAGATTTTGCAGTATGCTTTGAAGCTACCACAAATTTATTGGGGTGTTTTGATCAGAGGATCAGCCCAATATGACTTAGGTTTAAAAGGATAGCTCTGAATGCTGTATAGAAAAAAAGACTATAACAGAAAGAGGGCAGAGATAGGGAGGGTAATCAGAAGGCCATTACTAGTGATTCAGGTGAAAGATGATGTCTTTGACCTTTAGGTACAGTTTGAAGATAGGACTGATGGGAATCTGATGGGAAAGATGCAAGGAAAAAAGAGAAATCAAGGATGATGTCCAAGGTTAAGCCTAAGCAACTGAGTGCCTTTAACTTTATGTGGAATATTGCAGGAATAACAAGTTCCAGAATAGGGGAGGGGGGGTAGAAATCTGAATGGATTGCTCATGGCTGTAATACATAAATTTTCAAAATCCAGATGATATTTGAAAGCATTTGGACTGTATGAGATCATCAAGGAATTCAGTATAAATAGAGAAGGCAAGAGGACACACGATGAGACTCCTGGAGAACTTTAATGTTTAGAGGTTGATAAGAGGAAGGAAATTGAACAAATCATACTGAGAAGGAGCAGCCAATGAGATAAGAAAGAGGGTGGGAAAAATTCAAGGAAAATTTTATGTTCTGGAGCCTAAGTCAAGAAAGCAGTCAGTGATCAACTGTGTCAAATATCATTAATAGACCTAGTAAAGCAAAGATTTGAATTGACACATTTTGGGGAATTTGGAAGTTGTTGACTTTGAAAAGAATGTCTTTAGTTAACTGATAAAAATCTGTCTTCAGATTTTTGAATTGGATTCTCCTGGAGAATTTTTTATGAATGGAATCAAAAAATGGAGACAGCTGGGGATATATGGAGGTAGGTAAATCATTTTGAAATAGGATAGATATAGTACTTCTTTATGGTAAAGGTAAGAAAGAATAAATTTGTGCTAAATCAATATATGTAATCATTATAAAGTGATTTTAACATTGTAGCTAATATTTTAAATGTATATTTGAATTTATATACATATTTTAGGGGCTTTCTTGGTGGCTCAGATGGTAAAGAATCTGCCTGCAATGCAGGAGACATGGGTTCAATTCCTGATTCAGGAAGATCCCCTGGAGAAGGGAATGGCTACTAACTCCAGTGTTCTTGCCTGGAGAATTCCATGGACAGAAGATCCAGGCAGGTGATAATCCATGGGGTCTCAAAGAGTTGGACAGAACTGAGTGATTGGCCCTTTCATGCATATTATTAAGATGAAGTTAGGAGAAGCAGTCAAAACTACAAGAATCTGCTACCTTATTTTAAATATTCCAAAATTCAACAAAAATTAGCATATGATTGGGAAAAAAAACATGAATATATAGTGAAGAAGGTACATTCCACTGTTTTTATCAGAAAACTTACTAATTGGAAGTGCATAATCTTACAAAAGGGCTTCCCTTGTGACTCGTCTGGTAAAGAATCTGCCTGCAATGTGGGAGACCTGGGTTCCATCCCTGGGTTGGGAAGATCCCCTGGAGAAGGGAAAGGCTACCCACTCGAATATTCTGGCCTGGAGAATTCCATGGACTGTATAGTCCATGAAGTCGCAAAGACTTGAACACAGAGGGCTTCAGGGGATGTTGTTCTGTGTTTAATTGATCAGTCATGTCTGACTATTTGTGACCCCCACGGACTGTAGCCCACCAGGCTCCTCTGTCCATGGGATTCTCCAGGCAAGAATACTAGAGTGGGTTGCCATGCCCTCCTCCAGGGGATCTTCCCAGCCCAGGGCTCGAACCCAGGTCTCCTGCATTTCAGGCAGATTCTTTACTGAATGAGCTACCAGGGAAGCCCATGAATACTTCTCCAGGGGACCTTCCCAACCCAGGAATCGAACCAGTATCTCCGACATTTTGCAGGTGGATTCTTTACTAGGTGAGCTACTGGAGACAAATCCTGTCGATGCTCTCTTGACAGTATGTCTTTGCTCTCTTTATTGCAATTCCCCCCTTCATCACCTAATTCTGGCATTCCTTATCCCTTGCCTGAATTATTATGGGAAAATATTTACAGATATCGCTCTCTGTCCCTATATCAATATATCTAATATTTGGCTATAAATGTATCTTGACTGGCAAAATTCTAACTTGGATGCTTTCTGCCTGCCACAATGTAATCTAAATGAACTTTTAGCTATATCCTTCACTACTCTTCTACCCTTCTGCACAGTATACCTTCATACTCCAAATAATAGTGACCCTTCATTCCCAAAAGTTCCCTTAAATTTCCCCAGTTTCATGCCTTTCCCTATGACCACTGCTTAAGTAAGTTGAAACTATATTTATGAGTAGCAGTGTAGGGAAGTGAAAATAAAGAGGTTGGGGAGGGGGAAGGGCAATCTGTGCAGGCCAGTTTCTTAATGGTAGATCTACTACTTGTAGGTGTATGACCATTGGGTAGGGTTTTGGTCACCGTGAGCACTTGATAGCATTATTGTTAGAATATAAGTGGTGTGTATCAAGAGCATCACAAATATCTCGCAAACTATTTACTCAAAGGTCATAGCTGTTACTGCTATTACAGACTTGATCTAAATGAGGCCTTTTTTCCATGAAATCTTCCCATATCCTTTTGCTGTGTTTCCACAGTACTTTCTTGATATCTTTATGACTGATATCTCACAATCATTCCTGAACTATGGTTACTTGTGTATGCATCTTTCTTTCTCAAACCAGGAAATATAGTGTAGTAATAGTCATTAAAAATTCCATCTCTGGTGTCAGAAAGACCTGGATGAACATCCTAGGTCTTCTAGTTACAAGGTGAGAGGCTTCAGATGAGAAACCTCTGCCTGAGTTTCTTCACCTAAAATGTCTTGATACAGATAAAAATAGTTGCTAATTCATGTGGGTTGTGCTAATAAATGTAAGTTAAGTGCCAGGAAGTATGTGAAGCATAGTAAAGTCTCAATAAATGTAAAATGTGCTTGGCTTCACAGGTGGAACTAGTGGTACAGAACTCGACTGTCAATGCAGGAAACGTAAGAGACGTGGGTTCAATCCCTGGGTCAGGAAGGTCCCCTGGAGAAGGAAATGACAACCCACTCCAGTATTCTTCCCTGGGAAATCCCATGAACAAAGGAGTCTGGAGGGCTACAGTCCATAGGGTGGCAAATAATTGGAAGTGACTGAGCATACACATATTTGGTTTTAAGCTCTTAAAGGATGGGAAATGGTTTTGTTACCTTTGTTCTTTCCCCACTTTATTAGTGCAATGTGCTGCACATTCTAGATGTTCAAATACTTGTTGAATTACAATAACATTGATGAAAGCAGTGCTAAATGTGCCAAGATTTTTCATCTTTATACTTTAGGGCAGAGGCTTGAACCAGGAATCTGACCTATGTATATTGTATTAAGGAAGTTCTTTATACCTCAAAATGGGATGGTACAGTATCTTATACTTAGCAAATGTGTAATACATGTTTATCAAATGAGTCAATGAGCTTTAATTTTAGATATCAATTGCAAAATAACATTCTTGATTGTTGTTTAGTAGTAAACAACAGAAATTTATTTTTCAATAAAATAAGTTTGCAACCAAAAGGCACCAAGGAAAGGAAAAGATAAAACAATCCAAAGTAAAACTTTTCATAGAACTTCTATGATACTGTGAATCAGAACATATACCTCTATGTTTGTCATCATTTAACTTGAGTCTAACATAAAACTTAACTTTTAAGAAAATACCTTCTTAGACAATAGACTTATAATTGTGATAGTTGTCTTGTGAATATGAAGTAACACACAGACATGGCAAGTAAGTTTTTCTTGGATGTGGAAGACAGGGAAAAGTAGAAATGACACAGGGGCCTGTAAATTGCATGATTTCTTCAAGGTACCCATAAGAATAACTGTAATGGGTGAGCATCACAAATGCATGTTTGTGTAAGTAAATTTTATCTGTGCCTCTGTAAGAGTATGTAAATTAATAGGGTTCTATCTCGTGTAGGTCTAAGTAAAGAGCAAGTAATATGGACAATGAAACACAATAGTAAAAAAGTTCAAGCCATTTCTCAAGCCAACTCTGATACACTCTGAAAGTACCGCAAGATTCATTTTCCTAAAATATAATTATGATCACAGTGCTACTATTCATTCCTTAATTCATTCATTCCTGCCTTCAAAAATGTGTCTTGAACACCTATCAAGTATTAGGCCACCTAGACAATGAGGATAAAAAGTGTATAAGACTCAAAGGGCTCATAGTCTACTAAGAGAGATGGACAAGTGAAGTGACTATGGAATTTTCAGATATTAAACTCAGGAGAACATTGGGTTGGAAATGGATACTGTGAAATTCTGAAGATAGAGGTGGTAATTATATATAAAGGAATAGGTGAGATGCTCCAGGAAGAATATGAAGAAACAACATTTAAGGGGTGAATAGGGAAAAGACTTTGTGAATTCTAAGAAAGAACAGAGAGGTAAAAGGAAAACAGCATGTAATGGTGAGGAAACAGTTTCAAGAGGTACTTTCATCATTTTCAAAGTAACGGAGATAAAATAAAAATATTAAGAAAGCATTAATGGTTCTCCAATCCCCATTAGTATGCATAAACTTACCAGTACTACACTCAGAAAAATTCTGTGAAATGCGTCCAACCTACTTTTCCCACAAGCATTTCTTCAGCTGCTTCACTTCTACTCTTTAAGGACTTGGAATACTCATTGCACCATGACCATGATGAGAACTTGCTTGCCTCTGTGACGTAATTCACATTGTATCTCTAAATAGCATGAGCTCATCCTGGATGAAGCATGCCTGTCCATAGTCTAGCCATACTTCTAGGCCCATTTTTTCCATGAAAGCTTTCTTGGTAATCTTTTCTCCTTTTAAACACTCATAGAGCTTTTAAAATAGCTTCCTTGACACTTATCATATTACATACTACATTATGGTTATTGGTACACTCTATATACTTTTCCTTTCTATGCTTTTTCATGGAAGAGTCTGTGCCATACTCATATTCAAAACCTCAGCCTAGTACCATTCATACATAGATATTTAATAAATATAATCTGAATACTGAGTAAATAAATGCTCAAGTACCCCTAGAAACCAACACAAAAATATTGAGAATACACTGAGCAACAAGCAAAACAGTTTCCCATTATTTAGCCTTCAAATTTTCTGTCTGACTTTCTTTCAAGTACAAATTATTATCTTTATGAGTAATATTTCTATGAGAAAATTTTAGGCCAGTGTAAGATACCTTGACTCATATTTCTATATTAACCGCAGTAAGCATTACACATTAATTGAATGATTAATCTTAATTATGTGTTAGCTCTGACATAGGGTACCACTATTTCATTACAGTGAAAATGTTCATTGCAAAAATTATCAAAAATAGATTACAGTGCTTGATAAACCAATGATCTGTAGTATGCAATGTCCTTGTGCAATGCTTGGTTCCCAGACTCAAAGACAATTTGTCAGGAAGGATGGCAGGTTATTCTTGGTTCACAAAAGAATTCTGTAAATGATTTTATGCTCATTTCAGTTGAACTCTGCTCATTTCCTTCTTCAAGACAGAGTAGAACTTAATATTCTAGGGTGCTGAAAACTCCTAACACTAACACTTTTGATTTATTGCTATGAAAACAAATTTACTTGGGGGAACAATAGAGGAAGACATACATCACAATAGAAAAATTGGAAGTTGTTGCAGAATGTATTTCTATTATGAAATAAATGTGAGATTTGAGGTTGTAGGTTATTTAATGTTTATTTTCAGAAGGATTCCTTCCATTTTTTTTAAGGAAAAATATTTGATAGAACAATGCTGTAATACCTCATGAAAACCACACTTCCTAGAAAGATAATCTTTCATGCAGTTAAAAATGATTTTGGTAGATGAACATAAAATTTTCATGGGGGGGGTGGATGTATTGATCATTTAGATTTTAAACAGCTTAGAAGTACCTCAATTTCTTTTAAAAAATGTACTGAAGGGGCAGTATGAAAGGTGGAATAAATCATGGTTTTTCGCAACTCTCCCAAATATTTATTTGCCTAAAACAGGTACAGAAATCTGAACACAGACATATGCATTGACATTTTCTTGACAGATTCATAACCCTATTGTTTCCAAAACTTTAATGTTCAATAACATTTCATTAGTATACTCCAGTGTATTTATTACTCTGAATTATTAATACAGATATGTGCCTAGGAGATGTACAATTTGTAATTATTTTTCCTTTCAAAACATAATAGCTTCACAGTGGGCTTGTTGCAGCTACGATATTTCATCTCCGAATTCTCCTTCAAACTTTCTGGGGCTGTGACAGAAATTTGTATTTGAACAGAAAAGCTGTCAAGAAGGTGCTGTGGTACTATCCATCACATTTTTAATCCTGACCATACTTAGATGCTACTGAGGTTGGCTGTCCAAGACACTAAACAAAGATTGAAATTATGCCTTCTGTTCTTGCGCATCAAAGCAGCGCCATTATACCAAATTCAATAGGCCTGTATTACACTCTATTAATTTCCTATTAGTTCTCAGCTATGCAAAATGTAACCATGGTGTCACTATGGTTTAGACATGCAACCTTGATTTCCGCATCAAAAAATGGAACCTGTCACTTCTAATAATTTTACAGGAGATTCTACAAATGTAAATCCTTTTTCATCTTGTCATCCTTTCATGTCTTTAATGAGTTTGCTCACTAACAGTGTAGAATCTCAATTTAAGTTTCAGAAACATTAACAGCTATTATAATTGAGCATCTCTAGGAGTATACTAATTAAAGTGTAGTAAAGAGTAATTTATAATACACGAAACATTTGTCTTTTAAAAATCCCATCAATATTTAACTGTGTATCAAAAAGAAAACAAAGACAATAGTGAACTCAAGATTCCTAGCCAAAGTGCTTATTTTGAGAGAAAGCATCATGTAGTGTAATTGGATGATCTACAAGTTAAACTCTGCCATTTGTAAAAACAAGCAAACACCATGTACTTGAAAAACAAATTAACCAGGGACTACCATGTTAAAGTTACATCACAGAAAGTAGTTGACTCTTGGGAATAGGTGCCATGATCAGTCTGACAAGTACTTTACATGAAATATTAGCATATTCTCTCATAGAAGTTTATGCTTTATTTATATACGTTGTTTTTTTTTCTGCAATGCTGACCTTTAAATCTAATTAAAGGCCCTTAAAACCCAGATCTACATCCTTTTATCTCTCCTGACAGCTTTTTATTTGAATGGTTGTAATAAAGTCCACTAAAATTCATACTGTAAAAGTGGTAAAAATAGCATTTGCTGTACTAGGGTTTCAGATATAATACTTTAAACTGAAAGAAAATGACTCAAAATTTTTAAATTTTAACCACTAACTTTATTATTAACTTTTCTAAAGATTAAATGGAGAGGGTTTGATAGTAGAATTAAACTTATCTTTTCCTTTAATCTGTCCTCCATTCCCTGTTGTTGAATCATTTTATAAAAACAATAATATAATATTGATTTTTTAATAGAGAATCAGTGAAATTTATTCTGGTGTTCCAGAATTCTACATTCAAGGAGTCTAAAGCCTTAGGTATTTAGTTGGGGGAAATAACATTACACAAGTCAAGTCTGCCAAGCCAAAATTGCTCAAGTAAGCCAAGTCTAGGCATTCAGATTTTACTGTGAATCTTAACTGCTTCAAACTGTGCTTCATCATGACACAAGATATTTCTTTCTATATACATTGGACACAGTGTACTTTATTCATTTTAATCTCTTCTGTCCATTACCTTTTCAGAAGAGCGAAATTTCTGAAAGTCTGCCTTTATCTCAGTGTCAACTGCCAAGGTGGCTGAGTTTTACTATAAGTCATGATATATAGTAGCATAAAGTACACATGAAATGTAGTGGATTCTAAATATACTCAATGAATGAATATTTTACTATTTGTCAGCACAAAGCATGTCTGTCTAAGTATTGAACATTTCTAACTTAGCATTTATATTATGATTTTTACAAGCAGTAAGAGCACTCATAGCAAACAGCTATCAAATATTTATGTCTAGGACATTGAGTGGAACCCTTTAGGTATTATCTCATTTAATTTTTGTCTTATAATTAGTACTTTATGACATATACAGAAATACAGAAAATCATTAACAACTTTTCCAAGATCATATAATCTGTAATGTTAGAATTAGGATTCAAACTCTTATCTTAACCACAATTACTACTGCCCTCAATGATAATCAAAAGTGTGAAATAATATGTTTTAAGGGAGATCTATTGTTCTGGAGGTTTCAAAGTAAGGTATACTCATGACATGGGTGACTATAATTGGGAAAACATAAATCTGAACACTTAAAACCTATACATTATGTTTTGGATGTATCATACTAGTAAAGTGTAAATCAAATTTCTTCTTGAATTTAGTTCCATCTGTAAACTAATCAATTAAGACGGGAATCAATAAAGAAATCTTTCTCAGAGAATTTTCACCCTCTTCTCCTTTTCATTTGTGGAACAGAATGAATTCAAGTAAGCTTCATCTACATTACAAGGTAGAGGCCTTTTGACAAAGCATAGTCCTCTTTCTAAGCCTAGACAGCACATTAAAAAGAAGAGACATTACTTTGCCGACAAAGGTCCATATAGTTAAAACTATAATTTTCCCAGTAATCATATACAGATGTGAGAGTTGGACCATAAAGAAGGCTGAGTGCCAAAAAATTGATGCTTTTGAGCTGTAGTGTTGGAGAAGACTCTTGAGCGTCCCTTGGACATCAAGGAGATCAAACCAGTCCATCCTGAAGGAAACCAAGGAAACCAGTCCTGAATATTCATTGGAAGGACTGATGCTGAAGCTGAAGCTCCAATACTTTGGACCCCTGATGCAAAGAGCTGACTCTTTAGAAAAGACCCTGATGCTGGGAAAGACTGAAGGTAGGAGGAGAAGGGAACAACAGAGGGTGAGATGGTTGGATGGCATCACCAACTTGATGGACATGAGTTTGAGCAAACTCCAGGAGATGGTAATGGACAGGGAGGTCTGGTGTGCTGCAGTCCACGGGGTTGCAAAGAGTCAGACACGGATGAGTAACTGAGCTGAACTGAGTCCTCTTTCACAAAGGTAGCTTGTTTGTCTGTTAAATTTCCCAACAGGACTATGATATTAATCAAGTATAACCAAGTTTATAATATTCAGATAGAAACAAGTCAGTACTTCAATAAAAGCTCGCTTTTTAAAGGAATTTATTACAAAGTCCCATTTAAGTAATGCTTTATTCTTGAGTACCACATATGATTTAATTTATAGAAATTAAATTCACATGTAGTTGTTCAGAAACGCAATCACTACATGAAATGAGGTATAACTGTACTTTGTTTAAACTTTCTTTTTCCTTCTTGGGGACATTCATGTATATCGTCTTTTCATTATGTACAGTTTGAAGCATTCAAAGTAATATATACAATCTTTTGACTCTTTTTTCTAAATGTGCTTTTTCTTGATAACAACATCCTATTTAAAATCACCACTCAGCCAAGAAGTTCCTGAGGGAATAAGGTGGAAAGCAATCCTTTAGAAACGATGTGAAACGGTAGATGACTAGGCCAGCAGGGAGAAAAAAACGGGCCTTTAGTGAGCAATAAGACATGGGATTACTGATGTTCATAGGAATTGGAGAGACTGAACACTAAGGATGAAAGTCCTTACAATCTTGTAAGCTAGATAAATGGTCTGACATACCATACCCATGGAGATGGGGGCATTGTGGTACACCTGTGAATTCCTGGGCCATAAAGGCTCCCTTTATATGTAGTCAGATGGGAAAAGTGTTATTTTAAAAGCAAAATGTCTACTTTTCTCCTGCATTCTAGAGGAAAGTCAACAATCTCCTTAATGGTGAATATCACCTTTTTTTTTTTTTCAGGACAAAATAACTGCAATGTACTTTGAGGAGCCTTTTTGGTTGAAAAAGGTAGAATCCAGAGCACTGAGAGTCAACTTTATAGTGCTACCTAAGAGCGTAAAAAAGATTGTCAGTTCATGCATGTAGCTTGAAAGAAAGGGCAAAAAGAACACCAGGGTGGAGATGAAAGTGAGGGGAACAAGTCTTGAAAGAGAGAAAGAAACCTGAAAAGGTGATAGCCTAAGGAAGGGATAGAGCCACCAAGAAGCTCTTGGTGGTAGGGAAGGTCCAGTAAAAATTTAGGGCAGTGATATTTGATGCTGAATTTTAAGTTTTCTTTTGAAATTTTGTGTAGCTATCTTATTTTTAAAGGAAAAGGTGTTTTATTTTCATATCTCATTCCTTTCTCTTGAGTTATTTTTACTGGAGTATAGTTGCTTTACAATGTTGTGTTTGTTTCTGCTGTACAGAAACATAGCTATATGTAAACATAGCTATATGTTTACACATAGCCTTTCTATTTTCATTTCCTTGTTGTTTTCTGCTGTGCTATAATCCCACTGTATTATTCCAAACCTTCAGTATTAACCTGATATATGTAAAACACTAGATAAGCATTGTTTGGTTGAGACTGAATGTAGGGAATGAAGAAACAGGGATAGGAGGATATGATGTACCCAAGAAAAGCATCAGCCTTCCACTTCCCAGGTCACCCAAGAAAATTTAGAGACATAGGGAGTAGTATTATGATGAAGGTGCTGTATTTGAATATTAAAGAAAGTGTGAATCCAGAGGTTGGAGGACTAAGGGATATATACTCATGAATCACACACCAGTTAGATGTATGTATAATAAGTGTTCACACTGCTATAAGTTCCTATATGCTTCATACAGTATTTTCCAGTAACATCAGGATTCATTACATAGTTGAAGGTATGAAGTAATTCTGTCTGCTAAGTACAATTTTCACAAATATGGAAGCATTGGTGTTAAAGCAAATTTGTTGATGTAGCGAATACCATATAAACATACTTGGAGATCGACTTAGTGTAGGTTCTGTTCTGTAAAAATAAAGAATCAAGGAGGTGTCCACTGTTGGATGCTTGAAATCACATTTTCTGTGAAATGGGAAGTGTTATTCAATAATACTTTAGAAGTTGGAGGTTAAATGTTACACAACTGCTAATATGTCCCTATTGTGAAGAAAAGAACAACACAAATGATCGCCCATGTTGTTATGTAGGTTGTTACGCCTGTAACATCTGAGTCATCTCATTTTAGAAATCTATAAAGGAGACAATAACTTAATAATGTGGACTATATATTCCTATAAAGTCAAGGAAATGGATCCTGGTAATGGTGTGTGCTCGAATTATGGGTCCCTAAGTAAGAATATTAGACAAGGTTTCTATTCCACTTCCTAACTGCAAAATAATCACTGATTCAGGGAAAAGTTCTGTTTGGCTTTCATCATTTCTGCCACCTCCACCCAGGTGAATAAATATAATTAAACTGTGACCTTAGCACTACAGACTCTTTCTATGTGTGGAAATGTGTGTGTGTGTGAGGTCTTCCATAGTAGGACATCATCCTGGCTTAATAAGATACATAGAATATGATGAATTTCAGGATTTTAGAAGATATAAAAATAAATTCTAGGATAAATAGATAAATTCTAGGTCCTTAGCTGCACTTGGAATCTAGTTTTACATAATGTACAGGACTGACTTCTAATGAATAACATTTTCAGACTGGTTTGTTCTAATTTCCTCATTTATTGGAACTCTGAAGTAGCTGCTGCTCTGGATTCTATTTTTATGTGTTTCCCTGAATCCACTAATGCCTAAGATAGGTTCCATCATCTATTTCTTCTTATGTATTGTCTTGGCTTGCTGAAAGAAGTCTCTGCTCCAGTATCTGAACGCCTTGCTTGAACTGCTGACCCTGTCCTTCACTTGAATAGATCAGTATCAATTCAAATCTCCCTTTTAAGTTTCTTTCCTTTACCAACTTCCTCTGTATACATTCTCCTTGTTGTTCCGGTATCTGTCAACAAACACTGAGTCCTTCAGGAAATTAATATCTTTATCACATTTTTGTGAACAGTAGAAAGGAGTAACAATTAAATGACATATTGTTCAGGACAAGGTGCATCAAAAAGGGCACCTATTTTCAAGCTCTCTTTCTTTTTTATCCCATCTTTATAAATATATGATAAAGGAGTTAAATGTAACAAATAAATCTATAGTTATTAAATATATTAGAATTATCAACTGATAGAATATTAGATCTAGAAGGGGACCTTGGAAATCTTCTACTTTAATCTTCTCATTTTATATTTGAATAATATGAGGCTCATAGGATTAAGCAAATTGCAGATGTCATAGAGTTAGTGAGTGGCAAATCCAAGTCTCAGACCACATTCTTCTGACACCAAGTTTAATTTTCTTTTTACTATACCACCGTGCTAGAATAGACTTAGAAATATAAACCTCAAAAAGATGGACTGATATTGACCATAATAAGCTAGAGAAAAATGGGCATAAACATGTGTGCATGTTTGTGTATTATAGCGATAGCAAATTATTTGAATGACTACAATATTGTATTCTGTGCATAATCAAATAAAGTAATTTTAATTAGTAATATGGAAATAGAAATGATAATCACATTTTTGAAGCAATCATTAGTATTACTCCCACTAGGTAAGGAAAATACAACAAAAGGAACAAGATTAATTGAAATGATTTGTAGAATATTACAGGCTTTTAATTACCAAAACTCCAGTTCACAAACTCAACCTATAATAATTTTTATCCCGTGGAGAAGGAAATAGCAACCCACTCCAGTATTCTTGCCTGGGAAATCACATGGACAGAACAGCTTGGCAGGCTACAGTCCATGGGGTCACAAACAGTTGAACACAACTTAGCGACTGAGCGTGCAGACAGTAAACTACCTCTAAACTTTGTATTTGTGAATATGGTACAGAGAGTCTCCATATATCTCACAGCCATTTGCCATTTTCTCCCTTTAATAACATGTGACATTAGTATGGTATATTTGGCACAATAAATATATTATTTACTAAAGTCCACATGTTATTCAGATTTACTTAAATTCATTTGTTTGTTGCAGGTAGATAGGGTTCATTTTGTTGATTTATCTGTGTCATTGCTGAGGCTACGATGCTCACGCAGGAAAAGGGGAGCTTTATTTCTTGGTCTCTTCTACCTTGGACAGGGTCTTGATTTCCTGCTCCTTAGCCTGGAGCCAGTCTTCCTTGGTTTTAGATCTGTGGGCCTCAGGCTACTCAACCGGGAGCGTCTTTGGAGCCTTGTCTCCTCTATTCCCAGTTTCTTGGACGTTTTCAGCATGAATGGGTCTTGGATTCTATCAAAAGCTTTTTCTACACCAATTTATATGACCAAATGATTTTTCTTCTTTTTTTTTTTCTCTTTTTGATTTTTCTTCTTTAACCTCTTGATGTGGTGGATATTGGTTGATTTTCAAATGGCAAACCAGCTTTGATCCCTGGAATAAACCCCACTTGATTTGGGGATATGATTATTTTCAGATATTATTGGATTCAATTTACTAATATTTTGTTGAGATTTTCACATCTATATTCATGAGAGATTCTTGAGGTCTGAAGATTATATTTCTTGTACCTATCTTTTTCTGGTTTGGGTAATAAGGTAATACTGGTCTTAAAAACTGAGTTGTGGTATTTTCCTGACAGTCCAGTGGTTAAGACTCCAGGCTTCCAGTGCAGGGGACACTGGTTCTCTCCCTGGTTGGGGAACTAAGATCCCACATCCCGTGGGGCCAAAAAAAAAAAAACAAACAAAAAGGCTGAGAAGGCTTCTTTTTGGAAGAGATTTGGAGCATTGCCATCATCTCTTCCTTAATGTTTGGTGGAATTAATCAGTGAAACCTATTTGAACCTGTTGCTTTATTTTTAGAAGGTTATTAATTAATGATTCAATTTCTTTATGTGATATAGGACTCTTCAGTTTATCAGTCTCTCCTTGTATGAATTTTGATGATTTGTGTCTTTCAAGGATTTGGTCTATTTCATCTAAGTTATCAAATTTGTGGGCATAGAGTTGTTCATAGTATTCCTTAACAGACATCCCTCAGAGATTCCAGGTTTGGTTCCAGACCACTGCAATAAAACAAATTTCTCAATAAAGCACATCACATGAATTTTTTGATTTCCCAGTGCATGTGAAAGTTAACGTTTACACCATACTATAGTCTTTAGGTGTGCAATAGCATTATATTTTTTTAAATGTACATACCTTTACCTTAATTTAAAAAATACTTTGTTACTCAAATATGCTAGCCATCACTGAGCCTTCAACAAGTAGTGATCTTTTTCCTGGGGGATGGTTTGAAATATTGCAAGAATTACCAAAAATGTGACTCAGAGACAGCAAGTAAGCAAGTGCAGTTGAAAAGCAAGCTGACACCAATAAATATTTTTGATACAGGTTGCCATAAGTCTTCAATTTGTGAAAACAGTGTCTGTGAAGCTCAGTAAAGGAAAGCATAATAAAATGATATATTCCTCATGAATATGCTTTTCATGCTTATGAGATGTGTCGTGATGATCTATCTTCATTTCTCATATTAATAATTTGTATCTTTCCTTTTTATAATCTTAGCCTGGCTAAAGGTTCATCAATCCTATTGATCTTTTCCAAAACCCAACTTTTACTTACAATGATTTTCTCTATTGTTTCTATTTTCAATTTTGTGGGTTTCTGCTATAATTATTATTATATCTTTGCTTCTGCTTACTTTACACTTAAATTGCTTTTTCTTGTCTCATTTCTTAGAATGGTATATATTCACATATATGCTTTCATTTTATAACTTCTTATAAGCTCTGCTTTTGTGGGAACTGACAAAGTTTGAATAGTTGTGTTTTCATTTTGATTTAGTTCAAAATATTTTTTAAAAATTTCTCTTGAGATTTCCTCTTTGACCCATGGATTACTTATAAGTGTGTCTGTCTCTATGTATGTGTGTGTGTGTTAGTTACCAAATAATTGTATACTATCCAGCTAGCTTTCTGTTATTGATTTCTAACTTTATTCTATTGTGATCTCATAACATACTCTGTATGATTTGTTTTCCTTTAAATTTGTTAAAGTGTGTTTCATGGCCCAATATGTGGTTTATCTTGAATGTCCCATGTGAGATTAAGAAAAATGTGTATTCTACTGTTGTTGAATGGAGTATTCAATAAATGTTATTAAGATCAAGTTGATAGATACTGCTGTTTGGTCATCTATGTCTTTACTGATTTTGTGCCAATTTGATGTATCAATTAATTATGGAGGAGTGTTGAAGTCTTCAATTATAGTAGTGGATTTTTCCATCTTTTCTTTCAGTTCTATTGTCTTTTGCTTCATCTAGTATGGCGCTCTATTGTTAGGTGCTTACACATTTAGGATTGTTGCATAGTCTTGGAGATTTAACATCCCTTTAAGACTGTGTGTGTTCCTTTTTTATCCTTAATAATCATTCTTCCTATGAAGTCAACTTGGTCCAAAATTATTAATAATTACTCCAGTTTCTTTTGGTTAGTATTAAAAAAGTATGACTTCATTCATCTTTTCACTTTTAACCTATATGTGTTTTTATATTTACAGTATATTTCTTACAGAAAGCCTGTAGTTAGATATTGTTTTTTAATGAATTCCCATAATATTTGTCTTTTTAATTTATTTAAAGCATTCACAGTTAAAATTATTAATATAGTTGGATAAGTATCTAGCACCCTTGTATTTATTTTCTACCCATTCTATTTATTTTTCATTTTTTCACCTCTGTTTTTTCTGCCTTATCTGGCTTTAATTGAACAATTTTATGGTTTGACTTTATGATTTTTAGGATTTTGTTCTTTAGCATATGAATTACACTTCTCATTAAAAGTATTAGTGGTTTCTGTAAAATTTACAATACACTTTTATTACTAATCTATGTCCACTTTCAAATAACACTGTGCCACTCTATGGGTATTGCAACTACCTCACAACTGCGTCTCATTTCTTTAGAGTTTGCTATCATTTATTTCAGTTACCTATACTCTATAATCTCTCAGTGTTGTTGTTGTTGAGTTGCTAAGTCGTGTCCAACTCTTGCGACCCCAAGGACTGTAGCCCACCAGGCCCCTCTGTCCATGAGATTTCCCAGATAAGAATACTGGAGTGGGTTCCCATTTCCTTCTCCAATAATCTCTCAATACATTGCTATTATTGGCTGTATTTCTTATGCTCTATATTACATCCTGTGACTTATTTATACCTCATAATCCCCTTCACTTATTTTGCTTCTTCCTCCACCTCTCTATCTCTCTGGCAATTACTAGATTGTTCTTTGTGATTCTGTTTCTGTTTTGTCACATTGGCTCTTTTGTTCTGTTTTAGATTCCACATACAAATGAAAATATACAGTATTTGTCTTTGTCTGACATTTCACTAAGCATAATACCCTCCAGGTCCATCCATGTTGAAGCAAATAGCAAGAATGATTGGATAATATTCCATTGTGTGTATGTATGTGTGTATGCATAAGTATATATGTGTATGTGTATATATATATATGTGTGTGTGTGTGTGTGTAAATATATATATATATATATATATATCTATCTCATATCTTAATTATCCATTCGTATGTTGATGAATATATTAGAACATCTATATCTGACCAATGTAAATAATGCTGCTATGAACAGTGGGATGCGTGTCTGCTTTCCAACTGGAGTTTTCATTTTCTTTAGATAAACATCTAGGAGTAGAGTTGGTGGATTGTATGGTAGTTTTTTTTTTTTTTTTCATTTTTTTGAGCAACTTCCATACTGTTTTCCATCGTGGCTACACTCATTTGCTTTTCCATCAATAGTGTGCTAGTGTTCCCGTTTCTCTACATCCTCAATGACACTTGCTAACTCTTGTATTTTTGATAATAGCCATTCTGTCAGATGAGAGATGATATCTCACTGGTTTTGAGTTGCATTTCCCTGACTATTACTGATGTTGAGCATTTTCCATGTGTCTGCTGGCCATCTGTATGTCTTCTTTGGAAATCTGCCTATGCAGATCCTCTGCTCATTTTTTAATTGGATTATTTTATATTAAGTTATTTGCGTTATCTATGTATTTTGGACATTAACCACGTATCAGAATATCGTTTGCAGATATCTGTTCCCATTCAGTAAGCTGCTTTTTCATCTGTGTATGATTATATTCCACATAATTTGTTACTTAGGATACAGAGATGATTAAAATATGACCCAAGTCATATAACTTGATTATGGCTATTTGCTATGATTAGGTAAAAGAGTGTTCATTTCCGTCTTTTTATATTTCAGGAAAACGAAATCAGAAAATCTAAGTAACTTTCCAAGGTAACCAAGTTAGATAGTACTCTAATAAATAAATAAAACACAGTGTATTTTTCAAGTTTTAAAAATTGTAGTATAAAACAAGCATTTAGTTTGAAAACTATTTTATGTAATGTAATATTTTTATTTGAAATTTGTAAGATATTTTAGTGCCTCAATTTATTTTTAAGAATTATTACTTGAACTAAAATGATGTGAAAATGATATCTTTGAGAATTTACTGTCCTATAATTGATAAAGAGCCTAGGACACAAAATGGCAAGGTTTAGGGAAATCGAAATGAGTTTAGAGTATCCAAAAGCATTTTTACATAACTCCTAGACTATGGAATAGCATGTTAATTGGACTTGCAAATGGCATAAAGCTCTGAAAATAATAAAAAATATAAAATTCATTAAAGAAATTTATTCAGCACTTTCTACTTTCCAGTTTTGTTATGAATAAGCCCTAAGCATAACTTCTTGGTTCAATCTATCTTGTAATTTCAATTTTACATGTTAATAGATTCCTATAAGTTATGTAATAGTCAGGCCTTATTCTCAAACCTTGTTATAGTATCATTCATAGAACTATCAGAGTGATAGTTTCTAAAGTGTCAATTTGCTCATATACACTGATCTAAATTTGTCCTCATTACCTACAGGAAAACTACAGACTTACCAACAGGAACCTTCACAAATAGGTTACTGCTAACCTATACAGCCTCATCCAAACACTCATCTGATCCTCTCTGAGAACCTCCTCACTCATCCACAGCAGTGATTTGAAGAAGTTTAAACAGTGCAATCCCATCTGTAAGGTGCCATCACTTGCGAAAGTCGCTCAGTCGTGTCTGACTCTTTGCAACCCCATGGACTGTAGTCCATGGAATTCTCCAGGCCAGAATACTGGATGGGGAACCTTTCCCTTTCCCAGGGGATTTTCCCAATCCAGGGATTGAACCCAGGCCTCCCACACTGCAGGAGGAATCTTTACCAGCTGAGCCACAAGGGAAGCCCAAGAATACTGGAGTGGGTAGGCTATCCCTTCTCCAGGGGATCTTCCTGACCCAGGAATCGAACTGGGGTCTCCTGCACTGCAGGCGGATTCTCTACCAGCTGAGCTATCCCCTTACTTGTGATCTAATGATCAGAATATTTGCCCTGGTGATTCTTAAGTTGAAGTCAGATCTTATACTTAAGGAGTTAATGGCTGAAAATCATAGCTATCATAGTATCTGAGATTTAATGAGTATTTCATGTCTATAAACTACTATACAGAGCACTTTTTCAATTTTCCAATTTAATCCTTAAAACAGCTCTGTAAGTACCAATTATCCTTGTCTTATGGATGAGAAACTGAGTCCAGTGAGATTAAATAACTATTTCTGCTCACTAAACTATTTTCTCATCACAAGATCATGTGTCATTGAACAGGGGTAACACTTTAAAACAGAAGCATTCATTTCTAATGATGAAGCTTTAAGAGTGGATACAATTGAAGATTTTAAGACTGACATATTCCTGCTTTTCCATTCGTACTTAAAAGTTGATCTTCAAGTCTACCTATGAATAAAGTCAGTTTCTTTTAAGTTATTATTCAACAGTGTAGGTCAATGCTGGCATACTGCTTTACTTCTGCTTCCTACAACCTTAATCCAAACAAACCAAACACGATAACTATGCCGATATGTAATATCAGGATCAGACATTTGGCAACCAAGCCAATTAGGGACATTTACTATGCAAGCTGTTCTTTCCAAAAGGATTATATTAAGCAATATTTTTTATTGTTAATACTTTCTCTGTGCTAGGTTTATTTAAATTACATTCATGATTAATTTTATATTCCATAGTATGCCATTTTATTTTCAGTATTAGAATACAATTTATAATATTGTGGAGATGGGCAATAAAGGTTTAACATAAGACAGCTAAACTTAAAAAACTATAGCCCAGCTATCAATTATGTTTTATATCATGGGATACCTATACTTGTATTCAAGTCCTGTCAGAAAAACAGAATCACAGTAAGGATTTCAACATTTATAATTTAATATGGGAGGTTGATGCACAGGTATTGGAGGACTTAGTGGGCAAAAAGGTAACATTGAGATAACACAGATATAATAAATGCAGGAAGTAGCTGCCATTTCTAAGAAAGAAGGGAAGAGCTAGGTTATTAGAATCTAAAAGCTTGGAGAAAGGGCTCTCAGAACTGATTTGGAGTTCTGGTGAGTGGCTGCTGTTGAGTCAGAGCTAAATGATTTCTGTGAAAAAAATACTGAGATCTGGAAGTGCCAAAAAGTAGTTGGATACTAGAAGGAATAACTGCTGTCATGGTGAGGTGCTATTCCCATGGATGAAACAGCAAAGAAAACAGGAATGTTCAAGTCCCCTTTACCCTTCTCTTGTTTCCCAGTCTCTCTTTAATAGCCTGTCAGCCTTCAACTCCATTCTTTGAATTTAACAGTGAATCAGCTGACAAATGGTGAATATAAATTGCAGAATCATAGCTCTTATATCATAAAACTGAGTACAGTAGGGTGAATGTGGGAATTAAGGCAGCAGGTTAGTTTTAGGCACAATACTTATGAGTAATCCTTAATTAAGACTTCTTTAAAAGTTATACTTTTGGACAATTTCCATTTTCATTTATTAAAGAACATATTTCTGAAATTTTCAAAAGATCATCTGATAGCAAGGGACAAAAGGGGACAGAGGTCAGAAATTAAGAATATAGTAATTAGTATTAGTCTGATGATAGACAAAATGAATGACGAAATAGGATAGAGAGTTCAGTAAGGGACACATATATGTGCTATGTTGCGTACATACATACTATACTGGTTTTGCTGTTGTTTTTTAATTGTATCTGACTCTTTTGCAACCCCATGGACTGCAGCCTGCCAGGCTCCTCTGTCCATGGGATTTTCCAGGCAAGAATACTGGAGTGGGTTGCCATTTCCTTCTCCAGGGGATCTTCCTGAACCAGGGATTGAAGTCACATCTCCTGCATTACAGGCAGATTCTCTACTGCTGAGCCAGCAGATAATTTTCTGTTTCTTAATCTGGGTGCTGTTTACATAACTATGTTCAGTTATGTAGCCACATACTTTATAGGCACACAAATATACTATGACAAAGGTGACAATTTTGTGAATTGGGGGGAGGGGGGAAATGATCTTTTCAATGAATGGTTTGTTCTATTAGAAATCCATAAAATGTTCAATGTATCTCAATCCTACCTCATACTATATCCAAATATCAAGTCTAGGTGGATTGCAAATCTAAATGTGAATGTTAATAGGCATTAAAATAGAAAAGATTAAAAATACCAAGTTATGATATTGATGTAGAACAATTGGTGGTGGAGTGGAAATTGGTATGATCAATTTGGAAATCTGTTTCACTCCAGGTATATACCCAAAAGAGAGGTGTGTATTTGCTTACCAAAAGTTATGTACTGGCATGTTTATAACAGCATTATTCACAAAAGCCCCCAGTCTGAAAACCACTCAAATGTTCATAAAGAGTAGAATGGGTAAAGTGTGGTATTTTTACATGGTGGAATACTATATAGCAATGAAAATGAACAATGTACAACAAAACTGACTAATATGGGGAAATGTCTCAAATTAATAATATTGTTGAAGAAAATAATTCAGAGCAAAATAGAGTTCATACTTTATGATTAATTTAATATAAAATACCAAAGTAGGTAGCTTCCCAGGTGGCACTAGTGGTAAAGAACCTGCCTGCCAATGCAGGAGACTTAAGAGACTTGGGTTTGATCTCTGAATCAAGAAGATACTCTGGAGGAGGAAATGGCAACCCACTCTAGTATTCTTGCCTGGAGAACCCCATGGACAGAGGAGCCTTGTGGGCTACAGTCTGAGGGTTGCAGAGTCAGAGAGGACTGAATGAACTTAGCACATACACCAAACTAGGTAATACTAACCTATTCTTTTTGCTCAGTCACTTAGTCATGTCTGACTCTTTGCAACCCCATGGATGGCAGTACACCAGACTTCCCTGTCCTTTACCATCTCCCAGAATTTGCTCAAACTCATGTCCTTTGAGTCGGTGATACCATCCAACCATCTCATCCTCTGTCAATCCCTTCTCCTTCTGCCTTCAATCTTTCCCAGCAATCATGGTCTTTTCCAATGAGTTGGTTCTTCATATCTGTGGGAGAAGGTGAGGAAGTCAACCCTTTAAGCAAGTATCATCTTTGATTAAAAGAAGACTAGTGACTTGGATAGTTACAAAATAGTATTATACAAGGTTTTATGCAAAAGACATATGCATAAGCTTGTTTCCTAAGGTTTCAATGATTAAGAAGTTAGATTTATAAATACTGTTTATTTACTTCCAAAAACACATGGCTGTTTATTTCCTCTAGTTCATTTTGCACAGTCTTCTTATGATGTAATTGCATTGGCTATTTTCAGCTGATATGGGAGATTTTCACAGAAAATCTAGATATATATAATATTTGATGCTAATATTTTCAGCTGCTTATTTAAAAATCTGAGAGTATACTTAAACACAAATGTTAATAATATTGTAGTGATATTGCTCCGTATGAGAGGATAACACATGCCCCAAGATTGTTGATTGTCCCTGCTAACTCAAAATGTTGATCATATGTGTCATGGATAAAATATTTTTTTAATTTAAAAATAATTTTGATTTCTATCATTATAGGATGGATGTTCAGAGATATCCTTTATAGTATAGAATACTTTAAAATGTTCTCTATGTGTGTTTTTAGATGGCTTCTTTTTATTAAACAGCACAGCTAAGTTTAAGAAAGCTAGAAATGGCAAAATAATTCTATTATATAGAGACAGTCAAACTCTAGAGCAGGTGTTTGCCCTGAGGGTGCATGAAGACTGTCATTTGCCTAGAGACTGGGTTTTAATGGGATAGATTTAAGAGGAGATGGGGGGATGTCTGATGAGAAACCCTCACATAGTGCATAGACCCAAAGTTCTGACATTGTCAGTGGATGAAATTGAAAGAAAAAGAAAAATCTCCCCATAGAGAACAGTAAGTGCCAGAGCAAGTTTCAATCTTTATTCTTCTAACTAATGTAGGTGACAGTTTCCCTAAACATGTGAAACAAAGAATCAAAACAGTAAATAATCTTGTAAAGCATACTACAGAAAACAATGACCTTAGGATTCATGGACTCCAATGTATTACTTCAAAAAAATGTTGCTCTCACATTAAAATAATATTGACATACACGGAATAATTAAAGAATGCCTGGATATCTCTCATGAATGGTGGAAAGTGTATTTTAGAATAGCAAACATGCACCAAACTTAACAGGATTCTGTAACCAGTGTAATAACTGCTTGTTTGTGACATACTCATTAACAGACATCTTGACGTCTTAATGCTATTTGCTGTAGATTTTTTTTTAAATCAAGGATCATAATTGTCACAATGTGACACATTTCCTCAAATCTACTGAAACTAAATCTAAATATATAAAGAAGCATATAGTTTATCAGTCTATCATTAAGGTTCCAGTGTACCACATGATTTTTGAGCATGTACGTTTTGTAAAAGGTAATCTGTCAAAAATAGACACAGATTTTGCATGTGTATTTACATCTCACATCTATTACAACCTGAGTGAAGCAAAAAGAATACACAGGAATGATTCTTTTTTTTTTAATTTTTTTTAGGAATGATTTTTTAAAAGTGATGAGGTGGAAGAGTTTGTCGACTATTCTTACTCTATCAAAGGAGAGAATTGCACTGCTATTGCAAAAGGTAATAGCACAATTTTTTATTCTCATAATTAAACTTTTTAGTATGCAAATGTGCAAAGGGAAAAATGCCTTGAAATCCTAGAAGGGACAATATCGGTGTGTAATAAATATATTCAGAATAATGCTCCTAGATACAAAGTAGGACACAAATCTTCACCAAAATGACACCAATTGTAATTACTCATACTTTAGGGAGATATTATCATTTTAACTAATGAAGTAAAATGCCAAGAAAAAGAAAATAGAGCTTATTCAGGAGATTTGGGGGACCCCTGCAGAGAATGTTTCAAAAATGAAGTGTTGTAGCCAGTCTGATTTAAAACAGATTATGTGAGTTCATCTAGCAATTTTCACCTGAAAGTAGGTAAGAATCATCTTTGAGGAAAAACCATCTGTGAAAAAATACCAGTTTTCTCTCACCAAAAGTCACATTAAGGAATATATATGTGCATTATAAACCATTTTTATGTACGATAGTCTACATAATTTATTAGTCTGGAAGAAACCACATGATTTTAATGATTTGGGATCCAATCATTAATCTGCTATTTAATTTGATCACTGAATATAAAGCCAAGAATCGTTTGAAAACATAACTGTAATGCAGTTATTATTTAATAATCCACAAATTTCTCTTCACTAAAGTTGTTTAAACATAAATAAATGATGCTTGTTAAAACAGTAAAACTTAAGAGATTTCCCTGGTGATCCAATGGTTAAGACTCTGAACTCCCATTGCAGGGGACACAAGTTCAATTCTTAGCCAGGGTACTAAGATCACATGGCATAGCCAAAGAAAATAAAAATTAGTAAAAGCTTTAAAATTTTTTCCAGAGGCTTTGAAAATGCCTCAGAAACTTTACTGGGGATTTTCAACTCTGGACAACATTCATCTTGTTTAAAGTTAACCTGAGTGTACTGCTTTGAGGAAGAAACTATTTCTATCATGCTTGGATGTAATTACAAGGTCAGGATCAATAATCTTGGAGAAATCCTGGAAAATAGATGTCAGAGACAGCTCAAACCCACCAATTCCCTAAAATGGGCAAAGATAGATACTGATATCTGAAGATTTACTTGTTTGAAACATATTTCTGGCAAAAATAAAGTGGTAAAATAGCTTAACTATGATTTATAGATGTTAAAATATTTTTTAAATGTGATGATCACCATTAACCATTAAAAGTTCACTAAGAAGTCATGGCAGAGTCCTGCTGACCACTGTGAAGGACAGACCCTCTAGACATCTGTTGCAATCCAAGGAGGCCTGTCCAGATGGGAAGCAATACTGAGTTTCCACCAAGTCGGAGATCTCTGTTGTGTTCTTGTGCACTGGCTTTTGGAACTCAAGTAAAGGCCCTTTCATTTTGGGTGAAATTCCTCTTGGTAGATTGGACCTAGGCTGGTCTTTGGAGAGAGATCAAGCCCTGAGTCTTTGGAGTGGGAGCACTGACTCCAAGACCCTAGATAAACATAGAACTAACCCTGGGGAGTATCAAATAGTGAGAATTCACACAAAGGAAACCACTTGAATACAAGATCTGGCATCACCCAACCCAACCACCCTGTGCACCTAAACAACAAACAAAAATGTAAACCCAGTCAGCAGCAGACAGGATTACCACCTCACTCAGCCTTGCCCATGAGAGGAAAAACAAGCAAACAAAAACCCAGCACAAATCTCACCCTATACAAAGTTTACACAAACCACTGGATCAACCTTAGGAGGGCAGAAACCAAAAGGAAGAAATAATTCAACCTTGAAGCCTGGGAAAAGGAGCCCTCAAACACAATAAGTTAAAAAATAAAAATAATGGAAAGGCAGAGAAATATTACACAAATGAAGGAACAAACTTGAAACACAAAAGTCCAATTAAATGAAGAGGAAATAGGCAAACTGCCTGAAAAAGAATTCAGAATAATGATAAAGATAATCAAAAACCTTGAAAACAAAATGGAGAAAATGCAAGAGTCAATTAACAAAGAACTTGAAGAATTTTAAAGAGTGAACATAGAGTGACAAACAATACAATTACTGAAATTAAAGATACTATAGAAGGTATCAATAGCAGAATATCTGAAGCAGAAGAACAAATCAGTGAGCGGAAAGATAAAATGGTGGACATAACTTCTGAAGAACAGAATAAAGTAAAAAGAATGAAAAGAATTGAGGATAGACTCGAAGACCTCTGGGACAATATCAAATGCACCAACATTCGAAGTATAGGGACCCCAGAAGAAGAAGAGAAAAAGAAAGGGTATGAGAAAATTTTTGAAGAGATCATAGTTGAAAATTTCCCCAACACGGAAAAGGAAATAGTCAATCAAGTCCAAGAGGCACAAGGAGTCCCATATAGAATAAACCCAAGGAGAAACACAACAAGACACATACTAATCAAACTAACAAAGAATAACACAAAGAAAAAATATTAAAAGCAGCAAGGGAGAAGCAACAAGTAACATACAAGGGAAACTCCTTATGCTTAACAGCTGATCTTTCAGCAGAAACTCTGCAGGCCAGAAGGGAATGGCAGGATATATTTAAAGTATTGAGAGGGAAAAAATCTACAACCAAGATTACAGTACCTTTACACGTATTCCCCATCCCGACGTGTAACTGTATGGCTGATTCATGTCAATGTATGACAAAACCCACTGAAATGTTGTAAAGTGATTGGCCTCCAACTAATAAAATAATATTTAAAAAAAAAATTAAAAAAAAAAAAAAAGATTACAGTACCTGGCAAGGATCTCATTCAAAATTGATGGAGAAATAAAAAACTTTTCAGAAAAGAAAAAAATTAAGAGAATTCAGTACCACCAAACCAGCTTTACAACAAATGTTGCTGCTGCTGCTGCTAAGTTGCTTCAGTCGTGGTGACACCATGCAACCTCATAGATGGCAGCCCACCAGGCTCTCCATCCACAGGATTCTCTAGGCAAGAATACTGGAGTGGGTTGCCATTTCCTTCTCCAACAATGAGTTAAAGGGGCTTATATAGTAAAGGAATACATGAGAAGAAAAAAGATCTACAAAATCAACCCCAAACAATTAAGAAAATGGCAATAGGAACATATATATCAATAATTACTTTAAATGTAAATGAATTAAATGCTTCAACCAAAAGACCCAGACTGGCTGAATGGATACACAAACAAGACTCATATATATGCTGTCTATAAGAAACCTGCTTCAGACCTAAAGACACATATAGACTGAAAGTGGGAGGATGGAAAAATATATTCCATGCAAATGGAAAGCAAAAGAAAGCTGGAGTAGCAATCCTCATATCAGACAAAATAGACCTGAAAATAAAGAATTTTACAAGAGATAAGAAAGGACACTACATAACGATCAAGGGATCAATCCAAGAGGAAAACATAACAATTGTAAATATCTATGCGTCCATCCTAGGAGCACCTCAATACATAAGACAAACACTAACAGACATAAAAGGAGAAATTGACAGTAACATAATAAGAGTAGGAGACTTTAATACCCCACTCACTATATAAGCTCCTTTAACACTCATTGT
The DNA here is from genome assembly GCF_963930625.1 of Muntiacus reevesi. Classification (NCBI taxonomy): domain Eukaryota; kingdom Metazoa; phylum Chordata; class Mammalia; order Artiodactyla; family Cervidae; genus Muntiacus; species Muntiacus reevesi. The sequence continues at coordinate 124,558,308 of NC_089271.1, read as the reverse complement.
TGTAGAAGGTAATGACAACCCACTCCAGCATTCTTGCCTAGAGAATCCTGTGGATGGAGGAGCCTGGTGGGCTGCCATCTATGAGGTCACATGGAGTCGGGCACAACTGAAGCAACTTAGCAGCAGCAGCAGCAACAACATTCTTAAATGATACATTAGATGAGATGGATCTCATTGATATCTTCTGGACATTCCATCCAAATGTAGAAGAATACACCTTCTTCTCAAGGGCACATGGAACATTCTCCAGGATAGACCACATCTTGGGTCACAAATCAAACCTCAGTAAATTTAAGAAAATTGAAATCATATCAAGCATCTTCTCCGACCACAATGCTATAAGACTAGATATCAATTACAAGAAAAAAAAACTGTAAGAAACACAAACACATGGGTAACAAACCACACGTTTCTAAATAACCAATAGGTTACTGAAGAAATCAAAAGGGAAATCGAAAAGTTTCTAGAAATAAATGACAATGAAAACACAACAACTCAAAACCTATGAGAGGCAATGAAAGCAGTTCCAAGAGGGAAGTTTATAGCAATACAATCCTACCTCAAGAAACAAGAAAAACATCAAATAGAAAGCCTAACTTTACACCTAAAACAACTGGAAAAAGAAGAACAAAAGAACTCCAAAATTAGTAGAAGGAAAGAAATCATAAAAATCTAAGCAGAAATAAATGAAAAAGAAATGAAAGAAAGAATAGTAAAGATTAATAAAACTAAAAGCTGGTTCTTTGAGTAGATAAACAACATTGACAAGCCCTTAGCCAGACTCATCAAGAAAAAAAGAGAGAAGAATCAAATTAACTAAATTGCAAATGAAAAAAGGAGAGGTTATAACAGACAATGCAGAAATACAAAGGATTTTTAGAGACTATTATGAACAATAATTATGGCAATAAAATGGATAACCTGGAAGAAATGGACAGATTCCTGGAAAAGTTCAGTCTTCCAAGACTGAACCAGGAAGTGATAGAAATTATGAACAACCCAATTACAAGCACTGAGATTGAAGCTGTAATCAAAAATCTCACAAAAGACAAAAGCCCAGGGCCAGATGACTTCACAGGAGAATTCTATAAAACATTTAAAGAAGAGGTAATGCCTATTATTCTAAAACTCTTTCAAAAAAACTGCAGAGGAAGGAACACTTCCAAACTCATTCTACAAGGCCACCATCACTCTGATGCCAAAATCAGACAAAGACAACACACAAAAAAAGAAAACTACAGACCAATGCACTCATGAACATAGATGCAGAAATCCTCAACAAAATATTAGCAAACAGAAGTCAGCAACACATCGAAAAGATCACACACCATAATCAAGTTGTTTTTATTCCAGGAATGCAAGGATTCTTCAATATATGCAAATAAATCAATGTGATACACTAAATTAACAAATTGAAAGATGAAAACCATATGATAATCTCAATAGATGCAGAAAAAGCCTTTGACAAAATTCAGCACTGATTTAGGATTAAAGCTCTTCAATAAATGGGCAGAGAAGGAACTTACATCAACATAGTAAAGGCCATATATGATAAGCCTACAGCAAACATTTTTTTTAATGGTGAAAAACTGAAATCATTCCCCCTAAGATCAGGAACAAGACAGGGTGTCCAGTTTTACCACTATTGTTCAACATAGTTCTGGAAGTCCTAGATACAGCAATCAGAGAAGAAAAAGAAATAAAAAGAATCCAGATCAGAAAAGAAGAAGTAAAGATCTCACTGTTTGCAGATGACATGATGCAAACATCATATATATGGAAAACCCTAAAGATAATATCAGAAAATTACTAGTGCTAATCAGTGAATTTAGCAAAGTTGCAGGATACAAAATCAGTACACAGAAATCACCTGCATTTCTATATAGTAACAATAAAAAATCAGAAAGAGAAATTAAGGAATCAATCCCATTCACCATTGCAACAAAAAGAAGTATCTAGGAATAAACTTACCTAAGGAGACAAAAGAACTGTACACAGAAAATTATAAGACACTAATGAAAGAAATCAAAGATGGCATAAACAGATGGAGAGATATTCCATGTTCCTGGGTAGGAAGAATCAATATTGTGAAATGACTAAACTACCAAATACAATCTGATGCAATGTGATCCCTATCAAATTACCAATGGTATTTTTCACAGAACTAGAACAAAAAATTTCACAATTCATATGGAAACACAAGAGATCCCAAATAACTAAAGCAGTCTTGAGAAAGAAGAATGGAGCTGGAGGGATCAACCTTCCTAACTTCAAATTATTCTACAAAGCTATGATCATCAAGAGAGTATGATACTGGAACAAAAACAAGAATATAGACCAATGGAACAAGATAGAAAGCCCAGAAATAAACCCATGCACCTATGGGTACCTTATTTTTGACAAAGGAGGCAAGAATATACAATGGGACAAAGACAGCCTCTTCAATAAATGGTGCTGGGAAAACTAGACAGCTATATGTAAAAGAATGAAACTAGAATACTTCCTAACACCATACACAAAGATAAACTCAAAATGGATTAAAGACCTAAATGTAAGACCAGAAACTATAAAACTCTTAGAAGAAAACATAGGCAAAACACACAATGACATAAATCTAAGCAAGATCCTCTATGACCTACCTCCTAAAGTAACAAATAAAAGCAAAAGTGAACAAGTGGGACCTCATTAAACTTAAAAGCTATTGCACAGCAAAGGAAACTATAACCAATGTGAAAAAAAACCTTCAGAATGGGAGAAAATAATAGCAAATGAAACAACTGACAAAGGATTAATTTCCAAAATATATAAGCAGCTCATACAACTCCATGCCAGGAAAACAAACAACCCAATCAAAAAGTGGGGAAAATACTTAAACAGACATTTCTCCAAAGAAGACATACAGATGGCTAACTGATGCATGAAAAGATGCTCAGCATTGTTCATTATTAGAGAAATGCAAATCAAAACTACAATGAGATAGCACCTCACACCGGTCAGAATGGACATCATCAAAAAACCTACAAACAATAAATGCTGGAGGGGGTGTGGAGAAAATTGGATGCTCTTGCACTGTTGGTGGGAATGTAAATTGACACAGCCACTATCAAAGATGGTATGGAGATTCTGTAACAAACAAGGAATAAAAGCACCATATGACCCAGCAATCCCACTCCTAGGCATATACCCTGAGGAAACCAGGATTGAAAAAGACACATGTATCCCGCTGTTCATTGCAGCACTGTTTACAATAGCTAGAACATGGAAGCAACCTAGATGTCCATTGACAGATGAATGGATGAAGAAGTGTGGTACATATACACAATGGAATATTACTCAGTCATAAAAGGAACACATTTGAGTCAGTTCTGATGAGGTAGATGAATCTAGAACCTATTATACAGAATGAAGTGAGTCAGAAAGAGAAAGATAAATATCATACTCTAATGCGTATATACAGAATCTAGAAAAATGTTACTGAAGAATTTATTTATAGGGAAGCAATGGAGAAACATATAAAGAATAGACTTATGGACATGGGGAGAGGGGAGGAGAGGGTGAGATGTATGGAAAGAGTAACATGTAAATTTACCTTACCATCTGTAAAATAGATAGCCAAAAGAAATTAGCTGTATAGCTCAGGAAACTCATATAGGGGCTCTGTATCAATCTACAGGGGTGGGATGGGACAGGAGATGGGAGGGAGGTTAAAAAGGGAGGGGATATATATATACCTATAGCTGATTCATGTTGAGGTTTGACAGAATACAACAAAATTCTGTAAAGCAATTATCTTTCAGTGAAAAAATAAATTAAAAAAAAAAAACAGAAGTCATGGCAAACTAATATAATTTAATCTTTTGTTGCAGAAGAAAATTCAAACAGAATAAAAGAAAATTTAGTAAAACCAACCCTGTGAGAAAGAATGTATTTTTGCCTATGTTTTAGGGGCAACAGGGCTTAATGTTTCTCTCCCTATTATTTAAGTCTTTGCATTCTTTTGAGAGAAGGATCTGGGCATGTTTAGGATTTAGGACTGACACTAAGTGGCAGAGGACCACGTCCCGTGCACCTGTACCGCAGAGCAGGACTTTGTATGTTCTCCTGAAAATGAAAGTGTTAGTCACTCAGTAACGTCCTACTCTTTGCGACCCTATGAACTATAGCCCGCCAAACTCCTCTATCCATGGGATTTCCCAGGCAAGAATATTGAAGTGGGTAGCCATTCCCTTCTCCAGGGATTGAACATTCTTCCCAACCCAGAGGTTGAACCTGGGTCTTCTGCATTGCAGGCAGATTCTTTTCCATTTGATCCACCAGAGAAACCCTTGTTTTTGTTGATTAGTCACTCAGTCGTGTCTGATTGTGACCCCATGGACTGCAGCATGCCAGGCTTTCCTGTCCTTCACCAACTCCCAGAGTTTGCTTAAACTCATGCCCATTGAGTCGGTGATGTCATCCAACCATCTCATCTTCTGTCATCCCTTTTTCCTCCTGCTTTCAATCTTTCCAGTGAGTCAACTGTTCACATCAGGTGGCCAAAGTATTGAAGCTTCAGCCTCAGCATCAGTCCCTCCAATGAATATTCAGGATTGATTTCCTTTGGGATTGACTTATTTGATCTCCTTGCAATCCAAGGGACTCTCAAGAGTTTTCTCCAACACCACAGTTCAAAAGCACCAATTCTTTGGTTCTCAGCCTCCTTTATGAGCACTTGGTGGACACCCATGAAAAAATGCCTCTTAGTGCAAACGCCCTCTACATCTTGGCCTGCTGGCTATTGCAGACTGATTTACCGGCATCCAATTTTTTCATAACAACTTGTTAAGATTTTAGCTTATACCTTCTTACCAGCTTGTGTGGCAGCCACCTCCTCCTCTTGAGCTCTGCCACAGGTAAACTGATGTACACATCTCATTTCTGTTTGGAGAGGCTTATCCTTTGTTGAAATTTTGACTGTTTTATTGGTCTGAAACTTCACATCTCTGAAAGGTCAAGAAAAGTTAACATTTTCTTGTTTATCTGGCTTGTTTTTACTGGCAGTATGGAAGAAACACTCATTCCAGTTTTCTACATCTCAAATGGTAAAAGAAATTCAAAGTTCATTGCTTTATACATAAAATAATCCACAATTCATCAATGTGGATTTTTTTGGTATGATAGCAGTATTTTGCTTATGTAGTACAATGTCCACTTGTGTGATGCATCAGATTAACTTATGGGTAGGATATCATAATGTTTGTAGGCTCCTTGTAATTTCCTAGGTGATAAGAGGAATAGGAGCATAGTTCATTCTAATATTTAGAGGGCTTTTAAAATATTTTTAATTTAATTTTAAAAACTTTATATAATTTCTAAAGCTTATTTTTCATTTATAGTTATTACAAAATATTGACTGTATTTCCTGAGTTGTACAGGACATCCTTGAGTCTCTCTTATACCCAATAATGTGTACCTCCCACTTCCCTATTGCTATATTGTCCCCCACTCAACTGGTAACCAATAGCTTGTTCTCTGTATCTGTGAGTCTGTTTTTTTGTTGTTGTTGTTGTTGCTATATTCACTAGCTTGTTGTATTTTTAAGATTCCACATATAAGTGATATCATACAGTATTTGTACTTCCCTGACTTATTTAACTTAGCATAATGCCCTTTAAGCCTGGCAGGCCACAGTCCGTGGGGTTGCAAAGAGTCAGACACAGCTTAGCAACTAAGCACAAGCATAAATGCCCTCTGAGTCTATCCATGTAGCTGAAAATGGCAAAATTCTGTTCTTTCATCCATTCATCTGTTGATGGACACAGGTTGTTTTCATATATTTACTATTGTAAATAATGCCACTATAAATACTGGGGTGCATGTATCTTTTCAAATTCATGATTTGTGTATTTCTGATATATACTCAGGAGTGGAATTGCTAGGTCATATGGTATTTCTATTTTTGGTTTTTTAATAAACCTCCATATTGTTTTCCATAGTGGCTGTACCAATTTACATTCTCACCAGCAGCATCCTAAGGTTTCCTTTTCTCCACATCCTCACTAACATTTGTTATTTGTGTTCTTTTTGATGCTAACAATTCTGACAGATGTGAAATGATATCTCATTGTGGTTCTGATTTGCATTTCCCTGATGATTAGCGATGTTGAGCATCTTTTCATGTCCGTGTTGGCCATCTGCATTTCTTCTTTGAAAACATGTCTATTCAGTTCTTTGGCCCATTTTCTAATCTGGTTGTTAGAGAGAGAGAGAGAGAGACAGAGAGAGACAGAGAGAGACAGAGAGAGACAGAAAGAGAGACAGAGAGAGAGAGACAGAAAGTTGTATGAGCTATTTGTATATGTATATGTTGGATATTAATCCTTATCCTCCATATCATTGGCAAATATTTTCTCTCATTCTGTAGGTTGTCTTTTCATTTTGTTAATGGTTTCTTCTGTTGCGAAAAAAACTTTTAAGTTTAGTTAGGCCCAATTTGTTTATTTTTGCTTCTATTGCTTTTAATTTAGGGGATGGATCCATTCTTTTACATATGGATGCCCAGTTTTCCCAGCACCACTTATTGAAGAGACTGTCTTTTATCCATTGTGCAACATTTTCTTCCCTCTTTTGTCATAGATTAGTTTTCCATTGATCTATGTGTCTATTTTGTGCCACTACCATACTATTTTGATTACTATAGATTTTTAGTATAGTCTGAAGTTAGGGACTGTTTTGGCCATCCAGTGTTCTTTTTTTTTCCATACAAATTTTAAAATTATTTGTGCTAGTTCTGTGAAAAGTGCCATTGGTATTTTGATAGGGATTGAAATGAATCTCTAGAATACTTGCGTAGTATGATTGTTTTAACAGTACTGATTCTTCCAATCCAAGAATATCATCTATCTTTCTATCTGTGTCTTCAGTTTCTTTCATCAGCATCACAGTTTTCATACTACAGGCCGTTTGCCTCCCTAGGGAGGTTTATGTCCTAGATACTTTATTCTTTTTGATGTGATGATAAATGGGATTGTTTCCTTAATTTCTCTTTCTGAAGTTTCATTTTTAGTGTGTAGAAATGCAACAAATTTCTGCATATTAATTTTGTATCCTGCAACCTTGACAAATTCACTAATGAACTCTTGTAGTTTTCTGGTGGCATCTTTAGGGTTTTGTATGTATAGTTTCATGTCATCTGCAAACCATGACAGTTTTACTTCTTCCTTTCCAATTTGGGTTTCTTTTACTTCTTTTTCTTCTCTAATTGCTATGACTATGACTTCCAATATTATGTTAAATAAAATGGGGAGAGTGAACATTCTTGTCTTGTTCCTGATCTTAGAGAAAATGCTTTCAGTTTTTCACCATTGAGTATGATGTTAGCTGTGGGTTTGTCATATATGGCCTTTATTATGTTGAGGTCTAGTATTTAGTTTTTGTACCCAGTTCCCAAAATCACTTCATAACTCCAGATTGATAAAGGTGAAAGGATCATCTTTAGGTATTCATAACCAACACTTTTCAACCACAGCTGAATTTATGGTAGTGAGGTGACTTTTGGAAAGCCCCTAAGGATGAGGACTGATTTCCAGGGCAATCAGCCATCTGATTGGAGAGTTGAAATTTTCAGGCCCTCTCGTTAACCTCCAGAGTGGGAAGACACAATGAGTCACCAATGGTCAATAACTGAATAAATCATGGTTATATCATGAAGTCTTAAAAAAAACCTAATTGAAGTGGATCAGAGTAATTACTTGTTGGTGAACACATGCTCGAAGGGTGGCATGCCCAAAGAGGCTGCTTATAGTTATAATGAACAAAATAGACAACAAGTCAAAAACTGTTTCTAGAGACAAATATGTTAATTATGTAATGATAAAAGAATCAAATTGAGAGAAAGATATAACAGTTATAAATATATGTGCATCCAACATCAGAACACCTAAGTATATAAAGCAAATATTAATGAATCCAAAGAAAAAATTGACAATAATTTAATATTAGAGTCAATGCCCAATTTTTAGCGATGTATAGAACTTCCAGACAGAAAATTAATAAAGAAACAACAGACTTGAAAAATATTACAAAACAAATAAACCTAACAGATATCTTCAGAACGTTCCACTCTACAGGAGAATACACATTTTTCCTCAAATACAGAATATTTTACAGGATAAACTACATATTAAGTCACAAAAATAGTATTAACAAATTTAAGATGATCAAAATAATTCCAAATATTTTTCCAATAATAATGAGATGAAACTAGAAATGAAAAGCAATAAGAAAATGGGGAAATTCATAAAAACATCAAAGCTTAAAAAACACCCTTCAACACCAATTGGATGAAAGAGTAAATCAACAGGGAATTTATAAACTATCTTGAGACAAGTGAAAACAAAAACACAGCATAGTAGGCTAATAGGTTACTATTAGCTAATAGGGTTTTGCCAAGGCTAATAGGGTTTTGCCAAGAGAACGCACTGGTCTTAGCAAACACCCTCTTCCAAAAACACAAGAGAAGACTCTACACATGGACATCACTAGATGGTCAACACTGAAATCAGATTGATTATATTCTTTGCAGCCAAAGATGGAAAAGCTCTATACAGTCAGCAAAACCAAGACTGGGAGCTGACTGTTGCTCAGATCATGAATGCCTTATTGCCAAATTCAGACTTAAATTGAAGAAAGTAGGGAAAACCACTAGACCATTCAGGTATGACCTAAAACAAATCCTTTATGACTATACAGTGGAAGTGAGAAATAGATTTAAGGGACTAGATCTGATAGACAGAGTGCCTGATGAACTATGGAGGGAAGTTTGTGACATTGCACAGGAGACAGGGAGCAAGATATCCCTGTGGAAAAGAAATGCAAAAAGGCAAAATGGTTCTCTAGGAGGCCTTACAAATAGCTGTGAAAAGAAGAGAAGCGAAAAGCAAAGGAGAAAAGGAAAGATATTCCCATTTGAATGCAGAGTTCCAAAGAATAGCCAGGAGTGATAAAAAAGCCTTCCTCAGTGATCAATGCAAGGAAATAGAGGAAAACAAGAGAATGGGAAAGACTAGAGATCTCTTCAAGAAAATTAGAGATACCAAGGGAACATTTCACACAAACATGGGTTTGATAAAGACAGAAATGGTATGGACCTAACAGAAGCAGAAGATATTAAGAAGAGGTGGCAACAATACACAGAAGAACTGTACAAAAAAGATCATCATGACCAAGATAATCACAATGGTGTGATCACTCACCTAGAGCAAGACATCCTGGAATGTGAAGTCAGGGGACCTTAGAAAGCATCACTACGAACAAAGCTAGTGGAGGTGATGGAATTACAGTTGAGCTATTTCAAATCCTGAAAGATGATGCTGGGAAAGTGCTGCACTCAATATGCCAGCAAATCTGGAAAACTCAGCAGTGGCCATAGGACTGGAAAAGGTCAGTTTTCATTACAATCCCTAAGAAAGGCAATCCCAAAGAATGCTCAAGCTACTGCACAATTGCACTCATCTCACATGCTAGTAAAGTAATGCTGAAAATTCGTCAAGCCAGGCTTCAGCAATACGTGAACCACGAACTTCCAGATGTTCAAGCTGGTTTTAGAAAAGGCAAAGGAACCAGAGATCAAATTGCCAACATCCTCTGGATCATCAAAAAAGCAAGAGAGTTCCAGAAAAACATCTATTTCTGCTTTATTGACTACACCAAAGCCTTCGACTGTGTGGATCACAATAAACTGGAAAGTTCTGAAAGTGATGGGAATACCAGACCACCTGACTTGCCTCTTGAGAAATCTGTATGCAGGTCAGGAAGCAACAGTTAGAACTGGTCATGGAACATCAGACTGGTTCCAAATAGGGAAAGGAGTAAGTCAAGGCTGTATATTGTCACCCTGCTTATTTACCTTATATGCAGAATACATCATGAGAAACGCTGGGCTGAAAGAAGTACAAGCTGGAATCAAGATTGCTGGGAGAAATCTCAATAACCTCAGATATGCAGATGACACCACCCTTATGGCAGAAAGTGAAGAAGAACTAAAAAGCCTCTTGATGAAAGTGAAAGAGGAGAGTGACAAAGTTGTCTTAAATCTCAACATTCAGAAAACTAAGATCATGTCATCTGGTCCCATCACTTCATGGGAAATAGATGGGGAACCAGTGGAAACAGTGTCAGACTTTATTTTTTGGGGCTCTAAACTCACTGCAGTTGGTGATTGTATCCATGAAATTAAAAGACGCTTACTCCTTGGAAAGAGTGTTATGACCAACCTAGATAGCATATTAAAAAGCAGAGACATTACTTTGCCAACAAAGGTCCGTCTGGTCAAGGTTATGGTTTTTCCAGTGGTCATGTATGGATGCGAGAGTTGGACTGTGAGGAAAGCTGAGCACTGAGAAATTGATGCTTTTGAACTATGGTGTTGGAGAAGACTCTTGAGAGTCCCTTGGATTGCAAGGAGATCCAACCAGTCCATCCTGAAGGAGATCAGTCCTGGGTGTTCATTGGAAGAACTGATGCTGAAGCTGAAACTCCAATACTTTGGCCACGACATGGGAAGAGTTAACTCACTGGAAAAGACCCTGATGCTGGGAGGGATTGGGGGCAGGAGGAGAAGGGGACAACAGAGGATGAGATGGCTGAATGGCATCACCAACTCGATGGGCACGAGTTTGAGTAAACTCCGGGAGTTGGTGATGGGCAGGGAGGCCTGGTGTGCTGCAATTCATGGGGTCGCCAAGAGTTGGACACGACTGAGCGACTAAACTTAACTGACTGAACTGAACTGATCAACATAAAAAAAAGTTGACTTTCTTAAAATACAAACAAAATTGAAAAATCTTGCAATAAATAGCACTACCATATGATCCAGTAATTTCACTTCTGAGTATTTTTCCAAAAGAATTGAAATCAGGATTTCAAAGAGACATTTGCCTTTCCACATTCTTTGCATATATTAGTCACAGTAGCCAAGAAGTGTGTTTTAGCTCAGGCTACTGTAGTATAATATCATAAACTGGGTTTCTTATAACCCACAGTAAGAAAGTTCTGGAGTTCTGGATTCCAAATTCTCACAGTCTGGAGGCTAGAATTCTAAGATCATCAGAGGGCCAGCACGGTTGATTTATGATGAAAGTTTATTTCAGGTTGTAGATTGCAGACTCTTCCTTGTAGCCTCACATGGCAGAAAACAGAAAAAAGAAGCAAGTAAGGCTATATATAACTTCATGACCTAATCTAATCCTAATTATTTCTCAAAGATCCTTCCTCCTAATACCATCACTTTGGGGGATAGACTTTCAACATATAAATTTGTGAGGAAACCAAACTTCAGTCCAAAACAACTTATAAAAACTACCTAAACATCCATTGAGGAAAGAATGGAAAAAGAAAATCTGGTGTGGATATAAGATGAACTTATTATTTAGCTATTAAGAAGACAGAAAAACTGTCACATGGTACAGTATTGAGGACATCATGCTAAGTTAAATAAACCAGTCACAGAAAGACAAATACTGTGTGATTATATTTGTGTGTGTCCTCAGACACTTAGTTGTGTCTGACTCTCTGCAGCTCCACCAGGCTCCTCTGCCCATGGAATTTTCCAGACAATAATACTGGAGTGGATTGCCATTTCCTATTCCAGGGGATCTTCCCAACCCAGGGATCAGACCCGCATCTCCTGTCTCCTGCATTGGCAGGCAGATTATTTACCACTAGTGCCGCCTGGGAAGCCAATGTGATTATATTTACATGAGGTATTTAAATTAACCAAAATCACTGAAACAGGAAATGGAATGGTGGTCATCAAGAGCTGGAAAGAGGAGGCAATGAGGAGTGTTTTCAATGAGTATAGAATTTCAACCATGCAAGTTAAAGGAGTTCTAGCTATCTGCTGCATGGCATTGTTTTTATAGTTAGCAATACTACACTGTCCCTTAAATAAGCTTGTTGAAGTTAGATCTCATGTTAGATATTTTTACCACAATAATAAAAACTTATATCCATCAAAAATATGTAAGAAAGAAAAGAAAACAGTTAATTTACAGTGTGTGCTGAGTTGCTCAGTCATGTCCGACTCTGTGACTCCGTGAAATGTAGCTTACCAGGCTCTTGAGTCTATGGAATTCTCCAGGCAAAAATACTGGAGTGGTTAGCCATTTCCTTCTCCAGGGGATCTTCCCACCCCAGGGATCGAACTCGGGTCTCCTGCATGCAGGCATTACCGTCTTAGCCACCAGGGAAACACTTAATTTACAGTAGCATCAAAAATAATAAATATTTAGGGATAAATTTAACCAGGGAGGTTATATTCAGCTATAGAAGATAATGAAGTACTGTTACATGCTGCACACATATATGGATGAACCTTGAACATTATGCTAAGAAAATGAAGTCAGACACAAATAGCCACATATTGCACTACTCTGTTTATTTGAAATACACAGACCAGGCAAATTCATAGATAAAGAGAACATATTATTCACTGCTAGCAGCTGGGGTGGGAGGAATGGAGAGAGTCTTAATGAGTTTCCTTTTGTTTGGTGAAGAAAATATTCTAGAACTAGGTAGTGGTGATGGTAGCACAACATCGTGACTATATAAAAAGCCACTGAATTTTACGCTCTAAAATAATTAAATGGTAAACTTTATGAGTGCATTTTACCACAATAAAAAAATTGAAAAAATGCAGTATAATATTGATGCATAGTACAACATGGTTGAACTTTGAAAACATTATGTAAAGTGAAAGTCAGACACAGAAGGCCATTTATTGTATAATTCATTTATATAAAATGTCCATTATAGACAATTCCATAAAGATATACTGTAGGTCACTAGTAGCTAGACCCTGGTAGAAATGAGAAATGATTGCTGATGAGTATGAAGTTTCTTTTAGGGGTGATAAATATACTCTGTAATAGACAGTGGTGATGGATGCACAAATCTGTGAATGTATTAAAGCTATCAAAATGTGCATCTTAACACACTCTTTGGGAATGATTTTGACTATGTTGTGTTATCAGGTAGCATAACATAGGGCTTAAGTTCACAGACTTTGGAATCAAACAGATTTTAGTTTGAGCCTGGCCTCCAAAACTTAAAAGCTCTTTGACTTTGAATAATTTGTTTTCTATGTCTAAGCTACTTTTTCCTATGTAATAAATAAATAGATTACTATAATCCATACCTAGGTTGTTTCAAAAGTTAGTGATACAACCCATTTAAAGCATTTAAAACAGAGCCTGGAGTACATAGAGTTCATGGAAATGGCAGTTATCTTTGCTTTGTTATGATCATCTTTATTATTATTCCATGCTTCTACATAGATAAGTTGCTAGCTGGAAATACATATCACTGGTTAAAAAAATTATGTATAGATGATAGGATTATGGATGATCAGTATTTCATTCAGTTTTGTTTATTTTATAAATATTCTGCAATGAGCATTTTAATTGGATAATATAACTAGAATAAACTTTATTATTATTGAAAAGTCAAAGGGCTTCATTTTTGAAAAAGAAGCAACACTGTTGTGAACCCCAGAAAATTTTGTCCTATGATCTACTGTGAGGTATTTGCTTAGTTTGTTGGGTGTGGTTTCTATTTGAGGGAAATAACCATGGGGATGAACATCTCAGAAGTACCATTATGATTTGCAAATGGCCCAACAAATGGTACTGTAGCTGACTGTATGACCAATCAGAAGTAACAAGACCTGAGGCTACTGCATCAGACACCTTTCCAGATTATTGACTATAGTTATGTGATGGAAAATGTGGCAGAGAGTGGTTTCAGACCTGAAGATTTAGTGGTCCACTGATGTTGACTTGGTTGAGTGACCTTTTAATTGTAACCTAAGTAGCCTGGAGTATTTGTTTATGGAAGGTTTCTAGGGAGTGCAGTCTTTCACATACATCCGTATAGCAGTGTCTACTTTATAGTACTACACCACTGGTCGATTTCTGGCTTTCTTTGGAAGATATTGTAAATCTTGCCTTGCAAAGTTATTGATCCACAGAATTCCAGTTTGATGAGGAAAAAAAAAATCTCTAGCATTTGTCACTGTATATATTGTTTTTTTTTTTTTTTTTTTTATGACTGGAAGTCATGCAATATTTGTAGAAGAAGAAAGTTATAAATGCATTTAATTTTACGGTTCATAGGATAGTACCATCATTGCAAAGACAGAGCAATTCTTGTATAATATCTGAAAAACAGTATGAAACTTTCTGTTTTTCACCAAGTATATCATGTGTATTTTATTTTCCCTGTTGTATATATTTCCTTTGTCTTAAAAGTCTTTAGCTGACAAATCAATCTACAGAAACATTTTGGATTATTCTTCTATTGTTTGAGTGAAAAAATATATTTTAAAGTTACTTAAGAGTTTTATTTATAAAGAAGTTTTAAATTGAAATATTTGATTCTAACCTAGGCAGGAAAATCATGTAGATTCCTACAAGCCTAGTTCTGCTCTAACACTAAAGGAAAATTTCTTTTGCCCCATAAAAAGGGGAAAAAAATCTTCCTTTTTCTAACTTCCACTCTTTACATTAATGCTTTCTTCCAGTCTCTCCAAGACTGCCGATCAGAACACTTACTCCTAAACACAGAGACTAGGTCATGAGTAGGTCAGTGATCAATCTAGACCTAACAACAGTGATTGGCTCAGGGCATTAGGGCCAAGTTACTCTGAAAGTCAATCCTGTGCCTTCTTTAGATACTTGCCAAGAAGATAAAATTTCTGTTGGCCATCGCAAGGAGATGGCTTACACTGGAGTAAAGCAGCACCAGAAATGGGATCCCAATGAGATTGTTTTAGTTCCTGATTCTACCTGTTTGTGGGGATGATAATCCCCAACCCTTCTGATTTTCCTTAAAAACCAAGGCTATTTATTTGGCTTTTTTCTTGTTTCTTGATGTAAGCCTGTAATGCTATGAACCTTCCCCTTAGCACTGCTTTTACTCTATGACCCACCTCCCAGAATATTGGAAATAAAAGCAAAACTAAACAAATGGGACCTAATGAAACTTAAAAGCTTCTGCACTACAAAGGAAACTATAAGTAAGGTGAAAAGACAGCCCTCAGATTGGGAGAAAATAATAGCAAATGAAGAAACAGACAAAGGATTAATCTCAAAAATATACAAGCAACTCCTGAAGCTCAATTCCAGAAAAATAAATGACCCAATCAAAAAATGGGCCAAAGAACTGAACAGACATTTCTCCAAAGAAGACATACAGATGACTAACAAACACATGAAAAGATGCTCAACATCACTCATTATTAGAGAAATGCAAATCAAAACCACAATGAGGTACCATTACACGCCAGTCAGGATGGCTGCTATCCAAAAGTCTACAAGCAATAAATGCTGGAGAGGGTGTGGAGAAAAGGGAACCCTCTTACACTGTTGGTGGGAATGCAAACTAGTACAGCCACTATGGAAAACAGTGTGGAGATTTCTTAAAAAACTGGAAATAGAACTGCCATATGACCCAGCAATCCCACTTCTGGGCATACACACTGAGGAATCCAGATCTGAAAGAGACACGTGCACCCCAATGTTCATCGCAGCACTGTTTATAATAGCCAGGACATGGAAGCAACCTGGATGCCCATCAGCAGATGAATGGATAAGGAAGCTGTGGTACATATACACCATGGAATATTACTCAGCCGTTAAAAAGAATTCATTTGAATCAGTTCTAATGAGATGGATGAAACTGGAGCCCATTATACAGAGTGAAGTAAGCCAGAAAGATAAAGAACATTACAGTATACTAACACATACATACGGAATTTAGAAAGATGGTAACGATGGCCCTATATGCAGGGCAGAAGAAGACACTCAGAAGTACAGGACAGACTTTTGAACTCTGTGGGAGAAGGTGAGGGTGGGATGTTTCAAAAGAACAGCATGTATATTATCTATGGTGAAACAGATCACTAGCCCGGGTGAGATGCATGAGACGAGTGCTCGGGCCTGTTGCACTGGGAGGACCCAGAAGAGTCGGGTGGAGGCGGGGGTGGGAGGGGGGATCGGGATGGGGAATATGTATAACTCTATGGCTGATTCGTGTTAATGTATGACAAAACCCACTGGAAAAAAAAAACAAAAAACAAAAAAAAAAACCAAGGCTAGATTTTCTGTCATTTGCTACAGAAGTAATATTTATTGAATCAGAGTGCAAAATGAGAAAGGGTCAAAAAGAAAGGCATGACTGGAAAGTTGTCCCTAAAAAAGTGCCATTTACATTTAAATGGCATACTAAAGGGTATTATTTGTTTCATGAGATAGCAAACAGTGGGAAGGAAGTTTTCTGCATAAGTAAGAGTTGTGTAAAAAGCATGAAGGTATGAATGTGCATGGTGTGTTCAGGGAATGGCAAATCAACACCATACCAAAAAAATAAATAAATAAAAGACAAAAGTACCTCCATAGTCTTAAGTTCATGACAGAATTTAATAAACAGAGTTCTGGATATACAAATTAATACTTTTATCAAAATATCAAATGGAAGGTGATGGATAAATGTTTCAGTATTCAAGTTTACATTCCCCTCCCCCCATTTAAGGCATTAGGGCAAAAAACACAGTTTAATTTTTTAATCCCTTAAAAGACAAACTTTACAATATCTAAATTCCAACTATAGAATCTGATACAGGGTGATAAGGCTTTACACACAATTTTCAGAAAATGGAAATTCACTTTCTGTAAGATACAAATCAACTATTAGGTTAATAAGAAAGATAAGGAGAATGGAATTTATCTGCAAACTCAAAAGTAATAGATAATTTAAGGAAGTCTAAGATAAGAAACTTGTATTTTATTTTACTGATTATAGCAATTATAAAAGCTCTTTTTAGAAATTTGGAAAATATGGAGCAATTATGAAGATAAAAATTAAAGGAACATAGTCTTAAATGCTAAAAGAACTACTGTTATATTTCTTTCCATTACTATTTTTCATAAAAATTTTTATTAGGAACTAATATTGTGTTTTATACAATTGGGTTATAATTTTATATTCTGCTTTCTATACTTCAAATGAATTTGCAAGCTTTCACCACACTGTTACTTTTGAAATATATATAATAGCTTACTTGATGAACGTGGTATAATATCTAGTTATTGTTGGTAATTTGGGTGATTTTCAGTTTTTCACTCTTAAACATATAAATATTCAATGAGCTTTTTGGACCAATAAAGTTGATGGCATCTCTTTCTCCTCAAAATAGATTCCTTCCTCCACTCAAAACTAGAGAGGAGAATTTGGTCAAAAAGAATGATTTTTAAAATATCTTATGCAAACTGTCAAAGTATCCTAAAAATATTACCAGTTTGTACTTTCATTAGCTGATTAAGACAGTGTTTATCTCATTACACTTCTAAACATCACTTATGATAATTAAAAATAAGGTTTTTAAATTTTACTAATGGCAACATGTCTTTTATTGCTATTTAAATTAGAAGTCCTTAATTTATTAGTGAGGCCAAACATTTTCAATTTGCTAGCATTTTTGTGTTTCTTTGTGAATAATTTAGAGCTTTCATTGACCTTTATATCATAAGATAGTTTTACTTTGTGTGAATGTTTTTCTCAAATAGTTATTTTTCTTGTATTTTTTTTTGTTTTTTCAAATAGTTACTTTTCTTTTAATTTAATGTCTCTGACCAGCAGAGCTTAACATTTTGCATGTTTATATATAACATTTACATTTATTGTCCTTTGTGACATATCTGTTTTTAATCTAGAAAATTTTCACTGAACCTGTTATCTGAAATATGATAAATATTTTACCTCCTTTTCTCTGCTAGCTATTTCTATATTTTCTTATATTTTTATAGTTAGTTCCTCAAACATTTATAGTTAATTTAGATATAAAGATATACTTTGTTTTCTTTTGGTAACTGGACAATTATTTCATAACCAATTTGTTAGGTAGGCCTTTTTTTCCCAGTAATTTATGATACTTTCTTTCCCATATTATAAATTATTAAGTATATTATGGCCTCTTTCAAAGTTATTGCTTTCAATAACAGTTTTTAATTATATCAAGACAAACTGATCAGTGTAGAAAAATAAATTAGATTTAGGCATAAAGAAAAAACTCCCTTCATAATCCCACAAATCTTCATTTAGACTTCGTTGGAATGTATTCATGTATGCTCAGTTTAGTTAAATCGCTCAGTTGTATCGACTACTTTGTGACCCCATGGAATGCAGCATGCCAGGCTTCCCTGTTCACTGCAAGTTCCTGGAACTTGTTCAAACTCATGTCCATCGAGTTGGTGATGCCATCCAACCATCTCATCCTCTGTCTTCCCCTTCTCCTCCTGCCTTCAATTGTTCCTAGCATCACAGTCTTTTCCAATGAATCAGTTCTTCACATCAGATGGCCAAAGTATTGGAGCTTCAGCTTTGGCATCAGTCTTTCCAATGAATATTCAGGACTGATCTCCTTTAAGATTGACTGGTTGGATCTTCCTGCTGTCCAAGGAACTCTCAGGAGTCTTCTCCAACACCACAGTTCAAAAGTATCAATTCTTCGGTGCTCAACTTTCTTTATAGTCCTACTCTCATATCCATACATGACTACTAGCTTTGACTAGACAGACCTTTGTTGGCCAAATAATGCCTCCACTTTTTAGTGGTTTGTCATAGGTTTGTCATAGATTTCCTTCCAAGGAGCAAACATCTTTTGATTTCATGGTTGCAGTCATCATCTTCAGTGATTTTGGAGCCCAAGAAAATGAAGTCTGCCACTGTTTCCATTGTTTCCCCATCTATTTGCTATGAAGTGATGGAATCAGATGCCATGATCTTAGTTTTCTGAATGTTGAGTTTTAAGCCAACTTTTTCACACTCCTCTTTCACTTCCATCAAAAGGCTCTTTTTTTCCTCTTCACTTGCTGCCATAAGGGTGGAGTCAGCTGCATGTCTGAAGTTATTGATATTTCTCCTGGAAATCTTGTTTCCAGCTTGTGTTTCATCCAGCCCGGCATTTCACATGATGTACTCTGCAGAATAGTTGTGGTTTTTTTTGGAGTTCTCTTCCTTTTTCTATGATCCAGTGGATGTTGGCAATTTGATCTCTGTTTCATCTGCCTTTTCTAAATCCAGCATGAACATCTGGAAGTTCATGGTTCATATACTGTTGAAGCCTCACTTGGAGAGTTTTGGGCATTACCTTGCTAGTGTGTGGATGAGTTCAATTATGCGGTAGTTTGAACATTCTTTGGCAATGCCTTTCTTTGGGATTGGAATAAAAACTGACATTTTCCAGTCCTGTGGCCACTAATGAGTTTTCCAACTTTGCTGACATATATTGTGCAGCACTTTCACAGCATCATCTTTTAAATTTAAAATAGCTCAACTGGAGTTCCATCACCTCCACTAGCTTTGTTCATAGTGATGCTTCATAAGGCCCACTTGACTTCACACTCTAGGATATCTGGCTCTAGGTGAGTGATCACACCATCACAGTTATCTGGGACATGAAGATATATTTTGTGTAGTTCTTCTGTGTATTCTTGCCACCTCTTCTTAATATCTTCTGCTTCCGTTAGGTCCATACCGTTTCTGTTCTTTACTGTGCCCATCTTTGCATGAAATGTTCCCTTGGTATCTCTAATTTTCTTGAAGAGATCTCTAGTCTTTCCCATTCTATTGTTTTCCTCTATTTCTTTGCATTGATCACTGAGGAAGGCTTTCTTATCTCTCCTTGCTGTTCTTTTTGGAATTCTGCATTCAGATGGGAATATTTTTCCTTTTGTCCTTTACCGTTAGCTTCTCTTCTTTTCTCAGCTATTTGTAAGGCCTCCTTAGGCAACCATTTCACCTTTTTGCATTTCTTTTTCTTGGGAATGGTCTTGATCACTGCCTCCTGTACAATGTCACGAACCTCCATCCATAGTTCTTCAGGCACTCTATCAGATCTAATCCCTTAAATATATTTCTCACTTCCACTGTATAATCATAAGGAATTTGATTTAGGTCATACCTGAATGGTCTAGTGGTTTCCCTTACTCTCTTCAATTTAAGTCTGAATTTGACAATAAGGAGTTCATTGTCTTAGCCACAGTCAGCTCCCCGTCTTGTTTTTGTTGACTGTAGAGAGCTTCTCCACCTTTGGCTGCAAAAAATATAATCAATCTGATTCATTATTGACCATCTGGTGATGTCCATGTGTAGAGCTGTCCCTTGTGTTGTTGGAAGAGGGTGTTTGCTATGACCAGTGTGTTCTCTTGGTCAAACTCTGTTAGCCTTTGCCCTGCTTCATTTTGTACTCCAACTATTTGTATTCCAGTTATCTCTTAACTTCCTACTTTTGCATTCTAGTCCTTTATCATGAAAAGGACATCTCTTTTTGGTGTTAGTTCTAGAAGGCCTTATAGGTAATCATAGTACCATCCAGCATCAGCTTCTTCAGCATTACTGGTCGGGGCATAGACTTGGATTACTGTGATATTGAATGGTTTGACTTGGAAAGGAACAGAGATCATTCTGTTGTTCTTGAGATTGCACCCATTACTGCATTTTGGACTCCTTTATTGACTATGAAGGCTACCCCATTTCTTCTATGGGATTCTTGCCCACAGTAGTAGATATAATGGTCATCTGAATTAAATTCACCCATTGTAGTCCATTTTACTTCACTGATTCCTAAAATGTTGATATTCATTATTGCCATCTCCTGTTTGACCGCTTCTAGTTTACTTTGATTTATGGACCTAACATTCCAGGTTCCTGTGCAATATTGTTGTCCTCGGTATCAGACTTTACTTTCATCAGCAGTCACATCCACAACTGGGCATTGTTTTCTCTTTGGCTTTGTCTGTTCATTCTTTCTGGAGTTATTTCTCCACTCTTCTCCAGTAGCATATTGGGCACCTACCAACCTGGAGAATTCATCTTGAGTGTCACATCTTTTGCCTTTTCATACTGTTCATGGGGGTCTGAAGACAAGAGTACTGAAGTGGTTTGCCATTCCATTTTTCAGTGGGCCACATATTTTGACCGAACTCTCCACCATGACCTGTCCCTCTTGGGTGGCCCTGCATGGCATGGCTCATAGTTGCATTTAGTTAGAAAAGGCTGTAGTTCATGTGATCAGTGTGATTACTTTTCTGCGACTATGATTTTCATTTTGTCTGGATAAGGATAAGAGGATTATGGAAGCTTCCTGATGGGAGAGACTGTCTTTGGGGGAAATTGGGTCTTGTTCTCCAAGAGAAGGGAATGGCAAACCACTTCAATATTCTTGCCTTGAGAACCCCATGAACAGTATGAAAAGGCAAAATACCCAGTTGTGGAAATACAATATGAAAAAACAATACCCAGTTGTGGATATGACTGGTGATAGAACCAAGGTCTGATGCTGTAAAGAGCAATATTGCATAGGAACCTGGAATGTTAGGTCCATGAATAAAGGCAAATTGGAAGTGGTCAAACAGGAGATGGCAAGTGTGAAGGTCAACATTCTAGGAAGCAGCGAACTAAATGGACTGGAATGGGTGAATGCAACTGCGATGACCATTATATTTACTACTGTGGGCAGGAATCCCTTACAAGA
This sequence comes from Muntiacus reevesi, assembly GCF_963930625.1. Lineage (NCBI taxonomy): Eukaryota > Metazoa > Chordata > Mammalia > Artiodactyla > Cervidae > Muntiacus > Muntiacus reevesi. The sequence continues at coordinate 124,536,740 of NC_089271.1, read as the reverse complement.
AATGGAGTAGCCATCATGGTCAACAAAAGAGTCCGAAATGCAGTACTTGGATGCAATCTCAAAAACGACAGAATGATCTATGTTCGTTTCCAAGGCAAACCATTCAATATCAGAGTAATCCAAGCTTATGCCCCAACCAGTAGCATTGAAGAAGCTGAAGTTGAATGGTTCTATGATGATCTACAAGACCTTTTAGAACTAGCACCCCAAAAAAGATGTCCTTTTTATTATAAGGGACTGGAATGCAAAAGTAGGAAGTCAAGAAACACCTGGAGTAATAGGCAAATTTGGCCTTGGAATACAGAATGAAACAGGGCAAAGGTTAATAGAGTTTTGCCAAGAGAACACACTGGTCATAGCAAATACCCTTTTCCAACAACACAAGAGAAGACTATACACATGGACATCACCAGATGGTCAACACCGAAATCAGACTGATTATATTCCTTACAGGGAAAGATGGAGAAGCTCTATACAGTCAGCATAAACAAGACCGGGAGTTGACTGTGGCTCAGATCATGAACTCCTTATTGCCAAATTCAGACTTAAACTGAAGAAAGTAGGGAAAACCGCTATAACATTCAGGTATGACCTGAATAGATTCAAGAGATTAGATCTGATAGACAGAGAGCCTGATAAACTATGAACGGGGGTTTGTGACATTGTATCAGAGACACGAATCAAGACCATACCCATGGAAAAGAAATGCAAAAAAGCCAAATGACTGTCTGAGGAGGCCTTACAAATAGCTGTGAAAAGGAGAGAAGCAAAAAGCAAAGGAGAAAAGGAAAGATACACCCATTTGAATGCAGAACTCCAGAGAATATCAAGGAGAGATATGAAAGCCTTCCTCATCAATCAGTGCAAAGAAATAGAGGAAAACAACAGAATGGGAAAGACTAGAGATCTCTTCAAGAAAATTAGAGATACCAAGGGAATATTTAATGCAAAGATGGGCTCAATAAAGGACAGAAATGGTATGAACCTAACAGAAGCAGAAGATATTGAGAAGAGGCGGCAAGAATACATAGAAAAACTACAAAAAACATCTTCACGGCCAGATAATCATGATGGTGTGATCACTGACCTAGAGCCAGACATCCTGGAATGCCAAGTCAAGTGGGCCTTCGAAAGCATCACTACGAACAAAGCTTAGTGCAGTTGATGGAATTCCAGTTGAGCTACTTCAAATTCTAGAAGATGCTGCTGCAAAAGTGCTGCACTCAATATGCCAGCAATTTTGGAAAACTCAGCAGTGGCCACAGGACTGGAAAAGTCAGTTTTCATTCCAATCCCAAAGAAAGGCAATGCCAAAGAATGCTGAAACTACCACAAAACTGCACTCATCTCACACGCTAGTAAAGTATACTCAAAATTCTCCAAGCCAGGCTTCATCAATATGTAAACCGTGAACTTCCAGATGTTCAAGCTGGTTTTAGAAAAGGCAAAGGAACCAGAGATCAAATTGCCAACATCTGCTGGATCATCGAAAAAGCAAGAGAGTTCCAGAAAAACATCTATTTCTGCCTTATTGACTATGCCAAAGCCTTTGACTGTGTGGATCACAATAAACTGTGGGAAATTCTGAAAGAGATGGGAATACTAGACCACCTGACCTGCCTCTTGAGAAACCTGTATGCAGGTCAGGAAGCAACAGTTAGAACTGGACATGGAACAACAGAATGGTTCCAAATAGGAAAAGGAGTACGTCAAGGCTGTATATTGTCACCCTGTTTATTTAACTTATATGCAGAGTGCATCACAAGAAACGCTGTGCCGGAAGATGCAGAAACTGGAATCAAGATTGCTGGGAGAAATCTCAAATACCTCAGATATGCAGATGACACCACCCCCATGGCAGAAAGTGAAGAGGAACTAAAAAGCCTCTTGATGAAAGTGAAAGAGGAGAGTGAAAATGTTGGCTTAAAGCTCAATATTCAGAAATCTAAGACCATGGCATCTGGTTCCATTGCTTCATGGGAAATAGATGGGGAAACAGTGTCAGACTTTATTTTTCTAGGCTCCAAAATCACTGCAGATGGTGATTGCAGTCATGAAATTAAAAGACCCTTAATCCTTAGAAGGAGAGTTATGACCAACCTAGACAGCATATTAAAAAGGAGAGACATTACTTTGCCAACAAAGGTCCATCTAGTCAAGGCTATGGTTTTTCCAGTGGTCATGTATGGATGTGAGAGTTGGACTGTGAAGAAAGCTGAGCACTGAAGAGTTGATTCTTTTGAACTGTGATATTAGAGAAGACTCTTGAGAGTCCCTTGGACTGCAAGGAGATCCAACCAGTCCATCCTAAAGGAGATCAGTCCTGGGTGTTCATTGAAAGGACTGATGCTGAAGCTGAAACTCCAATAATTTGGCCACTAATGTGAAGAGTTGACTCATGGGAAAAATCCCTGATGCTGGGAGGGATTGGGGGCAGGAGGAGAAGGAAACAACAGGATGAGATGGCTGGATGGCATCACCGACTTAATGGACATGAGTTTGGATAAACTCTGGGAGTTGGTGATGAACAGGGAGGCCTGGCGTGCTGCTTGATTCATGGGGTCGCAAAGAGTCTGACAGGATTGAGCAAGGGAAGTGAACTGAACTGTGTCTTGTTCTGATAGGAGGGGCCATGTTCATTAAGTCTTTAATCCATTTTTCTGTTGATGGGTGGAGCTGTGTTCCTTCCCTTTTCTTTGGCCTGAGGCCAAACTGTTGACCAAACTGTTGACTCCTGGACACTCATAGGCAAATTTGACTCAGTCTCTTGTGGGCACACTGCTTTTTTCTCCTGGCTCCTGGTGCATACAAGGTTTTGTTTGTGCCCTCCAAGAGTCTGTTTCCTCAGTCCTGTGGAAGTTTTGCAGTCAAATCTCACTGGCCTCCAAAGTGAAATATTATTGTATGTCTATTCATGTATGTGTGCATATGTATGTGTTTATATGTGTGTGCATGTGTACACACGTGCATAAATTTTTCATTTTTATAAAATTCACATGAAATAAGCCATATTGTATTATACTATAAAATCCTGCTCTTAAAATTGTGCCAAGTTTTCTCATATCATGAAATTCAAAGTCACAAATAGAAAGAACTCCATAACATTCCATCATAGGGTTGCAGCATAATTTATTCACTTATTCCTTTCATTAACATTATGTTTATAACATTAAATTTTATTTAAAAACACTTTTAATAGCACAATAGCTCACTAAGTGTTTTTTTTTTACTATATTTTATTTACTGATTTATGCAATTTTTATGTCTAGTTTGTCAAGTTAGGGGTCAAGTTTTTGCTAAAATGAGTGAACCTGCACCAAAAAATTTTTCTTATAATAGATTGTTGATGGAATCCTGAGTATACCTTTAGTATAATTCTGCAAATGTGCAATTACTAAGCAAAAATATATGCACTCTTGATTAGTTATTCTGTTTTAATGCTCTATCTGTTGAATCTGTGCCAATCTTAACATAAGGCCATAATAATATATATGAAAAAATATATATTATACATACTTTACTTATTAGGGCAAATTCCTTTTTAATACTCTTCTTTGTGAAGTTTTCTTAGTTTTCCTTACTTATGTTCTCATAGAAGAATTCGATAATCACTCATTATATTAAAATATTCAATTGAAATTGGAATTGCTTTAAATTTATAATTTAATTTGTGAAGAAATAACACAATTATGTTTCTTTCTATCCAAATATATGAGAACTTCTTTGATTTATTCAAGTTTTATTTTATGTCACTCAGCAATGTTTAACTATTTTTCTTTTTATGTAGATCCCCCACATTTCTTCTTAAAGGATTGTTCTTAGGTATTTTATACATTTTTGTTTCTTAGTTTAAATACTCTTTTCTTTCTTTAAATGCTCTGTTTTCCATGTGATTGTGTCTGGTATACTGGAATTCTAATCTAATTTCCCTATTGTGCTAATTCTTTGATCTCTTCTGTTAGTACTAATTAGAATTCTAGGTAGTGATATGACCTATAAATAGTGATATTTTTTCCTTTTTATTCAATAATTATTCCTTTTATTTTTCCTTAAAATCTTGTAGCACTGGGTTGAAAATCTATAGCAATTTAAAATTATAATTTTAAGCCAGTTTCTAATTTCGACCAGAATATTTCCAGTGTTTACTATTAGACATATCAGTCATGCTAGAAAAATGTTTTTTGATTACCTAGAAAAGTTTTTTACACATGCTGTTTTTATCAAATGATACTTCAGCATCTGTTAGTTCTCCTTTGATTTATAGATGTGAATTGGTAATAATGAGCTAGTATCAATATTTATGTAGCCACGTAAATGAAATTCGACCCCTATCTTTCACCATACATAAAAATCAACCCAAAATGGGTTTAAAAATTTTGAAGATCAGAAACTTTAAAACTCCTTGAAGAAAACATAGGAGAAAAGTGTCATGAAGTTGGCTTTGGCAATGATTTCATTGGCATGACACAGCAAATGTACAGGCAACAAAAGTAAAAATGAACTAGTGAGACATCAAACTAAAAAGTTTCTGCACATCAAAGGAAACAATCAACAGAATGCACATGCAGTTTATAGAATGGGAGAATATATTTGCAAACCATAAATCTGATATGGAGTTAATTTCCAAAATATATAAGGAACTCTTACAACTCAGTAGTAAAAAAAAGAAAAAAAGAAAAAGAAAAAGATCCATTTTAAAAATGGGAAAAGGACCTGAATAGACATTTCTCTAAAGAAGTCAGAGGCTTTCCCTGGCAGTTCAGTGGTTAAGACTCATGCTCCAATGCAGAGGACACAGGGTTTGATCTCTGATCTGGGAACTAAGATCCTGCATGCTGTGCCATGCATCCCCCCTCAAAAAGTCATACAGTTGGCTAACAGTTATATGAAATGGTGCTCAACATCATTAATCATCAAGGAAAAGCAAATCAAAATCACACACCTGTTAGGATGCCTATTATAAAAAAAAAAATGTTAAAAAGAAGAAAAAGATAGGTGTTGCTAAAGATGTGGAGAAATTAGAATCCATGTGTTGGGTTGGCCCCAAATTTCATTCAGATTTTTTTCCATAACATCTTATGGAAAAACCCAAACGAAATTTTGGGCCAACCCAATACACTTTTGGTGTAGGTATATTATTAGGCAAGATTAGGCAAAAGTTTTCATATTTCTTCCTTTTTCCATGTACCTCTCAGGTTTTCTCATCCAGATTATTCTAATTTCATAAAAGAATTAAGGATCTTTCCAAATTTGTAAATAATTTATTAACATTTCAATAGGAGATATATCCTAAAGATTTTGAAATATTAGTAGATAAATAGTTTGGATCCATAAGCTCTTGAGGGAAGTCATGTTTGGACTACTTCATAGATTTCTTTAAAGTCTATTATTCTTTTCAAATTTTCCATTTCATCTAGTTTCAATCTCAGCTAAATAATTTATATATTTCTAAAATGTGGTATTCATATATAGTTTAAAAGTTATTTCCCATATTTCTTCATATTATTTACTTAAAATTATTTACCCTTTCCCACATTCCAGAAGACTGCTAGGAAAAGTTCATAGTTTATTAATTTATATATTTCTGAGAGTTATAAATGCATGAATTAGCATTATTTTTCACCAAGGAATGTTCAAACTGAAGACAGAAACTTTCCAGTATTAGTACATCACTGAGAATAAATGCCAGGACATTGGATTGTTGTAAGAATTTTGTATTTTATAAATGAGACAAGATAAGTAGCATCATTTGGCAAATTAGCTTTATGGCAGCTGAAAACAAATTGTACTCTAAAATAAAGATTGTTTTTAGGGTGGAGGAAGAATACTAGAAACAAAATTATCCAAGTTTAAGCGAATATGATGGAAATGGACCTTTCTAAATTTTAGATTTATAAATTTGGCTTTCTCGGCATTATTTTGTTTAACAATTCATAACCAAATATGGAAGTATAATCTGGGTTATTGTTGTTGTTAGTTGCTAAATCATGTCTGACTGCTTGTAACTGCTTGGACTGTGGCCTGCCAGGTTCCTCTGCCCATGGGATTCCCAGGCAAAAATACTGGAATGAATTGCTATCTCCTCCTCAAGGGGACCTTCCCAACCCAGGGATTGAACCCATGTCTCCTGCATTGGAAGGGTGGATTCTTTACCATTAAGACAATAGGGAAGTCCTGCAATCTGGGAAAGCTAGATAAATTCACCAAAGCTAGTGGAAGTGATGGAATTCCAGTTGAGCTATTTCAAATCCTGAAAGATGATGCTGTGAAAGTGCTGCACTCAATATGGACTAATTTTGGAAAACTCAGCAGTGGCCACAGAACTGGAAAAGGTCAGTTTTCATTCCAATCCCAAAGAAAGGCAATGCCAAAGAATGCTGAAACTACTGCAAAACTTCACTCATCTCACACGCTAGTAAAGTAATGCTCAAAATTCTCCAAGCCAGGGTTCAACAATACGTGAACTGTGCACATCCAGATGTTCAAGCTGGTTTTAGAAAAGGCAGAGGAACCAGAGATCAAATTGCCAACATCTGCTGGATCATCGAAAAAGCAAGAGAGATCCAGAAAAACATCTATTTCTGCTTTATTGACTATGCCAAAGCCTTTGACTGTGTGGATCACAATAAACTGTGGAAAATCCTGAAAGAGATGGGAATACTTGACCACCTGACCTGCCTCTTGAGAAACCTATATGCAGGTCAGGAAGCAACAGTTAGAACTGGCCATGGAACAACAGAATGGTTCCAAATAGGAAAAGGAGTACATCAAGACTGTATATTGTCACCCTGCTTATTTAACTTATATGCAGAGTACATCATGAGAAATGGTGGGCTGGAAGAAGTACAAGCTGGAATCAAGATTGCTGGGAGAAATCTCAATAACCTCAGATATGAAGATGACACCACCCTTATGGCAGAAAGTGAAGAAGAACTAAAAAGCCTCTTGATGAAAGTGAAAGAGGAGAGTGACAAAGTTGTCTTAAATCTCAACATTCAGAAAACTAAGATCATGTCATCTGGTCCCATCACTTCATGAGAAATAGATGGGGAAACAGTGAAAACAGTGTCAGACTTTAGTTTTCTGGGCTCCAAAATCACTGCAGATGGTGATTGCAGCCATGAAATTAAAAGATGCTTACTCCTTAGAAGGAAAATTATGACCAACCTAGACAGCATATTAAAAAGGAGAGACATTACTTTGCCAACAAAGATCTGTCTAGTCAAGGCTATGGTTTTTCCAGTGGTCATGTATGGATGTGAGAGTTGGACTGTGAGGAAAGCTGAGCTGAGATGGTCGGATGGCATCACCGACTTGATGGACATGAGTCTGAGTAAACTCTGGGAGTTGGTGATGGACAGGGAGGCCTGTTGTGCTGCGATTCATGGGGTCACAATGACTTATCGACTGAAGTGAACTGAGTTGAACTGGCAGACAAAGGAGCAATTACTTGGCTATATTCTTCTGAAGGACTTTGTCTTTGATCCTGCTCTAGGAAAATAAGAAACATATTGAATTTCGGTTTACCATTTTAAAATTTTTTAAATTAAATAATCCTTTAATGAATTTGTCTGTTGTATGTTAATTTATTATCTGTATATAGAGATGATTGTGAAAGTATGAATGTAAACAATATATATGAATATGATATTTAAATTTTTGTCTATACTAGTACATTAAGGTTAGTCTGATGTGAGAAATTGACCTGTTTCCTTAACAGTATGATTGTATACTAAAAATAACTTAACCTGAAATCCTTCAAACTTTGATCTGAAGGAATTGTGCTAGTTTGCAAATGTATGAGCCTAAAACACACCAAGATAAAGCCCAGGGCAAGTAAAATATATTTGAATTGTAATTAATCACTTTGTGTCCAATTATAGATAATAGAATTTGCTTTTTTTTGTAGTGGTGGTGTGAACTGAAATGTTACCTTTACTTCTAATAATGTAAATACATTTTATTTAGTCTTTTATACTAATCAGTATGTTAACAGATATAGTTATATTTGGATGTTATAGGTTCTATGACATGTTTCTTTGTAGGCAATGCTTACAAATTACCATGTGAATGAGCTTCTGAATGAAACCTGGCTTGGTAAGACTATAATCTTTTATAATCTATTTTATTTTATACTGTTGAATTTTGCTTTTTCGGCCTAGTCAATTGAATTCTTTACAGGTATAATTTTATTAAATAAGAAACTGATTAAATTTAAGTTTTATGAAAGGAAAATTGGAAATAAATTGAAAGATATTAATTCTAATTGAAAATAGTCCACCATTCTGAAATTAATTTATTTGGTGATGTCATTTCTTCAGATAGGAACTGTCAAATTGGTAAATGTGGTCATTATTATGGTAATTCATGTTATGCTGATTGGTGGTGACACCTTTTCATAAATAAGTCACTGGTAATAAAATTCTTGGACTGACTTTCAAGTACAGTCCCAAAAATATAATACAAGGAAGCCAGTGTATAGCATATTTAATCCATATGAATGGTTACATTTATACCCAGAAAGCAATTACAGTCATTTTGAAAATTAGAACAATTACAAGCTAAACATGTAGAATTATATTCAGATCTGAAAAAGAAATTCTAGGACAAAGCAATGGCAGTAAATTTGACCAAAATTCAAGCACTATCTGTTCTCTAAAGTCTATCATGGTATCCTTCCTCCTAGCCATTATTCACATCTTTATTATATCACATCACTGTTTACCTGTTTTTGTCTTCCATATCAGTTTGATGAGTTTTTGGAGGAGAAAGAGCTTGCCTTAATGATATTGGTACCACTATATCATCATCTAGAAGAAAGCATTTGTTCCAGAACCCAGATGAATGACAATGTAATTTTTAAAGAGTGTGACTTAAGATTGTATCATGGAGTGAATTGGGGGTAAAACATAGGGTGAAATAAGAAGAAGCAAATTATAAAATAAAATGAATGCAGAGAATTTAAAATTCTATTGAAGAATGCAATTTTTACTTTAGGGTTCTTTAAAACTCAGGTCCCCTAAAATATCATATCCTTTCAGATTTTGTCTTTTCCCTCAATTTATATCAAAATGAATGATTCATTGAATAACAAATCTACCTGTAATACATTTTCAGCTGTAAGACTCAGAATCTCAGTAACCACTGGGCAGATCCAACTGGAACCCCAGGGTTGGTATGAAAATTATAGTAAACTGAAGATATTTGAGAATAAACAGATGTAGAAAGAAGCCTTCTCAAAACTTTTTCTATCTGATTAAAAACAGAAACTTATGGGAAATGAAGCTGCCATAAAATTCCCTTTTGGGGTGTGTCTACTCACAAGAGAGAGAACAAAAGTAAACCTACTATACCCTCTTGGGAGAGTTTCAAGACCAAGAAGTCAGAAAGACCAGTTGTACTTGCATAAATAAACATTGCAAATTTTAATAACTTTACATAAAGTTAAACATAAACATTACAAAAATAACAAACTTTCTTATCTCTCATTTGCTCTCCTAAAATTTAATTTGTCTTTCCTAAAGAAACCTTATCTGTTCTTCCCACAGAAAAGAAACCTTTTTCCCCTCCCTTTTCCCTACTAAGTAAGATACATAAGCCCTTCCATCCATCCATCAAGTGCTAAGTCGTGTCTGGCTCTTTGTGACCCTGTGGACTGTAGCCCAGGAAGCTTCTCTGTCCATGGGATTTTCCAGACAAGAATACTGGGATGGGTTGCCATTTCCTTCTCCAGGGGTTCTTCATGACCCAGGGATCCGCAGGTAGATTCTTTACCTCTTGTACCATCAGGGAAGCCCATATAAACCCTTAACTTTAGCTACTTAACGTTAGCTTCTTTTGCTAACTAACATGCACATAGGAAAGGATTATTCTTTTTTTTTTTTTTTTTTACTTTTTAATCTATATTTTGTTGGCTTAATTAGCAAGCTCTCAGATGCGAAACCTTAGGAGGCAGAAATCAGAACATCACTTATTTCTATGATATTTGGGTAGTCAAATATTCACATGGTGATAGTGAGATAACAAAGGTAATACAAGTGACCATTGAGATACTACAAAATCTAAACCACATAAATTTATCATTTCCTGAAATATTTAAGTGAAGTACCCCGTGTGGAAGAGCCTGATTTTGGTCATCAAAATTTTTGTATTAGGAAAAATTTTGAAGACATAGTTAATTGTACTGTGAATATAATTGACTGAATGCAAATTCAAATTCCAGTCAGCACCTGGGAGGCTGTCTTTTACCAGCTTTTCAAGCCAATGTTAACTGACTTGAACTTTGTGAAACCCAGAATATACTTTGTATAATAAGTCAGATAGTGTTAGTGAGGAAGGACACTAGATTTAAGAGAGATGGGCACTTTGAGGGGAATATGTACAACAGAGTCAAACATGTTTTATTTAGTAAGTATTGCTTTAGTTGCCCCATTGCACTGAAGGGTGATCTTATACATGGAAGTTTACTACTAACTTGAAGTTTACTACTAAATAAAAAGAAACTCAGTAAGCATAACATTCTTCTCTAGAGCTCGGTGATTTTGTTAAAAGTATTATAGCTGTTATTGTCATTTCTAAACTGAAGCTAATATTACACATTGGCACATTGGTTTAATTACTGTTCACAGAATTATTGAAAACAAAGAAATGCTAATTACATGAATGAACCTTGTAGCTTTTAGGTTACTGTTTATTGTATAAGGTTTGGTGCAATGTTTCAGATGACACTGGAGCCAAGTTCAAAAATTAACTGAGCTCATTATGAGATTTAATTGATTAGTGTCAGTAAATTGAGGAAACTTTTATCTTCCAGCAAAATCTCATCCAAGTGGTTTGCCAGAAGGATGTAATTTGATAGGGAACTCTAAGCCACTAGAAGACAAATTTTTAAAAAAAGTATGGCGTCAATACAAATGTTCTTAGGCTGATGATATCCTGAGGCTGGGAAACCATTTCCACCATCTTGACTCTTCACTTCTTCAGTAGGCATTTTATGACTCATATTTACTTGAATTGCATTTAGGTTCTCTAATGGTTTCAAAAATCTAAAGGGAGTGTTCTAAAGAAGCCTCTTTTGTAACTTATCTCTATGACAAACTGTACTCTGAGAACAATTATGTTGGGGAAAATGTATTTAAAAGTATTCAGAATTTTAAAGTAAAACAACAAAAAGCTTTACCTGAAGCCTTGATAGCTTTTCATGTAATCCTTTAATCAGCATGGGAATAATTACATATTTAAGTCTTTGCAACTTTTAAGGATAGTTTAATACTTTAACTAGCTATTTACACGTGGAAAAATTACAGAAGTAATTAAGGATATTCTGATTAATTAAAAGCATTAGGGGGTATTAAATGTGAAAGAACACATTTTTTAAATTAAATCTTTCCAGTTTTCAAAATCTTCAATACTTTAAAAAGAGATACTAACAGTTTTATCTGAATCAGTTATACTAAAAATACATAACAAGTCAAGTATTAGAAATTTTTTAAAGTGAACTGGTTATAATCTTTTGGATTCACTTAAAGTTTTGTTTTACCCCTCACTTATTAAAAATGATTTGGTGAGATGAGTCTTCATTGATATTAATAAATGTTTTACTACCAATGGAAGAAGTCAGAGGCCCAAAGTTTAGACTGAAAATCTCCCAAAGAGAAATATCTGCAGGAATGATGGTGCTGAATAGGCTGACCATAGTGTTCTTTTCATAGTGAAATTGTTGAATCCCATCTATGCAGCTGTCTCAAGTAGATAGTCAAGAGACTGGAGTGCCAGGTTTTGGAAGTAGCTGCCAAATGCTAATAGAAAAGCCATAGTAGTAAGTCTAAGTTAAGTTTTAGATAAAGAAGGGAAAAGTTTTCTCCTAGTAGTTGGGCTGATAGAAAAGAATATCTATAGAGCTGTTGAAGTAAATGACTCTTTAAGCTTACAATCCTCACAACTTCCTTAATTTCAGGTGTAGGTGATGAGAGAGCTGTGAAGTGTATTTAAAATGCCAACAATTTTTTTCTGTCAATTAAACAGAAATCATCAAATGGAAACTTGGAGTATGCTGCCTTTACAAAAAGAAAAACAGAAGCAAAAGAAAAGCAAAATCATCTTTGTTTGGAGAAGAAATCCAAGAGGATTTGGGAATTGCACATGGTCCCATGAAAAGGACTACTCTATCACATCTGTTGTCCTTAGAAAAAGCTGAATATTAGAGTTAGTGACTCATAATCAACTCTTCTCTCACTATACTATTCAACAAATTTCATTAATATTCTTCAAAAATATGATATTTAAATATTATCTAATATCTACAGAAGGAATATATCAATTTACTTAACCATTTCACCACTGTTGGACATTTGTGCTTTTTCATGTCACCATAATAAATAGTTTTGTTCATCGATCTTTGCCCACATATTGATCATTTACTTAAGTTTGATTTCTAAAACTTTAGATGCTAGACGAAGGCTAGGAATGTTCTAAAATTCTTGAAGTGTTTGCAAGTTTATGTTTCACCAACATAGCATGAAAGTGTCATCACTTTGAATAAAATACTGTGTTGTTAATTTGATAGACAAAAAGTTGTCTGTTTATCAAGTTAAATTTCAGGCTTTATTATAAAATAAAGTATAATTTAAGTTATTAGCAAAGATATTTCTGATGGCTGTTATAATAAATAATAAAGGTACATTTAACTCACAAGTAACAAATCACCCCCTGAGGAGATGGGATTGTCTCCTTTTTTAAAACCATTTTTTTTTAATTTTTAATTTATTTTTTAATTTTAAAAATTCTTTATTTTCTAAATTGAAGTATAGTTCATTTACAATGTTGTGTTAATCTCAGGTGTATAGCAAAGTGATTCAGTTACATATATATATATTAATAACTATGCATAACTATATATATATATATATATATACTTTTTCAGATTATTTTCCATTATAGGTTGTTACAAGATATTGAATATAATTTCCTGTGCTATATAGTGCATCCTTATTGTTTATCTACTTTATAAATTGTAGTGTTTATATGTTAATTCCCAACTCCTAATTTATCTCTCCCTGTACCACCCCCTCTTTGGTAACCACAAGTCTGTTTCCTATGTCTGTGGATCTGTTTCTGTTTTTAAATAAGTTCATTTCTATCATTTTTTTAGATTCCACATATAAGTGATATTATACTTGTCTTTCTCTGACCACCTTCACTTAATATGATAATCTTTAGGTCCATCCATGTTGCTCCAAATGGCATTATTTCATTCTCTTTTGAGTAACATTCCATTGTATATATGTACCAAGTTTTCTTTTTCCATCTGTTGATAGATATTTAGGTTAACTCCGTGTCTTAGCTATTGCAAGTCATACTGCTATGAATTTTAGGGTGCATATAGTTTTTCAAATTATTGTTTTCTTCAGATATATGCCCAGGAGTGGTATTGCTGGATCATATAGTAGCTCTATTTTCAGTTTTTAAAGGGACCTCCAAATTGTTCTCCATAGTGGCTGCATCAATTTATATTCCCACCAACCATGTAGGAGGGTTCCTTTTCCTCCACAAGCTATCCATCATTAATTATTTGTAGACTTTTTAATGATGGCCATTCTGACTGGTGTGAGGTGGTACTTCATTGTACTTTTTATTTGCATTTCTCTAATAATTTGTGACATTGAACATTTTTTCATATGCCTGTTGTCCATCTGTACATCTTCTTTGGAGAAATGTCTATTTAGATCTCCTGCCCATTTTTTGATTGGATTTTTTTAGAAATATATTCTGCTTCATGATCCATTTGCATAATTTGGGAATTAGTTCTTCTTCAATAGCATCATTTGCAAATACTTTCTCCCAGTCCAGAGATTGTCTTTTTTAATTTAAATTTCTAATTTCATTCTTCAACATGTAGCTGTCCAGTTTCTCAGTACCACTTATTAAAGATACTGTATTTTCTCCATTGTATATTCTTGTTTCCTTTATCATAGACTAATTGACCATAAATGTATGGGTGTATTTCTGGGCTTTCTATCCTCTTCCATTGACCTATATGTCTGTTTTTGTACCAGTGCAATACTGTTTTTATTACTGTAGCTTTGTAGTATAGTCTGAAGTCAGGAAGCATGATTCTTCCAGCTCTATTCTTCTTGTGAAATACTGTATATTACACTTTTTCACTATTGGTGATTTGGTAGCCAAAAATTCTGTTTGTATCTATTTGATGATTGAGGAGGTAACAAAAGGATATAAAATACAATCGCATTAAATGTAGGACAAGTATGAATATTTTGTTTTAGCTCTGTATATTCATCATTGATTTATCAAGTATGCTTTGAACTTCTATAACACATTTTTGGAACTTGATTGGTATACGTGTATCATACTACCTTAGAGCCTTTAATAAACTCATAGTGTATGTGCAGAAATGGATATGTAAATTAGTAATTAGTAGAAAGCTCATTAGGAAGAAAAAAGTAACTGGAGGCAGATGATGGAGAGACTACACAGAAATAGTAACACTTGAGTTTAATTTTGGTGACTGAGATTGCTTTATGTACAAGTACAGGAGGGGAAAGGTGTTTCAGAGTAAACAAAATAATGCATAAATTCAGGAAGTATGAATGAAATAGTGTGTTCACAGAACTACAAAGAGGTCTATATGATTGGTTGGTGAGTGACAGATAATAAAAGAAAAGGGAATTGTAATCAAATAGTGAAGGATCAATCTCTTAAGGATCAGTCTTTGACCTTCAGTATAACATTTCAACTAGAGAAATTGTTTCTATCATATATTTCCATAGAATCATAAACATCTATTCTCACAGCACATCACATATATTTACTTATTAGTTTCACTGTCTTTAGACTCTAACATCCATCATGGCAAGGAGTGTATCTGTCAGACTCATCTTTATATCTCTAGTTCCTAGCACAGTACTTGTTGAATACATAAACAGATGAACAGACTTCACAATGTAGACATCATGGATTTATTAAAGCAAGGATTTTTAAAGAAAATAAATAACTATATGTAAAATCAATTATAAATCATTATATATTTATATAAATATTACAGTGGGTTGCCTGCAAAAAGATATGTCTAAGTCCTAACCCTCCAGTACCAGTGAATGTGACCTTACTGGGAAATAGGGTATTTGCAGATGTACTAAAATTAAGGATGTCAAGGTGAGATCATATTTGATGTAGGATGGGCCCTAACTTCAAGAACAGTTTCCCTCGTGAGAGAAAGGAGAAGGAAATTTGAGACACATACACACAAGGGAGAAGGCTATATGAAGATGAAGGCAGAAATTGGAGTTAAGCTGCCACTAACCAAGGAATGTCTGGAGTCACCATAGGCTGGACAAAATAAGGGATTATTCACTCCTGAAACATTCAGAGGAAGCCTGGCCCTGCAAACACATTGATTTTGGTGTGGCCTCTAGAAATGTAAAATAATAAATTTCTGTTGTTTAAAACCACCTAGTTTATGATAATTTGTTACAGCAGCCCTTGGAAATTATATATTATAACATTATATATTATATATCTGTATTAGTCAATTACATATGTTTAATCATTAATAAAAAAGTAAGGAATAGAATGAAAAAGGAAAGGCTGACAATAGGATAAGAATTAAGTAAGGTATTTATTGTCAATGAACTAGGTCAGAAATGATGGGAGACTGAAAAAAGTCTATAGCAAGGCAATATATCTTGTTATTTAGAAGACAGAACTTTTAGATATATTGGATTTCAGAGGGAATAAATAACAAAGAGAAAATAAAGATGAGTCTTAGATTTCTCACACAAGCATTTGATTGATAATTTTATTAGCAGAAATAAATAATGCAAGGAGAATCATGGATTTGGTTGATCTGCACCATAAACTGTGTTGTTATTCTTTGTCATGTGTAGTGAGGGAAATATCTTCTGATTTAGCTTAGTGGTCGGATAATTATTTATTCAGATATTTCTTAATATTACAAGTTTTCAATTTTTTGACTAGGGACTCTGTGTGTATGTTGGTGGACACTTTTAAAACTCAGCCATGAAATTGACAATACACTCACTTCCTGCTTATACAGATTCTCAGTATGGTTAGCCTATTCTTTGTCCCATTACCTACTGCTTTAGGCAGCCATGAATTTAATCAATTGCTTGTAACTATTTTTGACAAATACCAACTGAGAAAAGTCTTTCTACTCCTGGTGACCTTCAAGTCAAATCAAATAACACAACTTTGAAAGCATGGTCTTCCAGGGAAAATACCAGACTGGTCAAATAATGTGAATTCTTTGGGAATGAGACGTTCAAGGAGTTTCAGCTTCATTCTGCTCCTTCTGGTGATTGCAAGACCTGAGTTGTGATGGTGATTTCATGGTAAATGTGGGCTTTTGTTTCTCAAAACTATTGAAAATCTGGAGGTGGAGATTGGAATAGGGCAAATTAAAATGCTGGTTTTCATTCCATATTTACATTTCATAAGATTATTTTCTTTTTGGCTGTGCCATGTGGTGGTTTGCAGCATCTTAGTTCCCTGGCCAGGGATCAAATCCAGACCCCCTGTAGTGGAAGCACAGAGTCCTAACCACTGAACTGCCGGGGAATTCCCAATAAGACTTTATATTAATTATAATTAGCATAATTGGGCTTCCTTGGTGGCTCAGCTGGTAAGGAATCCACCTGCAATGCAGGAGACCCTGGTTTGATTCCTGGGACAGGAAGATCCCCTGGAGAAGGGATAGGCTACCCACTCCAGTATTCTTGGGCTTCCCTTGTGGCTCAGCTGGTAAAGAATCTGCCTGCAATGTGAGAGACCTAGATTCGATCCCCGGGTTGGGAAGATCCCCTGGAGAAGGGAACGGCTACCCTCCAGTATTCTGGCCTGGAGAAATTTGGACACGACTGAATGACTTTAAGAGGAAGAATAATTGCAATAGATCCCAATCATTGCCTTTACTTTTATTATTACATGTATACTGAGGTAATATGGTGCCAAATAGCATGGTCAAAGATTTTCAAGGACTAAGTGTCTTTAGTGGAAAATGGCTTGGAGAATAAAGATCCCTTTAGTCTACTTCAGCAGTGACCTTGCTCACTATTCAGACCCTCATTATGTATATAGGTCAAGATCAATCTTTAAAACTACATTTTATTTAAAACTTCTGAAAGTTTCTTGATTGTATGTGGTAGCAGTTGAGTGACATTTTAGCTATTGTTCTTATTAAATATATCAAAGAAATCCTCACAGTAGTTTTTCTTATATATTTTTTTGCTTATAAATTTTTTTCTTCCAGTTTTATTGAGATATAACTGACCTACAGCATTATACATGTGTACAGCATGATTTGACTTACATACATCATGAAATAATTACCACAAAAAGTTTCCTGAACATCCATCATCTTATTTAATACAAAATAAAAGAAAAAGAAAAAATATTTTCCTTGTGATGATAAATCTTAGAATTTACTCTCTTAAGCCTTCATATAAAACATACAGCACTCTTAATTATATTAATCATGTTGTTCATTGTATCCCTCAGTTCAGTTCAGTTCAGTTGCTCAGTCATGTCCGACTCTTTGCAACCCCATGGACTGCAGTACACCAGGCCTCCCTGTCCATCACCAACTCCCGGAGCTTACTCAAACTCATGTCCATTGAGTCGGTGATGCCATCCGACCATCTCATCCTCTGTCGTCCCATTCTCCTCCCACCTTCAATCTTTCTGAGCATTAGAGTCTTTTCTAATGAGTCAGTTCTTCACATCAGGTGGCCAAAGTATTGGAGTTTCAGCTTCAGTCCTTCCAATGAATATTCAGGACTGATTTCCTTTAGAATGGCTTGGTTGGATCTCCTTGCTGTCCAAGGGACTCTCAAGAGTCTTCTCCAACACCACAGTTCAAAAGCATCAATTCTTTGGCACTCAGCTTTCTTTATAGTCCAACTCTCACATCCATCCATGACTACTGGAAAAACCATAGCCTTGACTAGATGGACATTTGTTGGCAAAGTAGTGTCTCTGGTTTTAAATAGGTTGTCTAGGTTGGTCATAACTTTTCTTCCAAGGAGCAAGCTTTTTTTAATATCATGGATGCAGTCACCATCTGCAGTGATTTTCTTTTGAATAAAAAATCTAATCTTTCTCATTTCCTGGAAAAGAATTTCATCACTGGATAAAAGAATTACTAAGATTGCTAGTTGAGCAAAATCATAGAGTGACTATAGCAAGAAACAATAAAAAAATAAATACCTCATGTCAACAGCATAGAAAAAGACAAGTTAGAATTATTCATATTTTTAACATAACTGTAACTTCTGTATTAAAAATCTCAATTCTACAGAGAATAATAAATAGGTTTTCCAAGTGTATTTTCCTCTCTTAGAAGGTAAATAAATAAATAGGTTAATCAATACAAGGTAACTGAAATTAAGGAAAACAATCAACTTTTAATTGGTTCTGTGTGGGTAATCCAAGTACAGCCTTACTTTCCCTGTATTTCTCCTCTATATCTCTCATTCTTCTCTTGAATCACTAACACTAGGGAGGAAAACTCTGGAAATAATGTCTAAATATGATATTCAATTAACATCCTAAAATCAACTATAATTTATTTGGGATTAACCATTACTCTATAATACTATGCCATTTAACTCTCATCGGAATATTTGTACAATATGTATATAAAGGCAAGAAATTGTTTCCACAGTAGCATTTTATTGTTAACATTTATACTTAATATTATTCAGTTAGTTTTAAAATCATAGATATTTCCCCATGAATGAGACTGTTGAGATGAAATCTGCTTGTCTTTCACTCTATCAGTCAGTACTTGTGTCTTGCACATTTTCTCTGCTTGCTTTGATACAAACTTGACTAGCTCCAGAAGATGCTACTTCTCTGGAATTTTTGTCAAGTGGTAGATTCTTTCATGTCTCATGTATTTGAGGTCAAGAGTTAGTATTTTACTTCCTCCACTTTGATATGTATTACCCTTCTATCTTACCTTGCTGTTCAATAATTATCTTACCATCTTGTTGAAGGAAATAAAACGAAAGTCACACAAACAATTTTACTAAAGTTGTGTCCTCTTCAAAGATCTGGACTTTTGCTGAGATTCCCAGTTCAGCATTGTCTCACCTTGCACAGCCTAAGGTCTAATTTCTCATTTTTGATGGGATTGGCCACTTATCCACGACGCCTCAGCTTCCTGATATGAACAACCCATATATCCCTATTTAATTTTTTCAGCCTTGGGCAGTTCTCTTTCCTAAAACAGCTTAAAACTCAACATTCAGAAAACTAAGATCATGGCATCTGGTCCCATCACTTCATGGCAAATAGTTGGGGAAACAGTAGCAGTGACAGACTTTATTTTGGGGGACTCCAAAATCACTGCAGATGGTGACTGCAGCCATGAAATTAAAAGATGCTTACTTCTTGGAAGGGAAGTTATGATCAACATAGAAAGCTTATTAAAAAACAGAGACATTACTTTGCCAACAAAGATCCATCTAGTCAAAGTTATGGTTTTTCCAGTATTCATGTATGGATATGAGAGTTGGATTGTAAAGAAAGCCATGTGCTGAAGAATTGATGCTTTTGAAATGTGGTGTTGGAGAAGACTCTTGAGAGTCCCTTGGACTGCAAGGAGATCCAACCAGTTCATCCTAAAGGAGATCAGTCCTGAATATTTGTTGGAAGGACTGATGCTGAAGCTGAAACTCCAATACTTTGGCCACCTGATGGGAAGAACTGACTCATTTGAAAAGACCCTGATGCTGGGAAAGATTGAAGGCAGGAGGAGAAGGGGACGACAGAGGGTGATATGGTTACATGGCATTACCAACTCAATGGACATGAGTTTGAGTAAACTCCAGGAGTTGGTGATGGACAGGGAGGCCTAGTGTGCTGCAGTCCACGAGATCGCAAAGAGTCAGACACGACTGAGTGACTGAACTGAACTGAAGACAGCATCAATATATATTGGGTTGGCCAATATACATATATATGTATATCCATTATATGGAAAAACATGAATGAACGTTTTGACCAACCCAATACTTAAAAGTACTTTTTTTTTTTTTACTTTAAACAACATCTATGTGTTTTACACTGGTATTTTCCATTTTTTTTTCTTCAGAATATCTAGTTCACTGTTCTGTGGCAAACATAAATAAGGACTTTTATTTGTGGTTTTAATTTAATGCCTGCATGTACTATCTGCATTTTTTTTGTATTTTGTGCTGATGTTTATTTTATACATACATATATACATTATTACATATAATGGAAAACAATCCAATTTACAATTTACTCCTCCAAGATTTCATGATTCTTTTTTTTAATGGGAGACAAACAAGAGTTCCCTGTTTTATTTCTTTATTTTTTGGCTACTCTTGACAACTTGTGGGATCTTGGTTCCCCGACCAGGAATTGAACCCAAGTACCCCTGCAGTGGAAAGCAGAGTCTAACCACTGGACTACCAGGGAATTCCCAAAGATTTCATGATTCTGATATCAAAATCTTGATACAGTTATATGCCTGCTCCAAATGAAAATATGTACATTCACACATACAGAAACACACCCCAGGAAAAAAAAAAAAGCAGATTATTTATTGGTGAAACACTAGATATATTCTCCTGAAAACATGAACAAAGTATGTCTGCTATTAAAATTATTTTATAATATTTCAAGATACATTAAGAAGTTTAGAACTCTATAGATGATGTAAGTATCATCAGAGTTTTAATTTTGAGTGTTTAGCTTCAAAGTATACCTTGATTCAATTGACTTAATTCATCTTTGCTTTTTGTGGATTTAACATTGCCATTGTGCTCAGTGTTCAGTCGCTCAGTTGTGTCCTACTCTTTAGCAACCTCACGGGATATAGCCTGCCAGGCTCCTCTATCTGTGGAATTTATTAGGCAACAATATGAGAGAAGGTTTTCATTTCCTCCTCCAGAAGATCTTTTCAGATCAGGGATGGAACCTGTGTCTCCTGAATTGGCAGGTGGATTCTTTACCACTGAGCCACCAGGGAAGCCAACATTGTCATTACTTTAATGCTAACTATACCACAACGTTGTTATATATTTCTCTATCTTAGCCATTGACTACTAATACAGTAAGTGTGGTGTGCTCATTTTCCAATCTTTATTACCATGATGGAAGAAAACCTTGGTGGTCTAACACTAGGGGCCTCTATGTAAGAATTGATGCTTGAATGACTGAATTGCATTATAGAAAAATTTTATATGTGAAATAAGACATAGATGATGATTTATTTATTTGACTCCACTTCAAGAATGATGTTCAATATATATGCTCTTGTTGAATTTTAATTTACAATTTATAAAATTTTTATTAAAACTCTTGGCTAGCTTATTTCATGTCCCTGGTGGCCAGACCTACCACTTCTTTATCCTTGTAAACCCATGTTTTAGATCATATCCATGCTCTGGATACTGTAGTTTCTCTACATTTTATGTGAAACTTTGGTTGCACATTGATAAATAATATCAAGAAACTGGCTTTTTTTTTTTCTCTTGGAGAGTAACAAAAATAATTGCTCTAATAGGCAATATATTATTTTTAGAATGTTAAAGGAATTAAGGTTGTTTAACTTGCCAAATGAAGAGTTAAGGGTGGATTAAATTACTATCTGTAATATCATAAGAAACTTGTAAGAAAGAATATTAAAGAATAATGTGCATGTATTATTAAACAAGAAGAGATTCCCTTAAGTGGAACTGAGAAATATGATTTTTAGAAAAACAGAAAAGATTGATAAAATACTAAAATGCATTAAGATCTGCAAGGCAATAGACAATCACCCATCCTGAAAGGTTTAGCCTAAAGAAAGGAGGATTGGGTCAGATAATGTCACAGTTTATCTCTCTCATTTTGTTAATTCTTCCATAACAGATCACATCAATAGGTAATGCTAGCAGTTGGAAAAAGCCCCTTTTGGCATCCACTGGAATTTGTTAGCTTGGGATGAGATGTTTTCTTTTTATCTAAACATGGGTAATTCTAATTCACTAAGACTAAAAAAACAAATCTTTCTCATGGGAAGAGGCATATTTCATCCTCCTTTTCCCACCTTGGTATTATTTCTAAGTTTCTGCATTAAACTAGATTAGCAATGAGAAAACTCTCTGACCTTTTTTGGACATTTGACCTACAGTGATATCACCAATGATGTATACATGAAATAAATCTACACCACAAGCTTACAGAAATTTTTTCTGCCCAGAATACGTCCCAGCTGTTGGATGATAAAGCCATTGTTCATTAATACACAGAGCAGTCCAGGGGCTAACATGTCTACATGCCAATTTGGCTCTACTTCAAAAGTATATTCCACAGAAAATACCCTTGCTCCTTGCAGTCCCTTAGCTCTGTAGCTGAGAAAAAAGTTCAATTTAAGAACATTTCCATCCTGGGATAAGCTAAGCTAGATCAAACCAGTCAATCCTAAAGGAAACCAACCCTAGATATTCATTGGAAGGATGGATGCTGAAGCTGAAGCTCCAATATTATGGCCACCTGATGCAGAAAGCCCACTCACTGGGAAAGACCCTTCCTGATCCTGGGAAATATTGAGGGCAGGGGGTAGAAGGGGGTGACAGAGGATGAAATGGTTGAATGGCATCATCGACTAAGTGGACATGAGTTTGAGCAGATTCCTGGAGATAGTGAAGGACAGGGGAGCCTGGCTGCAGTCCATGGGGTCACAAAGAGTCAGGCATGACTTAGTGACTGAACAACAACAACAGCATTTCTGAGCAAAGACTGGTCAACACATATATTTTATTATAACCCTAAAAATTGTCCATAAAATATGACTTTTCTAAGAAATTATAGTACTATTTTTTTTTGCTTTTTTGGTATTTTTATGTTTTGATCTTTGTTTTTTTTTTTTTTTAATTTTATTTTTTTATTTTTCAGTGGGTTTTGTCATACATTGATATGAATCAGCCATAGAGTTACACGAACTCCCCATCCCGGTCTCCCATCCCACCTCCCTCTCCACCCGATTCCTCTGGATCCCCCCAGCCCAACA
Organism: Muntiacus reevesi; assembly: GCF_963930625.1. NCBI lineage: Eukaryota > Metazoa > Chordata > Mammalia > Artiodactyla > Cervidae > Muntiacus > Muntiacus reevesi. The sequence continues at coordinate 124,513,681 of NC_089271.1, read as the reverse complement.
GGCCCGAGCACTTGACTCATGCCTCCCACCTGGGCTGGTGGTCTGTTTCACCACAGATAATATACATACTGTTCTTTCGAAACATCCCACCCTCCCCTTCTCCCACAGAGTTCAAAAGTCTGTTCCGTACTTCTGCGTCTCTTCTTCTGCCCTGCATATAGGGCCATCGTTACCATCTTTCTAAATTCCGCATATATGCGTTAGTATACTGTAATGTTCTTTATCTTTCTGGCTCACCTCACTCTGTATAATGGGCTCCAGTTTCATCCATCTCATTAGAACTGATTCAAATGAATTCTTTTTAACGGCTGAGTAATATTCCATGGTGTAAATGTACCACAGCTTCCTTATCCATTCATCTGCTGATGGGCATCTAGGTTGCTTCCATGTCCTTGCTATTATAAACAGTGCTGCGATGAACATTAAATATTTTGACATTCCTGGCTAGTGCAAGTCATATTATCTACAAATTGAGGTGTTTTTTTTTTAAAGCATATATGTCAATCTGGTGTCAAAATACCATTCCTAAAAGGCACACTGACATTTTAAACATGCCAACGTAGGTTTTCTACAGAAGGTGAAATTGTTGTTTTGCTTGTGCAAAGCAATAAAAGGATGGTATTAATAGTTTTGATTAAGCAAAATATTGAGCTTATATATTCAAGAATTTGTTATTGGTGTATATCAATAGTGATATTTGATCAAGAGTTGTGCTTCCCTGATGGCTCAGATAGTAAAGAATCTGCCTGCAATGCAGTAAGATCCCTGGCTCAGGAAGATACCCGGGAGAAGGGAATGGCTACCACTCCAGTATTCTTGCCTGGGAAATCCCATGGACAGAGGAGCCTGGCAGGCTACAACTCATGGGGTCGCAGAATCGGACACGACTGAGTGACTAACACACTTTCACTCACTTTAACCTCTTTATACTCAAATACATAATACACTCAGTCTGGCCTATTGGAGTTAATATGACAAACAGATACACGTGAAGGACTAAATGTCCCATTTAAATGTGATAAGAGTACCTAGCTTTGGCATTATAGATGTTCCTCTCTTTATGAACAAACATTCGAAAATAAAGGTCCTTAAAATATATAAATTGACAAGTAAATATACAAGGATTTGCTGCAAAGCTCTTTTCCAATAGTGAAATGAATTAATATAAGGCATTGCTAAGAGATATGCTTATAGAAAATAGTTAAAGTACATATAGATATACTTTATGCAGCAGCTACACATATTGAGAATTTAGAATCAAGTGAAATGATAGAATTCTAGAAATGTTTTTTGTTGTTTAGTGGCTGATCACGTCTGACTCTTTTGTGACCCTGTGGACTCTGGCCTGGCAGGCTCCTCTGTCCATGGGATTGCCCATGACATGGGAGTGGGTTGCTATTTCCTTCTCCAGGGTATCTTCCCGACCCAGGGGTTGAACCCATGCTTTCTGCATTAGCAGGAAGATTCTTTACCACAGAGCCACCAGGGAAGTCCCAGAAGCTTTATTAGTTTACCACTAATTATAAGGAGGCAGGAAATGAACCTGTTTGGAATAACTTAACAAGTGAGGGAAGAAATATGGAAGAGCAGCTAACTAGGGGCCCAAAATTTTCACCTTATTCAGTTTGTGCCAAGTGAAATGTGGACAGAACATTGATAATTGCCAGACTTGGATATCCCACTTCCTGTCTCTTATTTTCTAGGTCTAACTTTTTTTTTACTGCCACGAGAATAATCTTTTCAAACATTATTCATATCAAATTCCACTTGCATAAACATCTTACAAATGAAATCTTACACTGAAGTCCTTAAAGTTGACTTAACTTTCCCCTTTATGCAGTGTTTACTACCTCCACTTCTTTTGATTCCAAATACAAGACATGTGAATATATTGTACTTTTGCACATAAAATGCTCTTAAATCACTTTCTGCTCCCATCATATTTGTCAAGAACATTTGGGTGCTGGTCATCTGAACTCCTATGTGGATACATTTTTTATGATATAAGTTTTGGCAAGAGAGAGAGCCAACTTCACACTGTAGAAACTGAAGAAAAAAAAAAGCATACTCATTTCTCCAGCCTCCATCTTAACTAATGGAAAACCATTTGACTAAGTTTGTCACCCACCTAAATTTTGAATTTGATGTAACTGCCACTGTTTTCATCACTTACAATAGAATGTATTCTCCATTGTACCCTTGCTCCCCTTGCCCTGCTCATTCTTCAAACCTTGTTTTTTGCATCTTCCTATGATTGCACGAGCTCTTAAATAGATTTCAGTAAAATGTTATTTTCCTAAATGATCATAAAATAGTGTTGGTTGCCTGCAATTAAGAACCTTAACTAAATCATCTCGTATATCTGGCTTCATGATTTGGTTTTTAAGGTTTCACCTATAAATCTAAATGTAAATGGGTTGAATGCCCCAACCAGAAGACAAAGAATGGCTGAATGGATGCAAAAATAAGACCTCTATAAATGTTGCCTACAAGAGACTCACCTCAAAACAAAGGACACATACAGACTGAAAGTGAAGGGCTGGGAAAAGATATTTCATGCAAATGGAGACCAAAAGAAAGCAGGAGTAACAATACTCACATCAGATAAAATAGACTTTAAAATAAGGCTGTGAAAAGAGACAAAGAAGGACACTACATAATGATCAAAGGATCAATCCAAGAAGAAGATGCAACAATTATAAATATATATGCACCTAACATAGGAGCACTGCAATATCTAAGGCAAATGCTAACAAGTATGAAAGAAGACATAAACAATAATACAATAATAGTGGGGGACTTTAATACCCCACTCACACCTATGAATAGATCAACTAAACAGAAAATTAACAAGGAAACACAAATTTTAAATGATACAATGGACCGGTTAAACCTAATTGATATCTATAGGACATTTCACCCCAAAACAATGAACTTCACCTTTTTCTCAAGTGTGCACAGAACCCTCTCCAGGTTCTAGCCTTAAACCTAGCCTTGGAAAATTCAAAAAAATTGAAATCATTCCAAACATCGTTTCTGACCACAGGGCAGTAACATTAGATGTAAATTCGGGGGGGGGGGAACTATTAAAAATTCCAACATATGGAGGCTAAACAACATGCTTCTGAATAACCAACAAATAACAGAAGAAATCAAAAAAGAAATCAAAACATGCATAGAAATGAATGAAAATGGAAACACAACAACCAAAAACCTATTCAGTTCAGTTCAGTCTCTCAGTTGTGTCCGACCCCATAAACCACAGCACACCAGGCCTCCCTGTCCATCACCAAGCCCTGGAGTGCGCCCAAACCCATGTCCATTGAGTCAGTGATGCCATCCAACCATATCATCCTCTGTCATCGCCTTCTCCTCCTGCCCTCAATCTTTCCCAGCATCAGGGTCTTTTCAAATGAGTCAACTTTTCTCATGAGCTGGCCAAAGTATTGGAATTTCAGCTTCAGCATCAGTCCTACCAATGAACACCCAGGACTGATCTCCTTTAGGATGAACTGGTTGGATCTCCTTGCAGCCCAAGGGACTCTCAAGAGTCTTCTCCAACACACACAGAAATCCCTTGCATTCCTATACACTAACACTGAGAAAACATAAAGAGAAGTTAAGGAAGCAATCCCATTCACCATTTCAATGAAAAGAATAAAATACTTAGGAATATATCTACCTAAAGCAATAAAAGACCTATATATAGAAAACTATAAAACAATGATGAAAGAAAGCAAAGAGGACACAAATAGATGGAGAAATATACCACCGTTCATGGATTGGAAGAATATAGTGAAAATGACTATACTACCCAAAGCAATCTATACATTCAATGCAATCCCTATCAAGCTACCAACGGTATTTTTCACAGAACTAGAACAAATAACTTCACAATTTGTATGGCAATACAGAAAACCTTGAATAGCCAAAGCAATCTTGAGAAAGAAGAATGGAACAGGAGTATTCAACCTGCCTGACTTCAGGCTCTACTAGAAAGCTACAGTCATCAAGACAGTATGGTACTTGCACAAAAACAAAAACATAGATCAATGGAACAAAATAGAAAGCCCAGAGATAAATCCATGCACCTATGGACACCTTACTTTGACAAAGGAGGCAAGAATATACAGTGGAGAAAAGACAATCTCTTTAAAAAGTGGTGCTGGGAAAACTGGTCAACCACTTGTAAAAGAATGAAACTAGAACACTTTCTAACACTATACACAAAAATAAACTCAAAATGAATTAAAGATCTAAACTTAAGAAACTATAAAAGCCCTAGAGAAAAACATATGCAAAACCCTGTCTGACATAAACCACAACAGAATCCTCTATGACCCACCTCCCAGAGTAATGGAAATAAAAGCAAAAATAAACAAATGGGCCCTAATTAAACTTAGAAGCTTTTGGACAACGAAGGAAACTATAAGCAAGGTGAAAAGACAGCCTTCAGAATGGAAGAAAATAATAGCAAACAAAGCAATGGACAAAGAATTAATCAAAAATATACAAGCAACTCATGCAGCTCAGTTCCAGAAAGATAAATGACCCAATCAAAAAATGGGCCAAAGAACTAAACAGACATTTCTCCAAAGAAGACATACAGATGGCTAACAAACACATCAAAAGATGCTCAACATCACTCATTATTAGAGAAATGCAAATCAAAACCACAATGAGGTACCATTACATGCCAGTCAGGATGGCTGCTATCCAAAAGTCTACAAGCAATAAATGCTGGAGAGGGTGTGGAGAAAAGGGAACCCTCTTACACTGTTGGTGGGAATGCAAACTAGTACAGCCACTATGGAGAACAGTGTGGAGATTCCTTAAAAAACTGGAAATAGAACTGCCATATGATCCAGCAAGCCCACTGCTGGGCATACACACCGAGGAAACCAGATCTGAAAGAGACACGTGCACCCCAATGTTCATCGCAGCACTGTTTATAATAGCCAGGACATGGAAGCAACCTAGATGTCCATCAGCAAAAGAATGGATAAGGAAGCTGTGGTACATATACACCATGGAATATTACTCAGCCATTAAGAAGAACACATTTGAATCAGTTCTAATGAGGTGGATGAAACTGGAACTTATTATACAGAGTGAAGTAAGTCAGAAAGAAAAACACCAATACAGTTTACTAATGTATATATATGGAATTTAGAAAAATGGTAATGATAATCCTATATGCAAGACAGCAAAAGAGACACAGATATATAGAACAGTCTTTTGGACTCTGTGGGAGAAGGATCTGAGAGAATAGCAGTGAAACATGTATATTATCATATGTGAAACAGATCGCCAGTCCAGGTCTGATGCACGAGACAGGGTGCTCAGGGCTGGAGCACTGGGATGACCCAGAGGGATGGGATGGGGAGGGAGGTGGGAGGGGATTCAGGATGGGGAACACATGTACACCCATGGCTAATTCATGTCAATGTATGGCAAAAACCACTACAATATTGTAAAGCTCCAATTAAAATAAATAAATAAATGCTTTTTTATAAAAGGAAATGTTGGGTAGTTTTCCCCTCCTAAAGTGTGCACATTTTTAACAAAGGAAATTATGTACAGTCCAGAAAAGTAATGTTGTAACTTCAAGGATTCAGGCATTTGTATGAAAGTTTGTGGAGAATCTAATCTGAGGCAAAGGGACATTTCTACATTTCTTTCAAATCACAATTAGGCTTACTTTCTACACAGCCACTTCCAAACATATCAGATGTCATAGCATCTAAAATGTTTCACAATTCTTGGAATTGATGTACAGCTTTTTTCTTAAATGTGTATCCAACTTATTTTTAAAATTTGTTTTTTTTTTTTTTTGAAGGAAACTGCTTTACAGAATTTTGTTGCTGTTGTTGTTGTTGTTTTAAAGGATTAGTTAGTTAGTTAGTGAAAGTTGCTCAGTTGTGTCTGACTCTTTGCGACCCCATGGATGTCCACTGAATTCTCCAGGCCAGAATACTGGAGTGGGTAGCCTTTCCCTTCTCCAGGGGATCTTCCCAACCCAGGGATCGAACCCAAGTCTCCCACATTGCAGATGGATTCTTTACCAGCTGAGCCACAAGAGAAGCCCTGTGCCTCAAAAAAAGTTTTAAAAAAAAGCACACACATAGGCCTACCACTCAAATCAATGTCCTTGAGGATGTTTTCTTTATTACATTTTCTTGTGAAATCTAAAAAGTTGTGGCCATGCTATACATTCAATTTTACATATTGTTCTTTCTCTACTTAGCTGTGTATGCAGAATATTTCTCTTCTAAAGTTACAAGTAGAAAGACAGAGAGTCAAAACTACTAATAAACTGCTCGGTTTTTTTTCACTACAGTCACTCTTGAATGGAACATTCAGGGATTTTTTTTACCCTGTTAGAGAGAATACTGAAATCATTTTCGAAGAAGTACAAATAGCAAACTGGGTCAGAATGATGTTTCATACAGCCCAGTAAAACACAAGAAGTCCAAAGAGACCATGACTGCTTGCCCTTTGTTCCAGGGACTCTTGGACAATCCTATAGAATCAAGTGCTCCTTGACTATTTTCCACAGGACAGTGAATTCTTCATCTGGGAGCATAAGGATTTAGAAATATTACTAGCATGTCATAGTATAACAAAATTTGGATCTTCTCATTCCCAAGAGATTATTTCTTTATGTTATAAATAAGGAATGGAAAAGATCATGGGCTATTCTCTAGTCTGTATGGCTTATATTATGCCATGAGAATTTTTGGGTGCTTAGTTGCTTCAGTTGTGTCCGACACTTTGCAGACCAATGGACTGTAGCCCAGGCTTCCCTGATAGCTCATTAGGTAAAGAATCCACCTGCAATGCAGGAGACACAGGAGATGTGGGTTTGATCCCTGGGTTGGGAAGATCCCCTGGAAAAGGAAATGACAACCCACTCTAGTATTCTTGCCTGGAGAATCCCATAGACAGAGGAGCCTGGCAGGCTACAGTCCACAGGGTCACAGAGTTGGACCTGACTGAGCGACTAACCACAAGGGCACACAAGAACTGTAGCCCACCAGGCTCCTCCGTCCATGGGATTTCCCAGACAAGAATACTGGAGTGGGTTGCCATTTCCTTTTCCAGGACATCTTCCCTCTCCAGAGACTGAACCCACGTCTCCTGCATTGCAGGCAGATTCTTTACCGACTGAGCCACTGGAGAAGTCCTGACATTTTTTATATACATGCTAATTTGTAAACATCCCTGCAATCATAGGAGGTTCTTGCCTCAATGCGTAACTGAAGAAAAATTATAATTGAGTGTTTTGACTAACAGTCAATTTAAGTATAAAAAAGAGGGTAGATTTTGTGAGAAGAGAGGACCAGGGAGAAGAGCATGCCCATAATGACTGACCACAAACAAACCACTTTTAGGCTAAGACAGGAGACTGTTCTGATGCTCTTCTTGGGCATTTGAAGCAGCTAAACATATGGTAGAGAAACCCCATCATTGGAGGAGGGCTGAGAAAGCGGGGTGGATAACAGCTGATTGTTGTTTAATATTATCTTAAATAGAAAATAAAAGATATTTATGGAAATTTCTTTAGACCAATGTCTATCTCAGAGCTCTGAAATTGTTATTCACTGCCTTATAAAAAGAATCTGTTTATTTGGATCCAGTTTCAGAGCAATAAAAAAATATTTCCCCCTGACATCTGGTCGAAGGTTACCTCTAAAATATCTTCTTACATGTTTACCTCAAAAGGCTTGGGATATCTTTCTTTTTAAAACTTTATTAAGGACTAATTGGAGATTGAAATTGTATGTTTAAAATACTCAATGTGATGATTTGGTATATATATACACTGTGAAATGATTTTCAAGGTCAGGATAATAAACATATTCATCACCTCACATAAACTCTTCTTTGGTCTTTGTGGTGAGAATGCTTACGATCTGCTCTCAGCAACTTTCATGTATACAACACCGGATTGTTAACTTTAGTCACCATCCTCAGAATTTGATTCTTCTGACAGTTGTATCCTTTCTTAATATTTCTAATTTCTGTTTAAAAATCTACTCTGGATGTATCACTCTTGTAATTATTCTTTTTTAAATTATTTGTATCTTTAGTATATATGCCCATTTTTGAATAGTAACTCTGCTTTATTTTTATGTGTAAAATGGTGTGGTAACAGTTAATAAATTTCCATTTGTGTATGAGCATAACATTTCATTTAGCTCCCAAAACAAATCACTGTCATTATCCTCATTCTATGGGTAAAAGAGAGTGGGATTCAGAGACAGAGTGGCTTGCCCAGAGTCACACATGGGGAAATGTTGGAACTACTACTATCACTCAAACCTGTTTTACTTCAACATCCATGTTTTCTCTCTTAAGCCATTGAAGCTCCAATAGAAAATACTTCTTCTTTCTCATGGTCCTAAAAATACCCATTTTGCACAACATTGCCCCTAGTTCTATAAAACAAGAACCTAGAGAGTAATACTCTAGTAATCCTTCACTGGAAGGTCCTAGTTTAAGGTATATTCTTCTATGGCAACATCTCCTATTCTACAATGATTTCAGTTCCTCTTACCCCATTCTGTGTCTTCTTTGTGATACAGTGATTATAATTGCATGTAGTTCCAGGTACAGATGTTCTGTGGTTTCGCAACACAGGATATGTGCTGGTCTCCTTTGTATAAGAAACAATCAACGATGACTTCCAAATCCCCATTTAGGGATTTGATGGATATTTCAGAGCCAATCATTTAAATGTGGTTTAGATTAATTTTCCCTAAATGCATATGAACCATTTGGAATTTAAAGGAAGTTGAGCAATTTTATAAAACCTGCTCCATATTCTTCATGTGCCAAGTGGCTTAGTCATGTTAAATAGACAGTTTTGTATTAAGCTGAACTGTGATTTTTAATTTAGTTGTTAAGTACGTGTAAACACATTTATAAAAGCAAACAAAAAGAAAGAGGAAGGAATTGACAAGTATCACAACATTTTGTAGTTTCATAGATTTATACAAATAAGAATTCACAGATTTCATAGATTTATACAAATTAGAATACAGAAACACATTTTGTGAGCCAATCAATCTGGAGTTGGACAGCATCGGAAGAGCACACATTTCTTTCCTAAGTAGATATTTAATCAACTAGGTCAAAACTTCTGCATCAAAAAAAAATTTTGGCATAAATTTATCTGCATTGTTGTTGTTTAGTCATTAAGTCATGTCCAACTTTTTTGCGACCCAATGGACTGTAGCCCGCCAGGTTGTCCATGGGATTTTTCAGACAAGAATACTGGGCTGAGGTGCCATTCTTTCTCCAGGGGATCTTCCCGATCCAGGGATGAAACTCGAATCTCCTGTATTGCAGGCAGATTCTTTACCACTGAGCCACCAGGGAAGCCCTTATCTGCATTAGAGAATAATAAAATAACCTCTAAATATTAAAAGCAGAATGTTTAAGTTTTCGAGGTAAACATATCTGTTCCTTTTAGAATACTTTGGTAGGATATGGATCTGCATTATATTTTAATGTATTCCTAATCATTCTAGATATTTTAGATGGGTTAAAAGTTGTAAATCTTTTCTTCACTTTTTATATCATAAGTGCACGTGTGCAACCCTATGGACTGTAGCCCACCAGGCTCCTCTGTCCACTGGGGTCTCCAGGCAAGAATACTGGAGTGGGTTACCATGTCCTCCTCCAGGGCATCTTTCCATGCCAGGGATGGGACCCACATCTCTTGTCTCCTGCTTTGGCAGACAAGTTCTTTACCACTAGCGCCACCTTTCGTTGTTTTTGTTGAGTTTCTAAGTCCTGTTTGATTCTGTGACCCCATGGACTGCAGCACACCAGGCTTCATGTCCATTGAGTTGGTGATGGCATCCAACTGTATCATCCTCTGTCATCCCCTTCTGCTCCTGCCCTCAGTCTTTCCCAGCATCAGGGCCTTTTCCAGTGAGTCAGCTCTTTGCATCAGGTGGCCAAAGTATTGGAGCTTCAGCTTCAGCATCAGTCCTTCCAGTGAATATTCAGGGTTGATTTCCTTTAGGATGGACTGGTTGATCACCTTGCAGTCCAAGGGACTCTCAAGAGTCTTTTCCAACACCACAGTTCAAAAGCATCATTGTTTTACCATTTTTCCCTTTCTTGCTTTCTTTTTTTTAAATTGAAATGTAGTTAACCTATAATACTATGTTAGTTCCAAGGGCACAACATAGTGATTTGGTATTTTTATATATTAGAAGAATGATTTCCATGATATGTATAATTACTATCTGTCACCACGCAAAGTTATCACAGTATTATTGACTAAATATCCCATGCTCTACATTTCATCCTCATAAATCATTTATTTTGTAACTGGAAGTTTGTACCTCTTAATCTACTTCATCTAGTTCACTTATCCCAACTCCCAAATTTAGCAATCACCTGTTTATTCTCTGTAAGTCTGTTCTTTTGTTTTGTTAGTTCGTTTGTTTTAATGAAACTGTAAATGGGATTATTTTCTTAACTTCTGTTTCTTATAGTTGATTGTTAATGTATGGAAACACAGCATATTTCTGTATATTAGTTTTGTATCCAGCATGATCTTTGCTCAATATGTTTGTTTCTTACAGTAGTTTTTTGGTGGCATCTTTAGAAATATATAAATATATGTAAACAGTGACAGTTTTCCTTTCCAACTTGAATTAATATTGTTTCCTCATTTGTGTGATTGTGTATTCAGCTTGGGTGACTCCCATATTCTGTCTTCCACTTCAATGGTCTATTCCTCTGTATCATCTAATCTACTGTTTATTCCTTCTAGTGTATCTTTTATTTCAATTATTGTATTCTTCAGCTCTATTTGGTCCTTTTGTATATTTTCTAACCCTTTGTTAAACTTCTCACTGTGTTCCTCCTTTCTTCTACAGAGCTTTTTGAGCTTCTTTATGATCATTTTGCCTAGTTTATTGCTTATCACTTTTGCGCTTAGTTCTTTTGGGATTTTATCTGGTTCCTTTGGAATATATTCCTCTGTTGCCTAGTTTCACCTAATTTTCTGTTTTTATTTCTGTTAGATAGGGGGTTTGCATTTCTGACCTTGGGGAAGTAGCTTTATGTAGGAGATGTCCTGTGGGGTCCAGCAGCATACTCCCCTCTGGTCATCAGAGCTGTGTGCTCTAGGGGCGCTGCTATATGGGCTTCATGGGCCCTTGTGTTGTGGGAGGGCTGACTACTGTGGGTGCCCCAGGGGGATGGACTGGCCCCAGTCCAGCCTCATGGGGGCGCTGCTGGGTACTGGTGGGCAGAGCCATGTCCCAGCATGCTAGCTGTTGCGCCCAGGGTTATTGTAGTCATGGCGCCAGCTCACTAGTGGGCAGGGCTGTGTCATGAAGAGGCTGTCAGTAGGGCATGGGAGTTCCTGGAGTTGGTGCCGGCCTACTGGCAGCTGAGGCTGATTCTGGGCCTTCTGGTAGGCGGGGCAGAGTCCCAGGACTGCTGGCTGTGTGGCCTGCAGGGCCTGGGACTGGTGTCAGCCCCCTGGTGGGTGGATAAGTTCTCAGTGCTAGTAGCCTGGAGGGAAGACTCCAAAATTTCTCGTCAGTACCAGGGTTTTCATGGTAATAGGTGCTCCCCCAAATGGCTGCCACCATCATCTGTGTCCCCAGGGTGAGCTCCACTTGCCTCTTGTCTCCCTGGAGGGTTCTCCAAGGTCAGCAAGTGGGTCAGACGCAGGTCCCTTTCAGATTACTGCTTATGCACTGGTTCTTGGAGCCTGTGTGATTTTCCATGCACCATTTTATGAGTCGAGTCTCTATTTCCTATGGCTCTCCTGTTTGCAAGCCCCACTGGCTTTCAAAGTCAAACATTCGTCTTCTGAATGCAGGAGCACGATATGGGGCTCAAATTCCTTTCTCCTTGAGGAGAACCTCTGCAGTTGTGATTATCTTCCCATTTGTGGGCCATCTTCCTAGGGATGTGGATCTTGCCTGTACTGGGTCTCTGCTCCTCCAATTCACCTTGTTGTGGCTTCTCATACATTTACTAAGTGAGAAAGCCAAGGTTTGGGTCCAGTTTTATCTGTCTTCAAAGATTATACTCTGTTAATTACATCATACTGTCTAAAGAAGCCAGCTACATATTTGAATCTTAAACGTTTTAAAGAGCAGCTGTTTCAATGACTTATTACATTTCTAGAGATTTATACTTAAAAAATAAACTAACTTGCCGAACTTTCTGTTCATTTGGGGAACTGCTAATTGACAATATAACTTACTCTATGTTTTTGATCCCTTATAAATCTCTAAACTTTCCTTAGATCATACCTAGTTGTTTAAGATCATTTTTTTCTGGATGGGTAAAAAAAAAAATCCCAGTAAACTCTGGTTCTTCACCATAATTAATTAGGGATTACAGGGCACAATGGGACGTTTTACTTTAAAAAATTTGTATTGAAACAGCTGCCTCTTTCATTACCAGGAGATCTGTACCCTTTCAGCTGCCAGTGCTGACATTTCTGTTTCCCCATTTCTCTACAAAATGAGCATCTCTAAGAATTCTAAAGGGTCTTTTCATGATTAACTTGCAGTGGTATTTTAATAGGGCTTTTTGTGCACTTTATATCATAAGAAATTATGTAAAACTCAAAGGCTAATAACTTCCAGGACTAATTTGGTCAGTGATTCAAATGTTTGGAACTTTTAAAATTTCTCTCCTTTTTTTGTATAGGTAGTTCAAGGTTAAGAAGTCACATTGCAAATCTATAATATTTATGAATGCATAGATGTGTAAAAGAAAATAAGATCAGTGAGTAAAGAAGAGAGATGGCAAACTGTGGAGCATGTCTCTCCCTTATAATCTGCACAGTCTACCTTTGGAATTAAGCACATTTCTGAAGATATCCTTATCCCAAGATTCCTATAACCAAGTTCTTCAATTCTAAATACTGTTGAGTAAGGACTTTGTGATATAATTAAGGTTGGTAATCACCTGGCTTTGAAACAGGGAGATTATCAAGGATCTTGAAATATTCAGGTGGGTCCTTGGAAGCAGTAGAAAGGGACAAAGGAGTCAGAAAGATGGGACAGAAGTTGAAATAAGGGAAATTCAAAGTGTGAGAAAGACTTGACTCATCATTACTGGAGGGTGGCCATATAGAAAGCAATAGAAAATCCTTATTCAGCAGCTAAATAACTAGCTTTGACCTGCATTGATTTCTTGTCATTCAAGCATTCACCTTTGTGGACATGCACAAATACTAACTGGAAAACCTTTAAGAAAATATCTTCATCTTCAAGTACTGGAAATACTACACTAAAGATGATGCCAAAAGGAAAAAATAAAGTTCATCCAACCCCAGATAATACTGTGAGTCAGCACAGTATCTTCCCAGTTGCCTTCCAATCTCTATTTTCCCAGTCCTCATTTTGGAAATACTGTTTTTACTTTCTGTGTCTTGATTTAGGGATTCAGAATCCTCATTCTGCACCTTGGCAAGAAGTCCGTTACTATAGTTCCACTGAATTTGTTTTTGCTTATACAGGTGCTCAGAGAAGGCAATGGCACCCATTCCAGTACTCTTGCCTAGAAAATCCCATTGCCGGAGGAGCCTGGTGGGCTGCAGTCTATGGGGTCGCAAAGAGTCAGACACGACTGAGCGACTTCTCTTTCACTTTTCATTTTCGTTCATTGGAGAAGGAAATGGCAACCCACTCCAGTGCTCTTGCCTGGAGAATCCCAGGGATGGCGGAGCCTGGTGGGCTGCCGTCTATGGGGTCGCACAGAGTTGGACACGACTGAAGCGACTTAGCAGCAGCCGCAGCATACAGGTTCCATGACCTTATATGAAACTGGGCTTTCCAGATGGCACTAGTGGTAAAGAACCCACCTGCCAATGCAGAGATGTAAGAGACGTGGGTTCAATCCCTGGGTCAGGAAGATCCCCTAGAGGGACGGCAAGGCAACCCACTCTAGTATTTTTACCTGGAGAATCCCATGGACAGACAGAGCTTGGCAGGCTACAACCCATAGGGTCTCAAAAAGTCAGACATGACTGAAGCGACTTAGCACCCATGCACACATGCATATAAAACTAAAGTTTCCTTGTTTAATCCCTCTTTATGTTGAATGACAAGAAATATACTCATTTTATGATTGTGTCTCATTTACTTTTATGAATAGTGTTGAATTTTAAAAACAGTATATGGCTTCCCAGGAGTCTCAGTGGTAAAGAATCTGCCTGCCAGCAAGAGATGAGGGTTCCATCCCTGAAAAGGAAATATCCCCTGGATGAAGAAATGGCAACCCACTCCAGTATTCTTGCCTGGAAAACCCCATGGACAGAAGAGCCTGGTGAGCTGCAGACCCAGGGTCATGAGAGTTGGACATGACTGAGCGACTGAGCATGGACACAGTCACGTAATGTCTAATAATGCCTTAATGGATCACCTTACCAGTATAATTTAATCTTAAAAGTAAACCAGAATGTCAATACTGCACTCTAAGTATTTGCATAATGATTCCAAGTTTTTCCTAATAATTCTAAGATTTCAAAGGAAATTAAGTGGAGGGAAGCCTAGAGAAAGGGAAAGAAATGCCTTCCATTAAAACAGTAACCCAGTAATTCTCCATATCCTCCCTGAGAAAATGTAAAAACAGGGTGGAAACCTACCAATTGATGCACCACAAACTTATAGGATTTCCTGTTAGTTAAAATAAGAAGGGAGTAGGTGAAAAAGAAGGAAAGAATAGAACCCCAAAACAGAAAAATGCTTCCTGTAAAATGAAAAAAAAAATCTGAGACATAAATTGAACCAATTTCAGTGGTGCTTCTTAAAGTTTAAAGAAGATGGCTGATGTGGGCCAAAGAACTTTGAAGGACATACCACCTTATTGCTGCTTGACCTCTATTCATACACAGCATTGAGACCTATAATTAGACCTGAGGGAAAGTGAGATTAACTTAACTGACAGTAAGGCTTACCAGAAGCCAAAAGTCAATGCTACAAGCAGCATGACTACGAAAGAAGCTGGAGACTGCCACGACTTGTTCTTGGTACACGGAAGTTGATTATGATGGGCTTGCTTGTAGGGCTTATTTGCACTGAATTTGCTCTTTTGCAAATGAAGAAAGTAGCACAGTGGCCAAGTTTCCTACTTCTTCACTTTAGGGCCCTGGATCCTTTCTCAATCCCTCCAGACTATGAAGTCACTAACAATATAAACTTACAGTAATTATAAAAATTTCTTCTTCACATCTAGATCTGAAAAATTTATGCAAAGGTCTATACCAATTTCTTATTGAATCTATCTCAATTTCTGCTGAGCTGTGGCAACATAGTGAACAACCATAGGTACTCTGATGTGAAAATTTTCCAAGGGAAATGAAAAAGCATCACCCAGCATATGAAAATCTACTGCAGTTTAAACAAAGGAAATTATCAAGAATCAGAAGAGATGCATCACTACGAAAGAAGTTTTCCAAGTAACAGAACAACATTATGGAAGTTTTAAGATTGTTTTCAACAGAATTTAAGAATACAATTGATCCAAAATATAAATAAAATAACATTAGAACAAGTAGCTATGAGAGATGAATGGCAGTTACAAATACACACGCACACGCAGATTTTTTTAAGTAGGATTGTTAAATTTAAAACTTAAAAGAAGTATGATATAATAAGGTAATAATTGAATTTTAAAAGGTTCCTATGGATTCAAGAAACTCATTCAGAACTCTGACAGAATGGTAAATTTGTGGAACACAGTAAAAGAAAATATGAGAGATATTATGGACAAATTCAAGGAATCCAATACACAGAAAGTAGAAATTTTAGAAGATGAGAAAAGACATGATGTAGAAAAAAAAGAAAGCAAAAAGCAAAGAACGATGGAGAGAAAATTTCCTGAACTGAAAAGATATTTGACTTTTTAATTTGAAAGAGAAGGCTAAATAGTCAGATTTAATCTGTATGTGTGTAGAGGGTGGGTGAGGGGCAAGAGGAGGAAGTTAATGTAATGCCTAGACATATTTTGATAAAAATTTTGAATTTCAAGGGCAATAATTGCATTAAACCAGAAAAATATAGTAAATTTAAAAAAATTAATGTTAACAGATTGAGACTCAAGAACTGTAAGTCACCATATGAAATAATCTTGCAACGTATTTTTAAATAAATATAACTATAAGAAGAATTGAGAGAAACACTTTCATAGCAGGACACTTTAAAATGTTCTGCAAGTATTTTACAGATCACAGAAACAAAATAAATAAATAAATAAATCAGGATATACAGGAATTCAAACAATAAAAAATCTGCCTGTGATACAGAAGATCTGGGCTCGATCCCTGGGTCTGGATGATCCCCTGGAGAAGGAAACGGCAACCCACTCCAGTATTCTTGCCCGGATAATACGGACAGAGGAGCCTGGTAGGTTACAGTCCATGGGGTCGCAAAGAGTTGCACATGACTGAGTGACTGAGCATACAAACACGCACAGTACTATACACAATATGATGCTGAGCAACAAATTGGAGTTGCAAAGAGTCAGACACAACTGAGTGACTAACACTTTCACCCTTTCACTTTCAGTGTTATAATTAATAGGTGATCTTGACAGAAAGATGATCCAAGAACCATTGTCTTGACCCCTTTTCCAGGATCCAACTGAATTGAAAGACAAACAAAAATGATGGGGTGGGGTGTGGAAATCCCTTGCTTCCAAGGGGCCAACCACCATACAAACTCTGAGAGATTTCTATAGCATAACTTGCAGTGGGAAAAGACTGAAGGAAGTCATAAAGGTCCAGATCACAATTATGATTGATAATGTCAATAATGGAGTCTGGCTTTGGAGTAGACAGCTACTGGGAATCTGAATACCACCCCACCAGATACCACATGTGACTCTACACAACAATCAAGGCTGGCAGTGCCTGCAGTGGTATAGCATACATTGAGCATGAAGCAGAGATTTCCCTGAGCTGCCTGTATTCACTCATTCATTGTTCATTCAGCCAACAATTCTTGAACATTGATGTGTACCAACAGCTGTGTTAAATGATGAGGAAAGAGCAATGAAAAAGACAGAAAATATTCTTTTCTTCATTATTTTTCTATTCTGACCCAGGAGACATAAACAAATATAAAATAAAACAATCTCAAAAAGTTATATGTGCTACCAAAGAAACAACCCAGGGCGATATGATCCAGAGTGTGTAGATAGGAGTTACTTTAGACTGGGTGATCAAAGAAGGTTTTTTCTCTGATGAAGTGACATTTAAACTGACACCTGAACATTTACACTGAGACATTTAAACAGGCTTTAAAATGAGCCATCGAAAAGAAGAAGAAAAGGTGCTTTAAGTCAAAGCAATAGCATAAACAAAGACTTGGGGGAGGGAGGGGAGTGGTGTAGGCATACATAGATGGTAAAAAAAACAAAACTCTTCACTATAGTAAAGACATCAATACTTCCAATATTAGTTGATGGATAGCTGCTGTGAAAATAATGATGGTTACTTGGGGGAGTGGGTGAAGGGGATGTGAGACTGTGGTATTAATGTCTGTGTAGAAGAATAAACTGTTAGGATAGCTAAGGGAATACACTACAAGGAAAATTAGTTTATTACTAATGCAAGAATATAGGGAAATGGGAAAAATAGTTCCTAAATAGCCACCTCAGTTCAGTTCAGTCGTTCAGTCATGTCCAACTCTTTGTAACCCCATGAATCCCAGCACGCCAGGCCTCCCTGTCCATCACCAACTCCCGGAGTTTACTCAAACTCATGCCCATCGAGTCGGTGATGCCATTCAGCCATCTCACCCTCTGTCGTCTCCTTCTCCTCCTGCCCCCAATCCCTCCCAGCATCAGAGTCTTTTCCAATGAGTCAACTCTTCGCATGAGGTGGCCAGAGTACTGGAGTTTCAGTTTCAGCATTAGTCCTTCCAATGAACACCCAAGACTGAGTTTTAGGATGGACTGGTTGGAGCTCCTTGCAGTCCAAGGGACTCTCAAGAGTCTTCTCCAACACCACAGTTCAAAAGCATCAATTCTTTAGCTCTCAGCTTTCTTCACAGTCCAACTCTCACATCCATACATGACCACTGGAAAAACCATAGCCTTGACTACATGGACCTTTGTTGGCAAAGTAATGTCTCTGCTTTTTGATATGCTATCTAGGCTGGTCATAATTCTCCTTCCAAGGAGTAAGTGCCTTTTAATTTCATGGCTGCAATCACCATCCGCAGTGATTTTGGAGCCCAGAAAAATAAAGTCTGACACTGTTTCCACTGTTTTCCCCATCTATTTCCCATGAAGTGATGGGACCAGATGACATGATCTCAGTTTTCTGAATGTTGAGCTTTAAGCCAACTTTTTCACTCTCCTCTTTCACTTTCATCAAGAGGCTTTTTAGTTCCTCTTCACTTTCTGCCATAAGGGTGGTGTCATCTGCATATCTGAGGTTATTGAGATTTCTCCTGGCAATCTTGATTCCAGCTTGTGCTTCTTCCAGCCCAGCGTTTCTCATGATGTACTCTGCATATAAGATAAATAAGCAGGGTGACAATATACAGCCTTGACGTACTCTTTTTCCTATAAAATAGTCTCCTATGTAAGTACAAATTTAACAATTTATGAATGTGGGATTGTATTCTATTAGGGAAAGAAGAGATTAGCCAATAAACAGTTCTAGGGAAATTGGTTACTTGTTAACCAGATTTTACATAGCACACTTATCACCAGTCACCAAAACATGGATTAGAAAGCTAAATGTTTAATAAATAACAAAATCTTAAAAGAAAATATAAGCAATTACGTGCAGTGTGGAAGTGAGGAAGACATCTTGAAGCAACAATGAAGGAAATCTTAAAGGAAAAAAGAAAACAACATATTGCATTTGGTGATGAATGATTATTTGCCTTTTAAAATATTTTGTATTTTCTAAGTCATCTACATTGAGAAGATTTTCATTTCAGAATCAGAAAATAATGCTTATTATAGAAAAAATCCAAAACAGTTGCCTCAAAAGAAAATTGAAGGACTGTTTTATAAAGGAGGTGTACCTGGTATACTTAAAATCATGCCCCTGGTAATCACCTCTTTTTATCTGGTAAACCAGTATACTCTTAAAATTTTTAGATAACAACTGCTATTGGGTTGTTTTCTATTCTTTAATTTTCAGGGGATGGATTGTCCAAAATTATTTTAGCCTTTTAGACTCTTGCTTTATAAACACACTCAAATATTGATCTTACCAGAAAGATCTGATAGGAAATGAATTTGGGATCTTCCTCCTGGACTATAGAGTCCTACAGAAACCTGATAACACATATTTTATCATTATTTTCCCAAGCTTCCTGTGGAAATCCTGTCTGATAAAAAATAAAAACCACAACCCTGTTTGATCCTTTGGTGTGGAATTTTCCCTTCTCTGTCTCATGAAAACAGTCAAAGTACATTTTTTCTCTCTGTCTCTCTCAACTTGGACACTTTTGCTTTCATTAATCCCAGAACGGCAGCTTTCTTACCCAGACAAAACAGGTTCCCTGGGAATTACCAGCCTTATCATTATTTAAATAAAATTACATATGTATGTCAATTCAATTGTCTTCAAATATCAGTGATATTTCTCAGTCAGCAAGTAACCAGGCTATAGACTTTTTGCATTTTCATCTACTTTAAAGTGCTGCTGCTAAGCTAATGAAATCACTGTAGCCGAGCAGAAAGTTCAAGTTTGAAGAAGAGCTTTTTTTTTTCTTTTTCTATTCAAGGTTATTGTTGTGTGTGTGTGTTTTAAATGACATCCCTCTGTACTGAAATGTTACTAAAGGCACACCTCAGAGATATCGTGAGTTCAGTTCCCGCTTCCGTGCATGCTCAGTCATGTCGGACTCTGTGACCTCATGGACTGTAGTTTGCCAGGCTCCTCTGTCCACGGAACTTTCTAGGCAAGAATACTGGAGTGGGTTGCCATTTCCTCCTCCAGGGGATGTTCCTGACTCGGGGATCAAACCCGAGATTCTGGTGGCTCCTGTATTGGCAGGCAGATTCGTTACCACTGTGCCACCTGGGGAGCTCATTCCAGACCACCAAAATAAAGCAATAAAGAGAATCACATGAATTTTTTTGGTTCCCAGTGCATATAAAAGCTATGTTTACACTATACTGTAACCTACTAAATGTGTGATGGTATTATGTCCAAAAAAACAATGTACATGCCTTATTTTAAAAATACTTCATTGCTAAAAAATGCTAATCATCATCTGAGCCTTCAGGGAGTCATAATCTTTTGGCCTACGGAGGGTCTTGCCTTCGTGTCGATGGCTGCTAACTGATCAGGATGATGGCTGCTGGCAATTGGGATGGTTGTGGGAATTTCTTAAAATAAGGCAACAATGAAGTTTGCCCCATGGACTGACTGCTCCTTTCACAAATGATTTCTCTGTAGCATACAATGCTATTTGATGGCATTTTACTCACAGTAGAACTTCTCTTGAAATTATAGCCAATCCTCTAAACCTTGCCACAGCTTTATCAACTAAATCTGTGTAACACTGTAAGTCCTTTGTTGTCATTTCAACAATCTTCATAAAATCTTCACCAGAAGTAGATTCCATCTCAAGAAACCACTTTCTTTGCTCAACCACAGAAAGCAACTCCTCATCCATTCAAGTTTATCATGGGAATGTAGCAATTAAGTCACACCTTCAGGCTCCCTTTCTAATTCTAGTTCTCTTGCTGTTTTGACCATATGTGCAATTACTTCCTCTGCTGAAGTCTTGAGATCCTCAAAGTCATCCATGAGGGTTGAAATCAACTTCTTCCAAACCCCTGTTAAGATTGATATTTTGATCTCTTCCCATGTATCACAAATGTTTTTAATGGCATCTAAAATGGTGAAAACATTCCAGATGTTTTTCAATTTCAAGTTGACCCTTGAGCAAAATGGCAATTAGAGGCACCGACCATCCACACAGTCAAAACCCAAGTATAACTTTAGGGTCTGTCCTCTCTATCTGCTGTTGCATATCCACACAAACAACTTTGGATCATGTAGTACAATAGTACAAATTTATTGAAAATAATTATGCTTAAGTGAACTCACCCAGTACAAACTTGTGTTACATAAAGGTCACCTGCACTTTACCCGGATTCATCAGAGGAATCACTATAGTAGCTATAACCTTACAAAATGTCTTTCTTAAGCAATAAGACTTAAAATAACTCCTTGGATCCATGGCCCGCAGAATGGATTTTGTGTTAGCAGACATGAAAACAAAATGAATCTCATAGTCCATCTCCATCAGAGCTCTTGGGTAGGTGACCAGGTGGGGGCCGGTGAGCAGTAATATTTTGAAAGAAATCTGTTTTTCCTGAGAAGTAGGTCTTAACAGTGGGCTTAAAGTATTCAGATGTGCTGTCATCCAGGCTTTGTTGTTCCATTTATAGAGCACAGGCAAAGTTGATTTAGCATAATTCTCAAGGGTCCTAGGATTTTTGGAAAGCTAAATGAGCAAAGGCTTCAACCGAAAGTCACCAGCTCCACTGGGTCCTAGCAAGAGAGTCAATCTGCCCTGTGAAGTTTTGAAGCCAGGCATTGACTTCTCCTCTCTAGCTATGAAAGTCCTAGATGGCATTTGCTTCCAATAGAAAGCTGCTTAGTTTCCATTGAAATCTGTTGTTCAGTGTAGCCACTGTCCTTAATTATTTTAGTTAGATCTTCTAGATAACTTGCTGCAGCTACTGCATCAGCATTTACTAGTTTACCTTGAACTTTTATGTGATGGAAATGGCTTCTTTCTTCAAAACTCATGAACCAATGTTTGCTGGCTTCAAATTTTTGTTCTGCAGCTTCCTCACTTCTCTCAGCCTTCACAGAACTGAAGAGTTAGTGCCTCGCTCTGGACTAGGTTCAGGCCTCCGGGAATGTTTTGGCTGGTTTGATCATCGGTCCAGACCAATAAACTTTCTCCATATCAGCAATAAGACTGTTTTGCTAGCAAGAATACTAAAAGCAAACTGCTTGAACACTAGACCAAGTGCTGATCCATAGCCTGCATTGGTTCTTAGGGCTATGGTGAACGGAACATTTTCTTAAAACAAATACACACACATTTAAAATTCTTAATATAAGTTCAGAGAACCTGGGGACTTCTGAACAACAAAAATAAATTTAAATGGAAAAAGACTAGCTGTTTAAATATTTTAAATTGTCAGTCATATTTTTCTGATTATTACAAGATTAAAAAGCGACTACTGAAATAATCTTGAACATCATCTCTCCTTTTCCACATTCTATAGACAGTTTCTAGGGTCCATCTGGCATTAGGTTGAGGAGAGTCTATTTTGTCTTCCACTGTAATTTAACTTTCAATTTTCTTGTTCTGTCTTCAAATGAGGTATCTTCTGTTATCCAAATCACAGTAAATACTTGCAAAACTTGCCTTGCCTTAAGTAGCATGATCCTTATGATCAAAAAAGGAATCTACTCTTGTTAATACAGTAGTATAGAAAGTATTGTAAAAAGTGAGTACCTCCAATTTCTTAGGTATATTCATATGACCAATTGAGTGTGCCTTTAATGACATTTAAACTAGTTTTATTAAAATTAAAACAGCATTCTTACTTTGTATAAAAATATAAGGTATAGGGAAGAATTTAAATAAAAAGTGAAAATCCATTCTATTGGGCAGAACTTTATCTCCCATTCCACTTTAGGAATATTAATTCCTGACTTTTAATATCTTTGAACTTTCCATTTTAATTGCAAATAATATGCCTATAAATCCATATCCTATTGAATCCCCACTAAAAAATGATGAGGTATAATGATTTTATAAATGGAGAAAATTGTCACACTACCTATCCTCCTATCCTCTAAAAAAAGTCAACGAAAATAGCCTCACAGAGTGAACTATTAACACTATAAGCAAAAGATGATTCCAATGTTATTACACTTTCCCAAAAAATAAAGTGAGAAGAAAAGATTTCACTTTTTTGTCTTCTTTTAGATGACACACATTAATGCTCAAAAACTCACAAAAAGAGTTTGTTAAAACTGCAGCTTTATAGCACATGGAACTATATTCAGTATATTGTAACAACCTATAATGGAAAATAATCTGAAGCTATACACCTAAAGAAAATAAAATATTGGAAATCAACTGTAATTAAATTAAATTAAATTGAAAAAACTACAGCTTCACCTGACTTATGAATATTGAAGCACAAGCATTAACTAAAAATCAAATTAACCATAGTATGAATTAGTCATAAAATTCAGGATTCAATTTAGGAATTCAAGGATGGTTCAGTATAAGGAAATACTTAAACTAATTTATTATAAGTAGTATATAGAAAATGGTAATAAAAGTGTGATTGGAGCCTAGAGTTCATTGGGAGATTGAAGGTGATAAAGCTGGCAAGATAGATTGGGAAATGGATCATGAAGTAGTTTATATACAATGCCAAAAATATCTGTGACCCTAACCAACAGGAGGGTGGATTTTTTTTCACTTTTTTTTTGTACAACGAAAGTAGTAAAAATCCTATCCTATATAGTTTGATAAAATTGTTATTCATTTTTTATAAGCATCAAAACATTATTAGTGGAATATATATGAATATATATAATTAGTATACAGAATAAAACATATATATGATATCTACAGTGCATTTTAAAATGTTTTACACAATAATCACATCATTAATTTTTACTTAGATTAATATATTTTATATAAAATATAAATATTAACAGATAAATAAAGCCATACAATTATAAAATTAACATGTAATAATATCTAGCATTTATTGTGTTCCCTGTGTGCCAGGAAAAAATGTACACATGTAAGTGTATATGTTTAAATAAATATGTATATGATGAAACATCATGACAGCACTGAATTTGTTGCATTATCTTCATATTAAAGATAGAGAAACAATCACCCATGGAATCTACCTATAGTATAATCTCTGCTTAATCCACCACCTCCTCCTTTCTCTGCATAGTACACTGTGGAAAGACAATGTTTAGGAACTTTCCAGTGAGCCAGAATCTTTGAAGAAGGATCAAAAATTGTCTAGAAATAATCTGCAAAATGAAACCCATATATAAATAAACATGGTGAAAATTTTTCAATCCCATTGAAAGAATAAATACAAGTTCAGCTTAAACAACAGAAAAGATGGTAAATAATGAAATAATTTATTTAGACTTTTTGCTCAAAGTAAAACAGTTGCTTTAAATTAGCCTTTAGACTTGAAGTGGTCATGACATGAAAAATTTTAGAATGTGAAGTTCTGTTTTTGTTCCCAGAGACTGTACACTTTACTTTTTTGTCTTTGGAAGCATCTACAGGTGTGTCATGAGCTTAACCCTATCATAAGCGTTCAGGAGTATGAACTGGACAATAAGAGCCTTATGAATTGGTAGAGACCAGTGAAGGAGGATGATGTACCCAGGGTAGCTTCTTGTATAGACTATTCAGTATCACATGATAGTGCTAGCTTCAGGCAATAGTGAATATGAAAGCTGGGGTAACGCATACCTTGTTAGGGAGGCTTGCAAAGAAATAACCAAAAAACCCTTCTACTTCTAATAATTAGTGCCTCTACATAATCAGTCTAATTTCAGTTTCATTGGAGAAACTGAAACAGCCTATTAGACCCAAAAGTATTGACTAACTCTGGTACCCTAAGGCAAGAAGCATTGTCAAATTAAATGTGCTAATAAAAAAGCAGCCCTCTTACATATATTGAAGATAACTTTTTGTAGAATCAAGGTAGAGTTACTTAATTAGTTTTTGGTTTTAAAGCATAAACTAAAAAATAATTCATGGATTTTAAAAATGTGTTTGATGTTAGCTGAGGATGGCATCCATTTTAAACTAATGACCTATTGTGTGCATGTGGTGCATGTGCACGTGTGTTTATTTCCACTGTGCATGCATGTATTTTCTTGAAAGGGATGGTTTAAAAGAGAAGAGACAAGATCCCTCTCAACATTCTCTGTGTTGAATCCCAAGATTCATTCTATACTCACTATCTGATGAGATTTTACAGCACAAAATTCAGTTGCAAAGCCACATATAATGCAAGTAGGCTGTAGTATTGCACTATCTTGCTTGAGGCTAATCACTTTATAATGAGTTTAGTGAAAAGTACCTATGCAATAAGTTGTAGTTGACAGCAGCCCAAGGGAACCTCTAAGTGCTAAAAATTATCAGCTGAGAGATGTTGGATTGCATCCTTTTGAAGATAGAAAACAGATTCCTTTCTAAAATACAAGCAGTTTAAATTTGACACAAATCAAACAGATGGTAAAAGAAACATCTTGTTGCTATGGGCTTTATCCTGTTTTTGTTCTCACTGTTTTATGAAGTAAAAGAAGAAAAAAGTCAGGCTTCTAGTGTTCTAGTTTGAGGAAACAATATGTTAACAGCACAGAGAAAACGATTTTTTTTTTTACTGTGATATTGTATATTTGACAGTTCATGAAAAAATTTACACCAAGCTATATTTAAAGAAAATGGTGAACATGCATTGAACAGCTAGCTTAGTTTTAAATGATTCACTTTCATTGTAGATTTTGGATATTAAATAATCAATCTGGACTGGAGAAATTATAATAAAACTCAATCACTACTATTTATAACACTGTTGTGGAACTGGGTTGCTATAAAAACCACTATGCATCAGAGGAAGTATAATTTTGGTTAGACTGCACTGATATTATTGATAAGCATTAAACTCATGCTAATTTTGCCTGCAAGAAAGATGTAGCATAACATATAAAGAAAGAAGGGTATAGCACCGCTTGGTAGGAAGAAATCTATAAAATAATAATTTAGCTTTCCAACTTGGCACTAGAAATGACAGAGAACAAAACAGAAAAGAGATACATTTGACATGATGCCATGAAATGCATTTGACACAGTGCCATGAAAAACATTTCTGAACTTCAGTTTATTTCCTTAAATCGAAGGACACCCACTGTATCAGTGTTTACAGAGGTCAGAATAATCAACAGTATGACAGTTGTCATTGACAGATATATTCTTTAAACTACTTGTACTTCTATAGTAAGTGCTTGTATTGAAATGATATATTGAGTTACATATCAGACAAAGTTCCACAAATGTGCCAGGTAGGAAATATAATATTACAAAAGGATTTGATGGTACCACCTACAGTTGCTAAGAGGTAACTGGGGAGAACACTATGGAGTGGTGCAAACTGGGAAGTCTTCACAGAGTTTTTGTGGTTTCAGTAGGAGTTTGAGGATAGGGTAGAAGTTAAATAAGCAGAGAGAGCAGGAAAGAACATTCATGCAGGCAAAGTGATATAAAGATTTGACGAGATTGTGGGAGACTTAAACATGAATTGAGGAATTGTATTTGTTAGGCAATTAAGGGGCCATGGAAGGATTTAAACGGAGGTGAGTGTGTACAAAATATGGTTTTATGAAGTTATACTTTCAGCCAACGGGGAAAGATTGACAGCAAGGAAACTAGCAAGGAAACCAAGAGATCATGACAACCATCCAGGGAAGCAGTGATGAGTGTTTGAACAACCATCCAGGGAAGCAGTGATGAGGGTTTGAAGCAGTGATGAGGGGGAATGAAAAGAAAAGCTATCAGAAAAGAAAAGGAGTATTTTGGATTTGGGGGTTGATGAGAGATGCAAGGAAGGGAAGAGTAAAACATTTGTGATTAGCAGGGAAATGAATTTCATAACCAAACTTTTAAGTCTCTCCAAAATGAAAAGAATTAAGAATGATTTGAAGATGTAAGTCTGAGGACAAAGGAAAGGATAATTTCATTAAAAAAATACATATGGATAAAGGGGAAATATTCTGAAGAAACAAATTCATTATATTCCCATTATGCAGAGGCTTCATGGAATGTCTTTGGTATTGCATTTATACTTTATTAATATATCAATAATACTAAATGTAGTTCAATCTATGGTTCAATATTTTATGCTCTTGGAGTATATATAACATATTTGACCAAATTTATTTGTCATGTAGTTCTTAATTTTAATTAAGTAAATACAACCTCAGTTGCTAAGTCTGGCCTTGATAACTAATGATTTAAAATTAGGAATAATATGTATATTGAGAAGATATTAATTGATATATATGCATGTTGTCAAAGTTTGCTGTTGTTAGGAACATATTCTGGATGTGCATCACAAGTAAACCTAATCAATACATTTTCTATTATAAAATGGAAGCAAACCAAACCACTGTGATTACAAAATGGCATTAGTAGCACATAGTCTAGTGATTCAAAAAAATTTTTTTAAATGAATTAACAAGCTGAAGCAGTTACTCATAGAAATCAAATCCATGGTTTTTTTTTAAGTCGAGAAGAATTTTAGATATAAAGAATCATTTACATGTTCTAATGTATTTTAAGAGAAACCCAGTAAGACAGTAGGAGCTGAGAGAGGGCATGAGAGGGCAGACAGACTGAACCACAATCACAGACAACTAGCCAATCTGATCACACAGAACACAGCTTGTCTAACTCAATGAAACTAAACTGTGCTGTGTGGGGCCACCCAAGATGGCCGGGTCATGGTGGAGAGGTCTGACAGAATGTGGTCCACTGGAGAAGGGAATGGCAAACCACTTCAGTATTCTTGCCTTGAGAGCCCCATGAACAGCATGAAAAGGCAAAAAGATAGGACACTGAAAGATGAACTCCCCAGGTCAGTAGATGCCCAATAAGCTACTGGAGATCAGTGGAGAAATTACTCCAGAAAGATTGACGAGACGGATCCAAAGCAAAAACAACACCCAGTTGTGGATGTCACTGGTGATAGAAGCAAGGTCTGATGCTGTAAGGAGCAATATTTCATAGGAACCTGGAATGTTAGGTCCATGAATCAAGGCAAATTGGAAGTGGTCAAACAGGAGATGGCAAGAATGAACATCGACATTCTAGGAATCAGCGAACTAACATGGACTGGAATGGGTGAATTTAACTCAGATGATCATTATATCTATTACTGTGAGGAGGAATCCTTTAGAAGAAGTGGAGTAGCCATCAGAGTAAACAAAAGAGTCCGAAATGCAGTACTTGGATGCAATTTCAAAAACGACAGAATGATCTTTGTTCATTTCCAAGGCAAACCATTCAATTTCACAGTAATCCAAGTCTATGCCCCAACCAGTAATGCTGAAGAAGCTGAAGTTGAAAGGTTCTATGAAGATCTACAAGACCTTTTAGAACTAACACCCTAAAAAGATGTCCTTTTCATTACAGGGGACTGGAATGCAAAAGTAGGAAGTCAAGAAACACCTGGAGTAACAGGCAAATTTGGCCATGGAGTATGGAATGAAGCAGGGCAAAGGCTAATAGAGTTTTGCCAAGAGAATGCACTGGTCATAGCAAACACCCTTTTCCAACAACACAAGAGAAGACTCTACACATGGACATAACCAGATGGTCACTACTGAAATCAGATTGATTATATTCTTTGCAGCCAAAGATGGGGAAACTCTATACAGTCAACAAAAACAAGACTGGGAGCTGAATATGGCTCAGATCATGAACTCCTCATTGCCAAATTCAGACTTAAACTGAAGAAAGTAGGGAAAACCACTAGACCATTCAGGTATGACCTAAATCAAATCCCTTATACAGTGGAAGTGAGAAACAGATTTAAGGGACTAGATCTGAGAGACAAAGTGCCTAATGAACTATGGATGGAGGTTCATAACATTGTACAGGAGACAGGGAGCGAGACCTTTCCCAAGAAAAAGAAATGCAAAAAAGAAAAATGGCTGCCTGAGGAGGCCTTACAAAGAGCTGTGAAAAGAGGAGAAGTGAAAAGCAAAGGAGAAAGGGAAAGATATACCCATTTGAATGCAGAGTTCCAAAGAATAGCAATCAAAGATAAGAAAGCCTTCCTCAGTGATCAATGCAAAGAAATGGAGGAAAACAACAGAATGGGAAAGACTACAGATCTCCTCAAGAAAATTAGAGATACCAAGGAAACATTTCATGCAAAGATGGGCTCAATAAAGGACAGAAATGGTATTGACCTACCAGAAGCAGAAGATATTAAGAAGAGGTGGCAAGAATACACAGAAGAACTGTGTATTCAAAATACAAAAAAGATCTTCACGACCCAGATAATCACCATGGTGTGATCACTCACCTAGAGTCAGATATCTTGGAACGTGAAGTCAAGTGGGCCTTAGGAAGCATCACTATGAACGAAGCTAGTGGAGGTGATGGAATTCCAGTTGAGCTATTTCAAATCCTAATAGTTGATGCTGTGAAATATGGAAATTTGGAAAACTCAGCAGTAGCCACAGGACTGGAAAAGGTCAGTTTTCATTCCAATCCCAAAGAAAGGCAATTCCAAATAAGGCTCAAAGTACCACACAATTGCACTCATCTCACACACTAGTAAAGTAATGCTCAAAATTCTCCAAGCCAGGCTTCAGCAATACATGAACCATGAACTTCCAGATGTTCAAGCTGGTTTTAGAAAAGGCAGAGGAACCAGAGATCAAATTGCCAACATCCACTGGATCATCGAAAAAGCAAGAGAGTTCTAGAAAAACATTCATTTCTGCTTTATTGACTATGCCAAGGCCTTTGAATGTGTGGATCACAATAAACCATGGAAAATTCTGAAAGAGATGGGAATACCAGGCCCCCTGACCTGCCTCTTGAGAAACCTGTATGCAGGTCACGAAGCAATAGTTAGAGCTGGCCATGGAACAACAGACTGGTTCCAAATAGGAAAAGGAGTACATCAAGTCTGTATATTTTCACCTTGCTTATTTAACTTGTATGCAGAGTACATCATGAGAAACACTGGGCTGGTTGAAGCTCAAGCTGGAATCAAGATTGCTGGAAGAAATCTCAATAACCTCAGATATGCAGATGACACCACCCTTATGGCAGAAAGTGAAGAAGAACTAAAGAGCCTCTTGATGAAAGTGAAAGAGGAGAGCAAAAAAGTTGGCTTCAAACTCAACATTCAGAAAACTAAGATCATGGCATCTGGTCCCATCACTTCATGGGAAATAGATGGTAAACTGTGTCAGACTTTATTTTTCTGGGCTCCAAAATCACTGCAGATGGTGAATGCAGCCATGAAATTAAAAGATACATACTCATTGGAAGGAAAGTTATGACTAACCTAGACAGCATATTAAAAAGCAGAGACATTACTTTGCCAACAAAGGTCCATCTAGTCAAGGCTATGATTTTTCCAGTAGTCATGTATTAATGTGAGAGTTGGATTATAAAGAAAGCTGAGTGCAGAAGAATTGATGCTTTTGAACTGTGGTGTTGAAGAAGACTCTTGAGAGTCCCTTGGACTGCAAGGAGATCCAACCAGTCCATCCTAAAGGAGATCAGTCCTGGGTGTTCATTGGAAGGACTGATGTTGAAGCTGAAATTCCAACACTCTCGTCACCTGATGTGAAGAGCTGACTCATTGGGAAAGACCCTCATGCTGGGAAAGATTGAAGGAAGGAGGAGAAGGGGACGACAGAGGATGAGATGGTTGGATGGCATCACTGACTCAACGGACATGCGTTTGAGTAAACTCTGGAAGTTGGTGATGTACAGGGAGGCCTGGCATGCTGCAGTTCATGGTGTCACAAAGAGTTGGATACAACTGAGCAACTGAACTGAACTGAATGCTTTTTTATTAACTGGAAATACACATTCAAGTCAACACACCTGCATACATACTCATCTTCTGAGAAACCATAGATTCATGTTTCAATTTGCTTTCAGCTTCTTCATGTTAGATAGCAGGGCAATGAGTAAACCCTAGAATTGCAGTGAGTATAGTAAGTGTTTTTATGTCAAAAGTTAAAGCAGAGCTGTTTCCATTTAAAAGAAAGTCGACACATTTTGGCTCATTTTAGTTTCTCTTAGAACATTGGGCAATATGTTTCTAACTCCATTTTATTACCTTGCTACTTCTCTTTACCTCTATCCATGAATTGAAAACATAATCTTAAGTGCCCTTATAGGAGCTTCAATTTCCAAAAACTGATGCATCTTTAAAGCTAAATACTCTGGCACTGTTTCTAAAACCAGCTTTTCAATAAAAGTCTTGTTTTATTTTGAA
Source organism: Muntiacus reevesi (assembly GCF_963930625.1). Lineage (NCBI taxonomy): Eukaryota > Metazoa > Chordata > Mammalia > Artiodactyla > Cervidae > Muntiacus > Muntiacus reevesi. The sequence continues at coordinate 124,482,595 of NC_089271.1, read as the reverse complement.
GGTGGAGAAGCCACCATATCATACCCGCAATGAAACATATAATTTTTATCCCTTGATTGAGTTGTTGTGCCAATGTTTTGTTTTGTCTTCTTACCTAAACCTATTCTCACTAAAGGATCCTATCAAGTCATGTATACTAAGGTGTAAAAATTAAAAGAATATGATAAAATCCACAATTATTGAACTAAATTGTTAAAATTTAATAATGACAACTATTATGACCAACTGTGGTCCAGGCACTGATAAAAACTTTTTATAAGGATCTTTTTTTGATACACCATTCCATCAAATATATATATGTAGAAGATCCTTGTGAACCATCATTGATCATGTTACTCCTCATAGTTACAAAGTTTTTTGAGTAGCAAACACAATCAAAGTGCAAAATCATTCACTAATAAACTAACTACATAAAATTAATACCCATTTAATTATTCCATCATGGTAAATACTACTTTCCCTCTCTTCCCAGTCATAATCAAATATTTTAATGCAGACATATTCAAATTCATCACAATATAAAATTGCAAATTTTGCAAAAGATGCAAAATTTCATGAAATGAATAAAAATGATATTGGAAATTACTTCCAATGTGAATGAATGACAATTCATTCAATGACAAATGAAAATCTTGCAAAGATAGACTTGTCAGTATTTTAATAGAGAACGTTGACCAGAGTGATGAAGAGTCCAGAAAACGTATGAAACCCTTACATTTCTTTCAAGAAATGACCCCACTAATTAGTATGCAAGCAAATTAAAAAGTAATGTTCAGCATTGTTATACAATTTTTTCAGGAAAAATTGCACATACATACAACAAAAATCAAAATCAACATCAAATCAATCTTTGTTCTGAGAAGTAAAGTGTAGTTGTAATTATGAATACAGTTTTGTTAAATGTAAGATAGATGCTTTATATAGTTTTGATTATTTTTTCATGGATTTATCCCAATCAAAACTTTTTTTTCACAATTTACAAAGTATTTTCAGTCCACTTTTAAAGTGCATTCACTAAGTGGTCTTTTCTAGTGCTATTTACTCTTGGAAAATGAGGACTTCCTGCACTGTTGTCCCTACATTTAGATTAAGAAACTGAATTTCGTGAAAAAACAACAGCTTGCTCTAGCAGTCAGGGTCCAGCCAGGGGACAAAAACCACACTGGTTTTTTTGAACAAAGACAATTTAGTATAAGAAATAGTTAACTAGGTATAAATATTGATGACTTGATAGATGAAAAAGTAAAAGAATACTAAGCTATCAGTGAGTTAGCAACTATAGGAGGCAACTACCACACCTAGGACTGGACAAACAAAGAAAGGAGTTTAGGACTATTAAAACTAGAAACTTAGCAGTTATTCTCAGGCCTGTGAACAGGGACACTGGTGACTGGAGGAAAGGGAAGCAGGTGGGGTGAGGCTGGTTCTGTACATGTTAGAAGAATGACATAGTTCATTCAAATGCTACAATGGAAAAGACCTGCTGCTTCCAGATTGTAGAAGTTTGTTGGGGAGAAGTGTGGGACTCAAAGGAACAGGAAATCAATGTGAAACCAACAGAGATTAAGCAAGAAGTATGTTTCTTCTTTCTCTTCCAATCTTGCAGTCTCCCAGTCATGCCCTATATTGCCAGAACTGAACACATAGTTAAGCTTGCACAGCAGAAATATGGTTTGCAGGGTCCAAAGGGTAGAGAAGGGTGGTTTGAAGCTGAAGGATCATAGCTTAATAACTGGGACAAAAAAAAATAACTGGGACAGTATACCTTTTTGGCTTCTCAGCATTCATAAACACCCTTCTACACATATTTGAACTTCTGTACAATAAAAACAACTTCGTGCACTAAACTGATGAAACTGTCCTTCACACAAAAAAAGACTTTCTCGTATAACCATCCCAAATGAGGGAATAAGAAGTAACAGCAGCCATTGCATCCAACTTTGGGAGATAATTACACTATCCATCTCTGACACAATTGCCTAAGTGAGTACTGCTGGTGATAGTGGAAGCAGGATTTGAAACCCAAACTGTCTCATAATCTATAGCTTTTTCCAATGTACCAAACTATCCTTCAATGCTAAACTCTATGTCAGAGCAATATAGACACTGCTTCAGTGTAATGTGAGGTAGATACACCTAAGCAACATAGATTTAAAAAACAATAATCTAGGGAAAATATGAAGAATAATACAACTGTACCTGGAATCTTATATTAACAGATTTGGCAACAAATTTTGAGAAGTAAACATCATAACATAAATTGAACCATACATAAATTGGTCCTACATTATCTAAAGAGTTGGAATAATTCTCACTTCTAAGTTCTTTATCATGTAAACCAATTGTTTAATTGAGTTATTACTTATGACAGTTCATTTTGATCTTGTCTGCTGAATAAGCCATAAAATTAGAGAGGAAGAGAACTGGAGAGCATGAGTGAGAGAGAGCAAGTCAGACTCATTTGTGGATCATCCCCATGTGGGAGAGAGAGATTAGTATATGGCTTCTGTTATTCAGCCCCAGAACAATACATGCGTTGTTGGAATACTTCTGAAGAAATTTAAAAATTTTATGTTTCCTATATGATAATAAAAACATTATGGCTTGCTGCTCCTGAAGAGATTTTCTACCTACAGCCAGCTGTGTGCCAATGATAGATTTTTAACTCATACTTTTAAACTTATTTTTCTTTTTACCTGTAAGCAGGTGAAGAACACAAAAATCACAACTTAACTCTTATGAAAAATTGTTTATATTTTTTCTGCGATTTTGGCGATTAAGGGATAATTATGAAGAAAAAGCCAGGATGATGCATTAGAAAGAATACTGATTTGGAACTCAGATAGTTCTGGGTTTCAAGAACTATTTCTACCAGACTGTGTAATTTTAAATAAGTTGTTTTACATACCTGAGCTTTAGCTACTTTCTACTAAAGACAAGAATATATTTTTCTTGTCATTATGTTGTTATGAGGTTTAAATGACGATCAATGTAAAAGACTTAATAATACAGAGTTGAATTTTTCAAGGAGTTCGATGATGAGGGCCCTATAAACAAGTAAGAGATAGGAGTTCAACTGCCTTACTGGATAACTGAAGGAAAAGATGTGACTTTTATATGACAGGTTTCCATACCATAGTCAAGAAGAGTCAATGGGCAAATAGATGTTGGGATAATTTTGGCAAGAAAAAAAATGTTATAGACTATATCATAATTCTTAGACAGTATCAATGAATTTTTATGCTAATTTGTTGTTTCCAATATTTTCTCTTCTATGACACTGTTGATGAACCCTAATGATATATTTATGTTTGGGGATATTTCAACCCAGTTTTCATAATCATAAGTATTTGCCTGCTGGCAAAAATAGTGTGATTAGTATTTCACACATTTTTCATTTAACATTTTCCTCTGTTATCAATGGGTTTCCCTGGTGGCTCAGATGATAAAGAATCTGCCTGTGAGGCAAGAGACCTGGGTTCTATCTCTGGGTCAGGAAAATCCCCTTGAGAAAGTAATGGCTACCCACTCCAGTGTTCTTGCCTGGAAAATTCCATGGACAGAGGAGCCTGGTGGGGTACAGACCATGAGATCACAAAGAGTCAGACACAACTGGAGAACTAACACTTTCTCTTTCACCTTTTTCACTTTCTGTTATTAGAGTCATAATATTACTTTATTGATTATATAACATGTGCAATATCATGTACCTATCCCTTCCTATACTGAAGATTTTAATTTTGTCATAAATATAAATAAGAATAGATTATCTTTGTATATTATTTCTTTGGGGTAAATTTCTGAAAGTAGCATTTTAACATCTTGTGGTGGCTCTTGTCAAATGTCTTTCCAGAAAGATTGCCAACTTACCATATATGACAATATTTAAAAGGCTGTGTATCCTTTTCTCTCCATAAATATTCCATGTCTCTAGACATGATATTTTGAGTTGTGCATTTCTCATTGACATTTTCTAGAGTATTCTGCCTCTGTTTTGTGACAGTAAATTCTTTGGTGTGAATTCTAGGCTTCATCTTGCTTTTTTATATTTGTTTTGCAGGTCTCGGGCTGGTAACCTTATCCCTCTTATTCTTTACATAAAGTGTTCAGTTTGAACAGTACCTCATATTGAATTTATTCTCCCTTTAAAACTCATCTAGAAGCTTTAAATTTCCTACCCAACAGTACAAAGATGACACCTCGAATTCTTCTTTTTTTAATTTATTTATTTTAATTGGAGGCTAATTGCTTTACAATATTGTAGTGTTTTGTGCCATACATTGGGTGTACATGTGTTCCCCATCCCGAACCCCCCTCCCACCTCCCTCCCCATCCCATCCCTCTGGGTCATCCCAGTGCACCAGCCCCGAGCACCCTGTCTCACACATCAAACCTGGAGTGTCGATCTGTTTCACATATGATGATATACATGTTTCAATGCTATTCTCTCAAATCATCCCACCCTCGCCTTCTCCCATAGAATCCAAAAGACTGTTCTATATATCTGTGTCTCTTTTGCTGTCTCACATATAGAGTTATCATTACCATCTTGATTCTATAAATGGAGATAGATCTTATCAATTCAACTTTATTCTGTTTCTCTCTAATGAAAAGAGAGACTGAGATCAATAATACATAAACAAAAATATTTTTTCCAAGAAAATCATTAACAAGGCTACATGAGGATTTCATCTGCCACCTGGACCTCATCAGCGACTTACTCTAATAACAAAAGAAGCCACATTCAGGTTAAAAAAAAAATCATGGTTTAGTGTCTTCCACAAAAGAATGCATGAAAAATTAAATTTAAATAACCCTTATTTTAGGTTATAAGTAGGTCAGGGATCTCTTAGAGATCCTGGGCAGAGAAAAGGAGTAAGCACTTTTTTAGTTGAATTTGAGGCCCTGGGAGACTGGTAAGAAATAAAATTTGGAAGGCCAGGATGAATAAGATTGGTAATGAATAACAGGGATAAATGATAACATTTACTGTCAGTTGTTAAGGGTAAATTCAGTCATCACAAGTAAACATTGGCACAGAGTCGCTATATAGTATGAGTTCCATGTAAGCTTAAATGATCCAAGCCAGAATGAATTAATACAGAAACAAGGGAAGATACAAGAGTGAGAAACAGATAAAAATGAGAGCATGCAAGGAAAAAGACTTAAAGGAATTCTGTTAATAGAAGAGCCCATTATTTCATTTCATTATTTCAATAAAAAGTCCTTTATTCCAATCTGTCCCAAGGTCATTAAGAAACTACACAGTTTCCAACATATTATAGGCTTTTATTTTACGTATTTAAGATTTGATTACCCTAGCCAAAATAAATACATTCATAGGAACAAAATAAAAATTTCCATTGACAGATGAGTCTTAAATACAGTAACCCAGTTCAGTTCAGTTCCTCAGTCGTGTCTGACTCTTTGCCACTCCATGGACTGCAGTACACCAAGCTTCCCTGTCCATCACCAACTCCTGGAGCTTGCTCAAACTCATGTCCATCGAGTCAGTGATGCAGGAACTTGTTAAATTAGCAGTTTTAAAAATAAATTTTAAAAGGATTGCTAAAAATTTGACTTGGCATCTGTGATCATTTAGCGCTGAGCTTATTTTAGTAAGGTAATATTGTTCTTAATGGCTTTGCTGAGTAATTGTTTACTCTGGTTACTCATGCTTGATAAAATAATATTAATTTGGAAAATGATGATTAAAGAATTAAATGACTCATCTAAGAGATTTTTTTATAAACCCCAATCAGTTTAATGATAATTGAAACATCACTAATAATCTGATAAGTAATTTAACAGAATGTAAAACAAAGCGTAGTCCTAATCTAAAAGTGTGTGTTAGTCTCTTAGTCGTGTCCAACTCTTTGGGACCCCATGGACTATAGTCCGCCAGGCTCCTCTGACCATGGAATTCTCCAGGCAAGAATACTGGAGTGGGTAGCCATTTCTTTCTCCAGGGTATTTTCCTAACCCAGGGATCGAACCCTGGTCTCTTTCATTGGCAGGCGAGTTCTTTACCATCTGAGCCACTAGGGAAGCCCATCTAAAAGATTAAATACATTGAAAGAAAGACAAAGCCAGGGCAAGTCATCTAAAAGAGTTAGTCTTTATTGCCTCCCCCAACATTTCCATGGTAGACCATAAGCATTGCAAAACCTAAATTCTGATATTAACTTGTCAAGTAATCTTAGACTTTTGTTTTCTCCTCTTTGGAATGTGAGAAGTAATATGTGCCATCACTATTCCAGAGTTGTTATGAGTATCAAATGAATAATAGATGTAAAAACACTTCAAAAGTTTTAAAGTAGTATATTTCTGCAAGGTATTATTGTTTCCAAACTTTAGCATGCTGATATACTTGATATAACTTACCATGTTACAGGATAATACATTTAAATATCAAAGAAAACACAAATCATTTAATGCAAAAGATACAAAGGTCCCATAAGAAATTATATTAAAATCATGAAAAAGTGCAGAATTTTATATTAGTATCAAGACAAGATAGGAAATAACAAATGAATTACTTGTGTGAGAGAAAACAGCTATTTCACAGAATGAGGAGAGGTACATATTTCAAAATTTCATGTTCATATATTTTGTTATATGCACACTACAAATTGCATTTCACAGATTTTAGTATTCCTGGTAAAAAATGTGCATTTTAACAATACTAAAACACCTTTTATTTTATTTTAGGACAGCTTTTACAATTCTGTTAAGATCATCTTAACCACATGAAACATACTGACATTAGCCTAACACTAACTGAATTTGCACTGTATAATCTAGACTAATGAAAACTCTAGCTAGACCAGAAGTTTTAAAAGAAAAAAGAAAGGGGATGATTGCTATCTTCAATGAAAAAAAAGGTGATCTATTTTTAGTTTGAGTAGGTGGGAGCAATTTAACTCAAGGAAAAGTTATAAAAATTAAGGAAGGCTATTCACATTTATTTGTGAATATTTAATTGGTGAACAGAGAACTGGCACAATTTCAAACTGTTAATCACAGATTTCTAAATGCATGTTAACTAATGGATGTGTAAAATTATGCTTATCTTGTCTTAGATAAATGCCTAATTAAAAATCCTTTGAGGGGGAAAAAATCTTCACATCACTAAAGAAAAAAATTAAAAAGCATTATGTAAGCGCTGTATATAACTTTAGAGAGAGAAATCAGGACTTTTTTTCACAATAGAGTATTTTGCTGGATATTTAATATCTGGAGTTTTCAGACCAGGTAAGAATTTTAGGGGTTTAAAGAATGATTTTGCAACCTACAGTATACTGCTCATGATTCTCAGAGATGAATTTTGTTTATTCAGATTTATATGTGAGCCCACTTAAGTATTAGGTGATTAAATATATTTCTCACACAGTGATTTGTTTCATTTTCAGTAGAAATCATGAGCATGGAGCAAACTTTAGGATGCTCCAGGACTTAGATTAATTAAAATGAAATGCTCAGTCATACTTTTATTCAAAGTTGCACTACACGTTCAAATCTTAATTGAGCCATATAAACTTAGAAAAAATAAGGGTATTATAGCATCTAAATCTGACACTTTATTAGGTGGATTTAAAGTGAGGATAACTACAGTCATTTCTTTATTGGCATAAACATGGATTTTTAAAAATTTGGTACATTTGTTCTATATCCAATTAGACCCTACAAGGCCAGGTCTTAATAATATGGAACATCCAGTTCCACCAAAGCTACCAAAAGTTTATTAGATCTGCCTTGTTCTGCTGCTTAGTTCCTCAGTAGTGTCCAACTCTTTGCGACACTATGGACTGTAACCTACCAGGCTCCTCTGTCCATGGAATTCTCCAGGCAAGGGTACTGGAGTGGGTTGCCATGCCCTTCTCCAGGAGATCGTCCCAACAGGGATCGAACTAGGTCTCCTGCATTGCAGGGAGAGTCTTTACTCTCGAAGCCATCAGGGAAGCCCTGCTTTAGTAGAAATAGATCTGCCTTAGTAGAAGTAGATCTTCCTTAGTAGAAATATATACACCCCACGTTAAGGAAACTCAGAGTACACAACAGCAGTTTTAAAGCAGATGACTTAGGGGTGGTTATTTATTTTGTGAAGAGAACTGCCTTGTTACAAAAGATTCACAACAGCTTTAACATTATTCCATTCCCTTGCTTATTGCATTTAAATGCTTTATTATATGAAATTCACTTCCATACAATATTTAGGAAGACATTTATGGGATAAAGCAAGTTACCCATGCATTTACTTGGGCTATAAATATAAAAGCTATGAAGGACAAACACATATAGTTACTCTATCTCTTTCTGTAAAGACAGTTAAAATATTTTTAAGTGTATAAATTCAATGCACCTAATTTAGCTGATGTTCTGCTACTGGATGACTACTGAAACACTAGAACACTCTTTAAAAAAGCGTGAAAAGTCAAATCACTGTCTTGGCAATGCTCAATTTCTTAATCTGAGTAGCAGTTACATGGGTGTACATTATTTTGTGTTCTTTTCTGTCAGTCTCATACAGTTCATTTTTAAAAATGAATCAATAAGATTGTAATTGCATAAATTTAAATTGATAATTATGGGACCCTTTCCAGGACCTGTTACTCAATTTTAACATGCACAAATTAGTCCTTCAAAAATATAAGCAAAAAAAGAATCTTATTTTTATAGAATAGATCAGGAATATTCATTTGGCTAAATTATTTTCCATTAAAACAGAATTGTAGTTTTCTGCCAAGAAAAATCTACTCTAAATGTTAGAAAGAAACTTAACGATTCCTATATTTCCCATTGGGCAGAATTTAGGTCAGTAGAAGAAGGGAGGTGGAAACAGAGGTGGAGGCTGGACCAGAGAAGGAAGAGATGAAGTTGAGAAGTAAAATTAACTTTATGGGAAGAGAAAATCAAAGCATATTTCTCCCAAACCATAATTTCAGTGAGGAAATATACTGGTGAGATTATTAAAAAAAAGAAACTCAGAATTTAGTGGCATCTTACGTACTAGAATATTTTAGAATCAATGAAGTGCACCGAGACACTGAGAATGGTGACTTGTCACTTCCGTCAACCTAGAGAAAATATTCACAACCTAAAAGTTGAGAGTTAAATTTTTTTGGTGGGAATTTTTAGGACTTCTGACCCAGAAAACAGAATCTCAAGTAACCCTGAGAGCATTGCTGGTTGGAGGCAAGGGGATGAGCCAGGTTATATAGAAGTTTTGCAACAAAGGACAGAAAGTCTGAACATCAAAAGATTCAGTCAGTCAGTCAGTTCATTTGCTCAGTCGTGTCCAACTCTTTGCTATCCTATGAACTGCAGCATCCCAGGCCTCCCTGTCCATCACCAAGTCCCAGAGTTTACTTAAACTCATGTGCATTGAGTCAGTGTTGACCCCCAACTATCTCATCCTCTGTCGTCCCCTTCTCCTCCCTTCAGTCTTTCCCAGAATCAGGGTCTTTTCCAATGAGTCAGTTCTTCACATCAGGTGGTCAAAATATTGGAGTTTCAGCTTCAGCATCAGTCCTTCCATCGAATATTCAGGACTTATTTTCTTTAGGGTGAACTGGTTGGATTTCCTTACAGTCCAAGTAACTCCCAAGAGTCTTCTCCAACACCACAGTAAAGCATCAATTCTTTGGTGCTCAGCTTTCTTTATAGTCCAATTCTCACATGCATACATGACTACTGGAAAAACTATAACTTTGAATAGAGGGACCTTTGTTGGCAAAGTAATGTCTCTGCTGTTTAAGATGCTCTCTAGGTTGGTCATAACTTTTCTTCCAAGGAGCAAGCGTCTTTTAATTTCATGGCTGTAACCACGATCTGCAGTGATTTTGGAACCCAAACAATAAAGTCTGACAGTTTCCACTGTTTCCCCATCTATTTCCCATGAAGTGATGGGACCAGATGCCATGAGCATAGTTTTCTGAATGCTGAGTTTGAAGCCAACTTTTTTGCTCTCCTTTTTCACTTTCATCAAGAGGCTCTTTAGTTCTTCTTCACTTTCTGCCATAAGGGTGGTGTCATCTGCATATCTGAGGTTATTGATATTTCTCCCGGAAATCTTGATTCCAGCTTGTGCTTCTTCCAGCCCAGCATTTCTCATGATGTACTCTACATATAAGTTAAATAAGCAGGGTGAAAATATACAGCCTTAATGTACTCCTTTTCCTATTTGGAACCACTCTGTTGTTCCATGTCCAGTTCTAACTGTTGCTTCCTGATCTGCATACAGGTTTCTCAAGAGGCAGTTCAGGTGGTCTGGTATTCCCATCTCTTTAAGAATTTTCCAGAGTTTGTTGTGATCCACTGAGCCAAAGGCTTTGGCATAGTCAATAAAGCAGAAATAGATGTTTTTCTGGAACTCTCTTGCTTTTTTGATGATCCAGTAGATGTTGGCAATTTGATCTCTGGTTCCTCTGCCTTTTCTAAATCCAGCTTTAACATCTGAAAGTTCATGGTTCAGGTACTGTTGAAGCCTACCTTGGAGAATTTTCAGCATTACTTTGCTAGCATGTGAGATGAGTGCAATTGTGCAGTAGTTTGAGCATTCTTTGGCATTGCCTTTCTTTGGGATTGGAATGAAAACTGACTTTTTCCAGTCCTGTGGCCACTGTTGAGTTTTTCAAATTTGCTGGCATATATGTGCAGCACTTCTACAGCATCATCTTTTAGGATTTGAAATAGCTCAACTGGAATTCCAACACCTCTACTAGCTTTGTTCATATTGATTATTTTTCCTAAGGCCCATGTGACTTTGCATTCCATGATGTATGACTCTAGGTGAGTGATCACATCATCGTGATTATCTGAGTCATGAAGACCTTTTTTGTATAGTTCTTCTGTGTATTCTTGCCACCTCTTCTTATTATCTTCTGCTTATGTTAGGTCCATACCATTTCTGTCCTTTATTGAGCCCATCTTTGCATGAAATGTTTCCTTTGTATCTCTAATTTTATTGAAGAGATCTCTAGTTTTACCCATTCTATTCTTTTCCTCTATTTCTTTGCACTGATCACTGAGGAAGCCTTTCTTACCTCTCCTTACTATTCTTTGAAACTCTGCTTTCAAATGGGTATATCTTTCCTTTTTTCCTTTGCCTTTCACTTCTCTTCTTTTCTCAGCTATTTGTAAGGCCTCTTCAGACAACCATTTTGCCTTTTTGCATTTCTTTTCCTTGAGCATATTTTTGATCCCTGCCACCTGTACAATGTCATGAACCTCCGTCTATAGTTCTTCAGGCACTCGGTCTATCAGATCTTATCCCTTGAATCTATTTGCCACTTACACTGTATAATCTAAGGGATTTTATTTAGGTCATACCTGAATGGTCTAGTGGTTTTCCCTACTTTCTTCAATTTAAGTCTGAATTTGGAAATAAAGAGTTCATGATCTGAGCCACAGTCAGCTCCTGGTCTTGTATTTGCTGACTATATAGAGCTTCTCCATCTATGTGTGCAAAAAATATAATTAATCTGATTTTGGTACTGACTATCTGGTGATGTCCATGTGTAGAGTCTTTTCTTGTGCTGTTGGAAGAGGGTGTTTGCTATGACCAGTGTGTTCTCTTGGCAAAACTCTATTAGCCTTTGCCCTGCTTCATTATGTACTCCAAGGCCAAATTTGCCTGTTACTCCAGGTATTTCTTGACTTCCTACTTTGCAATCCAGTCCTATATAATGAAAAGGGCCTCTTTTTGGGGTGTTAGTTCTAGAAAGTCTTGTATGTCTTCATAGAACCCTTCAACTTCAGCTTCTTCAACATTACTGTTCGGGGCATAGACTTGGATTACTGTGATATTGAATGGTTTACCTTGGAAATGAAAAGAGATCATTATATTGTTTTTGAGATTGCATCCAAGTACTGCATTTTGGACTCTTTTGTTGACTATGATGGCTACTCCATTTCTTCTAAGGGATTCTTGCCCACAGTAGTAGATATAATGGTCATCTGAGTTCAATTCACCCATTCCAGTCCATTTTAGTTTGCTGATTCCTAAAATGTCGATGTTTGCTCTTGCCATCTCCTGATGACCACTTCCAATTTGCCTTGATTCATGGACCTAACATCCCAGGTTCCTATGCAATATTGCTCTTTACAGCATCAGACTTTACTTCCATCACCAGTCACATCCACAACTTGGTGGTGGTGTTGTTTGGCTCCGTCTATTCATTCTTTCTGGAGTTATTTTTCCACTGATCTCCAATAGCATATTGGGTACCTACTGACCTGGGGAGTTCATCTTTCAGTCTTCTATCTTTTTGCCTTTTCATACTATTCATGGAATTCTCAAGGCAAGAATACTAAAGTAGCTTGCCATTCCCCTCTCCAGTGGGCCACATTTTGTCAGAACTCTTCACCATGACCTGTCCATCTTGGGTGGCCCTACACAGCATGGCTCATAGTTTCATTGACTTAGACAAGGCTGTGGTCCATGTGATCAGATTGGTTAGTTTTCTGTGATTGTGGCTTTCATTCTGTATGCCCTCTGGTGGAGAAGGATAAGAGGCTTATGGAAGCTTCCTGATGGGAGAGAGTGACTGAGGGGGAAACAGGGTCTTGTTCTGATGGGCAGGGCCATGCTCAGTAAATCTTTAATCCAATTTTCTGTTGATGGGCGGGGCTATGTTATTTACCTGGGGCTTTACTATGGTGGAGGTAATGAAGATAATGACCACCTCCTTCAAAAGGTCCCAGCCTTGTACTGCTACACTCAGTGCCCCCAACCCTGCAGCAGGCCACCACCGACCCACACCTCTCAGAGACTCCTGGACACTCCCTGGCAAGTCTGGGTCAGTCTCTTGTGGAATCACTGCTTCTTTCTCCTGGGTCCTGGTGCACAAGGTTCTGTTTGTGCCCTCGAAGAGTCTGTTTCCCAGTCCTGTATAAGTTCTGGCTGTTCTATGGTGGGCTTAATAGTGACCTCCCCCAAGAGGGCTTATGCCACACTCAGGTCTGCTGCACCCAGAGCCACTGCCCCTGTGGCAGTCCTCTACTGACCCGTACCTCCTCAGGAGACACTCAAATACAGTTCTGACTCAGTTTCTGTGGGGTCTCTGAATCCTGGTGCGTACAAGGTTTGCTTGAGCCATCTTAGCATCTCTGGTGGGTATGCGGTCTGACTCTAAATGCTGTTTTGCGCCTCATACCATCCTGCTGGGCCTTTTCTGCCCTTGGATGTGGAGCATCTCCTCACAGATGCTCCAGTGCCCACTGTCGTGCTTGGGCTTCTCCACCCTTAGACATGGGGCATCTCCTCACAGTCACTCCAGAGCCATGCAACTGCACTCCAGTGGTTATATAGAAGTTTTGCAGCAAAGGTCAGAGAGTCTGAACATCAAAAGATTTTTATTAATTAAAGAAGACCAAGATAAGGGATTTAGCACCTTTCTATGTATAGGAAGATGCAGGAGTCTGGACTCACTGACATCATTACTTTAATATGCCCCTCAGCTATCTGGGGCAATATATCCTGGGTTTTCACATTCTGAGCTTCCTCAGGGTTCACCGTAGGAAGTGGCCACAGTCTGATGGTTGCTAGATGCCAGGTAAACTTTCCTTCCTGCATTCCCTCAGGGCTCACCAACTCACCATCCATGGTGACTGCAATTGCTGATGACATCCTTAGTTTATTGATATGGCAGGAAATATCCCATTTCTCACTTCCAATTCAGAAAACCAAATTTTGTTCACTTGAAAATTTATTAAAAACTGTGAGTTTGATGTATTTTATTCTGCTGACAATTACGAAATAATTTTCCCCTAATGGGAAAGCCATTTGTATTCAAATGACCGGTGTTTAAACCTTGGTAACTTTTCTGACCAACTGTGCGATCTTAAACATTCTAATGTCTCCAAGCTTGCAAAACCAGAATAATAATAGTACCTAACTTGCATACAAAAGTGCCTGATAAACATTAACTTTTCAACAAATGTTATCTGATTATTTCTTTTTGAAGAGAGAATGAGAAGACTTCTGATGCTGGCTTAGGTAAAATATTCCTGCTACCACTAACTCCCCAGCTGATGACAAGAAACAACCATGGACAAAATCCTAAAAACAAAGATATGAGATCTCTGAGATGTAAATGATAGACACAGATTGGGGAGGGAAGTCAAAATCTGTAGAAATACCAGTGATAATTTTCTTGTTTTTTTTTTTTTTCCCCTTTACTTCCAGGCTTTTATCGGGACACAAAGTCATCTTGAGGAATCTTGCAGCAGGCACAGGCAGCCAAAACTTTAAGAATCTCTCCTTCTGACCACAATGCCAGGAAAAAGGAACCCATGAAGCCACAGAGTAGGGGGAAATTTTCAATTTTTCCTTTTCTCTCACCTCCCTACCCTGAGGCCAGTACCAGCTGCTGAACTGCACTGCAGCCACAGAGGTAGAGGTATTTAAAACTCCAAGAGAAAAACCCATCTCTCTGGATAAAGGGATCAGGAAAAGAGCCTCTTTTCTGCAATGACTGCCGATTATTTTTGTGATTGCTTTTTTCTCTCTCTATTCTCTTGCTGCTTCTCCTTAAAGCAGGCCCGTTCACACTGAACTGTGGACCTGTGCAGGTGGCTACAACTCTGAGAGAACTCTGTTTTTCAGCCAGAGGAACAAAGGGCCTTGGAAGTGTGGAGAGTTCATAGAGTTGGAAAAGTGGATCCCTAATCCCTTGTAAGAACTTACACAAACCCCCGGCTCAGCCTCAAACTGCAGATGTGTGGAACACACCCAAAGAAGCATAGTAAAGACTTCGCCATTGGATATATAATATAAACCACCACCCAAATTCCAGACTAATCTTACCAGTGGCTTATATGGATGTTAGACCCAAGGAGTATGGCAAAGGGCTTGGTATCACTAGAGACACAAAGAAAGCCAGCACTGGTGGTATAAATTTAACTTTGTTGATTGTTTGCTAAAACAAAAGCAAATAAAATTTCTCCAGAGGAATTTAACAGGAACCAAAGTCCCATACAGAAAATTTAAAATACCCATGAAATAACTTTTTAAATACTGGAATTTTTTAAAAAGGAAAATTGAGTTGATTCATAGGGGGAGAAAACAAACAAAAAACAATGAACTGATGCCAATCCCAAGATATTGGAATTACCAGACAAAAATCTTTAAAGCTGCCAGTATAAATCATCCTCTATGAGGTATTATACCTTTGAAATTAAGTCAAAATAGAAGTCCTTGAGGACTTCCCTGGTGGCTCAGATGGTAAAGAATCTGCCTGCAATGCAGGAGACCTGGGTTTGATCCCTGGGTTGGGAATATTCCCTGGAGAAGGGCATGGCAACCCACTCCAGTGTTCTGGTCTGGAGATTCCATGGACTGTATAATCCATGGGGTTGTAAAGAGTCAGACATGACTGAGTGACATTCACTTTCACTTTCAGGTATAAAGGCACAGCCCAGCTTGAGTCTGTGTAGTAATCAGAAATATACGGTGAAAAAAGGTAGCAAATTTGACAAAATCTACTGGCATGACAACTGTGAAGCTTTCTGGGAGAGAAGTTATGTAATGCAAGAAAGAGCCCAGCATGAAATGGACATTGTGCTAAAACTTTGGTTATTGTAGGGAAGAGCAATTTCAAGTGCAGTATAGTGTTGGTTTCATTCATCCCATGTTCTAGCCTCATTCATTTTTAAGCAAATATTTCATGAACAATATGATGAATGAAGCAGACATAGTTATTTTCCTCATGATGCTTTTGGTCTACTTTGGACGATGTCAGAGTCCTCAAACAGGAATTATAATTAAAACTTGAAATTGCTGTCTGCTGAGAAAGAGAGACACAGTACCTACCTTCTTGAAACTTACAGTCTAGTCCTAACAAAAGATGAGATATGAGGCTAGAGGAAGCTTTCTTCCATACTTCACCACACAACAGTAGTCATCATTGACATGCTGAGAATGCCGGTAAATTGGTAATGACTCTAGCTGGAAACTGGTTCCTATCAGGAAAATGGCAGAGTTAATAAGATATTGGAGACTCAGTGAATATTAGCAGGAGTCTGTTTTGCCCTGTGAGTGACAATGAAGCTAACTTCTGAGTCTGTTAGTCCAACAGGATCAGACTTGGTTGGTTGGTTTGTTTTCTATAACTACATGTGAGGCATTTCCTAAGGATTCCCAGAAATACTTAAGGGACTCTACAAAAGGTTAGATCTTATAAACAGGTGTGGAGAAGAGCCAGTGAAATGTGAATACTTACCTAATATGTGACCTGATCTATTCTCAGAAACTGGTGAGACCTGTGAGACATTCAAACTACTTTTAAATGTCTGTACGTCTGATTTTTGCCTGTATTTGATTTTGGATCAGGCATCCAAACACAATCAATTCCAGATGCAAGTCAAAGCTATATAAGTTAAAAGTTATTATCTTTCCTCATAGAAATATAAACATAATACTTACTGCTCTGTTAGTTCTTCTTTCAATCACTATTTGAATTTGCCTCTGTTAGTTGAGCATATGCATATGCTTAGAGTGTCATAACTTTCCTATATTCTCCTAACCTTGATTCTTTGTCTTCACATTTCTCAAAGATTATGGTTGAGAGATCACGGTGGAATGAAGCTCTATGGCTTCATTAGTGACATAGCTGGGTTTTCTATCAATATGTGAGACTTGGCTTTAATGAAAATATGAATAAGGAATCACAGATGGCAGCCAGCACTCTAAGACAGTGCTCAGTTCTGTTTCCCAAGGTCAGACTGCAAATACATTCTCTGGTTGTGATCTAAAACAGTGCTGTGCTGTTCTTAGCCACGCAGTCCTGTCTGACTCTTTGCGACCCTGTGGACTGTAGACCCCCAGGCTCCTCTGTCCATGGGGATTCTCTAGGCAAGAATACTGAAGTGGGTTGCCATGCCCTCCTCCAGGGGATCTTCCCAACCCAAGTATCGAACTCAGGTCTCCCTCATTGCAAATGGTTTCTTTACCAGTTGAGCTACCAGGGAAGCCCAATGTTTGTGAGTTAAAACAGTAGTTGTCAAATTTGGTTGTTCTTTTATTTTTGTTGTATCTCCCAGGAGGGATAAAGATTGTATACTCAACACATTTCCATAGACAGATTCAAATTTCAGTTGTGGGCAATGAAATACATAGACTAGTCTGTCAGTCATGTGTTCTTCCTAGTATGTTCTATCTCTCTTCCTCTCAGAAAAGGATAAAAGGATATACACTAAAGTGGATAACATAATCTTAAGATTGAATACTATATAAGGTAAAATATTTTTAAACTTTGGATTTTTAACTTTTAACACTTACAGATTACTTGTAATATACAACTGTGTCTTGATACAGAGATAGAGAAATGTTAACTAGATTATACGTCCTACTCCTTCTAGCTATTACAGGGAACAGCAACAGAAAAACCTGGCATTCAGAAACACTTTACCTGAGAAATTCACACAACTCATGAGACTAAGTTATAGAACTTAAACATAGCTAGTTTTTTTTTTTTTTTTTTTTTTTTTTTTTTGATACGGAACATTTTTAAGGTCTTTATTGAATTTCAGTACTCTTGCCTGGAAAACTCCATGGATGGGGGAGCCTGGTAGGCTACAGTCCATGGATTCTCGAAGAGTCAGACACGACTGAGAGACTTCACTTTCTTTCTTTCTATAGTTCCTTTTGGAGAAGGAAATGGCCACCCACTCCAGTGTTCTTGCCTGGAGAACCCCATGGATGGAGGGGCCTGGTGGGTTGCCGTCTGTGGGGTTGCAAAGAGTTGGACACAACTAAGCAACTAACACACACACACATATTGAATTTCTTACAATATTTTTTCTGATTTATGTTTTGATTTTTTGCTCATGAGGTATGTGGGATCTTAGATCCCTGACCAGGTATCAAACCTGCACCCCAGGCACTGGAAGAAGAAGTCTTAACCACTGAACTGCCAGGGATGTCCCATAGCTAATTATTAAAGAGATATTAATACCAGTCTATTTGGAAAGTGATTTTCATTTATTTTATAATTGTACAACTCAAAACTTGCTTATCTCTTATTGATATGTAGGAAATAAAGTTCTTTTTGTATTATCAATTGGCTGTTTTCTCTTGCACAATTTGTAGTCTAAACTTCCATTATTATTCTATAATGTGATTAGATTATTAACTTTTTAAATATATAATACATACTCATTGCTATTGTTCAGTTGCTTCCCTGGTGGCTCAGTGGGTAAAGAGTCTACCTGCAATGTGGGAGAGCTGTGTTCAATCTCTGGGTTAGGAAGATCCCCTGGAGAAGGAAATGACAACCCACTCCAGTATTCTTGCCTGGAGAATTCCATGGACAGAGGAGCCTAGTGGGCTACAGTCCATGGGGTCACAAAGAGTCAGACACAACTGAGTGGCTAATACTTTTCACATACTCATTGCTGCTATTCAGCTGCTAAGTCATGTCCAACTCTTTGCAACCCCATGGACTGCAGCATACCAGGCACCTCTGTCCTTCACTATCTCCAAGACTTTGCTCAGATTCATGTCCATTGAGTCAGTGATGCCATCCAACCATCTCATCCTCTGTTTCCCCCTTCTCCTGCTCTCAATCTTTCCCAGCATTAGGAGGATTTTTTCCAATAAGTCGGCTCTTCGCATCAGGTGGCCAAAGGATTGGAGCTTCAGCATCAGTCCTTCCAATGAATATTCAGGGTTGATTTCCTTTAGGGTTGACTGGTTTGATCTCCTTGCTCTCCAAGGGACTCTCAAGAATCTTTTTCAGCACCACAATTTGAAAGCATCGATTCTTTAGCACTCAACCTTCCTTATGGATACATATAGAACACTATCAGGATCTCAATCCCTCACAGTCTTTCCCAATCATTATTCTTCTCTCCTATAAGTATTTAAAGGATACTGTGAATTTCATGGAAGGAAACATTATTTGAAAAGTCATGTATTGCACTTTATAAACTACTAATCAAAGTCCAAAACTTATTTATTATTGAATTTACAGAACCCTAACATATCCTGATAGCCCAGTTGGCAAGGAATCCCCCTGCAATGCAAGAGACCCAGTTTGATTCCTGGGCTGGGAAGATCTGCTGGAGGAGGGAAAAACTACCTACTCCAGTATTCTTGGGCTTCCCTTGTGGCTCAGCTGTTAAAGAATCCGCCTGCGATGCAGGAGACCTGGGTTTGATCCCTGGGTTGGTTTGATTCCCTGCAGAAGGGAAAGGCTACTCACTCCAGTATTCTAGCCTGGAGAATTCAGACACAACTGAGCAACTTTCACTTCACAACATACCCATTCTGTAATCATTCCTTGAAGAAGGAAGGTGAAATAAAGAATTCTTTCTATACCAACAAATTTCACTTCTTCTGAATACCAAGCATCCAGACCTCTCACTTTCAAAGTTTTGCTTATCCATCTTGCTGACAAAGTACCAACTAAGTTTACACACTCACTTGAAAACTTTCTACTTTGAGAGACACTGAAGGAAAAAAAAAAACATAGATAACTATTCAATTTCCTCATAATACGTTTTATTTTTAACCTCTCTTGGAGAAGGATGAGACAGCACTAAATTGATGAGGTTAGGACAGCTTGGAAGAATGATGCTAATGAATCCAACACCTCAAATATCAACAGTCAGTATTTTCTTTTATCCCCCTAGAGACCATTGTCCTCTGCATTCAGGAAAATTGCAAGACCAAAACTGTTGAAAGGATTAATAGGGAAATAATTCAGATAAATCAATCACAGCCCACAATTGACATTGCAGCTAAGCTGACAAGGCTGCCAGAAAACTTCTCCACACAGAGTGCTGTGCCAGTGGCCATTGTTCTGTTCTCAGTGTTTCCATCTTGTTCTCAGAACAGCTCTGACTGGTGGCATTTGAGGAAATGCCAACTCCTTCCTTTCCTCCTCCTCTGACATGTATACTGGATACTCACCAGACGCTCACTGAATTATGTGGCCCCTCTCGGAAATGTTGAAGCCCCTAGAGTGCTGTTAACCGTGATCTACAGAGGCTTTTGTCAGTATTAGACAAAAATTAAAATTATAGTGGTGTGCTGGTGCCATTCTATTTAAAAGTCTGTCATCTTTGCCATTATAAACGTCTACTTCCTGCACTTTATAACTCAACTGAGAGAATTTGCCTTGCAGTCAATAGAGTAGCTGAGAAAGTGTCAGTCTTTCAAAGATTTTTTTTAAAACCTGATAGATACTAAATAACATCTATTTGACTATTATGCTATAGTAAAATGTGTGTGTGTGTGAATGTTTAGAGGGAGTTGTGCTATGATCTTATCTTACAGGACTTGCTTTGAAGGGGAAAAATAATGAGTATTTTTATTTATTTTTTTTCATTTATTTTTATTATTTGGAGGCTAATTGGTTTACAATATTGTAGTGGTTTTTGTCATACACTGACATGAATCAGCCATGGAGTTACATGTACTCCCCATCCCGATCCTCCCTCCCAAATAATGAGTATTTTTAAAAACATGAAAGTTTAGGAAACAAAGGAGGAAAGATCGAGAAAAAATATGATGTAAGTCACAGTTATAGCTTTATAATCATCATCACAGTTCTTTGCTTGCCTCTTACCAACCGTCTTCATTTCTGGTTCCAGATAATCTAATTACGATTATTATATTTTCTAAACTTAATATTGTTATTTGGGTTAGTAAAAAAAGAGAAATGGGTTTTAATTTGACTGCATTCTGAACGGCAGTGAATTTTCCACACGTCTACAAAATACTTTGTTACATCTTTGCTTACGCGGTCAATTTTTTTTATTTTCATTTTTTCTTTGAATAGACTCTGTGGGTTGAAAAACTGTTATCTACACATCATGAGCTTACAACAGCCCTTAAAGATTTTTACAATAGGTTGGCTGCTTATGAAATAGGGCTTCTACAGCAGAGTCCTCTCAGAAATCAGGAATAATAGCTGTTAATTATGAGGGCCTACTTTGTGCAAGCTGCTTGCTAAACACTTATGTTTTCAGCACCAAAATAATCCTTCAAGCTTGGTATTTTTTATACTCATTATTATGTAAAAACAAACAAGGCTTAGAGAAATCAAAGATTTCACCAGGATACACAGGTAACAAGTACATGGGTGGGGGCTGGAACAGGATTCATGGTGGCTCCCATTCATATAAAATTTCTGCCATGATAATTTGGAACCAAAGTTCAATTCATTTGGGAGTGAATGTTAAATATCTACTCTGTGCCAAGAAACTTTAATTTTAATCCTTATGAAAAGTTTCAAATTAGATAGTATTAATTGTAAATCACAGATAAACTAAGGCTCAACATAATTTATTGGGTTCATGAAATAATTTGCCTGAGGCATCTGATTGTAGACTTAAGCTTGGGTATGTCTAACCCCAAAACCAATGCTTTTTTCACTATAACACTAAATTTGATTTCTTAAATACTGTGCTCTAATCACCCTTCCATTCATTTTATGAATATTTACAAATATGAATTCTATCTATCAAGCACAGTGTAAGGCACCCAGTTATTCCTAGGATGCTTATTGATTGCTTATTTACAATTCCATTTTTGTACTCTCTTAGGCTTTTCCTTTTCCACTTCTGGCTTCTCTTTCAACTATGCATAAAAGAGTGTTTCACAATGGGTGATTCATCGGTCACTTATTTTTAAAAACGCTCTGTGAAACAAAAGGTCCTATAGTCAAATAAGTTTGAGAAATGCTACATGGTCTACCACATTTTTAGAGAGTCATAGCGAACATTAGCATACTAAAAGCTTTGAATAATCTTGCAGGAATGAAATCTGTTTAAAACAGAAGATAACCCTGTATAACTATTTTTTTCCATGTAATACCTATTAGCATCCCATGAAACTAGTGATCCAGGAAGTATGCTTTAAGAAACGCTGGCCTAGCTCATTAAATTGTCCTGCTTATTCCAGAACTAAACTGCTTGTCCAATTCTTTGCAGTAATATGTAACTCATTTTAATAATGTAATTATTCAGGTATTTGTAATGTCATCACTTTATAATGTCAAACAAGTTAGTGGAAGAGAAATCAAATATGGGATTTGATTAATTCTATACATCTTTGGTCTTATGTAATCATTTTCTTCTTGCAGGACATGTAGATTATTCTGAAGAGGACACATTTAAATAACTATAGACACATACATATATACACACAATCTTTTTTAAAAACTGAATAAACAAGCATACTAAGCTTAGCATTATTAAATTTAATGTTATTGATAATGATCACTTTTTCATATACCTGTTGGCCATTTATGTTTCTTTTTGGAAAATGTCTATTCGAGTCTTTTGCCCATTTTTTAATCAAAATATTTGGGGTGCTTTTCTCATGGTCTTATGAGTTTTTTTATTCCACAATCAACAGGGAAATGCAAATCAAAACCATAATGAGATATCACCTCACACTTGTTAGGATAGCTATTTTTTTAAAGGCAAGATAAAATAAATGTTGTCAAAGATGTGGAAAAAGGGAACACTTGTGCACTGTTGATGGGAATGTAAATTGGTACAGTTACTATAGAAGACAATCTAGAGGTTCCTCAAATATTAAAAAAATAGAACTACCATATAATCCAGTGACCTCACTTCTGAGTACTCATCTGAAAGAAATGAAATCAATATTTTGAAGAGATATCTCACTCTAATGTTTTACTGCAGCATTTTTCACAATACCCAGGATATGGTGACAACTTATATGTCCATTGACAGATGGATGGATAGAGAAAATGTGATGTATACATTATATATTAAACCATAAAAGTAAGGAAATCTTGAGAGAAAGAGAAATTCTGTTATGATCTCACTAATATGTGGAATTGAAAGAAGTTGAACTCATAAAAGCAGAGAGTAAAATGATGGTTGCCAGTGGCTGAGGGTTGAGGGAAGTGGAAAGGTGTTAGCCAATTTTAAGATGAAAGTGAAAGTAAAGTCGCTCAGTCCTGTCTGACTCTTTCTGACCTCATGGACTGTAATCTATCAGGCTCCTCTGTCCGTGGGATTTTCCAGGCAATAGTATTGGAGTGGGTTGCCATTTCCTTCTCCAGGGAATCTTCTCAAACCAGGGATCGAACCCGGGTCTCCCTCATTGTAGACAGACGCTTTATCATTTGAGCCACCAGGGAAGTCCTTAATTATAAGATGAGGACATGGCAACCTTCCCCAGTATTCTTGCCTGGAGAACCCCATGGACAGAGCAGCTTGGCAGGCTACAGTTCATAGGGGCATGAAGAGTTGGACATGACTGAAGTGACTTAACATGCATGCATGTACTTAATAATTAACTTAACTTATAGATCTTGAGTGTTCTCACCACAAAAAATAAAAAGAAGTAATTGTGTAAGATAATGAATGTGCTAATTAGCTTGATTGTAGTAATTATTTCACAATGCATATGTATATTAAATCACCATTTTAAAAAGATGGTAACAATAACCCTATATGCAGGACAGAAAAAGAGACACAGATGTACAGAACAGACTTTTGGACTCTGTGGGAGAAGGCGAGGGTGGGATGTTCTGAGAGAATAGCATTGAAACAAGTGTACTATTAAGGGTGAAACAGATCACCAGCTCAGGTTGGATGCATGAGATAAGTGCTCAGGGCTGGTGCACTGGGAAGACCCAAAGGGATGGGATGGGGAGAGAGGTGGGAGGGGGAATCGGGGTGGGGAACACATGCAGACCCATGACTAATTCATGTCAATGTATGGCAAAAACCACTACAATATTGTAAAGTAGTTAACCTCCAACTAATAAAAATAAATGAAAAAAAATCATTTTGTACACATGAATATACATAATTTTTATTTGTCAACTATATATCAAAGCAGAAGAAATATAAAATTAACTTATTAAATCACACCAAAATGTTACTGAATATGGTTATTACAAAAAATTAAATGATACTAATTTTTTCAGAAACTTAAAAATTCTTATTTGTATCTTTGGTTTTCATAAATTATGTTAATGGCTGCTTAGGACAAGTGTATTTCTTCTTCTACAATTCAAAACTAATGCATCAGATACTTATCTTAATTCATGGCTAAAATAATTCATTCAAACAGTGAACTTAGTGAGAAATAGTTTCCTAATCTCTAAGTGAAAAACGTTCTACAAGCTTTCTTCTACAACGATTAGAGACAATTAGCCTAACTAATTAGATGAAAGAAAATAAATAAAATAGCTAACTATAGACCAAAATCTGAACTATTTTTACACAAATACCAAGGTAATCAGCTAATCCAGTAGTTTGGGTGGTGGGCAGGAATGTGAATATCTAACAAAGTTTCTTGATGAGGCTGACATAATTAATGTTCTCACTTTTCCAATGAATATGTTGGCTTAATAGAGTATTACTGTAAGTAAAATCAATGTATGCTGGAATATTAGTAAAGAACATAAAAATGAATCAAAAGTAAAATGTATAATATTATGATGAGTATCATACACTAACTGATATGTACCATTCAGATCTAGGGGACTTCCCTGGTGGCTCAGTTGGTTAACAATCGGCCTGCGATGCGGGAGACTGGAATTCCATCCTCAGGTCAGGAAAATCCCCTGGAGTAGGAAGTGGCTACCCACTCCAGTATTCTTGCCTGGAAAATCTCATGGACAGAGAAGCCTGGCAGGATGCAGTCCATGGGGTCACAAAAGATTTGAACATGACTTAGCACCTAGGCCACCACCACGTATTCAGATCTAGATGTTGATTAATGTTATGCCTTGATCTACTCTGGGAAACAGAACTAAGACTATATACTGTCATTTTGACTACAAAGGGTACTATTGAGTTTTTGATTGTTTTCTTTTGTTTTTACATACTTCCAACCTTGTAAACATACACCAACTTTTAAGTAGTTGAGGAACACTGTTGAAATTGATTCTTCTTTCAGATTGTACTAAATGAGAGTTACTTCCATGAGGAAAAGTAATGTAAATACTGACAGAATTCCACTTTTTCCAGTTGAAGATCAAGAAGTAAAGAATAATGGTATATGACTTAATTCAGAAAACTTCACATGTAAGATACGTAAACCTTTGAGTTTTTTAAATTTGGGGGTAAGCAAGGTTACAAGCAAGATAATTAGTTGCCTTCATTTTCCTGAGGAAATTCATAGAGCATTTCTTCAAATAAATCTAACAAAGGTAGTCATGATCAAGGAAACCTCTCATTTAAAACTTTCTACTTTGTCAAGCGTGTGCTTTTAAGAATCTTTTAAGCTGGATATGTGTTAATGATTTTGAGAGTTCTTAAGAACTTTAAGCAAAGCTTTTCAGAGTGCCTTTGAAGCACATATGGTTACTATAATATTCAGTGTTTTAAATAACCTGGATATGCAGCTCATCCAATGATCTGTGAAATATCTTTTCAAAAAATAAATGATTTACATGGAGACTGCATTGTTAGGCACACTACAACTGAATTGGATAAAATGATCTATTTGCTGTTTTTCATAAAGTAATATAATGAAGCTGGAGCAGGGGAGAGAACTAAGATTTGATGTGAAGTTCAGTCAGGAGTCAAGGGAGGAATATAGCTTATTAGTTACGAGTGAATAGAAACAATTGGCACTCAAAGCCAAGAGGGTAAATACTAGAAATGGCAACCAGTAGTTCAAAATATTGCCAAAAGGAGCTACATAAAGGTGCACAAACACACCTGAGGGAGTTAACAATCGTGAAGGTTCAAAGGGTCGCAATGCATTGCATGCATGTTCAGTCCTGTCCGACTCTTTGTGACCCCATGGACTGTAACTCACCAGTCTCTTCTGTCCATGGGATTTCACAGGCAAGAATACTGGAGTGGGTAGCCATTTCCTAGTCCAGGAGATCTTCCAGACCCAGGGATCGAACCGACGTCTCCTGCATCGCCTGCATTGGCAGGCAAATTCTTTACCAGTGAGCCACCTGGGAGGCCCCTCAGAGGATATTGCATGCTAATGATTGATTGATTGGGTCCCTACCACACTCTTACCTTCACCTTCCACTTCCTGCTCCCCTATTCCCTGGAACAACAGCCTGTCTAGAGATAGCCCAAAATGCCACAGAGGTCACCAGGGCAAGAATGGTAGTCCTAGCACACTGGGGCCTCTGGGCTGAGAACAATAAATCTGTACTCTGTAAGGGCTTTGTATATGATGTACTGGGGCTTTCCAGGTGGAAAGAATTTGCCTGCCAATGCAGGAGGCAGATTCAATCCCTGGGTCTGGAAGATTCCCTGGAGTAGGAAATGGCAACCCACTCCAGTATTCTTGCCTGGAAAATTCCATGGACGGAGGAGTCTGGCAGGCTACAGTCCATGGGGTCACAAAGAGTTGGGCATGACTGAGCATGTACACACATATAATGTCCTATCTCCTTAATCATCTCTGAAACCACACTAGGCAACCATTGTGTTATTATCCCATTTTATAGAACAAGACTTCCCTGGTTGCTCAGCAGTAAAGAATCTGCCTGCAATGCAGGAAACCCAGGTTTGATCCCTGAGTCTGGAAGGTCCCCTGGAGTAGGGCATGGCAACACAGTCCAGTATTCTTGCCTGGAGAATCCCATGGATAAAGGATCCTGGTGAGCTGTAGTCCATGCAGACACAAAGAGTCTGACACAACTTAGCTACTAAACAGCAACAAATGTAGCATATAAACTTCTACTAAGTGACATTTCACACTACCTCACCCATGAGGAGGTAGTGTACATTGGAGTATACTTTGGAGTGTCACATTCCTGGATACTAGGCCTTCTACTAGTATATTTTATTGGACTCCAAAATCACTGCAGATGGTGACTACAGCCATAAAATTAAAAGACACTTGCTCCTTGGAAGAAAAGCTATGACTAACCTAGACAGCATATTAAAAAACAGAGACATTACTTCGCCAACAAAGGTCTGTCTAGTCAAAGCTTTGGTTTTACCAGTAGTCATGTTTGGATGTGAGAGTTGGACCATAAAGAAAACTGAGTGCTGAAGAGCTGATGCTTTCAAACTGTGGTGTTGGAGAATATTCTTGAGAATCCCTTGAACAAACCAGTCCATCCTAAAGGAAATCAACCACAAATGTTCATTGGAAGGACTGATGCTGAAGCTAAAGCTCCAATACTTTGGCCACCTGATGTGAAGAACTGACTCATTGGAAAAGACCCTGATGCTGGGAAAGATTGAAGGAAGGAGGAGAAGGGGATGACAGAGGATGAGATGGTTGGATGGCATCACCGACTCAATGGACATGAGTTTGAGCTAGCTCTGGGAGTTGGTGATGGACAGGAAGGCCTGGCGTGCTGCAGTTCGTGGGGTTGCAAAGAGCCTGACATGATTGAGTGACTGAACTGAACTGATTGGGTAGTGTATATGTGATGCATGTATTAAAGAATAAAGATTCAGGACTTTGACATGTTATTCCGTATCACTTGAAAGAAAGAGAACTAGCAATATGCCCCCCCAAACTCCCACACACACTTTATTCTCCTGTGTATTGAGTAATAGCATCATTAAATTACTGAAAATAAAGCTGAAATTAAACTACTGTTTTTCAGGGATTCAGAAGGAAAAGGTATGTGCATATTTCTGTGGAACACACTGTGAAAACCACAAGGTCTGTACTTAGTAATAACTGAACTATAGTTTTCAAAATGTCATGTTAATACAATAAAAACACCCGAGTTAACTCAAGATTAAAAAGTAACATTTTATCAGCAAGCCCTTGATTTATGGATAGAACCTGTTCAATTTTATTGGCACAGTTGCCTATTATATAGCTTTCTGCAACAACACTTTAAATTTTTATAATAACTGAACATAGTAGTTTGTTTGTAAATATATTTGTTGTTGTTACTGTTGTTTTGCAGAGAGTGAAAACTCTTTTACTGTCAATAGCTCCATTAGTTTAAAAATCAGATTGCTGTGGGATGGAAAGAAAAGACACTTTTTAATGGAGCACGGCTTCTTGGTCAATGATTGTATCAATTCATAACTCCAAAAGTGTATTCATTGGCTGAATTTGTCACTTCTTGGCCAGGTTAATATCCTGAAGTTTTCTTTTCCATTTTAGTATTTTACATGAACATGAAAGCCTGATGCAAGGGCTGACTGTTAAAGAAAACTATAATATTCTGCATATTATAAGGATTAAAACAAATTTGGCTGAAGGTTTTCAAGCATTAATTTAAAATATTTTTTTGTGAACATTATCTATAAAAGCATACTTTCCAAATTCCTCCTGGGTGATTATCAGTGAATTGTTTAAAGTTTCCATTGTATTCTCCTTTCAGATCAGCTAACTGTCCATTCAGTATTTTTTAGGCTGAGCCCCTCTCTGGCCAATATCACATTATAATTCATTTAACTATCCCTGACACATTTAGAGCCATACTTAGACTGCAGTTCAATGAAGCCTTCTGCTATATGTGATGACCAAGTTAAATTATGGTAATAAATGAACAATGGGATAGAATTAGCTGGTAATAGAACCAGTTATGAACACTAGCAAGATCAAGTAGATAATCAGGAATATTATTTTATTTTATGCTTTCATAATTTCTATAAATACTTTTTTATTTGTCACATCATGCCATTTGTTAGAGAAATGTTATTTCAAGATCAGTATGGCCAAACTTAAGGACAATTTTTCATTCATGCATCTATCCATCCAAAGTTTGTTGAGCACTTACTGTATTTCAGACAGTGTTTTAATGATACTGGATACAAAAATATTATACAGCTAGTCATGATTCAACTCAGTACTATTACAATGACAGGATGAAATACTTTCTGTGAAAATACAAAGGAAAAAATAAAATTATATTGACTGAGGGGCCAGCGGGAGGGACACATGCATGTTTGGAGAGAGAAATTAGGGCATTTGGGAAGGGCCTGTAAATTACACTGAACAGTTCAAAATCAGGCAATAGAAAACAGGTATCTGTACTGAAAGTGGCAGTTAGATAGGGTTCCATTGTTAAATAATACGAGTAGGGCCCAAAATGACAATTCTTATAAACATATGGTTTATTGCAGAAGTATGATGGAGTATACAAACCACATTAAACTTAATAAATGAATCACAATAAAAATCATCTCATGGCATTCGCTCTGAAATGACTGAACTCAAATTTCAGCTGTGCTCCCTTTGAAGACCCATTTTTGCTGTGTTATCAACTCAGTATCAAAGACCCTTGCGTCCTCACTGAGACCAGGTGCAAGTCATCAATCTCAGTGTTAACAATAAACAATACTGAAAATCAGGAAGAAAGCTCCCTGAAAATCCTTGGACCCACAGTGACACACACACAAATACAGGCCTTGACCAGGGATCAGGGCCGGGCAGGTATTTCGTATTTCAGTAATAAAGCCCAAGGCAACGCTAAGCCTGCAGGTATTAAACTTCGCAGTATAGTATTCAATGGAGAATTCTGGGCACGGGATGAAAAAACAATCACAGCAGATATTCTCTGACTATGCATTGCATTTTCAATTTAAATTGAAATGAGGAGGTGAGAATTTCCCAGGGACTTTTCTTTCACACTTCAATATGTTTTGAGGAGTGACAAAAAGAGAAATCTATGTTGAATATTTTTGATTCAAATCAGATTTTCAACCTATATTATGATGGGCACATAATCAGAAATGTCAGTTTAAAATTTAAATTATTTCAATATTTTAGAATTTAAGCTTGTGGTTACCTGCAATTAAAATAAATGCCTAATAGTTTTGAATAGTAAAGTGCAAAAGAATGTCTTCTCTATTAAATGCCATTACTTTCTTCTATATTCTCAACATTCTTAGAATAAATCCAAATATTCTTAATATAACCTCCAAGATCCAACCTGCCATCACTTTGACTTACCTATACCTATTTCATTGTATTCAATGACCACTTTTATAACTTTTTGGTGCCAATAGCTCTGGTTGGAGCCTCAAGCACAATTTTGACAAGAAAGCAGTGAGAGTGGAGACCTTTATTTGGGTCCTGACCTTAGGAGAAGAACATTTAATCTTTTATAATTAAGCATGATGCTAACTCTGGTTTTCTCTTAAATGTGTTTATTAGGTTGAGGAAATTTACTTTTATTCTTAACTTGATTGCTTTTATCATGAAAGGATGTTAGATTGTATCAATTGCTCTTTCTACATTTATTGAGATGATTCCCTGATGTTTTTCCTTCATTCTATTTATATAATGTTTGCATTGATAGTTTTTTTTTTCTTTTAATGTTGAGCTAACTTTGCATACTCCTATGATAAATCTCAAATGATCATGGTGTATAGTCCCATTTTTATGTTACTGGATTCAGCTTTTCAATATTTTACTGAAGATTTTTGCATCTATATTCATAAGGGATAGTGATCTGTAATTTTCTTTTCATGTGATGT
Source organism: Muntiacus reevesi (assembly GCF_963930625.1). Taxonomy (NCBI): domain Eukaryota; kingdom Metazoa; phylum Chordata; class Mammalia; order Artiodactyla; family Cervidae; genus Muntiacus; species Muntiacus reevesi. The sequence continues at coordinate 124,452,226 of NC_089271.1, read as the reverse complement.
CTTTGTCCAGTTTTAGTATCAGGATTAACACTGACCTCAGAGAATGAGCTGAGATGTGTACTCTCCTAATTTTTGGAAAAATCTGTGAAAGATTGGTGTTCTTCAAATTTTTGACAGAATTTGCCAGTAAACTCATTGGGCCTAGAAATTTCTTTGCTGTAAGGTTTTCTCATTTTTGTTTGTTCTATCTCCTTACTTGTTATATATCTATTCATATTTTCTATTTCTTCTTATGTCAATATCAGGATTTTATGTCTTTTTAAGAATATGTCCATCTCGTCTTAGTTATCCATTACTTGGAATTCAATTGGCCATAATATTCTCTTATAACCATTCTTATTTCTATAAGGTCTCTATTGATGTTTCCTTTTTCACAGGAATTTTTCATACTTGATTTAAGTAATTTGAAATTACCTTCTTTCCTTGTTCATTATAGCTAAAAGTTTGTCAATTTTCTTGCTTTCTTCAAAAAACCAACTTTTGCTTTCATTGGTAAATCTATTATTTGTTTTCTATTTCATTAACTATTCCTTCCTTCCTCTTGGTTGGCTTTGGTTTGCTCTTTTTTTTTTTTTTTTTTTTTTTAGTTTCTTAACATGGACACCGAAATTATTTAATTGACATCTTTCGTCTTTCCTAACATTGGTGTTTATAGTTACAAATAACATTCTAAGCTTTGCTTTTGCTGTATGCCATAAATTTTGCTATGTAGTATTTTTATTTTCATTCATCTCATAGTTTTTCTTTTCATTTTCCTTGTGATTTCTTTTTTCAATCACTGATTATCTAAGAATGGGTTTTTTACTTTTCAGATATTAGTGAATTCTGAAATTTCTTTTAATTAATGATTTCTGGTTTTATTCCATGTGATCAGAGAATACAACTTGTACACAAATATTATCCTTTTAAATTTATTGAGGCTTATTTTATGACCTAAAATATTTCTATCCATGAAAATTTTCCATGTGCCTTTAAGAAAATGTGTGTTCTGTTATTGTTGTGTGGAAGGTTCTATAGATGTTTGTTAGTTCTAAATGATGTGTAATGTTCTTTAAGTCTATGTTTCCTTCTTGATATTCTGCCTACTTGTTTTATTCATTATTAATCATTAAAATGCAGTGTTAAAATCACCTGTTATTATTAGTTAATTGTTCATTTCTCCATTTAATTTTGTCAGATTTGTTTCATATATTTTGAAGCTCTATTAAATGCATGTAAGTTTGTAATTACATATTATCAATGGGCTTACTCTTTTATCATAATATAATTTTTGTTTTTAGTACAGATTCTTATCTTATTGTCTATTTTATCCTTAGCTTTCCTGGCTTAAGAGTCTTCATCTTATTTTTTCTTTCTTTTTTTTTTCACTTTCCCAACCTTTTATTTTTAACCTACTTGTGTCTTTGAATCTAAAGTGTCTCTCTTTTATACAATATATAGCTGAATCATGATTTTCTTATGCATTCTTCTAGTCTCTGACTTTTACTTGCAGTATTTAGGCCATTTGTATTGACTGTAGTTATTGATAAGGTAAGACTAGTTTCTGCCATTTTTCTATCTGTTGTCTATATGTTCTATATTTTTCTGCTCCTTCATTCCTCCATTATTGATTTTTGTGTGTTAAATTTATATTTTCTAGCAAACTATTTTAAGTTCCTTATTGTCTCTTTTACCATATTTTATGAAGTTACTTTCTTTGTGGTTGCCCTACAATTAAAACTAACATTTTAACTTAAAACAATCAAGCTTGGATTGATTTCATTTTAATTTCAATATCATAAAAGAACTTTGTTAAAATATTTGGCATTGTATAATATCCTTCTTTATGGTATTATTGTAATAAAAATTACATTTTATTATAGTAAATTATAATAAATTTTATTATATTTATTTATATTACTAGATGGGTTTCCCTTTTCATACTGTTCATGGGGTTCTCAAGGCAAGAATACTGAAGTGCTTTGCCACTGCCTTCTCCAGTGGACCACGTTTTGTCAGAACTCTCCAACATGACTCATGTGTCATGGGTGGCCCAACAGAGCATGGCTCATAGTTTCATTGAGTTAGACAGGGCTGCGGTCCGTGTGATCAGATTGGTTAGTTTTCTGTGACTGTGGTTGTCATTCTGTATGTCCTCTGATGGAGAAGGATAAGAGGCTTATGGAAGCTTCCTGATGGGAGAGAATGACTGAGGGGGAAACTGGGTCTTGTTTTGATGGGCGGGGCCATGCTCAGTAAATCTTTAATTCAATTTCCTGTTCATGTGCAGGGCTATGTTCCCTCCCTGTTGTTTGACTTGAGGCCAAACTATGGTGGAGGTAATGAAGATAATGACCAGCTCCTTCAAAAGGTCCCATGCGCACTGCTGCACTCAGTGCCCCCAACCCTGCAGCAGGCCACCACCAACCCACGCCTCCGCCAGGGACTCCTGGACACTCCCGGGCAAGTCTGGGTCAGTCTCCTGTGGGGTCACTGCTCCTTTCTCCTGGGTCCTGGTGTGCACAATGTTCTGTCTGTGCCCTCCAAGAGTTTGTTTCCCAGTCCTGGGTAGGTGCTGGTGACTCTATGGTGGGGTTAACGGTGATCTCCTCCGAGAGGGCTTATGCCATACCCAGGTCTGCTGCACCCAGAGCCCCTCCCCAGCAGCAGGGTACTGTTGACCCATAGCTCTGCAGGAAACACTTAAATACAGTTTTGTCTCAGTCTCTGTGGGGTCTCTGGGTCCTGGTGCACACAAGGATTGTTTGAGCCCTCTGAGCACCTCTGAGTGTCTCAATTCCAGTTGAGCTACTTTAAATCTTAAAAGATGATGCTGTGAAAGTACTGCACTATATATGCCAGCAAATTTGGAAAACTCAGCAGTGGCCACAGGACTGGAAAAGGTCTGTTTTCATTCCAATCCCAAAGAAAGGCAATGCCAAAGAATGCTGAAACTATCACACAATTGCACTCAATTCACATGCTAGTAAAGTAGTGCTCAAATTCTCCAAGCCAGGTTTCAATAGTACATGAATTGTGAACTTCCAGATGTTCAATGGATTTAGAAAAGGCAGAGGAACTGGAGATCAAATTGCCAACATCCACTGGATCATCAAAAAAGAGAGTTCCAGAAAAACATCTACTTTTGCTTTATTGACTATGCCAAAGCCTTTGACTGTGTGGATCACAACAATCTGTGGAAAATTCTTAAAGAGATGGGAATGCTAGACCACCTGACTTGCCTTTTGAGAAACCTGTATGCAGGTCAGAAAGCAACAGTTAGAACTGGACATGGAACAACAGATTAGTTCCATATAGGGAAAGGAGTCAAGGCTGTATATTGTCACCTGCTTATTGAACTTATATGCACAGTACATCATGAGAAATGCTGGACTGGATGAAGCACAAACTGGAATCATGATTGCTGGGAGAAACATCAATAACCTCAGATATGCAGATGACACCATCCTTATGGCAGAAAGCGTAGAAGAACAAGAGTCTGTTGATGAAAGTGAAAGAGGAGAGTGAAAAAGTTGGCTTAAAACTCAACATTCAGAAAACTAAGATCATGGCATCTCGTCCCATCACTTCATGGGAAATAGATGGGGAGACAATGGAAACAGTGACAGACTTTATTTTGGGGGGCTACAAAATCACTGCAGATGATGACTACAGCCATGAAATTAAAAGACACTTACTCCTGGGAAGAAAAGTTACAACCAACCTAGACAGCATATTAAGAAGCAGAGACATTACTTTGCTAACAAAAGTCCACCTAGTCAAAGCTATGATTTTTCCAGTAGTCATGTATGGATGTGAGAGTTGGACTATAAAGAAAGCTGAGCACCGAAGAATTGATGCTTTTGAACTGTGGTGTTGGAAAAAGCTCTTGAGAGTCCCATGGGCAGCAAGGAGATCCATCCAATCCATCCAAAGGAAATCAGTCCTGAATGTTCATTGGAAGGACTGATGCTGAAGCTGAAACTCCAATACTTTGGCCACCTGATGCAAAGAATTGACTCATTTGAAAAGATCCTGATGCTGGGAAAGATTGAAGGTGGGAGAAGGGGACAGCAGAGGATGAGATGGTTGGATGGTATCACCGACTCGATGGAAATGTGTTTGAGTAAGCTCTGGAAGTTGGTGATGCACAGGGAAGTCTGGTGTGCTGCAGTTCATGAGGTCGCAAAGAGTCAGACACAACTGAGTGACTGAACTGAACTAAACTTATATGGGCTTCCCAGGTGGCACTAGTGGTAAAGAACTCACCTGCCGAAGCTGGAGACAGAAGAGACGCATGCTCTATTCCTGGGTCGAGAAGATCCCCTGGAGGAGGCCTGCTCCAGTATTCTTGCCTGGAGAATCTCATGGGGAGAGAAATCTTGTGGGCTACAGTGCAAATGATTACAAAGAGTCTGACATGACTGAAGTGACTTAGCACAGTTACAAGGAAGCAGGGTGACAGCATATAGCCTTGATGTACTCCTTTCCCAATTTTGAACTAGTCCATTAGAACCATAATTGGCACAATTGACAGGTTCAACATTAAACAGTCTCCTATATGAATTCTCAAAAACTATTACTTAAAAATGAGAGAAAGTCATATTCTAATGAAATTAAAAATATTAAAACTTGTAAAGACTCAAAAGCCACTTTCATGGTTAATTGATTTTTTCAGACCTTTTCTAAAATGTTTGAAAATTACCAATGGCTTTTCATGTAGAACTCTATGTGAGTCATGAATGTGCTGACAAATTATTGACATACTTCCATGTCAGTGTGAGGAATTTTAAAATCACCATGATACATAAGATAAGCTTGCAAACACTCCAGAATTAATCACTGTAACCACAAAATGAATGTATGGCAGGTGACTCAATCATTCAATAACATGATTTTCATTATGTTAGTGTTTACCATGAGGCTCAATAAAAACAGTATATTTTATTTGAAAACATTTAAAACATTCTGTTTCTTAACAGTAAATTTGTGGTGAGGCCAGAAACATTGCAGAGTGAAAATTTACCTTTATCTCCTTCTTTCAATATTGCAATGATTAAAATATCCACAACTCAACAAAAGTGCCTCTGCTCAACACAAGAGGATGCCTGAGAATTCCACATGTCTGTACATCTAAACCTGGGTAAACTGGTGCCTGCAATCCTGACCTGGCTACAGCTGGGCACACAGTTTTAGAGACCCCAGTAGTAGCAGGGGAAGCTGCATACATGATCCTGGCCTCCCAAACACACCAGCTTCTGCAGCCACAGGTAACTGGGCAGCAATAGCTGTGGAGCCTAGGATTCCATCCCTCTAGCCACTGGGGCACCCCTGCCACCCCACCCTCACACCCTGCCATTGGCAGTGGTGGAAGCCAGTGAACCTTACAACACTAGACAAAGTAGAAGCACTTTTATGACCTGAGCTCCCTCCCCACTGCTGCCACCTCCCCACATGGTAGAACCTATGTCTCAGGGGATCCCCAACACAAAGGAAGGGCCCAATGTTGACAGTGATTCTGGCAGAAGCAAGGCAGCAAGAACCCCAGGCACACAAGAAGAAACAAAGAAGGTATGCAGTCATACTTCTTACAGAGAAGATGGAGGATGGAAAGTGCCAACTCTCAAGTATAAACAGAGGTAGCACAGGTAAAAGAAATCAAAATCTTGTGTTATAGCACCACCTACCAGAAAACAGAAGACTAACTTCAAACCTGTCATTTTACTTCAAATATACCAACTGGGAAACAACTCAAGTACCATGAAGAACCACAGTTATGCTATACCACCACCAAAAAAAGATAGTTTTTCAGAAGTCATGGAATATTATGATTTAACTGATAGCGAATTTAAAGTAGGTGTCATAAAGAAACTCAATGAGATACAAGAACACTCAGAAAGGCAATTTAATGAGCCTAGCAATAAAATTAATGAATAGAAGGACTATTTTGCCAAAGAGATTAAAACTCTGAAAAGAGCCAAACAGAAATTGTGAAGCTGAAGAATTCAATAATTGAGATAAAAAAAATCTATCCAAAAGCATTGGAAATATAGCAGATCATATGGAAGAAAGAATTAGTAAGCACGAAGATAGAAACCTAGGCATGATCTAAGCAGAAGAGAAATGAGATGTAGAAAAGCAAGGAAATTCTACAAGAGGTACCTGATTCTTTTAGAAAGGGCAAAATTAGGATAATGGGTATCCTCATAGGAAAAGAGAGGGACAAGGGAGCAGAGAGATTTATTTAATGAAATAAAAGCTGAGAACTTTACAAATTTTGGGTAGTAACTGGATATACAACTCTATGAAGCTAAGAGAACACCTAATGATCTCAATGTAGAAAGACCTCTAAGACACATAATATTAAAGTTGTCAAAAGTCAATAACAAAGAAAGAATTTTAAAGGCAGCTAGGACAAAAGGGATAGTAATGTACAAAGGAATCCCCATTGGGGTATCAGCTGATTTCTCAGTGGTGGTTTAGTTGCTAAGTTGTGTTTGACTCTTGTGATCCTGTTAACTGTAGCCTGTCAGGCTCCTCGTCCATGGGATTCTCCAGGCAAGAATAGTGGAGTGGGTTTCCATTTCCTTCTCCAGGGGATCTTCCTGACCAAGGAATCAAATCCAGGTCTCCTGCATTGCAAGCAGATAACTTACCAACTGAGCTATGTAGAAACTCTGCAGGCCAGAAGGAAGTGGAATGACATTCTGAAATTACTAAGATAAAAACTGTCACCCAAGAATACTCTGTCAAGCAAAGTTATCATTCAGATATGAAAGAGAAATAAAGACTTTCTAAGAGAAACAAAAGCTGATAAAGTTCATCAATACTAGATTTGCCTTATAAGAGACATTAAAAGGCCCTCTTCAACCTAGATAGCATATTAAAAAGCAGAGACATTACTTTGTCAACAAAGGTCCATCTGGTCAAGGCTATGGTTTTTTCAGTGGTCATGTATGGATGTGAGAGTTGGACTATAAAGAAGTTGAGCGTTGAAGAATTGATGCTTTTGAACTGTGGTGTTGGAGAAGACTCTTGAGAGTTCCTTGGACTGCAAGGAGGTCCAACCAGTCCATCCTAAAGGGGATCAGTCCTGGGTGGTCATTGGTAGGACTTATTTTGAAGCTGAAACACCAATAGTTTGGCAACCTGATGCAAAGAGCTGACTCATTGGAAAAGACCTTGATGCTGGGAAAGACTGAGGGCAGCAGGAGAAGGGGACGATGGAGGATGATATGGTTGGATGGCATCACCGACTCAATGGACATGGGTGTGGGTGAACTGCAGGAGTTGGTGATGGACAGGGGGACCTGATGTGCTGCAGTTCATGGGGTTGCAAAGAGTCGGACATGACTGAGCGAATGAACTGAACTGAACTTCTACCAGAAACAAAACTGCAAAACTACACAAATCTTTGAGTTGGGTGATAAATAGAACCAGAAAAATTCTACTCAGAATAGTTTTTTTTTTTTTTTGGAAAAAGAAAACAAAAATAATTACAGCTATCTCAGATAACAAATTTACAACAGAAAAAGAAATAATTTGAGACAACGAAAACATTAAAGGAGAATAAGAAAAGAAAAGAATTTGTATAAGTAAATGAAGATGAGATGCCATAAGCAGAAAAAGGAGAACTTTATCTATGAGATGTTTTATACAAACCTCATAAAAACCACAAAACATAAACATAGAGCAGAGACACAAAACATAAAAAAGAGGAAATCCAGGACACTATAGAAAATGACCAAACCAAAATGGCACACAGAAATACAAGGAAAAACAAGCAATGGAGATATAGAACAACCAGAAAACAGGAAATAAAATGGCAATACTAAGTCCTCATTTGTCAGTAGGCACCATAAATATAAAAGGATTGCATTCACTACTCTAAAGACACAGAATGCCTGTGTGGATTAAGAAACATTCGTGTAACTCTATGGCTGATTCACATGAATGTATGACAAAACCCACTGAAAAATAAAAAAATAAAGAAAAAAAAAAAAAAAAGAAAGAAACAAGAAGCAAATATATGCTGCCTCCAAGAGACACACCTTAGCTCTAAAGACAAACATAGGTTAAAAGTGAAGGGAAGGAAGTTGATGCTCCAGGCAAATGGCAGCCAAAACAAAGTGGATGTAGCTATACTCATATCAGACTAAACAGATTTAAAGCCTAAAATGGGTGACAAGACACAAAGATCGACAGTGTATAATATTAAAAGGGCAATTTATCAAGAATAAATAACCATGATTAATATATATGTATCTAACATAGGAGCAACTATATATATGTGTGTGTGTATGTATAACTAACATAGGAACACAAATATATATATATACACACACATATATATAACAAATTATTAGCATTCTTAAAGGAAGAAATTCTATGTATGTATACAATGAAATATTATTCAGCCATAAAAAGTTGAAATCTTATAATTTGTGACAACATGGATAGATGTTTAGGGTATTATTTTAAATAAGTCAGACAGAGAAGGACTAATATGTGGAATATAAAAAGCTGATAAACAAACAAAAACATAATAAGTGAACAAACCAAACAAAAACAAACAGATAGAGGGATGTCTCTGGTGGTCCACTGGTTAAAACTCTGTGCTTCTAAGGCAAAGGCCACAGGTTTGATCCCTGGTTGGGGAACTAAGATCCCACATGCCACACAGTACCACCAAAACAAACAAACACATAGATGCAGAGAACAGAGTAGTGGTTACCAGAGGGGAAGAGGTGTGTGGGGAGCTCAAAATGAGTATAGTGGGTATGGTAACTAATAGAAGAGATATTTTTGGTAGTGAGTAAAACAAAAACAACCCCAAAATTTGTATAGATAGATGTAAATAATATACATATATATGCTTAAAATATTTACTATTCACAAATCTATGAGATAGATAGCATTATTGTTTCCATGGTAAAGTTGAAGAAGTTGAGGGTCAGAGAGGTTAAACAATTTGGCCAAGATTGTACAACCAGAAAGTTCAAGAAACTTTAAAGAAGAATATTGAGTTTCTTCAACTTGAACATTTAGAATAATTCTATGAACTATAATTTTCTAATGAACCTGGACCTGTGGTCCATTCCAAAAGGCATAATAAATCTATAGAGTTAGAAGTTAGGATAGTGGTTATTCTAGAAGGGGTTGCAAGTGCAAGGGAGTCTGCAGAAGACTTCTGGATGTGAAAGTTCTGTTTATCTGGGAATGAGTTATGTCAAATTTGTAAGAATTAAGAAATGCTGGGTTCAACAATTAATCAGTTTTACTGAAAGACTTTTCAGACCCTTTAATGAACACTGAAAAACTTTTTTTTCTGTAGAGTATTTGAGAAACTGGTATTTCAGAGAAAATATTTAGTGAAAAACTGACATTGATCAAAAACCAAAATGGAAAAAAACACAAAAGGATGGATTATTAACATGTCCCATAATTGCCACACATAGCCAGTCATCATAATCAATTGAGGATCTTTAATATTAATAATAATAAACGCCTAGACTCAACCCCAGAATAAGGCAAGGAGATAAAGCAAGAACAATGAACAAGGTGGAGCAGCAAGAACTTTAAGGACTGAAACCAGGGTTCACTATTATTAAGACAACCATTTCCTATCCTTGTTTCCATCTACTTGACTTCATTTTATAAACAAGGACTCTCTCAGCACAGCCTGTGTGTGTGTGTGTGTGTGTGTGTGTGTGTGTGTGTGTTAGTCACTCAATCATGTCTGACCCTTTGCAACCCCATGGCCTATAGAACGCCAGGCTCCTCTGTCCATGGAATTCTCCAGGCAAGAATACTGGAGTGGGTTGCCATTTTCTTCTTCAGGAGATCTTCCCAACCTAGGGATTGAACCCACATCTCTTGCATCTCCTGCATTGGTAGGTGAATTCTTTACTGTCTGAGCAACCAGCAGAGCCCCTCTTTTACAGACAAGTCCTCTCCATCTTACGAGGAAGATAGCCACCAGTAGCCTCATATTTATATTCTCCCAACATCACAGTGGAAAGAAGCTTCTTTATTCTAGAGTCATAGTATAAATTCCAGGAAAGGACTCTGGACAATATGACCAAATTCTAGACCAACTGCTATTATCTGTAAGATGGAATATATTGATTAGCTAGACTTTAGTGAAAAGTCTATACCTGAGGCAAGGAACCTGTGATACCATAAATGATAGCTCTTTACCATCTGAGCTACCAGGGAAGGCCCTAAATGATAGCTCTAAAGACACATGAATAGAGAAGAGTTAATTTCAAAAAATATTAACGTAGAGACTAAAACAATATACAACTACTATAAGACTCTCATGTGATAGGCAGGGAAGTAAATAATACAGTATTTTAGAATATTTTGATATTTATACATGTAATATAGACTTAACATAAATTTGGAAAGTATAAAAAAGAAAAAGGGACATAATAAGAGGTAGCTTTAATCTCTTCAATCAATGGAACAACTATTAATTTTTAGATAAATTATTGAGATAAAGAATTTAAGAAGCCAAGTCTTGTTTCAACCCTGGTTTCACCAAGTATCATCTAGCTATGTAACCTTAGGTAAACCTTTTATTTTCTCTGCATTTCAATTTCTCATCTATTCCACTGGGACAAAGATAATCAGTCTGTGGGTGTTGTCATGATTAAATAAAATAATTTATCTAAAGCCCTGGCACTACGTCTGACACATATTAAGTACTAAATAAGTAACAGTTTGTTACTTGTTGTTACTTCTACTAATTGAACATTTTTCTCATGTTTCTTTTATATGCTTTGTATGTTATTGCTTAAAAGGAGCCAATTTTGACTAGGAAATTTATAATGGAAGAGAGTGCTAGGCACTAATTCTGACAGTAAAAGAGTATCTGTACACTTCCTACAGAATGTTTGATTAGCTAGAACTACTTGAGTCCATTAAGATGAATTAACTACAAATATATATATATCCCCAAGTAGATGGATGATTTTGTGTTTACTTGTTTTTAACAATTGAACAGTGTTTATTTTGACTTGCATCATTGCCATATAAGAGACTTTGTTTTTTTTGAGCTTGGTCATACATTCATTCTGTTCACCTCAAAAGTAGATCCAGGTAATTCTTACTCCCTTTCTCCCCTCCCCACCACACACACACATTACAGAAGGGAAAAGGGTGCACTCATATTTCAACATATATTAAAGTTTGTTTCATCTTTAAGAACACTCATAGGTAGTTTAACTTTGGGATTTATGCTTTTAGGAGTATTGACACTGAGAGCAGAACTAATATAAAAATAAGTCAAAAATACAAGGACACAGGTTTGGTTAAAAATAGCAATAAATACTTTATGACAATTTTGAAATGACCAAAAATTAATAGGTTGCCTCAATGTAAGTGTTTCACACTAGTAATGTTAAGTAGAGGATTTTTTTTTCCAGACTCAAATTAAATGTTACATTAATTTCTTTTTCCTATACATCTAGAGAGAAATTATATGGTACCCCATCTTTTCAGTCTCAAATATAGGCCCTGACATTCTATAGCACTGTGTTTCTCAAACTTAACTTCCACACAAAGTTATACAAACTCAAAATATAAATATGATTTCTGTAACATCAATTTTATCTCCAAAATTCAGTTGAAAGAAATCTTCATTTTTATTTAAATAAATGCATATCATGGAATAGAATGTAAAATCCATGTGCATTTTTCAGAGGACACTAAAGATTTAAGAAAACAATGAACTTGTTGTGAGCTGTTTTGGCCTAGTTTCCCCCCAGAATTCTAGGGGATATATATAAACTTCTTTGCTATTAGATCTGCTTGGGGAGAAAAAATTTATAAACAATGTGTAAAGTCTTGATTTTAGAAACTATTTCGGCATGGTCCTAGCCTTCAGTAAAATGACAATAAACTAAAAAATAGCACATGTCCATTAATTTTGAAAGTTATTTGACTTTCCCAACCAAAAGTAATGTGCTTGTGTTATGATTTAGTTAATTTAATTAAGGAAAATGAAATATGATCCTATTATCATGTGAGTTCCTGTGAAAAATAGCAGTTTTGATAGGCCATCAAAGACTATAAATATTTAAACTTTCCTATATATCGTTTACAAAAAACAAATGGAAAAACATTAAAAACAAACAAAAACCCACTTATAAATAGTATAGTGTATATACGCCAAGTTACCTTAGATTTCACTGATTAATTCTTAGGTATCATTTTAAAAACATTTTCTGATAGTTTGATCATGTTTAATAATCATAGTTTTATGATTTCCCATAAACTTATTTTTCACTAAAAAAATTTAATGACAGTAATTGCAGCTATTTTTCAGATAATTAAACTTCATCTAAAGGGCACCCTTCATATTATTTATATAGAAATGTCTATTTAATTACGCAACAAGGAATTATATGATGTACACTTCTTTCTTCAGTTAATCAACTAAGCTTTAACCTGGTTTCATTAGTTAGTACTGCTATGATATGTGTTCAAGTGTGGCAACGTTTAAATAAATATACCACAAAGGAAATGCATTTCCCTTTTGGATAAATAAAAACTATCCTTTTACTTTTCACAGATATAAAATAGAATTTATTTTTCTAAATTCAGTTTTGTTTTCCACTGAGAGAAAGTACTAGGTGGCATCAGTGGGCTATCAGAAAGGACCACAGAACACCAGAGTTAAGAAGAAAAAACAAAACAAAAACCAGCTGATTATTTTTTGCCTGACCTGAAAATGAGATACATTTGTTCTGTTTCACCTGTATGTACAAGTTTGATATTCCATAATTGTTTCCAAAGGTTGGATAAAGTGAAATAGTTTTTTCTGATTTTATTTATGATATTGTCTGTTCAATCATTATTTTAATTTTTTTCCAATCTAAGTCAAATTTCTTAGTTTTTAATTTTAATTTATTATTCAAAGATAGTTAATTTACAATATTTCAAGTGTACAGCAAAATGATTCAGTTTTATATATGTGTGTTTGTATGTATGTGTGTGTGTGTGTGTGTGTGTGTTAGTCACTCAGCTGTCTGACTCTCTGTGCTCCCATGGTCTGCAGCCCACCAGCTCCTCTGTCCATGGGATTCTCCAGGCAAGAATACTGGAGTGGGTTGCCTTCCCCTCCTTCAGGGGATCTTCCTGACCCAGGGATCGAACCCACGTTTCTTGTCTCTAGCATTGGCAAGCAGGTTCTTTACCATCTGAGCCACCAGGTGGCGAAAGTGACAAAGAACCCAACCACAAATGCGGGAGACTTAACAGTGGCAGTTTGGATTCTGGGGTTGGGAAGATCCCCCAGAGAAGGAAATGGCAACCCACTCCAGTATTCTTGCCTGGAGAATCCCATGGACAGAGGAGCCTGGTGGGCTACAGTCCATGGGGTTGCACAGAGTCGGACATAACTGAAGCGACTTAGCTCACACGCACATATATGTAAGTATATATATATATATATATATACACATACATATATATACTCCTTTTCAGATTCTCTCCATTGTAGGTTATTATAAGACAATGAATATAATTCCCTGTACTATAATGTAGGTCCCTGTTGTTTATCAAATATCTTTGCTTTTAGAATAAATGTGAAATCAAAGTAAATAGAATTAAGATACTGAAATTTGTGGGCTTCCCTCGTAGCTCAGATAGTAAAGAATCTGCCTGCAGTGCAGGAGACCTGGGTTCAATCCCTGGGTCAGGAAGATCCCCTGGAGAAGGAAATGGCAACCCACCCCAGTATCCTTGCCTGGAGAATCCCAGGGACAGAGGAGCCTGGTGGGCTGCAGTCTATGGGGTCCCAAAGAGTTGGGCACGACTGAGTGACTAACACTTTTACTTTTACTGAAATTTGTAAGGATTCCATTTTATCAAGTTTATTTTAAATCTGAGAATCAGGATTTTAGTTATCAAAAGTGACTCTCATTAAAATACATCATATTTATTCATCCAATGTCTTCTTGATTATTTACTAAAGCACATATTTTAATCATTCTCTTTGCATCATTTTTATGACAAAAATAGTAAAAAATATTAAAAAATATATTAGCTGTTAAAGGGCAAATTCTATGCTCTGAAGTAAATTTCAAAATAATGAAAACTGTTTTACTATTCTTCAGAAGTGGCAATACATTTTAATTAGTACTTGTATTATTTTAGAATGTTATCCAAGTTCTTAGAATATTAGAGCATCATATTTCTCTAATGAGTATAAATTGACAGGAGGAGAGAGTTGCCATTGTCTAGAGAATACTACTATGTAATAAAAATGACTGAATCTGTGTATTAGCTAAGATCACTATGTACAGATTAATCTGAAATCCATAATGGTTGTAAAACATTCGAACGGTATAAAGACTGGAATTTCTACCATAAATCTACCACTTACTAAAGATACAGAATCACTATTGCAAATTAGCCATATATCCTTTCAGTATTTTCATTCATAGATAAACATATATGTACATATTTTATGTAGGTAAAATTATATCACACGTAGCTATTCTTCAATTTCCTCTTCATATAACTTCAAGAAAATATATTTACTTTTTTCTCAGTAAGAAAATGTACGTGTGTTATAAAAACATTTGTAAGAATTCTCTTATATGGGCTTGGAAGTTGTTCTATAAAATCACGGTAACTAGATAACCACTTTTTATTGTACATATTTCCATAAACATATGGATGCATTTTTCTTATAAAATATCATTTAGCTCATTGTGAACATCTTTTCATTTCAGTAGATTTATTATTTTAGGTTTATTTTGTTCCATTTACCTATATGCTCTGTTATATTTATTGCATCCCCTATTTACAAATATTTAGACTGATATCAATGTTTACTATTGCAAATCAGACTGCATACAACATCTAGATAAATAAGAACACAAGGATATTAATTTCAGTGTTTGTAATTGTGTGTGTGTGTTATCCTTGCGTAACTGTGAGTGCCAAGGAGTCGAAGTGGATAATATTGCCTCTGTATGCCAAAACCTTGGCTATTTGCCACGTGACAATGCTTCTTCTATATGTGAACATAAGGATGTAATAAATTGTCAGTTGAGCTTAGTATAGAAAAATTGAGATGTTTACATGTCCTATGAGATAATTTATAAAAGGAGAAGGGAAAGACAGATTACATATTTGAAATATTTCACATCCTGAAAAATGCAATATTTCTGTAAGCAAACATAAGAAGTTCACCCTTCAGGGCTCCCATTGATTGAATGAAGTTTTCACTGGATTTTTTCTTAATCATCCTGAATATAAGGAAGGTTTTCAGGACACTGAAAGAAGGGGACGTACTTAGCAACTTGTGTCCCATTACGCAGATATGGAAAAATATCTTTCAGTCTGTTTTTCATAAATTAGAATGTAATTTAATTTAGCATGTAAATTTAGAGTGATTACACTTGAGTTTGGACACTTGAAACTATTTAAGAAGAAAAAATAATCACACCAGAAGAGGTCTGAAAAACACTGAGGGCAATATCTGATTATTATAAGGTTATCCTGAGTGTATATTAAAGTTACTTATTTGGGAAAAATCCATCTACCTAATGTCTGTTTCTTCAAGTTTTGAAACATTGACTCACTGTTTTATAAATAAAACCTACTACTTAATTTGTGAGCTGGTTAAAAAAAAAGGAGGATCTTACTTCAACTTTGGTCAATGATCTCCCCAAAAAAATGACTATTTCTGTAAGAGAAATTCCTAGAAGTAAAATTGCTTGCACAAAGGAATTTGTACTCAATTATCTCAGCTTTCTTATTTGGATATGGACCATCTCTACTGGACATACACTTTACTTTCTAGATTCTGACTTGGCTTACTACTTTTTAATGCCCAGATCCCTATATCCCATAGCTGTGGTAAAAACATCAAATGTATGTGAAGTGCTTTGAAAACTGCAAAGTTCTATATCAACATAACATATGAACGTGTAAGTGAAAGTGTTAGTCACTCAGCTGTGTCCAACTCCTTGCGACCCCATGGACTATAGCCTGCCAGGTTCCTCTGTCCACGGGATTTCCCAGGCAAGAATACTGGGATGGGTTGCCATGTCCTCCTCCAGGGGATCCTCCCAACCCAGGGATTGAACTCTCGTCTCCTGTACTGGCAGGAGGATTCTCTGCCATATCAGCCACTAGGGAAGCCCAACATAACATACACTTTTGTTAGAAGATGTCTTTGCACATGAAGACAATAGCTGCGTCTGCATAATTTCCTTTTATCCAGAACCTAGCATGATTTCCTTATTAAAACATACTACAATACTATTTTAAAAATAATGTAATATGTTTCATGGCATAGCTGTCCATATGATAAAATCAGCATCTAATTTATGTCAATTGAGCTGCCTAAAGCAGAATATTGTCAGCTTAACCAAACACTATAAACAGCAAGCAGGAAGGGCATGTGTTCCCAACATAACTTCCCAGGGTCTCTGCTCCTCTATCTA
This sequence comes from Muntiacus reevesi, assembly GCF_963930625.1. Classification (NCBI taxonomy): domain Eukaryota; kingdom Metazoa; phylum Chordata; class Mammalia; order Artiodactyla; family Cervidae; genus Muntiacus; species Muntiacus reevesi. The sequence continues at coordinate 124,435,781 of NC_089271.1, read as the reverse complement.
CCTCCAGGGCAGCCATGAAAACTCATTTGGATCCATAATCTAGAACGTGAAAGGTAACATTTTAGTTAAGTAAATACTAGTGAAAATGAAATATTTGGAGAAAATATCTAGAAAAATGCATAAAAACAAGAAATGCATTATAATATAAAATTCATTATAATTATAATATTGACTTTTAACTGAATTAGTTCATCTATAATCAGGAGTCAATGACAAACAATTCTAAGAGAGAAAATACAATGGCTTTGTGTACATGGGCCAGTTAGAGATAATTCAACTTGAAAATACACATGCACACCCATGGCGGATTCATGTCAATGTATGGCAAAACCAATACACTATTTTAAAGAAAATAAATAAATTAATTAAATAATAGCAATAATTAAAAAAAATATTTTTGAGGATTGGATTCTCTGGTTTCCATATATATGTGTGTAATCCTCATATGATAACTGTAAAAATGTGACTGTAAAGAGAAGGGTTTTTGTTTCTTAAACATACAAATGGGGCTATTCACACATCATCAGTTATTCTGATAATCTCTTCAGAAGATCCCCTGTTGCCAACACAAGCAACTAACCAAAGAACAAATGATATGAGGAATGAAAACATTTCTCCTCTCAATTCTTCATTTTAATTTGCATTCATAATCCACACAATATTATGGTCTCCAAGAAGTGATATTTCAGTTGTACCAAAGTTCTAAAGAAGCCTGTGAAAGTAGACATTACAATATCCTCTCCTGCCTGATTCATCTATTTCCCAAAGAAATGATGTGATCATCTTCATCCAGGGTACCTAGGTTCCAATGTCCCTGCCTCTGAGAGGGTCATATGGTAACTCAACTCAGCTACTAACTCTGACAACTCTTCTTTAGCACTTTCCTTTGCCTGGAATGATTGCACTTTACTGTGAGAGTGAACCAGAAGCACAGTGCTTTTCATTTAGAAATTGTCACTTTCAGTACATTTTAACCTTTTCTGCATGAATTAAAGCACTAATGAGGTATTCAGCAGAGGCGTAGCAAGTAAAATTGAAGTCAGTTTTTTTTTCCCCCAGAATACCATTTATATTCACTCTAGGTTAAATCATAGACAATATGTTAATATTTAATTCTTCATGACATAAATAAGAAATAGGAAAGAAATACTAATTAAAGGAGAGATATTTAAAGAAAAGTCAGTTACATGCCTTTTTGAATAAATTTGAGAGGGATAAGGAGCTACTTAAGCAATATTCTGTAAGACAACTTAAAACACAAAAAACATTGAAATATTAATGAATACTTTTAAGAATACAAAATACATTATGGTTCTATTCAGTAGGGAATGTCAGAAAATGTCAAGAGATCAAACTTCTTTTATAAATGTTCTTAGAATAGTGTGTAACCGCAGTGTCAAGTTTACAGTCAATTCCACCTGTGTTCTTGACCTCAACCCAGGTAGCTTCCTCCAGGACTTTGCTTCATCAATTATCCATTCTCCTTTCTCTCTTCTCAACCTCTCCTTCTTTACTGGATACTTTCCTACAATCACATGCTCAAACATGTCAAGTATTTTTCAATAAAACTAGCAAAAGTGAAATATAATAAAATAAAATAAAGCTCTCCTTAAAAGAAGTCACTTTTTCTTGCTATTTTCACTTATCTTCTTTTCTTGACAAATCTTGAAAAATCTGTCCTCCCTAGCAGTTTCTATACCCTTATCTTGTACACTTCCCACAGGCTTCTTAGTTTACCACTTTGCTGCATCTGCTTTCATTAAGAATAACTTTCTGATGTAAAATCTTTTCTTTACGTCAATGAGCTTCCAGAAAACATTTGATAATGCAGATTGCTTCCATCTGTCTGAAACTCTTCACTGTTCAAGTTTCCATAATATCATTCTATCTTGGTTCTTACCTTCCTTCTCAGATCATTCCTGCTTAATATTCAATGATTCTCTCCACCAGCTCTTTCCATCTTTACCCTTAGTTTATTGCATCACCTTATGCTTCACGGCGCAGTGGTAAAGAATCCCTCTGCCAATGTAGGAGACTCAGGAGACATAGGTTCGATCCCTAGGTTAGGAAGATACCCTGGAGGAAGAAATGGCAACTCTTTCCAGTATTCTTGCCTGGGAAATCCTGTGGACAGAGGAGCCCGGTGGGCTACAGTCCATGGGGTCACAAAGAGTCAGATTTGACTGAGCAACTGAAAACATGCTTCACTGAGATCATAAGTCATCAGAAAAAAATACATTTTCTTCCCTCAACCAAATCTTTAAACTTAGCTGTGTTAGTATTCATACTTCTATCTTCTTCTCATGGAAGAAGTTTACCTTTTCCTATTGAAAGCCAATTACTTACTTCATCAATGAAGGAAAACTAGAAATGTACCTCTTCACCAAAGTCAGTGGAGAAGTGTATCCTAAGAAGAAGGGAGTTGTTAAATTGCCAAGTATTTTTATTGCACTAGTTACTCCTTTATGGTTTTCTTTGCCAGTTCTTCCTATGTATGAGTGAGTGAAGTTGCTTCCTCTGTATCCAATCCCCAAACAATCATGTACCTTAATCTGAAATCCCAGGGACTTCAGTGCCCTCTTCTTTTCTTATTTTAAATCTCTCTTCCTTTTAAGTGATCTTATTTATCCATGACTTTATCTGTCTGTTGATGACTTCTAAATTTAAAACTACAATCTAGAACTTATTCCAGAGCTACAGACATATCTACAACTTTCTCCTTGACCTCTCCACTCTGGCAACTAATGGACAAGTCTAGCTCAGCCAGTGGCTAAGCATTACTGAGTTCCCACTCACCGGCATGCTCCTTGACCAGTGTTCTTCTCAGTAAATGCAATCAATGTCTTCATAGTTGCTCAGGCCCAAAAGCTACAGATCACTGTTATTTCTCCCTTTTTCTTACATTCACACCAATCAGCCTGTTCTACAGTATCGATATCCAGAATATATTTCAAAGTGGTCTTCCCCCAGAGGGATCGGGTAGAGAGGGAGGTGGGAGGGGGGGATCGGGATGGGGAACACATGTAAATCCATGGCTGATTCATGTCAATGTATGGCAAAACCCACTACAATATTGTAAAGTAATTAGCCTCCAACTAATAAAAATAAACGAAAAAAAATAATAAAATGCCAAAAAAAAAAAGATAGACCCAAGTACATATTTTAAAAAAAAAATAAAGTGGTCTTCCTCTCATCTCCACTGATACTACCTTAAAATGAGATACCATCATGTCTTGCATGGACTATTGTAGGAAGTTCCACTTGGTCTTCCTGCGTCTCTCACTTTTACTTCCCTCCAATCTATTATTCAGGTTCTCTGGTGGCTCAGACTGTAAAGAATCCACCTACAACTCAGGAGACGCAGGTTCGATCCCTGGTTTGGGAAGATCCCCTGGAGAAGGGAATGGCAACCCGCTCCAGTATTCTTGCTTGCAGAATCCCCATGGACAGGGGAGCCTGGAGGGCTACAGTTCTTGAGTCACAAAGAGCCAGGACAACTAAGCAACTAGAACTTTCACTCACTTTCAATCTATTCACAGAGCAATCAAGGTGCTATTTTTATGTCTAAATGAGATCATATGACTCCTCTCTTTAAAACTCCCTAACGCCTTCCATTATTCTTAGAAGAAGTCTGAACTATTACCTGTAGCCTGCAAGGCTTTATGTAGTTTTGACTCCTGCCTACTCTGTGCTCCTCTAATGCCACTTTTCCCTTTGTTCATCCTATCTCATCTCAAGGTCTTTCCATTTGCTATTCTCTGTTCCTATAAAGTTCTTTCCCTGGCTTTTTCTGATTATTTGGATCTCACATTAAATACTATTAAAGCTATCTTCCTCAACTAACTTATCTAATGGCTCTCACCCCATCTTTAAACCCACCAACATATTACCCCAATTAATTACTTATAGCTCTTATTGCAATTTAAGCTTATTATTTTACTTACAGCTTATAAGTGTTAAGACTTATTTCACCACAAGATAGTAAGCCCCATGAAAGCAAGATTGTCTGTCTTTTGACTGCTGAATTTCAACTGCCTTGTATTATGCTTGGTCAATAAATATTTGGAAAGCATGTGACAATGGTCAAGAGCATGGACTAAGTCAAACTCCTGGTTGTACTACTTACTGGATATGTGATTTGGTCAAGTCACTTAACCTCTGTATTACAGTTCTTCATCTGTAAAATGAAAAAAAAAAAAATAGCAGCTATCTCATATGATTATTATGAAGATTTAAATGAAATCTTCATTGTTAAATACTTAAGCAGAAAATTTGGACATAATATGCACTTAAGAAATGGACAGAGTTTTGTGACGTATAGGAGGCAGTGATGAAGACCATTCCCAAGAAAAAGAAATGAAAAAGGAAAAATGGTTGTCTGAGGAAGCTTTAAAAATAGCTGAAAAAAGAAAAGAAGCTAAAGGCAAAGGAATAAAGGAAAGGTATACCCATCTGAATGCTGAGTTTCAAAGAATAGCAAGGAGAGATAAGAAAGCCTTCCTCAGTGATCAATGCAAAGAAATAGAGGAAAACAGTAGAATGGGAAAGACTAGAGATCTCTTTAAGAAAATTATAGATAACAAGGGAACGTTTCATGCAAAGATGGGCTCAATAAAGTACAGAAATGGTATGGACCCAACAGAAGCAGAAGTTATTAAGAAGAGGTGGCAAGAATACACAGAAGAACTATACAAAAAGATCTTCACAACCCAGATAATCACGATGGTGTGATCACTCACCTAGAATCAAACATCCTGGAGTCCAAAGTCAAGTGGGCCTTAGGAAGCACAACTGTGAACAAAACTAGTGGAGGTGGTGAATTCCACTTGAGCTATTTCAAATCTTAAACAGTGATGCTGTGAAAGTACTGCACTCAATATGCCAGCAAATTTGGAAAACTCAGCAGTGGTCACAGGACTGGAAAAGGTCAGTTTTCATTCCAATCCCAAAGAAAGGCACTGCCAAAGAATATTCAAAGTACCACACAGTTCCACTTATCTCACACGCTAGCAAAGTAATGCTCAAAATTCTTCAAATGAAGCTTCAACAGTACATGAACCGTGAACTTTCAGATGTACAAGCTGGATTTAGAAAAGGCAGAGGAAACAGAGATCAAACTGTCAACATCTGTTGGATCATCGAAAAAGAAAGAGACTTCCAGAAAAGCATCTACTTCTGCTTTATTGGCTAAACCAAAGGCTTTGACTGTGTGGATCACAACAAACTGTGAAAAATTCTTAAAGAGATGAGAATACCAAACCACCTTAACTGCCTCCTGAGAAATCTGTATGCAGGTCAAGAAGCAACAGTTAGAACCAGACATGGAACAATGGACTGGTTCTGAATTGGGAAAGGAGTACATCAAGGCTGCATTTTGTCACCCTGTTTATTTAACTTCTATGCAGAGTATATCAGGTGAAAAGTTGGGCAGGATGAAGCACAAGCTGGAATCAATATTGCCAGAAGAAATATCAATAATCTCAGACATGCAGATGATACCACTTTTATGGCAGAAAGCAAAGAGGAACTGAAGAACCTCTTGACGAAGGTGAGAAAGGAGAGTGAACAAGCTGGCTTAAAACTCAACATTCAAAAAATGAATATCATGGCATCCAATCCCATCACTTTATGGCAAATAGATGGGGAAACAATGGAAACAGTGATAGACTTTATTTTCTTGGGCTCTGAAATCACTACAGATGGTGACTGTAGCCATGAAATTAAAAGATGCTTGCTCCTTGTTAGAAAAGCTATGACCAATTAGACAGCATATTAAAAAGCAGAGACATTACTTTGCCAACAAAGGTCTGCCTAGCCAAAGCTATGGTTTTTCCAGTAGTCATGAATAGATGTGAGAGTTGGACTATAAAGAAAGCTGAGTGCCAAAGAATTGATGCTTTTGAACTGTGGTGTTGGAGAAGACTCTTGATAGGCCCTTGGACTGCAAAGAGATCAAACCAGTCAATCCTAAAGAAAATCAACCCTGAATATTCATTGGAAGAACTGATGATGAAGCTGAATCTCCAATACTTTGGCCACCTGGAGCGAAGAACTGTCTCAGTGGAAAAAGTCTCTGATTCTGGGAAAGACTGAAGGCAGGAGGTGAAGGGGAAGACAGGATGAGATGGTTGGATGGCATCACCAACTTGATGGACATGAGTTTGAGCAAGCTCCGGGAGTTGGTGATGGGCAGGGAATCTGGTGTGCTGCAGTTCTTGGGGTCACAAGGAGTCGGACACAACTGAGTGACTTAACTGAACTGACTAAAGAAATATTAACTATTTTAGTTGAATTAATTAGTAACATCTAACCAGTAAATGTGGATTTTCTTTATGTACTATTTTGGATATCTTCCACACTTTCTCTCTGAAAAAATCTTTTTTATATTCATGGCTTTAATTTCTACCCATAAGCTAATCCATCTTAAGTTTGCATCTCCAAGCTTTTTCCTTGAACTACAAACTCCAGCCGCATATTCAATATTACCACTTGGATGTCCCATGTGAAATCAAACTGAAAACATGAATATGTGTGAATCTGAACTCATCACATTCCTCCCACAATCTGCTTCTTCTGTAATTTGTATACTGACCATCTACCCATTTGTTTTAAAGCTGGAAGCCTTCAAGTTGAACTAGAGTTACATCCTTCCTCAAAAAAGAAAAAAAAGCAAAACAAAACAGAAATCCTATCCAATATGCACTGTACAACATCAAGTATGGCAAAGAAAGAATTACAATTGGAGGTAAAAATATTCTTCATCAGAAAGGCAGTGCATTTAAAATCAGATCCTTCCATGCCACCTAAATTCTCTTTGATGGACAGGAGTGGTAGCAGAACATGCCAGCCCCAAGTATGCCACTTTGGTGAAAGATTTTTCTGAGCTGACAGTAATTGAGAAGCAGCAGATAGAAGAAAAATTATCTGCTCTTCTCCTAAATAGGAGGATATATAAATTTGTAAACCAGGATACAAATTTGTAAAAGTGTCTGCACTTTCCTCTCTCGGCTTCCTTGGTGACTCAGACAGTAAAGAATCCACTTGCAAAGCAGGAGACCTGGGTTTGGTCCCTGAGTTGGGAAGATCTCCTGGAGGAGGGCATGACAACCCACTCCAGTATTCTTGCCTGGAGAATCTCCATGGACAGAAGAGCCAGCGGGCTACAGTCCATGGAGTCACAAAGAATCTGACACAACTGAGTGACTAAGCAGAGCACAGCTGAACTTTCCTCTCTACTGGGAAGGACAAGATTTAAGCACTAGAGACAACTCTAGACCCTTAATAGCCCCACAGGAATCTGCATAACAAGCTTGTTAGAACTACTCTTATCTACTGTTAATTTCCCCATCTACTTGCTGTCTCGTGATATGCCACACATAGAAGCTCAAAGTCCTTTTCCTTTGTCTTGTCACAATTCTAAAAATCCACTGTTCTTTCCTTAGGATGCTAGATAAACCCAAGTTCTAACCACCTATTTGAGTTATCCATGCATCATGCATAGGTTAAAAACTTCTTTTTGTTTTTCTCTCCTTAAGCTGTCTTTCATTAGTCTAAGTTATAGGGTGCTGGACAGAGACACAAGATATGTAGAGGAAAAAGATTTTTTTACTCCCCTGCATACCCAAGGGCATACACAACCTAGTGTATTTTAATCTTTTGACATTTGGTATTAATAGATTTTAGGAGAAAGTGAAACTAGATCAGTTGAATATTTCACTGTTTTTTAGAACTGTCAGCAGACAAATTGTGTGCAAACACTCTCAAATTAAAGCTTCTGGAAATATGTAAGTCTTTTATTTCCTTTTTGACTATTACAGTTTGCAAGTGAGGTATAAAAACAATTAAAGTGAAAATGATGAGTAAATTAAATCTCGTGGGGGAAAAAAGATGGTAAATGAGAGGAGAGCAATTACATTGACTATATTTTCTCTCTTGTGTCTCTAGTTTTCATATCACTTTGCTGGCATTAGAATTGGGACCAAAATAATATTTCAAAACCAATTTTTTCTTCATGTGCATTTTTAGTGAACAAAGCATTTAGAATATGAAATATTATTAATGTTTGGTCATAGCCCATGACAGCAGAGAATTCAATAATAGTTGGAATTTTAAGGCATGGAAAGAATAAATACAGTGCAAGTCATTCAGCAGTGAAATAAAACTACTACAGATGTAATGTGCTATTGTCCTATTAACTTTGCTGAGAGAACCTGTAAAAAAATTCTATGACTAAACAGACTCCATTACGAAATTCATTGCTAAACATTTTTCCTCTGCAGACTAGTTCCCAGTTTCATCAGCTTCTGTGAATGAGAGTCAAGTAAGGCCTATAACGAATAGGGAGAACACAGAGTTCATAGCACAAACCAATTCTATGGGAATGAGATCTTACAAAGATGATATTTAATGAGCAATGGTGCCAAATGAAGGCATTCATAAACTGTTTCCTCTCACACTCCATCAGGCTGCTACTTGAAAGACACTCAAACTTAAAGGGCAAACCAGGAAATGCTATCTACCTTTAGGCTTTGTGATACCACTGTTTCCTGAGTTTCCCCATACTTAACTTTCTTCTTCTCAAGCTCCTTGTTATGGACTGAATGTTTGTGTCTCCCCTAAATTCACATGTTGAAAACTTAATGCCTTTGGGGCCTTTGGAAGACAATTAGGTCATGATGGGGGAATCCTCATGCATGTGGCTAGTGTCCTTATAAAAGAGATCCCAGAGATATTTCTAGCTCTCTCTCTACCACATGAGGACACAACAAGAAGTTGGTAGTGTGCTACCAAGATTCAGGTGTGTATCAGGCACAAAATCTACCAGCTCCTTGATCTCAGGCTTAGTCTCCAGAACTATGAGAAATAAATATTTGCTGTTTGAGCCACACAGGCTATATATATATATAGTAGCAGCCCAAACTGATGAAGACACTCCTCTATGGGGTACCCTTTTCTATATCTTAAATTTAGGTGTTCCTTAGGATTCTAACCATAGCTGTTTCTTTTTTTCCTCCTTAATTTCTCTGAGTCATTTAATTGATTCTCAGAGCTCATGATTTTCTTCACAAGTCTGTATCTTTAACCTAAACCTTTCTTACAAATTCATCTCGTGTCTTAATATCCATATAGCTATCACACAGATCCTATAAATTCAAATTTTCTTTTCTGGCCTACCACCTACTTCTCCTCTTATACCTGATATTTTCTCATTCACCATTCCAATCAGTTACTCAATGCTATTGATTGCATCTCTTTAACTCTCTTGAATCTCTTCTTCTTTCTACTATCTATACACATAGTTATCTGGTTACTCTCTGACAGATTTCCTCTACACCATCATTACTCCCAGCCAGTATATATCCAATGCTGATGTTAGACAGAATAAATGATATAAATTACAAATCAAAGCATGTCAACCTTTTGGTAAAAACTCACCGATGATTTCTTAGTAGTGGTAGAGAGGGAAAGATTTTTTTTCTCATTTCTAAAATTAATTTTTTTAATTTATTTTTTAATTGGAAGAAAATTACTTTCCAATGTTGTTTTAGTTTCTGCCATTTAGCTCAGGCTCTCAGTCATGTCTGACTCTTTCTGACACTATGGACTATAGCCCACCAGGCTCCTCTGTCCATGGAATTCTCCAGGCAGGAATACTGGAGTGGGTTGCCATGCCCTTCTGCAGGGGATCTTCCCTACCCAGGGATGAAGCCTGCATCTCCTGAGTCACCTGGATTGGCCAACAGCGGAAATCAGTTACAATTATATATATGCATATATATATCCCCTCCCTCTGCTTTCATTAAATTCTAAATCTCCTCCCCCCATCCCCCATGGGGAAAAGATTTAGAGTTTAATGAAAGCTTGAAAGAGTAGCAGCCAATTCAACATGGATTCAATAGGATTCTATAAATTTTAAACATATATATTGTTTCAAATCAAACCAATATTAAATTACTTTTAAAGAAGCAAATGAATTACTTAACCAAAAAATTAGACAAATAACAGGAATGCTGAAATACCTTAATGAAAACTTCCAAAAATAAGTATATTTTTAAGGTTTTTAAATATGAAAAATTTAGAAAAGTATACCCAAAGTGCAACAGTAAGACAAGATTACTCAAAAATATCATATATAAGAATATACATATATATGTGTCAGAGAGGCAGAGACAGATACAAAGACTGAGAGAGAGCAAGGCATTGATTTTGATGACATCATTCACACAACTGTGGAAACTAGCAAGTCTGAAATTTGTAAAGCTGGTTGGCAAGCGAGAAATTCAGGGAAGAGCTGATAATACAACCTGAGTCCAAAATTCACAGGGCAGGCTAGAAGGCTGGTAACTCAGGGCAGTGTTTTAATTTGCAATCTTTTTTCCCCCCCTAGCTTTATGGAGGTATAATTGACAAATAAAATTGTATATATTTCAAGTGGCAATTAGACATAATATACTTGGTGAAATGATTACCAATATCTGGTTAACTCACACATCTATCAGCTCACTTAGTTATCTGTTTTACTTTTGTGATGATAATACTTAAGGTTGACTCTCAGCAAATTTCAAGAAAACAATACAGTATTATTAACTATTGTCACCATTAGATCCTCAGAGCTTATTAATTTTGTTACTGAAGACTGTAGTCTTTGAACACAGTCTCCCTATCTTTCCCACCACATACCACCTAGTAACCACCATTCTAATTTCTGTGTCTACAAGTTTGACTTTTTTTAAGATTTTGTATATAAATGAGATAATACAGTACTTGTCTTTGTCTGGATAGCTTCATTAAATATCTTATAACCCTTATTTCTGTAAATGGCAGGATTATCTTTTTTCTCATGGTTGAATAATATTCACAGTCAGAACCGGACATGGAACAATGGACTGGTCCCAAATTGGAAAAGGAGTACATCAAAGCTGTATATTGTCACCCCACTTATTTAACTTATATGTAGAGTATATCATGTGAAATGCCTGGCTGGATGAAGCACAAGCTGGAATCAAGATAGCTGGGAGAAATATCAATAACCTCAGATATGCAGATGATACCACCTTTAGGGCAGAAAGTGAAGAAGAACTAAAGAGCCCCTTGATGAAACTGAAAGAGGAGAGTGAAAAGGCTGACTTAAAACTCAACATTCAAAAAACTAAGATCATGGCATCTGGTCCCATCACTTCATGCAGATGGATGAGGAAACAATGGAAACGGTGATAGACTTGATTTTCTTGGGCTCCAAAATCACTGCAGATGATGACTGCAGCCATGAAATTAAAAGATGTTTGCTCCTTGGAAGGAAAGCTATGACCAACCTAGACAACATATTAAAAAGCTGAGACATTACTTTGCTGACAAAAGTCTGTATAGTCAAAGCTAAGGTTTTTCCAACAGTCATGAATGGATGTGAGAGTTGGACCATAAAGAAAGCTGAGAGCTGAAGAATTGATGCTTTTGAATTGTGGTGTTGGAAAAGACTCTTGAGAGTCCCTTGGACTGCAAGGAGATCAAACCAGTCAATCCTAAAGAAAATCAACCCTGAATATTCATTGGAAGGACTGATGGTGAAGCTGAAGCTCCAATACTTTCGCCACCTAATGCAAAGAGCTGACTCATTGGAAAAGACCCTGATACTGGGAAAGATTGAAGGCAGGAGGAGAAGGGGACTACAGAGGGTGAGATGGTTGGATGGCATCACCAACTTGATGGACATGAGTTTGAGCAAGCTCCGGGAGTTGGTGATGGACAGGGAAGCCTGGTGTGCTGCAGTTCATGGGGTCCCAAAGAGTCGGACACAATTGAGGGACAGAAGTGAACTGGAAACCTTTTAAAATCACGTTGGGGTGATAGATTGTACAGCTCAGTGAATTTACTAAATAGCATTGACTTATTCAATTGAAATAAGTAACTTACATGATATGTAAATTATACCTCAAAACACAGTTGTTGTTTTTTGTGTTTGTTTTTATTTTTATTGGGCTCTAGAGGATGAGATGGGCAATACCTCCGAAAGTTATGCCCCACTAGGAAGATATTTCTCAAGCTTCCTGGTAATCCCTGCAGCCACTTCCTCTGCCTGAACCATTGCCTCCTTCATGACATCTAGATTCTTTTGGGGAATCTCTCCAGTCTCATAGAAAGACTTGATCTCAAAGCTTCTCCCCCAAAACACTGGTGGGCACCTTAGAGAAGCAATAGATTCGTGAGACAATACTGCATTTGTTTGCCAGGCATCGGGAGATGCAGTCTTTGTTCTTGGCAGTTGCTTGGCCCATGAAGGTAGAGTGGAAAATGAGTCTGTATTTTTGGGTGTTATCCCTTGTCTTCAAGACTCTGGAAACTTGGTCCCTTTGCTGGGCCCAGGGAATCACTCAGACACCAGGACTGTCAAAACATAGTTTTTAAAAAAATTATCAAACATAATACATAACAGTGAAATGTTAAAAATATTTTTATTAAAATTTGGAACAAGATATGTTTTGCTCAGCATAACACTATAGACCTAGTTGCATAATAATAAAATTTTAAAAAGGTGTAAAAAGTGGGAAGTAAATAATGACACACATGTATTTTATTGACAACAGCAACATTAATATAAATGTAAAATATCTTAGGATAATTTTAATTGAAAATGTAGAGTACATATATTTGCATGACCTTAAAAATAGTTTTAATATTGGAATAGATAAAAAGTGATGTAAATAAACTGAGGGAAAAGTGTAAGACTGGATGTTGTAGTTACACAAATTCTCCTCAAAATTACACACATAATAAAACTCTAGTCAAAATCTCTTCCCTCTCTTCTTCCATCTTAACAAAAATAGCAAAGCAATGCCATCATATAGATGGAGAAATCAATAAGCAAGAAACTATAAGTAAACTTAGCCAGAAAGCAGAGTTATGATCAAATTTTTTTATCACTTAATAAAATTCAGCTATAATAACTGAAATAATGTAAAGGTAGAAGGATATCACACGTAAAAGGTTGATACTGTTGCCTACATGCAAATTTCTTTTAAAATAAACATCCACTTTTAGCAAAACTAAAGTCAAAGAACTAAATAAGGAAATAACTTGCATTGCATATGATGGGCAATAAGTTAATATTTTTAATATAAATAAATGTTTTATACTGATTTAGAAAAAATCTGAAATAGGACAAAAATGGGCAATAGAGGGGAAAATGCAATTCCTAAAATAAATGACAATCAGAATACTTGAAATATTCTGTACAAGGATGATAAGCAATCAAAGAAATGCAAATATTTATATAAAATATTTCTCTATTGCATTGGCTGATGTTATTTTTAAATTACATAATAGTAATATTAGCAGGAGTGAGGAGAAAGGGAGAATAAATTGACCCTTATCTAGAATAAATCTGGAAATATTTTATAAACATTATAGGAGTTATGCAACATAAATAACCTACAGCATTGTCATAATTATCCTGAAAACATTATCACCGATGCTCAAACAAGACTGAGTTTCAAGAGCAAAACATTAAATGAGCAAACTTTTCAAACACAACTTAAGAAATGGTACCCTCTTCAAAATGCAGAGGACTAATAGGTAGAACTCTGCATTCAAATGGATATATATTTCCTTTTCTCCTTTGCCTTTCCCTTCTCTTTTTTTCTCAGCTATTTGTAAGGCTTCCTCAGACAACCATTTTGCCTTTCTTTTTCTTGGGGAATGGTCTTGATCACTGCCTCCTGTACAATGTCACGAACCTCTGTCCATAGTTCTTCAGGCACTCTGTCTATCAGATCTAAATCCCTTGAATCCATTTGTCACTTCCACTGTATAATCATAAGGGATTTGATTTAGGTCATATCTGAATGGCCTAGTGGTTTTCTCTACTTTCTTCAATTTCAGTCTGAATTTGGCAGTAAGGAGTTCATGATCTGAGCCACAGTCAGCTCCAGGTCTTGTTTTTGCTGACTGTATAGATTTTCTCTGTCTTTGGCTGCAAGGAATATAATCAGTCTGATTTCAGTATTGACCATCGTGTGATGTCCATGTGTAGAATCATCTCTTGTGTTGTTGGAAAAGGGTGTTTGCTATGACCAGTGTGTTCTCTTGGCAAAACTCTGTTAGCCTTTGCCTTGCTTCATTTTGTACTCCAAGGCCAAGCTTGTCTGTTACTCCAGGTATCTCTTGACTTCCTACATTTGCATTCCAGTCCCCTATGATGAAAATGACACCTTTTTTAGTTGTTAGTTCTAGAAGTCTTGTAGGTCTTCTAGAACCAGCCATGAAATTCAATGACGCTTGCTCCTTGGAAGAAAAGCTATGGAAAACCTAAACAGCATATTAAAAATCAGAGATGTCACTTTGCCAACAAAGGTCCATATAGTCAAAGCTATGGTTTTTCCAGTAGTCATATATGGATGTGAGATTTGGGCCATAAAGAAGGCCGAGGGCTGAAGAATTGATGCTTTTGAGCTGTTGTGCTGGAGAAGACTCTTGAGAGTCCCTTGGACAGCAAGGAGATCAAACCAGTCCATCCTAAAGGAAATCAACCCTGAATATTCATTGTAAGGCCTGATGCTAAAGCTGAAGCTCCAATACTTTGGCCACCTGATGTGAAGAGCCAACTCATTGGAAAAGACCCTGATGCTGGTAAAGATTAAGGGGGAGACAGAGCAAACAGAGGATGAGATAGTTGGATGGCATCACTGACTCAATGGACATGAGTTTGAGCAAACTTTGGGAGATAGTGAAGGACAGGGAAGCCTGACGTGCTGCAGTCCATGGGGTCGCAAAGAGTCAGACACGACTGAGCGACTGAATAACAACAACAAAACTAATAACTGGAGCTCAAACCCGGTGCTCTGTGACAACCTAGAGCAGTGAGATGGGGTGAGAGGTGGAAAGGAGGTGCTAGAGGGAGGGCACGTATGTATACCTATGGCTGATTCATGTTGATATAAAGCAGAACTCAACACAATATTGTAAAGCAATTATCCTCCAATCAAAAATGTTTTAAAATGAATATATTGATATAGAAAAATTCTTATTTGCAAACTAATGCTATGATGTCAGTATGGAAGAAAACTGCAATCAAAGTTAGATTGTTTTCTGTAATTGATTGATATTGAAATGCTAACCTTTTCACTTTCCACTTTTGAAAGTAAAATTGTTAGTTGCTCAATTGTGTCCAACTCTTTGTGACCCCATTGACTGTAGCCCACTAGGATCCCCTGTCCTGGGGATTCTCCAGGGAAGAATACTGGAGAGGATAGCTGTTCCCCTCTCCAGGGGGTCTTCCCGACCCAGGGATCGAACCTGGTTCTGCTGCACTGCAGGCAGATTCTTTACCATTTGAGCCTTAGACCTTCTCAAAAATAAATCATTTTATTGCTACAATAATCCTCAGATCATATTAGTCAGCACTCTTCTTTTGAAAGTAAACAAATTTCTTCTTGTAGCACAGTCTATTCTTAGCTCCTAATTAATGTAGTTGAAATTATGTTCAATTGACATCTAAATTAACAGAAAAGTTGTTATTGGGAAAATGTATAGGATAAAAATAATGAGAATTATATTAACACATAGCCACTTACTTTCAGTATACAATTATTTTTTGCTAGTCATATGGTTAAAAATTATTTCTTTTCAATTAGTCTAGTTCCATGCCTTCAGAATGTGATTCTAACTAGAAAAACAGCAAGCAATTCTATTATCTAAAATTTCTAGAGATAAATGTTTCACAGCATTTTTTGAGACTAGCATCTCAGAGCCCTTAGCCCTGAGTTGAATTATTGCTCTGGAAGAGATGGGAACTCTAAGAAACAGTGACCTACTAGAGAAAAAAAGATAATCCCTGATCATCTGGAATATTCTAAAGATATATCTCTCAGATGAAACTCTTAATCATGAGTTAAGAAGATAGACCCCCCAACCATGACTAGGGTAAATATCAAAAGGTTCTTGATGTGACCAAGACAGCTGAAGCAGCGTGGTAGCCATCGTATGCGTTCAGGCATTGCGATGCAGTGCATATTATTCAGACCTCAATTTCCCTCCCTACCATTATAAGACCCTAGGTAAAATTCTCTTTCTGATTTTGATTATCCTTATATGCAAGTTGGAGATAATATCCCCACCTCACAAGGTTATAAAATTACTGTAAAATTTTACAAGATGTGTATGCACACGAATACAGGTATAGCCTCACACATAGCTGACACTCAAAGATCGGTCCTTCCCTTCCACCCTAGTACATAGAAAGGCTTGCCCTAAGGTATAGATATGAAAAAGCACTTTGGTTAACATAAGGAATTTTCCTGGAATCTTCTGGGCATCTTTTTCGTTGTTCTGACGAGAGGAGGGAGCAAAGAGGGGCAGTTCTATTTCCATTTAGTGATCCATGACCACTCTACAATATATCAGAAGAGACAAAAATAAAAAGAGAGGGAGAGAGGGATGGGGGAAGGAAGGAAGGAAGATAGGAAAGAAAAAAGAAAATGAGCCTCCTAAAATGTTAAATATGCATCTGTGGAGAAACAATGAGGGCACACATTTGTTTAGCTCTGGTGCCTTGCTGGTGGTGGCCCTCAGAAAGACTTCATTCCTATAAGAAGCTTCCAGGAAGCACTTGCTTTGGTCTGAGTACTCTCTGACCTAAAAGACCAAAACAATACTTAGTCTGTTGTCCTCACTTGGTGCTTTAAATTTTATCTTTCTTAAATTTTACATTTGAGAAGCATTTAAAGAATAATCGTTAAGAGCATGAGTTCTGGAGTCAGATTCCTGGCTTCAAACTCTGGCACTGCCCTTCTCCCAGTATTGTGACATAAGGCAAATGGCTTGCTTAACCTCTCTGTGCTTCAGTATCCTCATCTATAAAATGAAAGTTACAGTAACACCTACTTCATAAATTGGTGTAAGGATTCAATGAGTTAATACATTTTAAGCATTCAGAACAAGGCTTGTTTACTGAATTCGAGTTATTAATATCACCACTACCCATGTATCAGCTGAATACCCTGACTTGTAAGCCACCTAGACCTTGACAAGTTCAGGAGGTGAAATCTACAGATTGTGTGGGTTTGTTGAAGTAAAAAACTCTAAGAATCCAAGCTCCACTTCTTATCACTATGACCTTGAGCAAGTCCTTAAATTTCCAGTTTCTTCATCTGTTGGTGGAAAAAATAAGGGGCAGGGGGTGCTGCAGTGCTCAGTTGCATACAACTCTTTGAGACCCCATAGACTATGGCCCTCCAGGCTCCTCTGTACATGGGATTTCCCAGGCAAGAATACTGGAGTGGATTGCCATTTCCTCTTCCAGGGGATCTTCCTGACCCAGGGGCTGAACCCACGTCTCCTGCATCTCCTGTAGGCAGCTTCTTTACCACTTGAGCCACTGGGAAGCCCCCCAAAAGGGGGCAGGGAGTAATAATAAATTCCTACATAGAAAGGCTGTTGTGAAGATTTAATTAAATGTTATACATAGTGCTTACTCTTCTAAGTGGCATATCATAAGACGTCAATGAATTTTATTAGCTGGAGGCTAATTACTTTACAATATTGTAATGGGTTTTGTCATACATTGACATGAATCAGCCATGGAGTTACATGTATTTTAAAAGGTTATATGTGCAATCTTAATTCAGCAATCTTGTTAATATAACAGTATATTAACATAAAATAATACAAGTGTGTCATCATAATAAACTTCACTGTGATAACTACAAGGTAGTGCTATACATCTGTTAGGAAACCACATATATAACATATACAATTACATACTATGATACGTAGTATCCCTTGATATGTTTGGAAGGTCAATAAAAATGCCCATCACAGCATGCAAAGGCTGGCACAGTCTGATGCCTCACTCTTCCCATTCTTACTCACCTTCTTTATGTTTCAGTGACACTATGTTTTTTATTCTTTGCACACGCTATGCTCATTTCTGATGCCAGGATCTTTCTACTCGATATTTCCCATGGAACACTTTCCCTCCAGCTGTTCTCATCTTGAATGACTCTCTTCACTCAGTCTCTCCTAAAATTTCAAAACTCCAGGCCATCCCCAAACACTCTGTTACCTGTGTCAACCCTCACCATAACAGTTGTCATATTACCTTGTTTTATCTTCCTTGTAGCACTCATAACAAGGAGAAATTTTCTCGTTTTTAACTTGTTTCATCTAGCTAGATTGTAAACTCAGTGTAAGGAGAGGCTGCACCTCACTTTTTCACCAATGTAGACCCAGAATTTCTATTTCTCTCCCTATCTCTGTGTCTCTGTCTCTCCAGGTATATATTTATTGTGGCTATTGTTGTTGAATGAATCAATGAACACACGAAAACTGTGTAGTCAAATTTCAATGATGGGACATTCAACTTTATTCAGGCACAATTCTTTAAAAAAAAAAACTTAATACAAGCTCACTTAAATAATAGAGCATTGTAAATTTGAGTTTTATCAAGTTAATCTTATACAATATTTAAGTAGCACCTCTTTTTAGACTTGACAATAAGCTCTACAGCTGAAACTGGTATGTGTCCTTCAATCAAGGATAAGTCACATTCAGTTCATTTCAGTTCAGTTCAGTCGCTCAGTCGTGTCCCATTACTGATTGCCAAAAGGAAATTCATGTTGTTATTTCTTTTTTTGAGGGGGAACTTCTTATACATGTTCCATCAAAAATTGCTTGGAAGAACAAATAGCTGCTTATTCTATAAACACTGATGGATATATGAGATCAAAGTTTTGGGTAAAATTAATGCCATAAGTTTAAAAATTAATTGAATTGTTATTTTACATGCTATATGAATGTTTTTTATATGTGTTTGCAGAAGAGTAGGTAGAAAGAAATGTTAGTTCAGATATAATACATAATTCTAAAATTCATCTTAAAATTTATAATTTCTGAGTATTTAAAATTGCACCTAATTTAAGCTGTAAACAGCAGGTGTAATATTATTATCTGAAACAGTTCAGATAACTTCACTATTTGTCACATCCCTCATGTTTAGCTAGTAACACAAATCCTACTCTAAAACAAGTAAATTTTAAAATTATGTTTTCCTATCAGTGTTTCCAGAGAAACACTATAATTATTCCTTCAAATGGAAATTATTTGGACATGTTGCTACAACTTGTTTTGCAAAGTATAGTTGCCTTACATTTTAAAGACATTCTAAGATGGGTAGTGGATTTTTGTAAGGTGAGATCCATTTATTCTTGTGATGTAGCTTACAAAACTAAAAGGTTTCCTCTTGTAGTAATCCACAATTACATATAGTGTAGAAACAGAAGATATTAAGATGAGGTTGCAAGAATACACAGAGGGACTGTACAAAAGGTATCTTCATGACCCAGATGATCATGATGGTGTGATCACTCACCTAGAGCCAGACATCCTGGAATGTAAAGTCAAGTGGGCCTTAGGAAGCATCACTTTGAACAAAGCTAGTGGAGGTGATGGAATTCCAGCTATTTCAAATCCTGAAAAATGATGCTGTGAAAGTGCTGCACTATCTATGCCAGCAAATTTGGAAAACTCATTAGTGGCCACAGGACTGGAAAAGGTCAGTTTTCATTTGAATCCCAAAGAAAAGCAATGCCAAAGCATGCTCAAACTACCACACAGTTGCACTCATCTCACATGCTTGTAAAGTAATGCTCAAAATTCTCCAAGCCAGACTTCAACAATACATGAAATGTGAAATTCCAGATGTTCAAGCTGGTTTTAGAAAAGGCAGAGGAACCAGAGATCAAATTGCCAACATCTGCTGGATCATCGAAAAAGCAAGAGAGCTCCAGAAAAATATCCATTTTTGATTTATTGACTATGCCAAAGCCTTTGACTGTGTGGATCACAATAAACTCTGGAAAATTCTGAAGGAGATGGGAATACCAGACAACCTGACCTGCCTCTTGAGAAATCTGTATGCAGGTTAGGAAGCAACAGTTAAAACTGAACATGAAGCAACAGACTGGTTCCAAATAGGAAAAGGAGTACGTCAAGGCTGTATATTGTCACCCTGCTTATTTAACTTATACTCAGAGTACATCATGAGAAACACTGGGCTGGATGAAGCACAAGCTGGAATCAAGATTGCTGGGAGAAATATCAATAACCTCAGATAGGCAGATGACACCACCCTTATGGCAGAAGGTGAAGAAAAACTAAAGAGCCTCTTGATGAAAGTGAAAGAGGAGAGTGAAAAAGTTGGCTTAAAGCTCAACATTCAGAAAACTAAAATCATTGCATCCAGTCCCACCACTTCATGGCAAATAGATGGGAAAACAGTAGAAACAGTGGCTGACTTTATTTTTCTGGGCTCCAAAATCACTGCAGCTGGGTGAGTGCAGCCATGAAATTAAAAGACACTTACTCCTTGGAAGGAAAGTTATGACCAGCCTAGACAGCATATTTAAAAGCAGAGACATTACTTTGTCAACAAAGGTCCATCTAGTCAAGGCTATGGTTTTTCTAGTAGTCATGTATGGATGTGAGAGTCGGACTATAAAGAAAGCTGAGCACCAAGGAGTTGATGCTTTTGAACTGTGGTGTTGGAGAAGACTCTTGACAGTCCCTTGGACTGCAAGGAGATCCAACAAGTCTATCCTAAAGGAGGTCAGTCCTGGGTGTTCATTGGAAGGACTTATTTTGAAGCTGAAACTCCAATACTTTGGCCACCTGATGTGAAGAGCTAACTCATTGGAAAGGACCCTGATGCTGGGAAAGATTGAAGGTGGGAGCAAAAGGGGATGACAGAGGATGAGATGGTTGGATGGCATCAACGACTCAATGGATATGAGCATGAGTAAACTCCGAGATTTGATGATGGACAGGGAGGCCTGGTGTGCTGCAGCCCATGGGGTCACAAAGAGTAGGACATGACTGAGTGACTGAATTGAACTGAACTGATAGTCTAGAAATGGCTTAGCCTTAGAACCAGAGGAATTGTGTAAACTTTCGATATGTGAAGTTGGAAGGAAACTTAAAGATCTATCATTACTACTAATATATTAAATGATATGAGACAATACCACAAAGGTACTTGTAGAGATAAATTATGAAAATATTAACCCCATAATAATATTTTAAACTGATTCAATCACCATTAAAGACAGCACTCCAATTGTAGAATAAAAGGATGGAATTTATGTTGAGAGAAATAATTCAAAATTTAGATATAGATAAATACACAAAGCTAATGACTTGGATTTTTTAGTAATAGTGAATATGTGAAATTAGCCTTCAAATGATGCAACTATTAAGAGGCAATTGAGCAAATTATAGTATCTTCACTTGATTGACCATTAGGCAGCAATCAAAATGGCTATGATAACAATTAATAAGATGCTAAAAATATCAGTTCAGTTCAGTTCAGTTCAGTTGCTCAGTCGTGTCCGACTCTTGGTGACCCCATGGATTGCAGCACACCAGCCTTCCCCATCCATCACCAACTCCTGGAGTTTACTCAAACTCATGTCCATTGAGTTGGTGATGCCATCCAACCATCTCATCCTCTGTCGTCCCTTTCTCCTCCCGCCTTCAATCTTTCCCAGCATCAGGGTCTTTTCCAATGAGTCAGTTCTTCGCATCAGGTGGCCAAAGTATTGGAGCTTCAGCTACAACATCAGTCCTTCCAATGAATAGTCAGGACTGATTTCCTTTAGGATTGACTGGTTGGATCTTCTTGCAGTCCAAGGGAGTCTCCAAGAGTCTTGTCCAACACCACAGTTCAAAAACATCAATTTTTTGGTGCTCAGCTTTCTTTATAGTCCAGCTCCTACATCCATACATGACTACTGGAAAAAACATATAGTTAATGCTTAATAAGGATGGTACTTTTACTATGATGTTGGGCTTTCCTTGTTGCTTAGTCGGTAAAGAATCTGCCTGCAGTGAAGGAGACCTGGGTTCAATCCCTGGGTTAGGAAGATCTCTGGAGAAGGAAATGGTGACCCACTCCAATATCCTTGCCTGGGAAATCTCATGGACAGAGGAGCCTGGTGGGCTGCACTCCAGAGGGTGGCAAAGAGTTGGGCATGACTGAGCAACTAACACTTACTTAAACATAAATATGGGGCTTCCCTGGTGACTCAGATGGTAAAGAATCCACCTGCAGTGCAGGAGACCTGGGTTTGATCCCTGGATCAGGAATATCCCCTGGAGAAGGAAACGGCAACCCACTCCAGAATTCTTGCCTGGAAAATCCCATGGACAAAGGAACCTGGTGGGCTACAGTCCACAGGGTTGCAAAAAGTCAGACACAACTGAGCAACTAACAATTTCACTTTGTTTTTGAAAGATATGTATGGAGAGAACACACAAACCTAATGGCTAAAGTGTTAGGAACTGAGATTATAATGGTTTGTTTCCTTCTATTTTTAAATTTCCTATAATTTTCTATTATTTCTAAATTTTCTATAATTTTCTATTATTCATGGTTATCTTTTAAAAACAAACTTGGAGGGAGGGATGTATGCTTGAATGTTCTTCCCTTTATGTAAATAGCACAAATTTGGGGATGGTAAGTACTTGCTGCAACACAGGTGGTATTAAATGTGTAACTATTTCTATTTGGCTTCATTTTTCTGGAACATGTAGATGCTAAAACACTATAAATTCTCAGTTTCAATGTTAAAGGCAGAAGCAACTTATTTTGATGGGTCACTGTTGATGAGTCACTGTTATCTATACACGCATTTTAAACATTTTTCATGTTCTCACTGAAATTGGAATGTATAGTAATCTTGAAAAAATCAATTGAAAAGTATTGAGTACCTTTTCAGTGTTAACTGAACTTCCCTGACAGCTCAGATGGTAAAAAGTCTGTCTGCAGTGCAGGAGACCTGGTTTGATCCCTGGGTTGGGAATATCCCTTGGAGAAGGAAATGGCAGCCCACTTCAGTATTGTTGCCTGGAGAATCCCATGGACAGAGGAGCCTGGTGGGCTACAGTCCATGGGGTCACAAAGAGTCAGACACGACTGAGTGAATAACACTTTCTTCTTTCAGTGTTAACAGTTGAAGTACATCTATGAGTAAGAATCGACTAAATGCTTAACCTGAACTGCTCGTCTTACTGGCTTTGGTATCAGGATGACAGTAGCCTTGTAAAATGAGTTTAGGAGTATTCCCTCCTCTTTAATTTTTTGTAAGAGTTTGAAAAAGGGTAAATGTTTTAAATGTATGTAAAAGCCTACAAAACAATGAGGAAATAAATGGACCCCAAACTATTAAATATTGAACATGAAAACATAAACAATAAAAATTTGAAAAAAAATTCATCTCACTGCAAGTTAAGTATTAATCAGGACAATTAGATACCTTAAAAACCGATTAGACTAACAAAAACAATTAATATATTAGCAAGGATGGCAGAAAGTAGAAATTCATTAT
The DNA here is from genome assembly GCF_963930625.1 of Muntiacus reevesi. NCBI lineage: Eukaryota > Metazoa > Chordata > Mammalia > Artiodactyla > Cervidae > Muntiacus > Muntiacus reevesi. The sequence goes on along the minus strand of NC_089271.1, from coordinate 124,412,409 downwards.
TGGTAAGAAAGTAAGTTCATAAAAATTTTAGGGAGGGTAATTTGGTTACACACATATTTAACCTGCTTATTCTGAATTTATTAGATAATCCTAAATCAATGATTATATAGTCTGAATATCCAAAATGTTTATATAGATCTCCATTCTTAACACACACCACATACACACAAACATAGTGAGAGAAATATGACGTTACCAGTGCTTATATTTGGGAAGTATTTTATGGTTGGATTACCTTTCTTCTTTATTAACTAATTCTAACAATAATTATATATTACTTCCATAAAAATAAAATTATTCTCATTTCAAAAAATAATTTATGTTATCCATACAGATTGATCTTTAATAATACTTTTTAACTATGGAAAAATGTTCAAGGTGCATTCATGCACATGCCATTTTTGCTTCCCAGTTGTTCCATAAATTGATTTGGATTGGAACACTCATTAGTTTCATTTTACAAACGAATGATTTCCCAAGAAAATCATTCCAATTTTATTTTAATGTGAACCACAGTGTGACAAGAGAAAAGATAGACAAGCACATAGCATTATGATTAAATTTGCTTCTTTGATGCTTCAGGTTTTAAGGATGTTTTGCAGTCAACAGTGGCCTCTATGAAGTAATCAAGAGTTTTCACTCTGGCCGATTTCAATTTACATTTGACCAAGGCACTCTTTCCCTCTAATACTAAACTTCTGTTAATTTAAGAGAAAATTTGACAGGCAGCTTTGAGTAAGTTTCCATGAATTCACCCAAACATTAACTGCAAGCTGTACTATAATATAAATATGCATTCTCCCCATCATCTTGGTATATTGATTTAAGTACTTAATAAATATGCATAATTTACATTTCTAAGGCTTAATAAATTGAGTTAAACCAAAATGATTTGAGGTAAATGTGATTTTCATCTCTTATTTTTAGTTCCCTGTCAGGTCATACATTAATTCACTAAATGGACAGTGAGCAGAAAACTTCTTATTCAGAGTGGCTAAAATATACTATTTATATTAATGACTTAATAACATTTAAATAAGTCTTCTAATGCACCAGATGAAAGCCAAGTTCTGTTTTTAAAATATGAGAAAAATTCAAAAGTAGCAGAGAAAATAAACAGAAAATTTAAAAATATGCTAAACCTACACCAATATAAAATCTACTTTCATCTGAGACATGAAAGAAAAGCCACAACTAAATCATACAAGAACCCAAAGTCTGATGAGTAACCAGAATAAAATCTCACAGAACTATGTGTCTACTTTATTCTTTAATATCTATAAGCTACTTTAATAGGTATTTTACAAATAAAATTATATAAATATTCAACGAAGTTTATTTCACAGTAAACATGCCCTATTCTCAGTAGAAAATAAATAGAATTTCTTCAGTTTATATGTACCTTCTATTTTCTTTTCACAGAGGATTGATCTTTTCTCATTTTTTCAATAATGTCACAGACATTTTAAAAAGACTGAATTTAGGGATACAGATTGAGAATGTAGGAGAAAATTATTGTAATAAAAGGACCATAGTTCAGGACCTCACCCTCCTTCCAAGTGTGTGATTAACTTACAGAGCTGTCCCCCATACCATTATTGATTATTGATGGGGAAACCCTATGGCCACTCTTTCTGGAGCATTTAAAAGATTTTATTGGGGACTTTATTATGTTAATTTGTAACTTGCCAGTACCACAACTACTACCACTCTCTCCAGTTTCTAGGGTAGGATCAATCTATCCTGACTATAGAGAGAATAGATTACTCAGTGTAATCAATCTAACACACTATTGAAAATCCTTTGGAAAATTTCAGTTCAGTTCAGTTCAGTCGCTCAGTTGTGTCTGACTCTTTGCAACCCCATGAACCGCAGCACACCAGGCCTCCCTGTCCATCACTAACTGCCAGAGTCTACCCAAATCCATGTCCATTGAGTCTGTGATGCCATCCAACCATCTCATCCTCTGTTGTCCCCTTCTCCTCCCACCCTCAATCTTTCCCAGCATCAGGGTCTTCTCAAATGAGTCAGCTCTTCGAATCAGGTGGACAAAGTACTGGAGTTTCAGCTTCAGAATAAGTCCTTCCAATGAACATTCAGGACTGATCTCCTTTAGGATGGACTGGTTGGATCTCCTTGCAGTCCAAGGGACTCTCAAGATTCTTCTCCAACACCACAGTTCAAAAGCATCAATTCTTTGGTGCTCAGCATTCTTTACAGTCCAACTCTCACATCCATACTTGACTACTGGAAAAACCATAGCCTTGACTAGATGGACCTTTGTTGGCAAAGTAATGCCTCTGCATTTTTAATATGCTGTCTAGGTTGGTCATAACTTTCCTTCCAAGGAGTAAGCATCTTTTAACTGCATGGCTGCAATCACCATCTGCAGTGATTTTGGAGCCCAAAAAAATAAAGTCAGCCACTGCCTACACTGTTTCCCCATCTATTTGCCATGAAGTGATGGGACCAGATGCCATGATCTTAGTTTTCTGAATGTTGAGCTTTAAGCCAACTTTTTCACTCTCCTCTTTCACTTTCATCAAGAGGCTCTTTAGTTCTTCTTCACTTTCTGCCATAAGGGTGGTGTCATCTGCCTATCTGAGACTATTGATATTTCTCCCAGCAATCTTGTTTCCAGCTTGTGCTTCCTCCAGCTCAACGATTTTCATGATGTATTCTGAGTATAAGTTAAATAAGCAGGGTGACAATATACAGCCTTGACATACTCCTTTCCTGATTTGGAAGCAGTCGGTTGTTCCATGTCCAGTTCTAACTGTAGCTTCCTGACCTGCATATAGATTTCTTAAGAGGCAGGTCAGGTGGTCTGGTATTCCCATCTCCTTCAGAATTTTCCACAGTTTATTGTGATCCACATAGTCAAACGCTTTGGCAATTTGGAAAATTTAATACTAAACAAAAATAAATGTTAAAACCTTAACTTTTAGCAAAGACTAACAAAATCATAAAAATGAATATATACTTTTAAAGTAAACTTGCATATTATGATATACAGAAAATAATTTGCTTTCTATTTTTCTTTATGAATCAATATTTTTTTCCATTTTTGGGGCAATGTAATGTTATATATCATTTATACCTCAATTTTTTAAAAAAGAAATAAAAAGAAAATTTCCTTGTCCTTTAGAATTAAGTCCAGCTGTGAAGACAAACATGACCTCAAATTATAATAGGATAAATCCAATGACAGGATAAAATATACAGTGACCTGATAACACTGAAGATGATGTGAATAGAGAAATAGGAAAGACTTCAGAGATGACATGATACTTGGTATACATCTTGAAGCTTGATGAATCTTCTAGGTGCATAAGAAGATGGATAAATAATCCAAGCAAAGGATAACATTTTGAATTTTTATTTAATTAATTTTTATTAAACATGAATATTTACATCTGTTTATGAGTTCATTTTTCTGTTTGAAAATAATTCACTTATAAAATACTTTTAAAATATGTACTATGTGCTAGGAGCTAAATATAAAGCATTAACTACGATAAAGTCCTACTCCTCAAAGATTATTATGTAGCTTGAGGTATTTGTTGTTTTATTGATTTTTAAGAATACTGTATGTGTTAAGGAAAATATTCCTTCATCATATAAAGGAAAAATTTTCCCAATTTTTTTTTGCCTTTCAATTTTTAAAATTATTTTTCTTTTTTATCTTTTGATGTCAAGTTATTCAAATGTTAAACATCAATGGAACTTTTAAATTGTCTCTTAAGGATTTCGCTACTCCAAATTAATGTTAACTTTCACCTATTACTTTCCTTTTAAGATATAATTTTCAAAATTTATAAAACATAGGAATATAAAAAATATCCCAAAAGTTCCTGTGTCCTCCACTCCCTGATACATGGAAATAAACTTTATCTATTGGGATTCATCATTTTGAGCCAACACAAGCCCACACACACATACACATTACAGTTGGTTTTGTTTTTGTTCTCATGAGAAACAGAGCCTTACAAACACTGTTTTCATTAAAATATGAGAAGTCAGAGACAAATAGGGATTAGGTAAAAACTCAGCCAAGTATAAAATGAGCTTATAATCTTTATAACTGCTTGTGCATCTTAGGACAACAAAAGGTCATCCAGAGTAGGGGCGTCTTAGCAGTCTGCAGGGCCCCTGATTTTCCATCACACAAGCTGGTACCAGGTGTATAGAGTTGTAGGATCCTTCTCTGTATTACTTGTGCACCTGGTCTGTTTCCCAGAATGGCTGATAGATCAAGATTAGTTCAAATGTGCAGAATCAAAGAATAATACTTATGTAGTTTATGATTGAGAATGGTTTCCTTTTTGGAATAAAAAAATAGAATGATACTCCATTAAGCACTCATACTAAAACAAACAATGGGAGATAGAATTTTTAAGAAAAACTGCAAAGTAATCTTTGAATAATAATATTTTACTAGTGACCCTAATTTTACAGATGCTTTGTGATTGTTAGTAGCTCAAAGCAGAATCCATATATAAATTCAAATTTCAGCCACTTATGGGTTGCCATTTCCTATGGTGACCTTGGTTGACTGACTTAAACTGTATTTGCCTCAATTTCCTCATTTGTATAATAGAAATAATAATCCCTACCTCATAGGGTTGTTATGAGTAATGAGTTAACACATGGAAAGCACTTATAACAGTGCCCAATACATAGCTAATACTATCATTGTTATTTTCATAGTGATGATTATTATTCAGATAATAATGAATTGAAATAAGGATAAAGAACTATGTGAAAGAGAAACACAAAAATAGGTATTAAAAAAAGCAAGCTGGTATAGTGATTCACACGTAATGCTCATTCAGTGAAGTCTGTGTAAGTGAAAAATATCAGGAAATTGAAATGTGGGCATTAGTAGCCTAGTAAGGGAACATTTCTAGTCGAATCAGAGGTAACCAAATGTGGAGAAACCACTCTTTGATGAATATTAATCACACATTGAATCAGATTGATTCAAACATGTTTTAGATTAATGGTTCTCAACTCCTGCTACACAATGAATTAACCTGGGGAATCTTAAATTTATGGAGCCTGGGTCCTACGCTTAAAGTTTCTGGTCATATTTGGGGCCCAAATTCTGACATTTTTAATTTTTAGTTCCCTAACATGACTATAATTAGCATCCAGGATGAAAGTCCACTTTTAGGGAAATGGTTCTCAAAATGCAGTCTCGGACCTGCAGCATTAGCATCACCCGGGAATTTGTAAGAAATGAAAATTCTTGGACCCTACCTCAGACCTACTGAATCAGAATTTCCAGGAGTGGGACCACCAATCCAAGATGATGCTGGTGTACACCAACATTTGAAAACCACTATTTTAGAATGTTCTGAAATAAAATGCTATGTCTCTTCAAGAAGAAATTGGCTTAAAAACACATGAATATAAGTATAACCTTCATAATAAAAGACAGATCAAAAAAAGCTTTTAAAATATCAGTGTGTTATTCTCTCAGTCTTGTCCAACTCTTTGCAACCCGGTGGACTGTAGTCCACCAGGCTCCTCTGTCCGTGGAATTCTCCAGGCAAGAATACTGGAGTGGGTTACCATTTCCTTCTCCAGGGAATCTTCCCTACCCAGGGATCCAACCCTGATCTCCTGCACTGCAGGCAGATTCTTTACTATCTGAGCCACCAGGGAAACCCCAAAATATCAGAAAAGATATGGAATTCAAAATGCAATGAAGAAACTTAATAGACACACGCGCTTAATCTAATGTATGCGCGCATGTGTGTGTGTGTGTGTGTGTGTGTGTTCAGTGGCTCGGTTGTGTTCAACTCTTTGTGACCCCATGAACTGTAGACCATCAGGGTCCTCTGTCCATTGAATTTTTCAGGCAAGAATACTGGAGTGGGGTGCCATTTCCTACTCCAGGGAATCTTGCCTACCCAGGGATCAAACTCACATCTCTTGCGTCTCCTGCATTGGGAGGCAGATTTTTACCATTGTGCCACCACTACATTAAGCCCCTCTTAATGTAGTAAATATTTTTAAATCTAAGCAAACAAAGAATCCCCATTATTTTCAAGTGCATGTATATAATGTGTGTCAAATGCAATTTTCAATGAATTTCAAAAATCCATTTCACACAGATCACATTCTTTGACCACATCTTAATAAATTAGAAATTTACAACTAAAAGATAACAATAAAATTCCAACAAACAATAAGCTTTTTACCTTAATATAAATTTCCATTGTTTTAAAAATGTTATTTTAGAACTGCATACAATGTTTTATTATATATATTTATAGCTATATGTTATATATAATGAAATAAAGCTACATTTTATTATATAATATAGTATGGTTCTATTATATTTAGTATAGTTATAAGAAATGCTTAGCAATTAAGATATAGCTACAGTTTACTTTTAAAGTAGTTGAAAATCAAGGTTAAAAGAATTTGTTAAGTTCATCAGAGCACATTGACTATGGGAAGGTATTCAATTTCAATAATATTTTTTCTTATCACACCAAAATGAAATATTATTGAGAGATTAGCAAAGTGTAAATATTTTAGAAACAATGAATTACAGGTACAGTTAGGAAAAAAGCACATGGCATATCATCAGTGACTTACTGTAAATAAATGACAGATTTGCTGTACTAAACTTTATAGCATTTTAGTATATGCTTTAAATCCTTATTAGTTTAAAATGCAGTGTTCATTTTTTCTGAATGGCAATTTGAAATAAGCAGCATTCAAGTGATAAGACACCTAACTAAAAATATGAATACTAAATATTATGACTACAAATATTAATTTTGAAGTGTTTATTTTTTTAATGATAAGAAATGCATTTTTAATTAGGAATAAATCTGAGTTACATTCTTTTTTATACAAAACACAGTACTAAAAAGGTTAAATCCATTTGTTCAAGAAACATGTATTGAGCACTTAAAACTCTGTGCCAAGTATCCTTCTAGGCACTGTTGATACATTAGTGTACAAGCCAAGTAGACTTTCCTGAAACATCCATTTTCATGGGGAAGACAGGCATAACTGAAGTAATTAAATGAATGCATCAATTACAGGGTGTGGCCAAGTGCTCAGAAGGAGATGAACAAGGTTCTGTGATAAGGAGGTTTAGGGTTGGGTGGTGGTCTTTTCTAGAGGGAACATTAGGGACGGCCTCTCTGGGAAGGTGATATTTGATCTGAGACATGAATAACACAAATCAGTCATGTAAAGATTTCAGGAAAGTGTTTTAGGTTGAGGGGAGAGCATATGCCAAGGCCGTAAGCAGGACTTAGTTTATTATGTGTGAGGAACTGGCAGAGGTATATGTGTCTGAAACAGAGAAAGGAATACAAGATGAAGTCTAGGGGACAGTTCCTAAAAGGCTATGATAAAAGAGTTAGGATTTTATTCTAAATGCAATAGTAAGCAGATATAAATATAAATATATCTGATTTATATTTAAAACATCATTTTATTGCAGTATGGAAAGAAAGTAAGGGAGAGGATCAGCATACCAAGCAGGGACCAGTTAGAAGATCACTGTTGTAGTTCACATGACATGTGAGAACAGATTGATTTTAGTGACAATTTAAACATCTGGTTAATATATTATTTGTTGTTGTTCAGTTGTTCAGTCATGTCTGACTTTTTGCAAGCCCATGGACTGCAGTACATTAAGCCTCCCTGTCCCTCACCATCTCCCAAAGTTTTCCCAAGTTCATGTCCATTGCATCGGTGATGCCATCCAGCCATCTCATCCTCTGATGCCCTCTTCTCCTTCTGCCCTCAATCTTTCCCAGCATCAGGGATTTTTCCAATGAATCGGCTGTTCGCATCAGGTGACCAAAATACTTCAGCTTCAGCATCAGTCCTTCAAATGAGTATTCAAGTTTGATTTCCTTTAAGATTGACTGGTTTGATCTCCTTGCTGTCCAAGAGACTCTCAGGAGTCTTCTCCAGCACCACAGATCAAAGACATCAATTCTTTGGCGCTCTGCCTTCTTTACAGTTCAGCTCTCACAATCGTACATGACCAGTGGGAAGACCATAGCTTTGACTATACAGACCTTTGTTGGCAGAGTGATATCTATTCTTTTTAACACACTGTCTAGGTTTGTCATAGCTTTCCTGCCAAGAAGCAATTGTCTTCTGATTTTATGGTTGCAGTCACCATCTGGAGCAAATCTGCAAGACAAAGCAGTGGCCACAGGTTTGGAAAAGATCAATCTTTATCCCAGTTCCCAAGAAGGGCAGTACTAAAGAATGTTCTAGAATAAAATGGATAACCAACAAGGACCTACTGTATAGCACAGGGAACTCTACTCAATACTCTGTAGTGATCTATATGGGAAAGAATCTTAAAAAAATGAAATATATATATATATATATATATATATATATATATATATATACACACACACCCCAAACTGAATCACTTTGCTGTACACCTAAACTAACAACATTATAAATCAACTATATTCCAATAACATTAAAATATTAAGAAAAAGAAAATGTTCTCCTTCTATGAATATTTAATACATTCAATGATTTAGTTAAACAAAGCAAAAGGAAAAATTTTAACATATAATCTCTATTAAAAAATAGTCACTGCATCTATTGAGATAATCATATGTTTTTTATCTTTCAATTTGTTAATGTGGTGTATTACGTTGATCGATTTGCGGATATTAAAGAATCCTTGCATTCCTGGGATAAAGCCCACTTGGTCATGGTGTATGATTTTTTTAATATGTTGTTGGATTCTGTTTGCTAGAATTTTGTTAAGGATTTTTGCATCTATGTTCATCAGTGATATTGGCCTGTAGTTTTCTTTTTTTGTGGCATCTTTGTCTGGTTTTGGAATTAGGGTGATGGTGGCCTCATAGAATGAGTTTGGAAGTTTACCTTCTTCTGCAATTTTCTGGAAGAGTTTGAGTAAGATAGGTGTTAGCTCTTCTCTAAATTTTTGGTAGAATTCAGCTGTGAAGCCATCTGGTCCTGGGCTTTTGTTTGCTGGAAGATTTCTGATTACAGTTTCGATTTCCTTGCTTGTGATGGCTCTGTTAAGATCTTCTATTTCTTCCTGGTTCAGTTTTGGAAAGTTATACTTTTCTAAGAATTTGTCCATTTCATCCAAGTTGTCCATTTTATTGGCATAGAGCTGCTGGTAGTAGTCTCTTATGATCCTTTGTATTTCAGTGTTGTCTGTTGTGATCTCACCCTTTTCATTTCTTATTTTGTTAATTTGGTTCTTCTCTCTTTGTTTCTTAATGAGTCTTGCTAATGGTTTGTCAATTTTGTTTATTTTTTCAAAAAACCAGCTTTTAGCTTTGTTGATTTTTGCTATGGTCTCTTTAGTTTCTTTTGCATTTATTTCTGCCCTAATTTTTAAGATTTCTTTCCTTCTGCTAACCCTGGGGTTCTTCATTTCTTAAGCCTTTGACAAAATTCAACACTCATTTATGATTAAAACTCTCCAGAAAGCAGGAATAGAAGGAACATACCTCAACATAATAAAAGCTATATATGACAAACCCACAGCAAGCATCACCCTCAATGGTGAAAAATTGAAAGCATTTCCTCTGAAATCAGGAACAAGACAAGGATGCCCACTCTCACCACTACTATTCAACATAGTGTTGGAAGTTTTGGCCACAGCAATCAGAGCAGAAAAAGACATAAAAGGAATCCAGATAGGAAAAGAAGAAGTGAAACTCTCGCTGTTTGCAGATGACATGATCCTCTACATAGAAAACCCTAAAGACTCTACCAGAAAATTACTAGAGCTAATTAATGAATATAGTAAAGTTGCAGGATATAAAATTAACACACAGAAATCCCTTGCATTCCTATACACTAACAATGAAAAAACAGAAAGAGAAATTAAGGAAACAATACCATTCACCATTGCAACAAAAAGAATAAAATACTTAGGAGTATATCTACCTAAAGAAACAAAAGACCTATACATAGAAAACTATAAAACACTGATGAAAGAAATCAAAGAGGACACAAACAGTTGGAGAAACATACCGTGTTCATGGATTGGAAGAATCAATATTGTCAAAATGGCTATTCTACCCAAAGCAATCTATAGATTCAATGCAATCCCTATCAAGCTACCAACGGTATTTTTCACAGAATTAGAACAAATAATTTCACAATTTGTATGGAAATACAAAAAACCTCGAATAGCCAAAGTAATCTTGAGAAAGAAGAATGGAACTGGAGGAATCAACCTGCCTGACTTCAGACTCTACTACAAAGCCACAGTCATCAAGACAGTATGGTACTGGCACAAAGACAGAAATATAGATCAATGGAACAGAATAGAAAGCCCAGAGATAAATCCACGAACCTATGGACAGCTTATCTTTGACAAAGGAGGCAAGGATATACAATGGAAAAAAGACAATCTCTTTAACAAGTGGTGCTGGGAAAACTGGTTAACCACTTGTAAAAGAATGAAACTAGAACACTTCCTAACACCATACACAAAAATAAACTCAAAATGGATTAAAGATCTAAATGTAAGACCAGAAACTATAAAACTCCTAGAGGAGAACATAGGCAAAACACTCTCCGACATAAATCACAGCAAGATCTTCTATGACCCACCTCCCAGAATATTGGAAATAAAAGCAAAAATAAACAAATGGGACTTAATGAAAATTAAAAGCTTTTGCACAACAAAGGAAACTATAAGTAAGGTGAAAAGACAGCCCTCAGATTGGGAGAAATTAATAACAAATGAGGAAACAGACAAAGGATTAATCTCAAAAATATACAAGCAACTCCTGAAGCTCAATTCCAGAAAAATAAACGACCCAATCAAAAAATGGGCCAAAGAACTAAACAGACATTTCTCCAAAGAAGACATACAGATGGCTAACAAACACATGAAAAGATGCTCAACATCACTCATCATCAGAGAAATGCAAATCAAAACCACAATGAGGTACCATTACACGCCAGTCAGGATGGCTGCTATCCAAAAGTCTACAAGCAATAAATGCTGGAGAGGGTGTGGAGAAAAGGGAACCCTCTTACACTGTTGGTGGGAATGCAAACTAGTACAGCCACTATGGAAAACAGTGTGGAGATTTCTTAAAAAACTGGAAATAGAACTGCCATATGACCCAGCAATACCACTTCTGGGCATACACACTGAGGAATCCAGATCTGAAAGAGACACGTGCACCCCAATGTTCATCGCAGCACTGTTTATAATAGCCAGGACATGGAAGCAACCTAGATGCCCATCAGCAGATGAATGGATAAGGAAGCTGTGGTACATATACACCATGGAATATTACTCAGCCGTTAAAAAGAATTCATTTGAATCAGTTCTAATGAGATGGATGAAACTGGAGCCCATTATACAGAGTGAAGTAAGTCAGAAAGATAAAGAACATTACAGTATACTAACACATATATACGGAATTTAGATAGATGGTGGCGATAACCCTATATGCAAAACAGAAAAAGAGACACAGAAATACAGAACAGACTTTTGAACTCTGGGGGAGAACGTGAGGGTGGGATGTTTTGAAAGAACAGCATGTATATTATCTATGGTGAAACGGACCACCAGCCCAGGTGGGATACATGAGTCAGGTGCTCGGGCCTGGTGCACTGGGAGGACCCTGAGGAGTCGGGTGGGGAGGGAGGTGGGAGGGGGGATCGGGATGGGGAATACATGTAACTATATGGCTGATTCATGTCAATGTATGACAAAACCCACTGAAATGTTGTAAAGTGATTGGCCTCCAACTAATAAAATAATATTAAAAAAAAAAAAAAAAAAAAAAAAAATAGTCACTGGATATCAATGCAGTGCTACCTGACTTGAAGTATGGGCACCGATTAGTTCAGAATTAGTGGATTTGATCCAATTCACACTGAGGAGAGCTAGTATGCTTGAAAATTAAATATTACTTTAAAAATACATTGAGTTATCTTCTCAAATAATGCCTTCCCCACTCTCCATCCTGAGAAAACAGAACTTAGTCTATTTAAATTCAAAGAATAAAGGCAATGTGAGAATGGAATAATACTTTAATACTGTAAGCTACCCTTTATTACATGGACTGTAATAATTTCCTAACTACATGCAAATAATCTTTGTTCTTATCCATTGAGTATGCAAGATGAATTTTCCAGAATAGAATTTTTTTAAACTTTTGTATAAAATTCTTTTTAAACAAGTTTGTTTAACATTGTCTACAGAGAATCGCATTCTCACTCTATGATTCTGTAATTTGCTTATTTGTAGCATAAGAAAGTGTTCCATTAAGCCTTAACACATCTAGCACTTTTAGTAGTTTCTTGAGACTTTCACCTCTTACTGTACTGGAGAACAAGAAGTGGAAACAAGTGATTTCAAGACTGTCTGTAGCTTTTAAGATCATCCTCTAGCTGTGCAATACCACTTACTAAAACAATTATTTCATGTGGTCAAGAGTTGTTAACAATAAAGATCTAGTCAAACAACTAAATTTTTCTTAAATAGAAATTGAAAATAAATGGGTTATAATACATTTTATCATAAACTGTGCTAGATGAAACATTGTTTTTTGAAAAGAATATTTTCCTGTGTCCTGGGTGCATATTCACTGGGGAAACCATCAAGATATTGCCAGAGCTATCATGAGAACCTAACCTCGCTTCCCACAAGGACATATTTTTTTTTAGTTTCAACTGATGAGTACTTCAACCTGAAGTTGGAGGAGGTTACCTAAGTCAAAAACAGACTTTAATCTCTGCAAGTGCTCATTTGGGAATATTTCTTCAGTTTAAAAATCAAGAAAAATAAGCTACTCACGATTTCAGATTTTTGGTGCAAGTAAATAAATCTAGGAATCAATAACCAAAACATTATGAAAAGATAATTTTACTCTCCTAATTTCCATCCTTTTTAACAACCAAATTTAAAATTTTTCTGTATGAGTACAAGATGGGAAAGTTTAATATATATTAACAGGCTTAAATATCAGAAAAAATATAGGTAGATATTTAAATAATCTCTAGATACAGAAAAACTTGCTAGACAGAAAAGTAGTGGATAAATTTGCAATGAACTGGCTTACGGAAGAATAAATATATATAATCTTTCTTAAATTATCATATCTATTAGTAATTCTACCTGCTTCTTGGAATCTGTCCTAAAGAAACAATTTGAAGTGCAACCATGATTTAAGTACAAGGTGGCTAGTTGTAATATCATTTATGATCACAAATAGATCTATGATCCACAATGACCATCAATACTGGAATTTCATTTTTAGCTTCAAAATTCAAGGAAAATTTATATTAATAATAATTACATATTTGCTTTTACTATGAAAATCATGTCTTAGACCAGCAACCATCAATGAAAATTGACTTTGAATATTTTATGTGCTTCTGGACTTTGTTTAGACTTACATTGTTCTGAGCATAATTGAAATCAGACTATAAATAAAATATGTTGAACTTAAAAAAAATCTTATTGTGGAATATATTTAGATTTATGAAAAATGGTAAAGATAGTACACAGTTCTTATGTACAATACATCCCATTTCCCTTATTATTAACAGTTTACATTAATCTAGTATTTTTTTATAATTAATAAGCCTATATAGATCACTATTATTAACAGAATCCCACTTTATTCAGATTTCCTTAATTCTTAGCTAATGGTCTTTTTCTCTTTGAGATTCCATCTAGGATATTTTACTACATGGAGTTATCATCTCTTAGACTCCTCTTGTCTATGACAGTTTCTCACACTTTGCTTGCTTTTGATAACCTTGACAGTTTTCAGGCCTACTGGCCAGATATTTTGTGGATTATCTGTCAGCTGGAATATGTCTGATGTCTTTTCTCATGGTTAGTGTGCTGGGCTGAATAATGGCCCTAAATATATCTATGTCTTAGTCCCTGTGAAGTTAACTTTATATTGCAAAAAGAAATTTGCAGATATCATGAAGTTAATAGTTTTGACAAGGGAAGCTTATCTTCCTTATCTGGGTGAGCACTAAATGTAACCACAAATGCCCTTAAAAGAGGGAGGCAGAAGGCGATTTGACTACAGAAGAAGAGAAAGCAATATGACAACAGAAACAGAAGTCGAGTAATGCTGGCAGTCACAAGTAGTTGGAAAAGATAAGGAACACATTCTTCCCTGGAGCCTCCAGAAGGAGCCAACACTGTTGAACACCTTGACTTTAGGCTCATAAGACTCATTTTGGACTCTTGGCTCCACGAACTGAAAGAGAATGCACTTTTCTTAGAGGTTCCTCTGTCCGTTTAATGTACATTCATCGAGGTCTAATTTTTTTTTTGACAACTTACTTAGGTTAGTATCTTATCACTTCCTTCAGTGAATTAGCTCAATATATTTGCAATAAATTAATATTATTTGTCACATTTTTCATTTCATCCTCATGAACCCCTAAATTATTTTTTAAAGTGTGCATGTGTTAAGGTTTGTACTTTGTACTGTAACGTTCCATGGGTTTTGACAAATGCATGATGATATGTATTCACCATTATTGTACCATACAGAAGTGTTTCACTGTATTAAACAATTTCTTGTGCTTTACTCATTCAAATCCTTCCACCCTCACAACCCCAACTCATGGAAACCTCTAGTTTTTTAATATCGCTAAAAATTTGCCTTTTCTAGAATATCATGTAATTGGAATCATACGGTATATAGTCTTTTGTGACTGGCTTCTTTCACTTAAACCTTAGTAATTATATCCTTACCTTGTAGGAGTTGTTGCATGTGTCCAGTTAGTTACAAGACAAGGAACTATAATACCAATAGGGACCCAGACGGATCCATTGGATTCCAAAATATATTCTTCCCTGTCCCTATTGTGTAAGAGTAGCCCTATTTCCTCTCCCTTGTTATCATTATCAGTTACTTCTGCTCCAAATAATAACTTCTCCTCTGGCTTGTTGTTCCCTGAATACAAAGAGTATAAACTGCCTTGGTGGTAATTGTAGATTATAATTTATTGGCACACAGTAAAGATGAACCCACTTTGGGACCTCTCTCTCTCAGATTCCAGAGTTGCAGGTACAGAAAGCACAGCATCCTCTAATAAGTCACTGGGAATGATAATATGCAGGGCCTATCTTACTCCTACTCCTTCATTCCTGGACCCATCTGTATCCTTTCACTGCAGACACAGTGCTACAAAGAGGTCCCTTGCTATTTGTTTCTATCTGACACCAAATACCTTGCCATTTGAAAAATTCTCAATCCTCTAACACTGTCTGTGTGTCCCAGAAGTCAGTTGAATTCTTACATTAACCAGTGTTAATGCAGACCCCATAAGTTAAGGCTCAGTTCCAGAAAACTGCCCTAACTTCAGATGCCAGTCATAAATCCTGTGGGCCAACTTATGGCCAATCAGCCATAAATTTGGATATTCCTACAATGCAGCTCTCAGGTTTAATAATTCACTAGAACAAGCCATAGAAATTATAAAAGTATTATACAGTTGACCCTGTATAGTACCAACTCTTCACACAATCAAAATTCCTCTGTATTCAGGTTCTTCCATATTCATGGCTCTAATGGTAGAGTCAACCAACCGCAGATCATGCAGTATTGTAGTAATTAAAATTGAAAAATATCTATGTATAAGTTGACCCATGAGTTCAGGGGTCAACTGTATTTTAAATTACAGCTTAATTATAAAGGCTACAACTGAGGAACAGACAAATGGAAGAGATGCACAGGGCAAGGTATGGAGGGATGGGGATGAGGAGCGCATAGCTTCCTTGCCTTCTCCAGGCATACCACCCTCCCAGAACATTGATGTGCTCACCAACCTAGAAGTTCCCTCAACTTCGTTGTTCAAGAGTACTTAACAAAGTCTTACTATGTAAGTATGTTTAATGAAATCATTGGCTCTTAGTCATTAAACTCAACCTCTAGCCCTTCATTTTCTGTGGAAGTTGAGGAGTGGAGTTGAAAGTTACCCTTTAATCATGTGCTTCATTTCTCTGGCAGCCAGCCCATGCTGAAGCTATCTAGGGCCTGCCAAGAGTCACTTCATTAGCATAAGCTCCAGTATGTAGAAGGGCCTTATAATAAATAACAAAAGACACTCAATCACTCAGGAAATTCCAAGTGTTTGAGGAGTTCTATGCAAGGACCAGGGACAAAGACCAAATGTATATATTTTTTATTATCCCACAGGCAACCCTCTGATTTTTGCCCACAGTGCCCATATAGTAAAATATCATCAAAGTCAAAAGATACTGGCATATTACTAGAGTCCATTCAGTTATAATTAGTTCAGTTCATCATATCCTATGAAAATGTCACTCAGGATGGACCAGTCAGATTTGCAGGCTTCCATTTGATCTTGTCAGGTTCCAAAAGCAGGCATAGACTCAGTAATATTAATATATATTTTTACCATTTCAAGAATCTGATAGATTTTAGCTAAAAAACAATATCATCTCTTAATCTGAACCTCTTTCAAGGTATTAATCTAAATTGCATTTCCCTCTTATTTAACACATTTATTCAATCCTTTACCCTTAGCTACTATTCCTCTTTATCTCTATTTATACCCAATGTTTCCCACATTTTGAAGGGACATTAAGTTCAGTCACCTTGCTGGTCTAGATTGCAGGCAACAATAGTCTAGCGAGTACCTCTCCCTCAGTCCATTCCCATTCATATAGGGTAGGGATACATAGGGACAGAACTAATGGGCTATTTTTATCACTAGGCAATATAGCTTCATTCATTATAAAATCCAGTTTTGCCAGGTGGGGTGAAGGAATAACCTGCTTAGGAATTTTATATGCAGATTTAAATACAAAGTTTTATATATATATATATAACTATATGTATATGTACATATATATATAACTATATGTATATGTACATATATATATGTATATATATGCTTATATATAAGCATATATATATAACTATAAACATATATATATATATATATATGCTTAGGAAATCATATGTGTTTCTGGCACTTATAGTTTCAGCTCTGGCCCTCTGATAACTGTGCATGCATGCTAAATCACTTCAGTCCTATCTGACTCTTTGCGACTGCATGGACAGTACTCCACCAGGTTACTCTGTCCATGGGATTCTTCAGGCAAGAATATTGGAGTGGATTGCCATGCCCTCCTCCAGGGGATCTTCCTGACCCAGGGATGGAACCCATGTCTCTTATGTCTCCTGCATTGGCAGGAAGGTTCTTTACCACTGGCACCACCTGCAAAGCCCGCTGTATCATGTAAGGAAAAGAGAGTTGAACTTATGAAGGGTAGAAAAAGTGTAGTCGTCATACCAGCATCCTCCCCTCCTGGGAAGAACTGCATAGTCATGCCAGCATCTTCCTCCTTGCCCTCTTCTGCAGACCCAGAGAAACAGGTGAGAATTTAATGGGGACATTCCCTTAGCAGCCCTCATGTTGAGGGTGAGCACGTGTTCCCAAAAGCACATAAGTCAGCCCTTTGATGCCTATATCTCTTCCCATTTTAGACAACTGGTGTTTCAGTTAGCAGCACCAAATTTTTATCAAACTGTTACTCTCAGAATATTTCTTTGCCTCTTGTTAGACATTATGGGCTGTAAAACGTGCTCCTTGTCTGAAGAAATGTGACTCAGAGGTACAAATTATTACAATATCTTCTGTTTCAGCTCTTTTATAGTACTGTAAGTAAACATGTGCGTCTAATACTGGGTGAGCAAAGCTCAGCCCAGACTCAAGGTCTATTTCTGTCGGGATCCCTAGGTAACACCCTGAGGCTACTAGCCATTGTCTGAATTTAAGCTACTTTAAACCCCCTTCTCCCACCAAGCATCTGCAGTCTGTCTCTCTTTCTGGCAAATAGAACAACTCTTGTTGGCATTTTAGGCCTCAAAGGCGGCAAGAGGAAAGTGTCTAGATTCAGCCTATCTCTGCATTACCGCAGTTGCCCTGTATCTATTCATTTCATGGAATCGGATAAGACCTTAGGTAAACAGATCAAAATATCTACTAGTTGATTCCAATCACATTTCAAACTTGGAAGAGGATTCTCTGGCGGGCCTTGACATATTCTATTTTAATGTATCCTTCAAATTCTCATAGTTCTTTCTTTCCATAGGGCCATGCCTCATACGGGCACACCCTTCCTAGGACAGTTTTCGATTGCCCTCTTTTTGACCAAATAGCCAGGGCATTGACCACTGCCTAGGAGACAGTAAAATCCAAAATATTATGACAAATAGCCTAAAACTCAGCTCATTGAGCTGTTTTGGTTTTATCTTCCTTGATCACAGTGGTGGCATTTCAAATATGTTGTTCATTTACTTTGAAACTGTCATCCGTAAACCAAACAGCTCTTTGGTGTTCAGTTTAAATCTGTTTAAAGGCTCCTTCCAAGTGACAGTAAAATCTGGCAGGTCCTTGCATGGTTCCCAAGTCAGTCCTGGGGGAAATGAGTCTACCTGCTTAATAAACTGAGTAACTCCCTGCATTTTCTCAATAGTATATATCATTTCCATTTTGTGATGGAACTTTTCTGGGCACTGCCTTCCCATTAGAAACTCTTTTCCAAAATCACCCATGACATTTTGGATATTTCCAGTTTCAAAATTATTTTTGTCCTTCAATCATAAGAGCAGTTTCAATTAATGTTGATTGCAAGTTAGTAATTACCCCTCAAATGGAAATTCTTTAGTCCTAAGTTCCAGTAGTCATTGTTGGAAGGCATTTCTGCCATGAACCCAGTCTAGGCTCCATGTATGGCTCTTGTACAAAGACTCTGTCTGTCAGCACTCCACGTCTTCTTGTATACTTTGTGTCTCAGGAAACGTCTTCATTTTTATTTAGCATGTCCAATTAATATTGGTTGAAGGGCAGATTCGCATGCCTTCTGTTTTACAATGCTAGGTAGAGGGATTTTTCTTCAGTCAGCCACAATATCCATTCCCATATTATGTATATTCAGTGAAAGAGACACAACTACTTCACATAAAGCCTGTTCAAACACACCAATTTTTGTCCAAAAATTTAATCCCATCAATCCTTGCATTCCTAATTGTAACCTATCTTTGTACTTCCTCAACAGGTTTTGATTTTATGGTACTAAGTAGAATAAATGCTCCCAGTCAGATACTAAATCCTTTCCCATAAAACAGTCAAGTAAAGGAGATAAGAATCCTTTCCATAAAGTCTGTTTAAACATTCCAATTTTCATCCAAACTTTCACTTTAATTGTGTCAATTTTTGTGTTTCTATATTCTTTCAATCTAACTGTAGCCTGCATTAGGATTGACCCAACAGATTTTAGTACCACAGTGACTGTGGCTCCCATATCACAGAGTTCCAGAAACATTTTTTTCCCACCTTCTATTTTACCTCCTCAGAAGCAGTCAAATCTAGGGGCCTTTTGGTAAATTCCATTGATAACTTTTACCTTTAACAATTGATTAGAACACAGCTGCTCTTCCATACCAAGGTTGGCTTTGTAACTACCTAGGAATCAAAAGTTATTCACCCTTCACCTTTTCATCCTTTCTCTTCCCAAGCCACATGTTTCTGTGAGTCAGGGACATTCTAGAAAATTCCCCATTTTCTGGCATCAAATGCAGTTTTTTTTTCTGATATTAAATATATTGTTTCAATAGCAGTTTTCATTTCTTCAGCATCAACTGAGTGTACCATAATATAATTTAACTCTGACACTAACTGTGCTAAGTTAGTGCAGACCTCACAATTTGAGGGCTCGGTCTACTGTCTTTACTTCAGATTCCAGTCACAAGTCCCAGGGTCCACCTCACTTCTGACCAAACAACTGTAAATCTGAAGGTTCTCATGAGCCCCCTTCAGGTTAGATAATTTGTTAGAATGATACTTAGAACTCCAGAAAGTGCTATGTTAAATATAGTTCTATTATAAAAGATACAACTCAGAAACAGCCAAAAGGAAGAGATATATAGGGAAAAGTATGGGGGAGGACTGGTGAGCAGAGATTCCACGCCCTGTCCAGGCATGCCACCATGCCAGTACATTGACCAACCCAGAAGATCCTCAAACTTTGTTATTCAAGATTATTCAATGAACCCTTATTACATAAGCATGGTTGATTAAATCATTGTTCATTAGTGACTGAACTCAATCTCTAGCCCTCTACCCTCTCTGGAGACTGAGGACAGAGCTGAAAGTTCCAACCTTCTAACTATATAGTTGGTTATTCTGGGAGTGTACCCTCATCCTGAAGCTAACTAAAGACAGCCAAGAGTCATTTCATTAGCACAAACTCAGGTATGGTAGAAAGGACTTTGTTATAAACAATGTATAATAATAAAAGTATTATTCCACAAGTGTATAGGAGGCATGTTTAAGGATGGCACCCCAAGCTCACAGAGTATTACCTCAGAGCTGATACTTCATGTGCACCCTAAGCAGGAAGTCCCACAAATCAATTATATTTAAAAATACAACTACAGTGATAATTGGGAAAATGGTCTAGAAAAAAGATAATATATTAATAAGGCAATCAATAATGAAGCTATTTCAATAAATAGCTCAGTAGGAGAAATGATAAGATAGTGTAAGGGAAGAAACACTTCTTCTACCTCCTAGGTTCTGTGATTGAGCCCAAGAATTATATGGACACAAGACAGATTAATAGGAGAAAAGCATATAAATTTTTAAAAATATTCTCATGTGCACACAAGGGTCTTCATAAGAAAAATGAAGACCCAAAGAAGCAGTTAGGACTAAGAGCTTATATAAACATTTGTAAGAAAGAGATGAGACAAAAGGGTTTGAGCTAAAGACAGTAAATTTGAGGACAGTGAGTAGGAAATATACAGGGGAAACACAGAAGATAAGAACTATTTCAGTAGGTTTTTTTATACAGATCCATTTTGGCATCAACTCCCAGTCTTGGGTGATAAAAATATTCTTCTCTTCCTGATACAGAGAGGGTATGTTTATCATGAAGTATTTTATGACTTGTTTTTATGTAAAAAGGGAGAGAGGTCAAAGATCCCTTTCTGCATTTACCTTTTCTCAAATGCATTCAACTCAAAATAATCAATATGGCAAAGCAGCATATCTTGGGGTGGCATCTTCTGAATTCTTTCAACAGTGAAAGTAGGGATGGGGAGGATAAAAATATTTGAAAGGGATTTAGGAGGTATAATTGGTTGAATCGGTAAAGTATTAGATGTGGATATTGAAGGGGAGTGAAGAGTCAATGTTTAATCTAGGAGCTTGAGAAAGGAAGAAATAGATGACATGACATGACATGTGAAATACAGAAGTAAGAACAGGTTTTGATTATAGAAGAAATATGAGTTTGATTTAGAACTTGCTATATTTGAAGCCCTTGGTGAATACTACTAGTAAATTCATATATGTCTGAAACACAGGTCAAGTTTGAGGAGATGGATTTTGAAGTTATCTGTACCTAAATTGCATATAATATCATTTGGTTTCATGATTTATTTGGAAAAACTTTTGGTGCACCAAAGGGATGTTTGGAAAAGTTGGTCAAAGATAAGACTTTTAGTGAATATTAATATTTAGAAGTTGGAGGAAAAGAAAGCAGCAAAGAAAATTAATAAGATGGAATGTAGGAGAGTGAGTTGAAAAGTAGTAATCTGGAAAAAAAATATGAGAAGAAATTTCTGAAAGAAATATATGGTATGACTTTCTTATCAACTGCTGGAGATAGAGCAAGTTAGGGGTACTTAAGGGGCCAACTGGATTTAGCAACCAAGAAGTCTGTGTTTAAAACTAAAAAGGAGTCAATGACAATAGTTTCAGTGAAGTTGTTCGGACAAAAACCATGGCGGTGGATTGGAAAGTCAAAGCAAGTGGAGATCTTCCAGAGATGAATAGTTTATCAAGAAGTTTGAGAGAAAAGAGGAAAAGAGGGCAGTAGCTTGAGGAATTACCAGTGCAAGGGAGGTGTTTTATCAGTGGACAGTCCCATCTAATTCTACATGCCAAACGGAGGAAATCAGTGGAAAAGGAAAAATCAAAAATAAAGAAGCATGATAATTCAGTAAAGTTTCTGGAGTAGCCTTGAGGGAAATGGAAAAGAACACATTAGGAAGAGTTAGCTGTAGAAAAGACAGCACATTCATACACTTGATGAAAGGAAACCTATTTAAAAATTTTGTTAAACTTTATCCACTCGATCATGTTATTAACTGCCAATTTTCAATTCTCTGTTGTAACATACAGAGGAAAGAAATAGTGATAATCCAAATTTTAATATAAACAAAAGGTCTCTGTTCCACTTGATCAAACTATAAGGCTGAAAAGATGGTTATGGAAGAATAGTGGTGAAGATAATCCATAGGATAGAAAAAAAAGTAGCATTTCTAAATGAGAGCATGCTTTTAAGAGATGACAAGGAATTGATTACTTTGAATTAAGAAACTTAGAATAACAAAACTATAGGCAGAAGTTAATCTTTGTAAAAAATTCTTCAGAAGTATTAAAGTTATATGAGTGTCCTTCAGTATTTCAACTCCTAATACATTGTTGTTCAGTCACTAAGTCATGTCCAACTCTGTGACCCATTAGACTGCAGCATGCCAGTTTCCTCTGTCCTTCACTATCTCCCAGAGTTTGCTCAGACTCATGTCCATTGAGACGGTGATGTCATCCAGCCATCTCATCTTCTGTCACCTCTTTATCCTCCTGCCCTCAATCTTTCCCAGCATCAGGCTGTTTTCCAATGAGTCAGCTCTCTGTAACAGGTCGTCAAAGTATTGGAGAGTTAGCATCAGCATCAGTCCCTTCAGTGAATATTCAGGGTTGATATCCTTTACCATTGACTGGTTTGATCTCCTTGCTATTCAAGAGACTCTCAAGAGTCTTCTAATGCATCACAATTCGAAAGCATCAATTCTTCGGTGCTCAGTCTTCTTTATGGTCCAACTCTCACATCCATACATGACTACTGGAAAAGCCATTGCTTTGACTATATGCACCATTTGTGGCAAAGTGATGTCTCTGCTTTTTAATACACTGTCTGGGTTTGTTATAGCTTTTCTTCCAAAGAGCAAGTGTCTTTTAATTTCACAGCTGCAGTCACCATCTGCAGTGATTTTGGAGCTCAAGAAAATAAAATCTCACTGTTTTCACTTTCTCATCTATTTGCCATGAAGTGATGGGACTGGATACCATGATCTTAGTTTTTTGAATGTTGAGTTTTAAGCCAGCTTTTTCACTCTCCTCTTTCACCCTTGTCAAGAGGCTCTTTAGTTCCTCTTCACTTTCTGCCATTAGAGTGGTATCATGTGCATATCTGAGGTTGTTGATATTTCACCCGGCAATCTTGATTTCAGTTTGTGCTTCATCCAGCCTGGCATTTTGCATGATGTACTAAGCATATAAGTTAAAGAAGCAGGGTGACAATAGCCTTGACATACCCCTTTCCCAATTTGGAACCAGTCTGTTGTGCCATGTCCAGTACTAACTGTTGCTTCTTGACCTGGATGCAGGCTTCTCCGGAGGCAGGTTAGATGGGCTGATATTCCCATCTCTTTAAGAATTCCCTGTAGTTTGTTGTGATCCACATAGTCAAAGGTTTTAGCATAGGCAAGTAGAAGCAGAAGTAGATATTTTTTCTGGAATTTTAATGCTTTTTCTATGATTGAAGGATGTTGGCAATTTGATCTCTGGTTCCTCAGTCTTTTCTAAATACACTGTATGCACTGGTAAAAATCACATAAAAATTTCTTCAAAAACTAAGTGAGGCTATTTGCATTTTATTCTTATCTGGCTGCTCCTTTCAAAGCCCCCCAAACAACAAAAAGTCCCTAATATAATTTCTAGAAGTTTTACAGTGGTACATTAAAGATCTTCATATTGAAACAGCAGTGATAGACCTGCACTGAATTAAAGGACTGATAGAATCTGGGAGGATGGATCTATGGTACACCACTGTGTCAGCAAGTTTGCCATTTGCTGAATAAGAGTTGATAAACAGCCATCCTGACTGGCGTGTAATGGTACCTCATTGTGGTTTTGATTTGCATTTCTCTGATGATGAGTGATGTTGAGCATCTTTTCATGTGTTTGTTAGCCATCTGTATGTCTTCTTTGGAGAAATGTCTGTTTAGTTCTTTGGCCCATTTTTTGATTGGGTCGTTTATTTTTCTGGAATTGAGCTTCAGGAGTTGCTTATATATTTTTGAGATTAATCCTTTGTCTGTTTCCTCATTTGTTATTATTTTCTCCCAATCTGAGGGCTGTCTTTTCACCTTACTTATAGTTTCCTTTGTTGTGCAAAAGCTTTTAATTTTCATTAAGTCCCATTTGTTTATTTTTGCTTTTATTTCCAATATTCTGGGAGGTGGGTCATAGAAGATCTTGCTGTGATTTATGTCGGAGAGTGTTTTGCCTATGTTCTCCTCTAGGAGTTTTATAGTTTCTGGTCTTACATTTAGCTGGAGAGGGTGTGGAGAAAAGGGAACCCTCTTACACTGTTGGTGGGAATGCAAACTAGTACAGCCACTATGGAAAACAGTGTGGAGATTTCTTAAAAAACTGGAAATAGAACTGCCATATGACCCAGCAATACCACTTCTGGGCATACACACTGAGGAATCCAGATCTGAAAGAGACACGTGCACCCCAATGTTCATCGCAGCACTGTTTATAATAGCCAGGACATGGAAGCAACCTAGATGCCCATCAGCAGATGAATGGATAAGGAAGCTGTGGTACATATACACCATGGAATATTACTCAGCCGTTAAAAAGAATTCATTTGAATCAGTTCTAATGAGATGGATGAAACTGGAGTCCATTATACAGAGTGAAGTAAGTCAGAAAGATAAAGAACATTACAGTATACTAACACATATATACGGAATTTAGATAGATGGTGGCGATAACCCTATATGCAAAACAGAAAAAGAGACACAGAAATACAGAACAGACTTTTGAACTCTGGGGGAGAACGTGAGGGTGGGATGTTTTGAAAGAACAGCATGTATATTATCTATGGTGAAACGGACCACCAGCCCAGGTGGGATACATGAGTCAGGTGCTCGGGCCTGGTGCACTGGGAGGACCCTGAGGAGTCGGGTGGGGAGGGAGGTGGGAGGGGGGATCGGGATGGGGAATACATGTAACTATATGGCTGATTCATGTCAATGTATGACAAAACCCACTGAAATGTTGTAAAGTGATTGGCCTCCAACTAATAAAATAAAAAAAAAAAAAAAAAATAAAAAAAAAAAAAAAAAAAAAAAGAGTTGATAAACAGCAAAATCAACTTAAATAATCATGAGTTAATCCATCCTAGCGGGTATTACCAACTCTAGAGAGTGAGTATGCTAGATATTAAAATAAGTGTTAAAGGCTAGAAAGAGAATGTTTAGAAGCTTCTTCACTACTCACATATTTTAAAATGCAGTTTAATATTTTTACTGAATGCAGTTATTTAAAATAATTTTTGATACTGTGTTTAATATTCCTAGTGCAAATCATTGTTATCTTATCTCATACCCATAAGGAATGGCTGATAAGGATTGCAATAAAATGTGTAACAAGTCTGACTAGAAAATTAATTTGAATTCAGATGCTCCTTTAATTGCAGCAGCATTCCCCTGCTCTGGTCCAATATAATTTTTCTTATTAAAGTCTGAAAATATTCATCCATACAGCTCAAATATTTTAATACAATGATTTGAAATCAAAGGAAACCTAAGAATAATATCTATTACATAATCGACGTGTTTGTGGCATGAAAGGCAGTATGCTAATGGTTAGGTTTAGAAACAAGACAGCTCTGAGACGTACAACATGTTAATAGCTTCATTTAAGGAGTTAAAAAATAGATAATGTAACTGCTTATATTGGAAACTGCATCATATTATAAATATTGCTTAGCTATAAAACTTTTATTCCCTTCCCCTTTCTTTAAATGGAATACAGTTACACTAAGTCAGCAAAAAGAGCTCAGGCAAATCCTCTCTGAAAGAAGTTAGAAGCTGGACATTCACAATGAATTCTTTGTAAGTTGACAGGAAATATCAAAGAAAAAAAAAATACACTACTCTGCTGAGAATAACCTGTTTTATAGGTCTAATCTCAAGCATTTAACTTGGCATTGGTATTTTTATATATGAGTATATATATATTTTCAATTAAAAAAGCTGGATTCTGTGGACTTTTCAACAACCATTCCAGTTTATGTTAGGTAAAACTCATGGGGATTCCATTGTATGGGAAATGGAAGAATTTTTCTCTAAACTCAGGCATTTGTTAGTGTAACTTTGGAACCACCTTGCCACTCAATCAGCTAGGCCAATAGCAGATTGGCTATTATTTATGGCATACACAATTATGAGGTACTATGCTTGATTTGTAAAATCCTGGATGGCTCAGTGGTAAAGAATCTGCCTGCAACACAGGAGACATAGGTTCAATCCCTGGGTTGGAAGATTTCTTGAAGGAGGAAATGGCAATCCACTCCAGTATTCCATGGACAGAGGATCCTGGCGGGTACATACAATCTATAGGGTCACAGAGTCGGATACAACTGAGCTGGTACGCATTAGTAAATGCTTTGTTTACATTATTTCTAAACTTTCTCCCAGCTCACTCAAATGCCCTCTTCTTTCTTGATTATGGCTCTGGTTAACCTCAGATGTACTGAATCATGAAACAGATTAGAATCTAAATGCTGTGAAAATTCATTGCCTTGTAATAGTAAACAAGTTCAACCTTTTACTCTTGCTCTTTGCTCTTTTGGATCTAAGGTGCATGTTTTCATCTTTACCTTACAAGGCTGGATACAATGTGCTTCTGTTGGCACAGAGCTTAAGTATAATCTGTGTGCTTATGAATTAATCAACCACTACCAGGTCAACTGGTAAAAGAAAGAGTGCAGGAGTAAGTGGTTTAAAAAGGACTGACATTTGACTGAGGGTCAGGATTATTGTGGTGAACAGATTGTGTGAGGAATTTAAGTTTAAGAAGATCCAGAAGGGGAGAGAAAACATGATTTCAAAGAAATACAGCATCATGGAGAAAAAAGCACTCCCTGATTTGAATCCATTCTGCTTTGAAAATGCTATCTCAATGTGATTCTGAAATTTTCCTTGGCAATAATGGTAATAATGGCAGCCTCACCATCTGGAAATTACTTATTCATCAAATTCTCATTCTCTGGTTTCTTAACCTAGTTCTTGGCACATAACAGATTTCCAGTATACGTTTGTTGAAAGAATCATCTTATAATATTTTCATAAGAGCAACATTAAGTTTAATACATAGTAAAGCCATGGTCTAGCTATGTCCCTTATATGTTGTTGTGAGCTAGACTATGTCCCCTTCAAATTCATATGTTGGCAGTCTTAACCGGTAGTACCTTAACAATGTGCTTATATTTGAAGAGAGAAACTTTAAAGAGGTAATTAAGTTAAAATGAGGTCATTAGGCTGGGCCATAATCCAATATGACTGGAGTCCTTATAAGAAGATGAAATTTGGACACAGACATACAGAGTGAAGACCTGTGAAGACACAGGGAGGAGACTGCTACCTGCAACCAAGGAGGACAGATTGGAACAAATCCTTCTCTTAAGGCCCTCAGAAGATACCAACACCTGCTGGCACTTTGAGCTTGGACTTCTAGCCTCTATAGTTGTGAGAAAAAAAATTTCTGTTATTAACCTACCTAGTCTGTGGTACTTTGTTATGTTAGCCCTACCAAACTAATACAGGTTTTTTCCAGTTGTGCATAAATCACCAGAAATTTCCTCTTTTGGAATAGTTTCAAAAGGACTTTTTATTAAGTATAAATTAAGAAATATCACTGACACATTCCTATAGAATATTTCTCAGGGCCCCTTTAGGTCACCCATCCTGACCTCCACCTCTGTCCTGGTCCATACATGCTAATGTACTCAATATCAATTTGGGACCATTGATGAGAGTTAAGACAAAAAGTTGCCTAAACCTATAAAAGGGCTTCCCAAGTGGCATGAGTGGTAAAGAACCTGCCTGCCAATGCAGGAGACATAAAAGACGTGGGTTCAGTTCCTGGGTCGGGAAGATCCCCTGGAGGAGGGCAGGGCAACCCACTCCTGTATTCTTGCCTGGAGAATCCCATGGACAGAGGAGCCTGGAGGGCTACTGTCCATAGGGTTGCAAAGAGTCGGACATGACTGAAGTGACTTGGCACATGCACATAGCAACAGAGATGAACTCTAAAAAAAAAGTTTAAACATATTATAATATTACATGACAGCATGCAATTTGACAGGTTGTTAAGAGTATGGATCTGACATCCAGATATATGGATTTTATTTCCCTGCTCTTCTTTCTAGTTGTGTGTATGATCTTAGCCAAGTTACTTAAATTTTCTTAGTTTCCTCTTCTATTGTGGATAATAACAGTACTTACACCATAATATTGCTGTGATGATTCAATGACTTTGTACATATAAAGGTGCTTAGAACAGTGTCTGACACATGAAAAGTGCTGTCAGTTTTAGCAATTATTTAAAATGAATGCCATTTAGATAATTATAAAAATATACAAAATAACACCATATGTTTTCAAAGCATACATTTAAACAAAAAATACATTATAATGCTTAACTATATATATAAAGAGGAAAGGAAGTAGAAAGTGAAGTTAAAAAAGAATGTATGAATGAATGAGTGAATGAATGAAGTTGATAAGTAAATGAATGAGCCAATGTACAAACAGACCGAAAAGGTGCTTTACACAGGTTGGTGACTGATTATATCCTGTGAACAAAGGTGTCTGAATAAGTCAACATTCTTCAGCTGAGTTGCAAAAGGAAAAGGAAGACAGGAAGGAAGGGAGGGAGGGAACCAAGGATTAAAGAAAGAAATGTTCAGTCCCACATATGTGAATTGAAGCTTTGGTTTAAAAATATATAGCTCAAAGACATCATTTAGAGTCTTGAAGTTGATATATCTGTGGAACACAACATAAACTGCCAAAAAAAAAAAATCAAATTCAGAACACTACACCACACCTGTTCAAAAGAATCATTCTCCCATAATCAAAAGAACTGTTGGTGATATTAGGCTCGGGTCCTTGAAGATCACTCTGGAGGAAACAAAACACTGTATAATTAATTTAAAATAGGTAAATGCTCTTATAGTGAATCCTGATGGAAAAGGTGTTTTAGAAATTTCAAAAAATTTAAAACCAAGGCAATTTCTTCCTCTCCTTTCCCCTTACAAAATAATGCCTTGCAATTACTGACAAATAGATACATTCAGTGTTTTCTCTATTATTTCAGACTATTATTAAAGGACCTTTTTAAAATGAAGGCATGGCTAAAAACAGGCACTATGTTTAAAAAGCTCATGCATTAGCATGTTTCGGGCAATTTACTGTTATTTTTGCCAGTTTAAATACCAGGTATTTTAAAAAGGCTTAATTGTTAAATACAGAAGAAGATGAAAGCAAACAAAGGAATGATTTATTTTTCTTTCCATTATAACCAAATCAGCCCTGATTTATAAGTTCCTTTTCATTGTATTTTTCTAATATCTTCTCTCTGACTTCAAACCCATTTACAAAGGTTAGTTCATTTATCTTTCTAATTGTCCCCTTAAGGAAGGTAGTAGGTTATTATCACTATCTTCATGAAAAATGAACAACAGAGGAAAAGTGATGGTTCATAGATGAAATTAAGCTATATAAATTTAGCAAATTTCCATACTATCTTCTGTATTACTTTAGCTTACATACACAGCGTGTGCTGTTATCCAGCTTTTTAATGAATATACATACCGTCTTCACAGCTAGTACATAACTTCCTCCTGTTTATTAAGGCATGTGTTGTGTTTTCTTCTTGCTTGGAGCTTTTTACTAATCCTAGTATACAGAGCTGAGCATATGACAGGGAGCTAACAAATGTCTATTAATGAATGTTTATCTGGAAAGGATGACTGTATTGTACTTCTTACAGACACGAAAGTAGGGTAGGCCCAGAAATTCACTGCCAGAAATCATCCTTGATTTCCATCATAGCCTTCCAGTAAGGCTTTTTTTCTAAATCCTATAATGTGTAACATTGCTTCAATATGTAGGCTATTAATTTGGGGAATGAGTTTAAAAGAGCATATAGAGGGGCTTCCCTGGTGGTTCAGTGGTAAAGAACCCACCTGCCAATGCCAGAGATGCGGGTTTGATGCCTGATCCAGGAAGATCCCACATGCTGCAGAGGAGCTAAGCCACTGCACCAGAGTAAGTGAACCTGCATGCCCTGGAGAGCAAGCTGAGCAACAAGAGAAGCCACCGAAATGAGAAGCCCAGGCGGGCAACTAGAGAGCAGCCCCTGCTTGGCACAACTAAAGAAAGCCCACACGCAGCAGCGAAGACCCAGCACAGCCGAAAGTAAATAAGTAAATAATTTTTAAAAGAAAAAATGAAAAAGCATGTGGAAATGTCATAGTAACATAGAATATTAGAATATAGATGGATAGCACTCTAGACTTGAATCTTGTAAGAACTAGGGTTTCAGTTGTGCCAGATGAAAAAAGTTCTGGGGACCTAATATACAGCAATGTGACTGTAATTGACAATACTCTGTTGTATACTAGAAAATTGCTAAGAGGGTAGATCTTAAGTGTTCATACACACAAAGTAACTATGTATGGTGAAGACTATGTATCTTGATTGTGATGAATATTTCACAATGTACCTCAAACATCAAATTATACATTTTAAATAGATATAATTTTTATTTATCAATTATACCTCAATAAAGCTGGAAAGAAAAAGAATTGTATTAGAGTCTGAAAAGAAATCACCAGTTTCCTCACTCTCCATCCTCATTCTTGACTATGCAAGCTTTTGAAGTTGACAGAATATTTCGATCTTGTCTCCCATTCTTTATTTAACTCACTTTGCAATTGCAAGATGTTGATATGATCAAGGATAAAGTACAATAATCACTAAGGATAGAAGACTCTGTGAGAATTGTTAAACTGGATTATCCATTTTAGCTAGGGTGGTCAGATATCATTGTTTAAATATTTGTTTAGAAAATCTTAACACCCTAGAAGTTCTAGTGTCCCTCTTTCCATGCTAGCCAAAGCAGTGTTTTTTAAGTTGCTCTTTTAAGTTTTCAGACAAATCATTGAAGAGAAATATTGAATTTTAATATGCATTAAAATACGTATAAGGGTTTGCTACCTGGTATCCACTAAA
Organism: Muntiacus reevesi; assembly: GCF_963930625.1. Lineage (NCBI taxonomy): Eukaryota > Metazoa > Chordata > Mammalia > Artiodactyla > Cervidae > Muntiacus > Muntiacus reevesi. Next base: position 124,381,216 of record NC_089271.1, on the reverse strand, counting down.
AAATACTCAGAAGTCTATACACAATGTTGGCCAACTTAAAATTTTAACATTTTTTAGGAATATGGTTGGAAGTTATATTAATCCTTATCTCTGCGTTACTATAGTATGAAGCTCACTTGATGGTGTGTGTGTACAAGCCCTCTGTAGCGAGCATCTCAGAATCTTCCCCATTTCCATATATTCTTTCTATTATCTCATTATACTTTATCTAAATGTCATATACTGCTTTTTCTCACTTTTATGCCTCTGTATACTTTGCTCTTTAGGCCTAGAATGCCCTTACCTATCATTTAAGACATTCTCACTCATTCTTCAAGAATCATCTCAATAACTCATCAAAGTCTTCTCTAATATATGTGATCCCCAAAGGCTCAGAAGAATGATCATTCTTTCTTACCACACCCCTCAAAGAGAAGTGATTATTCCATGTTTTGTGCCACCATCATACCTTTTACATACTTATATTCTGTAACATCTATGGAAAAACCTAAACAAAATTTTTGGCCAATCCAACATAATAGCACTTATAAAGCCACAGTGCAAGTATGTCTACAGGTGGGCTTCTTTGCAAGGTCGTGAATCTTTGGGAAGCAGGAAGGCAGAGACTGTATCTGATATATAGCTGCATGCATGTTGAATGAGAATTCAAGCATGAGAATGAACGTTCAACCATAGGATGCTTCTCAGATTTTAAACAACAGTTATTCCACCTTTTCAAGTTTTTGCTTCAACTTGTGATACAGTTTTAAATTTCTCTTTATCTTCTCTCACCAAAAATGAGACAAATTTGTTTGCAAATAGACAAACTCTGTAAAATCATTTTGGCCCTTAGACTGTACATTTTTATAACACTGTCACTCTAGAGCTAATGATAATATTGAGAGGATTTTCTTGTATCTATAACAATCAAGTGCTTCCATTTCTACAATATACCACAAATATTGAAATTTCACACAAATGTATCAGGTAGCTTAAAGTCTGTAAAGAAGTTTGAATTTTGTTTTAAATACTCAGAAACCTTGTGGCTATTATGTGTCTGGTAATATTCATAAAAATGCTAAAATATAACTACTAATAATAATGTTTTTTATTGTCAAAGTCATACTGTTCCTTGTTCATGTTTATTACTAAGTCTATATATTAACCTGATACCATAGCAATCATATAAAGCTATGTGAGATTGCTTTAAAGATGTCTTTCTCTTAAATTTAAAATACTGTTCACCTTTGGAGCTGGTGCACTGGGAAGACCCAGAGGGATCGGATGGGGAGGGAGGCGGGAGTGGGGATTGGGATGGGGAATACATGTAAATCCATGGCTGATTCATGTCAATGTATGGCAAAAACCACTGCAATATTGTAAAGTAATTAGCCTCCAACTAATAAAAATAAATGAAAAAAATAATAAAATAAAATACTATTTACCTTTGTTGTATCAGCTAGCAAGATAATTTTAAAGACCATTATCAAAATTCAAAAAAGTAATGAATCATCATCTGCATTAATTGAATAAAAGTGAACTTCTACAAAGACTTGATTTTATATAACAATATTATAATATGCATCCACATGGTACATATTTTAAATTTATCAACAAAAGTTAAACTCAAAAATAAGGGTATATTTTTATTTAGAAATCTAATTATTAAATACATTTTTTCACAAAAATAGACGTGATCAAAATAAGATGTTAAGACCAGTGGGTATTATTTACAATTTAGTTTTCATGTCCCTTATAGCTACTTGTGGTAAATATCTCTTTCATATATTAATTAGGTCACAAAAAGAGGTGTAATAGATTGGATTAAGCTCTAGTAATGAAAATTATGCATTTTCAGTGATAAACCTATTTTCAACTATGAACGATGCATTCTGAATGGAGTTAATATTAAAATTTCACTTTTCACTTTATGTTATTCATTTTAACTGGATTATGTAGAATAAATTGGTAAATATACCTATATGAGTTTGAACTCCAGAGTTTGTAGAATTGGGTTTTCTCTCAACAGTCAATAAATAAATAATAATGACAACACTAAAGTTATGAATAATGATTAATCATCCTGGCAAAGTTAGAAAAATAGCACCTGACTAAAATCATAATAAAATCAGGAAGTGCACTTTATAAAAGAAAAATTTTTCTTAGCAAATTCATTATCCAAAATTATCATTTTAAGTAGGTGATTAATCCTCCTTGCTGATAAAATTAAATTCTAATAATTGCTTTTCAATACAAATGCACTTCTTTCATTTAAAAGAAGGCCAGTTTATTGAACTCTTATGCACTCTGAATTCAAATATAGCCTCATTTCTTAGATTTATTAAGCACCACGGTGATGACAAGTGAACATTATAAATTGCTACTTATATCAGTGCTACAAATTCCAGAAGAAAAAATATGCTTTATGTTCATCTTAGTGTATAACAAATTGTTTTCCTTGCCACTACAATTTATTGCTGTTTTAAATGACACTTTGCCTTTATTCAGTTTAACCTTAAGTTTTAGGTCAAATTGTTATGTCCTGACATTGGTAATTAGTGAACAATCCTGTCCTTGTTTTAGCCAAAATTGGATGAAAATGATGATCAAGAGACAATGACAGAGCAGTTCCTCTTGGCAAGGATGCTTAAGAAAGTGGTTTTTTATTCCCTTTGTTTCTTTGTCCCCTAGCAGTGAAAGATTTTCTGATGTTACAGGTATTTAAAGACTACGGCAAATTATATTGTATATATATTTACGTGCAAGTTTTACTTGAAAAAGAAAAGCAATTCTCAGTTTGTCTTCATGGACATGTAAGCAAATATCTTACAAATACCTTAAAATAGTATCTCAATGTACTCTGAATATATATTGGACATTTTTTTAAAGGAGTTAATATTGACTATATTTTATAAATAATAGCATGTGGGTTCAAGAAAATCAAGTAACTCCATGAGGAACCAAATTCCAAAGGTTTTATTTATCCCTGAAATCATGAGTTACTCTGAAATTTGTGTGCAGATTGTCACACACACACACACACACACTCTTGAAGGGAAACTTTCAAGTCCACCTCTGTTACTTAGAGACATATATGTACATAGGCCAAGCAAATATCTGACTAAAAATACTACTAAATGAACTATGGGGTCTGATGACAAATAGATATTCAACCCGACAAGGGGTGAGAATCAGAGTTGAGGTGTGCCTAGTTGACCAGAAACAAGCAGATTGCCAGTTACTTCTCCAGCAATGATGGGCATATTTGGGATTAGCATAGAATTGCAATTCAGGGTCTGAAACAATGGCAAACCATATGCAACTTTCCCACATGGTAAAGGGAGGAGAAGCCTTCTGTAGAAAAGAAAGGGAAGTTTGGGAGGGTTAGAGTAAACAGAGTCCGGGTCTCTTCACTGAGTCTGGGCCAGGAAAGAAGAGAAATTCTTTCTCTTGGGCTCTGCGGTCTTCTCAGGGCATGAGAGCTCCCCCTTCTGGGAGTTCTCTATTTAATTGCAGTTTCTGCATATTAGTTTTTATTTTTACTGTTTCATGAAAATAGTTTAAAACATTCTGACAGATTAGAAAAAAAAAGTAAAAATTTACAAGTGTTTACTTTAGGAAACAAGGTTATAATGTCTAATTTTGGGGCAGAAGTATTTACTTTCTCTCTACCCTATCATTGTATTTCCTTCTGTATGAGTACATAACACTGAGCAAGCAAGTGTTCAAAAACCTTCAGGTATATTGTTATTCTGAACAAGGCAGGATTTAGCCCTAAATGTAAATGAATGTAAACATACAGTGAACTATTCAACGACGGGAAAATTAATTAGTGGTGTGTTTAAGTGTATCGTAAACCATAATAAAGATTTGTTTAAACCGAAGTTCTCTTGTCTTATTACAGCCAGTACTATCCGCTGGTTGGTAATGTATATATGCATTTCACTCGTTTGTATTAAGTATGTAGGCTTACTTTTCTTGCTTGGACCTTCCTTTAATAATGTTTTTATTCTTAGAATGAATGTATTTACAAGGTATAAATACTTAAGCTAAGAAGTGAGAAACCATTTGGATGGAATTACAAACAAAATCCTAACAAATGGGTCATAGCTAGTAACAGCTCTTTCCCACTAGTGTCTAATGTTCTTGCCATAGACATGCAATTCTGAGCTATGTGTACAATTAGAAATCTCACGAATATTTCTAAAGTAATTGTCTTAGTCCATTTTGGATCCTATAACAAAACTAGTACAAACTGCATGAATTATAAACAATAAACTCTTATTTCTCACAGTTCTGGAGGCTGAGAAGTTCAAGATCATGGCACCAGCAGATTCAACGCCTGATGAGACTCAGTTTTCTCATAGACACCTATACCTGTGTTTTCACTATAAGCTCACATAGCAGAAGGAGCAAGGGAGCTTTATTAGGCCACTTTTGTAAGGACATTAATCTCTTATAATTAATGAGGGGTCCACATTCATGACCTCTAAAGTGAAAGTGAAAGAAAATGAAAGTCGCTCAGTCATGTCCGACTCTTTGAGACCCCATGGACTATACAATCCATGGAATTCTCCAGGCCAGAATACTAGAGTGGGTAGCCTTTCCCTTCTCCAGGGGATCTTTCCAACCCAGAGATCAAACCCAGGTCATGACCTCTAAGCACCACTCAAAGGCCCCACCTCAGAATACCATCACTTGGGGCATTAGATTTCAACATGAATTTTGGGAAATACATTCAGTCCATAGCATTCTGCCTCTGGGTCCCCCCAAATTCAAATCCTCACATGACATCAACTCCAAAGTCCAAGTTCAAAGTCTCATCTAAGTTTCCTCTAAAATAGATATGGACAAGAGTCAAAATACGATTCATCCTGAGACAAAATGCTTTCCCTGCTGTGAACCTGTGAAAACAAAGATGTTATGGGCTTACAAAATACAATGGTGGTACAGGCAAAGGGTAGACATTCCAATTTCAAAATGGAAGAATAGGAAAGAAAAAAGGATTAACAAAATAAGTCCAAAACTTAATGGGGCAAATAAAAGTATATGCCAAGGCTTGATGTCTCATTTTCTGGACACATTGGAGCCTGGTTTCTCTGTGATGAGTTTGCAGGATGCAGCTCAACCAGGAGAGTAGCTCTGTCCCCACTGCTCAGCTGGGCATAGCCCTGGTTGGGGCTTTCTCAGGTGGCTGCACCTCCTTTGTCATTCTCTGCCTTGGCCCCGGAGATCTCTGGGGCATTTTTTGAAACATGGAGGTAGCCACGGCCCCATGGCTTGTGCACTCTGCTGGCTGGCAGGGACAGTACAAGGATGATGCTACCCAGGTTTACCACCTATGGTAAACCAATTTCTAATATGTTCTTCATTTTCCTCTGAGACCCATCAGAATGACCTCCACTTTCCATATTTCTACCAACATTCTCTTTGTGATGTCTTTTCAGTTCAGTTCAGTTCAGCCGCTCAGTCATGTCTAACTCTTTGGGACCCCATGAATTGCAGCACACCAGGCCTCCCTGTCCATCACCAACTCCCAGAGTTTACTCAAACTCATGTCCATCGAGTCGGTGATGTCATCCAGCCATCTCATCCTCTGTCATCCCCTTCTCCTCCTGCCCCCAGTCCCTCCCAGCATCAGTGTCTTTTCCAATGAGTCAACACTTCGCATGAGGTGGCCAAAGTACTGGAGTTTCAGCTTCAGCATCAGTCCTTCCAATAAACACCCGGGACTGATCTCCTTTAGGATAGACTGGTTGGATCTCCTTGCAGTCCAAGGGAATCTCAAGAGCCTTCTCCAACACCACAGTTCAAAAACATCAATTCTTTGGTGCTCAGCTTTCTTCACAGTCCAACTCTCACATCCATACATGACCACTGGAGAAACCATAGCCTTGACTAGATGGACCTTTGTTGGCAAAGTAATGTCTCTGCATTTTTAATATGCTATGTAAGTTGGTGATAACTTTCCTTCCAAGGAGTAAGTGTATTTTAATTTCATGGCTGCAATTACCATCTTCAGTGATTTTGGAGCCCAAAAAATAAAGGCTGACACTATTTCCACTGTTTCCCCGTCTATTTGCCATGAAGTGATGGGACCAGATGCCATGATCTTAGTTTTCTGAATGTTGAGCTTTAAGCCAACTTTTTCACTCTCCTCTTTCACTTTCATCAAGAGGCTTTTTAGTTCCTCTTCACTTTCTGCCATAAGGGTGGTGTCATCTGCATATCTGAGGTTATTGATATTTCTCCTGGCAATCTAGATTCCAGCTTGTGCTTGTTCCAGCCCAGCGATTCTCATGATGTACTCTGCATATAAGTTAAATAGGCAGGGGACAATATACAGCCTTGACGTACCCCTTTTCCTATTTGGAACCAGTCTGTTTTTCCATGTCCAGTTCTGACTGTTACTTCCTGACCTGCATATAGGTTTCTCAAGAGGCAGGTCAGGTGGTCTGGTATTCCCATCTCTTTGAGAATTTTCCACTGTTTATTGTGATCCACACAGTCAAAGGCTTTGGCATAGGGGGGCTGCCTTGTAACTCAGCATCCCTAGGCACCCCCATGGGACAGAGGCTGGAGTGTGGCCGAGGGCACCTGTGGGTCTTTAGGCTCCTCATGGTTGAGCCAGTCGGTCCCATGCTGTGTATCTGCCGCCCACTGCTGGTGACAGGTGGAGAAGGCAATGGCACCCCACTCCAGTACTCTTGCCTGGAAAATCCCATGCGTGGAGAAGCCTGGTAGGCTGAAGTCCATGGGGTCATGAAGAGTCGGACACGACTGTGTGACTTCACTTTCACCTTTCACTTTCATGCATCGGAGAAGGAAATGGCAACCCACTCCAGTTTTCTTGCCTGGAGAATCCCAGGGACGGGGCACCCTGGTGGGCTGCCGTCTGTGGGGTCGCACAGAGTCAGACACAACTGAAGTGACTTAGCAGCAGCAGCAGCAGCAGTCAATAAAGCAGAAATAGATGTTTTTTCGGAATTCTCTTGCTTTTTTGATGATCCAGCGCATGTTGGCAATTTGATCTCTGGTTCCTCTGCCTTTTCTAAAACCAGCTTGTGACCTCTTCGGTATTTTCTAAGAAGATTGAGGCTTTCTGTACAGCTCTCTTCCTTGAGCGCTCACCAGAATCATCCTCGACAGTCCCTTCATGGAATGTAGGCTGTTTTTAGCATACACTTTGAAACTCTTTCAGCCTCTAACCGATACCCATTTCCAAAGCTACTTTTACATTTTTAGGTATTAGTCATGGCAGTACACCGCTCTTGGTACCAGTTTTCCATCTTAGTCTACTTGAGCTGCTCTGGCAAAGATAAACTGAATGGCCTACAAACAATAAACTTGCATTTCTCACAATTCTAGAGATTAGAAGTTCAAGATCAAAGAACTAGCAGATTCAATGTCTGATGGGAATAATGTGTTAGTTCAGAGATGGTGGAATATTTTGGCTGTGTCCTCACATGAAGGGCCTGGGAATCTCTCTGGAGCCTCTTTTTATAAGGGTACTAATCCCATTCATGACAGCTATACCCTCAGGACCTAATCATGTCCTAATACCATCACTTTGCAGATTAATATTTCAACAAATGATTTGGGGTGGGGAGGGACACAAACATATTTTGACAAAACCAAATATATTTAGCATCAACAGATCAGCAGGAGAATGAAGGCAGTGTATTCAGGAGGAAGCAAAAAAAAATATAGTAAGCTATTCCAAATTTTTAGATTTCACACCATTAAAAGATCATCCCAATTCTTTCATTGAAATTAAAATGGTATAATGTCAATTATTATTGAAGATAAGTGAATGCATGTTTGAGTTTGTTAATATTTTTATAAAATATTATCAAATATGTTTAGAAGATAACCATTTGGTTTTAAACTGGCTTACATGGGTTTGGGTGGACTCCGGGAGTTGGTGATAGACAGGTAGGCCTGGCGTGTTGCAGTTCATGGGGTCGCAAAGAGTCGGACATGACTGAGCGACTGAACTGAACTGTATCTTAATATTTCCATTACAATGAGACTCATTCTTAATGTGCTGAGAAACTTAGAGTAATAAAGAAAAGAACTACTGATGATCTCTTGAAAACTTCCATTATAAATTATAACCATTTCCTATTCTCACAATTTCCCCACTGTTTGCAAACAAGATGTGATCTACCAAGAGTAAAATCACCGTCTTCTTACCAATTACACCGAAAATATTCTTAGCTAAGTGATAACAAATAGCAATTCAGTGCTGATTTCCTTTTCCTGGGTTCTGAGATCAGTTGAAACATCAATTATACACTTCATGAAGATCTGAGAAACATCACATAAAGATACCATTCAACAGAGATGATTTGTTATTCACATAAAGAATTGTAGAAAGCTGGTTTTTTGAAATGTGGTAGGTACAATAGTTTCAAATGACTTTTAGTCACACAGTTGGTTGCTCCCAGCTCCTATAAATACATGGCCAATAATCATCAGCCTATCCAAAAGTTCTTATCTGGAGACATTTCCTCTAAAAATAGATGACCATTATCTCCATTTGGGCCTCTTTGGCCACTCTTAGCATTTGCAATGTGTACATAATTCTGCCACATACAGGACAATTGCTAGAATACTAATTCAATGAGCTTCTCTGAAAAAGAAAAACAAAATTCTTTTTGGTAAAATATGTTTTAGAAATGCTACAAACCATACCTACCTCTTGGAGATTTACAATGCACATGACCACTTGAAAAGCTCTGAAAGGAAAGGATTAGTTTGATATTGCTTAACCCAGTATTTCTCAGGTAAATTTTTCCACAGAAAACAATTTCTTATGGAATACATATTTACACCCCAATGATAAAAATTAATAAATGTTTGAGAAAATTCTCAGAAAGAAATATTAAATATTGATTGATTATATCTTTCTAGTACTAAATCACAATGATGCATCAGGAAACCCAATAACATAATAAAAGAATTTATTGTTGTTAATTGTCCAGTTGCTCAGTTGTGTCTGACTCTTTGCCACTCCATGGAGTGCAGCACACCAGGCCTCCCTAACCCTCACCATCTCCTGAAGTTTGCCCAAGTTCATGTCCATTGCCTCAGTGATGCCACCAGACATATCACCTTCTGAAACCCTTTTCTCCTTCTGCCCTCAATCTTTCCCAGCATCAGGGATTTATAAATAAAAAAGAATTTTAGAAGAATGTTTGAAATCCATATGTAAATGTGAAATATGATCTAATGATTTTTCTCAAGCTAATTCACAATAAGACTAGAAAAGTCAAAGTACTAAGGTTCAACAAATATCTTAATGGTGGAATGATAAGAAAGCATACAATCACTAAATTTTTATTCTTGTTTAAAGTTAAATTCTATGCATATTAAAAACTTTTAATTTAATTATAGTGAAAACTGGTGAGATTGTGGGAAATACGAATTCTCATACAATTAAGAGAAAGTATAAAGTGGTGGGATAGTTTTAGAGTAAAATTTAGCTATGTATACCAAAATTTTAAATGTGTATATTGACTGACCAAAAAGATTCACTGCCAGAAATTTACACTACCAATATACATTATATGGAAATAAAAGTATACGTATCTTTGTTACAACAAAGCAGTGATTTTACTATTGCTAAATCATACCTTATTTGCAAACTGTGGGGAAATTATGAGAATAGGAAATGATCATAACTAAAATGTTCAAGACAACATCAGTAGTTCTTCTCTTTAGTACTCTAAGTTTCTAAATACATTGAGTCTCATTGTAATGGAAAACTTAAGAAAGATGATTCATTGGAAAAGATCCTGATGTTGGGAAAGATTGAAGGCAGGACAAGAAGGCAGTGACAGAAGATGAGATGGTTGGATGGCATCACCGATTCAATGGATGTGAGTTTGAACAAACTCTGGGAGATAGTGAAAGGCAGAGAAGCCTGGCGTGCTGCAGTCCATGGAGTTGCAAAGAGTCAGATATGACTGAGTGACTAAACAACAACAATGAGAAAGATGAAGCCAGTCAAAAACCAAATGCAAACCAAAGGCAATATAAATATCTATTCACAAAAGAATTGACACATGAATTACAGTAATTCCATACATTTGCATACAATGTCATCATTTTCTGACAAGATCTCAAATGTACATTCTTAATAACACTGAGGTTAAGACTATGGACTTCAGACTTTGCTGTGTATGTATGTTAAGTTGTTTTAGTTGTGTCTGACTCTCTGCGACCCTATGGACTGTAGCTTGCCAGGCTCCCTCTGTCCCTGGGATTCTCCAGGCAAGAATACTGGAGTGTGTTCCGATATCCTCCTCCAGTGGATCTTCCCAACCCAGGGATCAAACCCACGTCTCATGTTTCCTGCACTGGCTGGTGGGTTCTTTACCATAAGCGCCACCTGGGAAGCTCCTCGGACTTTGCTACCTGAGTTCAAATTTTGGCTATGTTACCAGCTGTGTGACTTTGGGAACTTACTTAACCTCTCTTTGCATCATTTTTCCATATGAAAAAGAGGAATAATAGTAGTACCTAAGTCATAGGATTGTTCTGAAGATTATAGCATGTTAGATGTTACTAATACCTCAAAAAAGTAAGATGCAGACTCCTACTTCCCAGGTGAGATGGAGTGTGTTTTAATAGACTAGTAGTACTACCAAGGACACCTAGAAAAGCAGGATTAAAAAGAAGAAACAACATAAATCATCAGCTTAAATAAGTCAGAGCTCTGTAGAAGCTACAAGGTGAAGAAGGGCAAACATTTTAGACAGCAGAATCTTGCAGAGGTGAGTAGATCTTATGTAGTTGCTTTCTCCAATTTGTCAATTCTGAATATAGGCCAGAGGCTAATAATCTGAGTTTATCCTGGACAAATGGCTGTAAGCAGAGACAGGAGGGGAAGGAGAGAATGTAGAATAGTTTTTGATGCTTTCACAAGGCTGGAGTCACAAAATTAGAGACATGAAGAGCCAAACATATGACCAGTTTTCTCCTTAAAACATTTGCTGAATTGCACAGCTGTACATACCAGGAGGTAAATGTGTGAAGCTAAAATATTCTAGTAACAATGGAGTTTTCAGCGGTCTTGCTGTGATAAATTGCTAAAGGTAAGAGGTTAGGACCTGCAAAGGCATGAGGCCCTGATAAAACAACAAGCTGTTAGGTGAAATCTCTGGAGGGTTATGCCCTAGGAACCAGAAATGACTCAGAAGTAAAATCTTAACCTTACCAAAACCACAACCTAGACTTGTGCCATCTTGGTCTACCAGTGGCTAAAGGTAATCAGCTCATATTATGCTGTCCAAAAGAGGAAAGTTTAAACCATTTCTGATTGAAGACAGTGTCATCTGGAGTCTCTACAATTTTAAACAAAAGTTCCAATATTTGATGATAATTAGTAAACATCCTAAGGATTAGGACGAGATGTCCCGAAACAAGGCGGGGGGGGATCAAATATTAGAAATGAACGTAGAGGTGATAAAAATTTTGTAATTAGTAGACAATTTTGAATATGATTACTATTGACACTTGAACAACAGGGACTTGAACCAAGACTTTTTTTTCAATAAATACAGTCAACATGATTTGCAGTTAGTTGAATCCACAGATGAGAAGCACAGGATGTGAAATGTTGACTATGGGACTTGTGCAACCATGTGTTTTGATATCCTTGGTAGACCTTGGAACCATTCCCCTGAAGGAGACTGTAATATGTTCAGTAAAATAATAGTTTAAGCTTTTTACCATTAAAAATAAAATGTATAGAAAATGTCCAAAATAGAAAACGTAGAATATAAAAATAAAATAACTGCCTTAAAATCTCAAATAGGTGGCTTTAACAATAAATTACACAGTGTAAAGTGAGAATAAAAATGGTGTAAAATATAGAAAAGGGGATAAGAGACATATTGGATATATTAAGAAATTCCAACATACCAGTAACTTGTGATCCATAAGCAAAAAAGAGGAAATGATACAGAAACAATATCTGAAGAGATGATGTCAAGAATTTTTCAAAACTGATGAAACTATGACCCAGCAATACCACTTCTGGGCATACACACTGAGGAATCCAGATCTGAAAGAGACACGTGCACCCCAGTGTTCATCGCAGCACTGTTTATAATAGCCAGGACATGGAAGCAACCTAGATGCCCATCAGCAGACGAATGGATAAGGAAGCTGTGGTACATATACACCATGGAATATTACTCAGCCGTTAAAAAGAATGCATTTGAATCAGTTCTAATGAGATGGATGAAACTGGAGCCCATTATACAGAGTGAAGTAAGCCAGAAAGATAAAGAACAGTACAGCATACTAACACATATATATGGAATTTAGAAAGATGGTAATGATAACCCTATATGCAAAACAGAAAAAGAGACACAGAAGTACAGAACAGACTTTTGAACTCTGTGGGAGAAGGTGAGGGTGGGATGTTTCAAAAGAACAGCATGTATATTATCTATGGTGAAACAGATCACTAGCCCAGGTGAGATGCATGAGACGAGTGCTCGGGCCTGGTGCACTGGGAGGACCCAGAGGAGTCGGGTGGAGAGGGAGGTGGGAGGGGGGATCGGGATGGGGAATACGTGTAACTCTATGGCTGATTCGTGTCAATGTATGACAAAACTCACTGAAATGTTGTGAAGTAATTAGACTCCAACTAATAAAATAAAATAAAAAAAAAAACTGATGAAACACACAGATTCAAGAATTTCAAAAAGCCACAATAAAGATTCAATAATAAAAATCACACCTAGACATATCAAGATTACACTGACAAAAACCAAAGACAAAATATAAAATCTTAAAAGCAGGTTGGGGTCAAAGAGTACATCACAATCAAAGTAAAAGTAATATGACTTGGCAACTGGCTACTTAATGGAAATGAAAACTAAAAGGATGGCACATTGAAATTGAAATAAAATACTGGCCAACCTGAATTCCATACACAGTGAAAACACTTTTCAAAAATGCAAGTGAAATAAAGATATTGTCAGATGAACAGCAAGTAAGAGATGCTGTCACCAGTACATTATTCTTAAAAGAAAAAATGCATAATGAAATAATTGAGGTAGGAATAAAGTTATTCTATATGGAAACAAAAGAAATATGGAAGGAATGAAGAACACATGAAAGGATAAATATGTGCATAAATTTAAAAGTTCATAGAATGACAATATAAATGTCTTGCATTCAAAATTTGTATAGAATTAAAATACATGACAACAATAATGGAAAGTGTGGTAGGGAATAAAGTGGATTAATAAATTTGAACATCCTAGTATTATTGGGGGAATAGTGGGAGATATATATATATGACTTATAAAATTGAGTCATTCAAAAGAAGTTAAGAAGGAGGAAAAAGAGAACAGGAAGATAAAATGCAAAAGAAATAGCAAGATGTGTGCATGCATGCTTAGGGTCTCAGTCATGTCCAACTCTGCGACACCATAGATTGTAGCCCTCCAAGCTCCTCTGTCCATTGGATTCTCCAGGCAAGAATACTGTAGTCAGTAGCTATTTCCTTCTCCAGGGGATCGTCATGACCCAGGGATCGAATCTGGGTCTCCTGAATTGCAGGCAGATCCTTTAGAGTCTGAGACACCAGGGAAGTCCATAGTAAGATGGTGGATGCAAATAAAAATATATGAGTAATTGCATTATATATAGTGGGTTAAATTCTCAAAAAAAGTCTAAATGTGCCTAAATATAAAGCAATTCTATATTTTATAGTCTATGCTTTATTTTTAAAACAGAAGAAGAGAAGACCGAAGATAATATGCCATGCAAATGCTAACTGAAAAAATACCTGGTGTGTCCATAATAATATTAGACAAAAAATGACAAGAAGTATTCCTAGATATAAAAAAGGATATTTCAAAATGGTGCTGGGAAAATCAGATAGTCATATGTAAAAGAAGGTAGTTTCAAGTTGGTATAAGATAGGAATCTTACACCATTGACAAAAATTAACTCAAAATGGATTAAAGACTTAAATGTAATACTTGAAACCCATGAAACAACTAGAAGAAAACAAAGGAAAAATATTCCTTGAAATGGATATTGGTAACACTTTTTTTGGAAATCACACCTAAAGCAAAAGCAGCTAAATAACATATAGACAAGTAGGACTATACCAAATTAAAAAGGTTCTGCACAGACCAGAAACTATAAAACTCCTAGAGGAGAACATAGGCAAAACACTCTCCGACATGAATCACAGCAAGATCTTCTATGACCCACCTCCCAGAATATTGGAAATAAAAGCAAAACTAAACAAATGGGACCTAATGAAAATTAAAAGCTTTTGCACAACAAAGGAAACTATAAGTAAGGTGAAAAGACAGCCCTCAGATTGGGAGAAAATAATAGCAAATGAGGAAACAGACAAAGGATTAATCTCAAAAATATACAAGCAACTCCTGAAGCTCAATTCCAGAAAAATAAATGACCCAATCAAAAAATGGGCCAAAGAACTAAACAGACATTTCTCCAAAGAAGACATACAGATGGCTAACAAACACATGAAAAGATGCTCCACATCACTCATTATCAGAGAAATGCAAATCAAAACCACAATGAGGTACCATTACACGCCAGTCAGGATGGCTGCTATCCAAAAGTCTACAAGCAATAAATGCTGGAGAGGGTGTGGAGAAAAGGGAACCCTCTTACACTGTTGGTGGGAATGCAAACTAGTACAGCCACTATGGAAAACAGTGTGGAGATTTCTTAAAAAACTGGAAATAGAACTGCCATATGACCCAGCAATCCCACTTCTGGGCATACACACTGAGGAATCCAGATCTGAAAGAGACACGTGCACCCCAATGTTCATCGCAGCACTGTTTATAATAGCCAGGACATGGAAGCAGCCTAGATGCCCATCAGCAGATGAATGGATAAGGAAGCTGTGGTACATATACACCATGGAATATTACTCAGCCGTTAAAAAGAATTCATTTGAATCAGTTCTAATGAGATGGATGAAACTGGAGCTCATTATACAGAATGAGGTGAGCCAGAAAGATAAAGAACATTACAGCATACTAACACATATATACAGAATTTAGAAAGATGGTAACGATGGCCCTATATGCAGGGCAGAAGAAGAGACGCAGAAGTACAGAACAGACTTTTGAACTCTGTGGGAGAAGGGGAGGGTGGGATGTTTTGAAAGAACAGCATGTAAATTATCTGTGGTGAAACAGACCACCAGCCCAGGTGGGAGGCATGAGTCAAGTGCTCGGTCCTGGTGGACTGGGAAGACCCAGAGGAATCGGGTGGAGAGGGAGGTGGGATGGGAGACCGGGATGGGGAATTCGTGTAACTCTATGGCTGATTCATATCAATGTATGACAAAACCCACTGAAAAATTAAAAAAAAAAAAAAAAAAGAAACTAGCTTTATCTTAAAAAAAAAAAAAAAAGGAATCATCTATAAAGGGAAAAGATAACCTACACAATGGGAAAAATATTTGCAAACCATCTATATGATAAAGTGTTAATGTCCAAGATATATGAAGAATACATACAACTCACTATATGCTTTGGATAGCTACTGAGGCAGCAGGCTTTGATTTTGATGTATGTGCATGCTCAGTTGTGTCCCACTCTTTGCAACCCGACAGACTCCAGCACACCAGGCTCTTCTGTTCATGGTATTTTCCCAGAAGAATACTGTAGTGGGTTGCTATTTCCTCCTCCAGGGGATCTTCTAGACCCAGAGATCAAACCCGCATTTCACACATTTCCTGAATTGCAGGTGGATTTTCTGCTGCTGAGTCACCAGGATACTTTGGCCTTGAAGTACAAAATGAAGCAGGGAAGAGACTAACAGAATTTTGTCAAGAGGATACACTGGTCATAGCAGGTACCCTTTTCCAAAAACACGAGAGATGACTACACATGGACATCACCAGATGGTCAACCGAAATCAGACTGATTATATTCTTTGCAGCTGAAGATGGAGAAACTCTATACAGGCAGCAAAAAGAAGACCTGGAGTTGACTGTGGCTCAGACCATCAGCACTTTCTAGCAAAATTCTGGCTTAAATTGAACAAAGTAGGAAAAACCACTAGACCATTCAAGTATGACCTAAATCAAATCCCTTATGGTTATACAGTGGAGGTGACGAATAGATTCAAGGGATTAGATCTGGTAGATAGAGTGCCTCAAGAACTATGGAAAGAGGTTTGTAACACTGTGCACGAGGCAGTGACCAAAACCATCCCAAAGAAAGAGAAATGCAAGAAGGCAAAGTAGTTGTCAGAGGAAGCCTTATAAATAGCTGAGAAAACAAGAAAAGCAAAAGGCAAAGGAGAAAGGGAAAGATATACTCATCTGAAGACAGAGTTCCAGAGAACAGCAAGGAGAGATAAGAAAGGTTTCTTAAGTGAACAATGAAAGAAATAGAGGAAAACAATAGAAATGGGAAGGCATAGAAATTGCTTCAAGAAAATTGGAGATATCAAGGGAATATTTTATGTAAGGATGAGCACAATAAAGGAAGGAAAAAACAGCCAGGACTTAACAGAACCAGAAGAGCTTAAGAAGAGGTGGCAAGAATATACAGAAGAGCTATACAAGAAAGGTCTTAAGGACCTGAATAACCATGATGGTGTGGTCACTCACCTAGAGCCAGATATCCTGGAATGTGAAGTCAAGTGGACCTTAGGAAGCATTACCATGAACAAAGCTAGTGGAGGTGACAGAATTCCACCTCAGCTATTTCAAATCTTAAAAGATGATGCTGTGAAAGTGCTGCACTCAATATGTCAGAAAATTTGGAAAACTCAGCAGTGTCCACAGGACTGGAAAAGGTCAGTTTTCATTCCAATCCCAAAGAAAGGCAGTGCCAAAAAATGTTCAAGTTACCAAACAATTGCACTCATTTCACATGTTAGCAAACGAATGCTCAAAATCCTTCAAGCTAGTCTTCAGCAGTACATGAACCAGAACTTCCAGATGTACAAGCTGGATTTAGCAAAGGCAGAGGAACCAGAGATCAAATTGCCAGCATCCATTGGATCATAAGGAAAGCAATGGAATTCCAGAAAAACATCTATTTCTGCTTTATTGATCATGCTGAAGCCTTTGACTGTGTGGATCACAATAAACTGTGGAAAACTTTTAAAGAGATGGGAGTACCAGACCACCTTATCTGCTTCCTGAGAAACCTGTATGCAAGTCAAGAAGCAACAATGGACAGGTTCCGAATTGGGAAAGGAGTACATCCAGGCTGTATATTGCCACCCTGTGTATTTAACTTATAAGCAGAGCACATCCTGTGAAATGCCAGGCTGGAGGAAGCACAAGCTGAAATCAAGATGGTCGGGAGAAATACCAACAACCTCAGATATGCACATGATACTACTCTAATGGCAGAAAGTGAAGAACTAAAGAGCCTCTTGATGAGGGTGAAAGAGGAGAGTGAAAAAGCTGGCTTAAAACTCAGCATTCAAAAAAATAAGATCATGTCTTCTGGTCCTACGGACTGCAGCACGCCAGGCTTCTCTGTCCATCACAAGTAAAATGTGCTATATTACTACAATGAAATAGTACCACAGAAATTAAAAAAAAACACAAAACCTAGTGATACATGCAACTGTATAGATGGATCTCACAGATATAATGTTGAGTGAGAAAAATGAGACACAAAAGTCTATTCCATATGACTCAATCATGAAGCTTAAAAACAGGCAAAACTAACATGTGGTGATAAAAATCAAATATCAGGGAAAAGGAGCATTGCGGCATGAGAGTTGGAAACAATCTGTATTATAATAAATTGTGTGTGTGTGTATATGCACAGTACGTAAATATGCACACACATATGTGTGTATGTCTGTGTGTATGTACTGTTCGATTTAGTTCAGTTCATTCGCTAAAGAGTGTCCAACTCTTTGTGATCCCATGAACTGCAGCGCACCAGGCTTCCCTGTCCTTCACTATCTCCCAGAGTCTGTGCAAACTCATGTCCATTGAGTCGGTGATGCTACCCCAACCATCTTATCCTCTGTTGTCCCTTTCTCTTCCTCAATCTTTCTCAGCATCAGGGTCTTTTCCAATGAGTCAGCTCCTCGTATGTACTGTTAGTATACTGTTAATCTATTTGGAGTACTTTATATAACTTATACCTTCAATACAAATTAAGAGATATGAGACTATCATAAATAATTTTATACATTTATCAATTTAGATGAAATGGACAAACTATACTTGGAAGCTGCAGTAACATAAAATTGACATAAGAACTAGAAAATCTTAATACATTTAGATTTCATAAATAAATTGAATCTGTAAAACTTCCTACAAAAATACTGTTCCAGAGAGCTGTACTGGTGAAGGCTACAAGTATTTAAGCAAATGTACCCCGTATCTCCCAGAAAATAGGAAAAAAGGAACCACTCCCTCATTTTATAAAGCCAACATGCCTTGATACCCAAACTGATAATAACAGAAATATTACTGACTTCTATCTCTTAATAATATAAATATTATATATAAAATAGTAATAAATCCAACACAGTAATGTATGGATAGATAATACAAAAGGATCAAGAGGAGATTATTTCAGGAAAGGAAAATTAATTTAGTACTAAAAAATAAATAATTGCTCATAACAGGATGCTGGGAAAGATTGAAGGCGGGAGGAGAAGGGGACGACAGAGGATGAGAAGGTTGGATGGCATCACCGACTCAATGGACATGGGTTTGAGTAACCTCCAGGAGCTGGTGGTGCACAGGGAAGCCTGGCGTGCTGCAGTCCATGGGGTCACAGAGTCAGACACGACTGAACTGGATTGAACTGACTGAACATGATACTAACAGAATAAAGGAAAGAATTATATGATTATTTCTAAATAGACACAGACAGTAACATCTGACAAAATTCAAGACCTCAAGGACATAACAGAGAAGGAAATGGCAGCCCACTCCAGTGTTCTTGCCTGGAGAATCCTGTGGACAGAGGAGACTGGAGGGCTGCAGTCTATGGGGTTGCACAGTCTCAGACAAGACTGAAGTGACTTAGCATGCATGTATGCATTGGAGAAGGAAATGGCAACCCACTCCAGTGTTCTTGCCTGGAGAATCCCACGGATAGAGGGGCCTGGTGGGCTGCCGTCTATGGGGTCGCACAGAGTCGGACACGACTGATGCAACTTGGCAGCAGCAGCAGCAAAGACATAACAATGAGTGAATGAAGCCAGACACAAAAGCGCACACACTATTCCATTTTTATCAAATTCAAATACAGGCAAAACTGGTGGCATTATAAGTAATCAGGGCAGCCCCTTTTGATAATAGGAAGGAGTGAGTGACTGGGAGAAGGCATAGCGGGTATTGATGTGCCTGTATTGTTCTGATTGATGAACTGGTTGTTGGTTGATTTACAAGGATGCATTGAATTTGCAAGAACTCTTTGAGCTATGACTTGTGACATTTTTTTGCATTATATTTCAATAAACATTTTTAAGTAGCTTATATTGCTCAACAAAAATACAAACTTGTGAGTTTTTTTTAAGCAGGATAAAACAAGTACCCTATATTCAAAATAATCCTTCTATTGTCATACAGCTCAGCTATAAACTATGAAGCATATTAGAAAATTAAAGGTCACTGCATAGAAATTTGTCAATCATAAAGTACTACTTATGGGAACATACTCTTACTCCACTGCTAGGTATAAAGGAGATGGAGAGTTTTTCTAAAGCATTCTTCAAAGTTAAGATGCTTTTCTATTTGCAAGGGACCTATTATGTTTCTGGAGACACACATTTTAAAATGAGTATCATGGGATGATAGAAATAAGTGCAGAAAATTTTATACAGCTCTTAAAATATAAAACTGGCTTTTATATGAAGCATAACTGTCTTAAGAA
This sequence comes from Muntiacus reevesi, assembly GCF_963930625.1. Classification (NCBI taxonomy): domain Eukaryota; kingdom Metazoa; phylum Chordata; class Mammalia; order Artiodactyla; family Cervidae; genus Muntiacus; species Muntiacus reevesi. Next base: position 124,361,348 of record NC_089271.1, on the reverse strand, counting down.
ATTTAAATCCAGAGGAAACAAAGCAAATGTCTTTAAAAATCTCCATAAGTGTAAACGTATAGCAGACCATTTTATTATGTAAATCAATCCTGATACACATAGAAATCTATGTGAGATGCTAAGATTTACATTATTGAGAAAAAATGGATACTCATCAAATCAAATAACATTTGTCAGTGCAGTCAAATATACAGTGTGATGGAGCCACATTCCATTGTATTTTAGAAAAATCAAATGTGCTATTTAAATTTTGAGCTTTCTTATTCTTAAGAGTTAAAATTAATTGAACATATAATATGGTCTGGGCTTCCCTGGTGGCTCAGATAGTAAAGATTCTGCCTGCAATGCAGGAGACCTGGATTCGATCCCTATCTTGGGAAGATCCCCTGGAGGAGGGCATGGCAACCCACTCCAGTATTCTTGCCTGGAGAATTCCCAGGGACAGAGGAGCCTGGTGGGCTACAGTTCATGGGGTCACAAAGAGTCAGACACGACTGAGTGACTAACTACAGCACAGCACAGCATCCTACGTTCCAGGTTCTTTTCCAGGTTCTGAGGATGCATAAGCAACATTAGCCGAGATAAATTTCCTAGTCTGTTCACTAGCAAGTAGGAATAAGAACATCACAGCCAAAGCTTGAGTCTAAAATGAATTTAAGCATTTAAATCATAGCTGGTTCTCTTTCATGCAATTTGCTCAGGTTAAAAAGCAATGAGCAAACAAATCAGTTTCCATTTATGCTCCCCTTCCCTGTGCCATGGTCCAGAAATTTCCTCAATGCAGAAACACAGGGTAATCATAAGATTCATTTTATTTCCTTTTTCTCAGTCACAATCTGAATTGCCTGATTAATATCTGAAAATAATTGTTTTATAGTTGTTTCCTAGTTGATTATGTTTAGAGGTTAAGCTCAATCCTTATTATTATATATAATGTTTATAAACAATTCTCAATCTTTTTCTTTAACTATAGATGCTATACATTTACTCCAATAGACAACTAATTGATATGTGTAATTAAACTTCAATGTAAATACTGAGAAAAAAAAAAGCAATGAGAAAAATGAGCTCTGAGACCAGATAATTGAAAGCTCAACTGCTAAAAGCAGTTATTCCCAAATTTTAAAAGGCATCCAAATCTCTGACATCCATAGTTTAAATGAGAACTTCTGGGCCCAGCCAGGAATTTTCATTCTCTTTTCTTTGGTTTGGTTTGGTAAAATCCTGGGTAACTTTAGTGCAGCTAGTTCCAGGAACATGTTTGAAGAAACACTGACCTCCACAAAAGAAGCTAGTGTCAAAAACTGACTAAACTTAACCTCCATTTTCTCTTGCATCCATTTTTACTTCTAACTTGTAGGAAAATAAAAATGATTCAAAATTTATTGTGGCTTTTATTTCCATTTGCAGTCAAAAAAAAAACAAAGGAAACTAATAAACTGCTCATCTGATAGGATCACAGACAACATTTCAAAGATATTTGAAAAAAATAAACCATAGAGAAATAAAATGTAGTTTGTATATTTGCTTGAGGCATGTTTTTTTTTTAAAGATACTTAAAAAATCATCCTCATTTACCCTCTTAAGAGAAACTAAAGACACATACAAAGAAGGAATGTCTGGGAAAAAAGCCATGACTAGCAATGACCTGTTGGAAAATGATAAACATTTTTAATTACTACCATGTTTTAGCCATTTTCTATATCTCCAAATCCATGAGACCATGATCACTATTTTATGTTCTAAAAGCATAATTCCATAAATCATTTTAATAATTTTTACTTAGATATGATCAAAATATTTGTTCTTTGAATGATCCTTCTTTTGCAACAGTTATTTTCTTGCTATGATCCTTTTCTTTTGAATTCTGAGGTTGTTGAGATGAGAATCAATTAAACTGAATAAAGTCCTGTATCATTTTTTGTTGCCCTGCTGAGTACATAAAACCTTTTCTATATGGATTAAACTCTTATACCTTTAATAGTTTATAAAATACATCCACTTTGTACAGGCTAAATCAAGATCAATATAAAGACCAATTAAAGCATTTTGCATAATTGTCTCAAGTCTAAAGTTACATACATATGTGTGTTTCTGTGTGTGTGCTCAGTCATGTCCAACTCTTTGCAACCCCATGGACTGTAGGAGAGGACCGGGCTCCTCTGTCCATGGGATCCTCCAGGCAAGATTACTGGAGTGGGATGCCATTTCCTTCTCCAAGGAATCTTCCTGACCCAAGGGATCGAACCGTGTCTCCTGCATTGGCAGGCAGATTCTTTACCACTAGTACCACATGGGAAGCCCTACATACATAAGCATTCCTATGTTTTCACTAACTTCTGGCTCTTATTCACAAATGGACTTTACAATTTTAATAACTCTACATCTCATTAAAATATGTCATCTTATTTTTTGAAAAATATGATTTCAGGAAGATGATGAAAGTACAACTGACATAGAATAATAAACTGACATAGAATAATAAATAATACCTTTATTTAATATCTAATATAAAACAATGTTAATATCTAATATAAAACAAATCTAGTAAACAGCTGCTACACAATGGGGGCTACTTAATGCTGAGCTGTGGGATCTGAAACAATGTTTAACAATGTTTATCAATTCACTTGAGGGAGTAAACCACTCTTAGATGTCAGATGTTTGATGTTTGATGTTTGATGAGGCATTTTAGCATGGTGGACAGAAATACCTATGCAAAGCCGTATCTCAAAGCCTGAGTGATGTCACAGTGAGTAATGATATAAATTTGAGAGATGAGATGATGCTATATGAGCTTACAGGCATTTGTAAATGGGTTAGTAATGGCTGCATGGCATAGAAGAGTCTTGAAGATAATCTAAGCCAACCTTTCCCAAACTTGCTGTTGGAGATACTATTCAGTGCCTTGAATCAAAACAAGATCTGATTTATTTCAAAGCAATTACAACTAATACTCAAGGAATAAACTGATCACCTGGTAGGATTTGATACAATGATTTATGTTTTTATTTATTTTTTATTCACGGGGCCATGTGACTTGTGGGATCTTAGTTCCTGGACCAGGGAATGAACCTGGGCATTGAGAGCAGAGAGTCCAAACTACTGTGCAGCCAGGGAATTCCCCATAATGTTTTTAAATTTGAGGAAATAACAAAACCAAGTGACACTAGTGAAAATACCACTTTTCCAATTGCCACAATACTTTGGGTTTAAAATAAGTTTTTCTTCTATGGATTCAGTTACTTCATGCTTGTCTCATATTGAAACACCACCCCCTCCCCCTGAAAAAACAATAGCAATTCCTTCCTGCAGAATGGGAACATACATTTATAAAGGGTCAAACTCGATGGAATGTTTGCTCCCAGTGTTACTTCTAATCAAAATTTTCTCAAAAACGGGTCAATAAAGGTGAAAAAAACAAAGCGTTTTTTATGCCAGTGTGTCATTGCTATTTGTAGCGCTAAAGAATCCACCTGCCAATGCAGGAGACACAAGAGATGCGGGTTCAATCCCTGGGTGGAGAAGATCCCCGGGGGTATGAAATGGAAACCCACTCCATTATTCTTGCCTGGAGAATCCCATGGACAGAGGAGCCTGGAGGGCTACAGTCCATGGGGTCACAAAGAGTCTGACATGACTGAGTGACTGAGCACACAGACACACACAGTACTATACACAGTATGATGCTGAACAACAAATTGAGAAATTAACATGGTGAATACCTAATTTAACTGTAATAATATTAATGAAAGTGAGTGGAGATGTCTGTGACCTTGGAATTTTTTGGAGCAAACATGTTACTAGCACCCATTAATTAGAATATACTAAGGAGAATCCCCTCTCTTAATCCAATATACCAACTCTTGAAGGTAAAAAGAATCTTAGCAAGAGTATCTAGAAGAGTGTGTATGAAAAATATCAAATTTCATTTTATATATATATATATATATATATATACACACACACACATGTTGCAGTGCTCATTTATAATGAAGTGAGATGCTCCTAACCATCAAGAAAGCCAAATAAATCTCATTTACACTTAAAAAAATCAGAAAATCAATTTGTTCAAAATATACCAGGCATTTATTATGCCATGCACTTTATTGAGGAGTAAAGATTCAACATTTAAAACATGGTTTTGCAAAATGCGTGCAATATTAGAAATATATTAGTAAATCAGTAGTGAGTAAAGTGTGATAAAATATAAAATTTGGGGATTGGCTTTAAAGAGATCTTTAAAACAGGAAAAACTGCTAGCCACTTTGAAACATTGCAAAATGTGTAAATATATATGGCCAATCGAAGAGATTAAATTTTTCTTGGCATTCCACCTTTATATATTCCAATATATTTTTCTGATAATAAAAGCAGCAAAATTTTAAGGGTCTAGAATGAGACTAGATCTTTCCAAATACACAAGGTTTTAAGATGGCTATTTTAGAATAGTTACTTTCTGAAAATATTCAGTTATTTACTGAGAGGTTCAATAGCTTCTTGTTGGTTATGTAATCTGACCTGTAAAACAGACTGAATAGCAAGAGGTAGCTTATTTCATCCATTATTTAAAACAGATTTTCTAGCAGTACCCTCTGAGTTTAAAATTCGTTTCACGTGTTGAAACTTTCTATGATGTTTTGCTCCATCAACTGCCACTGAAAGTGACATTTCCTCTATTTATAACTCACTTTATTTCCCAAGACACTCCTAAGAAACTTTAGGCTAAGGTCAATTGTAAGAAACTTACATCCTTGGGTAGAATATAATTACTAGTTACTTCTGAAAATAAATTTTACTATAGGTATTTCCCCTCAAAATACACCAAGGATAACATATAAGCTATAACTTTTCCCTTACATCTAGTTAGGAACATTAGATGTGCTCAAATAAATAAATTAGAGATTAAATGTATTGAGAATTTTTTCAAGTGGTAATTCAAACTCTAACTTTCAAATTATCCAATCTGGTATACCTTTTAAAAAATATGTAAAGAAAACAGATTTTCTATATGTTTTATATATTTCAAAACTCCCTTGCCCCTAACTCATTATGATTTCTCCCCACAATAATCATAGGTTTATAGTCTGTTTCACATGTAGCATACTATTAATACTTAAGGATTGGGCTGGAATGTTTGTATAAATCAATTATAAAATGAAACGAGTTTAAAAACAGCCCCTGACACCTCACACCCCATGAAAATGTCACTGTCAAAGAAAAATAAAAAATAGAAAATAAATGTTGTTGAAGCTATGGAGAAATTGGAACACTTGTGCACTGTTAGTGGGAATGTAAAATGGCATAGCTACTATGGAAAGCAGAAATCAAAAACAGGATTACCATAAGATTCAGCATTTGCATTTTTGGTATCTATCCAAAATAGATGAAAGCAGAGTCCAGAAGAGGTATACGCAGACTTATGTTCATAGCAGCATTATTCACAACAGCCAAGAGTCCATCCAGTGTCCATCAACAAATGGATGGATAAGTACAACGTAGTATATACAGACAATGGAGTGCTATTTAGTGTTTAAAAGGAAGAAGGTGTTGACATGATACAACATGGATGAACCTCAAGGAAATTATATTAAGTGAAATAAGTTAGCTACAAAAAAGGTAAATATTGTTTGATTCCACTTACATGAGAATAGTTAAAACTTATAGAATGGTCAAACTGAGAAAGAAAGTAGAATGGCAGTTGCCAGGAGTTGGTGGGGAGGTAGGCATGGAAAAGTTTTGTTTAGTATGTGTAGAGCTTCAGTTTTGCAAGATGTCAAAGTCCTGGAGATTAGTTGCACAATGCAAATATACTTAACAGTACTGAACTGTACACTTAAAAATGTGTAAGATGATAAATTGTATGTTGTGTTTTACCACAGTGGAAAAAAATTAATTTTAAATAAGCCCTGATCATTAAGAAGACAACCAAGGAAACATTATTATTTCTGCAGCCACAGTCAGTCTTCGCATGATGCTGCTGAAGCCATCTTTTAAAAAACTGACTTAAATACCCAAAGTTTTTAAAAGGTTAAAGTAGTGAGGAAAAACAAAGCATTGTGTATCATCCCCTGGGAGTTTCCATAAGCCAAACACCTTTGCTTAGGGCAATATCCATAAAGAAAGACCAGAGAAAAAGAAAGAAAGCTGTTAGGCACAACATATAAAGATGTTGCAGAATTTTCTCTGGCTGGTGATAAATGTATAGAGCAAATCAAATTACAGGATGTCCTATTTTAAGAAACCCTATTTTCTACACAAATGAAATAAGACTTAATTTATCACATTCTGAAAGTATGCTTTAATATTCTTTGAAAAAGGGGGTTCTATTACATCACTTAGCTTTTATTTGAGGACTTAAAGTACTTGTCTCAGAGGTGGAGGCAGTGGCAACATGTTAGAAACCACTGTCAATTGGAAATCAATCCATAATCAAGATGACACTTCTACAATTATAATGTAAATCAATGAGGGAATATATGATTCTATTTTTAAAAATGTGCTTCATGTATATAAGTCCAGGAATGCCATCTATTGTGTAAAACAGGGTCTACTTTTAGTCATACATGGCATAATTCAAAAACAAAAATCACACAATCCTGTATCTCTGGGTTAGTAAGGAAGGAGGAACAACAATAAGCCTTATCTAAGGTGTTGGGGGATATTATTTGATGAATTTACTAGGAGCTTAGAGGAAACTAAAGTTGCTGCCCTCTGACTGGAACATTCAATTTTATCATTTGTGCGTAACATAAAAGGGCAATTTAGATGTTAAAATTTAATCAACATGAAACATTAATGGCTTAGGTTGAAACAGAGAATGGCACAATAATGGCATTAGAAAAGGTGAAAATAGCACCATTACTCTCATTGACATCATCAATGTGTTTGCTTCAGTGAACTGTACCTCCAAAATGGAAAAACAAAAATGTCATTTGGACGGCAAGTATCATCAATATTTAGCTTTCTTCTTGCCCAACTGTAGAATGACCTATATTCTAGAAAGGATATAAAAACATCTAACCGAAATATAGATTTTTCTTTACTTAAAACAGCAACCTTTGGTAGATATCCCTGATCATCTTTGGTCAATATGATTGCACTAAGGAAATTTAAAAATTGATCATTACCAAGTGAAATGATGAAATGTTACTTTGGGGGGGGGGCACTAAGTAGTGTTTACTATCCACAAAACATACATTCATTGGCCATCCATTTACAAGTCATTAATTGCCTACTACGCGCCAGACATCTGTGTGAGTGTGTGTGTGTGTGTGTGCATGTGTACACAATTAGTCGTGTTTGACTCTGTGACCCCATGGACTGTAGCCCACTAGGCTCCTCTGCCCATGGGATTTTCCAGGCAAGAATCCTAGAGTGGGTTTCCATTTCCTACTCCAGGCTATCTTCCTGAGCAAGGGATTGAACTCACATCTCTTGCACTGGCAGGTGGATTCCTTACCACTAAGCCACCGGGAAGCCCACCAGGCATGTAGTAAAGCATATAGGTCTGCACATCTATATATATATAGGTAAGTTTTGGAATGAGAATCATTCCAACTTCTGAGATCCTACACCCCTCAGTCTCTTTCAAGTACCATTTCTATAGTGATGATTCTCACATCTCTATCTCTAGTCCTAACTTCTCTTATGAGCTTCAGAACTGTATTTCTAACTAACAACCGGACATTCCTGTCTAGAAACTCCACACACATTTCAAATTGTACCAGGTCAAACTGTAACATTCTAGTATGTTTGTACATTCCAGGCACTCACAATATACTTTCAAACCAATATTCCCTCTCCACTGTTATTTTATTTTCCAGACCCAGCTCTAGTATTGAATCTTCTGGGAGCTCCTCATGTCCTTTCTAGCAGAATTCACTCTTATTCTTCCCATTTTATCATTGTACTTAGTAAATATCCTTAATACTCTAGCTTTTCTTGTCATTAGTGAATTTTTACAACTAGTAAATCAGGTATCTTTCACCTCAGCTATATCATCAACCTTTATGGCAGATGGCCTGTTTCGTTGTTGCTCTCATTTTTGTGTCTGAATGGATTAATTTGAAAACACTCAAATAAAATGGTGTTTTTGGAAGTAAACTGTTTCAGTAGGTCTGAGTTGAGACTTGAGGGTCATGGCAACTTCCTGTAAACACACTGTCCTTTAATGATGCCACCCTCCAATGCTCAATGTTTCTGGGTTTGCAGCCGGCCAAGAAGGGGAAACACTTTCAGGCAACCCTTTTCAGCAGCTCTTAAAATAGCATCCCTTAAACACCTACGGACTATGTGGGCTTTCTTTCACTTAAGTGGAGGAGGAAATGGCAACCCACTCCAGTATTCTTGCCTAGAGAATCCTGTGTACAGAGGAGCCTGGTGGGCTGCTGTCCACAGGGTCGCATAGAGTCAGACACAACTGAAGAGACTTAGCATGCATGCATGCATTGGAGAAGGAAATGGCAAGCCAAACCCACTCCAGTGTTCTTGCCTGGCAAACCCCAGGGATGGAGGAACCTGGTGGGCTGCCGTCTATGGGGTCGCACAGTCGGACATGACTGAAGCAACTTAGCAGCAGCTTTCACTTAAGTACATGTTGTTCTCACTGAACTGCATCCCTGAGCAGCTCATATAGTGACATGTTTAATACAGTTGGGTTACCCAAGACTTGTAGAAATTAGGAAGCTGTCAGTAAAACATCCGGGGAGGGGGGGGGGTGGCTTTGTGAATTGCTTTCTAATATCACTCTAAATTAGCAATTAATGGGAAAATTTTGACAACTTGTTCAACACGCAGTACAGTCAGATAAAAAATCAACCTTCAGAGAATTTGATTTTGTTTATCATTTAAGCTACAGTGTACTTAACAGATGAATTTTTTCCAGAGTAGTCATCTCAATTTATTTCAGTGGATATCCTTGATTAGTAAATTCTCTCTCCGTTTTAAACAAAATTTAGAAATTATCTCATCTAGAGATTAAAGGGGAGGAACACATATTTTTGAGTTGGCAACAAGCTTGGGGAGGAACATGTAGTTAGGGATAAATGGAATTAACCTTTTTTATGCATTGTTATAAGTTAGCTAATGTTTTCCAGGCAACAGTGATAGGTAATTTGTACTTACAGCCATGTACTCCCTTGTTTTAAGAGAATTGTATGTATGTGTTTCTTGAAATGCTGGCATGGTTGCTTTTTCAATTATTTCACCCTCATAGGTTACACAGTTAAATGTACTCCCATAAATTGCATTTACCCAGAACTAGAAAATATTTCAAAATAATTAAACTTCTACTAATATAAATACAGTTAGGCTATCTAGTTAGGATATCTAGTTTTTTAAGGACTAGCCATGTGATCTGACATGAAGGAGATAACACCCTAAGTCATGAGAACACTGAGTGAGTCAGTGATGAAGTTAAGGGCTAAGCAAGGGGAAAAAATTGGGAGATGTTCCTTCTATTTGTTTAAAATATCACCTCACATAGAAAGTGTCATTTCCCCTAAAATTGTTCTCCCAATGTCCCCAAACAATGACGAAGAACCATAACAGTACCCTATAACCTACAAGAAGACAGGCAGTGAATACTTGAGTGAAGTTTTTGAGTAATATCTAAAGAAGTTTTTAGTAAATATACACACATAAAGTAAAAACATAAACTGCCTACAAAAAGATCTTTCAAAACTTAATTTTGTAAAAAGCAAAGTATTTTAAATAAATCTTCAAATATAAGTATCTGCAGGTGAAAATACTAAATTCCAATGGCATCTAAAATGTATACATTTTCCTTTATATTCTGGTATCACATGGAAAGCTTATGAATGGATAAGCACCATGGTCTGACCTAGAAATGAACTAGGGCAAATGTTATGGCTAAAAAAAAAAAAAAAAGCGGGGGCGGGGGGGGGGGGGGCGGCGCTTGTAAAGAATCCGCCAGCAATGCAAGAGACTGGGTTTGATTCCTGGGTTGGGAAGATCCCCTGGAGAAGGGAACACCTACCCACTCCAGTATTCTGGCCTGGAGAATTCCATGGAATATATACTCCACAGCGTCGCAGAGTCAGACAAGATGGAGTGACCTTCACTTATGGTAAAAAGACAGGAAAATACAACAGGATTCCATACTATTTAACAGTCAAAGTTTTATGTATTTATGCATTGGACTTTAGGTTTCTAGAGGCAAGTACATTCATTCAGTAAATATTTACTGATTGCCTAAGATTTTACTAGGCATTAGTGGAGAAATGTTAGAATACAAAGACAGTTATATTCTCTGCCCTTAAGACATTTACAACTGAGATGGAGACACGTAAAGGCATACAAATACATTTTGTTGCTACACAACTATGCTAATTCGCTTCTTTGCAACCCCATGGACTTTAGCCCTCCAGGCTCCTCTGTCCATGGGATTCTTCAGGCAACAATACTGGAGTGGGTTTCCTTCTCCAGGGGATCTTCCCAACCCAGGGATCAAATCCATGTCTCTTACATCTCCTGCAAAGGCAAGTTAGCTCTTCACCACTAGTGTCACCTGGGAAGCTCATATAACAACTATGTGTGTGTTAGTTGCTTAGTTGTGTACGACGCTTTGCAACCCCATACACTGTAGCCCACTAGGCCCCTCTGTCCATGGGATTCTCCAGGCAAGAACACTGGAATAGGTTGCCATTTCCTTCTCCAAAAGGAACTATAGAAAGAAAGAAAGTGAAGTCGCTCAGTCGTGTCTGACTCTTTGCAACCCCATGAACTGTAACCTACCAGGCTCCTCCATCCATGCAATTTCCCAGGCAAGAGTACAAGTGGGTTGCCATTTCCTTCTCCAATATAACAACTATACAATCCTGTTAATATAATCTTTGTAAACAAAAACTGCTTAACCCCCCTGTATTTTTAAACTTACTTTTAGAATCACTCATTATATTACTCAATTGGTTCAGATTTTCAATTGAACAGCATGTTGTGGACACCAAGGGGAACACGTGACTGCCGAAACATTTAAGGAAAAACAGACATGCCACAACACTAATGCAAGATCAGCACAACCTGGCCAGTTGTGAGGAAGGGCCAGTCTCTTTTCTCACTTCCAGTATTCTCACATATGGAGAAGTACAATCTGTTTTCCTAACAAACCATGTTTTGTATTTGTCTATGCTCCAAAGTACTTTTCTTCAACCTAATGCCATTTACTTTTCCTTTCTGGCCCATCTTGAAATAAACATTCTGTATCCTTGATAATCGCGGATTACTATATTGAGAGTCATAACATCACAACTTTTTAACAATATTTATTCTACTTTAGATAAGAATCTTTGAAACTGACAAAACAAAATCTCAACAAATTTAACTTTACAAACTAACAATCTTTTTCAGAAGTAGGGACTGGGTTCATTTTCCTTCTTTGCAGTTTTTTTCTATGACTGTGTTAAGCAGAATTACAAATTTTAAAGCATGTTCAAGTATAGTATTTGGTATTGAAAACAGCAAAAGCAAAAAAATCCAATTCTATACCCTGGATCAGGATCAGTATACATTCTACCCAGCCTGCAATACAGTCTACATTTTCATACATGGAATCCGCTTTGGATGATGGCACTGAAACTCTGTGCAAGTACCTTAAACAACAAACATTCAAATATACTCACAAGTGTTAATACTACTAAGGCAAGAAGTGAAAAAATATATATTCCGTTATCTATTTAACAACAGGTCAGGAAAACTTAAAGAGAAAATAGGTTTTTACATTAATTCTGAACTGTCAATCAGCAGAACCTTTGCATTCCTAAAGTGTTCTGACCAATTGAGATTTTGGTACCAAAAAACCCAAGATTGTATGACAACCTTGTTTTCAACGTGATTTTAAACAGCATGTTTAGCACCAACAACTTACAAACTACAAACATGAAGATTACAATTTGCAAATGGAATGCTTCCAAAACCTGGTAATCTAGAAACTGACATGTACCTTCCCACTGGAACAACACTATAATACTATAGCCAGAATTACATGTATTTCCAGAATACATGTACAAACTCTTATTTTAAAAAAATACTCTCAATATGCCATCTGTCTGCAATGAAAAACAACCAAAACAGTATTATCATAATACTGGTAACAAAAAATGAAAAAGAAAATATTCAGAATTGTAAAGCCATGACTGCCAAGCATTGAAACGAGAGAATACGTAAATGACTCAAACAGTGAACAAAACTAGGAATTAGTCAACATTTTTTTTTATAACTCAAAACGACACTATTGGACAGGTGTATAAAAGTATTAAAGCCAAATTTTGACTGACTGAAGGGTAACTCAATCTCTAGGTGGTCATCTCTCTTCGCCTAATATGCTAAGCAGAGGTAAGCTGCATCTTTTTCATCTGAAAGATAAAAGCCAGAGTCAAAAGCACAAACGCAGAGCAAAGGAGAAAAGTGGGAGCCGACTGGAAGGTAAATCTGGGCACTTTGAGGACAGGGCGGCCATCCTTAGCTCCAGAGGCCTGCATAGTTCCCACGGAGGCCCGAAGGGAGAGGGCCGCCACCGACGAAGAGCTTCATCTCCGGCCAGTTGTAGCAGTGGGTGTAGAGCGCATTGGGCAACTCGCCGAAGGCACCGAAGTAGTTCATCTGCAGGTCATCTTGGCTGAGCCAGCCTCTGCCACAAATCAGCCTGAGTCTCCTCCCTGTGGACCGCGGAGAGGAGTACGGGCTGACCGAGATCTTCTCCTCCAGGAACCTCTGCGCACGGACGTCGTAGAAGAGCAGAGAGCCGTGGCCGGTGCCCACGGTGATGATGTGCTCATAGAAGCTCAGCGAGCGCACACCCGTGCCGCCCTCGCGGGAGCACAGGTGCCGGACGCTCTGGTGACCCTGGCGCAGATCCAGGAAAGAGACATGCGACTGGGAGCCCACCGCGTACAGGGACAACTCATCGCAGTAGGTCAGGCACACATTCTCTCGGCAGTAAGGCAGCCTGATGGACAGCAGCCTGGCCAGGGTATTCCGGGCTTTCCACAGGTGGAAGTAGCCATCCATGGTCACGGCTCCCAGCTCCTGCCTCTGGGCACTGAAGGCCACGGCCCGCACCTTGCAGTTACCTGGGTTGGTTCCGGCCCTGGGGACATCCTCCACTTCCGCGGGACGGATGTGGGCAAACACGGGGAGCCCTGCGGCACTGTGCCAGCCAATGCCGCTCCGGAATACGTCGGGGTCTATCTTCCAGACGCCCAAGGTGCCGTCGCGGGAGCCGCTCACCACCACCGTGTCGCTCATCCAGGCGAGGGCGAAGATCCAGTCCTTGTGGCCATGGCGGTCGCCCAGGCACGTGGGGTCCAGCGTTGGCAACCGGTAGATGGCCAGACTGTTGGGGTTCTCGCCCCCGGTGGCCAGCAGTGTCTTGGAGGGATTCAGCTGGACGGCATGGATGCCGCAGCCCGGCTGGGCGTGGACCGGCGGAGGCCGACGATCCCGCATGAGGGGGATGCGCGTTCTGTGGCCCGACTGCACGTTCACCACGAAGAGCGTGTTGCACTTCGTACCGCACACCACCTGCTTGGCGTTCAGCCACTGCGACGCGAACACCTTGTCGACGGTGCCCAAGGACAGCTCGCGCTCCCGCAGCAGCTCTGGCAGCTTCCGCACCGCCAAGCCACGCAGCTCGCTATCGAAGCCCGGGAACCCAGCGCGGCCCGGCGCGCCCACCTCGCGCCCCTTCAGGTAGTTCACCAGCGAGCGCTGCGCCGCCGGCCGCCTGGGCTTCTTGAGCGGCAGCGGTCCGTGCCCGTCCACCCGCGCGGAGCCCTGAGACGACGAGCCCGCGGCGGCCTCCTGGGGCGCGGGCGCTTCCCGTTTCCTGCTACCTGGTTGCAGCGGGGCCATGCCGGGCGGCGGGCGGGTGGCGGCGTGGGAAGACAGAGCTGCGGGCGTGGGACGCACAGGGCTGGCGAGCCTGGCGAGGAGAGGCGGGCGGGCAAGCGGAGCGGGGGGCGGCGCGCTGCAGCGAGGGCGGTGGCGATGCAGATCCAGGCGAGGGCGGGAAGTGCGGCCGGCGGCGAGGGCTGCGGGAGCGAAGTCGACGTGGGACGAGGGCTACGCGCGGGGCGAGCGCGAGGGGGCGGAGGCGGCGGGAGGGGCGGGCCTGGGGGGCTGGGTAGCAACCGCCCGCCTGGGAGGGGTCGGAAGTGGGGTGGATGGAGCCTCGGGAGGAATTCACCAAGAACCAGCGCTCCTGGATTCCCGAGGGGGCGGGGGGGGGGCGCGCGGAGGAGGCGGAAGGAGCCCCCTGGGGGTTGGTGCGAGGGAAGGCTCTTCGCCTGTGGGGTTGGGTGAGATGAGCCTGGGATGTGCTGGGGGCCTTGCTCCAGGACCCCCGCTCCAGGACCCCAAGTTGGCCAAGTGCGCCTGTCCTGAATCCCCACTAAATAATACGGGGTATTTTGCCACGCATCGGACAGCAGCCAATCAGCCCCTCTGCTGGAACCTAGACAGACTCAACCAAATATATGTGCGTGTGTGTTTATAGCTATATCTATATTTATTTATTTCCCTCCTCAAATTGAGGTCTGGGCTCCTGCATTGCAGTGGTCTAAAGGATACCTGCAGATCCCCAGAGCCCCACACTCTGGCTAGGGTGATGTCTAAGACACCTTGGTCAGGCACAGCCTTGGGAACCCCGCAGGCTGTGCTCACCTGGAGGACGGAGTGTTCCTTGGAGGTGCCGGATTGCATGGTAACTCAGAACCCGGAAAGTGTGGCGAGGAATAGGCAAGGGGAGGGGCAGCTCCCTTCCTGCACTTAGGTGCTGTTCTCAACTCTCAGTTCCAGAGGCCGGTGCTTGGGCATAGTCCCCTGGGGCTTTGAGGAGAGGTCCTGCGGGATGGGCAAGATTTTCACAAGCAAACATGAAGATAAAGAGCATTCGGGGTGGAGGCAACAACAAGGACGAATGAGAATATAAGTGTCCAGAGCGAAGGCTTATTCTTAGGAGGTGGGTGTTCCATACTTTTCTTGGCCTCATCAGAGCAGCCAGTCCCCTGGCAGGCTCCTAAGCAGGCAGGCTCAATTCGTTTACACAGTTAAAAACATGGCGCCTGGAAGCTGGTGGTTCGTAGCCATTCTGCACAAACACCCCTCCTAACAAAAGTATCAGTACACTTGATGCCTGGGGGAGAGGGGATACACGGGGAGATGGATTTGCTTGTCTGACCTATCAGGGGAGCCCGTGGGGGCTCCTTTGTGGCTGCTTCCACCTCCCTTCGCCTGCCGTGTGTGTTTAGTTTTCATCCTGATCACCTCACTTCTTTTGCAATGTTAGCCCAAACTCGCAAGTTCCAAGTACAAACCATGGGTCCTTTCCACCACTGTAGTCCATCCAGCTGCTGCATTCCAGTGTTCCCCAACACTCCCCCACACCCAAGTTCTGATTATTTCCCCCATATTATTCATCTCATAGCAACACATGTCCCTTGCATGGGCTGGTGGTGGTGAAAATGAAAGCAAGGACTGCTTCATAGAGACAGCTGCGTTTTTGTATCTACAGGTGTGGGTGCGGGGAACGAACATTTCAGAAGTAACCATGTGTGAAATGGCACAGAAAGTGTAGAGAACTGGCTCACAATCTTTTAGTGTACGTGATAATGGTAGAGGCAGCTTACTAAATATACACGTTGTGTTCCTCAGTTCCTAAGTTGTGTACTACTCTTTGCGACCCTGTAGACTGCAGCGCACCAGGCTTCTCTGCCCTCCACTGTCTCCCAGAGTTTGCTCAAGTTCATATCCATTGAGTCTGTGCTTCTGTCTAACCATCTCATCCTCTGCAGTCCCCTTCTCTTCTTGCCCTCAATCTTTCCCAGCATCAGGCCCTTTTCCAATGAGTCAGCTCTTCATAGCAGGTGGCAAGAGTACTAGAACTTCAGCTCAGTTTCAGTCCTTCCAATGAACATTCAGGGTTGATTTCCTTTAGGATTGACTGGTTTGATCTCCTTGATCTCAAGATTCTTCTCTAGCACTGAAGTTCAAAAACATCACTTCTTCGGTGCTCTCTTCTTTATGGGCCAACTCTCACATCCATACCTGAGTACTGGAAAAACCATAGCTTTGACTAGATGGACCTTTGTTGGCAAAGTAATGTCTCTGCTGTGTGTGTGTGTGTGTGTGTGTGTGTGTGTGTGTGTGTGTGTGTGTGTCTGCTTTTTAATATGCTATCTAGGTTGGTCATAGCTTTCCTTCCAAGGAGCAAGAGTCTTTTAATTTAATGACTGCAGTCACCATCTGCAGTGGTTTTGGAGCTCAAGAAAATAAAATCTGTCACTATTTCTACTTTTTCTTTTTTTAGTTGCCATGAAGTGATGAGACCAGATGCCATGATCTTAGTTTTTTGAATGCTGAGTTTCAAACCAGCCTTTTCACTCTCATCAAGAGGCGCTTTAGTCCTCTTCACTTTCTGCCGTTAGAGTGGTATCATGTGCATATCTGAGGTTGTTGATATTTCTTCCCTCCCTCCTTCCATCTCCCCACTTCCATCCCTCCCTTGATTCCAGCTTGTGATTTATCCAGCCCAGCATTTTGCATGATCTACTGTGCATATAGGTTAAATAAACAGGGTGACAATATACAGCCTTGTCATAACTCCTTTTCCAATTTGGAGCCAGTCCATTGTTGCATGTCCAGTTCTCGCTGTTGCTTCTTGACCTACATACAGGTTTCTCAGGATACAGGTAAAGTGGTCTGGTACTCCCATCTCTTTAAGAATTTTCTACAGTTTGTTGTGATCCATGCAGTAAAGGCTTTAGTGTAGTCAATGAAGCTGTAGTAGAAGCTCCTTTGCTTTCTCCATGATCCAACAAATGTTGGCAATTTGATATCTGGTTCCTCTGCCTTTTCGAAATCCAGCTTGTACATCCGGAAGTTCTCGGTTCATGTACTACTGAAGCCTAGCTTGAAGAGATTTGAGCATTACCTTGCTAGCATGTGAAATGAGCACAATTGTGTGGAAGTTTGAACATTCTTTGACATGTCACTTCTTTGGGATTGGAATGAAAACTGACCTTTTCTAGTCCTGTGGCCACTGATGAGTTTTCCGAATTTGCTGACATATTAAGTGCAACACTTAAACAGTATTGTCTGTTAAGATTTTAAATAGCTCAGCTGGAATTCCGTCCGCTCCACTAGCTTCCTTTATAGTAATGCTAAATACATTAATCAAAAGACAAAGATTGGCAGAATGAATTAAAAAGAAAACATGATTCAAAAATATGATTTCTATAAGTAACTACCTTCAAATATGACATCAATAGATTGAAAATAAAAAGATAGAAAAATAATACAAGCATTAATCATAAAAAATAGGAGAAGCTATATTAACATCAGAAAAAGTAAACTTCAGTGTTGAGAAAATTACTAAAGACAAAGAGAGTCATTATATAATGCTAGAAGGATCAATCCACAAAGAAGGCATTACAATCCTAAATTTTAAGTGCCAAACAAGAACAACTCCATGATTAAGTTGGATTTACTCCAGGTATGCAAGTCTGGTTTGACATCTGAAAATCTGTACAAATCAACGTGTCAAAAGTATAATGAAAAAAACCATATAATCTTTTCAACTGACAGAAAAAACAGTTGACTGAATCCAACCCCCATTCATGATAAAAACTCTCAGCAAACTTAGAATAGAAAGGAACTTCTTCAACTTAGTAAAGAACGTTTATAAAAACCTACAGCAAGCATCCTATTGAAAGGTGAGAAGCTAGATGCTTTACCTCTAAGAAAAGAAACAAGGCAAGGGTTTCTGGTTTCACCACTTTAATCCAGTATAGTATTAGAATTTCTACCCAGTTTAATAAGGCAAGATAAATAAAAGGCCTAAAAATTGGAAATAAGTAAATAAATGTGTTCCTATTTGCAGATGAAATGATTGTGTTTGTAGAAAGTCCTAAGGAATCTACAAGAAGAAATTCCTAGAACTGATAATTGAATTCAGCAAGGCTGTAGGATTCTCAGAATTCGGTTATGTTTATATATACCAATAACTAACATATAACAACCAAAATTAAGAACACAATATCATTTAAAATCATACAGATAAAATGAAATATTTACATATAAACATCAAACTATGTATAGGATGTATGGTTAAAAAGACAAAATACTAATGCATGAAATCAGTTAAGATACATGATATGTTTATATTTTTGAAGATGCAACATTGTACAGATGTCAATACTCCAGAAACTTATCTGTACTTGTGCTGCAATTTCTATCAAAATCTCAGCAAGGTATTTTTGGAGACATAAACAAACTTGTTCTAAAATCTATATGGAAAGGCACAGTCCCTAGAAAACAATCTTGAATACACGAGAAAAGTAAGAGGAATCACTCTACATATCTACAGTAATCAAGATAGTATGATATTAGCAAAACTATAGACACAGCAAACAGAACAAAGAACACAGAAATACACACACCAAATTTGTTAATCCATGTTGTTTTCAGACTTTGACTCTATTTATAATAGCCAAAGTCTAGAAACAACATGGATTAGATATTGCCCTTCATTAGATGGATGGTTAAACAAACTGTAGTACATCTATATCGTGGATAATGACTCAGCACTACAAAAAGAATAGACTACTGATACATGCTCTAACTTGAATGAATCTTTTTTAGAAGTTGAATTTTATATTGAAAAAAAAATTTAGATATTTTTATGAGGTTCAGAATAAGGGAACAGTGAACAGTATTTAGGTGAAAGAGGTTTAGTTTTTATTTTGTATTGGAGTACAGCTGATTAACAATGTTGTGATAGCTTCGGCAGACAGGGAAGGACTCGACCATACATATGCATGTAAAGGAAGAATCTTGAGGGAATTATATTGGATGAAGAAAACAAATGTCAGAAGGTTAAAAACCTTCCATTTGCATAACATTTTTGAAATGGCCAATTTATAGAAATAGACAAATTAGTTACCAGGCGTTAAATGAAGTGGGAGTTGGGAGTGAAGAGGCTGTGTCCATAACAGGTCAGCAATAGGTTATAACTGTAGTGATGGAAATGTTCTAAATCGTCACTGTCAATGCCAATATTCTGGTACCAATATTCTACTAGAATTTCTCATTGGCACAAACTGGCTAAAGTATAGACTGAATCTCTGTGTTATTTCTTGCCATTGCATGTGAATCTACAATTATCTCAAAATAAAAATTTAAAAATCATGAGAAAATAAATCATGGAATGTATAAAGATACTGAAAATTTGTTAAGATAGAAAATTTTAAAAGAAACTATCAGCACTCCTTTGTCAATATGTCTAACACTGACCTATAGTCAAAGCTATGGTTTTTCCAGTAGTCATATACAGATGTGAGAGTTGGACCATAAAAAAGACTGAGTGTCAAAGAATTGATGCTTTTGAACTGTAGTGCTGGGAAAGAGTCTCGAGAGTCCCTTGGTCAGCAAGGAGATCAAAGCAGTCAATCCTAAAGGAAATCAACCCTGAATATTCATTGGAAAGGCTGAAGCTGAAGCTCCAATATTTTGGCTACCTGATGCGAAGAGCCAACTCACTGGAAAAGACCCTGATGCTGGGAAAGATTGAGGGCAGAAGGAGAAGGGGACAACAGAGGATGAGATGGTTGGACAGCATCACTGACTCAATGGACATGGGTTTGAGCAAACTCCAGGAGATAGTGAAGGACAGGGAAGCCCTGTGTGCTGCAGTCCATGGGGTCACAAAGAGTCAAACAAGACTGAGCAACTGAACAAGCAACTAACACTGACACTTTGGACTCTGCTTACACTTGTAAAGCCTGGCCTCTTGACTTGACAGGGGCCTTTAGAACATTTGGGGGCTAGGGCAGGGGAAAACATAGTCAAGTGCCACTCTCTCTCTTGGGTAGCTCTCACCTCACTGTGCACAGCTGTCAGGCACCTGTTAGAATTGAGCAGAAAGAAAACATTTAGCATTGCAGACTCCCCTCCCCCCATGAATGTACCCAAGGAGGCTGCAACCTAACAACCTCAGTGAGGTCCTGGAATCAGGATTCTTTCAAAGAATGGTCAAACTTCCTTCTAACTGTGCAGGTTAGAAGATTGAGGTTAATATACTGACCAGCTGCTTCTTTAGTAGGTCCAAATGAAGTGTTTAAAAGAGTGCTTTCACCCCTTACCAGGACTTCCAGTAGTAGGCAGAAGACTTCCCACAATTAAAAAAAAAATCCAAGAAGGCTTGTCTGCTTATTTGAATATGATATAAACAAAATACTAGGCCCATATATTTTATACTTTCTTGAGGAGAAAAGAGATTTAATGGATTAATGCAATGCAGATGTATACTAGAATTTTAGTATGAGGTACCTGGAGTTTACTTGTGTGTGGTGAATGATGATACGATGATAATGATATGAAAGGGAGATGATATGGGGGAAGGAGACAGAAAGAGATAGGGATAGGGCAAGCAACAAGGAAAGACATAAATACCCTTCACACTCAGCATATATGATATGATTACATATTTACATTTATTTAAAATTGCATATCAGTATGTATAAACATAATTTTTAAATAATAGACAAATTTACTGTTTTATATTTTCTTTGGTACCTCAATTTATAGTCTTGTACTCACTGCTTAGAGATGTCATCTAATGGACTGTTATTTACTGATTAGTAAGACAAGTACTGTGTTAAGTACTTCACATAAATTATTTCATTTAATACCTACCACAACAACTGGAGTCCTGGATCATCTCTCCCACTGAACATATTAGGAATGTTCAGTTCAGTAGCTCAGTTGTGTCTGACTCTTTGCGACTCCATGAATCGAAGCATGCCAGGCCTCCCTGTCCATCACCAACTCCCCGGGGTACACACAAACCCATGGCCATCGAGTCGGTGATGTCATCCAACCATCTCACCCTCTGTGGTCCCCTTTTCCTCCTGCCCTCAATCTTTCCCAGCATCAGGGGCTTCTCAAATGAGTCAGCTCTTCTAACCAGGTGGCCAAAGAATTGGAGTTTCAGCTCCAACATCAGTCCTTCCAATGAACACCCAGGACTGATCTCCTTTAGGATGGATTGGTTGAATATCCTTGCAGTCTAAGGGACTCTCAAGAGTTTTCTCCAACACCACAGTTCAAAAGCATCAGTTCTTTAGCTCTCAGTTTTCTTTAGAGTCCAACTCTCACATCCATACATGACCACTGGAAAAACCATAGTCTTGACAAGACGGACCTTTGTTGGCAAAGTAATATCTCTGTTTTTTAATATGCTATGTAGATTGGTCATAACTTTGCTTCCAAGGAGTAAGTGTCTTTTAATTTCATGGCTGCAGTCACCATCTGCAGTGATTTTGGAACCCAGAAAAATAAAGTCAGTCACTGTTTGCACTGTTTCCCCATCTACTTGCCGTGAAGTGATGGGACCAGATGCCATGATCTTAGTTTTCTGAATGTTGAGCTTTAAGCCAACTTTTTCGCTCTCCTCTTTCACTTTCATCAAGAGGCTTTTTAGTTCCTCTTCACTTTCTGCCATAAGGGTGGTGTCATCTGCATATCTGAGGTTATTGATATTCCTCCAAGCAATCTAGATTCCAGCTTGTGTTTCCTCCAGCCTGGCATTTCTCATGATGTACTCTGCATGTAAGTTAAATAAGCAGGGTGACAATATACAGCCTTGACATACTCCTTTTCCTATTTGGAACCAGTCTGTTGTTCCATGTCCAGTTCTAACTGTTGCTTCCTGACCTGCATACAGATTTCTCAGGAGGCAGATCAGGTGGTCTGGTATTCCTATCTCTTTCTGAATTTTCCAGTTTATTGTGATCCCCACAGTCAAAGGCTTTGGCATAGTCAATAAAGCAGAAATATATGTTTTTCTGGAACTCTCTTGCTTTTTTGATGATCCAGTGGATGTTGGCAATTTGATCTCTGGTTCCCCTGCCTTTTCTAAAACCAGTTTGAACATCTGGAAGTCCACGGTTCATGTAGTACTGAAGCCTGGTTTGGAGAATTTTAAACATTACTTTACTAGTGTGTGAGATGAGTGCAATTGTATTAGGAATGGAAGTATTAGGAATGGAAGTACAGTAAATTTAAGATAACTCATCAAATTCATATAGCTAATACGTGAAAGAGCCTGGACTGGCATGTATCTTGGCTTGCTTGCTATGACCATGCACAGGCTATAGTATGTATTCTGTATTGAACTTTTGCTTATAAAAGCAAGTGATATAATGAGGCTTTGTCTTATTTCTTTGAAGATTAAGAAATACTGCTCTTATTTTTAAGGTAGAATATAGGAATAAAATTAAATGTATAACTCAGCCAAAAGCCTTGTATCACTTATTGAGAACTGTTAGGATAAAGTTAAAATATATTGAATTCTTATCCAAGTGTCTGGTTCCCCTTGCTGAGAGTTTTTAGGACATGTGAAGTCAGTCCTGATCATTTAAAAAATCTAAAAGACAGCACAATTAAAAGTTTCAAATAAGTAAGAAGGAAAAAGAAATATGTAATATTTCAGTATTATTTTCCATATACAACAGTATCCCCTTAGGCAGAGGGCATACATTCCAAGACCCCCAGTGCCTGAAACTGCAGATAGTACCAAACTCTATATATACTATGTTTTTCTATACATACATACCTATGATAAAGTTTAATTTATAAATTAAGCACAGTAAGAGAATATCCAACTTGCCAGCATTACTACTTTTGTGATTTGGGGCCATTACTAAATAAAATAAAGGTTGCTGCACTGCAGTACTGTGACAGGTGACCTGGTAAGTTAGATGGCCACTAAGCAACTAACAGATGGGATAAGCTGGACAAAGGGATGAATCATGTCTTGGGCAGGATGGAGATAGATAGCACAAGATTTCATTACATTACTCAGAATGGTATGCAATTTAAAATTTATGAATTAATTCTGGAATATTCTGTTTAATATTTTCAGATCACAATTGACCATGGGTAACTGAAACTGTGGAAAGTGAAACAGTGGATAAGGCAGGGAGGGACTACTGGATTTTCCCTAATTCCTACTTTATAGAATTATAGGGCCATACACATCAGCAGGGTGACAATATACAGCCTTGACATACCCCTTTTCCTATTTGGAACCAGTCTGTTGTTCCATGTCCAGTTCTAACTGTTGCTTCCTGACCTGCATACAGGTTTCTCAAGAGACAGGTGAGATGATCTGGTATTCCCATCTCTTTCAGAATTTTCCACAGTTTATTGTGATCCACACAGTCAAAGGCTTTGGCGTAGTCAATAAAGCAGAAATAGATGTTTTTCTGGAACTCTCTTGCTTTTTCGATGATCCATCAGATGTTGGCAACTTGATCTCTGGTTCCTCTGCCTTTCCTAAAACCAGTTTGAACATCTGGAAGTTCACGGTTCAAGTATTGCTGAAGCCTGGCTTGGAGAATTTTGAGCATTACTTTACTAGCATGTGAGATGAGTGCAATTGTGCAGCAGTTCGAGCATTCTTTGGCATTGCCTTTTTTTGGGACTGGATTGAAAAGTGACCTTTTCCAGTCTTGTGGCCACTGCTAGTTTTCCAAATTTGCTGGCATATATAGTGCAGCACTTTCACAGCATAATCTTTCAGGATTTGTATATTGTCACCCTGCTTATTTAACTTACATGCAGAGTACATCATGAGAAACACTGGACTGGAAGAAGCACAAGCTGGAATCAAGATTGCTGGGAGAAATATCAATAACCTCAGATATGCAGACGACACCACCCTTATGGCAGAAAGTGAAGAGGAACTAAAAGACCTCTTGATGACAGTGAAGGAGGAGAGTGAAAAAGTTGGCTTAAAGCTCAACATTCAGAAAACTAAGATCATGGTATCTGGTCCCATCACTTTATGGGAAATAGGTGGGGAAACAGTGGAAACAGTGTCAGCCTTTATTTTTTGGGGCTCCAAAATCACTGCAGATGGTGATTGCAGGCATGAAATTAAAAGACACTTACTCCTTGGAAGGAAAGTTATCACCACCCTACATAGCATATTAAAAATGCAGAGAGATTACTTTGCCAACAAAGGTCCATTTAGTCAAGGCTATGGTTTTTTCAGTAGTCATGTATGGATGTGAGAGTTGGACGGTGAAGAAAGCTGAGTGCCAAAGAATTGATGCTTTTGAACTGTCGTGTTGGAGAAGACTCTTGAGAGTCTCTTGGGCTGCAGGATCCAACCAGTCCATCCTAAAGGAGATCAGTCCTGGGTGTTCATTGGAAGGACTGATGTTGAAGCTGAAACTCCAATACTTGGCCACCTCATGCGAAGTGTTGTCTCATTGGAAAAGACCCTAATGCTGGGAAGGATTGAGGGCAGGAGGAGAAGGGGATGACAGAGGATGAGATGGCTGGATGGCATCACTGACTCGATGGACATGGGTTTGGGTAGACTCTGGGAGTTGGTGATGGGCAGGGAGGCCTGACGTGCTGCGATTC
The DNA here is from genome assembly GCF_963930625.1 of Muntiacus reevesi. Lineage (NCBI taxonomy): Eukaryota > Metazoa > Chordata > Mammalia > Artiodactyla > Cervidae > Muntiacus > Muntiacus reevesi. Next base: position 124,336,895 of record NC_089271.1, on the reverse strand, counting down.
ATGGAGTCACAAATAGTTGGACACGACTGAGTGACTGAACTGAACTGAACTGAACACATCAGCAGAGTTGAAGCTCCAATACTTTGGTCACCTGATGTGAAGAGCTGACTCATTGGAAAAGACCCTGTTGCTGGGAAGGATTGAGGGCAAGAGGAGAAGGGGGCAGCAGAGAATGAGATGGTTGGATGGCATCACCGACTCAACTGACAAGAATGTGAGCCAATTCCAGGAGATAGTGAAGGACAGGGAAGCATGGCGTGCTGCAGTTCATAGGGTTACAAAAATTGGATACAACTTAATAACTGAACAACAGCAAATTATCCTGAAGACAGGAGTAAGAGATGGTTCATGGTACCTGCCTTCCCACAGTACCTTTAATGGCAAACTACCTCACCCAGAGCTCTTGTTCTAGAAGAAGGCTTTTGCTGATAAAGCTTTTTATCATATGACCTTGTTCTCCTGGTCTCAGCTGATTGGACCAAGCGAAAGTACAAAGATAAAGATAAGTCAGTCCATAGAAAAACAGGTATTAGAGTCAAATATAAGCTAGGACAGTGAGATTCTCAGCTTCAATAATTTTATGTAATACATACTAACTACTATGAACTTAATATGCATTCACTATAGTTAGTCTATAACGGAATTTCAAAAACCCTGATTTGTGGGAAAAAGTGGCAGTCAGTGGAATTAAGTTACACTGCAGTGCACTTCAATAAATGCTGATTGGGAAATAAACAATGAGACTTCTGGTTATTATACTTTTTTCTAAAATTGATACATTTATCTCCAAATTCTTTATTTTAATGTATTTTGGAGGAGCAGACTGGCATTTAGCATATGTTTCAGTTTAGTCACTGTTAATTTTTTGTAAATACATGTACATTTTCCCATTATCACTTGTCTAAATGTCCTCTAAGCATTGTTATTTCACTGAAAAAATTAGAGACCCAATCAGTAGTATTTTCTCACATTAACTTCGTGGTTTTAAGAGAAACGAATTACCGTCATAACAAAATGCTGTCCTGTGGAGAAGTGAATTGAAAATAAAGCAGAAATCTATCTGGCTATCTATCTATGTAGCTATTTTTCTCTCTGCATACACACACACACACACACACACACACACACACATATATATATGATGATTCAAAAAGGTATTAGGAGAGAATGCATATAAATCTGAAAAATATAATACATCAAGCACAACATACTTTTGTCTTTCAATAGCTATGTTGACTGCATATGAAAAGATGAAAAATAGTAATTACAGGTTCTCCAAAGACAGAGTCTGACCCAAATTACTCATTAATTTTTTTTTCTAACCATGCCTAGAACAAATGCTTTTAACTTAAAAGATTAGGTTTTTAAAACATGATATTTTAGAAGGAAAGTATGTTGTAGAATAAATGCTTCAAGCATGGTTTTATCACTCTATTTAATGTCAAAAAATTGGCATTGATATATTTATTCCTTACAGTTAAGTACTAGGTTGAATTGTCAGGTAGGCCTTGCAAAGCAATTATTCAAAGAGGCATAGTTATCCAGATCTGAAAACATGAAACAAAATGACCATATATGAATACAGTTTTTCAGGAAAAAAAATGAATTACAAGCATTATTTTCAACTAGGACCATAAATAGGATATTGTGAGGCTCCTCTGGAGTACTCTGGGTATAAAAATTATATTTCATCACTCAGAAATGGTCCTTGGGGGTCCAGTGCAAGAAGATTTCTTGGAGTGTTAAAGTTCAGTGGAATGCCTTCCTAATGCATCTAACACATCACATGATCCAGTTGGACCTGGTAAGCAGCCAATGTTAGTTGAAAAAGCAGTAAGCTCAGGAGAGTAAGCTCTCACTTAGGCTTATCACTAGGTATTGATCATACTTGCAGCTGATCTATTACCAGCCTGGATGTTCCAAGGTTAACTATGCAGGATCCAACTTTACGGCAATAGATTTTGAATAATTGCCCTCTCTAAAAGGATCCACGGGGATATGGTCTTTTGTACAAAATTTTCCAGTTTCCATAAATTTATATATTTTTCAATTCTCTTTAAACTTTGAGTTTGAGTAAGAGAAACCCAGAATAACAGGGAATAATCATAATCATAGCTATCATTTATTGATTGCTTCATGTAAGCTATGTATACACAATCTTCACAAAGATCCTGAAGGCTGAATATTTCTGTCCTTACTCTAGAGATGAGGTGACAGACTTAGAGATAGTGTAAGGGTCAGAGATGAACCGAAAATTTAGCTTTATCCCAATTACCTCAACTGCACTATCTCAGTTGTTCAGGCTGCTGTAGCAAAATACCAGACTCACATAGCCTGTGTGGGAGAAGGCGAGGGTGGGATGTTTCGAGAGAACAGCATTGAAACATGTGTATTATCAAGAGTGAAACAGATCACTAGCCCAGGTTGGATGCATGAGACAAGTGCTCGAGGCTGGTGCACCGGGAAGGCCCAGAGGGATCAGGTGGAGAGGGAGGTGGGAGGGGGGATCGGGATGGGGAATACATATAAATCCATGGCTGATTCATGTCAATGTATGGCAAAAACCACTACAATATTGTAAAGTAATTAGCCTCCAACTAATAAAAATAAATGAAAAAAAAAAAACAAATTTATTCCTCACATTTTGGAGACTGCAAGCCTGAGATTTTTGTTGTTCAGTCACTAAGTTGTGCCTGACTCTTTGTGACCCCATGGACTGCAGCATGCCAGGCTCCCCTGTCCTCCACTATCTCCTGGAGTTTACTACAATTTATGTCCATTGAGTTGGTGATGCCATCCAACAATCTCATCCTCTGCTGCCCCTTTCTCCTTTTCCCCTAAATCTTTCCCAGCATTAGGGTCTTTTCCAATGAGTTTGCTGTTTGCATCAGGTGGCCACAATATCGAAGCTTCAGCTTCAGCATCAGTCCTTGCAATGAATATTCAGGGTTGATTTCCTCTAGGATTGACTGGTTTGATCTCCTTGTTGTCCAAGAGACTCTCAAGAGTCTTCTCCAGTACTGCAATTCAAAAGCATCAATTCTTTGGCACTCAACTTTCTTTATGGTCCAACTCTCACATCCATACATGACTCCTGGAAAAATCATAGCTTTGACTATATGGACAAACTATTGTCTCTGCTTTTTAATATGCTATCTAGGTTTGTCATAGCTTTTCTTTGAAGGAGCAAGTGTATTTTAATTTCATCTTTTAATTTTTGTCTTTTAAAGTCTGAAATTAGGATACCATAATGTCAGGTTCTGGTGCCGACTGTCTTCCTTGATTGCAGACAGTGGCTTTCTCTCTGTGTTATCACTTGGGGTGATGAAGAACCTTCCCTGTCTCTTCCTCTTCTTAAAAGTGTACTAGTTTCATCATGGCATCTCCATTCTCAAGATTTCATCTATACCTAATTACCTCACAAAGGTTTCACCTCCCAGTACCATTATATAAGAATTAAGGCTATAAAATATGAATTTGGGGGAAACAGTCCGCTAAATAAAAGCATTCAAATTTTTCTGTTCAAGAATTTCTAAAGTGTATCTTGAACAATTATTTGTAAGATACTTTGCACACAGTCTATATGTGTGTCCTGCAGTGAAACACAATTGGCAAATAGATGTACACGATATTCAATCTGGAGACATTCACAATGCATGTGATCTAAGTAAAGCCCCTGACAAGTCTTGCACAAAGGAAATCTATTTTACTTTAATCTGAGTTTTCCAAACTTGCTTTTTTATTAAACTCTTTTCCATAAGACACAGTTTGGGAAATAATTAGTTTCTGTCAGTCATGCTCTGGTCTTCCAACATTCTTCCTGGGTAGGATTATGACATAGGTTTTGGGAATTTACATAAAACACATCATATTACAAGGATAGCAAATGTGAACACATAAAAGCAGAAAGCTTAATTGCGTGGCGTTTATGGTTCTGCCAACAGATGAGAAAAAGCTAAGACAAATGTCATGGACTGTATGAAACTGTATTATGTATCATACCTAAATTTTTTTGCTTAGTATTCAGCATCTTGCATAGATGAATAATAACGGTGATGGTGATAAGAGATGATGATGAGGAGGAGGATTGTATGAAGCAAAGATAATTAATTGAAATACTCCTTCCTCATTGCATTGTTCAGGGTTCTCCCGAGAAACAGAACCACCAATTGTGTGTGTGTGTGTGTGTGTGTGTGTGTGTGTGTGTGGAGAGAGAGAGAGAGAGAAGGACTTATTGCCAAGGAATTGGCTCATATGATTCTGGAGGCTGAGAAATCCCTTGATCTGCTATCTGCCATCTGCAAACTGGAACCCCAGGAAAGCCAGTGGTGTATCTATGATCTGAGTCCAAAGGCCTGAGAATCCAGGGACCTGATGGTGTAAATCCCAGTACAAAAGCAGGAAGAAGATTACTGTTTTAGCTCAAGCATACAGGTAGGAAAGGAGGTAATGTCCCCTTCTTTTCCTTTTTCTTCTATTTAGACCCACAAAAGATGGCATAATCTGCACCCACATAGGGAAGAGCAAAGCAAAAACATTCTACAAATTCAAATACTAATCTCCAGGAAACACCCTCACAGACATACCCAGAAATAATGCCTAACCACAGACATCTGAGCTTAGTATGATTCAAGTTGACACAAAACATTAACCATCACACTCATCAAGGTGGCTTTTAAAAATCTAGAAAACTGATCACTGTACACAATTTCCATGACTCTATTCTTATCCTGCAGCACATGACAGTTTTTATGTATATGGCTGAAGAAATTTGTTGAGGGCACTCACTCTTTAAAACAAACCTACATGTAAAAATCAATTGCGAGAGATTCATGTGACTAAAGCTTCAACACAAAGTTTCAGAGTAGAAGTGATGAATTTTAAAAAAAGACATACTAAAACCTTCAAAGTGTGAAATAAATTTCCACAACCCCATTTTTAAATGTCATGACAGACCTAGAAACAATTAAGTGAATATAACTAATTAAAACCAAATTACTAAATCGATAGTGTAATTTAGCCCAAACTAAAACTCACTCTAGCAGACTTGAAATACTTAGATTTGACAGACTGACTACTGGATCTCAATTAGATAATACGATGCTATTGGCCAGGGAACTTGCAGAAAAAATCTTTATTTTTAGATGTGGGATTAATAATAAGGTACAGCATAATATTCTCAGAACATGTCAAGTACTCCAAGATTCAGAATTAATCCAGAGGATCACCTCTATTACTATGATTGTACAAAGGCTAACTAGCCAAATTCCATAGGTTGAGAAATGAACACTATTAAGATAGCACTTATATTTGAGATATAGCTCCAAATTAATTTTAATGGCTTATTTCATATGTATAAGCTTTATTTTATGCTTATTTTTATTGTACTGTTTGATTTCTATGCAAAATTACCCTGGCAAAAGATTGCTGATAAAACTTGAGTTAGGTGTGTGAGATTCTCCATGAACTTTAAGAGATAGCATAAGATTTTGAGGTTCTTGGAGGCTTTCCAAAGGAAGGAACATAGAATATGGAGAAGTCATTTCTAGAACAGAGTTGGGTGACATATAGAGAGAACCTTTATACATATTCTAATTTCTGGTCCCAGTTTGTGAACTTCCAATGCAGGCTTGTTAATAAATGGTACAGTTCAGGCGGCGAACTGACATAGTCTGTTTGGTTATATGAATATAGGTACTGGAAAATATGGAAGAATGATTTGGACAATAGCAGCCACTCACCCGACCATGATTGAGAGAGAAATACCAATTTTCAAAGCCATAATTTCATCAATAATTTTCTTTTCTTCTGTACATGCATAAAGCATATAATTCATGAACCAACTCATGTACTGGTAAGCTGTGAGTGTTTGTAGCTATGCCTCATATTTAGGAAAGAGGTCAACCACCTAAATGGTGTGATTTCACCTACCTCTAAGTATCTCATCAATATTTGATATATTCTTTTAACAAGAAATGAAAACCTTGTCTCTAATAATTAGAAAAGAATATTATATTAACACAAAGATACAAATGATAGATATTAGATCCTTTCTTAAAAATTTTATTGGAGTTATTTTAAATGTAGAAAAGTTGTAGGGAGGATATATTAGGCTAAAATAAGTCTGACCTGTCAAGGAGCCTGCTGATGTCAATAATGGACTGATGTTGACAATGATGCCTCTCAGGTTCAGTAAGATTCAGAAGCATCTTTTGAATAATTAAAGAACAGTCAAATCATAAGCAATGTAGTGAAACTTCACGTTTAGATGGAGTCTGTTTAAAAATGAATGATTCATAGGTGACATCAGCCAAATAGTGGACTAGGAAGCTCCAGGTCCTCATTTCCCATTGGAAACATTAAAAATAAAACAGAAACAAGTAAACAAAACTAAAACTGGCTAAAGTAACTTTATAGGAACTCTGTAAAATAATCAAAGATCTGCACCAACCAAGTAAATGCCCAATAAATAAAAAACAGAATTTGAATGATATGAAACATTCTGGCATGTTATTCAGCTCACCATACCCTACTCCTTCCTTGGTGCTGCACCGTCTTGATTTGGAGGTGGCCCATTTTCCAATTCCTTCTCTTGAACTAAAGGGAGCAGACGGAGTACTAACCTATCAGGGGTTTGCCTGACATATAAACTGAAAGCAATAAGTGTTGGCCACAGTATGAAATCTTTGTGCATTGTTGGTGGGAATATAAAATGGTTCCACCACCGTGGGAAAGAGCATCATGGCTTTTCAAAAATGATCATGACACATGGTCACATGACACATCAATTCCACTTCTGGGTATATATCCAGAGGAATTTAAATTAGAGTATTGAACAATATTTTATATCCATGTTCATTGCAGCATTATTCGAATAGACAAAAGGGGGAAAAAAACTGAAAGTCCATCAATAGTTGAATGGATAGAATTCGGCATAAATATACAATGCTATAATGTTGGGTGAAGCTCAAGGACATTATGCTAACTAAGTCAGTCACGAAAGGACAAATGCTGTATCGCTCTACTTATATGAGGTATCTAAAGTACAGACAGTAAAGAATCTGCCTGCAATGCAGGAGACCCAGGTTCAATCCCTGAGTCGGGAAGATTCCCAGGAGGAGGAAATTGCAACCCACCCCAGTATTCTTGCCTGGAGAATTCCATGGACAGAGGAGCCTGGAAGAATATTGGAGTGGATAGCCTGGCAGAATATTGGAGTGGATAGCCTATCCCTTCTCTAGGGGATCTCCCCTCCCCAGGGATCGAACCAGGGTCTCCTGAATTGCAGGCGGATTCTTTACCAGCTGAGCTACCAGGGAAGCCCATATATGTGCTGCTGAAAAGTACTCAAAAGCAGAATCTAGGAGCAAATACACACAAAATAAATTCCTTTTATTAAAGTGCAAATAAAATTTAAAAAAATACTAAAGAAAACGCATAAACTATAACTTTGTGCAGGAACATGGGTGAATCTCAGATGATTATGTTTAGCAAAGTAAACCAGAAACAAAAGAATATGCATGAAACCATTTACAAAAAGTTCAAAATCTGATGATTTGAGTAATTTTTCTTCCTACAGTTGCCCTACTACAATTAAAAGAAATATATTATCCATTTAAAAATCATAGGGAAACACCCCAAATGTCCATCAGTAGGAGAATGGATAAACAAAGTTTACTTTATTCACATAATGGCATACTATTCCACAATGAAAAGGAAAAGCTACTGATTACACAGAAATAAGTATGCCTCTCAGTGACATTAACCTGAAAGAAAGATTCTGGGAACAAAAAGAATATATAATATGATTTGTTCATACAAAGTTGTAGAAAAAGCAGAAGTAACCTATAGTGAAAAAAGAAAAACGATTGCCTGTGTTATGTGGTAAGATTTACTGGGAAGAAGGGACATGTAGGAGCTTTCTGGTTTGAGGAAATGTTCTATGTCTTTGTAAGGATATGAGCTAAGTGGGTATTGGCGTTTGTCAAATCTCATTGCATTGTACACTTTGGATTTGTACATTTCACTGTAAGTAATTTTTACTTAAAAAATAATATGCCTATAAGCAAAATAAGTGAATGAATGGGTGAATAGAAGGAATCTGGTATAAAGTGTATCCTTTGACCCTAAAATTCCACATGTAACAAAGTGTTCTAAGGAGATGAGTGAATAGATGTTCAGGCAAGTCTCTATCTAATTGTTTATGTATTTATTCATTTACATCTATATGTTTGTTATGTTGTAGTTTTATTAAGTTTTTGTACATTATGAAAATTAGAATAATCTTCAAATCTTTATTTGGGGATCATTCGAATAAAATATGACATATAATGGAAAAGTATGCAGCCATTCCAAGTTAGATTGTAGTTGAATGTTTATTGACAGGAAAAGATGTCTATGATTTTTTCAGTACAGAAAAAGTTTATTTAAAATAGTAAGTGTAGTATAACTCATTACAGCTAAAGATATTTGTGTATAGGTATGTAGGTAGATGGGCTTCCCTGGTGGCTCAGACGGTAAAGAATCCGCCTGCAACGCGGGAGATCTGGTTCAATCCTAGGATCGGGAAGATTCCCTGGAGGAAGGACATGTCAACCCACTCCACTATTCTTGCCTAGAGAATTTCATGGACAGAGGTGCCTGGCAGGCTACAGTCCATAGGTCGCACAGAGTCAGATACAACTGAAGCAACAAAGCAGAAGCATGTAGGTAGATAGATACATAAATAGAACATATTCATGAGAAGATAGACACAAAACAGTTAACACTATTTCTAGGAGTTAGAAATCGAAGTAAATTTTACTTTAAAATTTATACTTTTTCTATATCAAAACATTTCATAATATGACTATATTATTTATATAAGCAAAGAAAATTGCTATTTTAATTCCAGAAAATAGAATGCAAGTTACTTTAAATAATTTCTTTTGAAAGTAATGTGATGAAATACATAATTTCGTCTCCCAGGTAATTAAATACCACTAAGAAATCATTAATTATGTAGGAAAACAGATTAACAACAATTTCTGTATTCTCTACCATTTATTTTCAGTCAATAACAAGAATTTTTTTTCCATTTCTGACATTAATAAATAATTCTTAAAATATACAAAATAAGTATATTCTAATTAACTTGTTTTTTATGGTGTGTGTATATGTCTGTGTATAATTTTAGTTTTAAATAGTATTTCTCTTATATCCATTGTTCATACACAGAAGGCAGATGGTTGTCAGAGACAAGATAAGAAAAGACGTTTGTCTATCCTCCAGAAGTGAAGATTTCTAATTAATTTTGCTTTCACTTTACAGATGTCACTTGAGGTAAGCTATCAACTTTCGAACTGGCAGACTAGCTGATGAAAATTCAACACACATCTCCTATTCTTCTTGGCATTCTCACAGGTTGCTTGATGTTATAATAAGCAGGAAAAAAAAGTTTAAGGGTTGATTAAATCCTTATTAGTGGAAATGTGCAATGTGTACCCTCCAGAGCCTTTTGTTATAATACAAGGAAGTTTATTCCAAACTCTTTTACTCCAGTGTGCTTACGGGTAATGAATAATAAGCAGGAAGAATTGTGAATAGAGGTAGAGACATTGTATAGCATTATGGATAACGATTATTTTTAACAAGTCATATGCCCAACAGTTGTTAATTACCATAGAGAATATGTAATAAATGAGAATGATGATCTTTAGCCTATTCGGAGAAGTCTAATCTTACTCTCAAATACATGCAAATTTATCCATAGACTTTAATAGGCATTTAGACACGTACAGCAGTACAAAATACAACTTCATTTACAAACAATTTAAAGCATATTCTGTCTTTATAGAGCGTTTCTTCAAAACGTCCATCATTTTTAAAGGGATTCTTATCAGAAGCTATTACTTATTGTGACTGAAAAAAAAAATCAAAGTATCTTTCCCCCGGTGCTAAGCATCTTCATTTTCCAAAATAAAGATGGACTCATTGTTATTGAATTGTTCATATTAGGAAAGTCATGGTTTACCATAGTCTGGGAAACAGACAGTTACTTGCATGCAGATGGTTATTGGGAAGTGCATCTGTGAGTGAGTGAAGGAAGGGGATTGGATAGAGGGAGGAGTTCACTCTCATACAATCGCACTAGGGGCCTTAACCAACCTCACAGGGAGCTCTGGAGCTGGGATGGTCCTAACAGGTATCCCAGATGGAGGCAAGGTTGCCCAGCCTTGGTAACCCCTTCATCAACTAGTCATTGGAGGCAAGAGGCTTCCAGAAAAACTGTAACCTTGGGAAAAGCAGCACCTTTAATCTGACTACAAGGCAGCTGCATAAATGGTGCCACAGGCCTGAAGAGGGGAGGACTCTGGATGTTTTACCACAGAATCCATGACAACTAGTAAAAATTTCACCCATTATTAGAAGATGTGAGAAAGAAAGTCAAAATCACTCATAATCTCATCAAGAATACATAAGCCAGGTTAACATTTTTATGATCTTTGTATGATCACCTGGGTCTAAAAACCCACATGTCATTCTTGGGTGCTCCTTTTCTCTCGCTGACTCTGACATCCAATAAGCTAGAACTCAACAATATTATACACAAAATGTTTCTTAAACCCATTTCTTGTTCCAGTGTTATCCCCATTTCTGTAACCCTAATTCAGGCCCTCATTATCTCTTGCTTCATTTATGATGTCTGTAGTTTTGTTGATTTTTCAGCTCATTGGCTATTATTTCATTCCGCCTTTGCTTTCCAACAAAACTTGCTCTTCCTAACATACACCATAGTGTTTTCTGTTTTAGTTTCCTTTTCCCCTGAAATAGTATTTCTGCATCTAATATACCAGCACCTTCTTCCAAACAGACCCCTTTGCCTCCTTCCTCCACACTTTCACTCTCTAACTTAATTCTGTTTAACTCATCTTTTCAAACTTTGCTTTCCCTTACACTCCCACCCTAGGTTGTGTTTTCAAATCACCCTCCATATATCTCTATTAGAACATTTACTATACTATACTTAGAGACTTCCTGTGACTTCCCATTATATTTAGAGTAAAATCCAAATTTACTCTGGTTTACAAAGCCCTACACAGTCTGACCCTTGCCTGCCTCTTTAGAATGTATCACAGTCTATCCACACTTCCTTCTTTATGTTCTTCACATTGCCACTGAAGTAAGTCATGTCTTTCAGACTTTTTGCTTTAGCTGTCTCCTATGCCAGGGATGTTATTTTCTGCGATCTTTACAGGACCTGCTCCTTCTTGCCATTGAGTTCCCTTGGTTAAATGTCATCTTCTGGGAGAGCTATCTTAATCACTTGAGTTAAATAGTTACCCAGTCATTAACACATCATGCTTTCATTTTCTTCACAGCACTCATGGGAAGGTATAACTACTTTGGTTACTGTCTGTCTCCCCTCATTAGAGTATAACCCCAGACCAACAGTGAACTTAGACTTACCTTATCTACCACTGTTTGCTCAGAGTCTAGAAAACTGCCTGATACAAATAGTCTATTGATAAATTTTTGATAAATAAATGTTTTTATCTTTGTCCTGTTAGACTATATGTTTCTCAAAACTAGGACATGTACCTTAATTTGAAGTCCTTCTGTTTATCACTAGCCCCAAATAAAATGCTTAGAAAAGAGCACAAGTTCAAAAATATTGTAGGATTTAACTGCTTTATTTGTCTAATTTTGGGTAATTGATTGTGTCGTTCCTGGGATCATGTCCATTTGACCTACTTTGTGATTGACTGTTTTACATTCCCTAACCCAAAATCCTAGAGAAATATCCTAAGTCTGTGAGTTGATTATTCTCTACTCAAAATCATGCATAGCCTGATTTTCCTCCTTCATTACTTCCTGAAAAATGCAGAACAAAAGTTTTTGGTGTTTGCATGAAGAAGGCATGCTCAGTGAGGGAGGGTTTGAGGGCCCACACCAGGAAACAAGCCTGAGGCTTAGCAGAGTTGGGAGGCTGGTTTCATCCAGGTAGACTAGAAAAATAAGTACATACATAGAGGAGAACAGAACCTAGATTTCTCACCATAAGATGTTACAGAAAAACCTGAATAAACTTTTTGGCTAATCCAATAAATATAACAAAATAATAGGAAAGAAAGGTTAAAAATGAGTGCTGTGGTGACGTTTTAGAATTGGATGTACTGGAAAGAATCCATGGTTTTAAAGTTTTAAATATGCAAATATTTAGCTATAGAGATATAGATAGATAAAATTTTGTCCAGTGAGAAATTCTGAGAGCAATGAGCTATTGATGGACCATATCTTGGTCTCTAATGTTACTTTCCAATGGGAAAAAACAAAACAGGGCTCCTTAGGGTAATGGAGGGATTAAGTATTAGTCAGTCGTGTCCGACTCTTTGTGACCCCATGGACTGTAGTCCATCAGGCTCCTCTGTTCATGGAATTCTCGAGGCAAGAATACTGGAGTGAGTTGCCATTTTCTTCTCCAATGGAGAGATTGGTGGGTCAGAAAAAATGTACAAGATGAGCATGGAACATCCTATTGTGTCAGAAAGCAAGAAAAATCAAAGAATGTTGGGCATCTCAAAAAGACACTGATGCTATCTTGCAGGAATTCCTACTGGCCAGAAATGGGTCAATGTTAGCTTCAAAATTAGCAATAATAAATAGATAAAGCAAAATAAATAAAATAATTGCAAATCCATATTAACATAGGAAGAATGAAATAAAGAAAAGGAAGGAAGGGAGGAAAAAGCTCTACCATAGACTGAAATGCTAACTAATAAATATAGAAGGAAGGATGGAATTAGAAAGTGACCACTTTGCAATCGTCATTGTGATAATCTAGGCAAAAGCTTTTAGTGATGCTAAAACTTATGAGTGAATGTTTGATGAGAAGAGAGGTATGCAGATGTCAAAGTATTGCCTCAAAAATACATGTTAAATATAAAAGGAACAAGTAACTTTACAGTAGAGATATCTGGCAGACATGAATTTTATCAATTGATGATAGCTAATATCACCAGTAAAAGGATAAATTAAATTCACCATCTTATAAGATATAAGATATACTGAGAAAAACAGAGCTTCCTTTCTGTAATACTTGTGCCAAAAATGCATAACCTGAATCTAACCAGAAAGGAACATGAGACACAGAGGTATATTTTATGAAATAACTAGCCTGTGATTTTCAAAAGTGTCAAAGTTAAGAAAGTCAAAAAAGACTAAGGAGTTGTTCTAGATTGAAGGAGACTAAAGGCAATCATATCCACATTCCAATGAGATATCCCACTTGGATCCTTTATCTGGGAAGCATGAAGGATCTTATTGGAACAATTGATGGAATTTGAAATGGGTACATGGATAAGCTGTCACCAATTAATGCCTACTTATTAATTTTGGTGGTTGTACTATGGTTATATGGGCTTCCTAGGTGGCTCGGTGGTAAAGAATTTGTCTGCCAGTGCAGGAGACACAAGAGATGTGGGTTCGATCCCCTGGAGAAGGAAATGGCAACCCACTCCAGTATTGTTGCTGGAAAATTCCATGGACAAAGGAGCCTGGTGGGCTACAGTCTATGGACACGACTGAAGCGACTTAGAATAATGCAAAACACTATGGTTTTATAGAGAACGTTTTTCTAGAAAATAGATATCAAAGTATTCCTAGGTAACATGGCATCAATGTGCTCACCAATGACTCCAGAAAAAAAAATTATACTTCTTTAATACTTTTTTAAGTCTGAAAATATTTCTAAAAATAAGAACATTTCCAGTTTAATTGTAGATCATTCATTAAATAATGAGCATTTTGATAGTACTTGAGTGTCTATGAATAGATTTAATCCCCTTCTGCTGCTTTAGGAACCTCTGGGATCCTGTGGGAAGATCACAACCTAGGGATCAAACCCAGGTCTCCTGTACTACAGGTAGATTCTTTACCAGCTGAGCCACAAGGAAAGCCTTAGGAACCTCACTGAAAATCAAGTATTCTGTCTTTTCAGCTTCATCTAAAGAGATTTCCTCCCCCCCACCACCCCGTCCCATACTATTTAAATATATTCAAGTCTCTCTAATCTTAAAACAAACAAATGTGCAACCAAATAAAACTTCCTTGACACAATTGTTTAGTTGTTAAGTCATATCTGACTCTTTGAGACCCTATGGACTGTAGCCTACCAGGCTTCTCTGTCCAAACGATTTTCTAGGCAAGAGCCCTGGCCATTTACTTCATTCTTGATGTTACATATTCCTTATTAGTTCTATATTGCAAAGCTAAACTTGAAAGATCAGTCTATTTGCTTTCCCCACATTTACCTTCAAATTCTACCATTACACTGAAAAGACTGTTTTTGGCCATAGTAACCAATGATCTTCCAGTGTCCTATCTTTTTGCCATTTCACACTGTTCATGGGGTTCTCAAGGAAAGAATACTGAAGTGGTTTGCTATTCCTTTCTCCAGTGGACCATGTTTTGTCAGAACTCTCCACCATGACCTGTCCATCTTGGGTGGCCCTACATGGCATGGCTTATAGTTTCATTGAGTTAGACAAGGCTGTAATGCAAGTAATCAATTTGGTTAGTTTTCTGTAATTGTGGTTTCCATTCTGTCTGCCCTCTGATGGATAAGGATAAAAGGCTTACGGATGCTTCCTCATGAGAGGGACTGGCTGTGGGGGAATCTGGGCCTTTCAGGGCCACTCTCAGTAGATCTTTAATCCAATTTTCTGTTGATGGGTGGTGCTGTGTTCCTTCCCTATGGTAGGGTAATGGTGGTAATGGAGACCTCTTTCAAAAGGACTGTTGTATTCAGTGCCTGTGACCCCAGGGCAGCCACTGTCAACACATCCCTCAACCTGAGACTCCTGGACACTCACAGGCAAGTCTGGCTCACTCTCTTGTAGGGTCACTGCTCCTTTCTCCTGGGTCCTGGTGAGCACAAAGTTTTGTTTGTGCCCTCCCTGAGTCTCTTTTACCAGTCCTATGGATGTTCTGTAATCAAAAGCCAATGGCCTTCAAGTCAAATTCCCTGGGAATTCTCAGTCCCTTTACTGGATCCCCAAGTTGGGGAATCTGTTGTGTGCCCTAGAACTTTTGCACTAGTGCAAGAACATCTTTGGTATAATCTTTCTCCAGTTTGTGGGTTGTTTCCTCAGTGGCTCTAAGGTGGGGCTCACATGCCACACCTTCCAGGTCTGCTGCAGCCAGACCCCTTGTCCCCACAGCAGGTCACTGCTGACCCTTGCCTCTGAAGGAGACATCCAAACACTCAAAGGCAGGTCTGGCTCAGTCTCTTGTGGGGTCCCTGGGTCCTGGCATGCACACGACTTTGTTTGAACCCTCTGAACATCTCTGACTGTTGTGGGGTTTGATTCTAAATGTGATTTCGCTCCTCCTACTGTCTTGTTAAGGCTTCTCCTTTGCCCTTGGACACGGGGTATCTTTTTCTGGTGGGATTCAACATTCTCTTGTTCATGATTGTTCAGTGGTTAGTTGCAATTTAGGAGTTCTCACAGGAGATGATGAGCCACAGAATGTTCAAACTGCTACACAAGTGCACTCATCTCACACGCTAGCAAAGTAATGCTCAAAATTCTCCAAGCTAGGTTTCTGCAGTACATGAACAAAGAACTTCCAGGTGTTTAAGCTGGATTTAGTTAAGGCAGAGGAACCAGATATCAAATCGCCAACATCCACTGGATCATAGAAAAAGCAAGAGAGTTGCAGAAAAACATCTTCTTCTGCTTCATGGACTACACTAAAGCCTTTGACAGTGTGGATTGCAACAAACTGTTGAAAATTCCTCAAGAGATGGGAATACCAAACCACCTTACTTGCCTCCTGAGAAATCTGTATGCAGGTCAAGAAACAACAGTTAGAACCAGACATGGAACAACGGACCAGTTCCAAATCGAGAAAGAAGTTTGTCAAGGCTGTGTATTGTCACCTTGCTTATTTAAGTTATATGCAGAGTTCTTCTTGTGAAATGCCAGATTAGATGAAGCACAGTTGAAATTAAGATCACAGGGAGAAATATCAGTAACTTCAGATATGCAGATGATACCACCTTTATGGCAGAAAGTGAAGAGGAACTAAAAGCCTCTTGATGAAATTGAAACAAGAGAGTGATAAAGCTGGCTTAAAACTCAACATTCAAAAAACTAAGATAATGGCATTTGGTCCCATCACTTCATGTCAAATAGATGGGGAAACAATGGAAACAGTGACAGACTTTATATTCTTGGGCTCCAAAATCACTAAAATGGTGACTGCAGCCATGAAATTAAAAGACACTTACTCCTTGGAAGGAAAGTTATCACCAACCTACATAGCATATTAAAAAGCAGAGACATCACTTTGCCAACAAAGGTCCGTCTAGTCAAGGCTATGATTTTTCCAGTGGTCATGTATGGATGTGAGAGTTGGAGTATGAAGAAAGCTGAGCACCAAAGAATTGATGTTTTTGAACTGTGGTGTTGGAGAAGACTCTCGAGAGTCCCTTGGACTTCAAGGAGATCCAACCAGTCCATCCTAAAGGAGATCAGTCCTGGGTGTTCATTGGAAAGACTGATGCTGAAGCTGAAGCTCCAATACTTTGACCACCTTATTTGAAGAACTGACTCATTGGAAAAGCCCGTGATGCTGGGAAAGATTGAAAGGAGGAGGAGAAGGGGATGAGAGAGATGAGATGGTTGGATGGCATCACTAACTTGATGGGCATGAGTTTGAGCAAGCTCTGGGAGTTGGTGATGGACAGGGAAGCCTGGCGTGCTGCAGCCCATAGGGTCACAAAGTGTTGGACACAACTGAGAAACTGAACTGAGCCAATGACCTTCCAGACGCCAAATCCATTGGTGACTTTACAGTCTTTTCCAAGAGTTCAAAGCTACGACGGGCGTTGTTGGTAAAGTGATAGTTCTAATATCCATGTATGACTCCATTAATGCTTTGCTTAAAGCTGTTTAATGATATCCCAAAGCAATTAGAATAAAGTTCATAAATCTCTTGAATAAAATATAAAGGGCCCATCAAGATCTGACATCTGCCTACTTTTCAGGTCTCATCTCTTGTCTCTCCCTCCCTCCCAACCAGTCATGCTGAAAACTGCACAGTTCATTCAATTTCTATAGTCTCAGCACTGATCCCAACTACAGGCAGATATGAGTTCAGTTCAGTCACTCAGTCATGTCCGACTCTTTGTGACCCCATGAACTGCAGCATAACAGGCCTCCTTGTAATTAAGTAAATATTCAATTAATGAGTGCATGCTATTTGCCTAAATTTGTACTAGGTGCTGTGGAAAATGCAAAGAAATATTTGAAATAATGACTATTCAAGGACACACACAGCTAATATTACATTCAGTGATGAAAGAATTAAAACTTTTTCTCTAAAATCAGCAACAAGACATAAATATCTGTTTGACCACTGTTACTCAGCATTGTGCTGGAAGTCCTAGCCAGAGCAATTAGACAATAAAAACAAATAAAAGATATCCAAATTGAAAAGGATGGATTATAAATACCTCTATTCACAGATGATATGGTGAAAAAAATACACGGAGAATTTCAAAGAACCCACAAGAAAGCTAATAGAGCTAGTAAATTAATTCAGAAAATTTACATGGTATAAAATGGCATGTAAAAATCAGTTATTGCTGTATACCAGCAATAAGCAATCCAAAAAGGGGGCTTCCCTGGTGGTCCAGTAGTTAAGACTCTGACCTTCCACTGAAGGTAGTGTGGGCTCAGTCCCTTACCAGGGAACTAAGATCTCACAAGTTGTGCAAACTGTGGAAAACAGTTTGGCAGCTCTTTGAAAATCTAAACATACAGCTAGCATATGATCCAGCAATTCCATTCTTTAGTATATACCCAAACGAATCTTAAACAAGGACTCAGATACTTAAATTTAAATAAGGGCTTCCCTGGTAGATTAGTGGTAAAGAATCCACCTGCCAGTGCTGGAGACAGGTTCAATCCCTGGTCCAGGAAGACCTCACATGCTGCAGCGCAACTAAGCCTGTGCACCACATCTATTGAGTCTGTGCTCTAGAGCATGGGAGCTGCAACTACTGAGCCCATGTGTGACAACTACTGAAGCCTGTGCTCTGTAGCAAAAGAAGTCACTGCAATGAGAAGCCTGAACACCACAACCAGAGTGGCCCTTGCTTGCTGTAACTAGAGGAAAGTCTGCACGGCAAGGAAGCCCCAGCACAGCCAAAAGTAAATAAATAAATAGAATAAAGAAAATTATAAAAATAAATAATAAAATAGGAACTAATTAATATATAAATCAACTAGAAATTTTGGAAAATATTTGCACTGCCTCCAACACCGTGTTTGAATTTATGACATATCAAGTATTCAGATTTATGGGAACAACATCAAGTTCTCAATAGAAAAAGACAAAAAAAATTGAACAGATATTCCCCATAATGGAAAATTGATTGAACATGAGTTGTCACTAAGTGTAATCAAACTGGTGCCATCTTGGTATTTTGTCAAAGTACAAACACGTTTATAATCTTAATTAGTAGTATTGGTAAAGTGTTAATGTATGTCAACTGGAGTGGCATTACAAATTGGAGTAAGTCTCTTAAAAAGAAATATGACAATGTGAGCTGTACACCACAAAATATATGCATCCTTTTACTCAGTAACTCCACTGCTATGTGTTCTTTTCAGAAAAGAATCAGAAAAAAATATGTGCATTAAAATATCCATTGAGCTGTTTACCTATAGAAGAATACACTGGTCATAATTATTTATCTTTCATGAAGTGACTTAATAAATTTTGGTAGATCAGCATGTTAAGAGAAAGTATATTATAATACTAATCATCAAGACTGTGAAAGTATGAAAATAATTATGATATAACATAGAAACTGATAGGTTAAACTATGAGTGAAATGATGTAAAAATGTCTCAGGGTGAAAGCCAACCTGCAGGAGTCAAAACAGTTGCTATGTTAGTGTTAGGATTTGTGCTCTTTGTTATTGTTTTTATATTTATCTTGAATGCCAAGTTTTGTAGGACTAAATTGTTATTTCTTTTAAGACTAAAGTATTATGTCTTTTAATTATTCCTATATCAGGTCAGAGGTTAAATTTAGTTACATGGTGGAGGGCACCCAACTAAGGGTACCGTTAGAGGCCAGGATACAATGGACTGAGAGAAGCAGAGACTTAGGGGAAGGAATTGATGAAAATTGGCTTGTTCTCAGAAAAGAACTCTGAATGAGAAACTATTAAGAATATAACTGCTGCATATTGGTCCTAGAAAATCAAGTTGGAAAAATAAGAGGCATGAGGTTAGTTATATCTTCTTGTCCTAGATATAGATGTGTATGGATTAATCATTCAAAATTTTAGGATCTGAATGAGAAAGACTCCCAGATCTCTGGTGGCTAACATTTATGGTTTGGTATGATTTCTAGTTTTCTTTTGTTTGGCTTAATTTGCATTTTACTTTTAAGTTCTGTTTGATAGCTAGTCTACATTTTTATTTTTTGTTCTTTTTTTCATTAATTTATTTATTTTAATGGAGGTTAATTACTTTACAATATTGTGGTGCTTTTTGCCATACAGGCTACTTTTTTAAATGAAATTTGAATGTTTTGGTGCATGGGCATTTCTTTGCAGCCTGATGAAAACATGTTACCAAAGTGCCTTGTTGTAACATTGAAATTTATCTCAGGTAATAAGGAGCATGGACATGAACCACTATTTTCAGCCCCTGAGGCAAGGCAGGGAACCTGAGCATCAGAAAAGTCCATTAGAAAATGCATGCTGTAGTATCATAACTTCAGCAATGCTTTGAAATTGTCAAGTTGTATCATGAGGACATGTGCGAATCAGCGGTAGCACTGGTAGGCCGACAATGTTAGCAGTGACAACCACATACTAGTTCAAATATCCTAATCAATCAGGGAGATTTTAATTAATCCTAATTGTTTTATTATGGTTCCTAGAAAGCAACAACACAGTAACCAGGAACCCCTGGTTACAGTCTAACTGATTTAATCAGTTCCTTGATGATTTTCTTGAGATTTTTAAGGTAACATTCAACTCACTTAAATAAGTATTAAAACCTTTACCCTGATAAAAGCTAGCACTTCAGTGTAAGAAATAAAAATTCTCAAATACCACCTGGTATATCAATAGGTTATTTCTTGAAATGCCAAGTTCTTTCTTTGTTTTTAAGTGTTCAATATTATTTATCAATGGTGTGGCAAAGTTTTGAGGTGAAAAAGAGGAAGAAAAGGATAACATAAAAATCTTGAACTTTAGGAGCTCTATCTCTGGATTATAAAAGTTGAGAAAAAACCTTTTTTTCCCAACCATAATAAAAAATTTTTAAGAATAGTAAATGTTCAAAATGGACTTTCTCTTAATTATTTTGAAAATTTTCTTTTGAGAAAAAGCTAACATTACATAGCCATTAGATTGTTAATGATTTTTGCACCTTCATCAATACATTTAGAAAATGTATTGTGATTAAATAGATATTACTTTGAGTGTAATATTCTAGAGGAGAAGACAACCCATGAATTTTTCTGAGCTTAATTTTACAAACTTAAAATTCTGTATATTGTATAAAATAATCATTGACAAAATTATAGAAAACTTGTGAATACTAGGATGGAAAATGAATTTGCCAAATTCTTCTCTGAGACAAATTCGATTGAGAAAATAATTTCCACAGGGACAGCTTTTATGGATGTGGCTTTTTGAATCCAAGAGAAGCTTGGGCCAAATTATTTACAAGCACTTTCAATTACCTCAAAGATTTGAAGGAAGATACAAGATAACATCAACAGTACATATGAATAAGATATACTTGTAAAACTTAGAAAATATGGTAAAAAAATTCAGTTTTTGACAAGCATTTTGACTAAATATTCTATTAAAACTGTTAGAGTAATGAAAGTTACTTATGGCAGAAAGAGAATAAGAACTAAAGAGCCTCTTGATGAAAATGAAAGAGGAGACTGAAAAAGATGGTATAAAACTCAGCATTCAGAAAACTAAGATCATGGCATCCGGTCCCATCACTTCATGGTAAATAGATGGGGGAAACAATGGAAACAGTGATAGACTTTTATTTTCTTGGGCTCCAGAATCACTGCAGATGGTGACTGCAGCCATGGAATTAAAAGACACTTGTGGAAAAGTTATGACCAACCTAGGCAGCCTATTAAAAAGCAAAGACATTACTTTGCCATCAAACGTCCATCTAGTCAAAGCTTTGGTTTTTCCAGCAGTCATGTATGGATGTGACAATTGGACTTTAAAGAAAGCTGAGAGCTGAAGAATTGATGCTTTTGAATTGTGGTGTTGGAGAAGGCTCTTGAGAGTCCCCCAGACTCCAAGGAGATTCAACCAGTCCATCCTAAAGGAAATCAGTCCTGAATATTGATTGGGAGGACTGATGCTGCAGCTGAAACTCCAATACTTTGGCCACCTGATGCAAAGAACTGACTTATTTGAAAAGACCCTGATGCTGGGAATGATTGAAGGCAGGAGGAGAAGAGGACGCAAGAGGAGGAGATGGTTGTGATGGCATCACCGACTCAACGGACATGAGTTTTAGTAATCTCTGGGAGTTGGTGATGGACAGGGAAGCAGTCGAAGGGGTCGCAAAGACTTGGACACGACTGAGCAACTGAATTGACTGAATTGAATGAAAGTTAGCTTTCTTAGTTCATATCAGTCCATGTAGTCTCACAGGAAAAGTTATTCCTTCAGCATTCTGTATATAGTTCTTTCATAAAATATTATCATTTCATAAATTGCTACACTAATTTAGAGCAATAAATCCTATATTAAATAATATGGCTTCACCAAACTGCTAAGTATTTCTCTGGTGTATATTAGCATACATGATGTGTAAATCAGATCAGTTCAGTTCAGTCGCTCAGTTGCGTCCAACTCTTTGTGACCCCATGAATCGCAGCATGCCAGGCCTCCCTGTCCATCACCAACTCCAGGAGTTTACTCAAACTCATGTCCATCGAGTGGGTGATGTCATCCAGTCATCCCATCCTCTGCCGTCCCCTTCTCCTCCTGCCCCCAATCCCTCCCAGCCTCAGTGTCTTTACCAATGAGTCAACTCTTCACATGAGGTGGCCTAAGTATTGGAGTTTCAGCTTCAGCATCAGTCCTGTCAATGAACACTCAGGACTGATCTCCTTTAGGATGGACTGGTTGGATCTCCTTGAAGTCCAAGGGATGCTCAAGAGTCTTCTCCAACACCACAGTTCATAAGCATCAATTCTTTGGCGCTCAGCTTTCTTCATAGTCCAACTCTCACGTCCATACATGACCACTGGAAAAATCATAGCCTTGACTAGACGGACCTTTGTTGGCAAAGTGATGTCTCTGCTTTTTTATGCTATGTAGGTTGGTGATAACTTTCCTTCCAAGGAGTAAGTGTCTTTTAATTTCATGGCTGCAGTCACCATCTGCAGTGATTTTGGAGCCCCCAAAATAAAGTCTGTCACTGTTTCCACTGTTTCCCCATCTATTTGCCATGAAGTGGTGGGACTAGATGCCATGATCTTAGTTTTCTGAATGTTGAGCTTTAAGCCAACTTTTTCACTCTCCTCTTTCACTTTCATCAAGAGGCTCTTTAGTTCTTCTTCACTTTCTGCCATAAGGGTGGTGTCATCTGCATATCTGAGGTTATTGATGTTTCTCTCGGCAATTTTGATTCCAGCTGTGCTTCTTCCAGCCCAGCGTTTCTCATGATGTACTCTGCATATAAGTTAAATAAGTAGGGTGACAATATGCAGCCTTGATGTACTCCTTTTCCTATTTGGAACCAGTCTGTTTTTCCATGTCCAGTTCTAACTGTTGCTTCCTGACCTGCATGTAGGTTTCTCAAGAGGCAGATCAGGTGGTCTAATATTCCCTTCTCTTTCAGAATTTTCCACAGTTTATTGTGATCCACACAGTCAAAGGCTCTGGACAAGGGGAAAAAATATTGTCAGCCTCTATAAAACCAAGTATTTTCTCTGCCATAAAAAGATGAAATCTTGCCATTTATTTAAAAATAGATGAAACTTGAAGGTATTATATTGAGTGAAATATGTCAGACAACAAAACATAAATACCATGTGATTTCACTAATATGGAAAAACAAACCAAACAAAATCAAACACTTAGATACAGAGCACAGTAGTGATTACTAGAAGTGAAGAGGTTGGGGTGGGCAAAGTGGGTCAAGAGGGTCAATAGTATCATGATAGATGGAAACTAAACTTTTGGTGGTGAGCACACTTTCATGTATATAGAAGTCAAAATATAATACTGTATACATGAAACATATAATGTTACAAAACACAATATAAAATAAAACAAAACCCTAAGTGTAATTTATTTGTTTCACTATTTTTTAGTTTTTAAAACTAGAAATTATGATATTTTTTTCAAATATATTGCAAAATTATTTATTGAATTTAAGTCCAGGAAAGAGGAAAGTTAAGAAGAAATTTGCCCATTTAGCAAAATAAGAATAATAGCAAGGACAGCTATTATTTCCAAATACTCATTGGCTTCCCAAGCATTATTCCGAGAAAATATATATATATATATATAAAACCTAATATAATCTTCAAAATGATTCAGTGAGTTAAGTCTGTTGCCTACATTTACAGAAAGCCAAACTCATTTAGCATATCCTCCTTGCTTACATTTTAGATTATCCCCTTGTTTCACCACTGATCTTTTCCAAAACTACTACTACATTCAAGCCAGAAAGTTGAGGCACATGTATATAGCATAGGAAACTCTACTCAGTGCTCTGTGGTAACCTAAATGGCAAGAAAATCCAAAAAAAGAGGGGATATATGTATAGGTATAGCTGACTCACTTTGCCTTATAGCAGAAACTAACACAACATTATAAAGCAACTATCAGTTCAATTCAGTTCAGTTGCTCATTTTTCTACATTTTTTTTCATACATTTTTCTAGATTACGTGTACATGCATTAGAATGCAATATTTATCTTTCTCTTTCTGACTTACTTCACTCTGTATAATAGGTTCTAGGTTCATACACCTCTTTAGAACTGATTCAAATGTGTTCCTTTTTATGGCTGAGTAGTATTCCATTGTGTATATGTACCACACTTCCTTATCCATTCATCTGTCAATGTAGGTTCCTTCCAAGTTCTAGCTATTATAAGTAGTACTGAAATGAACAGTGGGATGCATGTGTCTTTTTCAACCCTGGTTTCCTCAGGGTATATGCCCAGGAGTGGGATTGCTGGGTGATATGGTGGTTTTAGTCCTAGTTTTTAAGGAATCTCCATACCGTCTTCTATAGTGGCTGTTTCAATTTACATTCCCACCAACAGTGTGAGAGCATTCCCTTTAATCCACACCCTCTCCAACATTTATTGTTGGTAGACTTTTGGATGATGGTCATTCTGACCGGTGTGAGGTGATATCTCATTGTAGTTTTGATTTGCATTTCTCTTATAATGAATTATGTTGAGCATCTTTTCATGTGTTTGTTAGCCATCTGTATGTCTTCTTTGAAGAAATGTCTGCTTAGGTCTTTTCCCCACTTTTTGATTGGGTTGTTTGTTTTTCTGGTATTAAGTTGTATGAGCTGCTTGTATATTTTGGAAATTTATCCTTTGTCAGTTGTTTCATTTGCTATTATTTTCTCCCATTCCGAGGGTTGTTTTCTCACCATGCTTATAGTTTTCTTTGCTGTGCAAAAGCCTTTAAGTTTAATGAGGCCCCACTTGTTTACTTTTGTTTTTATTTCTGTTACTCTAGGAGGTGGGTCATAGAGGATCTTTCTTTGATTTATGTCATTGAGTGTTCTGCCTATGTTTTCCTCTAAGAGTTTTATAGTTTCTGGTCTTACATTTAGGTCTTTAATCCATTTTGCATTTATCTTTGTGTATGGTGTTAGGAAGTGTTCTAGTTTCATACTTTTACATGTAGCTGTCCAGTTTTCCCAGCACCATTTATTGAAGAGGCTGTCTTTGCCCCATTGTATATTCTTGCTTCCTTTGTCTAAAATAAGGTACCCATCAGTACATGGGTTTATTTCTGGGCTTTCTATCTTGTTCCACTGGTCTATATTTCTGTTTTTGTGCCAGTACCATACTCTCTTGATGACTGTAGCTTTGTAGTATAATCTGAAGTCAGGAAGGTTGATTCCTCCAGCTCCATTCTTCTTCTTCTTCTGCTTTGACTATTTGGGGTCTTTTGTGTTTCCGTATAAATTGTGAAATGTTTTGTTCTATTTCTGTGAAAAATGTCATTGATAATTTGATAGGGATCACATTGAGTCTGTAGATTGCATTTGGTAGTATAGTCATTTTCAAAACATTGATTCTTCCTACCCAAGAATATGGAATATCTCTCCATCTGTTTATGATATCTTTGATTCCTTTCATTTGTGTCTTATAATTTTCTGTGTACAGTTCTTTTGTCTCCTTAGGTAAGTTTATTCCTAGATATTTAATTCTTTTTGTTGCAATGGTAAATGGGATTGATTCCTTAATTTAACTTTCTAATTTTTCATTGTTAGTGTATAGAAATGTAAATGATTTCTGTGTATTAATTTTGTATCTTGCAACTTTGCTAACCTCACTGATTAGCCCTAGTAATTTTCTGATACTATCTTTAGGGTTTTCTGTGTACAGTATCATGTCATCTGAAACACAGTGAGAGCTTTACTTCTTTTCTGATCTGGGTTCTTTTTATTTCTTTTTCTTATCTGATTGCTGTGGCTAAGACTCCCAGAACTATGTTGAATAATAGTGGTGAAAGTGAACACCCTTGTCTTGTTCCTAATCTTAGGGGGAATGCTTTCAGTTTTTCACCATTGAGAATAATGTTTGCTATAGGCTTATCATATATGGCCTTTACTATGTTGAGGTAGGTTCCTTCTATGCCCATTTATTGAATAGTTTTAATCATAAATGGGTGCTAAATTTTGTCAAATGCTTTTTATGCATCTATTGAGATCATCATATGGCTTTTATCTTTCAATTTGTTAATATGGTGTATCACATTGATTGATTTGCATATACTGAAGAGTCCTTGCATCTCTGGAATAAATCCAACTTGATCATGGTGTATAAGTTTTTTTGATGTGTTGCTGAATTCTGTTTGCTAAAATTTTGTTGAGGATTTTTGCATCTATGTTCATCAGTGATATTGGCCTGTAGTTTTTTTTGTGTGTGTGTTGTCTTTATCTGGTTTTGGTATCAGGGTGATGGTCACCTCATAGAATGAGTTTGGAAGTGTTCCTTCCTCTGCAATTTTTTGAAAGCACTTTAGAAGGATAGGCATTAGCTGTTCTCTAAATGTTTGATGGAATTCTCTTGTGAAGTCATCTGGACCTGGGCTTTTGTTTTTTGGGAGATTTTTGATCACAGCTTCAACCTCAGTGCTTGTAATTGGGTTGTTCATAATTTCTATCTCTTCCTGGTTCAGTCTTGGAAGATTGAACTTTTCTAAAAATCTGTCCATTTCTATCAGGTTATCCATTTGTTTACCATATAGTTGTTCATAATAGTCTCTTATAATCCTTTGTATTTCTTCATTGTCTGTTGTAACCTTTCCTTTTTCTTTTTATTTATTTTTATTAGTTGGAGACTAATTACTTCACAACATGGCAGTGGGTTTTGTCATACATTGACATGAATCAGCCATGGAGTTACATGTATTCCCCATCCTGATCCCCCCTCCCCCCTCCCTCTCCACCAGATTCCTCTGGGACTGTTAATTTGATTTTTCTCTCTTTCTTTCTTCATGAGTCTGTCTAAAGGTTTGTCAATTTTATCGACTCAAAGAACCAGCTTTTAGTTTTATTAATTTTTACTACTATTTCTTTCATTTCTTTTTCATTTTTTTCTACTCAAATTTTTATGATTTCTTTCCTTCTACTAATTTTGTTTTTTTTGTTGTTGTTGTTCTACTCTTTCCAGTTGTTTTAGGTGTAAAGTTAAGTTGTCTATTTGATTTTTTTTCTTTCTTCTTGAGTTAGAATTGTATTGCCATATATTTCCCTCTTAGAACTTCTTTTGCTGCATCACATAGGTTTTGAGATGTTGTGTTTTCATTGTCATTTGTTTCTAGAAATTTGTTTATTTCCCTTTTGATTTCTTTAGTAACCTCTTCGCTATTTAGAAACATTCCATGTGTTTCTGTTTCTTACAGTTTTTTCTTGTAATTGATATGTAGTCTCATAGCATTGTGGTTGGAAAAGATGCTTAGTACAAATTCAATTTTCTTAAATTTACTGAGGTTTGATTTGTGACCCAACATGTATTCCATCCTGGAGAATGTTCCATGTGCCCTTGAGAGGAAGGTGTATTCTGAATTTGGATGGAATGTGGAAGATATCAATGAGTCTATCTCATCTAATGCATCATTTAAGACTTGTGTTTCCTTATTAATTTTCTGTTTTGATGATCTATCCATTGGTGTGAGTGGGGTGTTAAAGTATCCTACTCTTATTATGTTACTGTAAATTTCTCCTTTTATGTCTGTTAGTGTTTATCTTATGTATTGAGTTGCTTCTATGTTGGGTGCATAGATATTTACAATTATTACATCTTTCCTCTTGGAATGATCCCTTGATCATCATGTAGTGTCCTTCCTTATCTCTTGTGATATTCTTTATTTTCAGGTCTATTTTGTCTGATATGAGGATTGCTACTCCAGCTTTCTTTTGCTTCTCACTTTCATGGAATATATTTTTCCATCCTCTCACTTTCAGTCTATATGTGTCTTTAGGTGCAAAGCAGATTTCTTGTAGACAGCATATATATGGGTCTTGTTTTTGTATCACTCAGCCAGTCTGTGTCTTTTGGTTGGAGCATTTAATCCATTTACATTTAAAGTAATTATTGATATATATGTTCCTATTGCCATTTTCTAATTGCTTGTGGTTGATTTTGTAGATCTTTTTTCTTCTCTTGTATTTCTTGACTACATAAGTTCCTTTAACATTTGTTGTAAAAGTGGTTTGCTGGTTCTGAGTTCTGTTAACTTTTGTTTGTCTGAAAAGCTTTTTGTTTCTCCATCAATTTTGAATGAGATCCTTGCTGGGTACAGTAATCTTGGTTGTAGATTTTTCCTTTTCAATACTTTAAATATATTGTGCCATTCCCTTCTGGCCTACAGAGTTTCTGCTGAAAGATCACCTGTTAAGCATATGGGATTTCCCTTGTATGTTACTTGTTGCTTCTCCCTTGCTACTTTTAATATTGTTTCTTTGTGTTTAGTCTTTGTTAGTATGTATCTTGGCATGTTTCTCCTTGGGTTTATCCTGTATGGGACTTGATTTTCTATTTCCTTTTCCATGCTGGGGAAATTTTCAACTATAATCTCTTCAAAAATTTTCTCATACCCTTTTTTTCCTCTTCTTCTGGGATCCCTATAATTCGAATGTTGGTACATTTGATATTGTCTCAGAGATCTCTGAGATGATATTCAGTTC
Organism: Muntiacus reevesi; assembly: GCF_963930625.1. Lineage (NCBI taxonomy): Eukaryota > Metazoa > Chordata > Mammalia > Artiodactyla > Cervidae > Muntiacus > Muntiacus reevesi. The sequence goes on along the minus strand of NC_089271.1, from coordinate 124,308,444 downwards.
TTTTCATTCTTTTTACTTTATTCTGCTCTTCAGAAGTTATTTCCACCATTTGATCTTCCAGCTCCCTGGTTCATTCTTCTGCTTCAGATATTCTGCTATTGATTCCTTCTAGAGTATTTTTAATTTCAGTAGTTGTGTTGCTTGTCTCTGTATGTTTATTCTTTAATTCTTCAAGGTCTTTGTTAACTGATTTTGCACTTTCTCCATTTTGTTTTCAAGGTATATGATCATCTTTGCTATCATTATTCTGAATTCTTTTTCAGGTAGTTTGCCTATGTCTTCTTCATTTATTTGGACTTCTGTGTTTCAAGTTTGTTCCTTCATTTCAATAGTATTTCTCTGCTCCCCTCTCCCTTTTTTTAACTTATTGTATTTGAAGTCTCCTTTTCGCAGGCTTCAAGGTTGAATTCTTTCTTCCTTTTGGTTTCTGCCTTCCTAAGACTGGTCCAGTGGTTTGTGTAAGCTTCATATAGGGTGAGATTTCTGCTAAGTTTTTGTTTGTTTGTTTGTTTTTCCCCTGATGGACAAGGCTGAGTGAGGTGGTAATCCTATCTGCTGATGATTGGGCTGGTATTTTTGTTTTGTTTTTTTGTTTAGATCAGGCTTCCTGCACAGAATGCTACTGGTGGTTGGGTGATGCTGGGTCTTGTATTCAAGTGGTTTCTTTTGTGTGATTTCTCACTATTTGACACTCCCTAGAGTTATTTCTCTGGTAGTCTAGGGTCTTCAAGTTAGTGCTCCCACTCCAAAGGCTCAGGGCTTGATCTCTGGTCAGGAATGAATATTCCACAAGTGGTTTGTTATGGCATTAAGTGAGAATAAAAAAAATACCCAAAACTGAGAAACCAAAGATGAACCTCAGACAGGTGGCCATTACAAAATCAGGCAAATAATAATTAAAGCAATGGAATATACACATATATGTATATACCCATGAACAAAGTCAAAACAGTTCAACAAAATAAAGTACAGTAGATTGAACCAGTGAAGAAAGAAAAGCAAAAGTTATATTTACTAGTTAAGAGCAAAAGTAACTAAAGCACAAACTGGAAAACAAAACTAAAGCAAGGTGCCAAGTGGGGAATACAGCAAAGAAAACAAAACTAACTAATATGTTGAGAGGAAAGGAAAGAAAGAAAAGAAATAAATAATAGACATGCAAAGTTAGATAGAGGTAGATAAAGAAGATTCATATACATTAAATATTAACTGCAAGGGGAAAAGAACAGTAGGAAAGGCAAACAAAGGAATACATGTAGAAAAAATAATGATAGGTTTAAAAAATTAAAATTAAAAGCATAGAAAAGAAAAAACAAAAAAGGAAAACTCCAGAGAACTGCAGAAGTCCAATGGAGAGGCACAGGTTTATAACAATAAAAATGTGACTGAGGAAAAAAAGAAAGCTCAAAAGTTTAATTAGATTTCATAGGATTTCATGGTGCCAATAAAATCGACAACTACAACTGAGGGGAGTATAAAAGGACAAAAAAGAACAAAAAATATCCAAAAGATCTACAGAACAAGTCAAAACATAAGGATAATAAATGCTTTTCTTGAGTCACTACTGTCAGAGTCCTTTCCCTCACTGGGAGTCACAGTCTACCTCACCTCCCTAGGATGCCCTCTAATACTGTACTGATCTCTGGACCTGCTGTGGGGGCAGTTCAGATTCTAATTTGGTCCTACTTCTGTGTGTTCTTGCCTCCAATGTACACAGCTATCAAAACTAGTGCGTTTTCTTTTGTGGAAGCTCTCAAGGTCCTTTTATATATCCCATAGACAGAGTCTGCCTAGTTGATTGTGTGGATTTAATCTGAAGCTTGTACAACTGGTGGGAAAGTTGTGGGTCTTCCTTAGCCACACTTCCTCTGGGTTTCAATTGTGGTTTTATTTTCACCTCTGCATGTGGGTCGTCCACTGGGGATTTGCTCCTGAGGCTGCCTTGGAGGACTTGGGTTTGCCCCTGTGAGGGCCAGGTGTGGAGGTGGTGCAGCTGCTTGGGTTGCAGGGGTTCTGGCAGCACCACGTACTCAGGGGAGTTGGCGGCTAGGGCAGCAGGAAATATAATGTTCTAGAAGGGGATGGCAGCCAGTATTGGCCAATACGCTCCAGTATTCTTGCCTGGAGAAATCCCTTGACAGAGAAGCATGGCAGGCCACAGTCTACAGGGTCGCAATGAGCTGGACATGACCAAAGCGACCCTGCACACATAGACGCAATATTTTTTTGCCTGTGGCAGCTCTGCCCCAGTGAGAGATGAGCGTGAAGATGGTGCAGTTGCTTGGCTTGCAGGGGCCCTGGAATTGCCAGGTGTGCAGGGACACGCACTGCCTCCACCACAGGAGTTATGGCTCTATCAGAGTCTCTTTTCCTGCCTCTTGTAGCTGGCGATCAGAAGGCCTCTTTGGCCAGTCTTTCTCCATAGCTCCGCCCCTTCAGGGATTTAGAGGGCTCCCTTGTCTGGGGTCCGTCTCTGCTTGGCATGTCAGACTTATAGATGGGGCTCCCTGGCTAGAGTCCTACTCTGTAGATAGGTGCATCAAGCACTTAGAGGGGCTCCCTGGCTAGAGTCCTACTCTGTAGTTTGGTGCATCAGGCACTTAGAGGGGTACCCTGGGGGGGGGGTCCTACTCTGCAGTTCAGTGTCAGGCATTTGATGGACCAGCCTCTCTATTGTTCAGCTGCCTATGCTGGTGTGTGGGGAGAGAGAGGCTATGATGATGGCTCCACCCACAATGCGTGACTCAGCAGCATTGCCTTGCTTCCATGGCTGCCCAGCTTTCCTCCACAGGCATTTCCCACCACAATCTCCTCCCTCACATCCCCTCAATCTGTCTCTCTGCAGTCAATGGCAGTCCTCGCCCTGGGATTGCTCCACAATTCCTAAACTCCAGTTCCCAGCCACTATGCCTTCCAGGGGACCAGCGTCCCTGTCCAGGGTGTGTATGGCTTGGCAATGACTGTCTGATTCTCGTACCATTTAGGCTGCCACAGATTAGCTGTTTCATTCTCAGCCTTAAATGTTTCTTCTCTGACTCAGATAATTGCCCCGATATGGGGATCAGACCTCTGCTTCACTTCCCCCATTCTTTGAGGGCAGGTCCAGTTCTACTAACACTCCTGTTTTCCCCCCTAGTTCCTTCATCCTACAGAGTTTTGTGTGGTACTATATATAACCTTTTCCACTGATCAGGTACACCTGTCCACTCTCAGCTGGTATTCTTCATCTGGTATTCCCATCTTTTTAAAGAATTTTCCACAGTTTGCTGTAACCCACATCGTCAAAGGCTTTAGCATAGTCAATGAAGCAGCAGTGGATGTTTTTCTAGAACTCTCTTGCTTTTTTGATGATCCAATGGATGTTGGCAATTTGATCTCTGGTGCCTTTTCTAAATTTAGCTTGAACATCTGGAAGTTCTTGGTTCACACACTGTTGAAGACTAGCTTGATGAATTTTGAACATTACTTTGCTAGCGTGTGAGATGAGTGCAATTGTGCAATAGTTTGGGCATTCTTTGGCATTGCCTTTCTTTGGGATTCGAATGAAAACTGACTTTTTCCAATCCTGTGGCCACTGCTGAGTTTTTCAAATTTGCTGGCAAATTGAGTGTAGCACTTTAACAGCATCATCTTTTAGGATTTGAAGTCGCTCAGCTGGAATTTCATCACCTCCACTAGCTTTGTTCATAGTGATGCTTCTTAAGGCCCACTAGACTTCACATTCCAGGATGTCTGGCTCTAGTAAAGCAACTGTACTCCAATTTTTAAAAATAACATCTTAATGATGTTATTTATGAGTTATGAAAGATAAGAAAATGTTTTTTAGAAATGAAAGTTTTACTGTTTATAAATCAGAGCAGTTAATTAATTTTTATTTATAACTTTTAAAAACTGTTAAGACACAGTAATATAAAATCTTTTCTTTGGAATCAGAAACAAACTTTTTTCCTGTACTCTTCAGAAATAATCATCCCCCAAATTAAGGGAAACATTACAGTTCTGCCTGTTCACATAAGTTATATAATAATGCTGTTATGATCACACCTTTGAAGCAAGTGTGAGTACATCTACAGATGTTTGAATATAATCACTAGGTGTGGTGTTTTTATAACAGAAAGATTATAAAGACAGAATTTTACAAATCTGGCCTGCAAGTTTTGTTTTGTAATCTACATATGATTTTTTTCATCATTATTTCTAATCATCTGATTTTAGTTGTGAATATCTGCATTCAAGACTTTCGGTGCTAGAGTTTATCATTATTCCAGCATGCAAAGTAAAATTCAAAAAGAAGAAAATATTAAACGGTGATCATTCAGATTCTAAAATTTATGATGTTATCCATTTATCCAACCTCAAAAAAGTATGGCTTTCATTATTAGGTTGCAATGGATCAAGATTTGTGTTCACACTAATGTTGCCCTCATTTCCATTTATATTAAACTGGTATTTGTTTTTTAAAGGAGGCACATGAGTGAACAGAGCCTTCCCCAATCTGTGTTTGTACAGCTTGTAACATGCACAGTAGCAAATTCAATCATGTTAAGAGGCTTATTCCTCCATTGTAGAACTTAACTTGAATTGCAAGAAAGTTTGAATTTGTATGGGTTATGTATTTGTGTGGAGAATGAACTGAAGTACTTTAAGGACCTTTTTCTTTCTCAATAACAAATTGCTTATGACTGCTTAATTTCAAACATCTTTTCCCAATGCATTGCTCAGCTGGGGGGAAAAAAATCTTCGTTTCAATAATAGAAAAGTCAAGTTCATTTGAAAAAATAACATCTGAAATGTCAATGAAACCACAGCTATTAATACTCACAAGGACAATTTCTCACTTACGTAAGTTCCTTAAAGCAAACAATTTTTCTTCAGTGAAGCTTAATTATTTTAAGTCAAGTAACAAGACATTGGACACACACCCGTAATAGTCCCTTTGTTAGTAAACTGTGTTTTGATACACATATAAAGCTATTTTACTAAGGATCTTTTCTGTTAAGAATGTATTAATTTCAATATTACATCAAAGAAAAGGAAGCTAACTCTCATCACCCATATGAAAAGAATTCTAATTAATATTTGGTCATATTGCAATCATGTAGGTCACTTTGTTAACCTATAGTCAAATGTAGACAAAAAGTAAATGAGTACTGTTTTTACTGCACTGCCTTAGGTGATGGGGTTGGTAAGATAAGGTGGCTGCCATTGGGTGCAAAGTTGAGAAACCTATGGAACAGAATCACACACACACACACAGACACACACACATCCCCCAATATTCAGTGGAAAAATAGTACTAGGAAGGAGTCAAAAGATAATTCAACCCTGGCCATAGCACCTATCAACTGTGACCTTGGCGAATTACTTAAATATTCTGCTAGGCTTTCAGTAGGCTCTGGGAGTTGGTGATGGACGGGAAGGCCTGGCATGCTGCAGTCTGTGGGGTCGCAAAGTCATATATGACAGGGTGACTGAACTGAACTGAAACTTTCAGTTTCTGCCTTGAAAAAAAAAAGTGAGAAAATAATCAGAAATAGTATTTTCCATACTCAGTTCAATTCAGTTCAGTCACGCAGTCATGTCCAACTCTTTGCAACCCCATGGACTGCAACATGCCAGGCTTCCCTGTCCATCACCACACTCCTGGAGCTTGCTCAAACTCATGTCCATTAAGTCGGTAATGGCATCCAACCATCTCATCCTCTGTCATCCCCTTTTCCATATTAAAGGAAACTAAAAACATAGTCAACTAAATGTGCAATCTTTGAATGGTTTTTGGACATCAGGAGGACAATGTCAATGACCAAACAAAGTGAAACTGAAAGTGTTAGTTGCTCAGTCTTGTCCAACTCTATACAATCTCATGCACTGTACCCCTCCAGGCTCCTCTGTCCATGGAATTCTCCAGGCAAGAATACTGAAGTGGGTAGCCATTACTTTCTCCAGGAAATCTTCCTTACCTAGGGATTGAACCTGGGTCTTCTGCATTGCAGGCAGATTCTTTAGTATATAAGTCACCAGGGAAACCCATGACCAAACAAGGTGAGTGTTAATTTCCAGATTTTTATGATTGTACTGTGATTACAGAATTCTCTCTCTCTCTCTCTCTCTCCGTCTCTGTGCCTGTCTCTGTCTCTCTGTTTGGGAAGTGGAGGCAATTACCATGGAAATATTTAAAGGTAATGGGGCATAATATATTCAGTTTACTCCAAAATGTTGAAGAGAGGAGAGGGTAAAGAACCAGTGATTAAGCAAATGTGGTAAAGAATTAGCATTTGGGGAATCTGGATGAAGGACATAATGCAATATTCTGTACTATTCAATTATTTTTTTCTTTCCTAATTTTTAAGGGAGAATCTGAGGTTGTTGATTTGAAACCTTTCTTTCTTTCTAATATAAATATTTAGTGTTATGCATTTCCTTTTAGTTGCAGCCTACAAAACTGGATAAGTTCTATTTTCATTGTCATCCAGGTAAAAATGATTTCTCTATTTTATTGTTTATTCTTAGCCCCATGAGCTATTTAGAAATATATTTATTTTCTAAATAACTGAAAACCTCCTGGACAAAATGGCAGTATTGGTAACTCTGCCAAACATTTTAGGAAGGAATAATGCTAATTTTACACATACTCTTCTAGACAAGTGAAGAAGAAACATTTCCAAAGCTCATGAAGTCAATATTACCTTGATACCAAAAGCATACATTATAATAAAATAAAACCACAGAACAATATTTCTAATGAACATAGACACAAATTTCATTAACAAAATTTTAGCAAATTATATCCAGAAATACACTTAAAAGAGAATATAACCCTCCCTGCTGTGCTGTGTGCTTAGTAGCTCAATCATGTCTTACTGTTTGTGTCCCCATGGATTGCAGCCCACCAGGCTTCTCTGTCCGTGGGGATTCTCCAGGCAAGAATACTGGAAAGAGTTGCCATGCACTCCTCCAGGGGATATTTCCAACCCAGGGATCGAACCCAGGTCTCCTGCATTATAGGTGGATTCTTTGCTGCCAGAGCCACCAGGGAAGCCCTTCCAAGAGGGGTTTATCCTAGGAATGCAAAGTTATTTTAACATTTGAAAACCAATGTAAATTAAGATATTTAAAGACCAAAAAAATTTTTAGTAAAACAAGAATAGAACAGAACTTCCTCAACCTTATTATGTATTTTGGCAAAAAAACTTACAGCTTACATCATACTTCATAGTGAGAGACTGACTGCTTTTCTTTTAAGATCAGATAAAAAGGGAAAAAGTCGATTCTTACTACTTCAATTTACAGTGAACTGAAAGTTCTAATCAGTGCCTTAAGGCTAAAATTAAAAACACTGACTATTTCCAGTGTTGAGGAATATACAGTGGAACCGAAACACTCCTAGTGGGAGTGTAAATTGGTGCAGCCTATTTGGAAAATAGCTTCATAATTTCTTGTAATGTTAAGCATACCCCTACCATATAAATCAGCTCTTCCACATCAAGGTAACTACCCCAGAGAAATTAAATCATATATTTACACAAAGACTTATGGATAAATGGTTACAGCAGCTTTATGTATAATAGGCCATGCTATTGTTCAGTCGCCCAGTAGTGACCAGCTTTGTGACCCAATGGACTGCAGCATGCTACTTCTCCCTGTCCCTCACCATCTCCCAGGGTTTGCCCAAGTTCACGTTCATTGCATTGCTGATGCTGTCCAGGCATCTCATCCTCTGATGCCCTCTTCTCTTTCTGCTCTCAATCTTTTCCATCATCAGGGACTTTTCCAATAAGTCAGCTGTTCACATTAGATGACAAAAATACTGGGACTTCAGCTTCAACATTAGTCTTTCCAGTGAATATTCAGGATTGATCTCCCTTAAGATTGACTGATTTGATCTCCATGTTGTCCACGGGACTTTCAGGAGTCTTCTCTAGCACCACAGTTTGAAGGCATCAATTCTTTGACATTCTGCCTTTTTTAGAGTCCATCTCTCACAACTGTTCGTGACCACTGGGAGGACCAGAGCCTTGACTATATAGACCTTGGTCAGCAGAGTAATGTCTCTGCTTTTCAACACACTGTCTAGGTTTGTCATCACTTTCCTGCCAAGGAGCAATTGTCCCCTGTTTTCTTGGCCACAGTCTCTGTCCTCAGTGATTTTGGAGCCCAAGAAGAGGAAATCTGTCACTACTTTCACCTTTTCCCCTTATATTTGCCATGCAGTAATGGGGCCAGATGCCATGACCTTAGTTTTTTTTTTTTTTTTTTAATATTTAGTCTTAAGCTGACTCTTTCATTTTCCTCCTTCACCCTCATCAAGAGGCTCTTTAGTTCCTCTTTGCTTTTGGCCATTAGAGTGGTATCATCCGAGGTTGTTGATGTTTCTCCCACATATCTTGATTCCAGTTTGTAACTCATCCAACCTGGCATTTCTCATATGAGCTCAGTATATAGGTTAAACAGGGTGATGGCAGACAGCCCTGTCATACTCCTTTCTCGATCCTGAACCAATCAGTTGTTCCATACAGGGTTCTAACTGTTACTTCTTGACCTGCATAAGGTTTCTCAGGAGACAGGGAAGATGATCTGGTATTCCCATCTCTCTAAGAGCTTTCCACAGTTTGTCATGACCCACACAGTGAAAGACTTTAGTGTAGTCGATGAAACAGAAATAGATGTTTTTCTGAAATTCCCTTGCTTTCTCTATAATCCAACAAATATTGGCAATTTGATCTCTAATTCCTCTTCCTTTTCTAAACACAGCTTGGACATCTGGAATTTCTCAGTTTGCATAATGCAGAAGCCTAGCATGCAAGATTTTGGCTTAGATGGTAAAGAATCTATCTGCAATATGGGAAACCTGTGTTTGACCCCTGGGTTGGGAAGATCCCCTGGAGGAGGGCATGGCAAACCACTCCAGTATTCTTGCCTGGAGAATTCCATGGACAGAGGAGCCTGGCGGGCTACAGTCCATGGGGTCGCAAAGAGTCAGACAAAGCTGAGTGACTAAGCACAGCCCATAACTGGACACAATCCAAGTGTCCATGAAAACTGAATGGATAAAAAAAATTTCCGGTATGTACATAAAATACTACTCAGCAATAAAAATGAATGAGATATTCATACACATAATAGCAGAAATGAATTTCAAAATAATTTTGTGGAGCCCCAAAAAATAAAGTCTGTCACTGTTTCCCCATCTATTTGCCATGAAGTGATGGGACCAGATGCCATGATCTTAGTTTTCTGAATGTTGAGTTTTAACCCAACTTTTCAATTTCTTCTTTCACTTTCATCAAGAGACTCTTTAGTTCTTCTTCGCTTTCTGCCATAAGCATGGTGTTATCTGCATATGTGAGGTTATTGATATTTCTCCTGGCAGTCTTGATTCCAGATTGTGTTTCGTGTCAATTATACCTCAATAATGATGAAAAAAATAAAAATGGAACACATGAAATCATAGGACATTTCTCACAAGATATTTGAAAGCAAAATGAGATTATAGAACCTAATAGAATTATCCGAACTTCAAGGTTCATGAAAAAATGTTGTACAGTTTTATGTACTACAAATATGTAATGTGATTTTCATTTTTATTAATATACCTAACTAATAAAAATTACAATAAGGACTGAAGAATGATGAAGGGAATGTGTATTGTTCATTGTTTCTTGCATTCTATTGAAATACTGCAGTTTATAGGTGATTACTATGTAAACAATCATCAAAGAAATATCCAGTTCCAAAAAACTTCATAGGAAAACTCTACCAAACATATAAAGAAGAATTTATACCTATACTTCTTAAACTATTCCAAAAGCTGGAAAAAAACAGAGCACTCTCAAATTCATTCTATAGGGCCACCATTACCTTATACCCAACAGACAAAGACACTACAAAAAAGGAAATTACAGGCCAATATCTTTGATGAATATAGGTGCAAAAATCCTCAACAAAATATTAGCAAATCAAATTCATCAATATATTAAAAAGGATCGTACATCATGATCAAGTGGCAGTTAGGATGCAAGGATGGCTCAATATTCACAAGTCAATCAATCTGATATATCACATTAACAAACTGAAAAATAAAAATCACATAATCCTCTCAAAAGATTCAGAAAAATCATTTGAAAAATTCAACATCTATTCATGATAAAAATGCTCATCAAAATGGGTACTGACAAAACATATCTCAACATCATAAAGACCATTTATGACAAATCCACAGCTAACATCATGCTCAATGGTGAAAAGCTGAAAGCCTTTCCTATAACAAGGGACATGACAAGGATGCCCAATCTCACTTCTATTTAACATAGTAATAGAAGTCTTAGCCAGAGCAATCAGACAAGAAAAAGAAATAGAAGATAAGTTGGAAACGAAGAAGTAAACCATCACTATTTGCAGGTGACATGATCGTATATAAAGAAAACTTTAAAATTTTCGCACACACACACACAATCTATTAGAACTAGTAAATGAATTCAGCAAGGCAGAAGGATACAAGATTAGTATACAAAAATCTGTTGCTTTTCTATACACTACTAATAAAAACTATCAGAAAGAGAGAGCTAAAACTTCTGCTTAAAGTCATAACAACATGAATAAAATACTTAGGAAAAACCTAGGCAAGGAAGTGAAAGACTTGTACTCTGAAAACTAAAACACTGATGAAGGAAATTGAAGATGATACAAATAAATGGAAAACTATCCCATGTTTTGGATTGAAAGAATTGATATTGTTAAAATGCCCATACTACTCAAAGCAATCTACAGGCTTAATGTAATCCATATCAAAATACCCTTGACATTTTTTACAGAACTAGAAGAAATAACCCTGAAATTCATAGGGAAACACAAAGACCCTAAATTGTCGAAACAATCCTGAGAAGAAAGAACAAAGCTGGAGAAATTATTCTCTCTGACTTTAGACTATACTATAAAGCTACAGCAATCAAAATAGCATAATACAGACACACAATCAGACAAAATGGCACAAAACAGACACACAGATCAATGGAAAATAATATAGAGCCTAGAAATATGACCACATACCTATGGTTAATTAATTTATGACAGAGGAGACAAGAATATACAATGGAGCAAAGGCAGTCTCTTCAATTAGTGGTGCTATGAAAAGAATGAGATTAGAACCTATATATAAAAGAATGAGATTAGAACATTTTTTATACCATATACAAAAATAAACTCATAATGGATTAAAGACCTAAATGTAAGACCTGAAACTATAAAACTTCTAGAAGAAAACATAGGTAGAAGACTGACATAAACCATAGCCATAATTTTTTATCTGTCACCTAAGGCAAAAGAAACAAAAGCAAAATAGACAAATGGGACCTAATAAACTTAAAAGCTTTTGCACAGCAAGGGAAACTACCTACAAAATGAAAAGACAACATACTGAATGAGATAAAATATTTATAAATAATACTACTGACAAGGGTTAATATCCAAAATATATTAACAGCTTATACAACTCAATATAAAAAAATCCAAACAATTTGATTAAAAAATGAGCAGAAGACATGAATAGACATTTTTCCAAAAACACACAGATGGCTAACAGGCACATGAAAAGATGCTTAACATAGTTAATTATTACAGAAATGCAAATCAAAACCACAGTTGGCTATCTCAGACTATCAGAATGGCTATCATCGAAAGTCTATAAATAACAAATATTGGCAAGAATGTGGAGAAAAAGAAACACTTGTACACTGTTGGTGGGAATATAAGTTGATGCAGGCAATGTGGAAAACAGTATGGAGGTTTCCCAAAGACTAAAAATAGAACTACCATATGATCCGCCAGTTCCATTCCCTCGTACACATCCAAAAAATGCAAACATCTAATTCGAAAAGATACATGCACACCGATGTTCTTAGCACACTATTTACAATAATAAAGATATGGAAGCAGCCCATTTACATCAACAGAAAAATACATATAGAAGACGTGATATGTATATATATATAAAATGGGATATATAAAAAAAGAATGAAATCCTGCCATTCACAGCAATGTAGATGGACCTAGAGATTATCATACTAAGTGAAGAAAGTCAGATAGAGAAAGACAAATACTGTATAGATGGAATCTAAGAAACAAAACAAATATATACAGCAAAATAGAAAACAGATTCACAGGTATAGCAAATAAACAAGTGATTACTAGTGGGGAGAGGGAAGGGGAGAGGTACAAGATTGGGATAGGGACAAACATTACTTTGTAGTGACATTAAGTGGAGTATTATCTGTAAAATACTGAATCACTATGGTATATACCTCAAAATAATTTTTTAATTTATTTTTAAGTGGAGGATAATTGCTAAATAATATTGTGTTAGATTCTGCCATACAACAGCATGAATCAGCCATAAGTATACATATGTCCCCTCCCTCTTGAACCTCCCCCCCACCCCCAACACATCCCACACCTCTAGGTTGTCACAGAGTACTGCACTGAGTTCCCTGCGTCATACAGTAAGGACCCATTAGCCATCTATTTTACACATGGTACCATGTATGTGCCAATGCTACTCTAAAAATTTGTCCCACCTTCTCTTTTTCCTGCTGTGCCCAAAGTCTATTCTCTATGTCTGCTTCTCTATTCAAAGTAACATTTTAAATCAACTATACTTCAATTTAAAAATGTCCAGCTGATGTTGGAAACAAATTCATTGTTCTTACCATGTCCCAACTGTAAGCCATCTCTTACTTCATCAGAAGGTTGTAATGAGTACAGAATTTATCATAAGGTTATACAGAGGATGAACACTTTTAAAAGATAGAAATTATGGATATGAATTCATAGAATTATGAATATGAATTAAAAGAAAGTACTCTTTGCAAAGTACCACACATCTGTAAGATAAGTACTGGAGAGAGAGCATAGAGAGTATTGGCCTTGTGCAGTGTTTATTGAACTATACTCTAGAAAAAATATTTTCTGGACACATTAACAGACATACCACAGAAAAAAAAGTTTCTGAAGTTGGATAAATATAAGTGCTGTATAATATATTCTCCCTGGTGCAGATTTACAAAGCCCATTCATACAGTAAGTCTTTATAAGAAAGAAACACTTTCTTTAATATAAGAAAGAAACACTTTCTTTTCACCCAACCCTGTCATACCTGTTGATATGCTATTGACTGTAAGAGAAAATACTATTGTTTGGGGAAAGACATTGGATTTAAAAACAGATAGCCTGTGTTCTAGCTCTTTGGACTGATATGTCACATAATATCATTGAAAATTACTCCCTTTGTATGAAGGAAAGAGCTATTTACATCTGCATAGTAAAAGACTACTAAGTAGTTTTACTATTATAAGGTAGAAATAAAGGATATATGTACAATTACTATATATAGTTTTAATCTCTTTGGGCTGCATAAGAAACTATTCAGTACTATAGATTGGGTGACAGAGCAACAAATATTTACTTCTTATAGTTCTGGAGGCTGGGATATCCAAGATCAAGGAGGAAGCAGATTCCATGTTTGGAGAGTGCCTGCTCCCTGGTTCATAGACAATTCCTGACAGGGCAAGAGTGAGGGAGCTCTCTGGAGTCTCTTTCATAAGAACAGTATTCCCACTCATGAGAGTTCCACATGAGTAGGACACCCCAAGGGCTCCACCACCTAATACCATCACACCTGTGTGTAGGATTTCAACACGTCTATTTTGGGAGGAAGCATATATTCAATGTATAACTGAAAGATAATGATGTGTTAGCAAAAGAAGCTTGACTAGTTGAATACCAATTTACTTGTGCTTTATTCTAAAAATGTTTTATCTGTTGATGGTGAGAAATATTGTTTTGTTGTTCAGTTGCTAATTCATGTCCTACTCTTTGGGACTCCATGGACTACAGTGAGACAGGCTCCTCTGTCCTCCATTATCGCCTGGAGTTTGCTCAAATTCATGTCCATGGAGTCAGTGATGCTATCTAACCATCTAATCTTCAGTCTCTCTCTTCTCCTCCTGCCCTCAATATTTCCCAGGGTCTTTTCCAATGAGTCAGCTCTTCACATCAGGTGGTCCAAGTATTGGCTCTTCAGCTTCAGCATCAGTCCTTCCAATGAATATTCAGGCTTGATTTCCTTTAGGATTGACTGATTTGATCTCCTTGCTGTCTAAGGGAATCTCAAGAGTCTTCTCCAGCACCACAAATTGAAAGCAACAATTGTTCAGTGCTCAGCCTTCTTTATGGTTCAACTCTCACATCCATACATGTCTATTGGAAAAATCATAGCTTCGACTATACGGACCTCTATCAGCAAAGTGATGTCTCTGCTTTTTAATATACTGTCTAGTTTTGTCATGTTTCCTTCCAAGGAGCAAGTGTCTATTAATTTCATAGCTGTAGTCACTGTCTGCAATTATTTTGGAGCCCAAGAAAATAAAGTCTCTCACTGTTTCTATTTTTTCTCCATTTATTTGCCATGAAGTAATGGGACCGGATTCCATGATCTTAGTGTTTTGAGTTTCAAACCAGCTTTTTCACTCTCCTCTTTCACTCTCATCAAGAAATGTTAGTTCCTCTTTGCTTTCTTACATTAGAGTAGTATCATCTGCATATCTGAGGTTATTGATATTTCTCTTGGCAATCTTGATTCCAGCTTTTGATTCATCCAGCCTGGCATTTCACGTGACGTACTCTGCACAGAAGTTAAATAAGTAGGGTGACAATATACAGCCTTGATGTACCCGTTTCCCAATTTTGAACCAGTCAGTTGTTTCATGTCCAGTTCTAACTGTTGCTTCTTGACCCAGATACAGGTTTCTCGTGATCTGAGCTCAATCAGCTCCAGGTCTTGGTTTTGCTGACTATATAGAGATTCTCCATCATCATTGGCTACAAAGAATATAATCAATCTGATTTTGGTATTGACCACCTGGTGAGGTCCATGTGTAGAGTCTCTCTTGGGTAATTGAAATAGGGTGTTTGCTGACTAGTGTGTTCCCTTGACAAAACTCTGTTAGCCTTTGCCATGCCTCCTTTCGTACTTCAAGGTCAAACGTGCCTGTTACTCCAGGTATCTCTAAACTTCCTACTTTTGCATTCCAATCCCCTATGATGAAGAGAATATCTTTTTTCAGTGTTAGTTCTAGAAGGTCTTGTAGACCTTCATAGAACCAGGCAGCTTCAACTTCTTTGGCATTAGTGGTTGGGGCATAGAGTTGGATTACTGTGATGCTGAATGGTTTGCCTTGGAAACGATCCAAGATCATTCTGTCATTTTTGAGAGCACATGGCTACTCCATTTTTCTAAGGGATTCTTGCCCACAGTAGTAGATATAATGGTCATCTGGGTTAAATTCACCCATTCCTGTCTATTTTAGTTCACTGATTTCTAAGATGTTGATGTTCACTCTTGCCATCTTCTGCTTAACCACCTCCAATTTACCTTGATTCATGGACCTAATATTCCAGGTTCCTATGCAATATTGTTCTTTACACCATTGGATTTTATTTTCACCACTAGACACATCCACAGATAAGTGTTGTTCCCGCTTTGGCTCAGCCACTTCATTGTTACTCGTGGTGGTTTGGTTGCTAAGTCATGTCCAACTCTTTTGCAACCCCATGGACTATAGCCCACTGGGATCCTCTGTCCATGGGATTTTCCAGGCAAGAATACTGGAGTGGTTTGCCATTTCCTTCTCCAGGGGATCTTCCCAACCCAAGGATCAGATCCGAGTCTTCTGCATTGCAGGAAGATTTGTTACTGACTGAGCTACCAGGGAAGCATATTTTTATTGAAGCTATTAGTAATTGCCCTCTGCTCTTCCCCAGTAGCATACTGAGCACCTTCCAACTTAGGGGGCTCATCTTTCAGTGTCATATCTTTTTGCCTTTTCATAATGTCCATGGAGTTCTCCAGGCAAGAATACTAGAGTGGGTTGTCATTTCCTTCTCCTGTGGACTACATTTTGTCAGAACTCTTCAGTATGACCCATCCATCTTGGGTGGCCCTGCACAGCATGACTCATAGTTTCATTGAGTAATGCAAGCCCTTTAGCCATGACAAGGCTCTGAGCCATGAAGCAGGGGGTGAGAAATATGGGGTGCCATGAAATTTCATGAACCAAATATTATAATCTTATGTATAATTTAGAAATAAAAGCAAAAAAAGCAAAACAGTATACATTAATACAAAATCTTCTTAATAATAGTATAAGAAAGAGAAAATTAAGTAGAGAAATGGAGCGAAGATGGCTAGATGAAAAGAAGTAAGGAAGAAAATAAAGGAGATATATCCCATTAGGCTTAGTTGCTAGGCATTTAGGGATCTGTTATACTTTATTAACATAGCAAAGTAATATCGAAAAATAAGAAGTGCAAAAATGTATCTTCTCTTCAACTTGATTTTCTATAAACAATGAGAAAAAGTATCCCCAGAAAGCCACTTGCATAAGAAACTTAGAAAATGAAATTCTGTCATTCTGTATGCTACCCTATAAATTGCATGTGGTTGAGACTTCATCATGAGTTGCCTAACTTCCTGCACTAGTAACTTATTTAAATGTCAGGCTAGGTCGAGCACAAAGTAGCAGTAATATAAGTAAACTACTTAATACAAGTTAGAAATCTTGCTCGCCCTTTTAACTATATATTTTTAATGTCATGATTGTCTTTCCCTTCTTGAAGAGGATACATATTTCTTTAGTATGAAATCAGAAAAGTGAGAGTAAAAGGTCATATTTTACAGGGAAACTTATATTTCTTCAAGAAAAAACTAATGAATAGGTGTATTTCTTCTAAAGAAACTGGAGGTGGCTAATGCCTAAATCTCAGTAAGAATGTAGGGGCTTAAGCACAGACAGCTGTTGTAGTCAAAATTGAAATTCTGGCTTGTTAATTCAGTAGGACCTGTGAGTACTTTTTAAATTTTTGAGCTCAAACAGATTTACAGAATTGGAAGGGTCACACAGAGAGAAATTGTTTTTCTTCTTAAACTTAAGATGTTTATATCCACTCATACAGAAAGAAATATCTTAACTAGACTTCCATTTGAGTAGTTATAGTAAGATATAATTATTTTTCAACCACCACACATAAGTCATCCAAGTTGGCAGAGCAGCTAAACTTTGTTGTTGTTTTTCAGTCACCCAGTCATGTCCAACTCTTTGCTACTCCATGGACTGCAGTATGCCAGGCCTTCCTGTCCCTCACCATCTCACAGAGTTTGCCCAAGGTCATGCCCATTGCATCAGTGATGCCATCCAGCCACCTCCATCCAGCCACCTCATCCTCTGACACCTTCTTCTCCTTCTGCTCTCAATCTTTCTCAGCATCAGGGACTTTTCCAACGAGTCGGCTGTTCACATCAGGTGACCAAAATACTGGAGCTTCAGCTTCATCATCAGGCTTTTCAAAGAGTCAGTTCATTTCAATTGCTCAGTTGCGTCCAACTCTTCGTGACCCCATGAACCGCAGCATGCCAGGCCTCCCTGTCCAAAGAGTATTTCCCTTAAGATTGACTGGTTTGCAAAACTTTCAGATATTACTAAATGAAGACTCTTCATACAGAATGTATTCACATTTTCAATGCACAAAATTAATGAACATATACACTAGGTAAGGGTTCTTATTTTCTTACTTTAATATATAATCATATAATAAAGCAACTGCCTTATATTGGGCAGATGAAACAAAAATTTCCTATTAGTAGATATATGTAAGTTTTCCCAAGTGGCTCAGTGATAAAGAATCTGCTTGCAATGCAGGAGATGCAGGTTTGATCCCTGGGTCAGGAAGATCCCCTTGAGGAGGAAATGACAACACACTGCAGTATTCTTGCCTGGAGAATCCCATGGACAGAGGAGCCTGGTGGGTTACAGTCCATAAGGTCGCAAAGAGCTGGACATGACTGAGCAACTGAGCCTGCATGCACAGATATATATATATATATCAGATATTACTAAATGAAGACTCTTCATACAGAATGTATTCACATTTTCAATGCACAAAATTAATGAACATATACACTAGGTAAGGGTTCTTATTTTCTTACTTTAATATATAATCATATAATAAAGCAACTGCCTTATATTGGGCAGATGAAACAAAAATTTCCTATTAGTAGATATATGTAAGTTTTCCCAAGTGGCTCAGTGATAAAGAATCTGCTTGCAATGCAGGAGATGCAGGTTTGATCCCTGGGTCAGGAAGATCCCCTTGAGGAGGAAATGACAACACACTGCAGTATTCTTGCCTGGAGAATCCCATGGACAGAGGAGCCTGGTGGGTTACAGTCCATAAGGTCGCAAAGAGCTGGACATGACTGAGCAACTGAGCCTGCATGCACAGATATATATATATATATATATATATATATATATATATAAGCTCAATATATTTCCAAGTGTAAGCCCTTTGAAAACAAAATTTGTATATTTCAATAATATTACTTACATCCTGGACTCAAAAGCTAGGATAGCAGAGGCATTCTGAAAGTCTGACTTATAGAAGTATAGAAAATAAGACTTAATGGCATCAAGGATACAGAAGACTATAAAGACTACATATGAAAAGCTAAGCACAAAAGTAGAAAATATTATTTTTAATGTCAAATCTAAATAAAACAAGAAATATTAATATAAGAAGAAGATGAATTTAAAACAACAAATCACTGAATTGGGAAAATGATTCATTTTACATAGGCTAAATATATATAGAACAGTGATATGAGACATGAATAGATATTACAGACACACTTTTTATTATGTGTCAAGTGTCTGGTAAATCCTTAGGGAATAGCACACTTAATATTCACGAACATTCTACAAAATAGGAAACATTGTAGATGTTAAGCAACTGAAGTAAAGCTAGGTTAAGTAACTTCCCTAAAAGGAAAAATATAAGCTGCACAAAATACAAGCATCTGACTTCAGAGTTATATTTTCACTTTAGACCACACATTTGACAGTTTCACGTAAAGAAATGCTTACTTTTTGAAAATATAATTTATAAAAATGCTTTCTCTAACAAATCTAAGGTTGACTTAATGTTAAAAAATCTCTCATGTTAGGAGATCAAATTTGGTATGGTACTATTAGCAGACACTTTATTATTTGAAAAATTCCATTTCATATCCAATACAAAAGAAAGAATACTTACAATACTCAGTAATAGATAAAAGCTCTTAAGTCAATGGACAACCCCACATTTTCTATGAAACAATAATCTCATTATATTAACAAAAAGAAAAGTTAGTTAATATTGGCTAGGAAATTCTGCCCAATATGACAAGATGCAAACTAAATGAAAGAGCTATTGGAAAGATAAAGACAAAGGGAAAATATTTACATATAGATTATGTACCTAGACCTCTGAAAATAGAAGTAACAATCACTAATGTATACAAGACATTCTAAAAACTTTGCATCAATTATTTAGCTTCATAGCACAGCTATGAAATAGATACTATTATTATCATCCTCATTTTGCAAATAAGGAAACAGTGATTGGCTAAGTCAGTCTTATTCTCTAGAGATATTAATGACAGGTAACTGGTGTATGGTGCTTACTCTATGCTGAGTTACCTAGTGTTGGAATTTCTATGCATGTGCTAACTTGTCTAATCCTGTCAAGAACCCTAGGAAGAATTTAATACATTCTTTTCCCATTTTATTGGTAAAGAAATTGAGGTGCAGAGAAGTCCAGTGTCATAACACTAGTAAACGTGCAAGACAGTATCATGAATTCCACAGACTGGCTCCAGAGTCTACATATTTGACCACCATAATTTGCTGTGAGTGCTCAGTTGGCTTGTTGTCTGATTCTTTGTGATCCCATGGACTGTAGCCTGCCAGGCTCCTCTGTCCATGAAATTCTGCAGGCAAGAATACTGGAGTGGGTTGCCATTTCCTACTCCAGGGGATCTTCCCAATGCAGGGATCAAAACCACATGATCTGTATTGGCAGGTGGGTTCTTTACCACTGAAAAACTTTGAAGTATTTTACTGAAACATATTGTTCTCTCCCTCTTTCCCTTCCTTCCTCGTTTTTCCCTCTGAGCTGCCTCACTGTGAGTGACCTTGCTTTTTTCTTCTCTAACACTTTGTGGATCTGTTTATGGCAAAGTAAAGAAGGTCATGAAAACTAGAAACACATTTAAGTATAGCTAGGTGAATAAAGGTAGGCTTACTAAAGCACTGGCTTAGTGAAGGTCTAATAACATATCCTCTGACTTCCTATTTTAGTACCTTGAATAGTCATTGGTGCCTAATAATATTTTTGGCTTGCATTTCAAACTGTTGCTCCTTATACATAATCCTTACCCTCTTTTTAACTGCTTTACTGAAGTATAATTTATGTATCATAAAATTTACCTTTAATAAGGCTATGGTTCAATTATATTTAATAAATTTATAAATTTTCAGAATTGTGCAACCCTCATCATAATCCAGTTTTGATATTTCATCAAGTTCCCTTATTTCCATTTAGAGTTAAAATCTGTATTCATTTCCATCTTTAGGTAACTACTTAACTGCTTATTATATCTATAAAATTTCCCTGCCTTGACATCTTTTCCTTCTAGTTTTATTGAGATATAATTAACATAGAGCACTGTGAACGTTTAAGATGAACAGTGTAATGATTTGAGTTACATACATCTTGAAATGATGGCCACAATAAGTTTAGTGAACATCCATGACCTCATATAGATATTAAATTAAAGAAAAAGACAAAAACATTTTTCCTTTTGATGAGAATTCTTTTGAAGTCAATGCCTTGGCATTTAAAAAAAATAGAGTCATTGAATGTGCTCTTTTGCACTGTGCTTCTTGTACTTTTATATGATGTTTTTCAGGTTTTCATGTTATAGCATGTGCCAGTATTCAACTTATTCAACATGTGCTTAGTTGCTTCTTCGTGTCTGACTCTTTGCAGATGGATTCTTTACCATTGAGCCACCAGGGAAGCCCCTATAGCTCAGATGGTAAAGAACCTGCCTGCAATGCAGGAGATCTGGGTTCTATTCCTGGGTCAGAAAGATTCCCTGGAAAAGGAAATGGCAACCTACTCCAGTATTCTTGACTGGAGAATTTCTTGGAGAGAAGAGCCTGGCAGGCTACAGTCCATGGGGTTGCAAAAGAGTTGGACATGACTAAGCAACTAATACACACTACAACTTATTCAACAGCTGAAGGATATTAGGGCTGTGTCCACTGGGGGGCTATTATAAACCACGCATGTATGCATGCTAAGTCGCTTCAGTCATGTCTGACTCCTTGAGACCCTATGAACTGTAGTCTATGAGGCTCGTCTGTCCACGGGATTCTCCAGGCAAGACTACTGGAGTGGGTTACCATGCCCTCCTCCAGGCGATCTTCCCGACCCAGAGATTGAACCAGAATCTCTTGCATTGGCAGGCAGGTTCTTTACCAGTCGTGCCACCTGGAACGCCCATTATAAACTATAATGCTATGAAAATGCATGTACATTTTTTTCATATATATAGGTTTCAATTTATCTTGGGTGGTCACCTAGGTACAGAATTAGGAAGTTGTCTGTAAGCTTATGTGAAATTGTTAAGGAATTATCAAACTCTTTTCAAAAGTGACTGTACCATTTTATCCTCCCACCAACAATACATGAGGGATTCAGTTTTTCCATATCCTTGTCAATTGATATTGTCTATCATTTTTATTATAGCCATTCTAGAGAGCCTGAAATGGTATATTACTGTGGTTACACTTTGCTTTTTCTAATAGCTAGTGATGTCAAGCTTTCTTAACTATGCTTATTAGCCATTATTTTACATTGTTAGTAAAATGCCTATTCAAATCATTTGCTCATTTTTGAATTGTGTTGTCTGTATTATTATTGAGTGTTAAGGTTTCTTTATATGCTCTGAATATAACATGATTAGATACATTATTTGAAATCTTTTACTAACAGATATATCATTTGAAAAAAAAAATTTAAACCAGTTTTTGACTACACTTTTCATTTTCTTAATGGTTTCTTTTGAAGGAGAAACACATTTCATCTTTGTGAAGTCTAATTTATGATTTTTAAAAAAATCTTATGGACCATAATTTTGGTCCATAAGATTTGTATCTAAACAATTTTTGGTCAGATCAAGATTATGAATATTTTACTCTGTGTTATATTGTTTCAGCATTCAGATTTAGATATATTACTCAAGTTGAATTAACTTCTGTGTATTGTGTGAGTTAAGGGTCTAAGTTTACATTTTTGTATGTGGTTATTGTCCTGGCATTATTTGTTAAAAAGCCTATACTTTTCCCATTTTATTGCTTCAGCACCTTTGTCCAATATCCGTTGTTCATAAATATAAGAGTTTGTTTCTAGACTTTCAGCTCTTTTGCATGTCTATAATAGTGACGGTACCATATTGTATGAATTATGATAATTATGGAGTAAATTTTGAAATAAAGAAGTGTAAGTCTTCAAACTTTGCCTTTCTTCTTCAAGGTTTTATAGGTTATTCTGGTTTCTTGCATTTCCCTCTGAATTTTAGGATCAGCTTGTCAATTTCTATGAGAAGCTTGCTAAGATTTTGAATTTTTGTTGCATTTCTAGATCAACTTGGACGGAATTGCCCTTCAGATGATCTCTAATCTCTCAATCCGTGAACTTGAAATGTTCAGTTAAATCTATTCTTAAGGATTTTATTCTCCTGAGACTATTGCGAATGGGATTGTTTTCTTAACTTGATTTTATGACTGTTACTGGCATATAGAAATACAACTGATTTTATAAAGGGATGCTGTATTCTCTGATTTTGCTGAAACCATCTATTAGTCTTACTAGTTTGGAGGATAATTTCAGGTGCACAGCATAGCGACTCATCCATATTATCTCTGTTTTTCATATTGGATAATATCTATTGATCTATCCTCAAGTCCACTAAATCTTCTGTTATCTGTATTCTAGTGCTAAATTCTGCTAAAATTTTGCATTTCAGTTATTGTATTTTTCAATTCCACAATTTCCATTTTTCTCTTTTTATATATTTCTAGATCCTTGAGAATTTTTATTTGTTGAATCACTGTCATATTTTCCTTTAATTATTTAAATATGCTTTTTTTCCATTTATTTTTTATTAGTTGGAGGCTAGTTACTTTACAATATTGTAGTGGTTTTTGTCATACATTGACATGAATCAGCCATGGATTTACATGTATTCCCCATCCTGATCCCCCCTCCCACCTCCCTCTCCACCCGATTCCTCTGGGATTTAAATATGCTTTTTAAAGATGTTTTACATGTTGATAATTGCTGCCTTAAAGTACTTGTCTGCTAAATCCAACATCCTGGTACACTCATAAAATTTTCTATTGATTGATTTTTCCCTAAGTCTGGGGTAGTTTTCTGTTTGTTTCTTTGAATGTCTCATATTTTTTGTTAAAAAGTAGATGTTTTAGATAATATAAGAAATTTGCATTTTGATTTTCCTTTTAAAGATTTTTTTATTGTTTCTGTTTACTTGTTTATTAACTTGCCTAGGTTAAATCTAAAAAATCTGTGTTCCCTGTTATTTATGGATACTGTCATTCAACATAATTTTTTAAATAATTGTGTCTATTTGTTTACTTATATTCTTGTTTTTCTTTTAAATTCTTACTTCCTAGGGGACTTCCTATATCTGAATAGCTTAACGGTTAGATAATGATTCTCCAGAGGATATGATGACTACCTTTAAACAGCAAAATTCCATCTTCTGCCAATGGATCTGTGTATGGGTAAGTGAGCACATTCAACATTCTGAGCGTTTCTAAGCCTTCCTGGTCACATAGATTCCACTGGCTCTTTGGGTCTCTTGTGTGCAGCCTCTAAATTGACCAGGATTATGTGGGATTATCAGAGAAATCTAATCTGCACTTCTCATGCATTCATCTTCATCCAGGAATATACTTGCCCCACATACTACAGAAGCCTTAGGCTAGTAGAGCCAGTGGTCCTACCCTGTTTCCCTGCCTCTGAAAATATCATACTCTGAAAGTATCAAAGACGATATTCCTACTATCACAGAAAAGAAATGCAGTCTTTATGGCTTGGCCTGTCCTGGCAGAACCCCTGCCTCAACTGAACACAGGTGTGGGCCAGAACACCACAGATTTTCACCATTTTACTCAAATTTCATCAGTTTTTCAACAATACATGCTTCCAAAATTATAAAGCATTGGTAGATTTACAGAGCATGGAAATGGTTGTTCTGTCCATTTTTTCTAGCTCTGTTATTGCTTTTTTTGTAGAGAAGATTTGCAGTCTCTCATTAGATGGTAACTGTAAGTACCACCTTGAAATGCTTCTTGAAAATTACAATTAGTAGAGTGAGAGGGGAAAAAACACATTTGGCTTCTTTTGTGACTAATTTTGTTTTACTGTTCTTTAGGAACTCTTGCTTTATTTTCAGATTTCTTGGAGATGCTATTTTTATTTTACTAGATTTTTAAGGTAAAATTTAGTGCACTAAATCAGTACTATGCTACTGTTCCCTGCAGAGTTTTCTAAGCTTGGGCTCCTGTCCTGTGAGCTGTGATCCTCCTCTGTTTCTCCAATTTTGGGGTCAACATTTTGCCCTGTGACCTCAATTCTGAATTCTCTGATGGATCCAAGAAAGTTTGCTGATGTTTAGTCTGTTCAGCTTTTCCTTTTTTGTGAAAACAGGAATGATGTCTTCTAAAATCCTGGACCAGAAGATATATCCACTGAACCAGATGTTGGGAGTCCTCCTACACATTTTTTTATTTTCCTAACACAAGAATGTTCCTCGTGGTTGCTGTTTAGTCACTAAGTCATGTCTAACTCTTTTGCGACCCCATGGACTGTAGCCCGCCAGGCTCCTCTGTCCATGGGATTTCCCAGGCAAGAGTTTTGGAGTGGGTTGCCATTCCCTTCTCCAGGGGATCTTCCCAACCCAAGGGTTGAACCTGCATCTCTTGTATTGCAGGCTCCATAATATGAAAAATAAATACTGAAATCATTTATTTATTTCTATATTATTTTCTTAAAATTTTGCTATGATACTATTAACAGAGATGCTAGTCAACATCTCCAAAATTTCTTCAAGTACTAGAGAGAGAGGAATCGAAGGAGAGCTAAAGAACCTCTTGATGAGGATGAAGTAGGAAAATGAAAGAGCCAGCTTAAGACTAAATATTAAAAAACTAAGATCATGGAATCCAGTCCCATTACTGCATGGCAAATAGAAGGGGAAAAAGTGGAAGTAGTGACAGATTTCCTCTTCTTAGAATCCAAAATCACTGTGAATGGCCATTGCAGCCATGAAGTGAGAAGATGATTGCTTCTTGGCAGGAAAGCAATGACAAATCTAGACAGTGCATTGAAAAGCAGAGACGTTATTCTGCCAACAAAGGTTCATATAGTCAAGGCTATGATATTCCCAGTGATCATGTATGGTTGTGAGAGCTGGACTGTGAAGGAGGCAGAATGCCAAAGAATTGATGCCTTCAAACTGTGGTGCTGGAGTAGACTCCTGAAAGTCGCTTGGACAACAAAGAGATCAAACCAGTCAATCTTAAGGGAAATCAACCCTGACTATTCACTAGAAGGACTGATGCTGAAGCTAAAGTTCCAATATTTTGGTCATCTGATGTGAACAGATGATTCGTTGGAAAAGTCCCTGGTGCTGGGAAAGATTGAGGGCAGAAGGAGAAGAGGGTATCAGAGGATGAGATGGCTGGGTGGCTTCACTGATGCAATGAACATGAACATGGGCAAACTTCAGGAGATGGTGAGGGATGGGGAGGCCTGACGTGCTGCAGTCCATGGGGTCTCAAAGAGTCGGACATGACTGGGTGACTGAACAATACTAGAGAAAGAACATGTGCCTTGACATGTTAGGACTTCCTAAAGGGGAATGTTAAAGAATCTGCCTGCAATTCAGGAGACCCGAGTTCAATCCCTGGGTGGGGAAGATCCCCTGGAGAAGGGAATGGCAACCCATTCCAGTATTCTTGCCTGGGAAATTCCATGGACAGAGGAGCCTGGGGGCTATAGTCTATGGGGTCGCAAAGAGTCAGACATAACTGAGTGGCTAACACAAAGACAACAAATGGGAATACAGTATTGTTTTCCTGTTACTTCATGCCTATCATGTGCCATGTCACAAAATAAAAGATTTATACCCCTCATCTATAATGTTGAGCTTATTTGCAAGGATAACACAGTTCCTAGATTTCTCCACTTTCACAATATGTAATTTGGGGGAACATATTATCTCTCCTTTAATCAAGATTATTTCTTCATTTGTTTCCTCATATACCCCTAACTGTGCTTTGTTATTGCTTAGCCTGACACTAGTTTTTAATTTAGCATCTGCATAAACTTCCTCATTATCACTTTTCTGTCCGTGTTATAAGGACTAGGTTTTGCTACATCTCTTACTTTTAAAACCACATGTATTCATTATAAGTATATGAAAGTATCTTACTCCTTCATTAGAGCTTCTAATGAAGCTCAGTCATTCCTCAGCATTTATATATTAAAATGCATATTACATTTTCCAAAGTTAGTTTACTTTTATTTCTCCTTTGTATTGCGATTGGGACCTTGCATTTTAAAAGTTATGTGTGGAAGAATGCTACATCATAAATTCCATTTCAGGATAGTATAAGGATCATTATAAAATATTAGTTATAGAAGTTATTGAGTCTGATAGGGTGGAGAATCAGGGACATGGTGAATTAGATGACATCTTTCTTACTGTAGGATAATTATCTTAATTTCCTTTACATGCAGCAAAAATGTTAGAAGTCTAACTCAATTGTTTACATAAAGGTAATGCTACTAAATTAGAAAAAAAATTTTTAATTTACTTAATTTTATTTTTTTCTTTTGTTAAGTCTAATAAGCTACTTTAACCAAATTCTATTGTCTACCTGGATGAATAACAGAAACTATTGGTTAGCTACCTTATAACCATTTCTCACTTTCTTCTTTGAAAATAATACAAATTTTAGTTCCAGTGACCATTGACTTCAGCAAGTCTAACCCCTTCCCTTTCATCAAGAACCGTATAGGATGATAATAATTTTAGTATAAATTTATATTTAAATATTATGTGTGTGTGTGTGTGTGTGTATATGAAAGAGAGAGAGAGAGAGAGAACAGAATGCAAAATCATAAGTGTTCAGCTCTGTGAATTTTTAGAAACTTACTGCATTTGTATAAGTAACTGTCTACTACTCCATCCCCATATTGTAATCTCCCCATTGTGTTGTGCACTCTTCGACACCTTGGGCTATTTTCTACACTCCTATTATTGCTTATCATCTCTACCTGTCTCTGTAAAAATAAGGATTGTAGGGATTTCTCCTAACTCACTTGCCATTTTTAAAAAAATCTCACTCTGTGATCTCACCTAGTTCTGTAATTTTAGCTGCCACTTAAAAGGTAATGACACCTAATAAGTTCTTTATCTCTACACCTAACCTCTTTTATGATCTTCAGACCCTTATAGTCCAATTATGTATTAATTGTATCCAATTGAATTTCAAATTCACCTAAAACTACTTCAAATATATATTTGAAATGGCATTGATTATTTTCATCTTAAGCCTGCCTTTCCTTATGTATTTCATATTTCGGTCACTGACCCTTCTACTTTCCGTATCTTTCAAGAGAAAGAATCTGGAGTCATCCTTAGTACCAATCTATCTTTACTCCTCAATGTATCCAATCTATTACAACTTTTTGTTAAGTTTCTCTTTAAAATTTCTCAGATCTGCCCTTTCCTTCCCACCTTCACTACAATATCATTGATTCACAATTTAATCATCTTCATTTTACTGCAAAAGCTTTCTAACCAATCTTTCCTCTAATCTCAACTTCTTGGAATTGATCTACACTACTGCCAGAATATTCTTTGTAAATTGAAAATCTGACAAAATAATTTCCTTCTTTAACAGTTTTAGGGGACTTACATGTTCACATTCTCCAAGCTTCCCATTGAATAAGTAATAAAGGTACAGTAAGTGATGCAATATAGCAACAGATCAGAAATGGCAGTCAAAGTTCTACACACAATAGGAGTACTTTCTAATTAAAAAAGTTTAAATGAAGCCCTGAGGCAGATAATGATGGAATCGTTCTAGAAGAGAAAACATCTATTTCACAGTAGCTTCTTTCTTGGGAAGTTGGAGATAATGCATCCAACACTAACCATACTCCATTCTCCAATTCTTATTTATCTTGAGTCCTATTATATATAATGTGACTTTAGTAAATGAGCCAGGAGGTGTTAACTTGTATCTGAGAATGTTAAATAAACACAGGAGAAAGCTAAGCATGGAAGAACTATGAGAGTGGTCCACCTTGGGCATTATTGTTTTTAAATTAATTGTTTCCAACAATTTGACACTCGTTGACTGATTTAGAGCTTTAGAAATAGATTTAGTATTTTATCCATTTTTCCACTACCACACTTACTCTATTCAAGCCTGTATTTATGGGTTTGCCACTTCAGGAGACAATCTGGGGAATGAGATTGTAGAAGGAAAGAAGTGAAAGTTTAAAGACCCTGACTACTATGATATTAACACTTTTGGTTTAAGAGTTCATCTGATATTCATCCAGAGGTGTTTCTTTCCTAGTTCAACCTCAGTCAAGATTTTACCCAATAACCTTTAGTGCATAGTACATAGTGTTAGTCGCTCAGTCGTGTCCAACTCTGCCACCCCATGGCCTACAGCCCATCAGGCTCCTCTGTCCATAGGATTTTCCAGGCAAGAATACTGGCGTGGGTTGTCATTTCATTATCCAGGGGATCTTCCTGACTCAGGGATTGAACCTAGGTCTCCTGCAACTGAAGGCATATTCTTTACTATCTTAGTATGAGAGAAGCCCCAATAACCTTTAGAAGGAGCTTAACAGACAACAGCTTGAATCTCCCTGTGAACTGAGGTAGTGAAATGAATTATCCCACACTTAATATTAAGAATAAAAACAAAATGCATACTTTTCAGATGATAAAGGAATAGAATATAAAGCAAATACATTCTAGTAAAAATAGATATGAGAGAAAGCATATAATGATAAAAATAAGAACAAGCTTTTCAGTTTCAAAAGTAAATTTTAAATGAATTAACTTATTAAAACCTCTCAGATTGAATTTAGAGACAAATTCATCTATATGATATTTGTAAGATACATTTATAAAGTAAACACTATGAAAAAGTTAAAATTAGGTGTTAGGCACAGATATATCAACTATATATTTTCAAAAGAGATTCACACTATTATTACTTTAAAAATAGAGTTAAAGGTAAAAAGATGAACTCAGGCAATGAATATATTTTAAACTTTTGGACAAAGAATACAATCCATAATGAAGCTATAATAGTCATAAATTTTCATTCTCTAAATAACATACCATCAAAATATAAAAATAAAATGATCTTTGAAATACAACTCAGCTGGGAATGCTTCAAAGGAGAAGCGAAATAAGACAGCAGCATTCAACTCTCAAGGCAGATCCTAATCCTTCAGGGAAAGAATTCATAAAAAGGATGCTTTCTTCCATTCTGTTTCACATTACACAAAACTTAGAAAATTCTCAAGCAAAGGAAAGGCAAAGTTTCAAGGAACAAGTGGCAAAGGACATATTCACTATTTCTTAGCCCATGAGAACACAGGTTTGGAAGCCTCAACAGGAACATTTATTTAGAAAAGTCCTGAGGGGGATTGCCCAGTTGAGAGAAATATCCTGAAGTAGGAGAAGGCTCATGTAGGAGAGAGAAAACAAAAACCAAGGTGCTGCTGTTGCTGCTGCTAAGTCGCTTCAGTCATGTCTGACTCTATGTGATCCCATAGACGGCAGCCCACCAGGCTCCTCCATCCCTTGGATTCTCCAGGCAAGAATACTGGAGTGGGTTGCTATTTCCTTCTCCAAAATCAAGGTGGCATAGGACTAAAAATTCTCTGATAGGATTCTGGAGATGGAAAAATGTTGAGAAAGGAAGAAATTTTTATGGAGAAAGGAAGGCAAGAAACTTTTGAGTATGAAAATAATCCTTTATTTTACAAAATGCTAATATGTCCATTAGGATTACCTTTCATCATTAGTAACAAAAACCTAGAAAATAATGGTTTAAAAGTGAGAAGTATTTTTCTCTCATGAGCAGACCTGTGGTAGATAATCCAAATCTGATAAGGTGGCTCACAATGCCTTTAGGAACCCAGGCTCCTTTTCATCTTCTCCTCATCCTCTTTCTTAGCATATAACTTTAATTCTTATGTCTATCTCATGGTAACAAGATATCTGCCCATCCCCCTGCCTCATGACAATGAGTGAAAAAAAAAAAAAAGAGGAAAGCAACTAGGAAATACAGACTTCCTAATCCTATAACAGGAGTGCTGAAATCTTCTAGAAATCCCTGGAGACTCCCCCCTTGTGTCTCATTGCTCGGAACTGTGACTTATGACTCTTCCTAGGTACAAAGGAGACTGTTAAATGTAGTATTTTAGCTGGCTTGTTGCTTTTCTGAACAAAAATGAGATTCTATATATGAAGAAGAAATGGAAATGTGTATTGGGGAGGCTTTGGCCATAGATGGTGATGATAACTCATAATTCTTCATATGCTTATTTGTGGGGTTTATTGTAACTTTTCCCCTTATGGATTATAGCCTTGTCATGCTGAAGGGGCTCGCACAACTCAATGAAGCAATTAGCCATGCTAGGCAGGGCCACCAAAGACAGACAAGTCATAGTGAAAATTTCTAAAAAAATGAGGTCCACAGGAGAAGAAAATGGCAACCCACTCTAATATTCTTGTCTGGAAAACCCCATAGACAGAATGAAAAGGCAAAAAGATAGGACACCGGGAGATGAGCCCCCCAGGTTGGAAGGTGTCCAATACGCTACTGGGTAACAGTGGAGGGCAATTACTAATAACTCCAGTAAGAAGGAGCCTCTGATGGTTCAGACAGTAAAAAGTCTGCCTGCAGTGTGGAAGACCCGGGTTTGATCCCTGTGTCAGGGAGATCCCCTGGAGAAGGAAATGGCAACCCGCTCCAGTATTCTTGCCTGGAGAATCCCATGGACAGAGGAATCTAGCAGGCTACAGTCCATGGGGTTGCAAAGAGTCAGACATGACTGAGTGACTTCACTTTCACTTCACTTTCCAGTAAGAATGTAGTAACTGGGATAAAGCAGAAATGATGCTCAGCTGTGGATGTGTCTGGGGATAAAAGTAAATCTGATGCTGTAAAGAACAATATTGCATAAGAAGGTGGAATGTTAGGTCCATGAATCAAGGTAAATTGGAGGTGGTCCCTGGTGACTCAGATGGTAATGGATCTGCCTGCAGTGAAGGAGACCTGTGCTCAATCCCTGGGTCGGGAATATGCCCTGGAGAAGGAAATGGCAACCCACTCCAGTATTCTTGCCTGGAGAATTCCATGAATGGAGGAGCCTGGCAGGCTATAGTCCATGGGGTCACAAAGAGTCAGACATGACTAAGCGACTATCACTTATACTCATTGAAGCAGATAGCAATGGTAAAATCAACATCTTAGGAATCAGTGAACTAAAATGGACAGGAATTTAATTCAGATAACCATTATGTCTACTGCTCTGTGTATGAATGCCTTAGAAGAAATGAAATAGTGTGCATGGTCAACACAAGAGTGAAATGCAGTACTTGGGTGCACTTCAAAAAAGAACATAATGACTTTGGTCCATTTCCAAGGCAAACCATTCAAAATCACATTAAAATCAGTCTGTGCCCCAATCACTGATGCCGAATAAGCTGAAGTTGAATGGTTCTCTGAAGACCTATAAAATTTTCTAGAGCTAACACCAAAAAAGGTATCCTTTAATCATAGGGGATTGGAATGCAAAAGTACGAAGTCAAGCGATACCAGGAATAACAGGCAAGTTTGGCCTTGCAGTACAAGATGAAGCAGAGCAAAGGCTAACAGAGTTTTGTCAAGAGGACATGTTGGTCATAGCACACATGATTTTCCAACAACACAAGAGATGACTCTACATGTGGACATCACCAAATGGTCAATACTTAAATCAGATTGATTATATTTTTTTGTAGATGAAAATGGAGAAGCTCTATACAGTCAGCAAAAAGCAAAAATAAGGCAGAAAAACTGTTAATCAGACCTTCAGCTCCTTATTCAGGCTTAAATTGAAGAAAGTAGGGAGAACCACTAGGCCATTCAGGTATGACCTAAATAAAATCCCTTATACAGTGGGGATGACAAATAGATTCAAGGGATCAGATCTGGCAGACAGAGTGCCTAAAGAACTATAGACAGAGGTTTGTAACATTGTACAGGAGGTAGTGACCAAAATATTCCAAAGAAAGAGAAAGTTAAGAAGTAAAAGTGGTTGTCTGAGGAGGCTTTATAAATAGCTGAGGATAGAAGAGAAGCAAAATGCAAGGGAGAAATGGAAAGATACCCAACTGAATGCAGAGTTCCAGAGAACAGTGAGGAGAGATAGGAAGTCCTTCTTAAATGAACAGTGCAAAGAAATAGAGGAAAACAATATAATGGCAAAGACTAGAGATCTCTTCAAGAAAATTGGAGATGTCAATGGAACATTTAATGCAAGGATGGGCACAATAAAGGACAGAAATGATAAGGACTTAACAGAAGCAAAAGAGATTAAGAAGAGGTGGCAAGAATACACAGAAGAACTATACAAGAAAGGTTTTAATGACTCAGATAACCACAATGGTGCAGTCACACACCTAGAACCAGACATTCTGGAGTGTGAAATCAAGTGGTCCTTAGTACTATGGACAAAGTACCATGAACAAAGCTAGTGGAGGTGATGGAATTCCAGCTGAACTGTTAAAATCCTAAAAGATAATGTTGTTAAATTGGTATACTCATTGGTATACTCATTGGTATACTCAAATATTAGCAAATTTGGAAAAACTTAGCAATGGCCACAGAACTGGAAAAGGTCAGTTTTCATTCCAATCCCAATGAAGGGCAAAGTCAAAGAATGTTCAAACTATCATACAAGTGCTCTCTCGTTTCATATGCTATCAAGGTAATGCTCAAAATCCTTCAAGCAAGGCTTCAGATGTACAACTTGCAGATGAACAAGATGGGTTTAGAAAAGGTAGAGGAACAAGAGATCAAATTGCCAACATCTATTGGATCATAGAGAAAGCAAGGGAATTCCAGAAAAACATCTACTTCTGCTTCATTGACTACGCTAAAGCCTTTGACTGTGTGAATCACAACAAACTGTGGAACATTCTTAAAGAGATGGAAATACCAGACCACCTTACCTGTCCCTGAGAAACCTGTATGTATGTCAAGAAGCAACAGTTAGAATCAGACATAAAGCAACAGAGTAGTTCAAAATTGGAAAAGGAGTATGACAAGGCTGTATATTGTCACTCTGCTTATTTCACTTATATGCAGAGTACATCATGCAAAATGCCAGGCTGGGTGAATCACAAGATGGAATCAAGATTGCCAGGAGAAATATCAACAACCTCAGGTATGCAGATGATACCACTCTAATGGTGGATAGTGAAGAGAAACTAAACAACCTCTTGATGAAGGTGAAAGAGGAGAGTGAAAAAGCTGGCTTGAAACTCCACATTAAAAAAAACAAAAGATCATGTTATCTGGTCCCATCACTTCATGGCAAATAGAAGGGAAAAAGAGGAAGAAATGACAGATTTTTTTTGGTTGGGCTCCAAAATCACTATGGACAGTGAGTG
The DNA here is from genome assembly GCF_963930625.1 of Muntiacus reevesi. Taxonomy (NCBI): domain Eukaryota; kingdom Metazoa; phylum Chordata; class Mammalia; order Artiodactyla; family Cervidae; genus Muntiacus; species Muntiacus reevesi. Next base: position 124,274,723 of record NC_089271.1, on the reverse strand, counting down.
CAGCCATGAAATTAAAAGACACTTGCTCCTTGGAAGGAAAGCTATGACAAACCTAGACAGTGTATTAAAAAGCAGAGACATCACTTTGCCAACAAACGTCCATATAGTCAAAGCTATGGTTTTTCCAATAGTCAAGTTTGGATGTGAGAATTTGATCATAATGAAGGCTGAAAGTTTAAGAATTGGTGCTTTTGAATCATGGCCCTGGAGAAGACTCTTGAGAGTTCCCTGTACTGCAAGGAGATCAAACCAGTTAATCCTAAAGGAAATCAACCCTGAATATTCATTGGACAGACTGATGCTAAAGCTGAAGCTCCAATAACTTTGACCATCTGATGTGAAGAACCAACTTATTGGAAGGGACCCTGATGCTGGGGAAGCTTGAAGGCAATAGGAGAAGGGTTGGTGGAGGATGAGATGGTTAGAAAACATCAGCAACTCAATGGATATGAACCTGAGCAAACTCTGGGAGATAGTGAAGGACAGAGGGGCCTGGCGTGCTGCAGTCCACAAGGCCTCAAGAGTCAGACACTGAACAACAGCAATTGTAAGTTTATATAGTGAAATAAAAAGTTGGGACCAAATGTTATTTAGTTGTGACCCAAACTATTTTTTATGTTACTGTTTCTTGAAACCCGAGAGCTTTAAAAGTACTGGATTAACTAACTTTCTTAAGGTTATTCACTCTGTAAATTATAGAGGCAAGATTTGAATCCATTTCTTTCTAATTCCAGAGCCCATTCCCTTTCTAAGTAATAAGCTTCCTCTCACAGATTATTGTAAATTCACTCAGTTACTCTTCTGGCTGGAAAACCTTAATGTCCCTCCAAACAAGTTACATACTCAGTTGCCAAGTTTTTTTGTTTGATTGGTTTTCTCCTGCAGTTGCTCAAATGAAATTACATAGTACCTCACACGTTCCACATTCAGGAAAGCAAATTAGTAGAAAGGCTCAATAAGATAAACTGTCTCTCCTCTGGCTGTTCAAATAAAATGACATCTGATAATAAGTTACAGTTTTGACCTTTATTATATGTGTAAATACAGAGCTGTGCAATGTGTTTGAACAATCAAAAGGTTTCAGTTTGACGGCATTAGCATAGACAGACACAGAATTCCTGTTCATGTGAAACACAAAGATAGATTTTAATTCTTTGATTCTCTTTAAAACCACATTTATTGTTTTTTTTTTTTTTTTGAAACTTGGTATAAGCTGAATTAAGTTTAGGGAATTATTTCACCAACTGACTGCTAGCACAATTTCAATCTTTACAGAAGTCAATTGCTCCCATTTGGAAAACAGGGAAAATTAGCATTAGTAAAGAGAACAACATCTGCTGGATCATAGAAAAAGCAAGAGAGTTATAGAAAAACATCTATTTCTGCTTTATTGACTATGCCAAAGCCTTTGACTGTGTAGATCACAATAAACTGTGGAAAATTCTGAAAGAGATGGGAATACCAGACCACCTGACCTGCCTCTTGAGAAACCTGTATGTAGGTCAGGAGGCAACAGTTAGAACTGGACATGGAACAACAGACTGGTTCCAAATAGGAAAAGGAGTACGTCAAGGCTGTATATTGTCACCCTGCTTATTTAACTTATATGCAGAGTACATCATGAGAAACTCTGGGCTGGATGAAGCACAAGCTGGAATCAAGATTGCCGAGAGAAACATCAATAACCTCAGATATGCATATGATACAACCCTTCTGGCAGAAAGTGAAGAGGAACTAAAGAGCCTCTTGATGAAAGTGAAAGAGGAGACTGAAAAAGTTGGCTTAAATTTCAAAATTCAGAAAACTAAGATCATAGCATCCGGTCCCATCACTGCATGGCAAATAGATGGGGAAACAATGGAAAAAGTGTCAGACTTTATTTTTTGGGCTCCAAAATCACTGTAGCCATGAAATTAAAAGATGCTTGCTCCTTGGGATAAAAGCTTTGACTAACCTAGAGAGCATATTAAAAAGCAGAGACATCACTTTGCCAACAAAGGTCTGTCTAGTCAAGACTATGGTTTTTCCAGTAGTCATGTATGGATGTGAGAGTGGACTATAAAGAAAATTGAGTGCTGAAGAACTGATGCTTTTGAACTATGGTGTTGGAGAAGACTCTTGAGAGTCCCTTGGACTTCAAGGAGATCCAACCAGTCCATCCTAAAGGATATCAGTCTTGGGTATTCATTGGAAGGACTGATGTTGAAGCTGAAACTTCAATACTTTGGCCACCTGATGTGAAGAGCTGACTCATTTGAAAAGACCCTGATGCTGGGAAAGATTGAGGGCAGGAGGAGAAGGGGACAACAGAAGATGAAATGGTTGGATGGCATCACTGACTCAATGGACATGAGTTTGGGTGAACTCCAGGAGCTGGTGATGGACAGGGAGGCCTGGTGTGCTGCAGTTCATGGGGTCGCAAAGAGTTGAGTCGGACACAACTGAGCGACTGAACTGAACTGAACTGAAAGAGAACAAAAGTAGAGCATAGCAACCAGAGTTTTCAAAAAAAAGGTGGGGTGGGGTATGAATAACATATGTCTTTTTGAGGGAACTACATAACTTTAAATTAATTATTTAAGCAAACATTATTTATTTACTTCAGAAGCAATTATTTCTTGTATCCTACCTTGGAATATAAGCAGTTTTATATAGAGATAGAGACCCAGATAGAGATAAATGATACAAATGCAGTTATGCTACAGAAACTGTGACTGCTAAATTGATTTACATTTGAAGTGATTGTTTTGTTCAGAAAAGGAGGAGAAGGAAAGGATGGAGTTTTTGTTGTCTAAGTCACTGGTCTCTTACCTCCTGTTTCACCCACTTCAGTCAGTAAAGGGTTAAACAAATCTAAGGGAATTCTGAAACTGGTCAGTCAAATTCACTTGATAATGGATTTCTAGGTAATTTCCAGGATCCTTAACCACAACTTACATTAAAACAAAACAAAAGAAAACCAAAGAACAATGCAACAAGGGCAGTCTACTTGAAGGGTTATCAGGCAAATGAACCCACTAGCCATGTTAGAAAGCAACACCATACTCTCAAAATCTGCCCAGTATTCAATAATTAATACATCAATATCAAATTCATGTTAGGGAGTAACCTTCCAGGAGCATACAGCTTACCATTAAATAATCAGTTGCTCATGCGAAAACAAAAGCAAACAAAAAAAGACAGGCTTACCATGGCAGTCTCCGGAACTGAGGATCAAGATGCTTCACCTTTGCATTTGCCACCTGCACCCCAATCACTCTTTATATGGCTTTTATCCCTCAGCCACTAACATTGAGCTCAGTCTAAGACAAAATATTGGCCAATTTATTTGGTCTGGAAGTATCTATGGACTTAAATTTATCTTAATCTTTTTTCTCTTCTACCTGAATCAGTTGAATCTTTTTGAATTTGTAGTAAAATTCCTAAAAGGATTCTCGGGATGTTCATAAAACCTGAGACTGCAGTGCTCTTTTCTACAGCCTTCCATAATAATGTCACCATATTGTTGCATATTAAGAGGTCTTTTCCAATAACTCCTTCTGGGTTGTCAAAAAAAGTCATGAGCACTTCCTTGGAGTTCTCTACACCATCAAAGACTTATTCTAAGGCAATAAAACAATTTACCAAAAGAAGAGTATACACATTTACACTAACACCACTTAGAGAGTACGTTGTTTCCAACACTCTGATATGATCCTCCATCATTTCTCAAATTGCAAATAATTCCATTTCTGTCATACCCCCTTAATGTCATCAAGCTATAAACTCCTCTGGAAGCATTCCTTATCCTCCATACCTAATAGCTGTGTCAACCACGGACCATACTGTCTTCCCCTCCAAAACAAAGAAATAGCCACTAGCCTGTCTATGCTTGCCTAGGTTTCTAAATCAATCTCAACATCTTGAAGAAAGATTTGACTTTTATATCAAGAATTGATCCGAATTTCTTCCAACAAGCAAACCCAAAACTATTTGTCAGAATATGAGTGATTACAGAATATGAGTGAAAGTGCCTATGTTCCACCCTCTCCCGAAGAAAGTAATTAGACTGGGAAATGTAGGCGATACTATAAAATGCCAAATTTCTACATGGAATATCTACTCTCAAATGGTACAAATCAGAGCCCCCATTTTACTGTCAATGTGAGGGTTTCTTTTTGCCAAATCCCGCTTACTACAAGAGGTTAATATAAGCACCTTTATTGTTTTTGGTAGGTCCCTTTTGTCTTCTGGCAGCATGCTGATAAGAGTTTGGTGATCAGGGTGGGAGTCACTCCTAGCTCAATTCTCAGGCATAGTTTGATTCATATTTAGCCAGGAAATGTGCCAAAGTTCACAGAGAGTACAAGAGCTACCACAAATTTAACCAGTGTGGTAAGTTTTCCTGTTTTGTCACATAAGGTATCTAAGTTATCTTTATCTAGCCTCAAAGCCAGGATTGGGAGAAGCTGTTGTCTAACAGGGATGCTGTGTGAACACAGAAACACTTACCACCCTCCAGTACATAATGATGCTGTTTCTGACAGCTGTCAGTGGCTGTAGCGAGAGGGGAGCAGGCTCTTTTGCTTCTCTCTTCCATATAAACACAATCTTGGCAAAAAGGAAGGTTATATTCAAACTGTACGGAGAAAAGGAGGTGGAAATGTGGGTATTATGCATCTAGTGTAGCTACCTCTTCCCTTTGTATCATGCAGAAATGCTTGAGACCTTCAGTTCAGTTCAGTCGCTCAGTCGTGTCTGATTCTTTGTGATCCCATGAACCACAGCATGCCAGGCCTCCCTGTACATCACCAACTGCCGGAGTCCACCCAAACCCATGTCCATTGAGTCGGTGATGCCATCCAACCATCTCATCCTCTGTCGTCCCCTTCTCCTCCCGCCTTCAATCTTTCCCAGCATCAGGGTCTTTTCCAATGAGTCAGTTCTTCGGATCAGGTGGCCAAAGTATTGGAGCTTCAATATTAGTCCTTCAAATGAACACTCAGTACTGATCTCCTTTAGGATGGACTGATTGGATCTCTTTGCATTCCAAGGGACTCTCAAGAATCTTCTCCAACACCACAGTTCAAAACTATCAATTCTTCAGCACTCAGCTTCTGTCTGAATATTTAGAGTATTCCACATGACCACTACATACGTCCTCATGTCAGTCATTTGCCCTTCTTCCCATAGTCTCTGTGTCTTCTTTGAAAAAGTCCCCGCTCCTGGCTTTCCCCCCCAGGATATGCTACTTCTTCCTGAAGAAACAAGTCCCAAGTTTCTTTACATATCTTGTAGAATGCACACCTTCAGATATCTACTGTGAGTCAGAAGCATGTTCTCATCAACAAGGTTTCTTCTGGGCTACCTGTATGAAAGGGGTAAGCCTTGCAAGTAACAGCAGGTCTCACATTTCAGATTACAATTTGGATCTCCCCAAGTATCTAAAACTTCAGATATATTTCACATTATGAGGGTTAATTTCTTACCAATCCCTATATCAGAGGCACAAAATTTCATCAATATAACATCAAGCCTATAATGCCAGAGGAGTACCCTCCTTCCTCACGACTCAGGGTTTCATTACAAAGTAATTACAAAGTTCATTCCATGAACTTCATGTTGAAAGATGCTGAGTCCAATTCTCTTCCCTAATTTTTGGATCTCTTCTTTGCTCCTTAGAGGTTATTACAAGTGCCTTGACATCAATAGAAAGTTATAAAACTCTTGCCAAGTGTGATTATATTTAACATTCCATTCAAAGCCTTCTATTATGTTCCACTACTCTGGTTTATATTCCCTGTGTTCCAGAAATGTTGATGGCTTATATTTTCCCCAATACTCTCTTTGCTCTCCTGTTTCTGCTACTTTGATCATGACATTCTTGCTACATAAATAGCACTTTCTATCCTCTTCTCTGTCTGAAAACTTTTACTTACTTTTCAGCTTCCCTTCTTACATTATTTTTACATAAGCATTCATTGGTCTGTCTCTAAGTACCAACTACCTTTAACTACTTATCTTCAATAGCACTATGAACTTCCATTACTCACCTTATGATTACTCATCTTATATGATCTTTGTTGTAGGAATTTCTTGATAAAAAATTCAAACTGCATTTATCTCAGAATATAACAGAGTAGGTACTGGGGACATAGCCTGTTCTCTATAAATATTTTCTGATTGAACAAATAAATATACCAATGTTTTATAACAGAAAAGTAAATGGAAAGGCTGGAGATTGTCCAGATATTGTTTGAGGTCCTAAATTTTATTTTTTTGAAGGTAAGTGAAGAGCGGTCAATACTCACATAGCCACAAATGTGTGCGTGTGTGTGCGCGCATGAACCAATATTTTACCAACTTATGTCTAACCCTTTCTTCAAAATGATGTTCTACCAGTATACTCCCAGATAGACTGCACTCCACTGGGTTTATATCTGCTGCTGTGATAATGTTATATAGTATAAAAACCTGGGTTTCAGATTAAGAATGAACTGAGAGTGAATTCTGACTCAATTTCTAGCTGCATGAAATTGAGGAAGACATTTAACTGCTCTGAGCCTTAGCTTCCAAAACTGCAAAAATGAAGAAAACAGTATTATTATAAAGTTTACATGAGATAGTATATATAAGACATCTGGCCTGATGGCTGTCAAATAGTAGACATTCAGTAAATGCAATTTACCTTCCCACTTTGCAATCATGTTTTGGGTATTTTCTTATAGTATAAATACTTGAGCTTGTTCACTACTGATTTCCTATATGTTCTTTTTCTCTTCCTCAACTAGACTGTGATCAAAAATGTAAATTTTTTTTTCTTTTTCTCTACATTAGATTTAATATTGTCACATACACAGTAGACACTTAAGAAATGTTTACTAAAATTACACATTCAAGAACTCATCTGGTAAATATACTAAAAATCACTGAATATATACTTTAAATGGGTGAACTTTATGATGTGTAGATTATAACTTACTAAAGCTCTTTAAGAATAAAAAGAAATTATCCTACAATAATATATGACTCACCCATGAGAAAGGGGCCTGAGACAGATATAAAAACTTTGCAGTTGGCATTTCTACTGTTTACGAATATCTGATTATCATCTCTTTCCAAATGTGTGGGGAGATTCCTTTTCCCTTCTTTGTTGAAGTTAGGCAGAGCCATTTGACTCTCACTGACCGATAAAACATGAATGGAAGTGACATATATCACTTTAGACTGGAAATATTTAATTGCTGGTTCTTATCTCTCCAGTGCTTTCTTCCCTTCCAAGGCAGTTGAGGAAGAAGTGTCATGTAGATGTAGCAGTGCCAAAAGATTGAAGCAGTGAGGATTGCCAACTATGAAGGATGACTACCCTGGAGAGTCACACATACCTGCAAGAGACTTGGAGGAATCGAAAAAAAAAAAAAAATCAACATTGGTCTTGAAAAAGTGTGTTGAGCAGATTTCTAAAATGACTCTCAATAATCCTGCTCCCTAGTGTACATGTCCTGTCTAATTCTGTCCCTGGAGTGTGATAGGACCTATGACTATCACGGGATAGGCACTACTTTGATCAATTGCCTTATCCAGCATTGGTGATGAGATAGACACACGTATTACATTACAAAGACTCCCCTATAGCAGACCAGAGTCAAATTTTTCTGCTGACATTGAAGAAGCAAGATACTCTGTTGTTAGAGTGCCACATGCTAGGACCTGAAGGTAATCTCTAAGAACTTAGAGTCACTATCTGGCAGCCAGCAAGAAATCTGAGACCTCAATTTATCACCTGCTAGGAACTGAATTCTGCCAATGATTTGAATGAGCCTGGAAGATGATTTCAAGTTTCAGATGAGATCAGAGACCCAACTGACACTTTGATTTCAACCTGGTGAGACCCTGGTGAAAGCAGCTACATTATACCAGAACTTCTGATTCATTGAAATAGTGACAATAAATTGGAATTAAGTCTCCAAGTTTGGGGTAATTTGTTGTGGAAGGATAGAAAACTAATACATAAGTCATTTAGATTTTGATGCTGCCAACTTCTTTTGCATCACTTAGCCTATCTTGACTGATATGACATTCCAAGCAGATATTTTAAAGACTGCTTTTAAGAAGAACATGAAAGAAGAGCCTTTCTTATTGGCTAGACATGCATTTGTAAATAAGGGTAGTCTGCTGAATTTTAAAGACTAGTGTTCAAGAATTTCCATTCTACTTATTCACTTTGCATTTTACTGCATCATGACAATAGAACAATCATAAAAATAATCTAAATGGAATATTCTAAGTGGAATGATTTTCATCAGTAAAGCAAATGAGCATTCTTGAAATACTATGGCATATTGAATACTTTTGCATTTACATATTGAACCAAAATGTCATCATTATGTTTTCTCTTTAAGCTAGCATAACGAGTACTATTATATTTTGACTCTTAGAGGAGTTGACCATAATTTTATGCAAAAGAATTTCTATAATAAAACTCTTCCTAACAGGTGGACACATAATCTTGCATTCAGTGACTCTGAGGTATCAAACATTGAATGGAAATGTTATTGAGATGAAAAATGCACTGACTTTATAATCTCTACAAAAAAGTACACTAGAACACCATTAGGGCATGGCTTAATTATTATAAAAATTCAAATAAATTAGAGTAATAACTGCTCAAAATAATTGAAAAACCATCAAAGCACTATATATGAAGTAAAACCTGCATTATAAAGTACTATTCTACCTCATAGCCAGGTTTTATGTATGAAAGAATGGTCAACTGCATTCACAGTGAGAATAATAGGCTCCCCAAAGTCTTCCTACTCCAATGATGTACCTCACCTACCTGCACCCAGATGCCTGAATCTACTATTGAGAAGAATTTGCTCAGCACTGTATTCCTTGTCTTTTGCTAAAGGGCAGATATCTTAGGGAGGGTATCAGTTTAATTCTCATAATACATTTATATTTTTAGTACAAATCATTTGTCATGTCTTTTCTAGGGATGTTTTAAAAGGAAATAAAGATTCATGATTCCTATAGGTCCCCAAATAGAAGAAAATGTCATGATAATGTCGTGTGTCCTATGTTTGGCACAACTCCATCACGTTTCAAAATGTACTTTTTAAGGTTAGGTTAGCAATGAAACAAGGAAATGAGTCCTGGAAATATGTTTCAGGATTGTACAAAGCAAGAGTAGTCAACTGATATCCCTGCATGAATTTTCAGAGTCGGTAAATCTCCTGAAATTGTATGCAAATTGTTTCAGATATGTGCATTTTGGGGGAAGAGAATCCATAACATTGAACAGATTCTTAAATAGGTTCATGACCCCAAAGATGATAAGAACCACTGGCATATAGAATTAAAATGTTTCTTATATAAGCAGCTAAAGGTTGCAACATTAAAAAGTATCCCACAGTCCATGTGTGACACTACCCACATCACAGAGGGTCCACTGCTTATCTGTCACAGCCAGTACCTTAACTTATTACTGCATACTGTTTTCTACTTACCATATTAATTGAAAACAAAGGCAAAGAGAAAAGGTAACTGAGAAAGAACTCCTTTTCCATTTTACAAAGACTCTCAAACTCCAAAATAAATGTTTTTCTAATGAGGTCAATGACATGGATAAGTACTGTCTCTCATGAGGTGAATATTTGAAAATCACCAAAAGAGAAAAGAGGAAATATTTACAAATCAGTTACCTAAGGAGGACAAAATAAAAAGATTGCTGAAAATCCGATTTTTGAAAATCATTTGCATAAAAACAGTCAATATGAAACCATGGCAGATTTCACCAAGAACTAATAAATGTCAGTTGAATTTTTTTAATCATGTTTTTAATATACCAGGAGAGCTCACCAAATGAAGGAAAATAAAAATACTTTTAATTGAAATAAATGCATGTGAGAAAATAATTCAAAACATAGTGAGCGGTTGGCAGATCTGAAAGAGACACATGCACCCCAGTGTTCATTGTGCACTGTTTATAATAGCCAGGACTTGGAAGCAACCTAGATGCCCATCAGCAGACGAATGGATAAGGAAGCTATGGTATGTACTCAGCCATTAAAAAGAATTCATTTGAATCAGTTCTAATGAGATGGATGAAACTGGAATCCATTATACAGAGTGAAGTAAGCCAGAAAGATAAAGACCAATACAGTATACTAACGCATATATATGGAATTTAGAAAGATGGTAACAATAACCCTATATGCAGGACAGAAAAAGAGACACAGATGTACAGAACAGACTTTTGGACTCTGTGGGAGAAGACGAGGGTGGGATGTTTAGAGAGAACAGCATCGAAACATGTGTATTATCAAGGGTGAAACAGATCACCAGCCCAGGTTGGATGCATGAGACAAGTTATCAGGTCTGGTGCACTGGGAAGACCCAGAGGGATCGGGTGGAGAGGGAGGTGGGAGGGGGGATCGGGATGGGGATTACATGTAAATCCATGGCTGATTCATGTCAATGTATGACAAAAACCACTACAATATTGTAAAATAATTAGCCTCCAACTAATAAAAATAAATGGAAAAAAAAGAAATTGAAAAAAAATAAAAATAAAAAAAATAAAATAAGAAAACATAGTGAGGGGTTGAAAATTTGCACTCACTCAGATAGGTTCATTTGCATATAAAAGAAAATTCAAAGTAATAGTCACTGAAACTAGATAGAATTTCTTTCTTTCTCTTGTAAACCAAATCTGTAGTTTAGTATTTCAAGGATGGTTAGGCTGCCTCTACATTTTCAAGGGGGCTTTCCTGGTGATTCAGACAGTAAAAAAAAGAATCTGTCTGCAATGCAGAAAACGGGGTTCAATCCCCTGGGTTGGGAAGATCCCCTGGAGAATCCCATGGACAGAAGAGCCTGGTAGGCTACAGCCCATGGGGTCACAAAGAGTCAGACAGAACTGAGCGACTAACACTTTCACATCTTCAAGAACCTAGGTCCTTTCTATTCAGTTGTTTTGCCAAGTTATGCCTTATCTAGTGCTCTGGACATCACGTTTGTATTCTATCACAGAGGAAGGAGGAAATGCTCAAAAAAAGTATGTACCTCTACGACTCACTTAAAGACTTTTCTGAAAAATCACATCACAGGTTAATTTATGTACTAAGTTCATATGTGGAAGCCCTAACCCCAGAATGTGACCTTGTTTGGAGATAGGGTATTTGCAGATATGTTAATTAAGAGGAGGTCCTTATGGTAGCCCTAATTTAAAATAACTAGTGTTCTTATAAAAAGGGGAAATTTGGACAAGAAACATGCATGCACAAAGGGAGAATGTGGTCCACTATAAGCCAAGGAGAGAGGTTTGGAACAGATAATTCTCTCGCTTTCCTCAAAGGGTACAAACCCTGTTGATGCTTTGACTTTGGACTTCTAGCCTCCAGAACTGTGAGACAGAAAATTTCTATACTTTGAATTACTCAGTTAGTGGTACTTTGTAATGGCAGCCCTAACAACAAACTAGGACGTTACACAAAACCCTTCTGCTTGCATCATGTAGGTAGATGAAACTCAGTTCCATGGCCAAATCTAGTGTCAAGGAGGCTGAGAAATGGAGTCTTTAATCTGGACAGCCATGCATCCAGCTAAAATGTGGGACAGTCTTATTGAAAAAGAGAATGACTTTGGGGGATCAAATAAATAGTATTTGCCACAAAGTAAAAAGTGAAAGTCCCAAGTCCCTGCCCTAGATCCTCTAGAGAGAGTGCAAACATAGTTTACATTTTTTGCATATATATCTCCATATATATATTTTTTTCTTTGCACAGTTGTTTGAAAGTGTCCCAAGTGATAGCAGCAAGTGCCCCCACTAACTATTTGAACACTATTGGTCAAAATCATGTTTTATAGTGGAGTTAATAAAACTAGGTATCTTCTATGCATCTTCTTGGAGAAGGAAATGGCAACCCACTCCAGTATTCTTGCCTGAAAAATCCCATGGATGAAGTAACCTGGTAGGTTACAGTCCACAGGGTCGCAAAAAGTTGGACATGACTGAGCAACTTCACTTTCTTCTCACTTTCATGTATCTTCTAGGGTTAGTAGAATTCATTGATCATTTAGCATATTTAGTACAGTCTCTGACATATAATCTTTTTAAATACATGTTAGTGGCTGCTATAAAAGGTGCAGCCTTACACACCTATATTTTCTTTATCATTCAACTTAAATGGTATTTCCTCTATAAAGTGTTCCTTTATTCTTCCAGGCAGAATTAATCACTCTTTTCTGTTCCTATTGAAATCGGATATTACTTGCACATCTTCGTAAGAGTCATGTGAAGCTGGTATATACTCAATCTCTCAGTATAGATGAGGGAAACTAACACCCAGATCACTGATAAGCATGATAGAATGGGGATGTTAATCCAATCCATTCAGCAAAAATTATATTCCCTTTAGACTAAATATTATGTATGGTAATTACTCACTGAGGTAGAGAGAATTTTGGCCACCATGATCTCCACTGCTTGCTGCTATTCCCCTGAATATAGTAAGTTATATGAGAAAAGGGACTTTGCATATGTAATCATTACTAATCTGCTGACTTTAAAATAAGTACAGTATCCTGTATTACCAATATGGGTCCAATACAATCATATTAGCTCTTAAAAACAAAAGAAAGGCAGGAGTGGAGCTCAGAGAGATCCTAGGAAAGAGAAGGATTTAACATATCAATGCTGGTTTGCAAATGGAAAAAGTCACATGAGAAGGAAGACAGTTCAGTTCAGTTCAGTCTCTCAGACTCTTAGCGACCCCATGAATCTCAGCACGCCAGGCCTCCCTGTCCATCACCAACTCCCGGAGTCTACCCAAACCCATGCCCATCGAGTCGGTGATGCCATCCAGCCATCTCATCCTCTGTCATCCCCTTCTCCTCCTGCCCTCATCTTTCCCAGCATCAGTTCAGTTTTCTGTTTCAGTTCAGTCGCTCAGTCCTGTCCGACTCTTTGTGAGCCCGTGAACCGCAGCACGCCAGGCCTCCCTGTTCATCACCAACTCCCGGAGGCCACCCAAACCCATGTCCATTTTTTCGGTGATGCCATCCAACCATCTCATCCTCTGTCGTCCCCTTCTCCTGCCGCCTTCAATCTTTCCCAGCATCAGGGTCTTCTCAAATGAGTCAGCTCTTCGCATCAGGTGGCCAACACATTGCAGTTTCAGGTTCAACATCAGTCCCATCAATGAACACCCAGGACTGATCTCCTTTAGGATGGACTGGTTGGATCTCCTTGCAGTCCAAGGGACTCTCAAGAGTTTTCTCCAACATCACAGTTCAAAAGCATCAATTCTTCAGCTTTCTTTATAGTCTGCTCTCACATCCATACATGACTACTGGAAAAACCATAGCCTTGACTAGACGGACGTTTGTTGGCAAAGTAATATCTCTGCTTTTTAACATGCTGTCTAGGTTGGTCATAACTTTCCTTCCAAGGAGAAAGCGTCTTTTAATTTCATGGCTGTAGTCACCATCTGCAGTGATTCTGGAGCCCCCAAAAATAAAGTCAGCCACGGTTTCCACTGTTTTCCCATCTATTTGCCATGAAGTGATGGGGCCAGAAGCCATGATCTTAGTTTTCTGAATGTTGAGCTTTAAGCCAACTTTTTCACTCTCCTCTTTCACTTTCATCAAGAGGCTCTTTAGTTCCTCTTCACTGTCTACCATAAGGGTGGTGTCATCTGCATATCTGAGGTTATTGATGTTTCTCCCAGCAATCTTGATTCCAGCTTGTGCTTCTTCTAGCCCAGTGTGTCTCATGATGTACTCTGCATATAAGTTAAATAAGCAAGGTGACAATATACAGCCTTGACGTACTCCTTTTCCTATTTGGAACCAGTCTATTTTTCCATGTCCAGTTCTAACTGTTGCTTCCTGACCTGCATACAGGTTTCTCAAGAGGCAGGTCAGGTGGTCTGGTATTCCCATCTCTTTCAGAATTTTCCACAGTTTATTGTAATCCACACAGTCAAAGGCTTTGGCATAGTCAATAAAGCAGAAATAGATGTTTTTCTGTAACTCTCTTGCTTTTTCAATGATCCAGCAGATGTTGACAATTTGATTTCTGGTTCCCCTGCCTTTTCTAAAACATCTGGAAGTTCATGGTTCATGTATTGCTGAAGCCTGGCTTGAAAAATTTTGAGCATTACTTTACTAGCATGTGAGATGAGTGCAATTATGTGGTAGTTTGAGCATTCTTTGGCATTGCCTTTCTTAGGGAATGTTATGCTTTTTGCACATAAGAACACATCTTTAGTTCTCACGTAATGAAGTAGGTAAATTTTTATCCCCATTTTACAGAGAGGGAAACTAAGGTTTAAGTGACACAGGTAAAGTCAAACAGCTAGTACGTGGCAGTGCCAGAATTTTGAATCCAGGAAGTCTAGTTCCAGAATCTGTACAACAGTGAGAACCACTATGCTGCATAATTTATTGAATAAACACTCAATAAAAATATATTAAATCATTTGTTGAAATAACTTCATGGAAACTACTTCCTCCTTTAAGAGAATGGTCAGCCAGGTATTCAAAATAAAGGTCTTTTTAATGGCTGAGTAATATTCCAGGTGGGAGGGGGGATTGGGATGGGGAATACATGTAAATCCATGGCTGATTCATGTCAATGTCTGACAAAAACCACTACAATATTGTAAAGTCATTAGCCTCCAACTAATAAAAATAAATGGAAAAAACAAAAGAAAACGAAATAAAGGTCTGTTTAGGCAATTGTTTTGAGCAGTGTCTCAAGTTTGCTCCAGGCTCCTTACCTAGATATTTGCATTAAGTAGGCTTGGGATGGGACTCTGAAATCTGCCTCTTTAAAGCCCCAGGTACTTTTTAGATAAGGCCAGGCTGAAAAATACTTGGCTATATACTCCAAGAACTGATTTAGTAAATACTCACAGGGCTTACCTGGTAGATCAGTAGGTAAACAATCTGCCTGTAGTGCAGGAGACCCAGGTTTGATCCCTGGGTTGGGAAGATCCCTTGGAGAGAGAAATGACAACCCATTCCAGGATCCTTGCCTGGAAAATTCCATGGACAGAGAGTCCTGGCGTGCCGCAGTCCATGGGGTTGCAAAGAGTCGGACATGACTGAGCGACTAACACTAACTTACTACAGACAATGGTTTTAACATCCATCTAAGCATATTAACAAAGTAAAGAAGGCAGAAGGTCAAGCTGAAGACTATATTGGTCTTTTAAGGGTTCCCCCGAATAAGAGAAAATGTTATGGAAGCTATGATTTTTGAAGTACTGCTGTTTATCATAAAGACCATCATAATCAAAGTAATATTAGGTATCAGATTCAGAAATACATTGGGGACTTCCAAACATTTCATCTAATTTTAAAATGTAAGGCTCTCTAGCTTTTTGAATTAAAAAACAATCATGATAAAGGGATAAGTATTATACTCAGTTTTCCTTATAGTTATTTAAATCGCTGTTGACAGTTTGTGTGACTTGTTGTTAAAGAAGCCTTTTAAACAGTGCTAAGGTATATTTATGTATGTTGTACACCGAATATTTTATCACA
This sequence comes from Muntiacus reevesi, assembly GCF_963930625.1. Classification (NCBI taxonomy): domain Eukaryota; kingdom Metazoa; phylum Chordata; class Mammalia; order Artiodactyla; family Cervidae; genus Muntiacus; species Muntiacus reevesi. The sequence continues at coordinate 124,259,189 of NC_089271.1, read as the reverse complement.
AGCTTTCAATGAATTGTTTTATTGTACTGAATTTATCATAACAAGTTATTTATTACATGTTCTCTTATTCGTGTTGTTACCCTGCTCGGAGAAAAATAATTTATATTTTCATGACATTTACTTGTTGATAGTAGTTTTTATAACCTTGCATTTTGGTCTACTATTCATTTTTATCCATGATGATTTGTGATTTAAAGGTTTTACAACAGCCTTCTGAGTTTTATGCATAGTGAATCATAATACTGGCAAACTGTCTCCTTGTGTATGAGGTCAATAGTAGAATGAAAATGTGTTATTATTACAATATTTTAGAATTAAATATAAATGATGAAAAGTACAGCTAAATCTTAACTCAGTAAGGAATACATGTATACCTATTCATTTTGATGTAAATTATTTTTTCATTGTTTCCTAGCCATGAAGACAGAAACTCAGTATTCAGATGGCAAATTATGATGGATTATGCTCAATAAATTTTGTTCCTATTCATTTGGCTGTGTCTCATAAACCAAATAAAATTGTCTAAATCAGGAAAATCCAACTGGAATGCTGTATTTTGGGGGAACTTAGATTAATAATTATAGCCTGAAAGATATACATTAACTGAAGTGTTTCCTCAGTCAAAAAGGGAAGATTGCATTATGCCCAGCATATCATCTGTACTAAATATATTTTATTTGTACCCCAATTCTATGAACAGTAGTGATATATGTATGGTCTTTGATAAATATCTAGTAAGTAGACTTTCGGTTCCTCAAAACACTTCATTCCCTCACGTTGTTGGATAACAATTTATCAAACCACACTCTTAGACATTCTCCCACTTTCTTCCTAAATTAAATCTTAATGTTAGCTGCAACTGCCAGATGTCCTTCATTCTGAAAAATGTAGCAGAGGAATTGGAGATTTTTTGAAGTGCCTAGTCAAGCTCCAATGAACCTGCTTCTTATTGTGAGGTAATTGGGGAAGACTAGGGGAGAATCAGTTCAGTAGATAAGGGATTCTGGTTTTCCCTTCAGATTTTTTCTGTATGCACTAAAATATGCCATTGATTAATGCTCTATTTGGGCTAAGGATCTACTCATGTAAAAGGATGATAAACTGTATGGGCTTCAATTTTTATGCTTTCTCTTTGTCGTTGTTCCTTGAGGCCTATCTGGAGTTACTTAGCTGCTGAGGGATGTTTGTTACCACATATTCCAGTATAACGTTAAAAGATAAATTAATTAAATAAAAAAAATTTTTAAGACGTTATTGATTCTGTTATCTTTATCGTTTTCCTTCTCATTGCTCAGTCTATCAAACTCATAATATTCCTTCTCCTTAGCTGCAGCTTCATGTATACTACAGTATCAGCTGTAATAACGCAGCTAACAAGAATCATTAAATCAGCAGACATAGTTTAAAAAACAATGCTAAGTCAATTGGCTGTTCTGTGATGGCTTGAAAGAGGTGTTTTTGGGTCAAGTTCATGATCTTTTTCAGTGCTCAGTGGATTGCTTTGTTTATTTTGATTCCTGGAAAACACAAGGTTGAAATGTGAAAACTATGGAAGTGTTAATTCTACTCATTAAATTTGGGCCATTAATATATAAGCCTACAATTGAATCTTAATATTATAGATTTTGTGTCATTCCAATTTCCCACAGATATAAAAAATTAATAGTCTCTGCTTCCAACACTAACACCACAAAGCAGACTGCAATAATAAGGTGTTGCTTCCAGAGCATAAGATTAAACAATGCAGAGGATGTAATCCACACATATAAAAAACAGTATACTTTTATTTTATGCAATAATAGCAATTACCTAAGGTGTGAATCAGCACCAAGACATGTTTTTACTCTTTCTTGATATGGGTTTTTGAGGATGAAAATGCACTTATTCAGTTTTCCACCCTTTCATTTCCAGCCTCACACAGTGAATTTTCTCTAATATACTGCTGCTGCTAAGTCGCTTCAGTCGTGTCCGACTCTGTGCGACCCCATAGATGGCAGCCCACCAGGCTTCCCTGTCCCTGGGATTCTCCAGGCAAGAATACTGGAGTGGGTTGCCATTTCCTTCTCCAATATACTAGGCGTCAGTAAATATTTGTTAAGTGACTATTTAGATTATCTATGCCTTATAATTTAGCTATGTAATTAGTTTCTAAACTGTTCAGATGATACTTTCTTCTAAGACAGGCCTTGTATAATTCGTCTTTATTTTTCTTACCACTTCACATAGTTTGTTGAATATGCCTGCATCCAGTAAAACATTTCTGAATTGAACTGAATGGAATTGAGAAAGATATTAATGTGACCAAAGCAATTTGTCCCATCTTTAAGCCATGCAGTTTGGATTCACACATGCTTTATTCATAAGCTGGTTCTCTAAACATAATTTATGTCAGCCTCTTGGAAAATGTGTGCTATTGATTTTAAAAGGAATGGGTGAGAAGATGTTCATGGTTTAAAGTGGTGTTTGTTAAATCTTGCTTAGGAAAGATTATGTTAGATTATATTAGGGTTATGCAGAGTGCCCTCAAGGGGGAAAATTAAACCAGAAAGTGATCCCTCCTGAAAATGTCTGCTTTTATCTGTTGAACATAATACATTTACAATATTTTATTTCTATGAAGTTTAAAAAGTCAGAATGGCTGCTATCCAAAAGTCTACAAGCAATAAATGCTGGAGAAGGTGTGGAGAAAAGGGAACCCTCTTACACCATTGGTGGGAATGCAAACTAGTAGAGCCACTATGGAGAACAGTGTGGAGATTCTTTAAAAAACTGGAAATAGAACTGCCATATGACCCAGCAATACCACTACTGGGCATACACACCGAGGAAACCAGATCTGAAAGAGACACGTGTACCCCAATGTTCATCGCAGCACTGTTTATAATAGCCAGGACATGGAAGCAACCTAGATGCCCATCAGCAGACGAATGGATAAGGAAGCTATGGTACATATACACCATGGAATATTACTCAGCCATTAAAAAGAATTCATTTGAATCAGTTCTAATGAGATGGATGAAACTGGAGCCCATTATACAGAGTGAAGTAAGCCAGAAAGACAAAGTCCAATATAGTATACTAATGCATATATATGGAATTTTAAAAGATGGTAATGATAACCCTATATGCAAAACAGAAAAAGAGATACAGATGTACAGAACAGACTTTTAGACTCTGTGGGAGAAGGCGAGGGTGGGATGATCTGAGAGAACAGCATCGAAACATGTATACTCTCAAGTGTGAAACAGATCACCAGCCCAGGTTGGATACATGAGACAAGTGCTCAGGGCTGGTGCACTGGGAAGACCCAGAGGGATGGGATGGAGAGGGAGGCGGGAAGGGGGATTGGAATGGGGAACACATGTAAATCCATGGCTGGTTCATGTCAATGTATGGCAAAACCACTACCATATTGTAAAGTAATTAGCCTCCAACTAATAAAAATAAATGGAAACAAACAAACAAAATCAATAATAAAAACCATTCATTTTTTATTGAAAAACAAAACAAAAAGTTGAAAAACAGTGGTCTAGAGTGACTTATCCCTATGATCGGCAAAAATAACAAAATAACTGGAAATAAACCCCTTTGAAGAATAAACAGACCTGATTAGAGTTTGCCATTTAATGTTAAGTGCATAGAAACTCAAAGCTGAAGACCTCTATTTGACATTTTTCTTGGTTCCCTTACTACAAACAGTGCATTATTTCATTCAGCTTTTACCAGACCAATGTGGAAAATGAAAATGTGGATTTCTAGTTTTCCCTCAGTTTATTGAGATATAATTGACATACAGCAATGTGTAAATTTAAGGTATACAGCATAATGATTTGACTCAAATATATTGTAAAATGATCACCACAAAACGTCTGGTTAACATTCATCATTTCGTATAGACACATCACAAAAGTAGAAAAAAAATGTTTTTTTTTCTTGTCACAAGAACTCTTAGGATTTACTTTTAATTTTGAAATACTCCATACAGCAGTGTTAATTTAGTCTTCATGTTGCACACTATATCTCTAGTACTTATTTATCTTATAACTGAAATTGTGAACATTTTGACTCCTTTCGTCTAATTCCCTTTCTCCCAGCCTCCACCTGTGAAAAGGTAGATTTCTTATGGATTTTTAAAACAATCTTATAAAGCACATTCTACTATGTATTGAAGCTTTAAGAGCTATAACTATGATACCAAAATGCATTTAACTCAATCAGATTGAGGTCATAATCAGTGCTCTTTCATATTATTTAAATGGTTTAAAATTAAAGACTATTTGACTCCATTAAACACATGTGTCTTTCTTTTCCCTTGAGGATCTTATTGGGTAAGGAGGTCAAAATGATCAATCCTTCCAAAATACGAAAACTGACTTAGTGGGAAAAAGTTAACCTTTTCCTCTCATATATCTTTTCTCAATATCCATTTGGAATTAATAAGCAAAACTTGAAAACTTTATGAATAGCCATACATTGTGAAAAATGAGCAGTCCTTGGTAAAGCATCCCTTTATTGCAAAACGTTTCAAACTGTGTTCTCATGAGCACTTATGCTGCTATTTAACTGGCCAAGGTCACCCCTGGCCACATGTGGCTACCCAGAACTTGAAATGTGGCAAATCCAACTTGAGATGTGCAATCTTCAACCGTATTTAAAGAGTTAGTTCAAAATGTAAATAGTAATCATTTTTATATATTTAAGCTAACATTTTTCTATAGTGGGTTAATTAAATAATATATCACTAAAATTCAGTTCAGTTCATTTCAGTTGCTCAGTCATGTCTAACTCTTTGCAACCCCATGGACTGCAGTATGCCAGGCTTCCCTGTCAATCATCAACTCCCGGAGCATGCTCAAACTCATGTCCATCCAGTTGGTAATGCCATCCAACCATCTTATCCTCTGTTGTCCCCTTCTCCACCTGTCTTCAATCTTTCCTGGCGTCAGGGTCTTTTCAATGAGTCAGTTCTTCATATTAGGTGGCCAAGGTATTGGAGTTTCAGCTTCAGCATCAGTCCTTCCAATGAATATTCAGGACTGATTTCCTGTATGACTGACTGGTTTGAACTCCTTGGAGTCCAGGGGACTCTCAAGAGTCTTCTCTAACACCACAGTTCAAAAGCATCAATTCTTCAGCACTCAACTTTCTTTATGGTACATATATGACTACTGGAAAAATCATAGCTTTAACTAGACGGATCTTTGTTGGCAAAGTAATGTCTCTATTTTTTAATATGCTGTCTAGGTTGATCATAGCTTTTCTTCCAAGGAGCAAGTGTCTTTTAATTTCATGGCTGCAGGCACCATATGCAGTGATTTTGGAGCCCAAGAAAATAAAGTCTGTCACTGTTTCCATTGTTTCCCCATCTATTTGCCATGAAGTGATGGGACTGGATGCCATGATCTTAGTTTTTTGAATGTTCAGTTTTAAGCTGGCTTTTTCACTCTCCTCTTTCACTTTTATCAAGAGGCTCTTTAGTTACTCTTTACTTTCTGCCATAAGTGTGGCTTGCTGTATTTTGAAGATAAAGTCACCATCTTGCACCTCATTTCTAGAAATCAGATTTGTTGCCAGGCCCCTTTCATCTATACCTCAGATTTTCCATGTGGACAAATACAATACCAATATATTCTATTGTCATTCTTTCTAGATGCTATGTTCCATATGTAGATCAACTTTTAGGTCCTGCTCTTTTTCTTCTGTAATCTCAGCAATTCCCATTCCTATCAATGCCATAAGAGATAGAAAACAAACTGGGTTAAGAACATAATTGAGAAAAATCAAGGCGTATTCAGGAGTAAAGGCCATTCTCTTGGATCCTAGCCCATTGCTTTTTGTACTTGAATAATTGGGAAATAAAACTTGCTTGAAGGTGTCTGTTCACATACCCATACACACAGAGAGATATAATCTTTCCATAAATCACTGTACCATGAACCTATTGAAGATATCAAAGCACAAAAAGTGTATATCATAAGAACTTAAAATAAATGAACTTCTAGTATATGTCATTTGACTTACGGCATGCAGTGATAAGGAAAAATAAAATTAAAATAGTCTCCATTATTAACAAACATGTTCTTTCAGCCAGGAAGTACTGTAATTCCTAGGTTCTTTCTATGAAATACTTCTAGGCCAAGGGTTTATCCAACTTTAGTGTACAAAGGATATACTTGTAGATCATAGTAAAATGTAGATCCCCAAGTTCTATTCAACAAAGACCCAGATGCTATAGATTTTGTATCAGACCTAGGAAACTGCACAAACACTGAATATAGAAATGCCAACTCTGACACAAACAAAATACCTATAAAAATACAAGTAGGTTTTGGAGGAAACTAAGTTAACACCAAAAGTAAGATTGAAACTTAACCTAATTTTATAATTTAGAAGTACATTTCACAAAAATGTAATCTGTGGAGCTGAAAAATAAAGTTGATGGCCCACGTATGCTTTGACACTTAAATAAGAACAAATTTACCAGCCAGAAATAAAGTAGCAAACACTTTAGGACCTCTCCTGGAGTCAAGAAGAAGCACAAAACTAGGCAGCTTTTTTTTTTACTACCAATATGAAGGAGATACGCATTTCTTGAAGAAGCACAAGAGCTGTACTCCCCATACCATCGTCAATATATCACCCAACTATACCTTTTTGGAGACTGATTTCCAGAAAACAACTGGGAAAGATACATGATATGATGGTGTCTGGTAAGTTCTGTATGGGTAAGGTTGGCAATAATGTGATAGGAAAATGTTCCTCTTATAAAAAAAAACCTGTACTTCAGCAAAGCAGAGATGGAAAGAACACAGATAGTATAGCAAGGTGGATAGTAGCTGTATGTGGTGTAGTCTGATCATTTGCATTTCTAATGAATCCACAGGTGATGCTGATGATGTTGATCCAGGGTTCATACTTTGAATACTGGTAGTTTGGATTGCCAAAGTGTCAAGTCATTAGGGGGAAGAAATAATGCCCACCTACTTACCCAAGCACCAGATTTGCCCACTCAAAGACTCCAACAGCAAGCCTGCTCACAGACACCACCAGATGGCCCACCCAGAATCTCCGGACAGGCTGATTGGTGAAGTACTTTACCTCTAAAACCAGTCTATAAGACTGGAAAAGGTGCCTACTTCCTCAAATGCACAGACATCAATACAAGGCCACAATTAGTAGTCAATGGATAAACACTAGCATTTGGAGTATCAAGTTTCAACTGGAAAAAAAATACATATGCTTCTACACTGGAGAAAAATTCAATTTAGATTAAAGAGTTACTATTTAAGACTGAAAACACATCTTACAGATGCTATGAGTAACTTCTTACATGGAACCAGAAGATGTAATATCAGTGAATGTAGGCCAGGGCCAACTTATTTGTGACTTCAAACTGTTAGTGAAGTTGCATTTTTGTAGACAAAGTCCCATATGGAGATTAAGGCTCCTGCTTTGGGAAAGCACTTTTTGACCATGCTTCTTGTTAGTTATATTCTGATTTCTGGAAGACTGCATGTCAATTTGAAATGCTCCTTAAAGGCAAAAATTTGTGAAGCATAAGCCGAGGGGCAGCACAGAGCTAATGAAAGCCTTGAGAGTGCTACAGGATAGCAAAAATACAGAGAGAAGAGCAGGGTATCGGAAACTTGGAAAGTTCAGGACCATGAGCTTTTGCCTTTTACAAATGTCAGGCACCCTGAGCATAAGATAGAAATGTAGGTATATGATAACTTTTTAAAAATTACTTTTGTTTTTCTAAATTCTATAGATGAGTTTCTGGTGATATGATATCCTTATATATATTGGGGTAGACATTTGAACTTAGAAAAAATGAGCTTTGAGAGAGATTTATGATTTTTCATGCAGCATTGTGAGTAGGAATTTAGAAGCCAATTCTGGCAACTACCTTTAAAGCATAAGTGTTTAGAAGGGAATGGATCAAAACATTGTCTGTAGTTTTCTATGGCTATTGCGTAAAAGTAGTAGCACTGTAGTGGTGAAGAGTGTGGATTCAAACTAGACTGCTTGAGTTTGAATCTTGATTTACACTTATAAGTATGGTACCTTAGGAAAAAGGTTTAAGTTCTCTGTACCTTTGTTGCTTCATTTGTGAAAAGGAAGTAACAGTAACATCTTCTGCATCTGGTTGTCATCAGCATTAAACAAAATAATCAATAGAAAAAAATTATCAGAGCATCTGATCCATAATAAGTGCCCAGCCACTGTTATACTGTTAGCTATTATTTTATTCAAAAATTTCAGAATTTTCTACAATAAACCTATATTCCTATATTTTCAGGAAAATGTTATATTAAAAACATACAACACGGATTTCCCTAGTGTCCCAGTGGTTAAGAATCTGCCTGCCAATGCAGGGGACATGGGTTCAATCCCTGGTCTGGAAGATCACACATGCCGCGGAGCAACTAAGCCTGAGGGCCATAACTACTGAGTCTATGCTCTAGAGCTTGCAACCACTAAAGTGCACCGCAACAGGAGAAGCCAACACCAAGAGAAGCCTTTGCACTGAAACTAGAGAGTAGCCCCCACTCACTACAACTAGAGAAAGCCCACAAAGACCCAGCACAGCCAAAAACAAATAAGTAAATAAATAAAAAATTAAAAACATACTTATTGAATATACATATATGTGCATAGTCACTCAGTCGCATCTGATTCTTTGCGACCCTATGGACTGTAGCCTGCCAGGCTCCTCTGTCCATGGGGATTCTCCAGGCAAAAATACTGGAGTGGGTTGCCATGCCCTCTTCCAGGGGATCTTCCCAATCCAGGGATGGAACCTAGATCTCCTGCCTTGCAAGCAGATTCTTTAACATCTGACCCACCAGGGAAGCCCATATACATATATATGTATACACATATATACTTTATTTTGTGTATTTTGTAGTTTTGGATTTAGAAAAGTTTGAGATGAGGACATACTATTAGCCATTTATTTTGTAATCCAGTGAAATCAAACTGGATTCTAGCCAAACAGTGTATATACAATCTACGTTTTAATCTCCATAGCTCTTGCATTATGTTTCTGATGGTGGCTGACTGTGGGAGTCTATAAATATTATTTACTCCTTCTGTGTAAAGTGAGGATCATAATACTGAACTTGTATTGTTTTGGTGGTAATTAGTTAAGATAAACACAGAAGGTTCCTCCCTGCCTAGTGGCTGGCATTCAATTACTATTAGTTACTATCACTCCAACTCACCTTTAACAAGTTAGACCAAGTAGTCTGACATGTACTATGTTCCAGTATAGTTATGACTCAATGTAGAAATCAGGTCCAGGCCACTAAACACATCTTTTTGCCGTTGTTTTCATATTCACAATTCCCAGATATACTTAGGTTGTGAGGCCAAAGCACAATTTTATAAACTTTTTTTTTGCAATAACTATGGGACAATCTGTAAGATATACCTTCAATGCCAAGTTTCTATATCATGCACAAATGACTTCATTATCTCAGGAAGTTCCTCTGAGAGACATCTACTCTTTACTGAAATTAAAACCATATCCAGTCCAAAATTCCATTACGTGTGCAATTTGATCATCCTAAATATGTGAGTTAGGGAGTTCTTTTACCATTAATGCTTCTATAGAGATGATATATGATTATCTGAGGTGTGAAGTGACAGATGACTGTTCATAGCATAGCAATTCATTTTTGCCTAAAATACTGGAGTACTGTCACTATGGTGGCATAATTAACATCACAGGTTTACCCTGTGAAGAATCTCAAAAGAGACTTATAATTAATATAATTGTGAACACACAACAATAAGGACATTATAAAATGTCTTGCAATTTATAATAATAGGAAGGACTTCTTTTGTCAATTTCTGTTTATTTCTATTCTGTGCATAGAATTGCCCTTGAGTAGTTAGTAATGGGTGCTTCAATGCCATCTGGCTCTTTGTGGATAGGCAGGCACATCTCCAAAATCATAAGGTGAAATATCAACTGTAAAAAACAGAGGTTTATGTTATCTGTAATGTACTAGCACAGGCTTGAAGTCAATAACTGTTTGCTAGTCTCAAAAATAGCTTAAAACTGAACTCAATGCCATAGAATGTCAGACAGCCCTACTTCCACCATCGAAGCAGGAAACATGACTTACCAGAAGTTGCCTTCTGTGAAATAAAAGTCAATACATTGAATACTGCTAGCATCCCCTTGAAGCCTACCAATTTCTAAAGACCAGTTTAATGACCTGTTTTGGTTTTGGAGTAGGTATCTTATGAGTTCTATTAAGTGAACTTTAGCAGCATGGATACAACAGACTAAATTATTCAAATCCTGAGTCTTTTTCTTCTCTAAACCTAAATTCCTGATAGGTAGTGCTTAATGGCAGGGATCTTTGATGTCAAGGAGGCTCTAGTTTTGATACTTTCTCTACCAATTTTTGTGACCTTTAATGAATTACTTAATCTCTCTGAGCCTCAATTTTATCATCTGTTTAATGGTAATAATCCATGGCTTTGTTATAAGGATTAAATGTGTTTACATCATCACCTCTAATATACTAGTCTATTTATTTCAATTTTCTGCACTCAGAGATTGACTAAAGTAGCAATTGTCAATCAGTTGTTCCTCCTTATTACAATACCTCACTTCCTTTATTCTCCACATCCAATGCAGTACCAAGTCCTGTGACTTTGGTTCCAAAACAAGTCCCTAGTCAGTTCACCATCATGGGGCCTTTCCGGGTGATGCAGTGGTAAAGAATCAGCCTGTCAATGCAGGAGATGCAGGAGACTTGGGTTCAGCCCTTGGTTTGAGAAGATTCCCTGGAATAAGAAATGACAACCCAATCCATTATTCTTGCCTGGATAATTCTATGGACAGAGGAACCTGACGAACTGCAGTCCATGGAGTTGCAAAGAGTAAGACATGACTGAGCACACACACACACACACACACACACACACACACACACACACACACACTTCATTATAATCCAATACAGAACTCTGAATGAGTTCAGTTCAGTTCAGTTCAGTCACTCAGTCATATCTGACTCTTTGTGACCCCATGGACTGCCCCACTCCAGGCTTCATTGTCCATCACCAACTTCCAGAGCTTACTCAAACTCATGTCCATTGAGTCAGTGATACCATCCAACCATCTCATTCTCTGTCATCCCCTTCTCCTCCCACCTTCAATCTTTCCCAGCATCAGGGTCTTTTCAAATGAGTCAGTTCTTCGCATCAGGTGGCCAAAGTATTGGAGTTTCAGCTTCAGCCTCAGTCCTGCCAATGAATATTCAGGACTGATCTCCTTTAGGATGGACTGGTTGGATCTCCTTGCTGTCCAAGGGACTTTCAAGAGTCTTCTGCAACACCACAGCTGGCTTCAACAGCCTCCTAATAGGTTTCCCTAATTCCATTCTTCACCCTCAGTATCCATTCTTCCCACAAAGTTTTAAAATGCAAATCAGATAATATCTTCCCTGCATAGAATATTTTCAATAGTGTCCCATTGCTCTCAGGATCATTTCTTACTTCTGCTTACAGGGTTTCTGTAATCAAGATCCTGACTACTTCTCCATCTTCTCATTTCATTCTCCCATCAGGCTTCTCTAAACATGGAATTCTTCAGGCAAGAATACTGGAGTGGGTTGCCATTTCCTTCTCTAGGGAATCTTCCCGACCCAGGGTTCAAACCTTGGTCTTCTAAATTGCAGGTGGATTCTTTACCGTCTGAGCCACCAGGGAAGCTCTCTTCTTCACTGAGTTCTATCCAAATAGGCCTCCCTCTCTTACAACCTAAACGCCATTGTATCTTATGCCTAGAATGTTTTAACCCCAGATTTTTGTATAGTTAATTTTTTTAATCTCAGTCCAAATATCACCTCCTCAAGATGGTCTTTCTTAACTCTTCCCCTAGTTATGTTATATAATCACCCTGTTTACATCCTTTACAGCATCTAATATAATCTATAATTATCTTGTTCCTTTACATGTTTATCCCCTTCCTCAAGTACAACATACGCTCAATGTAAGCAAAGATATTGTTTTCTAGTCTTAGAAGTGTTCAACATGTATTTGTAAAATGAATGAAGAATATCTACACTTACAACAATGTCTGTGTTCAAAAAGTGGTAACTACAGTTTCTATTAAATGAAGAAAATGAGAATGAAAAGGAGAAGGAAAGACAAAAAGGAGGGTGGGGAGGGATAAATAAAATAGGGGGATGGCATGGAAAGAAGAAGCTAAAGATTAACTTAAATATATCTCTACATTTATACTTTGTTGATTCAATGGCAAGGACATAATACATTGAATTCTAAAAGAATTATTTCCAGTAAGCTATGGAAAATTACAGGGGGAAAGTTAATTTTGAATTGACAGATAACATCAAATAACCCTCTCAATAGGAGGGATGTTTCTAGAAGGGAGTGGCAACCCATTCCATTATTCTTGCCTGTAGAATCCCATGGACAGAGGAGCCTGGTGGGCTACAGTCTATGGGGTCGCAAAGAGTTGGACACGACTGAGTGACTAATATACATACATACATTGGACTAATTTATAGCCCCATTTCTCATATTGCTAACACAGCACCAGCTTTCTTCACCAAATATTTCACACTCAGTAAGCTTTCCTGCAAGAGCCTACTTGGGTTCTTCAAGGTCTCAAATTTCTTTTCTTCTGTGGAGAAACTGGCATATTTCTTGTTTATAAGTGAGCTTCCCAGGTGGTGCTAATGTTAAAAAACCCACCTGCCAATGCAGGAGATATGAGACATGGATTTGATCCTGGGTCAGGGAGATCCCTTGAAGGAGGGCATGGCAACACACTCCAGTATTCTTGCTTGGAAAATCCCAGGTACCACAGCCTGCCAGGCTCCATGGTCCAAAAGAGTTGAGCATGGCTGAAACAACTTAGCAGGCATGCACATGAAGACAAACATAGTTCAAATGATGCTAATTCTGCCTTACAGCATTCCCATTCCAAAAGAATACCTTGGAAATCTGTAACTATATATTTCTTTGAATATGTTAGACCATGATTCCAAGAGTTGCAAACCATTTTGTACCCAAAATGTTTCTAATTTAAGGCTCTATATCTCTAAATGTAAGCTGCTTTGGGCAGGACTATTTTGTATGTGTATACATATATATGTATAGCTACTGGAACATTAATCTTGATTGATACTATGGTTTATGTAGTGAATGATTCTGTAAATATTTTGAACCTTATTTCCTGTGTTATGTTAACATGTTTTCAGGGACTCTCTATCCTCATGTTATGTTCTTCTTTTATAATGGAAACTATCTCACTTGATTTTTCTTATATAACTAGGAATATTAAATCTGATTTAATCACATAGGGTTTCCCAGGTGGTGCTAGTGGTAAAGAATCTGCCTGCCAGTGCAGGAGTCATTCAAAATTCAGATTCAATCCCTGAGTTGGGAAGATCCCCTAAAGAGGGAAATGGCAACCCATTCCAGTATTCCTGCCTGGAGAATCCCTTGGACAGAGAACCTGGCAGGCTACAGTCCATAGGGTTGCAGAGAGTCAGACACGAGTGAAACAACTTAGCATGCATGCATGAAATCACATAGAACCATCATTGAAGGGTCATTGCATGCTGCTGCTGCTGCTAAGTCGCTTCAATTGTGTCCAACTCTGTGTGGCCCCATAGATGGTAGCCCACCAGGATCTGCCGTCCCTGGGATTCTCCAGGCAAGAACATTGCAGTGGGTTGCCATTTCCTTCTCCAGTGCATGAAAGTGAAAAGTGAAAGTGAAGTCACTCAGCTGTGTCTGACTCTTCACAACCCCATGGACTGCAGCCTACCAGGCTCCTCCGTCCATGGGATTTTCCAGGCAAGAGTACTGGAGTGGGGTGTCATTGCCTTCTCCGAGTCATTGTATGAACTGTCCAAAATTAATCTCAAGTGCATTCTCTCTCTTTGCCTCTGTTTCTCTCCCTTCCCTCCTCCCTCCCCCTTCCTCCTCTTATTTCCTCTCTTTCTTTATATATATATATTCAGGCATGAATATTACTTCGTATGAGGTATCATCCTCTAAACAATACTTCCTATCACAGTGCTAAAGAAGATAGCACAGTCCTAAGCCATTAAGAAGAGCATCTTCACTTGCATACCTTGACATCTCTGAGCGATGAGTGATGATATTGGTGAGTTATGGTTTTAAGAAGCAAATTTTCCTCAATTATGTTAATTTATTTGCAGCAAGGGTGGTGTGTGCAAGGCCTTATTATTACATATATTAGCACCCCAGAAAGTAGCTATGACCAAGCTTTTTGGTTTCAAGATAAAATTAGTCTAGGGGTCCCACTAGGCAGATTGACTGATACCAAAATCTTCAACATGCCAAAAAGAAGTCATTTTAAATACACTGTGGCCTCAGTTTCCATGGTGGACTCCCTATTCAACTATTTGCTAGGAGTATTGAGAGTTGGCATACATTGTCTTCTGTTATCCCACTTTCTTGTTAAATAATCCTCATACTTCTCAACATGAATCAAAAGCAATAACTTAATTAGATAGTCTGACATTTTGATGACACACTACTCTCCACCAAGCCTAACCAAAACTTCAGTGGCTTAACACTACAGAGATCTAAAGAAAATGAAACAAACACTGACCAGGACTCAAGGACCACACAAGTAGAAACTTAAAAAATCACCGTTCCTTTTGCTATACACAACAGATTTAGAAACACAAACTCTAAATAAACATTCTCCATCCTCTTCTTCCTACAGTTTTTCATTTTCATGAGCTTTTGGTCTGGATGTTTTTAATTTGCTAGAAAGATAAGATACTAGATATCCAGTCTCTTTGGAAATGAATTCCACCAGGGAGCCATCAAATTTTGCAGAACTAAGAACTTTAATCATTTTACTTCCAACTCTTCTTCAGGAGCTTTAAGCAGCATAAATGTAGTAAAAATGTTATACCTGTTACCCATAAAATGGGTGATGCAAAAATATGTTAATTTCAGGTGGGAATTAAAGTACTGTGCACATCGTATTTTTTGAATGAAACTTTCAAGCTGGAGAATATCATAGAGTTAGTAAATCTTTTAGGCAGATTTTTAAAAAAGAATTATTTATATAAGACTATGTTTCCCAAAATAGTCTCTATGGAACACTTGTTCTGTGAGATGTTGTGCAAAAAAAAAAAAAAAAAAGGGCTACTTATAAAATTCTACTTAGAGGATCTTGCAGTAAACATTCTTCTCTAGAAGATTTAGTGTTACTTATATATTAAAGACAGGGCCATGAGCAACAGTAATAAGACATTCACCCCATGTAATCCTTATGAAGAACTTAGTGTAGAAAATACTGATAAAACAATTTCTTTCCTAAGCCAGATAGGAGGTCATTGCCCATTTCAAAGACTCAGTCTTTTTTGTATTCTCCAACCAATTTATTTTTAATATAATTTTTAAGAACAGTGGTAGTATAGAAATGCTATATCCCTTCAAAACTGAACACTTATGTCAATGCAATAAAACACAAGGTGATGCTGCAACAGTAAATACCTGCTTCCCTCTTCCCAGTATGCCAGCTAATTGTCAGTTGTCTCATTTACTCTGAAAATCCTACTCTTGACCCAATTTCTAGCCTAAAACAAGGTTTCATCTCTCACTTTCTTTTCACTGCCAAAGAGCCGATTGGGTAAATCTACCTCAAAGAATCTACTTGTATCTACTCAGCATGATATGTATCTTCACCTCTGTGCTTCTTCTATTCACTCCAGAAAAAAATGACCTTCTTCCAACTTTCACTTACTGAATTAACAAACTATTTATTTTTCAGTTGCAAATATAACAGCTTTTGAATGTCTTTTCTAGTCTCTACTCTCATACTGAATTCCTCATTCCCTTGCATTTTTATTAGAAAATCACTTATGCAACTAACCTTGTTTAAACCTGTATTGAATTTTACCTCATATTAAGATTGTTTTTTCCTATGTTTACAGATTGTAAACCTCTTGAGAGCAAGAAGCCATGAATTATTCTTCTCTGTATTATGTAGAACAGTGCCTTACACAAATTGGCATTAAATATTTATTTGTTGATTGAGTCAGTAAGTGTTAATAAATTGAACTTTGAAGAGAGCTTTATTTGCTTCCATGGAGAGAAACACACGTAAATTCGAGAATTTTGTAACAATAAAACACTGAATTACTCCGTGTATTCTTCTTCCTTGAGGTTGTATACCTTTCTTTCTTTAATTTTGTAATTCTCACAACTCCAAGTATTTATTCTAGAGTAGGACAAATATTTCAGTTTCAAATATTCTATGAATCATCTATCACTTGAATTATATTTTAAATTAGATAGCATTGAATTTTTCTTGTCTGAGTTATATGACTGGCTTCTGTGATTTCACATCAGGAATGGAATATACAGGTGATGTAGGGGATTAACGAAAAATGAAAACTTGATCCATAATGATTAACAAAAATAACCATATTCATTTCGTCTCACTTTCTCTC
The DNA here is from genome assembly GCF_963930625.1 of Muntiacus reevesi. Taxonomy (NCBI): domain Eukaryota; kingdom Metazoa; phylum Chordata; class Mammalia; order Artiodactyla; family Cervidae; genus Muntiacus; species Muntiacus reevesi. The sequence goes on along the minus strand of NC_089271.1, from coordinate 124,242,699 downwards.
TCTTCTCCAACCCTTGAGCTCAGAATGCTACATAATTAAAATGTAATATCAAAAAAGAAAAGTAATATCATAAAATACAGGTTCAAATACTCAGGTAAAGCCTCAATGGGCATCATCTTTATTTTCTCAAAAGTGCCTACAGCAAGAACAACAATAAACGAAACCCACGAAGATCAGCTGAAGGCACTGCTGACAATAATGAAAAGAAAGAACACAGCATTCAGGGAGTGGTATTAAGTACCCTAGGTATTTATGGGTTTGGAAATGAAGAGAAATGATGGATGGAAATTCATAAAGGGTTAAGGGATGTAAATTCAAAGTTTTTTGGTTCATTTTTGTCCTTATTCAACAGTACCATGAAATGAACTCAATCATGAACCTAAAGAGTAATAAACCATAGTCATTCCTTCAACTCAACTCTGAAAAGGATCCAATCAAAAGTTAACGAGAAAACATAAATTTAAAATTTGAATGCACACATACCCAATAGACACTAGTAAAAATAAATGGCATTTTTTTTTTGTTCTCAGACAATGAATTGTTATAAAACCAAACAGAAACTTCTTGGAAAAATATCTAACAAAACTTGTACTCTATTCACTTCGATTATCTTCTCCTTCTCTGAAAAGGATCCAATCAAAAGTTAACGAGAAAACATAAATTTAAAATTTGAATGCACACATACCCAATAGACACTAGTAAAAATAAATGGCATCTTTTTTTTTGTTCTCAGACAATGAATTGTTATAAAACCAAACAGAAACTTCTTGGAAAAATATCTAACAAAACTTGTACTCTATTCACTTCGATTATCTTCTCCTCAAATATACTTCACAGAGAATCACTACAAATCCCATGTGTGATAAGCTCATTTTTGCTTATAGCTCTATCCCAAACCTCCAAGCCACCAAAAACACATTATGGTTCCCAAACTCCAAGAACCTAAGATTAAAATTAAAAAAACAAACCAAACCAAAACAACAACAACAAAACACCACTTGGCAAAATTCTTGTTTCAAAAAAACACATTTCCTAAAATGAAAAAAATTTCCCACTTAGTGTACAAACATTGGTCCCAACACATCAACATGCTGAAGCCCTGGGAAGGCAGCCCTGGCAGCAAAATAAAATCTCTCATCTCCCTGTGGGTCACAGAACATAAATAACACCAACACAGAGCTAATAAGTGGACTCATTTACCCTTTGCTGTGGCTTTCAGAAAACCTTTCATCAAATTTATTGCCAGAGCTGCTGCACATTATTGTGTTCTTTATTAGGCATTCTTCTCCCTGAAGATTAATTCAGGACTTTATGAAGCTGTGTGTTCCAGAGTAATAGATGATTGCAAGTAAGTTAAGAGGTGTCACATTCACATCACTATAGACACACGAAATTGTGGTCACATAACTGATGACATTCTTGACATAGTATATTGGCTTAAAGTCGACATGACAACTCTCTTTTTGGACCCGTGCAAAAATGGGAATATTTGGGACATTCAGCTTCAAGGGAGATGGATAATACAGAATAAAAATAGTTGTAGTATGTTCCCTCAACTGCATCTATAATATGACTATACTGTGCAACTTCTAGAAAAGTATTCTGTCAAATCACTGTGTCTTGCTTCTCATCTCCCTCATATCATCTTTGCCAAAAAACAGGACTGAACTGATAAAAGTATATGTTTCATACATTTTTCTATGACCTGACTTCTATGGAAATGAATTACCACTGGTTTAACTTTTATGTATAAAACCAACTTTGAATTTATCATAGCATGCTGACATAAATAAAACTTTGAATTTGTCTACATTGACTTCAAATTGAATCCATCCTTCCATCCATCCACTCAATAACTATTAAATGCTTACTATCTGATAGGTACCCTTCTAGGCACCAGGTAAATAGCGTTTTTTCCCAGTTGGAAAAATAGCTAAGTTGAGTTGTTGGTTTAAGATCTATGTAATAAACAAATTGAAATTTGATTAAATTGACCATTTAAATATTAAGTATCTTTGCAAGCAAAGTGTGTCTAAGTCACAAAATATAATGTCAAATAGACATTTAGTAAATTTCAGTTAGCATATTCAGCATAGAGAGGCCACCTGTATTATCTACACCTCAAAATGGACTTTTGATATTGCTACTTGGTCAAATTTACTGAAGACTCAAATTGCTTGTGTTTGTTTTAAAACACTTTGGCTATCTAACCTCTATGTCAAAATGGCATTCATACAGTTTTACTAAGATTGATATCTATAGGGCATGCTCTTCATCTGTAGTGCAAATAACACCAAATTATAAGGATTATTTCACAAGAACAGCACATGCTTTTAAAGCACTTACCATGTGTCAGTTCCTTGTATAGTGCTGATCAAAAAGTTCATTCAATTTTAAGTTAAAATAAAACACGTATTTTTCATATTCATCAATAACTTCATTGAACAATGTGTTCACTAACTGAATGAACTTTTTGGCTAACTCAATATATTAATCGATGAGTCTATGTGTTAGGTACGTACTATTTTCCTCATTTTACAGAGGAGGAAAGCTGAGATAGAAGTTAGCACAACTAGTGAGAGGCAAAGGCAGGGCTACATGGCAGACAGAAGCAGAGGCAAAACTGTTAGCCCCTATGTTATGAGAGGGTGTCCCGGGTGGTGCAGTGGTCAAGAATTCACCTGCCAGTTCAGGAGATGCAAGAGACTCAGGTTTGATCCCTGGGTCGAGAAGATCCCCTGGAATAGGAAATGTTAACCCACTCCAGTATTCTTGCCTGCAAAATTCCATGGATAGAGGAGCCTGGCAGGCTAGAGTCCCTGGGGTTGCAAAGAGTTGCACATGACTGAGCACACACAAACATGCTATGAGAGAGAGAGAGAGAGAGAGAGAGAGAGAGAGAGAGAGAGAGAGAGAGAGAGAGAGAGAGAGAGATGGAGAGAGAGATGGAGAGAGAGAGGAGAATTTTTCCCATATTATAGTTTAGTTTGACAACTTTGAACTACAAATCTTAAAAATCTCCTTAATCACCTACAGTAATGATTTCTGGAGAGCTTATTAAAGGTGCCCTATACTTAAAAGGCATTCATTAGGAATGGAAATAGAAATCTTGTTTTAACCATTCTCCTGAAAAAGATTGCTTTGCAATTGTCCATGGTGGAAGGCATAGACGTTTACATATGTTAGCTTTCCTAACTAAATGGATAACAGTGATAACTCTGTAATTCTAAAATTCAAAGTGTCATTCACTCACAACTAGAAAAATCGCACCTAGTAGTGAAAGTTATGGCCACATAGAAAATATGGAATAAAAAGTAGAATTAAGGGGCCCAGAAATGGACTGTCATTAATTAGTTTGAAATAAAGTCTTCATTATTTTTTCTTGATTTGGCTTCACCAGTTATAGTGGACAATACAAACAGGGTGGTTGTGTTTTTCTTTTTAGAATTATTACTTTAAAAGTTTCTTTCTGCAAACTACTTTCCCCTATGAAAAAATGATCCATTGTTTCTAGAGCAATTTGTTCACTGCTCAGTTCAGTTCAGTTCAGTCGCTCAGTCGTGTCTGACTCTTTGCGACCCCATGAACTGCAGCTCGCCAGGCCTCCCTGTCCATCACCAACTCCCGGAGATTACCCAAACTCATGTCCATTGAGTCAGTGATGCCATCCAGCCATCTCATCCTCTGTCGTCCCCTTCTCCTCCTGCCCTCAATCTTTCCCAGCATCAGGGTCTTCTCAAATGGGTCAGCTCTTCGCATCAGGTGACCAAGGTATTGGAGTTTCAGCTTCAACCTCAGTTCTTCCAATGAACATCCAGCTCAACAGGAAATAAATAATAAGTCTGGACTCTCATGTTAAAAACAATGCAACAATATAGAACTAGGCTATGTCTATGTGGAAAAATGCTGGAGCAATACCTGAAGAGCCTAAGTAAGCCTACTCTTTTAATCTTTGTTTCCAGATTTATTTTCGGGTTCCCTTCATACTATATCCATTGTAGTATGGAAAGTTTTCTAGGCTATAGCATTCTAATTGGTTCTTTAAAAGTTTTTCGTGGACAGACTTACTAGCAGAAGATGCTTTCTAGGCTATGAATATAGTAGGATCCCTTTTAGCTTTATATTAGTATCTTCATTTAATTATTATCTTCAACTTTTTATGGACTGAGGTAGCAAAATTTGGCAGAAGTTTTTAAAAAGCCTTGCATATTTTAGATCCAACTACATATTTGCATATTCTTAGAGTGTCAGATATTTCTCCAAGCCTACAGCAACACAGCAAAAATAAAAACAAGCAAAGAAACAAAATCTTGGAAGTCCTGGAGAAGAGGACATATTTTTATAAAGGCTTATAAGTTATCTTGTTGCCAAAAATATCCTTGGGTACAACATTATAAGGTTTGAAATGTGTGAAACCATAATGAAATTTTAGATATTCATATGCAGAAATGAAGAAAATAGAAATCAATTGCTATACTAACTCTTAACCACTATGACAAATTATTCAATCAAGTCATGTCCACTAAGCTGAAATAACCATTTGATAATAACTCATCATTTTGTCCTTCAAATGGAATAAGAAGACTTATGCTACTTGACTTGTAGAATGGCAAAGTAAGGAGCTCAGTAGAAAGCAGTGATGAAACTGGACAAATTTATCAAAACCAAATATTTCAGGACTCTGGAAATTGACCAAACATATATAGCATATTGAGAAAAGATTATTCAAGAGAAACAACTAAATCTTAATAAGGACAATAGGAATACATGGCCTTTTAACCTGGGGCTATACCAATACTAGATCCATTTTTTGAGAGCTCTACAAGTGCAAGGTAGACTATGAAGACTAGTCAGTCTCATGCTGGAAGGCAGCTGTCTAGATTTAGAGCAAAGAGAATAAAACCTCATGCCCAGAGGTATTCTCAAAGCCAACTGTAATCTTGCTGAGAAACAATCAGGGAAGGCTTCTCATCCCAAGCTGAAAATGAAGATTTGTGTACCCAGAAAGAACTTTACAAGTACTGACTTGTTCACTGACTGCAATTAGAATGTGTACCCCAATCAACACTCAGATATATTGGCAAAGAGTGGAAATTTCATTAATTTAAAAAGCTTAAACATAAAATTTGATCAATCACTTACCAATGAGTTATGCTGGCACAGAGATAATCTCCCATGAAAACAATATTTTTAAAAAAGCAATAAAATACTTTTTAAAAGATAAAACCTATAGGAGTGGGTTGGGGAAGGAAGTGGGAGGAATGTTTAAGAGGGAGGGGACATAGGTATGCCTATGGTGGATTCATGTTGATGTATGGCAGAAACCATCATCACAATATTGTAAATAAATTATCCTCCAATTCAAAATAAAATAAAATTTAAAAATTAATTTAATTCATTTAATTAATTAATTTAAATTAAAAATTTAAATGAAGATCAACACACCATAAAAAAAATTGAGCAGAGACATCAGTGAATATAGATATTACAGAATTAGCTTGGGCAAGTAACCAAATAGAACAAAAACTAGTAACAACAACAAAAAGTCCATAGAAGGGATCCAAATTCATAGAGAACTACGCTAAAATTTCTAAGATAATTAATTTTCAACAAAACTTTACACGACATGCAAATAAATAAGAAAATATGACCCATGCTTGGTGGTGGTGGCGGGGGAGGTGGATGGTAGTCAAGAGAAACTGTCTCTAATGCTGTTCAGATGTTGAACTTAGTAGAAGAAACTTCAAAGCATCTATTTTAAATGTGTTCAAAGAAATAAAGAAAACTATGCTTTAAAAATTAAGGGAACCTGTGTTGACAATGACTCAATAAAGGATATTAATATAAAAGCAAAATTTATTTTAAAAATACCAAATGCAAATTTTGTATTTGAATAGTACAAAAACTGAAATGAGAAATTCACTAGAATGGCTCAATAGCAGATTTGAGCTGAATGGTGGAAAGAATCACTGGAGTTGACAATAAAGCAAGAAAGAATATCTAATATAAAGAATAGAAAAAACAGAGGAATGAACAGAGCCTTGACGTGGACACAGAAACACACACACACTCCAGTTCCAGACAGACTCACACTTCCATTTTTAGGACAATGGTGGTTTTATTTTACAGAAGCTTTGAAGATCCAGCCCAAGATTTTTTCTGGGTCCCAGAAGGTTGGGTGGGACACACTGCCAGCTAGAAATGGGGAGGGAACCCCAGACCCTGCCCTGAGGCCATGCTCTGTACGCTCATGAGCTGAGCGGGGCCACCACAGTGGTGGTGGTGGGAGGTACAGAGCCTTTGGGGAAGGAGTCTGTGGGTGAACCCAACAGGGGTCCTAGGAAAGGCATGATGTGGCTAACAGGCCCAGACAGCTCCACGGGGTCCAGGCCTTGGTAGAGATGGGCAGTATCAGGTGGCCCCAGTGTCAAGCCTGAGGTCACCTCCCCACACTTCCCGCTACAGCTGCCCCCAGCCTCCACCATGAAGCTGCCAGATGTTCCTTCTGCTGTTCTTCTAGCTCCTAGGCTCGATGCCCATTTTTTTTCCCTTTCCCAGATGGCTTGCGGTTTCGAGTGTCCTTACCATCCTTCCTCAGAGTCAGTGGTCAGTTCACCTGCCCAGAGGGAGGGCATGGGTATTTCTTGACTCTACATCTTGCCTCTGGGACTCCTCCAAGGATGCCCTCCACACCCCACTTCTTCAGGACAAGGAACTGGTTCGAGGAGTAGGGAGTGCACCCCTGATGTGGCACTGGTGTGGTCTGGCCTCAAGAGTCCTGCGGCTGTGAGGCCCTGAGCTTGGGAAAGCCTTTCAGGTGGACGGGAGCTGCCCCTGGTCTAGGGCAGGGGAGTGGATATTAGTTGATGGCCAAGGGAGGAGGGGGCAGGACGGAGGCAGTAGAGGGAGGAGGGTTGGAGGGAGGGGAGGGAGAGAATGGGGGATGGAGGAGGACAGATGGAGGAAGAAGGAAGAAAATAACTCACGGAGAAGGGAGGAGGGCAAGGAAGGGAAGTGGGAGGAAGGGGAGGAGGGAGTCTCCAAGGGCCCCAGGGTACCTGGTGTAGCTTGTAGCAGAGGCCGCAGGCATTGCCCACAGGGTCCCCGCTGGCAGTTTTCCACCACAGTGTGGTGGTGGTTGTCTGGCAGTTGGTACACTGGGTCCTTGCTCTTTTGCCAACAATCTGGGGGAGAGAGCAAATGAGGATCGACACACTGCTGGGTGGAGGACCAAAGAGGTGAGGGTCAGGTTGAGGCAGAGTTTGCTACAGGGCAAGGGCCGGGGATTCTGTGTGGGTGAGGACAGGTCCTCCCAGCCGGGATAGGGGTTTGGGGTATTATATGGGGGACTATCGCAGTCGCACCTAACTTTGGCCATCCACTGGAATCATTTGGGGAATTAGAAGCAATCATGATGCCCAGGTATCCCAGCCAGCTAAACCAACACACCTGAGGAGGGTCTCAATCAATCCCTAGTGGTTCAAAGGGCCCCAAGGTGATCTCAGTGTGAAGCCAAGGATGAAAACTGCAGGGAGAGGATGGAGTTCCTGCTTGCAGCCTAGAGGATTGGTCGAGGATAAGTGGAAACCATGCCATCATGTGCAGAATGAAATTCTTAGAATGAGCAGAATGGCAGAAAGAATACTTGAAAACAAAATAACCAATACATTTACAAATTTGGGGAAAAATATCTACACATTCAAGAAACTCAATAGAATCAAAATAATATAAGCATAAATAGACTCATGCCTGGAGATGTGTAAATAGGGGTTGAAAGACAAGGACACTATGACCTCATAAAACAACTATACTCCAATAAAAATTAGTTTTAAAAAAAGGCACAGAGACTACCCTCGCAGTCCAATGGTTAAGACTCCATGCTTCCACTGCAGGGGATGCAGGTTTGATTCCTGATCAGGGAACTTAGATCCTACCTGACACAAGCCCCCTCCCCCCCAAAAAAAGAAAAGAGAAAAGAAAGACAATGACACAGAAAACTTCTTAATGGGGCAAGAGAAAAAACTTATTACATACCAAAGTAAGATTACAGATTACTTCTAATCAGGAACAAAGGAGGCCAGAAGCAATGAGGAAGAAAAATATTGCCTGACAACTATTCTATATCCAACAAAAATTTCTTTCTAAAATGAAGATTCAAAAAAGGCATTCCTGCATAAATACAGACTGAGAGAATTTGTACCTACCAGATTTGCTTTGTGAAATATAATACAAGAAGTCCTTCAAGATAAAAAGAAATAGCATGACAGAAAGATATAAAAAGCACTGGTAAAGGTAAATGTGTAAATATAAAACAGTATGAATGTATTATTTATTTTTTCTTATCATAATTACTTGTAATGACAATTGTATGAGGTAATAATTATAAAACTAAATTATTGACTTTATAAAATACAAACATATGAATGACAATAGCACAGAGGAGTGTGGTGAATATAGAGCTACATTGGAGAAAATTATATACATTTACTGAAATTAAGTTAGCATCAATCTTAAGTAAATTGTAATAAGTATAAAGGAATATTGCAAACCACTATGTCCTAAACTGTGCCCCCTCCAAATTCCTGTGATAAAGCCCTAACCACCAATATGACTATATTTGGAGATAGGAAAGTAATTTTAGTAATGACTGAGGTAAAATGGGATTGTAAGAGTAAGGTCTTAATCCAATAAGATTAGTGGCTTTTAAAGAAGATGGGAGAGATATTTAACTCTGTCACCACATGCACACACTGAGGAAAGACCATGTGAACACACAGTGAGAAAATGACTGTATGCAAGCTAGGAAGAATGCTCTCCCCAGAACCCAGACATGCAGGCATCCTGGTTTCAGACTTCCATACTCCACAACTATGAGAAAATAGGTTTCTGTTGTTCAAGCCACTCATTATGTGGTATTCTGTTATGACAGCTTAGGCCAACTAAGATGTACACCCTGTAATAAATATTAAGAAAAGCAACTGAAAAAATATTAAAAGGAAACAAATAGAAAATTAAATTGGAATTAAAGTAACACAACAACAAATTTATGCAACAAAATGGAAGCCAGTTAAAGAGAAAACATAGCAACAAAAGGATGTGAAACATATAGAAAACAAACAGTAAAATACAGACACAAATTATATATATATATATATATATATATATATACAGACAAATTCTATATATATATCTATATATATACAGACACAAAATACTATAAAGCTGAATCCACAAGATTAAAAAAATACATAGAGTGACCAGTAATCCCTGGAATATGAGGCTGTTTTAACCTCAGACAAACAATGCAATATATTTTTTAATAAAATTGGACAAAACCACATTATTTTCTCAATAAAGAGAAAGAAAAAAAAATTTGACAAAATCTGACACTAAATCATAATAAAAACCTCAACTAACTAGAATAGGAAGGGAAGTTGGTTAACACAAGAAAAGGCATCTGTTAAAAACTTACAACCAACATCATGCTTAATGGTGAAAGACTGACTGCATGCTGCCTAAGGTTGGTAACAAAATAAAGATGACAAAAATGTCTCCTTCTGTCACCTCTATTCAACATTATAGTGGTGATTTTACTTAGTTCAATCAGAAAAAAAAAGACAGAAAAGAAACAGAAAGGGAAATAAAGAAGTATGAAAATTAGAAAGAAAAAAGCAGTCTTCATTAGTATGATTCTTTATATTTTAAAAAAATCCTTAAAAAATACCTGGTGCACTGGGAGGACCCTGAGGTGTCGGGTGGGGAGGGAGGTGGGAGGGCGGATCGGGATGGGGAATACGTGTAACTATATGGCTGATTCATGTCGATGTATGACAAAACCCACTGAAATGTTGTAAAGTGATTGGCCTCCAACTAATAAAATAATATTAAAAAAAAAAAAAATAAAAAAAATAAAAAATACATTCTCATGCACACATACAATTAGGACTAAAAATAAATTTAGAAAATTTTCAGGGTACAAGAACAATGTATAAAAATCAAAAGTATTTCTATATACTAGCAATAAACTATCTGAAAATAAAAATAGGAAAATAATTTCACTAAAAATATAATGAAAAAAAATACTTAGACATAAGCTTAACAAAAGAACTGATAGATTTATTAGATGAGAGTTACAAAACATTGCTAAGAGAAATTAAAGATGGTCTCAATGAAATGAGAGAAAATTCACATTCCTTATTTAGAGGCTCACATTGTGAAAATGGAAATTCTATTCAAACTGATCTATAGATTAAAAATGATTCTTATCAGATGAAGCTACTGAAAATTGCAGAGTGGGAAAATCCGAAAGTCTATCCCTTCATAACAATGAATAAGCTGGAAAACTGTCAGAATCCAGTTACTCAGAACTTAGAAATTTAATAATAATAATAAAAACAAAACACTTGCAACAACTAGGGGAGTACTCAATGAAGATAAAGTGATGATTTCAAGTGAGAATTCTGTGATATTTTAACTTACCCTGTTAACATTCCCCATTCTGCACTCTACTTTGAAGATAACTACCTATATTCCTGTTGCAGATTACTGGTTTCAGAGGAAGTCACACAGAACTTATTCTCAAAGAATTCTGTTTCAGTGTTTTGATCTGTCTAGTGGCTCTCTAAGAGATAGGTCAAAGGGCTTACATTAATTTTTCCTGCCATAAAACCTTCCCAGAGCTGAGGCAGCATTCTGAGCAGCATTAAAGTAAATTTATTAGCCACTGTTGATAGGGGCAAAGAACAACAGTCAAAATACAAAATAGACCAAAAAGCTTGGGAGGAAACAGGTGGAGATAAACATGCTTCCAGGAATAAGGGCTTTGAAAAATATCTGCATATCCTAGGGAATGAAGATGGCCAAAGGCATGGCCAGTGGCAGAAACATCCTCCAAAAGACCTGAGAAGACACTAAGCACTGAACTCTGACTTACCTGACCATGCAGGCAGGAAGCCATGGCTAAGGCAGAGCTGTAAACTGTCTGGCTAACTGTCTGGCGAAGCATTAAGGAAGTCTCCAATACAGACCCAACACTAGGAAGTTCCTATTTTTAACTTTCCTTTTCTTTTTGTTCTCATTATTTTCTTTCTTCTCCTTCTCTTCTTTCTTCATTCCTTCCTCCCTCCCTCTTTTTCTCCCTCCCTCCCTTCTTCCTTTTCCCTCTTTCTTTCTTTTTCTTTCTTTCTTCTAGGAATATCAAGTAATTAGTCAAATCACTAGCTGATATTAAACTAATGGAGCAGATCCTTCAGTGAACACATTCAATAAAGATTACAGATTTTACAAAATTAATACAGAAAATTCATCAAACAAACAGACATCCAAAAATCACAAAACAGCACATAACAACCCAGGAGAAAGGGGAGAATTTAATTTCTAGAGTTTCTACATTATAGTATTCAAAATGATCACTTTCTGACAAAAATGTTTTGAAACATGGAAAAAAATTTGGTCCATTTATAGGCAGAAATCTACTAACAGAGACTATCCTTGAGGATGTCCAGATGTTGAAACTACTATACAAAGACATTACTGTTGTTCAATCACTAAGTCATGTTGGACTCTCTGTGACCCCATGGACTGCAGCATACCAGGTTTCCCTGTCCTTGACTATCTCCTGAAGTTTGCTCAAACTCATGTCCATTGAGTTGATGATGCCATTCAACCATCTCCTCCTCTGTCACCTGCTTCTCCTCCAGCCCTTAATCTTTCCCATTATCAGGGTCTTTTCCAATGAGTTGGCTCTTTGTATCAGGACACAAAGACACTAAATCAATTGTTTTAAATATATTCAAAGAGCTAAAGGAAGAAATAGACAAAGAATAAAAATCAGAAAGGAGAAAAATATTTTACTAAATAGAGAATATCAATAAAGAAATAGAAATGATTTTAAGGAACCAAATAGAAATTCTAGAGTTGAAAAGTAAAATAATTTACAAAATAAATTAAAGGTTTGTTCTCTATGTCTGATTGGAAATTTATAATGCCATATGTAAAATAGATAGCCAATGGGAATTTGCTGTATGGCTCAGGGAACTCAAACGGGGGTTCTGTGACAATCTAGAAGTGTGGGATGGGACAGGAGATGGTAGGGATGTTGGGGAGGCAGGGGACATGGGTGTACCTGTGTCTGACTCTTGTTGATGTTTGACAGAAAACCACAAAATTCTGTAAAGACATTATCCTTCAATTAAATAAATAATTAAAATGGCAAAAAAAGAATTGAAAAATATATTAAAGGGATTCAACATCAGATTTGACCAAGTGGAAGAAAAAATCAGCAAACTTAATAAGTCAATTGAAAATTTTCAGCCTGAGTAGAAAAATAAAAGAATAAAAAAATAAATAAATAGAGACTGTAAGACTTGTAGGACACCATTAGACATATTCATATATAAACAATTAGAGTCTCAGAAGAGGAGAAAGAAAAAAAAAGAAAAAATATTTAAAGATACAGTAGTCAAAATATCACAATCTGATGGAAGACATCAATCTACACATCCAATGAAATTCAACTAGGAAAACTTTAAAGAGAGCGACACCAAGACACATTAAAACCAAATTTTTGAAAGACAGAATCTTTCAGGCAGCGAGAAAGAAGAAACTCAAATAGTAATTTTGATAATTATTATTATACCAATGATCCTTAATAAGATTAAGAGCTAATTTCTCATCAGAAATTATGGGGTCAGAAGGTAGTGAGATAATGTATTTAAAATGTTGAATGAAAAACAACAGCAGCAGCAGCAACAACAACAGTAAAAAGCAAGTCTGTATGCACAAACTGTTCTTCAACAATGAAGGAGAAATAAAGTTATCACTAGATAAACCAAAGCCAAGTGAGCTTGCCATTAGTAGACTTACCCTATAAGAAACGCTATAGGGAGTCCTTCAGGCTGAAATGAAATGAAACTAGACAGTAACTTGGAGCCATATGAAGAAGAAAAGAATATTAATATAGGCAAATATGAAAACCTATTATAATATTTTGGAATTATAACTCCTCTTTCTTCTATATAAATTAAGAGACAAATGCATAGAGATAAGTATTAATCTATTTTAATGGGCACACAAAGAATAAAGTACTTTGTGATTATAAAAACATAAAAAGGGAAGGATGGAGCTATATATGAGCAAATTTTGTGCATATTAAGTTGTTATTAATTCAAATTATAAATAGATAAAAACAATTTATAAATAATTAATAATTTAAAGTATCCAGTAAGGGAAAAAAATTAATATACAGTAAAAAAAAATGAGAAGGGAATTAAAACAGCACATTTGAATAAAATAGACACAAAAAAAGACAGTAATAGAGGAATTAAGGAACAAAAAAGGTATGACATAGAAAGCACATAGAGAAAGGGAGGAGTGGATACTTGTCTGCAATATTTTAAATATAAATTATAGAGATTGGTAGAATAGTGAATATACATTATTTGTCAGACTCCTTCATATCCATTATCTTATTTGATCTTGCATTTCCCCTGCAAATTTGGCATTATTATCCTTATTTGAGAGCTGAGGAAATAGGTTTACAGGCTGAGAAACTTGCTAAGATAAAACAGACAGTAGGATTTGAATCCAGGTCCATCTGATACCATCCACCATATTGTTGAAATGTTTGTTTGAAAAACGGAATTTATTGAGGCAGGAAAATGAAATAAAAATGCTGACGTACTATCTGGATCAGGATTTCTTGGGGAGTCTCTAGACATTATAATTTTTTAGAGCATCAGAGGTGATTCCAATGTGTATCTAGAATGAGAATGATTGCCAAAACAGAAGTTGGGTTCTCTAGGGGAAATATAGGTTTGGGAATCAGGATGCTATGCTTTAGTTTGCTCTCACTGTCACTAATTTCCCCTGTGGTATCTGGCAACTCACCTAGCCATGTTGTCATTGAGCTTACATATTAAATGGGGGAGGAAGAAAATAAAGATTAAGTATGTAATTGATATAGTAGAGTAGAAAGTTATAAGTGTATGCAGAAGAATAAAGCATGGTTAGGGGACTCTAGGTGTGGAATCAAGACAGAGCAAGACAAGGGGAATAGGGCTTTCACTTAAATAGGAAGGTCACTGAGATCTCATTGAAAAGGCAAATATAAAAGTGTTGGAAAAGTATAAAGCATTATATGAGAAATTAAGATGGTTTTATAAGACAGTGCTAGATTCTTGATACAAGAAGGGAAACAAAGCTACATGCTTTTATCTGCATAAGTGAATGCTTTTTATTGAAACATATGAGCTATTGAGGAAGATGATATTTAGGTTATAACTTCATAATGTCAATCAATTTGACTTTTTCAAACCACTCCATTGACCAGTTTTTACCAGTTGTTTGAATTTGGCATGATTAATGTCAACATAATGTTATATAGCACCTTCTAAATCTGAGCAATTAGTCATTTTGGTCCATCCAGTCCCCAGTTAAGTGAAGACAAAATTTGGACAAACGATTATCTGATTATGCTTTAAAATGGTAAATTCACTACTCTGCTATGGCTATGCTATGACCATAGATTCTGCTAATATTTTATAATATATTCAATGTTAATTTCTGGACTTATGGCTTCTGATCATGTCCATATGTCACTGCACTCAAATAACATTGTGAGATAATAAAAATGTGTTCTATATCAGTATTGTCAATGAATTTTACCATTGATTATTCTCCTTTATGTGCTACTCCAAGTTTCTGTATTTTAATAGAATCCATCAATTTCTGTATACCTTATGCATAATTACAATCATATTGTGAGTTTTCTGAATTGATAGCACAACATTTGTTGCCATGTGCATAAAAAGCAAAAGAGTGTCTTTTTTCAACTTGCCTTGTTGTTTTCAGAATTCTAGCTTTTGTCCATTTTTCTTTTTCGTGTAAACCTTATACTTCTTATGTTAGCCATCTGGGTTCTCTGGTGTTCCCAGTCTACCCAGTGACCTTCAAAGAGATCAAAAAGCTATGTTTATACAATCAATACTGGACATGGGTTTAGCTACAGACTGAAGAGTCTAAGTGGCCTTTAAGGGTGGCTGTCTGGCTTCACAAGTGAAGTAAGCCTGATGCTAGAGAGTCATCTGTTACCCCTGGACTTCTTTCATATTGTTTTTCTTACCTGAAATTTCCTACCTCATTCTTCTTGCTCACTCTAGCCACTTGATATTCTCAATCATCTCAAATAGGCTCCAGGTTTAAAACCTTTACAGGGCTTCCCTGGTGGCTCAGATGGTAAAGCGTCTGTCTGCAATACTGGAGACCCGGATTCGATCCCTGGGTCGGGAAGATCCCCTGGAGAAGGAAATGGCAACCCACTCTAGTACTCTTGCCTGGACAATCCCATGGATGAAGGAGCCTGGTATGCTAAGTCCATGGGGTCACAAAGAGTTGGACATGACTGAGTGACTTGACTTACTTACTTAGGCTGAGGAAACCCTTCCTGAGTTACCCACTGGCTAACTTTCTCACTTCATTTAACTCTCAGCTTATCAGAGAGGCATTCATGCACACCCGATGGAAAATATTTCTATTCCCACACTTTCACCCTGTCCCTTAACCTGGGCAGCTGGCCTAGTCATAGTCTACTGAGCTGTAATATTAAGAATTAAGTTATCTAATAGGCAGATACACATGCTAAAGGCACCAACAAAACTATCACCAAAACACTTTTTAAAAATAATTTCATATCATCTAGGTAGTCACCATGGGGCTTCCTTAAACTCATTTTTAATTACATATCAGAGATGGAAATGGGGAACAATTTCATTTTTAGTGCTTTGGGTTTCTAAAGCTCTTACTCTTACCCTAGAAATATGTCATCATTCTTTGACAAACTATACTCCATGTTGGTGCATGTGGATAACATATGTCATATATCTTATTTAGCCACTTCAAGAATGAGCATATTCTGGTTGCTTTATCTTATAAGAGAAGGCCCTCCTTCAAGATGAAAAAAAAAATACACCTTTCCCCCTTATTTCCTTATTTTAAAGATACTATATTCAGAATCTTGTTCTATTTTTTTAAATTATAGTGGTAACCACAGACGTTAATCAGGTTCTAGTTAATCTTATTTTAGATCAATTTTGAAGATGACTTCTCAGGATAGAGCATATACTAACCCTGAGCCAAAAAGAAAAAAAGCTAACTAGCCTCTATCACTGTCTCTCTTAAGTGTGCTTATGTGTCCTATGATTCCAAAGGTTGGTTTAATAGTGAAGAAAAATTGCACAATCTGGTGTTGAGCAGACAATATGGCTAGAGCAAACATGTCTGAAGCTTATGTAATTTTTCCCATTCTAGGGTACTGATCATCCCACATAATTTAATCTCTTACATTTCCCCATTTCCATCATCAGCATATTAATGCTTTTCATCACCAATTTTTGGAAGTATGTCACATATATTTGCCATCCTTTGAAACGTATGGTATGGAACTATTCAATAGCTGCAATACAATGATTAAGGGCTGCTGAGCACAACTACTAGGAGACTCTTATCTGGGGTAGACAGAATTCTTTCCAGTGTAGTCCTAAGGGACCTTCCAGTAATGAAAAATAGTAATTCGAAGTCCTTCCTACCTGTCTGTTGCCAGGCAGCTCTAAATGGAGTCACAATATTTTTTTCTTTTTTCCACAGCCCATATTAAAGCTAATCAAGTGTAAGCCAGTAGAAGTTGGAGAGTTTGATTAGAGATCCTGATGTTATCAATTTAAGAATTAATTCAAAGTCTATTCATCCCCATATAATACTATAAAGCAATTTCATGTATGCAAGCAAGTTATATTTTCTTAAACTGCTATCACTAACCTAGCTCATCAGTTTCAAAGAAAATCACACAAATCCAGATGCACATTCAACATATGTGTGGTGATTATTTTTTAAAGAAAGTTCAAGCTTTATAAACCTGAAATGTATTATTAAATCTAATGGATCTTTTCATGTTTCCACACCCACGCTCTGTCCAGCGATTTAAATCTGAACACATTTTGGAGATGAGGACATTTTAACTAGTTAAAATAAAATGAAACACAATTCAAGATTCTGAGTTTAAAGACATAAATAAAATTTGAAGAATTTACATTTGAAAATTTGAATCTTGATAAAACATTTTAAACATGGTATAGTCTTTAAAATTGATGTGCTTAAAATGAATAAATCTGCAGTTGAATGGTAAGCATTTCAACGGCAGTATTTCCAAAGATGAAAGAAAATGATGTTGAACTGGCTTGTGTACAACAATTGTGCATTGGTGTGCTCTAATTGCCTATGGCATTCTTTTATTGCTTCTAATTGTTACATGGAGTTGCTTTATACATTTAAAATTCTTCTAAATTCTAGAAGGTAGCTGCATGCTGCACTGAAAAGTGATTGATGCATTTGTTTTAAAACATCTGGAAATTATGAGGCATTATTATCTGGAAACACCTAGGAAGATACAGTACAATTATTTTTTTAATGCTTTATTATTTCACTCACTGAAATGTTATTTCCTTCAGTTTCTCCTCTACCATTCTAGCTTAACTAATAATAATTTCCTGCATTAAACCAAATGACTCTCTGGAGATGATTGTGTTGCTTTACAAGTTCTTTAATGGAGGACAAAAGCTGAGATTTTTTTGATTACAGGTACTTCTTTACATACTCCCTTCTCTTAGTTGAAGATTATATCAAACAATTGTTTTGCTAAAGTTTAAAATACCTTATTTGGTTTTGTATTCTGTAAGGAACCCATCTGCCAAAGCAACAATCCTTTAAAGATTCAACTGTGAGTCAGCTTAATATTAGTTTTCTATTTTGTAGGCTTAAGACAAGAATTCCAAATTAATGCACTATCTTTACATTAAAGCTCTATACCACTTCACATTCATAAGTCTAAAACTGCAGAGAAATCAACAGCCTTTAAGCTTTTTGTTAGTAGTATATGAGAAGTACTTATAGCAAACCAGCCACTCAAATGGACAGCCTAAACAGCAAGAAGGAAAAGAACAAATGGAATACTGGTAGAAGTTTTTATAAATTTTGAGAATAAAATTCCGTGTTAATTTTATTTTCCATTACCAGTTTTTTTAAAATTTTTCTCATGCGGACCATGTTAAAGCATTTATTGAATTCGTTACTATATTGTTTCTGTTTCATATTTTGGGTTTTTGGCCACAAGGCACATGGAATCCTATCTCCCCAACCAGGGACCAAAGCTGCACTGCCTGCAATGGAAGGCGAAGTCTTAACTCCTGGACCACCAGGAAAGTCCCACCAGCTTTTTATTCAAATGAAATGTTCTATATTGATGGCAAAAAAAACTTTTAAACTATATAACAACAGTTTGTACTTTCTGGCATTTGGCAGTTAACTCTGTTTTCAAATTGCAATTGGAAAAAAAGTAATCATTTTTAATCTTTGAATAGTTGCATTTCAATCATATGACTAGGTTTATTTTCCAACCAACAGTATGATGGCAATAATATATTTAATAACATTATTTAAGACATTATATTAAACTGTCTTGCTATCCATAGGCTTAAACTGCTCGCATACATTGAGCACCATGATGTAAATTCCTTTATATTCTTAATTTGGTTCTAATATGTACACTAAAATTTTAATTTGTGAATGAATAGTGACATGGACATTTAAAAGGCCTCTCTCACATTACATTTAGAAACAAAATTAATTTTTTCAAAGTTCAAGGACAAATTGTAATGGAGAAGCAATAAAAGTAGAGTGTATCTTATGTTTTAACACTTCTTTGCTTATTTTTCTGTTTTCTTTTAAGTAAGTGAGTATGTTTGTATGGACAGGGGGCTGAGGAATGAGCATCTGGTGCCATGATTATATCAATAAGGAAAATTAAACCTGGGAGGGTAAGTAACTTTCTTAAGACCATAGAACCATTATGTGATAGAGCTGAGACTCCAGACCAGGCTTGTTTATTTCCAAAGCCCATGCTCTTCCTACTGCCTTAAACTATGTAATAACAATCTCAGATACGATGTGTTTAAATACAATTCTGTAAAAAGAATGTTTGATATGATAGTAAGCATATTTAGCAAGTGTAAGTTCCATCCCACGATGACAGTAACATTAGTATCTGACATATGTATAATTAACCTATAGCCAAGCCTTAAACTGGATTTCCCTGCTGGCTCGGATGGTAAAGCGTCTGCCTACAATGTAGAAGACCTGGGTTCGATCCCTGGATCAGGAAGATCCCCTGGAGAAGGAAATGGCAACCCACTCCAGTACTCTTGCCAGGAGAATCCCATGGATGGAGGAGCCTGGTGGGCTACAGTCCACGGGGTCGCAAAGAGTTGACACAACTGAGCGAATTCACTTTCACTTTCAAGGCTTAAACATAACGTCTAGGTATTTATAACCTCCTCTTAGAGGGCTTAGAGTTAAGTAAGATCCTAGTGAGAATTAGGTCAATAAAAACTGACTCAATGAAATGAACTGGAAGAGCTTTCCTAGGAGAAAGACCGATCCA
The DNA here is from genome assembly GCF_963930625.1 of Muntiacus reevesi. Taxonomy (NCBI): domain Eukaryota; kingdom Metazoa; phylum Chordata; class Mammalia; order Artiodactyla; family Cervidae; genus Muntiacus; species Muntiacus reevesi. The sequence continues at coordinate 124,223,210 of NC_089271.1, read as the reverse complement.
CTTCAATTCTCACACTATTCAGAAGATCCTCAGGAAAGCTTTAAGTATCGTCATTGGTATAGACCATTAAGCTTGAGAGAATGATGGACTATGTCAAATAAAAAGCAAAAGTTTAAATTTTTGTCCTGAAAGGGAATATTTGTTGAGGAGACCCCTACAGCAATCAATAGAACAGCTTTTGTTTTGTGCCATGATATGAAGAGTGCTCAGTTAAGGTGAAATACTTTTTACCTTACAGCCCGTTTCTTCATTTTCTACAATATATTTAAGTACAAGGGCTAAAGCTAAAGCAATTCAACTATATAGCAATCAAAGCTACAGCTTTTCCCGTAGTCATGTACGAATGTGAGAGTTAGATCATAAACAAGACTGAACACTGAAGAACTAATGTTTTCAAACTGTGGTGCTGGGAAAGACTCCTAAGAGTTTCTGGACTGCAAGGAGATCAAGCCAGTCAATCCTAAAGGAAATCTACATTGAATATCCATCGGAAGGACTGATGCTGAGGCTGAAGCTCCAATACTTTGGTCACCTGATACAAAGAGCCAACTCACTGAAAAAGACCCTGATGATAGCAAAGATTGAAGGCAGGAGGAGAAAGGGATGACAGAGGATGAGATGGTTGGATGGCATCACTGACTAGAACATGAATTTGAGTAAGCTCCTGGAGATGGTGAAGGATAGGGAAGCCTGGCAAGCTGCAGTCCATGGGGTCACAAAGAGTCGAACATGACTTAGTGACTGAAGAATGACAACCAAAACATAAGTAAGAAATTCCCTGAGTTCTGTGAGCCAAGGATCCAAGAAGTGGGTCACTGGATTCTCTGATCTATAGCCAGCTGATCAGAAACATAGTTAAAATGACTTATTCAATTCACCAGGACTGATCTTCCTAATAATCTATGTGAATCTCTGTTATCATGCATTACTCTGTAACAATTGTTAAAACCCACAGAGGCAAATCAGTATGGACAAATAGTGGGAAGCTTAACTTTTATAAGCAACTTACTTAGATTATTTTGAGGGGTGGACCTAGATAGAAATAAAAAAATCTAGTTCAAGTTAGGCCACGCTAAGATCTGGGTCTGGTTTTCCAGCTAGATCAGTCTTAGCCCTGTTCCCATGAATGTATTCATCACATATCAAAACAGTTTAAAAGATGGTACAGATTTGATTAGTAGTGTGCCCACAATCCTTTGCAAGTAAAATACTGTGTTATTTCAAGATCCTTTAAAATATCAGACACAGCCTTATGCTTTTAGCAAATCTTCTCTAGACTTTAAATGCCATGTGAGAAAAAAAGTCTAGTGAACACACTATTGTAATCTCTATTCTACAACATATTTACAATAGTCACAGATTATCTTAATACCTAATGACAGTATCAAACTGTGTTTTATGTAACCTGAGCCCTCTATGGAGGAGGGCTTGAATTGGCTTGAGTATAAGAGATGGTAAAGAGAGGAGGCAGGGCTCCATGTCCCTCCATTTCTCCTACTTTAACCAGACATTTCTCCTTTTATATTTGTTCTACATACTGGAGTTCAAAGTAATCTTTTTTTAAGGTCAGGCACTAAAATTGTTAGGCAATTGCTGTTATAGCCTATGTGAATCACTTCTATTACTAGTGTCAATCACAACCACTGCTTCCTGTTATTAAATTGATCGATCCTATTTGTGGGTTAATAGAGAAGGTTCAGGCAAGTAATTTCCATAATTTACTAGATGTTAAGAAATTATGTAATCATGCAGTGGCTCTTTTTTAACCAATCATGCAACAGCTTTTTCTAATTCCTCCCCAAATTATCATAGTACATAATCACACTATTCTTTGTGGATAACTTTAACTAGACTCTATAGAACCACTAATTCACTTTAACAGATTTACAAGATAGTTTCAACAAAGATCCAAGATATAATGGAGCTAAAGAGAGCAATGCAGCAATAATAAAAATCTCTGTCTGTAATACCTCAAGAGTTCCTTTCTGGGAGTAGCTGTGATGACTTATTTTATTAAACAACTTGACCTAGCCACAAGGTATTCAGATATTGGTCAAACATACTGGTTGTGTTCATGAGTGTGTTTTTTGGATGAGATTAAGATTTGAATGGGTAGATTGAGCAAAGCTGATTGCTTTCCCTAATTCAAAAAGGATGAACATGCTTATATCTTGAAAACGAGGGAACTCTTCCTCCCTGACCACTTGATCTGGGACATGGATCTTTTCATGCCTTAGGACTAGAATTGAAACATCAGCTCTTCATGGGTCTTGAGCCTGTCAGCTTTCAGACTGGAACTCACAGCATCAACTCTGCTGGATCTTGGGCTTTTGGAATCAAACTGGAACTAAACTATCAACTGTCCTAGTTCTCAAAACTTTGGACTCACACTGGAACTATAGTGTCAGCTCTCCTATGTCTCCAATTGCCAACTGCTCTAGAGAACTTTGCTTAATACAGTTCCTTTTTTTCCCTCATGGTTAAATTTTAGCTAAACTTCATCTAAGTAGGTCAGTGAAGTTCTAGCTTACATGCAAAAAAAAAAAAAAAATAACAAGCCTTATGCTTCCAAAGTAAAATATGAAGTCACATCTTCATCTCTTTTTTTAAGCAATGTGTTATTATCTATAGTGAATGAAAAATAATTGGATAGGGTTTATTTAGTTCCACAGATCATGGATGTAAAGCAAATAGATCTTAATCAGAAATTCAGCAGATTCTTCAGAGTTATTTGAGGAACAATATTCAGTAAATCATGTTTATTTGCACAAAAAAACATTCAAAAATCATGACACTTTGTGTTTTTCCCTACTTCTAAGTTAAATTTTGATCATCCGTTTGTAAAAATCATGAATATCATTGCAGTGTAATAAATATCTCATTCCTTCATTAATCAGTATTTCTTGATTCTTCTTTGCAACCCTATGGACTATACAGTCCATGGAATTTTCCAGGTCAGAATACTGGAGTGGGTAGCCTTTCCCGTCTCCAGGGAATCCTCCCAACCCAGGGATCGAACCCGGGTATCCAGCATTGCAGGTGGATTCTTTACCAGCTGAGCCACCAGGAAAACCCAAGGAAGGTTCCCTGGAGAAGTAAATGGCAACCCACTCCAGTATTCTTGTTTGGAAAATCCCAAGGACAGAGGAAACTGGCAGACTACAGTCCTTAGGGTCACAAGAGTCAGACGTGACTTAGCGCTATCTTTCTTTCTTTCTCATTAATCCAGTATTATTTATTGAGCACTTTCTACATGCCCAACATAGTACTACATTGGGTTGTTGTCTAATTGCTCAGTCATGTCCGAATCTTTGCGACCCCATAGTCTATGGCCTGCCAGGCTTCTCTGTCCATGAGATTTTCCAGGCAAGAATACTGGAGTGGATTGCCATTTGGGTACATATTGATGAATAAGAAAAATATGATCATTCATTTTTATGGGCACTACAGTTTGGTGGGAGTGAAAGGCAATAAGCAAGTACACACACAAACCAAGAAAGGAATTTTTACTAACTTGGAGAGAAGACAGTAAATAACTGTATTTAAGAATTCTATTTATACTTGCCCTCACTCTTCATGTAAAAATACATTTAGCTCAAAGAGATTAACATAAAGGAGAACACAAAATATTTCTAATCAACTTATTTCCAAGAATAGTACAGGGCCCTGACAAAAATGAATACTTGGCTTTAGTGACTTTGCCTTTCTGTTCCATACAGTTTCCCAAAAACCTCCTCTGGCACCTTTTATTTACATATGCTTTTCATGAAAATTGCATTTTTGGCACTATGTTATCTTAAGGGAGCTAACCACCTTTGAGAACTATGCCAGCAGCAGGCAGATTCCACATAGTTATAGTCAATAAACTGTAAGGAAAAAGGCAGACCTGAGGAAACCTACTCTAAAGAATGGCACAAATCTTTATGGAGTGAGTATTCTGTTGTTCACATAGTAGCAGATAAGAAGATGAACCAGAAAGGGATATTGTCTTCAAATGCCCATATTATGTAGCAGAGGTTAAAACGAAAAACAAAACTACATGAATATATTGTACATAACAAAAGGAGAACATTCCAGAAGAATTTTTTCTATCTGATGTTTTAGATGCCAAAATGGTAGAAACAAGGTAAAAGTGGACATCTCACTGCCCTTCCAACACTTTGGAAGAGACACATACACATATATAAAATATTTATTCCTGTCCTTTCCTCTTCATTTTTGTTCCTTTCCATAATACCTAAAATTGCCCTTACTATACTTGATAAGGCAATCAATAATAACACAAGAATGTATTTTATTCATTTATTTAATTATCTGCTAGCCTCTGAGCTGGGGTTGGGGATATAAGGGTTTTCTAAGTTCATACACAGCAAATTTCAAGGATATTTAAGAAATCCATTGTTCAGTATGGTAGCCACTATATACGTGTTGCTACTAACCAATCAAAATGTGGCTAGTCTGAATTGAGATGTGCTATAAGTATAAAAGTACATAACAGATTTTGAAGATTTAGCTAAGAAATGTCAAATATTTCATTACTAACTTTATATACTGATGACATGTCAAAATAATAATTTGGACACAATTTAATAAAATATACTAACATAACTTCACCTGTTTCTTTTTAAGTGTCTCTACTAGAGAATTCTAAATTGCATATGGGGCTTACATTATATTTCTATGGGACAGTACTGGTCTAGTGGGAAGGACTGATAAATATAATTAAGAATGTACATGTAAATCCATGGCTGATTCATGTCAGTGTATGGCAAAAACCACTACAATATTGTAAAGTAATTAGCCTCCAACTAATAAAAATAAATGAAAAAAATAAATAAAGAATGCTAAGTATTGGAATGGGGTGTGTAGAAAAAGTTTCTTGACAGTAATTAAGACATCAAATATTGCACTCATCTTTATTTTATTTTTACTGCCACACAGTCATTTATGAAAGATGACATAAGTACAGAATTCTTGAAAAGTACTAATGCTATGCAGGTTTAGTTCAGTTCAGTCACTCAATTGTGTCTGACTCTTTGTGACCACATGGACAGCAGCACGCCAAGCCTCCCTGTCCATCACCAACTCTCAGAGCTTACTCAAATTCATGTCCATTGAGTTGGTGATGCCATCCAACCATCTCATCCTCTGTCGTCCCCTTCTCCTCCTGCCTTCAATCTTTCCCAGCATCCGGGTCTTTTTAAATGAGTCAGTTCTTCACATTAGGTGGCCAAAGTATTGGTGTTTCAGCTGCAGCATCAGTCCTTCCAATGAATATTCAGGACTGATTTCCTTTAGGATGGACTGGTTGGATCTCCTTGCTGTCCAAGGGACTTTCAAGAGTCTTCTCCAACACCACAGTTCAAAGCATCAACTCTTTGGCTGTCAGCTTTCTTTATAGTCCAACTCTCACATCCATACATGACTACTGGAAAAACCATAGCTTTGACTAGCTGGACCTTTGTTGGCAAAGTAATGTCTCTGCTTTTTAATATGCTGTCTAGGTTGGTTATAACTTTCCTTCCAAGGAGTAGCCATCTTTTAATTTCATGGCTGCAATCACCATCTGCAGTGATTTTGGAGCTCCCCAAAATAAAGCCTGCAACTTTATCCACTGTTTCCCCATCTATTTCCCATGAAGTGATGGGACCAGATGCCATGATCTTAGTTTTCTGAATGTTGATCTTTAAGCCAACTTTTTTACTCTCTTCTTTCACTTTCATCAAGAGACTCTTCACTTTCTGCCATAAGGGTGGTGTCATCTGCATATCTGAGGATATTGATATTTCTCCTGGCAATCTTGATTCCAGCTTGTTCTTTATCCAGCCCAGCGTTTCTCATGACATACACTGCATAGAAGTTAAATAACAAGGTGACAATATACAGCCTTGAAGTACTCCTTTTCTTATTTGGAACCAGTCTGTTGTTCCATGTCAAGTTCTAACTGTTGCTTCCTCACCTGCATACAGGTTTCTCAAGAGGCAGGTCAGGTGGTCTGGTAGTCCCATCTCTTTCAGAATTTTCCATTATTTGTTGTGATCCACACAGTCAAAGGCTTTGGTATAATCAATAAAGCAGAAGTAGATATTTTTCTGGAACTCTCTTGCTCTTTTGATGATCCAGTGGATATTGGCAGTTTGATCTCTGGTTCCTCTGCCTTTTCTAAATATATCTTGAACATCTGGAGGTTCATGGTTCACGTACTGTTGAAGCCCTGCTTGGAGAATTTTGAGCATTACTTTACTACTGTGTGAGATGACTGCAACTGTGTGGTAGTTTGAATATTCTTTGGTGTTGCCTTTCTTTGGGATTGGAATGAAAACTGACTTTTTCCAGTCCTGTGCCACTGCTGAGTTTTCCAAATTAACTGGCATATATAGTGCAGCATTTTCACAGCATCATCTTTTAGGATTTGAAATAGCTCAACTGGAATTCCATCACCTCTACCAGTTTTGTTTGTAGTGATGCTTCCTAAGGCCCATTTGACTTCGCATTCCAGGATGTCTGGCTCTAGGGGAGTGGTCACACCATCGTGGTTATCTGGATTATTAACATCTTTTTTTAATAGTTCTGTGAATTCTTGTCACCTTTTCTTTGCAGGTAGTCTCATGATAAAAAGGAGGGAATTTTCATTAAAGACATTTGCTTTGCAATTACCCTAATAGAGCAATGTATTTCTGATGGTTTTGCTTGAGGACCCATTATTTTCACATATAATTTTGGTTTTACATTTTTTGAACAATTGGTAATCATAGTGAAATTCATTGTGTATTTACTAGAATTATTACCAGATACTACATAAATATTGCACTGTTCTTCCTCTCCCTCCCTCCCTCCTCTACCTCTTATTTAAGATCTCACTCCAGACATAACTATACTCTAAATTTTAAGCATGCTAAAATCATGTTTTCTAGTTTTCTCTATCTCAGCTAAACCATGTTATCTTGTGCTCAACCTTGTTGGCTCCATTTAATCACTTCCCTATTACTCCTCAATGCATATTGGCATCTGCCTCCATCATGCTATTAAAAGTGTTCTTAAAATCATCAATGATTTTCAGGTCCTTAAATTCAATTGAAACTTTCTGTCCTTGTTTTACTCAATCTCCAGCATTATTGAGTACTCTAAATCACTCCCTCATTCTAGGATCATTGATTATTTTTTATTTACATTTGCCTCATGAAAACTCACTGTCCCTGTTTCCCTCCTTTTACCTCTCCAGTTATGACAACACTGTCTCCTTTGTAGACTCATGTAATTAATTCCCTCCTATTAAAAGCTGAAGTTTTCATTCTTGGCCATTTTTTCTTTTATTCTGTATGTTCTTTTCATTGAATCCCATTTATGCTCAAGGCTTCCGTTATCAACTGCATGCAAATGAGCTAACAATTTTTATTTCTGGCACAAAGGACCAGATTTCTATATCCAGCTGCCAACTTGGTCTCTCTATTCTGATATAATCAAAAGAACTTCAATTTGAATATGTGCAAAACCAGATTCATAATCTTCCACTCCCACCCTAGGTTGATTCCTTGGTTTCTCCTAGACATCTCCAATTGGGTAAACCAGAAAACTGAAATCAATCTTCATACCGCTCTTCCTCAATTCCTAATTTCTGTAAATTCTACTTCCCGAATATAGTTTAAATTCCTGCATGCCTTTCAATCTCTACCACTGTCATTGAAATAGATCCTTTGAAAGTGTGTTGTTAGATATAGAAATAAATGAATGTATTAATAATAAAAACAACAGGTTTAAAAGCATAAAGTGACTTTGGGGGAGATTAAGTAATATTCTGAATTGTCTTATTTGTTTCAGTGAGCACAATAGTAAAACAGAAAACTAGGAATAAAAGCTTGGTATCAGGTCATGGTGAACTGTAAGTGATGTGTTTTTGAGATTGCATTTAATTTTGTAGGTACTAAGAGGCCTTGATTGCTTTTTTTCTCTGTATTTTATATTTATCAGGGGATGCGCTGTACTTTAAAAAGAGTATTCACAAAATAGTCTGTAACACTGAAGTAAAGGAGAGCTTAATTATCATACTGAAGTTTAGATGCTATTGAAAAATTATAGGGAAGAGGTAGTGAGGGCCAGAATGAGGGGTTGCAATACAAATGGAAATGAAAAATAGATCCAAGAGGTACTGTACTGCTAGATTTTTCTTCATAGGATTTGCTTATATAGATGAATAGGGGAGGGAGGAGGAATTAAAGATAATTCTGAGATTTAAACATGGATGACATCAGGGACAGAGGAGAGTGGCAGGCTACAGTCCATTGGGGCACAAAGGGTTGGGCGTGACTCAGTGGCTGAGCATAAGCATAATAGTAATAACAAAGAGAAACATTAAATTCATATATCCTATCCCCACCTGGATATTCCACATACACTGGAAAATAAACAACGAAAAAAATGACCATGTCATTCCCCCCAAATATTCCTCTCTTCTGTCTCCTGTATAAGCAAATGCTATCACCGACTACCTAGAAACTTCACAGTCATCTTTGACTTTTCCTTTTACCTGGGCCATAATGTCTAGTTACTCACAATGTCTTACTGAGCTTACCTTCTAAACCTTGCCCATGTATTTTTTTTCTCTTTTTGATAATTTCTCACATTGACTATTTCGGGAGACTGATTTGTGTTCTTGTTTCACATATCTCTTTCTAGGCACCTTATGTATGGAAAATGATATAGGGCAGTGGAAAGGACTGGGGTTTGAAATTAGATTAAACTATGTTCAAATATCAACCCTGTTACCTTAAATAAATTACATAACCTCTTTGGATTCCAGTTTCATTAATTATAAATGGGAGTTAGCTAATTTTGGGGATTGGAAATACAAATATATAATACATTTTGACATAATTGGTGCAGAAAATTAGTGGTTGTTATTGTTATTACTCTTATTCCAAATTTTTCTATATTTAGTCTCATTAACACTAACTAGCTATGTGACAGCAGTCAAATAACATAACTTGTCTAGGCTTTAGTTTCCTCATCTGTGACAGGGGAAGTTAAACATTTACCTTGAAGTGTTCTTAAAAGGATAAAAGTAAAGACATATATTTGAAAAACAAAAGGCATGAGAAATAGTGAATACTCAATAGATGTTAGTTCATTTTCTCCATTTTCACCTTTAATTATTCTAATTTCTCAAATGTCATATTTACAAGGCAAACATTTTTAACAATCAAGGGGGTTAAAAATGAAAGGTAAAAACACCTCTCCCTCTTTCGCAAATCTCACTTCTAAATCTCAGATATAGTTTAGGAATGTATACCCCAGAGTTATACATTCAGATCCATATTAAAGTATAATACTATAACAATACCTCCGAAGCTTGTTTTTTACTTAATGATATATTTTGGTGATCTTTCATATCAGCACATATAGATGTAGCTTACTTTTAAAACCAAACATAGATATAACTAAGTTTTAAAAATAACATTTCAGTATCCATTGTATGAATGTACCACCATCATTTAAATTCCCCTTATTCACTTCTTAAGGAGCATGTAGTTTGCTTCATTATTCAGCTCTTACAAGCAAAGGCACCATGAAAATACAATGAAAAATTAGTTTTTTCAAACTTGTGCAAGTATGTTGGCTGGATAGATACCTAAAGTGGAATTAGCTAAATAAAATAGTATACAAATTTAAAATTCTTTGCAAATTCCAAAGACTGAGTTATTTTCTACTTAGACAATTATAGAAGCTTTTTTATATTACAGAAATTAGGGTTTTCTTTTTTCCTCCTACCTGATTTAAATAAAAGAATGAAAAACAAGTTTCTACTATTTTTCAATTAGTTAGTTTAGCTTTTTTACTTTGTTTATGAAGTATTTTGGGATGAAAATTCACCAATATTTGTCTATAAATGTTTGTTGAACAAATGAACTGATGAACTCTTGATTGAGCTGAATTAACACTAAAGCCTTATGAGTACTCCTAGACAAGCATTATTTCCCTTCCCTAAACCAAAAGCCTATAATACTAAGCCCTAAGGGAAACCTTCCCAAGTTTCTCAGAAGCTCTATTTCACAGACTTGGAGTATATTTAAGACAAAACAAGTTTTCTTATTCAAATTTTGTATACAAGTATTTATCATTAGTTGACATGAAGCTGAAACCAACTATTTATTGAAAATCCTTTCCTTCTACGATCTCCTTCAGACTTGATGGAGACAATCTGTGAAATCTCTTCTTTTATTATAACTAAATGCTAAAATTCCTCTGGTGGTTCTGTGTGATTTATGTATGGCTATAAGCATAAGTCATGTAAGACAATAAAGCCTACACCACTTATAAGAATGACTCATATGCAGCCATACTGAGATTTATTAAGAGCGTACCACTATTTTGTCACCTGGTTCCTAAACACATAAATGAATTTTAGGTAACATTTATCAGAGATGAAAACAGATAGGCTAACATTAGTTGAGCCTACTACTTTATAGGTGAACAAAGAATTGAAAAGACTTCAACAAAAAGTATGTCACAACCATGGGGACATTTTCATCCAGACAGATAGTTAGATGAGCAAAAATGGCAATAAACTCACTAGCATTTTGATTTGTGGAGGAAAAAATGACACACATATTCATCAATAATATAAGTGATCAACATTAGTGCATGGCTGGCTAAGGAGGTGGGAGATTATTACAAAATTAAATGCCTTTCTTCAGGAATATATGTCCTTTCTGAAGTATAATGTTATGTAGTTTGTGTCATTTTTATCCTTAATATGTAAAATTCTTATACTAGAAGGTCATAGGACTTAAAACTGAGTTTAATCACAAGAACAAGAAAGCTCAGATATGGCAATATTTAGGGGCTTGCTGTGGGGAAAATGGGTGATAAAATGAACAAATAATTTTACCATTAATTAAGTCTGCTAAATCCTAATCTTCTTGGAATTAGAAGGTCCAGTTATTGTTTGCTTCTCTGAAAGTACTCATTTATTCCTAGAATGAATAAGGATTTTAAAATGTTTTAAGAACCTCATAACACACCTTAACCCTGTAGATGTTTTCAGACATTGCAAAAAAGGGTTAGAATGAATCCTTACTTTATCCACTGAGCTCTCAGCAAGACAAGCTTTGTACTTTTAGACCTTGTAGCTCTATTATTTCTCCAAATATGTGGTTGGGGGACAATAAAATTTACTTCCCTGGAAAAGTTAATTCTCTGGGGTTAGTGTGTAATGACTTCAGAACGCCATTTGTCACGCTGGCAGCTGACAGATTTCTTTTGAGTTGATAGGGGCTGCTCTTACAAACCTCACTAAGCAGTCTCATCCCTATTTCCCTATAACCATACCAGAATTGAGCAGTAACCAGAGAGAAGTTTGGCACCAAAGGTAAAGGATTACAACATCGGGCTTCCCTGAAAGTCCACCTTTTAAGTGCACATCTCACTTCATTTTCAGGTTGTGTCTCACATTGGTTTTCAGCACAGGGATGGTGTCAGATGTGGGATATAGAAAGATGTGAGGCGGCACTTAATCTAATAATCACTGATACAGCAGGGAAGAAGAAGGATTTTTTTGTACTAAGGATAAGGCTTTGGGAAAGACAAAGCAGAGAATACTGCAAAGGAACAACCCTGGGTGCCTAGTGGATCAAGTTTTCAATGAAGAGGCGAAAATTTCCTATTGTCTCCCCCAAGAAGAGAAATTCAATCACAGATACATTTTGTAATGAAGTCAAACCTATTTGGGGAGAAGAAAAAAAGAAATAGGAGAGAAGCTATTTCTCATATTCTGGCTGAAATCTCTGACTGGAAAAAAAGTCACATTAAATATAAAATCTATCTAAAAACAATATCAGGGATGTCAAACTGCCAAAAGCAAAAACTACATAGTTAAAATGAAAATTGCAGGCAATTTAAAAAATATAATAAGCTGAATTTTGTTCTTATGATACAGTGTCATCAAGAGAACTCTGAATTTAAATCTCTCTGTCATCTCTCTATATTTATTTTTTCAATAGGCTCCCCAATCTTCACTGCATTATACATCACACTGAATTATACATCGCATTGTAAAATAAAACTCCAGCAGCATACGTATAGGTGAGTATCTAGACACTTCATGCTCTTTTCAAATTAAGAATAAGTAACAAATATTCCATCCCAAGGAAAATTAGGCCACTCATTTTGGGAGATTTCACAGAGTGAAAGGAAGTAAATAGCTGCAGATCCACTTTCAAGTCATTATAAAGATAACCTCAGTAGTTCAAATATCAGAAAAATAAATAAATAAGTGACATACTGATACATTTTCAAAGGAGACAATCAGGGAGGTGACAAATGTTTTCATGACAAGACACCAATGCCTGTCAACTGGCTCCACTTTTGGTACAAAGAAGAGGGTACAATCAAGGCACAAATACAAAAATCAAATAGAAAGAGGGAACATTTTTAAAAATTGCAAATTCTGCATGAAGTTAGGAACAAATCATGTGGGTCTTCTGTGAGAATGGCCCATTATGGATCAGTGGGACAGCACAGGTGGCTAGCTTAGGGGGATCGTAAACCTACCATCACTACCACCAATAAATTTAAGGTCAATCTGTATGACACTGGGCTGGAAAATTTCAGCATTGGGGTAGCTTCTATGGGATACATCTTGCTACAACAAAAATTAAAAAATGAAAAGATTGAGTATAATTAAACATCAACACCTTAGTATTAATAGTTTTATAGTCAGTCATCAACATTTTAATATGAACATGTGGTATGACATTCAATGTCTGGTCAATTACCAATACTCTGAATGAGACATAAGACAAGAATAGATTTATACTTTCTAAACTCTCTTCCTAGATGGTCATATCTAATGTTAAGATTTAAAATAGTGCTTATATGCCAAATATCTCTATCTCTGACATTGCTCCTAAGCTCCAGATCTATGTTGCAGTTATCTTTTCCTTATTTGACAACTCTATTTGGATCTCAAATATGTCCCCTTCCATCCAGTTACTCAGGCTAAATAATTCAGGAAACTCCCTTGATTCCTTTATGTTTCAAAACTCTACTCCTAGTTCATCATAAAATGCTACTAGCTCTTCTTTCAAAATATATCTCAAATCCAGCTAGTTATCTGCACCCACTGTCACCAACCTAATCTAAGCCACTCTTATATTCTACCTGTACCATTGCAATCACATCCTAATATATTTCCTTGCTGCCACTATTCACCTTCTTCAGTATATGTTCCACTCAGTAGTCAGGGTGTTTTTTTTAAGTAAAATAGATCCTTTCATGCCTATGCTTAAAAGACTCCCAATGTCTGCCCAATATACCAAAAATAAGCTCCAAACTCTAAACCATGCCCTATAAGGCCTTTGCTAGATTTACCCAAGCTCTCTGTGTTTTCATTCCTCAAATATGTAAATATCATTTTGAACTCAGAATCTGTGTGCTTTGAATTCTCTCTACCTATAAAACATGTAGATTTTTGCAAGGATAGTTCCCTGTCTATAAGATCACGAGTAAGTGACACCTAATCAAACAATCCCTTCATGGTCATCTAATTTAAATAGTCTCCAATCACTCTTCATCCCATTCCCACTCTCTATAGCATACAGTGATTACTAACTGATTTTTTAAATCTCTTCACTGTTTTATTTGTTTGGATTCCTGCCCCAAGATGAGAACATAAGCTGTGTGAGATCAAGGACCTTGTTTGCTTCATTCAATGTTTTGTCTCTAAAACATAGAACAGTGCCTTGCACAATGTAGATATCCAATGACTGAGTGAAATTATGATAACATATGCTCTCCTTTACCTCCTAGTTCAATATTATGCTATGCATAATATTTTTTATCCTGATTGCCTCTTTTTTTCTTCATAACACATCACTTCACAGCAGTTATTGGTTAGAAATATTGCATTCATTTATTGGCTTCCTTTATTTATTGTCTATCTCCCTCAGTTAAAGTGGAAAAACCATGGGAGCAAGGGTCTTATTTGTCTTGTTTATCATTGAATATTCAGTACATATACCTAGATCAATGACTGACATGTAGCAAGAACACAATAAATATCTGATGGTTAAATGAATGATTCCTGATGGAAAAGTTGCATAAGGAAAAAAATGCATAGTTTGGCTCCCACTCCTCAATAGCTATGTTTTTTCAATTAGGGACCTGGTAAGGAATAGGTGTTAGGATAATGTAATAAAAATAGCTGAAATGTATAGAGAACATTGTTGACTGAAGAAAAATTCACTGTCTAATAGCTGTGTGGATCACAACAAACTGTGGAAAATTCTTAAATAGATGGAAATACCAGACCACCTTACCTGTATCCTGAGAAATCTGTATAAAGATCAAGAAGCAACAGTTAGAACCAGACATGGAAAACCAGACTGGTTCAAAATTGAGAAAGGAGTACATCAAGACTGTATATTGTCACGCTGCTTATTTAACTTATATGCAGAGTACATCATGTAAAATGCCAGGCTGGATTAATTACAAGCTGCTGGAAGAAATATCAACAGCCTCAGATGTGCACATGATACCACTCTAATGACAAAGAAAGCAAAAGAACTAAAGAGCCTCTTGATGAGGGTGAAAGAGGAGAGTGGAAAAGCTGACCTAAAACTCAACATTCAAAAAACTAGGATCATGGCATTCAGTCCCATCACTTCATGGCAAATAGAAGGGGAAAAAGTGGAAACAGTGACAGATTTTATTTTATTGTGCTCCAAAATCACTACGGATAGTGACTATAGCCATGAAATTAAGACACCTGCTCCTTGGAAGAAAGCTATGACAAACCCAGACATGGTATTAAAAAGCAGAGACATCACTTTGCCAACAAAGGTCCATATAGTCAAAGCTATGATTTTCTAGTAGTCATGTATGGATGTGGAGTTGGCCCATAAAGAAGGTTGAGCACCAAAGTATTGATGCTTTTGAACTGTGGTGTTGGAGAAGAGTCTTGAGAGCCCCTTGGACAGCAAGGAGATCAAACCAGTCAATCCTAAGGGAAATCAACCTTGAATATTCATTGGAAAGACTAACGCTGAAGCTGAAGCTCTTATACTTTGACTACCTGATGCAACAGCTGACTCATTGGAAAAGATTCTGATGCTGGTAAAGACTGAGGGCAGAAAGAGAAGGGATGACAAAGAATGAGATGGTTGAATTGCATCACCGACTCAATGGACTTGAGTTTGAGCAAACTGCAGGAGATAGTGAAGGACAGAGAAGCCTGACATGCTGCATTCTATGGGGTCACAAAGAATGGGACATGACTTTGAGACTGAACAAGAACAATAGTTTTGAGTTAAGTTATATTCAAGGATCTTACTGAGGATTTTAGTCTGAAAGACACCATCAGATAGCTCTGAGGAGCTCTGAAGAGGTAAAGGAAGAGCCAGGATATATAGGAGTTTTTGCTGGAAAAAAAGAAAATGTCGCCAGACATCAAAAGATTACTGCTAATCACACACACACACACACACACACACACACACACACACACACACACACACACACAGAGGTATCTCACACTAGTGATTTTAGTGATTTTCTATGTAGCAAAGATGCAAGAATCTGAGCCCACTGAAGTTACTCCTTAGATATGCATCTCAACTATTTTGGCCAGTAAATAGCACAGATTGCTTCCTGATTTTCTTCAACCTGAATGGAGAAAACGGAATGGCAGGCTACATTTTCTGTCCATAATATAACAAGAGTAGGCACTGTTGAAAGTGTTTTATATATACTAACTCAATGTCACAGTAATCCTGTGAGGGAGGTTTTGCTATCAACTCCATTTTAAAGTTTAGGAAAGTGAAGTAAAAAAAAAATAAATAAAATGTTCAAGACTGGTTTCCTATTATTATTTTATTATTGTTAAATTAATCTGTCTCCCTGGGCTTCTCTGGTCGCTAGGAGGGTAAAGAATCTGCCCGCAATGCATGAGGCCTGGGTTCAATTGCTGAGTTGGGAAGATCCCCTGGAGAAGGCAATGGCTACCTTGGAACAGCTAAGTTTTCAAGAAAAGTTTATTGAGGAATGAATGATTCACTCCTGTTGGCAGCTAGGTGTGGCTGAGCTCCAGATCCTTGTGAGAGGGGAAAAGATGGTCTTCATCATCTCTAGGTCACCTTTAGACCCAGGGGCTCCAAGGAAATATTTTTTTTTTCTGAACCTATTTATTTCACCCTTGACCTCGGGATGCCCTCGATTAGACCATCAAAGGAAAACAATTTGAGATACCATCATTGGAAACATTTGAAAAAAGTCATTGGTTTCCACCATTTGGAGATATTGTTAATGTGTTCCCTATAACTTATCTTTAAAAAAAAAAAAAAAAGCCTCTTTCCCTTAGTATCATCTACTTCAGCTTCCTTCCTGGGTGACTTTAGAGGGAATTCTTTCTTGAGGCAAACAATCTCTGTGTCATTAGCACAAAGTAATCCTTAGTATAATGGGCTTTAATTGCCTTTAATTATTTTATATCTGAATTGCCATACACTGCAGGACATTTAGAACCATAATAATAAAATATCTTACTATAGTGGTTTATTGAAGTACTACATTCAGCTTTAACTTCTGGGAATCACTCTGAGGTCTAACAGTATCTATAAATCATTCTAATCTCATGGCAGAAGTTGAAGGCACAATGGGATCTTGAATAGGAAACAAAACATATAAACTTTTCAAATTAATTCTTTTGAAGGCCTGGGGCTTTATTCTTACTCTCATCTTGCTTGAGTTATGACAAAATTTAAATAGCCAATCCATTTATCAACCACAGGGTAAACTATCTTTAAAATTAAAAATAAATTTACATTTCTATATTTCCACATTGAAATAATTACATTATCTATCCTAAGGTATCCCAGTAAGTAGTGAATGTAAAGAAATATTAGCTCATTTTATGCATTCTCAGATGTTAAGTGAACTATTGATCTGAAGGCTACAGATATTAGAGGAAGATTGATTTTTTTTTAATCCAAGGCTAGAATCTATCTCCCTATAGTCTAATTAGCCTATGTCTCAGTAAAGTGCTCATTAAGCATTGAAGGTTGTCAGGTTTGGTGAGGGTGGTGAAAGAAGAATTTCAGATATATTATTGATGTTACATCAGTAATCATTGTGACATTACAAAATAGCATTACATCATTATAAAGTTATACATATATATATATATATATGTATTAGGTGGACAAGATGGTTTTAGTTACATTCCAATATTTCCAACAGTTGTCTCTATTGAATGCCATAATATTTTGTATCCATTTATTCAGATAAATACTATACATATAAAAACCTCACTGAAAGGGGAAATGATCCATGTAAATAGAGAAACTGACCTCAGCAGATGAGAACTACAGCATAAGGACTTTCCCTGGAGCTTGGCTCCTGAGTATGTGATAGTTGATTATAACCTTTCAGAAACCAGCTCTTGAGCTGTATCATCTTCCCAATGACTGAAATACCCCTTGAAGGAAGTAGCATCTATGTCAATCTGAGTTTGATCCAGCACCACAGAAAAGCTGCTATAGCCTCATGTCTCTTTTAAAAACACCATGGACAGTAAATCAGGGAGGCTGAACCTGAAAATCTCATTTTAGGCCACAAATGTCTTTAAATAGCAGAAGGCTGTAAAAGAGTCTATGAATAAAAGGTGAACTCAGTTTTGCCAATCCGAATTACCTCACAAGTGTTAGACTCAGTTTTCATTTTGATTGCTCTCTCAATGTGGTTTTTGTGAGCACCCTGAGCCTCTGCCTTGAGCCAAATTATCACTAGACCACATTTTTATTATACCTTACCTCCTGTCCATGGAACCCATGTGATTCATCTCTTTAAGGTCAGTGCAATGTCACCTCAATAAGAAGATAATACACTTTGGAGATAATAACAAAGATACAACATTCAGGAAACACTTATGAGAGATTTCCAGTACACTTCCTCTGCCACCATCCCCCAAGCTAACTTGATCTTCATTGTATTTACCTAAAAATCTATTGTGGATTATTTTATTCTTTTAACTCTAATAATAACACTGATTTTGTCTTGCACTTAACAGGAAAAGCTGACCCTAAAGCTCTCAGATAGTGTCATAAGAATCTTCAGTTTGAATGAGTTAATAAAAATGAAAATGAGGGGTTAGAAAATAATGATTATATTGTGAGTATCCATTGTACATTGATCTCTCTATTACAAATATTTCATATATTTTCCCATCTAATGAATATGAAAAGATTACCATTTGGGTTTTATAAGCCTTCTTGTTCTAAAGAACAATAAGAAGAAACTTGCTCAGAAGTGGAAATTATTGCCCCAAATCACACCATGAGAAAAAATATCAGCCAAGATTTGAGCAAAAGTCTGAGTCTAAACTAAAGTTTTCTACTTTATCACGTAGCTTTTCTCACCACCTGCCTCAAACTAGCTTCTCTGGTGCCTCTAGAAATCCCAAACCACTAACAGATTAAAAATCCCACAAAAAACAAATTTAGATCAGATGGGAAAATAGCTTAACCTTGTATCCACAGTGACCATCTGTCCTGGGTAGAAAAGTTTAAATTTAAATAGAGTTCCATTATACATTAACTCTCAGAAAAGTACATTATTTTAACAATTAAACTATAGTTCCCAGAGGGTTTTCCTGGTGGCTCAGTGGTAAAGAATCTGCCTGCCAATGGAGGAGATTCAGGAGACACAGATTTGATCCCTGGATCAGGAAGATCCCCTGGAGGAGGAAACGGTAACCCACTCCAGTATTCTTGTCTGGGAATCCCATGGACAGAGGAAACTGGAGGGCTGCAGTCCATGTGGTCACAAAGGAGCTGGACATGACTTACCCAATAAACAACAACAACATACTTTGCAGACCATCTCCTAATCTGGAAGCAACCCCAGAATGCTAAAATCATTTCAACTGAGTTTTCTTATTCAGAAATTAAGATAGCTACTTCTATACCCCTTGTTCCACCTTAAGAAACAAAACAAAAACAGTAAACTCATTTATACAAGTAAAGAAAAACTGTATGTCAAAAGGCTTCTTGTCAGGATTAAAATTGTATTCTTTGTGATGTTAGTTTGGAAAAAAAAAACATTTTTGTAAGTGGGTGAATACATAGCTCAAGAGAAGAGATTAGTAGTCTTTGAGGCACTTACATATTTTATTCTGTTAGAACTATTTGATAGAATTTTATCTGAGTAATAATAAGGCAGCATATAAACTTCTCCATTAAAATATGTATTGATTTGTTATATAAGACCACTTGTTCTAAATTAGCTTTTACATTCTGATTTTGAAGTCACAAATTTCAAGAAACATTAGCCTTTTATGAAAAACTATTTCTCTTGCTGGTAAGAATGTTCATCCAATTTACCTCTTAGTGGGTTTATCTTTTGAGTGGCATAATCCTTCACACTTGACAATGGACCCTAAGATTGAGTAATTCCACTGGGGAATTATTATTTGAATGCAATATTCCTGGGATGAGTAATGCATTAACCCATTACTTGTATTAATAAACTTTACACAATTTATATAATTGTGCTGATTTTAATCTGGCAATTCCCAGATTCTATGGCTTGTTGCAGGGAGTGGGGGCAGGGGTAAGGGGAAGATTTGTAGGAGCAGAAAATTCTGATGGGAGATTAAAACAGCAAAGGATATAGATCTGGGAAAGGTGCTTAATTGAGAAAGCCAAAACTGAGGGCTGGGATGAGTGAGAAAATGGGTATTGAAAAATAAAGTAGGAAGGTCAAAAATAGCCCACCTACATGCCAGTTATCAAAGTAAGACCTTTGGAATAGACATCATAGGCATCAACTGTGCTTCAGAAGAAAGAATAGCTGCCTTTCCAGCTGGAAATGACTCCATCTAAGTTGCTTCTATAACTTCAGGAAATGAAAATACATAATAGTAAGTCTGAATAAAACTGTACGCCTCAAAAAGAAGATGACAAACAGCTGTGATCTCTTTCACAACAATCATTAGACTTCACAGACAGATGGGAACAGAGATGGGATGATGGACAATCAAATGCTCTTCCAGTTCTAGCAGATTCTAAATATTGGCTGACTTTCAGAGCTTGCATGAAAATCAACCTGATAGAAACATTACACATATTTCAATGAGTGTTAAAAAATATTTGGCAAAAGTATTTAACTTTATTCTCCTCAGGCTTTCCCTTATTTTCTTTAAATACTTACAGCAAGTCTGTTTTCTTCACTCCATGAAAAATTGGATCATTTGAATAGGAAAGACATGGAAATATGATTTTAAAGTAAAAAAGTATTTTTTTTTCTTTCTTTCCAACCAGCTAGCTACCTGTTTGAAAGTTCAGATTTGATGCTTATAAAACAGCTGATCTGTTACTTCAATTTAATGATTAACTAGACTGCATTTTATTTGCTTTGAAAAAGATAAATATCTGTGGTATCCAGGGAAAATATAAGAAAGCTACTTATGTTGTCTAATTAGTTTGAGTGACTTTCTTTTGCAAGCTTGTTTGAAGAAGGGTCATTCAGATTGCATCCTAACACTACCATCCCCAATCTACCACCTATTACTGACACACATGTTCTTGTCACATTGTGAGATCTTTGAAAATAATACTTTAAACTGCCCTCTGCATCTGGAAATTAATAAGTGTGAACACGATTCAGGAAAGCATTGTGTTACTAAAGATTAGAATCACCAAATGTAAGGCTCTGCCAGTCAAAACTCCAGATGTGGGAGTAAAGCAGTTGTAGCATAATAATTTTTATAAGTCAGAGAGAATTATTTGTCTTCAATCATGCTTATGAATAGTTTTGATTTACTTTTATGCATTATAGAAAAGGATGCCTTCCTAATTCATGCCCTATGGCATGGTGACATATAACACTATAGGGTACATTCTCTAGAAGCTGTTGTATTATGTATGGAGGCATAAGAAGAAGGAGGGGGGATTATTATGTGCCATGAATTAAATATTGACTATTTGAATGCACAGGTTGGTGCCTTTAAAACATGGTGATGCCTTTAAAACATGGTGATGCCTTTTTTTCCCCATGTACCATGTGCTTCCAAATGCAGAAAACATATATAGTGATTTGTAAGCAATACGCTTCCTTTAGCCAGTTATCTTCTTATTGTGTAGGCTTGGTGGGACCGGGTACCTGTCAATGAAATGTTCCAAATACATCTTTGTCACCTCGTTTGCTGTGCTGAATCAGCACTCTTTGGGTACAGAGTTTTCTTGGAAGTTTCTTCAAAATATTATACACTGGAGGGGATACTTTCACAAAGGCTGATTCAGCAAGTGGAGCAAGAGGAGAAGTGAGAAATTTATAGGGTTCTTTCAATGCTGTAAGGAACCCTGCTGACAGATGAGAAGATGGTTACGGAAGTTAGCCGATGTGAGCTGAACTTACAAAGAATGAACCTCAGTCCTTTGTTTGAAATTAACACTCTATGTAGCCCAGTCTGTACTCTGCTACTCATAACACAGGTCCTTCATTACACTTGCATTTGAATGACACTTTCCACTTCTCAAAACATTTTCACATTTGCCATTTCATTTGTTCTTCATACAGAGGTTAGGTGTGATTAGCTAAATTTGACAGATAAAAAAATAAGGCAGAGTGAGAGTAAACAACATGTCTAAGATCACACAGTTGATTGTTGGTTGAGCTGAACCTGTGCTGTGCTGTGATTAGTTGCTCAGTCATGTCCAACTCTTTGCGACCCCATAGACTGTAGCCTGCCAGGCTCCTCTGTCCATGGGGATTCTCCAGGCAAGAACACTGGAGTGGGTTGCCATGCCCTCCTCCAGGTTGCCTAATTTCCATCTGATGAACTTTTCAATGTATATACTATGTGTTTGGACACATACCTTCCATATGGAGTTAGAGATGACAGAGCTAGAGTTAGGGCTAGAGCAAAAGATGGACGGATGGAGAGAGAGAGGCATTTACTAGACGTCAAGGATTGTGCTCTCCTAAAGGAAATTATTCCTGAATATTTATTGGAAGGACTGATGCTGAAGCTGAAACTCCAATACTTTGGCCACCTGATGCGAAGAACTGACTCATTTGAAAAGACCCTGATGCTGGGAAAGATTGAAGGCAGGAGGAGAAGGGGATGTCAGAGGATGAGGTGGTTGGATGGCATCACTGACTCGATGGATGAGAGTTTGAGTAAGCTCCAGGAGTTGGTGATGGACAGGGAAGCCTGGCGTGCTACAGTCCAATAGGGTCGCAAAGAGTTGGACATGATTGAGCGACTGAAGGGATTGTGCAAGGTGATTTAGTTACCTTTATGAACAAATCTCTCTGTCTTCAAGACAGAGTGAAAAAATACAGCTTAAACTCAAATAACAATTTAAATCTCATGGCTCCTGTTGACTAGCAAAAGTCTCTTATTTGCATATTTAAATGCATGTGTTAATTTCACCTGCGATGCCAACTTACTTCTAGAGCTATTGAGAGTCCCTTGGACTGCAAGGAGATCCAACCAGTCCATCCTAAAGGAGATCAGACCTGGGTGTTCATTGGAAGGACTGATGTTGAAGCTGAAACTCCAATACTTTGGCCACCTAATGTGAAGAACTGACTAGTTTGAAAAGACCCTGATGCTGGGAAAGATTGAAGGTGGGAGAAGAAGGGGACAACAGAGGATGAGATGGTTGGATGGCATCACCGACTCAATGGACATGAGTTTGGGTAAACTCCGGGAGTTGGTGATGGACAGGGAGGCCTGGCGTGCTGCAATCCATGGGGTCACAAAGAATCAGACACGACCGAGTGACTGAACTGAACTGAACTGAGTTTTTGGTACTATTTTTTTTAATTTAAGATCCCAAACACGGACAAGAAGTTACTGAAATGCAGAGAGCTATATTTCTACAGTTCCTGAGCTCTTGGGTTGACAATATTGAATACTCATTAAACACTTCTCATATATAGCACAGTCCAGAATAGTAGATCCCATGAGAACTGACTAATGCTGACTTTCAACAAACAAGTAAAAAACCCTCCATTCCTAACTTGTTCTTAATTTCACAAATGAAGCTTCAATCTGTGTACATTGAGCCTTAAAGCATAGCATATGGCTACATCTTACTAGTAAATTCTTAATATGATTTAACTAGGAAAAGTTGAAAGCCATTCTTTTACCCACCAAGTAATTACTGAGCACCAACTTCATACTTCACCAGGTACTGTGCTATGTGCTCAGGTCTTTGCCCTCATGCACTTATAAGAGGGAGAAGACAGATATTGATAAAATAGTTGCAGGAACATAAATTGCAACTGTTCCAAGTGCTGTGAAGGAAAGCTGTATATTTAATTTGAGTTTATAATAGTTGTATTGACATACCCATGGGAGTCGGGGAGGATTTCCTTGAAAAGATATCAATTGAGCCAAGAGCCAAGGAATAAAGAGTTAAATAAGCAAAGAGTAGACATTCCAGGCAGGAGGACCAGCATGTATGATGACAATACAAGAGAAACGTTTTGCAGACTGGATTAATAACCTTTAGCGTGGATTGAGAGACAAAGAAAATAGCAAATTCAGCAGGGAAAAAAAAACAGACTTTATATGAGTACAGATAAGAGGATTTTATGTAGATGCTCCCAATCTCCTTTTGGACAATGTTCACCCCCATAACAGTCTCCTTTCCTAAAGGGCTATCTTTCCAATTATCCATTTAAATCTTTTATCCAAAAGTCCCAAGAATTGTCTTTAATTCAATTGCATGAATGGGAATAGAAAATGGGGGTTTATCCATATTGCCTCCATCTATTCATCTGTGTCTGCTGGCAGGCAGAAAGTGTTTTTTTCTCTAATCAGGACAGAAGTCAAAGGGAGAGTTAGATTCTTTGAAACTGGCAAAATGTTTCACCTTATTTTAGAAAATCTGTACATTCCATTCCAGATATGAGGACCTAGTCGTCATACCACAAAACTAGACTTAACTAAACAGAGACTTATAAGTCATCAAAGCAATTTAAAAGATCTCTATGATGTTTGACAGAGAGTCAATATACATTGCTATGTTATGTGATAACTCGCCAAGGTAGCAGTTTATTCAGCTTTGAGCCTATGCAGCAGTGTCAGAAGGTGAGTAAGATCAAATGAAAAAAAATGATAAGAAACTAACAATGAAAGTCATGCTAAGGATCTGAAAATAAGTGGGTAATGCATTCTCTACAGAATGCATAAGGATATAGGTCTAAGACCAATGGCAGAGCTTTGCCTGCCCCTGTGAGCCCAGCTAGCCTTTCCAGATGGCCTTGCCTGCTTCCTTTGATTCACAGGCTACAGCCTTCACAGATCATTTACACTTCACTTATTAAGTCTTACTTATTATTTATCACTTCAGTATCTTCTTTCCCCAAGGAGATTGTAAAGTCCTTGAGGACAGAAACTATGAGTTCCTTCTACTCCTTTTTGTTGTCCCAGGTACTTTCCCTAATTCTATCTACATACAACAAAGGTACTAAATACTGTATGTGCTAGTTGAAGAAAAGTGTATTGTACTGGAGACCATCCAACTTATCTGGCCAAGGTCAAATGGCTAGGAAATGTTGAAGCCTGTACAGTATCTATATCTTGATCTGCCTGGTTCCACTAAGTCAGGCAAACTTAGATTGGAATCCTGGCTCCACTATGGATTTAATTTTATGAATATGGGGAAAAGATTAACTGAGTGCAAACTGTAAGCCAAGCACCATGCTAAATTTCCATTTTCATTCCTGTTTCCCATTTGCATTGGTCTTTTCACTACATCCTTATGTATTCAGTAGAGACTGCTAGTCACTTATTCTCATGTCTTCAGTGCAGCTTTTATTTCTAATCTCTTTTTTCATTTGATTTTGCTCGTGTGACCTCTCCTTACTAACCTACCATAAGTGTGAACTCTTCTGCTCACTATGTTTCCTATGGGGAGGTGCTGTTACGATTCCCATATCACAGAAACAAGACACAGAAAAGGTAAGTAACATGTCCTTGGTAACACAGTTAAAAAAACAGCAGTACTGAGATACAATCCCAAGTTTAACCCTAAGCTCATCAGATGTTGCCTCCTTAATTGTAAGCAATGTTAATTGAACATGTGCTAGATGACATATCCCTGGCCTCCTGGGATGGTATGGAAAGTTTGACTCTGCATCAGCATGTTTCCCCATAAGTTTGCTTTCATCAAATTCTCAAACTTGCCCATGACTCCACAAAAGTACAGCAACACTCCTTAGGATGGAATGCAGAGGAGGATGGGGATATAAAGCAGTGTGGTACATGTTCCCTGTGCTCCAAGAGCTCATGATTCACTTGAGGAAGTGGATGGTCAAGGATGTAAATACAGCATAAGATTCAAGACAAGATATGTTCACTTCTAAACAAGTGACTTAGAGGAAGGAGAGAGAATTCTGGCTGAGACAGTAAGGAGAAATGTCACAGATGAAAGTGAATTTGAGTTGTGTCTTGAAATACAGGCAAAATTCTGAAAGGTAAAAAATAAGGGCAAAACAAACTGCGCAGACTGCAGACATACAAGGGAATTCAGTGTGAGCAAAGACAATGTCACTTTCCAACGTTGATACAGTGTGTGAGGCATCTATAATTTCTCCTTATGTTCCAACATAGCTGTGAGCTCTCTGGCTCACACTGTTTCCTGTAGCTGTCCCAGTGACTTACGAATGCTTGGCAGAAAGTTTTGCAGAGCACCTGTTTTAAGCTAGTGGTTTTCACAACCTTGCATTCAAGCATCCCAAAGCCAAAGTGAAATTAAATTAATTTGACCCTTAAAAATTACATTTGTAATAAGGAGAACTAAAGACCATAAAATGAAGATAGCACAACAAAACAGAAATCAAATTAAGAGGTTGTCCTGAAGACCTTTAAGGTGAGGAGGAGCTTTTATGCATTGGGCGTTGTTAAATCATTCAGTTCATTTCACAGTGACTTGCTTTTGATGCAGTCTAGGGTGAAATGTACTTCATTGCTCTCGTGCATAATTAATATCATTTTGTAGTCTTCATCAGATAGGTGACCTCTGAATATAAAGCAATTGTATTTTTCCTAAATTTCCTTTCACACTGGATTCGCAAAACATGCATTAGGAACCATAGACAAGTGTCTGAAGAACTATTTGAGGGCTGTCCTTTCATGAACTTGACATTGCTATCTACCATCTATTCATTCATTTATTTATTCATTCATTCCTTCATCCATCCATTACAGCAATCAATATCTAATCATCCTTTTATTCAGTTACCTGAGTGCCAATTATCACCAAGCGTTGTGTTAGGCACTGAATATATGATGATGAATAATAAGGGTTCCATTCTTAAGTTGCTCACAATAAGTGAGAAAACCTGGTGATAAGCAGGTAAAATAGAGTGTGAATGAATGAATATTCAGTTGCTCAGTTGTGTTCAACTCTTTGCAAACCCATGGATTGTAGCCCGCCAGGCTCCTCCGTCCATGAGATTTCCCAAGCAAGAGTACTGGAGTGGGTTGCCATTTCCTCTCCAGGGCATCTTCCTGACCCAGGGATCAAACCCATATCTCTTACATTGTCAGGAGGATTCTTTACCACTGAGCCATCTAGGAAGCCCAAAAA
Source organism: Muntiacus reevesi (assembly GCF_963930625.1). Taxonomy (NCBI): domain Eukaryota; kingdom Metazoa; phylum Chordata; class Mammalia; order Artiodactyla; family Cervidae; genus Muntiacus; species Muntiacus reevesi. The sequence continues at coordinate 124,196,613 of NC_089271.1, read as the reverse complement.
GCAATAGGCTACAAAAGTAGGATTTTCAGTTTTAAATGGTACGAGAGTTCTCATTTTTAAAAACTGGTATTAAAAAAGAAAGATGCATGTAATAAAATAAATCCAGGCAGTATGAAAGGAATTATAATAAAAAGTGGTACTATGACCCCAAATACTCAGTACCCTTACCCAAAGGCAAACACTATTCACAGTTTCTTATATTTTTTCCAAAAAATTTTTACATGTATGCACATGCACGTGCGCGCACGCGCACACACACAGACACACACACACACAGACACACACACACGGTGTGCTCATTCCTCTGCATTTTGCATTTTCTCTCTGAATAACTTGGAGATTTTTCAGGATCAGTACCCACTTCTCACTCTCTCTAATAACTAAGTGGCATTTTATTGCATGGATATAAGTCACACTTGCTTAACCCATCTCTTCTCATGTACATAGTGTTGTATTTCAAGTGGTTGCTATTTCAAAACAAGCAATACTCTAATGAAAATCTTTGTGTTTATTATTGTGCAATACATTTCTAGTGATGGAGGTTTTCTACAACAGTTGATGTGACTATTACATTTGGATACATAGTTTCCAATTGCTTTTCAAACACATTTGCTTCAATTTTATTGTAGTACTAGAAAGGTCTGGAAGTGGGAGCAACTAATTTTTCCTGGAAGCTAGGGAAGATTTTTAAAAGGAAGGGAATTTGAGCGGAGTATTAAGTAATGAGTTCATAAGGTGAAGAATGTGCACAGGGGCACTCTAGGTAAAGAGCATGCAGTTGAAGACACTTAAAAGAACATAGTGTGCTCAGAGAGAGTTGACAAGTTCCATGTAACTGTAGAGCACAGTAATGGGAGACTAAGAGCAAGAGATGAGATTGAAAGGGCAGGTTAGGACCAGAAAAGGAATGATTTTGCTAAAAAGTTTAGAATTTTTCTTGCAAATGAAAGAAAGATTTGGACAAAAAGAGACACGATCAAATATTTTTTGAAAAGTTTACTGAGGCAACAATGTTGAAAACAAATGGTAAAAGGGGACAAGGATACTAGTTAGAAAATCATTACAATAATTGAGTAAGGAAATATCTTTGTTAGTAGAGACTTCTTCACAAACGTTACCCTAATGTAAAATCTCCCACTCTGGGACTCCTGGGACTCCTAAGAACTGCACTATAAGACAGTGGGTAGATAGTACTCTAACACTTAATATGTTGGTCTTGAAGTACTAGTGATCCCAGATGTCAGGCAGGAGGAAAGTAATTTCTTTTTGGAGATAGATAATGTCATTCTATGTAGAAAATGGTTTCTAAAAACATATTTTCAAATAAAATGCATGGAAAATAATCAATGATGAGGCATATGACAACCATTATAATTATCAGATTTAGACAATAAAGCAACTATGCTTACTATAGTCGTAGAAATAAAATCCAAACTTTTTAAAATGTAGCAATGAACTGGACAATATAAAAAGAGGTAATTCCTATTTGAAAATTAAACAAACAGAAATTACAGAAATGAAAAATGCAATAATCAAGATTAAAAATTTATTGAATGAGGTTAACAGAAAAATAGGCACAAAGAGAGGATTAATGATGTGGTTTCTAAAATGTACATTAGAAAAATTTACAAAAAGAAATAGAAGCATTTGAAAAAAGGAAAGGCTTAACAAGTTTCAAAGGATTAACTATGTTAAAAAATAATAGAATGAGCAGCTTGTGTCTGTCAACTTAAGAAATACAATGTCATCAGTGTCATTGTAATCCTTTGTGTGTCCCCTCTTTGCTTTAATCTCTCTCCTCACCAGAAGTAAAACACCATCCTAAGTTTTGTGCTAATTATTTCATTGCCTTTCTTTATTAATTTATCACATTTATATGCATATCTAAATATATACCACTGAGGTTTGCCCATGTTTTAAATTTTCTATATATGAAACCATATTGTTTGTATTATTTTGGCTTATTTTTTATACTTCAGCATTGCTGTTTTTGAATTTCATGTATGTTGATGGATGCATCTGTGGTCATTGTTGTGTATTATTTTCTTGTATAGGAAAACACCACAGTTTATCTATCTATCTCACCACTGACAGAACTTTGTGGGGTTTAGTTTTTCCATAACTGTTGCTGCTGGCATTCTGCTATATGACTCTTAACGGAAATGTATAAGAGCTTTTCCAGAGAGAAAATATTTTAAGGAGTGTAAGAATTACTAAGTTGAGGATGTGCCCTAATGTGCTGTGCTGCGCTTAGTCTCTCGGGCATGTCCAACTCAGTGACCCATGGACAGTAGCCCACCAGGCTCCTCTGTCCATGGGGATTCTCCAGGCAAGAATACTGGAGTGGGTTGCCATGCCATCTACCAGGAGATCTCCCCAACCCAGGGACTGAACCCAGGTCTCTCACATTGCAGCTTCTTTACCACCTGAGCCACCAGAGAAGCCCAAGAATACTGGAGTGGGTAGCCTATCCCTTCTCCAGCAGATCTTCCTGTCCCAGGAATCTAACTGGGGTCTCCTGCATTGCAGGTGGATTCTTAACCAGTTGAGCTACCAGGGAAGACTATGCCCTAACAGGCAATGTCAAACTATTTTCCAGAGTGGGTGTAATAATTTGTATTCCCCTTCTGGATGAAAATTCCAATTTCTCAACATCATTGCTAACATTACCTGTTGTCAGATATTAAAACTGAGCTCAATCAGGTTCATGTGGGAAAAAAAAAAAAAAAAACCAAAAAAAAAAAAACTGTTGTACTGTAGCTTTAATAGGAATTTCTCTGATTAAAAGTTAAACATATTTTCAGGTTTATGGACATTGTGTCTCTTCTTCTCCCTGTTTTGTCTTTCAACTAAAAAAAAAAAAAAAACAGACCATCTTCTTTCAGAATTGGAGTTCTTTATGTATTTTGAATTTCAATTGATTGCCCATTAGAAATGTCGTGCTCCAATAAAACATTATTTGTGGGAGAATCTGACTTATTTCACCTTAAGAGGTTGAAGGTTAGTCAAGCATAGAGATTTTTCATATCTACAAGGAAGCTTTAATATGCATGCAGAGTTGAGAAATACTACTATTTTTTTTAAAAATAAAACGATGTATTTAAGACTTTGAATCCTGTATCCTTAAAGTCTTTTAATAAAGTATTTATCAATTTCTATGCAAAGGCTGTGCATATCGTTTGTTATATTTGTTCTTGGGTTTTAATAGTATTATTTAACAATGAAAATGGTATCTTGTTCAATGTCATTTAATATTTGTTGTTAATGTATAGAAAAGCAATTGAATTTCTGTTTAGTGATCTTAAGTCTGCTTCCTTGAAAGAATATTTTATATATTTTTTAATGCCACGGACTGCATAGAAGCGTGGCCGTGAGGAGCTACCCCTCGCCCAAGGTCAGGGGTAGGGACCGAGAGCACCAGGCTGCGACAGCGCAGGAGCGGCGGCCGAGAGGAGCTTCCCCACGTCCAAGGAGCCGCTGCTGCACTGGCGCAGGAAGGCCGAGAGGAGCTACTCCACGTTCAAGGTCAGGAGGGGTGGCCGTGAGAAGATACCCCTCGTCCAAGGTAAGCAGCAGCGGCTGCGCTTTGCTGGAGCAGCCGTGAAGAGTTACCCCATGTCCAAGGTAAGAGAAACCCAAGTAAGACCGTAGGTGTTGCGAGAGGGCATCAGAGGGCAGACACACTAAACCACAATCACAGAAAAATAGCCAATCTGATCACACGGACCACAGTCTATTCTAACTCAATGAAACTAAGCCATGCTGTGTGGGGCCACCCAAGATGGTCCGGTCATGGTGGAGAGGTCTGACAGAATGTGGTCCACTGGAGAAGGGAATGACAAGCCACTTCAGTATTCTTGCCTTGAGAACCCCATGAACAGTATGAGAAGGCAAAATGATGGGATAGTGAAAGAGGAACTCCCCGGGTCGGTAGGTGCCCAATATGCTATTGGAGATCAGTGGGGAAATAACTCCAGGAAGAATTAAGGAATGGAGCCAAAGCAAAAACAATACCCAGTTGTGGATGGGACTGGCGATAGAAGAAACGTCTGATGCTGTAAAGAGCAATATTGCATAGGAACCTGGAATGTTATGTCCATGAATCAAGGCAAATTGGAAGTGGTCAAGCAGGAGATGGCAAGAGTGAATGTCAACATTCTAGGAATCAGCAAACTAAAATGGACTGGAATGGGTGAATTTAACTCAGATGACCATTATATATACTACTGTGGGCAGGAATCCCTTAGAAGAAATGGAGTAGCCCTCGTAGTCAACAAAAGAGTCTGAAATGCAGTACTTGGATGCAATCTCAAAAACAACAGAATGATCTCTGTTCATTTCCAAGACAAACCATTCAATATCACGGTAATCCAAGTCTATGCCCCAACCAGTAACACTGAAGAAGCTGAAGCTGAATGGTTCTATGAAGACCTACAAGACCTTTTAGAACTATCACCCAAAAAAGATGTCCTTTTCATTATAGGGAAGTGGAATGCAAAAGTAAGAAGTCAAGAAACACCTGGAGTAACAGGCAAATTTGGCATTGGAGTATGGAATGAAGCAGGGCAAAGGCTAACAGAATTTTGCCAAGAGAATGCACTGCTCATAGCAAACACCCTCTTCCAACAACACAAGAGAAGACTCTACACAAGGACATCACCAGATGGTCAACACAAAAATCAGACTGATTATATTCTTTGCAGCCAAAGATGGAGAAGCTCTATACAGTCAGCAAAAACAAGACTGGGAGCTGACTGTTGCTCTGATCATGAACTCCTTATTGCCAAATTCAGACCTAAACTGAAAAAAATAGGGAAAACCACTAGACCATTCAGGTATGACCTAAAACAAATCCCTTATGACTATATGGTGGAAGTGAGAAATAGATTTAAGGGACTATCTGATAGACAGAGAGCCTGATGAACTATGGATGGAGGTGACATTGTACAGGAGACAGGGATCATGACAATCCCCAAGAAAAAGAAATGCAAAAAGGCAAAATGGTTGTCTGAGGAGGCCTTACAAATAGCTGTGAAATGAAGAGAAGTGAAAAGCAAAGGAGGAAAGGAAAGATATTCCCATTTGAATGCAGAGTTCCAAAGGATAGCCAGGAGAGATAAGAAAGCTTTCCTCAGCAATCAATGCAAAGAAATAGAGGAAAACAACAGACTGGGAAAGACTAGAGATCTCTTCAAGAAAATTAGAGATACCAAGGGAACATTTCATGCAAAAATGGGCTCAATAAAGGACAGAAATGGTATGGACCTAACAGAAGCAGAAGATATTAAAAAGAGGTGGCAAGAATACACAGAAGAACTGTACAAAAAAGATCTTCATGACCCATATAATCACGGTGGTATGATCACTCACCTAGAGCCAGATATCCTGTAATGTGAAGTCAAGTGGGCCTTAGAAAGCATCACTACGAACAAAGCTAGTGGATGTGATGGAATTCCAGTTGAGCTATTTCAAATCCTAAAAGATCATGCTGTGAAAATGCTGCACTCAATATGCCAGCAAACTTGGAAAACTCAGCAGTGGCCACAGGACTGGAAAAGGTCAGTTGTCATTTCAGTCCCTAAGAAAGGCAATCCCAAAGAATGCTCAAACTACTGCACAATTGCACTCATCTCACACGCTAGTAAAGTAATGCTCAAAATTCTCCAAGGCAGGCTTCAGCAATACGTGAACTGAGAACTTCCAGATGTTCAAGCTGGTTTTAGAAAAGGCAGAGGAACCAGAGATCAAATTGCCAATACCCGCTGGATCATCGAAAAAACAAGAGAGTTCCAGAAAAGCATCAATTTCTGCTTTATTGACTATGCCAAAGCCTTCGACTGTGTAGATCACAATATACTGTGGAAAATTCTGAAAGAGATGGGAATACCAGACCACCTGACCTGTATGCAGGTCAGGAAGCAACAGTTAGAACTGGACATGGAACAACTGTCTCGTTCCAAATAGGAAAATGAATACGTCAAGGCTGTATACTGTCACCCTGCTTATTTAACTTATATGCAGAGTACATCATGAGAAACGCTGGGATGGAAGAAGCACAAGCTGGAATCTAGATTGCCAGGAGAAATATCAATAACCTCAGATATGCAGATGACACCACCCTTACGGCAGAAAGCGAAGAAGAACTAAAAAGCCTCTTGATGAAAGTGAAAGAAGAGAGTAAAAAAGTTGGCTTAAAGCTTAACATTCAGAAAACTAAGATCATGGCATCTAGTCCCATCACCTCATGGGAAATAGATGGGGAAACAGTGGAAACATTGTCAGACTTTATTTTCTGGGGCTCCAAAATCACTGAAGATGGTGACTGCAGCCATGAAATTAAAAGACACTTACTCTTTGGAAGGAAAGTTATGACCAACCTAGATAGCATATTAAAAAGCAGAGACATTACTTTGCCAACAGAGGTCCCTCTGGTCAAGGCTATGGTTTTTCCAGTAGTCATGTATGGATGTGAGAGTTGGACTGTGACGAAAGCTGAGTGCTGAAAAATTGATGCTTTTGAACTATGGTGTTGGAGAAGACTCTTGAGAGTCCCTTGGACTGCAAGGAGATTCAACCAGTCCATCCTAAAGGAGATAAATCCTGGGTGTTCATTGAAGGACTGATGATGAAGCTGAAACTTCAATACTTTGGCCTCCTCATGTGAAGAGTTGACTTATTGGAAAAGACCCTGATGCTGGGAGGGATTGGGGGCAGGAGGAGAAGGGGACGACAGAGGATGAGACGGCTGGATGGCATCGCTGAATCGATGGGCATGAGTTTGAGTAAACTCTGGTGTTTGTGATGGACAGGGAGGCCTGGAGTGCTGCGATTCATGGGGTCGCAAAGAGTCGGACACAACTGAGCAACTGAACTGAACTGAATGCCAGTGTATCTTGAAACTTAATATACAGTTTTTATTTTTATTTTAAAAATATGTTTATTTATTTAACTGGAGTTTAAACACTTTACATTATTGTAGTGGTTCTGCCATACGTTGACAGGAATCTGCCACAGCTGTATATGTGTTCCCCATCCTGAACCCCCGTCCACCTCCCTCCATATCCCATCCCTCTGGATCATCCTTGTGCCCAGCCTGAGCACCCTGTCTCATGCATTGAACCTGGACTGGCAGTTCGTTTCACATATGATAATATAAATGTTTCAATGCCATTCTCCCAAATCAGTCCACCCTCACCCTCTCCCACGGAGTCCAAAAGACTCTTCTATATATCTGTGTCTCTTTTGCTGTCTCGCATATACAGTTATCGTTACCATCTTTCTAAATTTCATATATATGCGTTAGTATACTCTATTGCCCCAATTTTTGATTGGGTCGTTTATTTTTCTGGAATTGAGATGCAGGAGTTGCTTGTATATTTTTGAGATTAATTCTTTGTCAGTTGCTTCATTTGCTATTTTTTTCTCCCATTCTGAAGGCTGTCTTTTCACCTCGCTTATAGTTTCCTTTGTTGTGCAAAAGCTTTTAAGCTTAATTAGGTCCCATTTGTTTATTTTTGCTTTTAATTCCAATATTCTGGGAGGTGGGTCATAGAGGATCCTGCTGTGATTTATGTCAGAGAGTGTTTTGCCTATGTTTTCCTCTGAGAGTTTTATAGTTTCTGGTCTTACATTTAGATCTTTAATCCATTTTGAGTTTATTTTTGTGTATGGTGTTAGAAGTGTTCTAGTTTCATTCTTTTACAAGTGGTTGACCAGTTTTCCCAGCACCTTGTTAAAGTGATTGTCTTTTCTCCATTGTATATTCTTGCTTCCTTTGTCAAAGATAAGGTGTCCATAGTGTGTGGATTTATCTCCGGGCTTTCTATTTTGTCCCATTGATCTATATTTCTGTCTTTATGCCAGCACCATACTGTCTTGATGACTGTGGCTTTGTAGTAGAGCCTGAAGTCGGGCAGCTTGATTCCTCCAGTTCCATTCTTTTTTCTCAAGATTGCTTTGGCTATTCGAGGTTTTTTGTATTTCCATACAAATTGTGAAATTCTTTGTTCTAATTCTGTGTAAAATACCATTGGTAGCTTGATAGGGATTGCATTGAATTTATAGATTGCTTTGGATAGTATACTCATTTTCACTATACCAAATCTTCCAGTCCATGAACATGGTATATTTCTCCATCTGTTTGTGTCCTCTTGATTTCTTTCACCAGTGTCTTATAGTTTTCTATATATAGGTCTTTTGTTTCTTTAGGTAGATATATTCCTAAGTATTTTATTCATTTCATTGCAATGGTGAATGGAATTGTTTCCTTAATTTCTCTTTCTGTTTTCCCAAGTTTAGTGTTGGGAATGCAAGAGATTTCTGTGTGTTACTTTTATATCCTGCAACTTTACTATATTCATTGATTAGCTCTAGTAATTTTCTGGTGGAGTCTTTAGGGTTTTCTATGCAGAGGATCATGTCATCTGCAAAGTGAGAATTTTAATTCTTCTCTTCCAATCTGGATTCCTTTTATTTCTTTTTCTGCTTGGATTGCTGTGGCCAAAACTTCCAAAACTATGTTGAATAGTAGTGGTGAGAGTGAGCACCCTTGTCTTGTTCTTGACTTTAGGGGAAATGCTTTCAATTTTTCACCATTGTGGATAATGTTTGCTGTGGGTTTGTCATATATATATAGCTTTCATTATGCTGAGGTATGTTTCTTTTATGCCTGCTTTCTGGATGGATTTTTTTTTTTTTATCATAAATGGATGTTGAATTTTGTCAAAGGCTTTCTTTGCATCTATTGAGATAATCTTATGGTTTTTTCTTTCAATTTGTTAATGTGGTGTATTATGTTGATTGTTTTGTGAATAATGAAGAATCCTTGCATCCCTGGGATAGAGCCCACTTGGTCATGATGTATGATCTTTTTAATATGTTGCTGCATTCTGTTTGCTAGAATTTTGTTAAGGACTTTTGTATCTATGTTCATCATTGATATTGGCTTGTAGTTTTCTTCTTTGTGGTATCTTTGTCTGGTTTGGGGATTAGGGTGATGGTAGCCTCATAGAATGAGTTTGGAAGTTTACCTTCCTCTGCAATTTTCTGGAAGAGTTTGAGTAGGATCAGTGTTAGCTCTTCTCTAAATTTTTGGTAGAATTCAGCTGTGAAGCTGTCTGGTTCTGGGCTTTTGTTTGGTGGAAGATTTCTCATTACAGTTTCAAGTTCCATGCTTGTGATGGGTCTGTTAAGATCTTCTATTTCTTCCTGGTTCAGTTTTGGAAAGTTGTACTTTTCTAAAAATTTGTGCACTTCTTCCAAGTTGTCTATTTTATTGGCATATAGTTGCTAATAGTAGTCTCTTATGATCCTTTGCATTTCTGTGTTGTCTGTTGTGATCCTTCCATTTTCATTTCTAATTTTGTTGATTTGATTCTTCTCCCTTTGTTTCTTGATGAGTTTGGCTAATGGTTTGTCATTTTATTTATCTTCTCAAAAAACCAGCTTTTGGCTTTGTTGATTTTTGCTATCGTCACTTTTGTTTCTTTTGCATTTATTTCTGTACTAATTTTTAAGATTTCTTTCCTTCTACTAACCCTAGGGTTCTTCATTTCTTCCTTTTCTAGTTGCTTTAGGTGTAGAGTTAGGTTGTTTATTTGACTTTATACTTGTTTCTTGAGTAAGCCTGTATTGCTATGAACCTTCCCCTTAGCACTGAGTTTACATTGTCCCATAGGTTTTGGGTTGTTGTTTTTTCATTTTCATTCGTTTCTATGCATATTTTGATTTATTTTTTGATTTCTTCTGTGATTTGTTAGTTATTCAGCAGTTTGTTGTTCAGCCTCCATATGTTGGAATTTTTAATAGTGTTTCTCCTGTAATTGACATCTAATCTTACTGCATTGTGGTCAGAAAAGATGCTTGGAATGATTTCAATTTTTTTGAATTTACCAAGGCTAGATTTATGGCCCAGGATGTGGTCTATCCTGGAGAAGGTTCCATGTGCACTTAAGAAAAGGGTGAAATTCACTGTTTTGGGGTGAAATGTCCTATAGATATCAGTTAGGTCTAACTGGTCTATAGTATCATTTAAAGTTTGTGCTTCCTTGTTAATTTTCTGTTTAGTTTTTCTATCTATAGGTGTGAGTAGAGTATTAAAGTCTCCCACTATTATTCTGTTATTGTTAATTTCCCCTTTCATACTTGTTAGCATTTGCCTTACATATTGCGGTGCTCCTATGTTGGGTACACATATATTTATAATTGTTATATCTTCTTCTTTGATTGATCCTTTGATCATTATGTTGTGTCCTTCTTTGTCTCTTTTCACAGCCTTTATTTTAAAGTCTATTTTATCTGATATGAGTATTGCAACTCCTGCTTTCTTTTGGCCTCTATTTGTATGGAATAACTTTTTCCAGCCCTTCACTTTCAGTCTGTATGTGTCCCTTGTTTCGAGGTGGGTCTCTTGTAGACAATATATATAGGGGTCTTCTTTTTGTATCCATTCAGCCAGTCTTTGTCTTTTGGTTGGGGCATTCAACCCATTTACATTTAAAATCATTATTGATAAATATGATCCTGTTGCCATTTACTTTGTTGTTTTGGGTTCGAGTTTATACAACCTTTCTGTGTTTCCTGTCTAGAGAAGATCCTTCAGCATTTATTGGAGAGCTGGTTTGGTGGTGCTGAATTCTCTCAGCTTTTGCTTCTCTGTAAAGCTTTTGATTTCTCCTTCATATCTGAATGAGATCCTTGCTGGGTACAGTAATTTGGGCTGTGGTTTTTTTTCTTTCATCACTTTGTGTGTCCTGCCATTCCCTTCTGGCCTGAAGAGTTTCTATTGAAAGATCAGCTGTTATCCTTATGGGAATCCCCTTGTGTGTTATTTGTTGCTTTTCCCTTGCTGCTTTTAATATTTGTTCTTTGTGTTTGATCTTTGGTAATTTGATTAATATGTATCTTGGAGTGTTTCACCTTGGGTTTATCCTGTTTGGGACTCTGGGTTTCTTGGACTTGGGTAACTGTTTCCTTCCCCATTTTAGGGAAGTTTTGAACGATTATCTCCTCAAGTATTTTCTCATGGTCTTTCTTTTTGTCTTCTTCTGGGACTCTTATGATTCAAATGTTGTGGCATTTAACATTGTTCCAAAGGTCTCTGAGGTTGTCCTCATTTCTTTTAATTCTTTTTTCTTTTTTTCCTCTCTGTTTCATTTATTTCTACCATTCTATCTTTTACCTCACTTATTCTATCTTCTGCCTTCGTTATTCTACTCTTGGTTCCCTCCAGAGTGTTTTTGATCTCATTTATTGCATTATTCATTATATAGTGACTCTTTTATTTCTTCTAGGTCCTTTTAAAACATTTCTTCCTTCTTCTAAATCCTTGTCTCCAGGCTGTTTATCTGTAATTCCATTTTGTTTTCAAGATTTTGTATCATTTTCAGTATCATTATTCATAATTCTTTATCAGGTAGATTCCCTATCTCTTCCTCTTTTGTTTGGTTTGGTGGGCATTTATTCTGTCCCTTTACCTGCTGAGTATTTCTCTGCCTTTTCATCTTGTTTATATTGCTGTGTTTGGGGTGGTCTTTCTGCATTCTGGCAGTTTGTGGTTCCTCTTTATTGTGGGGGTTCCTCCCTGTGGGTGGGGATGGTCGGGTGGTTTGTCAACGTTTCCTGGTTAGGGAAGCTTGTGTCGGTGTTCTGGTGGGTGGAGCTGGATTTCTTCTTTCTGCAGTGCAATGAAGTGTCCAGTAGTGAGTTTTGAGATGTCAATGGGTTTGGTGTGACTTTGGGCAGCCTGTATATTGAAGCTCAGGGCTATGTTCCTGTGTAGCTGGAGAATTTGCATGGTATGTCTTGCTCTGGAACCTGTTGGCTCTTGGGTGGTGCTTGGTTTCAGTGTAGTTATGGAGGCTTTTGATGAGCTCCTATTGATTAATGTTCCCTGGCATCAGGAGTTCTCTTGTGTTCTCAGGATTTGGACTTGAGCCACCTGCCTCTGGTTTCCAGTCTTATTCTTACAGTAGCCTCAAGACTTCTCCATCTATACAGCACCAATGATAAAACATCTAGGTTAATGATGAAAAGTTTCTCCACAGTAAGGGACACCCAGAGAGTTACACAGAGTTACATGGAGAAGATAAGAGGGAGGAGGGAGATAGAGGTGACCAGGAGGAGAAGAGGGGGGAATCAAAAGGGGAGAGAGCAAGCTAGCCAGTATCACTTCCCTATGTGCTCTCCACAGTCTGGATCCCTCAGAGATGTTCATGGAGTTACTCAGAGAAGAGAAGACGGAGGAAGGAGACAGAGGTGGCCAGGAGGTTAAAAGGGGGAATCAAAAGGAGAGAGACAGATCTAATCAGTAACCAGTCCCTAAGTGTTCTCCACAACCTGGAACACACAAAGAGATTCACAGAGTTGGGTAAAGAAGAGAAAGGGGAGGAAGGAGATAGAGGCCACCTGGTGGAGAAAAAGGAGAGTCAAAAGGGGAAGAGAGCAATCAAACCAGTAATCTCGCTCCCAAGTAAAAATGGGTACTGAGGATTGGGTTCTTAAAGGTACAAATTTGATAACAAATACCAAAAAGCAAAGATTAAAAATCTAGAGTAGAGGTTAGATTCTTAAAAATACAGCATTAAAAAAACAAAACAGTGCCATGAAAGTTATAATATATACACACACACACACACACACACACACACACACACACACACACACACATATATATGAAGTTTGCTTTAAAAATAGGGTTCTTTTTTGCAAGGTAATAGTAGGTTATTAAAATGAAAATTAAAAGAGTAATAGAAGAATTGAAAAATTTTAAAAATGATAATAGTAAAAATATATCTAGGACTTTCTCTGGAGCTGTTGCAGACAGTGTGGGCTGGTCAGTTCATTTTCGGATATTTCCTTGATCCACCTTATAATTCTCAAGATTTATAAGCCCCTTCCTATGTAGTCGGTGCTAACTACAGGGTTTTAATATGTTGCCCCTGTCACTTCCAAAGCGGTTCCCTTGTGTATTTTAGCTTCTTCTGCTTGCTGGTCTCTTCAGGGTCTAATTTCCACCCTGACACAAGGGGGCGGTGGTGGTCACTCTTTTAGGCTCACTTGTTCAGTCGTGCTGTGGGGAGGGAGGAACACTGCAGACAAATCTCACTGGCGTGTGTGGGGAGTGCTCGCAGTGTCTCAGCCTCACTGGGTTTGCCCCTGCTCACTGCGTGTGTGCTTTCCCAGTCTACACTGCTCAGGCTCCAGGTTGCTCTGCCGGGAACTGTCTGAGACGGGCCTTGGTTTGTATGCACTTCCCAGGTCTAAGCCACTCAGGTTCAGGTTCTCGGGTGCTCCACAAAGGCATAGACTTGGTTGGGCCTGCGTTTTGTGCCCTTCCCCGGTCCGAGAAGCTCAGATGACCAGGTGATTGGCGAGCACAGTCGCCCTCAGTTGGAGGCTGAGTCTTATCGCCTCTCCCGTCCCAGCTGCTTGGTTTTCTGGGTGTACAATGTGCATGCTTTCTCAGGTGTGCCTTGGGTCTCCTCTGGGGAGCTGATCTCTGGCTGCGACCCTCCTGGCAGATGCTTACCATCCAGAATCCCAAGAAGTCTTGGTTAGCAATGAAGCCCGCTTGCAGTTTGGTAGACGATGCCTCTCTGGGGCCGCAATTGCCCCCTTCCAGCTCTGGCTGTCCTCGCCTACCTGTCTCTGGTGGGGGATGGGCCAGTCCGCAGCCAGCTAGCTCTGCTCAGTCCTGCGTTCTATGAGCAGGCCTGGTGGTGTCTTAGGTTAGGGCTATTCGCAGGATAGTTATCCCACAGTCTGGGTTGCTATCTCAAGTTAGTTCCCTCAGATTGCCCTTGGGGCACTCAGGCCCAGTCCTTACCCTAAGCAATGCAGCCCATGCCTCCCTGTCCAGTCCCCACTTGCTAGTGGCAGATGCGAATGTCTGGGCTGCTTCTCCTCTGGGAGTTGCCATTAGGCAAAATCTGTGGGTTTTAATTACTCATTTATTTTTACTCCTGGTTATGTTGCCCTCTGAGATTCCAAGTCTCGCCACAGACCCCCCCCCCCCCCCGCCCCGTGAGAGTGTTTCCTGGTGTTTGGAAACTTCTCTCTTTTTTAAGACTCCCTTCCTGGGATGGATCTCCATCCCTACCTCTTTTGTCTCTCTTTTTATCTTTTATATTTTGTCCTACCTCCTTTCAAAGACAATGGGCTGCCTTTCTGGGTGCCTGATGTCCTCTGCCAGCATTCAGAAGTTGTTTTGTGGAATTTGCTCAGTGTTCAAATGTTCTTTAGATGAATTTGTGGGGGAGAAAGTGGTCTCCCTGTCCTATTCCTTTGCCATCTTGTGACCACCCCCTAATATACATTTTTTTAGAGCAGTTTTCAATATACCGAAAAACTGAGTGGAAAATACAGAGTTCTCATATTGCCTTTCCCCCAATTACATACACAGAGTTTCCTCTATTATTCACATCTTGTATTAGTGCAGCACACTTGTTACAATTAATGAGTCAGTATTGATTCATTACTATTAACTTGGTGCCATAGTTTGCATTTAGATTCACTGTGTATTAAACATTATATGACTTTTGGCAAATGTATAATGACATATATACACCATTACAGAATCATGCAGAAAAGTTTCACTGTCCTAAAATTCCCTGAACCCATGAATTCTTTCCTCCCTCCCTTCCTCTGAAGCCCTAGTAACCACTGATCTTGGTACTATGTCCACAGTTTTGTCTTTTCCATCATGTCATATAGTTGGAATCATGGCAAACAGTTTTTTCAAATTGGCTTCTTTCACTTGGCAATATGTATTTAAACTTCTTTCATGTTTTTGTTTGGTTTGATAGCTCATTTCTTTATTAGTGGTAAATAGTATTCCATTGTCAAGATGCACTACATTATTTATCCATTCACCTACTAAAAGACATCTTGATTTCTTCTGAGTTGTAGCAATTATGCACAAAGCTGCTATAAACATCCATATACAGGTATTTCTGTATACGTAAGTTTTCTACCAAACTATAGGTTGGATGGCATCACCAACTCAATGGACATGAGTTTGAGAAGCTCCAGGACTTGGTGATGGACAGGTAAGCCTGGTGTGCTTCAGTCCATGGGGTCACAAGTAAGCGACAGATCTGAAGCTTGCTATGGGCTTCCCTGTTGGCTCAGTAGTAAAGAATCAACCTGCAATGCAGAAACTACAGGAATGCAAGTTTGATCCCTGGGTCAGGAAGATACCCTGGAGGAAAGCATGGCAACCCACTACAGTATTCTTGCCTGGAGAATCCCATGGACAGAGGAGCCTGGTGGACTGCAGTCCACAGGGTTGCAAAGAGTCAGACATGACTGAAGTGACTTAGCACACACACACGAAGTTTTCAACTACTTTGTGTAAATACAAAGAAGTATGATTGCTATATGCCATGATAAGGTTATGTTTAGTTGTATGAGAAATTGCCAAACTGTCTCCCAAATGGCAATGCCACTTTTCATTCCCACCATCAGTAAATGGAAGTTCTTAATGTTCTATATCCTTACCAGCAATTGGTGTTATCAATTTTTGGATTATAATCATTCTAATAGGCTTGTAGTGGTATCTCATTGTTTAATTTGCATGTCCCTAATGATGTATTGGAAAAGACCCTGATACTGGGAGAGATTGGGGGCAGGAGGAGAAGGAGACGACAGAGGATGAGATGGCTGGATGGCATCACCGACTCAATGGACATGAGTTTGAGTAGACTCCGGGAGTTTGTGATGGACAGGGAGGCCTGGCTGCTGTGATTCATGGGGTCTCAAAGAGTCGGACATGACTGAGCAACTGAACTGAACTGAACTGAATGCTATATGACATGGAGCATCTTTTCATATTCTTATTTGTCTTCTGTATTTCTTCTTCGGTGAGTTGTCTGCTAAGGTATTTGGCCCTTTTAAAAATTGGGTTGTTAGTTTCATTGTTGAATTTTAAGAGATTTTATATTTTGGGTAAAAGTCCTTCATCATATATGACTTTTTCAAATATTTTCTAGTTTGTAATTTGTCTTTTAATTCTCTTGACATTGCCTTTAGCAGAGCAGAAATTTTTAATTTTAATGAATCAAAGTTTATCAATTATTTTTATCTCATGGATCATGCTTCTTGTATCTAAAGTCACTGACAAACCCAAGGTCACCTGTATTCTCTCCTACATTACCTTTCGGAGTTTTATAATTCTGTGTTTTTCAAGCAGGCCTATGATTCATTATGAGTTAATTTTTATGAAAGGTATAAGATCCATTTCTTTCTTTCTCTCTCTTTTGCATATGGATGCCCAGTTGTTCTGGCACCAACTGTTGAACATTTTTCTTTAAATTGTAATAATTTAAAATTTTCTGATTATTATTTTGATTTTTTTCAGTTTTCTATATAAACATTTATTTGTTGTTGTTGTTAGTTGGTCAGTTGTGTCTGACTCTTTTCAACCCCATGAACCATAGACCACCAGGATCCTCTGTCCATGGGATTTCCCGGGCAAGAATATTCTAATGGGTTGTCATTCCCTTCTCCAAAGGATCCTCCCAACCCAGGGATCAAACTTATGTATCCTGCATTGACAGGCAGATTTTTTACTTTTTGAGCCACCCGGGAAGCCCATAGAAACACTCATACTGTTGGGCAAGAATGACACTTTGTTTCTTCTCTTTAACTTTATAAGTTCTTTCATATCTTTTCCAAATGCACTAGCTAGGGCCTCCAGTACTATGTTAAATTGATGTGGTGATAGAAGGCATGTTATCTTATTCCTGATTTTAAAGGGAATGCTTTTAACACTTTACTGTAGATTATGGTGTCTGTTGCAGATTTTTAAAATATTTTATTCGTGTATAATTCATGTAACATAAAATCCACCCTTTTAAAGTATATATTTTAGTATCTTTTAGTATATTCAGAGAGTACGACAATTGCCACTTTCTAACTTGAGAATATTTTCATCACTCAAACATAAACCCCTTACTCACTAACCATTCTGCCAACCATCAGGCCCTGGAAACCACTGATCTATTTTTTGTTTGCATAGATTTGCCTTTTCTGTACATTTCACATAAACAGAATCATATAATATGGGGCATTTTGTGTCTGACTTCTTTCATTTAGCATAATGTTTTAAATGTTATCCATGTTGCATCAAGTATCAGTAATTTATCAGTTTTTATTGATGAAAACTACTTCATTATATAGATATACCATTATTTTAAAATCAAATCATCAGCTGATGGATGTTGAGGGTATTTCTACTTTTTGGCTTTTTTAAATAATTCTGCTACAAATGATTATTGTATAGGTTTTTGCTCACCTATATGTTTTCAGTTCTCTCAGATGTATACCCAGGTCGTATGATAACTCTATATTTAGTTTTTTGAGGAACTGCCAAACTGTTTTCCAAACTAGCTGTGCTGTAGATTTTGTAAATACCTTTATTTTTTAAAGTTTGAGAAGTTTCTTCCCATTTCTAGTTTGCTAAATTATGTTAAAATTATGAATGGATGTTGAATTCTATCAATTTTTTTCTGCCTTTATTGAGTTAATTGTATGTTTTTTACTCCATAATATGTAAATGTTGTACACTGCATTAGTAGATTTTCTAATGTGGAGTCAAGCTATCATTCTTGGAATAAATTCAACAAGGTTATAATGGCTTGACTAATTTATACATGCCAAAGTTCATGCATTAATAGCTTAGTGGGTATTTTTGCATTAATGTTAATGAATATGGAGTCCAATACATTTTCTTTTTTCATTTTGTCTTTGTGATGGTATAAAAGTTTTACTGGTTTTTTAAAAAATAAAATTGGTTTGGAATTTTCCCTTCACTTATTTTTCTCCAGTTTTATTAAGAAATAATTGATATACACAGTTGTATAAGTTTAGGGTGTACAACTTCCCTGGTGATACAGTGGAAATGCAAGAGACATAAGAAACACGGGTTCAATCCCTGGGTTAGGAAGATTCCCTGGAGAAGGAAATGGCAACCCATTCCAGTATTCTTGCCTGGAGAATCCCATGGGCAGAGGAGCCTGGTGGGCTACAGTCCATGGGGTTACAAAGAGCTGGACACAATTCAGCACTGAGCACAAACATACTGAGCACAAGGTGTACAGCATGATGGCTTAATTTACATATATTGTGAAACGGTTACCACAGTAGGCTGAGCTAATATCCATCTTCTCATATAATGTTTTAACAAAGAAAGAAGAAATGAGAAAAGGGAATAAAACTTTCTCCTTCTTATGTGACTCAGGATTTACTGTCTTAACAATATTCATATGCAACATACAGCAATGTTAACTATATATTTATCAAATTCTATATTATATTTCTTGTGCTTACTTATAAGTGGAGCTTTATCTTTCAACCACCTGCCTCCAATTTCCACTCCCCTGCCAATTTCTTGAAGGTTTGATAGAACATACTCATAAAAATACCTCAGTTTAGTGAGTTTTGTGTCATGACTTTTAAATACTGAATGCATTCCATGAATATTTGCATGAGGTGAATAAAATGTTTCATTTTTCTTGCATCAGTTTCAGAAATTTTATTTCTTTGGTTTCACCCATGTTTTCAAAATTATTAGGATAAAGTTGTTCATGATAGTCTCTATTTAACTTTTAATATCTCATGCATCATGCTTTTTCCTATTTTCTAATTACATAAACCTGGTCCAGGAATTCTGATGTCCAGGATATACCCAGCAAAATTGCATTCAGGACTGCAGATACTTTTGAAATTTAGGGAGAAGTGAGACACCAGGAAGTTTGAAGTGATCTCACTGTCTTCTGATTCTTAGAGAAAATGACATTTGTTTAAAAAAAAAAAGTTACATGGAAATACGTGATTTGAAAAATAGCAGTATCTTATAATTTTTCCCTAGGTGTAATCACTGTTAACACATTAGAATATATTCTTCATAGATATAATTTAGTTCCATAGGAATGAGACCACAGTAATCACTGTTAACACATTGGAATAAATTCTTCATAGATATAATTTAGTTCCATAGGAATGAGACCACACTCTGAAAACTTCTTTTTTAAATTATTTATTTGGTTGCATTGGGTCCCAGTTGTGGGCACATGGGTTCTTCCATTGTGGAGTGGGTTCAGTAGTTGCAGCACCTGGGCTTATTTGCCCTGAGGCATGTGGGATCTTAGTTTCCCCACAAGGGATCAAATCCATGTCCCCTGTAATGCAAGGTGGATTCTTAACCACTGGATGACCAGGAAAGTCCCTGAAAACATTTTCTGTTTTATTTAATATATCTTAGCTACATCTTCATGGCCTAGATGCCGTAATTTAAAAGTATGATAGGTTGCATATTCGACTTCAGTTCAGTTCAGTTACCAAATCATGTCCTACTCTTTTAAACCCCATGGACTGCAACAAGCCAGGCTTCCCTGTCCATCACCAACTCTTAGAGCTTGCTCAAACCCATGTCCACTGAGTCGGTGATGCCATCAACCATCTCATCCTCTGTCGTCCCCTTCTCCTCCTTCATTCAACCTTTCCCAGCATCAAGGTCTTTTCAAAAGAGTCAGTTCTTTGCATCAGGTGGCCAGAGTATTGGAGTTACAGCTTCAGCATCAGTCCTTCCAATGAATATTTAGGGTTGATTTCATTTAGGATTGACTTGTTTAATCTTGCCACCCAAGGGATTCTCAAGAGTCTTCTCCAACACCACAGTTCAACAGTATCAATTCTTTGGTGCTCAGCTTTCTTTATGGTTCAACTCTCACATCCATACATGACTACTGGAAAAAACATATCTTGACTAGATGGACCTTTGTTGGCAAAGTAATGTCTCTGCTTTTTAATATGCTGTCTAGGTTGGTCATAACTTCTTTTCCAAGGAGCAAGCATCTTTTAATTTCATAGCTGCAGTCACCATCTGCAGTGATTTTGGAGCCCAAGAAAATAAAGTCTCTCCCTATTTCCATTGTTTCCCCATCTATTTGACATGAAGTGATGGGAGCAAATGCCATAATCTTAGTTTTAAGAATGTTGAATTTTTCACTTTCTTTTTTTTCACTCTCCTTTTTCACTTTCATCAAGAGGCTCTTCAGTTCCTCTTCACTGTCTGCCATAAGGGTAGTGTCATCTGCATATCTGAGGTTATTGATATTTCTTCTGGCAATCTTGATTCCAGCTTGTGCTTCATCCACCCTGGCATTTTGCACAATGTGCTCTGCATATAAGTTTAGTAAGCATGGTGACAATATACAGCCTTGATGTACTCCTTTCCCAATTTGGAACCAGTTCATTGTTCCATGTCCTGTTCTAACTATTGCTTCTTGACCTGCATACAGATTTATCAGGAGGCAGGTAAGGTGGTCTGGTATTCCCATCTCTTTAAGAATGTTCCACAGTTTGTTATGATCCACACAATCAAGGGCTTTAGCATAGTCAATAAAGCAGAAGTAGATGTTTCTGTGGAACTCCTTTGCTTTTTCTATGATCCAATGGATGTTGACAATTTGATCTCTGGTTGCGCTGCCTTTTCTAAATCCAGCTTGAACATCTGGAAGTTCTTTGTTCATGTACTGTTGTAGCCCTGCTTGGAGAATTTTGAGCATCACTTTGAGATCATGGGAGATGAGTGCAATTGTGTGGTAGTCTGAACATTCTTTGTCATTACCTTTCTTTGGGATTGGAATGAAAACTGACCTTTTCTAGTCCCGTGGCCACTGCTGAGTTTTCCAAATTTGCTGACATATTGAGTGCAGCACTTTCACAGCATCATCTTTTAGAATTTGAAATAGCTCAACTGGAATTCTATCACCTCCACTAGCTTTGTTCATAATGATGCTTCCTAAGGCCCTCTTGACTTTGCACTGCAGGATGTCTGACTTTACATGAGTGGTCATACCACCATGGTTATCTGGGTCATTAAGATTTTTTGTAAAGTTCTGCATATTCTCGCCAGCTCTTCTTAATATCTGCTGCTTCTGTTAGGTCCATACCATTTCTGTCCTTTATTGTGACCATTTTTGCATGAAATATTCCCTTGGTATTTCTAGTTTTCTTGAAGAGATCTCTAATCTTTCCCTTTCTATTGTTTTCCTCTATTTCTTTGCAGTGATCACTTAGGAAAGCATTCTTATTTCTCCTTGCTATTCTTTCAAACTCCAAACACGGGTATATCTTTCCTTTCTTCTTTGCCTTTAGCTTCTCTTCTTTTCTCACCTGTTTGTAAGACCTCATTAGGCAACCATTTTGCCCTTTTGCATTTCTTTTTCTTGAGGAGGGTCTTGATCACTGCCTCTTGTGCAATGTCACAAACCTCTGTCCATAGTTCTTCAGACACTCTATCTCTCAGATCCAATCCCTGGAATCTATTTGTCACTTCCATTGTATAATTGTAAGGGATTTTATTTAGGTCATACCTGAATGGTTAATGGTTTTCCCTACTTTCTTCAATTCAAGTCTGAATTTTGCAATAAGTAGTTCATGTTCTGAGCCACAGTCAGCTCCCGGTCTTGTTTTTTGTTGATTGTATAGAGCTTCTCCATCTTCAGCTGCAAAGAATATAATCAATCTGATTTTCATTATTGACCATCTCGTGATGTCCATGTGTAGTCATCTCTTGTGTTGTTAGAAGAGGGTGCTTGCTATGACCAGTGTGTTCTCTTGGAAAAACTCTTTAAGCCTTTGCCCTGCTTCATTCTGCACTCCAGGGCCAAATTTGACTGTTACTCACAGTATCTCTTGACTTCCTACTATTTCATTCCAGTCCCCTATGATGAAAAGGACATTTTTTTGGTGTTAGTTCTAGAAGGTCTTGTAGGTCTTCATAGAACCGTTCAACTTCAGCTTCTTCAGCATTATTGGTTGGGGCATAGATTTGGATTACTGTGATATTGAATTGTTTGCCTTGGAAATGAACAGAGACCATTCTGTCATTTTTGAGACTGCACCCAAGTACTGCATTTCAGATTCTTTTGTTGACTATGAGGGTTACTGCATTTCTTCTAAGGGATTTTTGCCCACAGTAGTAGATATAATGATCATCTGAATTAAATTCACCCATTCAACTTTATTTTAGTTCACTGACTCTTAAAATGTCGATGTTCACTCTTGCCATCTCCTGTTTGACCACTTCCAATTTACCTTGATTCATGGGCCTAATATTCCAGGTTCCTATGTAGTATTGTTCTTTACAGTATCAGACTTTACTTCCATCACCAGTCACATCCAAAATTGGGTGTTGTTTTTGCTTTGGTTCCATTTCTTCATTCTTTCTGGAGTTATTTCTCTACTCTTCTCCAGTAGCAAATTGGGCCCCTACCAACCTGGGAGGTCATCTTTCAATGTTGTATCTTTTTGCCTTTTTATACTGTTCATGGGGTTCTCAAGACAAGCATACTGAAGTGGTTTGCCATTCCCTTCTCCGGTGGACCACATTTTGTCAGAACTCTCCACTATGACTTGTCTGTCTTGGATGGCCCTACATGACATGCCTCATAGTTTCACTGAGTTAGACAAGGCTGTGGTCCATGTGATCAGTTTGGTTAGTTTTCTGTGATTGTGGATTTCATTCTGTCTACCCTGTGATGGATAAGGATAGAAGGCTTATGGGAACTTCTTAAAGGAAAAGACTGACTGTGGGGGAAACTGGGTCTTGTTCTGATGGGCATGGCCATGCTCAGTAAATCTTTAATACAATTTTCTGATGATCAGCAGGGTTGTGTTCCCTCCCTGTTGTTTGGCCTGAGGCAAAACTATGGTAGGGGTAATGATGGTAATGGTGACCTCCTTCAAAAGGACTTGTGCTGGCACTATTGTATTCAATGCTCCTGACCTAACAAGATGGCAGAGTAAAAGGATGTGCAATCATCTCCTGAGAGAACTCCAAAATTGCAACTCACTGCTGAACAACCATCAACAGGAGAACATTGAATCCCACCAAAAAAAGATACCCCACATCCAAGGGCAAAGGAGAATCCCCAACAAGATGATAGGAGGGGCAAAATCACAGTTAGAATCAAACCCCATACCCACCAGAGATGCTCAGAGGGCTCAAACCAAGCCATGTGTGCATCAGGACCCAGAGATCCCACAAAGACTGAGCCAGACCTGCCTTTGAGCATTTTGTCTCCTGTGGAGGGACGGGTCAGCAGTGACCTGCTGTGGGGACAGGGGCTCTGGCTGCACCAGGTCTGGGTCATGCAGTGTGTGGGATAAGCCCTCTTGTAGGAAGTCATGATTAGCCCCACCATACAGACACCTAACAGACGACCCACAAACTGCAGAACAATTATAAATTCTCTCTCTGTTAAGAAAGTTCTAGGACCCACAACAGATTTCCCAACCTGGGGATCCAGCAAAGGGACTGAGAACCCCCAGGGAATTTGACTTTGGAGGCCAGTGGGATTTGATTACAAAACTTCCACAGGACTGGGGAAACAGACTCTTGGAGGGCACAAAAAAAAACCCTCATGTGCACCAGGAGCCATGAGAAAGGAAGAGTATCCCCACAAAAGACTGAGTCAGACTTGTCTGTGAGTGTCCAGGAGTCTCCAGCAGATGTGTGGGTCCACAGTGCCCTGAATATTCGAAAGTCAGTCTATTTTCATTTCCATCCTAACTCTTCTCTCTTGCATATTCCAGTTCACAGTTACTTCTCCCTTCTTTGCCCTCCTTTAATACTTGCCTTATTTAATCTCTGATACACCATCTTTCATTTTATTCACTACATCAATCTCTTACTGTTTCCTTAGTAAGACTATTTTTTCCCTTGTATTCCACCATCACAGTAAGAATGCAGTGGATGCTCATCTACTTGTTAACTTCATTTGATCTTATAAATCTGGGCTTCCTGAATTCAGCAGGAAAAGGCATACAAATTATGTTCATATCAAAGTTCTCCTTAACTAACCAGGAAATATTTTTTGCTCCATTCTTGAAGAGAGAAACCCTGTTGTGCTCACATTCAGAACAGCCGCCAGCACATTGCTGAATCTCAATAAATGTTAAACAAGAAAAGCTGAGATATATTAAACATTGCCCTGCAGTTCACTCCATCTGCAGATGTCAGTATTTATTCTAACCAAAGCTTTCTCTGGCCTAGAGTTGATTTTCATAAAGGGATTCATCTGTTCATCTGTCCCTTCATTTTAAGCCAAATATGTTCACAGGCAGGGGTGGAGCCAGAGGCATAAATAGTTCAATATTCCTAATCCTTTTATTTGTTCATTAACAAATAGAGAAATAGTCTTATACTAAATTTTTTAAATGTCTTTTCAATAGTTGATGAGTTTCTCAATACATTCTCATTCACTTGTGCTATTAAACTTTAAGATATATGGAGTACTTAAAAAACTTATTATAGAAGATATATTTTTTAACATCTTCCTGCAGCATTCTCCTTTCTGTACCAAAAAGAATGGTCTCAGGTATGAAGTTTTCTGTTCTGAAAAGTGCCTCCACTTGCTTCCCTGCTTATGCTACACTAAACTCTGTTTTATTAATATCCTTTTGATTTCCTTATTCAGATAGCTGTATAACAGAATCTCTCCACTGCAAGTGAGAGGTAAGTATTTCCTGCCAGAAGAATTTGGTTCTGAATGTACAATCTTCTCAACAACAATGCCAAATTTATCCATGATTTCCTCCCTGGTTATGTATATTAAAGGCTTCTGACAGGATAAACTAAAAAAACTAGAAATGTAGTTTTATTCCAAACATCCTTTTTTAGGAAATGGCATAGGTAAGATTTCTGAACAAAGATATCTCATGCAAGTACAGGCAGCACAAACAGGTTTAAGGAATGGTTCACATTTGTGATTTAACATGAAAATATAGTGCCCAGATAGTTTTTGCTGAGGTGTAGACTAAAGGTCAGGCTCCCCTGGTGGCTCAGATGGTAAAGAATCTGCCTGCAATGCAGGAGACCTGGGTTCCATCCCTGGGTTGGGAAGATCCCCTGACGGAGGGCACTGCAACCCACTCCAGTATTCTTGCCTGGAGAATCTCCATGGACAGAGGAGCCTGGCAGGCTACAGCCCATGTGGTCACAAAGAGTCAGACACAACTGAATGACTAAGCACAGCACACAGAGTAAAGGTCAGGCTTCCCTGGTAGCTCAGCTGGTTAAGAATTCACCTGCAATGCAGGAGACCCAGGCTTGATTCCTTGGCTGGAAAGATCCCTTGCAGAAAGGATAGGCTACCCACTCCAGTATTCTTGGGCTTCCCTGGTGGCTCAGATGTTAAAGAATCCACCTGCAATGTGGGAGACATGACTTCTATTCCTGGTTTGGGAAGATCCCCTGGAGGAGGGCATGGCAACCCACTCCAGTATTCTTGCCTGGAGAATCCCATGGACAGAATAGTTGGTGGGCTACAGTCCATGGAGTCACAAAGAGTCAGGAACGACTGAGCAACTAAGCACAGCACAGCACAGACTAGAGGTCTTGGAAGCAAAGGATTTACCTATTGACACAAATAGGAGCCTTCATGGCCAGTTGTGTATGCACCTATATTTCTAGAGGAGAGCATTGAAATCCTTCATACAGAAAATGTGTTTGCAATAAATGCCAGTGCAGGGTGATTCTTAAGTTCCTCTGGCCGAGCTAAGATGTAAATTACCATAGCGAGATTTCAAACTGAGTCTTAGTATACAAACCCCTCTAGGTCAGAGTCCCTCCAGCAAGCACCTCCAATCTTACTCTACAACTGTGAAGCATGTTAAAAACAGAACATATCATGCTCTGTATAGTACCTGTTTCTTGCATATTCTACAAGCACATCAGATGAGCCAGCAATACTTTCTCTGGTAGTCTTGTTGGGATTGTGAAGAGAAAATGCACCCATTGATGACATTAGAGGGATATTGTTGTTATTTAGTTGCTAAGTTATGTCTGACTCTTTGCAACTTCATGGACTGTATCCCACTAGGCTCCTCTGTCCATGGGATTCTCCAGGCAAAAATACTGTAGTGGATAACCATTCCCTTCTCCATGGGATCTTCCTGACCCAGGAATTGAACCTGTGTCACCTGCACTGGCAGGCACATTCTTTACCACTGAGCGACCCAGTAAGCCTATTTAGAGGGATATAGATCGTTTTAATTTAGATAAAACATAAAGCACATTAAAAATCTGATAGAAGTGGATTTGCTTCAATATTTTTAAGCTTTCTAAGATTTACATTTATTCTTTAAAAAAAATACAAACTGAGTGACAAAATACTTGCTCTACAAAAAGGGAGAATAAAGATGGTGACATATGGTTAACCATGGCAGATTATGTTTTAAAATAATAAAAATTAAATAAAAATCATAATACTGAAGGAAAAAAGAGAACAAAAGCAATAAAGGAGAATTGCAAATAACCTTGAGGAGTAGTAACAGATACAATAGAAGTTAAAAGCTGAAAGCTAAGTCTCTGAGAGGAGTGAAGGAATGTGATAGAGGAGAGCAATGAAACAAGTACATTTGTTTTCAGAACCTAGGAAGGGTCAGAAATTATAATCTCTAGGTAGCTCTGAAGGTTTGGATGTGGGCATGATTCAAAAAAAAAAAAGAGAGAGAGAGAGAGAGAATCAGAATATTTGATGATCTGTGTAAAGAGCACTAAGACTTCCAGATCTACCCCCATTCCAACATAAAACGAGGAGGATTGAAACAAGGGGATTCTAGACCTGTGGATCACTAAGAATGAGAATGCCACAATTTAAGCCAGGATATTATCTTGGAATCTACATCTTGAGTGATGGAATGCTCTCAGCTCTTTCTGTGTCTGTCAATTTCTAGAGCCCTGACAACCAACATTAAAATCCCAAGAAAGGGATTGGAGGGTGGATTCTGCCTTGGTTGGTTGACCGAGGAAAGATAATACACATAAACACACTGCAATCAGCTGTACAGTGCCTCATTTATAAATATTAATACTCCTAAAATGAAAACTTCTAAAATGAGAAATAGACCAAAACAAACAAACAAAAAAGGGAATTTAGAGGAAACAGAGATAATACAGGGAGCAAAACAGAACATCATCATCATCATCACCATCATGAACAGAACAATGAAAAATATCAATGAATGGTTGGAAGAAGTTGATGAAACCGCACAGAAAGCAGGTAAAATGTTAGGCTTTGGAAGCAACAGAAAAGATGAAAAACCAGATCAGTTCTGGAGGTCCTACTTCATAATAGAATTGCCACAAAAGCCTGAAAAGTAATCACGGGGCAGGAAGTTATTAATAAAACAATGAAATAGAATTTCCCATAAACGAAGGACAAGAGCTTCCAGAATGAAGGGGTCAACAAAATATAATAAATGAAAGGAAACAGACAAACTCACCTTATTGGGAAATTTCAGAGAACTGAGGTGTTGAGAAGATCCTAAAAGCTTCGCTAAAGGAAATAAAACAAATAGAAAACAAAGTAACATACAGAGGCTCTGAAACAAGAATACATTTTCTCAACAGGAACACTGGATAGTGGATGATATTGGAGAAATATTTTCAAATTCCAAAACAAAAATAATTTTCAATCTAAGAATTATATCTCATTAAAGCTTCAAACAAGTGAAAAGTGATGCTTAAGATGATGCTTAAAGAATTCTTCAAATCCCAACTAAACCAAGAGATAATATCTAAAACTAAAAATTAAAAACTGCAAGTATTAGCATGCTATTCAGAAATAGCAAGATAAGTGTCAAAAGAAATATCTAAAAGAGCTGAAAGCTATTAGTCTGGGAGATGGTACTTGAGGGTGGAGATGGGATGGGGAGGTAGACTGCTGTTTTTCTTATTTTGACTTTTTAAGGCATGGTCATGTATTATTTATAAAAAAAAATAAGAACTACATAAAAAAGAAATATGATGACTTCAAGAGGGATTTATTTTTGAGCCTCAACATCAACTCATCCCAGTCTTAAAGTAACTATATGATTGATATGAAGAACCTAGCCACCTTTTATTAATATAAACTCTTCCAGAAATAATCCAGCAGGTTTTTAATGCTTTACTCACTAAAGTGAGATTTTATGCTAGTTGAATACCAGTGATATAGAAAGCTCCTAAATAATTTCAGCTGCAAAAGTAAGCACTGAACTTTTAGCTTCAGAAATGCCCTTTTGAGAAATCTTTCTATTGTGCCTCCCATAAAAATTTCTCTACTCTTGTTGGCCTAAGTAGATGTGTGACACCTCTATCACTGAAAATTTCTCACTACTCTTCCTAAGAATGACATTATTCCAATAAAAAAAAGTACTAACTATAAGCCATCTCTGATTAAACCTTTATATACAGAGGGGAGTTAGGGTCTCTTATGTGTGATAATTTGAGTACTCTTTGCATATAGCCTGTGGGAAGGGATGGTATAAAAATCAGCCTGGAGTGAGGAAACTCTGGCATCCTTTTGAGATTAATGTAGCACTCCTGTATCCATTTCAACAAAACTACTTTTGTAGTTTCAGCAGCAAATGTAGTAGACATAGTATACTCTGGTCACTAAATAATTCTATAATCTTGGGTAAGATTATAGAATTAACTGAGGATGAAATATTACCTGCATTGTGGAGTTAGTATAAGGATTATATGAGATAATATTTATAAGGTGTTCAATGCACGCCATAACACATTAGAGTTCACACAATGTTGTTTCTTAGTTCCTTCTTAAAATCCTTCCAACTTGAAATTTATTCTCATGAGTGATTTATTTTCTATAATTTATTTAGCCTGTGGTCACTATGCTATTTCCTAAATCTTTATTTTGCCCCTTAAAATGTTTAGGAAAATGCTGCTGATACTATTTTGCATTTAAATAGCCCCTTTCCTAGAGAGTATATGGGAGGAAAATACAGTGATTGAAATCGTCATTTTTAACATTTCCAAAGATCATATAGGAAAATAAAATACATAAAAACAGATGATCAGCATTTCTAGACACATATTCATTATTGATAGGAACCTACCATAATACTTTTTATATGGTTAAAAAATAGGCTGCATTAATATGATGAGAATCTACAGCTTCTTATCTAAGTTTGGTCTTCTTTCAAAGTAAGTCTTAATATCCAAAACCCTCCAGTTGAGAGCCCCTCCATCAAGTCTCTCCCATCTTACTCTTCAACTGTGATGTGTTTTAAAGTCATTGTGTCTAGAGTTGTTATGCTGCTTTTAAACACTTTGAAGAAAAGTGCAGCTGCAATGTAAAATCCTTACATTTGTAAAACCTTCCTTTCATCCACCTGCAATATTGCATTCTTTACCCATGTAGGCAGAGTCTCTTGTGTGCTTTCTTACTTCTACTTTAGGACCTTTTCTGATGCTTTTACTGTCTTCTCCTTCTCTTGTATATGAGATTTGTATTTGGTAAGGTCCCTGATAATCCAATTCAATCTTTATTTATTGCTCATGTACTTGCTACCTAGACTTGCATAAGATAAAGCAAAGGGCTTCCTTTAAAGGACCTACACAAAAAGGAAGAGATGACTTAGATCCACTGCTGTCAGTTGAATCCTTGAAAAGGCTTGTTTAGAAACATAAAAGAGATTGGGAAGATAACAGTATAGCTCAGTGCCTAGCCTATAGTATGTACTCAATAAATTTGAGCTATTATTCCTTCCCAGAATAATTAACTACATATTATTTACTCTATTTACTGTTTTCTATTATTTGTATTTAGTTTTTTATTATTTGGATTGCTATTTGCTTCCATTATCATTTTAAAAGTTTGTTAGGACCACAACTCCTAAAAGAATTTATTCCAGTGCTTTGGCTATTCTGCAGAACACTATGTATAGTACACTTCCCACACCAAGTCCTCAGTCAATGCTGCTGTGGGTTATTGTGAAAGAATTTTTAAGAACCTCTCTGCCTATGGTATAACATCTGGGTTCTCTTCCTGCATTTCCAGTTCATTCAACCTCACCTCTAGTAGTCCATATATTTTTTTCCATATGAGTGCTGCCAGAGCAAGCACAGTGAATGTCCATGTATGTGGAATATTTGAGGATCTCAGAAATGTGTCCGTCTCTCTTATATACCATCCTTCTTATCTTCTGATTTTTTTTTTAGTTCAAGCAGAAGTATCATGCCCATGATTACTATAAAATAGATTCTCCTTTGACAAATGAGAAAATGTATGTGCAGAAAGGCAAATGCTTTGTCCAAGGCCATTCAGTCAATAAATGGACCTGGAATTAAAGCTCCAAAACCCAAGTAGGTTCTTTGCTCTTGGTACTTTTAAAAATACAACTATCTTTTTTTGTGGCATCAATTCTGGTTTTCTCGGTGTGTATATGCCCAGCAATGGGATTGCTGGGTCATATGGCAGTTCTATTTTAAGGCGTCACCACACTGTTCTCCATAGTGGCTGTACTAGTTTGCATTCCCACCAACAGTGTAAGAGGGTTCCCCTTTCTCCACACCCTCTCCAGCATTTATTGCTTGTAGACTTTTGGATAGCAGCCATCCTGACTGGCGTGTAATGGTACCTCATTGTGGTTTTGATTTGCATTTCTCTAATAATGAGTGATGTTGAGCATCTTTTCATGTGTTTGTTAGCCATCTGTAAGTCTTCTTTGGAGAAATGTCTGTTTAGTTCTTTGGCCCATTTTTTGATTGGGTCACTTATTTTTCTGGAATTGAGCTGCAGGAGTTGCTTGTATATTTTTGAGATTAATTCTTTGTCAGTTGCTTCATTTGCTATTTTTTTCTCCCATTCTGAAGGCTGTCGTTTCACCTTGCTTATAGTTTCATTTGTTGTTCAAAAGCCTTTAAGTTTAATTAGGTCCCATTTGTTTATTTTTGCTTTTATTTCCAATATTCTGGGAGGTGGGTCATAGAGGATCCTGCTGTGATTTATGTCAGAGAGTGTTTTGCCTATGTTTTCCTCTGAGAGTTTTATAGTTTCTGGTCTTACATTTAGATCTTTAATCCATTTTGAGTTTATTTTTGTGTATGGTGTTAGAAAGTGTTCTAGTTTCATTCTTTTACAAGTGATTGACCAGTTTTCCCAGCACCTTGTTAAAGTGATTGTCTTTTCTCCATTGTATATTCTTGCTTCCTTTGTCAAAGATAAGGCGTCCATAGTGTGTGGATTTATCTCCGGGCTTTCTATTTTGTCCCATTGATCTATATTTCTGTCTTTATGCCAGCACCATACTGTCTTGATGACTGTGGCTTTGTAGTAGAGCCTGAAGTCGGGCAGCTTGATTCCTCCAGTTCCATTCTTTTTTCTCAAGATTTCTTTGGCTATTCGAGGTTTTTTGTATTTCCATACAAATTGTGAAATTCTTTGTTCTAATTCTGTGTAAAATACCATTGGTAGCTTGATAGGGATTGCATTGAATTTATAGATTGCTTTGGATAGTATACTCATTTTCACTATACCAAATCTTCCAATCCATGAACATGGTATATTTCTCCATCTGTTTGTGTCCTCTTGATTTCTTTCACCAGTGTTTTATAGTTTTCTATATATAGGTCTTTTGTTTCTTTAGGTAGATACATTCCTAAATATTTTATTCTTTGCATTGCAATGGTGAATGGAATTGTTTCCTTAGTTTCTCTTTCTGTTTTCTCATTGTTAGTGTATCGGAATGCAAGGGATTTCTGTGTGTTGATTTTATATCCTGCAACTTTACTATGCTCATTGATTAGCTCTAGTAATTTTCTGGTGGAGTGTTTAGGATTTTCTCTGCAGAGGATCATGTCATCTGCAAAGTGAGAGTTTTACTTCTTATTTTCCAATTTTGATTCCTTTTATTTCTTTTTTTGCTCTGATTGTTGTGACCTAAACTATGTTGAATAGTAGTGGTGAGAGTGGGCACCCTTGTCTTGTTCTTGACTTTAGGGGAAATGCTTTCAATTTTTCATCGTTGAGGATAATGTTTGCTGTGGGTTTGTCATATATAGCTTTTATTATACTCCATTTTCCATTTCAAACACAGAAAGGGTGACAGCTTCTCCATTAAGGGTTATTGTTTCTGTTCACTTGCTAAGTCATGTCCAAGCATTTGTGACTCTTGGACTGCAGCATGCCAGGCTTCCCAGTCCTTCACTATCTTCTGGAGTTTGCTCAAACTCATGTTCATTGAGTTGGTGACACCATCCAGTTATCTCATCCTCTGTCACTCCCTTCTCCTCCTACCTTCAATCTTCCTCAGCATCAGGGTCTTTTCCAGTGAGTTGACTCTTCACATCAGAAGGCCAGAGTATTGGAGCTTCAACTTCAGCATCAGTCCTTCCAATGAATATTTAGGACTGATTTCCTTTAGGGTTGACTGATTTGACCTCCTTGCAGTTCAAGGCACTCTCAAGAATCTTCTCCAGTACCACAATGAGAAGGCATCAATTCTTCAGCTCTCAGCTTTCATTATGGTCCATCACTCACATCCATACATGACTACTGGAAAAACCACAGCTTTGACTAGATGGACTTTTGTCAGCAAAATCATGCCTCTGCTTTTAAATATGCTATGGTTGTTATAGCTTTCCTTCCAGGAGAAAGTGTCTTAATTTCATGGCTGCTGTCATTGTCTGCAGTGACTTTTGGAACCCAAGAAAATAAAATCTGCCACTGTTTCCATTGTTTCCCCATCTATATGCCATGAAGTAACGGGACCAGATTCCATGATCTTAGTTTTTGGAATGCTGAGCTTTAAGCAAGCTTTTTCACTCTCCTCTTTCACTTTCATCAAGAGGCTCTTTAGATATTCTTCACTTTCTGCCACAAGGGTGGTATCATCTGCATATCTAAGGTTATTGATATTTTTCCCAGAAATCTTGATCCCAGTTTGTGCTTCCTCCAGCCCAGCATTTCTCATGATGTACTCTGCATTAAGTTAAATAAGCAGGGTGACAAAATAGAGCCTTGACGTACTCTTTTCCCAATTTGGAACCAGTCCATTGTTCCATGTCCGGTTCTAACTGTTGTTCTTGACCTGCATACAGGTTTCTCAGGAGACAGGTCTGGTATTCCCATCTTTTTAAGAATTTTCCACAGTTTGTTGTGATCCACACAGTCAAAGGCTTTGGTATAGTCAATAAAACAGAAGTAGATGTTTTTCTGGAATTCCCTTGCTTTCTCTATGATCCAACAAATGCTGGCAATTTGATCTCTGATTCCTTTGCCTTTTCTAAATCCAGCTTGTACATCTGGAATTTCTCAGTTCACATATTACTAAAGGTACAACATAGCGAAAAGATGATCCCTAATTCATGTAAAACTCACACCAAGCTAATTTATGCCTTGGAAAGTCAGAAGATTTCTTTTCCTCAAGCAGTCTCAATTTCTCTCTGGGAAACCAGAGTAATTCACATTAGCATTATTAACCCCACTCTTTCAATCTCCACAAAAGAAAAGGATATTTTTCAGCTATCTGTTCTATTGCGATGTGTGAAAATTGGTCAGTAATTCTCTTAGTTTGCCCTACACAAACCACTGAAGCAATTTTTTTCTTTTATAGAACTTAACAGCTACTAAGACTGAAAATTACAAAATGAAGTGTTTCATAGTAGATTTTCCCTGGAAGCAGAATATCAGTAAAGACAGCAAGATGTCAGGCTCTTGGACAATACATATTAGTATAGCCCAAAGCTACCTAAAGAAGAGTTTCTGGGTGAAATGAGGCTTTGTAGTGAGTGGGATACAATTTGAAAATGAGAAAGGGAAGGGTGGAATGGGTGGTAATTGAAGAAAAGAATTTGTACTGCTCTGATGGTTAAGTGGCAGACTTTATTTAAGTACAGCCTATATAAGAAAGACTTTATGATCATAATGGGACCTTGAAATACCTCATGAAAAAATTTCATCTTTGCCTTGAAGCACCTATTTTAATTTAAGTGGTTCAAAGATTAGCTGTAGCTCATTAGAAATTCTGTTGGTAGGGGAGGCAGGGCCCTGGACTTGCATTTGAAAATAGTTCATTGAACAGATTTCCAAAGATCCCACTGCACAGCCAGAGTTGTATAATAATATCAGTAGCAGTTCATAGGAAAATGGAATAGGCTGTGGAAATTAGAATTTGTAATATCCAGGGTAGCAATAAGCAAGGAGGTTAAACTGCCTTTTGCACAGAATTACAGAACTAACCACACCTAATTTCCGTGGTATGTAAATAAAAGGGGCAAAGAAGTGAAACCATATACTACATCTACCTTATGCTTAGATTGTTGTCAAAATCTTAACTTTTTTCCAGTGTCTTTCTAAAATGCCCTCCAGAGGGGGCAGGATCATGGTGGTGAACTAAGAAGACCCTGAGCTCACCTTCCCCCACAAATGCACCAAACGTACAATTACTTATAGGGTGACTTTCACTGAAATTAACTTGGGGACTATCAGAAGAGCCCTTCTACAACCAAGGCTGCAAAGAAAGATGCAAAGTCTGACAGGAAGGGAGGTAAAGTCATCTGGTTGGAACCCATACTCCAGTGGGGACACAGAAGAAGAGGGGGATATCACAAGTTCATAGATCATCCCTAAGGAACAAGAGGTTTGAGGCCCATATTAGGCATTCCAATCTTGAGTCCAGATACCAAAAAAATAAGACCCACTACCTGGTTTGAAAGCAGTGGGGCTTACCAGAGAGTTCTTAGAAACTATGACTCTGCTCTTGAAGAGTGCAAGCTCCCAGTCCCAGCACTTAGGCAGCAGATTGAAAATTTCCTGGTGCTCTGGACAGACTACCAGGACCACTCTAGCACGCATGTCAGTGTACACCAGGTTCCTACTCCAGCCCTTCCTGCACCAGCGCTCAATCCTCTAGCCAGAACAGAGATCTTTTGGCTTTGCACACACACACACACACACACACATACACACACACACACACCCTGGGGAAGAAGTGAAGCCAGCCAGCTTGGACCCCATGGCCACCCTGTACAAGGGTACACCAAGAAAGGAACTGAGCCAGATCAGGCTAGAGCCCTGCATCTATTCAGGGCAAAGACCTCAGAAGTTCAGCTCCATCTTGTGGGCCCCAACCCCACCTCTGAACAAGGCAGAGATACAGAGCCAGATCATAAGTATAGATTCAACCCCCAAGGTTGTGGACATGTCACCAACCAAGACAGAAACTTCCATCATGCCAGGAAGAAGCCCAGCTTCATCAGGCTCCTGCCCCAGCCCCTGAGGCCTAGACCCACCTCCTCATAAGGTGGTGACCACCAACCAAATAAGCAAGATAAGAAATGAAAGAAGAGAAATAACAGCTGACATCATGAAATACAATCATAAAAGAATACTGCATCAAGAGTTATATGCCAGCAAATTGGACAACCAAGAAGAAATGGATAAATTCCTAGAAAAGTACAATTTTCCAAGTCTGAATTAAGAATAGATAATCCAAACAGACTATAAACAGATAATCCAAACAGAATATAATTCCCTGGTGGCTCACAGGGTAAAGCCTCTGCTTGCAGTATGGGAGGCCCAGGTTCGATCCCTAGGTCTTGAAGATCCCCTGGAGAAGGAAATAGCAACCCACTCCAGTATTCTTGCCTGGAAAATCCCATGGACAGAGGAGCCTGGTAGGCTACAGTCCATGGGGTCGCAGAGTCAGACATGACTGAGTGACTTCACAATCACAATCAATCAATCCAAACAGACTGATTACTGTTATAGAAATTGAATCAGTAATCATAAAACTCCCAACAAACAAAAGTCTAGGGGAATTCTACCAAACATAAAGAAGAACTAATACCTATCCTTCTCAAATTATTCCAAAAAAATGAAGAGGAGGTAATACTCCCAAATTCATTGTGTGAGGTCAACATTATTCTGATACTAAAACCAGAGAAAAACACTCCAAAATGAAAAAGAAAATTACAAACCAACATCCCTGATGAATTTTGATGCAAAAGTCACCAAAAAAATTATTAGCAAATCAAATTCAACAATATATAAAAGGAATCACACACCATGATCAAGTGAGACATTACAGGAATGCAAATATGGATCGATATCTGCAAATCAGGACTTGCTGGTGGTACAGTAGTTGAGGATCCACTTTGCAATGCAAGGGACATGGGTTCAATCCCTGGCTGGGGTTCTAAGATCTCACATGCTTCAGAGCAACTAAGCTCATGTGCCACAACAAAGATCCCATGTGCTGCAACTAGGACCCGAGGCTGCCAAACAAATAAATAAATACACTTTTTAAAATCAGCAAATCAACCAATGTTATACACCACCTTAACAAAATGAAGGATAAAAATCACATGATCATCTCAATAGATGCAGAAAAAAACATCTGAAAAAATTCATTACTCATTCATGATAAAAACTCTCAACAAAGTGGGTAAAGAGGAACATATCTCAATATAATAAAAGCCATTTATGACAAACTCACAGCTAACATCGTAATCAATGGTGAAAAACAGAAAGCTTTTTCTCTAAAATCAGGAACAAGACAAGGATGGCCACTATAACCACTACTTTTTAACATAGTATTGGAAGTCCTAGCCACAATAGTCAGACAAGACAAAGAAATAAAGGCATCAAAATTAGAAGGAAAAAATTAAAAACTGTCACTATTTGCAGATTAATGACACTATATATAGAAAACTCTAAAATTTTCACCAAAAAAAAAATATATGAGAACTAATAAATTAATTCAGTAAAGTTGCCAGATACAAGATTAGTATACAGAAATATGTTGCTTTTCTATACACTAATAATGAGCTATCAGAAAGAGAAAGCAAATCACATGCACATAAAGAATGAACTACCAGGGAAAAAAATTAACCAAGGAGGTGAAAGACCTATGGTCTGAAAACTATAAAACATTATGAAGGACACTGAGGATGATATAAATAAATGGAAAGATATCCCATGTTTATGGATTGGAAGAATTAATATTGTTAAAAAGTTTATACTACCCAAAGCAATCTCCAGGTTTAATGTAATCCGTGACACTTTCCCAGAAATAAGCCAAATAATCCTAACATTCATATGGAATCAGAAAAGACCCTGAATAGCAAAAATAATCTTGAGAAAAAAGAACAAAGTTGGAGGTATCTCACTCCCTGGCTTTAAACTACACTATAAATTTTCAGTAATCAGACAGCATGGTTCTGGCACACAAGCAGACACATAGACCAAGGGAATGGAACACAGAGCCCAGAAATAAACCCATGCACATACAGTCAATTAATTAATGACAAAGGAGCCAGGAATGTAAAATGGGGAAAGGACAGTCTCTTCAATAAATGCTGTTGAGAAAATAGGACAGCCACTGCAAAATAATGAAACTGGTTATCTTACACTATATACAAAAATTAGGTCAAAGGGAGTAAAGACTTGAATGTAAGATCTGATACAGCAAAATTCCTAGAAGAAAACCTAGGTAGTAAGCTCCTTGACATAGATCTTAATGATAGTTTTTTTTTAATTTGACACCCAAATAAAAGTAATAAAAGCAAAAATAAACAAATGGGAATACATCAAACTATTCCTACAACAAGAGAAACAATAAAATGATAAAGCATCAAACAAAATGGGAGAAAATCCTTGCAAATTATCTATCTGATAAAGTGTTACTATCCAAAATATATAAAGAACTTGTATAAGTCAATAGCAAAACAAATGAAATTCAATTCAAAGAATAACCAAATGACCTGCATAGATATTTTTATAAAAAATATATAAGGATGGCTAATAGGTACATGAAAAAATGTTCTACATCACTAATCACCAGGGAGATGCAAATCAAAGCACAATAAAATATCACCTCACGTATTTTAGAAGGGCTATTATAAAAAATAGCAGAAATAATAAATGTTGGTAAGGATGTGAATGAAAGGGAATCCTCATGCACTGTTGGTGGGAATATAAATTGGTGCAGTCACTATGGAAAACAGTACGGAGTTTTCTCAAAAAAATAAAACTAGAACTACTGTATGATCCAGCAGTTCCACTCTTGAGTATATATCCAAAGAAATTAGAAACATTAATTAGAAAAGATATATGCACGCCAATGTTCATAGTGGCATTTTATTTATAGTAGTCATTATATAGAAGTAACCTAAGTGTCCTATAACAGATGAATGAATAAAAAAGATGTGATACACTTATACAGTGGAATATTATTCAACTATAAAAAGGGTGTGATTTTTTTCCATTTGTTACAATATAGATTGACATGGAGAGCATTATACTTAGTATAATAAATCTGATAGAGATAGACAAATACAAAATGTTTTCACTTATATGAGGAATCTAAAAAATAATACAAATGAATGAATGTATCAAAAAGAAACAGATTCACATATGCCAAGAGCAAACTATTGGTTACCAGTGGGGAGCAGGATAGGGGGAGTAGCTAGATAAGTTAAGAGGATTAAGAAGTACAAACTACTATGTATAAAATAGGTAAGTCACAAAGATGTAATGTACAGCACAGGAAATATAATCAATATTTAGTAATAACTTTATATGGAGTATAATGTATAAAAATATGGAATCACTATGTTGTACATCTGAACTAATATGACACTGTAAGTCAACTATACTTCAGTGAATTAAAATAAATAGATAGATAGATAGACAGCCCTCTAACCCATTCTTCCAGCATTTTATCCCCAAAAGTAAGTGTAACTCAGACTTCAGTAGTTATATTTAGTGTGTTTGAGAAGCTGGGCTTATTCATTATTTATAAATCTCATGGCAAAATGAAAGCCAGTCATGTACTGGAGAAAAGTACACTGGACTCTGCTTTGGGAGATATAACTTGTCCCTTGCTCTGCCTTGAACATGTGTTTCAATCTCTTTATGTCTCTGTTTCTATGTCTCTCTCTCTCTTTGCTTCAATTTTACGTTTTCTAAAATGAAGAGAATCAGCTATATATATTCTTTAAGGTCCCTTCTGAAACAGAAGGGAAGGGGCCAGGGCACAACCTTTAAAAGAATGACATACCGTAGGACATGGCAAAAATTGGTTAGAACCCACTTGGTCCAAGATGGTGGAAGATTCCTCTTTCAGTGGACTTTGAGCCTCATGATATGCATACTGTAATACATTAGCATACTAAATGACACAACCACCAGTGCCATGAGAGTTCTGAGGTTAACTATAAAAGGTCAAAAAGTGGGCAGTGGCCTAATTCCTGGGAATGCCCACATCTTGCCTGAAATAATTGGAATAATCTTCCCACTCATTAGCCAATGAAATTTTCCAGCCCCCCCAAAACTAGACACTCCATATTTCAGGGCTTCTCACCTTCTGTGATGGCCCACACTCTGTCTGGGGAGTGTCTTTCTCCCCAAGGCCTCTTGCTTTTTGAGACAAACCTCATTCTATCTATGGAATGTATTCTGTCTAAATAAATCCATTTCTTACCTATCACTTTGTCTCTCATTGAATTCTTTCTGCCATGAGACATCAAAAACCTGAGCTTCACAAGAAATGCAAATCAAAACTACAATGAAGTTTCACCTCACCTGTCAGAATGACCACCATCAAAAATCTATAAACAACTAATTCTGGAGAAGATGTGGAGAAAAGGGAACACTTTTGCACTGTTGGTGGGAATGTAAACTCCCACCAGTCACTATTGATACAGCCAGTATGCAGATTCCTTAAAAAACTAGGAATTAAACTAACATATGACCCAGAAATCCCTCTACTGGGCATGTACCCTTAGAAAACCATAATTCAAAAAGACACATGTACCCCAATATCCACTGCAGCACTATTAGCCAGGACATGGAATCAACCTAGATGTCCATCAACAGGTGAATGGACAAAGAAGATGTGGTACATATATACAATGAAATATTATTAGCCATAGGAAAGAATGCATTTGAGTCACTTCTAATGAGGTGGATGGACCTAGAGCCTGTTATACAGAATGAAGTAAGTTAGAAAGAGAAAAACAAATATTGTATATTAATGCATACATATGAAATCTAAAAAAAAAGTCATACTGATGAACTTATTTGCAGGGCAGGAATAAAGACACAGGCATAGAGAACAGATTTGTGGACACAGCAGGGAAAGGAGAGGGTGGGATGAATTAAGAGGGTACTACTTACACTACTGTGTGTAAAATAGATAGCTAGTGAGAAGTTTCTGGGAACACAGGGGACTCAACCTGGAGCTCTGTGATGACCTAGAGGGGTGGCATGGGGGGTTGGGAGAGAATTTATATATACTTCTGGCTGATTCACGTTGTTGTATAGAAGAAACCAACACAGAACTGGGAAACAATATCCTCCCATTAAAAATATTTTTAAAAGAACCTGAGGTTCATTAAGTTCTGAGATCAGGTGGATGATCTCAAATAAAAGATTATGTGTTCAAGTCCTAATCTGGGTTTATACAGAGTAGAGTCCAGCATGCGGGTTCCAGTTCCATCTGAGTTGTGCGGTTTCACTTCCAGATACAGCATAAAGTTCTATGATCCTGTTACCAAATGCTCAATACACAGTAAGGTCAAACAATACCAAAATGTCGAAGTGTGGAGCAGAGAAAGGTTTACTGAAGGGCCGTGCAAGGAGACGGATGTCTGGTGCCCCCCCAAATCCCCTTGAACACCCTGAAAGCTTTCAGCAAAGCCATTGGAGTTCTAGGCCCCAGCCAAGAGGAGGGGAGCTTTCATCCAACACCCAGTCTGGGTCCTCCCACCAGTGCCCAGGCCTGGCTGAAGAGGTAGATGTCAGCTGGCGACACCCTCAGGGCCAGGTATCCAGACACTGCCCAGCCGTCATCCCTGAGGGAATCAGGTGCCTAAGACCCAGCCAGTCTTCAGGCTTTTCATTTAACCTGGAGAGAATCATTTGTATAGGATCAATAGGAATACGTGTTGTAGCAAAAGGCCATAAGGTAAATCCCCAGCTCACAATTGCCCTGTTTTGACAATGGCCCCAACCGCAGAGCAAGGAGCAGATTCCATGATGGCAACCTCCTTACAACTTAACTCTGACCTCAGGCCACCTCCTAGGGGTAGACAACTGACTTAAGCTGTACTGAGTTTTGAAACATGAATGGAAAAACTGAAGTTGGTTGAAGCTCTTACCTTAATGGCAACATCCATACACTCCAGGAGACTGCTGCTGCCATTAGGTCGTGGAGGTGGGGATGAGCTTGCAGTTCCAGCTGCTTTAAGGCCTGGGTCTGGCCAGTGAGAGAGCCAAGGCGAGGGCTCTGGAGCTCCGCAGCACATGGTCCTCAGCGTGTCCCTGGGCGCCTTAGCTCACCTGGCAGCCCAGAGGCTGGAAGGTCTGGAAAGAAGCTGCCACCTCTCACTGCACTCTGCCTGGAGGACCACTAGGAGTCTGGCAGAGTGGGACTTCAAACCACCATGCACAGGGTCTCAAGGTAATAGTTGCACACCGCTCTGCCCCTATTACAATCCTATGGTCCTGTTAAAAAATGGAAGGAGCAAGTTATCATTCAACCAACAGCCAGGAAAAGCAATAAATTTATCAAAATAAAGCAAGCAACAAAAACTGTACGTTGTAAAGGAACTGCAATAAAATGACTTTTTAATGGCAAAATTAACTCGTCTACTCTTGTACTATTCGTGTTAAAAATAGTACAGGACTACTGTTTTTAGTCATCTGTTCCATGTACTAAGAGACACTATGGATTGTTGTATGGTGGTCAGTTGATAACTGGTAGCCACAGTTAATGGGAGGAGATTCAGCAATTTAGCAAAACAAGAAGGAGTAGAATGTCATTCACACAAACAGAAGGAGAAAAGAAAGTGGTCACTCAATCGTGTTCGACTCTTTGTGACCTCATGGACTGCAGCCTACCAGGCTCCTCTGTCCATGGGATTCTCCAGGCAAGAGTATTGCAGTGGGTCACCATTTCCTTCTCCAGGGAATCTTCTGATCCAGAGATGGAACCGGGTCTTTTGAGTTGCAGCCAGACACTTTTTACCAGGCTCAGCTGGTAAAAAATCTGCCTGCAATGTGAGAGACCTGGGTTTGATCCCTGGGTTGGGGAGATTCCCTGGAAAAGGGAAAAGGCTAACCACTCCAGTATTCTGGCCTGGAGAATTCTATGGACTGTATAGGCCATGGGGTCACAAGGGATCGGACACAACTGAGCTACTTTCACTTTCACAAACATGAATGCCCTTAAATAGAAGAAACAGGGCTGTGCATTTGCTGAGCCTGGCACCATGGTCCTGAAAAGACTTTGGCCTCACTCAGGGTAGATGCTCTTATGGAATCATGTAGGGTTTGAAAACAGATATCTAGAA
Source organism: Muntiacus reevesi (assembly GCF_963930625.1). NCBI lineage: Eukaryota > Metazoa > Chordata > Mammalia > Artiodactyla > Cervidae > Muntiacus > Muntiacus reevesi. The sequence goes on along the minus strand of NC_089271.1, from coordinate 124,154,459 downwards.
AACAGCATGGACTTGTTGTTTGTTCTTCCGTTACTGTAAATATCAATTGATTTTACTTTGCAGCTGTAAAGCAGCCAAGTCATGGAGCATCTGCAACAAGAGGGAGATTACATTTGAAGTCTATATTAAAAGAAGCCTGGTTTGCCTCACTTTCAGACACAAGTTCTTTGAGTCTGGAGGCTATGTCTTACTCATTTTTGTGTCACCCTGAAGTCTCTTATAGAGTAACCAACATAGTCTCATAAATGATAAGCATTAAGCTGTCATGTTAATCAATAAAGAAGTACTTGCATTTTCAAGATTCAAAGCTTGTTTTTAAAACAGTTGGCTATTATATACTATGTTGGGTTTTAGTCAATATAAGAATTATTTCTGGTTAATATGTTAGGTGTCCAAAAGCACAGTGACATACCCAAGAATCTTTGGCAATCTTGACTATTCTAAACATACTCAATTAAGTTTAGTTAATTACCTTAGAAATTAATGCAATTAATTTACTTAGAAAATATTTCTTCTACACAGGTAGTTTAAAAAGTAACCTATCTAAACTATATGTGAGTTATTAATTTGAATTTGTGAGATTCTCTAAATATGTGGCACCAAATCTCCTGTTTTGAGGCCAGGTTGATTATGGTTGGAAAAGACAGGGTCTAGTGCACAGTGTTTTGACCCCTATTCAGTCATATAGCCTGGGCCTGGAACACTTCCTATCCAACAAAGAGCCCACATAGCCTCTGCTGGACTTACTATCTCCTTGTATGCTGGCATGCGTGCTCAGTCACTTCAGTCGTGTCCGACTCTTTGGACTGTAGTCTGCCAGACTCCTCTGTCCATGGGATTATATCCAGCCAAGAATACTGGAGTAGGTTGCCATTCCCTTCTCCAGGGGATCTTCCTGACCCAGGGGTCAAACTTGCATCTCCTGAGTCTCCGGCATTGCAGGCCAGTTCTTCACTGCTGAGCCACCAGGAAGCCCACCTCCTTGTATGGGATATCTATTTGTTCCTTTGTTCTGCTTAGGTGAGTACTTGAGTACTCAGGCACACTCTCAGCTTTCAGTATTTCAGACTCCACTGGAAGGGAGAGTTGTCCTTCTACTGAGGAATGAGTGCTGCCTTGTAGGCCTATTGCTTTTCAGTAGCTGCCTGGGCCACGTGCTACTCCTGAGGAACTGCTGTTCACTGCTAGAGCTGATCTTGCCCTGTCTTTTCTCTAGGTGAATAAAAGCTTTGTCCATCCAGTATTTGACTGTTCTATATTTTCCTTGTCAACTCTGATACCAAGACGCAGTGAGTGAGAAGAATCATTTGGACTTCTGTATCTGGTGGCTGGCATTGCAATGATCTTTGATAATTCTTCAGGTCATTGAAATCCTTCCCTGGAATTGGTGAACAATACACACAGTTGTTCTTCTCAAAAACTAAAATAGTGATGATGTCATGATACCAAGTCAAATGATAATGGAAAATATAAGGGTTTCAGACTCAAATGCCATAGTCTGTATATAAGAAATATTAATTTGTTAAGGATCCATGTAAGTGTGAACTAAAAAACAATAAATAGTTAAAAGCTTTAGTTAAATATGTTCAATAATTGATTATAAAATATGATAATAATAATTTGGAAATGTCCATATTTTCCTGGAATCCAAAGTATGGTTGGTTGTCATACTTAATACTTGAAATTTTAAATTTGGAGAGCTAGCCATGAGTCATCATTTTTACTTCCCTTCTTAAATGATGACAAAGACCCCTCCATCAAATGGATTGCCTTGCATGTCTTTTTCTGGTTCAAAAGTAATATTCTCAGAAGTCCCTAGATGCCTCAAATAGTAAATCTGCCTTTGCCAAACCCAAATACCTAATTAGGATTTCTGAGCATGTATTAAATATTTCTTTCTTCTCTAAAAAAGTACCATGAAGACCAGTCATTTAAGATCCAATTATATACCATGCTCATCTTCTGCTTCTTATTTCTTATTATATAGGTTCATTAGAAAATTCTTTGTTGAAAAGTTTAGACTCATATGCAATGCTCTCCTTATCCCATCCCTTCCCTGTGTATCCTTTTGGATCTTAAATCAATAAAACTACCAATGTATGTATGTAATGTAAATGAATGTAAACAGTTTAACTTTTGGTGAAAACTGACATAGGAAAAACTCATTTAAGGCTTCAAGAAATGAAAATTACATAATACTTTGCAATCATAATGGAATTTTGGAAGGCTTTAATATCATTGCAGCCACTCCAGAGGTACAGGTTTTTCAAATACTTTGCATGGGTATTCCTACACTTCCGTAAATGTCCCTTAATTTTGTTCCTCCCCATATAGAGTATTGATAGGAGTTGGTGAGACTAGAAGAGGAGGGAAAGTAGGAGTAAATAGTCAGCATTATAAGCATAAGGGCATTCTAGCCTGGCTAAATTTATTGTATTGGTATGATAAACATTTGCAAAAACCACACATTTTCTAAGAATCTTTAAACAACTGGAGCATGAAAAAGTCAGTGTCTGAGACCACCACTGCACATTTTAGGGTGACATGGGTTGATGGGGTACAAAATTTTAAAAAAGCCACCTCATAGGCAAATACTCATTTTAAAGCCACTCAAATTGCCAACACATGTTGTCTTACAAATATGAAGCTATATTTTCAAGAAACAAAACCAAAATAGTACTGAAATCCATTAGAAAGTACGTATGAAAGAGTCAGGCTTTGAGGACTTGGTTCTGACGATTTGAAAAGCAGAGGAAGAGTGTGAAACTAATTTCCATCTGTATAGGGATTTGTTTTCCTTGCTCATTTAATATCAGAGTAATAAATGGTTTACTATGACCCTAAAACTCTCTCTTCATTTAGACCAACTGATTGGCACGTCTATAAACAAATAGTTCATTTCCCATAGAAGGGCTATCATATATGCACTTTTTATTGTCATATTTGAAATCCCTTCATATTTTAGTTGAACTGTAATCCTTGGTATGCTGACTACACAAGCATATTCTATGACCATGGATTAGTGACAGTGGTTAGTAAAAATAATTACTCATTATAATTAACAACAGCATGATAAATCTTCCAGTCTACTTAGTTCGACATATAAGGTTAAATTTAAAGATATCTTTCTTTTCTTCAGCCGTTCACATCAGAAGGGACTATTTGCTACCCTTGTTTTCTAACACTGGATATAAGACAGAAAGATAAAAACAACTTGCCAAAGGTCAAACAGAATATCAGGAAAAGTACTGGGAATAAAACTTCAGGCTTACTAATAACGAGGCACTTGGTTCCATTGCCTGACATTCTCATGTATGGTATTCTGACTTGTCTCCTATAAGATGCACTACTATTGCTACTTCACTCTCTATAATTGCTTATTAGACTGGAGGTAACATGAAGCAACACCAAACAGTGGTAGATATGGCACTATTTTGAAAGAAAAAAATTGAATAGAATAGAGCTCAACTGTGACTCAAACATTCAGAAGAATTAGTTGAGCTTTGCAATACTTTTAACCACTCCTCTTTTAGTTTACCTTGAGAATTCAAATCTCAGATTTGTCTTGGAAAATACTTTTCACATTTCTCGTAACAAGTCTCACCTTCTATTAGCACATGACCAATTTTGTTGCTAACTGGTCATAATCAGAAAATACAGTTAGATGACCAAAGATACAAAAGCTTAGCTGGCCGTATCTCAACTTTAAATTTACAGTACCAAAGTGTGTTATTAATATACTTATGAATAGAGCTGCATACAAGGAAACATTCATGTTTATATGATATGTACTGATTGAAAATAGACATCCTGTCAAAAATTGATCTGTAGAAGCCTGCCTTCAGTTCAGTTCAATTCAGTCGCTCAGTCATGTCCGACTCTTTGCGACCCCATGAATCACAGCATGCCAGGCCTCCCTGTCCATCACCAACTCCCGGAGTTTACTCAAACTCATGTCCGTTGAGTTGGTGATGCCATCCAGCCATCTCATCCTCTGTCGTCCCCTTCTCCTCCTGCCCTCAATACCTCCCAGCATCAGGGTCTTTTCCAATGAGTCAACTCTCTGCATGAGGTGGCCAAAGTATTGGAGTTTCAGTTTCAGTATCAGTCCTTCCAATGAACACCCAGGACTGATCTCCTTTAGGATGGACTGATTGGATCTCCTTGCAGTTCAAGGGACTCTCAAGAGTCTTCTCCAACACCATAGTTCAAAAACATCAATTTTTCGGCGCTCAGCTTTCTTCATAGTCCAACTCTCACATCCATACATGACCACTGGAAAAACCATAGCATTGACCAGATGGACCTTTGTTGGCAAAATAATGTCTCTGCTTTTTAATACGCTATCTAGGTTGGTCATAACTTTCCTTCCAAGGAGTAAGCGTCTTTTAATTTCATGGCTGCAATCACCATCTTCAGTGACTTTGGAGCCCCCCAAAATAAAGTCTGACACTGTTTCCACTGTTTCCCCATCTATTTCGCCTGAAGTGATGGGACCAGATACCATGATCTTAGTTTTCTGAATGTTAAGCTTTAAGTCAACTTTTTCACTCTCCTCTTTCACTTTCAGCAAGAGGCTTTTTAGTTCCTCTTCACTTTCTGCCATAAGGTTGATGTCATCTGCATATCTGAGGTTATTGATATTTCTCCTGGCAATCTTGATTCCAGCTTGTACTTCTTCCAACCCTTAGAGATAGTTTATTATGCTTCCAGGTCACTAAATATATATATGCTCATCTTGTACTTAGAAGAATTTTGATGGGAAAAAAAAAAACATTTGAGACAACTGTATCAGCAGCTGCATATACTGAAAATGCATGATGTAGGAAAGTGGGCAATATATTAAATTATCACTTTTCAAGCTATCTCTATATTGGGTTACTAAATTGATATTTTTATAAAATTAAATTACATAGAAGAGATTAAATATTCCTCAAATTGGTTTTACAGATGTTTTAATTAAATATCTTTTGGGGTGGGATGTAAGTAATTGAACTGACTCGTCATTTTAATGCATTAAAATAATCTGTGTAGATATATGAATATTAAGATAAACACTTAATGGTATCACAATAGTTTAAAAATGTGGGTGTTATCATTAGTTCTATTTCTGGTATTATTTGCACATTCCTAATACATAGAACTAGATGCACTAGTAGGCTGAAGTTCTCTGTTTTGCATTCCTACTACCTTTTTAACCCAGATTCTTATCAATGTTATAAGTCATGTGCCAATTCAGAGTTAGAAACCAGAACTAAGGCTAAACTATTGTGTTTTTCTAGCAAAATGTTTTTACCTGCTCTGCCTAATCTTATGCTAAATACTATAAATAGCTCACAGGGTAGCACTTGTAGCTCTTACCTTGATATAACTGATTCCATTCTTAATTAAATTTTATGACAGCTCAGATCTGAAAAGCAATCTATTGTTCCCCCGTCAGATTTAGAAAAGACTGATATGTCCAAAGGCTTCCCTTGTGACTCAGCTGGTAAACAATCTGCCTGCATGCGGGAGACCTGGGTTTGATCCCTTGGTTGAGAAGATCCCCTGGAGAAGGGAAAGGCTACCCACTTCAGTATTCTGGCCTGGAGAATTCCATGGACAGAGTCGGGCATGACTAAACGACTTTCACTCAGTCGCTCATGAGTGAGTTCATCTTCTCCTGCGAGAACTCCAAAATTACAACTCGCTGCTGAACAACCGTCGACTGGAGAAAGTTGGATCCCACCAAAAAAATACACCCCATGTCCAAGGGCAAAGGAGAAGTCCCGGCAAGACAGTAAGAGGGGCAAAATCGCTTTTGGAATCAAACCTCATACCAGCCAGAGACTCTTGGAGGACTCAAACAAAACCTTGTGCACATCAGGAGACTCCACAGAGACTGAACCAGACCTGCCTTTGAGTGTCTGAGCGTCTCCTGAGGAGGTACAGGTCAGCAGTGGCCTGCCTCAGGGGCACGATCTCTGGGTGCAGCAGACCTGGGTATGGGATAAGCACTCTTGGAGGAGGTCGCCATTAACTCCACCACAGAACCACCAGAACTTACACAGGACTGGGGAAACAGATTCTTGGTGGGCATAAACAAAACCTTGTGCACACCAGGTCCTAGGAGAAAGGAGTAGTGACCCCGCAGGAGACTGACCCAGACTTGCCCATGAGTGTCCAGGAGTCTCTGGCAGAGGCATGGGTTGGCAGAGGCCTGGTGCAGGGTCGGTGGCACTGACAGTAGGGGCATGGCAGTAGGGGCATGGGATCTTTAGAAGCAGGTCACCATTATCTTCATTACCTCCACCATAAGTTTAACCTCAGGTCAAACAACAGGGAGGGAACACAGCCCCACCCATCAACAGAAAATTGGGTTAAAGATTTACTAAGCATGGCTCCAAGCTCATCAGAACAAGACACAGTTTCCCTCTCAGTCTCTCCCATCAAGAAGCTTTTTATCCTTATCCATCAGAGGACAGACAGATTGAAAACCACAATCACAGAAAACTAATCAAACTGATCCCATGGACCACAACCTTGTCTAATTCAATGAAAACATGATCCATGCTATGTAGGCCAACCCAAGATGCATGGGTCATGGTGGAGAGTTCTGATGAAACACGGTCCACTGGAGAAGGGAATGGCAAATGACTTCAGTAGTCTTGCCTTGAGAACCCCATGAACAGTATAAAAAGGCAAAAAGATACAACACTGAAAGATGATTTCCCCAGGTCAGTAGGTGCCCAATATGCTACTGGAAAACAGTGGAGAAATAACTCCAGAAAGAATGAAGAGATGGAGCCAAAGCAAAAACAACACCCAGTTGTGGATGTGACTGGTGATGGAAGTAAAGTTCGATGCTGTAAAAAACAATATTGCATAGAAACCTGGAATGTTAGCTCCATGAATCAAGGCAAATTAGAAATGGTCAAACAGCAAGAATGAACATCAACATTTTAAGAATCAATGAACTAAAAAGGACTGGAATGGGTGAATTTAACTCAGAAAACCACTATATCTACTACTGTGTACAAGAATTCCTTAGAAGAAATGGAGTAGCCCTCATAGTTAACAAAAGAGTCCAAAATGCAGTACATGGGTGCAGTCTCAAAAATGACAGAATGATCTCTGTTCGTTTCCAAGGCAAAACATTCATCATCAAAGTAATCCATGTCTATGCCCCAACAACTAATGTTGAAGAAGCTGAAATTGAACAGTTCTATGAAGACATACAAGACCTTCTAGAACTAACACCAAAAAAAGATGTCCTTTTCATCATAGGCGACTGGAATGCAAAGGTAGGAAGTCAAGAGATAACTGGAATAACAGGCAAATTTGGCCTTGGAGTACAGAATGAAGTAGGGCAAAGGCTCATAGAGTTTTGCCATCACTGGTCATAGCAAACACCTTCTTCCAACAACACAAGGGAAGACTCTACACATAGACATCACCAGATGGTCAATAATGCAAATTAGAATGATTATATTCTTTGCGGCCAAAGATGTAGAAGCTCTATACAGTCAGCAAAAGCAAGACCGGGAGCTGACTGTGGCTCAGATTATGAACTCCTTATTGCCAAATTCAGACTTAAATTGAAGAAAGTGGGGAAAACCACTAGAACATTCAGGTATGACCTGAATAGATTGAAGGGATTAGATCTGATTGACAGAGTGCTTGAAGAGCTATGTACAGAGGTTTGGAACATTGTACAGGAGGCAGTGATCAAGACTATCCCCCAGAAAAAGAAATGCAAAAAGGCAAAATGGTTGTCTGAGGAGGCCTTACAAATAGCTGAGAAAAGAAGAGAAGCAAAAGTAAAGGAGAAAAGGAAAGATATACCCACTTGAATGCAGAGTTCCAAAGGATAGTAAGTAGAGATAAGAAAGCCTTCCTAAGTGATCAATGCAAAGAATTAGAGGAAAATAATAGAATGGGAAAGACTAGAGATTTCTTCAAGAAAATTAGAGATAGCAAGGGAATATTTCATGCCAAGATGGACTCAGTAAAGGACAGAAATTGTATAGACCTAATAGAAGCAGAAGATATTAAGAAGAGGTGGCAAGAATACACAGAAAATCTATACAAAAAAGATCTTCATGACCACGATGATGTGATCACTAACCCAGAGCCAGACATCCCAGAATGCAAAGTCAAGTGGGTCTTAGGAAACATCACTATGAACAAAGCTAGTAGAGGTGATGGAGTTCCAGTTGATCTATTTCAAATGCTAAAAGAAGGACCTGTGAAAGTGTTGCACTCAATATGTAAGCAATTTTGGAAAACTCAGCAGTGTCTACAGGACTTGAAAAGGTCAGTTTTCATTCCAATCCTAAACAAAGGCAATGTTAAAGAATGTTCAAACTACCACACAATTGCACTTATCTCACACAGTAGCAAAGTAATGCTCAAAATCCTTCAAGCCAGGCTTCAACAGTGTGTGAACTGTGAACTTCCATATATTCAAGCTGGTTTATAAAAGGCAGAGGAACCAGAGATCAAATTGTCAGCATCCATTGGATCATAGAAAAAGCAAGAGAGTTCCAAAAAAAATCTACTTCTGCTTTATTGACTATACCAAAGCCTTTTAGTGTGTGGATCACAACAAACTGTGGAAAATTCTGAAAGAGATGGTAATACCAGACCACCTTACTTTCCTCCTGAAAATTTGTTTGCAGGTCAAGAAGCAACAGTTAGAAATGGACACGGAACAACAGACAGGTTCCAAATCAAGAAAGGAATACTTCAAAGCTGTAAATTGTCATTCTGCTTATTTAACTTATATGCAGAGTACATCATGTGAAATGCCAAGCTAGATGAACCACAAGCTGGAATCAAGATTGCCAGGAGAAATGTCAATTACCTCAGATATGCAAATGATATCACCCTTATGGCAGAAAGTGAAGAAGAACTAAAGAGCCTCTTGATGAAAGTGAAGGAGCAGAGTGAAAAAGTTGACTTAAAGCTCAACATCCAGAAAACTAAGATCATGGCATCCAGTCCCATCACTTCATGGCATATAGTTGGGGAAACATTGGAAACAGTGAGAGACTTTATTTTTGGGGGTTCCAAAATCACTGCATATGGTGACTGCAGCCATGATATTAATAGACACTTGCTCCTTGGAAGAAAAGTTATGACTAACCTAGACAACATATTAAAAAGCAGAGTTATACTTTGCCAGCAATGGCCCATCTAGTCAAAGCTCTGGTTTTTCCAGTAGTCATGTATGGATATCAGAATTAGACTATAAAGAAAGCTGAGTGCTGAAGATTTGATGCTTTTGAACTGTGGTGTTGGAGAAGACTGTTGAGAGTCCAAGAAGACTCTTGGACTTCTTGGACTGCAAGAAGATCCAACCAGTCAATCCTAAGGAAAATCAGTCCTGAATATTCATTGCAAGGACTGACGCTGAAGCTTTAGCTCCAATACTTTGGCCACCTGATGCGAAGTACTGACTCTTTGGAAAAGACCCTGATGCTGGGAAAGATTGAAGGCTGGAGGAGAAGGGGATGACAGAGGATGAGATGGTTAGATGGCACCACTGATGCGATGGACATGAGTTTGAGTAAGTTCCACAAGTTGGTGATGGACAGGGAAGCCTGCTGTGCTGGAGTCCATGGGGTTGCAAAGTGTCGGACGTGACTGAGCCACTGAACTGAACTGAGCTGAACTGATATGTCCAAGTGCATCATTCCTGCTTTATACCAAATTGATGTCTATGTCTACAGGAAACCAATACACTGGATAATTGAATCTGTTCCACACATTTAGAAAAATTTACAAAAGATTTTCCAATTTAATAATATAGGGTTAGAGTAGTCAAAAATCAGTTCTTTCAAATGGGTTCCATAAGGTGTTTTATAGATATATCATGCATGGAAGCAGAATATTACCATGCTCAGTTCACGTATCTGAATCAATGTAACATTCACCTTTTTTAAAAAAGACTATTTTTTAGAGAAGTTTTATGTTTACAACATAATTGAGAGGAAAATACAGAGCATTTTCACATACCCCTACTTCCATGCATGTACTTCATTATCAATATTATAAACAGGCTTCCTTCATTATCGACATTACTCACCAAAACAGTACTTATTTTTTTTTTTTTTAGTAAGGATGACACACCCTGATCACTCAATATCCATAGTTTACCTTAGAATTCACTCTTGGTGTTGTGCGTTCTATGGGTTTAGATAAAGTATTATGACATATGCATCATAATAATATCACACAGAGTATTTTTACTACCCTAAGAATATCCTGGGTTCCACCTATTCTCCCCTCATAATCAACTAACCTATGGCAACAATGGATCTTTTTACTATCTTGATAGTTTTGCCTTTTCCAGAATGTCAAATTGTTGGAATCACTCAGTAGGTAGCCTTTTCAGATTGGCATCTTTCACTTAGTGATATGCTATTTAAGGTTCCTCCATGTCTCCATGTCTTTTCATGGCTTGAGAGTTCATTGCTTTTTAGTGCTGAATGAAGTTTTGTTGTCTAAATGCACCACAGTTTATCTGGATGCTTCTAAGTTTTGGTAATGATGAAAGCTGCTATAAACATTCATGTGCAGGATTTTTTTTTGTGTGTATGTGAATCTAAGTTTTCATCTCCTTTGGATAAATACCAAGTAGCGTGAATTCTAGATCTTATGGTAAGAGTATGTTTAGTTTTGTAAGAAACCACTAAACTGTCTTCCAAAGTAGTCATATGATTTTTCACTCCTCGGAGCAGTATAGGAATGTTCCTGTTCCTCCACATTTTTCCCAGAATTTGGTGTTGTCAGTGTTCTGGACTTTGACCATTCTGTTAATAATATATGTGCAGTGAAATCTCATAATTTTGATTTGCTTTTTCCTAATAACAAATAACATGGAACATCCTTTCATGTGCTTATTTATCTAGGTATTTATCTGTGTATCTTCTTCCATGAGGTGTCTGTTAAAGTCTTAGCAGTGTGTGTGCATGCTCAGTCATGTCTAACTCTTTGCAACCCCATGGACTGTAGCCCACCAGACTCCTCTGTCCATGGGATTCTCCTGGCAAGAATACTGAAGTGGGTTGCCATGCCCTCCTCCAGGAGAGATCTTCCCAACTCAGAGATCTAAACCATTTCTTTTGTGTCTTCTGCATTGGCAGGTGGATTCTTTACCAGTGAGCTGCCAGGCAAGCCCTGTTAAAGTCATAGGTCCGCTTTTTAATCAGGATGTTTGTTTTCTTAATTTTGAGTTTTAAAGGTTCTTTGTATATTGTGGATTTCAGTCCTTTATCAGATGTGTCTTTTGCAAATATTTTCTTCTAGACTGTGGCTTGTCTTTTAAGTCCCTTAATATTGTCTTTCACATAGCAGAAGTTCTTAATTGTAGTGAAGTCCAGCTAGTTCACCAATCATTTCTTTCATGCTGTGCCTTTGTTATTTTATTTAAAAAGGCAATAGCATACTTAAGGTCATCTAGTTTTTCTACTATGTTATATCTTCCAAGAGTTTTATAGTTTTGGATTTTACATTTAGGTCTATGATCCATTTTGAGTTAATTTTGTGAAAGGCTTAAGGCCAATATCTAGATTTATTTTTTGCATGTATATGTCTAGTTGTTTCAGCATCATTTGTTGGAATTATCCCACTCCAATGAACATTCACCTTCTTTGGTAATTTAGATTTAGCTTCAGTGATGGCAGTAGAAGTTGGTACTCTATTTTGTCACTGCAGGTAATAACAGCATTTCTTTTTTTCTTTTTATTACAAATCAATAATGCAATTAACATAACAAGCTCCCCAAAGCTATCTATGTAATTATTGCTTTTATAAAGTAAAGAATTGCCACATAAAATGTAAAACAGCTTGAAACAAAATCATAAAATAAATTCCAGAAAACCACTCCCTAGATAAACAAAATAGTGTACTTTTTATGCAACTGATCTTCTTTAAGATTTTGTAAGAACTAAAGATAGACTCAGTTCAGTTCAGTTCAGTCGCTCAGTCATGTCTGACTCTTTGCGATCTCATGAATTTCAGCACACCAGGCCTCCCTGTCCATCACCAACTCCCGGAGTTTACTCAAACTCATCCCCATTGAGTCGGTGATGCCATCCAGCCATCTCATCCTCTGTCGTCCCCTTCTCCTCCTGTCCTCAATACCTCCCAGCATCAGGGTCTTTTCCAATGAGTCAACTCTTCGCATGAGGTGGCCAAAGTATTGGAGTTTCAGTTTCAGCATCAGTCCTTCCAATGAACACCCAGGACTCATCTCCTTTAGGATGAACTGGTTGGATCTCCTTGTAGTCCAAGGGACTCCCAAGAGTCTTCTCCAACACCACAGTTCAAAAGCATCAATTCTTTGGTGCTCAGCCTTCTTCACGGTCCAACTCTCACATGCATACATGACCACTAGAAAAACCATAGCCTTGACTAGACAAACCTTTGTTGACAATGTCTCTGCTTTTTAATATGCTATCTAGGTTGGTCATAACTTTCCTTCCAAGGAGTAAGCGTCTTTTAATTTCATGGCTGCAATCACCATCTGCAGTTATTTTGGAGCCCCCAAAAATAAAGTCTGACACTGTTTCCACTGTTTCCCCATCTATTTACACAAGAGAAGACTCTACATATGGACATCACCATATGGTCAGCACTAAAATCAGATTGATTATATTCTTTGCAGCCAAAGATGGAGAAGCTCTATACAGTCAGCAAAAACAAGACTGGGAGCTGACTGTGGCTCAGATCATGAACTCCTTATTGCCAAATTCAGACTTAAATTGAAGAAAGTAAGGAAAACCACTAGACCATTCAGGTATGACCCAAATCAAATCCCTTATGAATATGCAGTGGAAGTGAGAAATAGATTTAAGGGATTAGATCTGATGACAGAGTGCCCGATGAACTATGGACAGAGGTTCATGACATTGTATAGGAGACAAGGATCAAGACCATGCCCATGGAAAAGAAATGCAAAAAAAAAAAAAAAAAAAAAAAAAAGATAGACTAGCACCAACCAAATCAAGGAACTCTATTCCCTGAAAGAATCAACACAATCCAGCCTGGATTTTCAAAAAATGTGCTATCCTTCAGATATGTTGATACCATCTGAGACCATTAATTCCTTTATTTTGCTTAACTTATGGAAAAGTGACTTTAGTGCATGAATATGAAACTAAGAAGTCTAAGTATATATACATATATATATGTATATACACACACACACACACACACACACATATATACATATATATACTGGTTACTATTTTACTCAAATGACTATGACCAACTTCTGAAGTATACTTAATGGCATTCATGAATTGTTTTCAGAATAAGCAGGCATAACTTGTAAGTAGGTAGCATACATAATACTAATTAATTAACATTATGTTTGTATAACCACATCCTTCTCTTTCTTTCTCACATCCTTCTCTCTCTCTCTTTCTCTCACACACACACACACACACACACACACACATTTCTTGTATTACTTTTAGATCTTCCATTTTTTGAACAATTGTATCGTCACTTGAATTTCATAGACTGTGAATTAAAAACAGTAAGGGGCACTGGCTGGGATGCATATTAAGATAGGCCACATAGTTAAATAACTTTAGGAGATGAAGCATCAGGGAGAAGATTGAAGTACATTTAAGTGGGAAGTTAGTGTCAAAAGATCTTGACACATAGGTAGACAATGAGATATGACAGCCAGAAATGGAGCATAACGATCTGAATTTATAACAAAATCCATAATTAATGCATGGTACCAACTGGAGGTGGTTAGGGCACCAGGGGTAATCTCAAATTTAGAGAAAGTCTCTGTTCTTAGATCAAAAAGAAACTCTAAATGCAACAATCAAAGGGCTTCTGGTCCCAGTAATACTGGAATAACTACTTGAGAAGTAATAATTTAAGCCTCATCGGAGTTTATGCCTCATACCAAAAAGAAGCCAGAGTGTAAATTAGGACATTTCTTGGTTCAGACTTCTAGTGGTTTTACATCTCTGGAAAATTTCCATCACTGGAAACAAACCTGAATTTCATCATAGCTTACAAGGCTTTCCTTGACCTGACTCACCCATAGCTTTCTCTTTTTGATGTTCTTTGGAATAGGCTGAACACACTCTCATCTCTGGGCTTTTGCACTTTCTATACTCTTTGCCTATAACTGTGGCTCATTCCTTTAAATCAATTAGACTTCTGCTCAAATGTCACTTTCTTGGAATATACTTTCTGAGGATCTTCTCTAAAACAGCAATCCACCACTTGCAAACTTCTTACCACTATCGATTTTCTTTATATCTGACATCATTGAATATACTTGTTTATTTTATACCTCCTCCATTAGAATATCAGTTTCATGAAGACAGAACTTTTTGTCTATTGTGTTACTCTTGTATCACTAGCACCAGAGTTGGAACTACTGCTATGAAGCTAATGAAACTTAAACTCAGGGACTCTCATTTGCATAGGTCCCTTTCAAAGCCCTGCATGTGATTTTTTTGTTTATAATTTTGTAGTCTTCTTTGCAAAGTGGACCTATCAAAATTGTGTAAGCTTTTATTTTATTTTTTGGCTGTTCCATGCAGGATCTTAGTTCCCTGACCAAGGATCAAACCTGCAATCCCTGCAGTGGAAGCTCATAGTCTTAACCTCTGCACCATCAAGGAAGTCCCAATCCTCACTAAACTAGACCTCACTAAATCCCTGCTTAGTTTGACACTTCGTAAGCCCTTAATAAATATTTTCAAATAAAAGAATAAAAATAAATTAATAATATCTTAGGATAAAAAGATTTCTTAGTTTTTTCCTTCATGGCATGTTTTGATAAGGATTGAATTTGGTTGAAAAGTAAAAGATGTTAGGTGTCCATTGAGGATATAGAAACAGGACTATTCTGAAGAATATGAAAGAGATACTAGAAGAGCATGCTGTAGGCTCTAAAGGTAAACTTTGCATCATATTTTTTCCTAGTGCTGGGATACTAATTAGAGCAGAGAAGTACATTATGATTTATTGCCTTAATAAATGGTACTCCAATTGTAATTCCATTTCTTGTGACACAGCCTTCTTTGTCTTATATTTCCTATAAGCTACCCTTTTTAGTATATCCAGGGAATATCCGTACTTTAAGAAAATCACTGAAGCAAGCATAATTTCCTTCTCATTACTGCACCGTGTTACTTCTTACTTTTTCCTATATTGTTTTCACAGTTTTCAAGGCTTTTAAGAAAGATTATAGATTCAATCAGGATTGTGACATAAAGTGGCATTTACCCAGTGGAAAAAATAGATGCATATTGTATGCATACCTTATAAGTACAGTTAAATATCTATATTATAGATATAGATATAATATACACAAACATATCATAGATGATATACATGCAAGAGAGAGAAAGAGATTTAGCAAGCACACCTTAAGATTTATTTGTACTTGTTAACTATTGCTCTTCCATAGGATCATCTGGCTCTTCCTGAGTCATTAATAAAGAATACGTTGGAAAAGGTAATGGTAACCCACTCCAATGTTCTTGCCACTCCAGTATCCTCTGTCTAGAAATCCCAGGGACAGAGGAGACTGGTGGGCTACAGTCCATGGGATTGCAAAGAGTCAGACACAATTTAGCAACTGAACAGCAACAATAAACACACAACCAGACAGTGATTTGGGGAAATACCTCTTGATGGAAATGTGGCATAAAATGGGAGAGTGAACTGACCTAGCAATATGGAATGTAGAATTTGTAAGAAACTAAAATTTCTGTATAGAGTCATAGTCACAAATATTTGAATAATAAAATCTGTGACTAAAGGAAAAAAATAAGGAATTCATAAAAATGGGCCAATAATAAAAGAATTTGGTTAAATAATACATTACACATTAAATAATGGTCAAAACTAGTTACAATGAAAACTATGAGTTGATCATTCTCAATTTATAGAAGCCCATCTGCCTTGGTTTTTAATCTACTCAAATTGTTTTTTGGCCAGTAGCAATGCCTCAGGCAACTTTATATCAACCTGACAAAAAGCAATAGAAAGTCTTGCTTCAGAGGTTTCTCATTGCTTAAAGCCACAATACTTCTTTAAAAGCTCCAAGGTGTTATAATTAAAAATGTATCAATTGCTTAACTTGTCAAACAAAGGCAGTTATTATAAAGCATTATTTCCCCCCACAAACAGCTAGAATCTCATTACTCATGTGTGATGGCATTTAGAGAAAAAAGATTAATTAAAGTGTAAATTTAACTTTTGGGAAGAAAAACCTCATCAAAGCATCTCCAAAACCTTCTGGAATCTGTTCACTTTCTGGGAGGTACATACTAACTTTTTATTAACATTTATAGGTGAAAGTGAAAATGTTAGTTGTTCAGTTGTGTCTGACTCTTTGCGACCCTATAGGCTGTATCCTGCCAGGCTCCTCCGTTCATGGGATTTTCAAGGCAAGAAAACTGGAGTGGGTTGCCATTTCCTTCTCAAGGGAATCTTCCCGACCCAGGGATCGAACCCTGACCTAGAGATCAAACCCAGGTCTCCCATACTGTGGGCAGATTCTATCATCTGAGCCACCAGGGAAGCCCTAACATTTACAGGTAAACATGTGCAAGCACAATTAACATGCAGATTTTTGATGGTGGCTTGAGAGGAAGCATGAAGAGATTGTCTCCACAAGCACTTGTATTGACTTGAGTAACAGTACAGCAGTTGAAATTGTAAAGATATTTCCTTTGAATCATTTCATTCTTATTTTATCGTTCTCTTGCCCCCTCTTTTTCCTCAAGAAATATAGACTGCAATTAGTAGCATAATGATTAAAGAAATAATTAAGCACTGCAGGCTCACATCACAATAATTTAGGACAATTTCAAGCTTATACTACCATGTCAAATTAGCAAATTCTCCGTTACAAAAAAGTTTGTGAAGTAAAATTGCCCTCTCTTCCTCTTATTCCACACCACCACCACCACCACCACCACACACACACACACACACAAACACACACACACACACGCAAACAACACTGATGGTAAAAGAACCATTCTCCTATTTTGTATAAAAAAGGAATCACTTCTCCATAAATTAAAATTCAAGAATCAGTTCTACTCCACTGTGCTTGTACAAACAAGCTGATTTTCATGGAGAGCTTTTATTCTAATTGAATAACAGACTCAACCCACTGCAAATAATTGTGTTGTTAATCTCACTAGATTACTTTGAACTGAAAATGAGGAAAAACTGGTCAATGTTAATCAATTGCCTTGGAGGAACAGAGAGTTCTTTTGACAGAGTTGCATAATGGATGAAGCACAAAATGAGATAATTGGGAGATGTTTGTCCTAGAGGGTGCTAATTTTGTAATTACAATTAAAAAGTTCTCTCATATTGCAATATTATCCTTTGTAAAAACATACACTCTGTCTTACTTGACTGCATCAATATATATTTTTCCAAACCAATAATGTTCTGTTCATCCGTAACCTAGCCTGAGGTTGGAAAACTAACGAAGAATGTAAATAATGCAGACTATTCATTTTTTTTCCCCTAACATGAGTGTTATTGCCTGCTCTTTCATAGATAGCTCCTTGACCAGAGAAGTGAAGACTTTCTTGAATACACAAACCTAGAGTGACTGGAAAAAAAATATTTGAATGCTTTAATCCAAAATTTTACTTTATTTTCTAAACGTTTTATTTTGTATTGAGGTATAGTAAGTTAACAAACAATGTTGTGATCATTTCAGCTGAACAGTGAGGGACTCAGACATATGTATACATGTATCCATTCTCTCTCAAACTCCCCTTCCATCCAGGCTACCATGTATCATCGAGCAGAGTTCCTTATGCTATACAGTAGGTCCTTGTTAGTTATCCATTTTAAACAGAGCAATGTGTACATATTCATCCTCATCTCCCTAACTATTCCTTCCCCCAACCTTTCCCCCTGCAATCATAAGTTTGTTTTCTAAGTCTGTAAGTCTCTCTCTGTTATGTAAGTTCAGTTGTATCTTTTCCTTTTAGATTCCACACATACAGGATGTCATATGATATTTCTGCTTCTCTGAATTCACTCAGTATGACAATCTCTAGGTCCATCCAAGTTGCTGCAAATCTCATTATTTCATTATTTTTAACGGCTGAGTAATATTCCATTGTATATATGCACCACATCTTCTTTATCCATTCTTCTGTTGATGGACGTTTAGGTTGCTTCCATGACTTGACTATTGTAAACAGTGCTGCAATGAACATTGGGATGCATGCATCTTTTTGGATAATGTTTTTCTCTGGAATATATGCTCAGGAGTGTGATTGCAAGGGCATATCTTAGCTCTATTTTTAATTTTTTGTGGAACCTTCATACTGTTCTCCATAGTGGCTATATGAATTTACATTCTCACTAACAGTGTAGGAGGGTTACCTTCTCTTCATGCCCTCTCCAGTATTTATTGTTTGTGGATTTTTTGATAATGGCTATTCTGGCTGGTATGAGGTGATATCTCATTCTAGTTTTGATTTGCATTTCTCTAATAATTATTGATGTTGAACATCTTTTCATGTGCCTCTTGGCCATCTGTATGTCTTCTTTGGTGAAATGTTTATTTAGGTCTTTTGTCCATTTGTTGTTTATTCCAAAATTTTAAATCTGCCTTGTTTCAGGATTATGTTTTATAAACTCAAAAATCTCCAAGTGAAGGCTTATATATTAGGATGTTTGAAAATTCATAGGCAGATAAATAATTTTTCAGAGATACTTTATATCAAGATGGTAATTGTTCAATATCAAGTTTCTTTCAATGAAATCAAAGCATTTTCTTGGCAGCTCTTTGGTATGTCATATAGTCAAGGCATAATCCCTTAATAAAGATCAGAGTTACTAATATATTGCATTACAATATTTTTTTTCACAGCTTATAAAACCCTTTTGTTGGTTTGAGACTTCAAGAGCTCCTTGGGTGAAATCTGAAATTGGTTCCCATACAGGAGAGAGATAAGAGAAAGAGGCCACCCACCTCAGATCTGCAGGTGGAAATTTTAATAAACAAGGGAAATTACATACCAAATTATCCTGGGTGACCACAAGATGAGTAGATCTCTGCATCAGCCCTCCAGAATCTCAAGAGTTTAAATAGAGGACTTAAGAGGTTTTGTTGTTGTTCAGTCCCTCAGTCATGTTTGTGTCCAACTCTTTGCAACTCCATGGACTGTAGCCCACCAGGCATCCCTGTCCTTCACTCTCTCCCAGAGTTTGTTCAAACTCATGTCCATTGAGTCAGTGATGCCAATCAACTATCTCATTCTGTTTCCCTCCTTCTCCTCCTTCTCCTGCCCTCAATCTTTCCCCAAATTACAGTCTTTTCCAATGAGTCAGCTCTTAGCATCAGGTGGCCAAAGTATTGGAGCTTAAGCTTCAGCATCAGTCCTTCCAATGAATATTCAGAGTTGATTTTCTTTAGGACTGACTGGTTTTAGTCACATACATAATCCAAATGGTCTGAATAACAAATAACACCTGACTCTCTCAAGGCTGCGTCCTTGAAGTAACTCCAACAGAAGGAACTGTGGGCAGAATATGCATTCCAAGGACAGGGTAGAGGATGAGGAACATCTGATTGCCTGGGTCCAGCTCTCAAATCAAACGACAGTTTTGTCCACTGTTAATCTTCTCCAGCAACTTCCTTATTTGCAATTATCTTATGAAGTAGGTAAAGATGGCTTCATCATTTCTGTCCACTGTATAGTTGGGAAAATTAGGACTTAGTCAGTAGGTACCAGGAAGAGAATTTGAATTCAGGCCTTCAGTCTCCAAATCTAGTGCTTATTTTCCTACACAGTGTTAAGAAATAATAATTCAAAGAGCCAAAGAAGAAAGTTGAGAGGGGTTAAAACCATGAAACAGGTCCCCATTCCCTTTTGTAGGCCATTCATTTATTAGTCTTTTTTATTTCACAAATTTCAAAGGGCTAATGATGCATGTCATAATGTTCAGCTGAGTGACTGGTCTGTACGAATTATACAAAAAGTCTATTTTAATTTAAATATTTATGATTCACATCTCTGCCAAGACATATTCTCCTGTTGGTCAATAAACCCTTAACAATTACCTTGAGAAGGTTTTACTGTGGCCATACAATGGTTATCAGAGAAAAAAGAATGTCCCAAGAATCAATGCTCAGACAGGAATGGGGACACTCAGAAATTTGATAACACATCAACACTGAAGCTTTCATTTCTGTTTCAAAGTTTAAGTACCATCGAAATCGTACTATTTTCGGGGTAACTAAGTAGAGTGCTTTAAAAAAAAAACATTTAATGCATCCAAGCAGAATTTCAAGATGTTTGTTTAACACTAGGATTGAAAGGAAACTTAGACAGCATCTATGCCAACCCCTTTCTTTTAAAAAACAAAGAAGACAAGGTTCAGAGGTGCTATGACTTGCCCAAGTTCTCACAGTTGGTGGTATAGTTGGATATACAATCCTACTTTCTTGTGTCCCTCTTAAGCCTCTTTTATCACATCTCCTAAATCTCTCCTCACTCTACTACAAAATGTAGGTTTGAATAAAATATATATTAATTAATTTTTAATATTACTGTAACTGTAGTCACATAAAAATGAGCATCCAAATAAAAAACTCTTTCATCTTATGTTTAATAATGTGAATTTGCAATACTTGTCACTGGTAAAAATAACAGTTTATTACAAATTACATTATTATATTTTTAATTCAGTATCACTTTTAGGTTAATGTATTTGATGTAAAAACCTCAGGGTTTTCAGAACATGTCAATATGGAGCTATTTCCCAATAATTACATGAATAAAAATCTTGTGTACATATGACTTATAAGTTTAATATTTAAGACCATTTTGTTAAGATGAGATGTTACACACTAAGTGAAGAGCCCATCTTTTGACTAGGTAGAACATTTTTTATGTTTTCTTAGAGCAGTCACACTGTATGATGTGAATCAAAAATAATGAACTTACCTTTCATCACATAAAAGCATTATATGTGGGAGAACACAATACAGTGAAAAGAACAAAAAAAAATTGACACTTGTATTTTGCATTTGTTCATAGGCTAGAAAACAGAGACGTCAGGACTTTAGACTTCAACGTGAGATATGATATCTAGACAATATCACCAATATTCCCCAAGTTCTTGGTCCTATTTCTCTTCTATAATTTTTTTTTTCTCATGGTAATCCAAGAGTTTTGTAACTAATCTCACTTTCCCTCATTTCTCTTCTTTTAATTATGAATTCAATTATCAGATTAATTGTATAAAGCTCAGTTTTCAGGGTACTACTTTTAATTTTTCCTCCTTACCTAAATTCAAATGCTTCCATGATTATGTCCCTACTTGTCCATCTCTAGTTTTCTCCTGCTTGAACATCATAAAGCCCAGTGCATTTCCAACACTGTCCAGGGGAGGGTGCCCTTTTCCACAAATAAGGAGTACTGGGCTTCCTGGCTATCCCCGAAGTGACGATACGGACCTCAGGTTGTCTTAGATAGATAACAGGAATCATTAAGAGCATTCGGAGAATATGTCTAGTTCTTAATATTTTAAGGCAAATACAGGTCATTGGGTGACAACATTATGAATGTCTCAAAGTAAACACTCATGATGTTCATCTTAAACCCCAATGATCTCCCCTCTGTCTTCATGTTTACCATCTGAGCCACCAGGGAAGCCCCTTTCATATACTACCCTTTCTCTAAAGTATTTCTCCTCTTCCTCAGCAACTCTAAGTGTATTACTTAAGCCCTCTGCACTTCAGCTTTGTTGTCTATAAAACAGGGGTGACAATAATGAAATCTAAACCATAGAGTTTATATGAAAATTGAACGTAAATCACATGGAACAATGCCTGATACGTAGGAAGTTTTCAATAAATATTAGCAATTATTCATTTTGCCATCATCACTCACATTTATTATAATCATTATTATTATTTCCTAGTGTGGTAAACAACAAAGAGATAGATTTTATTTTTGTTATCCATTGGGAAGTCCACCTTCAAGTACAGGTTTCTATTTTTATTCTAAAATGTCATGTGTTGAATTCTTAATTTTTAATTAAGAAAATAATAAAAAACTATGCTAGACTAATTGTACATCTGTTTTTTTCTTGCAATTAATAGCCTTAAATGAGGGGATGGGAGTAGAGAAGGTCTGCATTCCTGCTTAAGTGGAAAAGATGAACTTTTTTAAAAAGTAGGAAAGAAAGGGGAAGTAAAAAGAGAAGGAGAACACTTTACAACATTAGCAGCAGACATTAGGATGCAAACAGGCATCCCATTCAAAGAATTTCAACTATCCGGTGTTTATGAAGGCAGAAAGTTTTTCACCTTAAAAAAATAATTTATCTATTTTAATTGGAGGCTAATTACTTTATAATATTGCAGTGGTTTTTGCCATACATTGACATGAATCAGCCATAAGTGTACATGTGTACATGTGTTCCCCATCCTGAACCCTCCTCCCACCTCCCTCCACATCCCATTCCTCAGAGTCATCCCATTACACCAGCTCTGAGCACCCTGTCTCATACATCAAACGTGGACTGGAAATCTATTTCACATATGATAATATACATGTTTCAATGCTATTCTCTCAAATCATCCCACCTTTGCCTTCTCCCACAGAGTCCAAAAGTCTGTTCTTTACATCTGTGCCTCTTTTACTGTCTCGCATATAGGGTCATCATTACCACCTTTCTAAATTCCATATATATGTGTTAATATACTGCATTGGTGTTTTTCTTTCTGGTTTACTTCACTCTGCATAACAGGCTCCAGTTTCATCCACCTCATTAAAACTGATTCAAATGCATTTTTAATGGCTGAGTAATATTCCATTGTGCATATGTACCATAGATTTCTTACCCATTCATCTGCCAATGGACATCTAGGTTGCTTCCATGCCCTGGCTATTGTAAACAGTGCTGTGATGGACATTGGGATACATGTGTCTCTTTCAGATCTGGTTTCCTTGGAATGTATGCCCAGCAGTGGGATTGTGGGTCATATGGCAGTTCTATTTCCAGTTTTTTAAAGGAATATCCACACTGTTCTCCATAGTAGCTATACTAGTTTGCATTCCCACCAACAGTGTAAGAGAATTCCCTTTTCTCCACACCCTCTCCAGCATTTATTGTTTGTAGACTTTTTGACAGCAGCCATCCTGAGAAGCATGAGATGGTACATCATTGTGGTTTTGATTTGTATTTCTCTGATGATGAATGATGTTGAACATCTTTTCATGTGTTTGTTAGCCATCTGTATGTCTTCTTTGGAGAAATGTCTGTTTAGTTCTTTGGTCCATTTTTTGATTGGGTCATTTATTTTTCTGATATTGAGCTGCAGGAGCTGCTTGTATATTTTTGAGATTAATTATTTGTCAGTTGCCTCATTTGCTATTATTTTCTCCCATTCTGAAGGCTGTCTTTTCACCTTGCTTATAGTTTCCTTTGTTGTGCAAATACTTTTAATTTTAATTAGGTTCCATTTGTTTATTTTTGCTTTTATTTCCATTAATCTGGGAGGTGGGTCATAGAGGATCCTGCTGTGATTTATGTCAGACAGTGTTTTGCCTATGTTTTTCTCTAGGAGTTTAATAGTCTCTGATCTTACATTTAGATCTTTAATCCATTTTGATTTTATTTTTGTGTATGGTGTTAGAAAGTGTTCTAGTTTCATTCTTTTACAAGTGGTTGACTAGTTTCCCCAGCAGCACTTGTTAAAGAGATTGTCTTTTCTCCATTGTATATTCTTGCCCCCTTTGTCAAAGATAATGTGTCCACAGGTGCGTGGATTTATCTCTGGGCTTTCTATTTTGTTCCATTGATCTATATTTCTGTCTTTGTGCCAGTACCATACTGTCTTGATGACTGTAACTTTGTAGTAGAGCCTGAAGTTAGGCAGGTTGATTCCTCCAGTTCCATTCTTCTTTCTCAAGATTGCTTTGGCTATTCGAGGTTTTTTGTATTGCCATACAAATTGTGAAATTATTTGTTCTAGTTCTCTGAAAAATACCGTTGATAGCTTGATAGGGATTGCATTGAATCTATAGATTGCTTTGGGTAGTATATTCATTTTCACTATATTGATTCTTCCAATCCATGAACATGGATTTATATTTATATGAAGAACATATATTTCTCCACCTATTTGCGTCCTCTTTGATTTCTTTCACCAGTGTTTTATAGTTTTCTATATATAGGTGTTTTGCTTCTTTAGGTAAATTTATTCCTAAATATTTTATTCTTCTTGTTGCAATGTCACTTTTTTTTGGTAGAGAGCTAAATCACATTAATTGTTGAAATGGTGCTTGCTCTTTTAATAGCTACCAAATTCTGAAATAATGTGATGAATTTAAGAAATAAATGCTGAGTGTTTACTCTCTGACATTGCTACATAAAACAAGATCTCAAAAAAAAAAAAAAAAAAAAACACCTCGTAATAAATATATATGTTTGGATGGGGTCTTAATAAGAAGTTGATCCTTAAGAACAACAACAACAACAACAAAAAGATGAAAGCTGTTCATATCATTAAATACCTTGCTTTGGTTAAATTGTATTCTCATATAAGAAATTCATTGTTCAAATCCTTGACATTTATTACTATACACATGTGTACTTCTTATTCAATTATTTTGTCTCTCCAGATAGATTACAAGGTTTTTGAGGGCAAAGACTATGTCTGTTGTAAATGTTCTGGAACTTTTCAGTCACTCTGTTTCTATCTGAAGTGTCCAGGAACTCACAGAAAATGAATTTATTATTTGGTTGCATATGTATCCAAAAGCATCTGAGCATAAAGGTAGGACAGAGTGCTTTTTTCTGAGATTCTTAAGTTCAGTTTCTTCAGCTAACTAAGATGAACCTTCTGGGAGCTACTTTTTCTTTCTTTTCTTTCTTTTTTCTTTTTTGGGAGCTACTTTTTCAACTCATTGGGATTTTCAACAAGTGCCTCTCAACCGGTAGTTTTTAGTCCTCAGTGAATCCATGTTTTCCACTTCACTCTCCTCCTTGTTTCCTAACTCCCACGAAGATGGAAAGCACTGTAAACAGCTTACTCTCTCTTTATTTGTTTCCCATTACATGTGTTACACAGAGATCAGTGCTTTGTTTTGTGTTTAATGAGAGTGTCTGCAAAATCATCACGGTTTTATGTCCTCTATTACAAATTATAAACATGTGATTAGAATATTTCAATTTCTACAAAAGGAAGTCTCACGATGCCATGATTCCTATTACAAACCTCACTTAGCTGGCAGTAACAGAAGTGGGGTCGAAAGTTGGGAGCAATAATTTTACCCCTCTGAGTCATAAAATTTCAAAGCTGGAGAAAAACCAGAACTCAGAAAAACTGTACTGTAAAGCCACTGGTAATAATTGCAATGTGCCTTACTTAGAAAATATATTCTGCCCTTTTAGGGGTGGAAAGTGTTTTTCACCTAGTTTAAATTTAATGACCTCCTGTTATAGCTATTGAATTTTAAATGACGAATTTTGTCCTTCAGTTTTCACACTGGATAAAAGGATTTGGCACTTAGAATACATACCTATAACTCAACCAAATTTAGTGATAAATATTTGATATTTCAGATAACATACTTAATGAGCTCATGGATGATTCAACTAAACTGTGCCATTTTTTCATTTGTGTATGGATTTTATTACCAAGTGCAAACTCTGAACACTTCTCCCCTTCTTCCTTTTCTCTTCTGTCCTATCCCCTTCTTCTCTGGCAGTCTTTTAGTGAAGGTGCACATCTGCTGCCATAAACATACAAATTAGCACATCAATGTTTCTGGTGGAAAAAAAAAGTCAGTGCAATAAGAGAATGTTTTGAAAGCAAGCCAGTTTGTCAGTAAATTATAAGCTTCATTACCATAAAACTCTAACAAATAGAACCCACATCTCATTAACTGAAAGCACAATATGACTGCAGCAATATTCATCTCCCCAAAGAGTGCTTATCCATAGGAAAAAAAAGATAAAAGTTTTGCTTAGAGCTGCCACTAATGACAGCATTAACTTTATTTATTAAAGAATGTCTAAGCATTTTGCAAAATGTACATTTTACCCCCTCCCCCATCCTTTTTTTCTGATTTAGCACAGTGGCGGGTGATACAGTTACAGGAGTTATATGATGGCTAACTTGGTTTCACTTTAACATCATTCTAATTATGCTCTACTAAGGATGGAGACCAGTTTTTTGTGTTTTTTTTTTTTTCCTGCAGACACTGCTTCTAACTGTGTATGGCTGGTAAAATGTTTCCACAGTACATTTAAAGCCAAAATTCCACAGGGTTAGCCAATGAGTTCATTTCTCTAAAGGTAGAGGGGAAGAAATTAATTTCACCACTGTATCCAAAATAGAAACTTATTTGCAAACCTAGAGTGTTCAATAAGTTTTGTAACTGCTTGGGTACCCTTAAACCAACTTCTCTGTATATTATCTTGTCATGATTTGGAAACATTTCTTTAAAGATGTGCTTACTGTGTAAGTGATTCTGTATATTTAAGAATGTTTCTTTAAATTCTAAGAAAGCAAAGTTTGATTTAGTAAAGTTTTCACAAGAGAGTAGCAGTCTTAGAGAGGAGAGCTAATCTTAAATAGTTCCAGTTGCTAAAGAGTACCACTTTTGGAAGGGAAATCTAATCCCAAATTAAGTAAGTAATTATACTGACAGAAGGAAACAGAGAGTAATTAGGAATAAAGACATCACTAGTATAAGTTGAGTAAGAATGGTTGTTTAGTCAACTATTTAATTATGGACCAAGTTTGTGAAAATAATAGGTAAGAGCTTAAATGCCATGATGTCTTGTACTTGCTGGAAAAAAAAAAAAAAACAGGGACAATGAACAGATGAAAGGAGACTGGGAAAAAATGTTGATAATTGTTCAGGCAGGGTGGTGAGTGCATGGAAGTTTTCTGTAATATTCTCTTTACCTGTGTGAATGCTTGAAAATTTTCTTATTTTAAATTTTAAATAGAGAAAAAGGATTTGAAACTCACATTGAGTAAGAAGATCTAACCTTCCTTTTATCTGTTTTCTATTATGCAAGGAAAACAGGAAAGGCCAAGAGAGAAGCAGCCTTAACAAGGGAAAAGCCTACTCTGTTTCATAGCAGAGCGAGGGTTGGATCCTGAATGTGCCAGCTATTAGTTTTATGGTCTTGTGCAAATCTCTGAGCTTCTTTCTTCATTTATGAATTGGGGGTGATTATTCATACATCACAAAGTTGTTATGAAGATTAAATGGAATAAGATTTGTGAAAGTAGGATATCCACATAAGCCCTGCATTAATGCTCTCCTCTTTTACCTGGAAGTAAGATTGGTGGGTCAAGCAAAAAAAATTTTAATTAAAAATACTCTATTTATTTAGAATTTCAGCAAAAGAATAATTTTTGATATAATGTCTCCTGCAATAATTATCTGCAAGTCAAATAAGACTTGGTGTCCCATATTTGAACTGGCAACCATACACGAAAGGGATACTTCAGCAAGTGAAATAGTCTTGCAAAGCTTTGCCATAACAAGCATAATGTACTTCCAGATAAGAGTGCTAGCTATAGCATAAGGGTTAGCACCTAACTGAGGATTTGGCATTGAAAGAACAGGAAGAGACTAATGAGAGAGAATTTCAGCAGAGCAATAACAAACCCAGAAATATGAGCAATTCCAAATCTCCAAGGGCTAAATATTGTTTGAGGTTATCCATGAGTAAAGGGAAGGTGAGAAAAGAAGGAGCATTCAGAAACCTGGGCTCCCAAAGAGGTTACAAAAATAAGAGGTTTCTGACTTCAGGGTAAAACAGATAAACGTATTTAAGTGAAAATTATTCTCTCTCTATCTCTTTTTGTCTATGTGTCTTTGGCTGTCTCTCACACACGACATAGTTTTAACTTCTCTGTTCCTTCTATTGTTCAATTACACACTGATTTTTAAAATATATTACTGGATTTCCTGTATCATTCTCCTAAGAATATGTCTATTCATGTTCTTAGCATTCTTTTGGACTTCTAACAATGATTTAAAAAAAACCAAAGCTCAGCCTTAGAACTATAAAATTGTGTGACTGAAAGCCTAGTAAGCAATGTCCAAAAAAGATTAGACCACATAGTTTTGTTTATCAAGTAATGGAGTATGATCTCAAGTGAAACTAATACAAATATTTCTCCACTCTCTGTGTAGTATTACTGTTTCTCATGGGGGCCTAGTTAAACAAATCAATCCTTATCTACAGCAAATCAAATCTGTGCATATATTAATTTTAAGTTGGAATTTTAAAAAAGGAAATAAACAAACCCACAGCTGTCTTAAAGGAAGAAATTCACTTGAAACTCTATACACATTCATGAGCTGATATAGAAATAAAATACACACTATTTGAAGCTGATATACAAATTTTAAATGCCCATTCACTCAGTGAGTCTCTATTATCAAGTACTACTGTGTGGAATTTTAGCTTGCCAGTACCCAAACATAAATTTGCTATTGTTCTCCATTTGTTTCATGTGATATTTAGATGCTACTACCTGCTTGATGCCTTTATGTTTCATATACATGCTTTGTTCCCCCAAATGCTTGCATTTTCCTTCTTTGATAACATTCTAAAAACACATAGTGGAATGTTTTACAAAAAATGCACAGTGACCAAAAACTTACTTAAAACTGTCAAATAATGTTACATGCCTTCTCTTAAGTAGTCAAAAAATGACATTTTTAAAACAAAGAAAAAAGATTTCTTCTGAAAATGTAAGAATGCATCGAAGAACTTTGCCTAAGTCTTGGTGTTCCTCTGACAGGTCTCACAGTCTTTCCCAAACATCTGCTGACCTTTGCCATCTGCTTGCGGCTTCTCCACATTGGACTGTTTCCTGATTGCCACCTGCTTGAGCAACTCGTGCTTCAGGCCTTGTCATCCTTTACCAATTCTTGCTTTTCCTCTGGGACCAAGAGTAAGATAGAAGCAATCCTTTGTATTCTTGAGGCAATGCATTTTTCCTTTTGGCATTTTTCCTTTTCTCAGATTTTCTCTTCATAGTCAACATGTTTCACATCTCCACCTTAAATATTGAGCAACGTTTATTCTTAAACGCTAAAGTGAAGATAATAAAGCAATTATAATTAACATGATGATATTAAACCTGTGATACTACCTGACAAAATCACTGACCCACATGTGCTCATGAAGATGCTGGATTTGCTTCTGTAGTAGAAGGTTACAACACACTTCTTTCTTAACATTCTTTTTATGCAGTGGAGATGCACTCAGTAAAATGTCATAAACTAATTGTTGTAAACTAAGAATGAAGCTGTGATCTGGCTATTATTACCCTGATGGGGAAAATGTGAGCTATCGTGATGGCATTATGTAATGTTTTTAGTTTTCTGTTCTTTGTACTTTTGACCTTTCTTTTCTTTATGGCAGTATTAGATGATCCAATCTGATCCTGAACATTTCTTGACCCAGTCTCCATGCAGCTTTGTCTTCAAGGGATCCTGGTTCCCTCATTATGTTAGAAAACAAGATCTGGATACTACATGTGCTCTTTGCTACTAGGGTGTTGTTGCTTCTTCTCATGAGGCAGGAGATAGATGGGCCCTAGGCTGAGCAGCTGAATCTGTCTCCTATGGACAGATACTCCAAGACAAAGATAACGACAGGAGCAAGGAGGAGCAGAGTGCTGCTGGGATAAAAGATAAAGAGATCAAGTATTTATCATTCTTGAGGTCAAGGAGACCTCTCAGAGGACACATGAGGAGAAAGTGGGGTCAAAAGGGAGGGGTTGTCACCCCATAATGAGGGTTGTGAAACTTCACATAGGCGTATGCGCTGGAATCTGTCTCAGATAAAAGATGAACTCTCATATTGGAGAGGGACCTAAGACAGGTCAGGTATGTAAAAAGATAATTGGGCGAAAGTAAACAGAGACCCAGCAGAACTGCCCTACTTAAATGATTTAACCACCTCTTACTGTGCGCCTCCTCACTAGAGAAGATGCTCACACCTTTTCTCTTTGGGAGTGCATCTCGGTCTGGCTTCTATCTTAACTAAAAAACTGTTTCTCTGTGTGCTCTCCCACTTGTTATGCTATGTCTGTAATAATAAACATGTTTTTATGGCTTTTTCCTCCTTGAGAAATTCATTTTTCAGTGGGGACAAGAGCCAGGAAAACTTTGCTTCTAGCCTCTAACCCCTGGTGGTCTGGTGGCCAAGATTCCTGATTTTCACCTGGGCTACTCAGGCTCAATTTCTAGGCAGGAAAATAAGGTTTATTCAAGCCACTGCACACTACTGTCTCCTCGAGATCATTCAGTTACAAAGCAAAAAGATATATATTTGGATAATAAGCAATATGTATACAAATACTTAAAAATGCCTTTAAAACTCCACTCATTTCTAAAGTTACTTAAGTCTGCAACTTATTTTCTCACCTCCTTCCATGAGATCATTTCATATATTTGTAATATAGTTAGCTGGTTTTGTCACTTTCTGCCTTCCACCCTGGGATTTCCTTGACCTCATAAAGGATGCTTTTTTAATTTGCATACATTATGATTAACTCTTATGCTTAGAGTTTTGACAAAAAAAGTAGTGCCATGAGTTCACACTTACAGTATCATATCCAATAGTTCCTCTATTCTCAATAATTCTCTGTGCTTCACCTATTCAATCTTCTCCTCCCTGCAGGCCTCTGGTAACCACTAATTTTTCCGACCACTGTATGTCATATAATGGGAATCAAAAAGTATGTAGCCTTCTTAGACTGGTTTGTTTAACTTAAAAATGTGCATTTAGAGTTTGTTCATTTTTTTTATACTCTATTTTAAATTTCAGGTTTATAAGATCATTTTCTCACCATTAAGTGACTTATAGAGTTTTGTTTATTTTTTTCTTTTAATTAAACTAAGGAAATTCCTCTCTATCCTACACCACTGCTCATAGTGCACAAAAACACTAATAGTTTCATTGCTAATTAATTGAAAAAATAACCTTTTAAATTTTTTATATTATGCCAAAGTCCTGGATGGTGTATATACCTATAGGTATATAACAGCATTTTAGGAATATTTTAGGAAAATGATTAGTGTTACTAAATGAACTGGACTTCCCTGGTAGCTCAGCTGGTAAAGAATCTGCCTGCAATGCAGGAGACCCTGGCTCAATTCCAGGGTGGGGAAGTTCCCCTGGAGAAGGGACAGGCTACCCACTCCAGTATTCTTGGACTTCCCTGGTGGCTCAGCTGGTAAAGAATCCACCTGCAATGCAGGAGAGCTGGTTTGATCCCTGGGTTGGGAAGATCCCCTGGAGAAGGGAAAGGCTACCCACTCCAGTATTCTGGTCTGGAGAATTCCATGGACTGCATAGTCCATGGGGTCGCAAAGAGTCAGACATGTCTGAGCGACTTTCACTTTCACTTTTCTCTATTCTATGTTGAAAGTTTATCAAGAATGGATGTTGGATTTGTTCAAATGCCTTTTCTGTGTCAGTCATATGATTACATGATTCTTAAATGCATTGATGTGTTGAATTACATTGACTGATGTTGAAATGTTGAAACAAACTGAAAACAACAAAAACAACAACAAACCTCCAGTAAATCCTAATAGGCATGGTGCAAAATTATCTGTGGACATGCTGGATTTGATTTCCTAATAATTTGTTGAAGATTTTTGCATCTATGCTCATGATAGATAGCAGTCTATACATTTTATTTATGTGATTTAGTACAGGGTAATATCTGCCTCATACATCAAGTGAGTTAGGAAATGTTCCCTCTCTTTCTATCATCTGGAAGAGATTGTGGGAAATTGGTGTTATTTCTTTCATAGTATTTGGTAGAATTTCTCAGTGAAACTATCTAACATGAGGGCTTTCTTTTTTGGTAATTTATTCATTTTTGATTCAAGTTTCTAACGGCTATATGCCTGTTTAGATTATCAATTTTTTCCTTGTGAATATTGGTAGTTTATGTCTTTCAAAGAGTAGTTTCAAAGGTTAATTTCATCAAATTATAAAACTAGTGAGCATAGAGCTGTAAATAGTACTTGTATTATAATTTTAAGGTATTAGTAATGACTTTATTTTTTATATAGTTGTTTTGTGACTACTTTTCTTCTAGGTTAGCTTGGCTAGGGTTTATCAATTATATTGATCTTTTCAAAGTATCAGCACTTATTTTCATTGATTTCCTCTATCATGTTCCTGCATTCAATGTTATTGAAATTTTACAATTTTTATTGTTTCTTTCCTTTTGATTGCTCTAATCTTCAATTTTTCTTATTTCTCTTGCTTCCTAAGGTACATGATAAGTTTATTGATCTTAGATCATTTTTCTTTACTAGTATATGCATTCAATGCTATAACTTTATGTGTAAGCACTGCTTTACTTGCATCCTGCAACTTTTGATGTTATATTTTCATTTAGTTCAAATTATTATTATTTTTTATTATTGAAGTATAGTTGTTTACAATGTTGTGTTCATTTCAGGTACACTAGTTAAAATTATTTTCAATTTCTTTTGAGACATTATTTGATATCTGTCTATTTCATTTGTTAAATTGATTGAAATATTGAAGTAATGTGTTTAATTTCAAAATATCTGGCAGTATTCTTTTTATCTTTCTGTTATCAAGTTCTCATTTAATTCTGATATACTCTGAGGACTTTGTGTGATTTACATTCTCTAAAATTTGTTAAAATGAGTATTATGACACAGAATGTGATCTATTTTGCCAAATGTTCCTTGTGAGCTTAAAAAGAATCTTTATTATGCTATTGTTAGTTGGAGTATTCTATGTGTGTGTGAACGTGTGTGTGTGTGTGTATGTGTGTATGTGCATGCTCAGATGCTCAGTCTTGTCCAACTCTTTGCAACCCCATGGACTGGTTCCCACCAGGCTTCTCTGTCCATGGGATTTTCCAGGCAAGAATCCTAGGATGGGTTGCCAATTCCTATCCCAAGGGATCTTCCTGACCCAAGGATTGAACTCACATCTATTGTGTCTCCAGTATTGGCAGGTGAATTCTTTTCAGGTCAACTATATGCTTACTGATGTTATGCTTGCTTGATTTATCGGTTACTGAAAGAGTGCTGCTTAAGTTCCCAACTATAATAATGAATTTGTCTCTTTTTTATTGCAGTTTTATGAGTTTTTGCTTCATATATTTTGATGCTCTGTTGTTAGATGTGTACACATTATGGCTTTGCTATTTGGGGTCAAGTTGACCCTTTATTATCATGTAATTCCATCTTTATCCTCAATAATTTTATTTTTTGTTAAGTGTACTTTGTTTGAAATTGATATAAGGAGCCTAATTTCTTTCATTTATTGTTAACATTATACATGACATGAGCCTTCCTCTCTTTTCACCCAAAAGCAATTTCAGTTCTATACTAAAATAAACACACATATATACATACACAGGCTTTGTACAACAATTTTTGTAACACATTTATTAATAACAGATTATTTATAAAATAGATTATTAATAAAATGCTCCCCAAATGGAAGCAACACCAAGGTTCATCAACAGGAGAATTGATTAACAATATGTGTTGCTTGCATATTATGGAAAACTATTCAGCAATAAAAAGGAATGGACTAACAAAATGAGCATTAGCTTGGATAAGTTTTAAAAACAAAGAAGTTAGGCATAAAGGAGTGCATGCATAATGATTACATTTAAATAACATTTTAGTTATGGCAAAGTAGTCTTCACTGATAGAAATTAGAAAGCAGCTGCCTCTGAGTGGAGGGAGAATAAACTAGAAAGGGACATGAAAGAAACTAGAAAGACATGAAAATATTCCTCTACATTTTGTTTTAGATGGTGATTACATGGATGTATACAACTGTCAAAACATAAAATGGAACACTAAAGATGTATTTTAAGATCTCAATAAAAAGTTCAGCTTCTGCTAAATATATTTGTACATTTTCTAAATGCGAAATGTAAATAGTGAATTAAGCATGCTGTAAGACAAAAAAGAAAGAGAAAGAAAGAAAGAGAATTTAAAAATAAAAAGAGAAAGAGTTAAACTGTTTCTCATGTAGCATATTAGTTGAAGAATCAAGTAAGCAATTTGCCAAAGAGTAGATAGACATATTTTTGGTGGGATGACTAGTAAAATAATATTTTAATTTCTTGTTCATCTGTGAGAGTAATATGAATCTGTTGCATGAGTTTGTTCCGAGAGTTCACAAGAGTTAACTTACTGTCATCAGGTATTACCCATCAGAATGTATTATTCAGCAGTTTCATTGGCAAAAGATTATTCACTAAGTATTATATTCAGTTTAAGTGTGTTCATCAAAAGTTTTATATGAGGAGATTATGGGTAGGACTTTGATAATAATTAACTGTTTGTCTTTTCCCTCTTGATAATAGAGAGACACATATCCTTTTAGTTCAGTCCATTCAGGCTGTTATAACAAAATACTGCAGACTGTGTGGCTCATAAACAGCAACCATTTACTTCTCACAGTTTTGGAGACTGGGAGTCCAAAAGCAAGGTGCCGAGTGTGATGGAGTTCTGATGAAGCTGCTCCTTTAAGTTGAAGACTGCCAAGTTTTCACTGTGTCCTCACATGGTGTAAGGGATGAGCTAGATCTCTGAGACCTCTCTTATAAGGGCACTAATCCCTTTCATGATAACCTAATCACTTTCCAAAGATCCCACCTTCTAATACCATTACCATGGGTGCTAGGTCTTCAGCATATGAATTAAGGAGGGACATAAACATTTATATCATAACACTTTCCCATTTTGGAGACAGAACTAAAGTCTAAATCTATCAATAAGCTATATTAAAGATGTTAATGGACTAGGTAACAGGTTTACAACAAACATGGTCTGAATAGCAGTATACCTAATTTCATCTAATAATGAACCCTATACATTCTGAACTCGGCTTCTAGAATCATAAAGACAGAAAGATGACTATATTAAATTCCTTCATTTTATAGATAGGGAAATTCAAGTTTAGAGAGATCAAATGACTCATCCCAACTTACATGAAAGAGTTAGTAGCATAACTAGGACTAGAACATACTCCCTCTTCTCTAAGTCCATTTTTTCTAATCAATTTTTTATATAACTCAAATTAGCATACTGCCTTTTTCACATAGTGCATTTTATAAAGCTTCCTTGGTGGCTCAATCAGTAAAGAGTCTGCCTGCAATGCAGGAGACCTGGTTTCAACCCCTGGGTTGGGAAGACCCCTTGGGGTAGGAAATGGCAACCCACTCCAGTATTCTTGCTTGGATACACCCAATAATGACTTAATGTTGAGAAATCAATTATGATTGATTATAGAGAAGGAAGGGTAGCTCACCTTTGTTGAGGGGAAAACAAGAGCAGAAAAGCATAAAAAGCTTCATTAGAATAAAACAGTAAGAAATTAAGCATAATGAAATCATTCCAAATAGATCAGTTTAGATTCTAACTCATTCTCATCACTATAACTGAATGATCATTACTTCTCAGTCTAGAAAATGATCTATATCTTCAATAAGAAACATTCAAAAGAGAAAGATAATGTCAATTTATAAGAAAACAAATTATTCAACTCCATTTTGTAATCTTTATACCTTGTCAGAATCCTTATTTTGGTAGATAATTTTCTCTGATTTTTTAAACTTCATATTCTCTATTTCATACTATTCATTTCTTTAGGATTGGAGACATAAAGATGTGGTAGTTGTGTTACTAAATGCACTAAAATGTTCTAAGGTGTTCTCCTCAAGATATTCACCCACAGTTGTTGATAGCTAACACTACCAAATTCTCAGTAACAAAAACAAATGCTATTCTCATAGCTGTATTAATTATATTAACCTGGGAACCCTCTTCCTAAATGATATGACAAGTATACTGAATAACTATTATTTACCAGGCACAGTGCTAGGTATTTTACATGCATTATTTTATTTAATTCTCACAACAATCTCATAAAATTAGCAATATTATTATCCTTATTTTATAGGTGAAGAAACTGACATTCAAGGAAGATAAATAACCTAGGTAAGAGCACATAGGTAATTCCTGAGCCATTACTCTTAACCATTATGTTCAGACATGATAAGTGAAAATTTCAACAGCTTCCTACCTAGATAAGTTAGAACATTTCTGTTTTTATCCTTTGCCTGCTAGAATATTAATTACAACTGGTAATTCCCATGATTCTAATCATTTAGTTAAAAGTGTTCTTCTTTTTTACTTGCCTCTTTTAAAAAGGGAAGAATTGATAAGTAGCATTAAAAAGGGGATTGGAAATACCAAATGTTATCTAAAATCACATCTAGAATTCACAATTAGTAAAACTGAACATCACAGTATTAACTGGAGTTCTATCATAAACAAAATGTCGATAAGTCAGAAATTGGAAAAACCAGGGGGTTATAAATTGCTTCCTCATAGTACTTGTCATCAGTTTGACCTTCTGGCAGTTGTCAGTTCTCCCTTTGTGATTCAGTGGCTTTTACAGAGTTGTTTCAAGTTTCAGAATAAAACAAAACATATAAACAACAGAATAAACATTTGTGGAGCTTGGCCTTTGACCAGACACTATTTTTTGTCTCCTCAAAAAGTCTCAGAAGATAGACATTTGACATTTTCTCTTTGAGTAGAGGCTGCTTTCCTCTGTGCTTCTTATCATTTTCTCTCACTACCTTCTAGATCCTATCTGATCTTACATATAACAGAAAGCAAAAGATAGGTGCATATTTAGAAGAGAAGGGTTAGAACAAAGCAAGAGCTTTACAACTGAATATCACCTTTCATTCACCTTTCATCTTCTTCCTTCTCTTCATTTCTTTCTCTTGCACTTGCACATGATGTAGTATGAGCTACTTAAAAAGTCAGTGACACCTTTTTCAAAATAATCTTCAATAGATGTGTGTGCAGGAGTGAGCAATTCCAGAGACTTTGGTTAAAAACATGTTTTAAGCAAAAGTGACAATAGATTTGTGTTCTCTGACTTGCAAGCCTGGAAGGTCGTTATCTGCAGACTTTGTAATTCTCAAGAATGCAGTTATAGCCCAATAATAGTATACCATACATTATTTCAAATTCTGCAAAGAAGAATTCTTAAGATGTTTTTTGTTTAGTGCAATAATAATCTTGGCATAATCCCCTTTAGTATGTTTAGCTTTTTAGACACTAAGTGTTTAGTTTTTGTTTCACATCGCTGCTTCTGGGTTCTAAAATTAACTAAGTATGCATGTAAAACATATACCTAACCACAAACCAACCAATGGTGAGGTATTTAACCAAAGATAGGTGCCCTTTAAATATTTGACAGGTATATAGAATATATCTATGCTTATGTTAATGCACATATTAAGCTCACAGGGATGAAATGTAATGGCACACTTGCTTAAAAAATTCTCGTTGCTCATTTTAAGTTTCGAAGACTATAGCATCGGTTTTGTCATCAGGTAATTGCTATGCAATGAATTTATATATAAATTACATTCAGTTCAGTTCAGTCGCTCAGTCGTGTCAGACTCTTTGCGAGCCCATGATCCACAGCACACCAGGCTTCCCTGTCCATCACCAACTCCCGGAGTTTACCCAAACTCATGTCCATTGAGTTGGTGATGCCATCCAGCCATCTCATCCACTGTCGTCCCCTTCTCCTTCCACCCTCAATCTTTCCCAGCATTGGGGTCTTTTCAAATGAGTCAGCTCTTATAAATTACATTGCGTTTCCCAAAATCTTTAATTTTGCACTGTAATATTTTTTTTATAACAGAAAGTTGAGTAGCATCATCTATAAATTCACCTAAGCCACCAGGAAGGAAAGGCTTTGCTAATGTATCACATCTTAGCTTGGGTTTGGAAGGTAGTTCAGAGTAGAAAATATAACTTCTGTTAGCAAATAATAGGGTGTGTGACATAATGAATACTGAGAACCCTATACCGGTGATTCCAAATCTCTCTCCTGTGAGTGATCCAAAGCATAAGACTAAACAAATATAATTAGGTTTTGCTGCGTAAAGTTATTATTTGTTTAAATGTTGTAATCCTCTTACTAAATATAATCTGAAATTTAATTTGATGACAAGTAGCAAATATTGAAAAGCAGTGTGAACTATCATAAAATGCATCTGGTATGCACCCCCCTTTGATATTTTTTATATTTTCATAATTAAAACTTATTTCCCCTACTGCTTCCCCAAGTTTCCTAAAATCACAGCGAAAATTTCTTGGAAATACAAGATGGAGACAGCAGAAAATTAAACTTGTTTGTTATTTCAATCTTATAGAAATCAAACAATTGTGTGATAGAATGCATAGTAGATGCATACAAAGAAATTGTCTTCTTTTAAGTGGGTAGCCAAGATCTTTGGGGAAATCTTTCCAGAACATTCACAACAAAGCTGAAAGGACCTAAATATAGTAATGGAAGAGATTTTTGCCTCCAGTATAAAAGTCTGATGAATTTAGTAAAAAGAGAAACTACTGCTTTTATGTACTGCTGATATAATACAAAATGTCATCAGAGGAGAATTTAAAGCAAATTGCAAGTCACTGTCAGCACTGAATAGAGAAAAGACTTTGGTTCCTTTCCAGAGCAGTTGGAAAACCTCCCAGTGGTCCTACAAAGCTGTAAGCACAAGCAATCCAGCAACTGGACATTCCATATGTAATGTTAACTGAAGCTCCCTAGAGGCACTTGAGTCTCAGTACATAGCCTTCAGTCCAAAATAATCTGACCAGTTAAAAATACATAAAACAGAATCTCCACCCCCCACCCCCACAAAAAAGGGAAGAAGAAAACAACCAAACAGAAAATACCCAGAGGCACATAAAATTGAGGTAGCTACACAGAGTGAAAACAAAAGGAAAATATGATTTTGAAGGCATGCATTGGTAACAATTCTCTATATGGTCTTAGCCAAAGGCCAAAGGTGAGTAAAAGGTCTGTGACAATTATCTGGGTTAATTTCACTGGAAAAACAACTCTTTAATTTCTAAGACCCCGAGGCAAATGTTTCAGCTTATTTTAAGCTCCAATAGTCTGGATATTACTTTAGATCTCTGAGATATTTTTGTTTTAGAATAATGTTGTTGCTTAGTAAAATTATGTTCTTAAAAAAATACAGAAAGATAATGAGTAAAAACAAAAATCCCCTGAAGTTCTATCTGTAGTAAGTTTTAGGAATGAATTTGATTTGGGAGCCTTTTTTCTCCCGTGCAAATCTCATTCATCCTTCAGAGTAGAGCTGTGGTTCTACCTCTTCTGAGAAACCCACTGTGATTAGACTGCTTACCTCTCACACATCTTTGTTTTTGATTAAGTTCTAAAAAAAAATAATGGAAACATTCCACAGTTAGATATTCACTTGTTACAATTTACTTTTATTTTCCCTAAATGACAATAAGCTGCTCAAGTCAGAACATATTTGTACCCCATTTACAGTGGCTTATATAATATTGTTAATACAGGAGACATTCAATGAGTCAAGAATTTTAAACTTGTTTTGTACTAATTTCTATTTGAAGGATTTAATCAGAAGAGGCCAAAAAAAGAATCTGAATCTTTTAATCAGGTTTGAGATTTCCTTGAGGCTTGGTAGCAACTTCATCATTTATATTAACTGATGCACATTTTAAAACTTTGGTTAAATAGGACATAAATCTTAAAATCTTTTGGTCTAGTACCACTTAATACTCTTAAAAACTATTCAGGACTCCAAAGAGATTTTGTTTGGATGGGTTAAATCTATCAATAATTACCATATTAGAAATTAAAACTGAAAAAGTTTTAAAACACAGGATATAGAAGCACATATTTCATTAATCTCAAAGGAATGACATCATGTATCATGCAGCCTCTGGAAAACTCCACTGTACACTCGTGAGATAATGAGAGTGATAAAATGAGAGAATGAGAGATAATGTCTTCACATAATGATGAAAAGGCTTCCTAGGTAGCACTGATGATAAGGAACTCGCCTGCACTGCAGGAGATGTAAGAGATGCAGGTTCGATCCCTGGGTCAGGAGGATCCCTTGGATGAAGGCATGGCAACCCACTCCAGTATTCTTGCCTGGTGAATCCCATGGACAGATGAATTCATAGGGGTGCAAAGAGTTGGACATGACTAAAGTGACTTAACACAGCACACGCACACATAATGATAAAAATATTTTGACCTCGTGGACTTTGGGGAAGGATCTTGGGGACCTCAATTTTCCCCAGACCATCCCCTTTCAGAACTGCTGCTCTAGATGAACTAAACTCAACACATCTGTTTGAAACTAATTGTAGTATTTGGAGGTTTATGAATCAAAAAGGAACTGAAGCCATAGGGTATGGTCAAAATGGTATTTTGCTCAAGTGCTCCTGTAGGCAGTTGGTTAGACCTAGAAGATACAAGTATCCACTTGAAGGCTGGATTCCTCCTTAAAAAGCTAGATTTCGAGGTTAAAAGGCCATCTAGTCAGTATTTCTCTATTGTGATCCAAAGACCTCCACATCAGAATCATTAAGGATTTAAACTGCAGATGACTGGACCTCACTACAGATCAACTGAATCAGAATCCTAGAGGTGGAGACTGGAAATTTGCTATTTTAATAAGATCCCCAGGTGAATCTGTTACTCAATAAAATTTAGAAACCACGGACATAAATAAGTCCACAGGTCACCTGAACTATGCAACAACCCATACTTCCACTGACCCTAGTGTGGCCATTTGCAGAATCACCCAGTACCTCTGGAAGGATTCAGCACTTTGGTTCAGATACTACTATAGGGCTGTAGAAACTTAATACCTGAGTGAGATCCCTCCATTATTTTTTAGTAATCTTAGAAGAGGCACTTTCCCATTGCCTGGCCCTCCAGAATCTGATCTTTTTTTTCTAATGAAGTCTCCCCCTAAGAAAAGTATCTATGTATCAATACATTTCTTTGAAAGCTGGAAGTGGAGGATCTGAAATACTTAAAAATAAAGGCAAATAGATGACTCCAGAGCACTTGTGATTAACCTGGATCTTTGAACACACACTTATGTTGGCAACAGGCAGACAGCATAATTCAGGCAAGAATTAAGAATGGTATCTAGAGATAGACTTCATTATTATTTTGATTTTGAGTTTCATCAACAAATGTTCCTGCACACTGAATTATAATCAGTCTATGAAAATGTTACACTTTATCCAGCAGGCTCTTTATTTGACCACTTGAGGTGTGTGTGTGTGTGTGTGTGTGTGTGTGTGTGTGTGTGTGGCTGTGGTAGGGGTGAGGGTGTGGTGCGTCTTCTAGAATAGGGGAAAAAAACAAATTTTTTGTCAAAAGTAGCAAATCGCTCAGAGAATCAATCAATCAAATCTGCACTATCAAGAAACCAAACAACCTTCTTTTTTGTTAAGACTTTTCATTCTAATCATCGCAGGGACTTTCAATGGCTCCTGCTGTGCAATAAAAGATTCTGAAGTCCAATTAAACATATAGTCAAATACAAAAATGCAGACTCTTTATTCTAACAGAGCTACTGCGTTAAATACAACAATGGGTGAGATTCATGTATCACCAATTGAAAAGTTTAAAGCATTTTACACCATGGAGAATTTTTTTTTTTAATTGTGGTTAATCCTTTCCAACTTGATGATTCAGGAAATGAAAAATAGCCTTATGGGTAGATAAAATAGGTGACTATTTACACAGTGATATTTAAAATGTTCCCCCAGAGTCTTCTTGCCCTGAAATATCATCCATGGTTATATTAGCCTACATATGTAAAGTGAGGAGAAGTCAATAGCAACCCACTCCAGTACTCTTGCCTGGAAAATCCCATAGGCAGAGGAGCCTGGTGGGCTGCAGTCCATGGGGTCGTGAAGAGTCGGACAAGACTGAGTAACTTCACTTTCACTTTTCACTTTCATGCATTGGAGAAGGAAATGACAGCCCACTCCAGTGTTCTTGCCTGGAGAATTCCAGGGAAGGCGGAGCCTGGTGGGCTGCCGTCTATGGGATTGCACAGAGTCGGACATGACTGAAGCGACTTAGTAGCAGCAGCAGCAGCATGTAAAGTGATTTGGGGCTTCCCAGGTGGTGCTAGTAGTAAAGAACCCCCTGCCAAAGACATGAGAGATGTAGGTTTGATCCCTGGGACTGGAAGATTCCCTGAAGGAGGGCTTGCAACCCACTCTAGTACTGTTGCCTGGAGAATCTCATGGCTAGAGGAGCCTGGCAGGCTACAGTTCATAGGATCACAGAGTCAGTCAGACATGATTGAAGTGACTTAGCACTCACAGATGTAAAGTGATTTATACATTGCAAAACAACTTCATATAATTATCAAATTAATTTTCTCAATGGCCCAGAAATAGCTAAGAGGTCTCATCATCCTCATTTTACATATGTGAAAACTGAGTCAAATATGCACAAAGAAAGAGATTATGTTTTAGTCACTTAGTTGGTAACAATTACTTTTCACACCTGCTTTAATATAATTCTCTCTATAATCCCACTTTACAAATGAGAGAATGAGGTTCAGAGAAGTTAAGCAACCTGCCCAAGGTCACAAAGCCAATAAGTAGCAAAGCTGAGATTTGAACTCAAGTTTGTATTCCTCTGATTTCAGAGCCAAAGCCTTCCACAGGTTGGCACATGTGATTCATTTTTAATAAAGCTTGATAAAATGTTTTCAGCATGAATGTACATAGTCTTAATTATAAACAGAAAGAAATTAATCTAAAATAGCTTTTGCTTCTTAAACCAAGTACTCAAGAAATTAAGTATGCCTTCAATTTGTTTGCATATATATTTATGTGTGTGTATTTATAAACTTATGGTCTAATGGGTTACTGTAAAGCAACGTTTTTCATTAACTTTCTTCATTTTACTTATTAGACCATGTTTATATCTTAATTTATAATATATACCAAGGTGAACATAAAATGCATTATTTTTATTTTATTTTTTAAGCAATATATTTTCCTAATTCAGAAAGGTATTCTCCAGAGTTATCATTAATAATAGCTCACTTGTACAAATCCATCTCCCAACACCCAACTTCACTCAACACACACACACCCACCCACCCCACACATGCACACAATTAACTCTACATTTTCACATTTGCCCCAATACTAGAAAATGGATGACTTAACCATGATTATAAGCTCAGTCCCACCACACCTTACTGCAGTAGAAATAGTATGAGTAACCCTATATCTGCAATTTGAGAACTCAAAATCAATTTAATTTTAACACTGGTAATACTATTAAAATGAATTCATTAGTAATAGTCACTCAGCACTGTCCTATGACTAAGTTCTTTTCTCTCTCACCAACCTCAGTTGCTCCATGAGAGGCTTTTCAGTCATCATCCTTCTTCTGAACTACCAGCAGACGATTAATCTTCAATCGTTTGTTGCATTTCTGCATGGACTGCATTTCTGAGATGTATTGCAATTCAGATGATTTCTTCATTGTGGAACTATATTATGATGAATGCCAGTGCATATATCTGTTAAATAAACTAACTCTGATCCAGTAAACATGTTTTGATCTGAGCCACTTATGTGATGCACATACAGCTGTAGTCCTGAGGCCGTGTGGTTGAATGAAAGAAATAGGGGTTATGGTGTCAGCTTGCCTGTGTCTCAATATTGTCTGCTATCAATCACACGATCCTCTACAGAGAAAACCCTAAAGACTCCACCAGAAAATTACTAGAACTAATCAATGACTATAGTAAAATTGCAGGATATAAAATTGTCACACAGAAATCCCTTGCATTCCTATACACTAACAATGAGA
This sequence comes from Muntiacus reevesi, assembly GCF_963930625.1. Classification (NCBI taxonomy): domain Eukaryota; kingdom Metazoa; phylum Chordata; class Mammalia; order Artiodactyla; family Cervidae; genus Muntiacus; species Muntiacus reevesi. The sequence goes on along the minus strand of NC_089271.1, from coordinate 124,110,677 downwards.
AAACAGAGAAATTAAGGAAACAATTCCATTCACCATTGCAATGAAAAGAATAAAATACTTAGGAATATATCTACCTAAAGAAACAAAAGATCTATATAGAGAAAACTATAAAACACTGGTGAAAGAAATCAAAGAAGACACAAATAGATGGAGAAAAATACCGTGTTCATGAATCAGAAGAATCAATATAGTGAAAATGAGTATACTACTTAAAGTAATCTATAGATTCCATGCAATCCCTATCAAGCTACCAACGATATTTTTCAGAGAAGTAGAACAAATAATTTCACAATTTGTATGGAAATACAAAAAAACTCGAATAGCCAAAGCAATCTTGAGAAAGAAGACTGGAACTGGAGGAATCAAGCTGCCTGACTTCAGGCTCTACTACAAAGCTACAGTCATCAAGACAGTATGGTACTGGCACAAAGACAAAAATATAGATCAATGGAACAAAATAGAAAGCCCAGAGATAAATCCACGCACCAATGGACACTTTATCTTGGACAAAGGAGGCAAGAATATACAATGGAGAAAAGACAATCTCTTTAACAAGTGGTGCTGGGAAAATGGATTAAAGATCTAAACATAAGACCAGAAACTATAAAACTCCTAGAGGAAAACATAGGCAAAACACTCTCCGACATAAATCACAGCAGGATCCTCTATGACCCAGCTCCTAGAGTAATGGAAATAAAAGCAAAAATAAACAAATGGGACCTAATTAAAATTAAAAACTTTTGCACAACAAAGGAAACTATAAGCAAGATGAAAAGACAGCCTTCAGAATGGGAGAAAATAATAGCAAATGAAGCAATGGACAAAGAATTAATCTCAAAAATATACAAGCAACTCCTGCAGCCCAATTCCAGAAAAATAAATGACCCAATCAAAAAATGGGCCAAAGAACTAAACAGACATTTCTCCAAAGAAGACATACAGGTGGCTAATAAACACAACAAAATATGTCCAACATCACTCATTATCAGAGAAATGCAAATAAAAACCACAATGAGGTACCATTTCATGCCAGTCAGGATGGCTGCTATCCAAGAGTCTACAAGAAATAAATGCTGGAGAGGGTGTGGTGAGAAGGAAACCCTCTTACACTGTTGGTGGGAATGCAAACTAGTACAGCCACTATGGAGAACAGTGTGGAGATTTCTTAAAAAACTGGAAATAGAACTGCCATATGACCCAGCAATCCCACTGCTGGGCATACACACTGAGGAAACCAGAATTGAAAGAGACACGTGTACCCCAATGTTCATCGCAGCAATGTTTACAATAGCCAGGACATGGAAGCAACCTAGACGCCCATCGGCAGATGAATGGATGAGAAAGCTGTTGTACATATACACAACGGAATATTATTCAGCCATTAAAAAGAACAGTTGAATCAGTTCTAATGAGGCGGATGAAACTGGAGCCTATTATACAGAGTGAAGTAAGCCAGAAAGAAAAACACCAGTACAGTATACTAACACATATATATGGAATTTAGAAAGATGGTAATGATAACCCTGTATGCGAGATAGCAAAAGAGACACAGATGTATACAGCAGTCCTTTGGACTCTGTGGGAGAGGGTGAGGGTGGGATCATTTGGGAGAATGGCATTGAAACATATATATTATCATATGTGAAACAAATCGCCAGTCCAGGTTCGATGCATGATACAGGGTGCTCGGGGCTGGTGCACTGGGATGACCCAGAGAGATGGGATGGGGAGGAAGGTGGGAGGGGGGTTCAGGATGGGTAACATATGTACACCCATGGTGGATTCATGTCAATGTACCAATACAATATTTTAAAGTAAAAAATTAAAATAAATAAATAAATAAATAAAGTCTAAATAATAGAGATTTACAATTATGGAAGTAAATGCTTCTCCACACTGCAATGCCAAAAAAGAAATAATCTTTGTAATAGCTTTTGAGTAGCAAATTACTTGGCAGACTCAACTGAGATTAGTTTCCTGATGGCTTTTGTGACTGTTTAGAGCTACTAAATATAGATATTTTGTTTCTGAAAAAAAAATTGTCTGCTGTTTACTAGCTGTGTTGTTGTTGTTGTTCAGTTGCTCAATCATGTCTGACTCCTTGCAACAGACTGCAGCACACCTGGCTCCTCTGTCCTTCACCATCTCCCAGACCTTGGAAACAACCACTTTAACTTCTCCAGCTGTCTTTATCCTTATCTATAAAATGGATATGATAATAGTAACTATCTTAAAAGTTTTTTTGTGACTATTAAATGAGACAAAATATATTAAGTATCTGGCACAGAGTAAGTAGTAAAAAAATCTGTTTCCTTCTCCTTCCTCATATTTTCTCATCTGGCATGCCCCACTGTTACTTAATTTCTAGTTCTGACTCTCAGGGTATCAAGAAAAATTAGAGTGATCTATGTCAAAGGAATTTCTGATAGCTTCTGATTTCTACAAGACAATAACCTGTTTTGGAGTCATTGCCATAAATGACCTGTTTTAAAACAATTTTTTAAGAAGTCTGGAGCAAATAACTTGTGAAAAGCAATAATAGCCTATTGATCTTCATACAAATTGGTCCAACAGTGAAGCATGTGTTGTCAGTTGCTTTTGCCAGTAAGGGTAGTGACATAATCTCATTACCACCTGTTTACCCACGTCACTTACCACACAGAGTTTGCAGGACAGCTGGTGGCAGAGAGGACAGGAGTACTGTCTATAGTTGTGCAACTGAATAATTCTGTCTGGCCCATTCTAGGGTAGTGCCATGCCTTCATTAATCTCGTGTTTCTTGATACACTGAATAAAATAGCAACAGATCCCTAAAAGTATCTGGTCTATCTTCTTGAAGTACTTTTAGACATCCTAAACTGAGAGCTTTCCACAGGCATAGCTACATTACATTTTGAAAGGGAGTTCATGGATGGCATCTTTTGACAACTGTCTCCCCAGAGATCAGCATGACAATCTCTTCATCACCTCCTTATTAGCCTGATGGAAAAAGAGAAAATCATCCTTACGTTTCTATCTCCTGGATGATTTTTCTAGAAAAAGAGAAATGATGCATTTTAAATGATACTTTATCTGCACTTACACATCTGCAAAATTTCTTTGAAAAACAACCAACAACGTCCTTTTAGCAGGACAATCACATTTTTAATGACCTCATAATTGCTGGGCAGAAGTAAATATATCCTTGTATGGTTCTCACTTAGCATCTCAATAAAGTCCTCAAAACCTTTTGAGAGATATATGAGTAATATCTGGGGCTTTGTTATGAAATCAGAGGCGATGGGTAATGAAAGACATTTAGAGATTAGCCACTTTCACAGCTAAGCTGCTGCTGCTGCTGCTTCTGTTGCTGCTAAGTCACTTCAGTCATGTTCGACTCTGTGTGATCCCATAGATGGCAGCCCACCAGGCTCCCCCGTCCCTGGGATTCTCCAGGCAAGAACACTGGAGTGGGTTGCCATTTCCTTCTCTAATGTGTGAAAGTGAAAAGTGAAAGTGAAGTCGCTCAGTCGTGTCCGGCTCTTAGCGACCCCATGGACCACAGCCCACCAGGCTCCTCCATCCATAGGATTTTCCAGGCAAGAGTACTGGAGTGGGGTGCCATTGCCCTCTCCGCACAGTTAAGCTGTTTTATGGCAAATCTTCGACTTTCATTACCCATTTTTCCCTCCCCAAAACAGTTATTTAAAAAACCAAATATGTATGCATGTATGTGTATATGCATGTATCTGCCAAATATGAGCCCAGTTTGGATTAAAAATCTAAACTACAAAATTCCAAATTTTCCCTTTCATTCCTACGTCCATGCCTGTTCTTGACGTGGAATACCATCTCCTCCTCTGCCCATGTATAATGTACCCACCCTTCAAAACACAACTCAAGCCCCAATACCACATGAATTATTTCACAACTACTTTCACCTAAAATTAGTTTCTTCTTTTGAATTTCCATTGTGGAAAATGACAGCTAATAGTCTGTGTCTATTCTTTTTTATTGCATTCTTCTTATATAGATGTTTTTCTCTCTCCCCAGAAAGTTTGAATTTCCTTGAAGTCACTACCAATTTCATATTTAACTTTTGTTGTATAATCAACAGCAAACCAAGTAGTGAATGCATGCAGAAGGTATTCAATAAACATTCATTGCATAAAAGCAAATAAGTTGCAAGGCAAAAATCTGAGCTAGAATCCATAAATGTATAATACCTATTATGGTTTTGGACAATTCTAAGGTGCCATTGGCTTTATCACTATGCCCAACTATTTGGCGTCTATAATACATTTCATTCTCATGTAATTCAATTAAGGTGATATTTTACTAAATAGGCATTTCTAGGTAAAAACAGCCAATGATTGCAATATTTTGATAAACATAAAAGGATTTCTTGGGGATTCCTTGCTTTTATTCAGAAAAAATAATGCAAGCTCTCAAGCATAAACTATATAAATATGACCCACCAACTATTTGCAGGCATTAACCCAAGTTTCATTACTCCCTCTGATCTGGGAAGTGTTAAAACGGCTTTAATGCTCTATCACAATTATATTGCTAATAATAAGCTTTCTTTTACATAAGGACAAGGAAACAATAAGCTAAAGAAAAACAGAAACAGAATCTGGGGAATCGAGATTTCTTAACAGTGAACCATGCTAGGCAAGTGAACAGATTCCTCTGGGAGAAGTTTTGGAAACATGCTGCTTTCATCTTTCAATGAGATAAAGAAAACTCAATAGTGTATAGACAGGGACAAGGTGCCCTGGCAGGAAGGTGTGGACTTAGAGACTCAAAATTTCTGAGTTTGTTGCTTCTCAGCAGTGACTGTTAGTAGCAATGCATACATACACATGCATGCACACATACATTCCACAGATAATTGAAACATACACACACACATACACACACACATACACACATATATATATGTATGATTGTTGAAATGCAGCAGCATATACTGCAGATTCTGATATTGGGAACAAAGAAAGTTATTTTAAGATCTTTGAAGTCTAGTCAGAACAGCACAAATCTTAGGTGCTGTTCACCTAAGGTGCAATTCACAAATCTAAGTGAAATTAAGGAAGTGGGCCAAGTTTTGGGCTTTATCTTAAAGCAAGATTAGTACTCTTAGATGAGGGGATGGTTATCATAATTTCAGAGCAATTAATCTGTAGGTCATTGGCAGAAAATAAAAGCTGAGAAAGTATACTTGCTTAAGATAGGAAGGGGGATGAAATTTAGGCCAGAAGAACAGAAAGTACCTTATGCAAAAAAAGTTATAAGGCAAAAATCTGAGCTAATGTTTGTAAATCGATGTTGTTATGACTTTTATCTCCCCTTTCACTTGCAGACAAGTTTCCAGAGCTTTATTCTGGGAAATATGTCTACACACACACGCAAACACACACATACACCATACTGAGCCAATAAACTGGAAGGTAGGATGAAGTGAATAAATGAAAGTTGAGGAACTAAAAACTAAAAGCCTATATGATTCTTAGAGGAATTTTTTATAGCATTCCTCTTATTTCATCTTCACAAGAGAACTCAAATTGCAAAGCAGTTTAGCCCCCCCACACTCCATTCTCCTCCAAGTTAATAGTGGAAATTTAAATTACAAGATTAGACACGGTACTCTACTCAGTGCTTGTCATTTCAACCTGGAAGAAGGGATGTGATGACTACCTTTTCTAAATAAAACTTAAGAAATAATTCTTAAAAAAAGGCCATGCCACCATAAGTCTTCTAAAATTGTCTTGCAATGTCTTTCCAACTGGGCTGCAACAGGGTTAAAGTAGGGAATGCCCTTAAGTTCATCTACTACTGTGCGAAAAGGAATCATACATTTAGCTTTAGAGGAGTGTTACAGACTTCTCCCCTCCTCCTCTTCCCATCTCCCTTTCTCCCTCCCTTCCCTAGCAACTGGTAACCTCAGAAAGAGGACTCCAAATCTAGAAAGAAGCAGTTGGTCGCCAGCTTCATTCGACCTGCCAAGCTGCTCTAAGGAAGAAGCATCAGTCATTTCTCCAGACTGAGCTGGTCTGCGTGGGCATTCAGCTGGTTTTCTCCATCACCTCAAGAAGGCTTTCCTCATCAAATTCCTCCATGGCTTGCATTGAAAATGTGTAAGTACAAAACTGAGTGCAACTGTTTAATTTGAAGGCAAAAGGCAGTTTGAATTGTTTTCCTGTGTTAAGTGTGACAGGGCCAAGTGGGTTGCCAGGGATGTAGAAAGAGATCCCAGACAAAAGCGTGAAAGATATAAATTCAGGTACTAAGAACGCTGGAGTTTTAAATGTAATTTTGAAACAAAAAAATTAGCAAATCCTTAGTCTAAATTTTGATGTTTAAATATAAGGAAATTCTTACTCTGGGGTGTGGTGTGGGTTGAATGAAAGAAAATTTTAACACAAGATGGTATAAATGTTGAATGATGCTTCATGAAAGAGAAACAAACGGAAGTGTCTGTTAACGTAAATAAACTTTCTTAGACTTATGTGGAAGGAAAAAAAATTTCCCTCATAAGACTTTCCAGAGCACTCCTGTCAGAATCTAAATGATGAGTTTTAGTGGATCATAGATCCTGCTGGAACGGAAAGAACTGGTGTTTCCTCAGCTTCCTGGTGTTTATCCGGCCTTGAGGAGGTGGGATTATAGGGAACAGGGTGGAGCCATAGGTCAGCCGTAAAGGGAAACTACAAAGCCTGAATCTCAAGAGGCCGCCTGATGAAGGGCAAGTGAATTGAAAAAGTGTTTGCTGATTACACCCAGGAGGAGATCAGGCTCTTCCTTTCCCACTGTATATTTCATTCCAGCGAGTTCGATCCATCACATATTTCAGATATTTTCTGGTCACCGCATTGCCATTTTTATTAACGGATTGATTTCTGTTTTGGCAAGCCTTGGAGGGCACGCCCCTTCACCCACAGCAGTAGCGGCAGCTGAAAACGGGAACCGGGAGCCGCAGCCCGGCTTGCCCCTCCAGTGCCTGAAGGATGATGCGGGGTCCTGGGGCCACCCTCGAGTCAAGGTGCTGAGCGATCTGGCAAGAGAGCGACTGGAGTGCCCCTCGGAGAGAACAGGATCTTGCATTCCTGTCGAAGGCTCGAGAGCTCTCAAACCCCCATATGGGCCACCACCTGCTGTTGCGGAAGAGCCCCTAGCAACAGGAGAAGTAAATACCTCTGAGGGGCCGGCAGGCTGGAGGCAGAGGGGGCAAGATTTTGTTAACAACGTGTCCCAGGAATTCTCTGGCAGCCCTCCCACACTGATGGTGGTGGGGACAAAGATCAGCAATGGGGGCACTGAGAGAGGTGGCAGCAATGCAGGGTTATATGTGGCTTTGCCACGGGGTCAAGGATTCTTTCCATCCAGGGGCCCTCAAGTAAGAGGCCCTCCACACATCTCGACCCTTAGATCGGGGATAATGATGGAGTTGCCTCCAGGAAACACGAAAGTGACAGGAAGGGAGAGGTTGGCTCATGTTTCTTTCCCACTGGGAGGCCCGTGGCACCCTGTGGAGAACTGGCCAAGGCCTCTGCCCTTGGCCTCCAGCACTGCAGGTTTACCTTCCTGCGCTACTGCTCATTGCTTCATTCCTCCTCGACCTCCGAGTTTCAATCCGTTTCTGGCTATGCCTATTGCTTTTGCTCCTCCCCCAATATTTGGTCCTCCACTGCCTTCCTGTTTTGCCGATTTCCCTTCCTGGGGAATGCCTGCTACTGCATCCTCAAACAGAGAGAACAACTGATGGCAAAAAAAAAAAAAAAAAGAAGGAGGGGAAAAAAAGGTTGGAAAAAATAGGTGAAAGTTGCTCATTTATGCTTTTATATTTGAAACCCTCTACCCTCTTTACTGCACAAATGTGCCTTACATACTTAGAAATTCAATAAACATTCTAAACTTTGAAATATTGTCAGTTATTTTTCAAAATGCCACTCTGAGAGTCAAAGCCTTGGATTTCATTTTTGCCTTTTAAGGAAATGAAAGCAGTTATGTGCCAGTGTTTTCTAAGTAGCTTAGTTGAGTCCCCACCACTAACTTGCAGCTGTGACTGTGGGAGAAGGCAGTTGGGTTCTTGTTAGACTTGGCCAAGTCTGGGACAGGAAATTCCTACCCACCTAAAGCTATGGGGGTTGCTCAGTGCAGAATGGGTGAACAAAGATAGGGTCCAAAAGGTAGACCCAAGTCCAGATAATAGAGAAAAATGCACAAATGCCAAAAGATAAGACTGAGGTAAGAATAATGGAGCCAACATTTCACAGCCAGTTAGGGGCTGAACCAGGCTAAAAGGTCAGGAAAGAAAAGGAGAAGGGGAAATGGAAGTGTTTTACATCATTGCTTCAAACATGAGCCAGTGTTTGCCTCTCAACATTTCACCAGTGCAAGTACATAGTATAGATAGGGCTGGCTTGATAGAAGTTCAGGCACAAGAGGAAACCAAGTTAAGCCTTTCACTCATTCTTCTGAACAAAGGGTTACTATATACTCACAACTTTTAAAGGCAAATGAAAATGTTTCACTCCTATGGAATTATTTTCTTTGACGCTGCAATGTTTATACTCTTCATAATGCATTACAGCACCCCACTGTCATGATGGCTCTGAGATTATCAAAAGCCCAGATGGGAGCTTCTTCAAGTGCAAGTGGCAAAGATCTGGGCACAGCATGCAGGGAGGAAGGGTGGCCATTCTGACCACTATACAACGTCATTGAAGCAGTGGTCCTAAACACACTGCCACTGTCTCTGAAGAAACACTAAATTAGAATATCTGTAGAGTATGATTCTTCCAAGAAGCATTTGTTATGCACAGAGCTGATGATGGAGGTGATGCAAGCGGTCAGTTAAAGGCTGTCAAAATCTACAGACACCTAAAGTGTTCAAAGTGTCGCTCAGTCACGTCCAACTCTTTGTGATCACATAGACTGTAGCCCTCCGGGCTCCTCTGTCCATGGGATTTCCCAGGTAAGAATACTGGAGTAGCTTGCCATTTCCTCCTCCAGCAGATCTTCCTGACCCGGGGATCGAACCCAGGTCTCTTGAATTGCAGGTGGATTCTTTACACCTGAGCCGCCAGGAAGTGTAAAAACACACCTAACCTATAAGCAAAACCATTAATGTGTTCTTCGCACCAATAGTGGGTTCTTCATCACTCTGAGGAAAAGGGCCCTTGAATCCATGAAGTTTCTTTTCTCCATTTCTTTCACAGTGGATTGTTCTAAATGTCCAGGTGGCAGTGCAAGTCTTAAAAGGAGCATTTGGATAGCTCTTGATAAGATTCCTCTCACTTTGTACATCCTAAAGCTGGCACAGTTCCATCAATTCACTGTGGTGGGTTGAGCATAAGTATTCAGCAAATCATTTGACAGCTGCTCACTCTGAGGTAGCTGAATCTCAGCGTACCAAACACTTATTGGATTTTCGGCCTTAATGAACAGAAGAGTTGGGCATGCTTAGAGTCCTCGAAAATATCTTTTAAGCCAGATGTTAAAAGATATTTTGACAAGAAATCAAGTTGCTGTGTCAACGGCAGTGCAGCATCTCTGGAGAGTTGCCAAAAGGTGTGTAAGTGACAGCAAAATAGGACACGTTTTCCTTCTCAAAGGAGGTAGCTCCAATAAACGCTCAGAAAGACCTTACCCACAATTATCCCAATCCATGACAAATTCACTCTAACAAGAAAGTGCCATCAACACAATCTGCTCTTTTTAAGCCCTCTGTTCTCCTTCCTAATACCCTCTGTGTATTATTTTCTACATTTCGAAAAACTGAACACCTATCGTACAAAACAAAAAATAACTATTAGCAAACTGAGGCACTGAAGTTTTCTTTATACTGCTGTGCCATAGGAGAAATACATTTTCTTTAGTTGATGCAGAGTTCTATGTCTATATAACAAGTTTCAGTAAACACAAATATCAAATATCAACAGGGATCCTGTTGTTAAATGTAAGTGAAATGCAAATATGTTTGCTTATTCAGAGCCTCTGTATGTAATTAATTTATCATAGGTTCCAACATCCTCAATGACTGCAAAACACCCATTTTTAAACACACAATTTGACTTGAAATGGCTATTTTTAAATTATTCTGGTGAAAGATGAGCTAAAATTAATCCTATACCGAAATATTCTATTCATTCTGGAAAGTGCATATAATTCAATATATTCAACACTCTTGAATATATATGTTTCTTTTCTGTGGTTTATATAGCTTCTAAGTGCCAGAAAGAAAGATAAACATCAACAAAGTAGCCTTTTTCTCCTGATAGTAATGGGAATGGGTTAAGTATTTCCTATTGTAAGTTATCATCATTGTCACAAGAAGATTCATGATGTACTGTTTATTATTTATTGTCCTCATTATATTCTTTGTCACAAGACTGTAGCATTAGAATTTTAATGTCCTATATATTCTCTAGAAGATAATAAAAAACTGTACAACTTTGACCTTTTCTGTGTCCCAAAGTGTGATTCATTAGCCATTTCTATTTTCCTCTGTTTAAAACTTCTGTATCCTGATTGAAAGATACACATGCAGCCAATCAAATAGTAGAATATGGAAAAGGTTAAGGTTCAAATTATAAAATTTTTAAAGCTTATAGTCTTTCATAAACCAAAGTAACATTAAAATTACACCTTGTTTTTCTGAGAATTATTATAACAAACACTAAACAGGACCAAAAAAATTATTTTCATTGGAGACTTAAAGTTGAGATCATAGCACTATCTTCATCTACTCTGGAACAAGTAGTTTATTTCATGACTGCTAATAAATGTTATATATATATATATATATATGTGTGTGTGTGTGTGTGTGTGTGTGTGTGTGTGTATCCTTCCATAACTATTAAACTGTACTGTGACTGAGTGAAGTCACTCAGTGGTGTCCAACTCTTCGTGACCCCATGGAATGCAGTCTGTCAGGTTCCTCCATCCATGGGATTTTCCAGACGAGAATACTGGAGTGCATTGCCATTTCCTTCTCCAAAACTGTCCTGTAACAATGGCATTACATTATCAAGTGCTACTGAGAGATGTTGATTTTTAAAGGCACTAATACAGAACTATGTAAAATGACTCTATTTCAAGATCAATGGGCTTAAACCAGAGTTAAAAGAAATTTTACACAGATCAAGAACATTGTGTCATGTCATAGGTTAATTCTATAGCTAGCACAAAATGTTGCATGTCTTCTTTATAATAAGCTGGATTGAGCGATACTCCCACAGAAAGAGCAAGTGATGAGACTAAATTAAGTGAAAGAACCCATCTGTTTCTTTGTGATGATATTCATTTTTTCTTGTAATAGTGGAAATGTATAGCATTTATCCAATCAAGTCTAGATTTGAGAGCCTAGAAAAGTTGTGCTTCATCATGCAGTCATTTTCCTAAGTGCTTGAGAAGGTGCTACTCTTGCCAAAGACTAATTAAATGCGTATACTTTCTCATCCACCTTTGCCATTCAGAAAGACTTTCTCAGTATCCCAATTTCTCAAAGAAACTATCTGTGGAACTCAGTTTCCTGAAGTGACACTAGTATTGCTTTTATGAGAATGAAGTAATGTCCCACAATATTTTAGGGAGGTAAACTGACCACAGTTCTTCCCCAGTAGCTCAGTGGTAAAGAACTTGCCTGCAATGCAGGAGATGCAGGTTTGATGCCTTGTTTGGGAAGATCCCCTGAAGAAGGGAATGGCAACCCACTCCAGTATTCTTGCCTAGGAAATCCCATGGACAGAGGAGCCTGGTGGGCTATGGTCCATAGGGTTGCAGAGAGTCAGACATGACTGAGTGACCAAACGACAACAACAACAAAACTGACCACATTTTGCTCAACTCTGAAATCTCTTTCCCCAAGTAAAACAAGATTATAAAACACACAACTCCATCGTTCCTATCACAAAAGGCTCCGTCTATCTAAGCATGTTTAATTGTATGATTTATTGGGAAATATATACTTATAACTGACTTCATCTAACACTCTAACTGTAAAAGCTTTGACTCAGAAGCAAAGCAACACGGGGTACATGGGAGTTGACAGATAACGCTTATGCATGTGAGAAAGAAAAACAGATGGAGAAAGACAGGATTAAAAATAGAGAGGGGCAGGGCCACTGTCAGTTGAGAAGAGATGAAGTACTTTTGAAGAGGAAGCAGCTGCATATTGAAAATACTGTGGGAAAAGTAATACATTTGGATACAGGAAAATACAATCCAGGGGAGACAGAAAGAGACAGTTTGAAAGGAAGGAAGTTATATGGATTAAGTGTTTCATGACAGAAAGGGCCCTGTATAGGAGCTACACATTTGAGAGGGTGGTGATGAGGTGATTAGAGAAATACTAACCAGCCTTCCTAAAAATGAATCTATCTCTGCCACTCCATTCCTTTCTATAAATATCATCTCTCTTTAGATAGTAGCCAGTCTCATGTTGCCTATGTGAAACTGGAAGCCCTTTCTGGTTTAGGTTTCATCAATCCTCCAAACTGGTCTTGACAAGCAAACTCACCATCATCCAGGTTACTTTATTAGCGAAGTGGGTATGAAATAAATTAGGCTCACAAAAGAGCATTCTGTCTTCAAGTTCTTAGATATATCAGACCCCAAACTTGTTTTTCTTTCTAAATTTAAACTTTTTGCCCCTAGCAAGTTACACTGGTCTTTTTCTAATTTTGCCTTTTCACTCTGCCCATTAAATCATAGTTTTATGAGGTGAAGTTTTTGGCTTTATTAATCATACTTCATCCAGAAACCAAGTAATCTATTATTTTTCTCAGTGGGCATATTTATACCTCCTTCAGGTGTAAAATCCTCACACATTGTGTTAGTTCTCATTGGTACTTAATAGCTATTAGCAATTTACTCTACAATCAATGTGCTGAAGATACTATTTAATGCCCTGACTAAAAAGCTGACCATCCATAAATAGAAAAATATTTAAAATCTTGTATCAGTAATAAGTCACACCTGAAGGAAAATAATCAAATATAATGTTTTATAATTAAAAATATGTATGAGAGAGTCTAATGAAAATCCTCAATAAAATCACAGATGATCCCGAATTTAACAGAATGACATGACTTAGTTTATAAACAATCCTTCAGGCTTTATATAAACTTTGTCGCTTCAGTGCTAGGCATTTTCACAAACCAGTTGCAATGTATGTGCATCTCAAATTGTTCAACTTCCTGATTCGTTAACACTGCAAACATCACTACTCAAATGAATCCATGTACATATCACTTCAAAACAGTGTAAAAGCTCATTTCTCCTTCAGGCATTTGATATGAAGTGAAGTTAGTGAAGTTATATAAGGAAAATGCCAATTCCAATGCCTAAATGATACCTTCTTTATTTAACTTGATAGTGTTATCATTTCAACATAGCCAGAAGTGGATGGAGCTTACAAAGGTTAATCAACCCTTAATTGGGAAGCTGGTAAGAGACCTTAGGTCTTGGGTCTGAGGCTCATTAAGCCAAAACTAAAAAAAAAAAAAAAATCAGAGTGTAAAACAGAATCCATGGGCTTGAAGACTGAAGTCATTCAATGTGCATTAGTGGAAGACACATTGTATGAATAGCTCTCCACTGGATGTTACAGAAAACAAAAACCAAATAGACACCTGTGAAAGTGACTCATTACTAAGAAAATGTTTGCTTATCTTCAGTGATAGAAGACATACACTTTATAGTAGAAGGATTTCTCTTGCCATGTGTCTGTATTTAGAATTTCCACCTCTTCTGTTGGTCTGATAGGTTATCAGTTTACAAAAACTGAGATTCAAGAGATTTAGTGATTTAACCAAGAACAACATGTGACTTAGTGGCAGTGTCAGAATCCTCTTATTATACCATATTTCAAAATGTGTTTCAACTGTATTAAAGATACAAATGTAAATAAAAAAATAAAAATGCCCATAAATACTAGAAGAGAATATAAGTGAAGTAAGTGAATATTTATAGAATTGTGATCTCATGATAATGTCAGAAACCAAAACAGATGACAGTATTAAATGATCTATGTGTCAGAATTATCATAAACAGAGTTTAAAAGTAAATGAAAAGCTTGGGGGAAAATATGCAGGATATCTACAGAAAGGTTTAAGTGTTATTAAAAAATTTTGTTAGTCAAAATAAAAAGTGTATATCTTCGAATAAAATGAATAAATGACATTAAAAGGCAATTTACAAGAGAAAAAATTAAAATAGCTAATAAACATATACAATCACAGGTTTGTAAGTATAAATTTTAAAAACACATTTTTATCTGTGATAATTGGCAAAGTATCTTTCACATGATTATATCCATTGTTGGGGAAGGTTGGGCATATGGGTGCCCTTATACACTATTCATAGGAGTATAAGTGGGAGAACATTTAGTGAGAGCATGTTACAATATTAAACAAATTCCTTAAAACTGCAATGTTCTTTTATCTAAGAATTCATAACTTTATATCTACGATTAGGCTCATCTCATCAGTATGTAACAAAAAATTAGAAATAAACTAAACTTTTCAAAACAGACAATTGTCCAATTAAATTGTGGTCCATTCAGATGACAGAACATAATGCCCACATCAGAACAATAACAGAGAACTATAATTTAAAAAATGAAAATGTTTATATGAATTTAAAATGAAAGTTTAAAAAATATGTGACAGTATGATCAAGTTTCTTCTCTTTACTTATCTATATTTTTGAATTTTTATAATAAATGTTTTTAGTTTTGTAAAGAAATTTATTTATTTTTTAAAGATTTTTTTTTATGTGGACCATTTTTTAATCGAATTTGTTACAATATTGCTTCTGTTTTAAGGTTTTGGTTTTTTCTGGCTGCAAGCCGTGTGAGATCTTAACTTTTCCATTAGGGAACAAAGGTGAAGTCCTAATCACTGGGCTACCAGGGAAGTTCCATATAGTAAAATTAAGGAGTTGAGATTAAAAGGAGATCATTTATGATTTCTCAGTCTCTTTCAGCTCTGCACTTCAATGAAACAATTAATAATAGAAAGCAGAATAATATATTTTGCAATTATAATTTTAAATGAATGAGTACTCAGAGAAAGTGAGAAAAAAATCGTATGTGATGGGAATAGTTATAGAGGTTTCTGTCAAAGAGTTTAGGCTTCCCTAGTGGCTCAGGTGGTAAAGAATCTACCTGTAATGCAGGAGACACAGGTACAATCCCTGGGTTGAGAAGACCACCTGGAGGAGGGCATGGCAACCCACTCCAGTATTCTTGCCTGGGGAATTCCATGGACAGAGTACCCTGGTGGACTACAGCCCATGGGACCGCAAGGAGTCGGATACAACTGAAGCAACTAATACTTTCACTTTCATTTTCATGTCAAAGAGTAAGACTAACTCAGGAGCACTCTACTTTTCAAATTATGGTTTCTTGATCTTTTGTAACATGAGGTCCTACTGTCCTACTTCAGTGCTTTTAGCCAAGATCTGTTATTTAGCTGACACTTGTTTTCCCAAGACATTGTGTGTCAATGAGTTGAGGGTGGGAGGTCAGTGCAGAGAGGCGAGGAGCTAGGAATCAGGAGCCTGAGCAGAAAATGGGACCTGACCTATATGGCAGGTTTACTCAGACAAAAAGTCAAATGCAGACTGGTCTGCTAAAGTAGCATCATGCATGTAGGTATAGTTAGTTAGTTCAGTCACTCAGTCATGTCCGACTCTTTGTGACCCCATGGACTGTATGTAGCACGCCAGGCTTCCCTGTCCATCACCAACTCTCAGAGCCTACTCAAACACATGCCCATCCCGTCGGTGATGCCATCCAACCATCTCATCCTCTGTCGTTCCCTTCACCTCCCACCTTCAATCTTTCCCAGCATGAGGGTCTTTTCTAATGAGTCAGTTCTTTGTATCAGGTGGCCAAAGTATTGGTGTTTCAGCTTCAGCATCAGTCCTTCCAATGAATTTTGAGGACTGATTTCCTTTAGGATGGACTGGTTGAATCTCCTTGCTGTCCAAGAGACTCTCAAGAGTCTTCTCCAACACCACAGTTCAAAAGCATCAATTCTTTGGTGCTCAGCTTTCTTCATAGTCCAACTCTCACATCCATACATGACTGGAAAAACCATAGCTTTGACTAGATGGACCTTTGTTGGCAAAGTAATGTCTCTGCTTTTTAAAATGCTGTCTAGGTTGGTCATAACTTATCTTCCAAGGAGCAAGTGTCTTTTAATTTCACGGCTGCAGTCACCATCTTCAGTGATTTTGGAGCCCCCCAAAATAAACTCTCTCACTCTTTCCATTGTTTTCCCATCTATTGGTAATGAAATGATAGGACCAGATACCATGATCTTATTTTTCTGAATGTTGAGTTTTAAGCCAACTTTTTCACTCTTCTCTTTCACTTTCATCAAGAGGCTCTTTAGTTCAGTTTAACAACCCTTTCATATTTCCATCTTTTCTAACTGCAAAGTTCTTGATTTTCCATTGAACTACGATGATCCTTGTTTTAATTTCAGCAGCCTGGACCCACACATGTTAACTGTAGCCAGAAAAATGTCAGAAGTGTGTAGGTGAGTCATGTTTCTGATCTAGGCAGGAACAAAGGTGCTTAGATTATCACAACTTTTGGCTCAATGTCTTGCCCTTCTACCCTGTTTCCTGTTGAATGTGAGCAATTTAAAAATAGGAAGTTAAGACAAGCATGAATGACTTAAGCATTTTAAAACTGCATATAACCTAACCCTGATAGCAATGTACTGAGTATAATTTGTTTTCTATGACTTGTCATGATAATTACACTTTAAAGTGACTATTAAGAGCAAGCCCACCAAGGATATGATCTTACAGTTTGTATACTGCACAAGGGTGTCTAGCCAAATTGGTAAAAGCAGGGATTGAAATTCAGTTTGTACTACCCTCCTTGCTAAACAGTACACTTGAGGACAGGTAACTTTTTCTAATTTGTCCACCCAGAGTGGATATTTTTTCTGATTTGTTCATAGAAGCAACAGCTACCAGCTGTGGTTCAGGTTAATAACCAATGGGTCCAAATATATTCATATTCAATATGACTGGAAAATCATTAAAAAGCATGAGCATAGTTTAGAGAAACCACAATGTCAATGTTGATAGAATTTAAAAAAATAATTGTCATTTCAATATGTCCAGTACATGATCAAAGACCAGCAGGCTCTCAACTACAAATTACCTGCTAAAAGGCTACCATTAGGCATAGAAAATGGATTCATATGAAAAAGTAAATTAAAAATATAATTGTCAAAAGGCAGTTGCTTTAATGGTATTTCTACAAAGAAAAAGTCCTGTGAAGCATTTCTCTTGCACCTGTGTAAAAATTTTCACTGAGAATAATGCATAAATATAGCTAAAACCCTAAAACTCAAACACTAGGCTAATATTTCAAACATACTTTGGAAAATTACTGCTATGACTGACAGTATTGAAATATTAAAAGTAATAACACTGAAATAAACTTCCAATTTAATAAGCCCACAAATATAGATTAAATATAGTTCAGTATGAAATCTACCATTTAAAGCATATGTTGAATATCATGTATAAATATATTAATGAGTCACTTTACATGAGCAAAATAATGTTGCTCCCTGAATACCTTTAACATTCTGTATTTTTCTGTATTTATTATTATTTCTTTTAAGAGTGAGGTATCACTGAGGTCCTTAAATGGAAACACATCATGCCACTCAGCTGTATTATGTTTCTAGTGAAGAAGCTTTTATTTAAAAATTTCTTAGACAATGTCTCTTGGGTTTAGCTTTAGGCAGAAAATGTATAATTAGCACTTTTATGTGGCATTAACAATCTTGTTAGTTCATTATTTTTTAATATTTGCATCAGTCTTCTGAAAGCAGATTAAGAGCAACTATAATATCCATATGCAAGATTCGTTAACTACAAAGCTCAGAAAATGTTCACTTTAATCAAAACCATGCCACAATACTGCATCTTCAATTTTTTTCTTCCTATATTCCTTTTCAGTTTATCCAAAACTTCAGCTTCAGGGATTTAGGAAGATTTTATTTTAAATGAATGATATAGGCATTTTAGTTCAGTCTATCATGCTCACTAATAAAATAGAACAAAAATTAATAATTTTTTTGCCACTGATCCATGTGACAAATATTTTCACATTTTCAATGGAAAGATGTTATAGATAAAATCTTTTAAAGTTACATTTGGTTTACTTAGAAGTCCTGACTTTGAGAAAGCTGGAGAAATTTCATGATTACAACTATAGGAGATAACTGCATAAATTATACTTTGATAGTGTATTTATAAAATTTCTTAATCTTTTCTAGACAAAGCTATACCAATGTTACTTGAGCTGCATTTTTTTGCACGCATGTGCTACATATTACAGGCATTCTCAATCTGTTTTAGGTACATTAAATGAATTGGACTGCACTTTGGATATATTCCAAGACCACCAGGATTAAAGGGTTGTGAAAAGAAGAACACAAAGTGAGGTAGGAAAGGTAAGAAGGTCCAGACTTTGCAGACACCTGTGGCCATGCAGAGCTTGGATTTTATCCTAAGTGCAATTGCAAAGGCATAGATTGGAGGAACAGCCCTAATATACTTGACCACTTAGAAACTGTGTGCAGAGTGAAGTTACATGTTGGTATCAACTTCCTTCCAGGTCTCCATAGACAACCTTCAGTAAATTCACAGCATAGTACTGCACCAGGGGCTGCTCTCTATACCTAGATATTACACCATCACTAAGTGGAAAGTATTCAATTATTTTCATTTGAAATATAACATCAAATACATATATTCCTTAAAATTTGACACACCATTATTGTCCTTTGTGGGCTTCCCAGGTGGCATTAGTGATAAAGAACCTTCCTGCCATAGCAGGTGACCTGGGTTCCATCCCTGGGATGGGACGATCACCTGGAGGAGGGCATGGCAACCCACTCCAGTATTCTTGCCTGGAGAATCCCCATGGACAGAGGAGCCTGGCTACGGTCCATAGTGTCGCAAAGAGTTGGACACGACTGAAGAGACTTAGCACACTTTGTTCTTTGTATTCCTACAAACACTGAGTAAACTTTTACTTGATAACTTATTTTCCCTCTGAACTATGACACTAAAAACATGAAATCTTATTCCTTTAAATTGTGACTATATAATTAAATCTTCTGGATTCAGGATCAAACATATATAGTGTCTAGACAGACATTCACCCACACTTCACTAGATTGTTTGGCTACTAATATAGTCTTGACTTCTGTTGAATTTGCTGTAAACAGAAACATTTGTGCCTTATTTAATTTCAAGATGTTATAAAGCTAAAATTTCCCTTGCTCTATTTTATGTGATTCCTCAAAATTAGACACAAGAGTTACCTAACTTTTCTCTCCTTAAATTCTCCTTTGCTGATTTAAGTCCATTTTTACAATCTCTGTCATTTGAAAAATGTTCACTGCAAAGTAGTAACATATTTTTCATCCTTATATCAAGTTATGGCATATAGTTTTAAAATATTTCATGAAAATCACTGGTAATAGGAAATGTGGAATAGTTTCAATGCAAAGTCCTGAGGCGTTCCACTAGAGACATTCCTCAATTAATCAGTATTGTGAGTATCTGGCCATTTAACCAGTTATAAATGCATTCAACTGCATAATAAGCTATTTTCCTATTTTTCCAGAGTATGCAATGAAATATTTTGTTCAAAGGCATACTATGAATATGGCATTCCTTTTTAAATAGATCACATTTAAATTTCCATTCAGGATGATGATGAATATCATATAGAAGGGAAATAAGAACTTTTATTTTTATATGATTATCTCCTTAAACTATGTATTTTCCTGAATATTTTTAGGGAAGAGGAAATCACATTCATTGAAAGTGAAATATTAATAGATAGGTGTTACCTGTGTAGAAAGTGGGCACACATATATTAGACACTTAGAAATAAGCTAGTTCAAATATCCAATTTTGTGTTCAAGGAACATAATGCTCACACAGATCAAGAACTCAGGCTTCTTAAGTAGGGCTTTGTCACCTCAGCATGCTCTCAGGAAGAGAAATTGTAGGAGATTCTATGGGTATCACTGGAGAAAAGAACACCTAACCACTACCAACCTAGATGCTAAAGAAGATGTGATGATCACTTTTAAAAAGTTTACAATTCAGTAGTATTATCATAACAAAAGCAGTGATAATGTTGTGCCTAGAAGTAGGGCTAACATATTGTTAATTTGGGAGTTTAAAAATAACTTTTTATGTTGGGGGAAGTTGCAGGTTTGTGGAGATTTCTTAAAAAACTGGAAATAGAACTGCCATATGACCCAGCAATACCACTCTCGGGCATACACACTGAGGAAACCAGATCTGAAAGAGACACGTGCACCCCAATGTTCATCGAAGCACTATCTATAATAGCCAGGACATGGAAGCAACCTAGATGCCCATCAGCAGATGAATGGATAAGGAAGCTGTGGTACATATACAACATGGAATATTACTCAGCCGTTAAAAAGAATTCATTTGAATCAGTTCTAATGAGATGGATGAAACTGGAGCCCATTATACAGAATGAAGTAAGCCAGAAAGATAAAGATCATTACAGCATACTAACACATATATATGGAATTTAGAAAGATGGTAATGATAACCCTATATGCAAAACAGAAAAAGAGATACAGATGTACAGAACAGACTTTTAGACTCTGTGGGAGAAGGCGAGGGTGGGATGTTTTGAGAGAACAGCCTGTGTATTA
The DNA here is from genome assembly GCF_963930625.1 of Muntiacus reevesi. Lineage (NCBI taxonomy): Eukaryota > Metazoa > Chordata > Mammalia > Artiodactyla > Cervidae > Muntiacus > Muntiacus reevesi. The sequence continues at coordinate 124,089,939 of NC_089271.1, read as the reverse complement.
TCTATGGTGAAACAGATCACCGGCCCAGGTGGGATGCATGAGACAGGTGCTCGGGCCAGGTGCACTGGGAGGACCCAGGGGAATTGGGTGGGGGGGGGGGGGAGGTGGGAGGGGGGATCAGGATGGGGAATACATGTAACTCCATGGCTGATTCATGTCAATGTATGACAAAACTCACTGCAATGTTGGGAAGTAATTAGCCTCCAACTAATAAAAATAATTGAAAAAAAAAAAGTAAAGCAGTTGAATCTGCATAGCAGTAAGTCATAGTATGTGAAGAAACTGAATTCAGGAGGTTAATACCTCTTGTTCTACACTACTCTATGATTGTAGAGTAGAACATTCTAAAGAAAATCTTATACAGAGTTAAGAGAGGGTAAGAGAGCACCAGGACAAAGATGAAGAGCACTTTCTTTGACTTTCCTTCACCTCATGGTCTTTTACTAACCTTTATTTTCTTCTTTAGCTTTTATTAAATATATAATTAAAAATGCAATGCCTTTTTTCCTTTCAGTGCTTCTCCTCTGGTAATACTTCCTTAAATATTCATACTTCACACTGTCAATGAATGAAGGAGACTGATCAGATGACCAACCATCCTGCTCAAGAGACAAGCTGAAAAGTTAAAATGATGTTTTTCCACTTTAGCTTAAAAACATCTTTGATAACAAATGAAACAAATATTTCCTAGAGTAATTTTTCCCAGAAAGATTCACAAACTATATGTGCCTTCAATAAATGACTGTCCACTGCCCCAACTCAGCTTATGGATATTTTTATTTTCCCTCTGCCTTTGTTTCTCATTTTTTGCAATTCAAACTTTTCGAGTTTTTCTTCAAGCAGCATATTCATTATTTATGTTTACCCAGAATAATGACATTCTTGAATGTACAGAGATTTTACTGTAATTTTCTAGAAGTGTCCACATGGTGTGCAAGACTGCACCAGAGCTCGTGACCAGTGCTACCCATAAGAGATTGTGAGTTTGTTACTTTTATCAGCTACTCAGCACAAAATTTCTTGTGTGTGTGTGTGTGTTGATCACTGCTTTTTAAAAATTTATTTATTTTTAATTGGAGGATAATCGCTTTAAAATATTGTGTGGGTTTCTATCATATGTCAACATGAATCAGCCATAGGTATACATATGACCCCTCCCTCTTGAGCCTCCCTCCCACCTCCCATCCCTTCCCACTCCTTTAGGTCATCACAGAACAGCAGACTGAGTGTCCTGTGTCATACAACAATTTTCCACCAGCTATCTATTTTACACATGGTAATCTATAGATTTCAAAGCTACTCTCTCAATTTATCCCACCCTCTCCTTCCCTTACCCGGGTCCCCAAGTCTGTTCTCTATGTCTACATCTTCATTTCAGCACATAATTTCTGAGATCTTGCATGTCATGATTCATTTTATCCTCGTGAGTCTTGATGTTATTGGAATTCAGTTTTCCTAACGCCAAAAATGAGGTACCAAGCAAAGATCTACCAGCTTAAGACAAAGAGAAATTATGAGAGATTGGTGGGCAATGCAAATGAGATTATTTGCTTTTCTCTATTCAATGGTATTTTAGAATGAAGAATTCATTACAATTAGAATTATTAGTGCTATTTAGAAAACTACCAGGTTTTATCATATTAGTGGGAAGGACTCCTTACCATTAATAAAATAAACTTTATTAAATTCCTGAGTTAATAATTTTGATTGACAAAAAAAGACAATTTCATATGGCTGAACCATGTAGGTTTTTGGAAAAGTTTTGCATCCTAATTTCTAAGTTGAGATATAATTCATACATCATGAAATTTGTCATTTTAACCTATATGAGTCAATGATTCTTTTCAATTCAACTTAAACATTTAAAAAAAATTTTTGCGTAATTTTAAAGGTTACGTTCCATTCATAGTTATTACAAACTAGAAGCTGTATTCTCCATGTTATACAATACATCTTTGAACCAATCTTACACCACATAGTTTGTACCTCCCACACCCCAACTCCATATTGCCTCTCCTGACCTTTCTCTATATCTGTGGATCTACCTTTTTTTTTTGTTGTATTGACTAGTTTGTTGTATTTTTTAAGATTCCACATATAAGTGATATCATACAGCATTTGTCTTTCTCTATCTGTCTTTCATTCTCTGCCTTGAAGGGCATAATACCCTCCAAGTCCATCCATTTTGCTGCAAATGGCAAAATTTCATTCTCTGTCATGGCTAAGCAGTATTTCATTACACCCTTATCTATTCAACTGTTGATGGATATTTAGGTTGATTCTATACTTTGGCAATTGTAAATAATGCTGCTATGAACATTGGGGTGCATGTATCTTTTCAAATTAGTAGGGTTTTTTTCTGAAATATACCTAGGATTTGAATTGCTGGGTCATGTGCTGGTTTTATTTTTAGTTTTTTTGGGAAATCTTTGTACTGTTTTTCACAGTGGTTGCATCAATTTATATTCCCATAAATAGTGTACAAGGTCTCTCTTTTCTCTCCATCCTAGCCAACACGTGCTACTTGTGTTCTTCTTGATGACAGCCATTCTAACAGGTGTGAGGGGACTCTCACTGTGGTGTGATTTGCATTTCCCTCGTGATTAGCAACGCTGAGCATCTTTTCACGTGCCTGTTGGCCACCTGCACTTTCTCTTGGAAGAATGTCTATTCAGGTCTTTGCCCATTTTTATTTGTGTTTTTTTTTTAATGTTGACTTGTATGAGCTGTTTATGTATATTGGATATGAATCTCTTTTCAGTTACATCATTTGCAAATATTTTCTCCCATTCAGAAGTGTGTCTTCATTTTGCAATGACTTCCTTTGCTGTACAAAAGCTTTTAAGTTTAATTAGGTTCCATTTGTTTATCTTTGCTTTTATTTGTTTTTTATTATTATTTATTCCATTTATTTTTATTCGTTGGAGGCTAATTACTTTACAATATTGTAGTGGTTTTTGCCATACATTGACATGAATCAGCCATGAATTTACATGTGTTCCCCATCCTGATCCCCCCTCCCACCTCCCTCCCCATCCCTCTGAGTCTTCCCAGTGCACCAGCCCTGAGCACTTGTCTCATGCATCCAACCTGGGCTGGTGATCTGTTTCACCCTTGATAGTATACTTGTTTCAATGCTCTTCTCTCTGAACATCCCACCCTCATTGCTGCAATTTATGTCAAGGAGCATTCTGTCTATGTTTTTCCCAAGGAGATTTGAAGTATCCAGTCTTATATTTAGCCTTTAATTCATTTTGGGTTTATTTTTGCATATGATGTTATGGGATGTTCCAATTTCATTCTTTTACATGTAGCTGTCCAGTTTTCCCAACACCACTTATTGAAGAGACTGTCTTTCCATTTTAAATCACAACTGTATAATCATTACCACTATCTAATTACCACATAGCATTCACAATGTTCCCAGAAGAAACATCATACATATTAGCAGTCACCCTATACTTTCATTCATTCTTACATCTATTTATTAAAAGTTCTTGAGTACAAAACAGGAAAGGGAGTAAGAAGCAGATATAATTTGGACAAATAGAAGCATATGTTAAATGTTATCAGAAAATCAGACTTAATGATAAAAGTTTAAAGTATCACAAGCCACTTCTAACATATTGCTGTTGCTGTTGTTGAGTCACTAAATTGTGTTCAACTCTTTGTAACCCTATGGACTGTAGCACACCAGGCTTCCCTTCCTCCACCATCTCCCGGAGTTTGCTCATTGGGTCGGTGATGTCATCTAACCACCTCATCCTCTGCTGCCCCCTTCTCCTTTTGCCTTCAGTCTTTCCCAGCATCAGGGTCTTTTCCAACAAGTCAGCTCTTTGCATCAGGTGGCCAAAGTATTGGACCTTCGGCATCAGTCCTCAGTCCTTCCAATGAAAATTCAGGGTTCATTTCCTTTAGGATTCACTGGTTTGATCACTTTGTTGTCCAAGGAACTCTCAAGAGGCTTCTCCAGCACCACAGTTCAAAAGCATCAATTCTTCAGCACTCAGCCTTCTTGATGGTCCAACTCTCACATCCATACATGACTACTGGAAAAGCCATATCTTTGAATACATGGACATTTGTTGGTGGAGTGATGTCTCTGCTTTTTAATACACTATCTAGGTTTGTCATAGCTTTTGTTTCAAGGAGCAAGTGTCTTTCAATTTCATGGCTGCAGTCACTGTCAGCAGTGATTTTCTAACTTATTACTAGAGGAGACTTCATGGAAATGACATATGTTTGAATAGAACACTGAAATTCTGGTAGAGTTTCTCCAGATGGAGATAAAGATTTGTTAAAGCAATAAGTATATGGAATATACCATCAGACAATTCCAAGTTCAAATTTCAGTTCTAACATTTACTACTTGTGGCAGTTTTCAAAATATATCTATTTTCTCAATGTTTGAAAGTACTGTTTTGTAGGAATATAAATATAACTACCTAGAAGGGTTGTAAAGATTGTATGCAAAGTTTCATGTTTCTTGGCACATACACCTGTACCTATAATGGTAACTAATAGCAATTGTTAATGTTGCTCTTATTGGGAGAAAAGCAACCAAAACTGCTCTTCATCAAATAGAGTGAGAGCACCACCATCTACCCTTCTGAGTCATGACGTCTTTTCTCTAGCTCTGTAAATTACAGTTTGGTAAATGTTTAACAATTGGGTCTGGATGTGGGAGGAGGGAGAAAACCTTGATATGTAGCATTTGGTGATTCTTATTATGTAAATACTCCTACCATAGCCTATTTCCATCAGATATTCCTTGTAATTTAAAATATTGACTCTGTGAAACCAAGAGACTGTGAACAACTCCAGCAAACCACTGTTCATAGTGCACAAAACACTAATAGTCACATTGTTAATTAATTTAAAAACTAACCCTTTAAATTTTTTGTATTTTTCCAAGTCTATGCCCCAGCAGTAACGCTGAAGAAGCTGAAGTTGAATAGTTCTATGAAGACCTGCAAGACCTCTAGAACTAACACCCAAAAATGATGTCCTTTTCACTAAAGGGAACTGGAATACAAAAGTAGGAAGTCAAGAAACACCTGGAGTAACAGGCAAATTTGGCCTTGGAGTACAGAATGAAGCAGAGCAAAGGCTAATAGAGTTTTGCCAAGAGAACACACTATTCAAGACAAACACCCTCTTCCGACAACACAAGAGACTCTACACATAGACCTGACCACATGGTCAACACTGAAATCAGATTGATTATATTCTTTGCAGCCAAAGATGGAGAAGCTCTATACAGTCAGCAAAAACAAGACTGGGAGCTGACTGTGGCTCAGATCATGAACTCCTTCTTGCCAAATTTAGACTTAAATTGAAGAAACTGGTTGGAAAAACTAGACCATTCAGGTTCATGACATTGAACAGGAGACAGGGATCAAGACCATCCCCAAGAAAAATGGATGTAAAAAAGGATGCAAAAAAGCAAAATGGCTGTCTGAGGAGGCCTTACAAATAGTTGTGAAAAGAAGAGAAGCAAAAAGCAAAGGAGAAAAGGAAAGATATACCCATTTGAATGCAGAGTTCCAAAGAATAGCAAGGAGAGATAAGAAAGCCTTCCTCAGTGATCAATGCAAAGAAGTAGAGGAAAATAATAGAATGGGAAAGACTAGAGATCTCTTCAAGAAAATTAGAGATACCAAGGGAAGATTTCATGATAATATGGGCTCAATAAAGGACAGAAATGGTATGAGCCCAAAAGAAGCAGAAAATATTAAGAAGAGGTGGCAAGAATACATAGAAGAACTGTACAGAAAAGATCTTCATGACCCAGATAATCACAATGGTGTGATCACTCTAAAGCCAGCCATCCTGGAATGTTAAGTCAAGTGGGCCTTAGGAAGCATTACTACAAGCAAAGTTGGTGGAGGTGATGGAATTCCAGTTGAGCTATTTCAAATCCTAAAAGATGATGCTGTGAAAATGCTGCACTCAATATGCCAGCAAATTTGGAAAACTCAGCAGTGGCCACAGTACTGGAAAAAGTCAGTTTTTCATTCCAATCCCAAAGACAGGCAATGCCAAAGAATGCTCAAACTACCTCACAATTGCACTCATCTCACACGCTAGTAAAGTAATGCTCAAAATTCTCCAAACCGGGCTTCAGCAATACATGAACTGTGAACTTCCAGATGTTCAAGCTGGTTTTAGAAAAGGCAGAGGAACCAGAGATCAAATTGCCAACATTCACTGGATCTTTGAAAAAGCAAAGTTCCAGAAAAACATCTACCTCTGCTTTATTGACTATGCCAAAGCCTTTGACTGTGTGAATCACAATAAACTGTGTGGATCACAATAAACTGTGGAAAATTCTGAAAGAGATGGGAATACCAGACCACCTGATCTGCCTCTTGAGAAAGCTATATGCAGGTCAGGAAGCAACAGTTAGAACTGGACATGGAACAACAGACTGGTTCCAAATAGGAAAAGGAGTATGTCAAGGCTGTATATTGTCTCCATGGTTATTTAACTTATATGCAGAGTACATCATGAGAAATGCTGGGCTGGAAGAAGTGCAACCTGGAATCAAGATTGCCAGGAGAAATATCAATAACCTCAGATATGCAGATGACACCACTCTTATGGCAGAAAGCAAAGAACTAAAGAGTCTCTTGATGAAAGTGAAAGAGGAGAGTGAAAAAGTTGGCTTAAAGCTCAACATTCAGAAAACTAAGATTCGGTCCCATCACTTCATGGCAAATAGATGGGGAAACAGTGGAAACAGTGGCTGACTTTATTTTTCTGGGCTCCAAAATCACTGCAGATGGTGATTGCAGCATGAAATTAAAAGACGCTTACTCCTTGGAAGGAAAGTTATGACCAACCTAGACAGCATATTAAAAAGCAGAGACATTACTTTTTCAACAAAGATACATCTAGTCAAGGCTATAGTTTTTCCAGTAGTCAATGTATGGGTGTGAGAGTTGGACTATAAAGAAAGCTGAGTGTCGAAGAATTGATGCCTTTAAACTGTGGTGTTGGAGAAGACTCTTAAGAGTCCCTTGGACTGCAAGGAGATACAACCAGTCCATCCTAAAGGAGATCAGTCCTGGGTGTTCATTAGAAGGACTGATGTTGAAGCTGAAACTCCCATACTTTGGCCACCTGATGCAAAGAGCTGATTGATTTGAAAAGACCCTGATGCTGGGAAAGATTGAGGTCAGGAGGAGAAGGGGATGGCAGAGGATGAGATCGTTGGATGACATCACCAACTCAGTGGACATGAGTTTGGATAAACTTCAGGAATTGGTGATGGACAGGGAGGCCTGGCATGCTGCGGTTCATGGGGTCACAAAGAGTCAGACACAACTGAGTGGCTGAACTGAACTGAAAGTCCTGGATGTTATTATACCTGTAAGTATATAACAGCACTTTAGAATATTTTAGGAAAATGATTAATGTTACTAAATGAGCTGGGGTTCCCTGGTAGCTCAGCTGGTAAATAATTTGCCTGCAATGCAGGATACCCTGGCTTGATTCCTGGGTGGGGAAGTTCCCCTGGAGAAGGGATAGGCTATCCACTCCAGTATTCTTGGGCTTCCCTGGTGGCTCAGAAGATAAGAATCTGCCTGCAATGTGGGTGGCCTGGGTTTGATCCCTAGGTTGGGAAGATTCCATGGAGGAGGGCATGGCAACCCACTCCAGTATTCTTGCCTGGAGAATCTCCATGGACAGAGGAGTCTGGTGGGCTATAGTCCATGGATTGCAAAGAATTGGACAAATGAACTAGAAACATGTTGTTATTTTTCTCATTAAAAACAATGAAATATAGCATTCCACTTTACAAAAATTTAGTTTTCAATGCATTTTCAGAAGAGATCTGATTCAGTTGATGAGAGATGCCTGCAGCCTAATTAACTGTAGTCATAGAGTACCAGCTCTAGATGAATCCTAGAAACATCAAATATAATGTTTTCAAACTACACTGGGTCATATACAATGCATATTGTAAAGTGTATTTCTTACTGTGGGTCCCAATTAAAGCAATTAGAAGCATCATTGATCTAAATCAAATAAGAAGATTAATATTTGGAAAGGGGAAATAAGTAGTCCAAGGTCTCACAGCCAAGTTAAAGGCAGAGCTGAATTTAAAACTCGGACTGATTATTTGTTCATGGCTCTTTCCCACACACCATGACTTGTCAGGTTGCAAATCACCCTGTGAAATATATAAACAGAAAGCTATAAAAGCAGCCTCTTCAATTAAAATGACACTGCATTAAAATATTAGTTCTTTATTTTTTTCATTTAAAAAAATCTGCACTGTATTTTAAAATCTGCTCTTGAATTTTACTTTAGTGTATTTGAATTATACAGTTACCACGTAGAGCTACAATGATGGAACTCTCTATTGATCTATTTTGAGATTGGGCTGTGTTTAGGATAGAGAGTGTTCTAAATCAATATTGAGCTTTTCCTTTGGTTACTCTCGAATGGACTTCTTTCTGTTTTCTGCTCTTCTTCTCTCTAGAAGCTGAAAGACTGAATTGCTTTCACAACCGCAGTTTCTAGCTCTTTAGTACAAGTAGTTCCCTAAAAGGGATACCCACAGAAATGTGTTTGAGTCCTAGACTAAAATCTAGTTTATTTTAAAGGGCCAGATGCACCATTTCTTTCTCTATTTTATTGATACACTGTATAAAATTTGATCACATTAAAATGTAAGGAAAATAATTTCACTGTAATTCCTCTTTATTTGCTATGAGAGAAATCTCAACAGTAGTGATGCCCTCTGTTTTAGTTTCTATTTTTCTCTTTCTATGAATTTTGTTCTGTCTCACTTTCTCTTTGTTGTTAAGCTACACATGCACATGTACACATAGGCAAGTTTTTATAAGAACTCTGAGCTGAAGAATTTGGTGTGAGCTTTTAACATGCAGCTTAATTTCCTCCCTAAGTTCATAAAGGTTTGGCAAAGGTCTCTTTAACTCTAGTTTTGTGTATATCTGAAATACTATGGGAGAACTTAATTATTCTGACACCTTTTTCCAAAGTGGTTACAGTGACTTGCAAAGAGATAATTTTAGAGAGGGGTTAAAAATAGGAACAAATGAGGGAAATGCCTGCCCTGGAGTGCTAAATACTTGCTATGGTTGAGCACAAATGTTTATGAGCTTTCTGAGACAGTTTTCCACTTTGCGTTGTGCATAGACTACGATCAGAACTGATAATGAACTAGTGTGTACCAGGACAGTCATAGAAGGTTTTTATAGCTCTTCCCTTCCTGATTTGTTGAGAGCCCATATCAAATCTGTTATTCAATATCTTGACTCTCATTTCTGATATTGACCAACTGTTCAGGACATTCAAATTCAATTCTTTGTCCTAACGGCAGTTAACAATGTCTTTCACATAAAGAGGAGGTTCAGTATCATTAAAAAAGAAAAGAACAATATAAATAGCAACAAAGACAATGGTTATCAATTAAGTAGTCCTTAACCACCTACTCAGCACTGGTCATAGCACTTTGCATTGCCAATTCACTTAATTCTTACAAAACCTTTATGAGATTCTATTTTACAGATGAGAAAACAGAATCAGGGTGATGTCAAATAAGTTAACTAATGACACAAAATTAATAAGTATTAAAACTGGATTCTTATACAGTCAGTCTAGCTCCAGTCATTTGATTTGATACCTCAATGTAGTAAAGTCAAGATTATTTAATAAAATGGTCATATTTATTTCATAGAAATATTTCTTATAAACTACCTTGATTTAAGCCAACAGCACTACATTAAAGTGGGCTTCCCAGGTGGTTCATTGGTAAAGAATCTGCCTGCCAATGCGGGAGATGCAGGTTTGATCCCTGGGTCAGGGAGATGCCCTGGAGAAGGAAATGGCAACCCACTCCAGTATTTTTGTTTGGACAGAGAAGCCTGGCAGGCTAGAGTTCATGTGGCCTCAAAGAGTTGGAAACAACTTAGCAACTAAACAACAACATTCCATCAAAATACACTCCATGAAAATGCACCTTTTATGAAAGGAATATGTTATCTATTGTATAATGCACACTTGTATCCTGCCGGCGTGCTTGATTCAGTAGTGCCTGGAGACTGTCACACGTCAGTGTCACCACTCATACTGTGTTCTCTGAGAATAGCTCCTCTTGGAGCTGTGCAATGTGTTTAATCATTTTTGTAGGTACATGTGAACTATATATACCACACTGTCCTGAACCTAGAATAGTTAGTTCAGAAGTTGTCTGCTACTATTTTTTGTAATTTTAATTTGCATTTATTTCTTTGGACTGTGAATATAGTTTATGTAGCTTGTGGTGTTCTGTTTTCTCCAAGAAGATTCCTCCAGTGGCCCAGACAAGAAAGGTCTCATGAATGCTGGGAGCAGTAGGTTTTAGTTCTGCTTTGACTCCACAGTAGTTAAGAGTACAGCTTTTTGAGTCAGACTGATCTGGGTTCAAATTCTGGCTTCACAACTCAGTAGCTATGTGACCTTGGGTAAGTCACTGAACCTCAATTTCATCATCCATAAATGGAGATAATAAAGATGACAATCATGTGAGATAGTGTATTTAAAGTCCTTAGCATACTTCCAAGTATACAGTAGGTGCCTAATAAGGACTAGAGAATTATACTCTGAGTTCTTCTGGAAGTTGATTTTCTCATTCAGGATTCTATTTTTGTCAGATAATTAGGTTCACATATGAAACTCTACTTCATTCATTTTCATAATTTTAAATAAGAAAGGATTCTATAGTATAACTATGCATTAATTTATTCATTTGTATTTTTCATAATGAAAAATAAAATACTGCAATGTAAATTCTTGTGCATGGGTGCTTGGATAGCAAATTAATTCTTAATGAGTCTTTAAGCATTAAGTATTAATTTAAATTGTTTAAAATTTGCAGTATGGCAAATCCAATAGACATTGCCCAGACATATTGTAGATTTGATGAACTATTTATAGATAGGTGGTTTCAAAAGCATAAACAGCTTTATTCAGATAAAATGATATATTAGTAAATAATTTGCATCTATAAAAGGAGATAGAAAAGCAATTCATCATAATCATAAAGAGAAAATCTGTTTAATAATAAAAAAACATTTCATGGAAATTGTGATTTTTTTTTTTAACAGTTGAAATGATTATGCCAATAAAATGAATATTTGGGACACAAATGTCCTGAAACCCTCTATTATGAGTTTCCTTCTGTGTGCACACAAATTGTAGAATTCCCCTGCCCCCAAATCGTGGCTTTCTGGTTGTTTTTTTTTGTCTTCCTACAAACACCTTTTGAGTAAAACGTTGTGTTACCAACGTGTCAGTCTCTATGACAGCTGCAATGGGGATATAATTCCCTATAGCTATTTTTCTCTCTGCATCACAATTTACACTAATATTTACTGCAGTGTTCCAGCTCCTGTTTTGGTTGCAGAAAAAAATGCTGCTGATCCTTCAGTCATAGCTGGTCCTTTCCCTCTTTTCTCTCTCAGCCCAAGTCTTCCATACCTGTCTCATCAGGCCCATCCGTTGGAAAATATTGGACTTATTGCATAAAATTCTCTATTGAGAGAAATTGTGTGGTGCTGAATAGACATCACTCTTGATTCATCAACTTGCTTTCCTCCATGAAGTTCTCCACAAACTTTTTCCTTGTGTCTTTCTGTTCACACAAAAGAATCAACTTTGCCACAGCTAGATATACCTTCCCTCATTTAAGCAATTCTTGAAATGAACCAAAGGGAAAAACACCCTCACAGTCTTAAAGAACTCTCTGTGACTTTTATTTCATTCTTTTTTCTATCTCCTTAAACCAAAGCAGTAAAAGAAAGAAAGAAAGAAAGCTGTCTAGGAAAAATAAACCCATGTTAATTACAGAATACCATTATGAATTATATCATCACACCCTTCATCATAGATTTATAAGAAAAGCTGCCATATTTTTAAAAAGTGTATTGACTTTTCAGTCACTGTTGCAGACATTGAGTTACAAAACTGATATTTGCCTAAATAATCATGATTTTAAGAATTCTAAAATTCCTATTTTAAACCATAAAATCCCCATTTGAAAGGTTTTAATGTATTCATGTATTTCTGTTTTTTTGTTGTTGTTGCTGTTGGAGCCTGTATGTATTACACACTGTCACAAATAATTTTTCATTTTCTGTAACTCTCTCTAATCTATAACATATTTAAATATATCTTTCTAATTCTTTTTCCTGAGAGTTATGTTTTATTCAGTGGGAATTTTCAGGACTTCAAGCCCAAGAGACAACATCTTAAGAGAACCTGAGAAAACTGCTCTGAGGATGTGAGGGGAGGAGTTAGGTCATATAGAAGTTTTGCAACAAAGGGTAAGTAGTCTGAATGTCGAAAAATTATTGTTAGTTAAATAAAATCAGGTATCTCAAGGTAAGGAATTTGGCACTTTTATGTGTATGGGAAGATGCAAGAGTCTGGGCTCACTGAAATCATTCCTTTCATATGCATCTCTGCTCTCTTGGGGCTCATCATAGGTAGTGTCTGCAGCCTAATGGCTGCCAGATCTCAGGTGTTCTTCTCCTTCCTGAGTGCCCTTAAGGCTCATGTTGGAGGGGTGCCATCACTGATGACTGTGACATCCTGTTTACCGATATGGCAGGAAATACTCCATTTATCAGTCCCTCCCCATGGTCAGAAATTTGACCCATATTTGGGCTACATTTAATGACCAATTTTTGTCCCAAGACACTGGGAGGCTCATCCCAGATCAGGTGAAACTTCTCCTGGATATGTCACTCCAGGTGTTAATATCTGGATTAGACCCATTGATAGGTAATAAAAAACTCTCTGGATCCTCTATCTTTTAACCTATTATGATGCAGGAGTCATTTCCATTGTTGTTTCTTCCATACCTAGAATCACATTATTACAGTTATTGATTGAGTACAGAACTATATATCTGATCAATTGTTTCAAGTCACCTAGTCATCATTATACTTGTTGGAGGCCTGGTTACACATTGTAAGAGACAATAATCTTATTAAGTAGACAAGATATAAGTAAGGTAGCTAGTAACATTAACAAAGTCCTAATGTAGCACAGAGACAAAGCCATAAACAATTTGGAAACAAAGAACAAGTTAAAACAATGATTAGTATAACTAGTTGTAATCCAGTTGCAATAAACCAGCAAGCCCATGGGAGAGCCAGCTGGAGAAGTCAAATTTGGGAGAACCAGGTACAGAGAAAAAGAAAAACATTTCATCTTTGTTTACAAAGGCATGCTTTATCAACTTGTAGGCCATATCATAAGAGAAAAAGTTTTACAGGAAAGCAAAAATTCAAGTTAGTATATTTTCCTGAGTCATAAAGTTATAAATCATATTTATCTGATCATTCAGTCCCACGTAATTGATTCCTGTTGACCCACATGAAGTAATCAGGTTTTCCCTTAGAGTTTGTCATTTGTTATCCTGTTCAGTGGCATAATCTGAAGGCTATTATAAACTTATATTTGTTTTGAAAGGTTCTTTTCATGAGCCTTCTTGAAAACCTTCATATTATAAAAGAATTGCAAAATTATGATAGTCTATAAAGGACAAAACTTAAAATAGCATGGTTAAAGACTTGAGTACAATATAATCAGCAGGAAAATTCTGCAATATATAACATTTTAGGATAATAATTAGAATAATTAGAATAACTGATAACATTGTATCAGGACATATCAGATGCTAAGGATTCCATATAAATTTGGAATATTTATATTAATGATATTTATTTATCTATCTATACATTATAATCTAAAGGTTACCTTCAATCGCTTGGCAATGTTTCTGAATTGAAAATACCAAATAAACTTAGTTTAACATTCCCCTCTATGACGTTTCAGAGATGTTTCTTTGAGCATTCCAGAGTCAGCTGAAGGTTAACTGACCTTTAGCTAGATTTTGATATTGGGAAGTTAGTTAGAATATAATAATATTAAATTACTTAATATCTACTTAGTGAATTTTAATCTAAACATAGTTAATTCTGACTATGCATAAAACTTTTTGCTCCTCAGGGTTCCTTTCTACACTCTCTCATCACCTTCTATATCCAGGCTGACTCTCATTTTCCATCCAAATAAAATTAACCAAACTTCATGGCAAATAGATGGGGAAACAATGGAAACAGTGACAGACTTTATCTTCTTGGGCTCCAAAATCACTGCAGATGGTGACTGCAGCCATGAAATTAAAAGACACTTGCTCCTTGGGAGAAAAGCTATGACCAACCTAGACAGCATATAAAAAGCAGAGACATCACTTTGCCAACAAAAGTCCATCTAGTTAACGATATGGATTTTCCAGTAGTCATGTATGGATGTGAGAGTTGGACCATAAAGAAGGCTGAGGCCAAAGAATTGATTTTCTTGACCTGTGATGTTGGAGAAGACTCTTGAGAGTCCCTTGGACTGCAAGGAGATCCAACCAGTCCATCCTAAAGGAAATCAGTCCTGAATATTCATTGGAAGGACTGATGTTGAAGCTGAAACTCCAATACTTTGGCCACATGATGTGAAGAGCTGACTCACTGGAAAAGACCTTGATGCTGGGAAAGACTAGAGGCAGGAGCAGAAGGGAATGACAGAGGATGAGATGGTTGGATGGCATCACTGACTCAATGGACATGAGTTTGAGCAAGCTACAGGAGATGATGATGGACCGAGAACACTGGCCATGAGGCAAAGAGTTGGACATGACTGAGCGATTGAATAACAACAACTTCATGGACTTTTTTTTTCTTTTTTCTCAATAAAATGTAATTCCATTTTTCATACCTTCTTTACTGAAAACATATATTCTATATTTTTATTGTACATTGAAATGTCTATTATTCCATTAACTTTAATTGCATGTTTAAATTAGAATCCTCAACTCTTAAAGCTTTAAGTGTTGAGGATTCTTATTTACTAAAAGCTAAGAAGAAAGCAGATATGAACTGTCTTTTACATTGGCATTCTATACATTGGTGGGAAAACCCCGATGGCTCAGTGGTAAAGAACGTGCCTGCAATACAGTACACATGGGAGATGTGGGTTCAGTCCTTGGGTTGGAAGGATACCCTGAAGGAGGAAATAGCAACCCACTTCAGTATTCTTGCCTGAAAATACCATGGACAAATGGAGCCTGGCCAGCTACAGTCCATAGGGTTGCAAAGAGTCAGACATGGTTGAGCTTGCACAGACATTATATTGGTGAGCATAAACCACCAATAATAACCAGTGATAATTTCTGAAAATAGTTGTTTTCTTAGAGAAAACATCTTGGGGTGACACTAAAACATTTTCATTAATATTCTTAAATACCTTTAGCTTCTCTATTTAGTGATTTTTTATTAAACTTAAGTACATATATAAACTCATTGTAAAAAATATTTTTGATAACTTGCTTCAGGATACGTGCTCAGAGATGGACAAAAAGAATTGTCAATCATCCTAAGAGGGGGACCAATGTTGATTGACACTAACATATATATGTCAGACTCTGTGCTTAAGATATATTTTTTTCTTGTCAACACTGATGCTTGATGCTGATAGAATCACCTATATAGCTTTTGAAAAGTACTGGTGCAGAATTGGTAGTTACATTACTTATTGCCTAGGCTTCCTTGGTTTCTTTCAATTTATTTTTTATGTTTTTAAATGTTTTTAATTTTAAGGTGAGATATAACATGAGTAAAGTACATAAAACATAACTGTACAATATAGTGATTGTTTACAAAGCAAGCACCTATATAAAATTCACCCAAATCAATGAATAAAACATTGACAGTAGCAAAAAAATAAAAATGAAATAAAAAATTTTTAATTGTCAGCACACCAGAAGTTGCCAATGTATCCTTTCTCAAATTCCTTTAAGTACCCACATTCTGCAAAGTAAGAATTTTCTGACTTTTATGATAAGCAGTTATTAATACTTGCTTTACTCTACCTTGTTATCATTATACATGAATCCTTAACAATATAGTCTAATTTCATGTTTTTCAACTTTAAAAAAATTATACAAGAATATACACATTTTGTGTCCTTTTTATTTTGTTCAACATTTATTTGTAAGAATTATCCAAATGTAGCAACATATCACTATACCTTACTAATGGTTGTTGATTATTCCATTGCATAAAATATTACAATATATATATTATTTCTATTATAGGAACCATTGACCAAAAACGCATGTCCTGGCCAGTCCCCATAGTAACTGCTTTCATGAGTTATCTTACAACAGGAGGTTCCGGGAAGGAACATGGAACTAACAGGCTACCACCCACTGGAAAAATTCAGGATGTTTTTAGCACTTTAAAAGTATTTTGCCGCTGGGAAGATCCAGAGGAATCGGGTGGAGAGGGAGGTGGGATGGGAGACCGGGATGGGGAATTTGTGTAACTCTATGGCTGATTCACATCAATGTATGACAAAACCCACTGAAAAATTAAAAAAAAAAAAAAAAAAACCTTGGACAGAAAAAAAAAAAAAAAAAAAGTATTTTGCCAATCTAGTGATGTGGTTTGACTTGCATTCCCATGATTTACCAACAAGGTTGAGAAGTTTTTCACATCTTTATTGCCCATTTGGATTGTGTCTTTTGTGAAGTACTTACTGGGTATTTCACTCATTTTTCTATTGGATTACTTGCCTTAAAAAAAATGATTTGTAAGAGTTTTTATACATTCTGGATATAGGCCCTTTGTCAGTTACATGTTTTATAAATACCTTTTCACTCTTCATTAGGTTTTTCATTCTCTTTAAGGTGAGTTTTGAATTAAATTATACATCACAGTTAATGTAGATAAATTTGGTGATTTTTTTTGTTATGCTGAGTGCTTTTGTATAATGTATGAGAAAATTTTCCTTACCAAGTGCTTAATATATTCTCCAATAATGCCTTCTGAATGCTTTATCATTTTGTTTTTCACTTTTAGGTTGAAAATTAATTGCTATTTTTTGTTGGATATGCTTATAATTTATTTTCTTCTGATCTATGCATTTAAGACAGCACATTTTCCTCTTTGTATAGCTTTAACTATATCCCAGAATTTTATATTTAATGTTTTGAATATTGCTTAGATAAAATTATTCTTTAATTTCATTATGATGTTTTGACACACAAATTGTTTTTTTTTTAATTTATTTATATTTAATTAGAAGACAATTGCTTTACAATATTGGGTTGGTTTTTGCCATACAACCACATGAATCAGCAATAGGATATACATATGTCCCCTCCGTCTTGAACCTCCTTCCCACCTCCCGTCCCATCCCATCCTCTAGGCTGTCACAGAGCAGTGGTTTGAGCTCCCTGCAACATAAAGCAAATTCCCACGGGCTATTTATTTTACACATGGTAATGTACATGCTCCAGTGTTACTCTCTCAATTCATCCCTCCCTCTCCTTCCCCCATTGTGTTCACAAGTCTGTTCTCTATGTCTTCATCTCTATCCCTGCCTTGCAAATAAGTTCATCAGTATTATCTTTCTAGATTCCATATATATGCATTAACATATGAAATTTGTTTTTCTCTTTCTGACTTACCTCACTCTATATGATAGGCTTTAGGTTCATCTACCTCATTAGAACTGACTCAAAACTGTTCCTTTTTATAGCTGAGCAATATTCCATCGTATATTTGCACCACAGCTTCTTTATCCTTTCATCTATCATTGGACATCTAGTTTGCTTCCACATCCTAGCTATTGTAAATAATGCTGCAATGAACATTGTGGTACATGTCTTTACAGTTGTATTTTTAAAATTCCAAATATGTGGAGAATATTCTAGGTTCATTTTTTGTTAATGATTTCTAGTATATCTACATTGTGATTAGAAAACCTAGTTTGATTGTGTCAGTCATTTTAAATGTGTTGAAACTTGAAATGCATTGAAACTTGCTTTATTGCCCAGCAGGTGGCCAAGTGTTATAAATATTTTTTTTCTGTTCTTGAAAGTAATATATATTCTGTACTTTTGGAGTGTTGTGACATATATACAAACTGAATGTTAACATATTGTTTAAATCTTACTAATTTTTGTCTATTTAATCTCACAGTTACTTATTCAATTAGTTAATGAGAAACAATAGCTAAAATGATACCATATAGTGATACATTTCTTTATTTCTCTTTGTGTTTCTGTCAACTTTTGCTTTTTATATTTTGAAGCTAGATGTTTCAGTTCATAGAAATATAGAATTATTTTATATTTTGATGATCTGAATCTTTAAAAATTATTTTGTAAACTTAACTAATTAAGTTTACTTTAAAGTTGAATCTGTCTGACATTATAATAACAGCACTAACTTTCTTTTGATTTTTGTTTTTGTTTATCCTTTTCATCATTTTATTTTCACACTCTTTATGTTTTTTATGGTAGCATTTAATTTTAAGAATTCACCTGACCATCATGTTTTATCTGAATCAGTTGTCCTTTTATGTATAATGTAATTATTCATCTATTTGCATTTATATCCACCAGCTTATTGTATATTCTTTTATATACTTTGTTTGTCTCAGCGATTTTATGTATGTTTTACTCTTCTTTTGTTACTTTCCTGCTACTTATACAGTTGTATCATCCCCTCCCCCTTGAGTGTGGACAGAAATTGAAACTTGCTTCTAACCAATAGAAAGTGGCCAAAGTGAAGGTAATGTGCAGATTTAATTAAGTTCCCTAATTAGTTGAACTTGCATCATCAAAGAAGATTGGCTGTGGTGGGTCTGACTTAATTAGGTGAAGGTGAAGCCTTTGACAAATGATCCAAACTTTCCCAGAGAGATTTTCCATTGCTGGCTCTGAATGGAAAATTTACATGAGTTCTATAGCTGGAAGGAAACAAAGTTTGTCAATAAACCAAGGTAGTTTGGAAGTAGGTTCTTCCCTAACTGAACCTCCAAATAAGAACACAAATCAGCTAGCATCTTGATACCAGCCTTCTAAGACCCTGAGAAGGGACACTAATCTAAGCCACATACACAATTCTGACCTACAGAAACTATGTGATAATGAATAGGTTTTAAGTCACATTGTTTGTGGTAATTTGTTATGGAACAAACAAAATTAATATTAATACATGGGATCTGATCCCTCTTTGAGGGCCTAGCTTTCTCTCAAGTATTTTTGGCCACTTACAATGCAGTTCAACTCACCTAAAACTGTTTTTTCCAGATCTGCAAGTATTTTTATGGAAAAACAGCACTGAGAACTTATGTGTATGCCTCTGGAATCTCCTATTCTGGCTATTTTCTCAGTAACTCCCCACTACTTGTTATCTTTTAAGATGTTTTTTAAAAAGATATATATCTCATCCTCAGTGAGTAGGTTGGTATAACTTATACAGATTATCATTATTGGAAAACGGAGACTGGTTCCTATCTGTATTCTGAGTCAGGGTCTTTGACTTTCCAATGAATTTGATTAGCTACTCAACACCCTTTCATAAATTAAGTTTTCCTGCTTATGTTGTCCAGACTCAGTTTTTGTTGCTTGTAAACGTGAATCTTGATTCACTACAGATGTGATAAGGTTAGCTATGTTCAATGGTTAACTCAGGAGAAAAATGCACATATATTTGGAAAACATTGAAAGAACATAAAAAATACACTGATGGTAATTGTAATTTGGATGGTGGAAGAGTAGGCAATTGCTTGATTCTTTCTGTTATTGCAAATATTTTAATAATGACCATGTCTTTATTTTATGATATAAACACTATTAAACTGCACAGACATCTAAAGTGTCTTAGTGGTAGAGATTTATAAACATCATTAGTTCTTAATGATGTTTAGATGCTATATGTGCATTATTGAGCAGTAGTATTATAATTATATATATATATATATATATATATATAAAAGAACTATACTTATATATACATATAATTACATGTATAAACTTATGTTATATGTTAGAATAGTTAGTTGAAACTCAGGCTTCAAATCGCAGTTATCTCTCCTTGTCAGAAATATTTTTCTTCAGTCTTCAACTGCTCATATCCCCTAACCTTATCCCTGATTGTTAAAGGCTATCTTCAGGAAACTCATTTTAACCAGCAATATCTTTTTTAAAATTGTTAACTACACTCTTAATTACATCCTATGTAGATAAGAGGCTAAAATGAATAGTTACAACAAAAATTTCAATAATAAGCTTATTGTTTGGTCTGATAAATACTATCCCCCCCATGTAGTTTACCTTAACATAAAGTTGGTTCTCAAAATTATTACAGTTAATTTGGAGTGGTAGAAATTTGGATGACATGAGTGAATATTCCTGGGCCATGATGCAAATGTAAATTTTCTTTGCCTAATACTATTGATGGGGCCACAGAAAGTACAAAAGAGTCAGCTGAATTCTTATTTATTCCATATCATTCCAATAGAAGTGTTTTGTGGATAAATCCCTCTAACAAGTTTATTGAAAATTTGTCCATTTCTGTTAGAAAAGAAGAATTAGTTGGGGAGGATGTTTAATTAAGGGTTCTGGTTATTTGGATTCTAATTAGTTGTTCCTGCATTAGGATATTTATTTTCCAGGTTTATGACCCCAAACACAAATTGCTATTTATTTAGTTAAAGAATGTGTAGTTCAGCTGGAACAGGAATATTTCATAATGAATCTAAATGCAGCGGGTATCTTTTTTCCACCAGTTTTCATTGCAACAGCTGTGTTTCTACCCATTTATTTTCTGCATATTCTGTACTTTATTCAGCAAATTTTATTTTTCAGTCCTTCTATAACAACCAGAGATACTGTAAAATGCATATTCTTTATAGGCTTGCTATCAGTGTACTATATTATAGTGTATAGTTCTAAAAGGCAAGTCAAATATAAGAAAAGAGTTCCATGTAGAGACATACTGTGGTGAAAAATGCTCCATGCTGAAGAAAATGTTGAGAGTCGATAAATTCTACACATCAGGCAGAATAATGTATGAACAGAGAGTAGTTATAAGTGCAAATATATTTTGAGAGAGCTATGTAAGGGGGCTATTGGTAGGCATCATTAGAGTGTCTTTTAAACAAATTGCTGTTGTTCAGTCGCTAAGTCATGTCCGACTCTTGGTGACCTCCTAGACTGTAGCCCACCAGGCTCCCCTGTCCATGGAATTTCTCAGGAAATAATACTGGAGTGGGCTGCCACTTCCATCTCCATTTAACTAAATTAGCAGACATAATAGTTACTTCAAGTGCTAGCCTTTATAGTAAGGGTTGAACATACACCATTAAATATACAACTGAAAGTATGTGGTAAGTAAGTCTTTTTCCATCTTTGCTGCTAAGTAGAAAAGTTAGCACAACTAGCAATTTTACTTTACCTCAAATAGACAATCTTTTACACAAGTGCTGTGAAAGAGGAAATTGTGAATGCGTGGACCATATTTGTCTTTCCTATTATTGTATCTCCAGCACTAAGCATGGTTCCTTGAACACAGTAGGAGATAAATATTAATGTCTGTTCATTGAATGAAAAGATGACTACTTGGGTCTATCTGATCCTTCTCAATGGGTTCTGTGTCAAATACTTTAGTATTTATGGGTATCATCTTTTTTAAATTTAATTTCATGTATATTTTTTATGGGTATCATTTTTGACACTTGCAGTAAAAAATATTCCCAGGTGCGTCAGTGGTAAAGAATCCACCTGCCAATGCAGGAGATACGGGTTCTACCTCTGGGTCAGGAAGAACCCTTTGAGGAGGAGATGGCAACCCACTCCAATATTCTTGCCTGGGAGATCCCATGGACAGAGGAGCCTAGCAGGCTATAGTCCCATGGGGTTGCAAAGAGTCAGACATGACTGAGCAACTGGGCATCCATGTAGCAAAAAAGTTACTCAGCCAGACTGTAATACCAGTAGTGGAATCTAGGGACAGTTAAATATGTTAAAAAGCATTTATGTTGTACAATTGGATTATGGTTAATTGTTTCACTTATTTTCATAAAGTGCTTTGATTAAAGTTAACTGGGAACTAGCTATAGACTGGGATTTGCCAACTCTAGTTTATTTTTCATGTTCAAGTCCTGTTTATAAATGCAAAATAAAACAAAAAAGACTCTTTTACTCAATAATGATTATGAATATGACATTAGCTGTTAGAAAACACAAAGTTGTAATAGTCTTGGATACTCTTAATGTTTGGATACCTGGCAGAAAAGGTGTATAGACAGCTTATTTTCTCAGCAAGGTGGACTGAAAAAGACTACACAAATAATAGTTATAACTAGGCCTACTTACATATATTAGCACAAAATTTGTATTTGAATGAGCCTGAGATGATTGTTCCTATGAAAATAATTTGTGAAATCAAGAAAACTTACTGTCTCTGTTTCTAGAAGTTGAGGGATTGTGGTGGGAAGGGAGAGGGAAAACTTACCTGATCTGTTGTTACTGAAACACAACCTACCTGATCTCCTGCAACAATAATTTATTTGACTTGGGGCTGGAGAATATCACTGAGATGAAGGCAAAGAATAGATTAAATTTAATTACACTGTATGCCACAACTGTTCTGTGTAACTAAGGAAATAAAACTCAACATTATATAAAAACCATTCCAATCCTGTCAGATTAACTAATAAATTAAAAAGTACTTAAGGAAAGCAATGCTAAAATTTCATGTTATCCTCACAGTGCCAAACCAGACATTGTCATGTTAGCCAAATTTGTGTGTAATAAAAGTCTTAAAAGTGTCATTATAAAAGGATAGATTACACTTTTTCTATCACCTCTAATTAGTTTTCTGGTTGTTCAGAGCCAATTTAATCTCCTTGATCCTCCTTAGGCAACAGGTAAACAGAATGATTTCAAAGTGGATTAAAATTACAATCCTTTCCTCTATTGACTTAGCACAGTATTTCACAAAATTACATTTGGAATTACCCCTAAAGATGGATTTCTATGTGTAAATTAATAGTAGGATTAAAACTGAAAAATTCAACCAAACTTAAATTACAGTGAATTGATCAAAGAGGAGACAGAGGAAATGGTAGGAGCCCTACTTTACAAATTCATTCATTCATTCATCAAGTATTTACAAATTACATACTATGAGCCAGATGCTGGGAATATACTACTGATCTCACTGAGCTTGTATATTTTCCACAAGTAAATATAAAAATAAGCCAAAAATATAACTTCAGGTAGTGGCAAGTACTGGGTTGGCCAAAAAGTTCATTTGGGTTTTTCCATAAGATGTTACAACATAATGAAGGAACTAAAACAGGGTAATAGGATAGTGACTGGCAATCACCTTCTCAGGCAATGTCTAATTGACATTGAGTGGTGAGGGAAGGACTTTCTGAGGTGGTGACACTTTAGTTATGATCTTAGTAATGAGGAGCTGATGTGACAGAGAAGCATTCCTGACAGAGAAAGTAGACAATGAATTAGTACTGAGGTGGGATAATTGTGAGCTTAGATATTTGAAGATAATAACAATTATGGTTGCAGTTTTCAATTATGACTGGAGTTCCTGCCTGAGGAGAGAAAAGTGGTCTCAGAGGTGTTGGAGAGGTAAGCAAGACTAAATCATCTAGTGGCTACAGATCATTCTAAACAGGCATTTTTATTCTCTGTGCATTTGAGGTTAGTCTGGGTCATCACATGACCTGAGTACATTTATCCCGAGTTCTGTGTGAGTATGTGGGTAGAGAAGAGAGGTCAGACCAAATGCAGGTAGGTGTTATGAGGGCACTGTAGAAATTCAGGTGAAAGATGACAATGTCTTAAACTATAGTAACTGCAGTAAGTTGCAGTAAATCTTCACTTACTAGAGCCTACCTTATGTCATAACATAGAAAATGTGCTGTTTCTACTCAATTGAGATTAACCATGTTTGCCTTTCATAAGGAAATTTTATGATTTTATAATGGAAATGATACAGCATATGAAATTTGAGCAGCATCACATTTTACCTCATTTTCATTTATTATTTTGAATAGGAGAAGTTGGCTAAGATGGAAATAATTTTACTGTGAGGACATAAGTAGGTGAATTTCTTGACTAAACATCCCCAATATCCTCAACTTTTCCATGATCAACTTCATTTTTGGTTGTCACAGGATGGGAATCAAGGGGATGTTGCTACAAGTATCTAGTGGATAGAGGCCAGTGATGTTGCTAAACATTCTACAATATACAAGGCATCCCTTCCGACAAGGGAAAGATGTATCCAACTCAAAATGTCAATAGTGCTGGGACTGAGAAATGCTGACCTAACTTTACTTTTTTGCTTGGATTTAATCCTGACTCCTTTGAGAACACTGCCTCTTCTGCTTCTCAAGTGGTGTTTGTTTTTTTTTTTTCCCTACATCACTTATACTATTGAGCCTGGAAATTGAGATAAATGTTATACTTACTTTTCAGTGCTACTTTCAGACCATTCTTCTCCTTTTTACATCCTTAAAATACCCCAGTTTGGGGTTTTGGTTGTTGTTGTTGTTGGTTTTCTTGGCTGTGTCACATGGTGGCATGTGAGATCCTAGTTCCCTTATCAGGGAATGGCATCCAGGCCCAGGACAGTGAAAGCACAGAGTCCTAATCACTGGACTGTCAGGGGATTTCCTAAAATATCCCAGTTTTGAATTTCATGTTATAGTCAGCTACAGGTAGCTGGACCACTTGCCACTGTACCACAATACCTCACCTTCTCATCATCTTAAAGAATTTGCTTCCTGAATCCCTGACCTGCTCTCTAACGATCACTCGTGTAATTGTTCTGGGCAGTTTCAATATATGTGTACAGGATCATTCCAATAGCAGAGTCTCTAAGTTCCTTAAAATCTTCTCCTTCAATGATTATATATATACTTTTTTTTTTCTTTTTTGGCTGCACTGGGTCTTCACTGCTGCTCACAAGCTTTTTCTAGTTGCAGTGAGTGGGGGCTACCCATCATTGAAGTTTGCAAGCTTCTCACTGCCATGGCTTTTATTGTTGCACAGGTTTTAGGCTACTGGCCTTCAGTAGTTGCAGATTGTGGGCTCTAGAGTGCAGACTCAGTAGTTGTGGCACACGGCTTAGTTGCTCTGTGACATGTGAGATCTTCCTGAACTAGGGATTAAACTCTTGTACCCTGCACTGGCAGGCAGATCCTTATCCTCTGTGCTACCAGGGAAGTCCTCCTTCAATGATCTTGAGGTTGATCCTACCGCAACCACTTAATCTTGGGCTCATATCCTAGACTCTATCATTACCAGGAATTGCTACTCCTTTCTAATTTCAACTTCATGCAACTTGCTCTCTCACCACTCTTTCCTAACTTTTCAACTTACTGTTTCCTTTACTCCATCTGCAGAAATCTTTTGTTCTTATTGGGCTTAAATTCAAAACTTTTAAATATCTTTTAGTCCCTGATATCCCCAGTTTCAGCTTAAATTCCATGACCAGTCATTATAATCCATTGGTTCTGACACCCAATTCTAGTGTGTGTTTGTAGGGGGAAGGGTTCCTCACACCAACAAACTGGGTATCCTACAACTTCACTCAGTCCTAATACTATCTACCTGGAGAGAGCTTCAGATCCCACAGGTTAAGGGCTTAATCCCATAAGACTGCCCCCCAACCACTACTTCAGATGCCCATCACACGTCTAAGTACTTCTGACATGTGTTTCTGATGAACCTATTATAGATAAGAAGTTATAACAATCCCCTCCCTAGGTTCAAGTAATTTTCTGTAACAAGTCACAAAACTTAGATAAATATTTTTACTCACTAGATCACTGGTTTATTATAAAAGGATATAACTCAGAAACAGATGGAAGAGATACATAGGACAAGGTATGGAAAAAGGGCACAGAGCTTCTAGGTCCTCTCCAGGCATGCCACTCTCCCAGGATTTCAGTGTCTTCACCAACCCAGAAGTTCTCAGAACCCCATTTTTTTGGTTTGTTTTTTGAAATATAGTTGACTTATAACATTAGTTTCAGGTGTACAATGTAGTTAGTTATCCAATATTTTTATGTATTATGAAATTATCACCCCTCTGAGTCTAGTTACCATTTGTCACAATACAAGATTATTACAGTATTACTCACTATATTATCTATTGCTGTACATTACATCTTGTTATTTGTTTTATAGCTGAAAGTCTGTAACTCTTGATTCTTTTCAACTATTTCATCGATCTTTCTACTCTCCTACCCTCTAGCAGCCATTAGTTTGTTCTCTGTATTTATGTTGGTTTCTGTTTTATGTTGATTAGTTTGCTTTGTTTTTTAGATTCCAAATATAACTGAAATCATATGGTATTTGTCTTTCTTTGCTGACTTATTTCACTTAACATAAAACCCTCTAAGTCTATCTTGTGGGTTTTTATGGAAGCTTTATTCCATAGGCATGATTGATTACATCACTGGCCATTAGCAACTGATACAACCTCCAGTCTCTCTCCCCTGCCAGGAGGCCCTCTAATCACAGGGCTGTTTCTCCTCACA
This sequence comes from Muntiacus reevesi, assembly GCF_963930625.1. Taxonomy (NCBI): domain Eukaryota; kingdom Metazoa; phylum Chordata; class Mammalia; order Artiodactyla; family Cervidae; genus Muntiacus; species Muntiacus reevesi. Next base: position 124,063,497 of record NC_089271.1, on the reverse strand, counting down.
ACCAGCCTCCATCTTTAGCTGTTTTCCAAACATCACCTTATTAACATAAACCCAGTTGTAGGAGAAAGGGGCTTGGTATGAATATCAAGACACCCATTTTACCTTGATGGGTCTGAAGCTATTTCAAAAGTGAGAACAAATATTATGACAAAAGATCAAAACATGTATATTATCTATAGTGAAACAGATCACCAGCCCAGGTTGGATGCATGAGACAAGTGCTCTGGCCTGGTGCACTAGGAAGACTCAGAGGGATTAGGTAGAGAGGGAGGTGGGAGGGGGGATTGGGGTGGGGAATACATGTAAATCCATGGCTGATTCATGTCAATGTATGACAAAACCCACTACAATATTGTAAAGTAATTAGTCTCCAACTAATAAAAATAAATGAAAAAAAAAAAAAAGATGCTCCCATTGCTCAGGAAATGGGAAAGTCTTGGGATCTGAGAGCAAGGAATAATGGAAGAAGACCAAGACATATTTGGAAGAAGACCAAATATGTGTGTCTGAATGACCAAATATCTATTTCTTATAAGTTACAATATCACATAATCACTTCCTTGTATTGATCCTCAGTTCTCTTTCTCTTTTCTTATTTCATCATATTCACTTGGTAAAATATAAACTTCATTACAGTTTTCTAGCTACTCTGGGACAGCACTCATGCAGCTGAATACAGCTGGAGAAAAATCACAACTGGTTCCTTCTTTAAATTCATAATTGCTAACTTTAAGTGGGCCTTGCATGATCCCTGGCAACCATCTTTCATTTTCCTAGGGTATTCACCTTCTTCTAAACTACTTTCATATTCAAATGGGTACCTGTAGCTTCATTTGGGTGTCTATTGGGCGTATCAAAGTTAGACAATCAAAACTAAGGTTTTCATCACCTTGCACCTTTTAAGACCTGCTTCTATTGAAACAGCCCCATTTCAACTAACGGTAATTGAATCCTTTTAGTTTGTTGAGGAGGAGCAAATTTTCCTCTTCTCTTCTAGGTTCTTCTGGCTGGTCTACGAATTAAATTGACATGAGACAGGTTAACAGCAGAATATCCAGCAAAGTTACTTCCACAGAGATCTTAAGTCATTTTTATCCACCTCGAAAACTTTACTATCCTCCATCCACTCACTCCTATGGGAAAGGTGACAAAAGAATCAGGAAAGTTGAAATGATAGCTTCTCTTTGAATATATAAATTACAGATTATGCAATACTCATCATGGGACATTTTTATGCAAATGTTCACATATACTTAGATCCTGGACTATATAGCTGAGTTGATCTATGTTTCCAACAATAGATGAAATTCTTGCTCCAAAATTACTGTAATCTCAACTGACAGAAATTATAAAATACTTATAATAACTCTTATATGTGAACTCCTAGAATGATGAGAATTGTTTGATAATCTGGGTGTTCATGCCCATTCAATTCATGTCATCTACTGTGGTTGAGAACTTCACTCACTGAAAGCCATGATTTGATTGCCCTAAAAAAAACTACATTGAATGAATATCTATCAGAGTATGTTACTTATTCCTTCCTTTAAACTAACTCTACCATAGCATTCATTTTTAGAGGTGGGTAAGAGAAAAACAGATTTTTTTCAATCTTAGTATAATTTTTTAAATTGCTTCAGCATTGAAAGCTTCATTTTCAAGAGGGTCAAATTGTAATTTTTCTCTGTTACTATTTGAGAATCAACACCACAGACAGTAGCTACTGGATGCCTGTAGTGTGGTTTTTAGTTGCTCAGTCATGTCTGACTTTTTTGCAAACCCATGGACTGGAGCCTGCCAGGCTCCTCTCTTCACGGGATTTCCCAGGCAAGAATTCTGGAGTGGGTCACCATTTCCCTCTCCAGGGTATCTTCCCCACCCAGGGATCAAACAGGTATCTCTTGTGTCTCCTGCATTGTCAGGCTGATTCTTTACCACTGAGCACCTAAGAAACCAACTGGGTGCTTAATGACTTCTTCAGTTATGTTTCTCACCCCATGGAAGTCTCAATGATTTCACCTGGTTGAGGAAAACCTATCGCCTTGTCCACTGATTATCATCTCCGCTGACTACTTTCTGGATGTCTCTGGCTTTATCCTGTTGGCTGCCAGAGCACTATCCACTTCAACTGGAGACCTTTTCCTTTCCATTCATTTCCCCTGTCATATTGCACTTTCCATTGTGTGTGTGCATGCTAAGTCACTTCTGTCATGCCTGACTCTTTGCAATCCCATGAACCCCATGGAGCCCACCAGGTTCTTCTGTCCATGGAATTAGACAGGCAAGAATTCTGGAGAAGGTAGCCATGCCCTCCTCCAGGAGATTTTTCCAACCCAGGGATCGAACCTGCATCTCCTGTGACTCCTGCATTGCAGGAGGATTATTTACCATTGAGTCACCAAGGAAGCCCCACTCTCTATGGTACATTTGCAGTTTTTGCTGTTGCTGATGTTGTCATTTAACATAGTTTTAAAGCCTGGAGTTCAGTTTGAGAACTCCCAAGTTGAGAATTGTGGGAACATTTTTAAGATTCCTTCAAATTTGAAATTCTACTATTCTTTCATACTTTGAAAATAGAGAATTAAAAGACTGGGAAACCAGGAAAAAAATATAGGACTTTTCATCCAGTTTAATTAGTTAACTCTTTATAAGTAGCTGCAATATATCAGGTACTATTATAGGTACTCTGTAGTATCTGGGATGAAGAACTCACATTAATGCTTAGCTGTAAATAAATAATAGAGTTCCTCAACAAAGAAATAAAGAAAGGGTGTGGGATCACTTTCACTAGAATTTGTAAAAATTACAATCCTCATCTGTCTAAACTAGTTTAGAGATAGTCTCACCTGAAGGCAAGGGGATCGACCAGACAAGTTCTTAAGACATCCTACAGCCCCAAATCCATAATCTTCCAATAAAATAGACATTGATCTGAATGCTTGATCCTTGTGGGTTAGAGCAATGGAAGAAACAACACTGCCATGTCAATTTAGAGAAAAGAAATTTGTTTTGATAGGTTTACTTTCCTTTCATTTAATTTTTCCCTCCAGACACTTTTTTATTCCTTTTATTGAGTTTGTTTAGATAGCAAACCCATGGTATTGAGCTCCTTTCCCCTGAAACTTTTCTAAAGGGATAATAAGATGTCTGGGAGAAGTTCAATTAGGTTTAAATTAATTTCTGCAAGTTGCCTGCATATGCCAGAGTTCCCCAAACACCTCTTTTTAAAAAGAATTACTTGATTATTTAAGCCAGGAGACAAAAAAAAAAAAAAAACCAAACTGAATAAGAAAAAGAAAACTTACATTGTAAAATAGAAATCAGATCTCCCTCATAAGGTTCCGAGTGGTTATTAGTATCAACTCTTTAAAAAGCAAATAGCATTTTATATGAATCTCATATCATGTTTCTTAGCCTGTGGTAGAAATAATATTAATTTTAGATGTGTATCTACTAAGAATCACATTGATTCTACTTTAATATATCATCATATGGTTTTAATCTTTGTGTAGTACCATGACATATTGTTATATACAAAAGAACTTATTATAAATTACAATTCCTACTAGAAATCTAGAATTGCCAAAAAAGTGTATTTTTGTTTATTTATCATTAGTCTATTACTCTTCATTTAGTATTAATTTTTCCCAGATGGAAAGAGAACATATTATTTCAATAATCTAAGCCCAAATTATAATTGTACATTACATCCAACTCTGATTTCTCTTCTCACTTTTGCATTCATGTGTCTCTCTTGCTATCTTTCCACCCAAATTCATTAGTTCCTATTTTATTTTTCTCTTTTTCATTTAAAATTTTAGTCATGAGTTAGGTATAATATAAAGATCAGTAGCTTATAAATAACTGTTGGATTTTGTTAATTCTATGCAATCAAATGGTTTGTCTTTTATTATTTATTGAAAAGAGGTTGTGGATCTATTTTGTTTATTTTTAGCAAAAGAATGGCACATAGGACATTTCTATTTTAAAACCATTTCTGGAATCTTAACTGGTTTCAGACTTCTAAGCAATTTTTTTCCTCTTTTAGAACATTTACAGGCTAATGTTGTATTTCCCTTTATTCAAAGATATTGATTGCTTACCATATCTCCTTTAAAATAGTAACTCAGCTATAGCATTTTTGGTTTGCAACCTCTGGAGTTCCCATGTGAAATCTGAAACTGGGCCCCCTACTCAGAGGGCAAGAAGGGACCAAAGAAAGAGGCAGAGGGCCCCAGGCTGGTAGGTGGAGGGTTTAATAAGCAAGGGAACTTACATAAGAGGCTTATCCTTGATGGCCCACAAAACGAGTAGATCTCGCTACCTGCCAGTCAAAATCTTCACAATTTACATAGACGCCTTAACTGGATTCAGTCACATATTCAATCCAAATGGTCTCAACAACCTACCTTCCTCTCTCAAGGCTGCATACTTCAAACAGCTCCTATGGCATAGGAATTGTTGGCAGGATGTACATTCTAAGGACAGAGGAGCTGGTGAGGAGCCTCTGATCACCCAGTCAACCAATGGTCACATTGTTTCCATGATCTCCTCCAAAAAGAACAGACACATATACACAAAACAATTTTTTTCTGTTTTGCGTTTCTATGATTCCTCTATTCATTAATAGAATATATGCTTCAATTGAATATATTTTCAATCCTTTGTTAACAAAATCATTTATAAAGGTGAAGAATTGGTTGAAAATGTAAAGAAAGAGATTTATTTCACAGACCAACCAAAATAAATATTAAGACAAACAATATGGTAGAGAGGGCTGGTACAATAAAGCAAAAATCATTGAAATCATTGAAAATACATTTCAAAATAGAATAAGGTTTATAAGCAGAATAAGTTTATAGTTGGGTGTCTATACCCTGTGGTTGTAGACTTGCTGGCTTCTTATTAAAAGGAAAAATCCATTTCAATCTTCTCTGACTCGACATTGATATAATCTCTGTTCAATGTAATGTTTTTGAGTAATTATAAAGTTGCAGCTTCTGTGCTAGATAACAAAGACACAAAAGATTAATTAGCAGGTTGAAAATTAAAAGAAGGCAGAGTTAATACATTACCACCAGCATCTTCATAATCATCATACAATCTACCATATTGCTTTTACAATGTGCATTTTTCATTCATTTTCACATCTATTCATCATAACCTTATGAGGCAGTTATATTTATTATGCCTGTACTACAGATGAAATGTTGAGGCTTAGAGAACTCAATGAAACTCTCAAGGTAAAAAAAATAGACTAAAATTGAATCTGTCTTGCAATTTGACACAGTACAGTACCTGATATATAGAGAACATTATCTAAGCATTAGCAATTTTTACCATGCTTATCATTATTATTATTGTTTTATTATTTGAGTCTTGTGTGCTCAGCAGCTTCAGTTGTGTCCGACTCTGCAACCCCATGGACTGTAGCCCGCCAGGCTCCTCTGTCAGTGGTACTCTCCAGGAAAGAGTACTGGAGTCTTAGATTTTTAAAAAATCCTTTATAACAATAAATAATGTACATACAGATTTCTGCAAAAAATGCCTTGATAAAATGTTGTCTTCTGATTTTTTCATATTTTTCAATAAATTATTAAGGAGATTATATTGAATAAAAAGTTAAAATAAAACTTGAAATATCTAGTAACCTGCATAGGAACTGAAACATTGTTTGAAAAGTAACAAGTATGCTACCAGTTTGGCAAGTTTTGAACATTATCAGTATAGCTAATATTATCATTTGAAATAATAATGTATTTGATGCTTTGTCACTATCATTTACACTTGACATGGTGAAAAGATAAAGGTTGGCCTAATTCAAATGCCAATTTATTAAATTCTGATGGCTTATTTTTAATTTTTTTGTTAATAAAAACAAAGACACATTGAAACATAACACAAAGTACATGGTAAATCTGATGTCCACTGAAATGTTGGGAGAACTCTACACTGCTTTAAGTAGAATGATAGGGAAAGTTAAAAAAAATGTCAAAATAAGAAAGTTATCTGTATAAGAAAAGCAGTATATGTAGGAGAAGACATTGAAAAACCATCCATATTTAGAATATACTTTGTTAATCTGAAATTATTACCATTATAATATTTTAATCTGAAGAATTTAAAATGCATTCTATTTTTTCAGTTGTTACTGTACATTTGTTCATTGCTAACATATTTCTGAGTTTCATGCCATCTTATTAAGGGGATCTTAGGGGAGGAAATTTAATTCTTTTTGTTTCTAAGAGAGCTCTTAACCAAGTTCTGGAGGCCACTTGTTCATTAATGATAAACTCTCCTCCATCAAGGTATAGAATAAGAAATCATTGGCAGTGACAACACTCCATTGAGTAATTTGAAACTGTTACCATCCAGTTGGGCTGATGTGATTAATTAACCCATCAGCAAGCTCAGCTGTCTGATGAACAGGAGCTGTGTAGCAGTGAATCTCAAGGAGAACTTGAACTTTTTGAAGATCTTGAACTGAAATTTCTTCTCAGACAAGTGGCCTAATTGAATTTCAATGAACTGGAAATCAAAGCTTTCTAGACTTTTTAATTTCCATAAGTATAATTCTCTCTTTTTTAAAAAATATTTTTCCTCTTAAGTGTTACAAGTGTATAATCAGATCATATACCTTGGGATTTGGGAGGCTCCAAATTTCCCAGAATAAAATTATTTGCTTTATTTCAAATAAATTTTACTGCTGAGGTTCACTTATCCTTTATTAGTATCCCTCTTTTTTGCAGTTTACTGTATTAAAAATAATAGAGACAGTTTTTAAAAGGTGTGCAACATTACTTTGTGTGCCTGTTATTTAATGAGTCTGAAAACCAGTGCATAAGGACCATCTGGTGACTTGACTGTAGAGATATGTTGATACCACCACACAGAAATTTTGATTCAATCAGACTGAAGTAGAGCCATAACGTTTATTTTGAAAATCATCTCAGGAGATTCTAATGCATAGCTAAATTTGTAAGTGTAAGGAACTGTAGTGATGGGTTAGATTTCTTTTAGCAGTTGCATATTCTGATTTTAAATATATTCTAATGTGTTTTTGTTTGTATTTTTATTAAGAATTGACAGAAATTTTTTTTCCTGAAACTTCAATAATTTGTCTTATTCAGAAGGTCCATCCAATTTATCAATTATAATCGAAATAACACTGAAATCATAATGATTCTAAATCAACAACGTGATGCAGGGAGCTTAGCTCAGTGCTCTGTGATGACCTAGAGAGTGGGATGGGGAGGTGGGTGGGGCTCAAGATGGAGGGGATATATGTATATTTATAACTGATTCACATTGATGTACAACAGAAGCCACAATAACACTGTAAAGCAATTATCTTCCAATTAAAAATAAATTTTTAAAAAATGTGATGCTTCATCTATTTATTGAGCAAATACATATATTTAAAACATCTCATACTGTCTATTGAAATTCAGTTTGGACACAGGAACTGAAATGAATATCACATTGGATGAAGCAAATGCTCTATCTAACACAATCTCTCTCTTACTGTGTATCTAAGAGTCATTTATTGGGAGAATATAGTGACTGTTAATCCACAGTATCAACCACATTGGAAGAGCATGTCCAAAAGAGAGACTATGATTCCTTTTAGGAATATAGACCTCTTAAAAAGTTTTACTTCTGTGGCAGAAACGTAGGTCAGCTCGCCCCAATACACATTTCTCAAAACTTTATACTCTACCTACTTCAATCTATATGAGGTAAAAGATAAATACTTTTTAATATAAGTTTGGTTTGTACCTAAGGATCAGGTAAAGAGTTCTGGCTAAATAAACATGTAGATAGGTTGGGATACAAATGGAATTCCTGGAACTGTGGCAACCATTTTGCAACTGTGTGAGAAAGAAAAATAGAATCACAGAAATTCTAGCCTGACTATATTTAGTCAGTGAATTAGCTCCTGTAGTAAAAAATCTGAACTGTTGTTTGAGAAAAATAGACTTCCACAGGACACAGTGTTATTTGACTCTTTTCTAGCAACCTAAATTTTTTCTACCTAATATAATGTCCAACATTCCTAATTTAGCCCCTTTGGTCATGAAAGAACCAAAGTCCTCTTGAGATTTAAAAAGGAATAAGCTTGTAGATGTTCTATTTCTGAAAAAGTGAAACACATAATCAATACTTCAGTTTTTTCAATATTTAAAGTGTTGCTCTCTATGGCATTTTCCCCACCAAATGTTGTTAACTGTTAAGCTTAGGGCACAATGCTTTCATAGTACTTAGAATGATGTATGGACTTCCCTGGTGGTCCAATGGTTAAAAATCCACCTGCCAGTGCAGGGGACATGGGTTGGATCCCTGGTCTAAGATTCCACATGCCACAGGGCAACTAAACCTATGCACCACAACTACTGAGCTCACATTCTAGAGTCTACAAACTGCAAGTACTGAGTCCATGTATTTGAAACTCAGTGTTCTGCAACAAGAGAAGCCATCACAGTGAGAATCACATGCACCACAACTACGGAGTAGCCCCTGCTCACCACAACTAGAGAAAGCCTGCTTGCAGCAATGAAGACCAAATGCAACCAAAAATAAATATGATAGATAGACAAAAAATAAATACTTTTTAAAAAACAATGATATTAATATACACAATTCATTGTACAGGTCTTTGTATTAGTTATCTGTAACGAGATTCCCATCATTATACATAGAGGTCATCTTTATTCATAATCCATGTTTTGCCTGAGATGTTTAGGCATCTAAAGGTGATTCCAGAGCTGTGCAATATGTGTGTGTTTATTTTTAATCATCAGCCCTGATACGCCAAGGTAAGTGATATAATCATTTATTTGTTTTGTTACAAATGCCTGGCTTATTGATTCTCTGGCATTGGTCAAACAGAGAGTGATGAGAAAACAGTTCTCATACACTTCTATTAAGAATCTAAACTAACAGGAATAAAAAGAAACATCACAATTTCACTTAATAACTCATGATAGCCATAGGCAGTGACATCTTTCTCTAATTTCATTCAATCTCCTTCTTTTTGTTCAATTCTCAGAACAAAATAAAAAGGGTGAGCATGATTTGTATTCTCTTTTGGTATCATGTAGAAATTTTATTATGTGACTTTATCATTTTTCAACACTTTGTTTTAATATCATGGAATTTTTTCCCAAGTATATAAAACTTATATGAGCTGACAATACTAAGAGGTCCCTTAGCATTTGTCAAGCACCAGATAACAATAATTTGTAAATGACAAATTTTTTTGCATGAAGATAAGTAGTAATGCTGAAGTATTACATTCAGTGATTCAACAAAAATGCTAAAGTCATTTTTATTCTCCAAAGTAGATAAAGCATGCTTATAAAGAATAAACATTATTATTAAGTGCTTAAAAGATAGAATTAACAATGATTGATAATTGTGGTGCTAGGTACTTTCTCACATATGGTTTACTGAAAAGGGTATGTACTATTACAATTATCATTTTAGAGTGGCTTGGAAAATCTAAGATGCACAGTCAATGTCACATAGGTAGTAAGTAGAGAAGCCTGGTTTTTAGACCTAATTTGATGTTGGTGTCAGTATTGTTTTCACAAACCCCTAGGGGTTTTCTTTTTCATTTGTTTTCAGAGTTTTGTTTTTTTTTTTTTTAGCACCTTGACTATCGCAAACTTTGAAATTATTTGTTCCAAATTAGCACTAAACTAGCACAGTTGTTTATACTTAATAGGATGATCAAAAATAAATATTAGCTAAAAGGAAAAATTTATTAAAATATGTAAATATTTCTATAGAAGTATGCATGTAGTAGTCATACCTAGCTTAGAAACTAAAAATTTTAGTGAGCACCTCCATTGTAATGCGTGTATATTGTCCATTTAGGGGTAAAAGTCAATATTCTATCATGGTTTAGAGCATATGCTCTGCAATCAGTCTGCCGGAGGTAGAATTTTGTTTTTTGTCACTTACTTACTAGCTCTGTAACTCAGAGAGAAATTGAACCTTTTGTGTTCAATTTCTTCAACTGTAAAATGTTAATCATTGGATTTATTGTTGATTTCTTGCTTTATTCTGGGCAGACCAAACTCTTTGGAATGATGGAAAGAGTAAGAAACTAATGCAAGCAACAGGCTGTCTGAATAACCCATTACCAAGGACATCAGACAGTAAGCATCTCCCATTTATCAGTACTTGGTTTCATTTCTGGAGCTATGTCAGTGAAGCAATAGGAATATATAACCATCAGACTTTTAAAAAATACAGTTTTGACCAGAGTTGTGATCTGTGGGGGAATAATAAGTCTTCAGTTTCCTAGATGCTTTCTAGAGCACAGTATAGGAAAAAGGATGAGTGAGTCAGGAAATAATTCCAGGATTTTGAAATAAGTTTTGAATAAAGAGTAGGTTTAAGCTAGACAAAGAAGGAGGAAAACACATTCTAGTTAAGAAGAGCATAAGATGTAAAAGTCTATAGAAATAAATCAGCATACTTACATTTTTAAGGAGGTACAAGTAAATATGGGTGGAAGGGGCAAAAATTACATATAGCAGGATGTTAGCGAGATGGATAGGGGTCAGATCATTAGGAGCCTTGGTCAAACTAAGGAGTTCATTCTTTATATTTAAAGTGATTGGAGGGGGGCGGTCCTAAGATGGTGGAGGAATAGAACAGGGAGACCACTTTCTCCCCCACAAATTCATCGAAAGATCAGTTGAACACTGAGAAAATTCCACAAAACAACTTCTGAATGCTGGCAGAGGACACCAGGCACCCAGAAAGGCAGCCCATTGTCTTCGAAAGGAGGTAGAACAAAATATAAAAGATAAAAAGAGAGACAAAAGAGTTAGGGATGGAAACCCATCCCAGGAGGGAGTCGTAAAAGAGAAGTTTCCAAACACCAGGAAACTCTCCCACCAGTGGGTCTGTGGGGAGTTTTGGAATCTCAGAGGGCAACATAACCAGGAAGATAAATAAATAAAACCCACATATTACATGCCTAATGGTAACTCCCAGTGGAGAAGTAGCCCAGATGCTTGCAACCACCACCAGCAAATGGGGGCTGAACAGGGAGGGGCGGGCTGCATTGCTTAGGGTAGGGACCAGGCCTGAATGCCCTAGGACAATCTGAGGGAGCTAACGTGAGATAGCAACCCAAACTGTGGGATAGCCAGAGAAAGAGAGAGAGAGAGAGAGAGAGAGAACTTTCCCATGAAAAGCTCTAACCTAAGGCACTGGCAGGCCGCTCACAGATCAAAGGACTGAGAGAATACCAGAGGAGAGCTAGCCTGCTGTGGGCCCCCACCAGAGGCAGAGAGGCAGACGGGCAACAGCCAAAGCCTGAAAGCAGCAATCTCAGCCCCAGAGACAGTATCCTCTACCAAACTGCGAGCAGACTCCGAGTTGCTAACCAAGTCTTCCTGGGATCCTGGACGGTTGACATCCGCCGGGAGGGTCACAGCCAAAGATCAGCTCCCCAAAAGAGACACACGGCACACATGAAACTGCAGTCCAACTGCATACCCAGGAAACTGAGCAGCTGGGACGGGAGAGGTGATAAGACGCACCGCCCCACCTGAAGAGACTGCGCTCGCAAAGCACCTGGCCCCCTGAGCTGCTCGGACCGGGGAAGGGCACAAAACACAGGCCCAACCGAGTCTGTGTCTTTGTGGAGCACCCGAGAACCTGAACCTGAGTGGCTTAGACCTGGGAAGTGCATACAAACCAGGGCCCGTCTCAGACAGTTCCCAGCAGAGCAACCTGGAGCCTGAGCAGTGTAGACTGGGAAAGCACACACGCCGTGAGCGGGGGCAAACCCAGTGTGGCCAAGACACTGCGAGCACTCCCCACACCTACCAGTGTTATTTGTTTGCAGGGTTCCTCCCTCCCCAGAGCAAGACTGAACAAGTGAGCCTAAATAAGTGACCACCTTTGCCCTCTTGTGTCAGGGCAGAAATTAGACACCGAAGACGCTTGCAAACAGAAGCCAAAATAAATAGAGGGAACCACTTTGGAAGTGACAGGTGCAACAGATTAAAACCCTGTAGTTAGCACCGACTACTTTGGAAGGGGCCTATAGACCTTGAGAAGTATAAGCTGGAACAAGGAACTATCTGAAATTTCTTAACTTCTGAACTGACCCCACACTGCCTGCAACAGCTCCAGAGAAATTCCTAGATATATTTTTAGTATTATCATTTTTAACATTTAAATTTTTTTAAATTTAAAGTCCTTTATTACTCCTTTAATTTTCATTTTGATAACCTACAATTACAATGCAAACAAATACACTATTTTTAAAGCAGATTTCATATATATTTTTTTATAATTTTGTGCTTTTTTTAATATTGTATTTTTGAAAGTCTAACCTGTACTCTAGATTTTTAATCTTTGCATTTTGGTATTTGTTATCAATTTTGTACCTTTAAGAGTCAAATCTTCAGTACCCATTTTTACTTAGGAGTGTGATTACTGGCTTGATTACCCTCTTCCCCTTTTGACTCTCCTTTTTCTCACCCAGGTCACCTCTATCTCCTCCCTCCCCCTTCTCTTCTCTACCCAACTCTGAATCTCTTTGGGTATTCCAGGCTGTGGAGAACACTTAGTGAGCTGATTACTGGCTAGATCTGTTTCTCTCCTTTTAATAACCCCCTCTTCTCTTCCTGGTCACCTCTATCTACTTCCTCCCTCTTCTCTTCTCTTCTCTATGTAACTCCGTGAACCTCTCTGGGTGTTCCAGGCTGTGGAGAGTTGATTGATTGATTGCTGGCTAGATTGCTCTCTTCCCTTTTGGTTCCCCCTCTTCTCCTCGTGGTCACCTCTATCTCCCCCCTCCCTCTTCTCTTCTCCATGTAACTCAGTGACCCTTTCTAGGTGTCCCTAACTATGCAGGATCTTTTCTCCATTAACCTAGATATTTTATCATAGATGCTGTACGGATGGAGAAGTCTTGAGGCTACTTTAAGAATAAGACTAAAAACCAGAGGCAGGAGACTTAAATCCAAAACCTGAGAACACCAGAGAACTCCTGACTCCAGGGAACATTAATCGATAAGAGCTCACCCAAAAGCCTCCATACCTAATATGAAACCAAGTTCCACCCAAAAGCCAACAAGTTCCAGAGCAAGACGTACCACGCAAATTCTCCAGCAACACAGGAACATAGCCATGAGCTTTAAAATACAGGCTGCGCAAAGTCACACCAAACCCATAGACATCTCAAAACTCACTACTGGACACTTCATTGCACTCCAGAGAGAAGAAACCCAGCTCCACCCACCAGAACACCAACACAAGCTTCTCTAACCAGGAAACCTTGACAAGCCACTCGTCCAATCCCATCTACAGGGAGGAGCCTCCACAATAAAGAGGAACCACAAACTGTCAGAATACAGAAAGGCCACCCCAAACACAGCAATATAAATAAGATGACAAGGCAGAGAAATATTCAGCAGGTAAAGGAACATGATAAATTCCCACCAAACCAAACAAAAGAGGAAGAAATAGGGAATCTACCTGAAAAAGAATTTAGAATAATGATAGTAAAAATGATCCAAAATCTTGAAAACAAATTGGAGTTACAGATAAATAGTTTGGAGACAAGGATTGAGAAGATGGAATAAATGTTTAACAAGGACCTAGAAAAAATAAAAAAGAGTCACTCAATAATGAATAATGCAATAAATGAGATCAAAAACACTCTGGAGGGAACCAACAGTAGAATAACTGAGGTGGAAGACAGAATGGTGCAAATAAATGAAGCAGAGAGGAAAAAAAAAAAAAGAATTAAAAGACATGAGGACAACCTCAGAGACCTGTGAGACAATGTCAAATGCCCCAAATCCGAATCATAGGAGTCCCAGAAGAAGAAGACAAAAAGAAAGGCCATGAGAAAATACTTCAGGAAATAATAGTTGAAAACTTCCCTAAAATGGGAAAGGAAATAGTCATCCAAGTCCAAGAAACCCAGAGAGTCCCAAACAGGATAAACCCAAGGTGAAACACCCAAGAGACATATTTATCAAATTAACAAAGATCAGACACAAAGAACAAGTATTAAAAACAGCAAGGGAAAAACAACAAATAACACACAAGGGGATTCTCATAATGATAACAGCTGAACTTTCAATAGAAACTCTTCAGGCCAGAAGGGAATGGCAGGACATACTTAAAGTGATGAAAGAGAAAAACTTACAACCCAGATTACTGTACCCAGCAACAATCTCATTCAGATATGAAGGAGAGATCAAAAACTTCACAGACAAGCAAAAGCTGAGAGAATTCACCACCACCAAACCAGCTCTCCAATAAATGCTAAAGGATCTTCTCTAGACAGGAAACACAGAAAGGGTGTATAAACTCAAACCCAAAACAACAAAGTAAATGGCAACAGGATCAAATTTATCAATAATTACCTTAAATGTAAATGGGTTGAATACCCCAACCAAAAGACAAAGACTGGCTGAATGGATACAAAAACAAGACCCGTGTATATGTTGTCCACAAGAGGCCCACCTCAAAACAAGGGACACATAAAGACTAAAAGTGAAGGGCTGGAAAAAGATATTTCACACAAATGGAGACCAAAAGAAAACAGGAGAAACAATACTCATATCAGATAATATAGATTTTGAAATAAAGACTGAGCAAAGAGACATAGACACTACATAATGATCAAAGGATCAATCCAAGAAGAAGATACAACAATTATAAATATATATGTGCCTAACATAAGAGCACCATAATATATAAGACAAATGCTAACAAGTATGAAAGGGGAAATTAACAATAACAAAATAATAGTGGGAGGCCTTAATACCCCACTATGGATAGATCAACTAAAACAGAAAATTAGCAAGGAAACACAAACTTTAAATGATACAATGGGCCAGTTAGACCTAATTGATATCTATAGGACATTTCACCCCAAAACAATGAATTTCACCTTTTTCTTAAGTGCCCACAGAACGTTCTCCAGGATAGATCACATCCTGGGCCATAAACCTAGCCTTGGTAGGTTTCAATTGGTAGCCTTTCAATTCCAAAAAGTTGAAATCATTCCAAGCATCTTTTCTGATCACAGTGCAGTAAGATTAGATGTCAACTACAGGGGAAAAAAAAACTATTAAAATTTCCAACATATGGAGGCTAAACAACACACTTTTGAATAACCAATAATTCACAGAAGAAATAAAAAAAAGAAATCAAAATATGCATAGAAATGATTGAAATCATGACAACCCAAAACCTATTGGACTCAGTAAAAGCAGTGCTAAGTGGATGATTCATAGCAATACACGCTTACCTGAAGAAACAAGAAAAAAGTCAAATAAATAACCTAACTCTATACCTAAAGCAACTAAAAAAGGAAGAAATGAAGAACCCCAGGTTTAGTAGAAGGAATGAAATCATAAAAAAATTAGCCCAGAAAGAAATGCAAAAGAAACAAAACAGACCACAGTCAAGATCAACAAAGCTAAAAGCTGGTTCTTTGAGAGATAAATAAAATAGACAAACCATTAGCCAGACTCATCAAGAAACAAAGGGAGAAGAATCAAATCAACAAAATTAGAAACAAAAATGGAGAAATCACAAGAGACAAGACAGAAATACAAAGGATCATAAGAGACTACTATCAGCAACTATATGCCAATAAAATGGACAGCTTGGAAGAAATGGACAAATTCTAGGAGAAGTATAACTTTCCAAAACTGAACCAGGAAGAAATATAAAATCTTAACAGTCCCATCATAAGCATGGAAATTGAAACTGTAATCAGAAATCTTCCAGCAAACAAAAGCCCAGGATCAGATGGCTTCACAGCTGAATTCTACCAAAATTTAGAGAAGAGCTAACACCTATCCTACTCAAACTCTTCCAGAAATTTGCAGAGAAAGGTAAAGAATCAATATAGTGAAAATGAGTATACTACCAAAAACACTCTGTAGATTCAATGCAATCCCTATCGAGCTACCAATGGAATTTTTCAGAGAACTAGAACAAATAACTTCAGAATTTGTATGGCAATACAAAAAACCTCGAATAGCCAAAGCAATCTTGAGAAAGAAGAATGGAACTAGAGGAATCAACCTGCCTGACTTCAGGCTATACAACAAAGCCATAGTCATCAAGACAGTATGGTACTGGCACAAAGACAAAAACATAGATCAATGGAACAAAATAGAAAGCCCAGAGATAAATCCACACACCTATGGACACCTTATCTTTGACAAAGGAGGAAAGAATATACAATGGAGAAAAGCCAATCTCTTTAACAAGTGGTGTGGGAAAACTGATCAACCACTTGTAAACGAATGAAACTAGAACACTTTCTAACACCATACACAAAAATAAACTCAAAATGGATTAAAGATCTCAACGTAAGACCAGAAACTATAAAATTCCTAGAAGAAAACATAGGCAAAACACTCTCTGACATAAATCACAGCAGGATCCTCTATGACCCACCTCCCAGATTAATGGAAATAAAAGCAAAAATAAACAAATGGGACCTAGTGAAAATTAAAAGCTTTTGCACAAAAAAGGACGCTATAAGCAAGCTGACAAGACAGCCTTCAGAATGGGAGAAAATAATAGCAAATGAAGCAACTGACAAAGAATTAATCTCAAAAATATACAAGCAACTCCTGCAACTCAATTCCAGAAAAATCAACGACCCAATCAAAAAATGGGCCAAAGAACTGAACAGATATTTCTCCAAAGAAGACATACAGATGGCTAATAAACACATGAAACGATGCTCAACATCACTCATTATCAGAGAAATGCAAATCAAAGCCACAATGAGGTACCATCTCATGCTGGTCAGAATGGCTGCTATCCAAAATTCTAAAAACAATAAATACTGGAGAGGGTGTGGATAAAAGGAAACCCTCTTACACTGTTGGTGGGAATACAGACTAGTATAACCACTATGGAGAACAGTGTGGGGATTTCTTAAAACACTGGAAATAGAATTGCCATATGACTCAGCAATCCCACTGCAGGGCATGCACACTGAGGAAACCAGAATTGAAAGAGACACGTGTACCCCAATGTTCATCACAGCACTGTTTATAATAGCCAGGACATGGAAGCAACCTAGACGTCCATCATCAGATGAATGGATAAGAAAGCTGTGGTACATATGCACAATGGAATATTACTCAGCTATTATAAAGAATACATTTGAATCAGTTCTAATGAAGTGGATGAAACTAGAGCCTATTATACAGAGTGAAGTAAGTCAGAAAGAAAAACGCCAATACAGTATATTAATGCATATTTATAAATATAAATATATATATATATATAAAAAGATGGTAATGATAACCCTATATTTGAGACAACAAAAGAGACAAAAATGTATAGAACAGTCTTTTGGACTCTGTGGGAGAAGCGAGGGTGGAATGATTTGAGAGAATAGAATTGAAACATATATATTATCATATGTGAAATAGAGTGCCAGTCCAGGTTTGATGCATGGGACAGGGTGCTCAGGGCTGGAGCACTGGGATGACCCTGAGGATGGGATGGGGAGGGAGTGGGGAGGGGGTTCAGGATGGGGAACACATGTACATCCATGGCTGATTCATGTCAATATATGCAAAAATCACTACAATATTGTAAAGTAATTAGCCTCCTATCAAAATAAATAAATAAATGAAGTGACTGGAACAAAGCCATATTAGAGGCTATAAGACCATTTAGGAAACAATGATGGGAATCTAAGTAAAAAATGAGACACATCAGAAAAATCCCCTTTATGTTTATGTATTTGAATGTGTCTAGTGAAAATAAGGGCAAGTAAGAATGAAAGAAGAAACCAGACTGTCAAGGGAATGGGGTTAATGAAAAGGGAAATACTATTTATTATTATTTGATGTGTTACAGTAGATGTTTTATACTTCTAAAAGAAGTATATTTTAAAACATCATTAAATTAGAATCCTGTTTACATCCTTCAGCTGAAAAAACTCGTACATCATCTCACTTTAATGTTACAGATACCTTTTATTGTTCACATATACAAAATATTGAATGACATCACATTTTTCATCTTTTGTTGCTTCTGCTTTTGTTGTTATAGCCAGAGAATTATTGCCAAAATCAATATTAATGAACTTTTTTCCTGTTTTCTTCTGGGAGTTTTATAGTTTCAGGGCTTATATTTAAGCCTTTAGTCCATTATGAGTTAACTTTTTGTGAGTGGCGTAAGATAAGCGTTCAATTTTATTTTTCTACATGTGGTTATCCAGTTTCCCTAATTCCATTTATTGAAGAGTCTATCATTTTCTTCTTTGACTATTCTTGACTCCCTTGTCAAATGTTAGTTGAGCATATATATGAGTGTTTATTTTGGTCTCTCTATTATGTTAATTGGCCTATGTGCCTATTTTTATGTCAATACCATGCTGTTTTGATGACTGTATCTTTGTTATAGCTTGAAATCAGGAAACCATGGTTCCCCCAGCTTTGTTTTTCTTTTCTTTTTTTTTCAGCTTTGTTTTTCTTTTTCAGGTTTGCTTTAGCCATTCAAGGTCATTTGTGGTTCCATATGAGTCGTAAGGTTATTTTTTCTATTTCTGTGAAAAATGACATTGGAAATTTGAAGATTTCACTAAATCTATACATGGCTTTAGGTAGTATTGACATTTTGACAATATTAATTCTTCTAGTATGTGAATCTGGAACATATTTCCATGTGTGTCCCTCTTAATTTTTTTCATCAATGTTTTGTGACTTTCAATGTACAGATCTTTCACTTCCTTAATTAAATTTATTCTTAAATATTTTATTGCTTTGATACTATTGTGAATGGGATTGTCTTCTTTATTTCTTTTTCTGGTATTTCATTGTTAGTGTATAGAAACTTAGGTGATTTTTGCATATTGAATTGGTATCTTGCAACTTCACTGAATCCACTGATTTAAGTTACTTTTTTTTTTCTGATGGAGTCTTCAGGATTTTCTACATATAATATCATGTCACCAGCAAACAAAAGCAACTTTACTTCTTCCTTTAAGATATGGATGCCTTTTATTTCTTTGTCTTGACTGATTGCTCTGGCTAGAACTTCCAGTACAATGTTGAATAGGAGTGGTGAGAATAGGCATTTTTGGGGGCACTCTTCCAAACCATTTCAAAATTGTGGACTTGTTATATATGACCTTTGTTATGCTGAGTTATGTATCTACTATGCCCACGATGTTGAGTGCTGTTTTCATGGAAGGATGTTATATTCTGTCAAATGTTTTTTCTGTATCTCTTGAGATGATCACATGGTTTTTGTCTTTGATTCTACTAATGTGGTGTATTATGTTTATTAATTCGAATACCTTGAAACATTTCAGGGAATAGTTCCACTTGATCATGATGTATGATCATTTTACTGTGCTGTTGAATTTGGTTTGCTAATATTTTGCTGAAAATTTTTGTGTCTACTCAGCAGGGATATTGTTTGTTTGTTTTTTTGTGCCCTTTTCTGGTTTCAGTATCAAGGTAATTTAGGCCTCCTAGAAATGAGTTTAGAGGTGTTTCCACCTCTTCAATTTTGGTGAAGAGTTTTATATGAATTGACATTAATTTACCTGTTTGATAGAATTTAACAGTGAAATTATCTGGTCCTGGGCTTTTGCCTTTGGGAAGTTTTTAGTTTATTGATTCAATCTCTAAGATTTCATTTTAAATTTACAGAGCAGTTACTGAAATTTATGTTAGAAATAAGTGATATCAGAGGAGATTTTTAAATTACATCTGTTTGGTGTGACTAAAGTCAGCTTGTTTCAAAGCATATCTTTATTTCTTTCCACTCTTTCCATCATTCTAGGAAAAGAATTCTCTAAAGAAATAATATCTACTGAAACACAATAACTCTGAAGTTTCAAAATGGAGCAATTTGCAAATAGAATATATCTCATTCAGAGCCCGAATGTCTTAAAACAAGTAATGTATATACACTGAATAAACTTGGTACATTTAAAAAGTCCAAAGAATATTGTCATTTTTCACATGCATAAAATTAACAGCATTCTTATTTAATTGCAGTTTTCAAAACGCTATAGTCAGATAGGATATACTTAAACCCATGTGCTTTGACATCCTTATTTTTATATGAATTATATTAATCATTTAAAACAAAGGGGCCCAGACTTTCAGAGAGGCAACTATTAAAAATGCATTCTCCTGTAAAATTTATAATGCATGCTTGCTCCTGTTATTAATAAAGATAAATTAACCAGTATGGGAGAATTAAAAATAAGATAATAATACAGTACACTCAACATGTTATCCAGACTTCTATCAGTAACATTCTTTCCCTGTTTTAAATACGAATGCAATTTGCATAGTAATTCTATTTTAAAGTAGTAAAAAAAAATGAGAAAAAGACATTTTTGATACTAAAAAAAGAAACACCATTTTGCTGTATTTTCCCTTATTTCTTTTTAACATAAAAATTGGTGAAACTATGTCTCCATGAACAATTGGTTCAATAATTTTGACCTAACTAGTGAGCCAAGCACCTTTTTCAGCTCAATGTAGCTGTCAGAAAAATTATTTGCCAAACTTTCTGTGTTTTTCCTGAATGGTTTTTATAATTGAATATGCAATTAAATTCAGCAGAATGATCAAAATATTTGTACTTGTCATTTAGAGAATAAAATGCCATGCAAACAAAAGCCCAAGTGAATTACATGGGTGTGTATTTTTTGTGAAGGATGAAACCTAGAAATGAGGACAGAGATTAGCTAGAAAGTAGCCATGACTTTACAATCAGAATGAACTCCAAGTTATAACACAGTGGAGGAAATAAGGAGGTAAAAGAGGCAGCACATAATAAAGTCCTAGATTTTCATTTGTGTCAACCCACATTTTGTGCAAATAATCATAAACTAGGCATTAACATTGGGACCTTTTCCCCAAAGATAATCCTGCAATAAAACTAGATATTGGATTGGCAGTTGTAATATATTTTTTCAAGTATACTTGAGAATTTCAGTGATCACTTGTTATTTTTATTTATTTATTTTTTTGTCCATTACTCACCCACTTAACCATCTTAAGTGCTCAGTCCTTTCTTCTCATTCACAAACAAGCAGGAAAAGAAAAATGAACCAACATTCAGGGATGGCTGACCTTTTTCAGATTTCTGAGACCTCAAACTCTTATTTATTTTTCTTCTAAAAGTGTATAAATCATAATAAAGCAGGTTATACAATGAAGTGTTAACTTTGGTAGTGACATATATTTATATCTTTAGTAAAGAAAAGTCTACATGAGGACCATTCCTTTCCTGTTCATCAACTGTGCAGCGATTTCCAGACAGGTGATAAGAGAACTCTAGAATTACAGGATTTTAACCCTTATTTAGAAAGGATTTTGGTCTTCAACATGAAAATCAGCAGAATAAAAATGATCTTTTCCTTGTTTACTACCTAAGCCATATGTGTTCTGACTTAAGTGGAATCTGTAAGTAGAAGTCAAACTCACCTAAGTGAGAAATTTGAAGCCATATAGGCATTATGATCCCACTATTGCTTATATTCTCCTCTGTTTTACTAAAAATTTAATGTATTTTGTTTTAGAGTAGTTTCTTGCATTTTTTTCTGTTTTCTATAACTGCACTATGATACACAAGAGGGCAGAGTACATGCCCTATATCTCTTTTGCTACTGTTTAGTAGAGCTGCTCTATAATGAAATTAGAATACCAGGACTATATATTTTCAATAACAATTGATGGTATATTTTAATAGTTTTCTAAAATAGCTACAATCTCTGAGTATGTCTTGCCATTACACCAAAGGAGTAAAACAAATTCAGGTCATCTATTTGATTATGGACTTACAGAATACAAACATCATGTCTTCAACAATTCAGTTATCTAGCTGCACCTAATTATTTGGTCAGTGAACCTAGAGAGAGCATTGAAATTACTGTCAGGGAAACAGCCACATCATTGTCTTTGAAAGACTAGTTTTACAGCTAAAGAAGGACATTTCTCCATTAGACACTTGTCTGTTTTGCAGTTAACCCAAAGCAGAGGCTGATGTGTGAAAGCTTATTTTAATAAGTAAAAATCTTTGTTTTTTTAAATTGTTTTCTTAACAATATTTTGCAAATATTTTTAAATCTCCCAGCCATTTCGTGGACATTTATGATTGCTTTGGCTGTGTGCATTATCATTCTTTTTTAATTGTCTGGGTATTTCTGTGGTTCTTAGGAAGCTGACTCCATCCATGTATCCAAGGGGAGATCAGGAGGCAGTATAAGCCAATCAGTGCACTGTTTCTCTGCGGATGTGTTGATTTAATTTGCATTGGTTCCAGTAACTCACACTCTTTACTTGCAACTCTGGGACTAAGAGCTTATAAAGCCTTATGCAATCTCCACCTTTGTTAACTCTCTGCTTGCTTCCCTCCAGCTGCACTGATGTCCTTGCTGTCTTGAGTAAGTCAGTCACATTTCTGCCTCAAGAGTCTTTGCATGTGTTGTTTTCTCTGCCTAGAACACTCTTCCTACAGATAACTGCAAGGCTAACCTCATCATTACTTCAAGTTTCAGTTAAAATGTACCTTCTCAGTAAAGACCCTGAAGACACCATTTAACGAGTCAGCCTACCCAGAACTTCCAAACATTGTCTATTTTGTGTTAGATATTTATGGTAAAAATGCTTTATTTATCCCTCGCAGTGCTAAACCTAATGCTGGAAAAATCAAAGATATTGAACAAATACTGATTGGATTATTTTGTGACTATAGCAAATTCATGTAAAATTCATGAAATATTTAACAATTCAAGCTAAGAAAATGAATGTAAAAATAACATATTAGGAAGTCATTCCCATATCTGTATAAACGTGATTCACACAAGCATACACTATGTAGGACATATTCTAAGTCATGTTTTATTAAAGTGTCTCAGAATCTGCTTGAGACAAAGTAGAAAAGAAGATGAGGAAATGGTAGAACATGTGGGTTACTAATTCCTGTCTCTGTTCTATCAGAAAGTTAGAGGTTAGAGGGAGGCTACACTGATACATAACTTTAAAATTTGAAAAGAAAAAAAAAACCTGTTTATACTATGGGTATTAGATATGTGATCAGTTGTTATATTCTGAAGTGAAAGATAATTTTCTCTCAATCATTTTCACAATATAAAATCACAGTATATTTTGATTGCATTTAGCAATAAGATATTTTAAGACACTCTATTAGAACTAGTTGTATGACCAAAAATATGAAAATAAAAGGTTAATTTCACAGTGCATTGAAGTTAATAGGATCTTTTCACTTGATAAATCATTCAGCAATACCAAGTTTTCCACATCCTAGTAGAGTGAAATTGATACCCAGAAAGCAGAAACAGAGGAAAGCATCTATCAGTGATGCTTTCTGGGCATCTGGAAACACAGACTCTATTCTCTCAAAAGAATGGTACCTTGCCACATACAATAGACTCCTTAGAGCAATGATCAAGTAGTTGATTTACCAATGGATCACAACAAATAGTAATTTTTCTTTTTAATAACAGTAACTTTTGTCTATCTAAAACTAAATTCATTTAATCATTCTGACATACATACACAATGTGTGTATGAGAGGGAGAGATTTTTCACCTTATGTAGTTATCAAGATACCTTAATGAAGAGTCAAGTTTTCCATGGTAAAAATATACTCTATCTTGGTATCACATAATGACATAAATAACTTATCCTTGCCATAGATAGCCATTTGAAATGCTTCTCATTAACTAAATATAGTCTTCCTTGGATGTGAATTTGTTCAATTATTTTCATCTTCATCATTTACTAATAGCTTGAACAATTAAGCTGATATTTTATACAAAGAATCTCTTATAAAGTTTTTGGACACTTTCATTTAGAGATAACAAGTACATTCAAACTCCCTGGTGTGTTTTTCCAAAAGCTGGGAGAGTTGGGTTTTCTTTTTTTTTTTTTGGCAATTTGCAGCTACAGCATTTATATTCATTACAAAGCAGATGTAAATCATTTACTTACAAAAAGAGCATAAAACTTTAAATGGCAACCTTTACTTTGTAAGTTATTATTATTATTATTTTAGGAGAAACAGCAGCCTGTGACAAGACCACAAATGACAGATTATCTCTATTTCCACTTAATCTGATTAAATAAGAACACAGTTTGTCCTTACCCACTCCCAGTAGCCTTATTGGAGTTAATACAACAGATGTTTTGTCATCCAGCTAGTCACATGATTGCTTTTCACTCTGGTGAACATATTTGGAAACAAGCTAATGAGGCGAGCTGCAACAAACACACTTGGTCCCCTTTGGCTGATATTTCTTTGCTGATGTCACTTATCCTTCATTGTTAATTAAATGAAAATAAGCAGCAATTGCTTTCCCAGTATTGTACATTCAGAAATAAATCTATGTAACGTGTTGTATAAATTTGTTTTTGTTGAAATGTTCAAATGCAAGTGATGAACTTCAAGTCTGTGTTAATCGTTTAAATGACGGTACAGACATTTATGAAGACTCAAGTTCATTATAAGAAGCACTAGTATAACAAGTGTATGTTCGTAATGGAATCCTCTCTCCATTGATATGATACAATCATTTTGGTTAATCCTGGGATTTATGAACCAATATATCTTTGTTGAAATGCCAATGATGCAATGTGATTGACATTATGTACATAACAAGTGACTAGACACGCTTATCTCCAGCATGTGGTAAGTGATGTCCAACGGCTGGCCTTATGTTTACCTATATAAGGGACTGGAGACCCCAGCTCTGAGTACTGGCAATCACTTGCTCTGAGCTAATGCTTCTTCTTAATGGACATCTAATTTAAAAATAATGATACAAATTCAAGAGTGTATTTCTTGCAGGGTAGTAAGTGTCCAGGGAGTTCACAATTTTAGGATCAATTTTCTGCTTAAAAGCTATTTCTGTTATGAGGTAGGTTGAAATGCTTTTGTAATTTTTGTCTTGGTATCTACAAAGTTTTGACTTTCAGATACCCCTATTCTATTCTGTAATCTCAATCTGTACTTCTCCTGGGAAAGGTCAATAACTGCCTCACTGGTAAACCCTGAGAAAGATAAAAAGAGGAGATTGGGAGTCTCTTTGGAAGGGGTAAAATATTCAAATTAGATAAAGACATTAGATGCAGAAGTCTTAAGACTATGCTTCCTAGATTTTGTATTTAATGAACCAACACAAACTTTAAAAAAATAATTGAGAATGACAGTATCCCTAATGTGTTGTGCTGGTGGGAGTATTTTCCAAGTAAGACCATTAAAACAATGCAAGAAATAAACCAATAATATTTTTGCATTGGCTGGGCCAATGATTGCCACTACCTCCCTCAAAACTATCCAAAACAGATACACATAAGGAAAAATTGTTCTTACTGTGCAAGTGGCTACTTTCCAATGATTCATGGCCCAAAGCTTTTCTTAGAATTTCTAGAAATATCACTAAACATATCCTATCACATCTCTTAAGAAAATAAATAATATTTTATTACTAAAAATGTAGGAAGGATAGACTCTTTGGACATCTTTCCTGCAGTTTAAATCCAACACATTCAAATCTGAATACTGCCTCTATGCTATTGAACTTATTCTATCCCCAAAAAGGTCTTTTGAGCTAGAAATCTGGGAGTTACCCAGGACTCCTTCTTCCTCCCCAATCTCCAGTATTTAACTGGTCACTATGTCTGGTCAATTCTCTCTCCTTATATCTCTAGAATCTGTACAACTCTAGCACCTTTCCTAAGGCTCTCATCATTTCTGTCTTGCACTGTGTTGGAGCTAGCAGATAAAACACAGGACACTAAAAAAAACCACACACACACACAGGATACTGAGTTACATTTGAATTTCAGATAAACAATAAATTTTATTATGTATAAGTATGCCCTCAAATATTTCATGGGACATACTAATAATAAAGAAAAATCCATTATTTATCTGAAATTCAATTTAACAGGTTATCCTATATTTTCATTTGCTTAATCTGGCAACCCTTGACTATGTGCAAAAGAGGCTCTAGCCAGTATTCTCTCACTCTTCTCCCACCTCTAAGCCCCATGATTATCTTCTTAAAACACAAATTGGATTATAGCAATCCCTTACTGAAAAAGAAACCTCATTTCCTATAAGATTACTTTTAAATTCCATAGCTTGGCTTCTAAGGCCACTCACAATCAAGTTTTAATATATCCTTGGAGCCATATCATATACCAGAGGTCCCCAGATCACATGTATCTTATACCACTCTGGACTTCTTGTTGCTTGAACTCATATAGCGTTTGTACATGTAATTTCCTTTGTGTGAAATGATCATTTTCTGCTCCATTCTCTAGAAACACCTTATATAACTTAAAAGAAAATTCAAGGATTAATTCTTTGTTTGCATATTAATTCCTTTGAATTCCAGGTTCTGGCATTTTTTGTCACACTTCTCCAGAAATGAGAATATTTGGTTGATCATTAAGATCCTATTTGCCCTCCTCAGATAATATTGAAGAGGGAAATCTTGGTGCTAGGAGCAGTAATGTCAAAGCAGAGAA
This sequence comes from Muntiacus reevesi, assembly GCF_963930625.1. Taxonomy (NCBI): domain Eukaryota; kingdom Metazoa; phylum Chordata; class Mammalia; order Artiodactyla; family Cervidae; genus Muntiacus; species Muntiacus reevesi. The sequence goes on along the minus strand of NC_089271.1, from coordinate 124,036,942 downwards.
GTTCCATCAGACTATATCTGAGTGCTTCTTTTTTCCTCAACTTTCTGCCAACTGCCAGCCTTAGGTAAGCAGATGCAACAAGACACCCAGACAAGGATAGGTACCATGGAACAGTATGAAAACAACATATGTAATAAAATTCTTGTCACTTTTGGAAGCTATAAGTCACAAGCCTAGACCAGGAAGTAAAACAGAGTGAAGACCTTTGGTGAGGTCCCAGGAAAATGAAACAACCTACTTACTTGCTAATGGCCATGGGAGAAGCAACTAGTTATTTAGAGACTAAACTGCGCAGAAATTGTCAGTCTCCATAAAAGCCTATAAATTTGATAAAACGTACTTGTATCTATGGACTTCCCAGGTGGCGCTAGTGGCAAAGAACACACCTGCCAATGCAGGAGACTTATGAGACTTGGATTCGATCCATGGGTTGGGAAGATCTCCTGGAGAAGGAAAGGGCAACCCATTCCAGTATTCTTGCCTGGAAACTCCCATAGACAGAGGAGCCTTGTGGGCTACAGTTCATAGGGTTTCATAGAATCAGACACAACTAAAGCGACTTAATATGCATACACATATGTATCTATATACATTTTATATTAATTAAAAATATTTTTATAACTTTATATTTTACCACTGATATTGAGGAAATGACTGAGGTAACCTGTAACCTGTTCTCAAGAGCAGACATGAGGAAAAACAGAAAACAGAAAATAACTTCGCATAAATCTAGTCACCTAGGTAATTAATGGAAGAGTGCATTGATGCGGCTGCTATCTGTCTCTTGTAACTTTTTGATACATACTGAGTCAACCATCTTCAGTGTCTCAATTGACCAACCTTTTTGCAGTGAGATCAAGTACACTAAATTATCAACACTTTTCTCCTGATTGATTTAGTAATCCATGAACATTATGAAGGATGTACACAAGGGTTGCCATCAGGTCTTATATCTTTCTGTTTAAAGTCGATTATATAAAATCTCATGAAGTCTCAAAAGAAAGATGTCAATAGCAAGGATAATAAAGAACAAATATTTTATTTAAAGAATTTCAAAGTAGGCAGCAAAATATTAGAAGGAAGAGAATACACATGGGAAATAAACCTATGGTCTTTGTCAAGTGATCTATGAAGTTTGGAGTGGCCCTGAGCCTGAAAATACAGGCTTCCCTGGTGGCTCAGGAGGTAAAGAATCTGCCTGCAATGCAGGAGACCTAGGTCCAACCCCTGGGTCGGGAAGATCCCCTGGGGAAGGGAATGGCAACCCACCCCAGTATTCTTACCTGGGAAATTTCATGGACAGAGGAGCCTGGTGGGTTACAGTCCACGGAGTTGCAAAGAGTTGGACACGATTGAGCAACTTTCACTTAAGTTTGAAGATACAGATTAATATTATTTTATTTTTTAAAACCAATTGCATCTACTTGATTACTTCTTCTAGGGTATGCTAATGTCACAAGTTTTCAGGGGAAATCAGAGAGACAAATCATGCAAAGCAGTACATTATGAATATATGTGCTGAGATTGATGGAAATGCATTAATGTATAGCATCCATTGCAATTTGCACAGCACATTGACCTAAACATTGCTAATGGGGGACATCACATTGAATATACTATTTAATCTACCATATATTGTAATGCAATATCAATGAACTTTTTCGGTATTTCACCTATGTGTCCAGACTTTATGGTGACTCTGTATACTTAAGATTTCATATAATGTTCATTACAAAAAATAAAAATTTGGGAACACAAGGAAAAATATGTTTCCTGAAGCTACCATTTTTTTCAACTGTATTTACTTTTTTTATATATAATTTCTTTTTAGTAGAATTTGTTTACATGAAGAGGTTTGTGACACAATTTTTGATATATGTTGTCTTTAAAAATGTATCATAATATTTGTTTTCAATTCATTCTATTTTCATACTAGTCAAAAGTTTTAAAGTAGAACAGAAAATAGTGAAATGTGTTAGAGAGATATATTTTATTATGATACAGGCCAACATTGTAATAAATCATTTGCTTTATATACATTTTCCATCTCTCTGCCTCTCTGTCTATACACACATGCACACAGTTTGCTCTAAATGTCATTATCCACCCCTAAGTTGTACCATTAATTATATTTTCATGAATTAAAGTGAGAAGAATACTTAGAATATTGCCTTTCACATAGTGCACATATAATACATGGGACTCCTTGCCTTAGTTGAATGTGACTTCTGAGTGTGAGGGGGGAACCATTACTAAGAATAAAGAACTGACTTCAGTGATATCATTTCATCTTGAACTATGCCTGACAAATTGCCTTCCTCTGTTGAGTGGTAAAAGGATACAGAAAATCTCCAAGGCATCTGTCCTCATTTTGACACAGCATGATACATATGACTTGGTATGAACTGGGTGAAACATCTGAACTCATGTCCAGTAAACCTTTAATCTCACTCAAGACGTTCTCAATCAAAATATATTTATTGAGTCCTAGGAACTTGGTAGCTACAAAAAGTTTTAAGACATAACCCTATCTTTTAGGAGTTTCTACTCTGTAATTAAATACAGATGTCAAATTGTTCAGTGTCATTTGAAATGCAAGTCTCTACTCTTACTCTCCCAAGATCCATGTTAAAATCCTTTTAAATACACCAAATATGTTTCAATCTCATATTTTTAAGAAGACAAAATGATATGTGGTTATTCTTATCCATCATTATACATTCACTGAAATTTGAACATGACTGATCTGGAAGTGTGGACTAGTGGTAACCAAGTGGAATTGCTACTTATTGAACATTCACTAATTTAATAGTATACTTAATCAAGCCTACAATGGCCAACTCACTTGGCCCTTGTTGACTGACCCTGTATTGCTATTTCATTTTGAATGTCCATAGAAACACACTTGCCTATGATAAGTCATACTCCTCAGAGATATGTGCAATGATCTTTGTTCTGGAATACTTTTGAAATATGATTAAACCTAAATCTATGCCAGATCATTTTCCAGTCAAAGGTAGAGCAGATACATGTTTAAATAAGATGGAGTAAAATATTTGTTGTTCTGGGAAAAAAATATTATCTTTGTTCAACCGCTGAACAAGGGCCTGCCTTGGACAGAGTCCTTATAAAAAATTACATAAAAATTGAGACTAGTATGCAATTAAACCCTGCAACATCAACAAGTGCACAATAGAGCAATTAGATATAGTAAGAATGATCATTTCTGAAGTAGTTTCTAAGTTCTGCTTACGTATTTATCCAAAGAGCAATCTAGTCTATTTCCAGTGAATGCTTTACATTTTTATAGGACACAAAAGGAACAGTGGTATTCGTTCATGAAAAAAAAAATACATGAATAAGGAGTTTTCAATCAGTAATTTATCATAACACCTTAAATGCTGAATTTTTTCTAATTTTATCTGATGTAGCCTGTATTTGAATAAATTAGGGAGGAAAAAACATCCAACTTCCAACTCCCAGGTTAATTTATCACTTTCTAATGGCAGGTATAATTATAAAATAGAATGGCACAACTCGTTGGTACTGTTTAGACAAAAATAAAGATTAAAAAGAAGGATTAAGAAGATCTGTTATGGGTATTATAATTCTCCAAATCAAAACAAAGTCTGTTAACAAAAACCAATAGGGAAATGATCTTAACTAGCAGATGTATGAAGAGTCTCAACCTTCAGTTCTTAAATTATAGCTGCTTCCAGATTAAAGCAACACTTCTGATGGAGCAGTGTGCTTTATATCCTCTGGCAACATCCTTTTTTATTGCACTAGAAACCAATGTTGAATTTCCTGAATAATTACATAAATAAACCATGCACTTTACTTATTTGTGTGCCCATATTTAATGATATATTGCACATGTAACTTTCAGAAATATGATTTATGACAGTTTATATTACCACAGAGGGGTATTTACTTGAAATATGTACTTGAAAAATATCATATAAAATGATGTTATTTGATATATATTCAGAAATGATCTGATTTTTCAAGAAAATGCAAACTGAAAAACCTAGTTTCAATTAAATCATTCTGAAAGCATTCTTAATTGAATTCTCGGGTTTAAATGATGTACAGACTAATGAACATAAGCATATAAATTATATTTATTTTATTCTATGTTACAATGTTAGGAATCAAAATAGTGCTGTGGGTTGGCTGGTACTACCTTCAAAAGTGTATAAAACAAATCCATATCTCTAAAGTCAAAAATTTTAGCAAATGTGAAGGAAATATTCAAGCAAATTTTGTAGGGCAGCAACCATACATTTAAGCTTCCCTGGTGTCTCAGCGAAAAAGAGTCCACTTGCAATGCAGGAGACACAAGTTTGATCCCTGGGTCAGGAAGATCCTCTGGAGGAGGAAATGGCAACTCACTCCAGTATTCTTGCCTGAGAAATTCCACGGACATGTGAGCCTGGCAGGCTACAGTTCATGGGGTCACAAAAGAGTGGGACATGATCTACAGACTAAACAACAACAAGCATACATTTAATTCTATGTTTTCTCCTTTATAATTTATTTTAGTTTAATCTAAACTTAAAGAATTTTTAAAAATTAAAATCACATTCTCATGATTTCTTAATTTAACAAATGACAACTTCAGAAATATTATAAATCTTCTGGTCCCAGGAGGGACTAATTCAGAAAGGTACTAACTCATGGTTCTAAACATATTTCAACTTAATACTTAGCATATTACATAGAGAGGAAATTCAGTGTGATATGGAACTATCTTGAATCCTATGCATCAAATTAAATTATTGAAACACCTAAAAATCTAGTTATTGAATGGTGTAACCTAAGGTAGCTAGTAGCCATTTTAATTCATCTCAATATTACTTTTTAGTTTCACTTGCACCCCTGGTTCTTTTACTTATCACATTTATTCTGTTCTCTTCAAATTCCCCCATTTTGATGCTGACAACCTTATTAAATATTGAGTGTGTTCCTTCAAACTTTTAACACTCCTTTGACTTAATTAAAATTTGGCTCTACTAACAATGCCACTTTGGGGCTACATAATCTAAAGAAGACTGCTGCTTTTCCTAGGACAAATGGGAAGAAGTGGTTCTCCTTATTTCCACTGTTACTTCCAGACCATACCTAGGTACACTTCACGCTCTTCAAATATAACTCCTGCCATATTTGTTCTCAATGAAATGTGGGAAATGATGATGTTTAATGGATTCATCCTTGTCTGTATCCTCCTCATCTCTTGGAACCATTAACTTCTCTCCCCTGGGACTATTTTTATTCCTTGGTTTCCACAACCGTGCCATATATTTTCTTTGCCCTTTGTTGATTCTTGTCTCAGTCAAAGATTTGTCCACACTCCTCCCTAAAAACATCTTAATCTTCAAGATTCTGCCCTCTTTTTATTTCTTAATGAGTTGACTCACTCTCAGCACTATTAAAATAATGAATCATAATGTACACTAGATCTGTATTTCAAACTGCCTGCCAAATCTTCCATCTGGATATTCCAAAGAACCTCAAATCAAACCCACTTCAACCTAAACTAAGAAATTTAATCCCTGTTTTGAATCTTACTCCTGATGTTCATTTCTCAGTTGACACTTTCTTCATCCTTCCAAAAACTGGTTCAATATTAGGAATCCAACAAATTTTTCTTTCAAAGTACCTTAAGGATGAGCAATAAGAAAAGCACAAAACAAACCAAACATATCCCCTGTTATTAAAAATAGTAACAATTGATATTACTGTTTAGATCATTACACCTGTCATCAGAACTCTTAATTTCTGTTAAGAAATTTCTGTTAAATCAAAATTTCTGTTCTTATTTGTTTAAATATCTCTCCCCACATCTTACCTTCAGTTCTCCAAGACAGTACTAAACCTTATTTTTTTTTTTTTGTAGTCCAACAGCCAAGGTCTCAGCTTTCTCATCTATTAAATGCAAAGTGAAGACAACTCCCCTGCATACCAACAGATTTCCGCAAACAAACAAAACCATAAACAATGTGATAGGAAATTGCCTTGCAAACTACAATGTATCTCACATAAGCGAACCACCATGTTAGATTCATTTATCAGCATTCATATTGTACTGTGTACAAGTTAGTAGGCCAGGAGAGAAAGTAGCATGACAATTAGGAGTACAGTCTCTATAGCTAGGGTATCTCAGTTCCAATTCTGCTTCTATCACTGAATGGCTGGGTTACAATGAGCAAGTTACTTTATCTCTTTCTTCTTCACTTTGTAAAATGGACCTGGTAACTGCTTATTTCATAGGATCAATATGGGGATAAAATAAGTCAATATGTATATTAATAATTGATATTATTACCTGGTGTTTTGTATTCCTCACTCAGAAAACTTATTTCTGACCCAAAGACAACAAGCCCATCAAATTTAAGGCTCTTTACCATTCTGCAGTCCAGGTGTACCTCAAAAAGGGATTACTTCTCAGTGCACTATTTCTATTGATGCAAAATACGTTCCTGTTTATTCCTGTTTTATTTGAGGAAAGGTTGTACTGAATTTTCCTTCTGATTGGAAGAGATCAGGTATTGTCAATGCCCAATGAAAATATATAAATAAGGGAAAAAACAGTGCTGCGATAAACATTGGGGTGCACGTGTCTCTTTCAGATCTGGTTTCCTCGGTGTGTATGCCCAGAAGTGGTATTGCTGGGTCATATGGCAGTTCTATTTCCAGTTTTTTAAGAAATCTCCACACTGTTTTCCATAGTGGCTGTACTAGTTTGCATTCTCACATTCATGTCAATGTATGACAAAACCCACTGAAATGTTGTGAAGTAATTAGCCTCCAACTAATAAAATAAAATTTAAAAAAATAAATAAATAAGGGAAAAAACAAAGCCCTAATTTTTTTCATTTATTTTTAGAACATTACAAAATCTGATCTTAAAACCCTGACAGCCAGTTTCTTTCTCCCTTAGGTGACTTTGCTTATCTCTGTTCTTATCCAGTAGGTGCTGATTTTGCACTTTGCCTTTCCAAGCAAACTCTATTTACCTTATCTCCATGTTTTTGATGGCATCTCACTGTAGCCCTAAATATATAAACACCATCCAATTAGACTTCTTATCAAAAAGCATGGATTTATTCAGCAAATAAGGTAGGAGTCATTTTAATGCAGTGGTTACACAGTTTGGGACAGCTTGAATCCCACTTTTCATAAAGATTCTAATAGTTTAAACTTATTTTTCCTTACTTCTTTCCCTCGTCTCCACTGGAGTCTAAGATCATGATAACACTGGAAGGACAAAGTTAAACTCTGATGGGATCAGAGTGGAGGAACTGAGACTTGTAATTTCTTTTCAAGTTTCATATCAAGTGTGTTTTGAAATTTTTTAATGAATGTTTTGCTCAAAACATTAATCTGGATTCCATTATCTGTCTTCAAATGACACCTATCAGGAAAACAAGAAAAACAAACATAAAATTCAAAACATTACACTTGTTCTCAAGTTGCTTATAACAATTTCTTTTATAGCTAAGTAAAAAATAATTTCCTATCTTTTAAAAAAAAACCTTTCTTAATATTTACGTTTGAACATCCCAAGTAGGTTTCCACAACACTTTAGTACCAGATACAACTGGTTTTAATTACCAACCTCACTTACTGTAAATTAGAATCGCAATAATCTGCAAATGCTAATTTAAACCTGGACTTGCTTCTGAGCAAGCTGCATGTAATTATGAACAAGCAGCAGATTATCCTCAGAAGGGCAATATGCTGTACCACAAATCACAAGTTGCATTTCCTCCTCTTTTTTTTTTTTTTGGAGTGCAAAATGTGATTCCAAAAAGATGTTATTAAGCTATAACACCTTAGTCATTTTCAAGCTCTCGGCACTTAAAGTGCTGAATTTTAGATTACTTTTTTATATTCTGCCTGTGCCTAGTTTCCTTACTGTATGTAAAGTTATTAAAGCTGTCTGCTCCAATTTCTTCTCTACTTAGGAAGATATGACAAAAAGATGAAAGAGACTACCTTTAATCTCAAAAGGCTAAACTCAACACAGAAATGGAACAGTAGAATACATAAAGACAATAAGAGGACTTTTCCAAAGGTAGTTTACATTCGTTGAGTGGTCAGTAAAAAAGCACTAAACTAGAAGTATGTGACGACATGATAGTTCTGAGGCTCAATTTCCTCTCTAGATAGTTGATACTGTTTTTTATTATGCTACATAATTGAAATGTCACTTGCCATGTAATGATTTGCTTTACTTGGGGTAGTGGGGGGTGAAGACATTTGTTCTGTAAATTGCATTAAGGAAAAAAAAACACACATATTAAAGCATGAGTGGCAATTAGATTCAGCAATACATTTTCAGAAAGTACCCTCAAAGTCTTTCTCAAAACCAAAAGGGAATGTTGTGTTATGATTTTTCTCTATTATAAAAGCTAAAATAGAAATGGGCTCAGGGATCTAATGGAGTGACTATCATTCTAGTTTCCTTGACATTCTGATAGGGGGCATAGACTTTCATTAATTTATGTGTGTTTTGTTGCATTTATAATTCTCAAGATTTATAACTATTAGATTTTGTTAAAATCTCTTCTGAGATTTCTGTAACTAAAAGTATTTGAAGTCCCATGGATCTGAGATCACAAGTTCTCATCCTGCACTGAGGTTTTCATTACTCAATTAAGCTGTTCTGCTTTCTCTCAAGTTCAGTCTTCTAGTAATCTCTTCCATTCCTCTCTAACGCATACTCTGCCCATTTACCCAAACTAGAAAACTAGAGTCAGCTTTGACTCAATTCCTTTTCCCTGCCTCTAGTCAGTTGTCAAGTTCTGTCAAAAATAACTACTCTATTTATCTCCTTTGCCACTGTGCAGGTGTGTTGGCCTTCCTTACATTCTACTTGGATTATTACAAATTCTTCTAACTGGTATTCTTAGCCCTTCACCTTCATTTTCCAGTTATGACTGCAATCATCAGAGTCCTCTTTCAAAAATATGGATTGGATAATCATGTTCTACAGCCAGGGTAAACAAATTAGAGCCTAAAAGACAAATCTGACATAATTTTTTAAAAGGGTTTTCTATAATCTACTGGATAATGTATAAATTCGTTAGCATAAAATACAAAATACTTTTTTTTTTGTATTTGTATGTGATCAAGTCCTTACACACATTTACAGAAAATGACCATTTAGTGCCCTGAATATCTTAATATCTCAACATACAAACCGTATGATTCAACCATATTAAACTCTTTATGGCACACACACACCCACAGCCACAAGTGGTCTTTCATACTCCCTTGCTGTTCCCGTTTGCCTGGAAAAATTCTCTGTATTGTCCAAGACTTGGTTAAAAGGTCACATACTCTGAGTTTTTTCTTGATTAACCTGTTCACTTAAACCTTCCCCAGGAACTTCCCTGGTGGTCCAGTGGCTAAGACTCTGCAGTCCCAATGAAGGGAGCCTGTATTCCAAGGCCTTGGTTCAATCCCTTGTAGGGGAACTAAGATCCCACATGCTGCAAGTAAGACCAGGCTCAATGAAAGAAATTAATAAATATTAAAAAAACTTTGTATCTTTATGGAACTTTAGAAGTGATTTTAGTAGCATTTATGACATTGTATTATTATTACTTACATTAAGATGGTTATTTTTTTGTCTTCTTTACTAACCTTCCTCTTGACTGAAGATGGAAATTATACTTTATTCACTCTGTAGTCTCAGGATTTTGCATAGGTTCTAGCATACTAGAATGCCAATAAATATTTGATAGATAAAAGGTGAAGAAAGGAAAGAAAGATTGACTAAGTAATCAAAAATGATAATTAAAAAGAAGAGTAAACTTGACCAAATACAGTATGATATTCAATGTAATCACATATCATATACATAATAAGAAAACATCTAAAATTGTTTCTTGTCACTAAAAATTGTAAGCTCCAAATTAATAAGCTATCTCTTAATATGACAAAAAGAGTTTCAGCCATCCTCATTACATCCAGTGTTCCCACAAATAGTAATGATTGTGGTATAATCATTATCATCATCAGGTGCCTTCACTGTGCCAGGCACTGCTTAATGCATATTGTACATATTTTTCAATTAATTCTCACAACAGCTCTATTATCTATCTGGTTCACATTTATGGATCAAAAGATTCAATATTGTGTCAATTTTTCCCAAATTCATCTATATATTTAACAATATCTCAACCAAGACACCAAAACACCAAACTATTTTGTAGATGTTGATAAACTGATTCTGATGCTTATGTGAAAAAGTAAAAGATCCAGAATACTGAAGAAAAATAAAATGGGCAGATTTACTACTTGATTTCAAGACTGTCTATAAAGCTACAGTCTTCCAGACACTGTGGTATTGGCCAAGGGGTAGAAATATAGATCAATGAAACAGAATAAATATCACCAAAATAGATCTAAAAGATATAGTCAACAGATCTTTGATAAAGTAGCAAAGAAAGTTCAATGAAGAAATTACTCTTTTCAACAAATGGTGTTGGAACAATTGGAGGTCCATATACAAAAATAAGAACCTATAAATAGACTTTACAGCTTGCACAAATATTCAACCAAAATGGATCTTAGACATAATATAAAATACAAAACTATTAAAACTTCTTAACTGAAGCATAAAAGAAAATCTATATGACCTTGCATTTAGTGATGAGTTTTTACACAAAATGCAAAAGGACTATACATGAAAAAATGATGTTGAATTTTGTTAACATTAAAAACTTTCACTTTGTAGAAAACGATGTCTTAAAAATGAAAAGATAAAGTATAGACTGGGAGAAAATATTTTAAAACACATGTCTGATAAAGGACTTGTATCCAAAATACACATGCAACCCTTAGAACTCAACAATAAGAAAACACTCTATTTAAAGAACGGACATATAGATCTAAACAGATACATTACCAAAGAAGATATACAGATGGCAAATAAGCATTATGAAATATGCTCAGTATCAATTGTTATTAGGAAATTGCAAATTAAAACAAACCTTGGGGCTCAGAAAGTTAAGAAAGACTCAGGTTCAATCCCAGGGTCAGGAAGATGCCCTGGAGAAGGGAATGGCAACCCACTCCAGTATGCTCGTTTGGAGAATTCCATGGACAGAGGAGCCTGGTGTGTTACATACAGTCCATGGGATTGCAAAGAGTTGGACTTGGCTGACTGACTAGCATACACACACATACAAAACATCTATTAAAACAGCTAAGATCCAAGCCACTGATAATGCAAACTGCTGGAAAGTACATGGAACAAGAAATACAATTCATCACTGATGGCAATGCAAAATGGTACAGCCATTTTGGAAGACTGTTTGGCAATGTTTGGATCATTAAACATAGTCTTACCATACATTCCAACAATCACACTTTTGGGTATTTACCCACCTGGTTAAAAAACTTGTGTCCGCAAAACAAACAAACAAGCAAAAAACTTGCATGCAAAGATTTATACCGACTTTATTCGCAATTGACAAAAACTGCTAACAACCCAGATGTCCTTTAATAGGTGAATGGATAAACATACTGTATTCATCCATACGTTGGAATATCTTTCAGAGATAAAAAGAAATAAGCTACCAAGCCATGGAAAAATCAAATGCATATTACTAAGTAAAAAAGCCATTCTCAAGAAGCTACATACTACATGATTTCAATGATATGACATTCTGGAAAGGGAAAACTATAGAGATGCTAAAAATATAAATGATTTCCAAAGTTCTTGGGGGGAGTGGGGGAAATGTTATTAAATAGGTAAAGCATAAGGTTTTTTCTTTAATGTGATAAAATTATTCTTTCTGATGCTTTAATTGTGGATATTGTGGATACCTTGCATTCGCTATTCATTTGTCAAAACTCATTGAACTTTTTACAGACCAAGGGATTAAACTGAACACATGGTAAAGAATTAGCCTGCATTGTGGAAGACCTGGTTTCGACCCTTGGGTTTGTAAGGTCCCCTGGAGAAGAGAAAGGCTACCCTCTCCAGTATTCTCACCTGGAGAAATCCATGGACTGTATAGTCTGTAGGGTTGCAAAGAGTAGGACACAACTGAATGACTTTCACTTTCATTTTTACAAATATTCATTTAGGAAGTTGGAGCACATCCCAGAATAGAGTGCAGAATGTGACAAATCAATCTAACATTATGATGAATGTACGAAACAATATCCCTAAAAGGTGTGGGAGAATAAGGTCCTAACTTAAGCAACTGTTGAAATGAGTAGAGTCTATAAGAATAAATGCAAAATAAGCTGTTAACTGTAGATAAGCAATCTATTCTAGTTGATAAAATTTTACCCCACTTGGTACAAGTCAACAATTCTAAAACCACTGTACCTAAGTACTGGAATTGAGCAATTAAGTAAATGAATGGGAAGAGCCATGTTTCTCACTACTGGAGTGTGAATTTACAGAGAAGCGAGGAAAGGGAGGTTAGCATGATCCATGTGGTAGATTTTGACTGGGAGACATTAGTATGAACTTACTAGTCAACTTACTAGAGATACAAACAATTACATATAGAAATATTTATGTATATAGATCTTCCTTGACTTTTGATGGGATATGTCCTAAAAAATTCACTATTAACTGAATATATCATAAGTCAAAAATGCATGCAAGACACCTAACCTCCCAAACATTATAGCTTAGCCTAGCCTTATCTTAAAGTTGCTCAGAACACTGAGCATCCAGTTGGGAAAAAGTCATTTAACTAAATTTTATTTTATAAATGTTGAATATCTCATTTAATTGATTGAATACTGAACTGAAAGTGAAAAAGAGAAAGTTGTGTGGGTACAGACGTGTTGTAAGTATATCGATTATTTACTCATGATCACATGTCTGACTGGGAGCTGCAGATCACCCAGCATCAGGAGAGAGTTTTGTACCACATATTGTTAGCCTGGGAAAAGATCTACATTCAAAGTTTGGTTTCCACTGAATGCACATCCCTTTCCGGGCTTCCCAGGTGGCGCTAGTGGTAAAGAACCCGCCTGCCAATGCAGGAGATAGAAAAGACATGAGTTTGATCCCTGAGTTGGGAGATCCCTTGGAGGAGGGCATGGCAATCAACTTCAGTATTCTTTCATGCCATTGTAAAGTTAAGAAATCATAAGTTGAAAATTTGTAAGTCAAGCTATGTTAAGTAACCATGTATACGGGTGAGTATATGTATAGTTTTTGTTGTTGTTTAGTTGCTAAGTCATGTCTGCCTCGTGGACTATAGCCCATCAGGCTGCTCTGTCCATGGTATTTCCTAGGCAAGAATACTGGAATGGGTAGCCATTCCCTTCTCCAGGGGCTCTTCCAGACCCAGGCACTGAGCCTAGGTCTCTGGCATTACAGGCAGATTCTTTACCATCTGAGCCACCAGGAAAGCCCAGTGTAAGTTTAGCGCTACTAATAAAAGAAATTTTGTGTGGAATATATGATATTCTATGTACTACTTCATAATAATTTTGTAAAGCTAAAACAATTATAAAGATTTTCTTAAATATATTTTAAAATAAAAGAAATTCGAGACACAGAGAGATTAAGCAACTTTCCAAATCAATCTATTCAGGACTATCTCTCACTAAATTGTACTAAAAGATGTCTTTTCTTTAGTGATGTCCTACTTTTTCCCCTTTTCTCCCTGTTTTCCTCTGCTGTGCTTCTCAGATCTCCATACCTATGTCTGTCTCTTGTTCTTTCTTATCAGAAAACAAAAAGATCTGAAACCAATCTGCAATAAGTATTTTAAAGTTTTATGTTTTATTGCCATTGGGGCTTCCCTGGTGGCTCAACCTTAAAGAACCAGTCGGCAATGCATGACACAGGAGACACGGGTTCAGTTCCTGAGTCGCCAAGATCCCCTGGAGGAGGGCATGGCAACCCACTCCAGTATTCTAGCTTGGAGAATCCCAAGGACAGAAGAGCAGAGTCGGACATGTGGTCGCAAAGAGTCGGACATGACTGAAGAGACAGAACAGCATAGCACATTATTGCCATTACCACCACCAATGTTCAAGGTAGAAAACATATTACAAAAGAAGAGCGGAAAATATACATGATTATTAAATGATAATGGCCCTTAATATATGTAAAACACGATTTATGTTTACAAAAATATACATATACATATCACAGCATTTTTGACATTCTGTTAAGCTTTTTAAAAAATGTAGCCCCAGATGTCTAAGTTAAATAACAACAAGTGCTGTGTTCACACAGTTAATTTTGTGGATGGCATTTCTATGCTTTACTATACATCGTACACAATGTGACATGTTTGTGACATTTAAGGGGCCACAAAACCAAAAGTTCCAGAGTCCACCCCTAACAGCTGTCTTGGACCATTAGGAAGCATAAGTGGACTTGTATTTCCCACACATTAGTGCAAGTCACTCTAGTTGTGTCTGACTCTTTGTGACCCTATCGACTGTAGCCCACCAGGATCCTCTGTCCATGGAATTCTCCAGGTAAGTATATTAGAATGGGTTGCTATGCCCTCCTCTAAGGGATCTTCACAACCCAAGGTTTGAACCCCAATTGCTTGCATCTCCTGCATTGGCAGGCAGGTTCTATACCATTAACACCACCTGGGAAGCCCCTTCCCACACCCTGGGGCAACACTATTGTTTTCTGACTATTGAGAGTTCAAGTACTATGCTTCTGAACAGTGTTTTTTCAACACTCTAGAGGATAGATTCATTTTAACATTATAAGAAACAATGAGCCTATTAGAAAACAATTTCTCAATTGGACAGCATTCTCAAGTCCCCTTTAAATCTGAGATAATGCTCAAGTGTAGTGTAGTATGGACAGGGATGCCTGGAGTGCTGCAGTCCATGGGGTCTCAAAGAGTCAGACTACTGAGCGACTGAACTGAACTGAACTGTAGTGTAGTAGTTTTTACAAAGTCATAGAGTAAAATGTGACCTTTTCCTTACATGCAGAATGGTAGCAAAGAGCAATGTTTGGAAAATAAAATGAGAAATTAACAATTTCTAAATTCAAAAATAGTTCTCAACAAGTAACATTCCCAATTCTCTTAACATTAACATATTAAAAGAGGAATACACATTAAACATTTAAAAATAATACCAGGAGTATAATTAGATTTATTTTTCATTGACAAAGATTTTGCACTTTCCAAAAAATTCCAAGGAATGTATTAAGTTTTGGCAAATTCTATAAAAAAAATAAGTGCTAATAAATTCAAATATTTTTATTTCAGGTAAATAATTCCATAGGCTACATATTTTATTTTTAAACATTGTAATTTGCATGGAATATATATTATACACTCTATACCTTAATGAGCCATATTTGCTATACTCTTGATATGTTTGGAAAAGGTTTGAATTTATAACATACAATGACTCCAGGAGCATACATTATCCTACAGTAGCAGGAAAATCTTCAAAATGATAACACCTCCAGTTTGTTCAATCTCTTTTGCCACTCTTTGGAGAGTAATGGTATTATTTTGCCTTTGAATTTCATGGTTGGCAGTGTGCAAAAAGTGCCTCATTATTTCAAGTGAGGAAAGAAGTAATGCTTCAACAAGCAAAATGACATAAGTATATCTACAATTATTGCTCTTGAAGGAAATTAAGGAGATTGCATTTTTACATCAAAAGGTAGTTTAAGCTGCATGATAGCATGTGCCAAAGAAATCAAGTTATAAGTACACTATGCAAATCTTATCTTCACAAGAAATAACTGAAGCCATATATACATAGACCACTCATCACCACATCGGCTCAGGGGAACCAAAACCTAATCAAATACCGTGGGAAAATAAAGTGCTCTAGAACTGAGATAAATCTAAATCAATCTAATATTCCCATTTATTTGTGAAGTAGAGTTTGTGAGTAATTAATATAAGCAAACAACTCAGACCAATTTTAATGTTTAAAGTGATACCTACATCAAAAATTCAATGTGAAATATATTGTCAGAACAATTTCTCAAGTTATTAAAGCCCTCATCAGTGTGATTCAGAAAGTTACTGGTACTATAACAGTTTATTTGCTTACTATTAGGACTGGTTTTCTATTAAGTCATTGCTTTTAAGAAAACAACTAGTTGTAAAAAAAAGTAGCTTCAAGCATGTTTTAAATATTTGAATGAAAGTCCATAATAGTTTGTTTATTAATGAGAAGAACAAGATGTTTTTGAGGTTGACATGTGTGTAGTAATTATTCTCTTTAAAAGAAAAAAGAAATTAAACAATGCCCCCATCCCCCAAAAAACAAAACAATGAGTCCTACTTGGAGTCCATTAGCCAGAGATAGAACACTAGAGAGACCATTGTTCTAGATGGTACACTTCTTTTAACAATATAATTTTATTAAATAAAAATTTAAAAATTAGGAATGTCTTTGAATATGCAAAAATTTGAGTATATGCCCTAAGGCTCTTACACATAGGAGGTGGACAGTACAATTTTCTATATACTGATTAGTCATCTATAAGATCTTTAGCAAGGTTTTCACTTGCTGAATTCCCTAAAAATGAAGCCATTTTCTAGGTCAAAATAGCATTTAAAATGTCACCAATGATTTCAAGTATCATAACTTTCCCATCTCCACTCCTAGGTACTGGCTGACTTAACTGCAGAAGGTGTTGTGGAATTCATGGTTTCAAGATAGAAAGACATTTGCTGAGAAGTTACGGAAATCAATCAAATCCATTATTATGTTTCTGTTTCAAAACTAGTGCCCACCTTAGGCATTAATTTCCTTTTACCTGTACTTAAGTTAAACATTACACTGCTAAAATCTGGTTTCTTTTTCCATTAACCTACCTGTCTTCAAGGTGATATAATTTATACCTCTGTGCTACTTATCTTCATACTTCTCAAATAATTAGAGAGGACCAGGTTTTGAAATCCCTCATCTGTCTGGGTTCTTCAATAAAGAAAATTTCACTAATATGGTACTTGACAAAGATGCAGCAAAGGTGTTCCTAGCACCAGTGAAGAAATTATTCCAAGTGTCATGATTGTTCACTGCCACTGCTGAATATTATCAATACCTAGCCCAGACAACCTAAAACGGAAAAATATATTAGGTAGATTATATATCAAGGAAGAAGCATTGAAGAAAAGGAAATAATCTAGCTTTGGGAACAGAAAGGCACTTTCTGTTTTCCCCTCTTAATCTTGCAGTCCCCTCCTATTCTTGTAAATGATTCTAAGACATTTATAACAATGTCATAGTTCAGAAAGGCATGCCTTCTTACAAGTTAAATAAACAACCAATGAAATAGATACTAATATCTGAAACCTTGGTAGAGAATTGATACAGAATGCAAGTGTGTAGACAATTGGAACTATTTTTAGTTCAGTTCAATTCAGTTGAGTTGTTCAATCGTGTCTGACTCTTTGTGACCCCATGTACTGAAGCGTGCCAGGTTTCCCTGTCCATCACAAACTCCCACCCCCAGAACTTGCTCAAACTCATGTCCATCGAGTCGGTGATGCCATCCAACCATCTCATCCTCTGTCGTCCCCTTCTCCTCCTGCCTTCAATCTTTCCCAGGATCAGGGTCTTTTCCAATGAGTCAGTTCTTCACATCAGGTGGCCATAGTTTTGGAGTTTCAGCTTCAGCATCAGTCCTTCCAATGAATATTCAGCACTGATTGCCTTTAGGATGAACTGGTTTGATCTCCTTGCAGTACAAGGAACTTTCAAGAGTCTTCTCCAACTCCACAGTTCAAAAGCATCAATTCAAAAAAAAAAAAAAAAAAAGAAAGAAAGAAAAGCATCAATTATTTGGCGCTCAGCTTTCTTTATAGTCCAACTCTCACATCCATACATGACTACTGGAAAAACCATAGCTTTGACTAGATGGGCCTTTGTTGGCAAAATAATGTCTGCTTTTTACTAGGCTGTCTAAGCTTGTCATAGCTTTTCTTTCAAGGAACAAGCTTCTTTTAATTTCATGACTGCAGTCACCATCTGCAGTGATTTGGGAGCCCAAGAAAATAAAGTCTGTCACTGTTTCCGTTGTTTCTCCATCTATTTGCCATGAAGTGATGGGACCAGATGCCATGATCTTGGTTTTCTGAATGTTGAATTTTAAGCCAACTTTTTCACTCTCTTCTTTCACTTTCATCAAGAGGCTCTTAAGTTCCTCTTTGCTTTCTGCCATAAGGGTGGTGTCATCTGCATATATAAGGTTAATTGATATTTCTCCTGGCAATCTTGATTCCAGCTTGTGCTTCATCCAGCCCAGCATTTGGCTTGGTGTACTGCATATAAGTTAAATAAGCAGGGTGACAATATACAGCCTTGACATACTCCTTTCCCAATTTGGAACCAGTCTGACATTCCATGTCCAATTCTAACTGTTGCTTCTTGACCTGCAAAGAGATTTCTCAGGAGGCAGCTATTCCCATCTCTTAACTGTTTTACTATAAATAAATATTGCTCACACATCTTTCTTTGGCTGATTCTCTTGCCTGGGATATGTCATGAAAGTCATTGGAATCTTGGAATATTTTCTAGACATATTAAAAATTCTATATAAGAGGCACTCAGTAATCATCCAGAATTTTTTTAGGAGAAATAGCATCAGTGTTTTGTTTGTTTTTTACTGTCTGGCTTTTTATCCACACTGTTCTTCATCACTGACTCTTCTATTCTCTGTCATTCAGATGTGCCCCTTCTATTATATACATTTACTTGTTATTTCTATTAAACTTTTTCTCATGAGTTTCTGCTCTAACTAGCTGTTTTTACATATGATGTTACTAATCCATAATGTATTCTTTGATATTTCTAATATCAGTATTTAAAATTAATTCACCTTGTAGAATTTCAATAATTCACCTTCCTACTACTGCTTCTTCTATTATTTTAGTCTCTACTGTGATATGCAGGGAATGCTGATGTCTGTTCTTTGCTCACTTTTATTTT
Organism: Muntiacus reevesi; assembly: GCF_963930625.1. Lineage (NCBI taxonomy): Eukaryota > Metazoa > Chordata > Mammalia > Artiodactyla > Cervidae > Muntiacus > Muntiacus reevesi. The sequence goes on along the minus strand of NC_089271.1, from coordinate 124,018,012 downwards.
TTGATTCAGTTTCAAAGGATTCTCTTAAATTAATTGGCTTAGATCCAGTTCTAGTAAATTTGGTGGCAAAATCACAATTTCTCATTTTTACCGTGGGGATACATTTTTATTCTGCTCATTCTCAACCTGTGCCAGAACTTCTTCAAAAAGAGAACTGGAATTGAGCATTCTTTGCCATATATTTCTCTTCTTACACATTGCAAAGACAGTATATGGTAAATTCCTTGATAAATGTCTTCTGGGTTTCATGGAGGTCAAGTTGCCTAATTACTGGAGCATATTTTTGTGGTACCTGAAGGTGAGCAAGCAGGAAAATTATTTTCGTTTCCACTCAATTTACTAATCTATATTTTTCCTGTCATGTAAGTTCCAACTCCCTTCAAGACATAATTGCAGATAGCACAAGGGCCAGAAAATAAGTGATATGAATCAGGTTGCATAAACAAACACAATGCCTACCAACCTATGATAGACTGAAGGAAGAAATCAGAAATTATCGGCAAAAGGCAGTTGGAAGTAGGCTTGAGGTAAACAGACACACAAACAACATGTCAGCCATGATAAAGAGTGTAAATTTGAACAGATGTCATTTCTAGAGCAGCAGCAGGCAGATTAAACAAAATTGGCTTTGGATGAAATCCAAGAGAGAGGAAGAAAATATGAAGGCTGTAGGACAGTGTCCAGCAGCTCTTCCATAGTGATCATACCTCAGCAGGGTAGAAAGAAATAAACACCTGCTGGTTAAGAATAAGAAAAAAATCAACAAAATCCATGCTGATTGAATGAACTAAAAGTGTGGTTTTTTGAAAGACACAGGATCAGATAGAGTCTGAAATCAATAGTCTAAGTAAATAGAAAGATGTAGGTGAGATGTTCATTTATCAATCTCCTCCATATATCATGAAATTGATTCTATTAATAGACATGCTACTATTATGTCATTAACCAGATGATGTTTTGGGAAAGTCTAATAAATATTTATACATCTCAGAAGTAAACCTAGAGATTTAGATTAGTTTAATAACCATTTATGTTATTTTGTCCAGTCTGATTTGTCCAGCCTGTCCAGTCTGGTTCTGGAGGCAACCCTGAAGCAAAATGATTGTTTATGTATATTAACCCTAAGCAAGGTTATAAATCACAATATGCTTTATAGGTTCAAGTACATTATTTTTTCAAGTCTCATCTTTTTGTACTCTTCCCTCTCAGACTATGGAAGTCTCCTGAACACACTAGATATAGATGTAGATGTGTGTGTGTTATCAGTTGTGTCTGACTCTTTGCAACCCCATGGACTGTAGCCCACTGTCCATGGGATTTCCCAGGCAATAATACTGGAGTGGGTTGCTGTTTCCTACTCCAGGGGATCTTTCCAACCCAGGGATCAAGTCCACAACTCTTGTGTCTCCTGCACTGGCAGGTGGATTCTTTACCACTAGCAACACCTGGGAAGTTGAACACATTCTGTTCTCCCATATTCAGGTTTCCTATGTAAGCTGAATTGCCCATTTGTGGCTAAATTTTCTAACTTGTAAAATATATACCACGCCTGACTGAAGGAGTTTTGCAACGGTTGATTGTAACAGCATAAGTTAAAACGCTTAGTAAACTATAAAGTATCAACACAGATAGTGATTATTTTTCTAAGTGCAAACATGGGAAACATCAGGACTTCAAATGCCTAGTATGTGTGCTATCAGCAAGACCATAAGCAGTTATTTTTTTTGAGCAGTTAAAATGTGTCAGGGATTTTGCTAAATTCTTTGCATACATTATCTCATTTAATTTTTACAACTCAGTGAGGTAGGTATTCATACTATATCATTTTACAAATGAGAAAACTGATATTCTAAATGGTTAAGTAGGTAAATAACTAGAGTTGGATGTGTTTAAGGCTTGTCTGAATCCAAAGCTCATGCCACCCACCCTTATCTCCAAGCAAATGGTTGATACCAAGATATAATGTAAGCAGCTCTTTGCAGGAAACTGTCCTCAGCAGGAAAACCTGTTTCTGTTTCTCTTGGCACTTTACCAAGCTCTATTGTAACTAACTTTATACCTTAACCTTAAATTCCATGCTCTACTCATCTGTGGCCCCAGAACAACTTTCAAGTCTTTTGATCACACAATACCTTGCAAACCTATTGGTTCATTCCATAGATCAAAGAAGTAAAGAATAAGTAATTAACAGATGACCAGATCTCTTCCCTAGTTACGCCTTCAGTAATCTTGAGAACAACCTGTGCAAACAAACTGTGTGAACAAGATAGCATCTAAAGAAAGATCATAGATGTCAAGAAGTCAACGAATCTGCGTGCAGTGGATGATGGTGACCACCCAGATCACCTATCTCATTGATTAGCTGAGATTACTTCCTTTTTTCCCTCTTAAAAACTTTCATTTTGAAGAAGAGTCTTCGGAGTTTGCTTACAGGGGGAGACGGGTCCATTTTCTCCCCAGATTGCTCGTGTTCTGATTAAAAGCAACTTTCTTTCTACTGACAGCTGCCTCTCTAGTATTGATTTTCAACAGCAAGCAGCCAGACCTCAGTTTGGTATCAACAAGGCACTGTCCCTCTTCCTCATACAACCAGTGGTGTTAAGAAAACTACAGGGCAACCACAATTGAAATTTTTACTCTATCCTTTGTGTGATTTATCAAAATAAGCAAATTATTTAATTTTCTTCTATTTTCTTATAAAAAGAATAGTTAGTAACTTTTGAAACTCTTTACTGTTGATGTTTCGAGTATTTAAACACTTGCTCTTTCTTATCCAGTGGTGCATATCAGTATTGCCTGGATTATATTTTAAAAACACTCATACTTGGGAATCACCATCGAAAGCTCTGACTTGGTATTCTTGGGTGTGAACTACTGTCCTATAAGAAATCAGTACCATATACACTAAGCAAACTAAGTCAAAAAAACAGCAATGATGAAATGGTTTCTGAAAGTAAGCCATTACGTGAATAGAATAAAATAAGTATGACCTCCTATAATTGAAGGATGTTACATCAACATTTTATTTAGACTTTTTGAGGAGGAATATGTGACTACCTTTTTTTTATTTGGAGAAGACAGAGCATAAGATGAGTTAATGGCAGTGGAGAAGAGAGAGAAGATTTTGGCTAGAAGTAAATAAAAGATATGGGGCTTCTCTGGTGGTTCAGCAGTAAAGAATCTGCCTGCCAATGCAGGAGACAAGGGTTTGATCCCTGAATTGGGAAGATCCCCTGGAAAAAGAAATGACAACCCACTCCAGTGTTCTTGCTTGGCGAATCCTATGGACAGAGGAGCCTGGTGGGCTACAGTCCATGGGGTTGCAAAGAGTTGGACACAACTGATCACACACAAATCTACATCTACATCTAGTATGTTCGGAAGACTTCCATAGACTGAGAGGGAAAAGTATAAGAAGACAAGGCTTCAAAAGTTTTATACTTGAACCTATAAATCATATTGTGATTTATAACCATCCTTAGGGTTAATAAACATACACAATCATTTTGCTTCAGAGTCGCCCTCAGAACCAAAACTATGGGGTTGCAAAAGAGACCAACACGACTTAGTGACTAAATACAAGACACACAAATGAAAGATAGATATGCAGAGGGTCTCTTTGTAATGGAATGGACAAGCATGCTTATAGGCTAAAAATAAGGTAATAGAGTGAGAGGCTAAAGAAAAGGCTAGGAATAGTTCAAAGACAAGTACAGTGATCAAAACAAGGAAAAAGGAGAGATTAAATGTGATCAACTCATTACAGTACTAATCCATAGAGATTCCTTTCAATTTTCAACTATTTAGGTGTAACAATGAATATGGCAGAACTTTCAATTAATCCAGGGCTGGAGATTTTGAAGGACAGGTGCAAAAGCAGGACAAGGGGCCAAGAGAATTAAAGGTGATAGTAAGAAAATGAAATGGTAAGTCATGCAGGAATGCATTGGTTGGAAAAGGAAATAAATTCACGAGAGCTTAATAAACTGAGAAAATTAAGTACTAAGGGATTGGCATATTCAATGAGATCATAGAGCCAGTGTAGCTGGGAGGGGAGAGAGAAAGGGAATTAAAAGAAATCATTATAAAATAGGTTATTTGAATTCGCTATTCCACAAATGGAAGAGTTATTAGTGATGGCAAGATTCACGTTGAGGGAGTGAGTGGTTGAAGTAGCATGAAAAAAAAAAATCGTAGTTACTTACCGCACATATACACATAGAATTCACCATGCATAACATCAGGAATAGGGGTATAGAAGAAAGCTTTGAGTAGATATCAATACCTTTTGTGAACATTAAATAATGACTAGGTATTTTTTAAAGTCACAAATAAGGAAGAATAAAAGAGATACACAACTAGATGGCAGAGACATCAAAATAATGGTAACAGAAAGGTTATAATTTGAATGGAATACTGGTAATAAAAAGTCTGTAGTTCTCACCTCACTAACTTTGGGTACATGTACCAAGCAGGTTTTACAGGTACATTAATTAAGATTTTTGATTGCAACATAAACTTCAAAAGTAAAAGAACTGAAGCAACTTTGGAGATTTGGAGAAAAGGATATAAGGAGCAGCCTCATCAAGAAATTATTGTTTAGATGAATGAACACCAGCCACTTTTGGCTTTTGTGTTGCTTCGCTCTGAATATTCAGATCCATGAAGAAAGGATCCTATTGGCCTGATTTGTGTCATATACATGAGTTTGTTATCTGAGGATGACCCTGTCCATTTGTGAGGCATCTATGTTTGCTTGGGGCTTCCCAGGTGGCTCAGTGGCAAAGAATCTGCCTGGCAGTTCAGGAAATGGTACAATCCCTGGGTCTGGAAGATCCCCTGGAGGAAGAAATGGCAACCCACTCCAGTATCCTTACCTGGGAAATCCAATGGACAGAGGAACCTGGTGGGCTACAGTCCATGGGGTGGCAAAGAACCAGACACAGCTTAGCAACTGAACACATACATATGCATACATATTTGTTTAAAATCCTATCCAACATATGGTGAAGAATTTTGCATTCTTCCAAATATCATGTCATGATGCATTCTTGGTCATTTTTTACTCATTTTTTGTTTTCATTGAATATTTAAATTCTACTTAAATGGATTCTTGTGGCTGTTTTCTTTTTTCCACTTTGCATAAACTCAACTGTGAAACATAGTCTTCTCTTCTTGATTTTTTGTATTTAACCAAAGTCATTGTATATGTGTGTGTGTGTATGTGTGTTAGTTGCTCAGTCATGTTCAATTCTTTGCAACCCCATGGAGTATAGCCCACCAGGCTCCTCTGTCCATGGGATTTCCCAGGCAAGAACATTGGAGCAGGTTGCCATTTCCTTCTCCAGAGGATCTTCCCGACCCAGGGATTGAACCTGGGTTTCCTACATTGCAGCCAGATTCTTTACCATCTGAGCCACCAGGGATTGTATGTAGTAGTATTATAGAACAGAAGGCTTAAGGTTAACAGGGGACAGGGGAGGGGGTATGTAGGAGACCATTACATATCAGCAACAAGTGAAAGAAAATCTGAAAATGAATAATATGTATTTTTTCTTAAAATTCTCTCTCTCTCTTTTTTCCTCTTTCTTTCTCTCTCCCTCTCTTCATGCTCGTTTCCTCCTCCCATCTAATCACTAACTCCTTCAACTCTGACTCTAGCACTCAACTTCAAATTTTATGCAGAACAGTTGAGCTATCTTCCACTCAATCCAAGTCTGATTAGGGGTACAACTGAAAACAGTTTAACTAAAAGCAAAAATGACCAAATCAGGCAGTTTTGCTCAACTAAGGAAGTTGAAGTCTATACATAATTTCTATTCACATTTTTATATAATCATATCTTTTTGTTTGTTGTTTAATGGTGTATTCTTTTGCCAGTGCTTGAGAGCTCTTTCCCTACTCTGAGATTAAAAGATGGTCTTCCTCTTTTCATCTTTCAATTTAGGGCTTTAATACTTGTGCTTATGTTTGGATATAGTATAAATAGCTTTATTTTTCTTCAAATAGCAAGCCAATTTTTCTAAAACCATTTATGAAACAATGTATTTACTATAAATTTGTAGTACCACATCAAATGCGTTATCCTGAACTTCCTTTCTTTGCATTTGAGTTACAGTAGCTTTTTCTGTACACTTGTGATGAATTTATAATCCTCAGAGGCCAAGGCCATGGGAAAATGTTTTGTCTCTTAGATTTGTATCTGAATCCCAAGGTAATTTCAAATGTTTAGGTTGACTTCCTCCCATTTGGGGAGGAGCCCTGGAGCTGAATGAGGGAAGTACTTTTGCTGTCAGTGAAATGCTGACATATAATGAGGGCTGATAATCAGGTTACTTGGTGATTGTATTCTTATTCTCATTCAGTGTTTGGGTTATATGTGGTGCTTTTCTTAAGGCATGGCTTGATCAAAAGCTGAAGAGGAGGCCAAGATCTGTATCTACCTCCATTGCGGGAACTTGGCTTCTAAATAAGTGTTCTTTGGTAGTTAAGTTTTGATAACATGTCAGCTAATGGTGGACTATGAAAGATATGTGTATAAGAATGCACAATATATTTGATTTTGGTCATTTATTTTAGCTTTGTTGATTTTTGTTGTTGTTGTTGTTACTGACAATTTTTGGGAAACAATAAGGAGGGTATTTCTGATATTTCTGCTTTTCTGTTTTTCTCAGAAGATGAAATTCACATTTAAGACCATATATAGAGTTGAGAGCTTCCTTAGTGGCTCAGACAGTAAATAATCTGCCTGCAGTGCAGGAGAACTAGGTTCTATCCCTAGGTTGGGAAGATCCCCTGGGAAGGGAATGGCTACCCATTCCAGTATTCTTGCCTGGGAAATCCCATGGGCAGAGGAGCCTGGCAGGCTAAAGTCCATGGGGTCACAAAAGAGTCAGATCTGACTGAGGGACTAACACTGTACATAAAGGCTTTAGAATAAAAACACACATTATGATAAAATTTTCCAAATACCCAGTGACCTGCTAATTGTAATGGAACCACTAGTGAACAAAAATTAAATATAGAGGTTCTTAAGCCTCGGCCCTGAAGACTGAGATTTAATAGATTTAGTATGTAGCCTCAAAAAACCACTAAATTTAAAAAATGTCTATGAAAGTTCTCATATGTGCACAGATTTAGGAAACCATGAATTACAGTAAACAAATACATCTCTGACATAAAAGACACAAAACTGCTGAATAAAAGCAAATATTGCTGTCTAACTAATGTTGTTAGGGGAAGCACACTGATTGAAACTGCCCACCCTGGCCAGGCACCATAGTAACCATTTGCATGAGTTGTTTTATGACAGGAGGTTATGGTACGGAACACGGAACTAATAAGCCTCCACCAACCAAAAGAGTTCGGGAAAGGTCAAAATGAGACACCACATATCTGACCACCTCCCAGAATCCTTCTCTCTGGCATCCATTTTGGCTGGACAAGGCTTGACACCACCAGGAAGGACTCAGAATGATTGGCTAAAGACAACCCAGAAACTAATCCCATCACCATAAAACCAGAAACTGGAGCCATGTGACAGAGCAGTTCTCCTGGGTTCCCATACCCTACTGCTCTCTACCTGAATGCCCTTTCCCAATAAAATCTCTTGCTTTGTCAGCACATGTGTCTCCTCAGACAATTCATTTCCGAATGTTAGACAAGAGCCCAGTTTCGGGCCCTGGTAGGGGTCCCCCTTCCTGCAACAATGTTAGTTTTTGCTATGTTTAGTTATTCTTCCTCATGCTTAATACACATATTAAGAAAACCTAGACTTAAGAAGCTGGAAAAAATACTGTGTTATGTCAAGTCTTTAATTTTTATTTACTAACTTTGAAATTTATCTTATCATTTAACTAATACATATGCATTTTTTTGTATGGTCTTCATCAAATGATTCTGAGAATATTTCATGAAGTGTTGACTCAGTTTCATGGAGAGTACAAAATTGAATGACAAGTTTTAATTTTTCAGTGGTAATTAATACTAACTTTCCTAGTTAATCTAAAGCTCCATGTGGAAGATGCAAAAATAGCTTGCTTCATTTAATATGCATAACAGATGCCATTATATTTCTACACATCGAATAGTGTTTTCATATTGTTAAGAACTGAGTGCGGTATTTCAGTCTGAATTGTTGCAGATTTTTTTTTCAAGTCAATAATACAAGCCTACAAAATTAAAATGCACTACTTGTGTCAAACATAACAAAATCATTGTTTGTTTATTTTTTTAAGGTGCTAATAAAAAAGATGAATGATACTGCTGGATAATGAAACAATCTGCCAGGAGGCAAGCCCCAGAATATAGAGTGGCACAGTAGCAAAGAGAGCTCAGGAAAAAAAATTACTTTCCTCCCTGAATACATTCAGCAAAATTCTTTTTACCATCCAGCTGACATTTGGGGTTTAAAAGAGTTGACTTTCTTTTTATGTATTGCTCAAATGTCTTGGAGATTATTTACCTCCAGACAGGAATCATTTGCATTTGAAGAGACTTTTGTCAAACAATCAATAAAGGTATTTGACCTCCATAAAAACTCTATTTCCTAAACAAAGACACCCACACTTAAACATATTACACACAGTAACACCTCATTAATGCATACCTGAGTAACTCAAATTGATGACAGTTTAAACCAGTTACCTTCTGAAGATAAAGAAGGGTGCCACCAAACAAATTGGTAGTTTATTAAACTTAATGGAGGAAAGAAGGGTAGCCAAACTTTTGAATTTAACTGGGAAAACACTTCAAGCACCTTCAGTGGCACAGAATTACAAATATTTTTATATCAAAAGAATCATTCTTTCCATTTATTAAATAGAGTCCCAAAGGAACCCTAGTAAGCTATACTTGATAAACTTAGTATTCTATGTCTGGTGAATCTGAATGCTTAGGAAATCAATATGATAATGATTAAAAATATATATAATGATGGTAGTAACCATGTATTCTTAGACACCAGGATATAACTTGTTGGCAAAGAAGAATTTTCCTCTACTCTCAAAAGGTGCTTTCAACTGTTCTAATAATCAAATCAACATGAGATAGATTATCAGGAGAAAAACAAATTTAATTTCTTACATATGGAAAGCCCACATACCTGAGGAGTTCAAAGACAGAAAAGTAAAGAGAGGTTTATATGCCATCCTGAGCTGAGGAGTAGGAAAGGGACCCTGGGGCTTCAAAGGAAAGGAGGGCAATTCACAGGAGAGTAAAAAGAAGAGCATATGTTTGGTAATTAGATGTTTGCCCTGCCACACAAATGAGTCTCTCAGAAAAATATTATCTCTGATAATAACTCTCATCCTGGAAAGAACTCTTATTTAAATTATTCTAGGTAGTAAAGGAAGGAGAAGAAATGTCTCTCAAGACTGAAGGATCTCAAATTCCTTTAGCTCAAAATAATTCATGAGCCAAAGTGACACATCTTCAAGCTTATGCAAATGGTTGCTACCGTGCCTGGCCAGGGTGGAAGGTTTCAACCAGTGTGTTTCCCCTAACACTTATATGGTACATATTATAATTTTATAGATAAAAAAATAAATCTCAAAAGTGGCAATTAAGCTGGCTTGAAAGCCTCTGTTCTCGGGATATCTCTGGTGGTCCAGTGGTTAAGAATGTACCTTGCAGTGCAGAGCACATCAGTTCCATCCCCAGTTGGGCAACTAAGATTCCACATGCAGCAGACCCTGTGTGCTACAACTATAGAGTCCATGCACTACAATGAAAGAAACTGAGTGAAACTCCAAGATCTGACACAAATAATAAATAAATAAATATTTTTTAAAAAGAAGACTTTGATCTAATACAATAGTATTCAAAGTTTTGTCCCTGATCCAGTATCATTAGCTACTGATCCAAATATTGGGTCCCATTCTAAATCAGCTGAATCAGAAACTCTAGGAGTAGAGCCCAAGCAACTGTTTTTAAAAAGTCCTCCAAGGGACTTTTCTGGTGGTCCAGTAGTTAAGACTCTGTGTCTCCAGTGCAGGAAGCATGGATTCAATCCCTGATTGGGGAAGTAAGATCCCATATGCCACACAGTGTGACCAAAAAATAAAAATAAAAAAGTTCTCCAAGTGATTCTGACACATGGCAAAGTTTGACAACAACTGACGTAAATAGTAAATATACATAATAATATATATCTATCTATATGCTTTCACTATATAATATTATTGCACTATATTAATGATTTGATTTGTGAAATAAAATTCATATTTTACAGCAAGACAAGTTTAAATATAAAGAATTTTCTCTGCCCTTTGTCTTCCTCTCTCACCCTAACTCTGCATTTTGTATCTCCATGACACATCTACCAAATATCCTCATCAGTAGAAATACTTACTCAACCACAAAGAGCTACATTCTTTTAGCATCAAAGAGACAACTCCTTAAAAGTCAATGTTATTGGTCATGATGTATGATCTTTTTAATATGTTGTTGGATTGTTTGCTAGAATTTTGTTAAGGATTTTTGCATCTATGTTCATCAGTGATATGAGCCTGTAGTTTTCTTTCTTTCTTTTTTGTTTTTGTGGCATCTTTGTCTGGTTTTGAGAGTAGGGTGATGGTGGCCTCATAGAATGAGTTTGGAAATTTACCTTTCTCTAGAATTTTCTGGAAGAGTTTGAGTAGGATGTGTTTTAGCTCTTCTCTAAATTTTTGGTAGAATTCAGCTGTGAAGCCATCTGGTCCTGGGCTTCCGTTTGTTGGAAGATTTCTGATTACAGTTTCAATTTCCATGCTTGTGATGGGTCTGTTAAGATTTTCTATTTCTTGCTGGTTCAGTTTTGAAAGGTTATACTTTTCTAAGAATTTGTCCATTTCTTCCAAGTTGTCCACTTTATTGGCATATAGTTGCTGATAGTAGTCTCTTATGATCCTTTGTATTTCTATGTTCTGTTGTGATCTCTCCATTTTCATTTCTAATTTTGTTGATTTGATCCTTCTCTCTTTGTTTCTTGATGAGTCTGGCTAATAGTGTGTCTATTTTATTTACCTTCTCAAAGAACCAGCTTTTAGCTTTGTTAATTTTTGCTATTGTCTCCTTCGGTTCTTTTTCATGTATTTCTGCCCTAACTTTTATGATTTCTTTCCTTCTACTAACCCTGGGATTCTTCATTTCTTCTCCAGTTGTTTTAGATATAGAGTTAGGTTATTTATTTGATTTTCTCTTGTTTCTTGAGGTATGCTTGTATTGCTATGAATCTTCGACTTAGCACTGCTTTTACTGAATCCCACAGGTTTTGGGTTGTCGTGTTTTCACTGTCATTTGCAAATCAATCAATGTGATACATCACAAAAACAAATTGAAAGATAAAAACCATATGATTTTTTCAATAGATACAAAGAAAGCCTTTGACAAAACTCAACATTCATTTATGATAAAAATCCTCTAGAAAGCAGGCATAGAAGGAACATATCTCAACATAGTAAAAGCCATACATGATAAACCCACAGCAAAAATTATCCTCAATGGTGAAAAATTGAAAGCATTTTCCCTAAAGTCAGGAACAAGACAAGGGTACCCACTCTAACCACTACTATTTAACATAGCTTTGGAAGTTTTAGCTGCAGCAATCAGAGAAGAAAAAGAAATAAAAGGAATCCAAACTGGAAAAGAAGAAGTAAAACTCTCTCTGTTTGCAGATGACATGATCCTCTACATAGAAAACCCTAAAGACACCACCAGAAAATGACTAAAGCTAATCAATGAATATAGTAAATTTGCAGGATACAAAATTAACACATGGAAATCCCTTGCATTCCTATACACTGACAAAGCAGAAAAAGAAATTAAGGAAACAATTCCATTCACCATTGCAACGAAAATAATAAAATACTTGGGAATAAATCTACATAAAGAAACAAAAGACCTATATATAGAAAACTATAAAACACTGGTGAAAGAAATCAAAGATGACACAAATAGATAGAGAAATATACCATGTTAATGGATCAGAAGAATCAACATAGTGAAAATGAGTACACTACGCAAAGCGATCTATAGATTCAATGCAATCCCTATCAAGCTACCAATGGTATTTTTCAGAGAACTAGAACAAATAATTTCACAATTTGTATGGCAATACAAAAGAACCTCGAATAGCCAAAGTAATCTTGAGAAAGAAGAATGGAACTGGAGAAATCAACCTGCCTGACTTCAGGCTCTACTACAAAGCTACAGTCATCAAGACAGTAAAGTTCTGGCACAAAGAGAGAAACATAGATCAATGGAGCAAAATAGAAAGCCCAGAGATAAATCCACGCACCTATGGACACCTTATCTTTGACAAACGAGGCAAGAATATACAATGGAGAAAAGACAATCTCTTTAACAAATGGTGTGGGAAAACTGGTCATCCACTTGTAAAAGAATAAAACTAGAACACTTTCTAACTCCATACACAGAAATAAACTCAAAATGGATTAAAGATCTAAATGCAAGACCAGAAACTATAAAACTCCTAGAGGAAAAAACATAGGCAAAGCACTCTCCGACATAAATTACAGCAGGATCCTCTATGACCCAACTCCCAGAGTAATGGAAATAAAAGCAAAAATAAATAAATGGGACCTAATTAAACTTAAAAGCTTTTGCACAACAAAGGAAACTATAAGCAAGGTGAAAAGACAGCCTTCAGAATGGGAGAAAATAATAGCAAACAAGGCAACTGACAAAGAATTAATCTCAAAAATATACAAGCAACTCTTGCAGTTCAGTTCCAGAAAAATAAGCGACCCAATAAAAAAATGGGCCAAATAACTAAACAGACATTTCTTCAAAGAAGACATACACGTGGCTAACAAACAGACGAAAAGATGCTCAACATCACTCATTATCAGAGAAATGCAAATCAAAGCCACAATGAGGTACCATCTCACACTGGTCAGGGTGGCTGCAATCAAAATGTCTACAAACAATAAATGCTGGAGAGGGTGTGGAGAAAAGGGAACCTTCCTACAATGTTGATAGGAATGCAAACTAGTACAGCCACTATGGAGGACACTGTGGAGAGTCCTTAAAACCTGGAAATAGACCTGCCATATGACCCAACAATCCCAATGCTGGGCATACACATCGAGGAAACCAGAATTGAAAGACAGACGTGTATCCCTATGTTCATTGCAGCACTGTTTACAATAGCCAGGACATGGAAGCAACCTGAATGCCCATCAGCAGTGAATAGGTAAGAAAACTGTGGTATATATACACAGTGGGATATTACTCAGCCATTAAAAAAATGCATTTGAATCAGTTCTAATGAAGTGGATGAACCTGGAGCCTATTATACAGAATGAAGTAAGTCAGAAAGAAAGACACTAATACAGTATATTAATGCATATATATGGAATTTAGAAAGATGGTAACAATGACCCTGTATGTAAGACAGCAAAAGAGACACAGATGTAAAGAACAGACTTGGACTCTCTGGAAGAAGGCAAGAGTGGGATGATTTGAGAGAAGAGCATTTAAACATGTATATTATCATCTGTGAAATAGGTCACTAATCCAGGTTCGATGCATGAAACAGGGTTGGTTGAGCTCAGGGCTGGTGTAATGGGATGACCCTGAGGAATGGGATGGGGAGGGGGATGGTAAGAGTTTTCAGGATTGGGAACATATGTATACCCATGGCTGATTCATGACAGTGTATGGCAAAAACAATATTGTAGAGTAATTAGCCTCCAATTAAAACAAATAAATTAATTAAAAAATAACAGTGATATTGGGAGCCTCAACCTGTAGTAGGTTGAAGATGGACATTGGTTCTTGGCCAGAGGTTGAAGTTAGGCCACAGCAATGAGAACGCTGAATTCCAGCCACTAGACCACCAGGGACCAGTGGCCGATGACAAGGTCCCAGTCGGTCAACTTTGTAGAAATAAATTTCCACAAAAAGATGAAAAGTAGTGAAGCAAGTAAAGTGTTTATTAGGAGGAAAAAGAGTACGTGTGAACAGACACACAGGCAGACTCAGAGAAGGAGTCAAGCCGTCATGGTCATTTTAATCACTTATATGGGACATTTCTTTTGGGTTTCCTCTGGCCAATCATATTGCTTTGCCTGGCTCTGAGTCTGTATTTGGTTTATCTCAGGGTTCTCCCATGTCTACCCGTGTGCATCTCTTAGCCAAGATGGATTCCGGTAAAGAGGCCTATGAGTAGATTGATATCGCTTCCCCCTTACTTTTTTTAACCTCCAAGGAGCCTTTCTGCACATGTATAGTTGAGAAGTCTCCTTGATCTTGAGAAAGAGAACTGTGTTGTCTCTTATCTGGAAAGGACTCAGACCCTCTCCCTCTTCATCTTGAGTATCTGTCCACAGGGGGCAAACTCCAGCTGTTCAGCCTGGACCACATCTATCTCCTGCCTCAATATTATTCCTTCTTGATCTTTTAAAGCCACAAAGATACTTAGATCTGAATTGTATCAACTGTCCTCTCTCAAAAACTTACATAACTGTGCCTTGACTTCTAAGGAGTGGAATAGCTTTCTGAGATCCTGCTCCTGGGCTATAATCCTCAAAATCGGCTCAAATAAAACTTTTCATTTCTTTCTTAGATCAAATGATTAATTTTTCATCTACAAAATAATACCTAGGTTACTAGCTCACTAGGATAAGAATTTCATTTCTGGGAGTTTAGTTTCCTCCATCAAATATATATACCTAAAATTTGTGTAAAAAAACGGTGCATTGAGAATCAAAAAGATTGATTTCTGATCTTATAAATGTGAACTAAAATCTGTGGGCTTCAGTTTCTTCATCTACAGAGCGAAGTAGTTGGATTTAGATGATCTCTAAACTTGGAGAAGGTAATGGCACCCCACTCCAGTACTCTTGCCTGGAAAATCCCATGGACAGAGGAGCCTGGTAGGCTGCAGTCCATGGGATAGCGAAAAGTCAGATATGACTGAGCGACTTCACTTTCACTTTTCACTTTTATGCATTGGAGAAGGAAATGGCAACCCATTCCAGTGTTCTTGCCTGGAGAATCCTGGGGATGGGGTCGCACAGAGTTGGACACGACTGAAGTGACTTAGCAGTAGCAATAGCAGTAAACACGTTTTTCGCCCTAGTACAATTTTAGTTGCCTTGAAAATGCCAGTTGTTAATTACATGAATGTTGGTTGATCTGTGCCCTTGCTCTGCAACTAAAAATCATCGGGGAGACATCATTCACATTATAGCCTATATGGTTAGGAGTTGTGCCCCAGTTTTGCATTCCCTCCCTTTCCTGACTAGCAATAGTTTGAATCTGCCTTTTGGACCTCAAGGAAGGACATGGAGGATGAATGAACCCTACAAACAATAAACAGGGGACACAGAAAGGATTTGTACCCAGGAGGACCCCACAAGGTCCTGGTTCATTTCAGCATGTACAATCAGCAAAGTGGTTTGCAATTTACTCATCCTTATTAATTCAAAGTGAAACAAAGAAAGAAAAATAAAAGAATCCTTTACTTTAAATGCTCTACTGTCAAAGAACATCTGGGGCATTATTTTCAGAGACAATGCACACTACAAAGAAAACAAGGAATTTGAACTGAAACGAATGACTCCAGATCTGGTTCTTCCATGATTTGGCTTTGAGAGCTCCAGGAAATTATTAGACTCTCTGAGATATTAAGTTTATAAGAAAAATGATAGAGATGCATATTATAGGGCCAAATTTATAGAAGAGTTAAAGCAATGAAATAATATTTATATGAAAGCACTTTTCATATTTGACTACTAACTGTATATATTAAAATCTTATAACCTTGAAAGTTTGAAAACTATTCCTCTTAAAATATCTCATAGTTCATAATTTCAGCAATTCAGATAGGTCTTTTACCACTACAAAAGAATGAAAATTTATTATACATGAAAGTAATTATTTGCCTGCTTTTTACTATATTTAAAAGTTAAGCACATCAGGTAAAAACTTTGCACATTTTATAGAGTATGATCTTGGTTCTCAATAACCTTCAAATATTATGACTTGACCATGAAGGAAACAGCATATGCTGCCCCAGAATATGACTCTTTGCCATAAGGGTTATCATGACAAAGGTTATCAGAAGAGTTATATTTAAAAAAAAATCAATAATAGAAGACTGAAAACCAAATAGAAGTTATCCTTTTGTAAGGAACATTTACATTTACTACAATACTCTTCATTTGTAAGGTTTCCCTCTCTGTACTGGAAAGAGAAGGATGATTCTAAATCTCGAGAAACTGTTTTCAATGGAGAAGACAAAGTCTTAAATCTACATAACAACATTACCCCAGTTTACTTTGACTGGTAACCACATATAACCGGCCTCACTCCCCATCCCCAACATCTTTCTTTTGTCTTTGGTTGGAAATGGTATTTAAGTTGATGGCTTGGGCCATTTCAGTGAGCTACTTGGTTTTCCTGGGTACCTCCCATGTATACAGGAGGTGTGTGTGTGCATGCTTAGTCACTCAGTCATGTCCAACTCTTTGAGATCCCATGGACCATAGCCCGTCAGGTTCCTCTGTCTATGGGATTTCCCAGGCAAGAATATTGGAGTGGGTAGCCATTTCCTTCTCCAGGGGATCTTCCCGAGCCAGGGATCAAACCCCAGTCTCCTACATTGAGGGGCAGATTCTTAACTGTCTGAGCCACCAGGGAAGCTCTGAATTGACTGCATACTGAAATTTTGCATTTTCAAATTCGTCAACTTTCACAATGAATTTTTTTCTCCAACCTTAAATTCTACACTCCAAAAAACTCTGGGATTCAAAGCCTGATACTCTGGCTTTCAGATCTTTGGATATACTCCTCCTCCTGGCTGGAATACTCTATCCTTCTCTTTCTATTCTCCTATAACTATGCTTATCTGACTCCTATTCCACCTTTAGGGCTCTGTTTTGCTTTTTTTCTGGAGAAGGAAATGCCAATCCACTTCAGTATTCTTGCCTGGAGAATTCCAAGGACAGAGGAGCCTGACAGGCTACAGACCATGGGGTCACAAAGAGTCGGACACAACTGAGTGACTAACTCCCATGCACTATTTACTGGAAAATTGGAATATAATTGCTTTACAGTGTGGTGTTAGTTTCTGCTATGCTGTGCTGTGCTTACTCAGTCAGACTGTAGCCTGCCAGGATTCTCTGTCCATGGGGATTCTCCAGGCAAGGAATACTGGAGAGTGTTGCCGTGCCCCACTCCAGGGGATCTTCCCAACTCAGAGATCGAACCCAAGTCTCCCACATTGCAGGCAGATTCTTTACAATCTGAGCCACCAGGGAAGCCCAAGAATATTGGAGTGGGTAGCCTATCCCTTCTCCAGGAGATCTTCCCAACCTAGGAATCGAACTGGGGTCTCCTGCATTGCAAGCGGATTCTTTACTAGCTGAGCTACCAGGGAAGCCCCTAGTTGCTGCTATACAATGAAATAAATCAGCTATATGTATACATATATCCCCTCCCTATGGGGTCTCCCTCCCCTCTATCCCACGCATCTAGGTCATCACAGAGCATCAAGGTGAACTCCCTGTGCTATATAGGAGCTTCCCACAAGCTGTTTATTTTACACATGGTAGTGTATATATGGAGGGGCCTGGTAGGCTGCAGTCCATGGGGTCGCCAAGAGTCGGACATGACTGAGTGACTTCACTTTCACGTTTCACTTTCACACATTGGAGAAGGAAATGGCAACCCACTCCAGTGTTCTTGCCTGCAGAATCCCAGGGATGGGGGAGCCTGGTGGGCTGCCATCTATGGGATCACACAGAGTCGACACAACTAAAGTGATTTAGCAGCAGCAGCAGCAGTGTATATATGGACTTGCCTGGTAGCTCAGCTGGTAAAGAATCCACCTGTAATGCAAGAGACCCTAGTTCGATCTCTGAGTCAGGAAAATTGCCTGGAGAAGGAAATGGCAACCCATTCCAGTATTCTTGCCTGGAGAATTCCATGGACAGAGGAGCCTGGCTGGCTACAGTCCACGGGGTCACAAAGAATAGGACATGACTGATCAACTAACAACAATCTCAATTTCTGGTGGATCAGTCAGTAAAGAATCCACCTGCAATGCAAGAAACCTGGGTTTGATCCCTGGGTTGGGAAGATCCCCTGGAGGAGGGCATGGCAACCCAGTCCAATATTCTTGCCTGGAGAATCCCCATGGACAGAGAAGCCTGGTGGGCTACAGTCCATGGGGTTGCAAAGAGTCAGACATGGATAGCGAGTAAGCACAGCATAGCACAATGTATTTATGCCAAATCCAATCTCTCAGTTTATCCCACTCTCCCCTTTCCCTGCTCCCCACACCCCACGTTCACATGTCCGTTCTCTATATCTGTCTCTATTCCTGCCCTGCAAATAGGTTCATCTGCACCATTGTTGGTATATAAATTGATATAGCCACTGTAGAAAACTAAAAATAAAATCACCATGTGACCCAGCAATTCCCACTACCCTGAGAAAACCATAATTCAAAAAGACACATGTACCCCAATATTAATTGCAGCACTATTCACAATAGTCGGGACACGGAAACAACCTAAATGTCCATCGACAGATGAATGGATAGAGAAGATGTGGTACATATATATAATAGGGTTTAGTTCAGTCATGATCATCTCTTGGATGACCTCCTGGTCTGCCCAGGGAAACCCTTCCTTGTGTTTTTACCAGATGATGTGCTAGGCTCATTACATAAATGAGCTAGATGGACCAATTCAGGTATTGTGGGAGTAGCTTTCATTACTTTTAGTATTCATTTGAAAAGGGCTTTATTATTCATCAATAAGATGACTGTGTTCTGCCTTTAACCTGCCATATAATCTGGCCTTTTTGACTACAGTTTACTGGAAGGGTACCTCATGATATATAGTAAAGTTGTAGTTGTCAACGAGGTTTGAAGATAGTTTAGTGGAATGCTCTTTCCAAATCTTATGAAAATTAATAAAATCAAGTTGACTGTGATACAAAAAAGATTTTATCAGCTGGTGGCAGGTGCCAAAGCAAGATGACTCCATGGTGGAGGTACTATGCAAATAATATGAAGTGTCAGAAGCTATGAGTGAAGAAAGGCTTGAAGACTGGACAATACCAGGATAATGGTAGGAGTGGTCAATGTAGGGGGAAAGAGAAGCTAATCAACTATTATGGTAGAAGAGTCATCATTTCTTGCTTAGAAGATGTTGACCTAAAACCAATAGACTGCTGGTTATTCCTTTAGCAAAGATGAGTTTATGGAAGGTTAGCAGAAAATTGCAATTTGAGATCAGAAACCATGGCAAGCCACATGTAATGCCCCCACATGGTGAGGGAAGAGAAATGCTTTTATCTAGGGAAAAGGAAGTTGGGAAAGTTATAGTAAAGAGTCCATGGCTTTTCTTTGGCTAAGTCATTGGTATGGAGTCTCTCTTCTCCCAGTTGGGTGTGAGAGCTCTCCCTTCTGATCTCCCAGCTCTAATTGAGATTTCTGTTTATTACCTTTATATGTATGCGCATATATATATATATATATATATATATATATATATTTATGTGATATATATTTCCTCCTGTTGATCAACATATTTCTCTGAAAACATTACTGATCAAGGGTCAGGTTTTCTGGTTTCAGCTGGTTTTTGTCCCTCAGTGCCAGGCTAGATCTTTCCTGAGTGTAGTGTCTCGCGTCAGAGGAAAAATGCACAGACTGGAAATTTATTGAGGTCACATTCTAGTAACAAGGAGGGGTAGAAGGGAAAAGCCTCAGACACTTTTTATCTGAAGTTCATGTGTTATCAAGATCACAGGAGATCATCTGAAGTGTTACGTCATCATCAAAGGTTTGGCAACAAACTTCCAACAGGCCTGGTCCAGATAATTGGGAAAGTTGTTTCATTAGATGTCATCTACTTCAGTTCCAGAAAATCTTTACTTTCAGGCCACTGGATGATGTCCAGGTCCACTCAGGGTTCTGTGTATTTTTCACATGTGTCATTGAATCCAAGAGTCTATTCCTTGGAATTCATTGGCACAAGGGTCACTTAAAAGTATCTGATAGGGTCCTTTTGATGAGGTTGAAGAGAGTTCTTCTGGAGATATCTTTTTCAATGGAAGAAATTTCCAGTTTGTAAGGTTTAATGCTCGAAGTCTTCATCTTCTGAGGACACACTGTGAAAAGCTCATTTTACCAAAACATAGTTATTTTCAAGGGAAGCAATTAAGTTTTTGCAATATCAAAGTATCTCTCCTTTTAAAAGAAACAGAGCAAAGTACATTGTACATAGTACCTGTGACTATCTTAAAAGGTGACAGTTAATGAGTTCCAAAAGGGATGGATCTGGTATTTAGAAGGACCAGTGGAAATACTTTTGGCCAAGGTCCCTCTTGCCGAGTCCCTACAAATTTTGCCATTTGAGTCTTAATTTTGAGTAAGCCAGAGGACTGAGGTTGGTAAATGCTGTGAAAGTGTTGTAAAAGTGACCAACCAACACAGACTTGTCAAAGTACCTGACAAGTAAAATGGGTCCTCAATCTTAAAAAAAAAAAAAAAAGAGAGAGAGAGCTCCTCAGTCATTATGAAGTTTGAAAGGAAATCCCCAGGTAGTGATGATCTTCTCCAAAACGGCTTCCACCACGGAAGAGGTAGTAGCATGTCTGTAAGGGAAGACTTCAGTCCAGTGTGAAAATACAGATCATGACAAAAACATATTTATATCCATAGGATGGAGGGAGTTGCATGAAATGCATTTGCCAGGCCTCAAATGGCCCATTAGACAGTTTAAAATGTCCAGGAGCAGTACGAACTAGCTTCCCTGGGTTGTAATTCAGAGAAGTGGGACAAGTGAGGTAGTCCCTTTTGTGTCCTTGTTAATGTTTCCCACTAATAATAATTCATGAAGACTATCTTAAGTAGATCAATGGTTTAATGCATGTACAGTGGTAAGGAATGGGACTTTTAGAGTCTCTAGGAGGACTGAGTTGTTATTTGGTCTGAACCAGGGTTCCCTTTTCTATTTTTTATGAAACTAACAATTATTGAATTTCCAATCTTGTTTCACCTTTTTATGAGGCCATTTGTTGGGCTTCTCTAGCCAAGTTGTCTAAATTAGCATTTCAGGAAATATCCCTTTGGACCATGTCAAAGGTTTGGCTGTGGTTAGTTCCTTTAAGAGTAGCCTTCCTTGCAGAAATGCCAGCAAGGTTATTTCTCTTAGCTTGAGAGCCAAATTAGAATGTCTCAGAACCTTAATAATAGTTGAAGTTGTAGGTAAAAGTATTGCTTCCAATAATTCCTAAATATGGAGGTCATTTTAAATTTTATTTCTGCTGGAAGCAAGGAGGCCATGTTGTTTTCATAACATTCTGAAGTCAGGAGCTACAAACTGAAAGTGTATCTTCGATCAGTATAAATACTGGCATCTTTGTCCTTGACTAAAATGTAAGCCCATGTAAGAGCTTATAATTTAGCTGGTGCACCAAAGTAGCCATAGGTAAAAAATGCTGCCTCAGTAACATCAAAAGGAGTTGCCGTAGTATAGTCAAGAGGTGGTCCATCGTCATTATGCAGTGGTAATTGATTTCATTGGTGATGGAAGGGAGGAGAGTATCAGGGTTAAGGTTATTACAATGTAAAAGAGTTATGTGAGGAGGTAACAAAAGGATTTCATAAGAGGTGAGGTGGCTGAGAAATGTTGAGTGTGACAAGAATTCAGGAGGGCTTCTACTGTGTGAAGTGCAAAAATGGCTAAAGAGGACTCCACAATTATTCTCTCAATGGCTTTTACTATAAAGGCAGTGACCATAATGACCCTAAGAGAAGGGAAGTATCCCCATGCCACAGTGTCCAGTTGTTGGCTGTATTATATCATGGGTCAATGGTGGTTCCTGTGTTTTGGGGTGAGTACCACAAAGGCATTTCTTTTATATATATATATACATATATATATATATATATATATATACATATATATATATATATATATATATATATACATACATATATATGTATGTATATATATATATACCAGTCCTTTCAATGAACACTCATGACTGATCTCCTTTAGGATGGACTGGTTGGATCTCCTTGCAGTGTATATACATATATATATATATATGTATACATATATATATACACACACATATATATATGGAATCTGATATATATAAACTTTGGAATCTGATAATTGGAATGCCCAAAGGCAGGTGACGTCTTCAAATTCTTATGAGGCCTTAAAAGCAATGTCATCTAGCTACTCCCTAAAAATTGGGTTGGGATTTTTATTCTTTAGTAAAATTTATAGAGGGCTTCCCAGGTGGCTCAGGGGTAAAGAACCCATCTGCCAATGCAGGAGATGCAGGTTCAATCCCTGGATCAGAAAGATCCCCCAGAGAAGGAAATGGCAAACCATTCCACTATTCTTGCCTGGGAAATCCCATGGACAGAGGAGCCTGACAGGCTACAGTCTATGGGGTCATAAAAGAGTCAGACATGACTTAGCAACTAAACAGCAACCATTACAGAGGCCAGGCCACAGAGGGAAATTTGGAACTCAGGTTCAGTAAGCAACTAGTTTGAGAAAAACTCAAATTTGGCTCTTAGTTTTCTGTTCTGGGAAACACAGTGAAGTCTGTCTGGATCTTGTTGAGGTGCATGTTCTGAGATCACAGGCCCAAAATGTCAAACCTGAGTTTAGACACACTGCAATTATTATTTCATGACCTTACATTTCTTAGAAGGTTAAAAGCTTTAGTAAGTGATCCTGTCTTCCTATGAGGAGGCTTGAGGAGAGCAAAGAAGCAAATCATCTAAATATTGCAATAAAGCAGAACCACTAAGGAACTTTATATCATCCTTATGAGCCTCCAGGATTTATGAGAAATAAGAAGGACTCTCAGAAGAACCCTGAAGCATTATTATTAATTTTCAGGTCAGTCAGTCAGTTCAGTCACTCATCCATGTCCTACTCTTTGTGACCCCATGGACTGTAGCACACCAGGCCTCCCTGTCTATCACTAACTCCTGGAGTTTACGAAAACTCATCTCCATTGAGTTGGTGATGCCATCCACCCTCTCATCCTCTGTTGTCCCCTTCTCCTCCTGTCCCCAATCCCTTCCAGCATCAGGGTCTTCTCCAATGAGTCAACTCTTCGCATGAGGTGGCCAAAGTATTGGAGTTTCAGTTTCAGTATCAGTCCTTCCAATGAACACCTAGGACTGATCTCCTTTAGGATGGACTGGTTGGATCTCCTTTCAGTCCAAGGGACTCTCAAGAGTCTTCTCTAACATCACAGTTCAAAAGCATCAATTCTTCAGTGCTCAGCTTTCTTCACAGTCCAACTCTCACATCCATACATGACCACTGAAAAAACCACAGCCTTGACTAGATGGACCTATGTTGGCAAAATAATGTCTCTGCTTTTTAATATGCTGTCTAGGTTGGCCATAACTTTCCTTCCAAGGAGAAAGCGTCTTTTAATTTCATGGCTACAGTCACCATCTGCAGTGGTTTTGGAGCCCCCCCCCAAAAAAAATCTGCCACTGTTTCCCCATCTATTTGCCGTGAAATGATGGGACTGGATGCTATGATCTTAGTTTTCTGAATGTTGAGCTTTAAGCCAACTTTTTCACTCTCTTTTTCCACTTTCATCAAGAAACTCTTTAGTTCCTCTTCACTTTCTGCCATGAGGGTGGTATCATCTGCATATCTGAGGTTAATTTATTTTCTCCCGGCAGTCTGGATTCCAGCTTATGCTTCTTCCAGCCCAGTGTTTCTCATGATGTACTCTGCAAGTTAAATAAGTAGGGTGACAATGTACAGCCTGGACATACTCCTTTCCCGATCTGGAACCCGTCTGTTTTTCCATGTTCAGTTCTAACTGTTGCTTCCAGACCTGCATATAGAATTCTCAAGAGACAGGTCAGGTGGTCTGGTATTCCTATCTCTTTCAGAATTTTCCACAGTTTATTGTGATACACACAGTCAAAGGCTTTGGCATAGTCAATAAAGCAGAAATAAATGATTTTCTGGAACTCTCTTGCTTTTTCAATGATCCAGCAGAGGTGGTAATTTGATCTCTGGTTCCTCTACCTTTTCTAAAACCAGCTTGAATATCTGGAAATACGTGGTTCACACACTGTTGAAGCCTGGCTTGGAGAATTTTGAGCATTACTTCACTATTGTGTGAGATGAGTGCAACTGTGCAGTAGTTTGAACATTCTTTGGCATTGCCTTTCTTTGGGATTGGAATGAAAACTGACCTTTGTCAGTCTTGTGGCCACTGTTGAGTTTTCCAAGTTTGATGGCATATTGATTGTGGCAGTTTCACAGCATGATCTTTTAGGATTTGAAATAGCTCAACTGGAATTCAATCACCTCCACTAGCTTTATTCATAGTGATGCTTCCTAAGGCTCACTTGACTTTGTATTCCAACAGGATGTCTGGCTCTAGGTGAGTGATCACACCATCGTGATTACCTGGGTCATGAAGATCTTTTTTGTACAGTTCTTCTGTGTATTCTTGCCATCTCTTCTTAATATCTTCTGTTTCTGTTAGGTCCATACCATTTCTGTCCTTTATTGAGCCCATCTTTGCATGAAATATTCCCTTGGTATCTCTAATTTTCTTGAAGTGATCTCTAGTCTTTACCATTCTATTGTTTTCCTATAATTCTTTGCATTGATCTCTGAGGAAGTCTTTCTTATTTCTCCTTGCTATTCTTTGGAACTCTGCATTCAAATGCTTATATTATATCTTTCCTTTTCTCCTTTGCTTTTCACTTCTCTTCTTTTCACAGCTATTTGTAAGGCCTCCTCAGACAGCCATTTTGCTGTTTTGCATTTATTTTCCTTGGGGATGGTCTTGATCCCTGTCTCCTGTACAAGGTCACAAACCTCCGTCCACAGTTCATCAGGCACTCTATCAGATCTAATCCCTTAAATATCCCTTAAATCTATTTCTCACTTCTACTGTATAGCCATAAGGGATTTGATTTAGGTCATACCTGAATGGTCTAGGAGTTTTCCCTACACTCTTCAATTTAAGTCTTCATTTGGCAATCAGGAGTTCATGATCTGAGCCACAGTCAGCTCCCAGTCTTGTTTTTGCTGACTGTATAGAGCTTCTCCATCTTTAGCTGCAAAGAATATAATCAATCTGATTTCGGTGTTGATCATCTGGTGATGTCCATGTGTAGAGCCTTCTCTTGTGTTGTTGGAAGAGGGTGTTTGATATGACCAGTGTGTTCTCTTAGCAAAACTCTATTAGCCTTTGCCCTGCTCCATTCTGTACTCCAAGGTCAAATTTGCCTGTTTCTCCAGGTATTTCTTGACTTCCTATTTTTGCATTCTAGTCCCCTATAATGAAAAGGACATCTTTTGGGGATGTTAGATCTAGAAGGTTTGTAGATCCTCATAGAACTATTCGACTTTAGCTTTTTCAGCATTACTGGTCAGGGCATAGACTTGGATTACTGTGATACTGAATGATTTGCCTTGGAAAGGAACAGGGATCATCCTGTCGTTTTTGAGATTGCGTACAAGTACTGCATTTTGGACCCTTTTGTTGGCTATGATGGCTACTCCATTTCTTCTAAGGGATTCTTGCCCACAGTAGTAGATATAATGGTTGTCTGAGTTAAATTCACCCATTGTCCAGGTAAATTATTTTTTTTTCTTCCCAAGTGAAGGCAAAACTTATTGTCCAAATTTACCATATGGAATACTAAAGAATAAATATCTGTGTAAATCAATTATAGTAAAGAATTTACTTCTGGTCTAAATGGAAGCTAGAAATTTGTGAGGATTAAAAACAACAGAGTGTTGAAAGATAGCAACATCATTTATTTGTTTGATGGTCCTGGACAAATTTCCACCATTAGCCCTTAGGTTTTCTCACCAGTAAAATGGGGGTGTTGCAGAGGCTAGTATAAAGAGTAACTAAGTCTTGAGCCTATAATCTTCCACTGTGGGCTTAATTCTTGAAGGACTTCTATACCTATAGAGTATTAATCAATTCTGGAAAGTGATTTTGAGGTGCCTATCTGGAAAGTGATTTTGAGGTGTCTATCTGAATCTTGATGGGAGGTACACTGTGAATTTTTCCAGTATCAGTTGGAGACTTTACTAAGGGAAGTGACATCTGATTCAACAGGGATAAACAATTAGTGGTTCCATAATCAGCCCTAGTACCATCAGAAACAGAACAAATGGAAGATGTCAAAGGGTTGTTTAATTCATCTTGGTTGGTTACTTTGACGACTACTCTCCATCTAGAATTATTTCCCCCTTTTGGCAGAAAGAAATTTCAACGTGATTCTTCTCTGAGAAGGCCTAATAATGTATAGGGGTGGAAGATCTAAGGAGAAAGGGTAGATATCCTCAAAGAGGATACCCTTAAACAAAAGAGAATAGGTTCAGAGAGAGGAACCCCTTGAGGTTCATTAGAGATCCTCACTACTTGAACAGTTTTAGTACTCCAAGCCAGGGTTGCTTTATTCTAGTGGGTTTGAACACTGAGAATGTGGCTCATGTGCCAATTGGGACTAGAAGAGATTCATCCCTTATATGGAGACATGTTTCTCCAAGCCAACTAAGGAGGAGGGTTGGGAAGAGTTTCTTGGAAGCTCATCAGTGAGAACTGGGAGGATGTAGGAAAAGCTGATTAGAGGCTGAAGGTACATGAAGTGCTTAAATTTGTAACAATCTCTTTTCCAGTGTCCCATCTGTTTTTAATAATAGCAGTGACTAGGAGAGTTTTGGTTTTATTTAGAGGCTTTCAGAGGCTTCCTGGTGTCTCAGATGATAAAGAATCTACCTACAATGTGGGAGACATAGGTTTGATCCCTGGGTTCAGAATATATCCTGGAGAAGGAAATGGCAACGCACTCCAGTATTCTTACCTGGGAAATTCCATGGACAGAGGAGCCTGGCAGGCTCCAGTCCATGGAGTAGCAAAGAGTCAGACATGACTGAGCAACTAACACTACACGGGGGCTTTCGGGGCTTCCCTGGTGGCTCAGATGGTAAAGGATCTGCCTGCATTGCGGGAGACCTGGGTTTGATCCCTGGCTTGGGAAGGTCCCCTGAAGGGGGGCATGGCAACCCACTTCAGTATTTTGCCTGGAGAATCCCCATGGACAGAGAATCCTGGCAGGCTACAGTCCATGGGGTCGCAAAGAGTTCGACCTGACTAAGCACAGCATAGCCCAGGGTCTTTCAGCCGCTGGAGTTGAAGAGCAAGAATTCTGGTGGTCTTTCTTTTAGGTGACCCATCTGGAGTGGGAGAAAGCTGGTTTCCAAAATTAACTAAATCTGGAGTGGACAGTTTCCCATTTCATTCTGATCCTTTTTACTAGAAGGATTGAGTTCAGCCCATTAATAAACATGTAGTTAAAAGCTCCTGCAGTGTTATCAACATCTGAAGGAAGACCAGAATTTTTTAAGAAACAATCTGAAGTTTATTGTAATAGTCATAAGCATATTCATCAGATTTTCATGTGCAAGCCTGAATTTTATTCCAATCAACAGGGTTTGGAAAAGCCTTAGGAACTGCTAGGAAGTTGCCTAGCAATTGCATGAGCCTGACCATGTAATAAGTTAGCAGAGTGTTCTCCCAGTTGTAATTCTAGAAACCTGTCAGGATTTTCCCAGTTAGCAGTTTTCATCCCATGCTGGGTCTGGCCTTCACAGACAAGCATATGGACTAGCTTATGTAAGTCAGAGAAACCAGGCTGATAAGTTTGAATGACTATATTAAATTCTTCATCAAATCAGTGAGGACCTTCAGTTACTCTGAGGAAACTTTTGACTATGGCTGATAGTTCAGATTTAGTCCAGGGAATATAAGAAATTAAGGGTTTATAGATGTCCATCAGAGTAGATAAAGAAGTTGTGGTGCATATACAGAATGGAATATTACTCAGCTATAAACAGGAACATATTTGAGTCTGTCATAATGAGGTGGATGAATCTGGAGCCTATTATACGGGGTGAAGTTAGAAAGAGAAAGACAAATACTGTATATTAACTCATAGATATGGAACTTGGAAAGATGGTATCAATGATCCTACCTGCAGGGCAGCAAAGGAGACACAGACAAAAAGAACAGACTTTTGGACTCAGTGGGAGAAGGTGAGGGTGTGATGACTTGAGAGAATAGCATTGAAACATGTACATTACCATATGTACCAAATAGAAGACTAGTGTGATTTCGATTTATGAAGTAGGGCACCTAAAGCCAGTGCTCTGGGACATCCCAGAGGGATAGACTGGGGACAGAGGTGAGAGGGGGGTTCAGGATTGGGGGCACACATGTACACCTATGGCCAATTCATGTTGATGTATAGCAAAACCCATCACAATATTGTAATTATCCTTCAAGTAAAATAAATTAATTAAAAAAAAAAGAAATTGAGGTTTTAATCTCTAGTCAGAATACTTAATTTCAAGTAAACAGGTTCTGACAAGTTCAAAGGATAGAAAAGAGATTGGGAGGAAGTTTCAGAGACAAAAAGAATGTTGGGAAAATCATTAGCATGGGGGGACTGAGGGTATAGATGAGGTGAAAGCAACATGCAAGGGAAGGAAGATGGCACTGGAGGTGGAGTCTGAGCCAAAGAAGCCAGGGAAGTGTAGCATGAGACTTCAGGAGCCATTTTATCTTTCTGCAATCTTTTCATGCTTCAGTTAATCTTAATTTTTTTTTTTGCAGAGGCAATTTTAGGCTTCTAATTACATTTGGAGGCCTCAAATTACCAATTGGGATTGGCAT
Source organism: Muntiacus reevesi (assembly GCF_963930625.1). Lineage (NCBI taxonomy): Eukaryota > Metazoa > Chordata > Mammalia > Artiodactyla > Cervidae > Muntiacus > Muntiacus reevesi. Next base: position 123,989,281 of record NC_089271.1, on the reverse strand, counting down.
ACCATTCAGTTCTGGAAAATTTTGAGTGACTATAGTCCAATTCCGTTTTAAGAAAATTAAGTTTGGGGATTTCTAAAGTTCTCCATAATGGCCATTGATATTCTAAATTACCTTTGGTCAGCTCTGTGCATTTAGCTAGAAATGTGCATGAAGAAAGACCTGTCTTTTTAAACATAAAATTGGGCAGAGCCCCTTGTGAGGGTGTACTGTCAAAATACTTAGATAACAGGAATCCTATCTCTCAGAGGTTTTTCTCTAGAGTAAAAGAACAATTTTTAAACAGCTCAATTCAAATAACTTGCAACCTAAACAGGTCAAACAACATGCAGGTTTAATAACAGCCAGCTTTAAGGAAATGACTTGGTCTTAAAGTAGTCAGGTTGAAGGCTTCAGTCAGTTCACATAGAATGGCTCCTATTCCAAAGGAACGGGTGATAGCTGAACTGTCAGTTTCAGTGAAATATCCCTCATACCCAAAGAAGTGAGCTGGAGGATTCTCAACTGGTTTCCATTGAAACAGTCTGATCTCAAAATCAGACTGAAGTGCCAAACAAGTACTTGCATACAGAGCTAGGCTTTAACCAGAAAGGGAGAAACCATAAAGTAGAGCCAAATAATGCCTGGACAGCTTCAAACACAAAGAGGGCAGAGGATCGGGTCCAAGAGAGAAACATACCTTCAGTTTCTGGGGTTGACGAGAAAACCAGTGAGTTCAGTGGTCCTAATTGTGGGTACTGCACCTGTTTGCTCACCGGCCCTTGAGTCATACTGAATCTTCTCTGGTTCTCACGCAGACCAAAAAAACATTAACCTAAAACAAAAAGATTGAAAGTTAAGACGGACTTATTTTGGGATCAGGAGAGATTTGCAATTTGGGGTCTGAAACAATGGGAAACCATGTGCAAATTCCCCCCATGTTAAACGAAGGATAGATCTTCTATAAAAAGAAAAGGGAGTTGGGAGGGAGAAGGAAATGGCAACCCTCTCCAGTATCCTTGCCTGGAGAATCCCATGGACAGAGGAATCTAGCCGCTACAGTCCATAGTGTTGCAAAGAGTCGGACATGACCGAATGACTAACACTTTCACTTCACTTTCGTAGATACAGCTGAAGTCCAATCTCCATTAACTTCTCTCTTTCTTCACTCTGAAGATTGCTTTATATTGAGGTCAGTATGTTTTATTTTCTTACCTTTATATATACTCTTGCATACAGAACAGCTCTCTGGTGACCAGAGAGCTGAAGTGACCTATCTAAAATTAGTGGTTCTCAGACTTTTGGACTTCGTGGAGGAGAAACACTTATAAATAAATGGATTTACAGATAAATCATAAATAGGGGTTCCACTGGTGTGTGCATGTATGTGTATGTGCCAAGTAAAAATCTTTAAAAATGGCATCTATTATCATATCTACTATACCTATTGCCATCTACTGTTATTCATTTTAATGCAACAATTAGGAAGTAATCTTAGTAATCAGGATAGTTATTAAAATTATATATATTCAGTTATTGGAAAGCCCTCTACAGTACCCTTACTTTTAACCAGTAACAACTTTACCAGAAGCTACTAATCACTCTATTCAGATCAGCTTTGGGGAGCCATGGAGAGAGCTGATGAATGGTAGAGCTGGGAATAGAACTTGGGGTTCCTGACTCCCTAGTGCAGTGCTCTTTTCACTACATTATGCTGTTATTAGTCATCTACTTCTTATGGTTGACCCAGGGCACAAAATGATCTATTTCATAAACCTATAATAGTCTCTCATAACCAAATCCTTGAATTAAAAGATTTGAAGTCCCCCTTTAAAAGGTCAATGTGCTATCTGGATGTGATAACCCATAAATCATTATCATTCACTTAACATTAATTTGTCAGATATTTCGATTAGTTACTGGTCATTTTAGAACATGAAAGTATATGACCAACGGCTGGAGACCTTTGAAAACTAGAGGGGTAAAAGGAAAGCAGGGCTCACACTGCAAAAGGAATGTCTAATAACTTCACATAATGAAGTTAAATAACAAAAACAATTTTTAGCAGTAAAATGCATTGGAAGAAGGAAAAATTTCTCTGCAGGCTTTCTTTTCTCCCTAACTTCATAAAGTTGAAGAGCTCCAAGATTCATTTCTTACATCTTTTCTTTATCTACACTAACTTTCTGGTCATCACATCCAGTTTCAAAAAAACCTTTAAATATCAAATGTTATCTCCAATCTAGGTCCTTTTCCTCAAAATCAGATTTTTTTATCCATTTGCCCACTCAATATCTTCATGTTGATGTCTAATAAGCATCTCAAACTTAATGTACTCAAATCCAGACTCTTGATCTCCTTCCCAAACCTTTTCCAACTGCAGTTTTTCTGTGTCCATTATTGATAACTCAAGCCAAAAACTTTGGAGTCATTTTCAATGTTTCCTTTTTCTCCTGCACTACATCATCCAATTTGTCACAAAATCCTATTTGATTCTCTCTTCAAGATAAATCCAGAGTCTGACCATTTCCCATCATACCTACCACTAGCAAACTGACCCAAGCCACCATCAATTCTCATATGAGTTAGTGTAATAGCCTCAGATTTGGTCTCTCTGCTTCCATTCTTGCCCTTATATTCCATTCAAAACAGAGTAGACTGAGTGATCTTTTAAGTGGAAATTAGATAATTTAAACTTTGATCAATACTTTCCGCTCAAATTTGGTCCTTCTGCTTCCATTCTCCCCCTTATAATCCATTCAAAACAGAGTAGACTGGGTAATCTTTTAAGTGAAAAGTAGGTAATTTAAACTTTGATCAACACTTTCCAGTACTTCTCCACCTCAAAGTAAAAGAAAAAGCCTTAAAATCATATACCAGCCTCTATGATGGGTTCTAGTACTCAGTAGTAGAAATATATGTGAACAATTTATACAATTTTAGATTTTCTAATAACCACATTAAAAAGAAGCAGGCAAAATTAATTTTAATAAATTCTATCCAATATATAAAAAATGCTATTAATTTACCATTTAACTAATATAAAGTATTATTTTTAATATGAAGTATCATTTACTTTTTGAAGATTATTTAGCTCCATAGACTAGAATGGAAGTTCCAGAGGGCAGGGGTTTGTTTCAACTCTTATTTATTGCTACTGCATCTTCAGTGCTTAGAAATTACCAGATACACAGTAAAATATTTTTTTAATGATTGAATAAAAGATTTTTGTGGATGTTGCCAAACAAATTCCTTATGTAAAGTAACACTGCTTGATTTAAAACACTCTAAGACTCTTGCGTTTCTATACTAGACACTTCAAAACCACAAATACAGAAGTTCACATTGGCCACCATGACTCCATTTAAACTACTTAACATTGCTGAACATAGCTTAAATGGTATGCATTTCACAGAAGATATGTTGAGTTGGCCAAAAAGTTTGTTCGAGTTATTTGAACGAACTATTTGCTCATTGTTTTGAGAAATGTTAATATTCGGAGAAACTGAGTAAAAGGTACCCAGAAACTCTCTTATTATTTCTTACAACTATGTATGGATCAACAGTTATCTCAAAATGAAAAAGAGAAGTACTGGATGCTATGAAAGCATAGAGTAGATCTGATGAATCAAGAGGGCTATCTCGTGGGAGCAACATTTGGCCTCAAATAGGAAAATGGATAGAAGACAACTGGATGTGGGTGGGGGGGGTGGAGGAACATTCCAGGCAGTAATATCATTCTGTTGAATTATGGAGGAAGAAATTAAAAGAAACAGTGGCTGATGTAGGAAAATGGATGGCTATAAAAGTAGTGTAGGCAAGAAATAATGGTAGTTTGTTCTCAGATGATGATAGTTAATGAACTCAAGAGCTTTCCAGAATGTGAAATAAAGTGACAGAAAAGACTTAAAGATGGATGAATGTAAGTTATTTTAATGTATTTAATACAAATATTTCACATTGTTTAGTAATACTGAAAACATTAGGTAATTGTAATTCTGAAAATGTTGTAAACAACCAGGACAGAGTAATACATACCTTTCAGAAATTGTTTGAAAAACATGATTTGCACAAAACACTAATGGATGCCATTTCACCTGTCATACAAGCAAAGAAGATAATTGTTACATGTAAACCTTTTCTTCCCAACAAGTGCTCAATATACACCACCAGAGAAAAATGAAACTCTATCAATTTATATGTCCCCATTTACTTAGGCATCCATTCAACATATTGAACAGTAACTATATTCAGACATTAAATATACAGAGATTAAAAAGACATGGGTCTTATCAAAGGTTAGTCTCTGGAGGCCTTCAAACCTGAGTTTGAGTTTTGGCTCTGTGCTTCATATCGATCGGTATTAGGTTAGGTATATTATTCTTGTCATCAGTTTCCTCATCTTTAAAATAGAAAGAATGGTATTACCTAATTTTTAGGATGTCTGTTCTGCTCCATACAAGTTCTAAGTTGCTATCAGCTTGGTTATCTCTGTTAATTGACAGTAGAACATTTCCTTGTTCTTAACACACCATGCTTCACTAATGTCTGGGAAACAACTGTATCTGGGTTCTCCCAATAACTGACAGTATTCCCCTGCTTCTTTGTGGATCTATTTCCTTTATCTATTCCTTAAAAAATTAATTTGTGGCTTTGCCCTCAAAACACTGACTGTCTCACTTCTTCACATTCTCCCCAAGACTCTGATGAAAGCAAGTGGTTTCATCAAAACCATACAGGTTCTGAACATCAAGTCTCTATCTCTAACCCTGTTGCTGCACTGACATTTTATACGACCATGTTTATTAAACATTTGCTGAAGTTCTTTTCCTAGATTTTCCAAGTTTTCTCAAATCAAAAACAAGCAAAACAAAATTCATCATCTTAACTCCAAAACATACTCTACTTTGTTTATTCTGTATCTTGCCTAATGTCACAAACACACCATCCAAACATCCTAGATAGAACCTGACAATATCCTTGAATTGCCTTCCCCTCAAAAAATAATGTTGTGAAATACTTTAGATACACAGAAAAGCTTTAAGTATAACATAAAAGCCACTCATATGTCTATCAACAAGCTTTGTCATGACTGAAAATTTCGCTGTATTTATTTTAGGTCCTTGCTTTAAGTAAACAAATCCTTGGAAACATGTATATAGGTACATACCTCCAAAGCACCATTTTTCTCCCTCCCTCTCTAGACGTGACCAATGTTTTGAACTTAGTATTCATGATTTCCAAGAATGTTTTTGTACTTCCGTAACAGAGTGATGTATACATAAACGTATATTCATACGTATTCTGAATACATATATGATTTAAACCTTAATGAGTAGAATTATCCTGCACATATACATCTACAATTTGATGTTTTTGTTCAGCCTTATAATTGTGATATTGATCCATGTGCTTTGAATCATTTTTATTACTTTATCATAATCCTTTGTAGAAGCATACCATGATTCATCTTCTTGACTGAAACTTGTTTTCCTTTATTCCTTTTACTACCAGTGCTATAATTTTTATTCTTCAAAAAATGTCTCCATGCGTACATGTATAGGAGCTTTTCTAAGGAATAACTTGGAGTACAATTACTTGGTATGTCTATCTTTATCATTACTCTTTTTTCTCATTACTATCTATTTTACTTCTTCTCTAGAGTAGTTGTACTAATTTATGTACTTACCAGCAGCGTAAGAGTCGCATTGTTTCACAACTCCACAGACACCTGATATTGTTGGATTTTACTTCTATTTTAATCTAATGTATGTGAAATGCTGTTTCATTTATTTTAATGTGCATTTTCCTAATTTTTATATATGCATTAGCCATCAAGGTTGGTTCTTTTATAAATGACTGTGTACATTCTTTGGTCTTTCATTTTGAATTTTTATATTTTTCTTATTCTTTTGTGATACATGTGTATTTTTATTATTCTAAACAGAACTCTTTGTCAGAATGATGGATTGCAAAGAGTTCTTCCAATATGAGAGGTGCTTTTCTAATTTTGCTTGTGCCTTTTTTGTACAGAAGTGCCTAATTTTAATAATGTTAAAATGTTACTCTTTTTTGTAAGATTTAAGCATTTTTTGTGTGTGTTTTATATACAAAATCTATTTTACCCACAAATCACAAATATTTTCTCATTTTTTCTTTGCAAAAGTTTGGTGGAAATTTTTTCATATTTAAATCTGCATTCAATTTGAGATTTATGTTTGTAGTTTAAAATATGGAATAAATATAAATATATTCTTCGTTGTTGTTTGCTCATCAAGTCATGTCCAACTCTTTTGCTATCCACGGACCTTAACACCCCGGGTCTTCTGTCCATGGGATTTCCCAGGCAAGAATAAGGAGTGTTGTCATTTTATTCTCCAGGGGATCTATCCAAGCTGGGAATTGAACCTCATCTCCTGGATTGGCAAGTGGATTCTTTACCACTGATCTACCAGGGAAGTCTATAAATATTTTAAGCATAACTAGTTGTAGCAATACCCCTTATTTATTTATTTTTTATTAGTTGGAGGCTAATTACTTCACATTTCAGTGGGTTTTGTCATACATTGATATGAATACCCCTTATTTGAAAGCCCATTTTTTTTGTACTTAATTGTAGTAGCCCTTCCTTTTACATATCAGATCATTATATATGAATGCCCTCATAGTGTGTCCACCGGGAAATGTCTATCCTTATAATGACACATTTCTTAACAAATCTTTATAATATTGATATATTGTAAAGCATGCATCTCCTTTGGTTTTCAAAATTATATTTCTTATTCTTGATATCTTATATAGCTATATAAATTTTCAGATCTATATGTCAATTTTCATGACAAAACATCCTTTTTAGAATTTTGAGGGGAACTACATTAAATTTATAAGTCAATTAAGGGATTATTGTCATGTATGCTATTTTGTCTTCTTTCCATGACTATAATATACACTCCATGTAATTAAGTTTATTTTATAATTTTCACATATATTCATGCTTATGCAAAAATATTTTGCAAAATTTTACTAGTTTTATTCCCAGGCATTGTATTTTTTGGTTGCCATTATAAATGAGAGCGTAAAAAAATTTAAATTTTTGTTGTTTATTCTTGGTACAGATGGGGATCAGAATATACCACCTCAATACCTACCTCTTTGGTATAAAGATTATTTCAAGCTGATTGTTTTATGAAATAGTCACAGGAGAAGTTCTGAAAATGGAGTAAAGGTTACCTTTTTGTAAGAGACATTTATTTACACTTATAGTGGAAATCTCCATCTGTTACTGTGTGTGTCTCTCTCTGTACCAGGATGATTAAAACTCCAGAAACTCTTATTAATAGAGAAGGCAATGACTTAAATCTGCATAACTGCCTTACCCTTGTTTACTGTGCTTTTCTTGATAACTTCCCTTAACTGGCCTCCCTTCCCCCACAATATCTTTTGTCTTTAGCTGGAGATGGTACTTACAGTGGTAGCTTAGGACATGTTGGAGAATTACTCAGTTTCCCTGGGTCTCTCCCATGTATACTGAAAGTATGCATATTATTTAACTTCTGTTTGTTTTTCTCCTATTAATCTGTCATATTGCAGGAAGGCCTCAGCCAAAAAACTAGATAGGCAGAGGGAAAATTGTTTCTCCTTCCTTAGGGTACACAGGAACGCAAATGAGTTTTGGGTATTGATCTTTGCATTCCTCAAGTTATTATTGCAAGGGAAGAAAAATGATATATTCAAACAATGGAACATTTTTCAACCATTAAAAGAAACAGGAATACTGATGAATGCTACAACATGGATAAACCTTGAAAACATTTTGTTAAGTGAAAGAAGTCAGTCACAAAAAGCTACATATTGTTTGATTCCATTCATGAGAAATGTCCAGAGTAGGTAAATACATGGAGACTAAAAACATATTAGTGGTTGATGAGAGTTGAGTGTCGGAAAGTATGGGGATTGACTGCTAATAGATATCAGGTTTCTTTCAGGATAATGAACTATTTTGGAATTAAATATAGGCAACGGTTGCACAATTCTGTGAGTATACTAATAAAGAGTTCTATATTTTTAAAGGCTAGATTTTGTGATATATGAATTATATCACAAAAAGGGGAAAATATGTAATACAGGTTTCAGATCTTTCCTATGAAAATATCTGAGACTTGTGTGTGTGTCTATGTTTGTGTGTGTGCATGGCTTCCTTAGATTTAAATTACAGATTCTGGTTCTTCTTTTTTTTTCCGCCGTGATTCGCGCCATGTGGGATCTTAGCTCCCCAAACAGGGACTGAACTCACGCTCCCTGCAGTAGAAGTGCAGAGTCTTCACCACAGGACCTCCAGTGAAGTCCCCAGGTTCTTTATTTATTATAATTCTATTCACTTTTTCATTTTATATTGAATCAGCTTTAGAAAGTTATTTTTAAGAAGTAATCTATTTCATATAATTTATTGGCATAAAGTCATTCATAGTATTCTCTTATAATAGATTTTCTTCTTATATTTTATTTAGCCTTTCTTGATATTTATAGTAGTAGGTTTCACACATTATCCAGTCTGCTTTGTAGTCAGCATTGGAGGGTCCTGCCCAAATTCAATTATTCATATGTCTTGACAATATCTTATCAAATCTTTCTTGAAGCCATCTCCTCTACACCCATGATAATATTGCAAAAGTTTCAGCCTTCATAATCTCATTTGTAAATTACAGCATTATTTTCCTAATGAATTTCCTTGTTTTCAAGCTTTTAATCATTAAATTTCCTTATAAGTCTATCAAAGGTCATTCATTCATTCAGTGTCCACTAATGTGAATATAAAATAAAAATTGCTTTGTTTAGGATTTTCCTGGTGGTCCAGAGGTTAAGAATCCTCCTGCAAACAGCAGTACATGTGTGCGTGCTCAGTCACTCAGTTATATCCAACTCTTTGTGATCCCCATGAACTCTAGCCCTCCAGGCTTCTCTCTCCATGATATTCTTTAGGCAAGAATACTGGCATGGGTAGCCATGCCTTCTCCAGGGGAATCTTCCCCACCCAGGGATCAAACCCACATATCTTATGTCTCCTACATTGGTAGGTGTGCTCTTTACCACTAGTACCACCTATGAAGCCCTAATCAAAGGTTGTTTCCTCCAAAAACCCTTCTTAAAGCACTTCTTTATCCATAGACCACGTCATGTTTCACATCTTCTGTACTTTTCTAATACCCTGCACATTTCTCACTGGTTGCACTTCCACATTGTTTTATAATTATGTGATTCTATGCCTCTTTATCCCTCTAGAACTTAAAGTCTTTGAGGGCTAGATATTTGTCATATATTGTATTCTAAGTACCTATCACGGTACTTGAGGTAGAGAAAGATTTTAATGTACATTTGTTGAATAAATGAGTAAATAAATGATTAGAGAATAAACTTAATTGAAATTGAAGATTTATTAAGGAAAATAAACTTGAAAGTTAGTTTGGTGCCAACTTTTACAGGCCTTTGAATATAAGTTGAATATGGTGTCAAGTTAGTATGAAATTTAGGAAACCAGGGATTATCAAATTCTCTGGTTTTCACAGTACTAAACTATTTGCTCTTTGTTCAATGATGTATTTTAAGAAAGCATTTAATTATCATGAATTTTTAATATGTGGTCATCATTTATTACTATATACCTATGCACATAGAATTTTTACGGGTATTTAACCCATGATCTATAAGTAAATATAAACCTTTCAAAATTTATTGCTGTGATGTAAGTGGTATCAAGAAGGGGGGAATTTCCCCAAAACCCTCAGTCTCTCTTGAGTTCTTGTAGATGAACCAATAAGAAAATGGACACAAGCCAAATTAATAGCAGAAAAATAAATTTTAAATCATGTGCACAGAGGTCTCAAAGAGAAGTGGCCCAAGCAGGCAGTTTTTATAATTTCTGAACAGAGAATAAATTTGTGAAGAATTGACAGGACAAAGAAACTTGGGTTTTGGGTATGAAACCAAGCCCTTCCATTCCTCTCACCTTTTGTTTGTAGATAAAACCTTTAGTCTCCTAGGCCTTCTCTAATTCCAAAGAGAAGACTCAAGGAGTTACTAATTAGGAAAGTGAGTGAATGCAGAAACCAAAGTAGTTAAGACAGAAAGGTGGTGGTTTAGTTGCTAAGTCATGTCCGACTTTTGAGACCCTGTGGACTCTAGCCTGCCAGGCTCCTCTGTCCGTGGGATTCTCCAAGCAAGAATACTGGAGTGGGTTATCATTTCCTTCTCCAGGGGATCTTCTTGACCCAGGAATCAAACCTAGGTCTCCTGCCTTGCAGGCAGATTCTTTAGGGACTGAGCTACTAGGGAAGATGAGATAAAACAGAGACCCAGTTCCTCCCCAAGGGATATACATAGCAATCTGATGCATACCTTTGAGTTGTTCTTCAGTAACTAAGACACACTTCCCCTACTCCCACCAGGTGGAGGATGGTGACTACATGCTGAGCACAAACAAGGAGACCCCAGACCAGTTGAAACCAGAAGGATGATAATTAAGATACTTGAAACATGAACCTGTTGCCTCTCCAACAACAACCAATCAGAAAAAAGTCCATGAGTTGATCGCATACCCTACAAACCCCATGCCTGAGGTTGCCTTAAAAAACCCTTCTCTGACAACCACCCAGGAGTTTTGGTCTAAAGACTGTGAGCTGCCCTTTCCCCTTGCTTCTTGCCAGCAGTAAATTCTGTACTTTCTTTTATTTATTTATTTATTTTTTTTAGCCACCAAATCTAAGTACCATGTGTAATTTATTTATTTAATTTATTTTTATTAGTTGGAGGCTAATTACATTACAATATTGTAGTGGTTTTTGCCATACATTGACATGAATCAGCCATGGATTTACATGTGTTGCCCATCCTGAACCCCCTCCCACCTCCCTCCCCATCCCATCCCTCTGGGTCATCCCAGTGCACCAGCCCTGAGCACTTGTCTCACGCATCCAACCTGGACTGGCGATCTGTTCACACTTGATAATATACATGTTTCGATGCTGTTCTCTCAGATCCCACAACTTGGTGTCACTACATTGACTTTGCAGCATAGTGAATGAGTGAAGCCAAGTTCTCTTTGCTAACAGTTGTTTAATCAGAGAAGAATCTAAAATGAGTTCAGGCTTGAGGTATTAAATTAAAGAAATAACAAGGTTTGTTTAAGTAGGCTTCTCAGTCCAAATTCCTTATCACTGGTCATAAGGGTGTTTGTCGTTATTGTGACACAGGGAGTACACTTTTTGCATGAGGGTTATTTTTCCTGCTTACATACAGGGAGACAACAGAGGGGGGTCAGAGTGTTACTCTTGTGTTGGCCATTTCATAAGTAAATGTAATTTGAAATAATCAATATGCCATTGTGACAAATTTGGGGGTAGTCCACCCTGAGCCCCAACAGTGGCAAATGACATGAAGGAAATTTTATTTTAAGCTCTTTTAATCTAAATAACTTAAAATTGATCATTAAATTGTTACGTGCAAGACCCTATACCTGACACACAGTGTCAAACACAGATGTAGGAGTTTGGACCAAGCAAGGAGAATGGATGGCTCATACTCAAAAACCCCAAACTCCCTGAGGGTTTTCAGGGAGTTTTTATAGGCAAGATTTGGGGTAAGGGCTGCAGGGTGTTTGACTTTCTTCTGATTGGCTGGTGGTCAGGCAACAGAGTGGAGCTCCAGGAATCTTGTGCTAAGCCAGAAGTTACCATCCTCCACCCGGATGGGGACAGAGGAGCCTGGTAGGCTATGGTCCATGGGGTGGCAAAGAGTTAGATTCCATTGAGTGACTGAGCAGGCACCTGGGTGGGAACCTTAATTCTTGCAAAAGAACTAAAAGATATTGTTATGTATATTCCTTGAGGAAGAACCAGAATCCCGGTTTAATGACTCCACTTGGTTGTTCTTCCTTTGTTTCTGTGTTTCCTCCATTCTCTGATTAGCAGCTGTTTGAACCTGCCCTTTCTGTCTGCCTTCTGATGAATTAGTGATGGACAGGGAAACCTGGCATGCTGCAGTTCAAGGGGTTGCAAAGAGTCAGACACGACTGAGCAACTGAACTGAACCTGCCCTTTGGAACTCAGGGAAGGTCATGGAAGCTGAATGAAGCTATTTCCTACAAACAAGAAAGAGGGACGTAAATTTGTACCCTGGAGCCTCACAGGGTCATGCTCCAATTCAGTCTCTGTTATTGTGATTTATAAGAAATGTACATTTTGTCATTCAAGTGACTAAAATATATTTCTCATATATATTTGGTCTTCTTTCACAGCCCCTGATGCATAGCTCTTAAAACGCTTGGAATTTCCTGGGCAATAAGAGCAGTCCAAGCAACTTTAGTCATACTATTTGGTCTATTGTCCTCAGTTCCTGAAACAGCTTTAGAGCCATAAAGATGACATGGGTGTATTGTTATTCTTAACAAGCTCATTTCCAAAACTGAGTTTACAGTTCCTCAGGTGACTTATAGAGCTCACCTAAGGATGGGGGCTGGTTGCCAGGGGAATCAACAAAAGAATAAAACACTGGAATTTCCAGTCCCACCCTCCTTGACATTCCTAGAGAAAGGAGGCATTGGAAGTTTGATCAACCACTAATGGAATGGCCTATGATTTAATAACTCACACAAATATAATGAATCCTCCATAAAAATCTAAGAGGTTCAGGTTCAGAGAGCTTAGCAGTTGTTAAACATGTGGAGGTTTGGGGAATGTGGTGCACCTACAGAGAATACAGAAGCTTCACGTCATTTCCTATATCTCATCCTATGCATCTTATCCATGTAGCTGCTCCTGAGTTACATTATTTTACAATAAACTTCCCTGTCCATGGGATTTCCCAGGCGAGAATACTGGAGTGGGTTACCATTTCCTACTCCAGGGGATCTCCCCCCCCCCTCCAGGGATTGAACCTGTGTCTCCTGCATCTCTTGCATTGGCAAGGGTATTCTTTACCACTGTACCACATGGGAAGTCCATAATAAGCCAGTAAAACAGCATCCAGTCCCATCAGTTCATGGCAAATAGATGGGGGAACAATGGGAACCGTGACAGACTTTATTTTCTTGGGCTCCAAAATCACTGCAGATGGTGAATGCAGCCATGAAATTAAAAGATGCTTGCTCCTTGCAAGAAAAGCCACGACAAACCTAGATAGCATATTAAAAAGCAGAGACATTACATTGCTGGCAATTCTCCATCTAGTTAGTCAAAGCTATGGTTTTTCCAGTAGTCATGTATGGATGTGAGAGTTGGACCATGAAGAAAGTCGAGTGTCAAAGAATCAATGTTTTTGAACTGTGGTGTTGGAGAAGACTCTTGAGAGTCCCTTGGACTGCCAGAAGATCCAACTGGTAAATCTTAAGGAAATCAGTCCTGAATATTCATTGGAAGGACTGATGCTGAAGCTGAAGCTCCAATACTATGGCCACCTGATGTGAAGAACTGACTCATTTGAAAAGACCCTGATGCTGGGAAAGATTGAAGGCAGGAAGGGAACGAGATGACAGAGGATGAGACGGTTGGGCGGCATCACGGATTTGATGGCCAGGAGTGTGAGCAAGCCCTGGGAGTTGGTGATGGACAGAGAAGCCTGGCGTGCTGCAGTCCATTGAGTTTCAAAGAGTCGAACACGACTGAGTGACTAAACTGACTGACTGAGAGTAAGTAAGATGTTTCTGAGTTCTGTGAGTTGTTCTACCAAATTAATTGAATCTAAGGATTTGGGACTGTATACCAATGTCACAGGATAAATATCTCTGGAACTGACCAAGCCCCATAGCAACTGTTGCCATGAGCCTCTGGGTTTAAACCAGTCAGTTCACTCACCCCATATTAGGTAAAATACCCACCCTATTATCCATCCTACAGCATCCTAACCAACCACCTAATGCCACCATTCCAGTAGGAAATTTCTCTCTCTTGAGACTATAAAAACTGGCTGCTAGTTTGTGAAAGGCTCCAGCTCTCCCTGGAGATGTCCCAATGTTCTAATAGCATCTCCCACTCTAACAAACTTTATTCTGCTCTCATTCTACCTCATGTCTGGAAATTCTTTTCTAAACCACAAACAGACTATTACGAAGGGAGGAGTCATGGGAAACTCCAATCTGTTGCAGGTTAGTCAGTATCAACCTAGACTTGTGATTGGCACTGAAGTAGAGGGCAGTTTTGTGGAAACGCACCTTTAACCTGTGGAATCTGTTGCTATCTCTTGGTAGATATTGTAAGAATTGAGTTGAGTTGTAGGACACCCAGCTGATGCTCAGTACAGTTCAGTTCAGTTCAGTTGCTCAGTCGTGTCTGAGTCTTTGTGACCCCATGGACTGCAGCACACCAGACCTCCCTGTCCATCACTAACTCCCAGAGTTTACTCAAACTCATGTCCATTGAGTCAGTGATGTCATCCAACCATCTCATCCTCTGTCATCCCATTCTCCTCCCCCCTTCATTCTTTCCCAGCATCAGGGTCTTTTCAAAAGAGTCAGTTCTTCACATCAGTGGCCAAAGTATCAGAGTTTCAACTTTAGCATCAGTCCTTCCAGTGAATATTCAGGACTGATTTTCTTTAGGATGGACTGGTTGGATCTCCTTGCAGTCCAAGGAACTCTCAATAGTCTTCTCCAACTACACAGTTCAAAAGCATCAATTCTTCAGTGCTCATCTTTCTTTATAGTTCAACTCTCACATCCATACATGACTACTGGAAAAAACATAGCTTTGACTAGATGGACCTTTGATAGCAAAGTAATGTCATTAATTTTGAATATGCTGTCTAGGTTGTCATAGCTTTTCTTTCAAGGAGCAAATATCTTTTAATTTCATGGCTGTAGTCACCATCTGCAGTGATTTTGGAGCCACCCCCCCAAAAATAAAGTCTGTCGCTGTTTCCTTTGTTTCCCCATCTATTCGCCATGAAGTGATGGGATCAGATGCTGTGATTGTAGTTTTCTGAATGTTGACTTTTAAGCCAGCTTTTTCACTCTCCTTTTTCACTTTCCTCAAGAGGTTCTTTAGTTCTTCTTTACTTTCTGCCATAAGGGTAGTGTCATCTGCATATCTGTTGTTCTTGATATTTCTCCCTGCAATCTTAATTCCAGCTTGTGCTTCATCCAGCCCAGCATTTCTCGTGATGTACTCTGCATAGAATTTAAATAAGCAGGGTGACAATATACAGCCTTGACATACTCCTTTCCTGATCTGGAACCCATCTGTTTTTCCATGTCCAGTTCTAACTGATGCTTCTTGACCTGCATACAGAATTCTCAACAGGCAGGTCAGGTGATCTGGTATTCCCATCTCTCTCTTTTTTTTTTTTTTAAATTTTTTATTTTTCAGTGGGTTTTGTCATACATTGATATGAATCAGCCATAGAGTTACACGAATTCCCCATCCTGGTCCCCCATCCCACCTCCCTCTCAACCCGATTCTTCTGGGTCTTCCCAGCCCACCAGGCCCGAACACTTGACTCATGCTTCCCAACTGGGCTGGTGGTCTGTTTCACCACAGATAATATACATGCTGTTCTTTCGAAACATCCGACCCTCACCTTCTCCCACAGAGTTCAAAAGTCTGTTCTGTACTTCTGCGTCTCTTCTTCTGCCCTGCATATAGGGCCATCGTTACCATCTTTCTAAATTACGTATATATGTGTTAGTATACTGTAATGTTCTTTATCTTTCTGGCTTACTTCACTCTGTATAATGGGCTCCAGTTTCATCCATCTCATTAGAACTGATTCAAATGAATTCTTTTTAATGGCTGAATAATATTCCATGGTGTATATGTACCACAGCTTCCTTATCCATTCATCTGCTGATGGGCATCTAGGTTGCTTCCATGTCCTGGCTATTATAAACAGTGCTGCGATGAACATTGGGGTGCACGTGTCTTTTTCATATCTGGTTTCCTCAGTGTGTATGCCCAGAAGTGGTATTGCTGGGTCATATGGTAGTTCTATTTCCAGTTTTTTAAGAAATCTCCACACTGTTTTCCATAGTGGCTGTACTAGTTTGCATTCCCACCAACAGTGTAAGAGGGTTCCCTTTTCTCCACACCCTCTCCAGCATTTATTGCTTGTAGACTTTTGGATAGCAGCCATCCTGACTGGCGTGTAATGGTACCTCACTGTGGTTTTGATTTGCATTTCTCTGATAATGAGTGATGTGGAGCATCTTTTCATGTGTTTGTTAGCCATCTGTATATCTTCTTTGGAAAAATGTCTGTTTAGTTCTTTGGCCCATTTTTTGATTGGGTCATTTATTTTTCTGGAATTGAGCTTCAGGAGTTGCTTGTATATTTTTGAGATTAATCCTTTGTCTGTTTCCTCATTTGCTATTATTTTCTCCCAATCTGAGGGCTGTCTTTTCACCTTACTTATAGTTTCCTTTGTAGTGCAAAAGCTTTTAATTTTCATTAGGTCCCATTTGTTTATTTTTGCTTTTATTTCCAATATTCTGGGAGGTGGGTCATAGAAGATCTTGCTGTGATTTATGTTGGAGAGTGTTTTGCCTATGTTCTCCTCTAGGAGTTTTATAGTTTCTGGTCTTACATTTAGATTTTTAATCCATTTTGAGTTTATTTTTGTGTATGGTGTTAGAAAGTGTTCTAGTTTCATTCTTTTACAAGTGGTTGACCAGTTTTCCCAGCACCACTTGTTAAAGAGATTGTCTTTTTTCCATTGTATATCCTTGCCTCCTTTGTCAAAGATAAGTTGTCCATAGGTTCGTGGATTTATCTCTGGGCTTTCTATTCTGTTCCATTGATCTATATTTCTGTCTTTGTGCCAGTACCATACTGTCTTGAAGACTGTGGCTTTGTAGTAGAGTCTGAAGTCAGGCACGTTGATTCCTCCAGTTCCATTCTTCTTTCTCAAGATTACTTTGGCTATTCGAGGTTTTTTGTATTTCCATACAAATTGTGAAATTATTTGTTCTAGTTCTGTGAAAAATACCGTTGGTAGCTTGATAGGGATTGCATTGAATCTATAGATTGCTTTGGGTAGAATAGCCATTTTGACAATATTGATTCTTCCAATCCATGAACACGGTATGTTTCTCCATCTGTTTCTGTCCTCTTTGATTTCTTTCATCAATGTTTTATAGTTTTCTGTGTATAGGTCTTTTGTTTCTTTAGGTAGGTATACTCCTAAGTATTTTATTCTTTTTGTTGCAATGGTGAATGGTATTGTTTCCTTAAGTATTCCCATCTCTTGAAGAATTTTCCACAGTTGGTTGTAATCCACACAGTCAAAGGATTTGGCATAGTTAATAAAGCAGAATTAGATTTTTTACTAGAACTCTTTTGCCTTTTTGATGATCCAACAGATGTTGGCAATTTGATCTCTGGTTCCTCTGCCTTTTCTAAAATCAGCTTGAACATCTGGAAGTTCACAGTTAATGTACTGTTGAAGTCTAGCTTGGAGAATTTTGAGCATTACTCTACTAGCGTGTGAGATGAGTGCAATTGTGCGGTAGCTTGAACATTCTTTGGCATTGCCTTTCTTTGAGATTGGAATGAAAACCGAACTTGTCCAGTCCTGCGGCCACTGCTGAGTTTTCCAAATTTGCTGGTATATTGAATGCAGCACTTTCACAGCATCATCTTTTAAGATTTGAAATAGGTCAACTGGAATTCCATCACCTCTACTAGCTTTGTTCATAGTGATGCTTCCTAAGGCTCACTTGACTTCACATTCCAGGATGTCTGGCTCTAGGTGAGTGATCACACCATCGTGATTATCTGGGTCATGAAGATCTTTATTGTATAGTTCTTCTGTGTATTCTTGCCACCTCTTCTTAATATCTTTTGCTTCTGTTAGGTCCATACCATTTCTGTCCTTTATTGAGCCCATCTATGCATGAAATGTTCCCTTGGTATCTCTAATTTTCTTGAAGACATCTCTAGTCTCCCATTCTATTGTTTTCCTCTATTTCTTTGCACAGATCACTAAGGAAGGTTTTCATATCTCTCCTTGCTATTCTTTGGAACTCTGCATTCAGATGGGTATATCTTTCTTTTTCTCCTTTGCTTTTTGCTTTTTTTCTTTTCATAGTTGTTTGTAAGGCCTCCTCAGACAACCATTTTGCCTTTTTGCATTTTTTTTTCTTAGGAATGGTCTTGAACACTGCCTCCTGTACAATGTCAGGAATTTCTGTCCATAGTTCTTCAGGCACTGTATCAGATCTAGTCCCTTAAATCTATTTCTCACTTCCACTATACAATGATAAGGGATTTGATTTAGGTTATAGCTGAATGTTTTAGGCATTTTCCCTACTTTCTTCAATTTAAGTCTGAATTTGGCAAGAAGGAGTTCATGATATGAGTCATAGTCAGCTCCTGGTCTTGTTTTTGCTGACTGTATAGAGCTTCTCCGTCTTTGGCTGCAAAGAATATAAACAATCTGATTTCAATGTTGACCATCTTGTGATGTACATATGTAGAGTCTTTTCTTGTGTTGTTGGAAGAGGGTGTTTACCATGAATAGTGTGTTCTCTTGGCAAAACTCTATTAGCCTTTGCCCTGCTTCATTCTGTACTCCAAGGCCAAATTTGTCTGTTACTCCAGGTATTTCTTGACTTCTTATTTTTGCATTCCAGTCTCCTATAATGAAAAGGACATTTTTTGGGGGCGTTAGTTCTAGAAGGTTTGTAGGTCTTCATAGAACCATTCAACTTCAGCTCTTCAGCATTACTGGTCAGGGCATAGACTTGGATTACTGTGATATTGAATGGTTTGCCTTGGAAACAAACAGAGATCATTCTGTCACTTTTGAAATTGCATCCAAATACTGCATTTAGGAATTTTTGTTTACTGTGATGGCTACTCCGTTTCTTCTAAGGCATTCTTGCCCACAGCAGTAGACATAATGGTCATCTGAGTTAAATTCACCCATTCCAGTCCATTTTAGTTCACTGATTCCTAGAATGTCGACATTCACTCTTGCCATCTCCTGTTTGACCACTTCCAGTTTGCGTTGATTCATGGACCTAACATTCCATGTTCCTATTTTGCTCTTTACAGCATCGGACTTTACTTCCATCACCAGTCACATTCACAACTGGGCGTTGTTTTTGCTTTGGCTCTGTCTCTTCATTCTTTTTGGAGTTATTTCTCTACTGATCTCCACCGACATACTGGATACCTACTGACCGGGGGAAGTCATCTTTCAGTATACTATGTTTTTGCCTTTTCATACTCTTCATGGCGTTCTCAAGGCAAAAATACATCAGTAGTTTGCCATTCCCTTCTCCAGTATACCACGTTTTATCAGAACTCTCCACTATATCTTGGGTGTCCCTACACAGCATGGCTCATAGTTTCACTGACTCAGACAAGCCTGTCATCCTTATGATCAGATTAGTTAAAATCTGCTGATGTTAGAGACTTGTTTTATGGTGTGGGGAAATCTCCACACAAACATTGAAATTGGTTCCAGAACATTTATTATCATAATATCATTTAAATATTAACTGTAAATATATAATAAATACATAATATTGTTAAAAATATTGTGTTGCATTTTTAATGAATGGATATAAAGATTGTTATTTATATTGTAGAGTATTTTCTTATAGGGCATTATGATTTTTATCTGAACTCTCATTTAATTCATCATTAATTTTCATAATGTTCTAAGGGGTTTCATTTAATTCAGAGATACTTTTGATAAGTATTGTATTAGAAGACAATAAGGAAAAATATTCCCCTAAGCCAAGGTGGCCTATCATTTATTTCTCCACTCTGAAAGCTAATTTCTTTTCTTTATGGATTGATGACTGCAAAACAAAGATTGTGCAGTTATAGTAAAACTCAGCGAGTATCAATAGATCTAAATTTTCTATAAACTCTTGATTATCTGAAGGCCAATTAACAAGTTTTCAGCTATAAGTGGCTGTAGCTCTTCTCAGGTCTCTGACTGCCTAGCCTTAGGGCTCAGAGCTACTTCTCAGCACCTCACAAAGTAGGCAGGAGGGAAGAAAAATAAGGTAATTTGACTCCTTTACAATATCTTTGGAATAATTGGATTTGGGGAGGAAGATTCAAAATAGAGCATGGCAAGCTACAAACACACAGTTCCCATTTGTTGTGAATACAGGTTTGTGCTCTGCTTGATTTCAGAGGCTCAGTAAGTGGGTTGTGCCTAACAGACAGATGGTTCTAGAGTTGGAGTTATTCTGTGCTGAAATTCTAAATTTTAAACATAATTAAAAGTCCTCTCTTCCACCAATTTGCCCTAGCCAGTAATTATTATTAAGAATTATTCTAACAGTGTATAGTTACCAGGGAACATATATGATTTTTAAATGTCTCGCTTTATTTATTTAAACAAAAACAAAAACCTTCTGCAGAGCCAAATACTAATTTTCAGTCCCAATTTCAGTTTCATTTTTCAGTTGAGAAAACTGAAGTAAGGGAAAATTAATAGGTTTTTTCCCCTCAGACATGTTGCCACAACTTTTGCTCTGAAACAGCATTTGTCAGATTGGGGCCCAGGAAAGCCAATCTAGACGGAAAAAAAAAAAAAAAAAAAAAAAAAAAAAAAATAGGATTAAATCGTGATCAGGAAATTAGCCAAAAGTTCCTAAAATCCAGCCTAAAGTACAGTGTGGAAAATGGAATGTTGCCTGCCATTCCAGTAAACAATGAATATTGCTAGCTATAAAGTCATTAGCTACTACAGTTTCCTGTCCCACTCTCCCCATGACAGTGTACCCTCAGGGGAATTCAGGATGGACAGAAACAGGATACTGGCCCTAGATAGTTAAGGTGAATATCTAAGGTATAATTTCAATGAGCCTAGACTCTTCATTCTTCTAATACATGGAAAAGCACCAAAATCATTAATTTTACGTGTCTGTTTTGGGAACTAACAGTAATCTTTTGATGTTCAACTACATTTTTTTAAAGCAAAAAGTACTATATATTCTGTTTCCTCCCTTACCTCTCTGGAGCAGTTCCTTAGAGCTGAAAGGCTGTCTCCTGGACTATAGTTCTCAGTAAATAAAACTTAACTTGAAACTTTTAGGTTGTGTGTTTTTCTTCAGTCAACAACAGTGTTGCAGCCAGTCAGTCAATTCAGTTGCTCAGTCGTGTCCGACTCTTTGAGACCCCATGGACTGCAGAACCAGGCTTCCCTGTCCGTCACCGATTCCCGGAGCTTACTCAAACTCATGTCCATTGAGTCGGTGATGCCATCCAACCATCTCATCCTCTGTCATCCCCTTCTCCTCCTGTCTTCAATCTTTCCTAGCATCAGGGTCTTTTCAAATGAGTCAGTTCTTCGCATCAGGTGGCCAAAGTATTGGAATTTCAGCTTCAGCATCAGTCCTTCCTGATGGTTTGCCTCAGAGAATCCTGCCCCTTGGCCTGACTCTTAAACTGAAGTGCCTTTGTTCAGATCCCGGTCCACCTGTGGATAGCAGGAAGGAAGAAATTAACACTTTCCCTGCCTGAGGCTTGCCATTCTAGGAGATGCTTGCAAAACTAATGGCCTTTTTACTTTGATTCCTCCCCTCCCCTCATCTCTGATCTATAAAAGAACCTGGCATCCAGACCCCAATAAGATGGTTATTTTGAGGTGCTAGCCTACCATCTTCTTGGTATGCCAGCTTCCTGATTAAACTCTCTTCCTTGCCTCAACTGCAGTTGTGGTTCCAGATAATCATGATAAAGCAGATATATAATAAAACAGGTCACACAATTTTTTTTTTGTTTCCCAGTACATACAAAAGTTATATTTATACTCTACTATAGCCTATTAAGTGTGTAATAACATTATGTCTAAAAACAATGTAGTAGTGGTGGTGGTAGTAGTAGTAGTGTTAGTTGCTTAGTTGTGTCTGACTCTTTGCAACCCCATGGATTGTAGCCCACCAGGTTCCTCTGTCCAAGGGATTTCCCAGGCAAGAATACCGGAGTGGATTGCCATTCCCTTTTCCAGAGGATCTTCCTGACCCAGGGATCAAACCTGTGTCTCCTGCATTGCAAGCAGATTCTTTACCATCTGAGCTATAGGGAAGTCCTCAAAAACAATGTACATCTCATAATTAAAAAAAAAAAGTTTATTGCTAAAAAATGCTAACCATTATCTGAGCCTTCAGCAAATCATAATCCTTTTGTAATAGTAACATCAAAATCATCTATCACACATCACCCCCAATAGAATAATGAAAAAGTTTTAAATATTGAGAGAATTACTAAAATGTGACACCCGGAGGCATGAAGTGAGCGAATACTGTTGGAAAAATAGCACTAAAAGACTTGTTTGAGAGTTAAAAGATTTGTTTTAGTGTACTGCAAAGTACACTAAAACATGGTATGCTTGTACTCACTTCAATTAAAACTTCAAGAGTACTCACTGGCTAAGGAACAAGTGTTTACTTTGTTGAGGGTTCATTCTTTGTTATGCCATAGGAGGCCAGTGTGAAACAGAGTGTGGTGTCATCAAAAGTCAAGGAGGCAGAGAATGGGCCCTGTCAGTCATTTCCCCTACGTCCCCCATCAGAAAAATTATGAACCCTAACGGTCAAACATTAAAATAGTACTTGGAAGTGACTTTAGTTATGGTGAACTTAATATAAAGAAAAATTTTCCAAAATTCATCTTTGAGAGCCTAGTTTTTCAGGCTAAACTACTGATACTACTATGAAGTATAAGAAAGCCAGTGTTTTAATCAAGGGAGGTTCCAAAGTAGTGCCTTTAAAGCTAAGACATGGAGCAAAGGAATAAAAATCCATGTCTGCAACCATTTAACATCCTGTATTTATATTGTCCATCAAAAATAATGTAAGACAAATTTTTGGAGGGAATAATTTCAGTTTCTTTAAAACTATAGCATATATGGAGTACAGTACACATATACAAAATACATCCCTAAAAATAAGATTTAAATATATATTCACGCTGAATACAGAGTTAACACGTGACAGATATTAAGCTTTTAATTCCCGTTCATACCTCTTCCTTTACAGACCCAATAGATTTGTTCATAAAAGCCTTACTCTTTTAAAAATAAATAAAATTTAAAAAATAAAAAATTTAAAAATTTATTTAAAAAAATTAAAAAATAAGAAAACTAAGAAATAAATAAAAGTTAAAAAAAATAAAAACAAATAAATAATTTAAAAAATTAAAAAAAAAGAAAGCCTAACTCATCAAAAGACCCAGGGAATAAAGCTCATTCATGTACAAACAAAAATAACAAAATCAACAGTATCCTTCTTCTCCTCCTCTCCCCTTAATAAACATTGACATGAAACACACTTTTCCAAGCACAGTAGTTCATACTGAGTTGCTGAGATCTTTCTAGTTCCCACACCTTTCTTAACCAGATGAGTGCTAGTACTTCTTCAGAGATACAGTAGTGTCACAAACCCTATAGGCTTACTACTCCCTTGGGGACCATAGTTTATCTTCTTAGTAGAATATTATCTCCTTTTTTCCCATGTGAGTGTGTCTACACATAGGCTATTCATTTGGGGATGCTAATTAGTAAGCTATTGCTTCAAAAGCTTAATGGTGGTAGTATTCCCTTTGATCTCCCTCTCTGGCCCCAGTTACTCCTTCATAGAAGAAAAATAGGTTCATTGTTCTCATTTTGTAATTTTGTACTCACCAAGTGCTATGTTTACAAAGGATTCATAACAGCATGATTTTTTTAAGCCCTCCTAGTCTTTAGTAGGGTGATTATATATGATCATTAAAAGCTTAAGGAAAAAAAAAACTGATCATGGAAAAGCTCATTTTGAAGCCTCTATTTTTTTTTTAATGCTCATTTAAGGGACTGTTAGTATACTTACCCTCTGTCTAACTCATTCTTCACACTGCTACCAGGATAATAGTCTTGAAGCAGAGTTATGATGCCACACTCCTGTTCAAATCCTTTCATGACTCACAATAGCGTACAAAGTAAAGTTAATTCTCCTTAGAGTCTATTATTGAGAGATTCCTCTGAGTGAGACATCATGGGAATACAAAGAAAAATAGGTGAAATTACTACCTTCAAGGAATTCACAATGCATGAGGAAAGAAGACATTGATGAAAAAGTAATGTACTAGATGACACAATGGAAATATACTTGGGATGCTATGTACCACGGAGGAGAGAGTATTTAATACAATTCAAGGCTACGATGGGAGGAATAGGAGTCAGGGATAGGATAGATCTTCATAGAGTTGATGAGGGCAGAACTCAGTCATATTAACTTAATAAGTATTCTCAAGACAAACTGCAGAGTTCATTTATTACAGCAGTGTTACCACCCTGTGCAAAAACAAGGCATGCTTATACAAAAGGCTTGAGACACACAAGAAATGCAATTGCTTCTGTATCTCAAAGGAAATGGAATGCAATAATAGGTGACTGGTGATAAATCTGGAAAAGTGTGTTAGCTCCAATTAAATATTATAATTAAATATGATGCCAAGGGTTTAAGTAGGGTACTTATCTGTATAGATGTTTTTTCAACTGATAAATCTTAAAATGTAAAGGATGGACTACAAGAGAATGAAGGCAAGAAAACCAAATAGGAAGCTACTGTAATGGTTTAGTCAAGAAGCAATAAAGTCCTGAAGCTTGGTAGCAGTGCTGTGAATGGAGAGGAAGAGGTAGATTCATTAGGGATTTGAGAAGCAGGAATGAAATGACTTGGGGATTGATTAATGGCAGAATGTAATGACAAAAATGTCTAAGATGATCTTCACATTTTTAATGTTGATAACTCTAACTGGATAAAAACAGAAAATTCAGGAGAAGAAATGCAATGGAGGGAAAGAGGACTAATTAGAGTTTGGATATATGGAGTTTGGAGATGGTCTTTTACTGATAATATGAGGCCCTCCATGATCTGGCTCCTACTCTCCTTTCTGCTGCTGCTGCTTGCTAAGTCACGTCAGTCATGCCCGACTCTGTGCGACCCCATAGACGGCAGGCTACCAGGCTCTGCCATCCCTGGGATTCTCCAGGCAAGAACACTGGAGTGGGTTGCCATTTCCTTCTCCAATGCATGAAAGTAGAAAGTGAAAAGTGAAAGTGAAGTCGCTCAGTCATGTCTGACTCAGCGACCCCATGGACTGCAGCCTACCAGGCTCCTCAGTCCATGGGATTGTCCAGGCAACAGTACTGGAGTGGGGTGCCATTGTCTTCTCTGACTCTCCTTTCTAGTCTCATCTATTACATCTTTACCAAATGCTGTGCTGACTATACTTATTGTTCCATGAAAAACCGTGCTCACTCCCTTCTCTATGTACTTGCTCAGAAGTAGTAGTTTGACTTGTTAACAGTGCCCTCTAATTTATTTATTAATTCAGGCATTTATTAGAAATACTTTTTCTGCATCTATTATGTGCAAGGTCCTGTTTGAGATGAGGTCCTGTTTGAGATGTTGGAAATATATCAGGGAACCAAACAATCAAATCCCTGTTGTCCCAGTGGGGGAAGAAGAGGGTAGCATAACTCGAGAGAGTAGCATTGAAACATATGCATGTGTGCTGAGTACTAAGTCGCTTCAGTTGTGTCTGACTCTTTGCGACCCCATGGACTGTAGCCTGCCAGGCTCCCTCTGTCCGTGGAATTCTCCAGGCAAGAATACTGGAGTGGGTTGCCATTCCCTTCTCCAGGGGATCTTCCCAACCCAGGGATTGAACCCAGGTTTCCCACATTGCAGAGGAATTATTTACCTCTAGCACCACCTGGGCAGAGAAGGCAATGGCACCCCACTCCATTACTCTTGCCTGGAGAGTCCCATGGATTGAGGAGCCTAATGGGCTACACAAAGAGTCGGACACAACTGAGCAACTTCACTTTCACTTTTCACTTTCATGCACTGGAGGAGGAAATGGCAACCCACTCCAGTGTTCTTGCCTGGAGAATCCCAGGGACAGGGGAGCCTGGTGGGTTGCTGTCTATGGGGTTGCACAGAGTCAGACATGACTGACGTGACTTAGCAGCAGCTGCAGCACCACCTGGGAAGTCTTCTTCACCTGGGAAGCTTCTTCACCTGGAAGTTTCTTCATTTGGGAAGAAACATATACATTACCATAGGTAAAACAGATAGCTGGTTGAAAGTTGCTTTATAACAAAGGGAGCTCAGTCTGGTGCACTGTGACAACCTAGAGGGGCAGGATGGGATGGGGGGTGGGAGAGAGGTTCAAGAAAGAGGGGAACGATGCTTTTGAACTGTGGTGTTGGAGAAGACTCTTGAGAGTCCCTTGGATTTCTAGGAGATCCAACCAGTCCATCTTACAGGAAATCACTCCTGACTATTCAGTGGAAGTACTGATGCTGAAGCTCCAAAACTATGGCCACCTGATGTGAAGAACTAACTCACCGGAAAAGATCCTGATACTGGGAAAGATTTAAGGCAGGAAGAGAGGGGATGACAGAGGATGAGATGGTTGGATGGGCATGAGTTTGAGCAAGTTCTGGGAGTTGGTGATGGACTGGGAAACCTGCTGTTCTGCAGTCCATGGGGTTGCAAAGAGTCAGACACGACTGAGTGACTGAACTGAACTGAACTGACTGGTAATAAGGCCACCACCCTTAGTGACAGTACATGACTACTTAAAAAATATTTAAGTAAAACACAGAAAGGCAGGAAAAAGTAATTAGAGAAATGAAAACCAGAAGAAACAGAAAAAAATAAATGGCAGATGAAGCTATAAGGTATCAATAGTTTCCTTAAAAATAAGTGGTCTAAGTGGCACTAGTGGTAAAGAACCTGCCTGCCAATGCAGGAGACATAAGAGACATGGGTTTGATCCCTGGGTGAGGAAGATCACCTTGAGAAGGGCATGGCAACCCGCTCCAATATTCTTGCCTGGAGAATCCCATGGACAGAGGAGCCTGGTGGCCTACAGTCCATAGGGTTGCAGAGTCAGATACAACTGGAATGACTTAGCACAGACACACACACACACAAATATACAATTTAAAAGATAAAAAAATGGCACACCAAATTAAGAAACATAATCCAACTATATACTGCATGCAAGAGACTCACTACAAATATAACAATATAGGCAGGTTGAAAGTAGAGGATGGAAAAAGATTTATACTGCCAACAATCAAAGGAAAGCAAGAGTAGGAATATTAATATTCCTAGATAGACTAAAGAGCAAATAAAATTACCAGATACAGGGAAGGACATCACATAACATCATCAATTCAAAAAGACATAGCAATCTAGGTGTGTATGCATCAAACAACAAAACAGCAAAATATGTTTAGCAAAGACTAATAAAATTGATAGAAGAAATATGCAAATATGCAATTATAATTGGAGACTTCCTTAAAAATAAGTGGTCTAAGTGCCGCTAGTGGTAAAGAACCTGCCTGCCAATGCAGGAGATGTAAGAGACATGGGTTTGATCCCTGGGTGAGGAAGATCACCTTGAGAAGGGCATGGCAACCAACTCCTATATTCTTGCCTGGAGATTTCAATATTCCCTCTTAACAACTGACATAACAACTTGAAAGAAAATCCACAAGAGTATAGAATTTAACAATAACATCAAACAAGCTGATCTAATTGATCTTTATAGAGCACTTCATCCCCCTAAAGCAGAAAACACTTTCTCTTAAGGTTCTCACGGAAGATATACTAAGATAGACCACATTTTGGACCATAAAATGAACCAAAATTTTTAAAGCAATTGAAAGCACTCAGAGTATGTTTTCTGACCACAGTGGAATCAAACTAGAAATCAATAACAAGAGAATAACAGGAAAATCCCAGAAGACTTGGGAAACAGACGCACTTCTAGATAATCCTTGAGTCAAAGAGGGGGTGTTAAAGGAAATAAAAAAATGTATTAAATGGAATGAAAATCCAACATGTTAAAATTTGTGGCACTACATTAAAGCAGTGCTGAGAGGGAAATTTATGGCACATATGCATACATTAGAAAAGAGGAAACATTTCAAAGTAGTAAACTAATCTCTTAAGAATCTAGAAAAAGAAGGGGAAGATAAATCTGAAGCAAGCTGAAGGAGTAAAATAATAAAGAGCTGAGATCAATGAAATTAAAAACAAAAACAATAGAGAAAATAAATGAAAGAAAGAGTTGATTATTTTAAAAGACTGATAATATTTACAAATTTTGAGCAAGATTGACTGAAAAAAGAGATAAGATACAAAATACCAACACCAGGAATTAAACAGGATATCAGTAAAGACCCTGCAGACATGAAAAAGACAATAAGGGAATAATATGAACAACTATTCAAAAATAGACAACTTAAATGAAATGGATCACTTCCTTGAAAAATACAAATTATCACAATTTTTCCATATAAAATATTTAATTTGAATAACCACATAAATATTAAGGAAATTGAATTCATAAATTAAAAATGCCCCCAAAGAAATCTTCATGATCAGAAATCTATAGAATTCTACCATATATTTAAAGAAGAATTAAAATCAATTCCATAAAATTTCTTCCAAACAATTTAAAGACAGAACACTTGGTAATTCATTTTATGAAGCTACTGTTAACTCTGATACTAAAACAAGGCAAAGATAATATAAAAAAGAAAATTATATGCCAGTATCTAGAAAACTGAGTGCCAAAAAATTGATGCTTTTGAACTGTGGTGTTGGAGAAGATTCTTGAGAGTCCCTTGGACTAAAAGGAGATCCAACCAGTCCATCCTGAAGGAGATCAGTCCTGGGTGTTCATTGGAGGGACTGATGCTGAAGCTGAAACTCCAGTTATTTGGCCACCTCATGTGAAGAGTTGACTCATTGGAAAAGACCTTGATGCTGGGAGGGATTGGGGGCAGGAGGAGAAGGGGATGACAGAGGATGAGATGGCTGGATGGCATCACTGACTCAATGGGCATGAATTTGAGTAAACTCCGGGAGTTGGTGATGGACAGGGAGGCCTGGCGTGCTGCGATTCATGGGGTCGCAAAGAATCGGACACGACTGAGTGACTGAACTGAACTGACTTGTCTCTATGAATACACATGTAAAAATCCTCAGCATAGTATTAAATTAAATTAAATCCAGCAGCATATTAGAAGAGTTACACACCATACCCAAGTGGCATTTATCACAGTTGCAACAGTGTTTCAACACATGAGTATCAGTGTATTTTTTATACATATGCTATTCTCCAGTCTTCCCTGGTAGCTTAGATGGTAAAGAATCTGCATGCAACACAGAAGACCCTGGTTCAGTCCCTGGCTCAGGAAGATCCCCTGGAGAAGGAAATGGCAACCTGCTCCAGTATTCTTGCCTGGAGAATTCCATGGACAGAGGAGCCTGGCAGACTATAGTACACGGGGTCGCAAAGGGTCAGACACAACTGAGTGACTAACACACACACACACACACACACACACACACACACACACACACATGCTATTCTCCACAGAAAAACAGACACATGATTTTTTAGCTTTATAGAAACTAAAATATGCTTCAGGAACATCTGGTAAAAACTGATAAATTGAAACTTATAGATTAAAAATATTTAGCTCTCTGGAAAAAGTCCTTGTAAGGATGAAAGTGTAAGTTATGGATTGGGAGAAATTATTTGCAAATCATGTATTTGACAAAGGATTTATAGCTCTATTTAAAGAATTCACAAAACTTAGCGGACAAGGCAATGGTACCCCACTCCAGTACCCTTGCCTGGAAAAATGGACGAAGGAGCCTGTAGGCTGCTGTCCATGGGGTCCCTAAGTGTCGGACCTGACTGCACGACTTCACTTTCACTTTTCACTTTCATGCATTGGAGAAGGAAATGGCAACCCACTCCAGCATTCTTACCTGGAGAATCCCAGGGACAGGGGAACCTGGTGGGCTGCCATCTATGGGGTCGCACAGAGTCAGACACGACTGAAGTGACTTAGCAGCAGCAAAACTCAACAGCTTCAGAAAAAAAAAAAAAAAAAAAAGCAAACCCAAATGGGCCAAAGGCATTAAAAGACAATTCACAAAAGACATATAGATGGTAAAGAAGCACATGGAAAATATTCAGTGTATTAGTCATTAGTGAGTGTAAATGAAAACTACAATGAGATTTTACCACACATTTATCAGAAGGGCTAAATAGACACTATATAAAATATATGCACTATAAAATTAGTAACAATACCAAATGCTTGCAAGGATGCAGATAATTCAGATTGCTCATATATCTGACAGTAAAATGTGAAATAGTATAGCAACTCTGGGAAAGTTTGTCAGTCAAAAGCAAACCAAAAACCAAAAAAATAAAAAAATAAAAGCCCTAAACTTGTGACTAGCATAAAACCTAGCAATTGTACTCCTAGACATTTATCTCGGAAAACTTAAAACTTATGTTCAAACAAAAACTTGTACATGAATGTTTATAGCAGGTTTGTTTGTGATAGCTCCAAACTGAAAATAACCCAAATTGTTCTTTAATGGATGAATGGTTAAACAAACGGTGGTATACCTTGGAGTACTTACTTGGAAATAAAAAGAAACAGAATATTGATACAAGCAACAACTTCAATGAATCTCCAGAGAAATAAACTTAGTGAAAAACAGCTAATACTAAAACCTTATCTATTAAACAATTTGATTTATGCAACATTCTTGAAATGACAAAATTATAGACATGGTGAACTGATCAATGATTACCCTAGGTCAGGCACATGGCAGAGGGTAGGGATGAGTGCGGGTGTGACTGAAAAGGGACAAAACAAGTGATCCTTGTGATGGAAATCTTCTGTATCTTGACCATACTAATGTCTATATCTTGGTTGTGATTTTGTACTATAGTTTTGGCAGATATTACTATTGGAGGAAATGTGTAAATGATACATGCAGGATCTCTCTTTACTATTTGTTACAATTGCTAGACAACTGTAACGACTGTATTTGTTACAACTACTAGAGTCAACTCCTGTGACTCTATAATCATCTGAAATTAAAAGTAACCTTATAGCTGAGTAATTCCATTGTGTATATGTACCACAACTTCCTTATCCATTCATCTGTGGATGGACATCTAGGCTGCTTCCATGTCCTACCTATTGTAAATAGTGCTGCAATGAACACTGGGGTATATCTTTTTTTTTCAATTATGGTTTCCTCAAAGAGAAATACAAATACTGTATATTAAGGCATATATATGGAATCTAGAAAGCTAGTACTGACAGTCCTACGTGCAGTTCAGCCAAGGAGACACAAAGAACAGACTTTTGGACAAGTGGGAGAAGGAGAGGTGGGATGATTTGAGAGAATACCACTGAAGTGTATACATTACCATATGCAAAGCAGATAGCCAGTGGGAGTTTAATATATGATGCAGGGAACCCAAAGCTGATAATCTCTGACAACCTGGAGGGATGGGGTGGGGAGCAAAGTGGGAGGAGTGTTCAGGAGAGAGGGTGCACATGTATACCTATGACCAATTCATGTTGACTTATGAGAGAGGCCATTACAACATTATAATTATCCTACAATTAAAATAAATAAATATATTTTTAAAAAGTTACTTTAAACATGAATGCATGTAAGATGATTAGTACAATTAGGGACAATCAGTAAGTGCTAAATAAAAGGTTTGGTAGAGTTTTGTTTTGTTGTGGCTATTTTTGCTTTGTCCTTGATATTTTCCTTTTGGCTCAAGGCTTGGGCCAGGGCTTCAATGTAGTTACAAAGCTGTCTGGTGACTGCAGGGAGATGCTTAAGGCAGATGCCCTGACTTCAGGGGGATGCAGCGGGGTCCCTCAAAGGTTTCTGGGCTCCTAGACTGGTTGACGGAGAAGGCAATGGCACCCCACTCCAGTACTCTTGCCTGGAAAATCCCATGTATGGAGGAGCCTGATGGGCCGCAATCCATGGGGTCGCGAAGAGTCGGACACGGCTGAATGAGTTCACTTTCACTTTTCACTTTAATGCTTTGGAGAAGGAAATGGCAACCCACTCCAGTGTTCTTGCCTGGAGAACCCCAGGGACAGCGGAGCCTGGTGGGCTGCCGTCTATGGGGTCACACAGAGTCGGACACGACTGAAGCGACTTAGCAGCAGCAGCACCAGCAGCAGGCTGGTTGAGGGTGAACAGTTGGAAGAGTTACTGGCTCAACTCCCCCTCCACCCCACCCTCAGTCTGCAGGGGTGGGGTATGGGGCGATTAGGTGGTTGTAATCTGCTTGATGAGTTTCAGTTGCTCCTCCAGGAAGCCACTCTCTAGGAAGTCACAGGCATGGAGGTCTGCACAAGCAGAACCCAGGGCAGGCAGGTTCAAAAAGGTTTGACTCAGGTTCTTCTCCAGGGCCATGGCAGCTTCCTTATTGTCTAGAGTTTTATTCCATTCATCTTGGGACGGCTTCTGCACTCCTGAAAGAGGGCAGGGACACCGTGACAGTTTTGAATCTTCATTAGATACTGAGCACCCTTAAGCTTCTCCACCACGAATTCACAGAAGTGACCCACCCCCTCCAGAGCCGCAACCTCTTGGTTGAAATAGAAGCCCAGAGAGAGGTAGGTGTAAGAGGATCCAGATTCAAGGTGAGCCCATGGCTGATGGCAGCCTTCATCTCAGTGGAATAATTCTGATGAATCTGGGTGCCCATGGTGGGTCAGCCATAACCAGTTAAGCAACAACAAAAAAAAAAAAAAAAAAAAACAAAAACAAGAAAAAAAAGAAGAAGAAGAAAGAAAAGAAAAAGAAAGAAAGAAAGAAAATGACGTTGGCTGGTCCAGGAGGCTGAGGAGGGCAGAGAAGATAGTCTTGGAGGATGTGATTGGAAAAGAGGCTGAAGTGTGGTTGGAGGCTGGAAGAAGGGGTGTCCACAAGTCTGGTACAATGTTGAACCAAGAGAGACCCATGAACCACTGGGTGTGCTATGAATAGTTTTAAATTGGAAGCTAGTCGCTACATGGGAACAGACGAAAATTATAATTGCTAAGTATTGGCCAATGGATATTGACAGGTGAAATTATTTTACAGGTAATGAGAAAGAAGACCTGAAATAAGAAAGGGCTACTCTGGAGAAAGAGGGAAAGGAAAGAAGGGAGGGAAAGCTTTTGGGGAGAAGGATAGTAGCAAAAAAGATAAATCCAGAGAGAATGAGACAAAATGGAGAGAGAGGGAACAGGGAAGGATGTAAAGGATGGAGAGAGAAAAGTGCAAGTAATCAAGAGGAAATCTTCCATACAGGTCAGGTAAAAGTTTAGTTAGCTTCTTGGTGGAAATGAGTGACAGTGTTATAAGGGGCAACACCTGTTCTACTCCAATACTGGTTGAGAGATTCATTAGAAATTTAGTCCTTTGAGTTAATGACCTATGAAGACTAGGGCAAATGCCTTTCTGAGAGGTAACATGTTGCTCATCTCAGTTATTAGAACTCTTGTGTAAAGTCATTTATTAGTCACTTAAAGGATCTAGATGGAAGAGGGCAAAGAACCAATTAGAAAGTAGTGAGTGATTAAAAATTCACAACATGTGATCTTAAATTGAGAGCATCTGGCAACCGTGGTCCCTGCTTATGTTAAAAGTGTTTGGAGATGAGGATGATGTGAGAGGCAGTGCCTACAGAAAGATAGGTGAACAGTGAGGAACCTTCTGAAAATAAAATGCGATGTTTGTTTGAACCATGTGGAATTGCCATTTTAGCTGGTTAGGTAATGTTCCATATGGTTCCACCTAGTATATGTGAAAGCACTTGAGAAACTCTAGTAAAACGCTTATATGAATATGTTATTATGAGGCAGGGGACAATTTGCATTGGGGAAAAAAAGGACAAGATATAGTGTCTGGGAAGTGAAGAAAAGTTGCTCAGTCTTGTCTGACTCTGCAACCCCATGGGCCTACCTCGCTCCTCTGTCCATGGGATTTTCCAGGCAAGAGTACTGGAGTGGGTTGCCATTTCCTTCTCCAGAGGATCTTCCCGACCCAGGGATCGAACCTGGGTCTCCTGCATTGTAGGCCGACGCTTTACCATCTGAGCCACCAGAGAAATAGTTCTAGCTTTGCCACTTCCTTGTGTGACCTTGAATGAATCACTTCACCTGCAAAGTCTTCTGTCTTGGTCTGTGTGCGGGTTGGAAAGGAACTTCCAGACATGAGGCAGAACGAGAGGAGATGCTATTAGAACAGTGGGCTGGCTCAAAGGAGAGCCGACCCCTTTTTATGGCTAAGTAGCCAATGTTTATAGCCTCAAGACAAAGAAAAATTCCTGCTGGAAGGGTGGCATTAGGTGATTGGTTAGGGTGCTCTAGGTGGGTATTTTTACCTAATATGGGCGCTGGTTTAGGTCAGGGAGGCTCATGGCAACAGTTGCAATGGGGCTGGGTCAGTTCCAGGGATGGCCTTGGTACAAGGCTTTACACCCATGACCTTGGACTAGGGCTCCATATTCTCTTTTGTGAGATGACAATGCTAACATTTCCCACCCTCTGCCCAACTTCAGAGCTTCTAGGTGAAGACAAAATGAGTTAGCTTATTTAAAAGTGCATTTCAAACCACACTGTTCTGTCCAAATGCAAATGAATCAGGGTAAATGCTGTGTTCATATATATTAAAACAAGTTGTGTTGATTTGAGATGTAGATTCTTTGTGTGTGCTTTTTTAACTTTTAACATTTTTTTTTCCTTTAGTGACATTTGAGATAATTAAATTATCTTAAACCACAGATGGAAGATTTTTGTTATTGGTTTCTAAGTTGCAGGTTTTTGAGGGGTATAGGGGGATTAAATGAAGAATGACCCCTATCATACGAGAAAGGTGGGTTCAAGGTACAAAAATAATGGGAAGATCCCACAGCTTTCCTTACTCTCAACAAAACATCTTTGTTTTCTCTTCTTTTTAAAGCCTGAAGAGTCAATCTGCTTTCTATGAAGTAAAAACACTTACATACTGTCAGACTCCTTGTCAAGTTGTATCATCATCTCTAATGACATGGAGGTGTTATTTAGTTTGTCCTTCATTTATCTGGCAGGCAACCAAATTGAATCCACATTTTTCCACTCTTGATCATTGTCAAGAAGATTTTTTCCTGTATACTTGTCAAAGTTAAAAGGGCTTTAAAAGTATTTAAGTGGATAAGTGAAACATTTAATATTCTTGTAGGTTATTCTTCATTGATAAGAGCCTGTTGTGAATTTTTTCTTGTCACCCAGGCAGTTTGGAAGAAACCATCAGCAATCTAGCTTTAGCATGTCTTTATTACCATTTTAGACTAGGGAGGAAGTTTGTCATGGCCAGTACTACTGTCCCCATTTAGCTGATAGAGATATTGATATCCAGTAAGACTCTTCTAGTACACAAAGAAGTCAACAGTAGACAGTCACCAGACTGCATCATGAAAAACACCAATTGGTACAGAGTGCTAAAGTAGGTTTCATAATCAATACACTTAAACAAACATGACTGTAGCAATGTCTATTAATCACACACACATATAAAATAGTCTCATCCAATTATAGTGACTGACTTTGACTTACTACAGTGTATTTTGATTGCCATATATGACAATAACATTAGTAAAGTGTACAAATGATTTATTTATATTGTGACATAAATACTATCTTTAAAAAACTAGAACTAAGGCTTTAGGAAAATTATAACCCCCAGTAAGTAGATAGATGCCTAAACCAATCTGTACCCTGACATCTCACTTGTTCAATTATGTTGTGAGATATTGCCATATGGTATGGATTGTCTCATTTTATAGGATCCATGTAACCTATCAATGCTATGTGCTGTGCTCAGTGGCTCAGTCGTGTCCGACTCTTTGAGACCCCATGGACTCTAGTCCACCGGGCTCCTCTGTCCTTGGGGATTCTCCAGGCAAGAATACTAGAGTGGGTTGCTGTGCCCTCCTCCAGGGGAATCTTCCCAATCCAGGGATCGAACCCAGGGTCTCCCACATTGCAGGCGGATTCTTTACCATCTGAGCCACCAGGGAAGCCCTATCAATGGTATATAACCATTCATATCTCACTTAGGAGATCTCATATGGTACCATAAGATATATGACACCATGTCTAATCTTTTTGACTTGATAGACAAGTTGTTAGAAAAACAAAATCTCTTCAGGCTTGCCTAAATAACAAAATGCCTTTTATTTCCTGCTTGTAACCATCGATTTTCTATTCCTCCCAATCAGAGTCCACATGTCTCATTTGTTGGTCACCTCATTTCACACCCCTCCATACTATAGATTCATTTCCACTAAGCACCAAAGAAGCATTTCCTGACTTCAAAATTTGGTTTGAAATTTATTTGTCTAGGATGTATTCCTTACTGTACCAAAATGAGTTTGGTTACACCTTTATTGCACATTTCCTTAGAACATTTGTTCATTACCAAGGCATTGTTTTCATGTGTTCCTAAATGATAAGTATCAGGGAAATAGGATAAACTGGCATTCAATCAGTACTTAAGACTTTATTGATCACATGCAATATGCAAGCCACTCGAGAGTTATAAAAAATTAAAAAAAGAGTAAGGGATGCCAG
Organism: Muntiacus reevesi; assembly: GCF_963930625.1. Lineage (NCBI taxonomy): Eukaryota > Metazoa > Chordata > Mammalia > Artiodactyla > Cervidae > Muntiacus > Muntiacus reevesi. Next base: position 123,952,843 of record NC_089271.1, on the reverse strand, counting down.
CACTATGCAAAGCAGAATTAAATAATTAACAGATATACTGCAAAATGCTATGAGCAGATAGGAAGAAACAAGTTTATTCAGTTTACTACTGTAGCTTGTTTCAACTTTCTTGATAGGATCCTTTGCACAGAAGTATTTAATTTTGATGAAGTCCATTTTGTTTGCTTTTAAATTTTGTTGCTTGTGCCCTTGGTGTCATATTTAGGAACCCCTTGCCAAAACCCAAAACATGAAAATTTCCCATTGTTTTCTTCTAAGAGTTGTACAGTTTCAATTCTTAAATGAATGTCTTTAATCCTTTTTGAGCAAATCTTTGTATATGGTGTGATATAGGTACACTTTGATTCTTTTCATGTGGATATCAAGTTGTTCCAGCACTGCTTATTGAAAAGATTATTACCAATGAATGATCTTGGCATCCTTGCTGAAAATCAGTTGAACATACTTGGGCTTTCAGTTCTGTTCCATGGATTAATATGTCTATCCTTATGCTACTACTACATTGTGTAATTGCTGTAGCTTTGTGGTCCATATTGAAATCAGGAAGTGTGAATCCTCCAATTTTGTTCATCTCTTTCAATATTGTCTCAGCTATTTGGAATTCCTTGTAATTCCACATAAATTTAAAGATTGGCACTTCCATATCTGCACAAAAAGCCATTGGGCTTTTGATAAGAAATGCGTTGAATCTGTAGATTACTTTGAGTAATCCTGACAGTTTATAATATTGTCTTTGTGTTTATGAACATAGGATATCTTTCCATTTCTTTATATCTTTTTAGTGTACTTGAACAATATTTTTTAGTTTTCACTGTAAAATTCTTGTACATTGATTCCTAAGTATTTTGTTCTTTTTGAGCCTATAGTAAAGTGAATTATTTCAGTTATTTTATTTTCTGATTCTGCATTGGCATTGTATAGAAAAAAATCAATTTGTATATAGTCATTTTGTATCCTGTAATTTTACTTATTTTTTAGCTGTAAATCTTTTTTTTTTTTTTTGGTGTGTGTGTGTGAATTCTTTAGTATTTTAATATATAAGATCATTTTGTCTGTGAATATATTTAGTTTTACTTCTTTTCTGTTTTCAGTTCAGTTCAGTTCAGTCTCTCAGTCGTGTCCAGCTCTTTGCAACCCCATGAATCGCAGCACGCCAGGCCTCCCTCTCCATCACAAACCCGGAGTTTATTCAAACTCAGGCCCATTGAGTCGGTGATGCCATCCAGCCATCTCATCATCTGCCGTCCCCTTCTCCTCCTGCCCCCAATCCCTCCCAGCATCAGGGTCTTTTCCAATGTGTCAGCTCTTCGCATCAGTTGGCCAAAGTATTGGAGTTTCAGCTTCAACATCAGTCCTTCCAATGAACACCCAGGACTGATTTCCTTTAGGATGGACTGGTTGGATCTCCTTGCAGTCCAAGGGACTCTCAAGTCTTCTCCAACGCCACAGTTCAAAAGCATCAATTTTTTGGTGCTCAGCTTTCTTCACAGTCCAACTCTCACATCCATACATGATCACTGGAAAAACCATAGCCTTGACCAGACGGACCTTTGTTGGCAAAGTAATGTCTCTGCTTTTTAATATGTTCTCTAGGTTGGTCATAACTTTCCTTCCAATGAGTAAGCTTTTAATTTCATGGCTGCAGTCACCATCCGCAGTGATTTTAGAGTCTCCAAAAATAAAGTCTGACACTGTGTCTCCCCATCTATTTCAGTTTTAGATACTTTTATTTCTTCCTCTTGTCAACTTCTCTAGCTAGAACTTCCTGATATTATGTTGAATACCAGGGTGAAAGTGAATTTCTAGTCTTGTTCCTGAACTTAGGGGGAAAACTTTCAGTTTCTCCACTAGTGAGTATAATATTAGCTGTGGGTTTGTCATGAATAACTTTATCATGTTGAGAAAGGCCCCTTCAATTCCTAGGTTTTGAGGGTTTTTATCATAAAAGAGTGTTGACATTTACCAGATGCTTTTCTTTCATCAATTGAGATCATGGTTTTTTTTTACCTCCATTTTACTAATGTGGTTGATTTTTGGATGTTGAAGTACACCTGCATTTCTGGGATACATCCCACTTAGTCATGATATGTAGTCCTTTTAATACTGCTGGACTCTGGTAGTGTTCAATAGAGGGTTTTGCATCTATAATATTTTCATGAGGGATATTGGTCTGTATTTTTCTTGTTTTGTCTTTGTCTGGCTTTGATATCAGGGTAATGCTGGCTTCATGGAATAGAGAGAATTACTTTCTTTTCTATTTTGGAAGAAGTTTTTAGAAGGATTTTGTTAATTCTTCTTTAAATACTAGTGAAGCCATCTGGTCTTGGGCTTTTCATTTCTGGTAGGTTTTTTACTCAATCTCTGTAGTTTTAGATGTGTTTCAGATTATCTATTTTTTGAGTCAGTTTTGGTAATTTGTGTGTTTCTAGAAATTTATCCGTTTCATCTTGATTAATACAATTTGTTGCTTTATGGTTTATAGTATTTTCCTATAATCATTTTATTTATATAACACCAGTAGTGGCATCCCCATTTTAATTTCAGATTTTAATTATCTGTGTCTTCTCTCTTCTTCTTAGTCATTCTAGCTAAAGAATTATAAATTTTGTTGATCTTTTCAAAGAACCAACTTTTGGTTTCATTAGTTTTTTTAAAAAAAATTTCTATTCTGTAGTTTTTATTTTCTCCCCTCTGATAGTTTTGGGTTTAGTTTGCTCTTTTTATAGTTCCTTAAGGTGTGACTCAGACAGTAAAGCGTCTGCCTACAATGCAGGAGACCGGAGTTCGATCCCTGGGTCGGGAAGATCCCCTGGTGAAGGAAATGGCAACCCACTCCAGTATTCATGCCTGGAAAATCCCATGGACCGAGGAGCCTGGTGGGCTACAGTCCATGGGGTCGCAAAGAGTCGGACACAACTGAGCAACCTCACGTCCTCATGTCATGTCAAGGTGTAAGTTTAGGTGATTGGTTTTTGAGATCTTTCATCTTTCTTAGTTTTATAGTATATTTTTCCATATAAGCACAGCCTTTGCTGCATCTAACAAGTATTGGTATGTCATGTTTTGTTTTCACTGGTCTCTATAAATATTTTCTAGTTTCCCTTGTGATTTCTTTGATCTAGTGCTTGCTTGAGAGTGTGATATATAATTTTCATATGTTTGTTAATTTTCCAGATTTACTCTGATATTTTATTTCTAGTTTCATTCAATAAAATCACTGTTGTCAGAGAAGGTAAATTGTATGACTTTAGCTTTTTAAAATATACTGAGATTTTTTTTATGAACTAATACAAGGTCTATCATAAAGAATGTTCCATGTAAACTTGAGAAGAGTTGCTTATGATTTTTCTGTGGAGTGATTCTCTCTGTCTAGGAAAAGACATTAAATTGACTGCTACAACTATGCTTAAGGAGCTAAAGCAAGCCTTGGACAAAGAACTAAAGGAAAATAGAAGAATGCTTCCTCAACAACAACAACAACAAAAATAATAATAAATTATAAAATAGAAGCAGATATAATTTCTGACACTGAAAAGTACTGAAAGCAGTGAAAAGTCTAATCATATATGGTTATTCAAGTCCTCTGTTTCTTCACCTATTGTCCATTTGGTTGATCTATCAATTATAAATGGGTTATTGAACTCTCTGATTACATGAAGCTGTTGTTTTCTCTCTCACTATAGTTCTGTCAAATTTTGCTTCATTTGGTTTTGAGCACTATTTGTTAGGTTTGCATATGTTTACAGTTGTTATATATTCTTGATACACTGACCTTTTTAACAGTATAAAACATCCTTTGTCTCTGGTAACACTTTTTGACTAAAATCCTGTTTTGTATAATACTAGCATAGCCATCTCTGACCTCCTGACTACAATTTGTAAGGAATATAGTTTTCTGTTTTTCACTTTCGACATATTTACAACTTTGGATATGAAGTGAATATCTTGTACATAACGTATGGTTGGGTTATGTTATTTTATCCTTTCTGCCAATCTCTGTCTTTTAGTCAATATTTAATTCATTTACATTTAAAGTAGGTACTAATAAAGAAGGACTTCTGCCATTTTGTATTTGTTTTCTATACATTTAATAACTTTGATTTTCTATTTCTTGTGTAGCTGAATTTTCTTGTGCCTATTTGATTTTTTTTGTCAGTGTAACATTTTGATGCATTTTTAGTTTCTATTCTGCAAAAATTGTATATACAGATTCTTTTTTTTTAAATTTTATACCTACTCTTAATTGTGGTACATGGGCTTCTCATTGCAGTGTCTTCTCTTGTGGAGCACAAACTTAGTTGCCTCTTGGCACGTGGAATCTTCCCAGACCAGGGATTGAACCTGTGTGTCCTGCACTGGCAGGCAGATTCTTATCCACTGTGCCACCAGGGAAGTCCCACATGTAGTTACTTTTACTCTTGTTTTCTTCACATGGCTTTTAATTACTACTTAATGTCTTTATTTTTTTTTAATATAAATAACACGATTAGTTTATTCATGTTGAAAGCGAGAGATGAAAGTACAATAGTCGTCTAATCCTATCCTGTTATTTTTCTTTCTAGATAAATGCAACCCTGAAAGAAGTTATGAAAGCCGCTTAGATCTATGTGAGTGATTTTTAAAGATTATTGTTAAAGACTAGTTCAGGTATTGCAAATCTAATGCAATACTTTATTGACTGATTTTATTTTATTTTTTTTTCTCCTTTTTATTTATTTATTTTTTTTTAATATTATTTTATTAGTTGGAGGCCAATCACTTTACAACATTTCAGTGGGTTTTGCCATACATTGACATGAATCAGCCATACAATTACACGTATTCCCCATCCCGATCCCCCCTCCCACCTCCCTCCCCACCCAACTCCTCAGGGTCCTCCCAGTGCACCAGGCCCAAGCACCTGACTCATGTATCCCACCTGGGCTGGTGGTCCGTTTCACCATAGATAATATACATGCTGTTCTTTCAAAACATCCCACCCTCACGTTCTCCCCCAGAGTTCAAAAGTCTGTTCTGTACTTCTGTGTCTCTTTTTCTGTTTTGCATATAGGGTTATCGCCACCATCTATCTAAATTCCGTATATATGTGTTAGTATATTGTAATGTTCTTTATCTTTCTGGCTTACTTCACTCTGTATAATGGGCTCCAGTTTCATCCATCTCATTAGAACTGATTCAAATGAATTCTTTTTAACGGCTGAGTAATATTCCATGGTGTATATGTACCACAGCTTCCTTATCCATTCATCTGCTGATGGGCATCTGGGTTGCTTCCATGTCCTGGCTATTATAAACAGTGCTGCAATGAACATTGGGGTGCACGTGTCTCTTTCAGATCTGAATTCCTCAGTGTGTATGCCTAGAAGTGGTATTGCTGGGTCATATGGCAGTTCTATTTCCAGTTTTTTAAGAAATCTCCACACTGTTTTCCATAGTGGCTGTACTAGTTTGCATTCCCACCAACAGTGTAAGAGGGTTCCCTTTTCTCCACACCCTCTCCAGCATTTATTGCTTGTAGACTTTTGGATAGCAGCCATCCTGACTGGCGTGTAATGGTACCTCATTGTGGTTTTGATTTGCATTTCTCTGATGATGAGTGATGTTGAGCATCTTTTCATGTGTTTGTTAGCCATCTGTATGTCTTCTTTGGAAAAATGTCTGTTTAGTTCTTTGGCCCATTTTTTGATTGGGTCGTTTATTTTTCTGGAATTGAGCTTCAGGAGTTGCTTGTATATTTTTGAGATTAATCCTTTGTCTGTTTCCTCATTTGTTATTATTTTCTCCCAATCTGAGGGCTGTCTTTTCACCTTACTTATAGTTTCCTTTGTTGTGCAAAAGCTTTTAATTTTCATTAGGTCCCATTTGTTTATTTTTGCTTTTATTTCCAATATTCTGGGAGGTGGGTCATAGAAGATCTTGCTGTGATTTATGTCGGAGAGTGTTTTGCCTATGTTCTCCTCTAGGAGTTTTATAGTTTCTGGTCTTACATTTAGATCTTTAATCCATTTTGAGTTTATTTTTGTGTATGGTGTTAGAAAGTGTTCTAGTTTCATTCTTTTACAAGTGGTTGACCAGTTTTCCCAGCACCACTTGTTAAAGAGATTGTCTTTTTTCCATTGTATATCCTTGCCTCCTTTGTCAAAGATGAGGTGTCCATAGGTTCGTGGATTTATCTCTGGGCTTTCTATTCTATTCCATTGATCTATATTTCTGTCTTTGTGCCAGTACCATACTGTCTTGATGACTGTGGCTTTGTAGTAGAGTCTGAAGTCAGGCAGGTTGATTCCTCCAGTTCCATTCTTCTTTCTCAAGATTACTTTGGCTATTCGAGGTTTTTTGTATTTCCATACAAATTGTGAAATTATTTGTTCTAGTTCTGTGAAAAATACCGTTGGTAGCTTGATAGGGATTGCATTGAATCTATAGATTGCTTTGGGTAGAATAGCCATTTTGATAATATTGATTCTTCCAATCCATGAGCAGGGTATGTTTCTCCATCTGTTTGTGTCCTCTTTGATTTCTTTCATCAGTGTTTTATAGTTTTCTACGTATAGGTCTTTTGTTTCTTTAGGTAGATATACTCCTAAGTATTTTATTCTTTTTGTTGCAATGGTGAATGGTATTGTTTCCTTAATTCCTCTTTCTGTTTTTTCATTGTTAGTGTATAGGAATGCAAGGGATTTCTGTGTGTTAATTTTATATCCTGCAACTTTACTATATTCATTGATTAGCTCTAGTAATTTTCTGGAAGAGTCTTTAGGGTTTTCTATGTAGAGGATCATGTCATCTGCAAACAGCGAGAGTTTCACTTCTTCTTTTCCTATCTGGATTCCTTTTATGTCTTTTTCTGCTCTGATTGCTGTGGCCAAAACTTCCAACACTATGTTGAATAGTAGTGGTGAGAGTGGGCATCCTTGTCTTGTTCCTGATTTCAGAGGAAATGCTTTCAATTTTTCACCATTGAAGGTGATGCTTGCTGTGGGTTTGTCATATATAGCTTTTATTATGTTGAGGTATGTTCCTTCTATTCCTGCTTTCTGGAGAGTTTTAATCATAAATGAGTGTTGAATTTTGTCAAAGGCTTTCTCTGCATCTATTGAGATAATCATATGGTTTTTATCTTTCAATTTGTTAATGTGGTGTATTACGTTGATTGATTTGCGGATATTAAAGAATCCTTGCATTCCTGGAATAAAGCCCACTTGGTCATGGTGTATGATTTTTTTAATATGTTGTTGGATTCTGTTTGCTAGAATTTTGTTAAGGATTTTTGCATCTATGTTCATCAGTGATATTGGCCTGTAGTTTTCTTTTTTTGTGGCATCTTTGTCTGGTTTTGGAATTAGGGTGATGGTGGCCTCATAGAATGAGTTTGGAAGTTTACCTTCTTCTGCAATTTTCTGGAAGAGTTTGAGTAAGATAGGTGTTAGCTCTTCTCTAAATTTTTGGTAGAATTCAGCTGTGAAGCCATCTGGTCCTGGGCTTTTGTTTGCTGGAAGATTTCTGATTACAGTTTCGATTTCCTTGCTTGTGATGACTCTGTTAAGATCTTCTATTTCTTCCTGGTTCAGTTTTGGAAAGTTATACTTTTCTAAGAATTTGTCCATTTCATCCAAGTTGTCCATTTTATTGGCATAGAGCTGCTGGTAGTAGTCTCTTATGATCCTTTGGATTTCAGTGTTGTCTGTTGTGATCTCACCCTTTTCATTTCTTATTTTGTTAATTTGGTTCTTCTCTCTTTGTTTCTTAATGAGTCTTGCTAATGGTTTGTCAATTTTGTTTATTTTTTCAAAAAACCAGCTTTTAGCTTTGTTGATTTTTGCTATGGTCTCTTTAGTTTCTTTCGCATTTATTTCTGCCCTAATTTTTAAGATTTCTTTCCTTCTGCTAACCCTGGGGTTCTTCATTTCTTCCTTCTCTAATTGCTTTAGGTGTAGAGTTAGGTTATTTATTTGGCTTTTTTCTTGTTTCTTGATGTGTGCCTGTAATGCTATGAACCTTCCCCTTAGCACTGCTTTTACAGTGTCCCATAGGTTTTGGGTTGTTGTGTTTTCATTTTCATTTATTTCTATACATACTTTGATTTCTTTTTTGATTTCTTAAGCGTGTTATTTAGCCTCCATATGTTGGAATTTTTAACAATTTTTTTCCTGTAATTGAGATCTAATCTTACTGCACTGTGGTCAGAAAAGATGACTGGAATGATGTCAATTTTTTTGAATTTTCCAAGACCAGATTTATGGCCCAGGATGTGATCTATTCTGGAGAAGGTTCCGTGTGCACTTGGGGAAAAGGTGAAGTTGATTGTTTTGGGGTGAAATGTCCTATAGATATCAATTAGGTCTAGCTGGTCCATTGTATCATTTAAGGTTTGTGTTTCCTTGTTGATTTTCTGTTTAGTTGATCTATCCATGGTTGTGAGTGGGGTATTAAAGTCTCCCACTGTTATTGTGTTACTATTAATTTCCTCTTTCATACTCGTTAGTGTTTGCCGTACATATTGCGGTGCTCCTATGTTGGGTGCATATATATTTATAATTGTTATATCTTCTTCTTGGATTGATCCTTTGATCATTATGTAGTGTCCTTCTTTGTCTCTTTTCACATCCTTTATTTGGAAGTCTATTTTATCTGATATGAGTATTGCGACTCCTGCTTTCTTTTGGTCTCCGTTTGTGTGAAATATTTTTTTCCAGCCCTTCACTTTCAGTCTGTATGTGTCCCTTGTTTTGAGGTGGGTCTCTTGTAGACAGCATATATAGGGGTCTTGTTTTTGTATCCATTCAGCCAATCTTTGTCTTTTGGTTGGGGCATTCAACCCATTTACATTTAAGGTAATTATTGATAGGTGTGGTCCCGTTGTCATTTACTTTGTTGTTTTGGGTTCACGTTTATACAACCTTTCTGCATTTCCTGTCTAGAGAAGATCCTTTAGCATTTGTTGAAGAGCTGGTTTGGTGGTGCTGAATTCTCTCAGCTTTTGCTTGTCTGTAAAGCTTTTGAATTCTCCTTCATATCTGAATGAGATCCTTGCTGGGTACAGTAATCTAGGTTGTAGGTTATTCTCTTTCATTACTTTCAGTATGTCCTGCCATTCCCTTCTGGCCTGGAGGGTTTCTATTGATAGATCAGCTGTTATCCTTATAGGAATCCCTTTGTGTGTTATTTGTTGTTTCTCCCTTGCTGCTTTTAGTATTTGTTCTTTGTGTTTGATCTTTGTTAATTTGATTAATATGTGTCTTGGGGTGTTTCGCCTTGGGTTTATCCTGTTTGGGACTCTCTGGGTTTCTTGGACTTGGGTGGCTATTTCCTTCCCCATTTTTGGGAAGTTCTCAGCTATTATCTCCTCGAGTATTTTCTCATGGCCTTTCTTTTTGTCTTCTTCTTCTGGGACTCCTATGATTCGAATGTTGGGGCGTTTCACATTGTCCCAGAGGTCCCTGAGGTTGTCCTCATTTCTTTTGATCCTTTTTTCTTTTTTCCTCTCTGCTTCATTTATTTCCACCATTTTATCTTCTACCTCACTTATCCTATCTTCTGTCTCCGTTATTCTACTCTTGGTTCCCTCCAGAGTGTTTTTGATCTCATTCATTGCATTATTCATTTTTAATTGACTCTTTTTTATTTCTTCTAGATCTTTATTAAACATTTCTTGCATCTTTTCAATCTTTGTCTCCAGGCTATTTATCTGTACCTCCATTTTGCTTCCAAGATTTTGGATCATTTTTATTATCATTATTCTAAATTCTTTTTCAGGTAGATTTCCTATCTCCTCCTCTTTTGTTTGACTTGGTGGGCTTTTTTCATGTTCCTTTACCTGTTGGGTATTTCTCTGCCTTTTCATCTTGTTTAGATTGCTGTGTCTGGAGTGGGCTTTCTGTATTCTGCAGGTCCGTGGTTCCTTTTTATTGTGGAGGTTTTACCCAGTGGGTGGGGTTAGACGATTGGCTTGTCAAGGTTTCCTGATTAGCGAAGCTTGCGTCAGTGTTCTGGTATGCGGATCTTGATTTCTTCTCTTTGGATAGCAATGGAGTGCCCAGTAATGAGTTTTGAGATGGGTCTATGTGTTAGGTGTGACCTTGGGCTGTCTGTATGTTGACGTTCAGGGCAATGTTCCTGCGTTGCTGGAGAATTTGCGTGGTATGTCGTGCTCTAAAACTTATTGGCTCTTGGGTGGTGGTTGGTTTCGGTGCAGGTATGGAGGCTTTTGTACGGTCACTTATTACTTAAAGATCCATGTAGTCAGGAGTTTTCTGGTGTTCTCAGGTTTTGGGCTTAAGTCTCCTGCTTCTGGATTTCAGTTTTATTCTTCCTGTAGTCTCAGGACTTCTCCAACTATACAGCACTGATAATAAAACTTCTATGTTAATGGTGGAAAGTTTCTCCCCCGTTAGGGATACCCAGAGAGGTTCACCGAGTTACATGGAGAAGAGGAGAGGGAGGAGGGAGATAGAGATGGGCAGGAGGAGAAAGAGGGGGACTCAAGAGGAGAGAGACAGATCTACGAAGTTGTCTGATCCCAGAGTGTTCTCCGTAGCCCAGACACCCACAAAGATTCACAGAATTGGATTGGGAAGAGAAGGGGAAAGGAGGAAATAGAGGTGTTCTGAGGTAGAAAACAGAGTCAAGATTGGGAGAGAATAATCAACACACTCGTGAATAAAAATGGGAGCCGAATATTGGATTCTTAAATGTTCACAATTTATATCATATAGTGAAAAACAAAAATTAAAAATCTAGAGTAGAGGTTAGACTCTTACAAATACTATATTAAAAACAAAAACCACAACACACAAAAGAAATTTTAGAAATATATATGAAGTTTGGTATAAAAATAGGGCTTCTCTTCTTCTTTTTTTTTTTTTTTTTCCCTTTCTTCTGTAAGGTTATAGTGGATTGAAAATGAAAATTAAGGCATAGTAAAAGGAGTGCTAGAGGGCTTTAAAAGAAATAAGAGAAAAAGAAAAAGAAAATAGAAGAGAAGAAGAAAAAAGAACAGAAAAAAAAGAAGAAAAAGAAGAAAAAGAAAAAAAAGAAAAAAGAAAGAGAAAAAAAATTGTTTTGCCTAATTAAAAAAAATCGTAAAAATCTATGAAAGTTAAGGAGTAATGGGGGAGTAATAAGGAATTTTTAAAGGAAAATAAAAGAGAACCAAGAAAAAAGAAAAAAAATTTTTTTTTTTTCCTTACTTAAAAAAAAAAAAAAAAAAGAAAAAAAAAAAGAAAAGAAAAAGAAAAAATATATCTAGGAATTTCTCTGGAGCTGTTGCGGTCAGTGTGGGTTCAGCTCAGCTTCAGATAGCTCCTCGTTCCAGCTTACACTTCTCGATATCTACAGGCCCTTCCGGTGTAGTCAGTCGGTGGTTTCTTCAGGGATTTTAATCTGTTGCACCGGTCCCTTCTGAAGCGGTTCCCTTTGTTTATTTGGGTTCTGTTGCCGGTCTCTTCCGTGCCTAATTTCCGCCCTGACACAGGGGGCGGAGGTGGATTCTTATTCAGGTAGCTAGTTCCGTCGCGCTGCGGGGAGGGGCTGTGCGGGGAGGGACTGTGCCGGGAGGGGCCGGCGCTCCCGGGAGAGGCTTGCGCTCTTTTCTCGGTCTGCGCTGCTCAGGCTCAGCGCTGCTCTGTCTGAAGCGCACGCCACGCTGCGCGCGGCTCCAGCCCTCGGGCGATTCACAAAAGCGCGGCACACAAAGCTGGGCCCGCTCTCCGGCCCCACGCCGCCAGAGCGGCCCAGGCAGCCAGGCGCTTGACGGGCGCTCTCTCCCCGGGTGCGGTGCGTCTTCTGCCCCGCGCGGTCCCAGTCTCAGTCCCCGCCGGCGCCAGTCGGGCGTGCGCGCCCTCTGCCCTCCGCGTCCCCAGCCCCAGTTCCCGCCCGCGCCGGTCGGGCGCAGGCGCCCTCCGTCTCGCCGCGACCCTCCCGGCGGACTTCGGTCGCCCAGAATCTCGGTCCCTTTGTTCTGCGAACGGCCGGCAGTGTGTTCTGGCCGGTTAATTTTCTCTCTCTTTTGCAATCCCACAGTTCAAGCTGGCAACTCACAAAAGCTCCCTCTGATTATCCTCAGGGCGCTCAGGCCCGGATCCAGCCCCAAGTAATGCCGCCCGCTCCTCTCCGTTCCGCCCCCACTTGCTGGTTGCGGATGCGGGCGTCTGGGGTACTTTTCTGCTGGGAGTTGCTTTTAGGCTCGTAATCTGTGGGTTTTATTTATTCTATCCCTCCCAGTCAGATTCAAACTCTTGAGATTCCAACACTTCCCCCAGGCCCGCCAGTGCGAGGGTTTCCCGGTGTCTGGGAACGTCCTCTATTAAGACCCTTCCCGGGACGGATCTCCGTCCTTAGCTCTTTTGTTTCGCTTTTTATCTTTTATATTTTGTCCTACCTCCTTTCGAAGACAATGGGCTGCTTTTCTGGGTGCCTGATGACCTCAGCTAGCGATCAGAAGTTGTTTTGTGAAGTTTGCTCTGCGTTCTGTTATTTTTTTGATGAATTTCTAGGAGAGAAAGTGGTCTCTCCGTCCTACTCCTCCGCCATCTTGGCTCCTCCAGCCTTACTTAATGTCTTTTAATTTCAGCCTGAAGGACTTCTTAAGGGAAAGTTACCTAGACACAAATTCTCTCAGCTTTTGCTTATCTGGAAATACCTTGATTTCTCTTTCATAACTCAAAGTCAATTTTGACATGAATATAATTATTTGATGCAGTTTTTTCCCCCAGTATTTTTAACATATCATCATGGTGCTTTCTGGCATCCAAAGTCTGGTGAGAAATTGACTGTTAATCTTATTGGGGATCCCTTGTACTTGAGAAGTTGCTTTGGTCTCTCAACTTTAAAGATGCTTTGTCTTTTTATCATTTGATTATAATATGTCTCAGTGTAAATCTCTTTATATTTATTCTGCTTGGAGTATGTTGAACTTCTTGGATGTATAAATTTATATCTTTATTAAGTCTCAAAAGTATTTGGCCATTGAGTTTTCACATATTCTTTCTATTCCTTTTTCTCTCTCCTCTCTTTCCCAGGACTCCCATTAAGCATATGTTGATATGCTTGATAGTATCCCATAGGTCTCTTGGATGTTGTTTATTTTTCTTCATTTTTTCTTTCTATTACTCAGACTGATTAATTTCTGTGGACCTACCTTCAAATTCATTGATTCTTTCTTCTGCCTACTCGTATCTATTGTTGAAACCATTTAATGATTTATTTTTATTACAGTTATTGTACTTTTCAGTGTCAGAAATTAAATCTGCTTCTATTTTATAATTTCTATATTTATTGCTATTCTTTTTTGTTGTTGTTGAAGAAGTGTTCTTCTGTTTTCCTTTAGTTCTTTGTCCGAGGTTTGCTTGAGCCCCTTAAGCATAGTTGTAGCAGTCAATTTAATGTCTTTTCCTAGTAGCAACAACACTTCTGCTTTGATAGAACCAGTTTCTGTTAATTTCTTCTTTTACCCTGTGAATGGATCATATTTTTTGTTTCTTTGTGTGCCTTGTAAGTTTTTGTTGAAACTGACTTTTGAATATTATAATGTGGTCACTCTGAAAATCAGGTCCTTCCTTAAGCTTTTCAGTCTTATTTTCCTTGCTTGCTGTGGGTTGGAGCTGTTTGTTTCGTGATTTTTTCAAAACTATTTTTTCTGGCTGTTATTCTTTTTTTATGGTTTCTGTAGACACTCTTTAACTTGTGGTCAGCTTGTGGTGTGACAGAAATACTCTTAAATATATGTAGCCAAAAGCATAAATAAAACAGTAAAAAGATTTAAAAAAATACACTACCAGTCTTTGCACAGATTGACTCTGTGTTGGGGAGGTGTTTTAAAGCTTATTTGGGTCCTTTGCAGCACTGCCTTAACCTTGACTTCCTGCTGGCACTGAACCTAAAAATCTGCTGAGGTGAAAGCTTAGGTCTTTTCTGATCATGAATCTATCTCTGGACATGTGCTTGGCTTCTTAGCGTCCTCATTATATGCAGGTTCTTTGAGAAGCAACTGACCCAAGTGTAATCTTTTGCCAGTGGAAGCAGCAGCTTGTTTATTTACCTTTCAGTGTTTCTGAGGAAAGTTCTATGCTTAGCCACTTTTCTGTCCTGAGAGAGTTCAAGTAAGAAGAAACAAATGCAAAATCTTATTCCAGTCCTTCAGGGAAAACCCTTAAGGTCAAAACAGAGAAACAAAATTTATTGGGAACAAGGCCTACTCTGCTCTTACCAGAGTCAGGTAACCACGCTAGAAACATGGGCCCTCATCTTCAAAATCACCCTCATGCTGGAGAGGAAGGTAGGACACAACTAAGTTCAAATGTTACAAAGCCCTCTTCCCATGTTTTAAGTCACTGCTTTCTTGATTGTGCATTCATTTGGTGCTGTGAACCATTGATTGTTTCTCAGAATTCTGACAGTTTTGTTGTGTAACAGAATCAGGTTTTTTTTTCATTTTTTTAAATTAGTTGGAGGCTAATTACTTTACAATATTGCAGTGGTTTTTGCCATACATTGACCTGAATCAGCCATGGATTTACATGTGTTCCCCATCCTGATCCCCCAGCTCACACTCTTTGGAGTTTCTGTGGTAGAAGAAGCAGTTAGAATTCCATATTCTTGTCATTTTTCATGAAGTTAAGCTCATGGAATTTGTCTTTTTTTTAAATGTTCAAAAAATTAGATTTCTAGAAAAGTTGCAGAACTAGTACAAAGTCTTCTCATATCCTCTCCACCCAGTTTATCCTCTCCACCCAGTTTCTCTTAGTGTTAACATCTTACATTATCAAGATACTTTTTGTCAAAACTAAGAAACTGGCACTGATATATTGCCATTAACTAAGTGATACACACTTTGGGATTTCATCACTCTTTTCCTACCCTCCTTTCCTTTGAAAGACATTTTTAGAGTAGCTTTGTATTTGTAACAAAAATTGAGAGGAAGTTACAGAGATTTGCCATATATCCCCTGCCCCTACACATCTATAGACTTCCCCATTATCAGCATCACTCACCAGAAATAATGTCTTTTTCTAAAAATCTAGAATTCTATCCAGGAGACCAAATTACATTTAGTCATCATCTCTCCTTAGGCTCCTAATTATTGTGACAATTTCTCAGATTTTTTCTTGTTTTTGATAACCTTGACAGTTCTGAGCAATTCTGGTCAGGTATTTTGTATAATGTTCTCAGTTAGATATTTTTCTCCTAAGACTGAAGTTATAGATTTGGGGAAGAATATAACAGAAGTGAATTGGCCTTCTTCTCATACCATAGAAGAGGATATGTGATATCCCTGTGGCTTCAGTGGTGGTATTAACCTTCATCTCTGGTTTACAGTGGTATTTGCCAGGCTTCTCCATTCTATAGAAGTAAGTCAGGAAATCGAGCCCACTCTGAAGGAGGCAGTTAATCTCTACTCCTTGGAAGGAGATGTATCTACGGATATTATTTGGAATTCCTCTTTGAGGGAGATTTGTCTCCATTTATTTATTCACTCATTTATTTATGGATTTATACATACTTATTTCATATTTTGAGTTATAACCAATAGTTTGCTATTTTATTTGCTGCTCAATTTGTTAAAGCTTCTGCCATTGAGAACTTTTATAGGTTGACTCCCATACTCCTTTAACATGCCCCCATCCTTTTGTGTTTTGAACACTTCCATACTTTTTGGTATTGAATGTTTCTGAAGGTTTCTGAAGAGGAGAGTTCATGTATTGACTTGTATCTTAGAACTTGTTGGCAATTTAAAAAATAACTTGATGCATTATATATTAAGATATACCTGGCAGGAGGATAATCTGGACAATGAAGAATCATGAAATATGTTACACACATGATTGAAAAGAGTTATTGGATATGAGTGATGTTACATAGATTCTAGTCTGGAATTTGTCATTAATATATGTTGTGACTTCTGTGAAGTTGCTTCTTTTCACTGGATGCCAGCTTTCTCACTGATATGATGCAGTAGCCTGCTGAAACTATCTTCTCAAACATTTCTACCAACAAGCCAATAACTGATAAGGAAAATAGCTATGGTTTCTCTGTAGGCTGGGGTGTATGGCAGAAGCCCTTTTCAAATATGACATTTCATTGAAATTTCTTGTTTTATTTGACAAATTCATGTGAATTTTTCATACCAGTTCACTTTGTACCTATATTTTAATATAAAAACATTTTATGCAGAGTTTTTAAAATAGATGTTGCAGAACAATATGACCATTTCTCTCATGGCTTCCTTTATGCCCTGGTACATATCCTGGGGGCTGAGTCCTCTAATTTGAAAATAAGGGAACTCTCAGTTTTGGAACTCTATGATTTTAGGAATTCACTCCAGATATTTAAAGTTCTATCCTGTAAATGAGACCAGGCTTGTTCTGTGTTTGTCCAAAGAGAAAATCTAAGTAATACTAGGGAACCTAGGGAACGAAATTGCAGCCATAAATTATTGACTTGATATAAAAAAGTACATTCATTCAACAAAATTTTATTGAGTGCATACCATTTTCTAGGCACTGTTAAGTGCTGAGAATCCAGCATTACATGTCCAGTTTAGCATGAGAGACAGACATTCTCCAAAAAAATGTCAAAGATATGAGCCATCTCATGAGACAGTAAGCTCTTCAGCTTTGGAATTATCCATCAGGCTGAATTATCATCCTTCAGTGATGCTATAATAAAAATTCTGAACTTCTGAGAATTATTCTTCATACTATGATGCTACTTAACTTTATATATGTGTGCATACCTCCATGTGCATCTGAACAATCCAATCAGAATCAAAATTTTGTGAAGGCAGAGATACTTTCTTCAGGTCTCTCCACAGAGTGATAGGCAAATGATCCTTGCTGACTGTCATATGGTCATAAAAGTATCAAACCATGAGCATCTTTAGGAAATAACCATCAACCTTATATCAGGCTCAATTTTAAAAAAAATATTGAAAGTATATTAGGATAATTTTTATTTTTGTGTTTATCTCTTTAATATGGAAGGAATCATAACATCATAATTCCCCACCAAATACTCTGTTCACCAGTTACAGGATAAGTTTTATTTGAAGATTCAATCATGTACACTCAATGTCCAAGTTTCTAACAGCTAATTTTATTGCTTAGCAACCACATAGAAAATGTTAGAGAGATGTTAAAATTATTAAACAATAGTTACTTATAACACTTTCCTATACGAAGGGTTTTTGCTGGAGCAAGATCATAATGAGGTTTACAGAGAAACTATTGGGAAACAAAGGTGATTTTAGAAAGGAAGATGGAAAAAAAAGGAACATGTTAAAACAAAAAAAAAACAAAAACACCAAACCTAGTTTGAGTCTTTTAAATTCTCTACAATTTACCATGCATGATTTTCTAGAACCTGAACAAAGATCCATCAGTTGTGATATTCCAGTTAACTTAATGGCCCTCCAGTGGGCAATTTAGGAATTTTCAAACTAACTTTGAAAGGAATTTTCAAGGAATCTATGGGTGGGAAGGAAAAAAAAAAAAGAACTAAAACAAAACCCCAAATAAAGCATTATGAAAGTCATACTGGTATTACCTTCAGCAGAAAACAATTCTATGCTTTGAGTACAACCTTACACGAGACCTTTTAATTTTGAGGGCAAACGTGTCTTTGGAAGTTTGCTGCAGCTCTAAACATCCTCTTTTCCGGATAATGGTTCTCGAGCTGTGCTTACTTCAGGTCCATAGGAGAATGTGCGTAGAAGGGAAAATAAATGCTGAGCCTGTATATTTTCTTATGGTCATAATTATGTATTATTTATGGAAGGAAGAACATATTTTGTACTGGGAGATTTGATTTCGGCATACATAGTCAATTTGCCCATTTGAATAGTCTGTATATGTTGAATGAAGAAGACAGTGGAAAGGGAATCAAACGATGAGGAAAATAGGAGTGCAGAAGCAGATTTTCATCTGGTCAGGGAATGATGATGATACACTAAAGCCAAGATTACATGTGATCACTTTTCCTTCTTAAATTATTTGGCTGAAAAAAAATTTTAAGTATATAATAGAAACGTCTTCTATTTCAGATCAAATTATAATTCTGTAGTGGTCTATAACTATTCTAAATTATCAAGTCATTTCAGGCAAATAATGTTTTTTCAAAGTAGTCAAGCCAGTTGTATAACATTATGTAGACAAAAGATATGGCTAGTGTATCTATTTGCTTTTTGACTGGTGGTCTTGGCTTTAGATTTATGAGGTGGCTATCTCTGCCTATACTTGTATACTTCTTGTAATTGGTTAGTTACCTGCTATGTATTAGTCTTTATCAGCACTGTGTTAAAAACTGTGATGCCATAAGTATATAAGCTGCAATTTGTAATCCTGAAACAATAGTTAACATTTCTTCATCCTTTGTTGTACTATAGTTTAGCTAAAATATTTTATACATTTTATACATTGTACATTTTGCAGCCAAAGCACAGGTTATTTGTGAAATATGTGAAATTTCCCTCATCCTTCTTTACTAAACATGTCAATGTGTCACAGTAAATTATTTCATTACTGGGCATCTTGTTTAACATACTTTTTTTTTTAAACCTCAAATCACCCTTGCTAACTAATGAAGGAATAAAGGAACCTCACTGAAGAGATATTTACAGTAATACCAGAATGAGTTTTTAATCATCTTTCTAGTGTTAGACATTTCAAGTTTCTGATTTTCTTAATTATTTAAGAGCTTTGAGGCCACAAGTCACTCAGACTTGTAGAAATCTTCTATTTGGAGTCAATTTGAAAAGTCACAAACTCAAAACCCTAGGGCGCCAGAAACACGTATGTAAATGTAAATGAGTGAAATGGGCTCTGTGTAAGATCCATTAGAGAGTTGTGGAGAGTGGTAAACTGAAACACACATGTCCTGTTTAATAGTGAAATCTCCTACTTAGCTTTAGTAACTTTTTGTTATGTGGGGGTGAGGACTCAGTGTTCCAGATCTCTCTATCTTTCAATAGAAACCTCTAGTTGGGCTTTTAATGTTAATTCTTAATTTTAAAACGCTGGTGTATAACGGGCTCGAGTTTCATCCATCTCATTAGAACTGATTCAAATGAATTCTTCTTAATGGCTGAGTAATATTCCATGGTGTATATGTACCACAGCTTCCTTATCCATTCATCTGCTGATGGAAATCTAGGTTGCCCATTATACAGAGTGAAGTAAGCCAGAAAGATAAAGACCAATACAGTATACTAATGCATATATATGGAATTTAGAAAGATGGTAACGATAACCCTATATGCAAAACAGAAAAAGAGACACAGATGTACAGAACAGACTTTTGGACTCTGTGGGAGAAGGTGAAGATGGGATGTTTTGAGAGAACAGCATTGAAGCATGTATATTATCTACGGTGAAACAGATCACCAGCCCAGGTGGGATGCATGAGTCAAGTGCTCGGGCCTGGTGCACTGGGAGGACCCAGAGGAGTCGGATGGAGAGGGAGGTGGGAGGTGGGAGGGGGGATCAGGATGGGGAACACATGTAAATCCATGGCTGATTCATGTCAATGTATGGCAAAAACCACTACAGTATTGTAAAGTAATTAGCCTCCAACTAATAAAAATAAATGGAAAAAATAAAAAATAAAAATAAATAAAAAATAAAACGCTGGTGAATAATACAAAAAGTTTAATAATATGTAGGTCTAACAAACACATTTGTGACAAGATTTGGCCCATGAGGTCATCCTTCTCAAAGTGATCTCTAGATAAAATGGTTAGGTACACCAAGTTGATCTTTGACAACTCTTGTCCTTCGCTTGTATTGAAACACTGCTATATTTAAAATGGGTAACCAACAGGGACCTACTGTATAGCACAGGGGACTCTGCTCAATGTTATGTAACAACCTAACTGGGAAAAGGGCTTTGAAAAAGAGTAGATATATGTATATGTATAGCTGAATCATTTTGTTTTATACCTGAAACTAACACAACACTGTTAATCAGCTATGTTGTTCAGTTGTTAAGTCACATCCTACTCTTTGAGACTCCATCAACTGCAGCACGCCAGGCTTCCCTGTCCTTCACTATTTCCTGGAGTTTGCTCAGACTCAATGTCCATTGAGTCAGGGATGCCATCTAACCATCTCATCCTTTGTTGTCCCCTTCTCCTTGTGCCCTCAATCTTTCCCAGCATCAGGATCTTTTCCAAAGATTGGCTGTTCACATTGAGTGACCAAAGTATTAGAGCTTCAGCATCAGTCCTTACAGTGGATATTCAGAGTTGATTTCCTTCAGGATGGACTGGTTTGATCTGCTTGCAGTCGAAGGGACTCTCAAGAGTCTTCTCCAACACCACAGTTTGAAAGGATCAATTCTTTGGCGCTGAGCCTCTTTTATGGTCCAACTCTCACATCTGTACATGACCACTGGAAAAACCATAGCTTTGACTATATGGACCTTTGTTGGCCGAGTAATGTCTCTGCTTTTTAATATGCTGTCTAGATTTGTCATATCTTTTCTTCCAAGGAGCAAGTGTCTTTTAATTTCATGGTTGCAGTCCTGGTCCTAAGTGATTTTGTAACCCAAGAAAATAAAATCTGACACTGTTTCCATTTTTCTCATTTATTTGTCATAAAGTGATGGAACCAGATGCTATGATCTTAGTGTTTTGAATGTTGAGTTTATGCCAGTTTTTTCACTCTCCTCTTTTACCTTCATCAAAGAGACTTTTTAGTTCCTCTTCACTTTGTGCCATTAGAGTGGCAATCAACTATAATGTAAAATAAAATGTTTGTTAAAAAAAGAAATGAAAGAAATAACTCAATGTCTCAAACAGATTGGTTGGACTAGAAGAATGAGAACAGAACTGAGTTTCAGATGGCCTGAGTTTAAATCTTAGTTCTTCTAACTCATTTTTTACTTTAGGTCTTTTAAGGTTTTAATATCCACTTCTATAAAATTAGACCATTGGATTACTTTCAAAGGATTCTCAACTTCTTCAGAATCAAAATATTTCTATACTATTTTCCTTTTATCAGACTATATATAACTGGAAAGTAATAGATTCCTCTGGAAAGTTCATTCCTGATAATGTTTATCTTTCCCAAATAGTATATTGCCTTAATATAATGAAAAAACATGATTCCTTTAGGATTGCTGGTTGTTTTGGGAATGTTTAGCACAGTGACAGTCTAGTCAGATGCTTCTTGTTCAGATATTCTTGTAAGCACTTATCAGCATGCATTAAGATTTTGCTCTATTTTAAGAAATCTTGCAGGTTTATAAGGAAAAAAGTCATATACTAGTAAAATGAGATTTTGACTAATTATTGTATATTGTGAGTTCTGGTGATTGGGTTCTCTAACTTGCAATTTTTTTTTTCTAACTTGCAATTTTATCCTTTATTGACTGCACATGCTAGATTCTCAATAATTGTTTATTGAACTAATTTTCCATGGGGAATCTCTAAATTATGCCTTATAAAAATTTGAAGTTTCTGTTCATTCATCACATAGTTATTACCCACCTACTCTGCACCAATTGTGATACACTCCAGCTATATCACAGTTCGAGCACAGTTAATGCTGATATATTTATTTTTAATGATGATCTATTGATTTATATTTAGCCTTTACTATAATGTAGTATAGTTTCTTTTTACAGTATCATTAACAGTATTAATCTTTACTATTTTTTTTTGCATTCTAGAGCACATACCCTTTCCAGAACAGATGATATCAACTTTTCTCCAGCTTCCCTTCCCCTCTCTTCTAGACAGTCTAATAAATGTATACATAATCATATATAGTCCCTCATTTCTCTTGAGTCTTATGTTCCTTGGTAAGTGTACCAAGCACCATAAGGAGTGTATACTTAACACCTTTGTGAACTTAACAAAAGGACTAAAGTGCCATGAAAGTCATGGCCTAGATTTTCAAGAAAGCTGAGATGAACTTTTTCACCTGTTTCCAAAGATTTTTGTCACATTAACTATAGCACTTGTTCAGCATCCTAAGTCCCAAGAGACTAGTGAGAAATTTTTATAGCATCAGGTTTTTTTTGCCCTAGGTCATCTTCACCTCCAGCCCCTTCCCAAGATAGTGGTAAGAGTATTAAGCAGTTATAACAACTCCTTTCTCTGGGACTTGATAGAGCACAGACCCGTGACACATCTCATTTTTTGTCCCCTTTGTGGGATCACGCAACCACAGTCTGACGTTTCTTTTGGTATTTCTAAAAAGCAATGGCAGTTTATCAAGTGGCAATTCAAATCACAAAACTCTCTTAAAAACACTGAAAGGGAGAGAGACAGGGTTGAGAGGGAAGATGATAAGGATGTTTAGCTTCCTTCCAAGTGATCCGTTGATATAGTTATTTGTAGAGTATATGGAAATGGCACCTCACTCCAGTACTCTTGCCTGGAGAATCCCAGGGACAGAGGAGCCTGGAAGGCTACAGTCCATGAGATCACAAAGAGACATGAGTGTGTGACCAACACACAGAGTCTATGGGTGTATAAAAAGGGGGCTGTTATTGATTTTGTGTATATGTGTGTGTGTTAATTAGAAAAGTATATATGAAGAGTTTGCTTTATTTACATACAAGCATCTTGCTCCTTTGATTCTATTATCAAGCTGTCATTTATTGAACACTTACTGAGTGCAAGACCCTATACTAAATACTTTAATCTTAACATTAACCCTTTGAGTTATTATTATTTCCATTTTACAGAAGATTAAACTGAGGTTTGGAGGAAGTGACATATTTATCTTACAGCTAATAAAAGGAAAAGCCAGAGTTTAAATTTCATTACACTTGACTCAAAAAATCTATACTTTTAAACCACTGCACAATACTGCCTCACTGTGGTAAAGCTGAGCATAGCTCAGTTATAGCCAAACATGAAATAGACTAGTTGAACTTTGACTTAAGATTAAACTTAAGATTAAAACTTCCCTTGAATCTATCATTTTGCAATGTGAGTTATCCCTCTTAATGTGCCTGTTTTGCATATTAATATGAAACAGTGCATCCAGAAAAACAGCTTTACTTTTGTAGGAGAACTATTGATATGCTGAGCTTAAAAATTAAGACCCAAATATCTTTTGAAGATTCGAAGTTATTGGAACTTTTTTGGGGGATGTTCTGTTGTATCCTAGTCAAGGAAGAGTGATGAGGACCAAAGGGTGCTTGAAGGGTGGGAAAAGGACTATTAAGCAAAAAGATAAGATTTGTTGATGACAAGGAATTCCTTGGTGGTCCAGTGGTTGAGACTTAGCACCTTCACAGCTGGTACCTGGGTTCAACTCCTGGCTGAGGATCCCACAAATCATGTGGTACAACAACAACAACAAAAGCCCCAAAAACAAAATAGATGATGATAGCCACATTACTGTTAAACAAAAATCTATTAAAATTAAACATTTTGTCAAGCACAAAGCCAGATTTATACCCACTCCCCCCTTTTTTTTTTTGCACAGAAGAATACTATTTCAATGCTTGAGCAAAAGGGAAGGGGCTATATCCTGGTGTGCTTTCTTTGAAGGGATTCTAGTAAAAAAGCAGAGCCCTCTCATCTATTTGCCAAAGTGCCTGAAAGATGCCACTCTCTTCTAGGAGGCATGACACTAGAAGCCGTCCTCATTTCTCATCATATTTTTGAGTGTGGGTCTTTCTGAATCACTCGTCTAGAAATAATCCCAGTAGGAGAGAGCAAATTTTTTGGAGAGTTTGAACACCACGGGCTAGAAACAGTTGGAAAGAGAGGGCTGAACACATTTCAGCTCCTTTCCATTCAGGCTGTGATCCAGGACAAGGCGGGAACAGCAGCTTTCCCGGGAATATTGATTGATTGTGTTGAATATGATGGACTGCACTTAAAGGTTTGGAGCCAAAAGGTCCTTAGAGAGCAGGTTTGGCTGTCCTGGCAATGCTATAAAATCAATCAGCTGAAATGCATTTGCGAAGGAGTTGTTTTTGTCCCCGTCTAGATATAAATATTAGAAAGAGGAAGAGGGAAGTTAACATCATTTCATATTTTCTTGTTGAAGTGATGATAGTTATTAATACTACACTTCTTGTTTATGTGTTTCTGATGAGAGTCTGACAGGGACGATCTGTCTTTTCTTGGAAGCAAACTCTTCAGACACATCAAAAGAAAACTCAGTGAGATGTAAACACAGTGGAGAGATTCAGAGAGAGGGTCACAAGGAGGAGCATGAAAAAGAGCTATACTGAGAAACAGCTTCCTTACCCTACATCCGTGACTGTTGTTCTTCTTTATGCAGAACTTAATGTTCAGAGATGGGATCAGGGGTTAGAAGTGTAACTTCAAAGTTAATGTGAGATTATTATTATTATTATTATAAGTGGTGTAGGATGGAGACATGGAATGATGGCCACTTAAGCTCCAAAAACATTTTTACACAATTGTCATAAGAGTGAATGAGTCCTTTAGAAAAAAAACATTCATGATTAGTATAATAATTCACTCCTACGGAAAGTGAAATGCCAAATACCACTTTTAAGAGTTACATGTTAAAGTGCAAAGCATTTCTCCCTATTGCCCTTTTATAGTGAACATCATGCCAAGGCTTCTTCCTTTGCTTTAAGAGCACATAGCTCTGAAATAACATGACTGAACTGCAAAATGTGCAAAGTAAACATAGGATAAGCCTCTTTAATGTCATTTAGCCTGGAATAGCAAGAAATGGCTGTTCTTTGATATTTGCATATGTAATTCAGACGATTCTGATCAATTCAACCTTTTCTCAATAGGAGGTATTCAAATGTCTACAAACAATTGTATGAATATCAATAATTCAACAAATACCAGGCTATGCCAGCCTGTAATGTGAAAATCCGTATATGAATATAAGGCTTATGGAAGCAATTTCCTATTACTTATACTTTCAGGTATGAGTAAAAGAAAAAAGGACTACAATATTTTTAAATGGAAATGCATAGAGGACAAAGGGTAACATTTGAGTTCCAGTTTTAATAGCTTTTCATTTTTATTGAGAAACACAGGCAAAAATGGCAAAATTCACATAAAAACAGCTCTAAGTGCATGGATTCTTTTTGCATATATTTATCAGTTGTTTGTGTGTGACCAGAAATATATGAGTCACTTGCAAGAATGCATTAAAAGATAGCCTGTGTCACTCAATCATGTCTGACTCTCTGCGACCTGATGCCAGACTCTGTCCATGGGATTTCCCAGGCAAGAATACTGGAGTGGGTTGCCATTTCCTTCTCCAAGGGATCTTCCCAACCCAGGGATCAAACCCAGGTCTCCTTCACTGCTGGCGGATTCCTTACCCTCTGAACCACCAGGGAAGCCTAAAAGACAGCCTTAGTGGAGACAAATAGGTTGAGCAGCAAGGGGACTGGGGAATGACTATTGCAGTGACCGCTTCCAGTGTTACTGCTTAGGGAGGCAGCAATGTTGTAGGGAAGGAGCCCTGATCTGGCACTTAGGTGAGCTCCTGTTTATTAGACTAGTTCTCAATTGGTGAACTGGTAATGTGGGTAAAACCTCAGGTAAAGAATTTAGTTACTTTTAGAAGAGATCACCCAAAGGAAGAAGGAAATTAACTTTTTAGAAACAGAGTCTCAAGGAAATTGACTCCCAAAGGCCCCAATAGGCCATCTGTAGAATGTCTATTTCTGTATAGAAATATTTTCTATGACATTCCTGATAGATAGTTGGTAGTTACTTGCTTCAACAATTGAGGAAAAGAAATTACTATCTAAAAGTCACACCAATCCAGTTGTGAAAATATTTTTATATTGGAAAGCTGTCTTCAGGTAAAATCCCCCAGGTTATTTTGTGCACCATCACATTTCCATGTGTGTATGTGTGTAGAAACAAAAATGAAGAACTTTAATCTTTTGCATTTATCACCTCAGCCTATCAAGGCTATTTGAATCATAATCCTATTACATAAGATAAATAACTGCTGAAGCTTAGCTTGAAGGATTTTGAGCATAATCTTGCTAACATGTGAAATGAATGCAGTTGTACAGTAGTTTGAACATTCTCTGGCACTGTCTTTCTTTTGGGATTGGAATGAAAACTGACCTTTTCTAGTCTTGTGGCCACTGCTGAGTTTTCCAAATTTGCTGGCATATTGAGTGCAACACTTTAACAGCACCATCTTTTAGGATTTGAAATAGCTCAGCTGGAATTTCATCACCTCCACTAGCTTTGTTCATAGTGATGCTTCCTAAGGCCCACTTGACTTCACACTCCAGGATATCTGGCTCTAGATGAATGATCACACCATCATGGTTATCCAGGTCATTAAGACCTTTTTTTGTACAGTTCTTCTGTGTATTCTTGCCACCTCTTCTTAGTCTCTTTTGCTTCTGTTAGGTCCATACCATTTCTGTCCTTTATTGTGCCCATCTTTACATGAAATATTCCCTTGGTATCTCTGATTTTCTTGAGGATATCACTAGTCTTTCGCATTCTATTGTTTTTCTCTGTTTCTTTGCATTGTTCACTTAAGAAGGCTTACTTATCTCTCCTTGCTATTCTCTGGAACTCTGCATTGTTGGATATATCTTTCCCTTTCTCCTTTGCTAGGCTTTCCATTATGTCATCAATGAAGTCACTTATAGAAATTTGACTAATAAAGGGACAGAGCAACATAAAACATCACCAGAGAGACCATTCTCCTGGTTTCCTGTTTTCTGGAGAGAAGCCAATGAGACTAATGTTTTCCTCTATAGTTTGTAAACATACGTCATGAATTTTATCTTTTGTAACTTATTCAACCAGGGACAGGCTCTGTAGCCAAAGGTAATTTTCTGTAGCAGCATTCTCAACTCAGTAATTTGTGACCCATATATAGTTTGTTTAGCTCTGATATTGCTAAAAAAGTGAATTGTCACCATGGTGGACCCTTTCATCATAAGGGAGACCAACAGATTCTAAGTTGGCCTTGATAAGAATTCTGTCTAAATAGGGCATTTCATGTTCACTGGTGACTAGCACAATCTGAACATTTGTTGAGGCATTTTCAGTGTGTGATATGGAGGGACATATAGTTGGAGTGAAGAACAAGGATAAATGATAGGGGAAAAGAGGGTATATAGAGAATAGAGAGGTTAAATAATGATTTTGGGTAAAACCACTAGTGCAGCGAGAGATACCCACCTTTCTGGAGTTGGCAAGATGATAGCATCACCTAGTGCTACTGTTGGTTCATAAGAGTTACTTATGTAATCGGAATGATGAGATATTTTTCCAAGTATCCATAAGGCATAGTTGTGAAAGTGCTGAGATATTACCTTTGATTTTTTTTTTTTTTTTACTTTCCATTATATATGTCAAATGAACCCATCAACTTAGATACCATTGTAATGAAATGTACTATTTTTGGATACATTTAATTCATTAACATTTAGGAAATCTTTGCTCATACAGACCTCTTAGAAGGATTGACTTTTGTTTTCTTTTAATATGCTTATAGGTTTATTTAAAATATTTAAAGTTTTAATTCAAGTGCAATTTGTTGTGCAATTTGAGGCTACCCTCTTAAGTACTCTTGTGAAAGTAATCCTTTCAATATTTATTTTTTACTGAGCATCTTTCATGTGCCAGAAAAAAAGTTACTTTAATATGTTATTTAATTTAATCAGCATAGCCACCAGTAAGACTGGCATTATTGTCACCAGTGTACAGATAAGGAAATTGAAGAGGGGTTAATTAACATCTGTAAATCACACAGTAAGTTCTATTTCCAATAATTAAATTTTTATTTTCCAATTTCTGAATGCTTTATACAATTCTATGCTTTCATTCCCATTTGTATCACAAGAAACTTTGTTAAACACTGGTTGAAAAATATTTACTCATGCTAATAGTTTTACTTGGATCAGTGATATGACATCAATAACATCAAAAGCATCATCATTGTCAACAATAGCAATAACAAGGAATGTGTGAGCTTTGTGAAGACTGGTGATCCCAGGGTGGTTTATAGTGATTACAGCTTTCTAAACCACAAAAGTGACACGATCTCCAGTATTTGGAGGATGATTAGGACTCGGTTAACACTTGTTAGATAAGCAGATGAAATGCCCCAACAATGTTTTGAGCATAAGGCTGTAGAGGAGAGAAGTTGTTCTGTTTCATTGCTTTCAGCTGGCAGCAAGGAAAGTTTCTTCATACATCTCATGCTCTGAAAATCAGAGTTATCTTTATCAGTGCTCCCAGGAGTATTTGTCACTGCCACAGTGTTGATTCTGAACCTTGGGAGTTCCCGGGGTTTGGAATCTGAAACCGGTCCTGTACACAGAGGGCAAGGGGAGACCAAAGAAAGAGGCAGACCTTCCCTAGATTGGTCAAAGTGGCAGTTTTTATAGGCACAAACACTTACATGTAAGGCTTCTTTTGGGTAGCCACAAGACAAGTCGATTGCTGCACCCACCTGCCTGAATCATAAAAGTTTATATAGCAGCCTTAGTTAAATTCAGTCATATATACTATCCAGATGGCCTCAACAACACATTATGCTCTCAAGACTTTGAAGTGGCTTTGAAGCCTACTATGGGAGCAGTGGGCAGAGAGTACATTCCAAGCACAGTGGATGGGGTAAGGAACCTCTGGTTGCCTGGAGTCCAGCTTGCAGGTCAGCCAGCAGTTATCTCCTTTCAGTGACCTCCTCCAACACACAATCCTTTCCCAGCAAGAACAAGAACAAAGGGATATTGCTTCTGCACTTCTTGTAACTGTAGTAAATTTTAGTCAGTTGTCTCATGATATGATATGTAAACACATCTTAACAGTCTCTGTTGCTAAAAGAATCCATGGAAAGCTGGAGAGACAAAAAGCACCAGGCAAATGATGTCTTCAAGCTGATTTTTAAGTTTTTATGACTAGAAAACTAAAATATTGCCAGGAAATACAATCAAAGTCACATTTTGACTAGGAGCAAGCACTTCTTTGACCAAAAGGTCAATCAGTGTACAGTCAAAACTTTTATTAGAGGTAGAATTAATAGATAAACACTTAAAAGGTGGCTTAAAAATTCATATTGAAATGAATATAAGGAAGATAAATCAGACCAAAGTATAACAGGGCAGTTGAATCACTATTCCACACACTTTCTACCCATTGCCCTTTATAGGGCTTTTCTACTCTCTGGGTCAGAGTAGTCAAAAGATTGGTGGTCTATCATCCAGGAAAATTCCCTGGTGGACTTGGTACATGAATTCTTAAAACATACTGCAGTAGGGAAGTTTGAAGATATGGAGTATCCTGAAGTTTCAAAGGCATTTTACATTAGATGACAATTCAGTTTTGGCTGATACAATGGTTTTCACAATAATTTAGATATTTTGCAAATAGTACATATATATTGAACATTACATGTATCCAGCAATATAGTATAGATAGTATCACTGCTTTAAAAATCCTTCGTATTCCAACTATTCATCCCTTCCTTCCCTCTAGCCCCCAGCAACTACTGTTTCCATAGTTTTGCCTTTTCTAACATGTCATATAGTTGCACTCCTGTAATATACATAGCTGAAGAAAGCCAGACTATGTTATCCCAAAGTATGCCTCTTTAATGTAAAAATTATTTTGTGCTAAAGGCAATTAGGAAGCAGAAAACACAGAAAAAGCCCCCTAGTTTGTACCTAAAAGGAAGGATATAAATTCTCCTTTACTGGAGATAGAATCTTTTGAGCCCAGAGACAGCACCAGAGGAATCTGTAAGAAAGGCCTTACTCCTTCCATATATTTACTTCCCACAGTTTGCCACCCTTGGAAACCTAAAACTGCTTTCCTTTATCCTGTCATTTGTCAACAAATACATTGTTTTTTGTTGAAGATGCAATATGAGCTGGAATTCTAAGCTGCCATTTTGAGTTACTTTGGGTTAGGTTTCTCCCTCATGCTGTGTGCTGCATGTTTTAAAACTGTTTTTCTCTTGTTAATTTTCTATTACAGCAGTGTTGAGAAGGAATCCATAAGGGTAGAGGGCAAATATTTCTCCTTCCCTACTAGCCTTTTCAAATTGGCTTCTTTCACTAAGTAATGCTTATTTAGGTTTACTCTATACTTTTTCATGGTTTAATAGTACATTTATTTTTACTGCTGAATAATATCCTATTGTCTAGATGTACCACAGATTATTAATCCACTAACCTCAGTCAGTTCAGTTCAGTTCAGTCGCTCAGTCGTGTCCGACTCTCTGCAACCCCATGAATCACAGCACGCCAGGCCTCCCTGTCCATCACCAACTCCCGAAGTTTACCCAAACCCATGTCCATCGAGTTGGTGATGCCATCTAACATCTCATCCTCTGTTGTCCCCTTCTCCTCCTGCCCCCAATCCATCCCAGCATCAGGGTCTTTTCCAATAAATCAACTCTTCGCATGAGGTGGCCAAAGTACTGGAGTTTCAGCTTCAGCATCAGTCCTTCCATTGAACACCCAGGACTGATCTCCTTTAGGATGGACTGGTTGGATCTCCTTGCAGTCCAAGGGACTCTCGAGAGTCTTCTCCATAACCACAGTTCAAAAGCATCAATTTTTCGGCGCTCAGCTTTCTTCACAGTCCAACTCTCACATCTACTGGAGGGTATCCTGGCTGTTTCCAAGTTTTAGCTATTATGAATAAAATTTATACATGCCTTGCATATAGGGTTATCGTTACCATCTTTCTAAATTCCATATATATGTGTTAGTATGCTGTAATGTTCTTTATCTTTCTGGCTTACTTCACTCTGTATAATGGGCTCCAGTTTCATCCATCTCATTAGAAGTAATTAGCCTCCAACTAATAAAAAAAGAAAAAAATAATAAAAAAAATAAAAAAGAGAAAAAAAATTTATACATGTCTGTGTGCAGTTTTTAGTGTGAATATGTTTTCAACTCTTTTGGGTAAATACCAGGGAACACGATTATTGAATCATATGATAAGAGTACCTTTAGTTTTGTAGCCTGTGTGCTTAGTCACCTGGAGAAGTCAACAACAACCCACTCCAGTCCTCTTGCCTGGAAAACCCCATGGATGGAGGAGCCTGGTGGGCTGCAGTCCATGGGGTCACTAGGAGTCGGACACGACTGAGCGACTTCACTTTCACTTTTCACTTTCATGCATTGATGAAGGAAATGGCAACCCACTCCAGTGTTCTTGCCTGGAGAATCCCAGGGACGGGGGAGCCTGGTGGGCTGCCATCTATGGGGTCGCACAGAGTCAGACACGACTGAAGTGACTTAGCAGCAGCAGCAGTGCTTAGTCACTCAGTTGTGCCCAACTCTCTTGTGACCCCGTGGACTGTAGCCCACCAGGCTCCTCTGTCCATGGGATTCTCCAGGCAAGAATACTGGAGTGGGTTGCCATTTCCTTTTCCAGGGAATCTTCCCAACCCAGGGATTGAACGTAGGTCTCCTGCACTGCACGTGGATTCTTTACCATCTGAGCCATCAGGGAAGCCCAATACTGTCAAATTTTCTCCCAAAGTGGTTGTACTATTTCACCTTCCTACTGGCAGTGAATGAGAGTTCCTGTTGCTTCACACCCTCACCTGCCTTTGGAGTTGTCAGTGCTCTGGATTTTTGGTCATTTTAATATCTCATTATTTTAATTTGCATTTCCCTGATGACAGATGATATAGGACATCTTTTCATATGTTTATTTTCCATCTGCGTATTGTCTTTGGTGAGGTGTCTGTTAAGATTTTTTGCCTGTCTTTAAATCGAGTTTTCTTATTATTGAGTTTTAAGAAGTTTCTTTGAATTTTTACATAATAGTCCTTCAGATATGTCTTTTGAAGAGATTTTTCTCCAAGTTTGTGACTTGTCTTCTTAGCCTCTTGACATTGACTTCCTCAAAGCAGAAAATTTTAAATGAATGAAGTCCAGCTTATCAATTTTTTGCATGAATTGTGCCTTTATTAGTGTTCTATCTAAAAAAGTCAGCCCCATACCCAAGTCACATTATTTGGGAACAAAGACAGTTTTATTTCTTCCTCAATTTATATACTTTTGATTTTCTTCTCCTGTCTTTTTGTATTAGCTGCATTAGTATGATGTTGAAAAGGAATGTTGAGAGGCGATATTCTTCTTGAAAAGCTTCTAGTTTCTCACAGTGTGTGTGTGTGGTTTTCTTTTTTTGTTTTCATTCTCAAGATGAGGAAGTTCCCCTCTTCCTGGTTTACTGTGTGTTTTTTTTTTTTAAATTATCAGTATTAGATTTTGTCAAATGCTTTTTCTGCATCTATTGATATGATAATATGATTTTTATTTTTTAGTTCATTGATGTGACAGATTACATTAACTGATATTTAAATGTTCAATTAGCTTTCTATATCTGGGATAAATCTCACTTTGTCACATTATATAATTCTTCTATATGTTGTTGAATTCTGTTTGCTAAAATTTTGTTGAAGATTTTATATACCTATGTTCATGAAAAATTAAAAGATGCTTACTCCTTGGAATAAAAGTTATGACCAACCTAGACAGTATATTAAAAAAAGCAGAGATGTTAGTTTGCCAACAAAGGTCCGTCTAGTCAAGACTTTGGTTTTTCCAGTAGTCATGTATGGATGTGAGAGTTGGACTATAAAGAAGGCTGAGAACTGAAGAATTGATGCTTTTGAACTGTGGTGTTGGAGAAGACTCTTGAGAGTTCCTTGGACTGCTAGGAGATCTAACCAATCCATCCTAAAGAAGATCAGTCCTGGTGTTCATTGGAAGGACTGATGTTGAAGCTGAAACTCCAATACTTTGGTCACCTGATGCGACAAGCTGACTCATTGGAAAATACCCTGATGCTGGGAAATATTGAAGGCAGGAGGAGAGGGGATGACAGAGGATGAGATGGGTGGATGGCATCACCGACTCAATGGGCATGAGTTTGAGTAAACTCCGGGAGTTGGTGATGGACAGGGAGGCCTGGAGTGCTGCAGTCCATGGGGTCACAAAGAGTCGGACACGACTGAGCAACTGAATTGAACTAATGGGGTTTCCCTCATAGCTCAGTTGGTAAAGAATCCATCTGCAATGCAGGAGACCCCAGTTTGATTCCTGGGTCAAGAAGATCCCCTGGAGAAGGGATAGGCTACCCACTCCAGCATTCTTGGGTTTCCCTTGTGGCTTAGCTGGCAAAGAGTCGGGCATGACTGAGCAACTGACCTGAACTGAACTGAACTGACGGGGCTTCCCTCATAGCTCAGTTGGTAAAGAATCCACCTGCAATGCAGGAGACCTGGGTTTGATCTCTTAGTTGGGATGATTCCCTAGAGAAGGGAAAGGCTACCCACTCCAGTATTCTGCCCTGGAGAATTCCATGGATAGTCCATGGGGTTGCAAAGAGTCGGACACAACTGAGCGACTTTCACTGTTCACTGAACTGATGTTCATGAGAGATATTGGTCTTTTCTTGTAATATCTTTATTTGATTTTGATATTACAGTAATGCTGGCCTTATAGAATAAGTTAGGAAATACTGCTTCTGCTTCTATCTTTTGAAAGAAATATTAAAGATTAATATATATATTTTTTTTCTTAAGTGCTTGGAAGAGTTAACCAATGAACCCGTCTGGTCCTAGTCCTTTCTGTTTTGAAAAGTAGATTATCGATTCAATTTCTACAAATGATGTAGGTCTATTCAGATTGTTTATTTCTTCTTGTGTGAGTTTTTGCAAATTGTATCTTTCAAGAAATTTTTCCATTTCATGTAGGTTATCAAATGAGTATGGATAGAGTTGGTTCCACTATTCTTTTATTATCCTTTTCTTGTTGTTACTGATTTCTAGATTTGTTTGTGGCTTTGATCAAATCTCTTTACTTCTTTTTACTTGGTTTCTTCCCTTATGGAATGGAAATTATTATGCTAATCTTGCAGGGCTCTTGCAAGGATCAGCAATGAGGAACCTAAAATGACTTACACGGAAGAGGTGTCAATAAATTATAACTGCTATTGTACTATGATCTGGGAGAATTTGTTTCTTCACAGAACATTTTCTTGTCATTTTTAAAAGGCTATTTGAGGAAAATAATCTCAAATGTTTAAAGTCCTTTTCTTACATTGAGAGAAGATAACAGAAATAGATGATTCCTCATAATTTCAGTTTAAGCTTCCTGTTCAGTTCAGTTCAGTCGCTAAGTGGTGTCCGACTCTTTGTGACCCCATGAATGGCAGCACACCAGGTCTCCCTGTCCATCACCAACTCCCGGAGTTTACTCAAACTCATGCCCATCGAGTTGGTGATGCCATCCAACATCTCATCCTCTGTCGTCCCCTTCTCCTCCTACCCCCAGTCCCTCCCAGCATCAGGGTCTTTTCCAATGAGTCAACCCTTCACATGAGGTAGCCAAAGTACTGGAGTTTCAGCTTCAGCATCAGTCCTTCCAATGAACACTCAGGACTTATCTCCTTCAGGATGGACCGGTTGGATCTCCTTGCAGTCCAAGGGACTCTCAAGAGTCTTCTCCAACACCACAGTTCAAAAGCATCAATTCTTTGGCACTCAGCTTTCTTCACAGTCCAACTCTCACATCCATACATGACCACTGGAAAAATAATAGATTTGACGAGATGGACCTTTGTTGGCAAAGTAATGTCTCTGCTTTTTAATATGCTATCTAGGTTAGTCATAACTTTCCTTCCAAGGAGTAAGTGTCTTTTAATTTCATGGCTGCGGTCACCATCTGCAGTGATTTTGGAACCCCAAAAAATAAAGTCTGACACTGTTTCTACTGTCTCCCCGTCTATTTCCCATGAGGTGATGGGACCAGATGCTGTGATCTTAGCTTTGTGAATGTTGAGCTTTAAGCCTACTTTTTCACTTTCCTCTTTCACTTTCATCAAGAGGCTTTTTAGTTCCTCTTCACTTTCTGCCCTAAGGGTGGTGTTATCTGCATATCTGAGGTTATTGATATTTCTCCCAGCAATCTTAATTCCAGCTTGTGATTCTTCCAGCCCAGCGTTTCTCATGATGTACTCTGCATATAAGTTAATTAAGCAAGGTGACAATATACAGCCTTAACATACTCCTTTTCCTATTCGGAACGAGACTGTTGTTTCACGTCCAGTTCTAACTGTTGCTTCCTGACCTGTATACAGGTCTCTCAAGAGGCAGATCAGGTGGTCCAGTATCCCCATCTCTTTCAGAATTTTCCACAGTATATTGTGATCTACACAGTCGAAGGCTTTGGCATAGTCAATAAAGCAGAAATTGATGTTTTTCTGGAACTCTCTTGCTTTTTCGATGATCCAGCGGATATTGGCAATTTGATCTCTGGTTCCTCTGCCTTTTCTAAAACCAGCTTGAACATCTGGAAGTTCTCAGTTCATGTATTGCTGAAGCCTGCCTTGGA
This sequence comes from Muntiacus reevesi, assembly GCF_963930625.1. NCBI lineage: Eukaryota > Metazoa > Chordata > Mammalia > Artiodactyla > Cervidae > Muntiacus > Muntiacus reevesi. The sequence goes on along the minus strand of NC_089271.1, from coordinate 123,917,542 downwards.
GAATTTTGAGCATTACTTTACTAGTGTGTGAGATGAGTGCAATTGTGTGGTAGTTTGAGCACTCCTTGGCATTGCCTTTCTTAGGGATTGAAATGAAAACTGAACTTTCTCAGTCCTATGGCCATGGCTGAGTTTTCCAAATTTGCTGGCATATTGAGTGCAGCACTTTCACAGCATCGTATTTCAGCATTTGAAATAGCTCAACTGGAATTCCATCACATCCACTAGCTTTGTTCATAGTGATGCTTCCTAAGGCCCATTTGACTTCACATTACAGGATGTCTGGCTCTAGGTGAGTGATCACACCATTGTGATTATCTGGGTCATGCAGATCTTTTTTTGTACAGTTCTGTGTATTCTTGCCACCTCTTCTTAATATCTTCTGCTTCTGTTAGGTCCATACCATTTCTGTCCTTTATTGAGCCCATTTTTGCATGAAATGTTCCCTTGGTATCTCTAATTTTCTTGAAGAGATCTCTAGTCTTTCCCATTCTATTGTTTTCCTCTATTTCTTTGCATTGATTGCTGAGGAAGGCTTTCTTATCTCTCCTGGCTATTCTTTGGAACTCTGCATTCAAATGGGAAAATCTTTCCTTTTCTCCTTTGCTTTTAGCTTCTATTTGTTTCACAGCTATTTGTAAGGCCGCCTCAGACAACCATTTTGCCTTCTTGCATTTCTTTTCCATGGGGATAGTCTTGATCCCTGTCTCCTGTACAATGTCACGAAGCTCCATCCATAGTTCATCAGGCTCTCTGTCAAACAGATCTAGTCCCTTAAATCTATTTCTCACTTCCACTGTATAGCCATAAGGGATTTGATTTAGGTCATACCTGAATGGTCTAGTGGTTTTCCCTACTTTCTTCACTTTAAGTCTGAATTTGGCAATAAGGAGTTCATGATCTGAGCCACAGTCAGCTCCCCGTCTTGTTTTTGCTGACTGTATAGAGCTTCTCCAACTTTGTCTGCAAAGAATATAATCAATCTGATTTCGGTGTTGACCATCTGGTGATGTCCATGTGTAGAGTCTTCTCTTGTGTTGTTGGAAGAGATTATTTGCTATGACCAGTGTATTCTCTTGGCAAAACTCTACTAGCCTTTGCCCTGCTTCATTCCGTACTCCAAGGCCAAATTTGCTTGTTACTCCAGGTGTTTCTTGACTTCCTACTTTTGCATTCCAGTCCCCTATAATGAACAGGGCATCTTTTTTGGGTGTTAGTTCTAAAAGGTCTTGTAGGTCTTCATAGAACCGTTCAACTTCGGCTTCTTCAGCATTACTGGTTGGGGCATAGGCTTGGATTAACGTGATATTGAATGGTTTGCCCTGGAAACGAACAGAGATCATTCTGTCATTTTTGAGATTGCGTCCAAGTACTACATTTCAGACTCTTTTGTTGACTATGATGGCTACTCCATTTCTTCTAAGGGATTCCTGCCCACAGCAGTAGATATAGTGGTCATCTGAGTTAAATTCACCCATTCCAGTCCATCTTAGCTTGCTGATTCTTAAAATGTCAGCATTCACTCTTGTCATCTCCTGTTTGACCACTTCCAATTTGCCTTGATTCATGGACCTAACATTCCAGGTTCCTATGCAATATTGCTCTTTACAGCATCTGACCTTGCTTCTATCACCAGTCCCATCCACAACTGGGTATTGTTTTTGCTTTGGTTCCATGCTTCCATTCTTTCTGGAGTTATTTCTCCACTGATCTCCAGTAGCATATTGGGCATCTCTTTCAGTATCCTATAATTTTGCCTTCCCATACTGTTCATGGGATTCTCAAGCCAAGAAGCTCTGATGATTTCTAATTTTCCCAATTAAGGTATGAAAGTTGGTACATCATCAGGATAAAATTTATGTATAAGAATTTGGTACTAACCATACCAGTAATCCTTAGGAATCTTAGCCCAGTTTCTATGATCATATTTTCTTGAATGACATATGAAATGTTTTTTAGAAATAACTGAATTAAATGAAGAAATTTGTCTATTAGAATAAACTATTTATTTATTTGTTTTTAATTAGTTGAACCCACAACTTTTCAGTGGGTTTTGTCATACACTGACATGAATCAGCCATGGAGTTACACGTATTCCCCATCCCGATTCCCCCTCCCACCTCCCTCTCCACCCGATTCCTCTGGGTCTTCCCAGTGCACCAGGCCCGAGCACTTGTCTCTTGCATCCCACCTGGGCTGGTGATCTGTTTCACTATAGATAATATACATGCTGTTCTTTCGAAACATCCCACCCTCACCTTCTCCCACAGAGTTCAAAAGTCTGGTCTGTACTTCTGTGTCTCTTTTTCTGTTTTTCATATAGGGTTATCGTTACCATCTTTCTAAATTCCATATATATGTGTTAGTATACTGTAATGTTCTTTATCTTTCTGGCTTACTTCACTCTGCATAATGGGCTCCAGTTTCATCCATCTCATTAGAACTGATTCAAATGAATTCTTTTTAATGGCTGAGTAATATTTCATGGTGTATATGTACCACAGCTTCCTTATCCATTCATCTGCTGATGGGCATCTAGGTTGCTTCCATGTCCTGGCTATTATAAACAGTGCTGCGATGAACATTGGGGTGCACGTGTCTCATAAATAAAATAAATTTTATATAAATGTTAAAAGTGGGACTCATTAATTTTTTCATTTTCTTTACTAATGTTTACTAATATTTATAATGTCATAAAAATTTATTCTCATCCTGCTTAATTGGTAAAAAACAGAAAAAAGAATACAGAAGAGAAGAATACTCATAATGTCTTAAGCAGAGGGATCTACCAAAATATTTTATAGTTTGTAGTAGTAAGAATATGCTAGATTATCTTGCAATAACAAATAAACTGCACACACAAGTGGTTTAAAACAGCAGTGTTTATTTCTTGCTCATGCTAAACGTAAAACAAAGATGGGCAGTAGGCCTATACCTGGAGTATTCACTCAAGAGATATTGGCTGGTAGAGCCTCCACCACTTTTTAGGATACTAAATTCTCCAGATGAGACTTTAAAGTTTGATAACTGGGAAAGTAACCATGGAAAATCATGAACAGCTTCCAAATATTCCTACCTAGAGACTACAAATGTTATTTTTGTTCACTCTATTGGCCGAATAATGTTAATATTGTCAAGTGTCACTTCAAGGAGACAGGGAGGTGCACTCTTCCCTTGTGCCTAGAAGGAGAAAGGTACTGAAAATATTAGCAGTCCCTTAGTTTGAGCAAACTCCAGGAGAGAGTAAAAGGGAAGCCTGGCATGCTGCAGTCCATGGAATCCCAAAGAGTCAAATACAACTTAGTGACTAAACAACAGTGAAATTGTCTAAATAGGCTATATATATATTGGGTTGGCCAAAAGGTTCATTTGGGCTTTTCTGTAAAATGGTATAGAAAAACCCAAACAAACTTTTTTAGTCAACCCAATATTTCTAGTTTTTTTATTGTGTACCTGTGTAAGTATACATTCATGCAATTAACATTTTACTATAAGAGTTGATTTCTGCCAATTTTTACCCAACAAGACATGATAAATATTTTCCCATATCAGTAAACATTCTTCAACATTATTTTTTGTTATATCACTTACATGTACCAAATTTTTTTTTTAATCTAAAACTGGTGGTATTTAACATGTTTCCAATTTTAGGTATACAATACCATTGTAAAAGGCATATTCATAAATATTTATCTAAATTGGTTTTTCTTCAGGGTAAATTCTCTTATATACAATAAGTATATCAAAGGATATGAGTATTATAAAAGCCACTGAATCCATTGACCTGTCTCTTGAGAAAACTGTATGCATTTTAGGAAGCAACAGTTACAATTGGACATGGAAGAGCAGACTGGTTCCAAATAGGAAAAGGAGTATGGCAAGGCTGTATATTGTCTCCCTGGTTATTTAACTTATATGCAGAGTACATCATGAGAAATGCTGGGCTGGAAGAAGCACAAGCTGGTATCAAGATTGCTAGGAGAAATACCAATAACCTCAGATATGCAGATGACACCACCCTTAAGGCAGAAAGTGAAGAACTAAAGAGCCTGTTGATGAAAGTGAAAGAGGAGAGTGAAAAAGTTGGCTTAAAGCTCAACATTCAGAAAACTAAGATCATGGCATCCAGTCCTGTCACTTCATGGCAAATAGATGGGGAAACAGTGGAAACAGTGGCTGACTTTATTTTGGGGGGCTCCAAAATCACTGCAGATGGTGATTGCAGCCATGAAATTAAAAGCCGCTTACTCCTTGGAAGGAAAGTTATGGCCAACCTAGACATCATATTAAAAAGCAGAGATATTATTACTTTGTCAACAAAGGTCCATCTAGTCAAGGCTATGGTTTTTCCAGTAGTCATGTTTGGATGTGAGAGTTGGACTGTAAAGAAGGCTGAGCACCAAAGAAGTGATGCTTTTGTATTGTGGTGTTGGAGAAGACTCTTGAGAGTCCCTTGGACTGCAAGGAGATCCAACCGGTCCATCCTAAAGGACATCAGTCCTGGGTGTTCATTGGAGGGACTGATGCTGAAGCTGAAACTCCAATATGTTGGCCACCTGATGTGAAGAACTGACTCATTTGAAAAGACCCTGATGCTGGGAAAGATTGAGGATGGGAGGAGAATGGGACGGCAGAGGATGAGATGGTTGGATGGCATCACCGACTCAATGGGCATGAGTTTGGGTAAACTCCAGGAGTTGGTGATGGACAGGGAGGCCTGGCGTGCTGTGGTTCATGGGGTCGCAAAGAGTTGGACACGACTGAGTGACTGAACTGAACTGAACTGAAGACATTGAAGTATTAAAGTCATTTCATTCTTGCTGTGCCTTTTCTGTCTTTGTATTCCAAGTTGTGTTCTGTGCACCACAGCAGAATTCCAGAATAAGAAAAATAAATGTCTATTATATCATTTTTCTCATTTTTCATGGAAATCTACAGATACTACTACACATGGTCCAATTGATTGTTAAGTTATAATTACTGCATATTGAAAATGATAACTATAAACCAAAGATTTAGGATTAAGTTCCATTGTATGAAAGGTCCCTGATTAGGTAGTGCTAGTGGTAAAGAATCTTCCTGCCAATGCAGGTAGACATAAGAGACACAAGTTTGATCCTTAGTTTGGGAAGATTCCCTGGAGAAGGGCATGGCAACCCACTCTGGTATTCTTGCCTAGAGAATTCCATTGACCAGAGGAGCCTGGCAGGCTACAGTCCATAGGGTCACACAGAGCCAGACATGACTGAAGCAACTTAGCATGCACCCATGCACAAGGAGACTAAAAATGTACACTTCACAGTAGTTTTCTTCTGTATAGATATTGTAAAGAGTTTGTAATGTTTTGAAAGTGAAAGCAATGTTTTACCCACTTTAAATCAAATAATGCCTAATTTTCCTCTATATATTCTTGCCCTGTGCCTCTATAAGAACAGATAATCTGACAAACAATAGCAAATGTATTAAATTAGGGTTTTGTACTAAAGTAGCACAATGAAAACGAAACTGTGAGCATATGGCATTTCTTGCTTATGATGCCAGGTAATAGCAATATATTTTGCTTTATGGTCAACTTGGGGGATGTAAACTATTACAAACATAGTGGTCCTGTTTTGCATTTTCAAAAATTGCCATTTGGCCAAGTGTTGTGACCAAATGCAATGAATTTTATATAAACTTGTAAAATCTAGAACTTTGAGACTCTTGAAGTGTGTTATAGTTTTCCTATTTAGGACCTAGAAATAGCATACTTTAGCAAATTGCAACAGAATCAAGTTGAAAATTTGGCATCAAAAATTAAAAGTTGAAGATGTAGAAAGTATATTTTAGAAATGATTCTACACCTAAGTCAAGAGATGTTTAACTATATTATGCTTCTTCAGAGTTAGCCATTTTTATAACTATTGAATGGAGAGGAAGTGATCTAAACATATTACTCAAAAATTTGTGTAGTGCCAATTTATTTTATAACAGCATAATTTGGGGTGATTAGACAGCTATAATTTGTGAATGGAGGTTTCTATGTGCAGTAAATAGTTGACTCTCTGATCCTTTGTGGAAAATGAATAAAGTTGGGAGAGTTGGCTAACTTTGTTTATGTACTTAAGTGATACTTACCATAACTATATTTATGAAGATATCAAATCTGTTTTCAAGTGCTAAATGCTATCCTATTGAGCTTTTTATCCTATTTTCATTTTATTTGTCACAAATGACAGTTCCATCCATTCAGGTAATTTTGGACACACAAACATACACATGTGCACACACACACATACATACATATAAACTCACACACACCATTTTAAAAGTGGTTGAATTGACCTGATAAACTTAAATATTATTTATTGAATCAGTGAAATATATTTTGGTACTTACTATGTACCAGATGCTGTTAGATATACTATTATTATTGAAGACATTATTGTTATTGACAGCTAGTAGGGGAAACATAATAAACTTATACACACATGTATATTCTATGTAAAGTGAAGATAAACTTATGAAGAAGACTAGGATAGGGGAATTAAAAATCAGTGTGTCTCTAGTGGAGGGGAGTTCTATTTTCTATAGGGTGATCATAGACGTCTTCTCTAATATATAGTCTACTGACCTTTGACAAAGAGTGACGACAATTCAATGGAGAATGGATAGCCTTTTCAATAAGAAATGGTGCTGATCATCCACATGTACAAGAAAAAAGAATTTAGGAACTGACCTAAAAAATTTGCAGAAACTGAACCAAAATGTAACACAGATCTAAATGTTAAACACTAAACCATAAAACTTAGAGACAAAATGAGAAAATCTAGATAATCTCGGGTCTGGCAATAAGTATTTATAGATACAACACCCAAACCATGATCTGTATAGTATAAAACTGATAATGTGAATTTCATTTAAAATGTCTACTATGTTGAAGTTACTGTTAAGAGAATGGAAAGACAAGCCACATACTGGAAGAAAATATTTACTGAAAGGACTTGTATCCAAAATATATAAAGAAATCTTAAAACTTAACAATAAGAAGATAAACAACCCACTTTAAAAAATGGGCAAAATCTGAAAAAACATCTCGTAAAGAAGATATACAGATACCATCTCCTAAAGAATATATACAGAAAAGATATTCAACATCGTATGCCTTTGCGCTCTGCTTAGTCGCTCAGTCATGTCTGACTCCTTGTGACCCCATGGACTGGAGCCCACTAGGTTCCTCTGTCCATAGGGATTCTCCAGGCAAGAATACTGGAGTGGGTTGCGATGTCCTCCTCCAAAGGATCTTCCAAACCCTGGGATCAAACCCAGGTCTTCCACATTGCATGTGGATTCTTTACAATCTGAACCACCAGGGAACCCCAAGAATAATGGGGTGGGTAGCCTATCCCTTCTTCAGGGGAACTTCTCAACCCAGGAATCAAACAGGGATTTCCTACCATTATGTAATTTCAAATTCAGAAAACGGGGTCGCAAAGAGTCAGACACAACTGAGCAACTGAACTGAACTGAACTGAGCATATCCACTGTAAATTCATAAAATGAAAATCTTTACATTAGGAATGGGTAGGCTGTTACAACAATCCTCAGAAATGTAAAACTGAATGAAGGAATAGACAGCGGTATGCATGCTGTATGATTCCATCCATCTAATACTGAAAAGCAGATAAAATTGAGATGTAAAGCAGAAGGGTGAAGAGAAGAGATTTTGGTTGGATTGGTGCTTATGTAAATATGTTCACAGTGATAATTAATAAAGCTGTACCTTTTTGTACTTTTGAAATATATGTCTATATTAAATTTCCATATAAATTTATAAGAGAAACATTAATATTTATATTAATATATAATACTATAATTTAAATCACTTAACAGCTTTTCATAATTGTCTCCATGTAAGTTTACTCATGCATACATATGTGTGTGTGTGTGTGTGTATTTGAATTAACACCATATTTCCTATAGGTTTAAATTTATACCATTTTCCAGGCCTGGGTCTACAGTGTAAATCAAAGGAAGATTGTACTTTGTTATGTTCAGCACTTTACCAAGAATCGCTCAGCAATAATGCCACAACAGCAATAGAATTTGTGGCATTTAAAGTGGCAAAATAGAATATTCCTGTCAGTGTGAATTTGTAGATCTCATATATTGATTTTAAATATAGGTGCAAGCATCTGATTACATACTGCATTATATAATGTGGAAGAGTGATACCTGGTCATCTACATAGTAAAAATACCTTAAAAAAATTCTAGAGGTTTTTTTTTTTATTGTCCTAGATCTTTGTTGCTGCATGTGGGCTTTCTTTAGTTGCAGTGAGCAAGGGCTACTCTTTGTTGTGGTGGGTGGCCTTCTCATTGCTGTGGCTTTTCTTGTTGCGGAGCACAAGCCCTAGAGCACATGGGCTTCAGCAGTTGTGATGTGTGGGCTCAGTAGTTGCACTCTCTGGGCTCTAAAGAGCTGACTCAGTAGTTGTGGCACGCGAGCATCAGTTGGCTGCAGCATGTGGGATCTCACCAGACCAGAGATCAAACCCTTGCTCCCTGCATTGGCAGGCAGATTCTTAACCACAGTACCACCAGGGAAGTCCAAAGTACCTTTGTTTTTACTATTTTTTAAAAAGTTTACATGAGCTGATGTAAAGTTAAAGGCAGAATAAAACATTCGTGGAACATAAATGTGGAAAATATACGGAGAAAAGAAGAAACCTTGAGAATTAAACCATGGAGTCCAAAGCAGGAATGAAAGAGTTTGAGGGGGTGACTTTCTTTTTTTAAAGAGAGAACAGGAAAGAAAAGATGCCAAAGTTTTAAAATGGATATAAGTATTCTACTTGAAAGGATCTATTACATGTCAAGTCGTATGATTTTCATGTGTGTATGTAATTCTTTTTTCTCCCTTGTTCTAAGTGATTATGTATGTATATATGTGTATATACATGTGTGTGCAAATATATATCTGTGTATGTGTGTGTGCATACACATGCACATATACATATGATAAATATACATATATAATCCCTTATAAGAAGGAAAAATGAAAGAAGGATGAAGGGAGAAAAGGAGGTAAATTTTCAAGTTTTCCAGATTTCTCTCATTTCATGCCAGGGCAAAAACAACAATTAGATATTGTGCAAACAGGTATTAGATATTGGCTTCCCAGGTGGCACTAGTGATAAAGAACCCTGCCTGCCAATGCAGGAGACATAAGAGACCTGGGTTCTATCCTTGGGTTGGAAATATCCCCTGGAGGAGTGCATAGCAACCCACTTCGATATTCTTGCCTGGCGAATCCCATGGACAGAGGAGACTGGCAGGCTACAGTCCATGGAGTTGCAAAGATTTGGACACGACTGAGTGAGTAAGCACAACACAAAAAAGTAAAGGGATATAGGTAGCCTTTATTTGAGAAAAATAGGTAAGTTGAGAAGTAGGTATCAGGAAGATCTCCTTTATTTAAAGTAAACAATATTATCACCAGAATAACTAAAATCCCATCTGTTTAGAAGTGTTTTATAGTTGTTGTTTAGTTGCTCAGTTGTGTCTGACTCTGGCACCCCATAGACTATAACCCACCAGGCTACTCTGTCCATGGGATTCTCAAGGCAAGAATACTGGAGTGGTTGCCATTCCCTTCTCCAGAGGTTCTTCCTGACTGGGGGCTTGAACCTGCTTCTCCTGCTTGGCAGGCAGATTCTTCGCTACTGAGCCACCTGGGAAGTTCTTAAAAGTGTTTACTTATGAAGAAAAGGACTGGAGCCAGGGCATAAGACATTTATTTTTCATTTTGCAGTATCGTGTTTATTTTCTCTTACCTTGCATTGTATATATAACTTTTAAGATAATAATAAGATTAAATGAAAGGGAGAGAAGGACTGTGAAAGTAAATGAATAGATAAAATCAGGCTAATCTGAGTTTCTACTAACTACCCTCAAAGGGTTTCTGAGAATTTGCCTCAGGTCCTGTTATTGCAAGTATGTTTCAAGGCATTTCTTAATTATTATAGGCTTTGGAAGCATACAAATTTGAGCCTTAGTCCAGAGCCTGCCAGCTCCTGGCTATGTATAACTTGAGCAAGTTCCTTCCTTGAAGTCCAGGGTTTCCCATCAGCATAATTGAGATAGTAATGTTTACCTCCTGATGCTATTGAGATGTGTAATTGGGATCAAATAAATGAAGCACTTAGCACAGTAGCTGACACATACATATTTGAAAGATAGTAGTACCAGTAATAATACGTAAGGTATAAGAAAATAGAATATATCTGTGCAAACAGTACAGGTTACCTGTGTAAAGGGAAATTAATGGAAGAGATGTAAAGCAAATGTGAAAATAATAACCATGGTTATCTGTGAATAGTGGTATCATGAGTGATTTTTTTTCTTCTTTGTACTTTTGTGTAGATTACACATTTTCTACAATGAGTGTTATTGTGATAAAAAAACAAGAAAAATTGAATTCTAGGCCATAAAATCAACAAGTTGCTGTCACTAATGTAAGTCAATAATATACAAGTTTCTATTTTTACATACATCTTATTACTAGCTATTATTATTCAGCCTTACATGAAAGTCAGAATCCTCTGCTTATATTATATATGATTTTTGTCTGTGTTCTGCAATAATTATTTCTGTAACTGTTTTTTTTTCTTGACAAAAGAATATATGTATATGGGACCTGTACTCTTCCAATTAACCTCTCTTCATTCTCCTCATTTCTAAATTTAAAAGCCCAGAGTATAATGTACAGTTTCTGTGAGATCCAGGACACAGCATTTACAAAATTGTGAACATGATCTATCCTCTCTCTTACTGAATTGTGATTGAATTACCAAACTCCTTATGTATAGGAAGAGGAGATGTAGGAGTAGATGATGTCTTTCCCTTCTCCGGTGCCAGTTTTATTGCCTTTTCATGACTGGAAGAGACAAGGAAATCATTGAAGACTTTTGATAATAGAAAATTATTTAGACTTTCAGATGGAAAGTGTGGGAACATACTGGGAGGGAATGACAAAGTGGTAACTGCTGTTAGGAAAGTTGGATGGAAAAGAACAGTGTATGGTCAGCACTCTCTGTGCTAGATCATCACTAAATCAATCTACTGTCAGATAATAGGATGTGGCAGATGGATGCAATTGACACTTATGTTTGGAGAGCTTAAATGAAAGATAGTGTGTGCAATGTCAAGGTTATTACTAGCTGAAAGGTATGGGCTGTTTGCCAGTTGAGCACATCAACTAAGTGAGGAAGTGGGATGGATCTAATAAGTACTGGGTGATACATAGAAAAGAAATGTAACATGTTCTGCCTTTACTTTCTTGTTTCTCTACACTTGTGTATTTCTTGGGAATTTACATGTATGGTGGAATTCGAACACTGTCTCCAGATATCTGTGTACTGACAATACTAGATTTAGATTCTTCTTTAGTTTGCTAATATACTTGGTATAATGGATTCTTATGGTTTCTCCACCTATTACTTCACTGTATACACGGGCTAAATCTGCTTAATTTGAATTATGTTGTTAATACAGATTGTAATCCAGCTTAACATATGACAGCCAATAACATGACAACAAAATTATATGGAGAAATTTCTAAAAATTTTAAGTGCAATTTGGTGCTAATTGAGGTATTTGATCCTTTAGACCTGTGGGGGTCTTCATGATTAGGTTACCTGGGAAGCAGATTCTAAGTTGGGACTTTGGATTCAGAGAATTACATTATGCAATCTGGAACAACATGTTGAAGAGTAGAAAAAATAGGATGGGGCAGAGAGAACACTGAAGCAGTTTCAATAAAGGGTAATCCTCTGGGGAACTCTGGAATTGATTTGACCTTTCAGAGTTGTCCTGAACTAAGAAGAGTCAAACCAGGCTTTTATACTCTTTCAGGCTTTTATACTCTTTTTATACAACCAGTCATTGAATGTGAAAGGATCCCTGGCACGGGAGTGACCATAGACATGGAAGCTCTTTTCAGCCTAAGGTAAGTTCTGGAAAGGAACATGATTGAGAGCTGTTGGACACCAATGCTCAGAGCAGCTAGAAAAATGAATGTTTCAGTTCTAGAGAAAGAGAGGAGGTTATGGGAAGCAAACCACAGCATCCACTGCAAGATATGAGTACTTACATATGTTTTGCATATGTTTTGGGTAGTTTTCAAGGAGGTGCTTTAATTTTTTAGAAAAATTCCAGAATATTCTGCTTGATGCAGAATGTGCTTCTCATGTGGGGGCAGTTACTATAGAAAACAGGCATGCCTAGAAAGGCTACAAATATGAGTAAAAGTTTTATGAATTTTACAGACCAAACTGCAAACTTAATAATTAAATTCTTCCAAAACAAAGGTCAAGTTTTGTTATAACATCGATAACTTTGGCAATTAGGAAGAAACTCCCAAGCAGAGTCAACAAAAGTAGAATTACAGACTATAACTATTAAATTTTTCATATAATAATATACATTGTAGAAAAATATTGAAATTTATAATGTTGCCTTACTGAATAATGAACAATGGTATGTTGAATTTATTCGTAACTTCTTCCATGAAATTCTAGCTACCTATGTTCCTGATTTATACATCTACTAACATCTATTTTTATACTGTATGAAATAGAACACTTCATTTGATCGATTTCTGGTTATAGTGAAAAAAACAACTCGAGTATGTAACCATGTTCCTTGCTGGCTTATTTATAATCATTAAAGGGGTGATAGTCATTGTACCCCTTAATTTCAAAACTCTTTATTACCATGTCAAGGGTTCAATTCATCCAACAAACCTTTGTGAAGATCCTATTCTAGGACTGGCATTATGTTAGCTAGTGAGGCTAAAATTATGAGCAAGACAGTCACTGCTTTCAAGGGCTTCATACTAGTGTATCTGATTATTATTGTAAGCACTTTCATAGTACTTTCTGAATTTGATGGTGTGTTACACAGTATTTTTTTAAATGGCCCTCCCAGATCTCATGTTCACATGGTATCACTGCCATGATTAGATAGATTTCTTTCTCTCTCCATATACATCTCTCTCTCTCTCTCTCTCTCTCTCTGTGTGTGTGTGTGTGTGTGTGTGTGTATAATCAGTTAAGATAGGGAAATTATCAGGGTGGGCACAATCTAATGACATGAACTCTTTTTAAAAGCTGATGGATTTATGTGGTTGACAGCAAACTATGAGGGCAGACATTAAATACACAAGAGAAATTCGATTTGTCATTGCAAATTTGAAAATGGAAAAACCATGTGCCAAAAATAGTTGACAGTTTTTAGTGGTTGACTGAGTCTTCTGCCTGACAGTCAGTTAGAAAATAAGAATATCAGTCCTACAATCATAATAAACTGAACTCAGCAAATTCTTTAATGAACTCAGACATAGATTTTTCCCCCAGAGCCTCCAAATAAGAGCTCATTACAGCCAAAATCTTGATTTGAAAATCCTCTGCCAGGGTTTCCCCGGTGGCTCAGTAGTAAAGAACCTGTCTGTCAATGCAGGAGACACAAGAGATGTGGGTTTGATCCTTGGTTTGGAAAGATCCTCTGGAGGAGGGCATGCCAACCCACTTTAGTACTCTTGCCTGGAAAGTCCCTATGGACAGAGGAGCCTGGCAGACTACAGTCCATGGGGTCACAGAGTTGGGCATGACTGAGCATGCATGCAAACCCATCAAAGCAAGATGAACACTGGTAAAAACTGTCAAAATCTACTTTTTCAGAATTCAAGCAATTAACAAAAGATTTGCAACAATCTGATGAATGTTTATTTAAGATTAACAGCAGGATATCAGTAAGAAAAATGTGCTTTATTGTGTTTTACCTTTCCCTATTTCTATCCCATCTCCCAAGTTCCATGGCAGTTTGAGTAGCAACAGTCTTCTATCATAGTAAAAACCAGCAGCCTAGGAGGTACTGGAGGAATCACAGAGATTGACGCTCCTTTAATAGCCCATTGTCAAGGAGTTGTAATTTGATCTAGCTGGCAGTTCCCAGGGAAATGCCTAGTCACAAGACTTGTCAATTTGACCAGATTAAAAGCTTACACAATGTGAACAGTTTTATTTTTTCTCTAAATATGTTTTTCAAAAATATTCAGTGGCAATTGTGTAAAATCATATCTGCCTAAGATGGGGGTAAGAGTTGGGACAAACTACAAGCTAACCAAAAAACTTAAAAACTGGGGAATGGGATATCCATAGAAGCCTTTGAAAAGCTCCAATATATCCCCGGGAAAATAGAAGATTGTATATGCAAGGAACTATGCTTAGGGCTGCGGGCATACCCAGGGCAGTCCTGAGATGGCCTTAAAATCTCAACCTTGGCTAAGTTTGAGGCACTCTCCAAGCAGGAAGTAATGGCTATGGCAGTGTTTTCAACTAGCAGTGGAAGTTAACCAAATGTTGAATAGTCTGGAGAAAATTTATTCAAGAATTACAGCTTAATATCCAGAAAAATTATAACTCCCACCTTTGGGAATGGTAAAGTTACATTCCAAAAGGCACACAGAGCTTATCAGCAAAGAATAGGAGGTTTATTGGTTCCAGACAATTAATGAAATATCTGTCCAGTCACTAGCTGACCATTAAGGTGTCTGAATAATGATTTTAGTGGTAATACAAGATACAAATAAAGAAATCCGGAATAAGTTCAGCGAGGTTACTAAACAGATGAATAGTAAAGTCAACAAACAGTAGCAACAACAAAACCTGAGAAGGCAAAGAATCTGATTTTCGGTGTTTCTACTTTGTATTATGTAAAATGTATAGTTATTAACAAAAATTACAAGACATGCAAAAAACTGCATGGCCTATACATAATACAGCAGTCAGTAAAAACTTTCCCAAAGGAAATACAGATATTGAAATTATTACATGAAAACCTTAATTCAACTATTTTAAATGTGTTTAAAAAGAAAACTGTCTAAATAACTACAAGTGTGCAAACAATGTCTCTTTGAATGGACTTTCCTGGTGGCTCATATGGTAAAGAATCTGCCTGCAATGTGGGAGACTTGGGTTCCATCCCTGGGTTGGGAAAATATAGAGAATATAAATAGAGGAAGTTTTTGTTGTTTAGTCACTAAGTCATGTCCAACTCTATCGAGATCCCGTGGACTGTAGCTTTCCAGGCTTCTCTGTCCATGGGACTTGCTATGCAAGAATACTGGAGTAGGTTGCCATTTCCTTCTCCAGGGATCGAACCCATGTCTCCTGCAACAAAATAGAAAATATGCATTATAAAATAAAAAGCCACACAGAAATTTTGATTTTCAAAAGTATAATAACATACTCAAAATGCTAGTAAAAATAATATAATAAAGATTTCTGTATTTAAAAAAGTTTCCTTTGAAAAAAGAAGGAAAAATCAAGACATTCCCAAATAAATAAAAACTGAGCAAATTTGTTGTTAGGAGATGTACCCTATACATCTTATTTTGGGTTGAAATGAAAGGACACTGGATAGTAAAGGTAATCCATATAAAGAAATAGAGTACCAGGACAGGTAATTAACTATATAGGTAAGTATAAATGACAATGCATTTTAATACTTTTCCCCTCTTATTTGATATAAAGGACATACACATATAGGAAAACATATAAATCTGGGTAATGAGAACATAAAGTATGAAAGTGTAACTTTTATGTAATAGTACAAAGGAGGGTGGAGGAAACAGAGCTATATTGCCATATTGGGGCAAAGATTTATATACTATTGATATTGCAATAGTATTTATCTAAACTACATTGTTAAATGATATGCATTAAAATTTCAAGGTAAATCACTAGAAAAATAGTTCAGCATGCTGTAAAACAGATGAAAAATGGTACAGTATAAAATATAAATTTAACACAAAGGCAGTGATGGAGGATGACAAGTACAAAAAAGCTGTGAGACACGCATAAAAATATAGGAAAAATGGCAGATACACATTACTGTATAAGTAATAACTTAAATAAAATAGATTAAACTCTTCAATTAAAGAGTGCAGATGGGCAGAATGGATAAAAGAAAAACTAATCATAATTGAAATATATGCAAGAGACACATTTCAGATTGAAGAACACAAATAGTTTGAAAGTAAAATGGTGGACAAACAACATGCAGAAACTTGCAATAAGAGAGCTGTGGTGTCTAACCTAATATCAAACAAAAAATTCTCTAAGACAAAGACTGGTGTAGATAGGTGTTCACTCCATCAAGAAGATATAGCAATGATACATATATATCTATTTAATACCAAAGTTTTAAAATACACAAAGAAGAATTAAAAGGAGAAATAAACAATTCAACAATAGTAGTTGGAGACTTCATTATCCAATTTCAATAATGTACACAACAACAAAGTCAAAAATCAAGGAGGAAATAGAAGATTTCTAAAACATAAAGCTGTATTTAACCTCTGTTTTTCATTTCACATATAACAAGTTTAGAGTTGCTACTCAGTCCTAAAAACATAAAAAACTGAGAAGACTGAAAAATGAACTCTTCTTGGAGCCATAAGAAAGAAGAGGACACAGGGCAAACCACTGCCCCCAATAACGGAGAGACAGAAAGTCTTATTAGAGCAGACTCATCATCAGAAATTGCCACATGATCCAGTACTGGGAAGAAAAACCTGAACTATAATTGAGAATTTCTGGAGACTCAGCATGGGCAATTCTGAAAGTTAAAAAACTCCAGGAGCACCTAGTCATAGGGGAGTCCCCACAAAATTGTGAGATTTACTTCAAGTTCCCATAGTTAATATCTGAGAAAAGTCCTCTTGAGTTTCCAGCAGGGGAGAGGTAAAGAAACCATTTGAAATAGGTCTGCACTCAAGAGAAACTAGTTAACCAAAGCCTAACCTGTTGGGATGCACTTCCCAGGTGGCTCAAGTGGTGAAGAATTCACCCGCCAGTGCAGGAGATGCAATAGACGCACGTTTGATCCCTGGGTCAGGAAGATCCCCCAGAATAGGAAATGGCAACCCACTCCAGTATTCTTGCTTATAAAATTCCATGGACAAAGAAGACTGGTGGGTTACAGTCCATGAGGTCACAAAGAGTCTGACATGACTGATCATACAATCTGTTGAGATATAATCGGGGCCTAACTGAACTGAGGCAAGGGAAATAGCTAACTCTAGTCAATTCTTGCCTTACACTTGAAACTGTTAGTTGTTCAGTCATGTCCAACTCTTTGCAACCCCATGGGCTATAGCCCACCAGGCTCCTCTGTCCATGGGATTCTCCAGGCCAGAATACTGGAGTGGGTTGCCATTCCCCTCTCCAGGGGACTTTGCTGACCCAAGGATCGAACCAGGTATCTTGCAATGCAAGCAGATTCTTTACCACTCAGCCACCACGGAAGCCCGTTGGGAGAAGGTAAATACCCAACTATATCCCATTCTCGCCATCCTGTCCTACCTAGTGGGAGGAAAAAACAGCCACAATTGTGAAGCTCACATTTTAAAGGCGTAGGCTCGCTAAAGACTGAGACCTAATCATAGGAATATTGAGTATTTCCTTTCTTTTTACACTTTACCACCATATTACGAAAAGCCTGTTTCTAGTAGTTTCTTTTACCTAGTACATTATGTCTAGTGAGCAAGAAATAATGACAAGAAATACTGAAAGGCAATAAACATGATTTGAAAAGACTGATGGTATCAGAAATAGACATGTCTGGGATGTTGATTTCATACATTTATTTTGCAAATTGATTGCTACTGTGGCATCAACACCTCCATCACATCACACAAGTACCATTTCTTTTTCTTTGTGGTGAAAACATTAAAGATTTACTCTTAGTAACTATTAAGTATATAACACAATATTCTTACAACAGTGCAGTGCTGTTCTAGATCCCTGGAACATAGTTATTTTAACTGGAAGTTTGTACTCTTTGACCAACATCAACCCATTTCCCACACTTTCAGCCCCTGATAACCACCATTCTACTATTTATTTCTCCAAGTTCAGTTTTTAGATTCCATGTATAATTGATACCATACAGTGTTTCTTTGAGTCATTTCATTTAGCACATTGTCCTCAAGATCCATCCATGTTGTCGCAAAAGGCAGGATTTCCACCTTTCTTACAACTGGATAGTATTTCACTGTGTGTATGTTTAGTGTGTGAGTGTGGGGGTGCATGTGTCTATAATCACAACTTATTTATCCATTCTTCTGTTGACACTTAGATTGTTTTAATATCATGGCAACTGTGAATAATGTTGCAATCAACGTGAGAGTGCAGATATCTATTCAGTATCCTATTTGCATTTCCTTTGGGTATATATACTGAAGTGGGGTTGCTATATCATATGATAGTTACATTTTTAAATTTTTATAAAGCCTCCATACTGTTTTCCGTAGTGGCTGTACCAATTACAGTTTCACTAACAGTGCATGAGGCTTCCCTTTTCTTTACATCTTCCTAGCATTTGTTACCTCTTTTTAATGATAGTTATTTTAATAGATGTGAGGACTTCCCTGGTGGCTCAGATGGTAAAGAATCCACCTGCAATGTGGGAGACCTGGCTTTGATCTCTGGATTGGGAAGATACTATGGAGAAGGGCGTGGCAACCCACTCCAGTATTCTTGCTTGGAGAATCCCCATGGACAGAGGAGCCTGGCGGGCTACAGTCCATGGTGTCACAAAGAATTGGACATGACTGAGTGACTAAGCACATTCTAATAGATGTGAGGTCATATCTCATTGTGGTTTTGGTTTGAATTTCCCTGATGATTAGTGATGTTTAGATCTTTTTATGAACCTGTTGACTATTTGTATGTCTTCTTTGGAAAACAGTCCATTCCTCTGCTCATTTTTAAAAATCAGATTGTTTTATTGTTTTTGTTATTAAGCTGTATAAGTTCTTTACATATTTCACACATACTCCTTATAAGTTACATGGTTTGCAAATATTTTCTCCCATTCCATAG
Organism: Muntiacus reevesi; assembly: GCF_963930625.1. Classification (NCBI taxonomy): domain Eukaryota; kingdom Metazoa; phylum Chordata; class Mammalia; order Artiodactyla; family Cervidae; genus Muntiacus; species Muntiacus reevesi. The sequence continues at coordinate 123,898,614 of NC_089271.1, read as the reverse complement.
GTTGCCTTTTTATTTGGTAAATTGTTCCTTTTGCTGTGCAGAAACTTTTTGATTTTATGTAATCTCACTTTTTGACTTCGGTTTCTGTTGCTTGTGCTTATGATAAAAATTACACAAAATTTAATTAGTGAGACCAGTGTCAAAGAGTTTTTCCCTGGATTTTCTTTTAGAAATAATATCAGTTGTTATGTTTAAATCTTTAATCTACTTTAAGTTTTTAATTTATGTATGTTAGAGGCCAAATTTTATTGCTCTGCATGTAGTTATCCAGTTTTATCAACACCAATTTTTGAAGATATTATCCCTCCCCCACCAATTGTTCTTGGACTCTTGTCACATCCTAGTTGACTTTAATTGAGGGCTTTATTTCTAGGCTCTTTATTATACATTTGTCTGTATGACTATTTTTATGCCAAAATTATATGGTTTTGAATACTGTAGTTTTTTTGTTTAATTCAACATCAGGAAGTATGATGTCCCAGCTTTACTCTTTCTCAGGATTACTTTGGCTATTCAGGGTCTTTTTTAGTTCTATTCAAATTTTAGAATTATTTTTTCTATTTCTGAGGAAAATGCCATTGGACTTTTATTTGATTGGACATTTTGGCAATATTAATTTTTCCTATCCTTGAACATGGATATCTTTCCATTTGTGTCTTCTTCTGTGTCCATTTTTTTTCATCAAAGTCTTACAGTTTCAGTGTAGGGATCTTTCACTTTCTTGGTTAAATTTATTCCTAAGCATTTATTTTTTGATGCTACTGTGAATAATATTGTTCATTTAATTTTTAGATATTTTGTTTTTAGTGTGTAGCAACAAAGCTGATTTTTATACGCTGATTTTGTGTCAAAAAAGTTTATTTTTATTTTTTATTTTATTTTTAAAATTTCATTTACTTTGTATTTACTTTATCAAACCCTTGTGTTGAGGGCTGATTTTCAATAGATCACAGTGAAAATAATCTTATTGAATGGATTAGTTCTCAGTTTTTTGTGTAGAATCTTTAGGATTTTTTATATATAAGATTATATTGTTTGCAAATGATGACAATTTTCTTTCTTTCTTTCTTTTTGGATGCCATTACTTATTTCTCTTGCCTGGTTGCTTTAGCTCAGACTTCTACCAAGTGGTGAGAGTGGGCACCCTTTTCTTGTTTCTAATCTTAGAGGAAATGTTGTCAGTTGTTTACTGTTGAGTATGTTGTTAGGTATGAGTTTGTCAAATATGACCTTTATTATATTGAAGTATGTTCCTTCTGTACTCAATTTGTTGAGCTTTGTTGTTGTTGTTGTTGAGCTTTTTTATCAGTGAAAAGATGTATTTTTTCAAAATTATTTTCATCTTTTGAGATGATACAATTTTCATGTTTTATTCTATTAATTTATTGTATCATGTTTTGATTTGCATATGCTGACCCATCCTTGCATTCAAGGGATAAATCTCATTTGGTCATAGAGTATGATCCTTTGAAGGTGTTACTGAATTTGATTGGCCTAATATTTTTTTTTTGGCCTAATATTTAATGAGAATTTTTGCATCTATATTCATCAGTGATAATGGTCTATAATTTTCTTTTGCCATAGTGTTCTTATGTGACTTTGTTCTCAAGGTGATTTTGGCCTCTTAAAGTGAGTTTTGGATCACAATAAACTGGAAAATTCTGAAAGAGATGGGAATAACAGGCCACCTGACCTGCCTCTTGAGAAACCCATATGCAGACCAGGAAGCAACAGTTAGAAATGGACATGGAACAACAGACTGGTTCCAAATAGGAAAAGGAGTATGTCAAGACTGTATATTTTCACCCTGTTTATTTAACTTATATGCAGTGTACATCATGAGAAATGCTTGGCTGGAAGAAGCACAGCTGTAATCAAGATTGCACTGAAAAATATCGATAATATGCAGATGACACTACCCTTATGGCAGAAAATGAAGAGGAACTAAAAAGCCTCTTGATGAAAGTGAAAGAGGAGAGTGAAAAAGTTGGCTTAAAGCTCAACATTCAGAAAACTAAGATCATGTCATCCGGTCCCATCACTTCATGGGAAATAGATGGGGAAACAGTGGAAACAGTGTCAGACTTTATTTTTGGGGGTTCCAAAATCACTGTAGATGGTGATTGCAGCCATGAAATGAAAAGCCGCTTACTCCTTGTAAGGAAAGTTATGACCAACCTAGAGAGCATATTAAAAAGTAGAGACATTACTTTGCCAACAAAGGTCCGTCTAGTCAAGGCTATGGTTTTTCCAGTGGTCATGTATGGTTGTGAGAGTTGGACTGTGAAGAAAGCTGAGCACTGAAGAATTGATGCTTTTGAACTGTGGTGTTGGAGAAGACTCTTGAGAGTCCCTTGGACTGCGAGGAGATCCAACCAGTCCATCCTAAAGGAGATCAGTCCTGGGTGTTCATTGGAAGGACTGATGCTAAAGCTGAAACTCCAATACTTTGGCCACCTCATGCGAAGAGTTGACTCATTGGAAAAGACTCTGATGCTGGGAGGGATTGGGGGCAGGAGGAGAAGGGGACGACAGAGGATGAGATGGCTGGATGGCATCACCGACTCGATGGACATAAATTTGGGTAAAACTCTGGGAGTTGGTGATAGACAGGGAGGCCTGGTGTGCTGCGATTCATGGGGTCGCAAAGAGTCAGACACAACTGAGCGACTGAACTGAACTGAAAGTGAGTTTTGGAGTATTCTCTCCTCTTCAATTTTTTGGAAAAATTTGATAGATTTGGCATTAATTCTTTTAAATGTTTGGTAAATTTTACCAGGGAAATTATCTGGTCCTGGGCTTTTCTGTGTTGGGAGGTTTTTGATTAGTGATTCAGTATACCTATTCATCACTAGTCTATTCCGATTTTTCTATTTCCTCAGGTTTCAGTTTTGGTTGGTTATATGTTTCTAGAAAATTTCTACCATTTCCTGATTATTTGGTTTGTTGGCTTGTAGTTTATCAAACTAATGTCTTGTGATACTTTGTATTTCTGTGATATTAGTTGTAATATCTCCTCCTCCAACACTCATTTGAGTCTTTCTCTTATTTTCCTAGTTACTCTAGCTAAATGCTTATAAATTTGTTTTTTAACAAATCTCTTAGTTTGTTTATCTTTCTCTTGTACCTAGGCACATGGTATTGGGTCCCACAACAATCAGAGAGGCACTCTGTTTATAGATGGATACTGAATTTCTGTTGTTGAGGCAGGGGAGAAAAAAACAAGCGATGTCTTATGCTACCTTGATGGTGAATTCACTACCTCAGATGTGGAACTTAAAACAATGATGATTAATATGCTAAGGGCTATTATAGATAAAGTGAACTTTAAGAATACGTGGGTAAAGTATGCAGAGAGATGGAAATCCTAACAAGAACCAAAATGAAATGCTAGGTATCAAAAGCAGAATGAAGAAGCAAAAATGCCTCTGAAAATTTATTAGTAGACTAAATATAGCTGAAGAAAACAATCTCTAAGTTTGATGATATGTCAGTTGTTTTTTAGTTGCTAAATTGTATCTAACTCTTTTGTGACCCCATGGACTGTAACCTACTAGGCTCCACTGTTCATAGGGTTTCCCAGGCAAGAATACTGGAGTGGGTTGTCATTTCTTTTCTGGCAAATTTTCCCAACCCAGGGATTGAACCCATGTCTCCTACATTGACAGACAGAATTCTTTACCACTGAGTCACCAGGGAAGCCTGATATGTCAATGGAAATTAAAAAAAAAAGCAAAGCAAAGCTGAAGAAAAACAGATAATTTTGAGCAACTACAAAAATTATAAAATATGTGTATTGGGAATCCCTGAAGGAAAAGATAGAAAGAAATAAAAGAGATATTTGAAATAATAATGACTGAAAATTTCCCTGAATTAATGTCAGAGAACAAACTACAGATCCAGGAAGTTCAGAGGGCACTATGCAAGATAAATGCCACCCCCCACTCTACCCAGCTTTATTATTTTCAAACTAAAGAACATCGAATATAAAGAAAAACTTCTGAACATAGCCAGAGGGAAAAAATCCTTTACCTATAGAGCAACAAAGGTAAGAATTACGTTCAGCTTCTCTTTAGAAACCATACAACCAAGAAGGGAGATATAATACCATAATAATAACATTAGCAGTAACAATAATAATCATCCAGAAATCTATATACTCTGTGAAATTATCCTCCAAAAATGAGAGAGAGGTAAATCATGTCATCAACATGCCTGAATAAGATATCCCTTGTTGTATTTACCCTTCAACAACAGTTTGTCATTTATCCATGGACTAAAAGTTCCTTTGTGGGAGCTGTGAAATCCAGTCAAAGGGCCCAGAAGGAGTCTTGCCCAAGTATACATCAGATAATAGGCATAATTAGACCTTAGTCCTGGCTGTGGATTCTGCAGTGTCCTGTAAACTGACCCCAGCCCATCTTGGCCATGGTCCAGGAAACCCTAGAGAACATTATCTTAGACAATCGCCTGTAAAGGAGAGAGACTTTGCAGAATCCCAGGTTTCCAGCAGAGAATTCTAGCATGCTATTGGAGAAATGAAAATATGAGTCATGTCCAACTCTTCGCGACCCCATGGACTATACAGTCCATGGAATTCTCCAGGCCAGAATACTGGAGTGTACAGCCTTTCCCTTCTCCAGGGGATCTTCCCAACCCAGGGATCGAACTCAGGTCTCCCGCATTGCAGGCAGATTCTTTACCAGCTGAGTTACAAGGGAAGCCCAAGAATACTGGAGTGGATAGCCTATCCCTTCTCCAATGGATCTTCCTGACTCAGGAATCGAACCAGGGTCTCCTGCATTGCAGGCAGATTCTTTACCAACTGAGCTATCAGGGAAGCCCCTTTCATTGGCGAAACAAAAATATGAGATTGGGTGCATTGGAGAGGGTAAGAGGAACAATTTGACTTTACCCATCTCCCCGCCTTCCCAAACTGGAACAGATGAGTGCCAGGAGAGAACTTCTCAGCTTGTGATTTCTCCCTCAGGGAAAAAGGAGAGCATACGCATGAGCTCCTGACTTACCCAGCTATGTGAGAAGTTGCCAAGTTGCCCAGTTCTCTCTCACCCCATCCAGAGTATTGAGTTGTGAGCTATGTGTTGGGGGCGAGGCAAGAAGAGGTTGGCAGAGATAGGACTCTCAGAAGGCATTAATGGGATGTGGATCCTATTAACTACATCACAGACTCCATCAAGAAGCCTGCCCATGAACTACTGATCCCTCAGATCCCTCAGATGACCTATAGGTACACTGAACTCACCGTTTGCCTCACCCCTTGCTGCATTCTTTGGCCAGCTATCTGTGCACACTCCTGGTGGTGGTGAAAGTAAGCTTTGGTAAAGGGGCTGTGATCATACACAGAAAACCCACCCAAATCTGCTTCAGAAAGACCATAAAATTGAATTTTATCTCCACCCTTGGGAAAGCATAAAGGAGGAGCATAAAGGAGGTTGTCATGACCAGGCCAGATGTGTTCAGGATGGAAAGACAGTGTATAATCTTAAAAATTCTGCTATAAGAGGAAGAAATAAATGTGGTGTATGGCTACCACAGAAGGTCTGAGAAAACCTCAGAAACCCTAACAGGGCTGATGGAAGTCATTTAGTCAAGCATGGAGGAGGTAGCTGCAACTACAAACACAACCAGGTCAAAATTGTTCAACCAAGTCTTGAAGATAGCAATGCAAGGCTTCAGCGAAAATGAAAAATCAAGGAAACTTGGTACCATCAAAGGATTATAGCAGTCTTATGGTAACTGCCCCCCAAAACATGAAGATCTGTGATTTACCCAATCTGATAAAGAATCGGGGCTTCATTGGTGGCTCAGATGGTAATGAGTCTGCCTGCAATGAGGAAGACCTGGATTTGATCCCTGAGTGGGAAGATCCCCTGGAGGAGGGCATGGCAACTCACTCCAGTATTCTTGCCTAGGACAGAGGAGCCTGGTGAGCTACAGTCCATGGGGTCACAAAGAGTCGGACAAATACATATTTTAAAATGTTTTTAATTGAAGTATAGTTGAGTTACAATATTGTGTTAGTTTTGTGTACAGCAAAGTGATTTTATTATATAAATATATCTTTCAAAAATCAAAGAATCTTAAAAGCAGCAAGAGAGAAGAAGATTGTAACCTAAAAAGGAACCAGACTTAGACTTTTAGTGCATTTCTCATCAGAAACCTTTTAGGCCACGTTTTAGAGAGTAGGTTAGAATACTTAAAGTGTTGAAAACAAAACAAAACAAAACAAAAGCTGCCAAGCAAGAATATTCTATCTGGCAAAGCTGTCCTTTAGAAATGAACAGGAGACAAATATTTTCCCAGACAAACAAAAGCTGATGGAGTTCATCACTGCTGCACCAACTTTATAAGAAATACTGAGATGACTCTTTCAAGCTGAAATTAAAGGACACAAATTAGTAACATGAAAAAACACACCACTCTTGTAAATGTAGTCAAATTCAGAATACTCTCATACTGTCGTATGATGGTGTGTCAACCACTTTAATATAAAGGTTGAAAGGTAAGGTTGTTAAAAACAACTACTATTACTATAATCTGTTAATGAATACACACTATAAAAAGGGGTAAATTGTGACATTAACCTAACAAGTAGTAATGAAAGGATAAATTTTTTGTATTTAAGTTAAGTTTTTATCAGTGTGAGGTTATCATAAGACATTTTATATAAGGCTTATAGTATACACAAAGCAAAGACCTATAGTAGATTCACAGAAGATAAAGATAATGTCATTAGAGAATACCATCACTGAGAACCAAAAATTCCAAAGGCAGCAACAGAGGAAGGAAGGAACTATGAAACACCTAGAAAGCAATATGATGGCATTAGTAAGTTCTTATTTATCAATAATTACTGTAAGTATAAGTGGACTGAATTCTCCAAGAAAAAGATGTAGAGTTGTTGGATGTGTAAAAAAATAAGACCCAACTATATGCTGCCTACAAGAAACTCACTTCAGCTTCCAGACACATACAGAGTCAAAAGACATTCCGTGTAAATGGAAATCAAGAGAGAAGACGTGGCTCTACTGACTCTAAGCCAAAATGGCATGAAGAGACAAAGAAGGTCATTACGCAGTGATAAAGGAGTCAATCCATCTGGAGAATAAAATGGTCATAATGTGCTGTGCAGTGTTTAGTTGCTCAGTCATGTCCAACTCCTGCAGCCCCACAGACTGTAGCCTCTCAGGCTCCTCTTTTCATGGGATTCTCCAGGCAAGAATACTGGAGTGGGTTTCCATTTCCTTCTCCAAATCATAAATGTATGCGCACCTAATACTGGAGTGCCTAAATATGTTAAGCAAATACACATGGATCTAAAGGGAGAAATAGACAATAATACAGTAATAGGAAGGGACTTCAGTACCACTTGCAGCACTGGACAGGTCATCCGAACAGAAAATCACTAAGGACACAGTCAACGTGAACTATGCTTCAAATCAAATGAACAAACTGTTTAAAGGTTGGATTCTTAACTATCTTCTTAAATTATCTTTACAATATCTCAGGAAATTGCATCAGTTTACATGACGAATAAGTCAGGATTCAGGAAATGTTTGTTGTACTCTTTATTTTTTTTCCCTAAAATAATCTCAGTAGCTCTATCTCAGTATGTTGCTGTTGTTTTCAGTCACTCAGTCGTGTCTGACTCTGTGACCCCATGGGCTGCAGTATGCCAGACTTCCCTGTCCTTTCATATCTCCTGGAATTTGCTCAAACTCATGTCCATTGAATCGGTGATGCCAGCCAACCATCTCATCCTCTGTCATCCCCTTATCCTCCTGCCTTCAATCTTTCCTAGCATCAAGGTCTTTTCCAATAAGTTGGCTCTTTGCATCAGGTGGCCAAAGTATTGAAGATTCAGCTTCAACATCAGTCCTTCCAATGAATATTCGGAGTTGATTTCCTTTTGGATCGACTGGTTTGATCTCCTTGCTGTCCAAGGGACTCTCAAGAGTCTTTTCCAGCACCACAGTTTGAACATCAATTCTTCAGTGCCTTGGACCTTTATTACAGTCCAAATTTCACCTCCACACATGACTACTGGAAAAATCATAACTTTGAGTAGATGGACCTTTGTCAGCTAAGTGATGCCTCTGCTTGTTAATATGCTGTCTAGGTTTGTCATAGCTTTTCTTCCAAGGAGCAAGCATCTTTAAATTTCATGGCAGCTGTCACCATCTACAGTGATTTTGGAGCCCAAGAAAATAAAGTCTGCCACTGTTTCCATTGTTTCTCCATCTATTTGCTGTGAAGTGATAGGACCAGATGCCATGATCTTAGTTTTTTGAATGTTAAGTTTTAAGACAGCTTTTTCTCTTTCCTCTTTCACTTTCATCAAGAGACTCTTTAGTTCTTCTTCACTTTCTTCCATAAGGGTGGTATCATCTGCATATCTGAGGTTATTGATGTTTCTCCCAGCAACATGGTGGCTGGAGATTCCAGCTTGAACTTCCTCCAGCCCAGCATTTCACATAATGCACTCTGCATATAAGTTAAATAAGCAGGGTGACAGTATATAGCCTTGACATACTCCTTTTCCAGTTTTGAACCAGTCCATTGTTCCATGTCTGGTTCTAAGTATTGCTTCTTGACCTGCATACAGATTTCTCAGGAGGCAGGTAAGGTGGTTGGTATTCCCATCTCTTTAAGAATTTTCCATAATTTGTTTTGATCCACAGAGTCAAAAGCTTTAGTGTAGTCAATGAAGTAGAAGTAGATATTTTTCTGGAATTCCCTTGCTTTTTCTGTGATCCAACGGATGTTGGCAATTTGATGTCTGGTTCCTCTGCCTTTTCTATATCCAGCTTGTATATCTTGAAGTTCTCAGTTCATGTACTGTTGAAGCGTAGCTTGATGGATTTTGAGTATTTACCTTGCTAGCATGTGAAATGTGTGCAGTTGTGTGATAGTTTGAACATTCTTTGGCATTTCCCTTCTTTGGGATTAAAATGAAAACTGACCATTTCCAATCCTGTGACCACTGCTGAGTTTTCCAATTTTGCTAGCATACTGAGTGCAGAAAACAATAGAGTTATTGAATGTACAGGATCACTTCTACTGTGAAAGAGTGAGGCTAGTGAGCATGTTTCATTTGATTTCTACTTGTTTTAAATGTCTTCAACAGTGAGATGAACTGAAAAGGAACGGGCAAATATTTATATTATTTAGATCTACTAGTTTTCTGTTATTGTGAAAAATCATCTAAAAATGTACCTATGAACAAAGCAAATAATTCATGAAATTTTGACATAGTTGATACCTGAATAGGTTGTCTGGGTCTTCATTTAAAAAAAAAAAAGGATTTGGGCAAAGTTTATATACTTTTCCCTTTTCTAAATTTATATACCCAAGTGCTTCTTTTACCTAATATAATATATACTGCTATTATATTCAAAAAAGTATTTTTGAATAGGACATTTATATGTAAGCAACACATAGAGCTCATTATGTTTCTATTTTGAGCACTTTGAGATCTTCCAATATTCCTGTTTCTTTCATAGGCTCTCATCTGATTTTGTGTTTTAAATTTATGACACTATTGATATATGAGATATTTGCTTTTCTCAAGGCAGTGCATAGCTACAGTATTTTGATTATTTACTATATACGGTGTTGACACTATTCAATGACAGTATTGAGAAACAGCAATCCAAAATATATTGCCATAATTCTGTCTGGCTTAGTGCTTATATAAAACCATGGCTTAGTTTAATAATTCAGTGAGTATTAATATTGCTCAAGCATCCATTGCAGATGCACTGTACAACATTATTGTTTTTCATTGTGTGATATATTAAATAAAAAACATATCAAGTCAGTAGGTTAGGGGAGATTTTTTGTCATGTAGGAATATGGTTTAGTCCTAGTTAGTTAGCTTTATATTTTTTGAGAGAGGTAAAACGTTTTATTTTTCATGTGTGTGGAATGTGTAACTCTGATCGTATTCTGACTCCCAAAGCAGCCTTGAGATATTCAATAAATATTAATTGTTTGATTGATATCAAAAACCTTTGTTGTGTTGTCTATCTAGACCTCATTGGTTTTCTCAGGGAGCTTTGAGTCATATCATATCTACTCTTTCAGTAGCATAGTAAGGCTGATAGTGAAAAAGGAAGGTTAGATTTTTATGGTTAAGATTAGTGAGATAATTTAGTAGAGAAACATTATTGAATCACTGATGTCAGCACAGAAACTTTGACATGATTCCATAGTACAATTGTTTGTTCTCATTACCTTGAACTCAGACTAAGGAAAGCACAATGCATCTTTCTCATTTTCTAATGCTGCATGTTTATTTGGAGAAGGATAAAAATATCATTTACCACTTCAGAAAATATTAAAAGTCAGGACCAGAGCCGTGGATATTATGTGCCCATAAACTACTACTAAAATCATGTAGTTGCTTACATGTGTTCATGATAATTGCTTGGCTGAATATATGAATACTTTTACACACGTGACAGTTTTTTTTTCCCTAAGATTCAGTAATATGGTCATAGATTCTTGTGGTATCATTATGTTTTGTATTCTTTTTAATAGAGATATATTTGAAAATTTTGTAATGAACATAAAGGGAGTTAATGGAATGCAAGTATACATTAGTTAGGTACTGATATATACACAGGAGATTAGGAGACTCTGCCTACAATATGTCTCAAATCTGTAGCTCCTTCAGTAACTAAATCTAATTATACATTAATCACATTAGAAGTAAAGGTTATTTTGGGTCCTCTGTAGAATCATTGTACATAAAAATATATCAAAATCCAGGAGGATGACTCTGTCATGTACTAGTTGATACATCTGTTTAATGAAATCACTCAAACACTGTGAGTGTAATATTTAAATTAGGTGAATAAATTCTGTCCTTGGTTTAGCAGTTGTGCAAAAGTATGACTGTAGCCAGCAATTCATTGACTATTAATGAAGCTTTTAATAATCCACTGGCTAGGCTGTCCTTTTAACTAGCAAAACCTGACCTTTATGTGAGTACTATTCTTTTAAATTGTTTTAGCTTGTGTTTTCATAACAGTGTTTTTCTTTTTTTGGCACATAAAGTACTTTTTTAATTTTAAAAAGCACGTATGCTTTTCCTGGAAGATAATCATAAAACTTTAAAGTAGAAATACAAAATAAGTTTCAGTGTAAACCAACCAAAAGAGATATGGACCATAGTCATTAAAGAAGGATCTTGTTTGCTGGATTTATTATCTTTTCCTCCAAGCTCATTAAGAAGAGTTCGGCAAAGGGCTAAGGTCTCAATTAATTTTAATGGGCATGACCAAGGTTTAATAAAGTGTGTGTTTTAATTGCCTAAGACTAGGCTAAATTGTAGCCTCAGTTTGCTATTGATAGAAATGAGATTTTGGTCAAAAGGTACAAAATGGTTTTCTAAGAGAAACAGATAAAGCTGGTAACCTATGGGAATAGAGCATTGGTTTTTCTAGAAAAAAAATTGTTAACATAAATTTCAATAATAAATGAAACTGGCCAGTAACTAAATATTATAGAATCATCCTTCAAATACAGATGCTGATCCAAATGTAGCAGGTGGTGGATACAAAAATCCATCTGCCATCACATTGTTTGTGACTGTATAGGTAAACCATCCAAGGCTCTGAATGTCTGTGTCATGGATGGCAAGCAGCATAAGTAAAAGCTGTCCAAAATGACTTTCTTGCAGCCTGTAATCATTAACTAGCCAGTCAAACATGTTGATGTAACAAAAGTGTTTCTTTTCCAAAATTTTATTGAGTAAATGATGTCTTATTTTTCCTTTTTTAAAATTTATTTTTAATTGGAGGTTAGTTGTTTTACAATATTGTGTTGACTTTTGCCATACAACATGAATCAGCTAATATGTACACACACACACACACATACATATATCTCTCCCCTCTGCCTTGAGCCTCCCTCCCACTTCAACCCCCCATCCCTCCCCTCAGGGTCATCACAGAGCTTCAGGCTGAGCTCCCTGTGTTATACATCACCTTCCCTGTTCTGTGCTCAGTCGCTTCAGTCATATCTGACTCTTTGCGACCCTGTGGACAGTAGCCCACCAGGCTTCTCTGTCCATGGGATTTTCCAGGCAAGAATACTGGAGTGGGTTGCCATTTCCTTCTCTAGGGAATCTTCACAACCCAGGGATCGAACTCATGTCTCCTGCATTGCAGGCAGATTCTTTACCACTAAGCCACCAGAGAACAGCATCTTCCCACTAGTTATCTGTTCTACACATGGCAGTGTATGTATTTCAGTGCTGCTCTCTTAATTCATCTCACCCTCTCCTTCCCCCACTGTGTCCACAAGTCCATTGTCTAGGTCTGCATCTCTATTTGTGCCCTGCAAATAGGTTCGTCAGTACCACTTTTCTAGAGTCCATGTATATGCATTAATAAAGCAATTTTCCTCCAGTTAAAAAAATAAATTAAAAAAGAAAAAAGAATGCCAGAGTGATCTTTCTGAATTATCAGAGAAAACCAAGACAACTTATATAAATGTAACAAGAATTTCAAGGCAGCTTCAGGATACAAACACTATGTGTTAGACCAATAATAAACTCTGAACAGTTGATAAATGATATTTTATCTTGAAAGGTTTTAAGCTTGGTTCAAGTAGTGTTGGTCAGTTGCCAATGAGATGAATGCTATAATTAATAAGTTCATCTTCAGTGCTAATAGCTAAGCAAAACTGCATATGTATTTTAGACAATTTGGAAATATCAACCCCTATGAATGATAGAAAAAGGAAGCAACCTCCTCACAGGAATCCTACTTCATCCTCAATAAACTAGCATATTAACAGTGATACACTTAATTTCAGAGAAAAGAAGCACACACTTCTCAGAAAACCACTAAGGAAAGTTCTATTTTTAATACTTCTTGAATTTTCAGTACTAAAATATGTTATCTAAATTTAAAAAAAATGTATCCAATGTGATTATCTCAGTTGTTTAGAACAAAGTAATAATGAAGGCAGTGTTGTGCATGTCTGTGTTTGTATGTGTACATATGTGTGTTTGGGAGGTTGATGGGTAATTTTATGTGTCAGGTTGGGTAAGTTTATGTTGCTGTGGTGTACAGTTGTTTGGTCAAACACTTGTCTAAATATTACTGGGAAAATATTTGGAATCAGTTGACTTTAAAGCAGATTATCCTTCATAATGTGTGGGTGGACTGCATCCAATCAGTTCAAGGCCTTAAGGGAAAAGACTGAGGTTTCTCAAAGAAGAAATTTTACCTTGAGACTGCAGCATAAAAATCATGCCCGAGTTTCCACTCTTCTTGCCCATTTTATGGATTTGAGGCTCAAAAGTGCATCATCAACTCTTACCTGAATTTCCATCCTTCTGGCCTGCCCAATGAATTTCAGACTTGCCAGCCTTCATAATCACATCATCATAGTCCTTAAAATAAAACAAGCTCCCAACAGACAGATAAATATAGATATATAGGTATAGTTTCTCTGGAGAACTCTAACTGATCCAATGGGTTATGCTAACTTTGCTCTGGACATGTATATCAGAAAGACAGACGTTTTATCCAAAGGGTAGAGTATGTCAGTATGCATAGCCTGGCATAAACTAAAAATCATTGAAAAATCTCAGTGTTTTACTTTCCCTACAGAGGATCTGGAATGGGGAGGGGGGGGACAGGGAAGAGCGCAATTGAAAAACAAAAGGTTTTAAAAATAACCTCAAACTCCAAAGTAAATGATATTTTCCCACCATCATTTATTATCTCAACTAAAGCTTAAAATTTGACTTGTTGACTGACAGGGCGTCTAGTAAGTGAGACAGTTAAATTTGATAAGTATCAAGCATGCCTGTACCTGACACTCATGCTATTAAGGAAACTTCTGCCTTGGGTTTTTCAGCTACTTATTATGACTTCCACAATGTCTGCAACTTGTTATGAATTGACATCCATATCCAGCTTGCCTTGGCAAACAAACAAGTAGAAAGATTAATTAGTTCTTGGGTACTTTATATTCCAGGTCTGTGACTTCTCCAGTTAGTGGCATAGTTAGTGCAGTGGACTTGGTTTATTTTGCGCTGTGACAATGCCAACAGTGTACGTTTCTGTATGTTGGTGTGTTCCTTTTTGGCACTCAGGCTGAGCTCAATAATGACTGTGGAATCAACACAGCTAGTTGTAAATGATGTATGAAATTAAAAAATCTCCGGCCAGTGCATTCAAAGAGTGCAGAGGAGAGAGGAAATGCTATGCAGAGCCACTCTGTACTTTAGCTCGTACGTATCTTGATATGCTGCCAAGTCAAGAAGGGGATGACTGAAACCCAGCAAATTTGGGAGCACTAAACTTTATTGCATTCTAATCTTTTTGGTTTGGTTCTTTTATTGTCATTATTTAAAATTATCTGATAGATACTTTAATTGTAGAAATTTAAAACAGTAGTAAATATTGCTGCTTCAACCTTGGAGAAGGGAAATATAGGACATAGAATTTTTGCCAGATGCAGTTCATTTTCTCACTATCTTCTGCCTAAACAACCTGCATGTTATATGTCTATTGGTCCATATATCCCCAATTGTTTCCTTCCATTCTTTTGTTTTTTATGTGTGATCAATGCTAATGTAGAATATATTAATTTGTTATCTGTTGATTCAATACATTGAGTGAAATAAGCAGTTTCTGGAGAGAAGAGAATCAACCAGCTATTTTACTGAATCACTAGTTTTCTTAGTCAAAAGTTAGGTTAGTTTATTTGGGGGGGTATCTGTTCTCTAACATCTCAGAATACAATAGAGCTAACTAACCTGAAGTGTTCCTAACCTGAAGTCAGATTGCTGGTGTTTAAATTCTTGCTCCAACCCTTACTAGCTATATGTCCTTGGTAAAATTATTTACATTTTCTCTGCTTTCTTTCCCCTTCATCCATAATATTATCTTAGTCTGATATTTACAATTTTATCCTAAAAATTCTTACTTTGTAGGTTAAATGAGATGATAAATGTAACAGTTTTTGGAGAATGGCTGATATGAAAATAGAGCCAGATCATGGTAATAGTCTTTTTCCTCTCTCCACCAATATTGACTGAGGTATAATTGGCAAATAAAATTGTAGTACATTCAGTATGTATTTGATGATTTGATATATGTATACATTTTTAAATGATTACTATGGTTAAGTTACTTAACACATCCATCACCTTGCACATTTTTTTTAGGTGATAATGCTCTAAGGAAAATTCAAGTTTACAATATAGTATTAACTATAATCAGCACCCTGTACATTAGATCCTCAAAACTTATTTTTATTATAATTGAAAAACTGTACATTTGACAAAAGATACAATTTCTCCTACTGCCTGGCTGCCACCATTCTGTTCTCTGTTTCAATGAATTTAACTATTGTTTTTTTAAATATTATTGACTTCTTCTATTCAGTTCAGTTCAGTCTCTGTCGTGTTCGTTTCCTTGTGACCCCATGAACCGCAGCATGGACCTCCCTGTCCATCAGCAACTCCAGGAGTTTATCCAAACTCATGTCCATTGAGTTGGTGGTGCCATCTAACCATCTCATTCTCTGTCATCCCCTTCTCCTCCTGCCTTCAATCTTTTCCATAATCAGGGTCTTTTCAAATGAGTCAGCATTTCACAACAGGTGGCCAAAATATTGGAGTTTCAGCTTCAACATTGGTCCTTCCAATGAACAGCCAGGACTGATTTCCTTTAGAATGGACTGGTTGGATCTCCTTGCAGTCCAAGGGACTCTCAAGAGTCTTCTCCAACACCACAGTTCAAAAGCATCAATTCTTAAGTACTCAGCTTTCTTTATAGTCCAACTCTCACATCCATACATGACTACTGGAAAAACCATAGCTTTGACTAGATGGACTTTTGTTGACAAAGTAATGTCTCGACTTTTTAATATGCTGTCTAGTTTGTTCATAACTTTCCTTCCAAGGAGTAAGCGTCTTTTAATTTCATGGCTGCAATCACCATCTGCAGTGATTTTGGAGCCCAAAAATATAAAGTCAGTCACTGTTTCCAATGTTTCCCCATCTATTTGCCATGAAGTGATAGCACTGGATGCCATGATCTTAGTTTCCTGAATGTTGAGCTTTAAGCTGACTTTTTCACTCTCCTCTTTCACTTTCGTCAAGAGGCTCTTTACTTCTTCTCCACTTTCTGCCATAAGAGTGGTCTCATCTGCATATCTGAGGTTATTGATATTTCTCCCAGCAATCTTGACTCCACCTTGTGCTTCCTCCAGCCCAGAGTTGCTCACGATGTACTCTGCATAGAAGTTAAATAAGCAGGTTGACAATATATAGCCTTGAAGTAATCCTTTTCCCATTTGGAACCAGTCTGTTGTTCCATGTCCAGTTCTAACTGTTGCTTTCTGACCTGCATACAGGTTTCTCAAGAGGCAGGTCAGGTGATCTGATATTCCCATCTCCTTCAGAATTTTCCACATTTTATAGTGATCCACACAGTCAAAGACTTTGGCATAGTCAGTAAAGAAGAAATAGAAGTTTTTCTGGAACTCTCTTGCTTTTTCAATGATCCAGTAGATGTTGGCAATTTGATCTCTGGTTTCTCTGCCTTTTCTAAAACCAGCTTGAACATCTGGAAGTTCATGATTCACATATCACTGAAGCCTGCCTTGGAGAATTTTGTGCATTACTTTACTAGTTTGTGAGATGAGTGCAATTGTGTGGTAGTTTGAGCATTCCTTGGCATTGCCTTTCTTAGGGATTGAAATGAAAACGGACTTTCCCAGTCCTGTGGCCACTGCTGAGTTTTCCAAATTTGCTGACATATTGAGTGCAACACTTTCACAGCATCATCTTTTAGGATTTGAAATAACTCAACTGGAATTCCATCACCTCCACTAGCTTTGTTCATAGTGATACTTCCTAAGGCCCAGTTGACTTCACATTCCAGGCTGTCTGGCTCTAGGTGAGTGATCACACCATCATGATTATCTGGGTCATAAAGATCTTTTTTGTATAGTTCTTCTGTGTATTTTTGCCACCTGTTCTTAATATCTTCTGCTTCTTTTAGGTCCATACCATTTCTGTCCTTTATTGAGCCTATCTTTGCATGAAATGTTCCCTTGGTATCCCTAATTTTCTTGATGAGATCTCTAGTCTTTCCTATTCTATTGTTTTCCTGTTTCATTGCATTGATTGCTGAGAAAGGCTTTCTTATCTCTCCTTACTATTCTTTGGAATTCTGCATTCAAATGGGTATATCTTTCCTTTTCTCCTTTGCTTTTCGCTTCCTGTCTTTACACACCCATTTGTAAGGCCTCCTGAGAGAGCCATTTTGCTTTTTTTGCATTTCTTTTCCTTGGGTATGTTCTTGATCCCTGTCTCCTATACAATGACATGAATCTCCATCTATAGCTCATCAGGCACTCTATCAGATCTAGTCCCTTAAGTCTATTTCTAACTTCCACTGTATAATCATAAGTGACTTGATTTAGGTCATACCTGAATGGTCTAGTTCCCACCCCCCAATTTTCTTCAATTTAAATCTGAATTTGGCATAAGGAGTTCATGATCTGAGCCACAGTCAGCTCCCGGTCTTGTTTTTGCTGACTGTATAGAGCTTCTCCATCTTTGGCTGCAAAGAATATAATCAGTCTGATTTCAGTGTTGACCATCTGGTGATGTCCATGTGTAGAGTCTTCTGTTGTGTGGTTGGAAGAGGGTGTTTGCTATGACCAGTGCGTTCTCTTAGCAAAACTCTATTGGTCTTTGCCATGCTTCATTCTGTACTCCAAGGCCAAATTTGCCTGTTACTTCAGGAATTTGTTGACTTCCTACTTTTGCATTCCAGTCCCCTATAATGAAAAGGACATCATTTTGGTGTGTTAGTTCTAAAAGGTCTTGTAGGTCTTCATAGAACCATTCAACTTCAGCTTCTTCAGTGTTACTGGTTGGTGCATATGCTTGGATTACTGTGATATTGAAAGGTTTGTCTTGGAAACGAACAGAGATCATTCTGTCGTTTTTGGGATTGCATCCAAGTACTGCAGTTTGGACTCTTTCGTCGACTATGATGGCTACTCCATTTCTTCTAAGGGATTCCTGCCCACAGCAGTAGATATAGTGGTCATCTGAGTTAAATTCACCCATTACAGTCCATCTTAGCTTGCTGATTCTTAAAATGTCGACATTCACTCTTGCCATCTCCTGTTTGACCACTTCCAATTTGCCTTGATTCATGGACCTAATATTCCAGATTCCTATGCAATATTGCTCTTTACAGCATTGGGCCTTGCTTCTGTCACCAGTCACATCCACAATTTGGTGTTGCTTTTGCTTTGGTTTCATCCCTTCATTCTTTCTTCTTGTATTAGAACTTTGGAAAGTATCAACTGAAGTAAAAAACATAGATACATGAAATAAGAGCTATTCACAGATTTTTGCTTCTACTTTAAAACTCTATATGGTTACAATAGATATTCTTATATTTAGCCCTTCTATGATTATTTAATGCAATAGCTTGATTTGGATAGGTCTTAAATTATAAAAATTGCACTTGCTACATATTAAGTGCTAACACTGTTTCAACAAATCTCAAAATTTTAAAATTAAAGGGTGTTCTTTGAAAACTCAGTCATCTTGTTTCACAAAGCAAGCAAACACTAGACTTAGGAACTCATCAACCTATTCAAAGAGAACCCACAGGATAAAAATAAATATTAATTGTGAATTATTTAATAAATGTATAGAATTTAAAGAGATAAGAGCATCTTAAGGAAAATTAGAATGAGATCAGAACATAAACTTTTCTACAAATTGGCTAGAGAATTTAGGTCAGGATCTTCATGAACAGTGGTGAAGACACAGTATGTCCATAATGAATGTTGTTGAAAAAAATGTCTGGAAAAGAAGTTGGCAAATTTTCTGAATTTTCTAAGTTACTAGAATTCTTTTGGTAAAACAACAAATAGTGCTTTTGCAAATAGATTATACATACATACGCTATATATATATATATATATATATATATATATATATATATATATATATATACACACATATATACACACACACACACACACACATATATATATATGCATTTTTATATAATGTATATACCCTGCCAAAGTATTCCACTTTCTTTCATAGATAGGATGATGCCAAACATATCTGAAAAGATGTAGATCTTTAAAAAGTGTTCTCAAGATGCTGTTGTTGTTCAGTAGCTAAGTTGTGTGCAACTCTTTGTGACCCCATGGAATGCATCATGCCAGGCTTCCCTGTCTTTCACTGTCTCCCTGAGTTTACGCAAACTCATATCCATTGAGTCTGTGATGCCATCCAAACAGCTCATCCTCTATCACCTGCTTCTCCTCCTGCCCTCAGTCTTTCACAGTATCAGGGTCTTTTTCAATGAGTCAGCTCTTCATGTCAGGTGGTCCGAGTATTGAAGCTTCAGCTTCAGCATCAGTTCTTCCAGTGAATATTCAGGGTTGATTTCCTTTAGGAGTGGTTTGATTTCCTTGCATTCCAGGAGACTCTCAAGAATATTCTCCAGCACCACAATTCGAAAGCATCACTTCTTCAGCACTCACTCTTCTTTACGGTCCAACTGTCACATCTGTACAAGACTACTGGAAAAACCATAGCTCTAACAATACAGACCTTTTTCAGCAAAGTGACATCTCTGCTTTTTAATACACTATCTATATTTGTCATAGCTTTACTTCCAAGTAGCAAACATCTTTTAATTTCATGGATACAGTCACTGTCCTCAGTGATTTTGGAGCCCAAGAAAATAAAGTCTGTTACTGTTTCTACTTTTTCCTCATCAATTTGCCATGAAGTGATGGGACTGGATGCCATGATCTTAGTTTTCTGAATGTTGAGTTTTAAGCCAGCTTTTTCACTCTCCTCCTTTGACCCTCATTAAGAGGCTCTTTAGTTCCCTTCACTTTCTGCTATTAGGGTGGTGTTATCTGCCTATCTGAAGTTATTGATATTTCTCCCAGCAGTCTTGATTCCAGCTTGTGATTCATCCAGCCTGGCATTTTGCATGATGTACTCTGAATATAAGTTAAATAAGCAGAGTTACAATATACAGCCTTGATACACTCCGTTCCCAATTTTGAACCAGTCTGTTGTTCCACGTCTGGTTCTGTTGCTTCTTGATCTGCATACAGGTTTTCTCAGGAGACAGATTAGATGGTCTGGTATTCTTATCTCTTTAAGAATTCCCCCCAGCTTGTTGTGACCCACGCAGTCAAAGGTTTTAGTGTAGTCAATGAAGCAGAAGTATATATTTTTTTTCTGGAAATTCCTCGCTTTCTCTATGATCCAGCAAATGTTGGCAATTTGATTTCTGGTTGCTCTACCTTTTCTAAATCCAGCTTGTACATCTGGAAGTTCTTGGTTCACATATTGCTGAAGCCAATCTAGACAATGGAAATGTTAGCCAAACACAGTTCACTTTTAAATGATGAGACTCTCTTTAAATGAAAATTTCAAAGAATCCTTCTTAATACATCAGAGGCATTTGAGGCAAAATTTCCAATATTTTCTCCTTTAAATAAAAGTAATATTTTTCCATGTTATTTTCAAAACCAATTTAATTGCTTTAAAGTTGTATCATATAATTATCACAATTTAAATAGTTGTTGCTGATACAGATCATTTTTAGTTTTATCATGATAAATAATGTTTATGATAATATATTTGTTTAAGATTGTTTTCTACTTTTTGGATCAGTTTCCTTAAGATAGATTTACAGGAGCAGTATTACTGGCTAAAAGGATATTTGTTTTGAGTTCCTGAAAGTTTATACTCCACAAGCAGTCACCACTCTTTGCATACTTTCACTACCAACAAAATTGAATTTCAGTGCTTTTAGATCTCAAAAGATGTAGCAGATTTAAGTGAATGTCTGCTCACTGCATACTCATATTTGTGGACTTTCAGAAGAGCAGCAGCAGAGAAATTTCAAATCTCCAAAGACAAATAAGAAAGTCACCTAACACCATCCAGAATTTCTTTATATCTCTCAATGAAACCCTGAAGACTTGAATACAATTGAGCAGTGCCTTCAAAATTCTCAATTACAGTGAATTTAAACCTAGAATTCTATACTTGACAAACAAAAATTAAGGTAGGTGTAGAATGAAGATATTTTCATAAATACATATTCAGAAGATAGTCAGATGTGTGCTTCATAAGGAGGGAGTTAAGAAAGATACATGGACTTACAGAAAACTGCAGTAGTTACACAAAAGAGTAAAAAGATTCTTCAAGATGATACTGGAGGGAGATGTTAGAATGGCACTCATCAGACCTAGAAGGCAAACTATCCAGACTGGAACAAGTGGCTCAAGAGACAGACATATGGAAAGTGTTCATCATCTTGTGTTTTTCCATTATATAGCTGCTTTATGGTTTTTTATATAGTTATATTATTTTTCATCAACTTGTTAATTTTTAAAAACATGTAGAATAGTTAAAAACAAGTGCCACTTTCACTTGATGGAATTAATGAAGGTTGTTCTGTACACACACATGACACAAAAGAGTTTTAGAGAAATAGAAAGATATGATCCCCAGAAATCAGGAAATACAACAAAAGAGAAAGGCAGAAGTAAGTCTCAGAATGACAGTTGTTTCACAAACCTAGAAAACAACCAGTATGGGGAGAAGTGTGGATTCCCTGGAGAGATAAGTACAAGAATAAAAATATAAAAATGATAAAATAACTGAATGGTAGTAAAACCTGTGGAAATTATATTGAAAGTTCATGAGAAGGAATGGAAGAATTAGCGATATAAAGAAAACCAAGCAAATTAAAAGCAAAAATGTAATAACTAAATCTCAGGAACAAAAGCAAGAAAGAACCAGAGGAAGCTGATGTGTATTATCTGCCATAAAAGGAAGTTAATAGATAATAATAAAGGACTAAGAGACTGACTATTTTTTCATAAAAGACATATACTTCAAAAAAAAAAAAAAAAAAGGACATCGCTTCATTCCTGTCAGGATGGCTGTTATCAAAAAGTCAAAAGACAAACACTGATGAGGATGTGGAAAATTGGAACACTTGCACAATGTGGGTAGAAATGAAAAATGGAATCAGGGAGTCTGATTCTTCCAGCTCTGTTTTCCTTTCTTGAGTTTGCTTTGGCAATTTCGAGTCTTTTGTATTTGTATATGAATTTTACAAAATTTTGTAGTAGTTCTGTGAAAAATGCCATTGGTAGTTTGACAGGAGTTGCATTAAATATGTAGATTACTTTGAGTAGTATGGTCATTTTGACAGTATTGATTCTTCCAGTCTAAGAACATGGTATATGATTCCCTCTGTTTACGTCATCTTTGATTTCTTTCATCAGTGTCTTACAGTTTTTCCAGTGCAAGTCTTTTGCCTCCTTAGGGAGGTTTATTCCTAGGTTTGTTTATTTTTTTCTTTTTAATGTGATGGTAATTGGGATTATATCCTTAATTTCTCTTTCTGATCTTCCATTGTTAGTGAATAGGAATGAAAGAAATTTCTGTGTATTAATGTTGTGTCCTGTAACTTTACCTGAATTCACTTATGATCTCTAGTGGTTTTCTGGTGGCATCTTTATGATTTTCTGTGTATAGTATCAAATTATCTGCAAACAGTGACAGTTTTACTTCTTTGTTTCCAATTTGGATTTCTTTTATTTCTTTTTGTTTTGGAGAACAGTATGGAGGTTCCTAAAAAGCTAAAAATAGAACTACCACATGATTCAGCAATCCCACTTCTGAGCATTCATCCAGAGAAAACCATAATTCAAAAAGATAGATGAGTCCCACTGTTCACTGCAGTACTGTTTACAATACCCAAGATATGGAAACAACATAAATTTCTATCAAAAGATGAATAGATAAAGAAGTTGTGGTATATATATACAATGGAATATTACTTACCCATAAAAGAGGAATGTAATAATGCCATTTGCAGCAACATGGGTGGATT
The DNA here is from genome assembly GCF_963930625.1 of Muntiacus reevesi. Classification (NCBI taxonomy): domain Eukaryota; kingdom Metazoa; phylum Chordata; class Mammalia; order Artiodactyla; family Cervidae; genus Muntiacus; species Muntiacus reevesi. Next base: position 123,875,641 of record NC_089271.1, on the reverse strand, counting down.
TAGAGATTACCATACTAGGTGAAGTAAGTTAGACAAAGACAGATATCATATGATATCACTTAAATGTGGAATCTAAAAAATACAAATGAACTTATTTAAAAAACAGAAATAGACTCACAGACTTTGAAAACGAATTTATGGTTACCAAAGGGAAAAAGGAGGGGGAAGGGATAAATTAGGAGTTTGAGATTAACACATACACATTACTATATATAAAATAGTCAACAAGGACCTGCTATGTAGTATAGGGAACTCAATTTTCTATAATAACCTATATGGGAAAAAAATCCAAAAAAGAATGGATATAGGTATATTTATAACTGGATCTCTTTGCTGTACAGTGGACACTAACACAACATTATAAATCAAATATACTCCAATATAAAATAAAAATTAAATTTAAAAAAAGGAGCAGCTACTATGGAAAGCAGTAAGGAGGGTCCTCAGAAAGTTAAAAATTGAACTAACTACCATATGATCTGGTAATCCTACAGATTTTTTGAGTGTTTGAGTGTTTATACAAAATAATTGAAATCATAATTTCAAAGAGATGTTAGTTAGCCTGTGTTCCTTGCAGCGTAATTCACAATAACCAATGTGCAGAAGGGCTTCCCTGGTGGTTTAGTGGTAAAGAATCCTCCTGCAATGCAGGAACCTTAGGAGATGTGGGTTTGACCTCTGGAGAAGGAAGTGACAGCCCACTGCAGTATTCTTGCCTGGAGAATCCCATGGACAGAGGACCCTGGCTGGCTACTGTATATGGAGTCACAAAAAGTTGGACACAACTGAAGCAACTTAACAACACACAATATGTGGAAACAACCTAAACGCTTATCCAAAGGTGAATGAGTAAAGAAAACAGGGTGTATACATACAATATGATGGTATTCAGTCTTAAAAAGGGGTAAATTCTGCAATATGTTAAAATACAGATGAACCTTGAGGATATTATGATAAATTAAATAAGAGCAAAATATTTCAGAGAATGAAAAATACTGCATTACAGAAATAAGCGGAAGGAAAAATACTGCATCATTTTACTTATATGAGGTGTCTAAAATAGTTAAATTCATAAAATCAAAAAGTAGAATGGTGGTTTCAGGTAGGGTAAAATAAAAGAGTTACTAATGCAGCATAAAGTTTCAGTCAAGCAAGATGAATTAGCTCTAGAAATCTGCTGTATAACATCACCCCTATAATCAGCAATAATGTGTTAGTACATGTAAAAATTTAAGAAGGTAGATCTCATGTCAAGTGTTCTTACCACAATCAAATAAAATGCAAGTGTGCTTATTGCTTTACTTGGAAGGTAAATCAAGTATTCTTTAAATGTTACACTAAATTTTTAAGTAAAATTCTTCTTTCTATAAAACAAATTTCATTTCCTAAAACATCTGTTAAGTAAATCAAAATTTTCTTGTATTGTTTTGCATAGAGTAATGTTCACCTATATTCATAGATGAATTTTTGTTTGCCTCCTTCCATACCTAGAACTCAAGAAATATTGGAAGGTAAGGTCTGTAATGGGAATAATTATAGAGATTAACTAAGACTAGCTTATAAAGTAATAATGTTGTTATTATATTATTGCAATAGGTATATTTATAGACTTTAACTATAAAACTAATCATACAAAGCTTCATATAGGATTAATAAGTCCAGTTGGCAAAAGCAGGATCATAAGTAACTTCTGGAAAACCCATTCCCATATCTTAAAACCATAATAATGTTCCAGTCTAATTTTAGGTATTTGCATGTTTCATATCTGTAGATGAAGTCATAAGAAAAGGAATATGAAAATAAGGAAACAGGTACAATCTTTCAATATGACACATTTTGAACATAGGAAGATGAAAATGACATGCTTGACCTTAAAATGCAACGGCCCTTTTTATAGATCATTCTGTTTGTGTTAGGAATGTCAATCAAGTACCTCATGAATATATTTCAGCAGCTGTGAAATTTGATTAAAATTTAATGTAGCCTTACTTCTTCCCTAAGTCTGAATGAATTTAGATGGGCAACTATCTGTGAAATTATGATTTTGCTTGTTAATTGTTCATGATCTTTATATGAGAGGAAGTTACTTTTACTTTGTTCTAAAAATTGATGGGGACTATATTAACTTCACGACAATTTTATCACTTGAATATTCCCAGCTCAGTGTCTAATAAGAGAGTTATTAATGATAAGTACATTTTCTTCAGGAAAGGAAGTGTGTTTACACACACACACTTCTGAAAATTCATTATTTCCAGAGTACTCTTTAAGTAAATTGAGACTAAATGTGCTGGCGTAATGAATAAGGATACTTTAGAAATTAATGAACATTTGTAACTTATATTGAGATCTGAAAAAACACAGTGTTTATCTTATTTACTATTGGAACGTGTCTAAGGAAAATAAGTTGTAAAACAATAATAATGGATACAAAATGGTTGTCTTCCCTCATAGTGTTGTAAGCTATGTAATTATTCAGAAAAAGGGATGAAATATATCTTGCATCCTAAGTGGAATTTGAAATGGCTGTGACCTCTCTTATCTATGATTTTTTTTACCCCAGGTATATAATTTTAAACCTATTTAATATTATCATTAAAGGATATTGAATATTATTGGAGTAAAAGAAGTCAGAGATATCATGTGAATTAAGTCACCAATATAATTGGATCTCAGAATTTTATTCAGTTAATTCTTTGATCTTTATCAGCTATCCACAGCTATCCACTGTGTATAAGACCTAGTTCTATTGTTCAAGCTGCTGGGAATCTCCCAAGGATGATAAGGCATATGTAGCAGTTAGAAAACAAGGAATGTTCTATTGCTATGAAAATTGTCACACATTTAGGGGCTTAAAACAACACACATTTATTAGCTCATAGTTCTATGGGTTGATCTTTGGTTCCTCAACAGTAAACAGAGATCAAATAGCCAACATCCACTGGATCATTGAAAAAGCAAGAGAGTTCGAGATATCTACTTCTGCTTTGTTGACTATGCCAAAGCCTTTGATTGTGTGGACCACAACAAACTCTGGAAAATTCTTAAAGAGAAGGGAATACCAGACCACCTGACCTGCCTCTTGAGAAATCTGTATGCAGGTGAGGAAGCAACAGTTAGAACTGGACATGGAAGAACAGACTGGTTCCAAATCGGAAAAGGAGTATGTCAAGGATGTATATTGTCACCCTGCTTATTTAACTTATATGCAGAGTACATCATGAGAAACACTGGGCTGGATGAAGCACAAGCTGGAATCAAGATTGCCGGGAGAAATATCAATAACCTCAGATATGTAGATGACACTACCCTTACGGCAGAAAGCGAAGAGGAATTGAAGAGCCTCCTGAAAGTGAAAGAGGAGAGTGAAAAAGTTGGCTTAAAGCTCAACATTCAGAAAACTAAGATCATGACATCTGGTCCCATCACTTCATGTCAAATAGATGGGGAAACAGTGACAGACTTTATCTTCTTGGGCTCCAAAATCACTGCAGATGGTTACTGCAGCCATGAAATTTGACACTTGCTCCTTGGAAGAAAAGTTATGACCAACCTAGAGAGTATATTAAAAAGCAGAGACATTACTTTGCCAACAAAGGTCCATCTCATTAAGGCTATGGTTTTTCCAGTAGTCATGTATGGATGTGAGAGTTGTACCATAAAAAAAGCTGAGTGCTGAAGAATTGATGCTTTTGAACTGTAGTGCTGGAGAAGACTCTTGAGAGTCCCTTGGACTGCAAGGAGATCAAACCAGTCAATCCTAAAGGAAATCAGTCCTTTTTTTTGTTTTGTTTTTGTTTTTGTTTTTTTTGAAATCAGTCCTGATTATTCACTGGAAGGACTGATGGTGAAGCTGAAACTCCAATACTTTGGCCACCTGATTCGGTGAACTGACTCATTTAAAAAGACCCTGATGCTGGGAAAGGTTGAAGGGGGGAAGAGAAGGGGACGACAGAGAATGTGATGGTTGGGTGGCATCACCGACATGATGGACATGAGTTTGAGCAAGCTCTGGGTGTTGGTGATGGACAGGGAAAGCCTGGCGTGTTGCAGTCCATGGGTTCGGAAAGAATCGGACATGACTGAGTGACTGAACCGAACTGCAAAGCAATTTCTGTGTCCTGCTGGTTGTGGAAACGTCTTCTCTGCAAAAAGTTGTCGAAATGCTTAAAGAAGTGTAGTCATTTGGCGAGAGGTCAGGTGAATATGACAGATGAGGGAAAACATTGTGGCCCAATTCATTCCTCTTTTTAATTGTTGGTTGTGAGCTGTGGGGTTGGGTGTTGTCATGGAGAAGAGTTGGGCCCTTTCTGTTGACCAATGCTGGCTGCAGACATTAATATTTTCAGTGCATCTCATTGATTTGCTGAGCATACTTCTCAGATATAATGGTTTTGCTAGGATTTGGAAAGCTGTTTTGGATCAGGTGGTCAGCAGACCACCAAACAGTGACTATGACCTTTTGTGGTAGAAGTTTGGCTTTGGGAAAGGCTTTGGAGCTTCTTCTTGCCCTAAGCACTGAGCTGGTCATCACTGGTTGTTGTATAAAATCTACTTTTCATCTCATGTCACAATCCAATCGAGAAATGGTTCATTTTTGTTGCATAGAATAAGAGAAGATGACACTTCAAAATGCTGATTTTTAAAAATTTTTTGTCAGCTCATGGGGTGCCCACTTATCGAGGTTTTTCACCTTTCCTATTTGCTTCAAATGCCGTACAGTGTACAGTGATCGATGTTGAGTTCTTTGGCAACCTCAGTGTAGTTGTAAGAGGATCAGCTTTGATGATGGCTCTCAACTGTCAGACAATTTCCAATGGTTGGCCATTGCGCTCCTCATCCTCAGGGCTCCTGTCGCCTTTGCAAAACTTCTGAAACCATCACTGCACTGTACATTTGTTACCAGTTCCTGGGTCAAGTGTGTTGTTGATTTTGGGAGTTGTCTCCAATACTTTATGACCCATTTTCAACTCAAATAAGAAAATCACTCGAATTTGCTTTTTGTCTGGCATCATTTCCATAGTCTAAAATAAATATAAAATAAATAGCAAGTAATAAGTCATTATAAAAAAATAAAGTGAGAAATGTGCATAAAATGTATAACATTATCACATTTATTTAAAATGTATTCCAATATTAAAGGCAAAATTCACTAATGCAAAAAACCGCAATTACTTTTTGCACCGTCCTAATACTGTACTTTAAATTGTTTTAGTAGTTGCTCTGGAATTTGCAATTAACATTAAAATAATCTAGCTTCAATTATTACCAGATTAATTTAAATGACAGGAAAGTTTACTCAAATATAGCTCCGTTTTTTTTTTTTTTTTTTTTTTGTATTTTATACAAATTCACATACTTGTGTATAATACTTGTGTATAATTTATACAAATTATGTACATTCTCAGTCACTTCAGAACAAGTTTGAAATTATTGTATTATGCACTTGTCTTCTAAATCAAGAGACCATAGGAGATAGAAACAATAAATAAATTAATACTACTTCATAATATTTACCTATGCTGTTACCTTTATTGCTGTTCTTTAATTTTTTTTTTTTTGGTAAGAATTCAGCTTACTCTCTGGAGTCATTTCATTTCAACCTGAAGAACTTTCTTTGGTATTTCTTGTGGGGCAGATCTGCTAGTGATATGTTCTTTAATTTTTTTCTTATCTGGGAATTATTTAACTTTTCTTTACTTTATGGATATTTTTACTGGTTATATAATATTTTTAAAAAATTGTGGCCATAATACTTAACCTGAGACATAACCTTTTAACAGTTGTTTAAGTGTAAAACAAAATGTTGTTACCTATAGGCACACTGATGTGCATCATATATCTAGAACTTAGTCATCTTGCAAAGCTGAAACCCTATACCAGTTGAATAACAACTCTCATTTCTCCCTTCCCTCGGCCCCTTGCAACCACCATTCTACATTCTGCTTCTATGAGTTTGACTATTTTAGGAACTGTAGGATTCTTTCTATTGAAGGTCTTCATCTTTCTGTGACTGGATTATTTCACTTAGCCTGATGTCCTCGATGTTTATCCATGTTGTTCTATATTGAACAATTTTCTTCTTTTTTAAACATGCATAATAGTCTACCATACATCTATCTCCTTGCTGAACTTCTCATTTTGCTAATGCATTGTTTTCCTGATGTTTTGAATATTCTTCTGATGGTTATTTTGAATTATCTGGTGATTCCTATATCTATTTCATTAGGGTCAGCTTTATCTTATTCCTTTGTTTGGATAATGTTTCCCTTTGTCTTCATTTCCTTAAGTCTCTATGTTGATGTTGGTATTTACACAGTAGATGAAAACACCACCTCTCCCAGTCTTCATGGATTGGCCTCATACAGGAGAAGAATTTCCTCAATCCACCTGGGCAGAGATTTCATAGGCCTCTCAAACCCTTGTGCTATCCAACTGCAGACTTTATTCTTAGCAGCCTGCTGGGCTTCCCACGTGGCTCAGTGGTAAAGAATCCACCTGTCAGTGCAGGAGATGCAGGTTTGATCCTTGTGTCAGGAAACTGGTACAGCTGTATAACTGTTAAAACTGTCAAAAAGGTAAAGCTATAATTTTCTGTTCACCATGGCTGTGTGGTTTGAGGAACTCCCTCAGAAAAGTACAAACTTTTTCCTTTCTTGTCTCTTGCATGTACAGTTTTTCAAGAAGCTCCACTGACTTTGCCTTGCTTTTGGATACTTTCCAGCCCCTTTAAAAATAGTTGCCTTTTATATTGGATGTTATTCAGTCAGTCATGTCCAATCCCTGTGACTCCATGGACTGTAACCCACCAGGCTCCTCTGTCCATGGAATTCTCCAGGCAAGAGTACTGGAGTGATTTGCCATTTCCTTCTTCAGCCTTTATTAATCCAGCTTTTATAAGTGTTATCTGCACACAACCACTTCTTTCATGGAAATTGTCTCCAAGAAATACGTGTCAGAATAAAAGGAGTTTGTGTATAAACAATTTCACTCTAACATTATATTTCAGTGAAATTTGAATAGTAAAGAAACTTATGAAAAATCATATCAATGCATTATTATGCAGTTACTCAGATGATTATGAAGGCTGTGCAAAACAGAAAATGTATGCTATATAATATTGGTTGATGAGAGAAAAATACAGAATTATATCTTCAAGATAGCATGTTAACAATACATAGTTGAGCATGTGGAAAATGGACACATTTATTTTGAATGTAGGATTATGAGAAGCTTTTTATTCATGCATTCAACAAATATGGTGACTACTACTAATTACCTCTGTACATAAATAGCTGAAACAATAATATTACCATGCTCATGGAACTTAGAATCTAATAGAAATGCATATGCAAACAAAAATTTTTATAATGGACAAAATTTGCCAGTGTATAAACTGTGCATTATGTATTGGGGATAAAAAGAAACATATCTTAAGTATTTAACTCATTTTTTTTCTATTTGAAGCTATTATATTTCTTATTCAAATAATAGTATACACATATTTTAGAAAAGAAAAACTATCTGCAAAGTATGTGGAACTTTAGCTGACTTTTCAGGGAAGGTTAAACTTCATAAAGTAGGCTCTGAGTTAGAAAATAGAAACCATTTGGGGTCCTTATATATGTATTTTCTTAAATATTTATAGCAGAACCAAAAAAGTTAAGCATTTGCATTATAATATGCAGATTTATACATTATATCCTTGACATATTACATTCATGGTTTCTGCCTTCTAGACTTTAACAACCTAAAAGTACTGACTTAAGAGAAAGTGATATGAGGCATAGGTTACAGAAAGTATAGTATTTGACAACCAAAACAGATTTATATACATATACATATATCAGTTCAGTTCAGTCTCTCAGTCGTGTCTGACTCTTTGCGACCCCATGAACCACAGCAAACCAGGCCTCCCTGTCCATCACCAAATCCCAGAGTCCACCCAAACCCATGTCCATTGTGTCGGTGATGCCATCCAACCATTTCATCATCTGCCCCTTCTCCCCCCCCATTTCATCCCCTTCTCCTCCGGCCCTCAATCTTTACCAGCATCAGGGTCTTTTCAAAAGAGTCAGTTCTTCACATCAGGTGGCCAAAGTATTGGAATTTCAGCTTCAACATCAGTCCTTCCAATGAACACTCAGGATTGGTCACCTTTAGGATGGACTGGTTGGATCTCCTTGCAGTCCAAGGGACTATCAAGAGTCTTCTCCAACACCACAGTTCAAAAGCATCAATTCTTTGGCGCTCAGCCCTCTTTATAGTTTAGCTCTCACATCCATACATGACTGGAAAAAAACCATAGCCTTGACTAGACGGACCTTTATTGGCAAAGCAATGTCTCTGCTTTTTAATATGCTGTCTAGGTTGGTCATAACTTTTCCTTCCAAGGAGCAAGCGTCTATTAATTTCATGGCTGTAGTCATTATCCACAGAGATTTTGGAGCCCCTCAAAATAAAGTCAGCCACTGTTTCCACTGTTTCCCCATCTGTTTGCCATGAAGTGAAGGGACCGGATGCCATGATCTTCGTTTTCTGAATGTTGAGCTTTAAGCCAACTTTTTCACTCTCTTCTTTCACTTTCATCAAGAGGCTCTTTACTTCTTCTTCACTGTCTACCATAAGAGTGGTGTCATCTGCATATCTGAGGTTATTGATATTTCTCCCGGCAATCTTGATTCCAGCTTGTGCCTTTTCCAGCCCAGCGTTTCTCATGATGTACTCTGCATATAAGTTAAATAAGCAGGGTGACAATATACAGCCTTGAAGTACTCCTTTTCCCATTTGAAACCAGTCCATCATTCCATGTCCAATTCTAACTGTTGCTTCTTGGTCAGCATACAGGTTTCTCAAGAGGCAGGTCAGGTGGTCTGGTATTCCCATCTCTTTCAGAATTTTCCACAATTTATTATGATCCACACAGTCGAAGGCTTTGGCATAGTCAATATAGCAGAAATAGAAGTTTTTCTGGAACTCTCTTGCTTTTTCGATGATCCAGCAGATGTTGGCAATTTGATCTCTGGTTTCTCTGCCTTTTCTAAAACCAGCTTGAACATCTGGAAGTTCACAGTTCATGTATTGCTGAAACCTGGCTTGGAGAATTTTAAGCATTACTTTATTAGCATTTGAGATGCGTGCAATTGTGCAGCAGTCTGAGCATTCTTTGGCATTACCTTTCTTTGGGATTGGAGAGATATATATATATACAAACACACACACACATGTATACACATACATGTATAGTATGTATATATATATAATATATATAGCATGATTGCTAAATATATCCTTTGATTAAACTTAAGCCTTAATCTATAGCTTCAGAAAGAAGATATCCCTAAGAATAAGTTGATTCTGAAAATATTAACTTAGAAGCAAAGCAGAATTTTGCTGCTTGTATTGTGGTTGTTGATATACATTTTCTATCATTCTACCCCTTTTTTTTTCATGTTAAGCTCACTGAGGGAAAGGGCCATATTGGAGTCATGTTTTTATTCTCTACACAGTTTTTGCATGATGCCTTACACATATGTACATTCAATAAATATTTTATAATTGTTTTTATAAAAATTATATTTATCTACAGGAATATGGAGCAGAAAGGACCTTTTTTATTCTCTTGAAAATATAACCAAATATATTTAAAACTGTTTTAACATCTCTCAGTATTTCACTTGTTTTCTTCTCCTTTCTTCCCCTCTGTCCCTACTTTAAACTACAGTCAAATGTCTTATCTTGCAAGCTGTATATATGCAGTGATAATAAAGAGATATTAGTATGGCTGACACTGAAAGAAGCAATGAGAGGGCATGTGTGAAATAAATCCAAAGTTAATAGATTCTTAAACCAATTCAATACATCTTTCAAGGCTGCTTAAAAGGAAAATCCATCTGTAACTCTTTATGTATTTGTACAGCAACAATTACTTTCATAGAGGAAAAACTTTTAAAAATTATTCTAGACTAACAATAGAGGCCAGACCAATTGACTTTAAGACTAAAGTATAAAGCCTAGACTTTTGAAAGTATATCACAAATTGTTTAGTTTAAGCTCAATCTTGAATGATTTGTGTAGCCTAGTTCATGTTGGGTATAAATCCTGTATAACTATGCTATGTACCAAGTTTGATGTTAGGTGCTGAGGTTTCAATTGGGAAGTAAATTAAATAGTATCTGCCATCATGAAGCTTAGATTCTAGCAATCAGTCATAACTAGCCTAATAATTAACTTTGGTCATAATGATCAATAAAATCTTGCCCTTAATGTAGCATAATTAGCATAGAATCAGAAATAAACAACAATTAACTTATTCACAGTGTATACTGCAAAAATCTAAAGAAGTAGGCTCAACTGAAAGCTGTTTTTAGAATAATTGTTCTTTAAATTTAATAGTAATAATAGCTGATATTTAATGATTGCCTACCACTTGCCACACGATACTCTAAGTCATTGACAGACATGAACTTATTTAATTCTCACGGTAATCCTGGGAGGCATTACTATGATTATCTCTGTTGTACACACGAGGAAACTGAGGCTTATGGAGGTTAATAAGTTGTCCAAAGTCTTTCATCCAGAAAGCAACAGTTTTATTGAAATCCAAGTAGTCTAACTACAGGGTCAGTTCATTCTATCACTCTGCATCTTACCAGTTGTCTAGGATTTGGGACAGAGTCATAGAAGACAACATGAGGGTTATTTTCCTTCATGAGAAGGGAATATGAGAGGGCATATGTGAAATAAATCCAAAGTTAATAGATTAACTCATTAAATAGCCCATCAAAGACTATTTAAAAATGTTTTAATTCTAAGGGAAACCAAGTTCAAGTGCACGTCTGTATGTATATGAAGGATCAAGAGATAACTATTACAACTTCAGTAAATTCAGTTTATTATTGAGACTTGCGTAAAGTTGATTACAAATAGCATTGCCAATTTACATTATTTCTCTGGTTAAAAAATCTCTCACTATGTGGCAGTGATTTGATCATTAATGATATATCTAAATACATACTTCTAATTCACTCCATAGATCTATTGCTGAGTGTGCTATATACCAGAAGCTGGGGATAGGAGGGGCTTAGAGGCTGCTGCTGCTGCTAAGTCACGTCAGTCGTGTCCAACTCTGTGCAACCCCATAGACAGCAGCCCACCAGGCTCCCATCCCCGGGATTCTCCTGGCAAGAATACTGGAGTGGGCTGCCATTTCTTTCTCCAGTGCATGAAAGTGAAAAGTGAAAGTGAAGTCGCTCAGTCGTGTCCGACTTTCCGTGACCCCATGGACTGTAGCCTACCAGGCTCCTCGGTCCATGGGATTTTCCAGGCAAGAGTACTGGAGTGGGGTGCTATTGCCTTCTCTGGCTTAGAGGCTAGGGGAGGGTAAAATGAAACTAAAATGCATTTCAATGAGTGCTGAGGAGAGCCCTGTAACGGTTCTGTTGAAGTATAACTGATTCATGATTATTATAACTTTTTAAAAATACCTACCAATTTTAGAACAGTTTTAAACTTACAAAATTATTGCAAAGACTGTACAGAAATCTCCAGTATGCCCACTCCCTATTTATATTCTGTATTAGTTTTCCCTATTTATATTATACATTAGTACTATACATATGTCACATTTAACAAACCAATACTAATAACATTGTTATTACCTAACATATATATATAGTTTATTCAGAATTCCTCAGTTATTTCCTTATTTTTTTCTGTTCCAAAATTCCATCTAGATTAGCAATTACATTTATTATTTTTTATTTTTTTCATTTATTTTTATTAGTTGGAGGCTAATTACTTTACAATACTGTAGTGGTTTTTGCCATACATTGACATGAATCAGCCATGGATTTACATGTATTCCCCATCCCGATCCCCCCTCCCACCTCCCTTTCTACCCGATCCCTCTGAGTCTTCCCAGTGCACCAGGCCCGAGCACATGTCTCATGCATCCAACCTGGGCTGGTGATCTGTTTCACGCTAGATAATATACATGTTTCGATGCTGTTCTCCCAAAACATCCCACCCTCGCCTTCTCCCACAGAGTCCAAAAGTCTGTTCTGTACATCTGTGTCTCTTTTTCTGTTTTGCATATAGGGCTATCGTTACCATCTTTCTAAATTCCATATATATGTGTTAGTATGCTGTAACGGTCTTTATCTTTCTGGCTTACCTCACTCTGTATAATGGGCTCCAGTTTCATCCATCTCATTAGAACTGATTCAAATGAACTCTTTTGAATGGCTGAGTAATATTTCATGGTGTATATGTACCACAGCTTCCTTATCCATTCATCTACTGATGGGCATCTAGGTTGGTTCCATGTCCTGGCTATTATAAACAGTGCTGTGATGAACACTGGGGTGAATGTGTCTCTTTCAGATCTGGTTTCCTAGGTGTGTATGCCCAGAAGTGGGATTGCTGGGTCATATGGCAGTTTTATTTCCAGTTTTTTAAGAAATCTCCACTCTGTTCTCCATAGTGGCTGTACTAGTTTGCATTCCCACCAACAGAGTAAGAGTGTTCCCTTTTCTCCACACCCTCTCCAGCATTTATTGCTTGTACACTATTGGATAGCAGCCATCCTGACTGGCGTGTAATGATACCTCATTTTGGTTTTGATTTGCATTTCTCTGATAAAGAGTGATGCTGAGCATCTTTTCATGTGTTTGTTAGCCATCTGTATGTCTTCTTTGGAGAAATGTCTGTTTAGTTCTTTGGTCTATTTTTTGATTGGATCATTTGTTTTTCTGGGATTGAGCTACAGGAGTTGCTTGTATATTTTTGAGATTAATCCTTTGTCTGTTGCTTCGTTTGCTATTATTTTCTCCCAATTTGAGGGCTATCTTTTCACCTTGCTTATAGTTTCCTTTGTTGTGCAAAAGCTTTTAAGTTTAATTAGGTCCCATTTGTTTATTTTTGCTTTTATTTCCAATATTCTGGGAGGTGGGTCATAGAGGATCCTGCTGTGATTTATGTCGGAGAGTGTTTTGCCTATGTTCTCCTCTAGGAGTTTTATAGTTTCTGGTCTTACATTTAGATCTTTAATCCATTTGGAGTTTATGTTTCCTTAGGCTCCTTATAGCTTTGAGAGTTTCTCAGACTTGCATTGTTTTTGATGATCTGGATGGTTTTGAGGATTACTGATCAGGTATTTTGTATAATATCTCTCAATTAGGATTTGTCTAGTGTTTTTCTTATGATTAAGTGGGAGTTACTGGTTTTGGGGAGAAAGATAACAGGTGAAATGCCACTTTCATAACATCAGTTCAATTCAGTCACTCAGTCATGTCTGACTCTGTGAACCCATGAACTGCAGCATGCTAGGCCTCTCTGTCCATCACCAACTCTCTCAAACTCATGTCCATTGAGTTGGTAATACCATCCAACCATCTCATCCTCTGTCATCCCCTTCTCCTCCTGCCTTCAATCTTTCCTGGCTTCAGAGTCTTTTCCAATAAGTCAGTTCTTTGCATCAGGTGGTCAAAGTATTAGCACTTCAGCTTCAGCATCAGTCATTCCAATGGTTATTCAAGACTGATTTCCTTTAGGATTAACTGATTTGATCTCTTTGTTGTCCAAGGGACTCTCAAGAATCTTCTCCAGCACCACAGTTCAAAAGCATCAATTCATAACCTTACATACTATCAATATGACTTACCACTGTTGGTATTAAACTTGATCACCTGGGTGAGGTAGTGTTTGTCAAGTTTATCCTTTGTAAGGTTACTCTGTTTCCCCTTTTCCAAACTGTACCCTTTAGAAATAAGTCACTATCAACAGCTCACATTTAAAGAGTGAGGTGTTTAAAAAATAAATAAATAAAGAGTGAGATGTTATGCTCCATTTTGTTGAGAGTGGAGTATCTATGTAAGTTACTTAGAATTCTTCTTCAAAGTAGATTTGTCCCTCCTCCTCCCACCCTTATTTATTCAATCACTGATTTATATATAAAAGTATGATCTTATGGATATTTATTTCATACTTTCGATTATACTCCAATATTAAATTTTTTTTTAATCTTTTGCCCAATATTTATTTTGTTTCTCATTTTCTTCCAGCTGTGGCCATTGTGAACTTTTTCAGTTGGCATCTGTATCCCTTTAACATGCTCCAATTATTTTTAAGCAATTTCTTTCTCTGTGGCACTAAAAGGCAGCAAGATTTCTTAGGTGGCCTGGAAAGTCTTCAGGATTAAATGAAATTTTCCCCAAACTTTAAAAGATTAGTGGGATTCTATGAGATTCAGAAAGGTCCTCCATGCAAAGGGGGAAGCATATTCAAAGACAAGATATGAAAGAACATGGTATCCTTAGAGAAGCAATAATGCTGTGTAGCTGCTTGGGAATGTGATTGAAATCAGAAGAGTGATTGGAAAGATAATTTGAAACTGACTTTTGTTAAGATTCTTCCCATTTAGACTTTCTCTTTGAATCTCTAGGGATATAAAACAAGAACATAGAGTCAGTTGAGAGAAATTATTAGAAATTAACACATGCAAGTTTTAAAGTTAGCAAATGAACAGTCTTAAAAAGAGAATACCATACCTTCACAGCAAAATTTATCTTCCTGCAACTGAAGCCAGTACTGTCACATTCTGATAACATATCAAAAGTATAAGAAAAATAATTGAGAGGCCATGACTTTATAACTGCTAAAACAGTACAGACCCAAACTCTCTCAAGTTCATAGCTTTGTGATACCTACTCTTGAGAGTGGTTATTGATCATGGAACTAACTTATCATTAGAGATGGTGATTGTCTCCAACTCTCTTGATAAATATATAAGTATTTATAAAAGACATATTTGATAAGACCTATTAAATCATTTGTATAGCTATTCATTTGATGGGTTTTGCATTAATCTACTCTGGCTGCTATAACAGAATTCCATAGGCTGAGTGACTTAATCACTAAGCCTTTATTTCTCATAGTTCTGGAGGCTAGAAGTCAAGTTCAAGGTGCCAGCTTGGCAAGAGGGTCTTTTTCCTTGCCCTTGCTTACACACAGCTGTCTTTGCATTAATTTCTTCCCAAAGGCCCTCTCTCCAAGGCATAAATAGTGGTTTTGGGTTTGGGGAACATAATTCACTCTTTGTTTTGTTGTTTAGTCACTAAGTGGTGTCCAGCTCTTTTGCGACCTTGTGGATTGTAGCTCATCAGACTCCTCTGTCCCTGGGATTTCACAGGCAAGAATACTGGAGTGGGTTGCCATTTCCTCCTCCAGGGGATTTTCCACAGATCAAACCTGCATTTCCTGCATTGACAGGTGGATTCTTTACCCCTGAGCCACCTTACCCCTGTTAGAAAGTTATATTCTCATGCATCCAACCTGGGCTAGTAATCTGTTTCACCATAGATAATATACATGTTTCAATGCTGTTCTCTTGAAACATCCTGGTGCACTGGGAAGACCCAGAGGGATTGGGTAGAGAGGGAGGTGGGAGGGGGAATCGGGATGGGGAATACATGTAAATCCATGGCTGATTCATGTCAATGTATGACAAAAACCACTACAATATTATAAAATAATTAGCCTCCATCTAATAAAAATAAATGAAAAAAAAAGAAAGTTATATTCTAACAAGAGAGTCGCAGCTGTCCAAATAGAGCTTGCAAGCATTTTAAACACCACTTATTTTATTTTTTACCAAGCTCTCTCTGAAAAACAAAGTCAAAATTTCAAAACAAACTCTTTTATAGTAGAGCTGAAACATGACTCGTTTAAAAACACATTTAATAGAGGTGCCTATTCTTCTTAATTACAACAGATGTTATTAGTAAACTTAGCAAATATGGGTGTTTTAATATCTCGTGAGAGTGTATGACAGTCCTTTCTATCCTTGGGGGCCAAAGAAGGAAAACTGGAAGGGTCATAGTTTTGTTTGAACTCACTGTGAGCACATCATCATCCCCAATATTTATATCTTTTTTAAGGAATATCATACCTGAAAATATACTTGACCGATTACAATTTTATAGAAAATTTCTAATTGGAAAAGAACCCCACACCACCGTAGTGATTTCCCATAACTCATGTGCTTCTTATGCTATGTAATTTACAATTGCTCTCCTTCTTGAACAGGATTAAAGTCATATGTCATGGGTGATTAGATAGCCCCTTTGTACCCTCAGGTTCAAAGAAATAAATGGGAACAATTTTCCTTTCAATAGACAATGGTGGATAAAGAAGCAAATACACAAGGTCAGCCATAATCAGCCTGCATGGCTGTGGCAGTGCCTGAAACATATACATAGTAATAGACCTGATTAAGAACACCTCTTATTTCTGATTATAATATTTTCCTCTGGATTATAACACTATGCCCTTGGAGTTTTCAAAGAAAATAAAAACTTTATAGATTCTCTAAAAAGATTATGATAAAAATAGCAAACTGTCTCATGCTACCATTCAAGATTCAAATTTATTTTTAAAGGTTTTCCATTTCTCTCCTAATGTGTGATATATTTGGGGGAAGGAATTTTATTTGTTTGACATATTCCCTTCTCTGATTCAGTCCTGCACACTATAAAAAGAAATATTTTTCAATTAAAGATTGCAGTTAATATAGTGAGCTTTGAAAAGGTCAAAACCTCAGTCTAGGCTTCAACCATAGTGGCTTTTACAGAGTTTTATTTCTTTATTATTAACAATATTATGTTTGTTCTTAGGTGTAGTAAAGAGAATTGGTCAGAGAGATGAAAACAATACAGAATAGTTTAGCTTTCTTATTTTCTTATCCAAAAACTTTGATAACAGAAAGGATTTCTGGCTAGTGTGTGTGTGTGTGTGTGTGTGTGTGTGTTTTGCCATATCCAGAAAGAAATTTACGTTGCCAATATGTTATTTGAGATGACATTGCTTCTTTGGAACAGTACCCAAGAGGAGGGCTGTATCCCTTTTCTAGTAATATACAATCCACACAGCAGGAAGAAGTCAGTTCATGTACTTTTGAAATAGATTTCAAACTTTGAAAAAATATCAATCTATCTGGATTGATGGTACATATGTGTGTACATTATCTTTGCCTGTGTACTCAAATGGGGCATCTGTATTTAATCTGACAGTATATCACGTGAACATACAAATTGAGCGAGTTTCATATCAGAGGTAATCAAGTTCTCTGTGACAACCTCAGCAATCTTCCTGTTTCAGGGTGGGTGACATATCTGTCCTCCTGGATAAAACCCTGACTAGTAGATGAGAATGTTAACATCTTTCACTCTTTATATCTATCCAGAGATAATTCAGAGGACAAAGGAGATAGTGTGTGCCACATTAGGGCTTGTTTTGTTCATTCTTTAGACGGTTAAGTGGAGACAGGTGACTATGAAATATGACAAAGCTAATGTTTATTTTCATCAGTAATGTTTTTACTTGAAAGAATTCCTTTGGTGAGGGGATTTCTTACCAGCTCATTTATATAACTTATTTCTATTTCAATGAAAGTTTGTAGTTCACTATGTGATTATGTGCCATGCCGAGGCTTCTGAGAACATCCTTTCTAAGAAAACAGTCAAGCACCTATTCCCTCTGGAAAAGAATCAGATGAGAAACTCAGTTATTCAAACAGTAGTTTGAAGCTACTGTAGATTTAGAATTCCTTTTACTGATGGAATCAATGTGTTGAAAGACAAGGGTACTTGGGGATACATGAAGAGTTTTTGTGTTGCTTATTAAGAAAAAATGTACTAGGAGCTACATGAAGATCATAACCATAGTGGTATTGAAAATGCATTCATTTCTTTCCCTTTTCTACTACCTTTTCTGGATTATTTTCTTTCCCCTTTGTGTCCTAATTCTACAATGTCATTTAAGACCAGAGATAGAAATATTAGATGCTAATAGAAATATTAATATTTCTTCATTCTGTATATGGTGATTGAATGCATTTATCCTTTTGCTTCATCCCTTCCATAATTTACAATAATAATACTGAGCTTTGGAGTTATTTAGAGGGCATGAAAATAGGACTCTATCAAGAATAACAGATCTCATATTTTTACTTTCACACCACGTGTTGATTAACAACCTTTCATCAAGGGGAACTGTTTCTTCATTGTTGGAGGGTTTGTTGTGAAGACCATTAAAGATTTTTGTGTGACTGGGTACGTGAACTATTTTTTACATGATGTAGAAAATAAAAGAGGAACATTTAGGATATAGTATAAAAATATTATGTCAGTCAAGCTCTTTGAGGTTGCGAGAAACAGACACACTTGGTTACTTTCAGTTTTGGAGATTTTTTGCATATTGTAATATGCAAAAATGATTTCTTTTGAAGACCACTCCATCAACCATGTAGTTTCAGATGTATACCACAATTTATAAAAATTGGAAAATGTAGTCAGTTTTCCTTTGCTTGGCTGAAATAACCTATTTTCTCTTTGTAACCCTAACACAGTTGTCCAAATGGAGAATTTGACTTGAGTTAATAGATTGCTATATCATATGGAGTAACTTCTGAGAGTTGGCCTCCTTTGTACAGTCCATATACTAAAGGGTTGATGCCTAATTTGAGGAGAGCAGAGATGGTTTTAGTGAGATGTAGTGTCAAAACTAAGTCATTGCAGCCAATGCATGAGAGAGAACACTGAAACTGATGATGAATCATTAGCAAGTGTATACGGTTGTACAAGAATGGTATTAAGTATTGACAATAGTATTTTTTTTCAATTGGAAGATAATTGCTTTGCAATGTTGTGTTGGTTTCTGCTTTACAACAATGTGAATCAGCTTGAAGCATACAGAGCCTCCCTCCCCTCCCCCCCACACCTCGTCGCCCCTGACAATAGTATTTTTATCCTGATGGGGCTCATCTCTTTTGTTTCCCCTTGAAACTATCTGTCCTTCGGGTACAAGTTAATATGCATTTCCCCTTAGGGCACAATTTGGGAAACTGTAGTAATTTAACTGGTGATATGTCATTTTGTTGATTTTAAAGTAATATTCAAACACCTTTCCTCATCCCTAATTGGCTAAAGTATTACAAAACCAAATTATATAATCCTGAAGAAATATAGTCACGGGAATATATGTAATATCATAGTGAATTGCCTCATTCTTCTAATTTATCCTACATAGTTTAGGCTTTCTTTGTCTTACCCAAGAATACCTCTGGCATTTATTATTCTTCAGATAGTTGAAATACGGTATTCCTAAGTAAGATTTTGGAAACTCTGTAGGAGGAAGGAGCCATAGGAATCTTGTTTTAGGATCTATGTTGTTTGGTCATTTAAGGAGTTATACTTTGCAGGTTAAGATGTATATTGTTTAGCAGAGAACTAATTTTGATATGGGAGCAGGAGGAGAAGGGAACAACAGAGGATGAGATGGCTGGATGGCATCACCGACTCAATGGACATGGGTTTGGGTAGACTCCGGGAGTTGGTGATGGACACGGAGGCCTGGGGTGCTGTGATTCATGGAGTTGCAAAGAGTCAGACATGACTGAGCTGAACTGAATTTTGATAGCTTTCTTCAGAAGCGTTTTTGATATTTGCAAGCACTTTGAGGTTTTATATGTGTTACCTGGAGCTCATACAGTACAAAGAGATAGCATACTTAAAGGAGGGATTAATAATTTAGGGCTTGTTTGTTTCATAATTTTTGGAAGAAGACGAAAAAGTAATGAAGCATGATTCCAGATGATTAAAGGATGAAATGATTCAGTTGTTATGCTACTGTTGAAATCTGAATAAAGTTTGAGAATTCCTAAGAGTGAGCTAGTTATTATAAAATCAGGTCATCCAGATTCTTATTGGACTTTAACATTAAAAGTCTTGCATCCTCTAGTTTCTAGTTTTCCAGAGATTGTCTCAGACTTACAACAGAAAGTCCCATATTTTGGGAACCCCCACAGTCCCAAGGAAACCAGCACTATTGGTTACCTCCTCATGAGAAATCTTAGACCGAAATCACCCAGCTAATTAAGCTGCTCTCAAATTCCTAACTCACACAAAAATATGTTGGTGACTTTAAACCACTATTTTTTTTAACATTTGTTTAGTTATTTATTTGATTGTGCTGAGTCTTCATTGGTGCGCCAGCTTTCTCTAGCTGCTGTGTGTGGGCCTCTCACTGCAGTGGCGTGTCTTGTTGTGCAGCACAGGCTCTATGGAGAGCAGGCTTCAGTAGCTGTGGCATGTGGGCTCAGTAGTTGTAGCTCCCAGCCTCTAGACCACAGGCTCAATAGTGGCACATGGGCATAGTTGTTCCTTGGCATGTAGGATCTTCCTCAACCAGGGATTGAATCCATGTCCCCTTCATTGGCAGGTGGTTTCTTTATCACTGAGTCACCAGAGAAGCCCTAAAGCAGGGTTTTGTGGTAATTTCTACACATCGACTAATAACTTATACAGTACCCATTTTACAATTGAAGAAATAGAAGCAGACATTTTAATTTCAGAAAAAAATTATCTTTTACAGAGTTGCTTAGTCCACGTAGCTAGTATGAATATAGATTCAGTGTGATTGTGGACCACAATTACCATTAAGTTATGTGTGCCAAAGTGATATGAAATTTTAAAAAATATGAACCATCAATAATTCAGGTTTCAGCAATGGCCTGAGATTTGAAAGAGAACAACAAGAAAGCATTATTGGTAAACATCAGACATTTCTGATATCTTCAGAATTGACTAATGAGGAAACTGAATAATCAGCAAAATTTTGAATAAATTAAGATCATTTGCTCTCTCTATGCCATCAATATTTTGAATAACTTGCTCCAGTCAACACCTTGTCTTCCTTTAGACTGCAGACAATGAACTGGCTTACATATATTTGGGTTTAGTAGTGCAATGAGGTTTTCACAACAAGCCTCACTGTTGCTATAAGTATTTTGAATAAACCATCAAACATGCTCAAAATAGACACATATTTTAGCAAATAGTCTGTCTTAAGCAGCCCAATAATGAAGGTTTTACTTGCAGCAATATCATTTAGTGCATTGTTTCAATTCTTTTCTGTTATATACAGAGCTATTGCCAAAGGCCTTCTAGAATTCCAAGAAAAAAAAAACTGCCTTTTCAAGTTGCGTTGTTAGAGAATTGGTAGTTTAGCATTTTATATCCTACCAGACTTGCATGAAAATTGTGCTTGTTGAGGATAAGTAAAAAGAAATCTTTGTTCACACTCAAGTCAGTTAGAAGATTTTAAAATTAATGAAGTTTATTGTTTTTTAAAACATATTTTCAGGTAAATATAATAACATTAAGGTCAGATGAAGTTGGACTTTGGATGTGAAATCGAAGACTTTGAACTTTACTTGCATTCCAGCAATTCCTCAATGACCTGGAAGTTTTAAAACTACAGACTCCAGGACTCCAACCCAGATTGAATAGCCAAGGTAGGTGTTAATTTTCTTTTTGCTTTTATTTGTTTTTACAGCAACTTGATGACAGGCAAAAAGGAAGACAATTCCAGGGAAATGTACAAGATGAACTGATAGAATGAGGAGAGACTATCTCTTGAGAGACAGTGGAAGCAGGTATTTTAGATAAGGGTTTTTTAATATGGTTTTAGGCATAAGGTGATTGCCAAGATTAGGATAGCGGCAATGGAATGAAACACCTTGTTACTAATGTCAGACATTTTCACAGAAGTCTGTTTCTCTTTGCTATTTTTGGTTTGGTCTTGTCCTGCTCTTGTGTGCTCTTCCTTTAAAGGCCAGATAATGTTAAATTTACATCTGTATAGAATAAACCACCAGAAATTCAAACAGTCAGAAATGTCATCCTATCAGCCTGGATTCTGCTTTGAATTATGCCTTTCAGTCAAAGGAAAGCTTGGACTACCCCTGAGGTTACATTTGATCCTCAGATCTTTCTGTCCCCACCAGAAGAGAGGTTAGAAAGAGAGAAAAATCCTCAAACAATACTTTCTGCAAACAACTAACACCTAAACAGAGGAGAGAGGATGAGCAGGGTCAGGAGAGAAAAGTCTCAGATAAGAGTGCTCATTTATGTACAAAATAATGTTACGTATCACTCTTGGAGATAGAGGCGTTATTAGATGAAAGCACTCTCATTTCATCAAAAGAAGAACAGGTTGCCTCAAACCACCCCTGGAAGTATGTCTAAGCCTGTTGATATTAAGTGGCAACTTGCTATTATATGTGTTCAATCAAATATCCTTGATAGTTGCTTTTGGCACCCAGTCCAATTCTCAAGCTTGGGAATCTTTGGAAATTGGATTATGTCATAATAATTGAATTTATTATGTCTTATGTCAGCAACTACATACAAGTTTATAGAGCACACAATTTTGTCTACTGTAAGACAAAATTGTGTACTCTATAAATTTCTATGCTTTATCCACTCAGTCACCCCCCGCAAATCAATCTAGAAGATATTTAGAAATGCAAAGATGTATGCTCTCTCTCTAAAAGCAAATAGAAAGGTAACTTAATAAAAAAAAGATGTATTATAAACCAAGTTGTTTTCTGTTTTGTGTTGTTTTCTACAATGCTAACTGTAGCTCTCCCCTATATTTGAATGATAACCTACATACCCTCTCATGGTGTGCTCAGAATAAACATCGGCGTGATAATCAGACTAGGTATCTCTGCTGGGGAAAGAAAGGCTACAATACTGGTCACCAGGAGAAAGCTCAAAACATCTCTTGTGGTCATGGGAGGAAAGATCATAATAACATTTGCAGCATTGTACACTGAATTTTCTCACACATCTGTCCTTGGATTCTGGAATTACTGCAATAATTATATCTGTGAATCAGCTGAAGTAAATGTTACAAATAGTACAAATAATGACAGTAGCAAATAATGAGCAGCAGTTGACAGATTATTCAAAACCTGTTTGGTGCCAACCACCTTTGAAATTCACAATGTTCTATGAGGGCAGGGAGTTTTGTTTGATTGCTGTTATATTCTCAGTACCTAAAACCATGCCTATGATTACAGTATGGACTCACTATAACTAGTGGTTGAACAAATAATGACCTACTACGTTCTGGTCATCATTTTTTTTTAATCAAAAAGCAAACAAGACAAATAAGTTATTTGCCTTCGTAAAGTGTATAGCCTAGCGGATTGTTTTCCATTGAATATATATACACACATGAACATGTAACTGAGAAATATCACATAAGGGTAAAGACTTTAAAATTTGTACATTTAATCATTTTTAAGTTCTTTTGTTATTTTTTACTTTTAATTTTATTGGAATATAGTTGATTTCCAGTGTTGTGTAAGTTTCAGGTATACAGCCAAGTGATTCAGTTATACATATACATATATTCTTCTTTAGATTCTTTTCTTATATAGGTTATCACAGAATATTGCCTAGAGTTCCCTGTGCTATACTGTAGGTCCTTGTTGGTTATCTATCTTATATGCAGTAATGTATGTATGTTCATCCCAAGCTCCTGATTATTCCCTCCCCCTCACCCCACAAATGTTTCCTTTTTGGTAACCATAAGTTTCTTTTCAATATCTGTAAGTCTGTTTTGTAAATCTGTTCATTTATATCATTATCACTCATAAGAGTTATATCCACATAAGAGTTATATCATGTCTGATATCTTTCTCTGTCTGACTTACTTCACTGGTATGATAATCTCTAGGTCCAGCCATGTTGCTGCAAATGGCATTATCTCATTCTTTTTATGGCTGAGTAGTATTCCATTGTGTGTGTGTGTGTGTGTGTGTGTGTGTGTGTGTGTGTGTGTGTGTGTGTGTGTAAAACCTCTTCTTTATCAATTCATCTATTGATGGACATTTAGGTTGCTCCTATGACCTGGCTATTGTAAACAGTGCTTCAGTGAACATTGGGGTGCATACCTTTTGTATTATGGTTTTCTTTGGATGTATGCCTAGGAGTGGGATTGTTGAACCATATAATAGTTTTCATTTTATTTTTTAAAAGAACCTCTGCACTGCTCCCCATAGTGGTTATACCAATTTACATTTCCACCAATATTGTAAGGGATTTCCCTGATGGTTCAGACAGTAAAGAATCCGCCTGAAATGTGGGAGACCTGGGTTTGATTCCTGAGTTGGGAAGATCCCTCAGATCTTTAATTGGATGATAATTGCTTTACAGTGTTGTGTCGGTTTTGTTGTTACGACTATGAGAATCAACCATAAGTATACATATATCCCCTCCCTCTGGAGCCTCCTTCCCACCCCACCCCAGTGCTCCCACTCCACCCCCATCCCACCCCTTGTGATGATGGCTATTTTGACTGGTGTGAGGTGATACCTCATTGTAGTTTTGGTTTGCATTTCTTTGATAATTAATGGTGTTGACCATCTTACGTGCTCTTTGGCCATCTTTATGTCTTCTTTGGAGAAATGTCTCAGATTTTCTGCCCATTTATTTTTTTTTAATAGCATTGAAACATGTATATTATCAAGTACAAAACAGATCACCAGCCCAGGTTGGATGCATGAGACAAGTGCTCAGGGCTGGTGCACTGGGAAGACCCAGAGGGATGGGATGGGGAGGGAGGTGGGAGCGGGGATCGGGATGGGGAGCACATGTAAATCCATGGCTGATTCATGTCACTGTATGGCAAAAACCACTACAATATTGTAAAGTAATTAGCCTCCAACTAATAAAAACAAATGAAAAAAAATATTTTTTTATATTGAGCTGTTTGTATGTTTTGGAGAGTAATACTTTGTTGGCTGCTTTGTTCGCAAATATTTTCTCCCATTTTATGGATTGCATTTTTGTTTTGTCTATGGTTTCCTTTGCTGTGCAGAAGCTTTAAGTTTACTTAGGCCCCATTTGTTTATTTTTGTTTTTATTTTCATTACTTTAGAAGGTGGATCAAAAAAGGTCTTACTACTATGTTTCATGTCACAGAGAGTTCTGCCTAGCTTTTCCTCTAAGAGTTTTATAGTATCTGGCCTTATAATTAGGTCTTTAATCCACTTAGAGTTTATTTTTTGTGTAATGTGCTATGCAGTGTTCTAATTTCATTCTCTTACATGTAACTATCCAGTTTTCCCAGGAGCACTTATTGAAGAGACTGTCTTTTCTCCATTGTATATTCTTGCCCCCTTTGTATAGAGTAGTTGACCATAAGTACATGGGTTTATTTCTGGGCTTGCTCTCCTGTTCCACTGACCTATATTAAAATTTATTTGTTGTGCCTTTTTCCCTATTAGGATGTAAGTTTCACATGGACTGGAACTTGTCTGTTCTCTTCATTATGTCCTCTAATGCCTAGAACAGTTCCTACTCAATAAATAGTTAAACTTTTGATCATTCTGCCCACACTTGGTTTACATTCCCTGGGCATTTATTTACTTTGAAAAGGGGAAGCTTACACTGAACCTCCAGTACTTTAGTTCAAAGATATATGAATAAAAGTCACAGAGAAAGAACTGAAAGATAGGAAAGAGAAGCCAATAAAGAACATTTCCTAAAAGAAACTGGAAATGACAAAATCACAGAAATGAAGAACAAATTAGAGGTTTCCAAAGGTTAGGAGCAGGGTGGGATGAATTAAAGTGAGTATAGCTATAACAAGGCAGCTCAAGGATCCTTGTGGTGAGGGAATTGTTCTGTGTTGATTGTGTCAATGTCAGTGTGTATCCTGGTTGTGATACTGTACTGTAGTTTTCCAAGATGTTGCCATTGGGAGAAACTGATTAAATGATACATAGGTTTTCTCCTTATTATTTCTTATAAGTGTGCCTGACTCTACAATTACCTCAAAATCAAGTGTTTAGTTAAAAACGTCACTGTTACTGTGTCAGAAATAATGCACTTAGAATATTTAGATACTTAAAATACAGATGGAAATTTTGCTCCCCCATAGAAGGCTCACTTCTAACTTTATTTTCCAAGGATTGATAGAGACATCTCACAGGCCCAAGCCAGCAATTACTGACAGCAGACAAAGTGGTGTGCTACATAAATGTATGTGTTTTACCATCTCTATTGCCATGAAAAATATTTCTAAAATCCAAAATGTCATGTTTTCAAGTTATTCTCAAAGCTGCTGGCAGTTGTAGCTGTTTGTAACATTGATTCTCAGTCTGCAATGCATGCCGAACAACTTGAACATGACTCTGGGATTTGGCATGTAGGTCTGTTTGCTCTTTTCAATGATTTTGGATGACATCCAGACAAATTCATAAATGTAATATTCAGAGCATACTTCTTTTCTTTCCCAGCCTTATCCCAACACATAAGTCACTTCCATGGGTGTGTGCTTGGGTACTTTTCCCCCTCTCATTTTCAGCAAGAAGACAAGAGTAAAAAAAAAAATACACACACACACACACACACACACACACACGCATACATACACACCCTTCTGGATCACCACTTATATGAAAATTCTATGGAAAAGGAACATCCATTTTTAAATAACAGCCTAGTATGTGAGTCTCCCAGCATTGCAGTCTCCAACTTCTTGGCAGCAACATTTTGTGTTTGTTTGGTATCATAGGTAAATAGTATTTAAATACAAATACACATCAAATCTGGTACTGATGTTGAGTCCAAATTCTTCACTTCTTTGAAATCTGATGTAAAGGCTATAGACTAACTCCTCAAGCATCTGGTGTTACATGAGATCAACTCAATTGACTAACAACGTGACTATATACACAATGTGGTCACTATAAATAGTGTGTGAAAAATGTTTGATTTTATGAACTTGTAAAACTATCACAGTTTGTAAATATTTAAATCTATTCTACTTTTATGTGATTTACAAGCTTCTATTCATAGGTTGCTTCCAATGCTTATAAAAAACTGCGTTCATTATTGTTAAAGTGCCTCCACCTCATGGAATCTAGAATTTTTTTCTACTTGATACTTAATATAGCATTTTAATAATTTTATAAACTGTTATAGCACCTGAAATACAAATTATCCCCTTGATAATTATGTGTTTTTCTTTGTATATAGTTGTCTGATAACTGTTATGTCTGTAAAACCTAGTTTTCCAAATAGAAATCTATGTTCAATATAAACATATGTAACACAGAGAACAAGACAGTCATAGATATTTTCATTAAAAAAGGACAGCTATTTAACTTTTTAGTCAAAAAAAGATTTTAGTCTAGTCAAAGCTTTGATTAGCTTTTAGAAGCTAGTCAAAGCTATGGTTTTTCCAGTAGTCATGTATAGATATGAGAGTTGGACCATAAAGAAAGCTGAGTGCTGAAGAAATTGGTGCTTTTGAACTGTGGTGTTGGAGAAGACTCTTGAGAGTCCCTTGAACTGCAAGGAGATCAAACCAATCAGTACTAAAAGAAATCAGTCCTCAATATTCTTTGGAAGGACTGATGCTAAAGCTAAAACTCCAATACTTTGGCCACCTGATATGAAGAACTGATTCACTGGAAAAGACCCTGATGCTGAGAAAGATTGAAAGCAGTAGGAGAAGGGGATGACAGAGGATGAGATGGTTGGATGGCATCACCAACTCAATGGATGTGAGTTTGAGAATCTCTGGGAGTTGGTGATGGACAGGGAAGCCTGGCATGCTGCAGTCCATGGGGTTACAGAGAGTTGGACACAACTGAATGACTGAACTGTACTGATTTAGCTTTTTAGTGATTGTGTTCATACATATATGTACATAAGGTTTATGTTTTTCACTTCATTTAATTTTATTTCTTTACAATACGATAGTTTCCAATACATACATAAGGGAAACTTGTGTATTTTTTTTTTAACAATTTGTTTATTTGTTTTTGAATGTGCTGAGTCTTTGTTGCTATGCGGGCTTTTATTTGTGGAGGGTATGGGCTACTCTCTAGTTGCAGTGCATGTGCTTCTCATTGTGGTGTGGCTTCTCTTGTTGTGGAGTGTGGGCTATAGGGCACACAGGCTTCAGTAGTTACAGCTCCTGGGCTCTAGAGTACAGGCTCAGTAGTTGTGGCACAGGGGCTTAGTTGCTCCATGGCATGTAGAATCTTCTGGGATCAAGGTTTAAACCCATGTCACCAGCATTGGCAGGTGGATTCTTTACCACTTAGCCACCAGAGAAACCTCTGTATTTTTAATTAAATCAATAGGGTTTAATTGTTTTTTTTTACTTTCACTTTCTAACTATATGAGATTTGGATAATTCATATAACCTCTCTGATCTTTATTTCCATATCTGTTAAATTAGGATGATAATACCATATACTTCTCCAATTTCTTATGAACAGTAAATGAAATGATCCATGTAACATTCTCATAATACCTGGCTTTCAGTGAGTGCTCAATGAATATTAGCTGTAGTTGTTGATACTATCAGTACTAATGCCAACGCTATCACCACCAATATTACATACTTTTGTGTTCTGTAATTATTGTCTTTAAGTTTACTACAATAAGCTTTTCTACAGGATATTAGGACTCTATTAAAACATAATTTAATATGCATGCATTTCATTAGCTTTACCATTCTTAAAAATATGTTTTATAAAACAATAATTTGTTGAACATCTTTGGGAGTAAAACTTATTTTAAACTATTTTTTCTATACTATATTTTTCTTGGAGAATGACCCACTACCAATTCCATCAAGTGGTCATCCCAAGTATTTTAATTCAGTGCTGAGTTATATGAGTTATATAAATTTTTGTTACCTAGCCTGGAAATCTAAATTATTTTTTATACAGAGTAAATAATTCTATATTCCATCTATTAAACAAATCCAGTAGAACCAATTTAATTTATAAAGGGATAATTGCATGTAGTTATGTTGTTGTTGTTAAGTCGCTAATTTGTGTCTGACTCTTTGCAACCCCATGGACTGCAGTGTGCCAGGCTTCCCTATCTTTCACTTTCTCCCATAATTTGTTCAAATTCATGTCCATTGAGTTGGTGATTCCATCCAACCATCTCATCCTCTGTCACCTCCTTTTCTTCCTGCCCTCAATCTTTCCCAGCATCAGGGTGTTTTCCAGTGAGTTAGCTCTTGACATCAGGAAGCCAAAGTATTAGAACTTCAGTTCTTCCAATACTCAGGATTGATTTCCTCTAAGATTGACTGGTTTGATCTCCTTGTTGCCCAAGGGACTCTCAAGTGTCTTCTCCAGCACCACAGTTCGAAAGCATCAATTCTTCAGTGCTCATCCTTCTTTATGGTCCAACTCTCACATCTGTACATGACTATTGGAAAAACCATAGCTTTGATTATGCATGCGTGCCTGCTAAGTCGCTTCAGTCATGTCCAACTCTTTGTGACCATATGGACCATAACCCACCAGGCTCCTCTGCCCATGGGATTCTCCAGGCAAGAATACAGGAGTGGGTTGCCTTGTGCTCCTCCAGGTGATCATTCCGACCCAGAGACTGAACCCATGTCTATTATGTCTCCTGGATTGGCAGGCTGCGTTCTTTACCACTAACGCTACCTGGGAAGATAGCTTTGGCTATACAGACAGTTATACAGTTATGAGCCTGATGTTTATTTTCATGCTTGCATGCACATACATATCTTATTTGTCTATACTGATCACTCTATGTATTTCTACCTATCTATTGATTAATATAATAACACAGGCATCTTCATAGTCATAGAAGTAGTCGACTCCATAGTTACTGGCAGTAGGATTACATCTAGAATATTAAAGGAAACTCTTTCATCTGTTAAAAATCTCATCATTCCAAGCTGTTTTATATTGTTAGATGACATTTTGGAATTAGGCCATAGCTGGTAGCAGTGATGGAAAGAAACAATGAAAAGAGAAAATGATTAGTAAAGCTGCTAATGAACTGATTTGACACAGTGTTTAGCACACAGAGTTCATTATAAATTTGTAGATGACAGACATTTAGACTATTCTGAGTGACAATATTAAGAAAGAAACTAAAGCAGAGTCTGTAGCTGATACTGCAAAAGTCATCTACAGTATTGAAAAGGTCACTCGTGATTTGCAAGACTACACATTTCTTGATGAACTGAGGATACATACATATGTAAGTTTGTGTAAACTGAAAGGTTAATGATATAGCTAAAACTCTTATGGAAGGAAACATATTTGACAAATGGTTTATAGAATGTTAAAAAATCTGAACTTTAAAATAATAAAATAAATTCCTAAATTAAATGGATTATTTAATATTTATTATAACACATAAAGAGACAAATGAGAATTATTTTTAAATTGTGGAGGGGAGTCAATGAACTCTCTAAAGTATTGAAGTTGCACAGTGGAAACAAGGTGAACCTTCTAGACATCAGTTTTAAGAATAAATAAAAGAATGGCTAATGCTGTCAAAATCCATGCCAAAACATTATTCTCATTAAACAAAAGACCTGCAAATTTTAGTGAAATTAGATGCCTTCTATAACTCTGTGCCACGATATATGGGGAAAACTGGCCAAATACTGAAAACTCAGAGAATATCAAGAAACACATGTAGGAAGAAAGTCTGCAGCTATGAATTTCAAATTGGTATTGCTAAATTTGTCAATCTCTTGTTTAGAAAGGCAAGCATGGGCATTTACAGAGTTACCTCTGCATATTTCTTGCATTCCATTAGGCATTGAAAGAATGCAAGCTTGGACTATTGAGAACAGTGTGGAGATTCCTTAAAAAATTGGACATAGAACTGCCATAGGACCCAGCAATCCCACTCCTGGGCATACACACCAAGGAAACCAGATCTGAAAGAGACACGTGCACCCCAATGTTCATCACAGCACTGTTTATAATTGCCAGGACATGGAAGCAACCTAGATGCCCATCAGCAGACGAATGGATAAGAAAGCTGTGGTACATATACACAATGGAATACTATTCAGCCATTAAAAAGAATTCATTTGAATCAGTTCTAATGAGATGGATGAAACTGGAGCCCATTATACAGAGTGAAGTAAGCCAGAAAGATAAACACCAATACAGTATACTAATGCATATATATGGAATTTAGAAAGATAATAATGATAACCCTATATACAAGACAAAAAGAGACACAGATGTATAGAACAGACTTTTGGGGTCTATGGGAGAAGGCGAGGGTGGGATGATCTGAGAGAACAGCATCGAAACATATATATTATCAAGTGTGAAACAGATAGCCAGTCCAGGTTAGATGCATGAGACAAGTGCTTGGGGCTGGTGCACTGGGAAGACCCAGAGGGATAGGATGGGGAGGGAGGTGGGAGGGGGGTTCAGGGTGGGGAACACATGTAAATCCATGGCTGATTCATGTCAATGTATGGCAAAAACTGCTACAATATTGTAAAGTAATTAGCCTTCAACTAATAAAAATAATCAGAAAAAAAAAATGATAAATAAAAAAATTTTTAAAATAAATAAATAAAAAGAATTCAGGCTTGGGAGTTCCCTGGTGGCCTAGTGGTTAGCATTCTGGGCTTTCACTGCTATTGCCTAGGTTCAATCCCTGGTTGGGGAACTGATATCCCACGAGTCACACAACATTGCAAATAATAATAATAATAATAATAATAAAAGGAGGCTTGAAAATGAAAGTGTTAGTCATTCAGTTGTGTCCAACTCTTTGTGACCCTATGGACTGTAGCCCGCCAGGTTCTTCTGTCCATGGGATTCTCCAGGTAAGAATACTGGAGTGGGTTTCCATGACCTCCTCCAGGGGATCTTCCCAATCCAGGGATTGAACCTGGGTTCCTGAATTGCAGACAGATTTTTTACTGTCGTAGCCACTAGGGAAGCCCAGTTGAGGCTTATTGAAGTATTAAAGAGGACGTAGTCTATGGCTGGTTGGGGAGAAGTAGAGATTTCAATAACATACAGAACTCTGTGTCATAAGTAAAAGAATACTATACTAGCCCCTCTGCAACATAAACTCCTGTAAACTGCTGGTCCATGGATAACTTGGTTTATTTGAAGATAAATAATTGCTAATGAGGAATCAGCCAAAGATCTACAAAAATATGCCATGAAAAAATACAGGCGTACCTTGGAGATACTGTGCATTCACTTCCAGATCACCACAATAAAGCAAGGGTTTCCCAGTGCATATAAAAGTTATGTTTACTGTAGTCTCTTAAGTGTGGATAGCATTATGTCTTAAAAAACAATGCATATCCATTAATTTTAAAAATGCTTTATTTTGCTAAAAGAATAAATGCTAGCCATCATCTGAGCCTTCAGGGAATCTTAATCCTTTTGCTGGTAGTGTGTCTTTCCTTGATGTTAATGGCTACTGACTGATCAGGATGGCTATTGCTAGTGGTTGGAGTGGCTGTGGCAATTTCTTAAGATGAGACAACAACGAAGATTGCTTCATGATTGTCTCCTCCTTTCACAAATGATTTCTCTGTAGAACATAATGCTGTTTAATAGCATTTTACCCACAGTAGAACTTCTTTCAGAATGGGGGTCAACCTTCTCAAACACTGCTACTGCTTTGTCAACTAAGTTTTTGTAACATTATAAATCCTTTGTTGTCATTTCCACAGTCTTCACAACATCTTCATCAGGTGTAAATACAGTCTCAGGAAATCATTTTCTTTGCTCATCCATAAGAAGCCCTCATTCATTCGGGTTTTATCATGATATTGCAGCAATTAATTCACATCTTCAGGCTCCACTTCTGATTCTAATTCTCTTGTTATTTCCACACCATCTGCAGTTAACCTCCTCCACTGAAGTTTTGAACTCCTCAAAGTCAATCATGGGGGCTGGAATCTACTTATTGCAAACTCCTGTTAATGGTTATATTTTGACCTCTTCCTGTGAATCACAAGGGTTCCTAATGGCATCTAGGATGATGAATGATTTCTAGAAAGTTTTCAATTTACTTTGCTCAGATCTATGAGAGAAATCCCTATCTATGACAGCTATAGCATTTATGAAATATATTTCTTAAATAATAAGACTTGAAAATCAAAATGACTTCCTGATCCATGGGCTGCAGAATGGATGTTGTATTCCAGGCATGTAAAGAACATTAATCTCTTTGTCCACCTCCATCAGAGATCTTGGGTGACCACATGCATTGTCAATGATCAGTAATATTTTTGAAAGGAATCAGTTTTTTTTTTTCTCTTATCTGTAGATCTCAACAGTGGGCTTAAAATATTCACTAAGCCATGTTGTCAATAGGTGTGCTGTTGTCCTAGCTTTTTCTTCCATTTCTAAATCACAGGCAGAGTAGATTTAGCATAACTCCTAAGGGCCCTAGGATTCAGAATGGTAAATGAGCATTGGCTTCAACCTAAAGTCCACCAGCTCCACTGGCCCCTAACAAGAGAGTCAGCCTGTCTTTTGAAGCTTCTAAGGAAGGCATTGACTACTCCTCTTGAGCTGTGAAAATCCTAGATGGCATTTTCTTCCAATAGAAGGCTGTTTTGTCTCCACTGAAAATCTGTTGTTCAGTGTAGCCACCTTCGTTAATTATCTTAGTTAGATCTTTTGGATAACGTTATGCAGCTTCTGCATCAGCACTTGCTGCTTCGCCTTGCACTTTTATGTGACAGAATCACTTCTTTCCTTAAACCCTATGAACCAACCTCTGCTAGCTTAAAACTTTTCTTCTGCAGCTTCCTCACTTCTCTCAGCCATCATAGAATTGAACAGTTAGGACCTTGCTCTAGATTGGACTCTGGCTTAAGAGAATGTTGTGGCTGGTTTGGTCTTCTATCCAGACCAATAAAACTATCTTTATGTCAGTAATAAGGCTATTTTTCTTTCCTATCACTCCTATTTTCATTGAAGTAGCACTTTTAATTTCCTTCATGAACTTTTCCTTTGCATTCACAACTTGGCTAACTCTTTGGAAATGTTAATGGAAACAACAAGGAGATATCACCTCACACTGGCCAGAATCACCATCACCAAAATGTCTACAAAGCATAAATGCTGGAGAGGGTGTGGAGAAAAGGGAACCCTCCTACAGTCTTGGTGGGAATGTAAATTAGTATAGTCACTATGGAGAACAGTATGCTGGTTCCTTAAAAAACTAGAAATAGAGCTGCCGTATGATTTTGTAACCCCACTCCTGGGCATATATCCAGAGGAAACCATAGTTTGAAAAGGTACATGCATGCCAGTGTTCTTTGCAATGCTCTTTACAGTAGTCAAGACATGGAAGCAACCTTTATGTCCATCGATAGAAGAATGGATAAAGAAGGGTTGTGTGTGTATGTGTGTGTGTGTGTGTTTATCTTTCAAAAATGCAGCTCTTGGTTTCATTGATTTTTTTGAAAGTTATATTTCCATTTTCATTTGGCTTAAAATATTTTCTGATTTCCTCTTTGATTTTGTCATTGACCCCCTTCCCTCTTTTTTCTTGCAACATGCTATTTTGGCTTGATGTATTTGTGCTTTTCCCATTTTTATTTCAATCAGTCTCCCTCTGTCTTTTGATTGGAACATTTAGTCTATTGACATTTAAAGTAGTTATTGATGAGTATGTACTTATCACCATTTTATTGTTTTCCAGTTGTTGTTCTTTTAATTCTTCTCTGTTCATTTCTTCTTTTTGTTCCTGTTTGATGTGGAAGACAGTCACATCTTTTCTCAGAGTGTGCTGACAGCTATCACTGTGGTAGGCAGTGGGTCTGGAGATAGAGGAGTTAGATCCTGTGCAGGGTGTGAGGTGTGACTTCCTTTCTGCTCAGTCATCATCATCTCCCCGTCAGGGGTGGGGTCTGATCCCAAGCTATTGGAGTAGAAACTCTCAGTGCCAAGCTCTAGCTGGTTCTGTTTTATTTTAATGTGTGTTTTTCCTTGTCTCTGTACCAGGACTTTTGCCCTGAAGAAGGGGAACACTGAAGCAAGTAAGGCTCCTATGCTTACATAGATCTGATCCTCTGCCTGTGTCAGCATCTGTTGTTCATTCACTGTCATGTCTGAGTCTTTGAGACCCCATGGACTGCAACTCTCCAGGCTTCCCTGCCCATCACCATTTCCCGGAGTTTGCTCAAACTCATGTCCATTGAGTTGGTAATGTCATCCAACCTTCTCATACTCCCTTGCCCCATGCTCCTCCTGCCTTCAATCTTTCCCAGCATCAGGATCTTTTCCAATGAGCCTGCTGTTCCCATCAGGTGGCCAATTTGGCATCTGTGGTTCCAATCAGATGTGGCCAATGGTTGCATCTTTTCCCTGATGGTGACCACCCCAGATATAGTGCTTTACTGTGTCATGGAGTTAATAGTGAATGGAAGAAAAGCTATGACCAACTTAGACAGCGTATTAAAAAGCAGAGACATTACTTTACCAAAAAAGGTCCATCTAGTCATGTTTTTCCAGTAGTCATGTATGGATGTGAGAGTTGGACTATAAAGAAAGCTGAGTGCTGAAGGATTGCTGCTTTTGAACTGTGGTGTTGGAGAAGACTCTTGAGAGTCCCTTGGACAGCAAGAAGATCCAACCAGTCCATCCTAAAAGAAATCAGTCCTCAATATTCATTGGAAGAACTGATGCTGAAGCTGAAACTCCAATACTTCAGTCACCTGATGTGAAGAGCTGACTCAATGGAAAAGACCCTGATGCTGGGAAAGATTGAAGGCAGGAGGAGAAGGGGATGACAGAGGATGAGATGGTTGGATGGTATCACCAACGTGATGGACATGAATTTGAGTAAGCTTCAGGAGTTGGTGATGGACAGGGAAGCCTGTCATGCTGCAGTCCATGGGGTCGCAAAGAGTCAGACATGACTGAGTGACTGAACTGAACTGAATTTCCTCGACTTTCGCTGAGGCAGAGAGTGAGGCTGTCACAGGAAAACTAGAAGCCATGCTGCCATCAGAATTCAGGCTGCTTCGGGGTGCCACTTGAGTAAGCACCAACCGTGGCCATCACTGCCTCACCTGGGCTCTGTTCCAGGATTCGCTTGCTTCTTCCTCCCAAGGTTGAGTCTTTTCCTAGGTCCTGACAGCCCTGCATCCAATGCTGCACGGTGGCTTGGAGTGATCAGGACCAAGGTGTATAATTGGTTTGGGCAATGGAGCTCAGTGTGGTGAAGTGGTTGTAGGGAAACCTAGCAACCACTAGGGCAGACCTCTCTCAGTCCTGCCTGTTAGTCATTCAGTTGTGTCCAACTCTTTGCAACTCGATGGACTGTAGCCTGCCAGGCTCCGCTGTCCATGGAATTTCCCAGGCAAGAATACTGGAGTGGGTAGCCATTCCCTTTTCCAGAGGACCTCCCTGCCCCAGGGGTCAAACCTGGGTCTCCTGCATTGCTGGCAGATTCTATATCATCTGAGCCACCAGGGAAGTCCTGCCTGGGGGCAGGCTAACACCTGCATGGGTAGAATCTAGGCTTTCCAGCATTTCTACCTGTCCCAGCATTTCTCCAGTCTGCCCAGGGTGGCGGAGGGTGGGGGTTGTCTTCTATGTATAGAACTCGAGGACTGAGTCACCCAGTCTGTAGCTTGACCCACTCACTCTCCAGTGTGGCTGTCTGCCCCTTGCGATCTGTCTTTTCCTTTGAGACCCCTCCCAGGGGCAAAGGTCTGAACCCAGTAACTTTTGTTTTCATCCTACCTGATTATATGCGTGTCTTTCTTACAACCTTGGTCATATTAGAGTCCTTCTGCCAGTTTCCAGTTAGTTTTCAGTGAGAATTTTTCCACATGTGGATGTATTTTTGATGTGTTTGTGAGAGGACATGAGCTCTATGTCTGTCCTCCTACTCTCCCATCCTAATCTGTCTCTTCTAACAGCATATAAGTACTAAAGTCATGCCCACCAATTTTGCAGCTTTGGATGCCGAGATTCCTGTTAAGAATAGACCTATTATTTCTTTCAGGTAAAGAACTATTTATATTGGTAGATGCCCTAATGGCTTCTAATAGTCTGACTTGTGCCTGCTAAGATTTTGAGGTGTCACTGGTCAAAGCAGTTTGAATTTCTTGCCTTAACGTATTTCTCCAAGTTCCCTAGCAGTTTATACTGTGGACTGACCTCGAGACTTTGTGAATCCCCTGACAGCTACCATCTTACTTTCTTCAGCTGTGTGTGTTTGTCGCTCAGTAGTATCTGACTCTTTGCAACTCCATGGATTGGGGCCCACCAAGATCTTCCATCCAGGGGATTTTCCAGGCAAGAATACTGGAGTGGGTTGCCATTCCCTTCTCCAGGGGAACTTCCCAACCCAGGGATCGAACCCAGGTCTCCCGCATTGCAAGCAGACTCTTTACTGTCTGAGCCACTAGGGAAGACTTTCTTCAGCTGAGTTGTACCCATTATTTTCCCTTGTTGAAATAATCCTCCTTAATTCAACCAGATTTATGTTTCTGGCTTCCTGTGCACAGTTCTGGAGACCTGTCAGGACCTCCAAAAGGTACTTCCCTTGTAGACAGAATTTGCCACAAACCCAAATGCTGTGGCCCAGTAAGTCTCATGAAAAATCTGGAGTCTCTCATACCCCAGTATTCCACCTGGAAGGATTAGAACTAATTTGAAGAGCTCATAATGCAAAATATGTGGTGATTGACCTGAAAGAAACTTATTAGCAATCCTGGAGAGTAGCCCAAGATGCAGTGAACCAAAAGGACTCCATGTGTATCTTTACCTATTTGCATCTAGGAGCTGTACCCAGAATTACCAGCAGCTGTCTTTGGGTCCTATCTCATTGCCAAAACTGTCAAATGACTAAAACAGCTAGTAATGAGTTTGATATCCCTTATTCAAGGAAAAATAAACCATGGATTAAGGGAGTACAGTGCGTTACAAACAGGAGGAAGCACAAGCTAGAATCAAGATTGCCGGGGGAAATATCAATAACCTCAGATATGCAGATGACAGCATCCTTATGGCAGAAAGTGAAGAAGAACTAAAAAGCCTCTTGATGAAAGTGAAAGAGGAGAGTGAAAAAGTTGGCTTAAAGCTCAACATTTAGGAAACTAAGATCATGGCATCCGGTCCCTACACTTCGTGGCAAATAGACGAGGAAACAGTGGAAACAGTGGCTGACTTTATTTTTCTGGGCCCCCAAATCACTGCAGATGGTGATTGCAGCCATGAAATTAAAAGACACTTACTTCTTGGAGGAAAAGTTATGACCAACCTAGACAGCATATTGAAAAGCAGAGACATTACTTTGTCAACAAAGGTCCGTCTAGCGAAGGCTATGTTTTTTCCAGTAGTCATGTATGGATGTGAGAGTTGGACTACAAAGAAAGCTGAGTGCTGAAGAATTGATGCTTTTGATCTGTGGTGTTGGAGAAGACTCTTAAGAGTCCCTTGGACTGCAAGGAGTTCCAACCAGTCCATCCTAAAGGAAATCGGTCCTGGGTGTTCATTGTTAGGACTGATGTTGAAACTGAAACTCCAATACTTTGACCACCTGATGCAAAGAGCTGACTCATTTGAAAAGACACTGATGCTAGGAAAGATTGAAGGTGGGAGGAGAAGGGAACAACAGAGGATCGGATGGTTGGATAGCATCACCGACTCAATGGACATGGGTTTGGGTGGACTCCGGGAGTTGGTGATGGACAGGGAGGCCTGGCGTGCTGTGATTCATGGGGTCACAAAGAGTCGGACACGACTGAGCGACTGAACTGAACTGAGTCTTCCCAAAGTCTTTTGGGAAGAGTGAGTTTTATAGAGAGTTAGAAGCAGCAGTGCTGAAATGGGCATGATTGATCGGGAGGTTGGGAACTTCGGTTTTTTGTTGTCGAGGTATGGTAAATTTATAGTATATAATTTTCATCTGTACAACATAGTGACTCACAATTTTTGAAGATTATACTTCATTTGTAGTTATTATAAAATATTGACTATATTCCCTGTGCTGTACAATATATCCTTGTAGATTATTTACTTTATACACAGTAATTTGTGCCTCCTAATTCCGTACTTCTATCTTGTTCCTTTCCTCTCTCCCTGGGGATTTCTTTACAAGGCTACTGGATCCTATTTTTAGGGTAAGGTGAGTTCACCTAAGCTCAGTGGGAGCATTGTGATTTGTGTATGTTAAGTTTCCTTGACAAGTGTTTTCCCTAATTGCAGGCTAACTTAAGCTTAGATTTGTAATGTGAGCTGGGTCCTTGGGGTGACCTTCATTTTTTGGGTTCTGATATAAAATAAATTTTATCAACTTCAGTCCCAGAA
Source organism: Muntiacus reevesi (assembly GCF_963930625.1). Lineage (NCBI taxonomy): Eukaryota > Metazoa > Chordata > Mammalia > Artiodactyla > Cervidae > Muntiacus > Muntiacus reevesi. The sequence goes on along the minus strand of NC_089271.1, from coordinate 123,836,658 downwards.
TGCTTCATGGGATACATATTATGATATATATTATAAAATATATTTAAAACATATAATTGATATGAAATATATTTTACATATAATCATTTGGGGATGTATTCTTATTAACAGAATTGATGTCAAGCAATATTAGATATATTTAAACAAATATATCATATTGAAGAAATATTATAATATTAAGCAATCATAGATTATTCCTAAGAAAGATGCATACAAATAATACACAAAATTATAGAGAATTGAGAAAGAAGGAACTATTTTCAGCATGTTTCATGAGGCCAGCATAACCATGTGATATCATTTTTGTTCAATCCCATTCAGTTGACTATGGGCTGGACCTAGTGACTTTTCTTTGAATTGAGTATGGTAAAAGTGATGAGATGGTACTTCCAAGATTAAATGGCAAAAGCCTGTGATATCTTTGTGATATTCTCTTTCTCTAGCTTGATCACTATGAAACAACCAGCTGCCATGTAGTACACTGCCCTAAAGACCATGTACCAAGGAACTCAGACAGTTTTCAGTCAAAAACCAGCAACAGACAGGAGTTCATAGTCCTATAACCCTAAAACAACTAAATTTTCCCAACCATCAGGTGAGTGAGCTTGGAAACCAATCATTCCCTACTTGAAATTTGAGATGACTGCCAACTTGGCTAACATCTTGACTGCAGCCTGTGAGAAATTCTCTGAAAGTGAGGACTCAGTTAAGATGCATGTATATTCCTGATCTATGGACACTGTGACGTAATAGGGAAATATTTTTTAGGCTACTGTGATGGTTAATTTTGTGTGTCAAAACCCCATTGACTGCTCATAGGGTACCCAGATTACATATGATTTTGGGGTGTGTCTGTAAGAGTGTATCTAGATGAGATTAGCATTTGAATGGTGGACTAAATACAGTAGATTGCCCTTTCCAGTGTGGGTGGGTAGGCATCACCCAACTCATTGGAGACCTGACTAGGACAAAAGACAGGAGAAAGAGGCATTGGCTCCTTTTATTCATCCTGTCTGATTACTTGAGACATTGGTCTTCATTTGCCCTCCAAACCTCTGGTTCTTAAACCTTTAAATCTGAGCTGAAATCGACACCACTGGCATCCCTACTTCTCAGGCCTTCAGACTAAAACTGATTTATGTGACTGCCTTGCCAGGGTCTCTGGCTTGCAGACAGTAGATTGTGGGAACTTTGAACTTCCTTCATAGTTATAGGAACCAATTCCTTGTAAAGAAATCTATTCCAAAAATATCCTATTATTTCTCTTTTTCTGGAGAATGCTGACTAATGCACCTATTAAACATGGGTGTAAATTGTTATGCAGCAATAGGTGACATTTAAGAAGAACATTAAGAGTAGGTGAAATTATATACCAATTTTCCCCATGGACATAGATGTAAAACCATAAACAAAATATTGGTAAACCAAATACCATGATATAAAGAGGTAATGCAGGTGGTACTAGTGGTAAAGAACCTGCCTGCCAGTGCAGGAGACATAAGAGATACGGATTCAATCCCTGTATTGGGGAGATACCCTGGAGGGAGGGCATGGCAACCCATTCCAGTATTCTTGCCTGCAGAATCCCATGAACACAGGAGCCTGGTGGGCCCCAGTCCATAGGTTTGCAAAGAGTCTGACATGACTGAAGTGACTTAGCAGGCAGGCAGGCAAAGTGTAGTAGACTGGGTTTGTGTTTACTACAGGATTTGTTCAATTTTTGAAAACTGGTTTCCCACAATATCAGAATAAAAGGAGAAAACCATATCATTTTTCAGTTCAGTTCAGTTCAGTTCAGTCACTCAGTCATGTCTGACTCTTTGTGACTCCATGAACTGCAGCAGGCCAGGCCTCCCTGTCCATCACCAACTCCCGGAGTCCACCCAAACCCATGTCCATTGAGTCGGTGATGCCATCCAACCATCTCTTTCTCTGCCGTCCCCTTCTCCTCCTGCCTTCAATCTTTCCCAGCATCAGCGTCTTCTCAAATGAGTCAGCTCTTTGCATCAGGTGGACAAAGTATTGGAGTTTCAGCTTCAACATCAGTCCCTCCAATGAACACCCAGGACCGATCTCCTTTAGGATGGACTGGTTGGATCTCCTTGCAGTCCAAGGGACTCTCAAGAGTCTTCTCCAACACCACAGTTCAAAAGCATCAATTCTTCTGTGCTCAGTTTTCTTTATAGTCCAACCATCACATCCATACATGACCACTGGAAAAACCGTAGCCTTGACTAGACAGGCCTCTGTTGACAAAGTAATGTCTCTGCTTTTCAATATACTGTTTATGTTGGTCATAACTTTCCTTCAGAGTGTATGTTCTTACAATGATAGAATAATAGATTAGTCAAACATAATGGAGAAGGCAAAACAAACCCATAACAGAGTTCATACCTCAGTGCAATGGGGAGAGGGTGCTATTTTTCATAAAATGATGCTTGTCAACTGCATGGAGAATTTTTAGGAAGGAAAATATACTTGATCTTTGTCTTACACCCTCCCTCTCCACAAAATCATACAGATGTAGGGGATTATAGAACTGAGTGCTAAAGGCATATGGTGAAGTTTTGCAAGATAATATAGGGGGATAGCTTCATGATGTGTAGGGAAAGCAATAGCATTAATGGAAAAGGTGAATATATTGTGCTTGTATTAAAATTAAGAACTTACCATGAAAAGTTGGAGTGAAAGCATATATTAATAATACGAAACTGAATTCATCTCCAAAACCTACAATTTATCTAAAAAGGGTAGAAAACAAAGTAGAAAGAAAAGACATTTCATAAGATGAGCAAATCACTGATAAGCATGTGGAAAGGTACTTAAACTCATTAATAACCAGCAAGATTTAAAAAAAAATAAATTTAAGCCTGAAAAAAATAACCAGCAAAATAAAATTATAATCAGATACTACTCATATCATCAGAATGGAAAAATTTGAAATATCAATAATTTCAAGTATTGTGAAAATATGAAAGAATTCTCATATACTGTTGGTGGAAATATAAATTATAACATATCTCTAGGAAATAACGTGTCATTAAATTAAAAAAAAAACATGTCCTGTGCCCCCACAGATACATTTCTAAGAATATATCTTCCACATATGCTCATACATTTGTAAAATATACAGTGATATTCAGTACAGCATTTTTATAGCAGCATAAGGCTGAAAAAAGTGTTCATCAATGGGGACTGTTCAAATAAATTTGGATACTTCTGTGCAATGTAAACTGTGCAGTTATTGAAAAGAATGGTGTAGTTCTATATCTACCAATATAAAACTATAGGCATTATATTTAAGATAAAATAGTGTGCAATGGAGTATCTTTCTTAAAAGTGAGCCATCTATAGATAATATTTCTTTTGTCAAATTATTTTATTTTACAAAATGAATAAAAGTAGCTGTTCCTAGAGAAGAAAAGTGGTGGTAGAAGAGTTTATCTTTTGTATTATATGCATATTTTACCGGTTCAAAAAAAAACTTTTAAAAGAACAACAAAAAAGACAGGAAGTGTTAATAGTAGCTAATGATGTGTTACTTTGATTATAAAAGGACCCTGAGATACATGACAACTGTAGGTACTATTTTTTGTGTGATATTGAAAATAATGACAGTCTCCAAAACTTGACAGTTGTCTATGAGATGTTTGGTAAGAGCTGTTTGGTATAAAATCTTGCTGCCTTATGTATTTATTCTTTGTTGTAATACATTTGTTAACATAGTTGCTCATACAGGATGATGGGGAAGAGTTAAGCCAGATGAAGCGGATTGAGCATAGACATTGTACTACCTTAACCAGAGGAGTAGAAAGTTTGCTAAGTTACACTGGGGAGATTTCCTGAAGTTTTTACTCCAATCCATATATTCATCTTCTGTAGTCTGGGCTCAAACTGCGTAATAGTTGCACCTGCTATTCTTAAAATGCAGCTAAAGATTGAATGGTGAATTAAATAGCCACTTGATTTTGCTATTGAGACCAATGACTGCAGGTGTAAGTAATTTTGCATTCCATTCTATCTCCTGCAGCTTACCGCCAGAAACATGTCTTTTAAAATCTAGGTTCCTGATGGAAGTTGGGAGGAGCATATGACTTTTGAGCAGCAACCGGAAATTAGATTTTCAAAAAGGATATGACAATCTATGTTTAAAGGCTTTGGTGGAAAACCAGGGGCTTTGTACCAAATGGCAGATCTAAGAACTGCATTCTACTCTTTCTATACATTTTTAAATTTTTAAATCTCAAAAAGTTACCACAACTCCTCTTCCTAAGGTTATAAGAGTTTACTGCAAACAATTTGTTTGTAGAGGAACTTAATTAAAAAGTATAGGTGGGGCTCACATTTGCAGAGTATTTCCCTGAAGAATTGTGTATATTCTGAATTCTGGAAAATTAAATTACATTTTACATGCAGTAGGGGAATTTTCTATTTAAAGACAATCTTTGATTTGTCATTTCATTTTATTAGGTTTGCTTAATTAAATTTAGCATAGTGGAGGTAAAATTACCCAGTACCTGGCATTGTTATCCACTACCAAAGGAGCATTTAATTTAGTTTTAAGGTAAAATCTTACAGATGTTTGAACTTATCAATTTAGTCTACAAAATTGATTAGGTAGCTATTTGATGACAAAATCTGAAAGTGAAACAAAATAACAGAGACTATAGGGAATATATAGGCTGTGCTCTTGGGAAGCTTACACTGCAGAGTTGGAAAAAGGACAAACCCCTTTCCTCAAAAGGTAACAAAATAGTTATTAAGCACTGTTCAGGGCAAGTGAGCAATGTAAAGTTACATATTCAACATACAACAGGAGAAAATACATAGAACAAGGAAATGAAATTTGTGAATAAGTTAAACAGAAGCTACTTAGTAAGAAAAGGTTATCTGTTCACCAAGTAATGAGTACATACATATCAACATGCCTACTTTGGTCTTACCTCCTCCTTCTCCATCTTTCTTCACTTCTTTTCTTCCCACCCCCCCCCAACAGTGTTTATTACTCTGCAGAACCAATAAACAAAATTTCAAAGATTTTTTTTTTTTTCTGATGAATCTTCCAAGTTTAGACTGAGTGTGCTCAAGACCTTTAAGAGCTTGAAAGCATTTTCATAAATTGTTCCCTGGTGCCTTTGACCTAATTTCTGGAAACTATTTGAAAACCTCAGGTGTCTGAATGCAAATTTTATCCTTACAGTTCATTAATAGCTCTATAAAAGTTAAATATATGACCTGCTGCAAATTGAAACAGCTAAACTATTTGCTTAATGGATACATTGCCTAGGTACCATAATATAAGAGGAATATAAGGTCATAGTATCAATTTCACTTGCTCATTTATTTTTTTTTCCTTTCATCATCCCCGTTTCTATGTGTTAAGGATGCAAATTTCTACTCGAATATATCAAACTAAAAATAATTTCTAACATAATGTGAGAAAAGGAAAAGTACTCTTTTGGTTAAGACCTAATTTGAGACAATATATGCTATTTATTGAATATCAGATCTAGGTTTGTGTTAAATGCTATATATATAGACACATGTATACATATACATGTGTCTATATATATATGCATACACATGTGTGTGTGTGTGTGTGTGTATACACACAGTCATATATGTTCTTTAAAATAAGACACAATAAGTTAGGTTATTACCATTTAACAGATGAGAATAAGCAGATAAAGACTGTACAACTTACAGAAGGTCATGAAGCAAGTAAGCAATAAATCAGAGTCCAAAACCTGGCTTTTTAATTTCTTTTACACTAAATTGGAGTCAGTTTATCCAAGTCCATATTTTATCTCTGTCAGTTATTAAATGTGTAACCATGGGCAAGACAGTTAACATCTTTCTGTCTCTGTTTTTTTTTTGTTGTTGTTTTTTTTTTTGTCTTTCAAACAGGAATACTAGTGTACAGGATCTATATCAAGGATGTTCTTGACAAAGAATTAGTTGATGTATATGAGGCAGTTAAGAATGCCTGATGTGTTAGTTATTTTATTATTGTTGTTACAATACCATTGGACGAAAAGGAGATTAATTGCCTTATTTCTATTTACTGAAAGCTTGATATGGCCACTTCCACACAGGTACTCCATCACAGTTGGAGAATGGGATCTTCTGATTAATACAACATTGTATTTGATAGAGTGTTATAAGGGATATCTTATTCACATAATAGATTATCAAAGAATGTAAAACATTATACTAAAGAAAACTTATACTGAAAGCATTTTATCTTTTAAATGAATCAGAAAATTCTTCCATTTATGCTGAGGCTTTAGACTCACCAATAAAACATTCCCCTTAGACTCTTGGTTACCATTCCAGCATGTAAGAAGTTTAGAAGTTACCACTTCACCCTAGAAGTAAATACTAAATATACTGAAAAATCAGCAACTCCTCTTAGATCTGTGAGAGAAGTGAATTCACAGCTCAAGAGAAGAAACCTCCATAGGAATCAGTGCCAGAGTAGGAAATCCTAAAGTGTAATTAATTGCTAGAGTCCCAATGTAGACAAGTTTGAGAGATAAAAACTCCAAGAGGACTTAGTCATCAGGATCCCCATACTTTTGTGAGTTTTCAGTACTAGAATTCTACCAGATTCTTATAATGAATATTGAAGAAAGATCCCCTCCTGCTTCTGGAAAGGGAGGGAACAAAGATCTATTTAGAAATATGCACAGCATTCTGTTATTTTTAACAATGTATGCCCTTAGGAGGAACTAACCAGACCTTAGCCTACTTGGGCTTTTAGGAAAGGCTAACTGACCTAGGGGGAAGAAAATACTCAAGTCAGCTCTAGTCCACCACATGAAAGAAGAGAAATACCCAACTCAAGCTCACTCTACCCATCTTTTCCAATCAAAGTGTAGGGGATACTGAGTACCATAAGAAATGTTCAAATAAAACCAGAAAAGGCAGACAAATAATGGAAGACAAGAATAGGAACTAAGAAGAACAACAACAACAAAAAAAATAATAGAAAAAAGTAACATGTGATAGATAATAATCCAACTATATATCAATAATCACTTTGAACATATATGATCTAAATGCACCAATTAAAAGATGGAGACAGGGTAAGTCCCTCCAAATGACCCAACTTTATGTTGTCTACAAGAAACCAACTTTAAATATAATGGATGGAGAAAGATATATCATGCTGCCACTAATCAAAATAAGGCAGGGGTAGCTTTATTAACTTCAGATACAGCAGCCTTCAGATCAAGGGAAGTTATGAGAGATAAAGAAGGACCTCAAATGATGAAGGGATCAATTTTCCAAGATGAGATAAGAATCCTTAAAGTTTAAGCACCTAACAAGAATGATGAAATAAATGAGACAAAAACTGATAAAACTGCAAGAAGAAATAGATGGATCCAGTATCACAGATGAAAATTTCAGCTCCTCCCCATCAAAAATGGATGTATTAAGTAGGCAGAATATCAGTAAAAATAAAGTTGAACTCAATATCATCATCAATCACCTAGATAAAATGGACATCTATATTCTAATTGATGCAACAAAAGTAGACTATACATTATTTTCAAACACACACAGGACATTTGCTATAAAACACATAGAAGATAATATAGGAGAAAATCTAGATAATCTTGGGTTAGGTAATGACTTTTTAGATACAACACCAAAGGCTCAATCTATGCTGAATTTCATTAGAATTAAAAACTTCCACTCTGTAAAAGCAGTGTGAATAGAATGAGAATACCATCTATGGACTGATAGAAAATATATGTGAAAGACACATCTGACTGTTACCCAAATATACAGTGAACTCTTAAAACTCAATGATAAAAAACTAACAACCAATTTAAAAATTGGTTGATACTTTGAAACTCCACTGGAGAAGATGTACAGATGGTAAAGAAGCTTCTGAAAAGATCCTCCATATCATATGTCATCAGGGACATGCAAATTAAAACAAGGTGATGTCATTACACACAACTATTAGAATGGCAAAAAAGCAGAACATCAACAATATTAAATGTTGGTGAATCTATAAAACTATGGTAAGTCTCAAGGACTTCCCTGACAGTCCAGTGATTAAGACTTCTTCCAAGGCACGGGGCACAGATTCGATCACTGGTCAGGGAGCTGAGATTCCACGTGCCTTGCATCCAAAATCCAAAATATTAAACAGAAGTCGTATTATAACAAATTCAATAAAGACTTTGAAAAAGGTCCACATCAAAAAAAAAAAAAAAAACCACAAATAAGTAAGAAAAAAAGCTACAAGAAGTCTCATTTATTGCTGGTAGAAATACAAAACCTATAGCCATTTTGAAAGACAATTTGGCAAATTCTTACTAAGCTAAGCATTCTTTTACTATACCATCCAGCAATCAGATTACTTGGTATTTATCCAGAGGAGTTGAAAGCTTATGTCCACAAAATAGCTGTACACAGATGTTTATAGTTGCTTGATAATTGGACATAACCTGAAAGCAACCAAGTTGTTCTTTGATAGGTGAATGTACAATCAAACTGTGGTTTGCCACAAAAGTGGAATATTATTCAGCACTAAAAAGAAATGATCTATCAAGCCATGAAAAGATAAAGAGGAAATATAAGTGCATATTGCTGCTGCCGCTAATATGTCACTTTAGTCATGTCCGACTCTGTGCGACCCCATAGATGGCAGCCCACCAGGCTTCTCTGTCCCTGGGATTTCCAGGCAAGAACAGTGGAGTGGGTTGTCATTTCCTTCTCCAATGCATGCATGCATGCTAAGTCGCCTCAGTCATATCTGACTTTGTGTCATACTGTGGAGAGCAGCCCACCAAGCTCCTCTGTCCACAGGATTCTTCAGCAAGAATACTGGAGAAGAGCATGTTACTAACATAAAAAAGTCAATATGGAAAGATACACACTATGTGATTTAAACTATGTGGCATTCTAGTAAAAGCAGAACTCTGGAGTCAATGCAAATATCAGTGATTTCTAAGGTCTAGGAAGGAGGGAGGGATTAATATACAGATCAAGAGGATTATTAGCATGTGAAATTAGTCTGAATGATACTATAATAGTAGATATATGCCATTATCCATTTGTCCAAATCCATAGGATGTACAGCACGGGGGGGTGGGGGCGGGGAGAGAGAGAGAGAGAGAGAGAAAGTCAGTTGTGTCTGACTCTTTGCGACCCCATGGACTGTAGCATACCAGGCTCCTCCATCCATGGGATTCTCCAGGCAAGAGTACTAGAGTGGGGTGCCATTTCCTTCTCCAGGAGATTTTCCCAATCCAGGGATTGAACCCAGGTCTCCCACATTGCAGGCAGACGCTTTACCATCTGAGTCACCAGGGAAGCCAAGAGTGAACGCTAAATTAACCATGTACTTTGAGTACTCATCATGAGTTAATGCAGGTTTGTAAACGCTAATAAATGTGCCCTCTGTCGGTGGATGTTGATGATGGCAGAGTTTCTGCCTGTGTGGCAGTAGGGGAACTACAGGATATCTCTGCACATTCTGCTGAGTCTAAAATTGTTCTAAAAACTCAAGTCTATTACAAAATTCACTTGTCTTAATTTTTTCAGCAGTGTAATTGTAAGTCAAAAGTCTAATGTAATACAGGAAAGAGTAGAATTTACTCTTGAAGAACAAACTAACTTTGATGCTTTGGGTTTATTCAAGGGTTAATTTGAAAGTAGAATATATTCTACTTGTTGATAGGTAAGCATTAAAAATTTTATTTTTTGTGGGGGAAAAAACCATAATGCCATAACTGGTAGGATGTTTTGCAGAGTACACAGACCTTTCACATAGGGGTTGGGATGCTCTTCATTTATACCGACTTTGGCTTGCCATTAGGTCTAATTTTGAGCTTTCACTTGAAAGATGAATTTCTCTCTAACTAGTAGCCAGTAGAGCAAACAAAGGAGACAGTTCATTGGATATATTAAGTTCACATTTATTAATCATTGCTTAAATCATCTCTGTGATACCAAAACAAATAGCTGTTTTCCAGGATTAATGAACAAGTCATTCCAATTAAAAGAAATAATTAAAATGCAAGTTACATTTTATGTGTAAGTCTGGGCAGCACTTTAAATATTTTTTTCAGATTGGCTTGAGGATTTAATTGTTTAATTTCATGTAAAGTTATAGGATTCAAATACTGAGATTTTTACTTTTTGGACAAGATATAGTAACAGACACTGGGTTTACCACCACATCCTGTGCCCCAAAATAACAGGAAAGAATATCAAACAAAGCCCTGACAAAACATGAGAAGTGATGGATATCAAGAAAATTAGGACAGTGATCCATAAGGGATGGGGAAAAATGAAAACAAAACAAAAAGATAAGTCCCATCTTTGTTCCACTTTACTGACTTGAGGGAGTTTCCAGGCTATGTTGAAGATAGAGGGAATACAAGGTGGATCTGTCAGACTCCCTGCATTCAGAAAAGGGAGCTAAGAATCTGAGGACATCAAGGTGAATAGAATTGTTTGTCAGAGTAACAGAGAAGAGAGGTACATAGAGAACTTTAAAAATGTGTATACGGTCATCTTTGGACATCGAGCAGAGTGCTGATTGGTCAATATAAGGAAAACACTTGAGAGCAAGGAAAGAACCAATTGCGAGGATAGAGGGAACAGTGTTTAGCAATTATACAGGGCCAGGGATCATGCCTATTCAAACGTGCAGAAAGGAAAAAGCTCTCTGGGAGGAAAGAGCTCTCTGCTCTTCATGGGGTACTGGGTATACAATTCAGTCTATCCAGACAACTCAGGGCCCCTTTTCAGTATTGATAATAGCTAGATTAAGCTAAGGGGAACTAAGTGGACTTGGCTAACTAATCTCAAAAGCAAGACTCAAAAGGATAAAATAGTTTCTAGGTAATTTATTTATTTTTAATAAGTTACTTATGTATTTGGCTGTGCCAGGTCTTAGTTTGGGCTTGCAGGGTCTAATTCCAGGACCAGGGCTAGAAGCCAGGCCCCCTGCATTGGGAACCCAGTGTCTTAACCACTGGACCACCAGGGAAGTCCCTACAAGTAATGTAAATGCATCCCACAGCAAAGTCCAAAAATATTTATAGATTACAAAAACATTTTGTTATCCTTTGCCAACAAAGTTCCGTCTATTCAAAGCTATAGTTTTTCTAGTAGTCATGTATGGATGTGAGAGTTGGACTATAAAGAAAGCTGAGTGCTGAAGAATTGGTGCTTTTGAACTGTGGTTATGGAGAAGACTCTTGAGAGTCCCTTGGACTGCAAGGAGATCCAACCAGTCCATCCTAAAGGAGATCAGTCCTGGGTGTTCATTAGAAGGACTGATGTTGAAGCTGAAACTCCAATACTTTGGCCACCTGTTGCGAAGAGCTGACTCACTGGAAAAGACCCTGATGCCGGGAAAGATTGAGGGCAGGAGGAGAAGGGGATGGCAGAGGATGAGATGGTTGGATGGCATCACTGACTTGAGGGGCATGAGTTTGAGTAAGCTCTTGGAGTTGTGATGGACAGGGAGGCCTGGCATGTTGCAGTCCATGGGATCGCAAAGAGTCGGACACAACTGAGCAACTGAACTGAACTGAACTGAACAAAAACATGCAGCTCCTAACAAAGTAGAATTCACACTGTTTGGCATCCAATCAATAATTGTTGGGTATGAACCAAAGCAAGGCTATATGACCCATAATAAAGAGAATAATCAAGCGATTAAAACCAACACAGAACTGAAACAGGTGTTGTTATTAGCAGACAGACTTCAGAACATTTATTATAACTGTTGCAGATATTGAGGAAGTTAAAGTGAGGCATGAAAACTATTCTTGAGTGTCCAAATCAAATTTAGAGAAGTGAAAGCTACAACATCTGAGATGAAGAAAAAATACAAGGGGTGGACTTCAGAGGATATTAGAACTTGAAGAAGAAAATATTAGCAAACTTGAACACACAGCAGTAGACACTTTCCAAAATGAAAAGGAAAACAAGACTTAAAAGTAACTTGACCAAGAACATTTGTGATTTACTGTGCAACTTTATTTTGCCTGAGACACGTTTAGTCACGTTTCCTGAAGAAGAAAGAGAGGGTAGAACAGAAAAAAAGTATTTGAAGAGATAATGGCTGAGAACTTTCTGTATTTATGAAAAGTATAAACTCACATTTTAAAAAATAGTTTTACTTATTTTTTTGTTTTTGGCTGTGCTGGATCTTTGTTACTGTGTGGGCTTTTCTCCAGTTGCATCAGGTAGGGGCTACTCTCTAGTTTTGGTGCACAGGCTTCTCATTGTGGTGGCTTCTCTTGTTGCAGAGCACGAACTCTAGGGCATGCGTGCCACGTGGGCCCAGCAGTTCCTGCTCCAAGGCTCTAGAGCACAGACTCAATAGTTGTGGTACACTGGCTTAGTTGATCCTTGGCATGTGGAATCTTCCCAGATCAGGGATGGAACCCATGTCTTCTGTATTGGCAGGCGAGTTCTTCACCACTGAGCCACTAGGGAAGTCTCTAAACCCAGATATCTAAGAAACTAACAAAGCACAAGTAGCATAAGAAAATCATGCCAAGACAAAATTTAATCAACTGGTTCAAAATAAATGATAAACAGAAAAATTTTAAGCAGCAATAGGAAAACAGACACTTTACATACAGGTGTACAGACTTGAGGATGAGCGCTTTCACTTCTGTTCAACCTTATGCAAGAGGCTAGAGTCAGTGCAGTAAGGGAATATAAAAACATAAAATGCATTCAGTCAGGATGGAAGAAATGAATAACTGTCTTTACTTGCAGAATATATGATGATCTCTAAAAAAAAGCTATTAGAACTAATAGTTTTTAGGATATATAATAAAATGCAAAATTAATTATATTGTTCTATACTAGCAGCAAGAAATCAGAATTTGACAAAATTCACCATTTATAATAGCATTGCAAAATGTGAAATACATAGGAATAAATCTGATGCAACATCTGCAAAATCTGTACACTGAAAACCTCAAAATATTGCTGAGAGAAATTAAGATCTGAACAGAAAGATACTCTATCTTCTTTGGCCAAATGACTGATTATTGTTAATATGTTTCGCCAACTGAATTATTAAATCAATGTAATCCCAATAAAATCCCAGTAGGCTTTTTAACACAGTTGAAAAATTAATTATAAAATCTGTATTAAAGTACAAAGGACCTATAATAGCCGAAACAGTTTTGAAACAGAAGAATAAGTTTTATGGCTAATATTACCTGATTATAAGAATGATTATGAGGTACAGTAAGCAAGGTAGGATATCCCAATAGATGAGCAGAATGAAAAGAGAACCCAGAAATACACACATATGGAAACTGATTTTTTTATTTATAAGACACATAAAATTTACCATCTTAATTTAAAATTGTACAGTTCAGTGATATTAAGTGCATTCATATTATGATGAATGCACTTAATCACCACCATCCATATCCAGAACTCTTTTCATCTTATAAAACTGAAATTATGCACCCATTAAACAACAACTTCCCATTGCCCCCTCGCTGCATCCCCTCACAATCACCATTATACATTCTATCTTTATGAATTTGACTATTACATGTACCTAATATAAGTTGAATGATATGGTATTTGTCTTTTTGTGGCTGACTTATTTTACCTAGCAAAATGTCTTCAAGATTCGTTTATATTCTGAGTCAAAGTCTCCTTACTTTTAAAATATTCCATTGTATATATTACTGTATCCCACATTTTGTTCATTTATTTCTCCATCAACTGCTTAGGTTGTTTTCACCTCTTGGCTCTTGTTAAAAACACTGCTATGAACATGAGTATGCAAATATCTCTTGGAGACCATGGTTTAAATACCTTTGGGTACATACCCAGAAGTAGAATTTCTGGATCATATGGCAATTTTGTTTTTAATTTTTTGGAGACACAGCCATTCTGTTTTCCCTAACAGCTGCACCATTTCACATTCTCACTGGCAGTTACAAGAGTTCCATTTCCTCCATATCCAAATCAACACTTGCTATTTTATGATTCCTTTTTTAATAGTAACCATTCTAGTGAATATGAAATAGTATCATATTGTAGTTTTGAATTGCATTTCCCTGATTCTTTGTGATGTCAATCATCTTTTTGTATGTTTATTGGCCATTTGTATATCTTAGGAGAAATATCAGCTTGAGTCTTTTGCTCATTTTTGAATCAAGTTGTTTTCTTGCTGTTGAATTTTAGGAGTTTTCTGTTCACTTATCAGATATGTGATTTGTAAGTATTTCTCACACTCTATGGGTTGCTGTTTAACTCTGTTTATTGTGCGTTTCGATGTGCAGAAGTTTTTAATTTGATATAGTCCAACTTAATTTTCCTTTCGTTGTCTATGATTTTGATGTTATGTTCATGAAATCATTGCCAATTCCCATGTTATAAAGATTTACCCAAATATTTTCTTGGAGCAATTTTAATGTTTTAGCACTTATGTTTAGGTCTTTTATTTTGAGTTAATTTTTGTATACAGTGTCAGGCTAAGTTACAGCTTCATTCTTCTGTGTGTAGGTATCTAGTTTTCTCAGCATTTGTTGAAGACTGTCCTTTTCCTATTGAATATTTTCAGCATCCTTAATTAAAGTCATATGTCTATAATTGTGAAGGTTTATTTCTGGTCTCTCTATTATGTTTTTATGCCAGTACAATAATATTTTGATTATTATAGCTTTGCATGTAGTAAGTTGTGAAATGCAGGAAGTATGAACCTTCCCAGTTTGTTGTTTTTCAAGATTGTTTTGGATATTTGATGTCTTTTTTTCTGTGAGAAACAACATTAGCAATTTTTTAAAGTTTTTATTTTATATTGGAGTATAGTCAATTAACAATGTTGTGCTAGTTTCAGGTGGGCAGCAAAAGGACTCAGCCATACATATACATGTATTCATTCTCTCAAACTCTCCTCCCATCCAGGCTGCCGTATAACATCATTGGCATTTTGATAAGAGTCACATTAAATATGTATATTGCATTGGTAAGTATTGATATTTTATAGTATTAGGTCTTCCAATCCAGAAATATGGGATATGTTTCCATTTCTTTATATCTTAATTTCTTTTTGCAGTGTATTGTAGTTTTTGTTGTACTGTTCTTTCACCTCCTTGTTTAAACTTATTTAAACTTATTCCTCTATATTTTATTATATTGATGCTATTGTAAATGAAATTTCTTTCATAATTTCCTTTCCAACAAGATGGTTCATTGTACATATTTACCTGAAATGACCCCCAAAATATTATCCATCTATAGGAATTAATGGTGTGTGGAATATACAAAGTTGTACTGTTTTATTTATTATAATTCATACTGATGCCATGAGCTCATTACCTCTGATAAATACCAAAACTACAAATTATCCATGACCTAAAATCCATTCATCTGCCCTTGATAATCTTCATTTCTTTATAAAATTAAATTCCATGGTTAGTTATTATAATCATTCCTTTTTGTTTACAGCTTTTTCTTGCCTTCTTTCTCCCTTCTCTAACCTCAACTGGCCAAACCAACCCCAGTTATGTATTTGTTGCACATTAGCACTCATGCAGGTGAATGCGACTGGAGAAGAACACCACAACTCTATAGGCTGATATTCATGTAAATTCAAGACCACAACCCTCAAATGGATTCTTAATGCTGCCTTATAAGGGCAGCTCTCCTGTTTCCTAGATAACTATTTTACCTCTTCTCTCTCCTTATATTCCAATATCTTCTCCCTAGTCTTCACTCTTCATTGATGATCTTTCATTCTGTTTCACTAAGGAAATTGAACTGATCACAATGGAACTATATTTTAATGTAAACACAATTAAAATATCATCAGCTAGATAATTTATTATGAATTTCATTTGGAGGAGTGAACCAAAAACAAGCCTCATGAAACTGTGATAAAAGGAACAATGAGAAGTGGGATAAACTTAATAGACCTTAAAACATGTTATAAAAACCTCTTTTAAAATAATAAGGTATTGATGCTTGAATAGATAGATTAATGAAACAGAATTATTGAAGTTCCCCCAAAGGCTCAACTTCACATGAAAATTCAATATTGATGAAGACAAAAATCCCCAATCTGTGAATTAAAGAGGAACATTTTAATAAGAGATAATTTGAAAACTGGATCATCAAATGAAATAATATAAAACTGGATAAATTCTTCATCTCATGCACCAATAGAAATTCTAAATGTATCAGAGTTCTAAAAGTAAAATGTGAAACTGTATAAGCATTAGAAGAAAACATGGATAAATTTCATTATAACCAGAAGATGTAGTCTTTCCAAACTATAACCTCAAATCATGAAACAATGAAGGATAAACAATAAACATTTATAAATAAACATAGATCATGAAACAATAAACATAGATAAACACATTTATCTATGAAAAATCTTTATAGCACTTTATATTTTTAAGAGGAATTTTAGGTTCATAGTAAAATTGAAAGGATGGTACAGAGTTTTTCATACACCCCTGCCCCCAACCCCCCCCACACATGCATAGTTTCTTTCATTATTAGCATTTCTCTCCAGAGGGTAAATTTCTTATACTTGATGAACCTACATTGATAAATGATGATGTCTCAAAATATAGTTTACTTTATGTTTCACTCTTTGTGTTATGCATCTGTGTATTTGGACAAATGTATAATGACCTGTATCCACCATTAGAGTATCAGACGCAGTGTTTTCATTGCCCTGAAAGTTCTCTGTGCTCTGCCTATTCTTATGCTCATCCCTAGCAACCACTGATTTTTTTAGTGTCTCCACAGTTTTACATCTTCCAGAATGTCATAAAGTTAGAATCGCATAGTATGTAGTCTTTTTAGACTGGCTTTTACACTTAGCACTAAGAGTTTACAGTTACTCCATGTCTTTTTAGGCTTCATAATCAGTGAAATTTGAGGATGGAATGAAAATTGGTGGCTTCCCTGGTGGCTCAGTAGTAGAGAACTCTCCTGCTATGCAGGAGACAAGGGTTTGATCCCTGGTTGGGGAAGATCCCCTGGAGAAGGAAAGTGGCTACCCACTCCAGTTTTCTTGCCTGGAGAATTCTATGGACAGAGGAGCCTGGGGAGTTAGAGTCCATGAGGTCGCAAAGAGTCTGATGTGAGTGAGTGACTAAGCACCTTAGCACAGAAAGGATTATCAGCCATGAGAATTAGGTAATATTGCAAGGTTATTCTTAAATTTAGTATGTAGTGTGGTATGGTAGTTATATTAAAAGAAAAAAAAAACCTATTAGAAATGAATGCTGAAGTTTTTATTCATGAAATGATATAATATCTGGTATTTGAATTACAGTAGCTTGGCAAAAACTTAGAGGTTTTGATGATACAAGATTGGCAAATGATGCTAAATTTGAAGTGATAATGGTACATAGAGGTTTATTATACTCTTTTCTCTTGTAAATTTGAGTTTCCAAAGTAAAATTGTTTAAAAACAAGCTTCCACAGACTGGTGCTACCATATATACCCACAAAGTGGTCTCTATGCCTATATATCTATACTTGCTCAAAACAAAAGCATGTATATTTTATTTGCCAGATAATATGGGTACCAGTTTTCATAGCTCTAAACAAGCACATATTAAAAGCCAGTATACTGCTTGTTTCATGCATGAACTCTGTGTGCCTGTCTATACCGAGTCTGTCACCTATACATGAAATCTCCTTTCTCCTTTCCTATTCAAAATAATATTCCAGTAACTCCCCCCTTTTCTTCATCATTAGTTGCTTGTTTTCTAATGAATTATTTTCATCAAATACTAGCATACTCTTATTCTTCCCATCTTAACAACAAGCAAAAAGCTCTTCTTGGTTCCTCCTAGCTGACTAATTTCTTTGTACTCCACCTGCAGCTAAATTCCTTGAAACAGTTGATGGTACATAGTACCTCAAATTACTCTTGTCTCATTTTCTTTTAAATCAACTGCCAATTAAGCTTTTATTCCCTTAACTGCACCAGACCTCTGTCTGTTGTTATTAGGCGATTTCTCATTCATCTTATTTGATTACTTCTGACTCCTAATAAATTTTTTCACATTCCTAAACACCAGACCGCTGTATTCAACTACTTACTAAGCATTTCCACTTGGAAATCCAACAGACATGTACAAGGCAACATATTCAAAACAGAAGTCCTTAAACTTGGTCTTCCTGGGTGGGGCCTTTTTAAATCTCAGCTTATGGTAACTCCACAGTTTTACTTTCTCAGTTCTGAAATCTTAACTCTGTCCCAGACTCCTTCTCCACCCCTCCCCCACTCTGTATCCAATCCATCAACAAACCCTGTCTATGTAACCTATGAACCATATCTAGAATCTGACCATTTCTCAACACCTCCACTGCTACCACCCTAGTCCAACCTATCCATTTCCCTTGGTGTAAATTGGTTTTTCTGACTATGTCCTTGCTGCTTTATAATGTATTCTCAACACTGCAGTCAAAAATATTATTTTAAAATACAAGTCAGAATATAAGTCTTGGGGAGACTCTCATGGCTCCCCAAGTTAGAGTAAAATTCAAGTCATTCCTTTGCCTCAAAAGCTTTCCATGATCTGCCCCCCAATCCCATGTTACTTCCTTGAGTTCATCTTCCATTGTTCTTCCTTTAGTTTCTCTGTTTCAGCCGTAGTGGAATCCTTTCATTATTTCCGTCATAATGGGCACATTAAAAAATGTAGAACCTTTTGTACTAGCTATTTTTTCTCCTATAATGCTCTTCTCCAAATGTGATTAACTTTCTTATTTCCTTCATGTCTTTGCCTAAATGTATGTTACAAATGAAGTGTATCTACCCTGACCTCTCGGTTTAGGATTATAACTTTATTTTCACCTCAAAATTTCTCTTTTCTTTTCTTCTGATTTACTATTTTTTTCCATAGCTCTTATTGCTTTTCATCTTAGCATGGCACTTATGTATTATGATTATTGCTTATTGTCCTTCTTCCTCTGCCTTACTAGAACATCATCTCCATGAGTGCAGGAAGTTGTTTTTTTTTTTTTTTTAATTCAACTGATGCATCCCATGTACCTATGAGTTCCTAACATAATAACATATATTTGGTAACGTTCAACAAATATATGTTAAAGAAGTACGTCATTTCCTTTTTTGTGTATGAAAACTAGATATTTGTATGCATGGTGTGCCTTCCTTTCTGTGATGATCAAATTCCTGTGACTTTTCTTCCCTGAATTCTTATTTTAAAATCATCTTCACCTTTATTCACATGACTGGTAGTAGCAATAATTTCTGAAATAGTTAGTACAATAGTACAATTTCATTGACAAAACTGTGAAAATCCTTGGATTAGGAGTCTTTAAAATAAATGTATTTGTCTTGTTATTGTCCTTGATGAAACAAAATTGAAACAGTATTAAAATGTTATAATGATAGCCATTACTAGTACATTGATATTAAAATAAGATAAAAATAAATATCACCAAAAGCTACCATTACCACATCACTACTTGTATTTCTCTAAAATATAAACCTTATTGTGCTAACTGCTTAAAATATTTCCATGACTTCCCTCTGATTTTTAAATATTATCTAACTATGATAAGAATTGTGATGATGATAGTAAGTGATAAGATTTATTGAGTACTGACTATTTTCTAGTCATTATGCTTAGAATTTTATATTAATTCTGTCATTTAATCATCACAGTAAGCCTGTGATATAGAAATTATTAGTACTCCTATTTTGCAATGAGAAAGGGATTTGTCAAAGTTAAAGTGCTTGCATTAAGAGTTTTTGAATTTAGAAAATATTCTACTTGCATTTAGATTAAATAATTTTCATATTATCAAAATGCAACATGGTTAACATCAAATATAGTTATTTTGGGAATAAATAGCAACAATTTAGATAATTTTCATTTTGCATCATGTACATCAATTCTTATCATCTCTTTCTCTTCAACCCCCAACTCTAAGCTCATTATTTGTCTAACTGGGACATTTCATAATGGTCCTCTGAGGTCACTGACTCATTTCCTTAAAATATACCTTGTCTAGAAGCTGAAATGGAATATGGGAGGGAATCTTAAATGGTCCCTTTCTAGTCTTATCTTAGAATAGGATTAGAGATATATAGAAAAAATAAGCATGGTAATCAAAACTATTCACTCCAGACTTAAACCCACTAGGAAAAGCAAAAAAGTCATATGAATAATTGCAAAGTAAAACATTGATAAGTAAAAAATCGAAAGGAGGTTGTGTAACAGCTCTGTCCATTGGTAACCGTCTTCATCAGATCTATAGGTCCCTAAGAAACCTATGGGTAAATTTCAGGTATTCCATGTATTTTCCTTCCTAGTGAATGCAGAAAACAAACCACAGTATCTTTGGTAGTGCCTATGATTTTTGTCACCAATAAAAATCAACTGTATTTTCCTATCATATTTTAGTTTTGAAATATCATCTATGCTCATTATTACTCTAAAATTATGATAGTCTATCAGAGCAGCCATGAGAGTGCTCAGTATTTGGAGGTGCACACCATTACAGAGACTTTAGTAAGTCACATGGATGGGAAGATATTAAGATAGCTTGTGGATGAAACAGATGAAAAAATTAGAAGTTGGTCCCTATACAAATATTGTGATTTATATTTGAAGCAGATCATAAGGAAATTAGCAACTTCAATATTCCCATTGACTGTGTAACTAGATGAAGCTGTAGGCATCTCTTAAGGTGGCCAACAAATTTTTTTTGTTCATGATGTTCATACTGACACTTTCAAAAAAAGAAATCCTATTTCATGAGTCTCTTTTGGATGCTGAAAAAGCTGCTGATGTTTGGAAATAGTAAAAAGTTGTTTTGCCAAACAAATATTTGACTGGGATAAAAAGCTTCATACTCTTTGCACAGATGGATCTTTTATAATGATTGGTAATGCATCTGGTTTTGCTGCTTTAGTAAGAAAGAAAAACAAAAAAAATCTCCTTATGTCATTGTCGCTCACTCCTTTATACAGAAACATGTACTGGCAACAAAGACTTTGTCAATAAGGCTGTAAGAAGTTTTGTCAAGACCCATAAATATTATTAATAAGATCAGATGCAGATCTCTGAACCTCTTCATTTTTAAAGATTTATTTCCAAATAGTGGAAGGAAAATATTATGTTCTACTTGAGCATATGGAAGTTATATGGCTTCCAAGACAAGCTTTACAGTGATGGTTTAAACAAAGGACAGAGATCATTTTTTTTAAAAAACCAAACCCAAAACTCACAAAACTCTCTTGAATCATTTTGAAAGAAATGATTTTTCCTATTGGATGCTTTACTTGACAGATAATTTAACCATATGAGTAATATAAATTTTTCAACATTTTTAAGTCCTCGTTGCAGATGCTTCATAAAATTTCTAAGTTTTCTTGGCTAAGCTGCCAATAAGGAAGAAGTAGAGGTCAACATTCTTGCAAACTTTAAACTGGAGGAAGTGCTTTACCTAAATGGAGTAGAGAGGTAAAATTCTTTGTTCATTAATTGGGAAAGAGAACTCTGCAAACATCAGAAAAACACATCAGAACATTTGCAGCATATATTTTACATAAATAGCATTAAAATTAAAACATGGATTCACATTCCTTTCTTCTAATATAAACTGTATCATCAAAGATGTTAAACTAGCTAAAGATGAACTCATTGATTGTTAGAACAAAAGAATTTACTACTATTGGAGTCTAACTCAAATGTTCTTGGATAGTTATAGTGTTCAGTTTGAGAAACCTATCCTAGCATTTTAAAGAGACCTGGGATGTTGTGAAGTAATTGGCCTCCAACTAATAAAATAAAATTAAAAAAAAAAAAAAAAGAGACCTGGGAAGGTTTTAATTCCATTTTCAATAATATCCCTTTGCAAACAGACATTTTCTGCTCTCGTGACCATGAAAATAAAAATATAAGAATTGATTGGATAGCCAGTATGACATGTGTATTGCCTCACAGGTTAATGGCCTTCTTCAAACCAAGCAGGCACTACCTTCACACTGAAGTGCTGCACAGGTTAGCTTTAACTTGCTTTTCTAAAGTACATTAATTTGTTACCCACTCACTGACAAAGAAACATATATATTAGTATATATTAATAGTATATTCAGTTATTAATATTTTATGTGAGTCATTATATTTCTTTGAAATCCTATGTTTTGTTTTATGCATTAAAAATATTAGTCTGAGAAAGGGTGTTCTTATACTATCAGATTGACATAGCACAAAAGTTCAGAAATCCTGTCTTAGATCCTGCTTGTTTTTTTTCCCCACTTATTTAATATTTTCCTTAGAATTTCTTTTCATCTCCAATAGAGGTTATACTCTACTAATTTACGGAAAAATAAAAACTACTTACTAGTAGTCTGGACAGTGAATGAAGAAGTGCATTTCTCCCTGTGTTGAGACTGAAATATTTTCCAACCATAGTTAAATGCATTTCAAGGAAATAATATGGTACAGATATATGCTTATTTATAAAATATTTTCATGCCACAATTTATCCCCAGGATCAATTGGCAATAGGTGTGGACTTGAGTTCACAGGCATTATTGTATTGTTTATGTGTCCAGTAGATGGTTTTCATATTGATTCTTTGTCTGCATTCTGCTAATTCTTTTCCAAATGAGTCCTGTGGCTTGACCTTGAAAAAAATCTTAATCTTACGTCCGCAGGTTTAGTCTAATTGCAGTTGTTTCTCATGGACCACACCACAATAACCTGCCACTCATCAAGTCCATTTGTCTGTGAACTGACTTAATTAAACATCTCAAATCCAATTTACTTGATCCTTTTACCATTAAAGGGGGAAAATCCCTGTCTATCACTTAAAATGAAATTGGTTTTAAAAAAACCCCACAGCAGCAAACAAACAAAGAAGTGAAAGAAACAGGAAAAATGGTTTCCTTAAGGATTTCAGTGACTTAACTCTCTATTGCTCAAAATAAGATATGCTGAATGCAAAACAAAAACAAGAGAGTAATTTAAAAGCCATGTAGCATTAGCTTCAGTCGGAAGGCATTATTCTGTTTCTGTTAAAGGAAAAGTTAAAAGAAATAGGTAGCCTTTTGTCTTTCTCTCACTATCATCCCTATGACATCCCTGTCATCCCTATGACAACATCTTAAAATCCCATCACTGGCTCTCTTTCACCTTTCATATGGAACTTGTAATTAACTGTTACTATTCTGATAATATATCTTTTAGCCTTTTAATCCATTTGTTCAACTTCAACTATACTTGTTTGTTCTCTTTACTACTATTCCCAGAGTAGTTATCAAAGTGCAGGACTAGCAGCAGCAGCAGCAGCATAATTTAGAAACTTCTTAGAAATGGAAACTCTTGGCCTTACCCCAGTCTTCCCAATTCAAACTCTGGGGATGGAGTCCAGCAATCTCTGGTTCAGAACCTCTGTTTTAATAAGATGATTCTGCTGCTTGCTGAAGTTGGAAAATCACTGGTGGGTAATGGTAATTTAACTTTACTATTGGAGTTATAGTCAAAGCATTCACCACCTTTGTGAATTTTTGCAGTTGACATAACCTGCCTGGATCTCAGGTTCACTACTTGAAAACTGAAAATTAAAATACCTACTACCTAAAGCATGAGAGGCTTGAAGGTTGGTAACACCTTGCTTCCTCACCTCTCTGAGCCCCAGTTTCCTCAGATGTACAAATAGGATAATGCTACCTGCCTCCCAGAGTTGTGAGGATTCATAAATACTAATGTTAGTGCTAATATTAATAACGAGGCTTCTAGTGTTGTTTGGAACACTTTAAGCAGATATTAATGTTAATTTTATTCTTTTGCACATAGTAGGTACTAGATGTGTGCTGTGCTTAGTTACTCAGTCATGTCCAACCATTTGCGACCCCATGGACTGTAGCCCGCCAGGCTCCTCTGTCTCTGGGATTCTCCAGGCAAGAATACTGGAGTGAGTTGCCATTTATTCCTCCAGGGGATCTTCCCAACCCAGGGATCGAACCCAGGTCTCCCGCACTGCAGGCAGATTCTTTACCAGCTGAGCTACCAGGGAAGCCCAAGGTACTGGGTAGAAATTGTTTAACTTCAATTGAATTTGTTCAGGTGTATGTGATCTTATAGAGAAAATTCCCATCTAGGTTTTCCTGAGCTGCCCATTTTGCTTCTTTTGTCATTTTGGCCAATATCTTCTTATGTTAGAAGTATTTATTTCTTCCTTTAGCCTAATGATTGAAAAATGCTCTGCTTATTTGAATTTTAAGAAAACGTTTGCCCTTGAAAAAACTCACTTAAGAGTTACAACTCCAATCTCCTTTTGATTTCTCCAATCATTTTTGATTTCTACTGCAGTACATTCACAGCACAATCACTGATTATGTTGAACTCATTAGGAACAATTCTTATGTACTTATAATTTGTGAGGATTGTTTGCTAATTTTTCATTAATGAACACCTACATAGGGGTCAAGGTAGTTAATATAGTTTAGAAAATGCAAGTCATAACAATAGCTCAGTAGAAAGTGTAAAGCCTTTCTCATTCCCCATGTGCTTGTAGAAGTTAAATTCAGATTCTCTTCAGAAATTGTGTAGAAATCTCTGTAACACTTGACGAGTTTTTTCCTGAATGTCAAATACTTCTACATTCCTTTAAAAATCCTCTTCAAGTTATCATCCAAAAGTTTTCAAAAGCCTTCTTATGGTCATGATAAAGAATTGATTAATGCGACATTTTATAAAATTGAGAGTGGGTAGCTTTCAGATGAATTTAATAAGACTTGAAAAAATAATGAACTATGAGTTTCTCGGAAATCAAGTGAAAAGAGCACTGGCCACAGATCAGGAAGCACATGAGCCCTCACAGCAACTGTATTTGTAAACTTGCACAAGTTTCTTAATCTACATCAAAGCTTCTTACTCACAAAATGGGTCACCGTGAGGACAAGATGGTGTATTGTGAGTATAAAATCTATGTAAATGCATCATTTTGTTTCAAGTGTTCATCAGCTTACATTTAATCATGCTTAGAGAACAACTCTGGCAAATGTACTCATACATATCCACAAACATTTGTCTCAAAATTACTGTTTGAGTTCCTCATTAGAAGAGGTTCTAAATGGAATGGTTAATTAAGGCACTCTTATTTCTACTTGTTACTATAAAATTAAAGCAGAGATTACAGAAAGCAGAGCTTTATGTAATTTGTTACATAAAGTAGGACATGTAAAATCTTTTTATTAAATCTGATCATAATTATGTTAAATCATGATGTATTAAATATTTTAATGACTCCAATATTTTTATGCATTAATAATTCAAATATACCATAGTACATACATAGTGTAATATATATGATAGTTGCATACCTGCAGATGAATTACCATTTGTAAAGCATTTTAGAGTTTTTCATAATTGTTTTGTGATGGCAATATTCAGGTTATTTGCAACACTATAATTTCCCTTCAACTCCTTGAATCTGGATGAGAACAAAGGAAATTCATACCAGGTAAATGGATTCCACATTGTTTTTGTTGTTGTTCAATTGCTAAGTTGTGTCTGACTCTTTGTGACCCCATGGACTGCTGCACACCAGACTTACCTGTCCTTCACTATCTCGCAGAATTTACTCAAACCCATGGCCATTGAGTTAGTGATGCCATCCAACCATCTCATACTCTGTTGCCCCCTTCTCCTCTTGCCCTCACCCTTTCCCATCATCAGGAAAGGGTCTTTTCCAGTGAGTTGACTCTTCACATCAGGTGACCAGAGTATTAGAGCTTCAGCTTCAGCACCAGTCTTTCCAATGGATATTCAAGGTTAATTTCCTTTAGGATTGACTGGTTTGATTTCCTTGCTGTCAAAGGGACTCTCAAGAGTCTTCTCCAGCACCACAGTTCGAAAGCATTGATTCTTTTGTGCTCAGCTTTCTTTTTGGTTCAACTCTGAATATGCCGTCCAGGTTTGTCATAGCTTTTCTTCCATGGAGCAAGCAGCTTAAATTTCATGGCTGCAGTCACCGTCTGTAGTGATTTTGGACCCCAAGAAAATAAAATCTGCCACTGTTTCCATTTCCCCCCATCTTTTCCATGAAGTGATGGGTCCAGATGCCATGATCTTTGTTTTTTGAATGTTGAGTTTTAAGCCATATATTTCACTCTCCTCTTCCACTTTCATCAGGCAGCTCCTTAGTTCCTCTTCACTTTCTGATGTTAGGGTGGTATCATCTGCATATCTGAGGTTTTCCCACAGTTTGTTGTGATCCACACAGTCAAACGTTTTAGCATAGTCAATGAAGCAAAATTAGATGTTTTTCTGGAACTCTCTTGCTTTTTCTGTGATCCAGTGGGTGTTGAAAATTTAATATCTGGTTCCTCTGCCTTTTCTAAATCCAGCTTGTACATGTGGAAGTTCTTGGTTTGTGTACTGTTGAAGCCTGGGTTGAAGGATTTTGAGCATTACCTTGCTAGTCTGTGAAATGAGCACAATTGTGTGGTGGTTTAAACATATTTTGACATTGGCCTTCTTTGGGATTGGAATGAAAATTGATCTTTTCCAGTCCTGTGGCCACTGCGGAGCTTTCCAAACTTGCTGCCATATTGGTTGCAGCATTTTAACAGCATCATCTTTTAGGATTTGAAATAGCTCAACTGGAATTCCATCACCTCCACTAGCTTTGTTTATAGTAATACTTCCTAAGGCCAACTTGACTTCACTCTCTAGGATGCCTGGCTCTAGAAGAATGACCACACCATTGTAGTTATCTGGGCCATTAAGAATTTTTTTTTTTTATAGTTCTTCTGTATATTCTTTCCACCTATTCTTAATCTCTTCTGCTTCTGTTATGTCCTTATCATTTCTGTCCTTTATCAGAATTTCTGTCCATCCTTGCATGAAATGTTGCTTTTATAGCCCCAATTTTCTTAAAGAAATCTCTAGTCTTTCCTATTCTCTTGTTTTCCTCTATTTCTTTGCATTTTTCATTGAAGACGTTTTTTATTTATTGTTTTAATCTCTCCTTGCTGTTCTCTGGAATTCTGCATTCAGTTAGGTACATCTTTCTCCCTTGCCTTTCACTTCTCTTCTTTCCTCAACTGTTTGTAAAGCCTCCTCAGACAATCACTTTGTCTTCTTGCATTTTTTTTTCCCCTTTGGGGTGGTTTTTGTCACTGCCTCCTGTACAGTGTTACAAGTCTCCATTGATAATTCTTCAGGCACTGTGTCTACCAGATCTAATCGCTTTAATCTGTTTGTCACCTCCACTATATAATAATAAGAGATTTGATTTAGGTCATACCTAAATGACCTAGTGTTTTTCCCTACTTTCTTCAATTTCAGCCTGAATTTTTACAATAAGGAGCTCATGATGTGAGCCACAATCAGCTCCAGGTCTTGTTTTTGCTGACTATATTGAGCTTCTCCATCTTTGTCTGCAAAGAACATAATCAGTCTGGTTTTGATGTTGGTAATCTGGTGATGTCCATGTGTACAGTCATCAGTCATTACTTTTGGGCCCCCAAATTCATATCCTTTTCAAATATAAAATACATGAACTGTATTTCAGCACCCCCAAACTCTTAACTCTTTCATGCATTTAAATCCAAAGTCTCATCCAAATATCATCTAAGTCAGATTTGGATAAGCCTCAAGATTTATCCTGGGACCAGTTTCCCACTTGTTGTAAACCTGTTAAACCAGACAAGTTATGTGCTGCCAAAAATACAATGGTACTGACTCGGCAAGAAACAAAGGGAGAAAAATCAAATCAACAAAATTAGAAATAAAAATGGAGAGATCACAACACACAACACAGAAATATGAAGGATCATAAGAGACTGCTATAAACAACTATATGCCAATAAAATGGACAACTTGGAAGAAATGGACAAATTCTTAGAAAAGTACAAGTTTCCAAATCTGAACCAGGAAGAAATAGAAAATCTTAACACACCCATTACAAGCATGGAAATTGAAACTGTAATCAGAAATCTTCCAGCAAAAAAAAGCCCAGGACCACATGGCTTCACAGATGAATTCTACCAAAAATTTAGAGAAGAACTAACACCTATCATACTCAAACTCTTCCAGAAAATTTCAGAGAACGGTAAACTTCCAAACTCTTTCTATGAGGCCACCATCATCCTAAAACCAAAACCTGACAAAGATGCCACAAAAAAGAAAAAACTACAGGCCAATATCACCGACTAACATAGATGCAAAAATCCTTTAAAAATTCTAGCAAACAGAATCCAACAACATATTAAAAAGATCATACACCATGACCAAGTGGGCTTTATCCCAGGGATGCAAGGATTCTTCAATATCCACAAATCAATCAGTGTAATGTATCACATTAACAAGTTGGAAAATAAAAACCATATGATTATCTCAATAGATGCAGAGAAAGCCTTTGACAAAATTCAAAATCCATTTATGATAAAACCCTCCAGAAAGCAGGAATAGAAGGAACATACCTCAAAGTAATAAAAGCTATATAAGACAAACCCACAGCAAACATTATCCTCAGT
Source organism: Muntiacus reevesi (assembly GCF_963930625.1). Lineage (NCBI taxonomy): Eukaryota > Metazoa > Chordata > Mammalia > Artiodactyla > Cervidae > Muntiacus > Muntiacus reevesi. The sequence goes on along the minus strand of NC_089271.1, from coordinate 123,808,148 downwards.
GGTGAAAAATTGAAAACATTTCCCCTAAAGTCAGGAACAAGACAAGGGTGCCCATTCTCACCACTACTATTCAACATAGTTTGGAAGTTTTGGCCACAGCAATCAGAGCAGAAAAATAAATAAAAGGAATCTAGATTGGAAAAGAAGAAGTAAAACTCTCACTGTTTGCAGATGACTTGATCCTCTACATAGAAAACCCTAAACTCCACCAGAAAATTACTAGAGCTAATCAATGAACATAGTAAAGTTGCAGGATATAAAATCAACCAATCCCTATCAAGCTACCAACGTTATTCTTCACAGAACTAGAACAAATAATTTCGCAATTTGTATGGAAATAAAAAAAAAACCTTGAATGGCCAAAACAATCTTGAGAAATAAGAATGGAACTGGAGGAATCAACCTGCCTGACTTCAGGCTCTACTACAAAGCCACAGTCATCAAGACAGTATGGTACTGGCACAAAGACAGAAACATAGATCAATGGAACAGAATAGAAAGCCCAGAGATAAATCCACCCACCTTATCTTTGACAAAGGAGGCAAGAATATACAATGGAAAAAGGACAATCTCTTTAACAAGTGGTGCTGGGAAAACTGCTCAACCACTTATAAAAGAATGAAACTAGAACACTTTCTAACACCATACACAAAAATAAACTCAAAATGGGTTAAAGATCTAAACTTAAGACCAGAAACTATAAAACTCCTAGAGGAAAACATAGGCAAGACACTCTTTGACATAAATCACAGTAGGATCCTCTATAACCACCTACCAGAATATTGGAAATAAAAACAAAAATAAACAAATGGGGCCTAATTAAAATTAAAAGTTTCTGCACAACAAAGGAAACTATAAGCAAGGTGAAAAGACAGCCTTCATAATGGGAGAAAATAATAGCAAATGAAGCAACTGGCAAACAATTAATCTCAAAAATATACAAGCAACTCCTGTAGCTCAATTTCAGAAAAATAAACGACCCAATAAAAAAATGGGCCAAAGAATTAAACAGACATTTCTTCAAAGAAGACATATAGATGGCTAATAAACACATGAAAAAATGCTCAACATCACTGATTATCCGAGAAATGCAAACCAAAACCACAATGAGGTTCTACTTCATGCCAGTCAGAATGGCTGCTATCCAAAAGTCTACTAGCAATAAATGCTGAAGTGGGTACAGAGAAAAGGGAACCCTCTTATACTGTTGGTGGGAATGCAAACTAGCACAGCCAGTATGGAGGACAGTGTGGAGATTTCTTAAAAAATTGGAAATAGAACTGCCATATTACTCAGCAATCCCACTGCTGGGCATACACACCAAGGAAACCAGAATTGAAAGAGACACGTGTACCCCAATGTTCATTGCAGCACTGTTTATAATAGTCAGGACATGGAAGCAACCTAGATGTCCATTGGCAGACGAATGGGTAAGAAAGCTGTGGTACATATACACAATGGAATATTACTCAGCCATTAAAATGAATTCATTTGAATCAGTTCTAATGAGGTGGATGAAACTGGAGCCTATTATACAGAGTGAAGTAAGCCAGAAAGACAAACACCAATACAGTATACTAACGCATGTGTATGGAATTTAGAAAGATGGAAACAATAACCCTGTATGTGATACAGCAGAAGAGACACAGATGTATAAAACTGTCTTTTGGACTCTTTGAGAGAGGGCAAGGGTGGGATGATTTGGGAGAATGGCATTAAAACATGATAACATACCTTATCATATGTGAAACAAATCACCAGTCCAGGTTTGATGCATGATACAGGGTGCTTGCGGCTGATGCACTGGGATGACCCAGAGGGATGGGATGGAGAGGGAGGTGGGAGGGGAGTTCAGGATGGGGAACACATGTACATCCATGGTGGATTCGTGTCAATGTATGGCAAAACCAATGCAATATTGTAAAGTAATTAGCCTCAAATTAAATAAATTTATATTTAAAAAAAAGAAGGAAAAAATTACAATGGTGGGGCATAGATTAGATATTTCCATTCCAAAAGAGAGATATAAAGAAGAGGTGATGGGTCCTAGGCAATTCCTAACACCTGAGAAGGCAAATTCCATGATATCTTAAGGCTCAAGAATAATCCTCTGACCAGACACTTTGCCTCCCTGATTCACTGTGGTGACACTGTCACTGTCAGAGCCCTAGCTGACAATGCATTTTTGGCTTTGGTTGAATGCTCTCTGGTCTGCTGACACTAACGAGATAGCCCTGATGATGCCTGACTTGCCACCTTTGGGGCCATTCTCTTTTCTTGAAGAATAGCACAAGTGCACAGATGGATAGCTTTATTTTCCTGTTGAATGTAAGAAGTCTGGCAGTGTTCCTTCATTCCATCCTATCTCCATATCATTCAGTTCAAACTGGAAGTATTTCTGTTCTTTTGGCTTGGTTAGTCCTATTCTGGTTCAAACTCATACTAATTTACTTATCAAATGGTTGCTCTCCCCCACTTTTGGTTACTGTTCTCTCTGGAAGAATGCTTTCTCAATTTTTAGCAAGATTTTCCAAATCTCTAAGTTTTGGTCTCTTTGTGTTTAAAAATTATGTATTTCTTTAATTTTTCTCTTCTTGTTTTTTTACTGTAAGCAGTCTGAAGTTGCTCCATCAACCTTTTTTCTTGGAAATCTTAGCTAAATATCCAATTTCATTGCTTCTAGTTCCACCTTGCACAAAATACTGACACACACATAATTGAGCTAATATTCTTTTGCTAATATTTAGCACGGATAGTCTTTCCTTGAAATGTCAGCTTTTTCTAGAAGGGACCTACAAACACTTTTAGCTTTTACACTTTACCTAGTTCCAAAGCAGCTTCTATACTTTTAGGTGTTTGTTACAACAGCAGCCCTTTCATAGTATTAATTTCTTAGTCAGATTGGGCTTCTATAATGAAATACCATAAAGTGGGCAGGTTAAAAATGAGATATCCATTTCTCACAGTTCTGGAGGCTGGGAAGCTCAAGATCTAGCCATCAGCAGATTTGAGTTATTGATAAGATGCCTCTTTCCAGTTTGCAGGTGGCCACCCTCTTGCAGTATCCTCACATGGCAGAGAAAGAGACCTCTCCTGTTTTCTTCTCCTCTTATAAAACATAATCTATCATGAGGGGCCTCCCATAATGACCTAATCTAGCCCCTGATTACCTCTCAAAGACCACACTTCCAAATACCATCCCACTGGGGTTGAGAGTTTCAACCTAGGAATTTGGGGGGAAAATATTCAGTCTATAAAATCCCTCATGTAAAACTTTACACTAATAGCACAGTATGCAGCACAGAAAATATCAATAAATAACAGTTCATGTTAATATGAAATCTTCAGCAAGTTGTTTTGCATTTAGAGAAGTCTGTATATTTGATAAAGTGTGAGAGAGAGAAGGAGTAAAGGCCATTTTGTGAACGTTATCAAAGAATGTCATCTTTAACCTACAAAAAAATGATATAATGCAGGCACAAGCAATGTAATAGTGAAAGATTTTTAAAAGAGATCATAATTTTAAGATCATTTGAGATGAAAAGCTTAAGATTAATCATTGATTTAAAGACAAGAAATTGTATAAAATTTAGTTTATTCATTTTTTTTTTGTCAGTAATAGATTTACATCAGAACTGGTGATTTTCATTTCTGTATGTCAACTGCATTTTCATTTTTTCTTTTTGTTAAATGTCATGTTTAATTATTTCTGGATTTGAGAGAAATACTGCACTACCATAAAAGAAAATCAACAAAATAAAATTTGACAAGGATTATTACAAAATTCAATATTTTGTTTCAAAGTACCATCTGCTAATGTTGTTTTAGAGGGGATTTCTGTGCTATGAGGCGTTTGGACTAAATGTCCAACTTATTGTCTAATCCTGCCCAAGTTGGAAACACTGATTATAAGTAAGGAAAGGAGAAATAGTACTAGTACTAATATTGACAGTAATATACAGAGTGAAGTGGATCAGAAAGAGAAAAACATAGATCATTTAATTTCACTTATATATAGAATCTAGAAAAATGATACAGATGAACTTATTTTCAAAGAAGAAATATAGACACAGATATACAGAACAAATTTATGGACACCAAGGGGTAATGTGGGAGGTTGGATGGATTGGGAGATTGGGATTGACATATATATACACTACTGTGTACAAAATAGATGACTAATGAGAACCAACAGGGAACTCTACTCAATGCTCAAAATAAATAAAATGTCCTCATTTCACATATCACATATCTCATGCAAAAAGATAGTAATATTAATGCTAAAATTAATACCGGTATCCGTACTAACACTAAAGCAAATATTAATCCAATATCAGTGCTAATTAATGCTAACATTAACATTAAGAAACCATTAGGCATAATGTTAAAATTTTAATATGTATTTTCATTAAATCCTCATCACAACTTTATAAAGAAGTTCTTATTATCTTCACTCTACAAGGAAGAAAACAGAAGGTTTTTATAATGAGCTTGCCTGAAATCTCATGACTGGAAAGTAATGGAATCTGGATTATATACCAAGACTGTTCACTTCCAGAAACTATGCTCTTCTAGCCAAATATTAGTTTTCTTTGGGTCTTCTCTTGGACAGACTCTTTACCACCTTTATGCTGTCTGGAATTATTACTTACCTTGTAATTAATTTAAAGCAATGTTTCCATCAAATTTTATGAAAATGATTTTAATTTTCTTCCACTGCTTTCATTAGTGCTATGATTTCTGCCCCCCCTCCAATTCTTCCTACAATTTCCTAGTAACAATTTGAAAAGCAGATGAAGAAAGTGAAAAGAAAGTTACCCAAATACCTAGAATAAAACATTTCTTTGGCTCAAAGGAAATAGTAAAATTTAGTTTTCTACTAACACTGTGGCAGTTACAAGGAGCACTTGATGTTCAGTGGCATTTTACTAATATGATTTTGTCTCCAGAGTTTCTGCTTTTTTGCTTGCAATTATTATTTTCCCCTATCCTATAAGTTGTTATGTTTATATTATGCTGTTTTTACTAAAGTCCTTCTTAGTGTTAATGCATTTGAAAATACAGCTATACATAACATTTTATGTAATAGTCATAATCTGAAAATAATGTAATGATCGACTGGTCAGTTATAATCAATTCAATAAGTCATTAACCAGGTATGTATATCTCTGAAGTCTAAGATCAGGTTCCTTTGTTCTTTAATTGCTTTTGAAAACTCATTCTGGTTCCTCAAAAGAATAGGGATCAGTGTGTACAGCAAACAAACCTCACATATCACCCTTTATTACTCTAATATCAACATTTATTCTTCACATTTTAGGATTATATTTTTATGATGGGTTGAGGCATAGGTATTTTCTGTCCTTGCTATGACCAACTGACATTTCTGAAATAACAATCAGTAAGGAAGAATTATCTCCATTCTGTGGGTCTGAGTGGCACCAAGTAGGACATATTATCTTGCTTGCTGGCAGCTGTGTGTGACCAATATGCCTATTGGAAAAGACAGCTGTTCTCAGTTCTGTGTGCAGATTTTGTCCATGGACAGGGCACATCTAATTGACCCATTTGGGGATTGATGGTGTAACATTGATCTCATTAGTATCAGGCAAAGAAACTGAGCTAGCTGGACACAGATTGAAAGCAATTTAAAATTTCCTTTAGAGGAAATATGCTTATATACAGTGCCTTAAACCCTGCTGTTTATCTTTGATGTGAGACATGTAGCTAAACAATTTCTCACGTTCATAAATTACAGCTCTTTTTTCATATTCTTAATTTTTACTTCATTCAACTCTAGTTCAGTATAAAAGCATGCCACTGAGCAGTGTATTTCTGACTTAATTGCTGTTCCACATTAAGGTAATTCAAACTGAAGTAACACACTTAAAATTATAAAATTTTAAATAGCACACACACACAAATTAATCCTGGAAACTTTCCACTCATAGACAATACAGCTTCTCTGACTTTTGTTTTTGAAAAATCTCTTTGAAACAAGGACTGACAAAGGCTGACAGGCTTGAATTAACTTTCTGTTTTAAATAAAAACCTCAGTCCAAGCCCTATTTTGAACCAATCTGTGACCCCCAAACAAGATAATTAGCCTCTCTGTACTGTTATTTTCTCATCTGTGAAATGGGGATGATAACAGTGATTCGACACATGGAATTACTGTAAGGAAATATTGTAAAACCCTTGAAAAATATGAAGTACTATACAAATTATTACTAATTACAATAATCATATTACATGTGGGTATCCTGTGCACAAAGTATTATGTTTAAAGTTCTATAATAAAATTATTCAGAAAATGTACAGAAAATTTTTCCTGGTTTAACTGAACAGAACCAAGCTAGCTTTTTAGCAGTGGGTGTGGATCAGCAATAATAGCCATGCATTAAATGGAAACGTTTATTTAAAAATGATAAAAATGTCAGACTGGACCAAATGAAGAAGACAAAGCTAAATTCTCATTTTGTGAATTATATTGATTCAATGTTTTCAACAGGCTCTAAAAGTAGTTCCAATTAGTATAGCTTTCATGGTGGCTCAGTTGGTAGTCTGCCTGCAATGCAGGAGACCCAGGTTCGATCCCGGAGTGGGAAAGATATCCTGGAGAAGGAAATGGCAACCCACTCCAGTATTCTTGCCCGGTAAATCCCATGGACAGAGGAACCTGGTTGAGCTATAATCCATGGGATTACAAGGATTTCGACACAGCTGAGTGACTAACACTTTCACTATAATTAATGCATTACTATGTTTGTTGTGCCCTGGCTCTGGAGCAACAAGAGAAAAAAATATCAATGAAAAGATGGCAAGAATACTAAATAATACCAATATTTCTGCTTTGTTTTTGTTTTGTTTAGTTTTTGGTTGCCCTGGGGTTTTTGTTGCTGTGCATGGACTACTCTGTTTGCAGTGCGTGGCCCTCTCATTGTGGTAATTTGTTGTGGAGAACAGGCTCTAGGAACATGGATAGACTTTAGTAGTTGTGACTTGCTGGCTCCAGGGTGTGGACTTAGTTGCTCTGTGGCATGTGGAATCTTCCCATATCAGAGGTTGAACCTCTGTCCCCTGCATTGGCAGGCAGATTTCTATCCATAGTACCACCAGGGATGCTCTGTCTATCTTTACTCATAATTAATAGGCGAATTTTATCCTTAAATCAGGATTTTTAACTTTGCGACTGTTAATGTTTTGGCCTAGATAATCCGTTGTTGTAGAGGACTGTCCTGTGTATTGTAGGCTGTTAGACAGCATTGCCTGGATTCTACCACTAAATGCCAATAGTAGCTTCCCCCAGGTGTGATAACCAGAAAAGTCTCCAGGCGTTGCCAAATGTCCTATGATTGGGGCAGTCACTCTTTGTTGAGAACTACTGTCTTAAATTGGTGATCTTTAACCAGAATTTCTTGGGAGATGTTAAAGAATCAAATTATTTCGTTTGTTCAAGAGATTGGTGATGGGCCATAAGAGGGAAGCACTGCTGAAATGATAAACAAAATCCCAACCTATGATTATACTCTGCTAATCAGGTTCTCACTTCTGTGCCCCTTTCTTTTCTGGTGTAACAGCTATTCATGCATGCTCAGTCATGTCCGACTCGGTAACCCTGTGGACTGTAGCCCTCCAGGCTCTAGTACCCATGGGATTTCCCAGGCAAGAGTACTGGAGTGGGTTGCCGTTTTCTCCTCCAGGGGATCTTTCCTGATCCAGGGATCGAACCTGCATCTCCTGTGTCTACCTGCATTAGTAGGTGGATTTTTTTTTTTTTTTTTACCACTGAGCCACTCCAGGAGGCCAGCTTTAGTGAATCTTCTTCCCCTGTCCTTATTCCCCGAATGAATGAAACTACTGGAAGTTCTGTGTCAGTAACTGACTTGTTGAAATAGAGGAGATTTCAGTCACAGTCACCATCCCCAAAGCAAGATTCCTTCAGATCCACATTTTATTCACATGGAAATAGAATCAACTGATAGCCTACTTGTTTTCATTATCAACAAAACACCTCAAGCTCCAGTGTTACAGCAAGGCTAGGCTGGAAAACCCAGTGATGTAAACCACATCAAACATCTCCTATTATTGACCCTGAGACTTACAACTATCTGTGGAGATTTTGTAGGGGAATATAATATAAGGAAAAATAGATACTCTTCTAGACAGTTGCATAGATCATATCATATGAGCTGTTTCAGTTTTCATAGTTTAAACCTGCTTTTAATTATGAAGCACTGATATATCTGTTGACGTGAAAGAATGTCATTGTGAGCTGTGGTCTTCCGTTATTTCAATATTGTAGGATTAGATTTAATGATGTCCAAAACAAACACACAAAAAGTGTGGACTGTATGCATTTGTGTATGTGTGTTTGTGAATTGTAATCAAAACACCAATGGACTTCAGGCACCACTTGGTTAATAATAAAGAGGCAGTAAGTATTGTTCTCTCTGTCACAAGGGCCGAGTGTCAGTTACCATTATCCCTACATGTACTTATAGTTTATTTTTAACAGTTGTATTGAGTTTAAGTTCACATACAATAAAACTCACCCTTTTAAATGGTGCAATTCAGCAGATTTTAGTATATTCACAAAGTTGTGCATCAATCATTCCTCATTCCAGGATATTTTCATCTCCCCAAAATGAAAGTTCATATTCACAAACAGTTGATTCCCATTTCCCCCTCTCCTGAGCTCCTGGCAACCATTAATGTATGTTCTGTATATATGGATTTCCCTCTTCTGGACAGTTTGTATTAATGGAATCATACAATATGTATGTATTATACATTTATACAGTGAAGCACTACCACATGTAACTAACAAATTGTTTTCCTTCTCATCAGCAATGTATTAGAATTCTGTTTTTCCCACATCCTCTCCAACAATTATTTCCTGTTTTCCCTTTTTAATTTATTATAGCCATGCTAATAGGTGTAAAGTGGTTCCTCATTGTGATTTTTGTTTGGATTATCCTTATATCTAATGATGGGCTTCCCGGTGACTCAGTGCTAAGATTCTGCCTGCCAAGGTAGGAGACACGCATTAGATCCCTGGGTTGGGAAGATCCCCTGGAGAAGGAAAGGCAACCTACTCCAGTATTCTTGCCTGGGAAATTCCATGGACAGAGGAACCCGGTGGGCTTGGGGTCACAAAGAGTCAAACACGACTGAGTGACTGAGCTTGAACATGATATCTAATGATGTTGATAATCTTTTCCTGTGGTTAATGGCTATTTGTATATCTTGTTTGTGGGAATGCTTATTCAAATACATTGCCCATTTTTAATATGTTTTTATTCTTTTTATTGTTGCATTGTGCAAGTTCTATATATATTCTGGATAATATATGCTTATCAGATAAAATATTTTTTATCTGATAAATCTGAAAATGTTTTTTCCTATTCTGTGAGTTGCCTTTTCACTTCCTTGATAATTCCTTTGAAGAACAGCTGTTATTTTAATTTTGATGATGTCCAATTAATTTTTGTATATATTCCTTGCACTTTAAGTGTTACATTTTAAAAAGCATTGCCTTATCCAAGATCATGAAGACTTACTCATGTGTTTTTCCTAAGCATTTTATATTTTTGTCTCTCATGTTTACATTTTTGATCCATTGTGAGTTATATTTTGAATATGGTGGGAGTTAAATATCCAGCTTCATTTATTTGCACATGGCTAGCCAGTTGTCCCAGCATCATTAGTTGAAAACACTATTATTTCTTCATTTTATTATCTTGGTCTAAAATTAATTTATAAATAAAAAGATTTGCCCATAGACTATCAATTCTGTTCTATTTATCTTGGTTCTCTTGCAAAGAACTATGCAGCTTTAATAAACTATTAACATTTTTATTAATATTCTATTTTGGGCATTGGTATGTATGATAGTGTGGGCTGCTCTGTTAAAATACCATAGGCTGAGTGGCTTAAACAACAGACAAAAAGTCAAGATATCCAAAGATTCAGTGTCTGGTGGCCTCCTATTTTCTGGCTTTTAGACAGCCACCTTCTCTCTGTGTGCTCCCCTGGCCTGTCCTTAGTGCCTGTGCATGGAGAGAGAAAGAGATCACCTTGTCTTCTTTTTTTCTTTTTTTAAATCAATTTATTTTTTTCACTTATTTTTACTAGTTTGAGGCTAATTACTTTACAATATTGTAGTGGTTTTTGTCATGCATTGACATGAATCAGCCATGGATTTACATGTATTCCCCATCCTGATCCCCCCTCCCACCTCCCTCTCCACCCAATTTATTTTTTAATTGAAAGATAATCGCTTTATAGAATTTTGTTTTCTGTCAAACATCAACATGAATCAGACACAAGTATACATACGTCCCATCCCTCTTGAATCTTGTCTTCTTGTTCTTGTAAAGGGACTAATCTTAGCATGATGACTCTCCCCTCATGACCTCATTAAATCTAATTACCTTCCCAAGATCCCACCTGCAAATATCAGCACATGCTTGGGGTTAGGGCCTCGGCATATAAATTTGAGGGGATACAAATATTTCAGTTCATAAAATTGCCTATAAAATGGGAATATTAGTACCATACATCAATAGAGTTACTGTGAGAACAGAATAAGATGAAACACATATTAAAGTGCTCTGTAAATGTCCAAGTGTTATGGAAACCTTCATTGTTATTTTTAATTGTGATGGTCAGTCAACCTAAGCGCATGTAGTCATAGGAAAAAGTCCAGTTCATTAGCTTTCTATTTCTAGTGTCCGTACCAGAATTAGGACTGCACATTAGAGGAACCACATATCCTACCTACATACATGTAATTTTGTAATCCAGGGTATGTCTGTTTATATCCTATGGAAATGAAACGAAATTCACTCAGTCATGTCCAGCTCTTTGCGACCCTATGGACTGTAGCCCACCAGGCTCATCTGTCCATGAATTTCTCCAGGCAAGAATACTGGAGTGGATAGCCATTCTCTTGTATTATTATAATCCTAAGGAGTAATATTAGTCTACTTTCATCAACAACAAATGAATTAAAGGATAAACTCAATGCACTATCAACAGTAAGTACTTGGCCTGTGAATACTGTAAGAGCTTTGCTTTCAAAATGAACATTCATTAACCTTGAATTCTCTATTCACACTTTATAGCTTCCCTATGCAAGACTTAAAGATTTCATTTCAATTTCTTAAACAGTCCATAAATGAGCAGATTTCTAAGCAATTGCTATTCAATGACTCAATATTAAAACACTTTTCCCAATATATATAATACAATTGTGGAGAGGTAAATATGTTCATAAAGCTTGCTAGTTACTCAGCTGTGTAACTTCTGATAACATTATCTGTTATAAGAAGAGCATTATCTGTTATAAGAACATTATTGTAAACAGAATAGTAGTCAATTCTGTTTATTATTTTTTTACAATCATTATATTCTCTATGTTGTGAAATAGAATATAGCAAGAATGTGATCTAGTAGCTTTATAGTATTGTTTGCTTTTGCTATAGACTACTCTTCTAAAATATAACTTCAAAGCCAAGAGATAATGTTTTCTGGTTCTGATAAACCCAGACTGACAGACAATAGAAGCTGAGCTCTGAGCAAGTAGTAAACTCTCCCTGAGAGAATATCAGAATAGTACTACTAACTTCGCACCCTCCTCCATTTTATGATAAAAATCAACACTGAACATATCTTAGGTACAATGCTAGATTGCACATCTTAAATAAAACATGGTGTCTATATCTGTGAGATGATAGTATATGTGCTCTTTGCTTGGTAAAAAAAATGAATATAAAAGAAAATGTACAAAACTATTTTGCTGCTTATAAATAATAGGTAAAGTCTTTTCCATTATCTGGAAATGATGAATCAACCTCTGTAGCACATAATCAAACATTTAGATTCCTGTCTTTAGACTCTAAATAAATAACCTATTATTTTTGATAATTTCTCTAAGTTCAATTCCACTGACTTTTATAAGGTTTATGCAGCAGGGTGTAACTCTATATACAGTCCATAAAACAATATTTTGTGGCAAACTCTGTTTTAGGAAAAACATTTTATGACAATTAAAAAAGAAAACAAATAAATGATAATCCACACTGTGCTCGTGCACATACACACACAGTGGTTTAGTCACTGCATCTTGTCAGACTCTTGCGATCCCATGGACTGTAGTCTTCCAGGCTCCTCTGTCCATGGGATTTTCCAGGCAAGAATACTGGAGTGGGTTGCCATTTCCTTCTCCAGGGAATTTTCCTGACCCAGGAATAGAACCTGGGTTTCCTACATTGCAGGTGGATTCTTTACCGACAGAGCTACGAGGGAAGCCATACACACACACACACACACACACACACACATACACACACACACACGTACACACACACACACACTGTGTCTTTGAGCAACTGCTGTACTCCCATAGTTCCAAAGCTTGCTTAGGGGTTTAGAGGCAGCAGATAAAGGATTCTGAAAGAGCAGTTGCTTCAAAGGTTGCCTAATACAGACCAGAAACTGTTTTTATAGATTGTAAGTCTCTACAAAACTGAACATTTTCAGGTTCTTCCTCAGGAAATGATGAGAACAAAATAGTATTGATTAATGACCACTCAAAGGTCTCAGAATCCAGAGCTCTGAGATTGGAAAAGCAAAAATCTGTTTATTCAGAAACATTAAAAGTGAATATTATATTTTGATCCATATACATAGGCTTGTATATGGGTAAATGGAAACATAATAGGTGAGAGAGCTTAACAAGCAATATTGACCTACAAGAATTAGTTTTCTTGTAAATTCCTTTGAAAAGTGTTGCTGAAACTGGGCACCAAGGGAGGGATTGATTGCATATGTTGTCCATTTTCCATTAAAATATCTAAAGTGCCGGCTGTCAGTATTCTGTGAATTCAAATGCATTTAAAATAAAATAAAATGAAATAATACATTGGAATGAAATATCTATATATGTAACCATAATATGTGTTTGCATATGTACATACATATGCTTTCTTTCATATATGTATACATGTTTATATAAACACACATATGCACAATATATTACTACATATGTACATACATGTATGACAAGTCAGTTTTTTCATTAGCTATACATATGTATAGATAAAGTTTTATCGGTAGTTATATATACTTACATAATTATGTCTACTCACTCATATATATGCGTAGATATCATCTATAAACATCTGTAGAGATATATACCTATATGTACTATCTTATATATAATCAGAGCAACTTGTCACACTTACAAATTACAGGTAATAAAATAATCACATCCAAATCTCAATATTTCTCTATGCATTTGTGCTAAGGTCAGTGTTTAAGGTATATTCATCCTCACTGCATCTCTGTTGCTTCAGTTGCTTCTGTTCCCCCCCTTTTTTTTTGTATATATCTAACAAATCTGTCTGACTTAACTTCACTCAGTGTGAGACTCTCTGGATCCATTCATGTTGCTGCAAATGACATTATTTTGTTCTTTTTTATACCTGAGTAATACTCTGTTGTATATACGTACCACATCCTCTTATCCATTCTTCTGTTGATGGATATTTAGGTTGACTCCATTTCCTGGCTATTATGAATAGTGCTGTAGTGAACATTGAGGTGCATGTTCCTTTCAAATTATGTGTATTTCCAAATATATACCCCAAGAGTGGAATTGATGGATCACATGATAGTTGTATTTTTACACTTTTAAAGACCCTATATATTGTTCTCCATAGTGAATGTGCCAGTTTGCATTCCCACCAACAGTGTAGGAAGGATCCATTTTCTCCATACCCTCTCCAGCTTTTAGTGTTTGTAGACTTATTGATGATGGCCATTCTGACTAAAATGAGGTAATAGATACCTCATTGTAATTTTGAGAATAGGAAAGACTAGAGCTCTCTTCAAGAAAATTAGAGATACCAAGGGAACATTTCCTGCAAAGATGGGCACAATAAAGGAAAGAAATGGTATGAATCTAATAGAAGCAGAAGATATTAAGAAGAGGTGGCAGAATACACAGAAGAACTATATAGAACCTGATAACCATGACAGTGTGATCATTCACCTAGAGCCAGACATTCTGGACTGCAAAGTCAAGTAGGCCTTAGGAAGCATCAGTACAAACAAAGTTAGTGGAGGTGATGGAATTCCAGCTGAACTATTTCAAATCCTAAAAGATGATGCAGTTAAAGTGCTGCACTCAATATGTTAACGAATTTGGAAAACAGCAGTGGCCACGGGACTGGAAAAGGTCAGTTTTCATTCCAATCCCAAAGAAAGTCAATGCAAAGAATGTTCAAACTACCACACAATTGCACTCATCTCACACTCTAGCAAAGTAATGCTGAATACTCTCCAAGCTATACTTCAACAGTTTGTAAACCAAGAAATGCCAGATGTTCAGGCTGGATATAGAAAAGACAGAGGAACCAGAGATCAAATTGCCAACATCTGTTGGATCATTGAAAAGGCAAGAGAGTTCCAGAAAAGCATCTACTTCTGCTTTATTGAATATGCCAAAGCCTTTGACTGTGTGGCTCACAACAAACTGTGGAAAATTCTTCAATAGATGGGAATACTAAACCACCTTGTCTGCCTCCTGAGAAATCTGTATGCAGGTAAAGAAGCAACAGTTACAACCGAACCTGGAACAGCAGACAGGATCCAAATTGGGAAAGGAGAATGTCAAGGCTGTATATTGTCACCCTGCTTATTTAACTTATATGCAGAGTACATCATGTGAAATTCTGGGCTCGATGAAGCACAAGCTGGAATCAAGATTGCTGGGAGAAATACCAATAATCTCAGATATGCAGATGATACCACAGAAAGTGAAGAAGAACTGAAGAATCACTTGATAAAAGTGAAAGAGGAGAGTGAAAAAGCTGGCTTAAAACCCAACATTCAAAAAATGAAGATCATGGCATCTGGTCCCATCACTTCATGGCAAATAGATGGGGAAACGATGGAAACAGTGAGAGACTTTGTTGTTTTTGGCTCCAAAATCACTGCAAATGGTAACTGCAGCTGTGGAATTAAAAGATGCTTGCTGCTTGGAAGAAAAGCAATGGCCAATGTAGGCAGTGTATTAAAAAGCAGAGACATTACTTTGCCGACAAAGATCTGTCCAGTCAAAGCTATGGTTTTTCCACTTGTCATGTATAGACTGGATTACCATGATATTGAATGGTTTGCCTTTGAAATGAACAGAGATCATTCTGTCATTTTTGAGATTGCATCCAAGTCTGCATTTCAGACTCTTTTGTTGACTATGATGGCTACTCCATTTCTTCTAAGGGATTCCTGCCCACAGTAGTAGATATAATGGTCATCTGAGTGAAATCCACACATTCCAGTCCATCTTAGTTCACTGATTCCTAGAATGTCAACGTTCACTCTTGCCACCTCCTGTTTGACCACTTCCAATTTGCCTTGATTCATGGACCTAACATTCCAGGTTCCTATGCAAATGTGCTCTTTACAGCATCGGACCTCGTTTCTATCATCAGTCACATCCACAACTGGGTGTTATTTTTGTCTTGGCTCCATCCTTTCATTCTTTCTGGAGTTATTTCTCCACTGATCTCCAGTAGCGTATTGGGCACCTAACGACCTGGGGAGTTCATCTTTCAGTGTCCTATCTTTTTGCCTTTTCATACTGTACACGGGATTCTCAAGGCAAGAATACTGCAGCAGTTTGCCATTCCCTTCTCCAGTGGACCACATTCTGTCAGACCTCTCCACCATGACCTGTCCTTCTTGGGTGGTCCCACACAGCCTTCCTTAGTTTCATTGAGTTAGACAAGGCTGTGTGTTGTCCATGTGATCAGATTGACTACTTGTCTGTGATTGTGGTTTCAGTCCGTCTGCTCTCTGATGCCCTCTCTTAGCAACTACTGTCTTACTTGGATTTCTCTTACCTTGGACCTACGGTATCTCTTCACAGATGCTCCAGCAAAGCGCAGCCGCTGCTCCTTACCTTGGACATGGGGTAGTTCCTCTTGGCTGCTCCTGCACCAATGCGCAGCTGCCACTCATGTGCCGTCACGCAGCTGCCACTTCTGGGCCATCAGGACCATTAACGCTGAAGAAGCTGAAGTTGAATGGTTCTGTGAAGACCTATAAGACCTTTTAGAACTATCACCCAAAAAAGATGTCCTTTACATTATCAGGGACTGGAATGCAAAAGTAACGAGTCAAGAAATACCTGGAGTAACAGGTAAATTTGGCCTTGGAGTACAGAATGTAGCA
Source organism: Muntiacus reevesi (assembly GCF_963930625.1). Taxonomy (NCBI): domain Eukaryota; kingdom Metazoa; phylum Chordata; class Mammalia; order Artiodactyla; family Cervidae; genus Muntiacus; species Muntiacus reevesi. The sequence continues at coordinate 123,791,903 of NC_089271.1, read as the reverse complement.
GGGCAAAGGCTAATAGAGTTTTGCCAAGAAAACGCACTGGTCATAGCAAACACCCTCTTCCAGCAACACAAGAGAAGACCTCTACACATGGACATCACCAGATGGTCAACACCAAAATCAGATTGATTATATTCTTTGCAGTCAAAGATGGAGAATCTCTATATAGTCAGCCAAAACAAGACCAGGAGCTAACTGTGGCTCTGATCATGAACTCCTTCTTGCCAAATTCAGACTGAAATTGAAGAAAGTGGGAAAAACCCACTAGACCATTCAGGTATGACCTAAATCAAATCCCTTATGACTATACAGTGGAAGTGAGAAGTAGATTCAAGGGACTAGGTCTGAGAGACAGAGTGCCTGATGAGATATGGACAGAAGTTTGTGATATTGTACAGGAGATAGGGATCAAGACCATCCACAAGAAAAAGAAATGCAAAAAGGCAAAATGGCTGTCTGAGGAGGCCTTACAAATAGTTGTGAAAAGACAGAAAGTGAAAAGCAAAGGAGAAAAGGGAAGATATACCCATTTGAATGCAGTGTTCCAAAGAATAGCAAGGAGAGATAAGAAAGCCTTCCTTAGCAATCAATGCAAAGAACCAGAGGAAAACATTAGAATAGGAAAGACTAGTGATCTCTTCAGGAAAATTAGAGATACCAAGGGAACATTTCATGCAAAGATGGGTTTTATAAAGAACAGAAATGGCATGGACTTCACAAAAGCAGAAGATATTAAGAACTGGTGGCAAGAATACACAGAACTGTACAAAAAAGATCTTCACGACCCAGATAATCACGATGGTGTGATCACTCACCTAGAGGCAGACATTCTGGAATGTGAAGACAAGTGGACCTTAGGAAGCATCACTATGAACAAAGCTAGTGGAGGTGATGGAATTTCAGTTAAGCTATTTCAAATCCTGAAAGATGACACTGTGAAAGTGTTGCACTCAATATGCCAGCAAATATGGAAAACTGCAGTGGCCACAGGACTGGAAACCGTCCCTTTTCATTCCAGTCCCAAAGAAGGGCAATGCCTCAGAATGCTCAAACTACTGCATAGTTGCACTCATCTCACACACTAGTAAAGTAATGCTCAAAAGTCTCCAAGCCAGGCTTCAGCAGTTTGCGAATTGTGAACTTCCAGATGTTCAAGCTGGTTTTAGAAAAGGCAGTGGAACCAGAGATCAAATTGCCAACATCTGATAGATCATCGAAAAAACAAGAGAGTTCCAGAAAAACATCTATTTCTGCTTTATTGACTATGCCAAAGCCTTTGATTCTGTGAATCACAATAAACTGTAGAAAATTCTGAAAGAGTTGGGAATACCAGACCACCTGACCTGCCTCTTGAGAAAACTGTATGCAGGTCAGGAAGCAACAGTTAGAACTGGACATGGAACAATAGACGGGTTCCAAATAGGGAAAGGAGTATGTCAAGGCTGTATATTGTCATCCTGCTTATTTAACTTATATGCAGAGTACATCATGAGAAACGCTGGGCTGGAGGAAGCACAACTTAGAATAAGATTGCTGGAAGAAATATCAATAACCTCAGATATGCAGATGACACCACCCTTATGGCAGAAAGTGAAGAAGAACTAAAAAGCCTCTTGATGAAAGTGAAAGAAGAGAGTGAAAAAGTTGGCTTAACGCTCAACATTCAGAAAACTAAGATCATGGCATCTGGTCACATCACTTCATGGCAGATAGATGGGGAAACAGTGGAAACAGTGGCTGACTTTATTTTTCTGGGCTCCAAAATCACTGTAGATTGTGATTGCAGCAATGAAATTAAAAGATGCTTACTCCTTGAAGGGAAAGTTATGACCAACCTAGACAGCATGTTAAAAAGCAGAGGTATTACTTTGACAACAAAGGTCCATCTAGTCAAGGCAATGGTTTGTCCTGTGGTCATGTATGGATGTGAGAGTTAGACTATAAAGAGAGCTGAATGCCAAAGAACTGATGCTTTTGAACTGTGGTGTTGGAGAAGACTCTTGAGAGTCCATTGGACTGCAAGGAGATCCAACCAGTCCATCCTAAAGGAGATCAGTCCTGGGTGTTCATTGGAAGGACTGATGTTGAAGCTAAAACTTCAATAGTTTTGCCACCTGATGCAAAGAGCTGATTCATTGGAAAAGACCCTGATGCTTGGAAAGATTGAGGGCAGGAGGAGAAGGGGACGACAGAGGAAGAGATGGTTGGATGGCATCATCAACTCGATGGACTGGATTTGGGTGGACTCCGGGAGTTGGTGATGGACAGGAAGGCCTGGCATGCTGTCTTTCACAAGGTCACAAAAAGTCAGACACGACTGAGCGATTGAACTGAGCTGAACTGAACCATGATCAAGTGGAACTTATCCCACAGATGCAAGCATTGTTCTATACTTGCAAGTCACTAAATTTGATAACCACATGAGTAGAATAAAGATAAAAACCATATCATCTTAATAATGCAGGAAAAGCATTTAACATAATACACCATCCTTTCATGACAAAAACTCTCAGCAAATTGATTATAGAAGAAACTAACATACCTCAACAGAGTAAAGTCCATTTAGGACAAACCCACAACCAACATGATACTCAGTGGTAAGAGCTTGAAAACTTTTCCCCTGAATTGTGGAATACAACAAGAGTGTCCATTCTCACCACTCCTACTTAAGATAGTACTGGATATCCTAGCCAGAGCATCCAAATAGAAAAGGAAGTAGTAAAATTGTCTTTGTTAACAGATAATATGATCTTTGACTGTTTTTGGCTATATGCACCTTTGTCAGCAATGTGATGTCTCTGCTTTTAATACACTCTCTAGGTCTGTCATGACTTTCCTTCCAAGGAGCAAGTGTCATAATTTTGTGACTGCAGTCACTATCCACGGTGTTTTTGGAGCCCAAGAAAATAAAATCTGCCACTAACTTCCACTGTTTTTCCCATCTATTTGCCATGAAGTGATATATATAGAAAATCCTAAAGACTCCACTAAAAACCTGCTAGACTAGTCAACAAATTCAAAGAAGTTGCAGGATAGAAAAACAACATATAAACATCAGTAGTGTTTTTATATACAAATAGCAAACATCTGAAGGTGAAACAAACAGTCCCATTCAAATAACATCAAAAATAACAAAGTAATTAGAAATAAATTTTACAAAGGAGAAAAAGATCTATATGCTGAAAACTTCAAGGCTTTGATCAAAGAAGTTGAGACACAAATAAATGGAATGATATATGATGTTCATAGATCATAAGCATTAATGTTGTTAAAATATTCATACCTAAAGCCATCTATGGATTTGATACAATCACATCTGTGCTTCCAATAACATTTTTACAGAAGTAGAAGAAACAATCCTAAAATTCATTTGAGGTCACAAAAGACCCCAAGTAGCCAAAACAGTTTTGAGATGAACAAAGCTAGAGGCGTTACACTTCCTGATTTTTATAGTAATTAGAGCAGTAGGATACTGGCATAAATGTAGACACATTGACCAACAGAACAAAATAAACAGTCCAGAAATAAACTCCTGCATCATGCATGGTCAAATAATATTTGACAAGGGAGACAAGAATACTCAATGGAGAAAGAATATTTTCTGTAGTAAATGTTGTTGGGAATAATGGATACCATATGCAGAAGAATAAAATCCAATCCCATCTTAAACCATGCACAAAAATGAACTCAAAGTGGATTAAAGACTTAAAGGCATAAAACTTTTAAGGAAAAAATATTGATCTTGGAGATTGGTTTTGGTAGTGATTTTTTCAATGATACCAAAAGCACAAAATGAAAATAAACATGTGTGTCTACATCAAACTATAAAGTTTCTTCACAATGAAAGAAACAGTTGGAATGAAAAGGCAGCCAATGGAATGGGAGAAAATATTTGCAATCATGTATCTAATAAAGGATCTTTATCTATAATATAAATGATTCATATAATTTATAGCGTAAAAACAAACAACCTGATAAAATAATAGGCACATGCACATGATAAATGAAAAGGTGTTTTAATCACTAATCATCAAGTAAATGCAAATAAAATATCACTTCACACCTGTCAAAATTGCTATCATCAAAAACACAAGAGACTAAAAAGTATTGCTAAAGGTGTGGAGATTAAGGGAACTCTTCACTGTTGGTGGGAATGTAAATTGGTACAACCACTATGGAAACAGAATGGAAATTCCTCAAAAAATTAAAAATAGAACTTTACCATAATATCCAGCAAACCCAGGGAATATTCACTGGAATTGAAATTAGGATTTCATAGAGATAACTGTACTCCCATTTTCACTGCAGCATTATTCACAGTAGCCAAGATATGGAAATAATCTAAGTGTCCACCAACAGAGGAATGGATAAAGAAGGTGTGATTGATACACACACACACACACACAGTGAAATATTATTCAGCCATGTGTGTGTATGTGCTCAGTTGTGTCCAATTCTTTGTGACCCCATGGACTGTAGCTCACCAGGCTCCTCTGTCCCTGGGATTTTCCAGGCAAGGATACTAGAATGGGTTGCCATTTCCTTCTCCAGGGGATCTCCCCGACCCAGGGATTGAACCTACATCTCCTGTATTGGCAGGCAGATTCTTTACCACTGAGTTACCTGGGAGGCCCAATGAGAAATGAGAAAGAAGGAAATCCTGCCATTTGTAACAACTTGGATAAAATTTAAGGGCATTAGGCTAAGTGAAAGAAATCACAGGGATTAAATCATTATGTTTAGTTACAACTGTATAATATATTGCTTTCTCAAATTCGATGTTTGGACTTATTATATGTTATACCCAAAAAATACTAAACTGTTCATAGCTTAAAATAAAATACAAATACTACAAAAAAAAAAAAAAAAGAAAGAAATCAGAGAGAGACAATGTATAATATTACTTATAAGCAGAAATATTGTCAAAAATTTCAACTTCAGACATGTCAAATGTCTAAAAATGTCAAATTCAGAAAAGTATAAAAATGCTGATTGTCAGGGTCTGGGTTGTAGTAGAAATGTGGAGATATTGCACAAAGGGTACAAACTTCCAATCATAAGACTAACAATTTCTGCAACTCTAAATACAGCATAGCCATTATACCTAATAATAGCATATCATATACTTGAATGTTGTCAAGAGAGTAGATCTTAAATGTTCTTAGTACAAAAAGAAATGGTAATTATGTGATAGAGTGGTGGTATTAGCTAATGCTATGGTTGTGATCATTATGTTGTTTATAAATGTGTGAAGTAAGTCAACATGTTGAATAACTTAAATTTATACAGTTACTTGTCAGTTATATCTTAATAAAGCTGGGGGCAGGAATAAGAAGAAAGAGAAATTAATGAACTACCAAAATGAACAACAGCATAGATTAATCTCACAATGTTATAGTGAGTTAAAGTGGCCAAGCAGAAAAGAATACATTTAATTCATGTTCATTTATACTGAATATAAAGAATAATCTAATTTTTGGTTATAGATAGTCTATCAGAAATTGCCTCAGTCAGGAATGGGACTGGAAGAGAGATTGATAGTAAAGGGTATGTAGGAAGCTTCTGCAGTTATGGGAATGTTCTAGATCCTATTTTGGATGGTAGTTATATGGGTATATTCAGCAGATAAAAATTTCCAAGCCTTACACTTAACGTATTTGTTTTTTTTGGTTCATATGACAATAAAACTTATTATTAGAAAAAAGAGTTCAAAATGCTTCAGGAGAAACTTCTTCCAGAGAATTAACCTTGATAAAATATCTTTTGTACTTATATACATTAGTGGAAAATGTACACAGCTAAGGGGCAGCATTTTAAAGATAAATTAGTGGAAATAATTTAGAAAGACAAGCAGAGAGAAAGAGAGTGAGGGTAAGAGAAAGAAGAGAAATTGAAAGAGAGGTAGATATTTAATGATGGGCACAAGGAAAGAGTTGCATAGGAAAGGAAAAAAAGTATACTCCATGATTCAGCCATTAGTAGCATTTTCCAAAAGTCTTTTAATGTAAACATTAACTGCTGAACTAACCAAACTGACATTATATCAAAGGAATGGGAGGATGCAAAGTATGCCTGTTGATATAGGGGAGGATGAAGTATGCGTGATAACATAACTATGTTTCAATTTTCTTTTACTCACTTAATAAGTTACCAGAAATTCCACAACTTTCAAGCCTACAAAATGATTATCTAACAGTTCTATAGGTCAGAAGTCTGACATGTGTCTCACTCCTGGCTGGGTTGTATTTATTTCTAGAGACTCTAAGTGAGAATCTGTTTTCATGATTATTCAAGTTCCTTGTGTCTCATTGTATGACTGAGGCTTTCGTTTGTTGGTTGTCAGTTGAGGTTCTCCCATTTTCTAGGGACTGTCCATTTCTTGGCTCATGTTCCTCTTCCCTCACCTTCAAAGACAACAATGACAAGTTTAGTTTCTCTCTTGTCACGTCTCTCTGTGACACACTCTTCTGTCTTCCTCTTCCAGTTTTTAAGGCCTTCTATGATTAAATTGGGATCACCATCTCAAGTTCTCTAAGCACATCTGCAAAATCACTTTTGTCATGTAAAGCCATGTACTCACAGGTTCCAGGAATTGAAGTGTTAATTTCTTTGGAGGGGTGCGTTATTCTGTCTACCACAAGCTAAATCTTCTACATTCCTTTTCAGATGTTTAGGTATAATGTCTAACAATGGGCAGCTCTGATTATTCCTTAAATTCTCTTTTACCAAGAAAGGAGAGATGAAGGCCTAGCAAAGATGAGTCTTCATGTTTTTGCAGGAAGTGTAGGACAGGAACACTCTATCCTTCCACCATTCCTTTCACTGCACTGTGATAGAGAGACTTGTCAGGCCAACCTAGTAGAATCCCGGGCCCGCCAATTACTAGCTGAAAGTAGACCTTAAAAGTTACTTGACCTCTCTGAGCCTTAGCTTTCTCCTTTGTACAATGAGGATGTTTGAAGATTAGATGTATGTTGTGTCTAAAAGAGAATGGAAGTAGATAGATAAACATTCTCTTCTGTGTGACATACATGTTTTATTTTAGGGGTTATAAATAAAGAAGAGCTAACTGTAGTTCCCAGTGAAGATTTGTCTTTCACATGTCTGTTCAAATTGCCCAAATGTTAACATTTCCAGTAAGTTTTCAGAAATGGTCACAGCATAGGCTTTTATTAAATAAAGTCCGCAGTGACTATTTCTTATTCAGTCAGTTCAGTTCAGTCGCTCAGTCGTGTCCAACTCTTTGTGACTCTGTGAATCGCAGCACGTCAGGCCTCCCTGCCCATCACCAACTCCCGGAGTCTACTCAAACTCATGCCCATTGAGTCAGTGATGCCATCCAGCCATCCTCTGTCATCCTCTTCTCCTCCTGCCCCCAATCCCTCCCAGCATCAGGGTTTTTTCCAGTGAGTCAACTCTTAGCATGAGGTGGCCATTAGGTCTTATCAAACTTTCTCTTCTGATCCCTGCTAGGCTAGATCCAGTTGTGTTAATGGTTAGATTTTTCTGTGACTCAGTGGTATGTACTTAACTCTGAGTCATATGATATCTTTCAATGTGGACCAGCTCAGGTCTTAACCTAAAATTCGAGATAGCTTTCTGGAAATTCTAATCCAGTTACCATTCACTTTAGGTGGTGTGAATACACTTTGCTGTATGAGGTTTAGAAGAAAATAACATGGTACCTAACAATAACTGGATTCCCCTTCACAGGTGCCTTCATATTGCAATGCACTGTAGCAAAGAGAATTGCATTTGGTAAATTATCTATATCTGGGAGTAGGTTGGAGCTTGAGTAGAAGTAACACAGTTATAAATCCCATAGTAAGCCATTTGCCAATATAACTTGATCCCTTGTACTTTTCCTCCATCTTTAGGTGGATTTAGGAACAGTTGGATATTAGAAAATTCCTTTAGATCAGAGACCATGTCCTAACTGTTCAGTTATCCTTTGCAAGTAATACAGGGCCAGGCACATAGAAAGCACTTAATGCATGTTTGTTAAAAGGTGAGACTTCGCTTTCTTTTTCTAAAAGATGAGACGATCACAATTACAAGAATATCATCAGCATTAACATGAAAAGTGAAAGTCGCTCAGTCATATCCAACTCTTTGTAACCCCATGGACTATAGCCCACCAGACTCCTCTGTCCATGGAATTCTCCAGGCCAGAATACTGGAGTGGGTAGCCTTTCCCTTCTCCAGGTGATCTTCCCAACCCAGGGATAGAACCCAGGTCTCCTGCATTTCAGTTGGATTGTTTACCAGCTGAGCCACCAAGGAAACCCAAGAATACTGGAGTGTGTAGCCTCTCCCTTCTGCAACAGATCTTCCTGACCCAGGAAACCAACCAGTGTCTCCTGCATTGTAGGCAGATCCTTTACCAACCAAGTTATATTGCATTAACTTGAGGGAGAAAGGTAAACCTCCTAGAATTTTTTTATTTAAACTGAAAATATTAATTAATATCATTGTCTAGAAACTGTAGGGGAGGATACCAGTCTAAATTCCTTTTGACACCTTTGGTGGATTTATTCCAGCTGTCTATACCATGACTGAGGGAGGCTGCCATATGAGCATAAACAGTAATGTCCCTAAATGCCTTATACATGAAAGAAATGGGTTAACCTTGTCATCTGGTTCCTTTTGCCTTTTTCATTGTAGCAGCCTGGCATTATTGTTCATATTATACAGGATGCTTCAGGGGCAACTGAATTTGGGAAATATTATGGCATTTTCAGAGAATCATTTGTCTTATGAAAAGAGGTGCTTGACATAGTATATTGATTATTTTTTTTAAAAAAAGGCCAATCTTTTGAGTGGAAGCAAGAAGAAAAGTTTATTTTCTAAGGATAAGCAACATGCTATATTTAAATCATATACATGCATAGTGTAGATTTCTTGGTGCTTATTTCCCATATACATATGAGGTGATTTCAGCTTGTATGTGTAGCCTGCTTTTGGAGTCATTGAAATTGCAAGCCAAATTTAATAGGAAATAAAGGCAAAAAGGAACACTTCCTCCTTTGCAGTGCCATATGATTCATTATATTAGTCCTTTTATAGCAGGATAAACACTGTAAAGATGCAAGTTTAACTTTTCGATTGCTTTAAACATATGGCTGAGAGCAAGCTTGTATGCATCATTTTCTTGCCTTAGCATAATTTGATTTTCTAAAAACCAAGATGTCTTTGAACTGGAGGGGACACTCTTTTTAAAAGCAGCAAATGTGATACCTGTCAACAAGGATAAGCATGGTATTAATAAAAGTGTATGTTAATGCGTTAAACTAGTAGAATATCAGCAGGGTATCAGTTTCATTGCCACCTGATTTTTAAAGATGATCCACCATTTGAATTAGTGTTAGTGATAAATTATTTCCAAGTAGTATTAATCATACTCACTGGAAAATTAAAATGTCATAAAATGATGAAGTGTTAAAGAAACGATATCTCACATCTACACCTGCATACGCATCACAGTATCACCACAATATTTGCTCAAAAACATTCACAAGAGGGGATTTTTAACATGATGTTTGGTGATATAACATTTAACATTCTGCTCATTCTTTTAGTAATACTTAATAAATACTTTCTATAAGTAAAAATGTTATATACTATATTTTGTTCACTGTTTTTAAAAAAGAAATGACTAAATTGAGAGAAGACCCTTTAATTTTTTTCCACTGATTTTGTTTGGTAGATAGTCTGTTGATATGTATATGAGTTTTTGAAGTTCTGTGATTGCAAAAGTTCTGATCAAATAAGGCTAAAGAGTTCATTCCACAAATAAATTCATCTTTCCATTGTCTGCTTTCAGAAGAATTGTGGATTATTATAAATTTATTAAACAGTGTATAGGTATGCTCTTACACAGCAAATATGTGTGCTCTTTGGAATTTAATAGGGAAAGTCAGTAAAACAGTCCTTTAATTTTAAGAGTAGACTTTATTCTTTTCTATATATTATTGCATTTTGGAGTATTAACACATTTTAAATCCAATGTTGTACACATCTACAATATATTGACTAGTTTTTTTTTTTCAGTTATTTCTTTTTTTTTAATTTTAATTTTTTTTATTTTTCAGTGGGTTTTGTCATACATTGATATGAATCAGCCATAGCTGATTGGGAGAAAATAATAGCAAATGAGGAAACAGACAAAGGATTAATCTCAAAAATATACAAGCAACTCCTAAAGCTCAATTCCAGAAAAATATTGACTAGTTTTAAATGTACAGATATCTGACTCAAAATTGGAATTGAACTCAAACTTCAAAGGAAACAAGCTTCAAATATTTTCTTATAAGAAAATATTATAAAATACTACTTAGCTCTCCTTCTAATTCAATAACTTAATAGGAGGATCAATACTTTAAAATGTTTGAAATATATTGCACTTAATGAATGAAAAATATTCAAGTCAACCAAAATTCCTATGATGAATTATGAAAGTAAAAGTAGAAACAGGTGAATTATGTAGATTGTAGGTTATGTCTGGGAAATAAGAAATCTATGAATATTAAATAAAATGTCTAAAAAACGAAAGAAAGGTGGTTTTCATTGCTACTCTCCCTTTCTCAAAATAAACTGGTTCACAAGCAATGGTGACTTTGAAACAAATGGATCTCAGTCAGTAGCTCAAAAGCCATGGTGATTTTAAAATTATACTTGCTGTAGATTCTCTAGACAATCCCATTCAGGATATAAATTGTAGCTTACGTTAATCTTCCTAAACAGTCTCATTTGTGGAACTAAGCAGTTTCAACTTCATTATCACATAGTTGAGTAGCTTTTGCCATGATGTAACATTTAGATCAGAGAACTGATAACCACTGAGAAGCGTTTTCCCTGAAGAATGTGAAGTTTAACATTTGTAATTGTGAGGCTGTTGTTTCCACAATATATTCTTTGATGAAAATATACAATATGCTAAATACTTTTTCCAACTTAAAATTGCACTCAACCTGTTTAAATAAAAGCAGATTTTTGCTTTTCACTTATCTTTGTGATTTTGGTTTTAGTCACGAAGTTGTGTCCAACTGTTTTGTGACCCCAGGCTCCTCCATCCATGGGATTTCCCTGGCAAGAATACTGGAGTGGGTTGCCACTTACTTCTCTATGGATTCCTCCCAACCCAGGGATCAAACCCACGACCCCTGCATTGGCAGGCAGATTCCTAACCACTGAGTTACCAGGGAAGCCCAGTTCTTAAAAGAACAACAAACAGAAACTAATTTTACTTACCTTAATCACCCATTCTAGAAGTGTCTTTTATTTGCTCTGCAGAACTTCTCTAAATATTTAGCCTCAGTCCTTGTTAACCATGCACAATCTTCTTTATCTCTGAATCTGGCTTTAGGATACCATAACTATGCTGAAAGCCATTGTATACAGGGTCAACATATCCAACAGACTTTCTTCTGTTCTCAATATATAATTAGCATTTGACAGTTTGAAGTGTTTGATATTCTGGTTTTTCTTGGCTTAACTGAGGCTGCTTTATCTTTATGAGTAGATTTAACCACTTTATATTGGGGGGTAAAAAATTGTTTGCTATTCAAAATGTGTCAGAATATAAATATCTTATGGAGCTATCAGGCCTTTCTGAAAAGTGTTTTGCAATAAAGTTAGACTTTAGTAACAATAAATACTAGCCCCCTGTGCTCTGAATTGGGAAGTTTGTGCTCTGAATGCTCATACACCTTTTATTCTCTTTGATGAAAATTGTACTGAAGTTTGGTGCTTCTTTGTATCCATATCAAGGAGTGTCTGCCATCCAGTAGGTTTAGTATTTCTATAAGGCTTCTGCCTGACCTGTCTTGTCTACCATTATCTCTTCAGACCCTAGCAAAGAACCGGACACATAGTATGTTCCCAATAAATATTACTGAGTGAGCTAATCTGGTAATATAATAAGCATATTACATTTAGAAGAAAATTAGGTTTCATCAAATATGAGGGCCAATGTTTCAGATGATACAGATGGTAGGAACTTTGTAATAACTTGTGTTTTATGATACAGCAAAGAGTTAAAAGAAATCAAAGGTAAGTTGTTCTGAAAGAGACTAATATTACTAAGAAAAGCATTATATTTTATTTAAAATGAAACCTACTTTGGCCAGTAGCAGTAATGTATTTTAGAAGAAAATATTTGTTCATGAACAAGAATGTGGTCCTTTTTTCTGATCTCAAAACCAAGATATTTGAGTTTCACACTGGAGACAGAGCCAGTTACTTTAATTACCTTCTCTGGCCAAGACGAAAGCATTATGTAATTCATTTGAATTAAAAAAATCAAAACAAAAGGCACTGTTAGATTATTGCAGGCCAGAAGGGGAGGTTATACTATTCTTTTAATTATCTGAATCAGATGGATAACAGCTCTTGGCTCAGACAGAATTAAGCCACTGAGAGCTGCAAGAAATTGAAAAGGTCTTGATGTTGAGATGGCTTGATGTACAGTTGCCCTAAAAAAGGCACATTCCAAGGTTTTTATTTACAGTAAGTTTGAGTGAAGTGTTCTAAATTAAAATTGGAAATAAAGATTAGGGGATAGATCAGGATACATTTAATAATAGAAAAATTAGCAAGAAATACATCAAATAGTGTGCATTTACAAATATCTAATGACTAGTGTTCAATTTTGATTGTTTTTTCAGCATATTCTTTTTTTTACCACAAGTGCATGAAAACTTACTTACCTCAATCTTATGTAAGAGAACATTATCTTGGGCTACTCTTCAGCCAACATTACTGTGATTGAGGCACTTCTGTAGTCTGCTGGTAGTATCCTCCAATTGAAGGTAACTTTATTTTGAAAAGTACATAGACATCATGGACATTTATTCAATGAACTGAAATATATAAACTATCACCAGAAAAGAATCTTAACTTTGCATTCAATTGCTAAGTCCTCTCAGTTCCTTTCTTCAAGTGGTGATTTAATGCTTACAACAGGCTCCTTGTCAATATCCCTGAATCTAGTCTCTCATGGCCCACATCTGGGAAATCTCTAGCAAGGCATACTTTCTATATTGTTTCCTATGACATCAAGTCCAAATAACTCTGCTTGTGTTTCATAGTTTAAACCTGTCCTAATATAATTCTACAGCTTTCATCCTCACTGAAATGTTTCGTCTGTTTTATTTCTCGCTGGTGTGCTATGCTCATTCACCAGTCAAATACTTTGGTTGTATAATAATTGTGGTCTGTTATATAAATAAGCCTTCTTCTGCCTATACAAACTCCACATTTTTGTTAAAGTCCATGTCGGATTCCACCCCTTTCTTGAAGTAATCTTCAGTTACTCTGGAGATAAGTCATCTCTTTCTTCTCAGAACCTGTGTAATACTTATGAGTTCATACTACTTAGCTTAGCTCTGAATTGTATCCTATCTGGTTTTATGAGCTATTGTTTCATACATATTAGCCTTCTTTCTCTAATTAGATTTCAGATTTTTTAAAGGTAGAGAATGTGTATAGTATTTTCTCTGAATCCCTCCCCCCAAGCCTTCAGGATTATATTGGATTACTTAATAACTTGTTAATGTAGAATTTAGAATGTTTCCTTTCTAAGAAAATGATTTTGGCCATTTTTCTTTACAAATATTTTATAATGTTCAGTGTATTTTTCTTATTATAAAAAGAATTGTAATAAACTCTAACAAGTATGTTTTGTATGACTACAATGATGCTTTACCTCCCCTCAATGACAAATTTTGTCTTGTAATATAAAGGCTTTTGTTGTGAAAAGTTCATTATGAGTGCATCTTGAAAAATTCCTAAAATCTAATTTTATTATTTTGGAAAGGGCTTACATGTTACCGAATGCTTTCTAAAATAATAGCAATATTAATATTCTAGGAAGTTTTTTATTAGACTATAAAATGCAAATGTTGTTTTTAATGAACAAGGATTATTCCTGCCTCTAAGATTGGAGAGACCAAGGCATCTAATATTTAAGTGACTTTTGCTAGCTATGTGGCATGTCTCTATAGGCCACCTAGTAATGATTTGAGTCAAATATTTAATTATTGCTCTCCAAACCATGTCATCTATATCATATTACCTTAAATACTTGAAAACTATATTAGAATTTTACTATCAATAAGAAATATATTCGTGTCTCCAGTGGTGGCATGATTTTACACTGAAGCATTCATAATTTTTGGCCAGTGTCCCTTGAAGAAAAGGTATATATTTTCAAGACGGCTCTCCAAAATTAAGGAAACAGTGTGATACCAAAAACTAAAACAAAATTGGACATACTCATACAGACCAGAGGGATAAAAGGAAACTGGCATTTTTTGAGTATTCAATATATCCCAGAAACTGCGCTTGATGTTTTAACTTGATGTTAACTTAAAAGCTAAAATGGTATTGCCAAAGAAAAATTAAAGACACAGAATCTGAGACTTAAAGAGGGTAAATGACTCATCCAAGGAAACTTAACTAGTAGGTGACAGAGGTCATATTTCAGCTCATCTATGTATTATATTCATAGCAGTGTTAATCAAGACATATACTTAATCTATCACAGAGGAAATTTATCAGTTACTACCATCTGGAATCTGTGATACAAACAGAATATTGGCCGGGGCAGATTCCCTAGACCGTCTTTGAAAAATAGCCAACTTGATACTATCTGACCTAATTTGAGTATGCTCTTTTTAAAATATGGAACAGTGGCTGTTAAAAGAAAATAAAAAGGAGAACTGCCTACTGGAGAAATAACTTGATCCCTAGCTTCCTCACTAGATGTGTAGTAACTGAAAATAGCCTACTTAGCTCTTTTGAGAAAAAATGTGGTCTTGTGTTCTGTTCATAGACAAATTAGAAAAAATTAAGACTCTGTACCAAAAATTAATAGAGGACTTGTCCAAAATGATCTATTATATTTATAACTTATCAGTTCTTTTATGCCCCATTTTATGATAAGGAAATATTATGATGGAAGATTTCCATGTTTTTGAGAAGTGCCTGGTTAATGAAGAGTGAGAGAATTCTTTGTAGCCATAGAATAATCCTTGCTACATCTAGTGTATTATGAGCATCTGATGTAAACAATTAAGTAAGAAAAATATGTCAACAGCACAACTTTGAAAAGAGGAATCAAGTTTTCTTCACTTCTCTATCTCCCGAAATAATAAGCTGAACTTGGTTACTATCACCTTGTAAGTATGCAAAAGTTTCATTGTATTTAAACATGAAAAATAAAATGGGAACTTTTACAAGACATCAATTACTGATGATTCAGTTTTATTCTCTAGCCTTTTGGCTTCTTTCTCAAATGTGTATTTATCTCACCTGCACCCCACCCCCCTGCAAGCTTTAGTATCCAGGAAAGGAAAATCATCATGACCTTTATACATTTCCATCTCAAATACATGTGTAAATAAATAAATGCAGTTTATGGAATTAATTAAAATGGTTAAGTTCTTCAGGAAATAGAAAAATATATTTAAATATTGAAAGCTTTGCACATGAAATAATATGCCAGGTGTGTCCTTTGTCTCTAGTAATTGGAAATTATGAAAAAAAAGTAACTACCAAAATAATGACAAGAGTTGTTATGCCATACTTCTAACAATGCCCCAGTTTCTATAGAGCAGAGGCAGCATACAGTTTAAATAACATCGTTTGATTAAACACACATATAATAGAATAGCCCTGCATTCAGCTTGATGTTTTGGAAGTCTTTCTGTGTTTATTTGTTCTTGCCAAGGTAGTGATGCTTTTATCTTGGTATGCCATCCAATGTGATGGACACTGTGTCTAGAGGGAGAGATGCCAAAATGTGTTAACTTAGAGTTGAGCAGATAAGCAAGTTT
This sequence comes from Muntiacus reevesi, assembly GCF_963930625.1. Taxonomy (NCBI): domain Eukaryota; kingdom Metazoa; phylum Chordata; class Mammalia; order Artiodactyla; family Cervidae; genus Muntiacus; species Muntiacus reevesi. The sequence continues at coordinate 123,776,070 of NC_089271.1, read as the reverse complement.
GAAGTTATGTTTTAGTAGTGTTGATATCTGGTGCATGGGTATTTCTAATATGCTTCTACTTAGTCACTACTAATTCTGAGTCAAAAAATATGACTGTGAGATAGGCAAAACAAAATTATGATTTTGGTTTAATTTTAGCAATTGAACATAATTCTTAAGGAAGTCCTGAGATAAGAAAGCTGTGGTACCTATACACAATGGAATATTACTCAGCCATTAAAAAGAATACATTTGAATCAGTTCTAATGAAGTGGATGCAACTGGAGCCTATTATACAGAGCGAAGTAAGCCAGAAAGAAAAACACCAATACAGTATACTAATGCATATATATGGAATTTAGAAAGAGATAACACTGTATGCAATACAGCAAAAGAGACACAGAAATATAGAGTAGTCTTTTGGACTCTGTGGGAGAGGGAGAGGGTGGGATGATACGGGAGAATGGCATTGAAACATGTAAATTATCATACATGAAACGAATCGTCCGTCCAGGTTTGATGCATGATACAGGGTGCTCCGGGCTGATGCACTGGGATGGCTCAGAGGGATGGGATGGGGAGGGAGGTGGGAGGGGGGTTCAGGATGGGGAACACATGTACACCCTTGGTGGATTCATGTCAATGTATGGCAAAACCAATACAATATTGTAAAGTAAAAAAATAAATAAATAAAACTGGAAAAAATAAATAAATAAAAAGTAGATAAGCAACAAAGGTTTGCTGTAGAGCACAAGGAACTATAATCAATATCTTGTGGTGGTGATGGTTTAGTTACTAAGTCGTGTCCAACTCTTGCGATCCCATGAACTGTAGCCCACCAGGCTCCTCTGTCCATGGGATTCTCCAGGGAAGAATCCTGGAGTGGGTTGCCATTTCTTTCTCCAGGATATCTTCCCAACTCAGGAATCAAACCAGGGTCTCTTGCATTGCAGCCAGATTCTTTACCAACTGAGCTATAAGGTAAGCCCATAATGGAAAATAATTCAAAATAATACATGTGTATATATGTAACTGAATCACCTTGCTATACACCTGAAACATTGTAAGTCAACTATACATCTACAAAATATATATATTGAGAAGAAATATAAAGATAATGTAAATATATATATATATATATATATATATATATAATTCCTAGTACACAGAAATCAAGTATGTGTCAGTTTCCCAACAATCCATAAAATGGTATTAACCTTTCTTTATGAATGGAAAACTTCACTCTAGTTTTGAGCTTCAAAAAAAGTAGCCCACAGAATCTGGGCATGCCCAAATATTTTTTTGGAATTTTTTTTTACATCTAAAAAACATTTATTTCATTGAAATATAGTTGATTTACAATGTTGTGTTAATTTCTGCTGTATAGCAAAGTGAGTCAGTCTTACATGTGTGTGTTTATACACACACACACACACACACACACACATATATACACACACACACACACATATATATAGGCTTCCCTGGTGGTTCAGATGATAAAGAATCTGCCTACAATGCAGGAGCCTCTAGTTCGATCCCTAGGTTGGAAAGATCCCCTGGAGAAAGGAATGGTTACCCACTCTAACCAGTATTTTTGCCTGGAGAATCCCATGGGCAGAGGAGCCTGGCAGGCTACAGTCCATGGAGTCGCAAAGAGTTGGACATGACTAAGCAACTAACACACACACGCACACACATATTCTTTTTTAAAAATTAATTTAACTGGAGGCTAATTACTTTACAATATTGTAGTGGTTTTTGCCATAGATTGACATGAATCAGCCATGGGTGTACATGTGTCCCCAATCTTGAACCCCCCTCCCACCTCCCTCCCCACTCCATCCCTCAATCTTGTTCCAGTGCACTGGCTTTGAGTGCCCTGTTTCATGCATCAAACTTGGACTGGTGATCTATTTTACATATGATAATATACATGTTTCAATGTTATTCTCTCAAATCATTCCACCCTCGCCTTCTCCCACAGAGTCAAAAGTCTGTTCTTTATATCTGTGTCTCTTTGGCTGTCTCGCTTATAGGGTCATTGCTACCATCTTTCTAAATTACATATATATGCTAATATACTGTATTGGTGTTTTTCTTTCTGACTTACTTCACTCTGTATAATACACTCCAGTATTCTTTTCCATAATGGTTTGTCATAGGATATTGAATATGATTCCCTGTGGTATACAGTTTATCTATCCTATATATATTATAGTTTTCATCTACTAATCTCAAACTCTGAATCTATCCCTCTCTCACTGCCTCCCCCTTGGCAACCACAAGTCTGTTCTTTATGTCTGTGAGCTTTGTTTCTGTTTCATGGATAAGTTAATTTAAACCCTTCATTTCAGTGTTCCTTTGTCTCTTTCTAGGCTTTTTTTTTCTCCTCACTCTCTGCTTTCTCCACTTCCAAGTATTTGTCCAACATAAGCACTCTGTTTAATGGATACGGCCAGAATTTCAGTAGGACACAATGCATTGGACATACATTTCCTCCTTGTAAGGTTATGCATGTTCTGGTCAACCAACAAATTTATCAATTAGAATATTCCTCCTAAACATACAATATCCAACAAAAATTAACTGAATACCTACATTCTGTGGGGCTATGAGCTAAACACTGAAGATATAATGGATGACTAAAACACTATTCATTGGCCCTGAAGAACTCGGTGTAATCAACTAGAAAGCAGTCAGATGTTATCCAATGGCAAGGACTAGAAAAATATACTTAAAAATGAAAAACTTCACACAATAAGTTTGAGTATTAGAGTTGAGATTTTGTAAAATTCTATGAGAAAATAGAAGAGGGAGTGACTAAGTTTACCCAGCAGATCAGGAAAGCCCTCAGAGAAAATTTTGTATCTGAGGGGAGTCTTGAGGGATGATCAGGCATTCCATAAGCAAAGAAAGGTAAATTCACATTCTTAGTAGGAGGATAGTGTGTTTGAAGCCACAGAGATATGGAAGAATGAGGAATATTGGAAGAATGACAAATAGCTTGATTTGGAGCATAAGCAATAGGAGTTGAGATTTGAGATATAGGTTCAAATCTGCTTATAAACTCAATCAAATATCTTTAGAAGAGTTTGTACTTACCTACAAACAAAGAGGGATCATTGCATGGCACTATGTAAGGTGTCATGCTCAACTTTGTGCTGAGACAGGATTTTTATATAGTAAACTAAATGCCTTCTGAATGGTTCCACAACTCATTAGAAACTCTCCTTCCTGCATCCAGGTCAAATGTGCATGCACCCAGAAGTTTCCTAAGAAGTAAACAATATGATGAAAATCCCATGCATTGACACAAGCCAGATGAGAAGTTGTCTGAAAGCAGATATTGGGCTTCCCAACATTACTACGAACAGGATGCAGGGAAGTATCCCATTAGCTATTGCATATCACCAATGCTCTGAAGCTTCCTGTTCATGTTTGATTTTCCTCATTGTTTTTAAATCTACAGAAATTGTGGCTTCTCTAGATTGAAGAGTTATATTAACAGTTATCTGGCCCAGCCCTCTCACAATACTTGAATTCACTGTATATCTGCTACCATGAGGAAGATAAGTCTCTAATTAAACAGATTCAGCAATGTGTAGTCAATCCCTTTTGTGGAAAATCAGCTTATCATTAGGCAGTTCATGCCACTGAAACAATTTATGTTACAGAATCAACAGTTTTTTTTTCCTGTTATATCTGTGACCTATTGCTTCTAATTCTGCCATTGAGAGAATGAAAAAATAGTTTAATTCTTTTCTACATAACAATCTATAAATTCTTGATGGAAATTATCATATCCCTTTTTCATTAATGCCCTACTGTACTTAATCACATTCATCCAACTCAATCTGTTAGAATTAATATATCAGAGTTGGATTATTTGCTGGATTGTTCTAGTACCAAGATACAAAGGGTGTGTTTCCTTGATGAAGACTTATTTATCTGGACAGTACAGCAAGCAACTTGGGTATTTTTATTACTACTTTCAAATACAAGTTTAACCCCGCTTTTCCAGAAAAATCCAAGAAACATGTGACATATGATACCCTTGAGTTTCTTTCCTATCATCCAAGAATAAGAAATTAGGAAACTGTGCAAGATGAGCCATCTTATACACAAATATGAAACACAACAGCAGCAGGGTGAAAGGAAAGCATATTTTTCAGTTGTTCATGTTTGATGTCCCATGCAGAGCTGGATATCTGCATATACCTGCAGGGGTTTGATTATTCGTCTGTATAAATTAACTTCCATTTAAATTTTATAAAAATAAGACATGAGGCATGTTTCATTCATGCTTTCAAAACAATTACACTAAACCACTTAAGCAATATGGCATCTTGTGATGTTTCTAAATATTTAAATTGGAAATCTACAGATGACAAAACTAGCAAATAGAATTAAACTATTGTAGAGGAAATGATCCAGATGGACCATTAAGCCATTAGGAAGCTATGTAAGAAGGAAAGTGTGGGGGAAATGCAGTAGAACAACCCTTCCCCATAATGCAGCCAATTAAAATGCTAAAAACGAAATTGATTTTCCCCCATAAAAAAATAAACTAAAATCCTAATAATGGTTCAGGCAACATTTAACTGGTCAAACACTCTTAAGTCAGTTGAAATTTCATACACTTGTGCTAAAATACAGAGACAGTCTCCTACCAATTTGAACTATACAAATGGCAAGAGAAGATTTAGTTGATGAAAACTAAGCTACATTAATTATAACTGCAAAGTTGAATGATGAACTAATTGTATTTTAAAAGTTGGAATACAGTGGTCTGATCAGTTTTCCTTACTAGTTTATAAGTTCAGCTCCTTTTAACATGAATACTGCCTCATTTTATTATACACCATCTAAGGAGGATGGAGAACCTTGAGAGAATATAAATATAAATCAAATAAATGCCAACTCAATTATTAACTAAATTATTTCTCTTTTCTCACAATAAAAGTTTGGCCTAATATTTCTCTCAGATCCTTGGGTTGATCCCTTTGAGTTACAGTGGCAATCAAAACACTATTAATCCCTGTCTCTGTTATGAGGCACTGACAAACACAGTTTAAAGGAACATTTAAAGCCAAGCTTGTCAGTTACTGGTTCAGCTGTCCTCCCAAACAAGTTGCTATCATTGACCTATGACTCCATCAATTGGATCTATCTTGGTAATCAAACTTGGTAATGAAGGTTACAAGAACAGTACTCTTCAAACAATTCAGAGAACATCATTCGTGTGTATTCCAGTAACTTCCCTGAAGCAGGGATGAAACAGAAGTAGAGAGAAAAAGAGATACATAGAGGACAAATCTACAAAAAATAGAAAGTACAAGGAGTGTACAAAGAGAATTACACTAGCACAGTGTTTTGCATGTAGAAGATGTTCAATAGATATTTGTTAAATTATTCAATTATACTTAATTAAGCAGGTTTTAAATAATAAAATATTAACAGTACTTTAATTTTACAGTCCAATGAGGGGTCAAGACAATCTGGCGCTTGCCATAGAGGCAGAACCCTGGTGTTGTGTGTCCTCAGAGTATCACCCTAAATGGCTGATGAAAGACAAAATGATGTTTAGCACAGTTGAGGACACTGGAAAGTGCTGTTCAGGGATATTTTCTTTTAAATAGAAAAAAATAATATAAAAACACTGGTCGGACAAAAAGGAAGTCTTCAGTGCTGAAATGATCTAAATAAATACTACAGTTTATAACAGTTCATAAATGTTCTCTTTTACTTGTTCTTTGTCCTTTTCAATGAAAATGACTATGGTCCATTGTAGCACATGTGAAATAGTAATGCAGAAGCAAAAGCTTGAACTTCTGCTAAAAGAAGAGCTCAAATGAAAAAATATGTTTTGAGATTTTGGTTTAAAAAATAGAGAAATACATTTTCAGAAAAGCAACTCATAGCTCATATTCAAAAAAGGGCAAATTTGATACACTCAAAAGATTTTTCAGAACAGTAACCTCTGAAAACTATTTTGAGGTGTTGTCTTCTCTTTTCAAAATACTGGTATTTGAAAGAGAAAACATACTATATTTCAAAACATATTTTTCTTGGAAAACCTTTTGTTTTGTTTATTCCATTTTCTCACTCAAAATCTGTATAAAATTTATTCATTAAAATATTTAACTAAGTTACCTGGCATAACCTATAATTTATCCATGACAAAATTTTAAAATTAAATTTAGTCAAACCCTTAGAAGTAACAATTAATAAGAAAAGGGTATGTTTTCTAGATTTATGACATCATTGGGATTTCAGGACTCAGAAGCTGGTTCCTATGTACATGCATACAAACATGTATGCAGAATGTTTAGATTTTATATTACAAATTCATCTAACTAGATAAAAGGACAGGATTCAGAAAAAAAGGGCAAATCTCATCACTAAGTAGCAAAAGTGGATGAATAAATAAATGAGTCAAAGTCCATTATAATAAAATTCAAGTAACAGATTGACTAAAAAATGTCTTCCAGCCAAATGGACCATCTTGGCTTATATTCAGATCAACACTCATCTTTCTTTTCTCAGCCACCATGTTTAGAAAGCGATGTGCTGAACCTAGAAGCAGGCACATTGAAAAGAATACAGGGTTACTGACAGCAAACTAAAAGGCAGCAGCATTATTTGAGTTGTCTGTTCTAGTCTGAGAAACCCAGCCATCAAAAGCTATTTAGTATAGGGGCAAATTGTCCTAACCAGTGGAGTAAAAATCTGAGGTCCTGATTTATATAATAAGCACAATCTTGATTGTTTACTATTAAGGTTAAATCTTGCCCAAGAAGTTATTTATTAAATGGTCAAATGGGCAAAAAATCATACAACTGCATCTCCAAAAAGAAATATTTAAAAGTAGCTAAAGAGGTACATCGAAGTTTTGGGTACAATTCTTTTATGGAAGCCATCTAATTCCCTCAAGCTGTCATACATAGTACACATATCTGTTTGACTACTCTCCTCCTGCTCACCAACTCTACCAGTTGGTACAGAAAAGTCAGCGGGATTTATTCGACTCACAAAATTGCCCTCTTTGGCCTCTCTTTCTCTTCACAAAGTTGTGCCCTCTTTAGCAGAGTGTCAATAAAGCCAAGCGCCACCTGTGCCACTGCTTTAGAAAGGAGAATTTAATTTGTAAACACCCATTGATTTATTTCCAGTCAATAGGGTAGACTGAGCTGACACAGCAGAGCACACTCGAACCCCATTCGACATCACCTCCCACCCACATCACAATGATTTTGAGATATATAACTGAGTTTGACATCAAGAGAGGGAAATCTCAGGGTGCCAGAAATGAAAAAAGAAACAAGCCAGAAGAAGAAATAGAATAAAGCTAAGATTTGGATCAGAATCAGATATACACAGCGGGGCTTGTGGTTCCGCAGATCTGTCTCTCCCACAGAAGGAGATTCGGGTGCTCTGTCCCATGTATACACACGGCAGGAACTAGGCTTCCTAGGGCAAGTTGGTTACCTTTCCTCCAGACACAGGACTCCTGTGCTTGGTTGTAGTGTTTGACAGCACACTACCCACAAAGTGAAGGGCTCTGAATCCAAAACTTTTTAAAAATGGCTTTATAACCAGAAAAACCTCAAGGTAAACAGAACAGGTAAACATGTATCAGTTTTGTGGGAATATGTAAACAGGGCCTGAGCACATGAAATATTCAGCAGAACGTCTTAACTCTGAGCATATTTCATAACTCAGCAGTTCGATTTCTCTTGGAAAACCTACACATGCTTATCAGGAGACACATAAGGAAGTGTCTTAAAATATTGTAAAAAGCAGAACTCTGGAAACAAGGCAAATGTTTATCATTGGGAGATTGGATAAATAATTGTATTATATTCAGACAGTGATATTCATGAATAAGTTAATGTGCGTGCTTAGAGTTTGTGCATATTTTCCTATGTATATTTCAGGCAAAATTTAATTGTAATATTGAGTAAACTAGAATTTTAATTTTGGTACTTTTAGTGATATAGAATTATATTGTTTTCTGTTGACCAATCATGATACAGTTATTGTATCAAACAAAAATCATAAGAGTAGAAGACATTTATCAGTTTTAACAATCAATAGCCAGACAAAAAATAAAAATCATTACAATTGCAAGCTATAATGGAAGCATGTATAACCTAACAATGTAAAATAATTACATACAATTTGAGGAATTAAGTAGTGTGATGTGGTAAGTGGAAGTGCATACATGCACTTAAACCCAGAACAATTAAGAAAATGATAACAGGATCATACATATCAAAACTATAATTTTCTATATTGATATTGAGAAATATTAAAAATACTATTGAGTAAAAAAATGCAATGTAGTGCAATAGATACAATTTATGTTAACTTCAACAAGTGACCCAAAGAAGAATATGATAGTATATACTTTTTGCATATGTATATATGCATGCATGTATATGCTTGTATGTAAATATATTCTGTTCATGGGGTTCTCACAGCAAGAATACTGGAGTGGTTTGCCATTCCCTCCTCTAGTGGACCACATTTTGTTAGAACTCTTTACTCTGACCCGTCCGTTTTGGGAGGCCCTGCATGGCATGGCTCATGGCTTCACTGAATTCATAGCCCTTTTTCCATGGCAAGGTTGTGATCCATGAAAGTGTGTCCTTTTCATTATAGGGGACTGGAATGCAAAAGTAGAAAGTCAGGACATACCTGGAATAACAGGCAAGTTTGGCTTGGAGTACAAAATGAAGCAGGGCAAAGCCTAACAGAGTTTTGCCAAGAAAGCACACTGATCATAGCAAACATCCTTTTCCAACAACACAAGAGACAATTCTACACATGGACATCATCAAATGGTCAATACTGAAATAAGATTGATTATATTATTTGCATCCAAAGATGAAGAAGCTCTATACAGTTAGCAAAACTAAGACCTGGAACTGACTGTGACTCAGATCATCAACTCCTTATAGCAATTTCAGGCTTCAGTTGAAGAAAGTAGGGAAAATCACTAGGCTGTACAGTTATGACCTAAATAAAACCCCTTATGATTATACAGTGGAGATGACAAATAGATTCAAGGTATTAGTTCTTGTAGAGTGCCTGAAGAACTATGGATGGGGGTTCATAACATTGTGCAGGAGGCAATGACCAAAAACATCTCAAAGAAAAAGAAATGCAAGAAGGCAAAGTAGGTGTTTAAGGAAGCTTTACAAGTAGCTGAGGAAAGAAGAGAAGCAAAAGACAAAGGAGAAAGGGAGAGATACACCCAACTGAACACAGATTTCCAGAGAATAGCAAGGTGAGATAAGAAGGCCTTCCTAAATGAACAATGCAGGGAAATAGAGGAAAATAATAGTCTGGGAAAGACTAGAGATCTCTTCAAGAAAATTGGAGAGATCAAGGGGACATTTCATGCACAATGGGCATGATAAAGGACAGAAACAGCAAGGACCTAACAGAAGCAGAAGAGATTAAGAACAAGTGGCAGTAATATACAGAACTATACAAAAAAGTCCTTACTGACCCAGATATCCATTATTATGTGGTCACTCACCTAGACCCAGAGATCCTGGAGTGTGAAGTCAAGTGGCCTTAGGAAGTATCACTATGAACAAAGCTAGGGGAGATGATGGAATTCCAGCTAAGTTATTTCAAATCCTAAAAGATGATGGCATCAACTTGGAAAACTCAACAGTAGCCACAGGGCTGGACAGGTCATTTTCATTCCAATCCCAAAGAAAGGCAATGCCAAAGGATGATTAAACTCCCATACAGTTTGGCTCATTTCACATGCTAATAAGGTTATGCTCAAAATCCTTCAAGCTAGGCTTCAGCAGTATGTGAATCGAGAACTCCCAGATGTACAAACTGAGTTTAGAAAAGGCAAAGGAATCAGAGATCAAATTGCAAACATTTGTTGGATCATGGAGAAAGCAAGGGAGTTCCAGGAAAATATCTACTTCTGCCTCATTGACTACATGAAAGCCTTTAACCATATGGATCACAACAAACTATGGAAAATTCTTAAAGAAATGGGAATACCAGACTACCTTACCTGCCTCCTGAAAATCCTGTATGCAGGTCAAGAAGCAAGTTAAAACCTCACATAGAACAAATGACTGGTTCAAAATTGATAAAAGAGTATGACAAGGCTATATATGGTCACTCTGTTTATTCAACTTTTATGCAGACTATATCAAGAAATGAAGGCTGGATGAATCACAAGCTGGAATCAAGATTGCCAGGAGAAATATTGAAAGCCTCAGATACGCAGATGATACCACCCTAATGGCAGAAAGCAAAAAGGAACTAAAGAACCTTTTGATGAAGGTGAAAGAGGAGAATGAAAAAGCTGGCTTAAAACTTGACATTTAAAAAACTAAAATCATGGCATTCGGCCCCATCACAGGTTTTATTTTCTTGGGCTCCAAAATTACTGCAGATTGTGACTGCAGCCATAAAATTTAGACACTTGCTCCTTTGAAGGAATGATATGACAAAACTAGACAGTGTATTAAAAAGCAGAGACATCACTTTGCCAACAAAGGTCCGTCTAGTCAAAGCTATGGTTTTTCCAGTAGTCATGTACGAATGTGAAAGTTGGACCATAAAGAAGGCTGAGCATCAAAGAATCGATGCTTTCAAACTGTGTTGCTGGAGAAGACTCTTGAGAGTCCCTTGGACAGCCAGGAGATAAAACCAGTCAATCCTAAAGTAAACCAATCATGAGTATTCATTGGAAGGACTGATGCTGAAGCTGGAGCTCCAATACTTTGGCCACCTGATGGGAAGAACTGACTCATTGAAAATGACCCTGATGCTGGGAAAGATTGAAGGCAGGAGGAGAAGGGGATGACAGAGGATGAGATGGTTGGATGGCATCACTGATTCAAGCAACATGAATGAGCAAACTCTGGGAGCTAGTGAAAGACAGGGAAGCCTAACATGCTGTAATCTTTGGGGTCACATAGAGTCAGACACAACTTAGTGGCTGAACAATAACATATGTATTCTAGAATGATATATATCTGGTATATCTATAAACCACCATATTTACACGTGATGGTTGCCATGGGGAGGTGGTATAAATAGAAATGTGAGGAATCTCAACTTGATCTGAAATATTCTACTGTTTTATAACAAAGTATCTGAATCAAAATGACAAATACTATCATTCATTAATTTTTTCAGGTCAGTTCGATTTTGCTATTTATTTCTGTGTACTTTTCTAGTTTTTAAACCTTCCAAAATGTAAAATTAGCTTGCAATTCAGAGATTCTTTATCCAGTCTCAGGATATATAATAAGGCCACCAAGTTGAACCCTGTAACCTCAATAAATTAACAACTTCACTAGTATATTGGGGCATATGAGATCACAGTAAGTTGATATCAGAAAATTACTTAAAATGGAAGTAAGAGTCTTCCAAAAGAATGTGTTTTAAATTCAGTCAACATTCATCCTGCAACACGTGTCCATTTTTTTGTATCTCAGTGTATTCTGTAATAATGATCCACAGTCTTGTAGTTTCAAATAGTATAACAAAACATTCCACATTTAATAAGGAAAATGAGCTCAACTGAAACATCCCCAGCATCAGGACAAATCAAAACGAGAAGTTTAGGATTTTTCCCAGTTCATTAGAAATCTCAATTAACCAGAATGCCCCATACCCTAAGTATTAGCATCTTGAATGTAGATTTTATAGTTGGAAGTAAATCTGCAGGGGGTGTATGTTTAAGCTGGTGCAAGCATTCCAGGGGCATTCATTTCCTTATGCATAATTAATATGCTAATTATAAATGGATCATTTATCCATAGAAGTCAGTTCCTCAGTTCCTCTACTTGGTAACAATTTGCTAGTCATGAGTTTAAAGTTTTTTTTAATGTACTGGAAAGTAATAAAACTCTATTTCATTAAGAATTGTATTTAATTCAGAATTTGTACAAATCCAGCTGTTCCTTTAACTCTCTTTATTTATATTCATGTTTTCCTCAATTCAGATGCAAGTATGGATACAGACCCTATTCTATTTTACTGAGGTTCTAGTGATATCTAAATTATATAGTACTGAAATGATTTCAATGTTTCTGGTATTTTAATGATATTTCAATAATATATCAATGATTTCAGTGATACTTCATTAGCATTTTTGAATCTCTACACCTAAGCTTTTATGTTTCACAGAGCAGTAAGTTTATCTTATTTCTTTAGGTAAGATGCAATCTACATAAACATTGAATACTTTTAAGACTAGCATTTAGGACAAATCTAGGTTTACAACAACATGAAAAGACCAGTACAGAGATTTCCCATATAATCCTTGTCCCCACATCTCCCATAATCAACATCACTCACCAGCATGGCACATTTTTTATCAAGGACGAACCTACATTGATACATCATAATCCACAATCCATAATCATGGACATATAGTTTATGTTTAAGATAAACCATAGTTTATCTTAGTTTGCCCTTGTTGTACATTTTACTGTTTGAATACATGTATAATGGCACAAATCCATTATTAAAATATTATACCGAGTATTTTCACTGTCATTAAAATGCTCTGTGTTCTGCTTTTCCATCTTCACACCCACCCCGCCCCAAACACACACATATACTCCTGGTAACCACTGATACTTTTGTCTCCATAGTTTTTCCCTTTCCAAAATGTGATAAAATTGGACTTACACAGTATGTAGCCTTTTCAGATTGACTTTTTTTTTTCACATGTTCTGTGCTGTGATTAGTCTCAGTTACGTCTGACTCTTTGCAACCCCATGGGCTATAGCCTGCCAGGCTGCTCTGTCCATGGGCATTTTCCAGGCAAGAATACTGGAGTGGTTTGCCATGCCCTCCTCCAGGGAATCTTCCCAATCCAGAGATCATACCAAGGTCTCCCGCATTGCAGGTGGATTCTTTACCATCTGAGCCATCAAGGAAGCCCATTTAGGTTTCTTCCGTGTCTTTTTATTGGTTGACAGGTAATTTGTTTTTTGCACTGAATAATACTGCACTGTTTGTATGTACCACAGTTTATCCATTCACCTTCTGAAAGACATCTTGGTTGCTTCCATGTTTCAGCAATTGTGAATAAAGCTGTTGTCAGCATCCATCTGCAGGTTGTTGTGTAGACATGAGTTTTCAATTCCTTTGGGTAAATACCAAGGACTAGGATGGCTCACTTGTACAGTAAGAGTATGTTTAGTTTTGTTAGAAATCAACAAATTGTCTTCCAACCTGGCCATACTGTGTTTTTTATTTTTTTATTTTTATTTTTTTCATTTTCAAGGAAGAATGAGTTTGTGTTGCTTCACATCTTCACCAGCCTTTAGTGCCATCAGTTTTCTGGATTTTTGCCATTCTAATTGGTGTGTAGTGGTATTTCATTGTGGCTTAATTATCATTGCACTGATGACCTCTGATGTGGGGCTTCTTTTCATATGTTTATTGCCATCTGTGTATCTTCTTTGGTGAGGTGTCTCTTAATATCTTGGGTGCATCTTTTAAATTGGGTTGTTTGTTTTCTTATTGTTGAGTTTTGAAGAATGTTGTGTATTTTAGATAATAGTCTTTTATCATATATGTCTTTTGTAAATATTTATTCCCAGTCTGTGACTTGTCTTCTCATTCTCTTGGCATTATCGTTTACAGAGCAGAAGTATTTAATTTTAATGAAGTCTGCCTTATTCATTATTTCTTTCATGGATCATGCCTTTGGTATTGTGTCTAAAAAGATATCACTACACCCAAGGTCATCTAGATTTTCTCCTGATGTTATCTTATATAACCTTTCTAGTTTTTCATTTTGTATTTAGATCTGTGATCCATTTTAAATTATTTTTGTGAAATGTCTGAGGTCTGTATCTAGATTCATTTTTTTTAAATGGGAATATTCCAATGTTCCAGCAACATTTGTTGAAAAGGCTGTCTTTGCTCCATTGTATTGTCTTTACTAATTCGCCAAAGATCAGTTGACTATATTAATTAGGGCCTATTTCTAGGCTCTCTATTCTGAATTTATCTTTTAAGGAAAAAATAAGACCTATATTAGGTTGTTGACTTTTTTTTTAACCTCTTTTTTTGGTCAAATTTTTTGGATCAGATAATAACATGAGAGAAGCATACTGAGTATCACCATCATTTCACAAAAGAAATAACATTTTAACATCTAAAGAATAGGAAAGGCATGTAATGTCAGAAACAAAACAATACATTAAATTGAGTAATTTTAGTTTTATGTGAAAAAACATTACATTATCCTTGCTCTTCTGATTTCACTTCCAGTCAGTGAAAGCTTCATTATTCTCATGTTTTGGACTTTATGGTTTATGAGTTTTTCCTGGTTTCTAGCACATTATGAAGAAATTGAGGCCTATAGTGGTTAACTATTCATATGTGTAGGTTTCAAATTAATCCTTCTCACATATATTGCTGCATCTGAAATATTTTTAGAAAATTCTAAGAATGAAAACAAATGAGTGGCCATGATGAAATCTCAGTGCAGGTACTGACAAAGATGGTATAGCTGATTCACAAAGGATATGCTCATTATAGAATATATTGAGGTCAATATTTCTGTTATTCTCATTGCTCCTTTTTAGGAACATGACAGCTAGTTTCATTCACTGTCTATCCCCACATTTGCCCAAACCAACAGTAAAGACCTGGAAAAGTTAAGCACTCAGCTGAAATTAAACCTCTGTTAGCTCATATGAACACAAAAATGGGTTATCTATATGGTAAGAATAGCCAATTAACAAAACGCACAACTTTGTTCCTTACATAGCTAACAAATCTTAATGATTCCATACTTTATGGGATCAGTCAAAAATGATTCATATTTTATTTGAGTTTTAAATTTTATGCTGAATGAAGAGAATCAATTAACTAAGTGTTTTCAAAGATTTCCATGTGTTTAAGAAATCTGTCTTTAAGCATGAACATTGCCTTTTTTATTCCTCAACATAGAGGAAAAAACAAAAGGGTAAGAACCACACATATCTATATCCCTGGAATTTTTGGGACTGTCCTGAAAGCTCACGACTTCTACTGTATAACATTTTTAGCTTACAATGTATTTTTCAAGATGTAACCCCACCATAAATTGAAGAAGGAAAATTACCAAGCAGCATTTGAAATCAAAGAATAGCCTGTGTGCATCCCAAAGGGTCACAGGTTTTTTTAAAATTTGGTTTAGGAAATTCTAAACAGTAGTCTAGGAAACTCATTAAGGATTCAGCTATATAATCTCAAAACTGCCCCCTCTCATCTTCCTTACTAAAATATTAGACTGCCTGGTTCAGGATTTTATCTTTTTTTTTTTTTTTCAGGGTACAAGTATATACTGAAGAAAGTAACAACTATCCTTTATGATACTAAGGGCTAGAAAACTCCTGACAATAATTCCTTATTTTCCTGAATAACTACTTTTGAAGAATTTGTCTGGACCTGATGTTTATATTTTTGCCTCTAACGGTAATGACCACTATATAGACTGTCTACACTTTACTATGGTTTGACTTAAGATTTTTTGACTTTCAGTTCAGTCCAGTCAATCAGTCATGTCCGACTCTTTGGACCCCATGGACTGCAGCACATCAGGCTTCCCTGTCCATCAACAACACCTAGAGCTTGCTCAAACTCATGTCCATCGAGTTGGTGATGCCATCCAACCATCTCATCTTCTGTCATCCCCTTTTCCTGCCTTCAATCTTTCCCAGCATCAGGGTAGTTTCTGATGAGTCAGTTCTTCACATAAGGTGACAAAATATTGGAGCTTCAGCTTAAGTGTCAGTCCTTCCAATGAATATTCAGGACTGATTTCCTTTAGGATTAATTGGTTTGATCTCCTTGCAGTCCAAGGTCCAAGGGACTCTCAAGAGTCTTCCCCAACGCCACAGCTCAAAAGCATCAATTCTTCGGTGCTCAACTTTCTTTATGTTCCAACTCTCACATCCATACATGACTACTGGAAAAACCATAGCTTTGACTATACGGGGCTTCCCTGATAGCTCAGTTGGTAAAGAATCTGCCTGAAATGCAGGAGACACCGGTTCAATTCCTGGGTCGGGAAGATCTGCTAGAGAAGAGATAGGCTACCCAGTCCAGTATTCTGACCTGGAGAATTCATTCCATGGACTCTATAGTCCATGGGGTCGCAAAGAGTTGGACATGACTGAGCAACTTTCACTTTACACTTTTGACTATATGGACCTTTGTTGGCAAAGTAATGTCTCTGCTTTTTAATATGCTGTCTAAGATGGCACAACTCTTCTTCCAAGAGCAAACATCTTTTAATTTCATGGCTGCAGTCACCATCTGCAGTGATTTTGGAGCCCAGGAAAATTACATCTGTGACTGTTTCCATTGTTCCCCCATCTATTTGCCATGAAGTGATGGGAACAGATGCCATGATCTTAGTTTTTTGAATGTTGAGTTTTAAACCAGCTTTTTCACTCTCTCCTTTCACTTTCATCAAGAGGCTCTTTAGTTCCTCTTTGCTTTCACCATAAGGGTGGTGCCATCTGCATATCTGAGGTTATTGATATTTCTCCCAGCAATCTTGATTCCAACTTGTGCTTCATCCAGCCCAGCATTTCACATGATGTACTCTACATAGAAGGTAAACAAGCAGGGTGACAATATACAGCCTTGACATACCCCTTTCCCAATTTGGAATAGTCCGTTTTTCCATGTCTGGTTTAACCTGTTGCTTCTTGACCTGCATACAGATTTCTCAGGCAGCATATAATGTGGCCTGGTATTCCCATCTCTTAAAGAATTTTCCACAGTGTGTTGTGATCCACAAAGTCAAAGGCTTTGGTGTAGTCAATAAAGCAGAAGTATGTGTTTTTCTGGCACTTTCTGCTTTTTACATGATACAACAGATGTTGGCAATTTGATCTCTGATTCCTCTGTCTTTTCTAAATCCAGCTTGAACATCAGGAAATTCTTAGTTCATGTACTGTCGAAGCCTAGCTTGGAGAATTTTGAGCATTACTTTGCTAGAGTGTGAGATGAGTGCAATTGTGTGGTAGTTTGAGCATTCTTTGGCATTGCCTTTCTTTTGGATTGGAATGAAAACTGACCTTTTCAAGTCCTGTGGCCACTGCTGAGTTTTCCAAGTTTGCTGGCATATTAAGTGCAGCACTTTCACAGAATTATCTTTTAGGATTTGAAATAGCTCAGATGGGGTTC
The DNA here is from genome assembly GCF_963930625.1 of Muntiacus reevesi. NCBI lineage: Eukaryota > Metazoa > Chordata > Mammalia > Artiodactyla > Cervidae > Muntiacus > Muntiacus reevesi. Next base: position 123,758,892 of record NC_089271.1, on the reverse strand, counting down.
CATCACTTCCACTAGTTTTGTTCATAGTGATGCTTCCTAAGGCACACTTGACTTCACATTCCAGGATGTCTGACTCTAGGTGTGTGATCACACTGTCATGCTTATATGGGTCATTAAGATATTTTTTGTATAGTTCTTCTATGTATTCTTGCCACCTCTTCTTCATATCTTCTGCCTCATACCATTTCTGTCCTTTATTGTTCCTATCTTTGCATGAAATGTTCCCTTGCTATCTCTAATTTTCTTGAAGAGATCTCTACTCTTTCTCACTCTATTCCTTTCCTCTATTTATTTGCATTGATCACTGAGGAAGGCTTTCTTATCTCTCCTTATCTCTCCTCTCCTTTTCCTTTTCTTATCTCTCCTTATCTCCCAAAGAGTTTCCTTTGGAACTCTGCATTCAGATGGGTATATCTTTCATTTCCTCCTTTGCCTTTTGTTTCTCTTATTTTCTCAGCTATTTGTAAGGCCTCCTCAGATAACCATTTTGCCTTTTTGCATTTCTTTCTCCTGATGATGGTCTTGATCACTGCCTCCTGTACAAGGTCAGGAACCTCCGTCAATTGTTCTTCAGGTACTTGTCTATCAAATCTAATCCCTGATTCTGTTTGTTACTTCCAGGGTGTAATCATTAGGGATTTGATTTAGGTCATACATGAAAGGTCTAGTGGTTTCCTTACTTTCTCAATTTAAGTCTGAATTTTACAATAAGGAGTTTATGATCTGAGCCACAGTCAGCTCCCAGTCTTTTTTTTTTTTTTTTTTCTCACTCTATATAGCTTCTCCATCTTCGGCTGCAAAGTATATAATCAATCTAATTTTGATATTGACCATCTGGTGATGTCCATGTGTAGAGTCATCTCTTGTATTGTTGGAAGAGGGTGTTTGCTATGACCAGTGCATTCTCTTGGCAAACCTATGTTAGCCTTTGCCCTGCTTCATTTTGTATTCCAAGGCCAAACTTAACTGTTACTCAGGTATCTCTTGACTTCCTACTTTTGCATTCCAGTCCCCTGTGATGAAAATGGTATCTTTTTTTGGTGTTAGTCTCAGAAGGTCTTGTAGGTCTTCATAGAACCATTCAACTTCAGCTTCTTCAGCAGTAGTGGTTGCGGCATAGACTTGGATTGCTGTGATATTGAATGGTTTACCTTGGAAATGAACAGAGATCATTATACTGTTTTTGAGACTGCATCCAAGTACTGCGTTTCAGACTCTTTGTTGACTCTGAGGGCTGCTCAATTTCTTCTAAGAGATTTTTGACCACAATAGTAGATATAATGGTCATCTGAATTAAATTCGCCCATTCCAGTCCATTTTAGTCCACTGATTTCTAAAATATCGATGTTCACTCTTGCCATATCCTGTTTGACCACTTTCAATTTACCTTGATTCATGGACCTAACATTCCAGGTTCTTATGCAATATTGTTCTTTACAGCATTGGACTCTACTTCCATCACCAGTCACATTCACAACTGGGCATTGTTTTTGCTTTGGCTCCATCTCTTCATTCTTTCTGGAGTTTTTTCTCCTCTCTTCTCCAGTAGCATATTGGGCACCTACCAACCTGGGGAGTTCACTTTTCAACGTGATGTCTTTTTCCGTTTTATACCTAGACAAGCATTCTGTTTTTCATTTCAGTATGGTATTCTGTAAGTTACATGAGGTAGTCAAGACTTTATTATAAAATAGACTTTATATTAGATGATTTTGCTCAACTGTAGGCAAATGTATCTGTTCTGAGCATGTTTTATGTAGGCTAGGCTAAGGTATGGTGTTTGGGTAGGTTAAGTGTACTAGATATGTTTTGGACTTATGATGTTTTAACTTACAGTGAATTTTTTGATATGTAACCCCATCATAAACCAAGGAAAATCTGTACATTTTCTAGTATATGTAAGAAAGACGTACCCTATTTTATTTGCTCCAAATTTATATTCTTCTGAGTATGAAAATCCTTTGCTAGTATAGTAATACCCAGTGCCTAAATCTTTTCCACCCACTTTGTTTTCAGGTACTGCTTTTGGCACTTTATATTTACTACCTTCAGTCCTCACAATGATATCAGTAATAGCGAGGGATTTATTTAATGCCTATGTACTTTTTGTGATTTTTTAAAATGAAGTGACTATTATTGTAATTCTGACTATAACCACTATTATGAGGAATCTGAGTCTCAGAGAGGTTAAATAACTTGCTCAGTATCTCATAGTTATTAAGTACAGGAGTGAAGATTAAAGCCCAGGTTTGTCTGAACTCAAAGCCTTGGCTCTTCCCATGGTTTTACAGTCATGTAATAGACTGAGGAAAAAAGTCCAATCATGTTTTATGCCCTAGCGCCACATTTAAGACTTCTATGATCTTGAATTTGTTAACTTCTCTGAGCGTAAGTTGTTTCCTTTTTAAAAATAGAGTAGAAGGTTGAATCAAATGAGATACTGTGTATAAAGCACAGAATACTAAAGTATAGAGCACCTATAAACTAAGTGGACAATGAAGAGTATAGAGACTGCCTAAAACAGTATCTGACACACATCAGGTACTTATTATATGTTGGAAGAAAGGGCATAAAGGAGAAAGAATGAAACAAAGTAAATATTAATATTAAGCCTCTCTAGCTCACCAGGCTCCTCTGTCCATGGGATTTCCCAGGCAACAGTACTAGAGTGGGTAGCCATTCCCTTCTCCAGGAGATCTTCCTGACCCAGGGATTGAACCCAGGTCTCTTGCATTGAAGGTAGATTCTTTATTGTCTGAACCAACAGGAAAGCCCAGAATTATTCATATATTCATTCAAAATTAATTAAGTCCCTACTCTCTCTGAGTACTGTACAAAGTATTGTGATTAAAAGATAGTAAAACAAGTTATTGACACTCAAAAGCTTAGAGATGATTGCCAATATTCCTAGAAAAAGAAATAGAATCTGGAAAGACGCATGCCAGAACACCAAACCTACATGCCAAATATATGAACTTAACTCTGTAAAATTGAACTAAGATCTTATTGGCTGAATCTCTTCTTTCTCTCTTGCTTCCAGAGGTAAATCCACCACTCTAAAGCACAGCCTCTGTCATTCTATTCTTGCTTTTAATATTTCTGGATGAGATAATATTTTAACAGGAAAAAAGTATATGTGAGGTCTTAAGAATTGCATTCAAGAGACAAAGATTCAGGTTACCCTTACAGAATGTTCACAATAAGAGAGAGTCAGGGGCTAATAAAGACAAAAGGCCACCAGGTTGTTAAAAATTGCCTGGCAATAATAGTGATTGATCCTGATCAGAGTAAAAAAATATTTATCCTGAAGGAATCATGAGTTGTTTTAGGATAAGAATCTGATAAGAAGATTTACAACTTAGCAGGACCATATGGGGCTTTCCTGGGACAGGCCTCTCCCCTATGTCCTCTGCTGTAGCTTTTCTCTGAAGTACCCAGGTAATAGTATCTACAGCAGATTTCCTGAGTTTTTCAGATGCTAAAAATCCACCATCAAATGGAAGAAATTAGCTACTTGATGATCCTGAGCACACAGCCCCCAGGCCTAGTGACCCATAAATTTGGATAATGTTAACCCATGTGACCTCCCATCAACCAGCCAGGCTACTGGGCTTGAGCTGATCACATACCTTACAACCCACCTCCCTCTGAGTGGGGTGATTGAATACTATTCTTCCATATGCCATTAGTGATGTTTGATTACAAAAGAAAAGGAAAGAAAAGTTTTGTGCCTGGGATAAATTTCCAAGTATGCCTTGGATTTGAGTGATCTTACCAGCCTACAGCATTGCATTTCACTTGGCTGGGAACCAAAATTCTAGGATTCTACGGCTTAACTAAAACACAATTTTAAGCAATGTGATTATATAGGCAATTTACTCTATGGCCTTGCTGAAGCCTGGTAATGCTATGTTTTTCCATTATTATATTACAGGGACTATACTGAGTGCATTACTTTTGTTATTATATTTAATCTTCAAAATAACCCCATAAGATAGGTATGGTTATGGTTATTATTCTGCAGATAAAGGACTTGAGTCCCAGAATAATATCAAGAAATATATCAGTGTAGGAGAAAAACACTAAAATAAGAGTAACCAAACCCACACTCAAGTCCTAATCCACTCTTAATGTTTGACCTTGGACAAGTTTTATCCTGACTATAGCCTTCTCATAAAATGAGAGTTGTCTCTATCTTTTCTTCTCACCCTAAAATTATAATTAATTGCTCTGTGTTCAGAGGAATCAGAATGAATTTAATATTTGCAGGGTACTTTTGGTAAATTAACTCTTTCCTGACTCCACTTTATAGAAGACTTCAGTAAAATTCTCTAATAAGAAGTGAGGATAGACATGATCTCTATGAAGAGTTGTAGACCACAAAATTCAGATTGTCACAGAGAAGAAGTCAATTTGGACTCCATATTTGAAACTGATTACTGTGAGTCACATCCAGAGCATACCCAACATACTACATTTTCATATTTTATAAAAAATTAATTTTTTTATTGTTTTTAGTGCTTTTGCATGGACTTGTTTAATTTTCTACCTGTAAAGCATCAGGACACCTTTGGCTCTTTTAAAGCTTATACTAAAAATTGATCCTCTCTCAAAGTACTTTTGCCCCTTCCCAAAATAAGATTCCATTGTCTACTGGTGTTGCATTAAATTAATCCATTTAAATATAAATCAAGTATGTATAAGTGTGAAACTCCAGACTACATGTTCATCTATACTAAATACAAGTTGTAGGCATAGTTAGTTTGTGCTAAAATTCACAAATAAAATGAGTTAAAATTTACTGTAAAGATGAAGACTTTTCTCATTTGCTTGAACTTCATAAAAATTGTCTGACATTAATAAGATCTATGCCCTCAAGACCCCAAATAACAGTATTTCCTTCAGGTCAGAAACTTCTCTGTAAGTTGTAAAGCAGACCCTAGCGTATATTATTGAGGAAATTTAAAGGTAATTTGTTAGTCACTAGGGTTTCTCAATGTAACAGAACACTGAACTATCATGTCAGAGGGTGCCTTTTTGGTTCACTAACCCTGGAGAATATGTTAGTTGAAGAAGAAAACAATTAACACTTTTAAAGCACAGGGGAAAGGACTAAACAAAAGTTACCCAAAGACAACAGGTAACAGATGTATGTGGGCCAGAGAAGGCAGTAGCCATGGGGAATAATCTGTAGTTTTATTCAAGCAAAGTGTATTATATACAAGGCAGGTCACTCTCTCTCTATTTTTTTTTTTTTTTTTTTTTTTGCGTGGAAGGGTCATGCTGGGTCTTCATTGCTGCGTGGGCTTTTCTCTAGTTGCAGCGCATGCACGTCTCGTCGTGACAGCTTCTCTCATTGCAGAGCACAGGCACTAGGTGCATGGGCTTCTGGAGCTCTGGCATGTGGGCTCTAGACAGCTCAATAGTTGTGGTGGCTCCATGGCATGTGGAATCTTCCTGGTTCGGGGATCGAATCTGTGTCTCCTGCAATGCAGGTCTTACCTGCGTACTTATATGCTGATAATCACTCACAGTCTCCGGCTCTTGTAAGCATGCTTTTGTAAACAAAGTATATTCAGCTCAGTGGTTCTTTGTTAAAGACAAGTAAGGATCACCCCTCATTATGTTCTCAAAACTTCTGGTGATGTGTGCATTTGGAGCTGTTCTTTGCTCCATATTTGAAGTAACAGTAGACAAGTGTCCTTACAGAGCTTCGTGAGTGAATAAATAAATACAGTCATGCTGGTGTAAAGTTGATAAGCTGTCCACATCCGACTCTTTTTTGTATAGATTAATGATATTTGAAAGGAAATTAATTCAACCAATGATCCCAATTTGTGATTGAAAAGGCAAACGATAGAAGGTAACACATTTCACATGTGGCATGAAAAGTAAAGATTTAGACACAAATGGATTGCACTGCATTTATCAAGGAAATAACTTGTTCTGTCATACATGTCAAAGAAAGTGGGGAGAAAGTTGTCTTTATTTTGCTATTATTTGAGAACTATTTGAAAGCTATTGAAGTGTATTTTTTTAAGAAAACAGCAGACAGTATTCTCAAGAATGAACACTTCACATCTAAATTGACTTACATATATACAGAACAATTTTATTTCTCCATTTAAATATCTACCTAACTCTGGTTCTAAAAAGTGAATATTCTAAATATTCTACATGCAGCACTTTCACACTAAAACACATTCGGGGCACTTGTGACAAGAAAATAGTGTAATATTTTAGGCTAGCTAAATTGTATAATGCAGAAAAATTCTGGGTAGGAAGCATGACAAAGGAGTTCTTATAGAGAAATCACAACATGTTCTAACTTTGCAGGCTTCCTTAATATTGTGAGAGAAGTTTAGATGCACAGTAAAATGATGCGATCAGAGCATCTATCAAGCGAGAAGGTATTTGTGCCTTGAAAATGCATTTACCTTTGTAAGTCAGATTTTGATATGATCTTGATGTAGTTGTTGATGATAGAAAACAGACCATTCTGAATGACTCCACAAGAGGACATGCTACTGAGAAAAGATCAATACACATGACCACAAGAGCCATTTATTGACAGAAAAAATTTGAATATTCTCAAAACCAAGGATACAATTTACTTCAATCATCATTTCACTCTAACCCATGTAAACAATTTATAGTTCACTATCTATATATATGTGATACAAAACCCAACCTGTGTCTAAAGATTAATAATGGTAACTGGCAATGCCATTTTAATATTTTCTTAAATATTCTTTCAATTTTAGGTTCATATATAATTATGCCTTGGTAATTATTAGAATGACTAACTTCAGATGTTATCTTTCTGAAACAAGTAACTAAAAGTAACTCAGGCAATTTTGGCAGTTCAGTGGGTCTTCAGTCTGCTCTTACTTTCTGCCAAAGACCACATTGGCTCCCTTCAAGACAGCTCAAAATATAAATGATAGCCACCTGGCTTTTTAGCAAGCACATAATTGTTCATTGGCAAGAAGACAGATAAAAGGTTTTTAAGTTGGAAAAAGACTGTTACAGAAGAGTAGAAGTTCTCAAATTTGGCTATGGTGTTATCAGTCTTTAAGGAAGAGTTGAGTGGTACACAGTATGCCAGGACAGCCACATGTTTCAGGCCTATGGCAATTAAAACAGCAAATTACAACAAATGAAAGAGGAAAGGTAATAAAAAACATCCAGCACAGTTAACACTAAAAAGAAAGTACTTTTTTTTCTCCCTTAGAAATTGGGGGAATTCTATACTATTTAGTTATGATAACAAAATTGTGCATTTATTTGTATGGTTATAATTAGGCACTATTATGCCAAGAAAGCCCAATAATATTCTCAGGTACAACTCTGCTTCTTTATTAAGATAATAAAATGTTGAAATGTTTTTGATAAAACAAAAGATTAGTATTTGATATGTAAGGCTTGAATACAATAATGTAGCTGTTAGTGCAGAATTCTGTAAGTGTTTTAGTTGCTTTTGTTCCATAGTACAGTGATCCATTAAGCCAGACCTAATCGTATAAGCTAAAACACTGGGGATGAATAAAGTCAGTAGGCCATACAGAGAAGGAAGGATGAGGACATATAGCTCATTTGGGCACTGATCTAGGTCTTGGTTATGCTTAGTCGCTCAGTCGGGTCTGACTCTTTGCGACCCTATAGACTGTATAGACCATAGTCCTATGGACTATAGTCTGCCAGGCTCCTCTGTCCATGGAGATTGTCCAAGCAAGAATACTGGAGTGGGTTGCCATACCCTCCTCCAGGGGATCTCCCCAACCCAGGGATCGAACCCAAGTCTCCTGCATTGCAGGTGGATTCTTTACCATCTGAGCCACCAGGGAAGTTCCTTGGGAATACAGTTATGCAAAACCTAAGAAAAACCTTGTTTCTGGGGGGAAAAACATACAATAAATAAATAAAATCTGTGCATGTTAAATGGTGATAAATCTTTTAAAAAAAAATAAAGCAGGGGATTAGAAGAGAATGCTGATATTTTAAATGCCATAATCAAAACAAGCCTCAATAAAGTGAACGTTGATAAAGTATTTGAGATGTGAGAAAGCTAGATAGGCAACCATCTGGAGGAAGAAATTTATAGGCAGAGGAAACAGAAAGCCTTACTCGTCTTTCTATACTTCTGTGACACTTAACAAAATTTTTGAAGTATTGCAAGTGACCACTGAAAGCTGACTGAGTGAAAGGGATTACTCCTTGAAATACTATACAAAAGAAAATCACAACATACAAACTTCATCGTTTGCTTTCCATTAAGTTAAAACAACTACCATTTATCCAATGACGGATTCTATGCTAAGATATTCATGTGCATATATTCATTTGTCTTTGCAACAACATTATGAGATAGGTATTGTTATTCTCTCCATTTTATAGATGAGGAAACTGAGGTCCAAGAAAGATTATACCACTTGCCATGGTCATAAATCTAAAAAGATACAAGGAGCCAGGGACTAGAACCTGAACTTGATTGATTCTACATTGTACTGCCTCATAATGAAAAAAAAGTAAAAATAAAAACAGAGTCACACTGAACAGTAAACGCAATACTGAAAAGTATTTTGTCTTGTACCATATCTACATGGGACACAAGGGAAATGGGATTTTCTATGTAGCTTACTGGGACTTGTTTCCCAGTGTTTTTTCAATGCTTCTGGATTTTACAAAGGAGCACAATTATTTGGGCTGAAGATTAAAGAGAGCATAGAAGTCTAACCCAAACAATGATTCTACAAGCAATTATAAAAATGAATAAAATAAATCTGTTGGCACACTAATGGCAGTAAGTGAAATCCTGTGGAATGATTTCAATGAAACATATGATAAAAAATATTTGAACATTCAGCAAAGCATGCCTCCAAAAACTGTGCTAAGTCAAATGCCCTAGGTTATATGCTATGCTATATAACAGCATATTTTTACTACTGAGGTTCTCTTCATGAAACTTACTTCTGTAGAGCTACTCTTATAAATGACCACTAATAAGAACCTACAACGTGTTTAGCATTTAGTCCCCATAGAAAGCATGCAGGAATTTATTAGAATCTTCATTCTACAGAACAATAAGTGTCATGAGACTCTTATCAGTCCCCAAAGACATTGAACATTCAGACTATATATTTGTGGCATTTCCTAAGAATTTCAGGCAAAAGTAGAGAAAGAATAGTTATAAAATTAATGCCAGTGACTTAGGTTACCTTTATTTTTCATACCTTGTTTGTAATCATGCCTTATCCAAACATTTTAGCAGATATATTTTTAATCAGTGTACTTCTAAAGATGGAGTTTGGGGTCTAATTATTTAAACTACTTTGGAAATTGCATCTCCACAGTTTTGTAGAAGTTTATCCACATGTCCTTCCAGAATTTTCTATCAGTAATTGTAGAAAACTGTACTTTTCTAAAATGTCCATTATATTCATATGCTATTCCTATATTAAAAGTAAGGAATTAACATCACCTTCAAAAGTCTTCCCAGGTAGCTCGGCGGTGCCAGTTCAGGAGACACAGGAGATGTGGGTTTGATCCCTGGGTTGGGAAGATCCCCTGGAGGAGAAAATGGCAACCCTCTCCAGTATTCTTGCCTGGAGAATCCCCATGGACAGAGGAGCCTGGTGTGCTACATACAGTTCATGGGGTCACAAAGAGTTGGACATGACTGAAGTAACTGAGCATTCTAACATTCTAAAAGTCTTCCAGGAGCAGAAGGTGGGCACAGACACATCTGTCACTTTGGTCTATCTAGGGAGACCATGGCACATTTTGTGGAAGCAACTTCCTTGGGGAACACTCCATAGGTGAATAATAATGCAGAGCTTTATAACTGTCAGTGAAAGAAACATTTGTATGAATAAAAGAAAATTAGATTTATGTAGTGTGTCATCAACACGGAATTCAAATTGGTCAAACACATACTTGTGACGTACTCAACACTGTATTACTTTTCTACCCTCCACACCTCCCAAGAAAGTGAACACAGCAGGCAACACTACCTTGTATTAAATCCTATCTAAATGCTTGTAAACTCTCAGCTGCAAAATATAAGTTCTTCCTGTAGTATCCTTACTGCCAATCCGAAACTATACTTTAAAAATACAGTACCACCTAAATCAAATAACAGAGACATTAGTATACTGTTCTGCTCTGTCTAAACAATCTCATTCGTGACTTCAGAAAAAAAAAAATCTGCTAAAATGGTTTAAAATTACTCTCTCATTCTCGTTCCCATTCTCTTTCCTTTTTTATTTTCTTCTTGAGAAGCTCAGTTTTGTAATTACTGATTAATGTGGCAAATTAACTATCTTTGTTGGGAATTTAATAACAAAAAGGTCCTCATAAATTTTAAGTGGAGTTTTACCAACATACTCACTATTTTAACTTAGATTGTAATAGAAAAAAAGGCTGTTTTAGAAATTAGAGGCCCTAGATTGTGATTGTAGCTCTGCAAATTGAAGTTGTATTTTCCTGAACCACTCTTCCTGATTCTCAATTTCCTCATATGTAGAATCAAGAAAATATTTTACTTATCTATACTCCTAGGCTTTGTGAATATCATATGAAAATCAGGATATAATAATGTATTTAAAACTGTCAAGTAAAACCCAGGATAAAGAATTATCATTTTCTTGAAATAGAGGAAAGCAATTATTAAATAGTGAAAATTATGAATTCTAAATAATTTTAAAGTAATGAAATTTGATTATTTTCAAGTGTAGGAAGTAATTCATACACTATTTACACTTTTCTGACTGATGTGATGAATAGTTAATGATTTATAATTAGCATTTCTTTGTGAAGGGAAATATTTAAGGTCACTGAAACATTTCTTCTTTTGAATAGTCTAAAATTGAGCTATCCAATGTTTGCCTCATGTGGTTATTCATATTAAGATTAGTAAGATTAACATTCAGTTCCTCATTTGCCCTAACTGCACTTCTGGTGCTCAACAGTCACATGTGGCTAGTGTTTACTGTATTTTACAGTACATAGAACATTGCCTTTGCCACAGAAAGTTCTACAGGATAGGGCTACTATACACAGAGCAAGTAACATTTGCATTGAAACTTGAAAAATGGATGAGTTTATTGGTCAAAGAAACACATATACACGTGTGAGTGTAAAGTTGTATATGTGTTTAGAGAGGTGGATTCTATTGGACAGTGCTAATCTAAATAGTCTTATTACCCCCAAAACCTGTTTATACTTTTATTTAGCAAAACCTTTCTTTATAGATACCACAATGTTAAAACAGAACCCAGCTATACTCCAGTTATCATGCTTTAAAAAGAATGGTATACTAAATACTAAGTTTTATTGATGACTCATAAATAGATGGTAAATTTTGCATGTTTTTCTCCTGCAAAATTTGTCTGTTTAAACTGAAAATCACAGTCCATCAGAGTTGTACAGAACATTAGTGATCACTAGTTCAAACCCCCATTTTGCATAGGAGTAAACTAAGACTCAAGGTTTTGCCAACAAAATTTGGATTTTAGATGACAAGGATAGTTTAATATTATTAATAGGAGTGGAAAGGGAAATACTTGCATTTCATTCCTGATTTTGACATTAATTAGTAAAAATTATTGCTTTTCTTATGATTCTCCCTATAGAAATCAAACATTTTATTATTATCTATACCATAGTATATTATCTATAGTTAATGGATGGTAAAACCTCTAGACTTTTAATTAAAGGGATAATTTTTTACTACTCTTTGAATATCCAAAAGGGTGAAAACTTTGATAGGAAGTAGTGAGATTGAATAGGGACTTCCCTGGTGGCTCAGACGGTACAGTGTCTGCCTACAATGCGGGAGACCTGGGTTCAATCCCTGGGTCGGGAAGATCTCCTGGAGAAGGAAATGGCAACCCACTCCAGTATTCTTGCCTGGAAAATCCCATGGACGGAGGAGTCTGGTAGGCTACAGTCCATGGGGTCGCAAAGAGTCGGACACGACTAAGCAACTTCACTTTCACTTTATGATGTATTTAGGCACAATGCTAGGCTCTAACTGCCGTAATCTAGAGGATAATTTGATTATAATCTAGTGGGTATATATATATATATATATATATATATATATATAAAGATCAACAAAATGGTTAGTAAACAATGTATATTTGTTAGCCAAGCATTATGTGTAAGGCACTGTAATACAGTGTGATAACTATGTTACTCATGGAACTGACAAAGTTCAATGGGACTATAGAGAAAGTGAAAGTGAAGTCGCTCAGTCGTGTCCAACTCTCTGCAACCCCATGGACTGTAGCTTACCAGGCTCCTCCATCCATGGGATTTTCCAGGCAAGGATACTGGAGTGGGTTGCCATTTTCTAAAAGATCACCTAATTAAGTTCTTTATGCTCCTATAATGCTATTTATGACTTTACTATGTTAATTATAGTTTTATATTATTCACTTTCCAGTGGTTATTTGTTTATGCAGTTATCTGCTCTAATAACTTATAAGCAACTGAATAACAAGAACATTGTTGTGAACCAACAAGCCTACTATCTTCTAATGCACAAAGTAGGTACTTCATAAATATCACTGGAATACTTTTAAAATAGAGGAAGAATAAATAGGTAAAATTCAATGCACTTTTGATTGCATATAAACTTTTCCTTGGTTTCTATTGATTTCTGAAAATGAAACATCCTGAAAATTTTAAAGCTCAACACTTTTGTTCCTGTTATTTTTTCATATATGTAAAAAGTAACATTTTCAGCAGTTCATTGGAATATTTGATTAAAGATACCTTTGGTTTTAAGTATGCTACTTCTTTCAGAAAGAATGATGACCCTGTAAATAGGTTTTAGGCTTCTTGAAGTAAGACTGTTACCCAACCATATGTTTCTTTCTTCCTTGTCCATAGGGATCCAGTTGCCATGGCAACTGAGTTTTGTAGAATGTTACAGAGCAACATTTGTTGACAGTTTCTATTCGGATTACTGCCCAGTCAAGCTCTTAGTAGAAAAGAATGAATATTCTATTTTTATAGTTTAAAAAAAAATGAACTCCTTGATCCAAGTTTAACATATCCCTGTCCAAGATGTTCTTGACATAGCAATCTACTTATATTGGGAGGGTGGCATATAAAAAATAAATTTGCTTATCTCTGTAAGAGTGATTTCTCTGCCTAACTGATACAATATGACATGTAAAGCATTATTTATGGCAAAGAACCTCAGGAAAGTGTCCTTTGAATATTTTTCTTACTCAAACAAGTACCTTGTGTAGGAGTACTGTTATGAATAAGGAAAAGAACAGCAGGGGCAGTTGCTCATAATCATGATTCTCTCCTTTTATGCATGCAGTCAGCCCTCTGTATCTGTGGATGTGGAACCTATGAATATGAAGGGTCAACTATGAAGCCTGAGTATCTGTGGACTTTATCTGCAGTGGGTCCTGGAACTAAACCCCCCTGAATACCCAGGGATTATTGCACTTAAAAAATGATTGCAGTGTAGGACATGTTAGGTCATTTCCTTCATTTTATGTTTTCTATATTTTATTTCTGGCTAAAATTAAGTGCATTGCTCCATGGATGAAGAGAGCAAAAAAGACAAAATTCTAGGTTCATCTCATGTGTGTGTGTATGTAGTCACTCAGTCATGTCTGACTCTTTGTGACCCTTTGGACTGTAGCCCTCCAGGCAAGAATACTAGAGTGGGTTTCCATGCTGCCCTCCAGGGGATCTTCCTGACCCAGGGATTGAACCCACATCTCCTGTGTCTCCTGCATTGCAGGCAAATTCTTTACCCGCTGAGCCAATGAGAAAGCCAAGGTTCATCTCAGCTACCCTCAAATTTTTCTTTTTGCAGACTAGGGATGGGCTAGAAGATCACCTGAGTTGTGTTTAGTGATACCTGCCTATGTATTTCAAACACTAACAATCCAGCTAGGACTTATTTGCCCTCAAAGGTGTAGAAGAATGTAAGCCAAGAGGACAGCCCCCAGTCTAAGCTACACTATCACATAAACAACATTGCTGTTAAGATTCTGAAAAAGATAGACCCAGAAAAATAAGATGACATGCAGGGATAAGTTTGCAAAACTTCTAAAAGAAATTCAGGCAGAACCAACTGATAAAAAAGCAGTGGTGCTAGTCATTCTTGATACCAATTAAGACTGTTCTTTCTCTATCTGGCTGGGCCCCAGAAACACCCAGTTAGAACTCCATAAACAGGAAAATTATCAGTCATTTGAACACTGTTGGATGCAGTCCTACAAAATCCTCTCTAAGTGAATATGCTCCAAAATCACTGCAGATGGTGATTGCAGCCATGAACTTAAAAGACGCTTACTCCTTGGAAGGAAAGTTATGACCAACCTGGATAGCATATTAAAAAGCAGAGACATTGCTTTGCCAACAATGGTCTGGCTGCTCAAGGCTGTGGTTTCTCCTGTGGTCATGTATGGATGTGAGAGTTGGACTATAAAGAAAGCTGAGTGCAGAAGAATTGATGCTTTTGAACTGTGGCGTTGGAGAAGACTTGAGAGTCCCTTGGACTGCAAGGAGATTCAATCAGTCCATCCTAAAGGAGATCAGTCCTGGGTGTTCATTGGAAGAACTGATGTTGAAGCTGAAACTCCAATACTTTAGCCACCTGATGTGAAGAGCTGACCCATTGCAAAAGACCCTGATGCTGGGAAAGATTGAGGGCAGGAGAAGGGGATGACAGAGGATGAGATGGTTGGATGGCATCACCGACTCAATGGACATGGGTTTGGGTGGACTCCGGGACTTGGTGATGGACATGCTGCGGTTCATGGTGTCACAAAGAGTCAGACACGACTGAGCGACTAAACTGGAACTGGAACCCAATCTCTCCTCTAAATCCCACAAGCTTCATCTAGCCCTACCTTTCTATAAATACATGTTTGAAAGATTTCAGGGAGAAAATTGTAAGGCAAAATTTCTTAAAATCAGAGTCAAGAAGTCCTTGAATTTGGGTTATAAAAATTAATTTTATTTTCACTAACCTCTCATTGATATTTAGCATTTCCTCAGGTTATGAATGTTGGCAACAGCCCAAAGTGGTATTATCAGAATCTCAACTTGCTCATCAATATAAATCATAAATATTATATAACATTAAAGCTTATTCAGTATCACTGAAATCATTATGTTCATCATTACTTTGAAGTTGTGGTAGTTATTGGACCCACTGCTAGGTATTTTATTTAATGCATTATGAAATGAATATATTGCCATAAAACATGTTTGTTTTTAAATATTTTGATAACTACGTTGAGTACATTTGGTTTTCTTTGTAATGTTTTTGTATTTTCTTTTATGAATTTTAAAATATTATTCTGTGAAGGGATCTCTTGGCTTCACCAAATTGTCAAAGATATGAATGGCATGATAGGGGTTAGAGGAAGAGGAAGAAACCAGAAAATGGTTTTCATCATAGATTAAATGTTCATTGCTTAGTTAGGGTAATTACTTTATTCTCAAAATAAGCTGAAATTTTCTTCATGTTTTTAAACTTATTGAAGAAAAGCACTTAAAGCCTTTCTTAAAAATACAAATTCCTGGGCCCATCACTAAATGTACTAAATCAGAGGAAAAAACTTGATATCTTATACTATAACAAGCACAGATCTGTGCTTTTACCTTAGAAGAAATTGGGGAAATATTAGAGGAATCACTAATAACTGAAGGTGAGAATTCAGAGAGAGGTTAACAACTAGTAATTTAGATTTGAAACCAGAATAACCAACATTTCTTTGCTAGGATTTCCCTGGTGGCTCAGACGGTAAAGCGTCTGCCTACAATGAGGGAGACCCAGGTTCGATTCCTGGGTTGGGAAGGTCCTCTGGAGAAGGAAATGGCAACCCACTCCAGTACTCTTGCCTGGAAAATCCCATGGATGGAGGAACATGGTAGGCAACAGCCCATGGGGTCACAAAGAGTCAGACGCGACTGAGCAACTTCACTTCACTTTGCTAAGCAAGAAATTTCTGACATACTTAAAGAAGTGGATCTCAAAGTGTGCACCAGCAGCAGTAGAATCACCTGGGCAGTTGTTAGACATAAACATTATTTAGACCCATCTCAAACTCCCTCTCTCACTACAAATTCACAGGAGATGGAACAATTAAGACCAACCTAAATAACATTGTCTGGTGGTGGGGCCTAGCAATTTGTGTTTTAAAAATCCCACCAAATCATCCTGACTCAGGCTTATATTCAAGAACCAGAAGAAAAAAGGATGATATATTCTAAATGCTGAAAAAAAAAAAAAAACTACCAACACAAAACACTTGATATGTCAAAATTGTTCTTTATAAATAAAGGAGAAATACAGACATTCTCAGGCAAGTAAAAGATGAGGAAGTTAATCACCACTAGACCTGAGTTACAAAAAAATACTGAAAGATGTTCTTAAACTAAAATGAAAGGACACTATTTGATAACATGAAAACGTGAAAATATAAAACATACTGGTAAAGGTAAGTATAGAGCCAAATGCAGATTATACCATTATTGTAATATGGTATTGTGTTAATCACTTAACTGGGGTATAAAGGCTAAAGGACAAAAGTATTAAAATAGTATGGCTAAATTAATTAGTTAATGGGTAGACTATATAAACCTAGACAGTATGTTGAAAAGCAGAGAAATTACTCTGATGTCAAAGGTCCGTATATAGTCAGGGCTATGGTCTTCCTAGTGGTTATGTATGGTTGTGAGACCTGGACCATAAAGAAGGCAGAGTGTGGAAGAATTGATGCCTTTGAACTGTGGTGCTGGAGAAGACTCCTGAGGGTCCCTTGGACAACAAGGAGATCAAACCAATCAATCTTAAGGGAAACCAACCCTGAATACTCATTGCAAGGACTGATGCTGAAACTGAAACTCCAGTATTTTGGTAATCTGATGCGAACAGCTGACTCACTGAAAAAGTTCCTGATGCTGGGATAGATTGAGGACAGGAGGAGAAGAGGGCATCAGAGGATGAGATGGATGGATGGCATCACTGATACAATGGATATGAACTTCAGCAAACTTCAGAGATGGTGAGAGGCTTGGCATGCTGTAGTCCATGGGGTCACAGAGAGTTGGACATGACTGGACAACTGAACAACAACTACAACACTATATAAAAATATAAATTAGGATATCAAAAATGTGGGAGGAGAAGTAAAAGGATAGAGTATTTGCATGCTATTGAAGTTAAGCTATTATCAACTTAAAGCAGACTGTTTTAAGTGTAAGACATTTTATTAAGGCATCTTGGTAATCACAAAGCAAAACCTATAGTAGACACACAAAAGATAAAGTGAAGGAAATCAAAGCACACTACAGTGGAAATTATTAGTTCACAAAGAAACACAGCAAGACAGGAAGGAAGAAACAAAGGACCTACTAAACAGCCAGAGAACAATATTAATAAGATGGCATCAGCAAGTTCTTACTTTTCAAAAATTACTGAAGCTGTAAATGGTTTAACTATCCAATAAAAAGGTGTAGAGTTGTTGAATGCATAAAAAATAAGACTCAACTATGTGCTACTTACAAGAGACTTTAGCTTTAAGAACACTCATGGGATCAAAGTGAAGGAGTGGAAGGAAATATTCCATACAAATGGAAACAAAAGAAAGCAGCTGTATTTATAGACAAAATAGACTTAAGTCAAAAGGGGGAAAAAGGCCATTGTATATTGAAAAAGGGCAAATTCATCAAGAGGATACAATTGCAAATATATATGCACCCAACATCAGAGTACCAAAATATATTACAGATACTTACAGATCTGAAGTGAGAAATAGATAACAATACAGTAATAACTTTGCTCTTCAATAACCAACTTTCAACAATGGATAGATCATGCAGACAGAAAACTATTAAGGAAACAGCAGACTAGAATTATACTTGAGACCAAATGTACATTATCAGAACACTCTAGCCAACAGCAGTAGAATATACATTTTCAAGGGCACACAGAACACTCTTCAGTATGGAACCTATGTAAGGTCACAAAACAAAGCCTAGCAAATTTAAGAAGTTTTAACTAATACAAAGTATCTTTTCTAACTGCAATGATGTGAAACTAGATATCAATAACAGAAGGAAAACAAGACAATTCATGCACATGTGGAAATTAAACAACACACTCGTGAATAACCAATGGGCCCGTGAAGAAATCAAAGGGGAAATTTTTTAAATCTTGAAGCAAATGAAAATGGAAACATAAGCTACCAAAATATATGAGATGCAACAAAAGTTGTTCAAAGAGGGAAGATTACAGTGATAAATTCCTACATAAAGTTTAAAAATGATTTTAAATAAATTACAACTTTATACCTCAGAGCACTAGACAAAGAACAAAGCCCAAGTTAGCAAGAGGAAGGACATAACAAAGATCAGAGCAATAATAAATAAAATAGCAACCAGAAAAATAATAGAACACATCAGTAAAACCGAGTTTTTTTGAAAAAATAAACAAAATTCAGAAACAGTTAATTGATGTGCACAAAAAAAGAGAGAAGTCAAACTAATAAAGTTATAAATGAAATTGGAGACTTTATTAACTGATACCTTGAAACACAAAGGATCATAAGAGACTACTAAAAACAACTATGTGTTGACAAATTCCTAGAATCCTCCAACCTACCAAGATTTAATCATCAAGAAATATAAAATCTGAACAGAAGAATAATTAAGGGATTGAATTAATAATAATAATAAAAAAAAAAACTTCCCAACAGAACAAACCACAGGACTAAATGGCTTCACAGGTGAATTCAACCCAACATTTAAATAAGAATTAACACCAGTCTTTCTCAAACTTTTTCTTAAGAAATTGAAAAGAACAGAACACTTTCAGAATAATTTTATGAGGCCAGTATTATCCTCATACCAAAGTCAGATAAAGACACTAATAAAAAGCAAACCAAGTACAAGCCAGTATCTCTGATCAATACCAATTCAAAAATTCTTAACACTAGCACACCAAACTAAGTAACCCATTAAAAGGATCCTACAGCATGATCAATTTAGATTTAACCCTGAGATACAAAGATTTTTAAACACAAAAATAAATGTGATACATTACATCAGCGAGATAAAAAATACCAATCTCATAATCATCACAATAGATGCAGACAAAGCATTTGACAGAATATAATATCCTTTTTTGATAAAATGTGCTCAACAAATTGGATGTAGAAGGAATACACTTCGACAAAATAAAGGCTATATATGACAAGTCCAAAGTCAACATCGTTGTCAGTTTTTGTTCAGTTGCTCAGTCGTGTCCGGCTCTTTGCAGCCCCATGGACTGCAGCATGCCAGGCTTTACTACCATTCACTATTTTGTGGAGTTTGCTCAAATTCATGTCCATTGAGTCAGTGATGCCATCCAACCATCTTATCCTCTATTGTCCCCTTCTCTTCCTGGCCTCAATATTTCCCAGCAGCAGGGTCTTTCCCAATGAGTCAGCTCTTTGTATCAGGTGGCCAAAGTATTGGCACTTCAGCTTCAGCATCAGTCCATCCAATAAATATTCAGGACTGATTTTCTTGAGAATTGACTGGTTTGATCTCCTTGTAGTCCAAGGAACTCTCAAGAGTCTTCTCCAACACCACAGTTCAAAAGCATCAATTTTTCAGTTTTCTTTATAGCCCAACTCTCACATCCATACATGACTATTGGAAAAACCACAGGTTTGACTAGATGGACCTTTGTTGGCAAAGTAGTGTCCCTGTTTTTTAATACATTGTCTCAGTTTGTCATATATTTTCTCCCAATGAGCAAGTGTCTTTTAATTTTATGACTGCAGTCACCATCTGCAGTGATTTTGGAGCCCAAGAAAATAAAATCTGTCACTGTTTCCATTGTTTCCCCATCTATGTGCCATGAAGTGATGAAACTGGATGCCATGATCTTAGTTTTCTGAATGTTGAGTTTTAAGCCAACTTTTTCACCCTCCTCTTTCACTTTCACCAAGAGACTCTTTAGTTCCTATTTGCTTCTTGCCATAAGGATGGTGTCATCTGCATATCTGAGGTTATTGGTACTTCTCCTGGCAATCTTGATTCAAGCTTGTTCTTCATCCAGCCCAGCATTTAGCATGATGTACTCTGCATATAAGTTAAATAAGCAGGGTGACAATACACAACCATGACATTCTCCTTTCCCAATTTGGAACCAGTCCGTTGTTCCATGTCCAGTTCTAACTGTTGTTTCTTGTCCTGCATACAGGTTTCTCAGGAGGGAGGTAAGGTGGTCTGGTATTCCCATCTCTTGAAGAATTTTCAACAGTTTGTTGTGATCCACACAGTCAAAAGCTTTAGTGTAGTCACTGAAGCAGAAGTAGATGTTTTCTGAAATTCTCTTGTTACTCATTTTCAGTAGTGAAAGATATAAAATTTTTCCTTTAAGATCAGGAAACAAGGATAGGGTGCCCACTCTCACTACTACTATTCAAATAGTGCTGGAAATCTTAACCAGAGCAATTAGGCAAGAAAAAGAAATAGAGACATTTAAATAGGAAAGTTAAAGTAAAATTGTATTAGCTTGCAGATGACATGATCTTACACATAGAAAATTCTAAAACCTCTTTCAAAAAGCTATCAGAACTAATAAATGAACTCTGTAAAGTTGAAAAATACAAAATCAACATTCAGATCAGTTGCATTTCTACACATTAGCAATGAAATATTTGTAAAATGAAGGAACACAGTCCCACTTAAGCATCAAGATCATTAAAAATCTTAGAAAGAAATTTAACCAAGGAGTTGAAAGATCCATACGTTGAAAACTATGAGACGCTGATGAAATAAAACGAAGATGCAAGCAAATTGAAAGACCCCATGTTCATGTTGGAAAGAGTTAAGACTTTTTAAATATTAATAGTACTCAAAGCCATCTATAGGTTCAATGCAATCCCTATCATGAATTCAATGTCATTTTCCACAGAAATTGAAAAATAGTCCTAAAATTCATATGGAATCACAAAAGATCATGAATGGCCAAAGCAATTCTGAGAAAGAACTAAGCTGGAAGCATCACACCCCCTGATTTCAAACTATGTTACAAAGCTATAATAATAAAAACAATATGTCACTGACATAAAGACAAACACACAGAGCAATGGAACAGAATCAAGAATGCAGAAATAAACCCAAGCATATACTGTCAACTAATTGACAATTGAACCAAGAATACTCAATGAGGAAACGATTATCTTTAGTAAATTATATTGTGAAAACTGGATTTCCCCATGCAAATGATAAAATTAGATCCCTGTCTTCCACAACTCACAAAAATTAAATTGCAGTGGATTAAAGAGACCCCTTAGCTCCTGATTCTGTAAAACTCCTATAAGAAAGCATAGGGGAGGACTTCCCTGGTGGTCCAGTGGGTTCAATCCCTGGTCAGTGAACTAAGATCCTACATTACACACAGTGCAGCCAAAATAAAGAAAACAGAGAAAAAGCCTAAATCAAATTAAAAATTTCTATACAGAAAAAGAAACAATCAAAAAAATGGAAGCACAACCTGAAGAATGAAAGAAATATCTGCAGACTATGTATCTGACAGAAGATTAATATCCAAAATACTCAGACAACTCAATAGCAAATGCATGCATTAAAATGTATACAAGTGATTCAAATAGATATTTTTTCCAAAGAAGACATACAAATGATATTAAAACAAGTTCCAATTGTTAATCACCTTAGAAATTAAAACTATAATGAGCTATCACTTCACACCTGTTAACATGATTTTTATCAAAACAATAAGAGATAAAAAGTCTTGATGAGAATGTGGAGAAAGAGAATCCTTGTGCAGTGCTAATGGGAATGTAAATCAGTGCAGCTAATATGGAAAACACTGTGGAAATTCCTCAAAAATTTAAAAATAGAGCTACCATATAATCGCTCAGTTGTGTCCAACTCTTTGGGATCCCATGAACTGTAGCTTGCCATGCCCCTCTGTCCTTGAAATTCTCCAAGCAAGAATACTGAAGTGGGTTGTCATGTCCTTCTGCAGGGTATCTTCCTGACCCAGGAATTGAACCTGGGTCTCCTGAATTGCAGGCAGAAGCTTTACTGTCTGAGCTACCAGGGAAACCCCCTCACTTCTGGGCATATATCCAAAATATTTGAAATCAGAATCCTATCCATCCATTTCTGAAACTTAAATTAGTAAGAACTTGACCATAGAATGTTTACTAGGGGTATTATGATGATCATTCCACAATATATATAAATCAAACCATTATGCTGTACACATTAAACTTATACAGTGATGTATGTCAATTATTTCTCAATGAAACTGGAAAGAAAGAATTCTTATATCAAATAGCTGTAAAATTTTAAAAAATATTATGTGTTTAATATGCAGAAATACTTAATTCAATATTTTTGGTTTAGCTCAGTCAAAAACACTAAATTCTATGTATATGCAGTAGGTCAGACAAGATCCTACACAACCATCATTCCAACTTTTGTTTTGATATACCTTGATCTAATAAAGGGACAATAGCATGTTTTTGGGTGCATTAAAAGTTTCAATATCTTGTTTTAAAATGTGCATCTTAGAGAGTCTTTGAATTTTCATGTCCCTGACCACTACCAATACTTTTCATTTATTGAGGGCATGAGATGCCTTACAAATGGAGGATCTTCCCCACATGTTAATAGAATGAGAAGAATAATTTTTAAAACAATGCTTTGTATTAAATATTGACAAGTTTTATTTCAAATATGAGAAACCGCCAGTAAAATAAAAATGATTTTCCTTCTTTAGAAAATAAATATAAACCACAAAAGTTGGTATAAATTGTATCCCTTATAGTTTTTCCCAGACAGTAGTTTATCTGTGCCATTTTTTTACAGTGAATAATACAATTGTTTTGACCCATTTTAATACTGAGCCACTGATTCAACTGTCAGCACCTTAAATCAATCAGAAATTTCTTCTTATCTACAACAGGAAATGAAAGTCCCAGTAGAAACAGAAACAAGAACTTAAAAAAAAATACATAACCCACTGGGGACTGAGACATCCTATTCTAAATACTGAAGATTCAATCTTTCTAGTTTATATAAAATATACATAAACTTAACATAAAATGCACATTTCTAGATCTGAACTTCTTTGTACATATCATTTATGTTTCAAAATGAATCTAGATATTTTGGGGATTAGATATAATCTAGTAAAAGTAAATTTTTCATTATAATTAAAAATAGGAATAAACTTAAATAGTTGATCAAATAAATGAACATAGTTCCAATTTAATAGCACAAACAAGAGAATATTCTTATTTTTATTTTTGGGCCACACCACGTGACATGTGAAATCCTAGTTCCCTGACCAGAGATTGCAACTGGGCCCCCTGCATTGGAAGCATGGAGTCTTAACCACTGGACCACCAGGGAAGTCCAAGAATTTATCCTTAATTGTCTTCAGTGTCTGCTAGGTCAAATTTCTACCAATATTTATCAGTTTTTAAATTACTAACAAACTGTATAAAGCCTGCTTAAAATACTTTTGAATTATTACTAGCAAATGACCATTGCCTCTACATTTTCTTATATAAGAAATTGGTGCTTTGTAAAGAACTCTACTATATTGATTTCAGATTAGGGGATATGAACTGTTTATATTGTGTTATGCTGTCAGATTTTAACAAACATATCATTTGATACTATATTATGTGTCACAGGTCACAGACATACATAAGATAAATCAAATTGTTCTATGTCACTGTAATATGCACACCCAAATCCAACAAATGATCAATTAGGAAGACTGACTGAATTGATTGAAAGTAAAGTCTTACTTGATCTTGTAAATCATACAATATGACATTTAAAATTTAGATAGCACATATTATTTTCCACTTCAAGACAATTTAGGTGATCTATCTGTCTCTCTGAAATCTATTGAGCACTACGGAGACATTAAATTCAATTGGAAGACTTAATTTTCTATTGACAGTTCAATATTTACCACTATAGGGGTTTTCAATTTATTAATATTTTTGTTAGTCACACTTTTGACACTAGTCAATCTGACTTCTCCAAAGTATTCAGTGTAATAATTCCTTGCATTTTTACAGCACTTTGTTTCTTAAAACCCTTTGAAATACTCTGTCCAATTTGATCATCTCAACACCTTGTAATATAGGATAGCTAGTGTCAAAATTATTTGTATAATAAGGAACTGAGACCTCTATTTTTCAGACAACTAGGATCAGATTCCTGGACTCTTGAGTCTTGTTTTACTGCTCTATTCTTAACTAGGCACTGCCATTCTTTACTGATTTCTAAAACACCTTACCTTCACATATGTAGCTCATTTTGTGTGCAATTATACAACTTTATTTATACTTACTAGAGTTATACAAGCCAACTGTATAGATCTTAAGTATATATCTTATAGACAGAGTCCCTGAAGAACTCTGGACAGAGGTTCATGACATTGTACAGGAGGCAGGGATCAAGATCATCCCCAAGAAAAAGAAATGCAAAAAGGTAAAATGGTTGTCTGAGGAGGCCTTACAAATAGTTGTGAAAAGAAGAGAAGCAAAAACAAAGGAGAAAAGGAAAGATATACCCTTTTGAATGCAGAGTTCCAAAGAATAGCAAGGAGAGATAAGAAAGCCTTCTTCAGTGATCAGTGCAAAGAAAGAGAGGAAAACAATAGAATGGGAAAGACTAGAGATCTCTTCAAGAAAATCAGAGATACCAAGGGAACATTTCATGCAAAGATGGGCACAATAAAGGAGAGAAATGGTATGGACCCAACAGAAACAGAAGATATTAAGAAGAGGTGGCAAGAATGCACAGAAGGACTGTACAAAAAAGATCTGCATGACCCAGATAATCATGATGGTGTGATCAGTCATCCATAGCCAGACATCCTGGAATGCAAAGTCAAGTGGGTCTTAGGAAGCACCACTATGAACAAAGCTAGTGGAGGTGCTGGAATTCCAGTTGAGCTATTTCAAATCCTAAAAGATGATGCTGTGAAAGTGTTGCACTCAATATGCCAGCAAATTTGGAAAACTCAGCAATGGCCACAGGACTGGAAAAGGTCGGTTTTCATTCCAATCCTAAAGAAAGGTAATGCCAAAGAATATTCAAATTACTGCACAATTGCACTCATCTCACATGCTAGCAAAGTAATGCTCAAAATTCTCAAAGCTAGGCTTCAACAGTATGTAAATCATAAACTTCCAGATGTTCAAGCTGGATTTAGAAAAGGCAGAGGAACCAGAGATCAAATTGCCAACATCAGCTGGATCACTGAAAAAGCAATAGAGTTCCAGAAAAATATCTGTTTCTGCTTTATTGACTATGCCAAAGCCTTTGGCTGTATGGATCACCACAAACTGTGGAAAATTCTGAAAGAGATGGGAATACAAGACCACCTGACCTGCCTCTTGAGAAACCTGTATGCAGGTCAGGAAGCAACAGTTAGAACTGGACACGGAACAACAGACTGGTTCCAAATAGGAAAAGGAGTACATCAAGGTTGTATATTGTCACCCTGCTTATGTAACTTATATGCAGAGTACATCATGAGAAATGCTGGGCTGCAGGAAGTAAAACCTGGAATCAAGATTGCCGGGAGAAATATCAATAACCTCAGATATGCAGATGACGGCACCCTTATGGCAGAAAGTGAAGAAGAACTAAAGAGTCTCTTGATGAAAGTGAAAGAGGAGAGTGAAAAAGTTGGTTTAAAGTTCAACATTCAGAAAACTAAGATCATGGCATCTGGTCCCTTCACTTCATGCAAATAGATGGGGAAAGAGTGACAGACTATCTTTTGGGGCTCCAAAATCTAGATGGTGACTGCAGCCGTGAAATTAAAAGGTGCTTGCTCATTGGAAGAAAAGTTATGACCAACCTAGAGATCATATTACAAGGCAGAGACATTACTTTGCCAACAAAGGTCCATCTAGTCAAAGCTATGGTTTTTCCAGTCGTCATGTATGGATGTGAGAGTTGGACTATAAAGAAAGCTGAGTGCCAAAGAAGTGATGCTTTTAAACTATGTTGTTGGAGAAGACTCTTGAGAGTCTCTTGGACTGCAAGGAGATCCAACCAGTTCATCCTAAACAAAATCAGTACTGAATATTCATTGGAAGGACTTGATGCTGAAGCTGGAACTCAAATACTGTGGCCACCTGATGCGAATAACTGAGTCCTTTGAAAAGACCCTGATGCTGGGAAAGATTGATGGCAGGAAGATAAGAGGACAACAGATGATGAGATGGTTGGATGGTATCACCAACTCAATGGACATGAATTTGAGTAAACTCTGGGAGTTGGCGATGGAAGGGAAGCCTGGTGTGCTGTAGTCCACGTGGTTGCAAAGAGTCAGACATGACTGAGTGACTGAATAGAATTTAACTGATATATCAGTTAAATGTGTATATTCTCCAACCGTTTATAGGGAGCCTGATGCTTTAGTATCTCCTGCATACAGTATTACAAAAACTTTTCATTGCCTTGGAAATCTCTATTTACCTACGAGTATTGGTTAACATGTAATGAAGGTACTAACTATCCTAATATTAGCCTTAGCCTCAGTGCTATATATTTTATCAGCTAGCTAGTTTATCAGCTCAGTCATGTCCAAGTCTTTGCAACCCCATGGACTGTATGTAGCCCTCCAGGCTCTTCTGTCCATGGGATTCTCCAGGCAAGAATACTGGAACAGGTTGCCATTTTCATCCCCCAGGGATCTTCCTGACACTTGGATCGAAACTGTGTCTCTTTTGTCTCCTGCATTCTTTCCCATCTGAGCCACCAGGGAATCTGTCCTAATTCTAGATATATAAGCCAAAGTGTTAACTCTGTACCCTGATTCATCAGTAAAAATTAGTGAATTCCTATTCCTTCCTGGAGAATCCCCATGGACAGAGGAGCCTGGTGCGCTACAGTCCTTGGGATCACAAAGAGTTGGACACGACCGAGTGACTAAGCATAGCACTGCACATATCTACAAAAATAACATTTTTTAATACTTACAAGTTTCAACAACAAGAGTATATTTGCTATCTTCAAATCCTAAGTATATTTAGTCAAGTAGCATTGAACTAATAAGAACACAAGGGGACTAGATTGCATATTATCATTATAGATATGAAATGCCTGTGCCTATTACAACACATGGGCAAATACAATATTGACTTACATTTGGTATCCAAATGGCTAGACACATGGTAAATTGGTTATGGTCTGTCACTCCATAACATTATTTTTCTTAGCATTGCTTAGTGCCTTGATGTAAAAGTGTTTTTCAAAATAACAGGTAGCGGTGCAATTTAGAATATTCTTGGTACTGAATTCATTACTTAGAGCATTAAGACATCTCTGTAAGATTGCGTGACTATAACTGAGTACACTCATTTGTAGTGACATTTTTTTTGTCCATGATGAAATAATAGTTATGTATAGGGTAACGTATAAATGTGTTAAGTATGTTTTGAAATACATTTCTTTGTGGATATACATAAAGAACAAGTGTTGCACTTTGGAAACTACTGTTCACTACCAGTGGCACCAAGATGTAATATTGACCTTGAGGACCACCCCTCTAGGCATCTCGGTATTCTTGCACTAACCAGTGTGATTATCCATGGAGCTACTGAAGTCCTCTGGAAACTTTTTATTTCTCAGTTTTATTCTCAATTTTTCTGGAGGGATAAGTCAGCTTAGATAGTTGAGTGAGAGCTTTACACTGGGAGGAAGAAGGGTTATTTTCAAATGTTCTCCCAGGAGACCAGTATTGAAGCTGAGATCTCAGTGCATGGTGTGTTTGTAATTTTGTCGATAGAAACTCAAATGCCAGATGTGCTCCAATAATCTACAGCATGGCATTGATAATATTCCATGGAAGCCACTAAGCACAAAGATGTCATATTATCCATTTGCAGTGTTAACAAGCTCCCAAGCAATTTTAAATACAATGAGGTTTGGAGTGACATCTAACATTCTACGGTTACTGAAACTTCCGAATTTGTGGAGTTGCCCTATTCTAGTGAACTGAGTTGCTACTACAGTTTAGACAACTACGACTGACAGAGATTCAAGTAGCATTGCAAATAACTAGCTGATCCCAAGGGGTAAATGCAGACACACCTGCACCTTTGCAAAGTATTTGCTTTGCGAGAGCTGGAAATTGCCTTTTGTGACAGAAAACTCCATGCTGCTTGCTCAGCTTCATTATTGAGGCTTCTGCCTTGGCATAGGAGAAAGGAGATGCTGGGGCTGATGAGTTTAGGGATTTAGCACACACCAAAAGAACAAAATTGTTTCATTTGGTTCAGGCAGCTTTTACTATTCAGCATCTTGTAAGCATTGAATCTGTAATAAGACCAAATGGAATGATTCCTGTCATCCTAGAACATTTCCTTTCTTCTCTCCCATCCACTCCTACCAGGGTCCATTTTGAGGGGAAGGTTCCATAAAGTGTATATAAAAATTTTAGACATGGCATATGGGATGCTGAGGAGAGCCAGTTCTGTTCTATTAACAGTAATGTGATTAAATAAAATATCTTGTAGTCACACTGTTAATAAAAAATTCTGTTCAATTGTTATATACTCAACACTGTTTTTGGCTTCCCTGGTGGCTTAAATGGTAAAGGATCTGCCTGCAGTATGGAAGACCTGGGTTCCATCCCTGGGTCAAGAAGATCTCCTGGAGAAGGGAATGGCGACACACTACAGTATTCTTGCCTGGAGAATCCCATGGACAGAGGGTCCTGGCAGGATACAGTCCATGGGATCCAAAAGAGTTGGACACTACTGTGTGAGTAACACTTTTGCTTTCAACACTGTTTTAGGTACTATAGGGGATATAAAATGTGAGTGATACAGATCTTTCCTTCAGTAAGAGGAAACTCACTGGAAGTCAACTTTGGTCCATATGGTAAGAGTTCTAGAGGTCTATGTGAGATTATTTTTACAATTAAGATGGATATCAGCTATAGATGTTTTAATCACAGATGATTTCTTAAGATAAATATCTTTCTATTGATATTTCTGTCTCTGTTTTTCTGTATATTTATATGTATAGGTGTGTGTGTGTGCGTGTGTGTGTGTGTGTGTATTATAGACTTTCCAGTATTAGTTTTCTAATCTGATTAGATTTTAAGGCATAATGACTATTTTTATTGCTAGAGAGGACATTAGACACTGATAGTTATATGGCAATGGAGATATGAAAAATATCACCACTGGATAATCATAATCAAATACTTACAAAAAGTAAAGTTCTGGGTGACCACATACTGATACCTTAAAACATTTTTGTGAAACTAATGAGTATGATGAGATTGTCTTGTTCCTGCCTGCATGGCAGGAAATGAGGGGGTAAAGTGTGAGCTCAGGGCTTCTAATTTTCAGTTCAAGCTGTACATAAAATTACCTGAAAATTTCCTTGATTTCTTTGAAGTAAATATTTATGCCTTTTAGTATCAGGTCTGAGATTGCTGAAAACCAAATCCAGACTCTCATTATCTTAGTGGATGCATGGCATGATAAGTATTCCCAACATTGTAAAGTCTCTTCTTTTAAAGCAGAGGCTTTAATTTGGAAGGATAGGAATCAGGAAAATTGGAATGGGAGCCTATGGACAGATTCCAGTGAAGAGAGATATTAAACCTCCAAATTCTGATGAGTTATCTCAGCCAAAACTTCTACCCTTGTCTGAAAAGCATAACCATAGGTTGCCTAGAGAACTTGTATAATGGCCTCCCTGAGGTAATTTCTTTGGGATTGGAATGAAAACTGACTTTTCCAGTCCTGTAGCCACTGTAGAGTTTTCCAAATTTGCTGGTATATTGAGTGCAACACTTTCACAGTGTCATCTTTCAGGATTTGAAATAGCTCTACTGGAATTCCAGCACCTCCACTAGCTTTGTTCATAGTGATGCTTCCTAAGGAACACTCGACTTCACAGTCCAGGATGTCTGGTTCTAGGTGAGTGATCATACCATTGTGATTATCTGGGTCATGAAGAACTTTTTTCTATAGATCTTCTGTGTATTCTTGCCACCTCTTCTTAATATCTTCTGCTTCTGTTAGGTCCATACCATTTCTGTCCTTTATTGTGTCCATCTTTGTATGAAATATTCCCTTGGTATTTCTATATTTTTTGAAGGGATCTCTAGTCTTTCCCATTCTATTGTTTTCCTCTATTTCTTTCCATTGACCACTGAGGATGACTTTATCTCTCCTTGCTATTCTATAGAACACTGCATTCAAACAGGTATATCTTTCCTTGTCTCCTTTTCTTTGGCTTCTCTTCTTTTCACAGCTATTTGTAAGGCCTCCTCAGACAGCCATTTTGCCTTTTTGTATTTCTTTTTCTTGGGAATGGTCTTCACCCCTGACTCCTGTACAATGTCCAAACCTCTGTCCATAGTTCATCAGGCACTCTGTCTATCATATCTAACCCCTTGAATCTATTTCTCACTTCTACTGTATAATCATAAGTGATTTGATTTAGGTCATACCTGAATGGTCTAGTGGTTTTCCCTGCTTTCTTCACTTTAAGTCTGAATTTGGCAACAAGGAGTTCATGATCTGAGCCACAGTCAGCTCCCGGTCTTGTTTTTGCTGACTGTATAGAGCATCTCCATCTTTGGCTGCAAAGAATATAATCAATCTGATTTTGGTGTTGACCATCTGGTGATGTCCATGTGTAGAGTCTTCTCTTCTGTTGTTGGAAGATGGTGTTTGCTATGACCAGTGTGTTCTCTTGGCAAAACTCTATTAGCTTCTGCCCTGCTTCATTCTATACTCCAAGGCCAAATTTGCCTGTTACTCCAGGGGTTTCTTGACTTCCTACTTTTGCATTCCAGTCCCCTTAATGAAAGAGATATCTTTCTTGGTTGTTAGTTCTAGAAGGTCTTGTAGGTCTTCATAGAACTGTTTAACTTCAGCTTCTTCAGTATTACTGATTGGAGTATAAACTTGGATTACTATGATATTGAATGGTTTGCCTTGGAAACAAACAGAGATCATTCTGTAGTTTTGGAGATTGCATCCAAGTCCTGCATTTCAGGCTCTTTTGTTGGCTATGATGGCCACTCCATTTCTTCTTAGGGATTCCTGCCCACAGTAGTAGATATAATGGTCATCTGAGTTAAATTCACCCACTCCAGTCCATTTTAGTTCACTAATTTCTAGAATGTCAGCATTTACTCTTGCCATCTCCTGTTTGATCACTTCCAATTTGCCTTGATTCATGGACCTAACATTCCAGGTTGCTATGGGATATTGCTTTTTATAGCATCCGATCTTGCTTCCATCACCAGTCACATACACACCTGGATATTGATTTTGCTTTGGCTCTGTCTCTTCATTCTTTCTGGAGTTAGTTCTCCACTGATCTCCAGTAGCGTACTGCGCACCCATCAACCTGGGGAGTTTATCTTTCAGTGTCCTATATTTTTGCCTTTTCATACTGTTCATGGAGTTCTCAAGGCAAGAATACTGAAGTGGTTTGTCATTCCCTTCTCCAGTGGACCACATTTTCTCAGAAGACTCCAACATGCCCCAACCATCTTGGGTGGCCCTACATGGCATGGCTCATAATTTCATTGAGTCAGACAGGCTGTGGTTCATGTGATCAGATTGGATAGTTTTCTGAGGTTGTGGATTTCAGTCTGTCTGCCCTCTGATGCAGAAGGATAAGAAGCTTAAGGAAGCTTCCTGATGGGAGAGACTGACTGAGGGTGAAAATGAGTCTTGTTCTGATGAGCAGTCCCATGCTCAGTAAAGCTTTAATCCAATTTTCTGTTAATAGGTGGAGCTGTAAAAGTGCTGCACTCAATATGCCAGCAAATTTGGAAAGCTTAGCAGTAGCCACAGGACTGGGAAAGGTCAGTTTTCATTCTAGTCTCAAAGAAAGGCAATGCCAAGGAATGCGCACACTACCATACAATTGCACTCATCTCAAATGCTAGTAAAGTAATGCTCAAAATTCTCCAAGCCAGGCTTCACCAGTTCAAGAAGCATGAACTTCCAGATGTTCAGACTGGTTTTAGAAAAGACAGAGGAACAAGAGATCGAATTGCCAACATCCACTGGATTATCGAAAAAGCAAGAAAGCTCCAAAAAAAATCACATCTCTTTCTGATTTATTGACTATGTCAATGCCTTTGACTGTGTGGATCACCACAAACTACGGAAAATTCTTAAAGACATGGGAATACCAGACCGCCTGACCTGCCTCTTGAGAAATCTGTATGCAGGTCAGGAAGCAACAGTTAGAACTGGACATGGAACAACAGACTGGTTCCAAATTGGGAAAGGAGTACATCAAGGCTACATGTTGTCACCCTGCTTATGTAATTTATATGCAGAGTACATTATGAGAAATGTTGGGCTGGAAGAAGCACAAACTGGAATCAAGATTGCCGGGAGAAATATC
Source organism: Muntiacus reevesi (assembly GCF_963930625.1). Classification (NCBI taxonomy): domain Eukaryota; kingdom Metazoa; phylum Chordata; class Mammalia; order Artiodactyla; family Cervidae; genus Muntiacus; species Muntiacus reevesi. The sequence goes on along the minus strand of NC_089271.1, from coordinate 123,726,444 downwards.
AATAACCACAGATATGCAGATGACACCACCTTTATGGCAGAAAGTGAAGCAGAACTAAAAAGCCTCTTGATGAAAGTGAAAGAGGGGGGTGAAAAAGTTGGTTTAAAGCTCAACATTCAGAAAACTAAGATTATGGCATCTGATCCCATCACTTCATGGCAAATAGATGGGGAAACAGTGGAAACAGTGACAGACTTTATTTTGGGGGGCTCTGAAATGACTGCAGATGGTGACTGCAGCCATGAAATTAAAAGATGCTTGCTCCTTGGAAGAAAACTATGACCAAACTAGACAGCATATTAAAAAGCAGAGACATTACTTTTCCAACAAATGTCTGTGTAGTCAAGGCTATGGTTTTTCCAGTAGTCATGTATGGATGTGAGAGTTGGACTATAAAGAAAGCTGAATGCTGAAGAATTGATGCCTTTGAACTGTGGTGTTGGAGAAGACTCTTGAGAGTCCCTTGGACTGCAAGGAGATCCAACCAGACCATCCTAAAGGAAATCAGTCCTGAATACTCATTGAAAGTACTGATGCTGAATCTGAAACTCCACTACTTTGGCCACCTGATGTGACAAACTGACTGATTTGAAAAGACCCTGATGCTGGGAAAGATTGAAGGCAAGAGGAGAAGGGGATGACAGAGGATGAGGTGGTTGAATGACATCACTGACTCAATGGACATGAATTTGAATAAACTCTGGAAGTTGGTGATAGACTGGGAGGCCTGTCGTGCTGCGGTCCATGGGATCACAAAGAGTTGGACACGACTGAGCGACTGAAGTGAAGTGAACTGAACCTGAGGTAATTATCTTGTAGGAAACTACAGATTGAGCAAAAGAAAATCATCTGACTTTTAAGGGTTTAATGTATGGTGAGTCTGAACTGATAATAATTCCAGGAGACTGAACATGTTTGTATGCTGCATCAGTGAAATTAAGAGTTTATACAGATCAGGTACACAGTGGAGCATCAGCTTAAGTCAGTCACATATTGGGCCAGTGGGTTCGCAACCTGTCCTCTAGATCTCCAGCTCTAGAATGCTAACATGGATTAAAGATACTCTGCACTAGTAGAATATCCATAGTAGTTACGTAACATGTGGGGTGAGGGTATTATGATAGGATAAGCCAAATGGAAGTCACTTAGAGCTTCCTATTCCTGGGAAAATGGAAAACAAAGGCAATACCACATTCCAGGAGGGACTGTAGAGATCTGTCTCACCTCAAAGACTTGAAGGTGATTCTTACCACATTCCATTCAACTCACCTGTTTGACCTGCAGAAAACAGGTGGATCTTGGAGAATGACAGTAGATTATTACAAACTTACTCAGGTGGTGACTCAATTGCAGCTGCTGTACCAGATGTGATTTTTTTGTTTGAACAAATTAACACTTACTTTGGCACCTGATATGCAGCTATTGAATTGATCTGGTAAATAATTTTGTTTTTGTTTTTCTCCACACCTCTTAATAAAGGCCACTAGAAGCAGTTGACTTGCAACTGACAAAGCCAGCAACATACCTCCATTGTTTTGTTTCAGGAGTGTATCAACTCTCCAGCTCAGTGTCATCACAGAAATGATGGGGACTTGATCTCCTTTCCCTTCCACAAGCCATTACAACTAAAAAGAGGCTTAACTCCTAGTCAGTCTCTTTGGCCGTTTGAGACAACATATTCCTCATTGGGATGTGCTATTCTGGCTCGTTTACTGAGTTCCATGAAATCTTATAGTTTTTAAGAACAAGAGCAGGCTTTCCAACAGATTCAGGCTGTCATGAAAGCTGCTCTGCCACTTGGACTGTCTGATCCGGGAGATCCAACGGTGCTTGCGGTGTCAGTGGCAGATAAAAATATGTCCCATTGCCAATGAATCCTTGAGTATTAATAGATACTTAGAATTTTGGAACAAAGTCCTGCCATCTTCCTGGATAACTACTTTTTATTTTTTTTGAGAAACCACTTTTGACTTGCTACTGAATCTTTGTAGAGACTGAATGGTTGGCCATGAGCAACCAAGTTATCTAAGTTGCCCATCATGAACTAGGTGGTTTATGAGCCACCAAGCCAGCAGTACTCCATCATCAAATGGAAGTGACATATATTGGGCTGGCCAAAAATTTTGTTTGGGTTTTTCATAAGATGCTACAGAAAAACCCAAATGAACATTTTGGCCTACCCAGTACAAGATCAGGATTGAACAGACTGTGAAGGCACAATTAATTATACAACAAAGTGACCCTAATGCCTATGGCCCCTTTTCTTGCTGTATACTTTTCTTTCACCCAGTCTGAATCTATGGCCTCACGGGGAGTCCATATGATTAGTTGACTCAGTAAGAGAAAACTCAGGCCTGATTTACAGATGGTTCTTTATGGCGTGCAGGCGTCATCTGAAAGTAGACAGATACAGCAGTACAGCACCTTTCTGAGACATCCCTGAAGAACATTAGTGAAGGGAAATCCTCCCAGCGTGCAGAGCTTTGATCTGGACACTTTGTTTTTAATTTTCAAAGAAGGAGAAATTGCCAGAAGCACAAGTTTATTCCCATTTATTGACTATGGAAAATGATTTGTCTGGGTAGGTAGGGATTTGAAACATGATTGGAAAATTAGTAACAAGGAGGTCTAGGATTGAGATATGTGGATAGACTTTTGTGAATGCGCAAAGCAACAATAACAACAACATGAAGATATTTGTGTTCTATGTGAGTGCTACTAATGAGTGACATCGACAGAAAAGGATTTTAATAATCAAGTGAGTAGGATAGCACCTTCTAAGGACAGCAGTTGGACTCTTTCCCCAGCTTCCCTGGTCATTACCAGGTGAGTTTATAACAATGGTCATAATGTCAGGGGTGGAAGTTATCATGGGCTCAGCAATATGTACTTCAACTCACCAAGGTTGTCCTGACTATAGCTACTGCTGAATGCCCAATTTGCTGGTGGTAGAGGCCAACATTGAGTCTCTAACATGGACTGTTCAGGGTGATCAGACCTGATGTCAGGTTGATTATATTAGGTCACTTCCATCATGGAAGAGGAATTGCCTGATTCTTACCGGAGTAGACACTTTGTATATGGATTTGCCTTCCCTACACACAGTGCTTCTGCAAAAACTGCCAGATGTGTACTTGATGGTGCCTTATGCACCGTCATGGTATTCCACACAGAATTACTTTTGGTTAAGGGACCAACTTCAGAGTAGATGAATTGCAACAATAGGCCCATCATCTTAAAATTCAATGGTCTTACCATTGTCCCCACCATCGTGAAGCAGCTGGCTTGATAGAAGAGTGGAATGGCCTTTTGAAAACTCAGTTACAGTGTCAGCTAGGTGGCAATACTTTGTAGGTCTGGGGTAAGATTCTCCAGGTGGCTCTATATGCTTTGAATTAACATCCAATATAAGGTGTAGTTTCTCCCATGGCCAGGCTATATATGTTAAAAATGTGTACCTTTTTGCATTTCAATTATACTGTAATAAATTATTTTTTAAAAAAGAAACAAGTAGATGAAATCCAGGGTGAGGGTAAGCGGAAAGATATGGATGACAAGATATGGATTCTTTTTCCTTGGTGATAGTGATCTGAATTACTTGTTTTTCAGTATTTCATGAATGTTTAGTGTACACTAAACAGTGATGTTGCAAAGGAAAGGAAAGGGGTGGAGGAATGACACATCAGTAAGAAAGACAATAAAGAACAATGGACAGTTTTTGAGAAGTAGAGATAGAAAAAAATTAGTTGTTATATAGAATGACAAAAAAAAACTTTATTTCTTGGGCAAACTGTCCAATTGGTTGTGGCTTCTTGGGCTGTAAAGGATTATTTGAACACATCTGGGTTCAAAGCATAATAACATGATGAATTAGACATATTTGTTTAGTGTCATGTTTCTGCTGATCCCAGTTACTTCTAGGCTGCCCTTTTTTCCTTTTCTTTGTTGAAATGTTTAGAGGTCACACAGTGGCAGAGACAGGACTAGAATCCAGGCCACCTGACTTTTATTTCCTTATGTTTCTCCATGTGATTTTGCCTAGAGTAGAAAAGTTCTATAGGTTTATATTCATATTTAGGAAAATAAAATCAGCAAATAAAATACCATTTACAGAATGAATAAAATTATTTTTTTCATGTTTTTATTATTTTTTTAAATTTTAGAATTAGGCAATTTTATAGGGACATCAGATATGCAGATAACATCACCCTTTGGCAGGAAGTGAAAAGGAACTAAAGAGCCTCTTGATGAAAGTGAAAGAGGAAAGTGAAAAAGCTAACTTGAAACTCACCATTCAAAACACTAAGATCATGGCATCCAGCCCCATCACTTCATGGCAAATAGATGCACAAACAACAGAAATAGTGACAGACTTTATTTTTTTGGGCTCCAAAATCACTGCAGATGGTGACTGCAGCCATGAAATCGAAAGATGCTTGCTCCTTGGAAGAAAAGCTATGACCAACCTAGACAGCATATTAAAAAGCAGAGACATTGCTCTGCCTACAAAGGTCTGTCTAGTCAAAAGCTATGATTTTTCCAGTAATCACGTATGGATGTGAAAGTTGGACCATAAAGAAAGCTAAGCACTGAAGAATTGATGCTTTTGAACTGTGGTGTTGGAGAAGACTCTTGAGAGTCTCTTGGATTGCAAGGAGATCCAACCAGTCAGTCCTAAAGGAAATCAGTCCTGAATACTCATTGGAAGGGCTGATTTTGAAGCTAAAGCTCCAATACATTGGCCAACTGAAGTGAAGAATTGACTCATTGGAAAAGACCCTGATGCTGGGAAAGATTGAAGGGGGGAGGAAAAGGGGACGACAGAGGATGAGATGGTTGGATGGCATCACCAGCTCGATGGTCATGAGTTTGAGGTAACTCCAGGTGTTGATGATGGACAGGGAAGTCTGGTGTGCTGAGTCCATGGGGTTGCAAAGAGTCAGACACAACTGAGTGACTGAACTGTTAGGGACATCACCTTTCTCCAGGCATTTATCGTTTGATACAGAGCCATATAGGAATACTGAAAATCATAAGAAGATAATGGATTGATGGATCATTATCTGTCTTACAAAAATTAGTGTAGAATGTATTTAAATAGCCAACTTGCTCATTAGAATGAAAACATAATCCATTTTATAGAAACATAGCCTATTTTTTTATTGTAATGAGAAATTATTTTCCCATCCCATCTTCCCACTGACTTTATCCCTGAGGTAACTGATAATTGATATTAACTATATAGTTCTTTTGCCCTTGCTTTTAAGACTATATATATGTGTGTGTGTAAACAGCTTTCTAATTTCACTTATTCTAACTTGTTGATATCTACAGGTTGATAGGTACAGTTCTGTTATTTTTTTCTGTTTTAATGTGCATATTCACCCTTTTATGCAATTTCCTGTGAATGACATTATTCTATTCTTTGATAGGTTTGGGAGGGTGCAATCATTTTCCTATTTTACGCCTCTACAAGTTGCTTTCCTCCAAACTCTAACCATTTAGACTGTTTGTATTATAGAAAGGTGATTTGTAATCATTGACACAGATAGCTAGTGTTTGTTCCCTGATTGTTTTACCTATCACTAAATAAACTGTATATTAGTGGGAATGAACTCTTGAGTTAACATCATAGTGCATATGTATTAACATCAACATATAACTAAGAATTTACATCTTAGTGAATATACACATACATATGTAAACAATGGCTTTGTTCCTGTTAGAGTCCCATCTTGCTTTTCCTGTCCAATAATAACTTATGAAAATTATTTCATCTCAAATGATATAGCGCTAACTCATTATTTTAATGGTTATAAGTATAGCTGCTTTGTAGTTTATCTAATAACATAAGTAAATGTAAACATTCCCTTTTCTTTTTGTTCTTTGTTTCTATAGACAATGCTGCAGCAAACATATATGTACGTACATTTTCCATATCATTGGTTTTATCACAGTAAGCCAAATTCCTAGTAGTGGAGCTGTGACCTTGAAGTGAAAGTGAAAGTCGTTCAGTCCTGTCTGACTCTTTGCGACCCCATGGACCATACAGTCCATGGAATTCTCCAGGCCAGAATACTGGAGTGGGTAGCCTTGCCGTTCTCCAGGGGATCTTCCCAACTCAGGGATCGAACCCATGTCTCCAGCATTGCAGGCAGATTCTTTACCAATTGAGTTATCAGGGTGACCTTGAAAGATATGTATATTTTAAAATTTGATAGTTTTATTAAATAACTTTTCCAAAGGGTTCTGATAATTCAAATTCAAAGCCTACATTTTTATGAAAGCAGTCCTTTACTGTATATCCCTCTCATCAAAAAAGAACTTTTTTTCCTTTTCTTTTTTTTTTTTTTTGCCAAATAAAAAATAATGCATGAAAGCTCATATCACAGTGTTATATTTATTTCACTATTAGTGATTTTATCATCTTCTGAAACGTATTGGTCATTTGAGTTTTTGCTTCTAAATTGCCTTTGCATACTCTGTCTATTTTTTCCCATGCGGATGCTTGTTTTCTCTTGACAAATTTCTTAGAGTGTCAGTATTAGCATCACCTATGAGTTGATTGGAAATGCCCCATCTTTGATCTACTGTATTAGAATCTGCATCTTAATAAGGTCCCCAGGTAATTCTCCTTAAATTTTGAGAAGCTTTGACGTAGATGTTTCACCTTTTCTTGTCATCTAATTTCTTATTTCCAAATTTATTTCTTATGTATTCACTTTGTTTAATGCATTTTTGCGTTATGCTGCTGCTGCTACTTCTAAGTCGCTTCAGTCTTGTCCGACTGTGCGACCCCATAGACGGCAGCCCACCAGGATTCGCTGTCCCTGGGATTCTCCAGGCAAGAACACTGGAGTGGGTTGCCATTTTCTTCTCCAGTGCATGAAAGTGAAAAGTGAAAGTGAAATCGCTCAGTTGTGTCTGACTCTTCGTGACCCCATGGACTGCAGCCTACCAGGCTCCTCTGTGCATGGGATTTTCCAGGCAAGAGTACTGGAGTGGGTTACCATTGCCTTCTCCGATTTTTACCTTGTAAAAGTTATTAATTTTTCATAAATTGGAATGCTTATTTTGTTTTCCTTTTGCAGATTTTAGGTTTCTTACTTTGGTGAAAGACTTCTTAGAGAACAAGAATCCCTAGGTTATATTTTTAGCCTCATACATATCTTAAGAAGTTTTACATTTTTTTCCCATTGACTTTAATACCTCTTTTTATTTTGATATATTGAGAAATAGGATTTTAATTTATATTCTTACAAATTACTAGCCAGTTGTGCTTATGCTAAATATTAAACTATTCTTCTAACACTCAACTGAAATCCTATCTGTGTATTATAGTGAATTCTTGTATGTCCGAGCATCTGCTTCTGAATTCTTTTCTCTGTTCGACTAATGTATTTCTCTATTTCTGTATCAATACCACATTGATTTGATTACAGTAGATTGATAGAATAGTCTCATCTGGTAGGGCAAGTGACTATTCACTGATCTTTTGATTTTTCTTGGTTATTATTGCCAGTTACTCTTCCAAATGAACCTTAAATTATTTTTGTTTCTAATACTAAGAAAATTTACTAACGTACAACTCTGGAATTATAATTAGAATTGCATTAAACATGTATATTCATTTTAGTATTATTTTCATTTTTATGGTCTAAAGTCTTTACATATAATAGCATGATATCTCTTTTAATATCACAACTAAATGTTGAGATAAAACATTATTTACTAATTATTATAATTTGTACCTAAATACTCTGACTCTATCAACTGTTAGCTAGTGGCTATAGTATAAAATAATAATGAGCAAATGCAGAGGTCAAGAGAGTCAACAAGGTATATTGAGAAGAACATAGGCTTTGGAATTTGAAACAATTTTGAATCTCTTGCGCCTATGCTAATTATTTAATCTATCAGAGCTTCAGATTCCTCATCTATAACAAGTGGCTAATAATTGTTATACTTGTGAATATTAGGTTATTGTACAGAAAAGAACCAAATAAATATTAAGCACATAACAAATATTAGTTACAAAATTCTCCTTATGGTATGATCTTTCAGTTTGGCAATCTTCTGTTGATTTGAATAATGCTCTATTCATTAATTTTTGATACCCTGGAGCATTTCTGCTGAGTCTGGGACCCTATTAAAAAATACAATGTGTGTAAATGTATGTTTACACTTAAGGTTTTCTAAATACATTTTCATTACCCATGGGGATGATTTGCGTTAATCAAGTAGAACTTTTTGTTCAAAATACACTGATGATCCCTGCATTAATTTGCTATTTCTCTTTGCTGCTTTCAGATAAAGTGTGTCCTTTTACTTGAAATACACAGACACTAGAAAAGGCCTATTGAAGAATGTAAATTAGATAGAGCTGATCTTTTCATTGTTCTTTCCTGTATCTCATTTATTTACTCAATAAATATGTACTGAATTCCTATTATGTACCAGGCATATGATAGGCACTGGGAATGAAAGGATAAGCATCAACGAGTTCTCCTTGTTCTCATGGAGATTATAGTATAACATGGAAGACAGATTTAAAAAAATAGCTATAAGTTGTTAAACTACAGTCATGTGTTATAAACAAATGATATAAATTAAGAAAACCCTTGGGCACTCTCCTAGTTGGCTCAGTGGTAAAGAACCCACCTGTCAAAGCAGGAGACACAGGAAACATGGGTTTGATCCCTGGGTTGGGAAGATTCCCTGGAGGAGGAAATGGCGACCCACTCTAGTATTCTTGCCTGGGAAACCCCGTGGATAGAGGAACCTGGAAGGCTACAGTCCATGGGAGAAAAAGAATGTTAAAACTGAAACCTTAAGAATAGAGAGTTATTAATCAAATAAATAAGTAATCAGATATTTTAGGGAGAGGAAACAGTGTGTATGAAGGCCGTGGGCTATGAGAAGCATGATAGACTTCAAAAAACTAAGAGAAGGCCAGTGAGGCTGCAGAAGAGGAATGCAAAATTAAGTTTGCAAAGAGAGGAATGGGTTAGGGTTTATGAACTTAGCCCAAGAACAATGGGAAGTTACTGCTGGATTTTAAGTAAGAGAGTTTCTCTTTAAAAAGTTACTCTGAAGAGTGGAAAACATAGAAGGGCAGAGGTAGATATAAAAAGACCAAAACAAGTTGATCATTCACTAGTATTACAAGTGCTGCAAGTTCCAGAAAGATATACAGGGGAAATATTCAAAAGAAAGAAATTGTATTAATTAATCTGAATTTTCTGTGAATTAGGAAGGCTAATCACTTATTTGATTAGCAAAATAGCATACTGGTGGTGTTTTTAGGACACCAGTGTTTGATGAGATCACACTTTGAAAACTTCTGTCACAGAGGTCGCAAGTAAATATAAGCATGTAACTTTTGACTTTTCTGAATGTGAATGCATTCCTTGTGTTCTTAAATGATCATTCATAAATGAGATCTGTTTTGTCTTCATGATTTGCAGATTAATGTTTAGAGTAATAGCAGAAATGCCCTGAGATGATTTTTGGAAAGACAGCAGATTTCATTATCAGACAGCCCTGTGTTTGAATCTCAGTGCTTTTACTTCATAAGTGAGTTATACAATCTCACTTAGCCTTGGTTTCCTTAGCTGTAACAATGAAGAAATGCCTTTTTAGATACTGATTTTACAGGTCCTAATTGAGATCTAATTTAATTAATGTAGGTATGATGTTGACAACACTACAATTATTCAGTGATGGTAGTTGCTTATGATAGAAAAATTATAATAGAGATAGTAGTTATGTTTATTATTTTATTCATTGTCACACTGGTTAAAAGGAAGTTCTTCTTGCCATGCATCACAAGAAAGGACATTAGAGAGAAAGAATCCTTGATGGTACAAAAGTGAACACAGAGTGCCTCAAGAAGCTTTCATCAGAGCTGAGCCATTAGAACATCACACAAGGAAAACTACTCCCAACCTATGACACCCAGAGAAATTCTTCACTCACAAAGTAGGAAAGTTATCATTATAGGAATAGAGATGTGAAGAGAAATGTTCAAAGAGAAAAGCAATGGCTGAACTGCTCAAAATCAGTCCATTTACAAAAAAAAAAAAAAAAAGAATAGAAGGGGTTATTTCTTGTTACTCATGTACATTTGCAGAGTGATTTTACTCATTTTGATTTATTTCATAAAGCATTTGTAATACTGCATGCAGTGATCATTTTAGGTATATAATTAGTATTTGATCCCTTTATTTAGATGAGTAAATGGAGTAACAAAGTTAAGGAATGTTCTTATGGTGGCACAATTTGTTGATAACAGCTCTTTGTCCAGGAAAACATAATCCTAGTCTAAATTTAATTCCCAGCTCACTCACTGAATGTTGCTGTAACATAAACCACATAAAACATAAAGAGTGACACTAGTAAAACGTTGAATGCAGTATCCAGTGGTTCCTCAAGTATTGCTAAGTGTCATCACTTAAAACCAAGTACTACAGTAAAGTCTGATTTCTCACACAACTTAATAATAACAGCTAAGAAAAGGGAAAAGAAAATAAAATGGCTTGAAAATTCAAATATATAGGATATATTAATGCATGCATTCCTTGTTCACTGAATAGTTGTTACATTCCTGTCCTATACTAAGTGGTTAGTACTCAAAACAAAGGATGGCCATTAGGGAATTAATGTTTCTTGAGGGTTAAGGAACCCATGTCCAAGGTCAAGAGTTGTAGCCAAAAGGAGCTATCCCATATCCAAAGTAAGAGAAACCCAGGTAAGACGGTAGGCACTAAGAGAGGGCATCAGAGGGCAGACAGACTGAAACCACAATCACAGGCAACTAGCCAACCTGATCACATGGACTACAGCCTTGTCTAACTCAAGGAAACTAAGCCATGCCACATGGGGCCACCCAAGACGGACGGGTCATGGTGGAGAGGTCTGACAGAATGTGGTCCACTGGAGAAGGGAATGGCAAACCACTTCAGTATTCTTGCCTTGATAACCCCATGAATAGTATGAAAGGCAAAAAGATAGGGCACTGAAAGTTGAACTCACTGGGTCAGTAGGTGCCCAATATGCTACTGGAGATCAGTGGAGTAAAAACTCTAGAAAGAATGAAGAGACAGAGCCAAAGCAAAAACAACACCCAGTTGTGAATGTGACTGGTGATGGAAGCAAGTTCTGATGCTGAAAAGAGCAATATTGCATAGGAACCTGGAATGTTAGGTCCATGAATCAAGGCAAATTGGAAGTGGTCAAACAGGAGATAGCAAGAGTGAATGCTGACATTCTAGAAATCAGTGAACTAAAATGGACTGGAGTGGGTGAATTTAGCTCAGATGACAATTATATCTACTACTGTGGGCAGGAATCCCTTAGAAGAAATGGAGTAGCCCTCATAGTCAACAAAAGAGTCTGAAACGCAGTACTTGGATGCAGTCTCAAAAATGACAGAATGATCTCTGTTTGTTTCCAAGGCATACCATTCAATATCATGGTAAATCCAAGTCTATGCCCCGACCAGTAATGCCAAAGAAGCTGAAGTTGAACAGTTCTATGAAGACCTACAAGACCTTTTAGAACTAACACCCAAAAAAGATGTCTTTCTCATTATAGGGGACAGGAATGCAAAAGTAGGAAGTCAAGAAACACCTGGAGTAACAGGCAAATTTGGCCTTGGAGTACAGAATGAAGCAGGGCAAAGGTTAATAGAGTTTTGCCAAGAGAACACACTGGTCATAGCAAACACACTTTTCCAACAACACAAGAGAAGACTCCACACAATACATCACCTAATGGTCAACACCAAAATCAGATTGATTATATTCTTTGCAGACAAAGATGGAGAGCTCTATACAGTCAGCAAAAACAAGACCAGGAGCTGACTGTGACTCAGATCATGAACTCCTTGTTGCCAAATTCAGACTGAAATTGAAGAAAGTGGAGAAAACCACTAGACCATTCAGGTATGACCTAAATCAAATCCCTTATGATTATACAGTGGAAGTGAGAAATAGATTTAAGGGACTAGATCTGATAGACAGAGTGCCTGATGAGCTATGGACAGAGGTTCATGACATTGTATAGGAGGCAGGGATGAAGACCATCCCCAAGAAAAAGAAATGCAAAAAGGCAAAATGGCTGTCTGAGGAGGCCTTACAAATAGCTGGGAAAAGAAGAGAAGTGAAAAGCAAAGGAGAAAAGGAAAGATAAACCCTTTTGAATGCAGAGTTCCAAATAAAAGCAAGGAGAGATAAGAAAACCTTCCTCAGCAATCAATGCAAAAAATTAGAGGAAAAAATGGAATGGGAACGACTAGAGATCTCTTCAAGAAAATTAGAGATCCCAAGGGAACATGTCAAGCAAAGATAGGCTCAATAAAGGACAGAAATGGTATGGACCTAACAGAAGCATTGGCAGCCCACTCCAGTACTCTTGTCTGGAGAATCCCATGGATGGAGGAGCCTGGTAGGCTGCAGTCCATGGGGCCGCTAAGAGTCGGACATGACTGAGCGACTTCACTTTCACTTTTCACTTTCAAGCATTGGAGAAGGAAATGGCAACCCAGTCCAGTGTTCTTGCCTGGAGAATCCCAGGGATGGGGGAGCCTGGTGGGCTGCCGTCTATGGGGTCGCACAGAGTCGGACACGACTGAAGTAACTTAGCAGCAGCAGCTACAGAAGCAGAAGATATTAAGAAGAGATGGCAAGAATACACAGGGGAACTGTACCAGATAGATCTTCACAACCCAGATAATCACAGTGGTGTGATCACTCACCTAGAGGCAGACATCCTGGAATGTGAAGTCAAGTGGGCTTTAGAAAGCATCACTATGAACAAAGGTAGTGGAGGTGATGGAATTACAGTTGAGCTATCTCAAATCCTAAAAGATGATGCTGTGAAAGTGCTGCACTCAGTATGTCAGCAAATTTGAAAACTCAGCAGTGGTCACAGGACAGCAAAAGGTCAATTTTCATTAAAATCCCAAAGAAAGGCAATGCCAAAGAATGCTCAAACTACGGCACACTTACACTCATCTCATGTGCTAGTCAAGTAATGTTCAAAATTCTTCCAGTCAGGTTTAAACAGTTTGTGAACCGTGAACTTCGAGATGTTCAAACTGGTTTAGAAAAGGCAGAGGAAGCACAGATCAAATTGCCAACATCCACTGGATCATCAAAAAAGCAAAAGTTCCAGAATAACATCTATTTCTGCTTTATTGGCCTGGCATTCTGTGGTTCATGGGGTCTCAAGAGTCGGACACGACTGAGCGACTGAACTGAACTGAACTGCTTTATTGACTATGCCAAAGTCTTTGACTAGGTGGATCACAATAAATTGTGGAAAATTCTGAAAGAGATGGGAATACCAGACCACCTGACCCGCCTCTTGAGAAATCTGTATGCAGGTCAGGGAGCAACAGTTAGAACTGGACATGGAACAACAGACTGGTTCCAAATAGGAAAAGGAGTATATCAAGTCTGTATACTGTCACCCTGCTTATGTAACTTATATGTAGAATACATCATGAGAAACGCTGGGCTGGAGGAAGCACAACTTAGAATCAAGATTGCCAGGAGAAATATCAGAAATATCAATAACCTCTGATATGCAGATGACACCACCCTTATGGCAGAAAGTGAAGAAGAACTAAAGAGCTTCTTGATGAAAGTGAAAGAAGAGAGTGAAAAAGTTGGTTTAAAGCTCAACATACAGAAAACTAAGATCATGGCATCTGGTCCCATCACTTCATGGCAGATAGATGGGAAACAGTGGAAACAGTGGCTGACTTTATTTTTCTGGGCTCCAAAATCACTGTAGATTGTGATTGCAGCTATTAAATTAAAAGATGCTTACTCCTTGGAGGAAAGTTATGACCAACCTAGGCAGCATATTAAAAGCAGAGACATTACTTTGTAAACAAATGTCCATCTAACCAAGGCTATGGTTTGTCCTGTGGTCATGTATGGATGTGAGAGTTAGACTATAAAGAGAGCTGAATGCCAAAGAGCTGATGCTTTTGAACTGTGGTGTTGGAGAAGACTCTTGAGAGTTCCTTGGACTGCAAGGAGATCCAGCCAGCCCATCCTAAAGGAGATCAGTCCTGGGTGTTCATTGGAAGGACTGATGTTGAAGCTGAAACTTCAATACTTTGGCCACCTGATGCAGAGAGCTGACTCATCTGAAAAGATCCTGATGCTAGGAAAGATTGAAGGCAGAAGGAGAAGGGGACGACAGAGGATGAGATGGTTGGATGGCATCACTGACTCAATGGACATGAGTTGGATGAACTCTGGGAGTTGGTGGTGGACAGGGAGGCCCGGCATGCTGCGGTTCATGGTGTCACAAAGAGTCAGACACGACTGAACAGCTGAACTGAGGGTTTGAGGTTTTCCATTTTTCTCATCTCCCCTCACACCCTTCCCCAATCATATTTACCATTGCACCTTTTTCTGTTTAGCATCTAAAATATATCCAAACCCATTTGGTCTTTCTCCAAATGCACTGGTAACTTCCAAGCCCAAGCCATCTCTCTTTGATTTGAATCACTGCAGCAGCCTCTTTTCACTATTGCCCTACTTCAATCCATTCTCTACACAGAAATCACAGTGATCTTTCATAAAACACAAGACTTTCCTTTTTATTGTTATTAAGGCTTTATTTTTAGAGCAGTTTTAGATATACAGCAAAATTTAGGACAAGGGACAGATATTTCTCATGTGTGCCCCCCTCCACAGGTTCCCCTATTTCAACATCACTCATTAGAATGCTCCAATTGTTAAAATTGATAAACTTACGTTAACAACATCCTCATCACAAAAAACTCATAGTTTGTATTACCATTCACTTTTGGTGTTGTACATTCTAAGGGGTTGAACAAATGTATGATGATATGTGTCCATAATTAGGATATCATGCAGAGTATTTTCATTGCCTTAAAAATCATCTGTGTGTTGCCTATTCAGTCTTCCCCTCACCCTCAACCCTTAGATATTCACTGAACGTTTTACTGTCTCCATAGTTTTGACTTTTCCAGAAAGTCATATAGTTGGAGTCACACATTACATAGATTTTTTTCAAATTAGCTTCTTTCAGTTAGCAGTATACATTTACATTCCTCCATGTCTTTTCATGGCCTGATAGCTCACATCTTTGGGTAATATCTCATTGTCTGGATGTGTCAAAATTTGTTATCCATTCACTTACTAAAGGATATCTTGGTGGCTTCCAAACTTTGACAATTATGAATATAGCTGCTATAAACATCTGTGTACAAGTTGTTGTGTAGACATAAGTTTTCCACTCCATTGGGTTAATACCAATGGACATGATTGCTGGTTTGTATGCTAAGTGTATGATTAGTTTTCTAAGAAATGGCCAACCTATCTTCCAAAGTAGCTTTACTGTTTTGCATTCCCACTAGCAGTGATTGAGTGTTTTCATTGCCCTAGGTCCTCATCAGCATTTGATGTTGTCAGTATTCCAGATTTTGGCCATTCTGATAGGTATGTAGTGGTATCGCACTGTTGTTTTAATTTTCATTTTCTTGACAGCATATGTTATGGAGCATCTTTTCATATTTTCATTTGCCATCTGTGTACCATCTTTGAGGTATCTGTTGAGGTCTTTGGGAGCCAAACAACCCATTTAAAAATTTTTAAATGGGTTGTTTGGCTTTTTCTACTGTTGCATTTTATGGGTTTTTTTTTTTTTTTTTGGCAAAGTATTTTGGCTAACAGTCCTTTATCAGATGTGTCTTTTGCAAATACAGTTGACCCTTAAACAGCACAGAAGTTAGGGACAGCAAACCTCCCACACAGTTGAAAATCTACATATAATTTAGAATTGGCACTCCACAGAGTCAACCAACTGTGAACCCTGTACTACTGTCATAGTTACTGTTGCAAAACATTTGCCTGTCAGTGGGCCCATGCAGTTCAAGCCTGTGTAGTTCAAGGTTAAACTGTGTTTGCTCCCAGTCTGTGGCTTCCTTCTCAATTTCTTGACATTGTCATTTGCAGAGCAGAAGTTTTAAATTTTAATGCAATCCAGCTTATCAGTTATTTCTTTCATGGGTAGTGTGTTTGGTGTTGTATCTACAAAGTCATCACCAAGCCCGAGATCATCTAGGTTTTTACCAGTGTTATCTTCTAGCAGTTTTATGGTTTTGTGTTTTACATTTATGTCTGTGATCCATTTTGAGCTAATTTTTGTGAAAAGTGTAAGGTCTGTCTAGATTTATTTTTTGCATAGGGACATCCAGTTGTTTCAGCACCGTTTGTTGAGAGTCTATTTTTGCCCCAATTTAGTTTCTTTGTACCTTTGTCAAAGATGAGTCGACATTTTTTATTGCTTAAACCAACCTGTAAGGCCCTGCATGATATGGTCCCTGTTAGCCTTTCCAGCTCATGCTTTGTCCTCCATTGCTTCTTTCTATTCTTCAGGTCTCATTCAATTATCATCTTGGCCTCTTTGACCATTCATTCTAAGGTAAATTTCCCATCTCTGCTATTTAGCTACTATCTTACATTACACTGTTTTCATATCTCCATAACACTTATCACATACTATGTTTTTTATATATTCATTTATTTATTACTTTAGTGTATTTAATCCCAATCATCTATTCACTAGAACATACATTTTGCAAATGTAAGAATATCATTTCTTCCTGTTCTCTGCTGTATTTACAGCTCCCATAACAATGACTTGATGTGGTTGATGTTTGGTAAATATTTTAGAAATATCTTTCTCGATATGAATAATATTTCATCGTTTGGTCCAGAAAAGGGTCCAGAAAAAGATTTACTTCCCTGAAATTATTTTTTAGTGGGAAAGTCTTTCTCTAACGTGTTCTGTTAGCTTCTGTTTTATTGCTAATGCATAGTTGCTTTAAATATTGGCCATGTTCAAGGGCCTGTGACAGATGCATTTATACCTGGTGTCATTTATTTTTAACAAATCTGTATATACCTGATCTCATGTATTTTTCACATTTTTTTTCACACACACAGCATGCACACATGCACGCAAATCCCTTACAATGCTTGTTCCCCAAATCAGGTCCCTCTAGTTAGCTGAAACAGAATTAAGCATGCTGGAAACCCTGGATCATTTCCTCCTCTCCTTCATCTTGCCCCTTATAAAATATAGATTGTCACTGTTGCTTGCTCTAATCCCATGCCAAGTGATAGTTTTTCCTACCCACAGATTAGTATGTGCGGAAGGCCATGCTGTGGTGTTCCATTTTGGTCCAGGTGCTTGGACAGGCAACATAATTAACTGTTGCAGAATTATCTAAGGAATTGGATTTTCTCAGTGAAGCCAATCAGAGCTTTCACAGGATACTCACAGAGCAGGGGCTATGGGGATATTTCAGTAGATGATACTTTAAATAAAGTTTGGCAGACAGAAGGCTTAGTTCTCTGCATCACCTCTTTACATCTGGTCTATTATTATGTTATTCTCTTTCATATTTCATTTGGCTTTCCCTATGGTTATGTTCTTTATGCCCACTTTTCATGCAACTTAAGATTCTTGCTATAAAACATTTATGTTCATGAAAACTTCCAGTCTTTAATTTTAATAATATGTAAGGCTAGCAGTATTGAGATTAACTCTTCTCTTCTGTACTGTCTTCCTGGCCATGGCTTAATAAGTGTAATAGTAATCATTCTATTTCCCTAAGACGTGGAGACCTCTATGGAGAATTTCTCTCCAGTTTTACTCATTTTTTCTCATTATATTTAGCCATCTATAGGGTATCATATTTAAGATGGACAGATATTTCCCTTTCTCTTTATTGGTACTAAATTCCCACAGAATAATTATTTAATAGTAAATATGACAAATATTTATAAAATCTAATTGTTTTATTATGATCCCTGCTTTTGGTCTTTATGTTATTTACTCTTTTGATTCTTATTGGTATCATGGTTTCCTGAAACGTATACACACCCAAGGTGTAAATTCATCACTCCTCCCAAGTTGCTGAGGGGTAGGAGCCATGTTTAGTCAGGTTTGGTTTCTCAACAGCTAGCTTTGTGCCACAAAGTAAGTGATTTATGAATGTTGCTGAAGGGAGCTGAGTTGAAATGAACTGACAGTTTCCAAGTTAAATGGTTATATATCCTCATTGTCTTCACGTAACCTGACAGTTGTTTCTCTTATCACTAAATGTAGGTATGTAGTACTAGCTGTCACAACAGAAATTCTTTTAAAAAAAACTTGTTGGTCAAACTGAATATACACAAATATATAAAAACCTGCTTAGTTAAAATGGGAATTGATTATATTCTCTAGGTTGATCTTAGTTTGTCAAAACATCTGCTGTATATTTTCACATTGACATATTTATAATACATATCATCATCTTTGGTGTAAGGCTTAGAGTCTCTTTTCTCAACTCATTAACTTTAATCTGAAAAGATGCATTTGTAACGACATGACTCAAACCACTTTGTAAATATTGATGGCCACATACACTCTTGGCAAAAGGCACTACAATAATAAAGATAATGCATCCGTGCTCAGTTGTGTCTGACTCTTTGCGACGCCATGGACTGTAGCCCGCCAGGCTCCTCTGTCATTGGAATTTCCCAGGGGAGAATACTGGAGTGGGTTGCCATTTTCTGCTCCAGGGGATCTTCCTCACTCAGGGATCTAACCTGCATCTTCTGTGTGTCCTGCATTGGTAGGTGGATTCTTTACCACCATGCCACTTGGGAAGTCCTAATAAAGATAATAACCAAACTTTATGAAGTACTTACTATATGCCAAGTATTGTAAAACTCTAAAAAGTTGCTGAATAGTTTGGAATTCCAATCCTCACAACAAACCTATGATATAAATACTGTTATTATCATCTCTACTATACAAACAAGGAAAGGGAGGCATAGTTAGAATAACTAATTTGTCCAAAATCACTCAGCCAATAAGTGGAGGAGCATGAATGAAAAAACAGTCATTTTGGTCTAAGCAGCAGTCTCTTATCCACCATACTTACTGCATTTACTTTCCTCCCTAGGCTGCTCCAATCAGAAAACACAAGAATTATAAAGTGAAAAATAGAATACAATAATGGAAGGAGGGGATTTCAGCCAGTTTCATTAGTTAGAGGTGTATATATAAGAGCAGAACTTGATGTTATATAGATGCCCCAAGTGTCACTTTCATGATGGAATTCCTCTGTACAAAAATCTTATAATTTCCTATAAAATTAAGTACAAAATCTCAGCCTGGCTGTTGACTGTTGTCTTAGTCCATACATGATACTATGACAAAGTACCACAGACTTGATAACTACTAAATAGCAGAAACTTATTTTTCATAGTTCTGAGGGTTGGAAGTCCAAGATGAAGTTTATAGTATGGTCTCGTTCATTCTCTGGTAAGAACCCTCTTCCTGGTTAACAGCAAGTGTCTTCTGTCTGTGTCCACACAAAGTGGAAGAGAATAGAGATCTCTTTGGAAACTCTTTAGTAAGACACTAGTCTCATTCATGAGGGTTCAAACCTTAAGACTTATTTAAACATCTCCCCAAAGTCCAGTCTACTATTAACAGCATATAAGGCATTAAGATTTCAACATATGAATTTGCAAGGGGCAGGTTGGACACAAACATTCAGACCATAGAAACTATATTCTAGATCATTTTTCTTTGTCTATTGATCTAATATGTAAGAATTCATGGTTCTAGTCAATATACTCATTTTTCCTCTCAAGTTGTATATTCTATACCTTGTGCCATGCCATTCTCACTCTGCCTAGGATGCTATCCACAAGAAAAATCCCAACAATCTATCAGCACTCTTCACCATCTCTTTAAAGTCCATTCATCTCTCTTCTTTAAAATAATCTACCAGTGCTTTTGGAAGAATGTATTTACTATTGTTTCACAGTTTTATTTAGACATTCTTTAAAGGTAGTTTTATCTCCTTAATAATGTTAACTGAGATAGGGACAAGATTTTGCTTTTTGTATATTTTTGTATAATTCTTGTGTATTTCTCTAGCATCACTGGTTAATGTTACACATTCAAGTGAAGTGAAGAGAAAGTTGCTCGGTCATGTCCAACTCTTTGCGATCCCGTGGCGTATGCAGTCCATGGAATTCTCCAGGCCAGAATATTGGAGTGGATAGCCGTTCCCTTCTCCATGGGATCTTTCCAACCCAGGGATCAAACTCAGGTCTTCTGCGTTGTAGGCGGATTCTTTACCAGCTGAGCCACCAGGGAAGCCCATACATTTAACAGGTGTTCAATAAATAAATATTGCGTTAGACTGAATTACCAAGCTGTATTAAGAGACTCTATCTTCACCCTCAAAAAATGTATCACCCATTCACACCAGTGAGTTAGCAATACCTGATATATTTAATATTGATTAGTAATAATGTTTGTTTAACTATTAACTGGTAATTGATGCTTAATAATTGTATTTTCTAACTTATTGAGCTGATAGAAATAGTGCAAATTTTATTAAGTTTACTGTGTTTCTCTTGTATTGATAATTTTGAGAAGACCAATATTATTCAGTTGCTTGGCCTCTCTGTGGTTTTAAAAATTATTTTTACCTTATAGAAAGTTCTTCTATTTCAATCTTAGAATCAAATGAAAAACTCATAGCACAGAATGATTTTGAAATATTTGGAAAAAATAAGCAAGGACCCCCATCTCAAGAGGCCAATTATTAATTTGCCTTCTGTCACTGATCCCTATTCTGACACTACCTTAATTTCTCTTATTTAGTAACTCTGGCTATTTTATATTAGTAACAAGCTAATATGACACTCTACTACCTGCTTCATGAAGATATTTGCATAAAAGTAAAACAGAAATAAGCTGGAAGAAGAGGACTGAGGTAGAGAGTCCATTTTTATTACACTTTTGAATCCAATTTTTAATCTTTTTTCCAGTATTAAAAGGTTTATTTTTATCTTAAAAGAACTACAGACTCAACTAGGAATTGTTAAAGCAAAATTTATTTCTGCCTCTTATTTATTATTTTCAGCATCTCTCAGTAGACATGGCCTGTGAAATATCTTTCTTCTGTATTCATTTGTCTACCCTGGGGTAATGGAAAGAAAAACAATAGATGGAAATTATCATAAATCCTCTCTGTCAGCCAATCATATTCTATTCAACAACTATTCTTACACAAAAAGAGGGAAATCAGAGAGAAATCAGAGTTGACAGAAAATACAGAAAGCAAAGGAGCTAGTCTTACTTGGCAGATGAGGTTAATATATTATGTGCATTGTGCTACTTTTACTTTTAGGTCTATCAAAGGAATCTTGTATAAATTGGAAAACATAAAGGCTAGAATTGGTAGTTTCACTTTATAGATGGAAGAGATTGGAATAGCTATGGACTATACCAAAAGTTGTTCAACTACTTATTGATAAAGTTAAGACAATACTAAATATCTGAATTCCCAGCCAAGTGTCCTCATTTAACCATAGAACCATCACACTGGTTGAAGTATCTGACAGAGGAATTCATTGATAGCTTTTTGTTTTTTTATGTGAAAATAGTTCAATCTTAATCCACAAAATAACCCTTGTAGTTGTTATATTGGAATCTTCCTCTTTAAGGAGAAGTACTTTGTGCTTTCCCCACTGGATATAATTAAATTTCATGTAAACCATGTCCTATTGTGGTGTGCTGGGAATGCAATCTCTACACCATTTCCTCGTCTTCCTGTACATACAAATATCTATTTCCCAGCTCTCTTGTACACACAAGAGAAAGGTAGTTGTATATAACTAGCTCTGGCCAATGGAATATGAACAGTGATGTATGTCAGTTGCAGACTGTACTGCTAAAAACACACATGATCTTTCATGATCTCTCTCTCTCCCCAGCAGACACACACACACACACACCCATTCTCATTTCATAAGCTGTCTGAAAGTACATTATCTGGTTCATAGTATTTTGCAGAGGCCAACTAGAATGGCAGAACCACTAAATACAAGGAACTTAGATCTCTGAGTCACTGCTTGTGGGACAGCTGTACAAAAGAAATGTTTGTCCAGGAACACTGGATTTCGGATGAGCCACTCTGCTGAAATTTTGGCACTTTCTTTTCTCTTTCTTTTTCTTCTTTAACACTGAGCATTAATAACTAATAATGCAGGCTTTTTCTCCCATTCCATATGATTGAATAGGTATGCATTAGAAACAGAATTAGTCACTGCTTACTAGAAAACACTTGTCTACAAGAGGAATGTCACACTTTTCTGATGCCAATTGCCATCTGACCATGACTATGGCAGGGTAAATATTGAATTATGCCCATTGCCCTTTACTTTATACCTTCTAATCACACCTACAGTGTTTTCTCAAAAAAATGTTTTTACTCCAATTAGAACTATAATTCCCTGCAGCTGTGAGTACTACTCTTACATTTACTCTTGTCTTGACACCATAGTCTGTAACAGTGAATTCTAATTACAGAATTTTAATAACTCAGGAATAGGGCACAAATGTGCCCCAGGAGCTAATAGTGTGATTGTAATGTAATTATAAATACCTACTGTATTTGCACAGTCTGTAACCTCTATCCAAAAGGCACCAATCCTTAATTCTGCCTAGCAGCTCTCCACATATCCCTCAGTGGTATGCAGAAAAAAAGGAGCTTTAGGCTGCCAAAAATTCTTTTTCTGATCTTATACACAAAATGATTCACACTTGAAAAGCAAAAAAAGCAAAAAAAAAAAAAACAAAACTTGCATATGTGCAGAACTCACTGCCAAACCTCTGATTTTCTGGCAAAATTTCCCAGCCATGACCACTACTTAATTTTTGCACATACAGAGCCCAGGATGATTTGAACTTGATTTATTTAAGTAATATCTGAAACTTTAAGATTATATGAAAATGAAGGATAATTGCTTTACAGAATTTTACTGTTTTCTGTCAAATCTCAACATGAATCAGCCATAGGGATACATATGTCCCTTCCCTTTTGAACCTCCCTCCCATCTCCCTTCCCATCCCACCCCTCTAGCTTGATACAGAGCCCCTGTTTGAGTTTCCTGAGCCATACAGCAAATTCTCGTTGACTATCTGTTTTACATATGGTAATGTAAGTTACCATGTTACTCTTTCCATACATCTCACCCTCTCCTACCCTCTTCCCATGTCCATAAGTCTATTCTCTACATCTGTTTCTCCGCTGTTGCCCTGTAAATAAATTCTTCACTACCATTTTTCTAGATTTTGTATTTATGCATTAGAATATGAAATTTATCTCTTTCTGATTCACTTTACTCTGTATAATCAGTTCTAGATTCATCCACCTCATTAGAAATGACTTAACTGTGTTCATTTTTAGGGCTGAGTAATATTCCATTATGTCTATGTACCACAACTTCTTTATCCATTCATCTGTCGTTGGTCATGTAGGTTGCTTCCATGTTCTACCTATTGTAAATAGGGCTGCAATGAACAATGGGATACATGTGTCTCTTTTAATTGTAGTTTCCTCAATGTATATGCCTCGGAATGGCATTGCTGGGTCATATGGTGGTTTTATTCCTAGTAAAACATATTTTCAATCAAAATCGTCCCCATACCATAAAGATATGAGTCCAAGTAATGTTGTAGTTTATTAGATGTCTTTTTTGAGGTGTTGTTAAAATATAATCTTTTATATGGGATTTTGATTGATTTACAATATTGTGTTAGTTTCAGGTGTATGCAAATATTCAGTTATACATATACATGTATCCATTCTTTTGAAGAATCTATTTCAATATAGGTCATTACAGAATATTGAGTAGAGTTACCTATGCTATACAGTAGGTCCTAGTTGATTATAGCTGTGTGTGTATGTTAAAACCAAACTCCTTATTTCTCCCCTCCAATCTTTCAACTCTGGTAACTGTAAGGTTGTTTTCCAAGCCTGTGAGTCTGTTTCTGTTTTGTTATAAGTTCATTTGTATCATTTTTTAGACTCCACATACAATTGATATCATATGATATTTTCTTTCTCTGTCTGGTTTACTTCACTTAGTATGTAATCTCTAAGTACATCTACGTTGCTGCAAATGGCATTATTTCATTCTTTTTTTATGGCTGAACAATATTCCATTGATATTTGTACCAAATCTTCTTTGTCCATTGCTGTCAATGGACTTTTAGGTTGCTTCTCCACCTGCAATGCAGGAGACCTGAGTTTGATCCCTGGGGTGGGAAGATCCCCTGGAAGAGGGCATGGCAACCCACCCCAGTATTCTTGCCTGGAGAATCCCATGGACAGAGGAGCCTGGCGAGCTACAGTCCATGGGGTCTCAAAGACTTGAACATGACTGATCAACTAAACATAGCACATAGTCATGTCTTGGCTATTGTAAATAGTGCTACAATGAACACTGGACTGCACGTATCTTTTAAAATTATGGTTTTCCTGGATACATGCCCAGGAGTGCAATTGCTGGATCATGTGGTTTTCTGAATTTAAGAAACTTCCATACTGTTCTTCATAGTGGTTGTACTGATTTATTCAATATATTCCCAACAGTGTATGAAGGTTCCCTTTTCTCCTCACCGTCTCCAGCATTTATTGTTTGTAGACTTTTGTTTGGATGTTCTAGCAGGGGAGCACAGCTACTGGTATACCCTTGACTGAGACCAGTTCTCCTCTATTGGGGATAGTCATCCTCTTTGACCAAGTGCACAGCTTCGGGAGGGATGCACATGGAGCAGTGAGGAAGGAAGGGGTCACCCACCTAGCCAGCCAGATCAGCCAAATCCACCCTGGCAATCAATGGGGTGATAGATGTCACAACCAGATCACCCTCACATCCTGTTTATAGATATTTTGATGATGGCCATTCTGACTGGTGTGATGTGATAGCTTATTGTAGTTTTGATTTGCTTTTCTCTAATAATTAAGGGTTGAGCATCTTTTATAGTACCTGCTGACCATCTGTATATCCTCATTGCAAAACTATTTGGACCTTTTTTCATTTTTTTCATTTTTTTTAATGTTGAGCTTCATGAACTGTCTGTATATTTTGAAGATTAATCCCTTCACAGTCATTTTCTTTGCAAAAGTTTTCTCCCATTCTATGGGCTGTCTTTTCATTTTATCTATGGTTTCCTTTGTTGTGCAAAAGCTTCAGAGCTTAGTTAGATTTTATTTGATTCTTTGTGTTTCTCTTTTCATTACTCTAGGAAGTGAATCTAAAAAGACATTGCCACAATTTATGTCAGAATGTTCTGTTTTCCTCTTAATAGTTTTATAGTGTTCAGCCCTACATTTAGCTCTTTAATCTATTTTTAGTTTATTTTTGTGAATGTTGGAGAAAGTTCTAATTTCATTCCTTTATTATAGCTGTCCAGTTTTCCTATCACCTCTTATTGAAGAGACTTTTTCTCTATTGTATATTCTTACCTCCTTGACTCTGTGCATGTGTTTATTTCTGGGCTTTCTATCCTGTTCTATTTATCTATATTTATGTTTTTGCACCAGTGCCCTGCTGTTTTGATTAATGTAGCTTTGTAGAATATTCTAAAGTTTGGGAGTCTGCTTCCTCTAGTTCCATTTTTTTCTCAGGATTGGTTTGGCTATTCAGGGTCTTTGTGTTTCTATACAAGTTTTAAGATTTTTTATTCTAGATATGTGAAAATTTCCATTGGTATTTTGATTGTGAAAGTGTTAGTTACTCAGTTATGTCCAACTCTTTGTGACTCCGGGGACTGAAGCCTGTCAGACTCCACTGTCCATGGAATTCTCCAGGCAAGAATACTACAGTGGATAGCCATTCCCTCCTCCAGGGGATCTTCTGACCCAGGGATTGAACCCAGGTCTCTTGCATTGCAGGCAGATTCTTTACCATCTGGGATTGCTTTGACTCTAGATTGCCTTGGATAGTATAGTCATTTTGATAATATTGATTCTTTCAATCCAAGAACGTGATATATATCTTTCCATCTGTTTCTGTCATTTTTTATTTCTTTCATCAATGTCTTTTAGATTTTAGAGTACAGGTCTTTTACCTTGTTGGGTAGGTTTATTCTTTTTTTTTTGTTGTTGTTGTTTTGTTTTTTTTAAATATTATTTTATTAGTTGGAGGCCAATCACTTTACAACATTTCAGTGGGTTTTGTCATACATTGACATGAATCAGCCATATAGTTACACGTATTCCCCATCCCGATCCCCCCTCCCACCTCCCTCCCCACCCGACTCCTCAGGGTCCTCCCAGTGCACCAGGCCCGAGCACCTGACTCATGTATCCCACCTGGGCTGGTGGTCCATTTCACCATAGATAATATACATGCTGTTCTTTCAAAACCTCCCACCCTCACGTTCTCCCCCAGAGTTCAAAAGTCTGTTCTGTACTTCTGTGTCTCTTTTTCTGTTTTGCATATAGGGTTATCGCCACCATCTATCTAAATTCCGTATATATGTGTTAGTATACTGTAATGATCTTTATCTTTCTGGCTTACTTCACTCTGTATAATGGGCTCCAGTTTCATCCATCTCATTAGAACTGATTCAAATGAATTCTTTTTAACGGCTGAGTAATATTCCATGGTGTATATGTACCACAGCTTCCTTATCCATTCATCTGCTGATGGGCATCTGGGTTGCTTCCATGTCCTGGCTATTATAAACAGTGCTGCAATGAACATTGGGGTGCACGTGTCTCTTTCAGATCTGGATTCCTCAGTGTGTATGCCTAGAAGTGGTATTGCTGGGTCATATGGCAGTTCTATTTCCAGTTTTTTAAGAAATCTCCACACTGTTTTCCATAGTGGCTGTACTAGTTTGCATTCCCACCAACAGTGCAAGAGGGTTCCCTTTTCTCCACACCCTCTCCAGCATTTATTGCTTGTAGACGTTTGGATAGCAGCCATCCTGACTGGCGTGTAATGGTACCTCATTGTGGTTTTGATTTGCATTTCTCTGATGATGAGTGATGTGGAGCATCTTTTCATGTGTTTGTTAGCCATCTGTATGTCTTCTTTGGAGAAATGTCTGTTTAGTTCTTTGGCCCATTTTTTGATTGGGTCGTTTATTTTTCTGGAATTGAGCTTCAGGAGTTGCTTGTATATTTTTGAGATTAATCCTTTGTCTGTTTCCTCATTTGTTATTATTTTCTCCCAATCTGAGGGCTGTCTTTTCACCTTACTTATAGTTTCCTTTGTTGTGCAAAAGCTTTTAATTTTCATTAGGTCCCATTTGTTTATTTTTGCTTTTATTTCCAATATTCTGGGAGGTGGGTCATAGAAGATCTTGCTGTGATTTATGTCGGAGAGTGTTTTGCCTATGTTCTCCTCTAGGAGTTTTATAGTTTCTGGTCTTACATTTAGATCTTTAATCCATTTTGAGTTTATTTTTGTGTATGGTGTTAGAAAGTGTTCTAGTTTCATTCTTTTACAAGTGGTTGACCAGTTTTCCCAGCACCACTTGTTAAAGAGATTGTCTTTTTTCCATTGTATATCCTTGCCTCCTTTGTCAAAGATGAGGTGTCCATAGGTTCGTGGATTTATCTCTGGGCTTTCTATTCTATTCCATTGATCCATATTTCTGTCTTTGTGCCAGTACCATACTGTCTTGATGACTGTGGCTTTGTAGTAGAGTCTGAAGTCAGGCAGGTTGATTCCTCCAGTTCCATTCTTCTTTCTCAAGATTACTTTGGCTATTCGAGGTTTTTTGTATTTCCATACAAATTGTGAAAAAGCTCCGTGATGGGTAGGTTTATTCTTGATAATTTATTGTTTTGATATGATGGGAAATAGGGTTGTTTACTCACGTTCTCCTTCTGATCTTTTATTTTTAGTGTATAGACATACAAGAGATTTCTATGTATTAATTTTGTTTCCTGCAACTTTACTGAATTCATTGATGAGTTCTAGTAGTTTTCTGGTGGCATCTTTAGGGTTTTCTATGTGTAGTATCATGTCACCTGCAAACAGTGACAGTTTTACTTCTTTCCAATTTGGATTCCTTTTATTTCTTTTTCTTCTCTGATTGCAGTGGCTAAGACTTTTAAAACTTTGTTGAACAAAAGTAGTGAGAGTGAGCATCCTTGTCTTATTCTTGATCTTCAAGGAGATGATTTCAATTTTTTCACCATTGAGTATGATGATAATTGTGGGCTTGTCATATATGGCATTTACTATGTTGAGGTATTTTCCCATATGCCCACTTTCTGGAGAGATTTTATCATAAATGGGTGTTGAATTTTGTTAAAAAAAACTTTTTCCTGTATCTATTGAGAAGATCCTATGATTTTTACTTTTCAACCGGATAACATGGTCTATCACATTGATTGATTTGGATATGTTGAAGAATCTTGCATCCTTAGATTAACCCTACTTGATCATGGTGTATGGTCCTTTTAATGCATTGTTGGATTCTGTTTGCTAGTCTTTTTTTGAGGATTTTTGTGTATATGTTTATCAGTGTTATTGGCCTGTAATTATCTTTTTGTGTGATATCTTTGATTTTGGTATCAGAATGATGGTGGTTTTTAGAACAAGCTTGGGAGTGTTCTTTCTTCTGAAGTTTTTGGGAAGAATTTGAGTTTCTTTTGCAGCTGAAAGCTCAAGATAGCTTTAAGCAGCCTGTCTCTTGATGGATAAGGTCATGTTCCCAACTTCTTGGCTGTTTGACCTAAGACATCCCAGCGCTGGAGCCTGCATGCTATTGGGTGAGGCCAGGTTTCAGTGCTAAAATGGTGTTCTCCAGGAGAGTTTATGCTAATGAATATTCCCTGGGGCTTCAGCCACCAGTATCTTCACCCTCACAATGAGCCACAGCTATTCCCTACTCCCTCAGGTGACAATCCAAGACCTGAATGAAGGTAGGTCTGACCCAGGCTCTTATGGCATTACTGTTTACCCTGGGTCCCAGTGAACATGAAACTGTCTTTGTCCTCTAAGGGTGGAATCTGTTTCTCCCCATCCAGTGGAGCTCCTGCACTCAGGCCCCACTAGCCTTTGATATAAATGCTCTCAGGGCTCCTCCTCCCAATGTCCAACCTCTAGGCATGGGTGCCTGATGTGGGGCTCAGAACTCTGACTCCTGTTGGAGAACCTCTGCAATATAATTACTTTCCAGTTTGTGGGTTGCCCACTGGCAGGTATGGCATTTGATTATTTTGTGAAAGTGCTCCTCCTACCATCTTGTTGTAGCTTGTCTTTGGATATAGAATATCTTTTTTGGTAGGTTCCAGTCTTTTTTGTCAATGACTGTTTGGCAGTTAGTTGAGAATTTTTGTGTTTTCATGAGAGGAAAGAGCTCAAATCTTTCTACTCTGCCATTTGTCTCCTTCCTCAGCCCAGCCATCTTTTAAATCTACGTAGAGCATACCACTAATTCACCAGTCCTTAATTTGGAGGACTTGTCTTAGAGTCATATGGATTGACATTTAATGACTAGTGGTTTCTGCCAAAGCCTTCTTGTAATCTATTCAATTCCATTTTATTCAATTCATCCACAATGGTTTGGCATCTGGTCCAATTTCTTCTGTATTCTCTGTGTTGCCTTTCCCTAGGGTAGTTGTGTTGGTATTGACTTTCTGACTACATCTCCTCCCTATTGATTTCAACTGCACAATACTTTTCACTCATCCTTTTTTCTACTCATTCCTTTCACCCTAATTCATGTCCTTCTTTCATTGTTGTTGTTCAGTTGCTAAACCATGTCTTTGTGACCCCATGGACTGCATGCAGCATGCCAGGCTTCCCTGTCCTTCACATCTCCCAGAGTTTGCTCAAACTCATGAGTCAGCAATGCCATCCAACCATCTTATCCCCTGTCATCCCCTTCTCTTCTGACTTCAATCTTTCCCAACATCAGGGTCTTTTCAAATGAGTCAGCTCTTCACATCAGGTGGCCAAAATATTGGAATTTCAGCTTCAGTTCTTCCAATGAATATTCAGGGTTGATTTCCTTTAGTATTGACTGGTTTTCACTCCTTGCTGTCCAAGGGACTCTCGAGAATCTTCTCAAGCACCACAATTTGAAAGCATCAATTCTTTGGCACTCAGCCTTCTTTATGGGTCAACTCTTACATCCAGACATGACTACTGGAAAAACCATAGCTTTGACAATATGGACCTTTGGCAGCAAAGTGATGTCTTTGTTTTTTAATACACTGTCAAAGTTTGTCATAGCTTTCCTTCATGCTTGGAGTCCATTGTAATATCCCCCTTTGCCTCCAGTTTCTACTTGTTCTAAACCATAATATTCCAATCATAGTAAACTTCCTAATATTCAAAAGTGATTATGCCATTCACTTTATCTAAACCTGTTTGCTTTGAATAATATCTAAATTCCTCTCCATGGCATTCAGAATTTCAGTCATCTTTTTCAACCTACTTCAGCCTGTATTCTGAATATCCTCTCCTCTGCTCCAGGTACATTGGACAGTAGTTGTTTAGCTCTTTGCTTTTGCTCATGCTTTCCTGTCTCCCTGGAATGTCCTTCTTTGCTCAATCTCTGTTGATCAAGATCATATCCGTTTTTCAAAGAGCAATCCCAAAGTTACATCCTCCTTTAAGACTTGCTACTTGAAGTTAATTGCTTTATTCTCTTGCCTCTTACTATACTTTTGTCTGTATTTCTATTATATTACTGTTCAAGTTCTGCTTTCAAGTAATTGCTTAGCCACTAAATGTTTTTTTTTTAACCTGTATCTCTGTTTCTTCTTCTAGATTTTGAACTACTTGAATGAAATAACCATTTTATATTCTTATCATTGTATTCTAAAATAGCAGATGTTCAATATATATACCTTATCAATTGAATTTATCTATTGCCCACACATAAAAATTTGCTTTTATGTAAAGCCCTAAGGCTAAAATGCTATAAGACATGCATGAAATAGAACAATTATAATGAGTCCTTGGGCAAATTCTCCACATACCTGAACACTTTGTACTTGTTAACCCTAGTACATATTTAACAAGCACAGAATTTCTTTTTCTTTTCTTTTTTTTCATTTATTTTTATTAGTTTTAACAAGCACAGAATTTCTTTTACTGAGCTTCTAGTCATAAAGGGCCAGAGTGTCAGATTATTCACTGTTTTGTGCAACACTGCTGGCACACAATCAAGAAAAAAGAAGTAATTTGGGGGGCTCTTATCTCTTGTAAACATGTCATTCAAGACTGAAAATTCAGTAAAATGAGACAAACAAGCATGTCTGAAACCAATGGCAACTGAAAAGTTTTTTCATCAAGGCACTTGGGAAGCTCATGTAAAATAAACAGAGTGTCAAGAAAGGAGAAGCGAAGACTGAATATGATCAGAAATAGCTGCCTTGGCTTTATTCTATCAAAAAATCTGTACTAACTAGATTCACAAAATTTAATGTTCCAACTTTTCTTCACTGTGTTCATGATATTTCCTTTTTCAAATCTAAGTAATGTGTTGCATAAAATGTTAGGTTTCTAGCAAGAATGTGTTAATATGAGAGGAAGAGAACTAACTTGAGAAGTGAAGAGTTCAGTATTTTTCTTAAAAAGGGCTGAGACAGTTAACGATCAATCAATTGAACATTTATTAAGCTGTGCAAGAACATAAAACTGTATCTAGGTACCAGGGAGTTATCCATAAAGTGGAAGGCATGTTCTCTGACCTAAAGAAGCTCAAAACCTATTAATTATAAACAATCTTTTAGCACTGCAATGCATTTACAGAAAACTTATTTTATATGTGGCTTTTCTCTCATGTAAATAACAGTGTTTTGAGAATTCTCATATAGGTTCATTTATTCTATGCTTTTACAAAGACTGCAGGTCCAAATCTGTCTGAGAAATATAACTTCATACAGTAATATCATGATATGAAATAGTGCAGTAATATTATAAGCTCTTATTCAGTACTGTACCTGCAACGTGCCAGACTCAACACCATGTGATATTTGCACCACAAGGATTCAAATGTTGGGGAGATAACAGTCTGATGGGAAAAAAAAAGGTAAATATACAGAAAAAAGAGGGAAGTCCAGCATTTCAAAACATCTACTCAATACTGTATTCTACAGTATTTTAAACATTTTGCATATTCAGTCTGTAGGTAAAACATGATGTGCTGTGTCATACAGACCATGACCCTCTCCTCAAGATCTACTAGATCAGGGTCAGTGCCCCAAATCAAGTTTCATATTTAGAAAAAGCAGAAACCTCTACATAATAAAGGTAGCTGAATCTAGATGCCTTCATGTACATAAAAGGAACATGTCAGTAGATATTGGTGGGGAAAACCCTTAAGTTATTTTAAGATTTTATCCATCTAGATGTGAGGGCTATATGCATATACAGGCACACAGATCTAACACTTCTGGGTTTTTCCAAATTTACCTAGATTGGTAGGAACCAGAGTTTAACTGGAGGCATGGTGGTTGTAACAAAAAAACAAACAAAAATAAAACAAAAATACAACTTTTGTTAATCCCTGCATACTTCAATTAAAGCAATCTTACTAACATGAAAATGGTAAGCTTTGTTATTTTAGACTTGATCCTAGCCCCATTCTTATATGTTGTCCTAAGATAAAATGATTTGGTCTAAAAGAAATTTCTCAGAGATCAAGGAGATTATCACTACTATTATGTTTTTTTTTCTTTCAAATCTGTATGTTTGTGCTCAGTGTTCAGTCACTCAGTTGTGTCTGAGTTTTTGTGACCCTATGGACTGTAGCCTGCCAAACTCCTCTGTCCATGTATTTTCCAGGCAAGAATATTATAGTGAGTTGCCATTTCCTATTTCAGGGGATCTTCCTAACTCAGGGATTGAACCCACATCTCTTGCATCTCCTGCATTTACAGGAGGATTCTTTGCCACTGCACCTGGGAAGCCCATATATTTGTTCCTGATCAAATGCTGCTCAACAGTTCCACTAAAATGGAAGGTAAAATTTTTGAGATTGTGACTACATGACACAAAATAGCCTTACTCATATTTCATGCCCTATAATCTATTTTGCATACTCAATGTTTTATATAGTATATTAAACCAATCTATTAATTAAATTAATAATGTAGGACTAAACACTGAACTGGGAGTCACATGATCTGCTTGTGACTTGGGAAAGTCATTGCATCCTTCAAGCTCTGGTTTAAGTCTCTGTAAAACTAGAGCATGTATACTTTCTAGTTCTTTGTCTCAATTGTACTAATGGATACATGTACACATACATATATATGTACATATACACACAGAAACACACTCACATATGTAAATAATTATTAAAATAATGTTTAGTTATTCAAGGACAAAATATATTTCTTTTTTTAGATTTCATATTGTTTTCTTTCAGTAACTTGAAAGCTGTCTCATAGTCATCTATATTAAAATGTGAAGTATAATACAGGTTAATTTTCAGGGTAAAAGAAAGCCTGAGGAACTGAGTGTTGGAAATCTGTCTATGAAACCATATCAGTAGGATCACCATACAGTTATACACTATAATCAATAAGTCCCAACAATGTACCTAGCCCTTCCAATCAAGTTTTAGGGTCTCCTTTTAACTATGAAAGTGATTGTTGTTCAGTCACTAACTCGTGTTTAATTCTTTGTGACCCCATAGACTGCAGCACATCAGGCTTCCCTGTTGTTCACTATCTCCTGGAGTTTGCTCAAATTCATGTCTATCAAGTCGTCAATGATATCTAGCCATCTCATCCTCTGTGCCATCTTCTCCTTTTGCCTTCAATCTTTCCTAGCATCAGGGTCTTTTCCAATGAATTGGCTCTTCCTTTCAGGTTGTCAAAATATTGGTACTTCAACTTCAGCATCAGTCCTTCCAATGAATATTCAGGGTTGATTACCTGTAGGATTGATTTGTTTGATTTCCTTGCAGTCCAAGGGACTCTCAAGAGTCTTCTCCAGCACCACAATTCAAAATCATAAATTCTTCAGTGCTCAACCTTCTTTTTGGTCCAATTCTCACATCTTACATATTCTGGAAAAATCCTAGGTTTGAATATATTGACCTTTGTTGGCAAATTGATGTCTCTGATTTTTAATATGCTGTCTAGGTTGGTCATAGCTTTCCTTCCAAAGAACAAGTGTCTTAAGTCTTGGCTACTGTCACCATCAGCAGTGATTTTGGAGGCCAAAAAAATAAAATCTGTCACTGCTTCCACTTTTCCCCTTCTGTTTGCCATGAAGTAATGGGACCACATACCATGATCTTAGTTTTTGGAATGTTGACTTTTAAGCCTGCTTTTTAATTCTCCTTTTTTACCCTCTTCAAGAGGCTCTTTAGTTGTTCTTCACTTTCTTCAAATATCATCTGCATATCTGATACTGTTGATATTTCTCCAGGCAATCTTGATTCCAGTTTGTGATTCATCCAGTTAGACGTTTATCATGATGTAATCATTTCTCTGGTGGCTCAGACGGTAAAGCGTCTGCCTACAATGTGGGAGACGCGGGTTTGATCCCTGGGTCGGGAAGATCTCCTGGAGAAGGCAATGGCAACCCACTCCAGTACTCTTGCCTGGAAAATCCCATGGATGGAAGAGCGTGGTAGGCTACAGCCCATGGGGTTGCAAAGAGGTGGACATGACTGAGCAACTTCACTTTCACTTTTCATTCTGCATATAAGTTAAATAAACAGGGTAACAATAAACAGCCTTGTATTATTTTCCCAATTTTGAACCGGTCTGCTGTTCCTTGTAAGGTTCTAACTGTTGGTTTTGACCCACATACAGGTTTCTCAAGATACAGGTAAGGTGGTCTGGTATTCCCATCTCTTTAATAACTTTCCAAAGTTCATTGTGATGCATGCAGTCATTGGCTTTAGTGTAGTCAATGAAACAAAAGTAGATGTTTCTTTGGAGTCAGTTTTTATTCTAATCCCAAAGAAGGACAATGCCATAGAATTTTCAAACTACCGTACAATTGTGTTCAGTTTGCATATGAGTAAGATTATGTTCAAAATCCTTCAAGCTAGGCTTCAGCATTATATGAACTGGGAACTTCTAGATGTATAGCTTGGTTTAGAAAAGGCAGAGGAACCAGATATCAAACTCCAAACATTCCTTGGACCATAGAGAAAGCAAGGGAATTCCAGAAAAATATGAAATTACAGCCAATAATTAAACAGTCATTGCAGGAAAAAGTTAATAATTAAGATTTTTAAAAATTTAAAACATCAATTTTATTTTTGGAGAGTTAGGAGAATATATATGAGGATATAATCTCATTTTTTGTCAGATTAAATAACTACTATATTATATATTACATTAAATATATGCATTTAATAGCTCAGTTGGTAAAGAATTCACCTGCAGTGCAGGAGACCCCGGTTCAATTCCTGGGTCAGGAAGATCTTCCTGGAGAAGGGATAGGTTACCCAGTCAAGTATTCTTGGGTTCCCCTTGTGGCTCAGCTGGTAAAGAATCCACCTGCAATACGGGAGAGCTGGGTTTGATCCCTGGGTTGGGAAGATCCCCTGGAGAAGGGAAAGGCTATCCACTCTGGTTTCTGGAGAATCCCATGGACTGTATAGTCCATGGGGTCGTAAAGAGTCAGATATGACTTGGCGACTGAACTGAACAGAATATATATAGAGAGAAGAAGAAAGTTGAACTAATTCTTCACAGCTTATAAAAGAAGGGAGGAAGGAAAGAAAGATTATGATAACAAAGAAAATAAAAAGAAAAATAAATTATTTATGTGTGAACATTGGACATTTTTTTTTTTCATTTGATAGATCTTAAGAATATGATTTTCTAGTCTGGAGTGGCTCATTGAACACCCATTACAATGAATGATAATATAACCAAAGCAAGACAAATATTGCTACATTTTAATAATAAAGATAAAGAGATGATCCTTATGGTTACAGAAACGGAACCACACTTTAGTCCCATTTAAAAGATCACAAATCAGAGTGATAGCAGACTTCTCCATAGTAGTACTGAAGAGTAGAGGACCAAGGAGGATAGATTTTAAAATCCTAAGGAAAAGTAATTTAGAGTATAAAATTCAATACCCAATCATACTATTAATCAGGGGTGACATTAGAATAACAACATTTTAAGACATGAAAACAAATTAACAAAGTACATCTCCTGACTTTTTCCAGGAAACAATTTGATCCATCAATTGCACCTGTAGGAATATATCCAAAGGAAACAAAACCATCAACTCAAAAATATGCCTGCACCCCTATGTTCATAGCACCATATTTACAATAACCAATTCATGGAAACAACCTAAGTTTCCATTGTGGATAAATGGATATTGAAGATTTGTTTATATATATGAATTAATATATTATATATATTATATGTGATTTATATGTTTATATATGTGATTTATATATTTATATATTATATATATATATATTTAAACATACATACACAGTAGAATATTAGTAAGCCATCAAAACTGAGGAAATCCTACTATTTGGTACAACATGGATAGATATTAAAGGCATTTGACTAAGTATCATAATTCAGACAGAAAAAGACAAATACAGTATGATTTCATTTATATTATATGTGAAATCTAAAGCAAAAACAACAAAAACTCATAAAAAAGAGATCAAAATTGTGGTTGCCAGAGGCAGAGGGTGAGGAGGGATGGGAAATTGGAGGCCAGTGGTCAAAATGTACAAACTTTTGGCTTATAAATAAGTACTGGAGATGTGCACCATGAGTATAGTTAACACTGCTGCATGATATAGAGGAATGTTGTTAAGAGAGCACATTCTAAGAGTTCTCATCACAACAAGAATTCCTTTCTATTTTCCTTTCTTTTTACTAGCTGTATGAGATGATGTATGTTAGCTGAACCTATTGTGGTAATCATTTAACAAAATATGTAAATAAAACCATTATTGCTGTATGCATCAAACTTATATAGTGATGTATGTCAATTATTTCTCAACAAAACTGACAAAAAGGTAAAAACAACCAGAACAATTTTAGAATATACTTCCCAAAATGGTGATGTTACCTAAGATATGGAATGCAAGGGTAGGAGAATCAAAGTGAATTTTGAGATCAATTTCCAGGATGATGGCAAAGGGAGCTCCATAAAAATTATGCTGTAGTCCAGATTGTAGCAGAGGACAGAAGGATCCAGGAGGAATGCCTTCCAGATTTAGGAGGAGGAGAAGGAAAAAGAGAAGGAAAAGGAAGGAAAGGAAGAAAGGAAGGAAGAAGAAATCAGATTATTTGCTATGTCTGAATATAATGGAAAGTTGTTATTGTTCAGTTGCTTAGTTGTGTCCAACTCTGTGACCCCATGGACTGCAGCATGCCACACTTACCCGTCCTTCACCATCTCCAGAAGCTTGCTCAGACTCATGTCCATTGAGTTGGTGATGCCATCCAACCACATCGTCCTCTGCCATCCCCTTCTCCTTCTGCCTTCAGTCTTTCCAAGAATCAGTTTTTTCTAATGAATCGGCTCTTTACATCACGAGGCTGTAGTATTGGAGCTTCAGCTTCAGCATCAGGCCTTCCAATGAATATTCAGGACTGATTTACTTTAGGATTGACTGGTTTGCTATCCTTGCAGTCCAAGGGACTCTCATGAGTCTTCTCTAAGCACCACAATTTGAAAGCATCAATTCTTTGGCGCTCAGCCTTCTTTATGGTCCAACTCTCACATCCATATGTGATTACATGGTCAAACCATGGCTTTGACTATACTGATCTATGTTGGCAAAGTACTGTCTCTGCTTTTTAATATTCTGTCTAGGTTTATCATAGCTTTGTCTAGGTTTGTCATATCCATATATATTGAAAAGAGATTTGCATTATTAAAAGAAAGTGTAGTCATGGACTATGTACAGGTTCACAGATGATCAGGGACATAAAAACAGAGGTCATTTTTAATTCCAAGGAAAATAAAACATTGTCATTACAATCTACAGAAAGAATGACTGCAATGGAAAATACTGATTTAAGTACAATGAAATCAGAGAAAGGGGACAGTTTGTGCTTTCCGAGGTAGAGAAGTTAAAACTAAATCCTCATCTTCCGTAATAAAGTATCAGCAAGTAATAAAAAAAATTAAAAAATGAATTCTAGTAATATAGATAGATATGTTATTTACTATTGTGGAAGTCATAGCTAAGAACTGAAAATCTTTATCTAGTGAAGAGGGATCAGTTACGAAGAGTGAAAGGGAAGGAAACTGATCAATTTCTTTTCCATTATAACCACGTGGAACAATTTTACTGTTTAGACTCTGTGAGTGTCTAATTTTGATAAAAATGCAATTAAATTTAGAGCAAAACTGAAGTTTGTACAATTTTGTCTAAAGGTTATTCTATTTGTACATAATTCATTCTGTTATTTTATTCCCTGTGTGGCCTTTTTGTTTTTGTTTTGTTTTTGATCAGTAGGCACCCCGTTAACAAAATAAATTAGTAGATATATTTCCCACAGTGAACTTGACTCATAAAAATATAATGTATATTATCAAATTCATTAATAAGAATCATATTTATAATTATATAATCAATGAAAAACCTCTCTCAGATCCACTGCTTCATTGTTATGATCTTTTTTCAGGTCTTCATCATCTCTTGAATACATAATTGTAATGTGCCCTGGGTGGTCTTCTTACTTTTGTATTTTGTAAGTTTATAGTCTTTTTTTTGAAAGCAGACATGTACACATGAAATAATAGTTTTGCAGATCACAGTGTTTTATTGGGATTTCATGAGCATAGACCCACTTTATTCAATATATTCTCAGGGTGTCAGGTTTCAATGAGGTATAGAGAATTAATTAAGCTAACTAATGACTATTAGTTCATGATAGACTAGCAAATGGAACCCTAATTAATGAGTGAGCTAATAACTGCTCCCTATTTCCAGACACTAGTTTCTAGTCCTTTTTAGTCAGTTATATATGGCATGGTATAATCATAGGATATAACATCAATACTGGAAATATCAGCAGTAAATAATCTGCATAATTATATTTCATTCCCTGCCTACATAAAGCATTGTTTTAAGCACCAAATTTGTGTGGCTTGTATTATATACTGTTCAAAGAGGGTTTTTTTAATTGAGTTTTTAAAATTTATTTCAATTGAAGGCTAATTGTTTTATAATTTTGTGGTGGTTTTTGCCATACATTCACATGAATCTGCCATGGGTGTACATGTGTTCCCCATCCTGACCCTCACTCCCACCTCCCTCCCCATCCCATCCTCAGGGTCATCCCAGTGCACCACCCTGAGCACCATGTCTCATGCATCAAACCTGGACTGGCGATCTATTTCACATATGATAGTATACATGTTTCAATGCTATTCTCTTAAATCACCCTACCCTCGCCTTCTCCCAGAGAGTCCAAAGGTCTGTTCTTTACATCTGTGTCTCTTTTGCTATCTCGCATATAGGGTCATCCTTACCATCTTTCTAAATTCCATATATATGTGTTAATATACTGTATTGGTGTTTTCCTTTCTGGCTTACTTCACTCTGTATAATAGACTCCAGTTTCATCAACCTCATTAGAACTGATTCAAATGCATTTTTAATGGCTGAGTAATATTCCATTGTGTATATGTACCACAGCTTTCTTACCCATTCATCTGCTAGGTTGCTCGCATCTAGGTTGCTCCCATGTCCTGGCTATTGTAAACAGTGCTGTGATGAACATTGGGGTACATGTGTCTCTTTCAATTCTGGTTTCCTCAGTGTGTATGCCCAGCAGTGGGATTGCTGAGTTGTATGGCAGTTCTATTTCCAGTTTTTTAAGGAATCTCCACACTGTTCTCCACAATAGTTGTACTGGTTTGCATTCCCACCAATAGTGTAAGAGGGTTCCCTTTTCTCCATACTCTCTCCAGCATTTATTGTTTGTAGTCTTTTGGATAGCAGCCATTCTGACCGGCGTGAGATGGTACCTCATTGTGGTTTTGATTTGCATCTCTCTGATAATGAGTGATGTTGAGCATCTTTTCATGTGTTTGTTAGCCATCTGTATGTCTTCTCTGGAGAAATGTCTGTAGTTCTTTGGCCCATGCTTTGATTGGGTTGCTTATTTTTCTGGAATTTAGCTGCAGGAGTTGCTTATATATTTTTGAGATTAATTCTTTGTCAGTTGCTTCATTTGCTGTTATCTTTTCTCAGTCTGAAGGCTGTCTTTTCACCTTGTTTATAGTTTCCTTCGTTGTGCAAAAGCTTTTAAGTTTAATTAGGTCTTATTTGTTTATTTTTGCTTTTATTTCTATTACTCTGGGAGATGGGTCATAGAGGCTCCTGCTGTGATTTATGTCAGAGAGTGTTTTGCCTATGTTTTCCTCTAGGAGTTTTATAGTTTCTGGTTTACATTTAGATCTTTAATCCATTTTAAGTTTATTTTTGTGTATGGTGTTAGAAAGTGTTCTAGTTTCATTCTTTTACAAGTGGTTGACCAGTTTTCCCAGCACCACTTGTTAAAGAGATAGTCTTTCTCCATTGTATATTCTTGTCTCCTTTGTCAAAGATAAGGTAATGACACTACATTTATTTTTGTTTAAATCCTTTTTAATGTTTCTCTTTTTAAAAAAAAAAAATCAAATACTACTTCTTTCAATAGATTCAGGCTGGACCATGGAAATCAAGCATTGCCTCATAAATCTCTTTCTGATTTTTATTGCAACAACCTTTCTTCTCATTAATAAAGGAAGTTAACTTTTTAAAGGGGTGATTTTATAATCTAGTGGGATTTGGGTGGCAAAAAGAAGGGTGGTATAAGAAACTTTCAAGGGTATTAGTCATTGAAATTTAGGGTTTTGCAGATTACCTTTTCCATTTCATATTGAAGCCATCATTAGGAATTCACAATGAAGTAATATACAATAAAATATTGTCATCACTCCCACTTCCTCAAGCTTTAGAGTTAACGTAAAATTAGACACCTTTTAAAAATGTCTTTTGGTAAGCTGCAACCAAATGAGAAACAATATAGCCCTCAAGAAAAGTTTTTTGCTATTCATTTCTGTCATAAAGAGAGAACACAGAAACAAGTGACAGTGATTATAAGCAAATTCTGAAAATACTTCTCTGACTACATCTGAGTGGTTAAATATCACCCTTGGCTAACTTGGATTTCCATGAAATTTTGCCATGGCATATATCCCTTGCATACAAAATAATATATTTATATATTCTTTTGATGGAAATATTGAGACAAAATGTGGATTATAGATGAGCCAGGTTGCTGGAGAGCATTCTATTCAACAATCTTAAATAGTGATAGACCAAGCATATATTGGCCTGATGCAGAGGCAGTAGGGTGCCAGGGACCTACCAGTGGCCTGAGCAATGGAAGTCTTGAGCCCTGACTCTGTTATGAAGGAATTAAACTAGATTATCATTAAGATGTTTTCAAGATACATAATTTCTGATCATTGAAATGTTTTCAAGATATATGATTCTGTGTTCTAATATTATACTCTAATATTAGAAAATACCTACAGTATTAAATATACATGAAAAGTCTGGATGATTTAGAATAATTGATTAGGAATGAGTCAAGCCCTATATGAGCACTTATGAGCTCTGTAGAAGAAAACAAGTTTCTTAACTCCTCTTAGTCATAATTTCCTCAGTTTTTAGAAAGGAATAAAAATAGCTTCCTGAAAGAGTTTTTTGTGTAGTTCCAGTGAGATAGTGTATGTTAAACACCAAGTATAGAAGAAACATTAAAAAATAAAAGGAATTTTGTGATCTATCTTAATGTTTATAATGTCTCAGTTATGTATCCCTATGTAAAATGGTTTTACCCACATAACTATTACACATACACTACCACCAATAGACTTAGGTGTTAAATATATATTTGATGAAACAGTCAATAAGTATTAAAACAATTATCTCTTTTCTGTCTTCAACTATTTCTAGCCAGATTTTGGCAATAGATTAACTTGCACTTGAATGTCAGTCTGCTACTTATTGGCTATATAACCTTGGACAGGCTACATAACCTCTCGGCATTTCAGTTTTTCTCATAAGAAATTATTAAATATAATCTACCTTGCAGGATTTTCTTGTACCTTAAAAGTGTAAATAAAACATCTAGTGTAATGCACAGTCATAGAAAACATACAAGAAACCAGTTATTATCACCACTGGTCCCCAAGTAAGAGAGCTAAACTATGTTGGTATAAAACCAATAAGAAAATAATGCAGGGTCCGACATCAGTTAAAATCTCTGACACACAGTATGTTTAAAATTAAAAGATCTCTGAATCTTTACATTTAATTGAATGGAAAAAAATGTGTAAATAGACTATTAACACATTCCATTAGAAATTACACATTTTAAATTGCTATATACACTGCATAAACCCCAAGACATCTATGTCATATTAAAAATACAACTTTAGGTTTTTAGTTAAATAAAACTATTTAAATTGATATTTAAAATAATAAGTTCTAGATGACAATGATTATATATATATATATATATATATATATATATATATATATATATACACACACAAATATAGATATAATTGACCAGAAAAAAATGAGCAGGGAAAAACATGAAGTAAAAGTTCACCCTTGCCAATAGACATCATTTCTAAATGCATTTAGGTGCCCTGATAAAAATCAACTTTCAGGGTGGAAAAGGAAATGAAAGCATTTTTACTTCATGTCAGCCCTATCAATGAAGGTCATCATTTTTTGTTGTTGTTGTTCTAGTGCATTTAGCTAACAACAGAAAAGAAAGGGACTTCTCCAAATGCTATTTCAATATATTCCTTGATTCCATTTAATTTGTGTCACCTGTACTTGTACCCTTAACAAAACTCCCTCTCCTTGGGACTTTTGACCTAGAAGTCATTTTGAAAACAGAACTGTTTTTTTCTACAGTTTTAATGTGAGGAGAAAGTACTGTTGGCCATCTCTAGATTTTTCTCTCTTGTGAGGAAGAAATAAAGTTTCTGTATATTGAATAAACTTGTATATAGTGACAATGAAAAAGTTGTTTTCTCATGAGGTAAGAATTAGAGAGTGAGTGGTCAGAAACAAATTGTAAAACAAAGTGAAGGGAAGCTGAAACTTGGCAAGATTATCATATAACCTGGATAATGGCATGGCTTATTTCTCAAACCATAATGGGAAATTTAGATTATGCACTCTCAAAGAAGACTAGACAAGCCTATGCTGATGCTGCTAATAAAATCAATGCCACCATAATGGTAAACTAGATTAGTGATACTTTAGAGCAGTTGTAATAACTTTTTAAAATTAATTAATATAATTTACTTCTTTAGCGTATTTATCAGAAAAATCAACAAATTCTCTAGATAAAGATCATTTGTTAAAATTCAACATCCATGCTTGACAAAAACCTTACAAAACAAAAATATTTTTAACAAGTAAAATATCAACAAAATCAACAGCAAACATAATATTTAAGGTTGAAGTATTAAAATCATAACTTATTTGTTTAGGTTAATAGTTATTGCACACTGAATATATTCTACAGTTTACTGGCTACAATGTCTAAAAAAAGGCCCTTTTCCTTTCAACATTCACTGAAGATCCCAGTCAGTAATGGAAGTCAAAATAATAAAGTCATAAGAACTGGAAAGGAAAATGTGATCTATAGATAGACTACTCAAAATAATTTAAAGATAAATCATGGAACTAAGTACAAAGTTCAGCAAGATGGCTGGATATAAAAATATCCATACAAAACCAAGTTAGGTTACTATATACCAAAAACTAACAGGAAAAAATATAACTTTTAATGTATTTATAAGTATACCAAAATATAAATTATACTTACTAGAAATCTACTTTCATGAAAAAATTATAAAACTTTATTGAAAGAGACTAAAGACTATTTAAGTTAATGGTATTATGGACTAAATTATGTTCCCTCTCCAAATTACTGTGTGGAATCCCTAATCCCTAATGTGACTGTATTTATACATAGGGACATTAAAAAGAAATTAAGATTAAATGAGATCATAGGGGTGAGACCAGGACTGACATCCTTGTAAGAAGAAGAAATCTCAAAAACCTCTCTCTCTCTCTCTCTCTTGTTCTCTCCCTCTGGGCATCCACATAGTGAAAAGGCCCTGTGAAGACAAAGCAAGATGGCTACCTGCAAGTCAGGAAGAGCGGTCTCACCAGAAAGCAGTCTTGATGGCACCTTGATCCGGGACTTCCAGCCTCCAGACTGTGAGAAAATAAGCAGCCAAACCTGGTGGTATTTTGTCATGGCAGCCTGGGCAGATTAATACAGGTGAGATACAACATGTATATAGATCAGAAGACTGAAAAGCATAAAGATACTCAATCTCCCCAGAATTATCTGTAGAGTTATTC
The DNA here is from genome assembly GCF_963930625.1 of Muntiacus reevesi. NCBI lineage: Eukaryota > Metazoa > Chordata > Mammalia > Artiodactyla > Cervidae > Muntiacus > Muntiacus reevesi. The sequence goes on along the minus strand of NC_089271.1, from coordinate 123,682,188 downwards.
TTTCCTTCAGCGTCCAACTCAATTGTTTGTGGAGTCCCCACTAAGCACTAAGCATGCTTCCCAGGTGGCACAGTGGTAAAGAATCTGTCTGCCAATGCAGGGGACACAGGAGCCGTGGGTTGGCTATCCCTGGGTCGGGAAGGTTGCCTGGAGTAGGTAACCCACTCCAGTACTGTTGCCTGGAAAATTCCAAAGGAGACAGAGGACAGAGGAGCCTGGCTGGCTATGCTGTCCAAAGAGTGGGACATGACTGAGCACACATGTATTATGCACTAAGCACTATTTTAGGCACATGGAATAAAATAGTGAACAAAGAATCAAAATCCCTGCCTTGATGATGCTCTGTATTAGCTCCTGGAGTGCAGAGTCAATTTGTTTCAGACACAGAGTCCAAATTTTGAAAACTTCTAAATTCAATGCAGTTCCAATAAAAAATACCAGCAGGTTATTTTGGCACAACTTAATCTGATTTAAAATTTTATATTCAAGGACAAATGTCCAAAAATAGCCAGAACACATAAAGAAGAAAAACATGATAGGAAGATTCGTCAAGCCCGGTATCAAACAGTAATTTAAAACTATGCCAAATCAGTTTAAGTAGTGGTGAACTTTGATAAAGTGATGAACTGAACAGAATGGGGAATCCAGGGACAGAACCATATACAAAAGGAGATTTAATGTATAATGAGTTGGCAAGATTAGATAGACTTCAATAATGTTATGACAATTGCTTGACCACGTGTTTTTTTTAAAAAATTCAGACCTATGTTTAAACCATGCATTTTAAAAATTGATCTCAGGTAGATAAAAGCTTTAAATGTGGAAAAGCAACAGGATAAGTTTTATAAAACATATAGAAAAATTAGTTTGTTAACCCAAGTAAGAGAAAACATAGAAGGCACAAAACTTGTATTCATATTATATAAAAACTCCTCACAGGAAACAAGAAAATGTACTTTGCATTTTGACTAGATGATACAAAAATTTATATAGGAATGACAAGTGCCAAAAATAACTAAAGTATTCTGGAAGAAGAGTTTAATCAAAGGACTTATTTTACTCAGTGTGTAGACTCACTATTAAGCTGCAGTTAAGGTGCTTTGGATCTGATGCAATCAAAGGTGGTGTGGATTTAATGTTTGATAGACAAACAGATATCAGAAAGAGATTATATGGAGACATAGAGATAGATTGATAAAGACATCAAGAGGAAAGATAGCATCTTTAATAAATAATTCTGGCTCAATTGCATAGTTATATGAAAAAGAAATAAATCTCGGTCCCTACCTACACTATTCACAATAATCTATTTTAGACCGTATGTAGATAAAATTGTGAAAAGCAAAATATATATCTTTTAGAAGATGATACAGACAAATATCTGTAGAACATTCAGTGGGAAAAGATACTTTTAGGAAGAACACAGGAACTGCTAACCTACAGGAAAATATGTTTGAATCAAACCAATCAAAATTTCATAAAAAAGCATGTTCATGAAAAGTCACCAGTAAGAGAATGAGAAGACAAAATTGAAACTGAATAAGGATGACGTTTGCAACACATATCACACAAAAGGGGAATGTATCTAGTATATATAAAGAGCACCAATAAAAATTGATAAGAAAAGGAAAAACATCCTTATGAAAAAATGGACAAGAGACTTGAACAGGCACTTCCCAACAAAGGAAAACTGAATGGCAAACACACATCCTAAAAGATGTTCTATCTCAATAGAAAGTGGAAAATGCAAATTAAAACTGGAAGATGTCACTTCATATCCATCAAGGAAGCAAAAATGTCAGATTTAACACTATCCAGGTTGCTGAGGATGTGAAATAAATCTATACATTTATACACTGCTGTTTGGAATATAAATTGCTACAGATCTTTGGAAAATAATTTAATATTGCACAATAATTTTGAATATGTGAAAGAGCACTGGATTCAGCATTCCACTCCTAGGCATATACCCTAGAAAATGTCTTATCCCTGTCCACCAGGAGATACATATAAGAGCATTTGTATGAGCATTGTTTCTATGGGCAGAAAAAAATAAACCAGAAACAGATCAAATACCTGTCAACAGAAAAGGGTTAAATAAGTTGTGCTGTATTAATAAGATATACTGCAGCTACACAGTAACATGAATTATCTCACTGTCATAATGTTAAGCAAAAAAGAAATGATGTTTAAGAAGTTAAGAGGTCACAGGAAAGTTCCTACAGCATAATTCCTTTGTTTCAAAAAAACAAACAAAAAAATCAGAGTTGTTTAAGGAAAAAGATGAAAATCTGTAAAGAAAAGTGGGGGACAGCACATACAGAATTCAGGATTCTGAGACTCTCTGAGTGGGCAAGAAAGGACATGGGTCGCCTCAGTGTCACACAGGCGACATTGATATCAATGCAGGCTTTAGTTGTTTTCTTTAAATTGAATGGTAGGAATATGGATGTTAAGTGCATTCATTACTTTTCTTCACCTTAAATTCCAATATTTAATATTTCAATATTCCAAAATTCAATATTTAATGAAAACAGACAGAGCTATCAGTGATCCTTTTTATATAAACAAAAATGCTTGTATATATCTAGATATTATACATATATAGATTTACCATTAAGTAAGTAAGTAAGTGAAATTCACTCAGTCGTATCTGACTCTTTCTGACCCCATGGACTATACAGTCCATGGGATTCTCCAGGCCAGAATACTACAGTGGGTAGCCTTTCCCTTCTCCAGGGGATCTTCCCAACCCAGGAATTGAACCCAGGTTTCCCGCATTGCAGGCAGATTCTTTTTACCAGCTGAGCCACAAGGGAAGCCCATTACCATTAGGAGAGAAGCAAACATTCCATTTTTCATTATGTGCTGTTAAACCCAGAATTTAAAAATTTCTATATCTCTATATGCATTACTATTATTATTTCTATTCCATAACATGATTTGGTGGTCAAATTATAGGCCACTAAATAATAAAGCTTTGGCTGATTCATGTCAATGTATGACAAAACCCACTGAAATGTTGTGAAGTGATTGGCCTCCAACTAATAAAATAATATTAAAAAAAAAATAATAAAGCTTCTTCTTTCTAAAGAAAGAAAGACAAACAACCAAATATGTGTTATTAAGAAGAAATAAAAAGTAGGAATCAAAAGAACCACATCTGCCTAAGGAGCAGAAAGTCTCTGGGTACTCCAAAAACCTCCACCATTTCTTATCATCAAGCCATAAAGTGCTCAAAGGTACACAGTGTATCATTAGCAGTTCTTTGACTCTCTTAGGTTCTGAAGACTCTTCTATTGCTTTGCACCAGAGCTGAATCTCAATACCTTCCTCTGAAATGTGATAGAAAGGCACAAGGGAGAAAGAGTGAGTGGGACAAAAAACCCCAGTAGCAGTCCGACTGAGTTTCCACCTTTTGAACAAGTCTTTAGCTACCTGAGTGAAAAATCATCAGTATGGAAGGGCAACCACTGACCTAAACACTGTTGTCTATGAAAAGTTATTCGAGAGCTGTGCCTTCTGGCTCAGAACTGTCAAAGCCCTGCCAATGTGTGGCCAGTGGAGAGCATTTTGAAGGATGAGGGCAGAATATGATGCAAACAGCCTTGTTAGCCAGATAGAAATGTGCCAAATAGTGAGAAGACAGCTTAGCATGTTGTTGTGTGTTACTTCCAGGATCCCCTGAGAGCCCAAAGCCTAGCCAGACTATTGGTCATGAGCTCTGTGAACTGCTGCTGCGAAACTGTCACAGAATTAAAAAGGAATATGAAGTCAGCTCATCTGACTAGTGCTAGGAGTAAGAAGGGGATTGGACGACTGAATGTTTTGGCTTTATAGGTCTCTTACTGGGCTTCTGACTTGAATAGAAAAGGAGGTCACACACTTAGGTGAATTTAATCAGAGTGAACAAACATCTACAGTTATATCATCATTATCAAGCAGTAAAGTAGAATATTTACTACCAGAGGAGTGGTGTGTCGTGTTATCACCATTAGATGTGACCTTATTCTCTGAGCTTATATTCATACTCTTGGGTGATTTTTTTGTTTCTTGTTCATTGGCCTAGAGTTACATTACTTTTGATTGTGCTTCAAAGTATCCTTGACAATATTTTAGTGTTGGTGGTGGTCATATTGAAGTAGTGTGGATGCCTTCTTTCTGAATGATATCTTGAACTCCTAGCTATAGTACAGAAGGCATTAGTGCACTCTGGCATTGGAAAGCATCATGGTGGATTGGAACAAAGGGAAATGGGAGGTTTCAGACTGGTTTTTGCTGATTAAAAATAACATTTCATGTTGATGGTAAAGTCAAATATATTAATCTTTATTTGTTAATACTTAAAACTCTGTTACAAAAATAAAGCTATACTAGCCTTCTAAAATGTATGTTCTTCTAAAACCTAGAAATAACTCAATCTTACCCTTGTTAATACAGTTCCAACTCAATAGTGACTTTGAATTAGAAATGCAAAAGGAGTGTAGTGGCCCTATTAATATTTCAATAAGGTGAGGAATTTCATGTTAGACACTGAGCAAAGGGAGTTAGTATGAAGTCCTGCAAAAAACAGTGAGTGGAAAGAAAGGAAGCATGGGTCTTAATCTATTAGCAGCAGAATATTATCAGAAAAGATCTGCCAATAGACTGCAAGGCCCAATACAGTTGTCCCCAAAATTGTTAACAACTTTTAGCACAGGCTTTGTTCTTTTTCGTTTTGTTTTCCATTTTGGTTTGTTTCTTTTTCTTCTTTCTGTATAATGAGTTCCATATTTGTGATAGAATTTCAAGTGGAAATAGAATGAATTTCACATTGAATTATGTTGGCCTATAAAGCAGTAGATGTTGGTATTATAGAACTGTAAATGGTACTCTATTACCAGAGTGTGCTGTCTGCAGATCTATGCTAAGAAAGTCTTAGCTGAAGTCTAAGCTCAACACAGAAGAGTGATAATAATAGATTAGCAAAGTTCAAGGGGGCAAGAAAGGCAGGAACGTTGGCTAATATACTACTCATTCACAATTATCATTATCATTTTTTTCCCAGTGTGCATGGGCATTTTTCTTCCTTGCTGTCATTTTGGTCTAGCCTACCTGACAAAATACGAGTAAATGGTCTTTACAGTAGTAGGGGCAGAAACGACTATGATTTTGTTGGTGACAAAAACCGTTTAAGTAATAGTGGTTTGTCAGTTTAAAGAGCTTGTGACTGATAAATTGGATATATTTGTATTACATAGTTATGCAGTCTTGACTCTTTAGGCTCATTCTTTTTACTTTTGTTCTTTTAAATGATATTATAAATATTTGCAGAAATATCCATAGGAAAATAACAAAAAGTGAGATTAACAAGATATAGTCCGTGAGTTCTGTATAAATGACAATGGACAGTACTGAAAAGAAAATACCACTCTTCTCTCCTTTTCCCTCCCTCCCACCCCACCACTGTATATATTTTCATTTTAAAATATCACACTCTTCTTAAATTGATATTCTCATTTTCACATTTCTCTACATGATTTCATAATGTCATATTAAAATCCACTTTAAAAACAGCTAAGAAAATAACAGTCAACCATGGAACTGCAGAATGGAAATTAGCACTGAAGTTAGAAAACCTGGTGTAAATGTGATTTTCTAATTTACCAGCTGAGTAACTTTCGGAAGGTCGCATAACTTCTTTAATAACAAATTTCTGTAAAATTGTAAAGTCGTGATGAAGATAAATATGATAATGTGATATAGTCTGTGAAACATCTCAGATAGTTCCTGATACATACTAGGTATTTGAATGGTTTTTAATTTAAATAAAGAGCTTTTTTTCCTCAAGAATGCTTCTGCATAAAATAGTTGTTTGTAGTTGATAAATTTCCAAGCACTCACTGTAAGTCAAATGATCAGAAATCAAAACTGATAGGAATAAGAAATATATATCACAAATTTCTGACTTAATATACTTAATAAAATAACAAATAAAATAAATAGAATAAAGTCATATCCACAAAAATTCAAACTGATAAACCCATGACTCAAACAGAAGTTGGAGAAGGCAATGGCACCCCACTCCAGTACTCTTGCCTGGAAAATCCCATGAATGGAGGAGCCTGGTAGGCTACAGTCCATGGGTTCACTAAGAGTCAGACACAACTGAGTGACTTCACTTTCACTTTTCACCTTCATGCATTGTAGAAGGAAATGGCAACCCACTCCAGTGTTCTTGCCTGGAGAATCCCAGGGACAGAGGAGCCTGGTGGGCTGCCGTCTATGGGGTTGCACAGAGTCGAACATGACTGAGCAACTTAGCAGCAGAAGAAGCAGCAAACAGAAGTGGAATATTTATTTATTCTCTTCTCTGTGTTTTCTGAGTTCCAGAAAAACATCTGCTTTATTGACTATGCCAAAGACTTTGACTGTGTGGATCACAACAAACTCTGAAAAATTCTTCAAGAGATGGGAATACCAGACCACCTGACGTGCCTCCTGAGAAATCTGTATGCAGGTCAGGAAGCAACAGATAGAATTGGACATGGAACAATAGACTGGTTCCAAATCAGGAAAGGAGTACGTCAAGGCTGTACATTGTCACACTGCTTATTTAACTTATATGCAGAGTACATCATGAGAAATGCCGGGCTGGATGAAGCACAAGCTGGAATCAAGATTGCTGGGAGAAATACCAATAACCTCAGATATTCAGATGACACCACCCTTATGACAGAAAGCAAAGAAGAACTAAAGAGCCTCTTGATGAAAGTGAAAGAGGAGAGTGAAAGAGTTGGCTTAAAACTCAACATTCAGAAAACTAAGATCATGGCATCTGGTCCCATCATTTCATGGCAAATAAATGGGGAAGCAATGGAAAGTGACAGACTTTATTTCTTTGGACTCCAAAATCACTACAGATGGTGACTGCAGCCATGAAATTAAAAGACGCTTGCTTCTTGGAAGAAAATTTATGACCAACCTGCTGCTGCTGCTAAGTCGCTTCAGTTGTGTCCGACTCTGTGCGACCCCATAGACGGGAGTCCACCAGTCTCCCCCCTTCCCTGGGATTCTCCAGGCAAGAATGCTGGAGTGGGTTGCCATTTCCTTCTCCAATCCATGATAGTGAAAAGTGAAAGTGAAGTCGCTCGGTTGTGTCCAACTCTTCACGACCCCATGGATGCAGCCTACCAGGCTCCTCCATCCATGGGATTTTCCAGGCAAGAGAACTGGAGTGGGGTGCCATTGCCTTCTCCTATGACCAACCTAGACAGCATATTAAAAAAGCAGAGACATTACTTTGCCAACAAGGGTCTGTCTAGTCAAAGATATGGTTTTTCCAGTCGTCGTGTATGGATGTGAGTGTTGGACTATAAAGAAAGCTGAGCACCGAAGAATTGATGCTTTTAACTGTGGTGTTGGAGAAGGCTCTTGAGAGTCCCTTGGACTGCAAGGAGATCTAACCAGTCCATCCTAAAAGAAATCAGTCCTGAATATTCATTGGAAGGACTGATGCTGAAGCTGAGACTCCAATACTTTGGCCACCTGATGGGAAGAACTGACTCATTTGAAGAGACCCTGATGCTGGGAAAGATTGAAGACAGGAGGAGATGGGGACAACAGAGGAAGAGTTGGTTGGATGGCATCACTGACTCAATGGACATGAGTTTGAATAAATTCCAGGAGTTGGTGATGGACAGGGAAGCCTGGCTTGCTGAAGTCCATGGGGTCACAAAGAGTCAGACATGATTGAGTGACTGAACTGAACTGAAATGAAACTCTTAAAAACTAGTTATTGACTTGGTGGTTTTAGTTCTGCTCTTTCTGTATTTTTGACATCTGGTAGAAACACTTAGCTTGATATGGCTTATTTAATCATGAATACTTGAAGCCGAACTAAAATCATGTAGGAAAATGACATCAGCAAAATGGCAGAACAGGCAGCTCCATGCTCTTACTCCCTCACAGAAACATCAACACACGGCAGAAACTGTCAGAAGCAATATTTTCAGCACTCTGGAAAACAGTCAAAGGTTTATAGTTACCAGGAAAACACTGAATTTCTTAAACAGGCAATTTGAAAACAGTATGAAAGTTTTGTGGCATTTTTACCTGCCCTTGTCCAACCCCCAACCTTATGTGCTGGCAGTTTTAAAGCAGTTCCAGCCTGTGTCCCACTATGGGAATAGACTTGCCCCTAGTTCTAGATGGTGCAAATCAGATATTATTTACACATTATTTTGTGCATCTGTTCTAATATGTCCAAGATGTGAGACACTTGTTTCTATTTCAGCAAATTGGGAACACAGGCTGGAAAAGCTGGCAGAAATTGCTGAAAAGTGCTTCAAGGTGAACTCATAAATGAATGATGTCTGAGACAAAAGATAACTGGTCCAAATATACAGTAGACACGCACGAGGCCCAGTAAAAGCTGCTAAAGATTCTTTGAGAAATTAGGAAAATCAAAACCAATTGTGTATATGAGAGGATTTCACAAGCCACATACATGTCAAGGGCAGAGTGTGTACTCAAAAATAGCACAATAGACCCTTAGCTTTCACCTCTGACTGATTGCTATACTTGGTGAAAGACCGGCTGACTATTGAGGGACTCCCTCAGCAAAAGAAATCTGCCAACACTGGGAGAGGTGTTTACCTTTATATTTTTTTCCCTTTTTTTTTTAAGATCTTGGGATTCAAGAAAATTTCTGTCAAAAAGCATTAGTTGAACTTGAGCTAAAAGAATAGAGACTTCAGTTATCACATGTGACAATGAATATAGGCTTTGAAAAAGAGTTTGGAAAAGTAGCTAAATAAATAGACTACTAAAGCATGCAGCAACAACAGCAACAAAAAGAAACCCTGGAGAATGGAGAGGATATGATTTCCGTGGCACATTATAATACTTAAATGTCTGCTTTTTGACAAAAAATCACAAGGCAGACAAAAAACAGGAACATTTGGCCCATTGAAAGTAACAAAATAAATTGATAAAAATCATCTCTGAGGAATATCAGACTTGCCATAAAAAGATTTTAAAATAACTGTCTTAAATATGCTCAAAGACCTAAAGTAAAACATGGTCCCCCCAAAATAAATGAAAGCAAATTGATGTATGACCAAAATGAGAATGTCATAAAAGAGAATTTATTAAAAGGGATCAAATAAAAAATTTGTGGAGATGAAAAGTAGAGACAGTAACTGAAATTAAAGCTTCAGTGGAGGGTACTTCCCTGGTGGTCCAGTGGTTAAGAGTCTGCCTGCCAATTGAGGTGAAACAGGTTCGATCCCTGGTCCCAAAAGATCCCACATGCCACAGGGCAATTAAATCCTCACACCATAACTACTGAGCCCACTTGCCTAGAGCCCATGCTGTGCAATGAGAAGCTACTGCAGTAAGAAGCCCATAACTAGAGAGTAGCCCTTACTAGCTGCAGTTAGAGATGGCCTACATGCAGCAATGAAGACCCAGTACAGCCATAAAATAAACAAACAAAAATTGTAAAATTTTCAATGGAGGAATTCAAAGCAAATTTGAGCATACAGGAGAAAAATAACAGGATACTGAAGATAGGACAATTGTAATTATTGTGTTTGAGAAGAATAAAGAATGAAGAAAAGTAAGTAGAACTTAAATAAAGTAAGATGAAGCAAGTAAGGTGAATGAATGGCAATAAATATAACCTGTGGAACAGCAACACACATGTCAAATGGATGCTCAGCGTATACATCATGGAAGTCCCCAAAGGAGATATATTTCTGCATCTTTTTATTTAATAGAAATATATGCATATTTCAAGGTTAAAATAGGAAATCCTACCGTAAGCTACAACTTAGATGAAACTTGAGGACATTAAGTGAAACAAGCCAGTAACAGAAGGATGAATATGACTTGATTAGAATTAAATCAAGTATTTAAATTATTCAAAGTCATAGAAGTAGAATATAGCATAGTGGTTGTCAAGGGACTAGGACAGGAAACATTAGAAATCTCTGTTTAATGGTTATAGATTTTCAGTCATACAAGATGAGGAAGTTCCAGAGATATGTAGTAAACCAATGCACATATAGTTAATAATGTTGTACACTTAAAACTTTGTTGATTTTTTAAAATATATTTTAATTGAAGTATAGTTGAATGACAATGTTCTGTTACTTTCTGCTTAAATGTTTTCCTTTTAATTAACCACAAAAAATAACAAGTGTTGGTGAAAAAGGTGAGAAATTGAAACCCTTGTGTATTTCTGGTAGGAATATAAAATGGTATAGCAGCTGTAGAAGATAATATGGAAGTTCCTCAACTAGCTGTTCATAGAATTACCCTGTGACTCTGTAATACTCCTCTCATTACCCAAAGTAGTGAAAGCAGAGTCTCAAAGAGATACTCGTACATCAGTGACACAGCATTATTCACAATAGCAAAAAGTTAGAAAAAACCTATGTCCATCAACAGATGAATGGGTAAAATATGGCTACAAAGATGCAATAGGATATTCTTTAGCCATAAAAAGCAATGAAACTTTGATACATGCCACAACATTGATAAATTTTGAAGACATGCTAACTGAAATTAGCTGGACACAAAAAGACAAATATCTTATGAATCCACTTATGTGCAGTATCTCAAATAGACACATTCACACAGATAGAAAGTAGATTAGAGGTTACTAGGGGCTGGAGCAGGGTAGAATAGAGATATATGGTTTAATTGCTATATGATTTCTGTTTGGAATGATGAAAAATTTTTGAAATAGTGATGATAGCACAAAACTGTGAATTAATGCTGCTGAATTACACACTGAAAATGGTTAAAATGGCAAATTTGGTTATATTCTTTCATAGTTAAAGTGTTAATATGATATATAAAACAGCCAAAGTATACAACTTATGGGTATATTGCTTGAAAAATGAAAGTAAAAGTGAAGTCACTCAGTCGTGTCCAACTCTTTGTGACCCCATGGTCACAACTCTTTGTGAGCCTCCCAGGCTCCTCTGTCCATGGCATTTTCCAGGCAAGAGTACCAGAGTGGGTTGCCATTTCATTCTCCAGGGGATTTTCCTGACCCAGGGATCGAACCCAGTTCTCCCGCATTACAGGCAGATGCTTTACTGTCTGAGCCACCACAGCTAGACACATATTGCTTAGTATGTGAATTGTATCTCAAAAAAGCTGGTAAGAGATTTTACAGGCTCTTTAATGGCAGAAAGTGAAGAAGAACTAAAGAGCCTCTTGATGAAGGTGAAAGTGAAGAGTGAAAAAGCTAGCTTAAAGCTCAGCATTCAAAAAACGAAGATCATGGCATCCAGTCCCATCACTTCACAGAAAATGGATGGGAAAAATGTGGAAACAGTGTCAGATTTCACTTTGAGCTCTAAAAGCAATGCTGATGGTGATTGCAGCCACAAAATTAAAAGACACTTGTTCTTTGGAAGAATAGCTGTGACAAACCTAGACAGTGTATCAAAAAGCAGAGATATCACTTTGCTGGCAAAAATCCTTATAGTCAAAGCTATGGTTTTTCCTGTAATCACGTATGGATATGAAACTTGAACCATAAGGAATGCTGAGCACCAAAGAATTGATGCTTTCTAACTGTTGTGCTGGAAAAGACTCTTGAAATTCCCTTGGACAGCAAGATCCAACTAGTAAATCCTAACGGAAATCAACCCTGAATATTCACTGGAAGGACTGGTGCTGAAGCTGAAGCTCTCATACTTTGGCCACCTCATGCAAAGAACTGATTCATTGGAAAAGATCGTGATGCTGAAAAAGATTGATGGCAGGAGAAGAAGGGGGCTACAGAGGATGAGGTGGTTGGATGGCATCACTGACTTGATGGACATGAATTTGAGTAGATTCCAGGATATAGTGAAGGACAGGGAAGCCTGGTGTGCTGCAATTCATGGGGTTGCAGAGTCATACATGATTTAGCAAATGAACAGCAGGAATAACAAATTTTCTTTATTATTAACTATGTTTGTTTGTATATGTGTGTAATGGTAGCAGTGGTGGGGATGTAGGGTTAAAATCTCTACATAAAGAGCATGCATGTATGTCTAATTATAGAGTGGTAACTCATCATATGGGTTTCCCTGGTGGCTCAGGCATAAAAAATTCACCTGCCAAACAGGAGTTGTGGGTTTGATCCCTGGGTCATTAAGATCCCCTGGAGGAGGAAATGGCAACCCACTCCAGTATTCTTGCCTGGGACATCCTATGCATAGCAGACCCTGGTGAGCTATACAGTCCACAGGTCACAAGAGTTAGACATGACTTAGCAGCTAAACAACAAACCATCATATACTTTTAAATGATCTTAAAAACCATTCTTAGTAAGTTTGCCTTTATTTTATGAATAAAAAAGAACTAGTAAAGTAAAACCACAGTGAGATATTCTTCAACATAAAAACTGCCTCCTTATTTGTTGCATTTGAAAAGATCCTAATGAATACCACTAGCGATAATTTCTATACATCACATGTCGTTGTAGTTAAACAATTTCCTCTTCAAAAAATTCATGAAATCTCACCTTGTAAGATTGGAATGATCTTAAGCATCATCCAGTTGAACTTTGACTTAGCCCAAAAAGAGCTGAATTTGTGTCAACATTAATTTTTGTCTGATCCTTTCTATCTCAAATTTATTTAAAGCAATTTTCAAAATGCAAAATTTAAAGCTATCAAATAGCACACTCTACTCTGTTTCTGTAGGGTGTAGCAAAACCAGCTAGGAATATCCCCTAGGATTTTTTAATTTTGAGTTTTACAATACTTATAGCAGTAATTAGTTGAGATCTGCTCAGTCTTCATTTCTTTCCATAATAATACCTGCAAGGGAATTTTATTCTAAGCTGCATAAATACAGTGCCTTATTCATTTATGATAAATGAGTGAATGAAATTGTGACTCTATATACCTGCAAACCAATTACTATTTGGTAAGCTCAATGAGAGCAGGGACTCTAATTGCTTAAAGTTTAGATATTTAAACAAGTCTTTAAATAAAATTTACTGCAAATTTATTTCCTGAAATATTTCCACTGTCAGTTAATTATTACTTATTTTATTTGCATGCTACTATTGTTTTCTAGCCTTCTATTCTGATGGTTCTCTATATGTTCACTGCATTCTGACAATGAAGTGAGGACTGTGTGTGCAGGACTGTGCATCAGACTGTGTGTGTTGTGTTTAAGGTGGATGTTGTTATCTGTTAATTAGGTAATTAGGTGGGAAGATAATATAAATTTATTTAAGTTCAAAAAGACTTTATTGATCAGAGTCATGGACATCATTGATAAGAACATTTCATGTTTTTATGAACAGTTTTATATCTCCTATCACAGAAGCCCTTGTTAATGAAAATGTGTCCAATGGACCAGTAGCATCATCATCTTCTGAAACTCATTAAAACTGCAGAATCTTGGGTGCCTCTCCACACCTGCTGAATCACAATCTGCATTTAATGAGATCCTTAGGTAATTCATATGCCCATGCAAGTATCAAAAAGTATTGACATAAGCGTATAGACTTTTATTGATTCACTTTGGTTTGAACAAACAATCTAACACTGAATGTTTTAAAGAAATACCTTATTTGTTTCCTTAGGATTTTATGGATAGTTAATTTCAGCTTAATACATACAGCTGGGATTTTTTTCTCTGTTGTGTAAACTATATTTTCTTAAATATTTGTAGTTAGCTAGAGGTTGATATCCTCATTCACATGTCTAGCAGTTGTCTGCCTGTCACCAGGTGTGATAAAGGAAGCTTGCCATGTGTTCATTATCAACTAGGTTCTTTCACATGGTGATAGTTGCAGTGTTCTCTAGAGCATTGGGAACAGCAGTTTCCAAACCTTGGCTTGTGTTATGTCTGCTAATGTCCTATTAAACAAATCAAGCCATGTGACCAAACTCAGATAAGTGCCAGCTCTTGATGAGAGGAGCTATAAAAGTCTCATTGTAGAGAAGGATAGATCATTTTGTCATCTATTACAAGTACAAAATACCCAAACCCTCCTATTTTCTAATGAACATAAAGATAACTCACTAATGCTTTGTTCTCTACCATGTAAGTGTACATAATTCAGGAAACTGAGGCAAGTGGACTAAGGATACACTTATTCAGTCATTCATTGATTAAAATCTTCATAGCCTCGTCCCTCTCATAGACAAAGTAAAAGCAGCAGATCTCAGGTGGTATAATAATCACATATTGTTCATTGACAGAGTCAATTTATAGATTAGAGATTGAATGATCTAGTAAATATATATTATTGTAGATATGCAGGCTACATCTTTGATATAGTATCTCATATTAGATAGTAATTGAAGTTACTTGTAATAATATATAGATGTAGTGTATATCCATGTGTGCATCTGTATTTGCAATTTGTAAGAATCTAAAGGATACTCAGACAAAAATCTGAGGAAGTCATAAATTGTGACAGTACACTTCCCCAGGGAAGAATAAAGACTGCTCAAATCTAAAGACAGAGAATTTTTTAAAAATTTATCCAATTTCCATTTACAGTTATTACAAAATATTGACTACATTCCCTGTATTGTACAATATATCCTTCAGCCTATCTTATACCCAGTAGTTTGTACCTCCCACTCTGCCACCTCTATATTGCCTCTTTTCCCTGCTCCCTACTGTTAACTACTAGTTTATCCTTTATATTCGTGTCTGCTTTTTTTGGTTATATTCACTCTGTTCAGTTCAGTCGCTCAGTCGTGTCTGACTCTTTGCAACACCATGGACTGCAGCATGCCAGGCCTCCTTGCCAATCACCAACTCCCAGAGTTTACTCAAACTCATATCCATTGAGTCGGTGATGCCATCCAACCAACTCTTCCTCTGTTGTCCCCTTCTCCTCCTGCCTTCAATCTTTCCCAGCATCAGGGTCTTTTCAAATGAGCCAGTTCTTCACATCAGGTGGCCAAAGTATTGGAGTTTAAGCTTCAGCACCAGTCCTTCCAATGAATATTCAGGACTGATTTCTTTTAGGATAGACTGGTTAGCTCTCCTTGCTGTCCAAGGGATTCTCAAGAGTCTTCTCCATTCACTAGCTTGTTGTATTTTTTAGATTCTACATATGAGTCATATGATACAGTATTTGTCTTTTTACTTCTTTATCCATAGATTAAAAAACTAACATTACTAACATCTGAACGTGCAGTAAAACCTTTAGTTAACCATGATGAAATAAACTTTAATTCCTCATTGTAATTATGCTATTCTGGCAATATTTCTGCCTAAAAGGCAAATATTCAAATATATGCACATGTTCATATTTAACACAAGTAACTAGCATAGTATCTGGTACACTTAAGTATTCAATAATTGTTATTGAAAGAACACATACCTTATATTTTATTAGATTTTCATATAGGTTTTTATATATGTGTCTAAATTAAAATTTATAATAAACATACAAGCTAGATGCAAGTGTATTTTTTCAAATTAAGCAAAAACACACCAGAGAGGTCTGAGAGTCTAAATACACTCAGTTCAGCCTCTTATACCATCTCTTCAAATAATACAGGTATTTAGTTTATTGAGACAGAGAAACCATAAGTCCTCCAATCATCAAAAATGTTGAAATATGTTGTCTATATGATTTGGTAAATGCACCAAAATGTGCATATATATTGGAATAGTCTTCACCAAAAGTTTTTGGGGTTAAGATTCTTTTCCTAAGAAATATTGAATAGCCAGAATATTCCTAATAGGTGAACATTTTGGCTAATAGAAGTTTTATTGTAGTTTCCTAAAATTCTCTATTACTTGACATTATGCCAGAATGATCATCTCACTTATTAAAACACTCAAAAGAGTTGACCACATTGGTCAAAAGTGGGTTCTAAATTCATGTGATTTTCACTTTTCAACCACCTTTTTTGTTAACCATCATAAAGTAATGTTTTCCTCCTCACTTCTGCTAACCTGATGTAAGGAACTTTTCTTGATGATGAAAGATTGTTGCTGAACCACAAAAAGACGCCAGGATTCTTGGCCCCCAGAGAAGATTAAGTCCAGGGCCAGAAATGAGGCTTGATCACTCAGAGCTTTTGTGTAATAATAAAGTTTTATTAAAGTATAAAAGAGATAGAGAAAGCTTCTGACATAGACATCAGAAGGGGGCAGAAAGAGTACCCCCCTGCTAGTCTTTAGCTGAATATTATATAGCTACTAGCAGTCTGCTAATTAAAGAAAGGAAATGTTTCAAAACTCAGAGAATGGCACCAGGTGAGTCATCCGGGCCATAAAATGATTGACATGAATCTTGAAGAAAGGCAGATTTCTATACAAATATACAATTTCATTAACATAGATTAGGAGAACAATGTAGGAGTATAACATACTGGTTTGTCAAGTAGGTTCTGAGCCTTTAGGCTTGACTTGAAGACAGAGTCTAGGGTAAATGCATAGTACATTAACATAGCCTAAGACAAACATTTCTATAAGAAAAATGCATTGGTTAGCTCAAGGTTTGAGAAAAGTTAAGTTCAGGTGGAACTGGGTGTCATTATAGCAACATAAAATTTTAAGAGAAACCTCTTTTTATATTTGTATAGTGTAGGGTATAGTTCCGGCAAGTCAGAAAAGGAAAGAGGACCTCAACAGAAACAGGTTACCTTTATTCAGGCAAGGAGGGGCGACAGTCGGTCTAATGACCAGGCTGAGCGCTGAGAGGGATCAGGGAGGCTTCATACTTATAGGGAGGTTTGTGGAAGCGATAAGGGAAACGTTAATCAGGCGGGATATTTTGAGTATTCTTTTGTTGAGATGACATTTGTAGTTGGACAGGGGGTGATAAGTCTTCTGGGCAGATGTAGGGGGTGGAAGGTTTCTGGACAGGGGCTGATAAGTTCCAGATAGATGCAACCGGCCTGGAGCTTCAGGGTGGAACTAAAATTCTGTTTTGTTTTCTCCGAAGTTAGATGATTTAGCAAGGGGCCTTTGAGACTGTTGTTCTCTTTTCTAGGCCCCAAAGACTCCTTCACATAGAGAAGGGGAAGAAACATAACATTAGTTTGTTTCTTCCCGCCGCTTAAGGGAGAGAGAAACAAATGTCTGACATTTGCAGCCTATTTCCTGCATTTGGAGATGCGGCCTTCCTGCCTGTTACCCTCTCAATAAGTCATCATCATAGTTGCTAGTCATTATTTATCCATGTTATATAATAAAATAATGAAAAAAATTAGAGTGAACAATATGTTGCCATAACTTAATACATTTAGTTTGTGAAGTGGGAAAATTGTTTATGAGTAATATTCACACCTATAGATTTTTACATGTTTTAAAACAAATCTTAAAAAATAATATACAAGTATCATATTAAAAATAATTCACATCTCCCTTGTTTCTTTCTGTTTTGAAGGACCCAATACTTATGATAAAAGACCAGATCTATGAGAGGATGCACAGTAAATAGTAAGTATTGGGCTAGGGAAGAGTTTGGGCTAGGGAAACTTCCTCTATGGTAAATGCCAACTTTTACTCAAAAGAATGGAACTTTCTCTGTAAGTAAGTTATCATTGTGCAGAAATTTTACTGAATTGCTTAGCATTTACTCAGTTTTCTGAATTAAGGTCACTGTCATCTATCTACCTGCATTCTCTTCAGTGTTTTTTATATATCTGAATTCATAAAGACAGACATGGAGATTTGCAGTATGTTTTAATAATGAATGATGATGTTGGGTTGTGATATTGTCATTTATATGTATTTGGTCTTCATCTCAGTGTCTGGCACAGAACTCCTAAAAACCCCTTGGACTTTGATCCTAAGTTTTGAGAGCAGGGAATGCATCTTTTGTTATGTTAACAAGGTGTCTTTGGTTGCCAGGAAACCAATCTTGAAGGCTAGAGGATTAGAATTTTCAGCCCTAGCAATGACCTCAGGGAGGGAGAGGGGCTGAAGGTTGAATCAGTTGCCAATGGCTAATGATTTAGTCAATCACATGACAAACACCTCAAAAGGACAGGGTTCAGAAATCTTCTGGGTTGGAGCTTCTGGGAGAGTGGTGCACCTGGAGAGGGCATGGAAGCCCGTTCCTTTTGCATCTCTTCCATTGAGCTGTTTCTGCGTTATACCTATTTTTTATAATAAACTGGTGTTTCAGTAAATGAAAAGTTTCTTTAATTTCTGTGAGCTGCTCTAGCAAATAAATTGAATCTGAGGAGGAAGTTGTGGGAACCTGTGATTTATAGCCAGTACGTCAGAAGTACAGGTAGCAACGGGACTTGCAAAGGGCATCTAAGTTCAAGGAGGGGGTCATTGGAACATCTAGTCTATAGCTAGTTTGTCAGAAGCGCAGGGGATAACCTGGGCTTTTAATCGGTGCCGTAAGTGGGGAGAGGTAGTCTTGTAGACTGAACATTTAACCTGTAAAATGTGACACCATCTCCAAGTAGATGTGTCAGAACTGAGTTTGACTGTAGGACACTGTGGTGCTGTCGGAACATTGCTTGTTGGAGGTATGGGTAACCCTTTTCCCACTTTAAGTTTGGTTCCAGGAATTCAAATATGGATCAACAGGTATCTAAAATATATTGATATTTATTATTTCTCTATATATATTATACACACACGCACACACACATATATATATTATAGATACACACATAGTGTTCTGTTAGTAACTTCAACTAATTTGCTAGAAATTTATGGATTTCCACAGGATTGTTATCTATTTGTTCTTTGAAATTGTTTATTTGTATACATTAAAGAGAAATCAGTCTGAGTGAATTTATTCAATGGGTTTTTATGTACTAGGCACTGTTCTACTTGCTGGATACAGAGCAGTGAACAAAATTATTTTGTTCAAATAACTAGGCAAGTATTACTACCAATATTAGGTATGTTAATTGAAGTCCTTTGACAAAATGTATTTTAACAAAAATATAATTTGGAATTATGTTATTGATAGTCTATATTTAAATTTATTAGATAAATGCAATATCTTATTTGTTCTAATGTCAGACTGTCTTAGGGATTCCCTAGAAAGAGGATGGGTTTGGATTAGTGAGACAATAGTGTATGTTAACAGCATGCTGACTTCTTTAATGGGTAGAGGGAATGAAGTGGTAAGTTATATTGTTGGTATATTGTTGAAGAATTAATATATGAAAAGTGTTGCAACGTGGAATACATTATTTGTTCATTATTTTAATAGCCAATTAAAATAAATAATATTATTATTCACTTTTTAAATTATCAGACTTACAGAGATTAAACAATTTGTCTAAGGTCTCAAAACTATTAAACAACAGAGCCATATTTTTTAACTTACTGTATTCTTGAGTCACTCTACTTTGCTTTTTATTTATCTCACCTGATTCTCTAGCTAAACCACTCAGTGATACTCTTTCATTGGTCTCCATCCATCATATGGACAGAACCAGAAGGTTCTGTTCTCATTCCCTCTTTGTGACAAAAGTACCTAGAACTAGAAAATACAGCTCTCAATTCCCTCAGTCATCTCTAATTACTCCTAAAAACAGAATGTCAGAGAGGTCCCAACTATCCCCACTCAGACTTCTTCCTTTCATTCAGACAAAATTTCCTTACTGAAATATGGCAAAAATCTCCCAGTAAATGTTCAGCAAATAATGCTAGTTTCTGATTGATATTATTCACCAATAATGTGGGACTGATCCTAGAGAGAATTGTTAAATAATAACCATAATATTTCTTGTGTAATTGCTTTGTGCCAGGTATTATGCTGAGCACTTTTCCAAAGTTAAGACATTTATTTCCCATCATGTGTTTGCAAGGTAGATACTATTAATTTGTCTTTTTTGAGAAACTAAGAAACTAAACTCAGATTGATTAAGTAACTTACCAAAGGCCCCACAAATAGTGTATGCTGGAGCATTAGGTAATGGTAATAAATGAATGTAATGCAATGGAAGAAAAAAAGAGAAAGCTGAAGTGAAATATATGTCCAAAAGGAAAAGTGCTATTATAATTTGAATGCTTAGTTAGAGCACACTTAATGTGAAATATTACGAAGTGTCTACAAATGGGAGTGGGCATAGGATAGCTGGGTACAGATGGAGCTTTTTTTTTCTAATAATGTTAGTACATTAATCCAAAATCCAGAGAATATTTCAGTAAGCATATTTTGAACAATAACTATGTATTGCTTTGACAGGGAGATGTAAACCATTGGTATTACCTATGATCCATTAAAAGGATTTGTATATTATGAGTAGAACACAACTATTGCATTTCATCAGAAATATTAATTGGAGTTATGCTATATTATTTGGATTTTAATAATATGAATATTGATTATACAAATACTCTAGTTTTTTAAAGTATCTTCAGCATACCTCTCTCAGGTATCATGCTTCTATAATATTGAGTAATAACAAATAATAGTTAATTTTTAATGCACAGTTACTACATTATCTTATTTAATTGTAACAGTCACCCTTGTATATTTTTATAGATAGATAGATAGATAGATACATAAATACTTCTGTGCTTTTTCCACTATATTAAAAATTGAAAGATAAAAACCATATGATAATCTCAATGGATACAGAAAAAGCCTTTGACAAAATTCAGCACCCATTTATGATTAAAACTCTTCAAACAATGGGCATAGAAGGAACCTACCTCAACATAGGCCATATATGATAAGCCTACAGCAAACATTATTCTCAATGGTGAAAAATGGAAAGCAGTCCCCTAAGATCAGGAACAAGACAAGGGTGTCCACTTTCACCACTATTATTCAACATAGTTCTGGAAGTCCTAGCTACAGCTATCAGAAAAGAGAAAGAAAACAAAAGGAATCCAGACTGGAAAAGAATAAGTAAAGCTCTCACTGTTTGCAGATGACATGATACTGTACATAGAAAACCCTAGAAATAGTATCAGAAAATTACTAGAGCTAATCAGTGAATTTAACAAAGTTGCAGGATACAAAATCAATACATGGAAATACCCCGCTATTTAGTATACTAGCAATGAAAAATCAGAAAGAGAAATTACGAAATTAATCCCATTCACCATTGCAACAAAAAGAATTAAATATCTAGGAATAAACTTACCTAAGGAGACAAAAGAACTGTACACAGAAAATTATTAGACACTAATGGAAGAAATCAAAGATGACAAAAACAGACATAAATAAATTCTTCAGAAAAAATGACCATGCACTTGAATTAGTAAAGTTCAAAATAATAAGATTTTTTGAGTTTTTTCCTAACTTACTATGAAATATACCTTCCAGTTTTTTAACAATATGCATTAGATAAGGACTGTGAAAGAAAGGTCATTGAATAAATACTCATGGACAGTATCTTTTCTTCAACTATTTTGTGTTTGAATTGAGATAAGACTTACACTTAAAATATGTGATATTGTTTTTATTTTAATGTTTACCATCTCCGTAAGAAATAATGAACTATAAGTTGTGGTATAAATCTTCAAAGTAGCTATGTTGCCATTTGGTCTGGACTTCTTGCTTCACAAAGCTTCCCTGGTGACTCACATGGTAAAGAATTCGGCCTGCAATGCAGGAGATGCAGGTTCCATTTCTGGGTAGCGAAGATCCCCAGTATTCCTACCTGGAAAATTCTATGGAAAGGAGCCTAGTGGGCTATTCAGGTGCAATGATCAGTATAATCTGCAATGTATTGTGACCCTTTGTCTTAATGAGATATTAAATGCTATACATGGTTACAAGACTCATTCCTAAAGAAAATGTAAATTTATGCACTAGAACTTATTTTCACATGAAAAAAAAACTTTTTAATGACTAAAATTATCTCAATGTCCCTTTTATTTGAGGTTAATCATTGAAAATATAAAATACTATCTTCAGTTTTTATCCAAGACAACAGTAGCTATCATGTAGACACTACAGCCAAAGGAAATGACACTAATGAACAAATGCACTTTATAGTAAATTTTCATTATTTTTCATCTTATTTCTGGTTATTTACTTTGGGGGACTCAAAGTTTATACTAAGCCATCATTTTGTTTTGTTTTTTCCTCTTCTTTCCTACTTCCCAAGTGAAACATGAATCCAGTAAAAGTGATAAGTCCTATGGATAAATCATTTACATACAAACTGCAGATACATGCATACTGTGGGTAAATCACTTTACATACAAACACTGTCAAAAGCATCAGCACAGCCATGTGGATAATAATGTTTTCTGGTAGTTGATTTAAATCCCACAGTTAAATACAGAAATTGAAAGTTGGCCCATTTATTATACGTGCATCCATCCACCTGCTATTTTGACCTGAAACAATAAGTAAGGATGTTTAACATAGGCTATCAAAAGGATTTTAATTTGGAGACAATTTGTCCACATACTTTGTCACCAGTAATTTGCTTTTAATGATAGATAAACTATCAGTTCAGTTCAGTTCAGTTCACTCACTCAGTCGCGTCCGACTCTTTGAAACCCCATGGACTGCAGCACGCCAGGCCTCCCTGTCCATCACCAACTCCTGGAGTTTACCCAAACTCATGTCCATTGAGTCGGTGATGCCATCCATCTCGTCCTCTGCCGTCCCCTTCTCCTGCCTTCAATCTTTCCCAGCATCAGGGTCTTCTCAAATGAGTCAGTTCTCTGCATCAGGTGGTCAAAGTATTGGAGTTTCAGCTTCAACATCAGTCCTACCAATGAACACCCAGGACTGATCTCCTTCAGGATGAACTGGTTGGATCTCCTTGCAGTCCAAGGGACTCTCAAGAGTCTTCTCCAACACCACAGTTCAAAAGCATCAATTCTTCAGTGCTTAGCTTTCTTTGTAGTCCAACTCTCACATCCATACATGACTACTGGAAAAACCATAGCCTTGACTAGACAGTTTGTTGGCAAAGTAATATCTCTGCTTTTTAATATGCTGTCTAGGTTGCTGTCTAGATAAAATATCACATTGTTTAAAAAATTATTTTTTCCGTGCTTTGAACTCAAGAGAAAGTTGGAGGTAAGTAAGACATTTGGAAAAGTACAAAAATCCCAAATTTACAACTCTTTCTAACTCCCATGTAAAACCATGTATCCACTACTATGTAAAAGAAATAATATTGCCAGTGTTCTGGAAGCCCCATTGAAATTCTTCCTTTCTACTCTCCCCACTTTATATCCCAAAGGGAACCATTCTCCTGACTACTAAAAAAATAGACTTTTCTGTAATTTTAAGCCTTGTATAAAACATGTAATTATGTATTCTGTTATGTCTCACTTCTTTCAGCAGTGCAATGATTTGAGATTTGTATTGTCATGTACTTCATACAATTTCATTACTAATATTATACTGTGTGGTTATACAGACATATATTTATCCATTATATTGTTGATGAGCATTTGTTATCATTTTGTGGCTGTTGTGATTAGTGCTGATTTGAAGCATCTTGACCTTGTTATTTTTGGTGAAAATAGTAACTCATTGTGTCAGGTATATATGTAGGGGTGGGATCGTTGCATCATAGGGTGTCTCCAATTTTGGCATACAATGCTGAAGATTCTTATAAATTGTTATAGCAATTTAAAGTCTGACCTGTTTTGTTCTAGTATCCCATCCAGAGTATGGCATTTATTTAGTCATCATATTTCTTATTGATGACAGTTTCTGTCTCTCCTTTCCTTCTAGGTATTCAATCATCATACAAAATTAATGCCTTTTCAGCATTTTCCTCCCTTTTATCTCTCCAAGTTTGTTTCTGGATATTTTCTTTGGACCTACTTTTCAGTTTACTAATTCTCTCCTCAGCAGTCTTATCTGCTGTCTAACCTATTCATTGCATCTTTTACTTGAGTTATTTTACTTCATATTTGTATGATTTATTTAGTTCATATTTATAGCTTTTAGTTCTATAGCTTTTAGTTACAATTCTCAGTATTCTGTTCTATCAATATTTTATTGTCCTATTGTTTATAATATTTTAACTCCATATATAAAAATTCCATTATTTGAATAATCCATGAGTTTATTATTTTTTTGTAGTATGTCTCTTAGTTTTTGATCACAGAATATAACTACTCATGTGCTTGGCAATTTCTGATTGGATTTCATATATTCTGTTTCAAAAGTTGTAGAGATAATCTGAGACTCTGCAAGATATTGATAAATATCTCTCTCCTCAGAGGGATTTTATATTTATTTATAGTACTTCAACAGGGGACTAGCTAGAACAACTAGCAAATCTTTATCTGTTTACCCGACTAGGATTGATATGATTCAGAAATGGAGTTTGGTCTCTGTGAGGAGTGATCCGTTTCTAGTTCTTTCTTCCTCATTGGATATAGTCCCTTAGATTCCTTGGTCAAGATGCTTACTCCTTGAAAGGCCCTAATCATCAGTATTAATAACTCTATTAAGAATAGGATCAGTGAGTCTATTGAAAGAATTGCTCAGCTTTATGTTTCAGTTGAACTTTCAGAATTAGCAGATATGTCTGGAAAAAAGTTGCCATAAATGCTTAGTTTATATCTGTGGATTTCTTCCTGTCCTACATTTGAGTTGAGCTGAACTCAAATGTCCACATACAACTTATTTCACATAAATTATTTTTCACTATTCTCTTCATTTTCTTTGGTTCTCATTAAGGGTACTATCCCCAAATTAGAAGCATTCTGTTGCTAGAAGCAGTACGTTGCTTTACTCAAACAAAGTACAGTTGATTAACGTTTGTTCTCAAATTATGCCTTTCTCACTCACAATAGAACATTTCATCTGATGTAAGAAAAGTTTGGTTTTGGAAAGTAAAACAGGAATTGAGTATAAGCTTGAGTATGCCCAATGGAAGTGTGAAAATCTTGGAAATGACATTTTTGTTTTTTACAGAAAGAAAATGTTTGAAGCCATTTCCTTTGCAACATTTAGTTCAGTTCTATTTTGTATTCTTCTATTTGTGTTCTCCAAATCTTGTGATCCAATAATTCTTTTTCCTAAGTATTTGTCTTACTCCTTTAAAGCAACCATTTACTAGTTTTTCTCTCCACTCTATTGCAAAGCCCATTTGGTATCTTTACCATCATTAATGTTATCCTCTTCATCATCAAAAAATGGTATTGGACTTCTACTATATTTAGGATTCTATATACAATCTCAATTAATTATTACTCTGTGTTGCGGTGGA
The DNA here is from genome assembly GCF_963930625.1 of Muntiacus reevesi. Classification (NCBI taxonomy): domain Eukaryota; kingdom Metazoa; phylum Chordata; class Mammalia; order Artiodactyla; family Cervidae; genus Muntiacus; species Muntiacus reevesi. The sequence goes on along the minus strand of NC_089271.1, from coordinate 123,657,085 downwards.
AAATCTGAATCCACAGTAAAAATAGCAGTATATACTTTTACAAATGGAAGAGTGGAAGAAAAGAACTAATATTTATGAGACAGAAGTTATGTGCTAAGATCATTATACGCATGTTTTATGAACCTAAGAAGTGGGTATCAATGATATTTGAATATTTGGGATCTCCTTAGCAGTTTGGCTTCACGGTTTATGTTTACTTCACCAAGTTGTATCCTCAGGTGGAAGCATTTAATAGCATAAAAAATTTCTGAGAGCTAATTTATCTAATTCTCCCATCATGTCTTGATGTTTGACAGTTGAGAAAATTAAGAAACAGAGAATTTATTTAAACTGCCTGAGGTCACACAACTTGTTAGTTGTGGAACTGAGGTTCCAATCCAGATCTGGTTAATTTCAGAGTCTGTGCTTTTAATCAATACAGGACAGGTCTCTGCAAGATCATTTCTTGCATGTGTGAGAAACCTCCAAGCATATTTTAAATAGTCAGCATGTGAAAGGTGGTTAAACATGGCTTCTAAAGGAAAAGCTATGTTACTCTCAATAAGAAAAGCTTAATCAGTATGAAGGTGTGTGTGTGTGTTTTTCCTTATAGGTTCCTTTCACATACACTTTATGTAGAGAAACTGAGGCACATGTAATAACTGAGTTATACAAATGCAAACAAGAACCTTTTATTAACTGAAGGAGCAATAAAGTGTGAGCTCAAAAGAGATATATGGCTACATTTTTTTTGTAAATTAGAATATTTATGATAAATTAGTTCTGAAAATGAAATAAAACATAGCTATAATTTTAGATTCAAAAGACTATAAAGATTGAAATTTATGTAACTGTTATTAATAAAGCTTTAGGAATGCTGTTTATACTTCAGTAAAAATAAATTTATAATGAAAAATTGTGTTTTATTTAGATGTTGGTTTGATCAACTCATTATTTGTGGTACTATTACACAGATAACAAAAACAATTGGCTCAAAATCATTTCCTTCTCCACAAAATCATATTTGGGTTGAGTATAGGTGCTCAAAGTAAATGCAGTGCTTTAGTTTGAGTTTCTGAATAGTTGTTATTTTCCATGTTATCTTGAATGTGTAGATTTGAGGTGTTTATACAAATTAATACTTTTACATTTTTGTTGCAAATTGGAAATTTTGCAGTCATGCACATTAACAAATCTAAATTGGCCACCTTAAATGTTTCAAGGTGATAATTTTTTGACATGAAAATGAGGTTTTGATGTCTCTTTAAAGCTAATTAGAACAAAGCCATTTCTAACAATTTCCTTGTTATAGGAATGCAGAATCAGTTAAACACTGGGGTGCTAATTAAATTAACAAAATTTAATTTAATTAATGCCATGATTAAGCACAGATAAGAAGTTACAGCAGTGATTATTCCCAAACTTCATCCCCTTGACATGGTGCCATTATTACACATAGGTCTCTAGGCCCTATTAAAGTAATATATGACTTATTTAAAAGTAGATTGCCAGTGACGTCAGCAAAAAATGGGAGAGTAGGGAACTCCAATAGCTCATTGTTCTACAAAAGCAGAGAATTAACTTGCATAAACTGCCATAATGACCTTTAGCAGAACTCTGGAAACTAATCAAAAGTTTATAGCAACCTGAAAAGTGCTTAATCAAGAGAAAACCTAAACATTTGAATCTCATTAACAGTGCTTTATGGGATTATTGCCTACCCTAACCCTACCCTGCCTTCTTCAGCTTGATGATAGCCTTAAAGAACTCTGACCACATCTTGGTAGAGTTTCCTAGTGATGGAAGGAGAGAAGGCAATATACTCCAAGAATTGTGATTATTTGTTTGATCTGTCTAATAACATCCTGAAGGATCTGCTCAAAGGGCTTACTTTTATCTCACCTACCTCAGGAAGTTAGTGTGATTGAAGTGGCTACCCTGGGGGGTGATTGTTGAAAATATGTAAAGGCAAGTTCATTAGCCTCTGTCCCATCAAGCAAGGGATAAACATTTGGGTAGACAATAGACAAACTGAAAATCATAACTGCCAACATGACATAAGAAAAAGGGAGTGTATATGAGAATGCTATGAACAAGTGTAGATATCCAATCCAGTAAATCACATAGCCTAGGTGGGTAATTTCCTGAAAACACACAAACTACCACAAATGTCTGAAGAAGAGATAGAGTATCTGAATAGACCAATAATAAGAGATTGAATACATAATCACAAATTCTAATGAAGAAAAGCCCAGGACCAGAGGACCTCACTGGTAAATTCTACCAACCATTTAAAGAATTAGCAGCAATCCTTTTCAAACTCTTACCACCCCTGCCTCTATCAGAGAAAGGAAAGAACCCTTACTAACTCATTATATGAGGCCCCAATCCCCCTCATACTAAAGCCAGGCAAAGATATCAAAGGAAAAGAAAACGATAGACTAACATCCCTTATGAGTATAAATGCAAAGAAATTAAACAAAAATACTAGGAAACTAAATTCAATAGTGTATTAACAGAATGAACAAATTAGATTTTCCCAGGAATACAAGGTATTCCAACATGCAAAAATCAATCAGTGTAATACTCTATTTTAATAGAATGAAGAAACTAAAACACCAAATGATCATCTCAATAAATGAAAAAGCATGCAACAAAATCCAACACCCTAGCATGATAAAAACTCTCAACAAAATAACAATGCAAGGACATTTTCCAACATGATAAAGATTATCTATTTTTTTTAGGTTACCTATTTTAAAAAGTCATATCTATGGAAAGAGTAACATGGAAACTTATATTACCATATGTAAAATAGAAAGCCAACGGGAATTTGCTGTATGGCTCAGGAAACTCAAACAGGGGCTCTGTATCAACATAGAGGAGTGGGATGCAGAGGGAGATGGGAGGGAGGTTCAAAAGGGAGGGGATATATGTATACTTACAGCTGACTCATGTTGAGGTTTGACAGAAAACAGCAAAATTCGGTAAAGCAATTATCCTCAATAAAAATAAATAAAAAAAATTTTTACAGCCATATCTAACATCATACTCACTGGTGAAAGATGGAAAGCTGTGCTCCATCCAGAACAAGGATGTCTAATCTTGCCATTTCTATTCAACATTGTACTGGAAGTTCTAACTAGGGCAATTAGTAAAGGAAAATAAATGATATATACAATGAATTTAAAATAAATGAAATGGTCTTTACTTGCAGATGGCATGAGAATGCATAATAAAAATTCTAGGAATCTAGAAAAATATTATAACTAATAAATTCATCAAAGGAGCAGAATGTAAGATCAACATACAGAAATAATTTATATTGCTATATACTGGAAACAAATAATCCAAAAATGAAATTACTAAAACAAATCCATTTACAACAGGATGCAAAAGAACGAAACACTTAGGAATAAGTTTAACCAAGTAGATGCAGATCTCACATACTGAAAACTGTTGAAAGAAATTAAAAATGACCTAAATAAATAGGAAAATATTCCAGTTTGCTTGAATATTACATGTTTACTTGATTGAAATGCTTAATATTGTTAAAATACCAATACTCCCTTAAATGAGCTACAGATTCAATAAGATATTGATCTTATCCATATTTTTAGTGAAACTGGACAAATTGATACTGAAATGTCTATGGAATTGCAAGGGAACCTGAGTTACCTAAGCAGTCTTGAAAAAGAGAAAAAAAATTGATGATCTCGCCTATCCTAATTTTAAATCTTCAAACAAAGCTACAGTAATCAAGAGTGTATTTCTGCCATAGGGATATCCTTACAAATCAGTGGAATGGAATTGTCCAAAAATCCATATATTCTTCTCGAGTTGATTTTAAGAAGGTTGCCAAGATAATTTAATGGGGAAAGAATAGTCTTTTCAAGGAATGGTAGCGCAACAACCAGATACTCACTTGCAAAAGCATGGCTCTTACCTCATGCCATTTTAAAAAAATAATGCAAAATGGATCAAAGAACTATATATAAGGGCTAAAAGTGTAAAACACATAGAAGAAAACAGGAGTAAATTTTAATATTCCTGAATTTGGCAATGTACACATAGCTATGGCGCCCAAATCACAGGCAACAAAAGAGAAAACATGTAAATTGGGCTTCATCAAAATTGAAAACTTTTAATATGTTGTTGGATTCTGTTTGCTAGAATTTTGTTAAGGATTTTGGCATCTATGTTCATCAGTGATATTGGCCTGTAGTTTTCTTTTTTTTGTGGCATCATTGTATAGTTTTGGAATTAGGGTGATGGTGGCCTCATAGAATGAGTTTGGAAGTTTACCTTCTTCTGCAATTTTCTGGAAGAGTTTGAGTAAGATAGGTGCTAGCTCTTCTCTAAATTTTTGGTAGAATTCAGCTGTGAAGCCATCTGGTCCTGGGCTTTTGTTTCCTTGATTACAGTTTCGATTTCTGTGCTTGTGATGGGTCTGTTAAGATCTTCTATTTCTTCCTGGTTCAGTTTTGGAAAGTTATACTTTTCTAAGAATTTGTCCATTTCTTCCAAGTTGTCCATTTTATTGGCATAGAGCTGCTGGTAGTAGTCTCTTATGATCTTTTGTATTTCAGTGTTGTCTGTTGTGATCTCTCCATTTTCATTTCTGATTTTGTTAATTTGGTTCTTCTCCCTTTGTTTCTTAATGAGTCTTGCTAACGGTTTGTCAATTTTGTTTATTTTATGAAAAAACAACTCTTAGCTTTGTTGATTTTTACTATGGTCTCTTTAGTTTCTTTTGCATTTGTTTCTGCCCTAATTTTTAAGATTTCTTTCTTTCTACTAACCCTGGGGTTCTTCATTTCTTCCTTCTCTAGTTGCTTTAGATGTAGAGTTAGGTTATTTATTTGACTTTTTTCTTGTTTCTTGAGGTAAGACTGTAATGCTATGAACCTTCCCCTTAGCAAACCTTTTGCACAACAAAGGAAACTATAAGCAAAATGAAAAGACAGCCCTCAGATTGGGAGAAAATAATAGCAAACGAAGCAACAGACAAAGGATTAATCTCAAAAATATACAAGCAACTCCTGAAGCTCAATTCCAGAAAAATAAATGACCCAATCAAAAAATGGGCCAAAGATCTAAACAGACATTTCTCCAAAGAAGACATACAGATGGCTAACAAACACATGAAAAGATGCTCAACATCACTCATCATCAGAGAAATGCAAATCAAAACCACAATGAGGTACCATTACACGCCAGTCAGGATGGCTGCTATCCAAAAGTCTACAAGCAATAAATGCTGGAGAGGGTGTGGAGAAAAGGGAACCCTCTTACACTGTTGGTGGGAATGCAAACTAGTACAGCCACTATGGAGAACAGTGTGGAGATTTCTTAAAAAAAACTGGAATTAGAACTGCCATATGACCCAGCAATGCCACTTCTGGGCATACACACCAAGGAAACCAGATCTGAAAGAGACACGTGCACCCCAATGTTCATCACAGTACTGTTTATAATAGCCAGGACATGGAAGCAACCTAGATGCCCATCAGCAGATGAATGGATAAGGAAGCTATGGTACATATACACCATGGAATATTACTCAGCCATTAAAAAGAATTCATTTGAATCAGTTCTAATGAGATGGATGAAACTGGAGCCCATTATACAGAGTGAAGTAAGCCAGAAAGATAAAGACCAATACAGCATACTAACACATATATATGGAATTTAGAAAGATGGTAACAATAACCCTATATGCAAAACAGAAAAAGAGACACAGATGTACAGAACAGAATTTTGGACTCTGTGGGAGAAGGTGAGGGTGGGCTGTTTCGAGAGAACAGCATTGAAACATGTATATTATCTAGGGTGAAACAGTTTATCAGCCCAGGCTGGATGCATGAGACAAGTGCTCGGGGCTGGTGCACTGGGAAGGCCCAGAGGGATCGGGTGGAGAGGGAGGTGGGAGGGGGGATCGGGATGGGGAATACATGTAAATCCATGGCTGATTCATGTCAATGTATGGCAAAAACCACTACAATATTGTAAAGTAATTAGCCTCCAACTAATAAAAATAAATGAAAAAAATGGAAAACTTTTGTGCATACAGGGTTATTTAAAAAGTGAAAAGATAATCCACAGAATGTGAGAAAATATTTCAAAATCATATATATGGTAATGATCTGTGTCTGGAAAATATAATGACTACTTACAACTCAGGAACAAAAAAAGCTATCCACCTAAAACATGGGCAATATTGGCAAAATAGCTGAAAATAAATTTCTCCAAAAAAGATAAATATATGATCAATAATCACATTGAAAATGCTCAGCATCCTTAGTCATGGTTGTTCAGTCACTAAGTGATGTCTGACTCTTTGTGACCCCATGGCCTGCAGCACACCAGGCTTCCCTGGCCTCCACTGTCTCCCGGAGTTTGCTTAGACTCATGTCTATTGAGTCAGTGATGCCATCCAACCATCTCATCCTCTGTCACCCCCTTCCAAACCTCCTGCCCTCAATCTTTCCCACCATCAGGGTCTTTTCCAATGAGTCAACTCTTTGCATCAGGTGGCCAAAATATTGCAGTTTCAGCATCAGTCCTTTCAATGAATATTCAGGGTTGATTTCCTTTAGGATTGACTGGTTTGATCTCCTTGCTGTCCAAGGAACTCTCAAAAGAGTCTTCAGCACCACAATTCAGAAGCATTGATTCTTTAGTCATCAGGGAAATACAAATTAAAACCACTGTGAGATATTATTTCAAATTTATTAGATTGGTCATTAAAAAATAACAAGAGTTGATGAGGATGTGGAGAGATTAGAACACTTGCTGGTAGGAATGTAAAAATGATAGAACTGCTATAGAAAACACAACTTTGGCTGTTCATTAAAATTTAAACATACAATTTCCATATGAGTGTGTGCTGTGCTCTTAGGTAAATACCTGCAATAACTGAAAACATATATTCCTAAAATAACTTGTATTTAAATGTTCGTAGCACCATTTGTCATTATATCCCAGAAATGAGGGAAAGAAAATGTCCATCAGCTGCTAAAGAAAATGTAGTATAGCTATACAATGGAATATTATGTATCCCTTAGAAGGAATGAAAATGCTGCAACATGGATGAACTTCAAAACATATTATGTTAATTCAAAGAAACCAGAGAGCAAAGCCACATATTGTATGATTCCATTTATTTCAAGTGTCCAGAATAGGCAAATCCATAAAGAAAGAAAGCAGATGAGTGGTTGCCGGGAACTGGAGTGAGAGAGTGGAGGATGGGGAGTGACTAATGAGGGCAGAGTTTTCTTTCAGGGTAATGAAATTGGATAGCGGTGGTGACTGTACAGCATTGTGAATGAATTAATACCAAAAGCCACTGAATTAAGCCAGGAAATGGAAAACATTTCCTTTGGGGAGGCTTGATCTCTGATCAGATGACTGAAAAACTCACTGCGTGCCCCAGATTTGTGCAGACACTTAAACTATTGTAGAATGCTCTACTGCAAACTGGAGAGAATACATCATTAAAGCTGACTGTTCACATTTCTTGGGAGCTACTTATTTGAATGAGAGCACCTAGAGAGTAATCTATTAATATAGTATGTTTTTTTGTTTTTTAAAATGAACTTTTATATATTTTTATTCAGATTTTTAAGAACAGTTTAGTGTTCACAGTAAAATTGAGAGAAAGGTAGAGATTTTGTGTATACTCCCTGTTCCAATACATCCATAGCCTCCCCTATCATCAACATCTTCCACCAGAGTGGTACAGGTGATAAATCTACACTGACAGATCATAATTACTAAAAGTTCACCATGTGCATTTTGGTCCTAGTGTTGTACATTTTATGGGCCTCTTGTTTTTAAGAGGAATCAGACCTTTACAGCTGCCAAGACTGAAAGAGAGGACCATTCTTAAAGCAACTCTGCTTTTATTTATTCCATAAATTGGGTATCTAAAAAAGTTTCATTTAAAAACAGAATCTAGGTGCTAAAAAGTATTTTGCAAAATATTCAACTAAAGAGTTCTAAAATTCCCTTCATTTTTGATGTTCTATGTGACCTTTAACTATGGAGCTTCTGACATCTATGAGATATTCCTGCTCAGAAGCATAACTGCAAGGCTTGCAAGAATTTTTATTTAACAATTCCATATAGTTTGTATTATGGATCACATGCTACTTCCAAAGCTTTGCAGTAATTATTAACTTGAATCATCATAGCAGCACTATGATCAGAAACTATTTTCATCCCAATTTTACAGAAGATAAAAGTGAGGGAAGAGACTTAAGAAATTTTCCCAAAGCATAAGTGAATGACAGGATTGGGCTTTGTATTCCATTTAGATGGCTTCACAGTTCCATGCCATTTTTCCATACTAAAAAAGCTACCTTTCCATATTAGTGAATCTCCAATAGTGCAGCTTAATTTTTTGTTGGCCTTTGAACTACTGGATGAGCAGAGTCATCTGCACTTTCTTAATGACTTACTCTTGTGACTTCAGGGAGGCATTATGAGATGGCTGGCCGGTCTATAGGGATCACATCTTTCCTGGGAGTTACTCTTTCTGTGATTTTGTTTTTTTTTTCTAATGAAGGCAACCAATCCTGCAGGCAGACTAGTTAATACCACTTACATAATCAATTGACTGACTAGGCAACAGACCAAGAACTGTGGTGTTACCAATTCTGTTTTAATAGATCTTTACATTTAACCCTAACATTTATAGCACCACGGTGGCTCAGATGATAAAGCATCTGCCTGCAATGCGGGAGACCTGGGTGTGATCCGTGGGTTGGGAAGATCCCCTGGAGGAGGAAATGGCAATCCACTCCAGTACTCTTGCCTGGAAAATCCTATGGATGCAGGAGCCTGGTAGGCTACAATCCATGGGATCACAAAGAGTGGGACATGACTAAGTGAGTTCACTTTCACTTTTTCACTTTACATTTAATCCTAGAAACACATAAGGGTAGCATTCCCAGGACTAAGACAACGTCTTTGTTGATGAACACATTTTATTGAGAATTATTCTCAAGAATGTAATTTCACCATTGTCTGTTTAAGCAACTCTTCAGGGAATATATTTATCCATTCTCTAAAATCTACAAATAAGTATGCTTATTTGTAAAGTTTATGATCATGTGTTTATGTTCATAAAAAAGAAAATTGCTTTACTATAGTCAAATATTATCTAGAATATGATTATTTACAGTATTCTTTAGTAATATCTTTAGTACTGATAAGTTATGTGAAATGGAACATGTATGTAAGGTAGGTTTAAATCTCTTCTGATTCAGAAATAATGCATAAAACCAAGTGAATGTCTATTCATATCACTAGAGCTAGCTAGGTCATTTTCAAGATGAATAATTGGCATAATTGAGTTCATTTAAAAGATGCGTGTGTGCTAAGTCATGCTAAGTTGCTTCAGTTGTGTCCGAACTCTCTATGACCCTGTGGACTGTAGCCTACCAGGCTCCTCTTTCCGTGGGATTCTCCAGACAAGAATACTGGAGTGGGTTGCCATGCCCGCCTCCAGGGAATCTTCCTGACCCAGGGATCAAACCCACAGCTCTTATGTCACCTGCATTGGCAGGCAGGTTCTTTACCACTAGTGCCACCTGGGAAGCACCAAAAAGATGGAAAGGACAATAAAACTCCTTTTCAGTGACTGAATATACATATATTGTTAGCAACCTGTAGATTTGTAATCACTTGGCAAAGCTCTGTAGTTATAGTACTAAAAATATGCTTTGGCAAAAATATATCATTTAACATTTTTAAAAGATGATATAGGTTTAGAAAACTCAAAGATATAATTAAAAGGATTCTGAAAGTATTTCAAATTTCAGAAATTAAGACTCATGAGAATAGGTGGAAAGAACTAAGCTTATTTGGGCTGAGGCAGTCAAGACTGAAGAGAAACTTAATAATGGGTTTCAAATATATGAAAGTCTGTTATATAGAGAACACTATCTGTCTTCCATCTCCACTGACAGCAGAGCAACAATAAAAGAGCTAAAACAGTAGGCTTGTGCTGTGCTCAGTCATGCAACTCTTTGTGACCCCATGGACTGTAGCCCTCCAGGCTCCTCTGTGCTTGGGGATTCTCCAGGCAAGAATTCTGGAGTGGGTTACCATGCCCTTCTTCAAGGGATCTTCCCAACCCAGGGATCAAGCCCAGGTCTCTCGCATTGCAGACAGATTCCTTACCAGCTGAGCTACCAGGGAAGCCCAAAACAGTAGGGTTATGGATTATCTAAAGTTAGCAATTAGTTGAGGCACTGGAAGTGTTGGTGATGTGAAGTCAATTCCTTTAAGGAGGAATTAAGCATTGTGAATAATAAAGTAAAATAAATTTTAAATATTGAAGGGTAAAATATTATTTTTAACTACTGTGTAAACGGGGGCTTTACTAAAGTACTGAAACATTTAAGAATCCGAGGATGTCTTCTAGTGATAACATGAAATTTGATATTTGTGGTACTCAGACTTGCAGAGAAACTTACCTTGAAAATATAAGGGATCCTTGTATTTCTGAGAACAAGAGAGTCTGTGCTATCACTTGGAACAACTTGTAAGCGAAATAGAGACAACACATTTGTGCTTCATTTCACTTTGAAGGGAGTCAGATGAGCAGGCCATTTTCTCATTGAGACTGAAAACCTCTTCACCATTTCTTATATACCCATTTGGTAAGAGAGTAACATAATGTTTCTACATCTAGTAGTTTTTCAAAATATACACACATCATGGTATTCTGAGAGTCAACAGGAGCATATATTCAGTTCATAATGTCTAAATAATTACCAAAGGGAAAAGTGCTCAGAATATTTTAAAAATATGCTTGAAATTTCATGTATTTTGTGTATGTGTGGTCTATGGGTCTGTGTTTGCCTGTGTTAGTAGAAGATTGCTAGTTTTTGAAAACAAATACAATTTCTGACTCAATAAAGAAATTATGTGTCTATTGGATTTACTATGGTTGCAAAAAAATTAAACCCAAGAGAACAGAACTTACAGTGGATCATAAGTGCTATTTCCTACTGCTAAGTTAATGTTTTATGACATCATTATGCAACTTTTTCACTCCCATCGGAGAATTGTCCTCTATTCTCTCTTCTTGAATAAATAGCCTGAAACAATATACTCTGATAACTATTCTGGCTGAAAATCATATCTGCACCCTGTTGAGAAATATAGCCCAATTTAAATTAGTATTTCTAGTAAATATACAAAAACACTTTCCAAAACATCTTTCAGAGAAGCTACATCACCAAATGATGTATTTTCCAAGTCAGGCAGACCAATTTGTATTCAAGTCATTTTGCCATCCCATTAAACTTTACAGCATATGGCATTTTCTTCAAAAGTAATGGGACAAAAGAAAGGAGACACACTGGAAAGGAAATAGTAACTACCTTCCTTTGTATTGTATATTTTGTTACTTGAATTTTGCTTTGATGATAAAACATACTTTTTCTTTACTCTATGAAAGATAAGTGTGAATGCACATTTGGAATAATATCGTGACTCTCCATGCAATGTTGATTCATTTGATTTCAACAGCCTGGGACAAATGCTGAAGCAGAAAGACAGTTTATAGCTTATTATTGACAATTATAATTCAACAAACATTTATTGCTTTCCTGTGTTTGCCAGCTTCTTGTTGTTGTCACTAGTTACATAGGGATGAAGGAGATAGGCAGAGTCCCTGATCTCATGGAGCTTACCTTCCATTAAGACAGGGAGAAGGAGGATAGAGGAAGCTATACAAATCTGAATAAATAAAAAATTTGATAGTGAAAAATGTGATGAACAAAGTGAAGTAAGGTAATTTAATAGCGATATCCTTGGGTGATGATCAAGGGACTTTTTGAGAACAGGAGGCCTATGTGAGGATGTAATATTTGAATTGAACCTTTATGATAAGATGGAACCAACCTCATAAATATGTAGAATCAGAGCTTTTCAAGTGGAAGCAGCTATAAATACACAGGCCCAGAAGCAGGAGTCAACTTTGTACATTCAAGAAACTTAAGGAAGAATTCAACAAATGGCACTGTGAAAACTGGATATCCACATGCTAAACAATGAAGTGGAACCCTGACCTTATACCCTATATAAAAACTAACTTGAAATAGGTCAAAGACTTATATGCAAGAGCTTTGAAGTTTAACATGAGAAAGAGCTACATGACACTGGATTTTGCAGTGATTTCTTGGATGTGAAACCAAAGCACAGGCAGCGAAAGAAAAAAGTAGATACAGAGGAATTTATCGAAATCAAAGACTTTTGTACATTGAAGGCCACTAGAAACAGAATGAAAAGACAGCCCATGGAATGGGAAAATATCATATACCTGATCAAGAATTAATGCACAGGATAAAGAATTTCTACAAGTCAACAGAGAAAAAAAAAAACAATCCAAATAAAAAATGGGCCAAAGATTTAAATAGATGGTTTCCTGAAGAAAACATTTATAAATGACCAATAAGAAGATGCTCAGTATCACTAATCCCTGAGGAAATGCAAATCAAAACCATAATGTTATGTTGCTTCACATCCATTTGGATGTTTATTGTAAAAAATTAGTAAATAAAAAGTGTTCGCAAAGATGTGTAGAAACTAGAGCCCTTTGTACATTGCTGGTGGGAATATAAAATGGTGTAGCTGGCTCTGGAAAATAGTATGGTGGCTCCTCAAAAAGTTAAAAATATAATTACTATATGATCTAGCAATTCCATTTCTGGCTATGTGCCCCCAAATAATTAAAAGCATATCCTTGAAGATAATGTTGTTCACCTGTGGTCACAGCAGCATTATTTACAGTAGCTAAAAGGTAGAAAAAGCCAAGTATCTATTGATAGATGAATGTAAAAAGAAAATGAGGTGTATATGTAAAATGGAGTATTATTCAGCCCTAAAAATAAAGGGAATTCTGTCATGTGTTACAACATAGAGAAACATTGAAGACTTTATCCTAATGTGAAAAAAGCCAGTCATAAAATTACAACATTATATGATTCCAGTTACATGAAGTATCCAGAAAAGTCAAATTGAAGAGACAGAAAGAATGTTAGCTGCCAGGGGCTGGCAGGTAGTAAGGAAATTTTAGTTGGATGACTCTAATTTTCTAAGTAAAAAGATAAATAATATATTTTTGTTTGTAAGTAATTAAGAACAACCAGAACATTTTAATTTGTCAGTTTACCTAAAATTATCTTGTTTGTATTTAAATTTGCACATTATAAAATGCTTAAATTAGTAATTTGTTTATTGTCTTAAAGTGTTTTAAATCACATAGTGTCTTTTTTTCTAATAACTCTTCTTCAATTAATTATTTGGGTACTATTAAATAATTTAAGGTACATACATTCAAAGTCCTCCCAGGTGGCTCAGTGGTAAAGAGTCCCCCTGCAATGCCGGAGACGTGGGTAGGATCCCTGAGTTGGGAAGATTCCCTGGAGAAAGAAATGGCAACCCACTCCAGTATTCTTGCCTGGGAAATCCCATGGACAGTGGGGCCTGGGGGGTTATGGTCCATGGAGTCACAAAAAGTCAGACACAACTAGTGATTAAAACAACAACAACAATATATTCATAAGTAAGTTTACCTATTTTTACACTATGCTTTTCATTTATTCATACAAACATTTTTTGACTACTATAATCAGTATCAGACACATCATAGACACTCTAAAATATTGAACCTGAATCTAAAGTATTAAGAATCTCTGCTATTGTTTGCCTATAAAATATTATTACAAAGTTAAGGCAAAAGTTGTTTTAGTATGTATTTTAGTTAATATTGAACATGGCAGCCTGAGAACAATACCAAATTCATAAGTAGCATGACTCTGGATCACAATCTGAAGTCATCTGAATCATCTGTGTCTAGAGACAGTAGTGTATTTCCCCTTAGGATTTTAAAAATAAAGTCTAAATATATATGATAGTATTCATATGTATTGAATATACATTAACTAGTAATACCCTGCAAATTTCTACTCAAATATAAAGTTTAGTATAAAGGAAACCATGACTGTTTCTCATAAAATTAAGCCACATGCTTTTAGTGTTTTCCAGAATACTGTATGATTACAAAATGGTGATGTTGATTCACAAGACACATAACTTTTAAATAAGCTTTTTGTGAAGAAAACAGTTTTTCCTGAAAATCAGTATGCCTGGGCTAAAATGGAACTGGTCATTACATGTGGAAGTTAAATATTTAATATTTCATTGTTAAAATACTGAGGTGTTATATTTCTGTTAAATGACTAAACGAATGGAGAGGAAGTGTAGAGGGCAGTGGCATTCAGGAAACAGATATTCCAATGATGAGATAGAAATAATTCAGGGGATGACTTTTCAAAACAAAACTTGATTTTGTTTCGAAAATGTCAAGGTGAGGAAAAGCAACAGTTCTGCCCTTTTTAATTACATGAGAATGTCAGCCTGGCATATATTTATAGTTCATTTCTTTCTCATTACAGATAAAAATATTTTGCCCATTAGAAATATACAGCACTCTAATTTCTTAGGTGTCAATTTAGAGGTATATTTTTTCCCATTTTCAAGAAAGAAAATGGCTTTACACTCTAAGAAGTTTTTAATAATTACAGGGCAAGATGGCAGAAGAGGAAGCCCCATACTCCCCTTCTTTCCACAGGGACCTCAACTCAATAACACACTCAAGAATACACTAAAAATTTTCCTCTGTGACAAATGGAGAAACAAATTATTTCTTTATCCTATGCTCTATTAAAACCTATAAGAAAATTCATGGTACTCACTTGCCATATTCCTTTTCCTCAGCACAGTATGTTACAATTGAAAGGACATCCCCCACTTCCCTTGTAGTCCTTCTGATGAATAAGTAAAATGACAAATGTATAAATATAACCACAATAGTTAAAATAATGTATGTACAATACAGAGTATGTAAATGGTATATATAGATATATAGTATACTATTAACTACACACCCATGCACTAAATAAATGATGTTATTTTTGACTCCAATAACATGAAGTATGTGTGGACAGGGAAAAGTACAAGAGTGGAGTTTTTTATGTGATTGAATTTGTTGCTATTAACTTCAAAAAGATTATTGTAACTATAAGATATTTTATGTAAGCTCTATGGTAACCACAAAGGTATACAAATAGAAGGTACATAAAGAAAATGAGAAAGATATCAGAGCATGTCACTTCAGAAAAGTAAATGAAATAGAAAGACATCAAGGGAAAAAGGAGCAAAAAAGTTACAAGACAGAAAACAATAAACTGACAATAGTCTTACCCTATCAGTAACTGCTTTTAATGTGGGGGATCACTGCAACTAAATATGGACTAGATATAATCTTTAAAAAAATAAATAAAAGTTCATAGATTAATGAGAACTGACCTTGACCTGATAAGAGCATAAGAAACAAGACATTTAAAATTTCTTCATTTACTATAGTCTCAGTTTATACATTTAAGATGTTATTCTTCAGTTGACAACAACTTTGTTTATATATGTGGGTAGATATATTGGAATATATATATATGTATTCCAATATAAGCTGTACAAATATTTGGGGAAAATGAAAAAGAGGGGAAATTCATTAATAATCTGTTTTACCAAAATCACTATTAATATTTTATTCTCAGTATTTTTCTAGTTATACATATAATCCAGTTGCATATACAACTTTATATAATTTTCCATTAAAAATTATACCATTGCAACGTAGTCTTTATAGTTAATTTTAATGAAGAGGACTTTTTTTTTTTTACTATTATACTGCCTATATTTATATAAACACATTCAAGTTCATTTTTGAAAGATGTGAAATATAAATGAATAAGCAAATGAGCAAATGCATCATTTAAGAGCTGTATAATATTCCATCATGAATGTAGTACTGTTAACTTAATCATTTATCAGTAATTGATAAAATTTGGTCTCTTTTTCACTTATATAATTTCAAAAATATTTTACTGCAAATTATATTTTCATTATGCTGCATAATCTTCTTTGATTAAGTTAGCACAATTAGAATTTCTGGATGGCAGGACTTGAATATTTCCATGGCTATTGATAAACACTAAAACTTTAATTCCCAAAAGTTCAGAAGCAATATTTCTTGACAGTAACCCTATACAAAGTAGGCTAATTTTCTGGACACACCAATAAATGGGAAAGAAGACTAGATATTTCAAGAATACTAAGGCTTTCAATTCTTGAGGTCACTATTTGTTATCCACAATACTGTGCTTGCATAATGAAACCCAATAACCTATTTTGACACCTAATGTCCTTCCATAAACTTGTACTTGAATGGTTAGGAGGAATTTTGGTGGTAGTGATAGGCTGTCTCCATCCCTTCCTTTATTTCTTCTTTCTTTTGCTTGAGATAAATTTTCTACTAGTATTATATTGTTGTTTCCTCACTAAGTCGAGGCTAACTCTTTTGTGACTCCATAGACTGTAACGGGGCAGGTTCCTTCTGTCCATGGAACTTCCCAGGCAAGAATACTGGAGCAGGTTGCCATTTCCTACTTCAGGGGATCTTCCCAAGTCAGGGATCAAACCCACATCTTCTGTGTCTCCTATATTGACAGGCAGACTTTTTACCACTGAGCAACCTGGAAAGCCCCACTAGTATTATGTAAGGATGTGTTATGTAAGTACAAAACAGTAATATTTCACTTTTTAAGTCCATCGACCCTAAGGCAGAGGATGTACTCACTGGAATTGAGCCTGTATTTGCTAAACAATAAACACATGTGGCACAGGAATATTTGTTATGATGAAATTTAAATAAAAAGAGAAACAAAGTGATATTGTTTCAGTAATAAAACTTTCCACTTTAAAGCCTGCAGGAACTTCTGCAAATGAAAATCTAAATGTTTCTAGACTTCTTAGTTCATTTCAGTCACTCAGTAGTGTCTGACTCTTTGCAACCCCAGTTGCAACCCCAGTTGCAAAGTACACCAACAAAGTTGGAAGTACACCAGACTTCCCTGTTCATCACCAACTCCTGGAGCCTACTCAAACTCATCTCCATCGAGTCAGTGATACCATACAACCATCTCATCCTCTGCCGTCCCCTTCTCCTCCTGCCTTCAATCTTGTCCAGCATCAGAGTTTTTTCAAATGAGTCAGTTCTTCCCATAAGGTGGCCAAAGTATTGGAGTTTCAGCTTCAGCATCAGTCCTTCCAGTGAATATTCAGAACTAATTTCCTTTAGGATGGACTGACTGGATCTCCTTGCAGTCCAAGGGACTCTCAAGAGTCTTCTCCAACACTACAGTTCAAAAGCATCAATTCTTCAGTGCTCAGCTTTCTTTGTAGTCCAACTCTCACGTCCATACATGACTACTAGAAAAAACTATAGCTTTGACTAGACAGACCTTTATAGGCAAAGTAATGTCTTTGCTTTTTAATATACTGTCCATGACCTTGTCTATCTCAATGAAATTATGAGCCATGCCATGTACGGCTACCCAAGATGGACGGGTCATGGCGGAGAGTTCTGACAAAATATGGTCCACTGGAGAAGGGAATGGCAAACAACTTCAGTATTCTTGCCTTGAGAACCCCATGAATAGTATGAAAAGGCAAAAAGGTATGACACTGAAAGATGAACTCCCCAGGTCGGTAGGTGCCCAATATGCTACTGGAGATCAGTGGGGAAATAACTCCAGAAAGAATGAATAGACAGAGCCAAAGCAAAAACAACACCCAGTTGTGGATGTGACTGGTGATGGAAGTAAAGTCCAATGCTTTACTGCAGTAAAAAGCAGTACTGCATAGGAACCTGGAATGTTAGGTCCATGAATCAAGGCAAATTGGAAGTGGTCAAACAGGAGATGGCAAGAGTGAACATTGACATTTTAGGAGTCAGTGAACTCAAATGGACTGGAATGGGTGAATTTAACTCAGATGACCATTATATCTACTACTGTGGGCAAGAATGCCTTAGAAGAAATGGAGTAGCCATCATAGTCAACAGAGGAGGCCAAAATGCAGTACTTGGAAGCAATCTCAAAAATGACAGAATGATCTCTGTTCGTTTCCAAGGCAAACCATTCAATATCACAGTAATCCAAGTTTATGCCCCAACCAGTAATGCTGAAGAAGCTGAATTTGAATGGTTCTATGAAGAACTACAAGACTTTCTAGAACTAACAGCCGAAAAAGATGTCCTTTTCATTACAGGGGACTGAAATGCAAAAGTAGGAAGTCAAGAGATACCTGGAGTAACAGGAAAATTTCGCCACGGAGTACAGAATGAAGCAGGGCAAAGGTTAATAGAGTTTTGCCAAGAAAACCCACTGGTCATAGCAAACACCCTCTTCCAACAAAACAAGAGAAGACTCTACACATGGACATAACCAGATGGTCACTACTGAAATCAGATTGATTTTATTCTTTGCAGCCATAGATGGGGAAACTCTATACAGTCAACAAAAACAAGACTGGGAGCTGACTATGGCTCAGACCATGAACTCCTCATTGCCAAATTCAGACTTAAATTGAAGAAAGTTGAGAAAACCACTAGACCATTCAGGTATGATCTAAATCAAATCCCTTACGATTATACAGTGGAAGTGAGAAAAAGATTTAAGGGACTAGATCTGAGAGACAGAGTGCCTAATGAACTATGGATGGAGGTTCGTGACATTGCACAGGAGACAGGGAGCAAGACCTTTCCCAAGAAAAAGAAATGCAAAAAAGAAAAATGGCTGCCTGAGGAGGCCTTACAAAGAGCTGTGAAAAGAGGAGAAGTGAAAAGCAAAGGAGAAAGGGAAAGATATACCCATTTGAACGCAGAGTTCCAAAGAATAGCAAGCAAAGATAAGAAAGCCTTCCTCAGCAATCAATGCAAAGAAATGGAGGAAAAAATAGAATGTGAAAGACTACAGATCTCCTCAAGAAAATTAGAGATACCAAGGAAACATTTCATGCAAAGATGGGCTCAATAAAGGACAGAAATGGTATTGACCTACCAGAAGCAGAAGATATTAAGAAGAGGTGGCAAGAATACACAGAAGAACTGTGTATTCAAAATACAAAAAAGATCTTCATGACCCAGATAATCACCATGGTCTGATCACTCACCTAGAGTCAGATATCCTGGAACGTGAAGCCAAAGATGGGGAAGCTCTCTACAGTCAGCAAAAACAAGACTGGGAGCTGACTGTGTCTCAGATCATGAACTCCTTATTGCCAAATTCAGACTTAAATTGAAGAAAGTAGGGAAAGTCACTAGACTGTTCAGGTATGACCTAAATAAAATCCCTTATGATTATATAGATTATACTAGACTTCTAATGATGGCTAATTCTGTGAACTATATCTGGTATGATATCATTTCTTATAGTCTCTAAGACAGAACCTCTGATATCATGGTAGAACAGAGAACTTATCAAATAATCCAGTTGTCCAAATATCCCAGGCATTGATTTTCTGTTACATGCCCTCTTGAATTAGACAACTTTAATTATCAACTTTAAATTGAGTAAAAAATAAAATGTGTATACAATACATAACAAAACCATTTTATTCACAGCAAAACTGGATCATTATTCAATATAACATTTATTTAAGATACTTTAGACTAAAGTGAGTTATGTAGCCTTTAAGTTAATCACATTAAAAAAAAAAAAAAAACCTGTACATATCTTGTCTTCAAACACTAAGCTAACTACTTAATCCTTCCAACTTTCCAGTGTAAGCCAGCTTTTTACCAAAATGATAGTTCTATAATGGTGCAAGAAGGCTGGACTTTGACAGCATTTAGTCTATTCCTCCCCATTTTATAGATGAAGAAATTAGAGCTACCATATGATCCCTAAGGCATTCAAAATCTTGTAGCCGGTAAGTGGCAGGAAAGAGATAAGAAACCAGGTCTTCTCTCATCTTCCAGTTAAAAGGCCTTTCCATTATCCTCCCACTTCCACCTCTCCACCCACCACAAGCTTGTTAGTGGTGCAGTTTCATCCCTTGACCACTTTCTAATCTCAGTGGGAATGAGTAGTGATGGATTAATTAGATAAATTAATTCCTACTAATGGATGTCTTATTCATTCATCAATTTGCAGTGTTATTTGTTGGGCCCCTGAGACACAAAGTAAAATAGAGTCTAAATCTGAGTGCCCTAGATAAACTTAAAATCTAGTGGGGGAAACATAATTACAGTAATGTGATAAGTGCTATAATAAAAATTGTATGAGGTGCTGAGGAAGAAGAAAGGAGAAAGCTCCTGACCACTGTTTTGGAAGAAAGGGTGTGTGTTGTTGGAGGGGATTCAAAGAACTGATGCTTGGATTGAATTAGATTACTTCCAAAAATTTGTGGATCCAGCATCACATGTATTTTGTTCAGGGTGCAGAAGGGCAGTTTATGAGTCCACCATTTTCTATGCCAAAAGAACTTTTTATTTATTTTCCACTGCTTCTCCAAGAGTCCCCTCCATGAATAAAATCAGGCTCACCCCTAACAGTTAGGCTGCCTGACCCTACAATTCTCTTGAAAGATGTTTTATGTTTCCCTCTCATTCTCCATATGCCTCTGGAGGTTGGTTGTTTCCTCTGGCTCCCTTTGATATTTTGAGACCTAAAGGCTCCAAACATCTTAAAAATAGAAAAATTGAACAACAACAAAAATTTCTGCTTCTCTGAGACACAGGCTACCCAGTTCCCATCTACTTACTCTGCATTGTATTTATTAAAGAGTCTGTAATATGGCTTACAGTTTTTCTTCCATCTCTATTTCAGACATTATTCTTGATGACTACCATGTGCCTCAGTTCCTTGACCTCCTTATATTCATTGAGTTCTCAATTTTCTTTCAGCCACCCATTCTCACAGTCATACCTTAGACTTTATCATTCCCTCTAACTGCCACCCCCACCATCACTGCTATCTAAACAAAACTTCACTTCCATGGCCCACAATTCAGTAATCTTTCCAATCTATCCCATTCCATCAGACCTCTTTTTTATTTACTCTCCTCCACATCCAGCTTTGACTCCATGATTCATAATTTTAACAACACTCACCAAAGAAATCTACCAAAGAGAGGAGAGGTATCTATAAGTTTATGATCACCATCCTTCTTTTTACAATCACACTTCCCAAAGGGGAAAGTGCCTTAATTTCCTCAACTTCTGCTCATTTTTGACTTGTCCAATATGGATTCTACCCAATATGTTTTGCATAATATCACCAGTGACTTCTAGATCACGAAGTAAATAGACATTTTTTGGTCCTCAATTTATTTGACCTCTCTGCAACATTTGACACTGTTGCATATTCATTATTTCTTGAAACATTATCTTCTTTGGCTTATGAAACACAGTGCTCTGTTGGTTTTCTTCTTACTTATATGGCTCTTCCATCTCAGTTTTACAGACTCATTCCTGGCTACCTGTGTCTTAATAAGTGGTGTTCTTCAACCCTTGATTTTTTGCCCTCTTCTTTTCTCATGCTTTACTCCCTTCTAAAATAATCTCATCTATTCTAAGACTTAAATGGTTAAAAATGAATATCTTCATCTCAGACTTCTTTGGGTGCCAAATGGTATATGCAAGTGCCTCCTTAGTATGTCTTCTTGTCATTTCAAACTTAACATAATACAAAACCAAATTAATGATGTCCACCATCTGAAGATATCCAGGACCCTTCCCAATATTCCCTACCTGTGAATGGCATGTCCACCCATGTAGTAACATCAAGCCAGAAAACTTAGAGTCTTTCTAGACCCTTTCTTCTCCTTTAGCCTCAGTATCACATCAGTTATCAAGTCTTGGGAATTCTTCTACACCTCTTGAATCTGCTCACAAATAATTGAAGAATTTATCTCTTTTGAGTCTCTTTAATTTGTCATCTTAGTTCAAACTACCATTCTCTCTTTCCTGTGTTATTTACACAGCTTCTTAATTGATCAACTTGATTACACTTTGTCCTAATTCTGGAAATGTTATGGAGTTAGAACCATCCTGATTTACTGATTGGAGGCAGAGAAGGAGGAAACAGGAGTCCTAGATGTTGTCCAAGTTTTTTATTTGGATTGCTGGGTAAGTGATGTTTCTAATCATTGAGATAGAGACCCAAGGATAGGATGAGTTTTGAGACTTCAAATTTATTCTGTGTGTTGGTGATGATTGAAGACATAAGATTGGATGAGATCACCTAGAGAATTTAATTTAAAAAAAGTGGAAGAAAAACCAAAGCTAGGGAAGTAGTGCTATTTTCAGTAACATATTTTTCTAACTGAAGTGGTATACTTAAGGAGCAAAAACAATGCTAGAAATTTCCATCATTGGGTATTCTTATGGGATACAGACTCTTTAACACACAAATTTTTTGGTTAGATGACTTAGATAAGTGCTGGTTTAATGTCTTGTCTTTTCTGTTTAATCATAAACTGTAGGAAGACAATATCATGACTAGAAAACATTCAGCAATGTAACTGCTTTTATTACTTGAAAATCTTAAGTATTAAATTCAAATGAACCTGACAATCCTACTGTGTTTTCCTAGTCAATTGTTTCTGTTCACGTGTATAGATGACTTATCTTACTTGAAATGTCTATCACTTCCTCCAACCATTTTCCATCTCAGATGATGAAATTATTTGTGATTTTCAGGGAAATTGATGCAATGAGAAGAGAACCATCCAACAATCCCAAATTTAAATCTACCACACTGATTTCTTCTGTGCCCCATTACAACTTTATTATATTACTGTGGATGAACTATCCTTGCATTTTGATAAAGACAATTATCACATTATGTACTGGGTCTTACCTGTCTCATCAACGTGAAATTTTTCTTTCAGCTTTTATTTTCCTACTCCATGATAAATTGCTCCACCTCTCCTGCTACATCGCCAATGGCCTATAGACATATCACAATCCCTCCTATCTTAAAAAATTCTTTCCTTGATCTTGTACATGACTCCAGCTATCACTGTGTATGTCTGCTCTTCTTTAAAGAAAATATCTTTGAACAAATTGTCTACATATGTACTCTTACTTTTTCATCTCCCCATCCTCACTCTTACAACACATGGAATAGTTAATAAAACATAAATATACAATTTAACAAATATTTACAAAACAATAACTAATCACAACACAGGTAAAAAAGTAGTTTGAAAGTACCCCAGAGCTACTTCCCTGCTCCCAATAGCTGATCCTTCCTTATCAAAGCATCACTCCTCCCTAGAGATATAACACTGTCCCAAATTTCTTTTTTTTCCCCTAATTTCTTTACTGTACATTATAACCTTCCCACATTTGTATGCATCCCTAAATAATATGGTTTGTTTTTGCCTGTTTTTGAAATATAAATATAATTGGAAATTTGCTGTATTATTTTTTCTTCTTTTGTTTGATACTGTCTTTGTGAGATTCATCCATGACAACATTGTATTTGTTCATTCTCATTGTTGTATAGTACTCCACTGTATGAATATACCAACATTATCTATTTTCTTGTTGATGGATATAGGATTATTCCCATTTTTAAGTTATTACAAAAAGGCTACTATCAACTTTATTGTACATATGTTCAGATGCATTTAAATATGTGACTTTCTCTGGGGTATAATATGATTAAGAATGGACTTCCTAAATCATGCATATGTGTATCTTAAAACTTACTAGATAATGTCAGTTTCCCAAAGTATTTGTACCAAACTGTACTTTCACCAGAACTATACAATAATTCCTTTCACTGTGTATTCTTGCCAACATTTAATATGTAATATTGTCAGGTCTCTTTAATTCCTTTCAGTTTGACAGCTGAGTTATAATGCTTGATTGTAATTTAAAATTTATATAATTAATTTTTATTTATTATTGGGGACCATGTAGTTGTCTTTTTTTATGAAACACCTGTTCAGATATCTTGGTAGTTTTCTTCTTATTCATATTACTTCTTTATATATCCTGATTTAAATACAGTATAGCTTTCTTCTCCTCCTCCTCCTTATCCTCCTGTTCCTCTTTTTCCTCCTTACCCTCTATCTCCTCTCCTTTTCTTTTTCCTCCTTTTTATTTTAATTACTATCCTACTACTTGTAATAATTTGATTTCTAAAAGAGTTCCTTTGAAGTCTTTGAACTGTTGCATACATATTTCAAAATATATTTCCAAAGCTCTAAATCTACATGGGTATGCAACTGTTCTATAGCATAGTAATTCTAAAATAATGTTTTAAAGATAATATATCATTATAAAACATCAACCTTGGTGCTCTATACTTATAAGGCAACTTTGTAATGTTACTATATTTACCTCATGGCCAGTCTATCTCTCTTCTCCTTATAAAATATTCGTGTGTCATTTGTTAACACTTCTTGCTTATAGCATAATGTCTTCCTGGATGCAGTGCTAATGGTATTTTTGGATTAACTTTGCATTCTATCTTAATTGGTTCTATTTTAGTTTGAAGTGGTGCAGTTTGGAATTGGCTAACAATTTAAAGCTCCTTTTCAAAGGTTTAAGAAGAAAACATAGAAATACACTTAATCAAGCTTGGCATTCAAAGACTTGGTATTGGATTTAAAAACTTGGCTCCACATAATGAGGTGGAAAAGTTACTTCATACCTTCTTAAATATGAGAAGAGATTATAATGTGAAGTAATGGAGATAAAGGTTGTCTCTTTCTCCAACTGTCTCTCTTTCTCTCATCCTCCAATCACAAAAACATCACATGAAAATCAAGCATAGAGAGAGTCCATTGTTCGCTACGCCATGATGAATTAGGGTATAATCCTGAGATGCCAGGATGATTCATCATATGCAAATCAGTAAGTATGATATTCCAGGCTAACAGAATGAAAGAATAAAAGCATGTAGTCATCTCAACAGATACAGAAAAAAATGAGACAATTCAATGTCCTTTCTTAGTAAAAACTGGCAAAAAGTTAGGTGTGAAAATATGTACATCAATGCCATAAAGGCCATGTATTGACAAGTCCACAGTGACCATCATACTCAACAGTGAACACCTAAAAGCTTTGCTTGTAAGATGAGCTTCCCTTGTAGTTCAGTCAGTAAAGAATCTGCCTGCAGTGCAGGAGACCCAGGTTCAATCCCTGGTTTGGGAAGATCCCCTGGAGAAGGAAATGGCAACCCACTCCAGTATCCTTGCCTGTAAAATCTCATGGACGGAGGAGCCTGGTGGGCTGCAGTCCATGGGGTCACAAAGATTTGGGCATGACTGAGCGACCAACACTTACACTTATGAACAAGACAGGATGCCCACTGTCATCACTTCTATTCAACATAGTGCTGGGAATCTTAGAGTAGTTAGACAAGAAAAAGACATCCAAATTAGAAGGAAAGAAGTAGAACTGTCTCTACTGGCAGATGATATGATCTTACATATAGAAAACCCTAAGGATTCCATCAAAAAATCTGTTGTATCTAATAAATTCAGTAAAGTTGCATAATATAAAATCAACATACAAAATGGGATTTCCCCAGCAGTTCAGTGGCTAAGAATCTACTTTGCAATGCAGAGGACATGGATTTCATCCCTGGTCAGGGAACTAAGATTCCGCATGCTTTAGGGCAACTAAGCCTCTGTGCCACAACTACTGAGCCCAGGGGCCACAACTAAGGCTGATGCAGTTAAATAAATAAAGAAATATATGTTAAAAGAATAAGTTGTGCTTATGTACATTAACAATGAACTAACCAAAAAAGAAATTAAAACAATCCCATTTACAATAGCATAAAAGTTAACAAAATAGTTTGGAATGTGTGTAACCAATGTGGTGAAAGATCTTTACACTGAAAACTATAATATATTGATGAAAAGCATTGAAAAAGACATTAGTGATTGGAAAGATATCCTATGTTCATGGATTGATATATATTGTTAAAATATACATACTACCCAAAGAAATCTACAGATTAAATATAATTCCCATCAAAATTCCAATGACATTTTTCACAGAAACTAAAAAAAAAAAAAAAAAAAAAAAGCACTAAAGTGTATGTGGAACCACCAAAGACTGAATAGCCAAAGCATCTTGAATAAGAAAAACAAAGCTGGAGGCATCATACTTCCAAAATTCAAAATATGTTCCAAATTAAAGTAATCAAAACAGTATGTTACTGACATAAAAACAGACAAATAGACCACTGGAACAGTACAAATACCCCAGAAATAAATCCACACATTTACAGTCTTCATCAAGGGTGTCAGGATCACACAATGGATAAAGGATGGTCTCGATAGTGTTGGGGAGACTGGATATTAATGCATAGAATAATTAAATTGAACTAAAAGTAAACCCAATAGGTACTAAAGACTTAAACATAAGACCTGAAATTGTAAAATTTCTAGAAGAAAACTTAGGAAAGATACTTCTTGACTTTGGCCTGGACAATGATCTCAAAATCACTGAAAATAAAAGCAAAGACAGATAAGTGGGATTGCATCAAACTAAAAAGCAGAGGAATCAATAAATAGAGAGATAAGGCAGTCTATTGAATGGGGGAAAATATTTTCAAACCATACATCTGATAAGGAGTTACACCCAAAATATATAAGGAATTCAAACAACTCAATAGTAAAACATGAAAACAAAAACAAACAACCCCACAACAACAAGAAAAACCAAACCAAATCAACAAAAATAAACCCAAAAACCCAAATAATGTGATTTTTTAAATGGGCAAATGACCTGAATAGACATTTCTTTGAAGAAGCCATATAAATGGCCAATGTATGTAGGAAAAGGTGCTCAACATCACAAATGATCAAAGGTGTGCAAGTCAAAAACAATTTAAAAAACTGTAACTTTGTGAGGTGATGGATGTTTTAATCTTTTCACATTAATCATTTTGCAATATATATTTATATATATATATGTGCTAACTCACTTCAGTCGTGTCCAACTCTTTGTGACTCCATGAACTGTAGTCTGCCAAGCTCCTCTGTCTATGGGGATTCTCCAAGCAAATACTGGAATGGGTTGCCATTTCCTCCTCCCAGGGATCTGCCCAGGCCAGGAATTGAACTTGCGTCTCCTGCATTGGCAGGCAGATTCTTTACCTCTGAGCCCCATGGGAAGCCTATATCTATTTCTATATCTATAGCTATATCTATCTATCTATATATATATACGTATATGTAATCACAAGGTTGTACACCTTAAAATTACACAATGTTATATGTCAACCTTGTCTTGATAAACCTGAAGGGAAAAACAAGATGATTAGATATTGCCTCATGCCTGTTGGAATGCTTAATTATCAAAAAGACAAAAGATAACAAGTGTTGGCGAGAATGTGGGGGAATATAAACTTGGTGGGGGTGTAAACCAGTGTAGAAAGTATGGAGACAGACAGACAGACAGCCAGACAGACAGAAAACAGTATGGAGTTTCTTCAAAAAATTAAAACTAAAACTACCATATGATCTAGGAATCTCACTTCTGGGTATATACCAAAAGGAAATGAAATCACTATCTCAAAGAGATGTCTACACTTCCATATATCCTGAAATATTATTCATAATAATGGAGCTATGGAAAAAATCTAGGTGTTCTTTGACAGATGAATGATTAGAATGTGGTATATATATGTGTGTATATAATACAAAATAGAATATTATTCATTCTTACAAAGAAGGAACTCCTGCCATGAAACACCATGGATAAGCCTGAAGGATATTATGCTATGTGAAATAAACCAGACACAGAGTAACAAATACTGCATGAGCTGACTTATGTAGAATTTTAAAAAAGTTAAACTCATAAAAGCAGGGGTTTGAATGGCAGGAGCTAGAGTATATGGGAAATGGGAAGATGCTGGTCAAAGGGAATAAAATTTTAGTTATGCAACATGAATAATTTCTGGAGATTAATCTGTAGCATGGTGACTATAGTTAATAATGCTGTATTATATACTCTGAATTTCCTAAGACAGTAGATTTTAAATGTTCTCACCACATACACACAAATGGTAAGTAAGTGAGGAGATAAGACTTGTTAATTATCTTCACTATGGTAATCACTTCACAATGTATAATATATCAAAATATCATGTAGTACAACCTAAATATATACAGTTTGTATTTGCCAATAATACCTCAATAAGCTGAAAAAAAAAGTATAATTGGAAAGAAAAGGAACCCTGGCAACAGACCTTTAACCTTTAAATAATATTGTGGGGCATACATCTGAACTATGTACAATTCTTTAAAGGGGAAGACTAGGGGAATTCACAAAATGTGTATATTTCAAGATCTTGTCAACCATCAGTGTGATTAAAATAAACAGCAGAAAGATTAAAGTAAAACTGGATAACAGTCAGCCAGGTTGTTCCGTCACCTCGAGATGCTTGTGGAAAAGAAGAGACAATCACCTGTTTAGCGTGATATAGCCATTTGTCAGCTTCAAGTGTTACAATTTGATTAGATGATTCCTGGATACTCTTCCCATCTTCTATAGTCTGAAAAGCAATATTTCTGTGAGTCTATGCAGAATTGCATAGCATGGCAACATAGGGAATATTCTCCATGCATTGGGAACATTATCTTAATGTGCTAGAAATTACTTGATATGGACCCAGAGACTGTGTAATCATCTCTCCTAAGCATCTGGATTGATTTTATGTTTCCCTGAAAAAATATCAGTTGCTCCATCAAGCATCACACATTTTCTATATTTAAGCTTTATTAATTAATTCATTCACGTACCTATTAAAATTTGTTGAACTTCTACTACATCTATAACATAACAGTTATTTGCGGGATATAAAGTATATTAGATAATTCTACTTTTGAATAACATAAGATACTAGTTGGAATTTGGACCCCCTTTCCCAATCCCAAAACCTGAAGGAGACAGATTTTGATGATAAAAATTGCCCACCACTGCCAGTGGCCCCAGAATTATATAAGTTTAACAGTCGAATTCTAGAGAACATTCAATAAACATGTGTTAATAATATCTATTCATACCTTGTATTTTTCTCCTGAAAATAGAAAAATAAATTAAAATGATGAAAATTGTCCCAAAATATTTTGACTGCTTTATTGAGATATATTTGGCATATTATTAACTGTTGGCAATGATCCGGGAGCAATAGGAAACATCATGTACCACTACTGAGAATGCAAACTGATGTTCATTCTTAAAAGTATACTTAACAGTTGTTTAGTCACTCAGTTGTGTCTGACTCTTTGTGACCCCATAGATTGTAGCTCACCAGGCTCCTCTGTCCATGGGATTTTCCCAAACAGGAATACTGGAGTAGGTTGCCATTTTCTTCTCCAGATGCTCTTCCAACCCAGGGGTGAACCCACATCTCCTGCACTGGCAGATGTGTTCTTTACCACTGAGCCACCAGAGAAGCCTATACTTAACAGTACTTAACTTAAAAATGTATATATCTTAGCACCTAAACTCCTATTCTTGTGTTTCTATCTCAGAAAAACTGTTACCCAGCTTCTAAAGAAAACAGGTGTGATATCTCTTATAATGAGTTATCTAGCATAGTAGCTATTTCCTAGATAGAAGTCTACTAATTATATCAGAGTGCTTTGTTAAAAATACAAATATTAAGAACCAACCTCTGGAGATTATGATTCAGTAGGTTTGGGTTGGGGCCAAAATAACGCCTATTTTGAAAAATCTTAACACATGGGCCTGATGTTTTACTCTTAGTTAAGACTGAGTGATGTGGTGGAAGTAACACATACCTATCTTTTCCCAAAGTTAAGTTAAAGAATTTTTGAGGTTTACTGTAGACAAAGTACAGAAGAATGTAAGAAGTCAGGAAAGGCATTCACCCTCCAGTTTTCTCCTAATGTTTACATTGTCCATTTTTCAGAGTCAGAGAAGCCAGAAAGCTCACCCCATAAATGCTCTACTATAATGCCACTTTCTGCAATGGAGTAAGCATTTATGGATCCTTTGCGAAAGGATCATACTGAAGACTCCTGAACATACTGAAGACTCCTCCACATGAAGTTGGTTTTCTCTCAGGAGTTTTTGTTGTTGTTGTTGTTGTTGTTAAAAACAAACAATAACAACAAAACCTTCAAACCTTCATGTTTCACTGGGTACTTAAATCGGAGATATGGAAAGCTCACAGGACTCTCATTTCTCCCATCAGTATCACATATTCTGTGTCCAGAGAATGAAAATCCAAATCCTTTCCTATAGATCAATATCAAGATGTAACCTTTGTGTGAGAGAGCTCACTAACTGTTGACTGAGAGTGCAGAGAAAATGAGAGACCCTCTACAAGTGTGTGGTTAACACTACCCCACACTCCAACGTGTGGAGTAAAGATAACAAAGAGATCTATTAAGTTGATCTTCAGAACTTGCTTGCTGGCCGGTGTGATTTGAACCACCTGCCCCTTGTCCCTCAACCCCCACCTGCCCACTTCTCAAGCCAAATGTTTCAATCAGCAGATAATCTATGTTTTCTTGTTAATGCTTGCAACTTCTCAAGTGCATCATGGAGTTGAAGTATAAAGAGCCAGTCAATCAAAAGCTTAACAAACTGATTATGATCCTTTCATTTTGAAAAGAGAGAAGGGAATGAAGAAAAGATGAAAAAAGAGCTGAGAGTAGAGAGTAGATTGTTAAGGGAGAAGGGAGTAGAGAAAGAAGAGTACATATTCGTTATTGACTTCAAGTATATCTAGAATGGATTCTTCTAGGTCTCCCTTGGGCAAAAACATATGTAGGGAGGTAATAGTTGTGGTTTGACTTCTGTAAATATAAGCAACTCTGCCTCACAGGATTTATGCAGTTTTGTTTAAATCCAGGAGGTTTTACATGAAGGTTATTTGAGAGATTTTTATTGAGGAATTGTATTTTTAAATTCTAACTTCATGACTAACAGCATTTCTTACACACTTACCCAGTACTCTTTAAAGCACTGTAAGAATGTCTGCTTAAACAGAATACTTTCCTCTATAGCAGTGCTGGATGACACAAGAGCTTCTCTACCACTCCATTTTTCCTGTGAGCTTTGTGGTGAAGCAAATAAATTTGCAAAATAAAAATGAAATAATACTGAAGGGAATCTGCAGCTAAAAATGAAAACTCTTTTCAGCAAATAGTTCCTCTGTTTAGAGGATTTCCACCCCATACACATTTAGTTTCAGTCTGAGGTGATGAGAGAAGATAACATTTGACACTGTACCAAGAAACCTGTCTGAAAGATTATTTTTATTTGAAAGCTGGAAAATTGATAATAGGAACTGAACAATGGTGGAAAATTGGAAAGCTATGGCAGCGATAACATTCTGGTGGCATCCTGTCCTCTGAGCAAGCAAACAGTGTAACTCAAGTCCCACCACAGTTCCCTGTTTACTGCATTCAAGAAAAGTGGAAGAATTGCCATTATATCCTTTAACATTGGTAGAGGAATGGTGTGGTTATAGGCTGAGAGCTAATTAGAAAAAGCTTAGGCAGTGGAACACAGTGGGAACGTGAGATCAAAGAGTCCTGGATTTGAAGTCTGACTTCAGAATTTTCTAATACAATGACGTTTGGCAAATAAATGTGTCCTGATTTCCTTTTCTTTTATTTTTCCATTTACTTTTATTAGTTGGAGGCTAATTACTTTACAATATTGTAGTGGTTTTTGCCATACATTGACATGAATCAGCCATGGATTTACATGTATTCCCCATCCCGAACTGGAATGTTAATACCAGCTTTGCAGAGTAGTTCTAAAACTTAGAAATAATATACATATATATATATAGAAGAACTGGTACTATGTATGTGCTCAGTAAATGGTAGTGATTATTGCCTTTCCCACACCAAGGAAAGTTTACCTAGGAAGAACTCAAAAGTAAACCCGTATTGTAGTGACTGTTCTGATAAAGAAACAGCATAACCAATGAATTTTCCTATTTGGCTTTCAAGTTCAGTTCAGTCGCTCAGTCGTGTTCAACTCTTTGCAACCCCATGGAGTGCAGCATGCCAGGCCTCCCTGCCCATCACCAACTCCCGGAGATTACTCAAACTCATGTCCATTGAGTCCGTGATTCCATACAACCATCTCATCCTCTGTCATCCCTTTCTCCTCCCGCCTTCAATATTTCCCAGCATCAGGGTCTTTCAAATGAGTCAGTTGTTCGCATCAGGTGGCCAAAGTAAAGGAGTTCCAGCTTCAACATCAGTCCTGAAATGAATATTCAGGGATGATCTCCTTCAGGATGGACTGGTTGGATCTCCTTGCAGTCCAAGGGACTCTCAAGAGTCTTCTCCAACACCACAGTTCAAAAGCATCAATGCTTCAGTGCTCAGCTTTCTTTATAGTCCAACTCTTACATCCATACATGACTACTGAAAACACCATGCCTTAACTAGATGGACCTTTGTTGGCAAAGTAATGTCTCTGCTTTT
Source organism: Muntiacus reevesi (assembly GCF_963930625.1). Taxonomy (NCBI): domain Eukaryota; kingdom Metazoa; phylum Chordata; class Mammalia; order Artiodactyla; family Cervidae; genus Muntiacus; species Muntiacus reevesi. The sequence goes on along the minus strand of NC_089271.1, from coordinate 123,624,730 downwards.
CAATATGCTGTCTAGGTTGGTCATAACTTTTCTTCCAAGGAGTAAGCATCTTTTAATTTCATTACTGCAGTCATCATCTGCAGTGATTTTGGAGCCCCCAAAAATAAAGTCAGCCACTGTTTCCACTATTTCCCCATCTATTTGCCATGAAGTGATGGGACCGGACACCATGATCTTAGTTTTATGAATGTTAAGTTTTAAGCCAACATTTCGCTCTCCTCTTTCACATTCATCAAGAAGCTCTTTAGTTCTTCTGTCCTTTCACAATAAGAATGGTGTGATCTGCATATCTGAGGTTATTGATATTTCTCCCAGCAGATTCCACCTTGTGCTTCCTCCAGTCCAGCATTACTCATGATGTACTCTGCATATAAGTTAAATAAGCTGGGTGACAATATACAGCCTTGACGTACTCCTTTCCCTATTTGGAACCAGTCTGTTGTTCCATGTCCAGTTCTAACTGTTGCTTCCTGACCTGCATACAGGTTTCTCAAGAGGCAGGTCATGTGGTCTGGTATTCCCATCTCTTCAGAATTTTCCACAGCTTATGGTGATCCCCACAGGCAAAGGTTTTGGCATAGTCAATAAAGCAGAAGTAGGTGTTTCTCTGGAACTGTCTTGCTGTGTCGATGATCCAGTGGATGTTGGCAACTTGATCTCTGGTTCCTCTGCCTTTTCTAAATCCAGCTTGAACATCTGGAAGTTCACAGTTCATGTACTGTTGAAGACTGGCTTGGAGAATTTTGAGCATTAATTTACTAGCATGTGAGATGAGTGCAATTGTGCGGTAGTTTGAACATTCTTTGGCATTGCCTTTCTTGGGGATTGGAATGAAAACTGATCTTTTCCAGCCCTGTGGCCACTGTTGAGTTTTCCAAATTTGCTGGCATATTGAGTACAGCACTTTCACAGCATCATCATTTAGGATTTGAAATAGCACAACTGGAATTCCATCACCTCCACTAGCTTTGTTTATAGTGATGCTTCCCAAGGCCCACTTGACTTCACATTCCAGGATGTCTAGCTCTAGGTGAGTGATCACACCATGGCTCATGAAGATATTTTTTGTACAGTTCTTCTGTGTATTCTTCCCATCTCTTCTTAATATCCTTTGCTTCTGTTGGTTCCATACCATTTCTGTCCTTTATTGAGCCCATCTTTGCATTAAATGTTCCCTTGGTATCTCTAATTTTCTTGAAGAGATCTCTAGTCTTTCCCATTCTATTGTTTTCCTCTATTTCTTTGCATTGATCCCTGAGGAAGGCTTTCTTATCTCTCCATACTATTCTTTGGAACTCTGCATTGAAATGGGTATATATATCTTTCTTTTTCTCTTTTGCTTTTCTCTTCTCTTCTTTTCACAGAAAGAAGGCCTCATCAGACAGTCATTTTGCTTTTCTTCTTTTCTGTTTATTGGAGATGGTCTTGATCTCTGCCTCCTGTACAATGTCACGAACCTCTGTCCATAGTTCATCAGGCACTCTGTCTCTCAGATCTAGTCTCTTAAATCTATTTCTCATTTCCACTATATAATCATTAGGAATTTGATTTAGGGCATATCTGAATTGTCCTGTGGTTTTCCCTACCTTCTTCAATTTAAGTCTGAATTTGGCAATAAGGAGTTCATGATCTGAGACACAGTCAGCTCCTGGTCTTGCTTTTGCTGACTGTATAGAGCTTCTCCATCTTTGGCCGCAAAAAATATAATCAATCTGATTTAGGTATTGACCATCGGGTTATGTCCATGTGTAGAGTCTTCTCTTGTGTTGTTGGAAGAGGGTGTTTGCTATGACCAGTGCGTTCTCTTGGCAAAACTCTATTAGCCTTTGCCCAGCTTCATTCTGTACTCCAAGGCCAAATTTGCCTGTTATTCCAGGTGTTTCTTGACTTCCTACTTTTGCATTCTAGTCTCCTATAATGAAAAGGACATCTTTTTTGGGTGTTAGTTCTAGAAAGTCTTGTAGGTCTTCATAAAACCATTCAACTTCAGCTTCTTCAACATTACTGGTTGGGGCATAGACTTGGATTTACCATGCTATTGAATGGTTTGCCTTGGAAATGAACAGAGATCATTCTGTCATTTTTGAGATTGCTTCCAAGTACTGCATTTTGGCCTCTTTTGTTGACTATGATGGCTATTCCATTTCTTCTAAGGGATTCTTGCCCACAGTAGTAGATACAATTGTTATCTGAGTTAAATTCACCCATTCCAGTCCATTTTAGTTAGCTGATTCCTAAAATGTCTGCGTTCACTCTTGCCTTCTCTTGTTTGACCACTTTCAATTTGCCTTGATTCATGGACCTAACATTCCAGATTCCTATGCAATATTGCTCTTTACAGCATCAGACTTGACTTCCATCACCAGTCACATTCACAACTGGGTATTGTTTTTGCTTTGGCTCTGTTTCTTCATTGTTTCTGGAGTTATTTCTCCACTGATCTCCGGTAGCATATTGGGCACCTACCAACCTGGGGTGTTCATGTTTCAGTGTCCTATATTTTTGCCTTTTCATACTGTTCATGGGGTTCTCAAGGCAAGAATACTGAAATGGTTTGTCATTCCCTTCTCAAGTAAACCACATTTTGTCAGAACTCTCCAACATAACCCATTCATCTTGGGTGGCCCTGTATGGCATGGCTCATAGTTTCATTGAGTTAGACAAGGCTGTGGTCCATGTGATTAGATGAGTTAGTTTTCCATGATTGTGGTTTTCAGACTGTCTTCCCTCCCATGGAGAATGTTAAGAGGCTAATGGAAGCTTCCTGATGAGATAGACTGACTGAGGGGAAAACTGGGTCTTGTTCTGATGGGTGAGGCCATGTTCAGTACATCTTTAATTCAATTTTCTGTTGATGGGTGGAGCTGTGTTCCCTCCCTGCTATTTAACTGGGTCCAAACTATGGGCAAAACTAGCACCATGGTGGCTCAGATCGTAAAGTATCTGCCTGCAATGCAGGAGACCTGGGTTCAATCTATTCCAGTACTCTTGCCTGGAAAATCCCGTGAACAGTGGAGCCTGGTAAACTACAGTCCATGGGGTCTCAAAGAGTTGGACAGGACTAAGTGAGTTTACTTTCACTTTTTTCAAACTATGGTGGAGGTAATGAAGATAATGGTGACCTCCCTGAAAAGATCCCATGCATGTACTGCTACACTCAGTGCCCCTAACCCTGCAGCAGGCCACCACTGACCCACGCCTCCACTAGAGACAAACTGTCTTATTTTTTTTAAAGTTCATCTCTCACCACTCTAGGAAGAAAATTGTGTTTTATGTCATAGGTAACCATAAAATTGATGTATGGCATAGGGCACCATTAGAGAATACCATTGCTTAACTAATGCAAAATAATTTAAAAATGGACAATCTGTGAATATATTGTATCTTCCTCTTTTTTGACATGTTATTTTTTTTCTGTAGCTGTGCTCAAAGTGAAAATCTGTACATGTAACTGCAGACGATATTGCATAGGTTTCTCTACAAGCATCTCTTCATAAAATAATCAGTGATCTCTAACCAAAAACAAAATAAATTTATAAAATTTCTCTACAGGAAATAAGAACTGTGTGTGAATTTAATTTGAAATAGAATAAACATGAGGAATTTATGAACATCAGTGTTCCATATTTATAACTATTCTGCATTACCTTGTATTAATATGCAAAATAAGGTTTTTTATGCAGTAAAACATGTTATCAACTTGGATGCTTAATTTATGTGATTAAAATAATTAAAACTTATATATTTCAGATATAAATATGATTACTAAAGATAACTCTAAAATTCATACAGAATAAATCATAGATACTTTGAAAACACTCAGGGCAGTAGAAAATGAAAGATAGAGAAATAGAATGAAATAGGGAGTAGTAGAGGCTTCTTCTCAATGATTAAAATAAAATGGACAGTCTATCAATTTTATGTTAAAAGTTAGGAGAGCAAATTATTCTGGATAAAACCTGAAAAATCCGAAAAATTGATAAGAGCAGATTCAAAAACCCTGTTGAGGTCCAGCATTGTAGGTTTAATGTTATCAACTGCCACTTTCACTCATATATTCAGACACAAATTATATGTCCCTGTCATTGGATGAGATGAGAAGAAAAGTCAGTGTTTGTCGCTCAGTTGTATCCTACTCTTTGTGACCCCATGGACTGTAGCCCACCAGGCTCTTCTATCCATGGGATTCTCCAGACAAGCATGCTGGAGTGGGTTGCCATTCCCTTCTTCAAGGGATCTCTCTGACCTAGGATTGGAACCCAGGTCTCTCGTATTGCAGGTATATTTTTTACCCTCTGAGCCACCAGAGAAGCCTCAAGATGAGTTGGGGAAGCTTTTATCTGATGGTTAGAACAGAAGCCCCTCAAATCATATTAGAAGTTCAATACCTTCAGGTGTGGATACCCTTGTGGATACCCCATGGGGACATGGGCTGCCCAGTTCCTGCATCCTACCTGAGAAGAAAGATGAGCTGAGTAGATGCTCTCCTAAGAACTGGTCAAGAAAAGCCTATGAGCTACCTGCCAACTAGGAGAATAATTATATGGAACAGTCTGTGCTACTTAGAATTCTAGATGAGCCACAAAATCCTTACTTCCAATATATATGACCCACATAATTACCTCCCTTCGAGTATGGGTAGAAATTGTGAATATGATTGGATATTACTCCTATGATTAGGATACTAAAAAAAGGAAGCTAATACTCCACGGCCTTGATGTCTCAGAAAAGGCTTTAAAAGAAGATGAAATGTCAAAAGGTTCTGGTCATCCTGGTTTTGAAAATGCAGCCTTTATGCATTTTGTGAGTTCTAGAACTGAAAAGAAATAGAGTGTGTCAACCACCACATGAGCTTGGAAAGGAACCTGAGCCTTAGATAAGACACAAGCTCTGATCAATACCTTGATTTCAGCCTGGTAAGGCCCTGAGCAGAGGACCCAGCTATTCAATGCCTAGACTCCTATCCATGTAAACTGTAAGATAAAGAACTTGTATTGTTTAAACCACTAAGTTCATGGTAATTTGCTATGCAGCAGTAGAAAATTAAAACACAGTCGAGTTATGCTTTATCAAAATAGTAAAGCTCAGTTAAAATAGAAAACTATGTGAGAGGAAATGGCATGTGCAAATAAGAAGAAGGAAGTGAAGACAAAAATGGAAAGCAAGTGAAATGGCCAGAGATGTCAAGAGGAGGACAAACTGAGGAATAGAGTTTGGACAAAAGACCAACAAAGGTCTGTATTTGTTCTAGTCTACTCTTATGAAGTAATATGAATAGCTCTTATTCTGGAATATGAACTTGAAAATACAGTTTTTTAGCCTGTTATATAGATGGATATTGCTGTTATCCCTGGTTTTCAGAACAATGAGCATATCCATAGGCTTAATGAGGGCTTAAATATACTGGCAAGAGAAAGAGTACTGAAAGGCAGTGGTTATATGTGGAGAGGGAAAAAATAAAGCACAAAATGATGTGATGGATGCTACAGAAAAATTCAGTAAGTTTAGAATGGGTCATCACATTTGTAGCAGGTTCTTATAATGAAAATGATGATACATATGTTGATGGATTTTTAATAGTTTATTTTCTAGTAGTTTGCCTATTTCCTTGTCCTTTCATAAATTCAAGACTCTTTTGCCATAAAACATATCTAACTGATGTCTACTGCTTACTGATCATGACTTTGAAGTATTGCTTGCCCCAAATTTCCCATTACTGTGCTCTAATTACCCATTGTTACATCCAGATACTTTATCTTGACCTTTTATTCATTACTAAGTACATGCCTGCAGCACAAAATTCTATTACCATATACTCATAGATGCTATATTTTAGCCACCAGAGTAAAATATCCCTCAGTGACTACTTCTGGGACTGTTTCTCCAGTAGCATCCATGACTTAGAAGGTCCATATGCATTCATTTATGCTCTGATAGAAAACTAGACCATACCTGACTAAAAATGAGGCAGAACATTTTAATCATGGCTTTTTAAATTAATAACTCTTGTCTACATTTGCAACATCTATTTATATTTCCTAAAGCTTTAGTAAACCGAAGAGAGTGATTGTGAATCCCATTAGCTTGCTGATTTCAGAATGTAGTGAAAATGTGAACCACAGAAAAAAAAACATTAGAGTCATTCATGCATAACTTGTTATAAACACAAGTCCCCAGGTCTCAGTCTCATAATGTTGATCTTTGATAAAAGGAAACTGCATTTCAAACAAGCTTTTTAGGTGATTTATGTGCAAGAAAAAATTTGAAAGCCATAGGATTAAAACATATATATATATATATATATATAATTTAAATTTCATTTTATATAAATATTGTAAAAACTTCTGAAGAAATTTTCATTACCCAGTAAAATATTAATTATTTTCCTTTACCCATCTCAACATTTTCATGTAAATTTCAAGTTCACAATCTAAGAAAATATCCTCTCAATAATATTATGTGTTTACAGGAAGTAATATGATTGCTGATATCAGATTGGCTTCTTCAGGTTTGGTTCTTTTCCATGACCAGCATTTAGAGATAAACTGTCAAAAGATAACTGTAAAGATGAAACAATAAGGAAGCTAAGTAAATAGGATTTTTTTTTTTTTTAATTTTATTTTATTAGTTGGAGGCCAATTACTTCACAACATTTCAGTGGGTTTTGTCATACATTGACACGAATCAGCCATTGAGTTACACGTATTCCCCATCCCGATCCCCCCTCCCACCTCCCTCTCCACCCGACTCCTCTGGGTCCTCCCAGTGCACCAGGCCCGAGCACTCGTCTCATGCATCCCACCTGGGCTAGTGATCTCATTCACCATAGATAATATACATGCTGTTCTTTTGAAACATCCCACCCTCACCTTCTCCCACGGAGTTCAAAAGTCTGTTCTGTACTTCTGTGTTTCTTTTTCTGTTTTGCATATAGGGTTATCGTTACCATCTTTCTAAATTCCGTATATATGTGTTAGTATGCTGTAATGTTCTTTATCTTTCTGGCTTACTTCACTCTGTATAATGGGCTCCAGTTTCGTCCATCTCATTAGAACTGATTCAAATGAATTCTTTTTAACGGCTGAGTAATATTCCATGGTGTATATGTACCACAGCTTCCTTATCCATTCATCTGCGGATGGGCATCTAGGCTGCTTCCATGTCCTGGCTATTATAAACAGTGCTGCGATGAACATTGGGGTGCACGTGTCTCTTTCAGATCTGGTTTCCTCGGTGTGTATGCCCAGAAGTGGTATTGCTGGGTCATATGGCAGTAAATAGGATTTAGAAGCACAGTGAAGACTGATTCTTCTGATCAGCCCAGAGACATGTGATGATATATGGTACACAGCTATAGATTCAAAACAAATATCACTCACTACTAGGACGAGTAATTAATTGTTGCTGTTCAGTCATGTAATATATTGCGATATTTGGTTATTGGGCTTCCCTGGTGGCTCTGTGGTAAAGAATCTTCCTGCCAATACAGGAGACGCAGGTTTGATCCCTGAGTCAGGAAGATCCCCTGGAGAAGGAAATGGCAACCTGCTCCAGTATTCTTGCCTGGAGAATTCCATGGACAGAGGAGCTTGGTGGACTACAGTCCTGGGGTCGCAGAAGAGTCAGACACAACTTAGCAACGGAGAAGGTACACACACATGCATATTTGGTTATTACCAGTTTTGGAATTGAATGTACCAAACTTGCAAGTAATTGGTTTTTATTACCAACATCAGGGGCTAGTCAGAGTGTTTGAACATATTTTTGAGATAAACATATCTCTCTGAATTCTAATTCATGATTCATGTCAAATAAAGAAGCTATTACTATAAAAATAATTGTTGTTGTTCAGTCTCTAAGTCACGTCCGACTCTTTGCAATCCCACGGACTGCAGCACGCCAGGCTCCCCGTCCTCCACTACCTCCCAGAGTTTGTTCAAACTCATGTCCAGTGAGTTGGTGATGACATCCAACCATTTCATCCTCTGTTGCTCCCTTCTCCTCTTGCCCTCAATGTTTCCCAGCATCAGGGTCTTAAAATTATTAAATGATTTTTAAAACTTGAATTTTCTAAGATCTCCAATGGACAGCAAGTTTCACTTTTACTTGTTTAAAAACAGGAATGAGTTCAGCTCAGATTATTTTTGTACCTGTGAAGGAGTATTTCCCTACGTAGCACTAATAAACACATAGCTGAAGGTATTTGAGGATTTTAGATGGTCTGAAAGAATATCTCTCTCAAAATACTGAAAATATTTGATAAGTAGAAAGGTGATTTGGGTGAAAATCCCCAAGATTTCTGTATGTTAGATATAATTCCTATTCATAATTGGAATTTTTAAAAATATAAAAATAATACAGTTGATGAATCATGAAAGCAAAGTATCTTTATGTGGCAATCTGAGACATATATTTGAGAAAATATTGATCTGATCTTGTGAACACAAATCATTTTAAACTTATCATTACAAATTAGCATTTTATCCTAGATTAACCAAAGGGTATTGTATATTAGAGAAATAGCAACCAATTCCCAAAATTTAGATCATAACTTATTGTATTTAAAATATCTTGCATAGAAGTAAACCTAATATCTATTTGCTTAATTAACCAAACATTTAATTATGCAGAGTATGTTATAATTAGAAATGGGATTTATGACCCTATTTTGCTTTAGTTCATGTTGCAAGACTACTACATAATTCCATAATACTGTAATTCTCCAGAAAAATTATGGAATTAAAAATAGGTAAGTAGTATATTTAATATTATCATTAGGAAAGTTGAAAAGAATGCTACACTGAGTTTGAATGACCAAATTGTAATTGCAATTTAAATAGAAGATAAATGGACACGATATTGATTTTGTATGTTAATAAAAGACTTTCAGAATTAAAATACTGAATTATATGTGTGTATATATAATTCAGCATTTTAATATGTGTGTGTAAATTACATATATACACATATATACACATATATACATGCTAATTGCTGCATATATATCTCAGTTTTCCTTAAATGATTAATTACTTATTGATAATAAATTCTGTATAAATTTTGCATAAACAATATTTTCATAAATAAAACACTTTGTAATAAAACAATAACTCTATATTTAAAATTGAATGGATTGTCAAGTGACATTGAAATGTAAAACATCAGTTTATTTATACTCTCTGCAGTGATGTTGAAGACTGATGTGTAAATTCAGTCCCTTCTCTAACTGATTTGGATCATTACTGTAAATAGTAAATATTACATTGAAAAAATATTCCACATTGGAGAACAATATCAGGAAGAGTAAAGAATCTGGTACTAATAATTAGATTTGTAACAGAAAGAATCAAGTGTCTTATGCACAGCAGGAATCAGACGTGACTAAAAATATTCACCTGATCTGACCCTATAGAACCTATGAAAGCAAAGTTTATGGCTGAAACTTGAAATTAGAAGTTCCCTGTTGATCTGTTCAATTCAGTCGCTCAGTCGTGTCCAACTCTTTGCAACCCCATGAACCACAGCACGTCAGGCCTCCCTGTCCATCACCAACTCCTGGAGTTCACCCAAACCCATGTCCATTGAGTCAGTGATGCCATCCAACAATCTCATCTTATGTCGTCCCCTTCTCCTCCTGCCCTCAATCTTTCCCAGCATCAGGGTCTTTTCCAATGAGTCAGCTCTTTGCATCAGGTGGCCAAACTATTGGAGTTTCAGTTTCAACATCAGTCCTTCCAATGAACACCCAGGACTGATCTCCTTTAGGATGGACTGATTGGATCTCCTTGCAGTTCAAGGACTTTCAAGAGTTTTCTCCAACACCACAACATCAGTTCTTCAGTGCTCAGCTTTCTTTATAGTCCAACTCTTACATCCATACATGACCACTGGAAAAACCATAGCCTTGACCAGACGGACCTTTGTTGACAAAGTAATATCTCTGCTTTTTAATATGATCTCTAGGTTGGTCATAACTTCTCCTCCAAGGAGTAAGCATCTTTTAATCTCATGGCTGCAATCATCATCTGCAGTGATTTTGGAGCCCAGAAAAATAAATCAGCCATTGTTTCTGCTCTTTCCCCATCTATTTGCCTTGAAGTGATGGGACCGAATGCCATGATCTTAGTTTTCTGAATGTTGAACTTTAAGCCAACTTTTTCACTCTCCTCTTTCACTTTCATCAAGAGGCCTTTTAGTTTTTCTTCACTTTCTGCTGTAAGGGTGCCGTCATCTGCATATCTGAGGTTATTGGTATTTCTCCCAGCAATCTTGATTCCAGCTTGTGCTTCATCCAGCCCAGCATTTCTCATGATGCTGCATATAAGTTAAATAAGCAGGGTGACAATATACAGCCTTGAAGTACTCTTTTCCCTATTTGGAACCAGTCTGTTCCATGTCCGGTTCTAACTGTTGTTTCCTGACTTGCACACAAGTTTCTCAAGAGGCAGGTCAGGTGGTCTGGTATTACCATCTCTTTCAGAATTTTCCACAGTTTATTGTGATCCCCACAGGCAAAGGCTTTGGCATAGTCAATAAAGCAGAGGCAGATGTTTTTCTGGAACTTTCTTGCTTTTTTGATGATCCAGTGGATGTTGGCAATTTGATCTCTGGTTCCTCTGCCTTTTCTAAAACCAGCTTGAACATCTGGAAATTCACGGTTCTTATATTGCTGAAGCCTGGCTTGGAGAATTTTGAGCATTACTTTAACAACGTGTGAGATGAGTGCAATTTTGCGGTAGTTTGAGCATTCTTTGGCATTGCCTTTCTTTGGGATTGAAATGAAAACTGACCTTTTCCAGCCCTGTGGCCACTGCTGTGTTTTCCAAATTTGCTGGCATATTGAGTACAGCACTTTCACAGCATCAACTTTCAGGATTTAAAATAGCTCAAGTGGAATTCCATCACCTCCACTACCTTTGTTCATAGTGATGCTTCCTAAGGCCTACTTGACTTCACATTCCAGGATGTCTGACTCTAGGTGAGTGATCACACCATTGTGATTATCTGGGTCATGACAATCTTTTTTGTCAGTTCTTTTGTGTATTCTTGCCACCTCTCTTAATATCTTCTGCTTCTGTTAGGTCCCTTCCATTTCTGTCCTTTATTGAACCCATCTTTGCATGACATGTTCCCTAGGGACCTCTAATTTTCTTGAAGAGATCTCTAGTCTTTCCCATTCTATTGTATTCCTCTATTTCTTTGCAGTGATCGCTGAGAAAGGCTTTCTTATCTCTTCATACTATTCTTTGGAACTCTGCATTCAAATGGGTATATCTTTCCTTTTCTCCTTTGCTTTTTGCTTCTCTTCTTTTCACAGCTATTTGTAAGTGGAACAGAAAAACCTGGCCAAATAAAATAATGTTGGTGAAGATGAATGCAAAAGTGAGTTTAAAATTCAGAGTGATGATGTGGCATTCCTGATCCATATGGTACAGTAGACATGGAAGATGTGAATTTTATTTCCATCTTCACCATTTATTAGCAATGTGACTCTGAACCAGTTACAAGTCCCTTGTACTTTCTCATGTATAAAATGTAACCATTAAGAATTGCATCACCAGTTTGTTCAAATGAGATAAGGTGTGCAAGAGCTCCTCACAGCTATAATTTTCTGTGTCATCATTACTTTTATTGTCCTGACCATTAAAAAGGAAATAGTTTCAATCACCCCACAATCACATAATACCTCTTCTAAATATTACGGAGTCTACAACAACCTAGGGTAATTAATTCCTGCTATGAATGATAGTTCTCCAAATTTTATCAGGTTCAATTAATCTTAAATTTCAAAAAGAATTTCAAAGCCTTACTGTATTATTTCATGAAATAGATTATTTGTAAAATGTTTTAATTATAATCCATGAAGTAGTTTTAGTTCCTATTGCATTTGTCTAGTTCAGTACTTAGTTTCATGCTAACTGCTTTTTTTGTTAAATTTTAGTTTTTCCAAAATGGAGTCTATAAATTTCCCTTGTAAACAAATTAATTGCATGGGAGTCATAAAATTCTAGCATTCTAATGTGCATGGATAGTCTAATTCTATGACTCCCTTGGGCAACTGTATTGTTTTCCTGTCAGGCATTTAAAACGCATGCTTACTTATGCAGAAATTTGTTAATGGTTCATTGAAATGGATTTTAATATATAGACTATAGCATCACTTCTTCACTTCTTTGATAAAAGAGTATGATGAAAATCCAACATGAAAACAGCAGAATCTACCAGTGATTAGTAAGAAAGTAATACACATTGTGAACATAATTAAGTTCATGACAGAAACAAAATTGTTAAACTTTAAATTCAAGTACATAAAAAGATAATTAGCTGTACTGATACTTTCAAATATCAAGTTAAAACTTGGAAACATAAAGATAAAATTAAATAAATAAAAATAATAGTTTTTCTTTCTTTCTTTCTTTCTTTTAAATCAAGGCAAGCATCTACTGATCTCACCATAGGTCTGTTTTTTTCCACCATCTGAACTATTTTCATTTTTAGAATTTATTTTTGTTTTTAGTTGTAGAAACTACAGCTACAATTTTATGTGACTTAAGGAAGGAGGAAAAGAAAATATGGCATAAATCAGGCAAAATGATTTTAGTTTTTGATTGCTCTTTTGCCCTCTGTCTTTAATGTTCTAGATCAGGGGTCTCCAACCTCCAGGATCTAATGTCTGATGATCTGAGGTGGAGCTTATGTAATAATAACAGAAATAAAGTGCACAATAAGTGTAGTGCACCTGAATCATCCCAAAACCACCCCTCTTCAGTTCTTGGGAAAATGTCTTCTTTGAGACCACCAATCCCTGGTGCCAAAAAGGTGTGGGACTGCTGATCTAGATTAACTCATATACTTCATTCAACACTTTATTTCAGTATATAGCTCAAGTGAGATATAAGTTAAATGTTCATATAACCAGTTATATTCCATCCAATTGGATATAATCCGTGAAATCTTCAAAAATATTTGACAAAAGCAAAATGGCATTGCAGCAAATTATTTTTCAGTTTTTTTGAGATATAATTAACATATAGATTATATAAGTTTAAGGTATATAGCATAATGTCTTATTATACATTTATTATGAAATGACTTCCACAACACGTTTAGTTAGAATCCATTACCTCCTAGGTATAGAAAAAATATTTTTTTCTTGTGAGTAGAATTTGTAGAATTTACTCTTAGCAACTTTCAAATACATTTCACAGCTATGTTAATTATATTTATCATGTTGTATATTATATCTCCAGCACTTATATATCTTATAACAGGAAGTTTGTACCTTTGATCACCTTTCTCAAATTCTCCCATCCAACACCTTGATCTATTTTTCTGTCTTTCATGGGGGCTAACTTGCAAATATTGTATGAAAAATTCTGATATAACAATAGAGTATATTGAAGTTCAGAACACTTAATAGACCAAACTATTCATTATGAATCTATAATAAAGTGCCAAGTTGTCATAACAAGATATGTGTGCATGTATATTTGTGTTAAATAAGCGTAGCTGCAAAAGTTTGAACAAATATAATATTGGAGGACTATTAATACATGCATGTCATGGAGGTAGTTGTCAGCTCCAGGAAAAATGTGTTACTTTCCTCCAACAGGAAAGAGGAGGCAGTTGCATTATGGTTCTAAGAATTAAGAGATGTTTGTTGGCAACAGTTATTCAGTCCATTATGATTTTAAATTTAGTAAGTCCTCTCCCCATTTCCAAAATAAAATTTTAAATTCCTTCCTTTGTTATAAAAAATTAGAAGAATATTTACACAAACTGCAATCAGTTGCATTTATATCCTTAGAATGTGTGAAAATCTGGATTATTAGAATTCTTAAATTCATCACTTGGAATTTTAATTTGCAATATAATGTCTGTTTCCCTATGAATTATGACTGAGGAATTCTATATTCAGCTGATAGTTTGACTGATTTCCTGTTTTGTTTTTCTTTTTGTGAATTTTTTCAGTTGATCTTTCCTAAGAATTTTTTCTAAAACTAATGTAACTAGGGACCCATAAGTGGGACAGCTGAACAGAGGAGAGATGGCAGGTGTTGTTTAGTGATGTTTGCCCCAGATGAAATAATTACAATTCACAACTCTGCTTTTTTAATGCTAAAGAAAAGAAACGGAGAATTAGTCAGCTGTGCTGGCTTAATGACATGAAAGCATTGAAATGAACAAAGGCTTAGCATATTGGTCAGCGCTCTAGAAGAACTTGAATTACTGGTTCTCAAAATTTATTATATATCAGAATTATCGGGGAGTATTTGTTGGAAATTCCTTTGCCTGGAGCCGAAGATTCTGATTGAAGAGATACAGGATAGGGCCCTGAAGTATGTTTTTTCAAATAAACTTTTGTTGATTCAACTGATCCCCAGACCTCACTTTGCCCTGGAAAGACCTTCCTTTATCTGGGCCTCCAGGGCATGTGGACTGCTACCCAGGGAATGAGAACCCCAGGGCCTGTGAGGTTTCTAGCAAAAGAGCCCTGGGAAGTACACTTGCATGCTTCCCAAGTGAAAGAAGAGTATCAGTTGTTATTGTCAGAGTGGGACAACCCCAGGTGCAAGGTGTTATGGTGCTGAAGACAGGGTAGGGTTTTCACAGGCAAAGATAGACAGAAGGGACATTCTAGGAAGAAGCAAAAGTTTGAACAAAGACACAGTATAGATGTTCAGAGTATAGGATTTGGAATCAGGCTTAATTGGGTTCATACCCCAGCTCTGCCAGCCATAAGAGCTGTATCCATGGCCCTGACTGCTTTTCATATCTCTGCCAACCCCCTTTTTTTCACATCATTATGCTTATATTACTGTAAGATATGACATTCTCATAACTGCACGTGCTCAATTCAGATTTTATCTCTATTCCCTCAAAGAGCTTTACCACTATTTCTGTGTTATCGTCTATGTTTTTGCCCAGGGTGGCCATTTTATTTCACTTTTATCTTAAGATTAAATTGTCACCAATCTCCTCTCCAAGCATAGATGCTTTGTGGTTATTTAGTTATTAGTGGGATTTTCAGCTCAGGTTTCCAAATTTCGGTGTGTGAGTTGTGGTGAGTGGGGGCTAGTCTTTGTTGTGGTGCATGGGCTTCTTGTTGTGGTGGCTTCTTTTATTGCAGAGAACAGGCTCTAGGACGTGGGCTTCAATAGTTGTAGCATGTGGACTTGGTAGTTGCAGTTCATGAGCTCTAGAGCACAGGCTCAGTAGTTGTGGTGCCCGGGCTTAGTTGCTCTGCACCATGTAGAATCTTCCCAGACCAGGAATTGAACCCGTGTCTCCTGCATTGACAGGTGGATCCACTGTTCCACAAGTCCAGCACCTCTTGAATTAAAGAAATATGTGCCTTTTACCCAGGAAAGTCAGACTCAGAAAACACTTTCCCATAGTTTCAAGTCTAATTAGGGTAGAAGGCTTTAAGAAGTATAAACTGAATATGAACAGGAGAGGCAAAGTTCATGGATCTGGTTATTGTCCAGTTTTAAGAGAGAAACAAGTGAGAGGCAGGCCTGGCCTTGGGCTTTGACAAAGAATGGCTAAGGTGAAAAATGCTACAGAGTACAAGTAGTATGAATTGGTGTCTAGATGACATAGCCCCATCTTTTTTGGTTCATCATTCAGCTTCCTGTGTGATAACCTGTATACATCAGAAAGGGTAGAGTAAAATAGATACAGAATTGCATACCTAAAATATCACCCAAATGCAGCCTTATTAGTGCACAATCAGCACACATGTTCCTTTACAAAGAGAGTTTGTATTTGTTCTGTATTTGGTTTGCACTTGTTGGCATACTGCTTTGTAATTTTCTTCAGTTTTCTTTTTCTCTTGGACTGCATCTTCTTTCCTCTGTTGGACTGTAAACTCCTCAAAGCCATGGGTGATTTCTTTACCACCCCTCACATATTCAACACAGCAAGCTATGCACACACTAGAAACTTGAGATGTGCTTGAAAACTGCCTCAGTACAATAGTGAAAGGCAGCTGCAAACTCTTCTGCATTTTGTTCAGCTGCCAAAATGTGGGGCCTAAGGCTAAATGACATGTTTTGTATTAATAAAGTTGCAGCCTTGTCAGCAAGTACTTCAAATGAAAACTGCTTCTCCCCATAACAGGATTGTCAGGGAGATTAATTTATGTTTTCCGATTGGCTCCTGACAGTAACTGAAGTATTGTAATTTCTGTCTGTACTAATGTTACTGAATTTATGGGAGCTTTTCACCTTACTATGTAGGTTCATAAAGCTATCTCATTTTAAGAAAATGCTTTTGCAGACAAAATGATAGAAAGTTATTTAGGGACTCTGTGATAACCACTTTATCCAAAAGGGGACTCAGTTTTTGTCAGAACTGAAGGACAGATCTAGAACTGTGTGCAGGTCTTGTGTAAAAGACTTGGACTATCTAATTTCAGAAAATTTTCATCAGTGGTTCTCATTACATATAATAACTGTTGTTCCATATACCATATAAATTTGAAAATTTGATGAGACATGTATTAAAAGGAAAAAAAAAGCCTTCCTTAAAAAAGGAAAGTTTTTTCTCTTCATATTAAGGTACATTGAAAGACTCTTCTTAGAGGTAATAAGAAGGCTTATTATCTAAAATCACAAATATAGTTCCCTTCTGGAAGTTTTAATTAAATATATATTTTAGAGACAAACAAACTCAAACTCAAGCTTCACTGATAACTCAATTGGTAAAGAACCCGCCTGTAATGCAGGAGACCCCAGTTCAATTCCTGGGTCAGGAAGATCCGCTGGAGAAAGGATAGGCTACCCACTCCAATATTCTTGGGCTTCCCTTGTGGCTCAGCTGGTAAAGAATCTGCCTGCAATGTGGGAGACCAGAGTTCAGTCCCTGGGTTGGGAAGATTCCCTGGAGAAGGGAAAGGCTACACACTCCAGTATTCTGGTCTGGAGAATTCCATGGACTGTATAGTCCTTGGGGCAAGTTTTAGTAGTAAGAATAAGAGAGAAGACCTAACAAGTATGCTAATTTGAGTCTCCCCTGAGTAAAACTTGCTTTGGTGGAATTCTAATCTTGGAAATGTTGCTAAGATAATTGAAAGACAGTGTTACATAGAGAAATGGATAATATTCATATTCAGCAAAAGCTTTCCGAGACCCTCTTATCAGTACCAAATGAACTCAGAATTGGTTACTCAGGTGTACGTATGAATTAGGATCCAAACAGTGACTGTCTTGTCTCTATACATCAAATGACAAATCAGGGGAAATATATCAAAGGATGGATGTACAACTTTAACATCTTAAGCATTGAATTGATTCTTTTTCCAAGTCAAAGAAAATTGCAAATCTATGAGCAATCTCTAGGACTACTGAACCCTATATAATCCTGAGCCTGAAGGTATTTATAAAATGGGTTGACATTGTGTTCTTCACCTAATGAGCCTACTTATCAAGGATTTTCCAATATAGTCTTTGGTTTTCTCCATACATGCAATCAACATAGGCCACAGGTGAGGAAATGCAGTCACTCTACCTATGTTATAAATGTCATGTACTTTCTTACATTGGAGCTTTTCACTAAATATGACAATAAAAGTAGCAATAACCACACAGCAGCAGAAACAACATGACAGCAATAATGACTAATATTAATATTTGTTAAGTTTTTACTGTGTATTCAATTTACCATGCCAAGCAATTGGTATGCATTAACTTAATAATCTCATGTAACACCCTTAATGCCATTTTATGTCCTATTACTATCATATAATACCTTTAAAAGCCCCATGGTACATTGTTATTATTATCTCAAAAGATGAGAAAGTTCCTAGGCCTAAAATATTCAGCTATTAATGTTAGCTCCAGAAAATAAGATAGGGTCAAATCAAACAGGCATTGGCTCATTGAACCATAGAGCACCTTACTTTTCTGAATTTTGTTGAGTGGAAGAGCATTCAGTGACTTGACATCGTGGATATTACCCCAACTACTTTCATGGTGGTTGTCCCTTTACCAGTTATTGATGTATAGATTGGTGTATTATGTCTTGAATTTATTAAAAATCTCTGCAGCATATTTACTATCATTATATAATTATCCTGTATATGATTGAATTTCACACAGTGTTCATAAGTTTCCTTTCCTGCAGAGAGTTTGAGGAAATGAGAAGTGAAGAACAAAGCTCTGCTAATTAGCTCAGGGCCTGTTTGTCTGATGGGGGCCATCAACAAGGAAATTGAGAAGCAGTCAATGAAAGGACTTTTGTCTCAACAATACACAGAAAGGAACTGGCAAGATTTTGACAAATACAACCTAACAACAAACATGCAAAAAGAAGCACTTCAATGAAATGTGGATTTAGAATACTCTAAATCAGGAATGTTTGCTAAACCATTGACTATAAGTCTCCCTCTCTCCCTATATATCTATATCTATCTATATATATAATACATTTATTAAGATATATGCATCTATATATTGACATTTAAACTAGCCACACTAACCAAAGGAAAGAGACAGTTTGAAAGATTCAGTTAGTAAAGAGTCAAAGAAAATGAACACAAACTTCTCTTGCTCTAATTCAGTTTTGTTAGAAAGCAATGCATAAAGATAAAACTCCATATGACAGCATGTTAGATCATAGAATATAGGCAAATATGCACCTATATGTATATGATAATAATTCAGCATTAATAACTTTACATTTACCTTTTACACCAATTTCTTTATAGTTTAAAAATATGCTCAAGAAAAATACAGCACAAATCCTATACACCAAGATAGGGGAAACATTTAACCCCAATATTTTAAAACAAATATAAAACATAAATTCTAGAACTAAAAAAGTGGAAAACAAAATTTTAGACAAAAAATAAAATGAATAAATAAATTATAGAGAAAATAAAGTTGAATGAATTATTTTGGTAATGTTGAATGTTTTTAAAATTAAAATTTTTATTATATTTTATTATTTAATTTAATTTTGTTTTATTTTACTTTATTTCAGTAAGAACACTTAACATGAGATCTACCCTCAGAAAACTTTTAAGTACACAATAAAATATTGTTAACTATAGGCCTAGTGTAGTACCTACAGAACTTACTCATTTTTTAAAATTAATTTTTTTAATTAATTTTTATTGAAGTATAGCTACTTTACAATGCTGTGTTCATTTCTTCCGTATAGCACAGTGAATCAGTTATGCATATACATATATTGTTGCTATTTAGTCTCTAAGTCATATCTGACTCTTACAACCCCGTGGACTGTAGCCCAACAGGCTCCTCTGTCCGTGGGATTTCCCAGACAAGAATGCTGGGGTGGTTTGCCATTTCCTTATCCAGGGGATCTCCCCAGCCCAGGGACTGAATGTATGTCTCTTGCATTGGAAGGTGAATTCTTTGCCATAGAGCTACCAGGAAAGCACAGATACACATATCCCCTCTTTTGTATATTTCCTTCCCATTTAGGTCACCACAGAGCATTGCATAGAGTTTCCTGTGCTATATAACAGGCTCTCATTAATTATTTATTTTATACATAGTAACGTATATATTTAGTCCCAATCTCCTAATTCTTCCCACACCCCTACCTTGGTATCCATATCTGTTCTCTACATCCATGTCTGTTTCTGCTTTGCAAATAAGTTCATCTGTGCCATTTTTCTAGATTTCACATACAAGCAATATTATAGAATATTTGTTTTTCTTTTTCTGACTTCACTCTGTGTGACAGTCTCTAGGTCCATCAATGTTTCTACAAATGGCACAATTTCATTCCTTTTTATGACTGAGCAACATTCCATTATATATATGTACCACATCTTTATCCATTTCTTTGTCAATGGACATTTAGGTTGCTTCTACGTCCTAGCTATTGTAACAATGCTGAAATGAACATTGGGGTTACATGCGTCTTTTTGAATTATGGTTTTCTCCAGGTATATGCCCAGGAGTAGGATTGCTGTGTCATATGGTAGTTCTGTTTTTAGCTTTTTGAGGAACTTCTGTAATATTCACCATAATGGCTCTACCAATTTACATTCCAACAAACAGTGTTAGAGGGTTACCTTTTCTCCACATCCTCTCCATCATTTATTGTTTTGTGCATTTTTTGATGATGGCCATTCTGGCTCAGCTGGTAAAGAACCTGCCTGCCAATGCAAGATACATAGGTTCAGTCCCTGGGTCAGGAAGCTTACCTGTAGAAGGAAATGGCAACCTGCTCCAGTATTCTTCCCTGGAAAATTCCAGGTACAGAGGAGCCTGGTGAGCTACAGTCCATGGGGTTGCAAAGAGTCAGAATGACTGAGCATACACACACATGCACATGCACATGCACACATTCTGACCAATGACTATCTCATTCTAATCCTGATTTGCACTTCTCTAATAATGACTGATATTGAGCATCTTTTCATGTGTTTTTTAACCATATGTATGTCTTTTTGGGGAAATGTCTATTTAGGCTTTTCCCACAATTTTTGATTGGATTATTTATTTTTTTATATTAAGCTGCATGAGCTGTTTGTATATTTTGGAGATTAATCCCTTGTCAGTTGCTTCATTTGCAAATATATTCTATTCTGAAGATTGTCTTTTTGTTTATTATTTCCTTTGCTGTGCAAAGTAGTAAAAGTGAAAGTCACTCAGTCATGTCTAACTCTTTGTGACCCCCATGGACTATACAGTCCATGGAATTCTCCAGGCCAGGATACTGGAATGAATAGCTGTTCCCTTCTCCAGGGGCTCTTCCCAACCCAGGGATAGAATCCATGTCTCCCACATTGCAGAAGGATTCTTTGGTGGCTCAACTGGCAAAGAATCTTCCTGCAATGAAGGAGACTTCCTTCAGCACAGGAGATCTGGGTTCCATCCCTGGGTCTGGAAGATCCCCTGGAGGAGGAAATGGCAACCCACTCCAGTATTCTTCCCCAGAAAATCCCATGGACAGAGGGCCCTGGTGGTCTACAGTCCATGGGGTCAAAAGAGTCCGATACGACTTAGTGATTAAACCCCAACCACCACTATCATAGTAACAATATGAAGTTTTAGGGCTTCCCTGGTGGCTCAGATGGTAAAGCATCTGCCTGCAATGCAGGAGACCTGGGTTCAATGTCTGGGTTGGGAAGATCCCCTAGAGAGGGAAAGGGTACCCATTCCAGTATTCCTACCTGGAGAATTCCAAGGACAGAGGAACCTGACAGACAACAATCCATGGGGTCGCAAAGAGTTGGACACAGCTGAGCAACTTTCACACACTCACTCACTCACTTAATTAGTTTAAGTTTGGGCTTCCCTGTTGGCTCAGCTGGTAAAGAATCCACCTGCAATGTGGGAGACCTGGGTTTGATCCCTGGGTTGGGAAGATTCCCTGGAGAAGGGAATGGCAACCCACTCTGGGATTCTGGCCTGGAGAATTCCATAGACTGTATAGTCCATGGGGTCACAAAGAGTCAGACATGACTGAATGACTTTCATTTTCACTTGCTGTGAAAAAGCTTTTAAGTTTAATTCAGTCCTATTTGATTGTTTTTTGTTTTCATTATTCAGGGAGGTGGGTCAAAATAGATTTATGTCAATGAGACTTCTGCCTATGTTTTCCTCTAAGAGTCCAACCTTACATTTTGGTCTCGATCCATTTCGAGTTAATTTTTGTGTATGGTGTTAGGGAGTATTCTAATTTCATTATTTTACATATAGCTGTCTTCCAGGGACACTTATTGAAGAGGCTGTCTTTTCTCCATTGTATATCATTGCCTGCTTTGTCATAGATTAATTGACCATAGGTATGTGGGTTTATCCATGGGATTTCTATCCTGTTCCATTGATCTATCTTTCTGTTTTGGCACAAGACTGTATTGAATCCATCTTATTTGGAGTTTAACTGATTAACAATGTTATGATAGTTTAAGGTGGACAGAAAAGGGACTCAGCCATACGTACATGTATCCATTCTCTCCCAAAACTCCTATTCCATCGAGGCTAACACTGTATCTTGATTTAGGTAATAAATGTTAAAGAGTAAGGAAAACTACAAGCTCTTCAATACAGAGGCAATAGCTTATATTCCATGGATTAGTTTACTATTCCTTTATTCATCCATATTCACTATTACTTTTCCTCTGCATCCCTTCCTAAACTTCCACACTCAACTTTTTAAACCTCCACTCAGTACTTTAGTTGTCAAGATGGCTGCCAAATTGTGATTTTATTGATTTTTTGCTCACTATTCATTTATTTGACAAAGACTTATTTAGCAAATCGGTGTGCAAAATATAGCACTAGTTTCTGGAGAGAGAACATTGAACAAAACTAGGTAACATTCTTTACTCACTTAGAGCTGACCCTCTATTTAGGTATAAGAAAGTGAAAGAAAGAAGTCCATTTAGGCATAAAGGTATTAGTTAAAAATTTTTAAATGCTTAATGAAATACATATTATCAAATGTAGGCATTCATAAACATTCCTTCTCCCAATACAGGTAAAGAATTAAAAATGTGTCACTTGTTTTGTAAGTAGAGTATTAAGAACAAAAGCACTTAGAATGGAATAAGAACCACAGTCCCCGAGCTCATAAGGAATTGTATACCACTCCAGTAAATTATACATTGGTGACACATTGACTATGCAGAGCTGAACATACTATGGGGGAGAAAGATTAAGAGACCAAGAGGTTTTAAGTAGAATGAAGTGACTATAAAGAAAATTCTATAGGTTTGGAAAACCAGGATCATCCTAGGAATTTATAGGTGCTAAAGATTATGGGAGGGTAATAGAGTTTAATTAGAGTTGTTCTGGACAGAATATGTAGATTCCTCTCTTACCCTAAATTTTGGGAGTAATAAAGATTAGAAATCTTTACTGGAGAGTATTTATATTAGTCACCACTGGTCCATAAACTCAGGTTATGAAATATACTGTCGAGTGAAATTGCAGCATACTATGAAAGTGTAAAACAGTGACAACAACAAAGCTAATCCTAGAGCCCGGGGAAGGCATCCCTGAAGAAGGAATTTTAAACTGAAAGATGAAGTATGATTAGAAATCACAGAAGTGAATGTTAAAATCTGTGAAGGGTGGATTTTAAGAAGAAAGGATGGCATGCAGAAAGGCCTGGTGTTGAGATAGATCACGGTGTATGATCAAAGCTTCAAAAGAATAGCAGTATGCTTGAGACAAAGCATCATATCTCATGAGTCCTGTATTAAAAACTAAGGTTGTAATGCTAAGATCAATTGCAAACTACAACCTATTTGAGAATAATAAGTAGACATTTGAAATGATTTGACTGTCTGCAGAATAAGTCAGCTTCCAAGTACTTATAAAGACTGCTGTGTTGACAGAATTCTAGTGGTCCATGAAATTTGCCATGGAATTTTTGCCTTTATCATAACATACTCATCACTATGCAAGGCAATATAATGATGTGTGTGAAACAAGTAGCATATACTTAAATGAGAGGTGAGAGATTATTTCAGGTTAACATAGTAATGGAAAGCCTCATAGAACAGGTAGAATTTGAAATAGTGTTTCAAAGAAGCATATAATTCTGATAAGCATCGCAGGGACAGTGGTTGACATAATGAAGGACCATATTTCCTCTGAGGATACTGAGATGAAAACAAGATAAATATGAGAAAATGAGGGGCATTTTGGGCCCTAGGAGATGAATACTTTGGCATCATTGAGGTGAGTTATAAGCCTCCATAAGTGATCACAAGATCGTGAGCTTACTGTGACAGTGGGAATGGTATAACATGGGGGATTCATAAAACACATTCATGAATACCAAAAAGGAAATATTGTTGGCTTTGTTACACTTAGTCTGCATGTAGTCCTCACTTTCATATACTCAACAATGACACTCTAAAATGTCTTTCCTTTGCCTAATTTGAACTTGTGTATCAGTTGACAAATAATAATTAGGAATTGTCACATACTAGTGCTACCTGCCAGCCAGTAATTTAGTTTAGGTGGCATCTTCATCTATGTCTATACAGTTGCACCTGTTGGTACAAGTGTTGACTATTTAGATACATTTTAATTTCATTTTATGACAAATGAGAGAGAATATGAATAAAAGAGAAAGCTCTGACACTTATAATAGCACAGGTCTCATGAATTAATTCAAACAAAATGAAGATGAAAATCTAGTGGAATGAATTCTGTCTAGACTTGTTGGATTTAAGCTTGTACTAAATTATGAAAAGAAGAAGTTTATGATAAATCATATCACAAAAATATGTCAACTAAATGTGTATCTAAATAAGTTGTATTTTAGGATTTTAATTTGTTGTCTTTAAGAGCAGAAGGCCTTACGTAGTACAAAATTCTGATTTTGGCATGTGACATATTTGGCTTGGTATGTTTGCTCTGATGTGCATTACAGTAACGGAGAAGGCAATGGCACCCCACTCCAGCACTCTTGCCTGGAAAATCCCATGAACAGAGGAGCCTGGTGGGCTGCAGTCCAAGAGGTCGCGAAGAGTCAGAGATGACTGAGCTACTTCACTTTCACTTTTCACTTTCATGCATGGGAGAAGGAAATGGCAACCCACTCCAGTGTTCTTGTCTGGAGAATCCCTGGGACGGGGGAGTCTGGTGGGCTGCCATCTATGGGGTCGCACAGAGTCGGACACGACTGAAGCGACTTAGCAGCAGCAGCAGCAGCAGCAGCAGCAGAATTATAGTAAAGGGCTGACGGTAGGAAATTTATGAAGGTGCAGGTACACCTCGGTGATCTTGTGGGTTCTGTTCCAGACCATCACAATAAAGCAAGTTATACATTTTTTTTGGTTTCCCAGTCCATATAAATGTTCTTTTTTACACTTTATTATAG
The DNA here is from genome assembly GCF_963930625.1 of Muntiacus reevesi. Classification (NCBI taxonomy): domain Eukaryota; kingdom Metazoa; phylum Chordata; class Mammalia; order Artiodactyla; family Cervidae; genus Muntiacus; species Muntiacus reevesi. Next base: position 123,599,911 of record NC_089271.1, on the reverse strand, counting down.
TCTATTAATTGTGCAAGAGCATTATGTCTAAAAACTTTACATGCCTTATGAAAATACTTTATTGCTAAATATGCTAACCATCATCTGAGCCTTCAATAAGCCAATAATCTTTTTTTTTTTTTTTCTGGTGGAGGGTCTAAAATACTGGAAGAATTACCAAAACGTGACACAGAGACACAAGGTGAGCAAATGCTGTTGGGAAAATGGTGTCAATAAACATGCCTCAGACAGGGTTACCACAAACCTTCAATTTATAAAAAAGCAAAAGAAAGCAAAAATCCATCAATATTTGCAATGCACAATAAAGTGCAGCAAAATGAAATATGCCTATTAACAAGGTTTTTTTTGACATATGAGAGGAATTTTTTTTAGAAATGCAGTTTTAAGTGTTGGTGAACATCAAGGTAGAAAGGTGCTAGAAAGCACTTAATAAAAGTAGAACTGAAGCTCAGATTGGATTTAAATGTTTGTTACTTATATGGCCAGAGGTATATGGATCATGAGAGTGGAATTCATATGCCTAATGGATTAATAGATCCAAGAATATTGTGTAGACACTGCTCTTTCAATATTTATGTAAATAAATGAGGCAAGCAAGGTTTTGGATTTCTGAGTAGCTTAGAACTAGAACTAAATTCTCTGCAAGAAGCTAGGAACCATATTGCTATAAAATAGGCATTAAAATGTCTCAATCCACTAGCCTAGGGACTTAGAAAGAAAGTTGGCCTTCTTGAAAGTGTTATTTAAAAAAAATCACCAGCAAGGAATTAGAACCCCAAGCCAGTGCCACACACACACACACAAAAATACAGTTCATACTGTACAAAAAGAATGAAAAGTGAAAACCAATAAAGTAATATAAAGGTAGCCTCAAAAACATTGAGACCTTTATAGGCTCAATGGAAGTAAATATGAAACTGCTTGAAGCAAATCTGCATTGTCCAGAGCATACAAGAATTCCATAAAAAACAGTTACTCAGAAAATGAGGTTACAATTAAAATTGCATATTACCCATGGTGGCAAATCACTTAGAGAGTAAGAAAATAAAAATAATCATAAAAAGTAACACATTGTGAAAAGGATCGAAATAGTCTTTCAAGTAAGTATTTTAAAAATAATCAAGAGTTAAAGGAAATAATAGTTACCAAAACAGCAATATCAGAACATGAAAGCAAAAATAACAATCATGTAGAAATTCTTGAAATAAAAATACAGGCATAAATAATGTGAGGAAGATAGGAAAGTAGATTAGACATAGTTGAAAAAGAGCTTATTGAAATAGAGCATAGATCTGAGGACCTTAGCCAGATTGTAGCACAGGGAATCAAAGAAACAGAAGATACAAGAGAGAATTCCATTCAATGTGGAGGACAATATTCAAAAAGATCAAGTCAAGAAATATTTAACCAGAGTTCCAGAAGAGAGAATAAAGATGAGAAAGAGACAACTTTCCAAAAATAGTTGCTTGAGAAGTTCCCAGAACTGAGGAAAGACAAAACTGCTTAACTTTAAGGAATGCAGTAGGTACTAAATAAAATCCCAAATAACAACTTATATCTAGACTCCTTAAGTGGTAAAAATGAGAAATATCAAAGTCAAATCTTAATGCCTACCAGAGGAGAAAAACACTTATTTCCAATGGAACTCTAATCAAACTCATGTAAGACTTCTCATCAACAGCAATGCATGTCAGAAGAAAATGGAATGTTTTCAGAGATCTGATAGAACACAACTCCTTGGGGACTTCCCTGGTCATCCAGGGGCTAAGAATCTGCTCCTAGTGCAAGGTGTCTGAGTTTGACCCCTGGTCAGTGAACTAGACCCACATGCCAAAACTAACAGTTTGCAAGTCGCAACTAACGATCCCATACACTGCAACAAAGATGGAAGATCCCTTGTGCTGCAAGTAAGACCTGACACAGCAAAATACATACATAAATAAATATTTTAAAGTGATAATCAATAATAATGATGATAGCTGCAGAATTTAAAAGCAACATGCATTTAAAATGTTGGACAACAATAGTTGAAAACTTGCAAGAGATGTTTGATTCACTGCATACTAAGATCTTTGTGAGAAAGAGGATTCATTATAGTATTTTTAGGTTAAGCACACATGTTACAATGTAAAGGATACCACTAACATAATATAAATACAAATTTAGGACAAGTAGTGGAAAGAAAAAAATGTATGAAACTATGATAAAAAATTGATCAATTCATATGGCAGGAAATATAGTAGAGATGAATCCAATTACATAATAATCACAAGTAAAATTATTAAATAATCTAGTAAAAGACTGGTAGAAATACAATCCATATATGTCTTAATGAAGATAGACTGCCAAAATATGGAAAAAAAATGATAGTACTACTATTATTAACCAGTAGCAGACCAATGAATAGGATGGAATACTATAAAATTTTTAAAATAAATCAACTATTTATCATCTATATATCAATCAATCTATGTATCCATTTAACCTGTTCAGTAGCAAGAACATGATGATTTTTTTAAAATACAGAATTATGTTGCAATATTATATCATTTATATATGATATTTATAATATAAATGTTATAATAGTCAATTATATCATTTTATAATATGATATAATATAGAACTTCAAAGCATTTTATATTATTTATGAAAATGCACATACATATGTGGTAATTTATAAAAACATGGAATGAGGAAGATTACAATGGGAATATCAACTGTAACAATAAGGTTTTCTTTCTTCTTTAAAATATCAAAAGAAAACACAGCAAATGAGGATGATTTTATCATATCAATATTTATTCAGTATTTAGTATTACTCAGATATTTCATAAGTATTAAGTTATTTGATCTTTTTTTTTAAGTTATTTGATCTTGCTCTATGAGGTTGATGTTTTAATTCTGTGTACTGGATACTTGGGTATCTGTTATATTACACTCTATAATTTTTAGGCATTAAATATTTAATAATGTTAACAATAATAAAATAAAATGTTCATGGTGGTTAGATGTTCACTGGTAATGGAGTAATTTCAATGAACAGAAATGAAGCCAAAGGAAATTATAGTAAATTATAACAGGAGACTTAACTTACTTTAAAAGTTTTATGGGGCATTCTCTCCTTCTCCCCACGTACAATATAGATTTACAAGTAAAGAGCACACTTTCTAAGCATAAAGGATGTGTTGATTTTATTTTTATCTTCCCATGATACTCAGTAATGGGCTCTAAGTCAAACTAGTCTCAATAGATGTTGATTAAATACAAAGAAGAGGCAGATGATGTATTTTAAGCTCTATGCAAGCAAATTAGTGGCTATTTTTAGAAATTTGCTCTTTGAAAAGTCAATTTATTTAATTTTTTCTTATTTTAACATATGATGTAATAATCCAGTGCATTCTTTGTTTCATTTCTGAAGACAGTTCTGTAGATTCACTTGCAGTAAAATGTTAGTGATATTTCTCAAGAAGCAGGATGATACTTACATTTATGCTTGATATAAATACAGTGAATTTGCATATGCATTTACACTCTGCCTGGATGGCTTGGGAGTCTCACGTGCTAGAGATACAACTACAGCACAAGAGGATAAACATTGTCCTCAAAACATTTTTGTTAAACTCTTACTTTATGCAAGGCACCTTACCATGTGCATATTAATATGCACTTTACCAGATTGTGCTCATCAGTTAAAACTTGACCTGATAGAATTTGAAATACTTCACCTTGGCAAGTTCAGCATATTGGTCTTCCTGCTATTTCTGCATCACAAATTGTATTTTTGAACAGCTCAGTCGATAACCCTTACCACATTGGGAAGCCATGGAAAGAATACAGACATCAGCAGACCAGATTCTTCTGTACACTGTAATCTTGAATAAGTTACTTCTAAGTCTCTAGTTTTCTTGTCTGAAACAGAGGGCATTAAACTAGATCATCCTGAAGATTTTGTCCCTGAATCACTCCAGGATGATGATATTAAAAAATCTGAATCTGCATATTAAAATCTAATCTCATTATTGAAAATGGAACAAAAATTTATTTTAAAATATGTTAAAGATTGCATTAAAAAAGGCAACCAATATTCTTAAGAAGTAAAAGTAGAGAAATTAGTCTTTTGGGACTCTTAATTTGGAGAACTTGCATTTCATATACACACTCCAGTGTTCTTGCCTGGAGAATCTCAGGGACATGGGAGCCTGGTGGGCTGCCATCTCTGGGGTCATGCAGAGTTGGACACGACTGAAGCGACTTAGCAGCAGCAGCAGCATTTCATATAGCCCTAATAAAATGTATCTGAATATTACTATGATAAATTAAAGATTCTGGATAGCATGACGGGATGCTGGAGATTGTGTTGTGTGTATAGAATCTACTGGGCTGAATAAATAATTTGATTAATAATGAATATGTAATAGCAGCACCTGCACTATTTCAAGCATCAGTCAATGGTTTGATTAATGACTTTTGGAGGGATAAGAAGCAAAGTTTATTTTAAAATGAATTCTAAGAAAGATACCTGAAGGTGGCATAATGATTGCACTCAAATATCTGTTTTTGCCCTGATACAAATAAGATGTGACTATATGATCCAGTGAACCAAAAATATTGACAGTTATTAGAAAATATGAGCATATCTCTCTTGCTTTCTTAGAGATTTATTCTGCTGTGGAGTTCCCCATCTGTGCTTTCTGTGAAAGTAATAATCACCTTTCATGTGTGGGGGCTTTAAAGATAACAAATAAAATAGTTAATTTTATTTACACAATCACTAGAGAAAGTAGGCACACGTTTTCTTATTTCACAGATGTAGGAATAAAAGCTTGGACAGCTTAAGTGCTCTGGTAAATGGCACAGCCCACATAAGAACCTAGGTCAGCCTGTCCCCACAGCCATGCATTAAATTGCTTCCTATTTAATTCTTGTAAATTGCTTCTGTGGCCATCATTGCAGAACATCTTTCAGTGAAAGAGTTTTATGCACATCGACACCTTTAAGAGCAATGGCAATATCTATCCTTTATAAGATGACACTCCTTCCCCACTCCTTTTGGAAGAGAAGTGGGTGTTTTATTTGACTCTTCTATCTTTTCTCTGGCTTGGCCTGTCCTCAGAAAAGGTACATTCTTGTTCTCTCTAGGTCATATGATAAACCTAGAGAGAATGACCCTGTCCCGGAAGAGAATGGATGGCAGTTACTCAAAGCTGTGAGTGGGTAGGCAAATGTCAGTGATTTGGGTGGAGGCTAGCAAGCAGTTATAACTGTAAGTCACATTCTCCAATTTAATTGAATAGCTTTTAATTGACAAAAATATTGGCATTTTGATCTGGTTTTCTCTTACTCCTGAATGCATCTCTTAATTTATTCCAAATGCTACAGAAGATGAATAAGGTGCTGTTTGGCCCACTAAAACACTAACATGAACCTTAATGATTAATTTTGCTGACTATCTCTATTATGAAGATAATAGTGGGCACTTTTAAATGAATAAGAAATGTTCTTATAGTCTATGAGTAAGAAATATACCCAATTGTAGTATCAAGTATCTCTGATCCAAATAACTGAATTCCTCTTCCTGTTTATTATTTCATACAACCCCACAGAAAGTGCTCAAAATTTCCAAGCAATTTTTCTTTTCAAATATAAGGCTTGTGAATTGCTTGTGGCAGGACTTGACTATAGACCAAAGTTTTAACATTAACTGGAATTTACACAACAGGTCAAGACAGATCTAGCAAGGAAGATGAGAGGAATCCTAGAATAATGGGCAACTGTCATCAAAGAGGGCCAGCAGGAGACTTCAAAAAAGCGTGGGTAATACCTGAATTAAGAACATTATGTAACGATCTGAATCCAGGTAGGCAGTCCAGTAGTGGAACTCAGGATGGACTTGGATCAGTTGAGATACAACCTCAGTAGGGCTTCAGCCTTTAGAATGTTAAAGCAGAGTAAGGTATACCTTGGTCTATACTCCAAGTTAGGGACTTAGCATAGAATAAGGACAAAGATCGAGTTTATAGAAGGAAGACTGTTGGTTAAAAGGAAAAGAGGAAAATGTCAGTAAAAGTTATAAGGCTGGAGTGGCAAGTCTGATTGGTTTCTTGGTCACCAAGCTGTTCATTAAATGATGACTGTACTTCCTGGTAGCTCAGCTGGTAAAGAATCTGCCTGTGATGCAGGAGACTCTGGTTCAATTCCTAGGTCAGGAAGATCTCCTGGAGAAAGGATAGACTAGCCACTCCAGTGTGCTTGGGCATTCCTAGTAGCTTAGATGGTGAAGAATCTGCCTGCAATGTGGGAGACCTGGGTTTGATCCCTGGGTTGGGAAGATACCCTGGAGGAGGGAACAGATACCCATTCCAGTGTTCTTACTTGGAGAATTCCATGGACAGAGGAGCCTGTCGTGCTCAGTCCATGGGGTCGCAAAGAGTTGGACATGACTGAGCAACTTTCACTCACTCAGGCACTCATATTTGCTAATAGAATCTAATTCAGAGCTAAGCCTAGAAATCAGAGTTATATTGTCCTAGTTTTAAGGACTAGGGCAAGGATTCAGTACAATTATTACCACAGTGTTCATGGCAATGCCATGATTCCAGGGGTTATTGGTGAACATTGGTGAAGAGATAATCATGATATCTCTTGGCCTTGGGCTCCAAAATCACTGCAAATGGTGATGGCACTGTGAAATTAAAAGATGATTGATCCTTGGAAGAAAAGCTATGACAAACCTAGACAGCATATTAAAAAGCAGAGACATTACTTTGCTGACAAAGGTTCGTCTAGTCAAGGCTATGGTTTTGCCAGTAGTCATGTGTGGATATGAGAGTTGGACCATAAAGAAGGCTGAGCGCTGAAGGACTGATGCTTTTGAACTGTGGTGTTGGAGAAGACTCTTGAGAGTCCCTTGGACTTCAAGGAGATCAAACCAGTCCATCCTAAAGGAAATCAACCCTGAATATTCACTGGAAGGACTGATGCTGAAACTGAAGCTCCAATAGTTTGGCCACCTGATGGGAAGAACCTGCTCATTGGAAAAGACCCTGATGCTGGGAAAGATTGAAGGCAGGAAGAGAAGGGGACAACAGAGAATGATAAGGTTGAATGGCATCACCGACTCGATGGACATGAGTCTGAGCAAGCTCCAGGAGTTGGTGATGGACAGGGAAGCCTGGTGTGCTGCAGTCCATGGCGTCACAGAGTCAGACACAACCGAGCGACTAAACAACAACAATGTCCTTATAGTATAATGAGTGATAGAGATAGGTACACATGGACTTAAAATACAAAATTGTATAAAATTATATTAAAGAGACCCCTGAAACAAACTTAATCTGTCATGAAAAATTTCATGTAGAAAGTGTTTTTAAGTGGATAACTGAGGGATGATTAGAGATTTGCCAGCTGATGGCAGAAGGATGGCATTGGGAAGAGAAGAAATAGTTCTAGTCAAAAGGAACAGTATGCATTCTTAGAATTTAGCGAGCTCATGCTGCATTTGAGGACCTCCTAAACTAAGCATAATCAGCTTGATAATCAGTAATATGCAACACATGTAAACATCCTCAGACTCATTTTTTTCCATTTCTAACCTATTTCTGATTTAATTTGACTTCCAACAGCCCATCTCACAAATAATATCAAAGCTAGTTATGAGAGAGGATACCATGGCTAAATTCTTCATGGATAGTAAAAAGTTGGCTGTATGTTTTGATCACCTTGTCATCATCATTGCTCTAGAGGAAAAAGGAAAAATAGTTAGAAACTGAGGAAGGTGAGCATTTAAATAAATGCACTCAAATTCACATGCAGAAGGTGAGGCAATGATGGTGGTTTAGTCGCTAAGACGTGTCCGACTCTTGTGACTCCATGGATTGTAGCCCGCCAGGCTCCTCTGTCCATAGGATTTCCTGGGCAAGAATACTGAAGTAGGTAGCCATTTCCTTCTCCAGGGGATCTTCCTGACCCAGGGATTGAACCAGAGTCTCTTCCACTGCAGGCAGTTTATAACCAGGCAGGGTTAACCAGTGACATTTATAGATGATTACAGTCAACTGAGTACCCTCACCTATTTTATTTCATTTTGGATTTACAATAACTCAGAAGGGTAGGAGAGGATAGGTATGAGACACTAGTGGGTCTCAGGTGCTTTCTGGACAGCACATGTGAGGACTCAAACCAAGTGTTCTACTAAGGCCTTTTTTCATCATAAACCATTATGTCTCCAAACCTCACTAAAGCAGATGAACAAATTATCATAATGTTCAGTTACTGGTCCTTTTCTATGACATCTTTCCTATAGGGAAAGAATTTCATATTCAGCCATATAAGCAATGACTATCCCAAGTATGTGTGAATTGGAAACAGTATTACAAGCAATAAAAATCTACTATAGGCCAAGATTGTGTGAGATTCTGAGAGGGTTACATGGAAAGGAAGAAAAATGGAGTTATTTGATAAATACACATGGAAAAACTGGAGAACTATCAATCATGTGATACTAAATGAAAATGCAGTAGGCATTGAACCTCATATTGAAAAAGATAGGCTGTAAAAAAAGCAGTCTGTTAATTCACATATGGTTTAGATACAGATAAACAGTTTTGCAATAAGCACAACTAATTTGTTGTCCAGAGGAACTAAAAATGGTCATATTTCCTGGTAAAGCAACATGAAAATGTCAAATTTTAATGACAGAAAGATACAATTAGAAAAGAATTATGCTAAAACGAAAATCAGCTCATGTAGTTTATTTGTAAAATTTGGCTTATTTTACTCTCTCCCAAGTAGCACATGATGTTGTATCAAGGTATTTCTTCTAGCTTACCAGATGAAGTCATCATTGATTCCATTCACATTATTGCATTAAAAATCTATGAGAACATTTTGTTCTACAAGTAATGCAAAATAGCTGTAGCTATACTAGAAAAATGAAATGGCTCAGTGGGGGATTTTTTTTGGTTTGAAATGGGTAACATGCAGGATTTGTTTTGATTTATCAGTAAAACAAAATAAAAAAAAAAACATAAAGTCGTGAGATGTACACATGGGACATGGTGGAGACATTTGTGAATAGTAACAGTTATGCTAATTGGTTCAATCCACAGGAAACAGTGCCATCCCAAATATGTCAGCTTTTTAGACAACAGATTTTTTTTTAATTAGCAGTGATATAAATTAAGGTGACACAGGGCATCTTCTTATTATCAAGGGATCCCAGATGTATTTGTATTGTAAATGACAGAATTGCTGCCACTGCCACCCAACTGTCCCCACAGGAATGAGTGGTTTCAGTGAGTGAAGACAGCCCTGAAAGAGCATGCAAAATGTGACATTTATTTCTTGACTATTTGGAAATTATTTGATACCCGTGGGGCACATCCACCTCACGTTCACTTTCATTGTTCTGTCACTGTTCTCAAAATGGACAAGAGCAAGCCTGAAAGGTCTTTATAAAATCATCTTTCCCTGTGTGCTGAGGTCACATTTCCTTAGCTATGGGTCTATAGATAATGGAATCGGCTGTACGTAGCCTCGACCAGTGACTTTCCAGCCTGTTTTTATTTTGACCTGTGGTAAGAATAGTGAAAATACATTTTATATAGACTGTATAAACATACACGCACACTCTGAAAAATATTTTAATGGAACTTTACTATGTGCAATGCTTGCTGACATTTTTTATTCCATTTCTATTTTAACTGCTGGTTGCAGCCTATTCAATTTATTTCAAGACTCATAATGTATTTCTACATGTAGTTTCCAAAAACATTGGTCAAGGAAGCTCTCATGCTATCAGATCAACTGTTTCCAACCTATTTCTTCACTAGATAACAAAACAAGAATAGAAGGAACATACCTCAACATAATAAAAGCTATATATGACAAACCCATAGCAAACATTATCCTCAATTGTGAAAAATTGAAAGCATTTCCCCTAAAGTCAAGAACAAGACAAGGGTGCCCACTTTCAGCACTACTATTCAACATAGCTTTTGAAGTGTTGGTCACAGCAATCAGAGCAGAAAAAGAAATAAAAGGAATCCAGATAGGAAAAGGAGAATTAAAACTCTCACTGGTTGCAGACAACATGATCACCTATATAGAAAACCCTAAAGACTCTACCAGAAAATTACTAGAGCTAGTCAATGAATATAGTAAAGTTGCAGGATATAAAATTAACACACAGAAATCCCTTGCATTCCTATACACTAACAACGAGAAAACAGAAAGAGAAATTAAGGAAACAATACCATTCACCATTGTAACAAAAAGAATAAAATACTTAGGAGTACATTTACCTAAAGAAACAAAAGACTTATATATAGAAAACTATAAAATACTGATGAAAGAAATCAAACAGGACACAAACAGATGGAGAAATATACCGTGTTCATGGATTGGCAGACTCAATATTGTGAAAATGAGTATACTACCCAAATTATCTATAGATTCAATGCAATCCCTAGCAAGCTACCAACGGTATTTTTCAGAGAATTAGAACAAATAATTCCATAATTTGTATGGAAATACAAAAAGCCTCGTATAGCCAAAGCAATCTTGAGAAAGAAGAATGAAACTGGAGGAATAAACCTGCCCAACTTCAGGCTCTACTATAAAGCCACAGTCATCAAGACAGTATGGTACTGGCACAAAGACAGAAATATAGATCAATGGAACAAAATAGAAAGCCCAGAGATAAATCCATGAACCTATGGACACCTTATCTTTGACAAAGGAAGTAAGAATATACAATGGAAAATGACAAACCTCTTTAACAAGTGGTGCTGGGAAAACTGGTCAAGCACTTGTAAAAGAATGAAACTAGAACACTTGCTAACACCATACACAAAAATAAACTCAAAATGGATTAAAGATCTAAATGTAAGAACAGAAACTATAAAACGCCTAGAGGAAAACAGGCAAAACACTCTGACATAAATCACAGCAAGATCCTCTATGACCCACCTCCCAGAATATTGGAAATAAAAGCAAAAATAAACAAATGGTACCCAATTAAACATAAAAGCTTTTGCACAACAAAGGAAACTATAAGCAAGGTGAAGAGACAGCCCTCAAATTGGGAGAAAATAATAGCAAATGAAGAAACAGACAAATGATTAATCTCAAAAATAAACCAACAACTCCTGCAGCTCAATTCTAGAAAAACAAATGACCCAATCAAAAAATGGGCCAACGAACTAAACAGACATTTCTCCAAAGAAGACATACAGATGGCTAACAAACACATGAAAAGATGCTCAACATCACTCATTATCAGAGAAATGCAAATCAAAACCACAACGAGGTACCATTACACTCCAGTCAGGATGGCTGCTATCCAAAAGTCTACAAGCAATAAATGCTGGAGACGGTGTGGAGAAAAGGGAACCCTCTTACACTGTTGGTGGGAATGCAAACTAGTACAGCCGCTATGGAGAACAGTGTGGAGATTTCTTAAAAAACTGGAAATAGAACTGCCATATGACCCAGCAATGCCACTTCTGGGCATACACACTGAGGAAACCAGATCTGAAAGAGACACGTGCACCCCAATGTTCATCGCGGCACTGTTTATAATAGCCAGGACATGGAAGCAACCTAGATGCCCATCAGCAGATGAATGGATAAGGAAGCTGTGGTACATATACACCATGGAATATTACTCAGCCATTAACAAGAATTCATTTGAATCAGTTCTAATGAGATGGATGAAACTGGAGCCCATTATACAGAGTGAAGTAAGCCAGAAAGATAAAGACCATTACAGTATACTAACACATATATATGGAATTTAGAAAATGGTAATGATAACCCTATATGCAAAACAGAAAAAGAGACACAGATGTACAGAACAGAATTTTGGACTCTGTGGGAGAAGTCGAGGGTTGGATGTTTCAAGAGAACAGCATCGAAACATGTATATTATCTAGGGTGAAACAAATCACCAGCCCAGGTTGGATGCATGAGACAAGTGCTCAGGGCTGGTGCACTGGGAAGACCCAGAGGGATCGGATAGAGAGGGAGGTGGAAGGGGGGATCGGGATGGGGAATACATGTAAATCCATGACTGATTCATGTCAATGTATGACAAAAACCACTACAATATTGTAAAGTAATTAGCCTCCAACTATTAAAAATAAATGGAAAAAGTATTTTATATATTATTAAAACATATTTCCTTATTCCGGTAGAAGGAGAGTTTGAACTTTCAGATATCATTAGAGTTACAAATGGAAAGTCAAATGTTCAAATTATGGGCTTTGGGGGTAGAATTTTGGAATTTAATTAATACAGAAAGCTAATTATTATAAGGACATCATCTTGATTAATTGCAGAAGTGTTTTCTCCAAGTTCTTTTCTTGAGTTACCTTATTTAGGCATATTTTACTGGATATAAGCAATGGACAGACTTGTTCCAAATAGGAAAAGGACTATGTCAAGGCTGTATATTGTCACCTTGCTTAATTAACTTATATGCAGAATACATCATGAGAAACGCTGGGCTGGAGGAAGCACAAGCTGGAATCAAGATTGCTGGGAGAAATATCAATAACCTCAGATATGCAGATGACACCACCCTTATGGCAGAAAGTGAAGAAGAACTAAAGAATCTCTTGATAAAAGTGAAAGAAGAGAGTGAAAAAGTTGGCTTAAAGCTCAACATTCAGAAAACTAAGATCATGGCATCTGGTCCCATCACTTCATGGCAAATAGATGGGGAAACAGTGGAAACAGTGGCTGACTTTATTTTTCTGGGCTCCAAAATCACTGCAGATGGTGGTTGCAGCCATGAAATTAAAAGATGCTTAATCCTTGGAAGGAAAGTTATGACCAACTTAGACAACATATTATTAAGCAGAGACTTTACTTTGCCAACAAAGGTCCATCTAGTCAAGGCTATGGTTTTTCCAGTAGTCATGTATGGATATGAGAGTTGGACTCTAAAGAAAGCTAAGCACAGAAGAATTAATGCTTTTATTTATTTTTTTTAAATTTTATTTTATTAGGTGGGATGTTGGAAAAGACTCTTGAGAGTCCCTTGGACTGCAAGGAGATCCAACCAGTCCATCCTAAAGGAGATCAGTCCTGGATGTTCATTGGAAGGACTGATGTTGAAGCTGAAACTCCAATACTTTGGCCACCTAACGTGGAGAGCTGACCCATTTGAAAAGACCCTGATTCTAGGAAAGATTGAAGGCAGGAGGAGAAGGGGACGATAGAGGATGAAATGGTTGGATGGCATCACCAACTCATTGGACATGGGTTTGAATGGACTCCGGGAGTTGGTGATGGACAGGGAGGCCTGGTGTACTGTGGTTCATGGGATCACAAGGAGTCAGACACGACTGAGTGACTTAACTGAACTGATTGATCAAATAAAGTATAACCTCCCAAATCTAGTTTTACTAGATTAGGTAATTTCAGCTGAATGATAATTCAAGTAATATAGAGAACAGTCTTTTGGGGATTTCTTTTGCTTAGAGATGAGCTGTTTCTTTGCCCAATATATTGAGGAGATAGACTGCAATACATACTAATGTGTTGGAACAATTCTGACATTTTAAGTGAATGATATACAGTAGATTCTGAAAGTGAAGTGAAGTCTCTCAGTCGTGTCCAACTCTTTGAGACCCCATGGACTGTAGCCTACTAGGCCCCTCCATCCACAGGATTTTCCAGGCAAGAGAACTGGAGTGGGTTGCCATTTCTTTCTCCAGAGGATCTTCTCAACCCAGGGATTGAACCCAGGTCTCCTGCATTGTAGGCAGATGCTTTACCATCTGAGCCAAAAGCGAAGTCTCTGAAGGAAGAGCTGGAGACATTTCCTCACACTAACCAGCTGACCTTACAAAAAAGGTCAGTGGATCTCAAATTTTGACTGGCTGAGGCCAAATTAATGAGTGAATTTTATTTCTACTCTTTTGCTCTCAAGAGTGGCCTACACACACTATTCAAGACACAGCAGACTAGACTACAAGAGATTTTTGCTCAAATCCTAAAAATAAATTTTGGATGTTTCTTTCAAGTCAGCCACAATGTGTTGTAAGTACGACATTGTGTCATGAGTAGTCAAGTGTGGAACCGTTATTATGGAGAAGCATACATTCTGGTCAGAATGTTGATTTGATAGAAATCTGTGTGCATAATATGAATCTCCCTTGATAATTTTCAAACTAAGTCATCATGTAGTTTAACATTTTAATAATATCTGTTAAAGTGATCTGAAATTTGATTATTATTTAAAATATTCTACATTTTGAATCCCAGTAATAGAAATTTGGTAACTCAAGACAAACAGATTTTCAAACAACTTACTGAATATATGGACACGTTTCTATATTTCCTTTAAGATATAGAGTTGAATTTATTTTAAGGGTGCCATTTTGTCTACTCTGACCGACATATATTTTAACTTACCCAATTTCCTCCTCTTTTGTTATAAATCGTAAATGTTATTTGCCTTTTAGTGACTAGCCCTACATCCTAGTCTTAATTCAAACAATTTAAGTTAATAATTTTATTCACAATAACTAACATGAAAGAAAACTGGAATAAATGAAAGTGAAAGTTATGAGTCTGATTCAAAAAGCAAGTGACACAAAGGCTAATAGCTATTATATTTGGTGTTTATGTGAGTCATAAGTTTCATCACTGACTATTATTTCTCTAGCTTAGTTTTATTATCATCCTTTGAGTGACAAGACATTTTATCCTAATTCATATTCTTTTCCAACTGAAGGTAATAAAGGCTTATTTTTATTCAACAAAGCAGTACTTTGTGATTTTGCTCTTTCCCTGATAGTGTCTTTCAGTCTTCTTAATGCTTTTCTGTTCCCCACTACATAAAGGAAAGATGAATAATTTCTTCCAAATCAATAGAGTATTTACACAAGACTCCACAAACAAGTCCTCATTTCATCTGGAGCCAAAAATAATGCAAAGGTGAAGAATAAAATTTAACATTATGGTGATATTCTACTGACTTGTCCGTTTTCTGATATAGATTAGTCAATTAAGTACAATGTGTAAAAGGTAGACAAAAGTTAATCTCAGATGTCTCACCACCTACTATGCTATCTTCAATGTTCCAGTTATTATTCACAAGAAAAACACAGATTACTTGGTGTGTCAGTCAAAAAGGTGTAAAATACAAATAGAAAAAATTCTGTCTTTGGATGCATATGAATGATAAATCTATTTCCAAAAAGATGTTTTGAACCAGTGACTGGCAAATTAATTTTTGTTTACAGTGTAATACTGGTAAAAAAAAGCCTGTGGCAATCATGAAGGGATTAAAAATATCAAAAAATTTTTCCAAAACAATATTTAACAAACAATGTGAAATTGTGATAATATCACTACTACAGCAATATGATGTCTCACAATATTTGGCAGAGCAGCTCTATTAATTGCACTATTCACTTCATGGATTTTAGGCATGGTGCTAGTTTTTGCTTAAAAGTGTTTAATGCCCTGATCTCACTGTCCTGTATTCAAACAAGACAAAATGTCTTCATGTTTCAAAAAATGTATAATTATTATTTGGTTTGACTTTATATCTGATAAAACTTTCTGTAAGACAATGCTCACTTAATAGGAGTAAAGATATATTTTACACAGTAATCAAAATTTGGCAGCATAAAAGTTGCCATGGGTTACTTCTTATGGACACAGTTTTAGGTCCTCTTTTTAAAATAGTAACTATTGTCCTCAATTCAAACTGATGGACCTGAAGGAAAAGTATTTTTACATTCATGGGACATTGTCATTTTAGCCACCAAGACGACTCTAGATCTCTTCATAACATTATCTGAGATCTATGTGTCCTAAAAATCTGTGTCACCATTATTATTATTATTATTATTACTTTAATTAAGATATTTCTAAATTTTCATAGGAGTAATGATACTACTGGGAAGTGAAAACCACTCAGTTGTGGCCGATTCTTTGTGAGCCACGCGCCAGGCTTCCCTGTTCATCACCAACTCCCGGAGCTTGCTCAAACTCATGTCCGTTGAGTCGGTGATGCCATTCAACCATCTCATCCTCTGTCATTCTCTTCTCGTCCTGCCTTCAATATTTCCCAGCACCAGGGTCTTTTACAATGAGTCAATTCTTCACATCAGGTGGCCAAACTACTGAAGTTTCAGCTTCAGATCAGTCTTCCCAATGACTATTCAGGACTGATTTCCTTTAGGATGGACTGGTTTGATTTTCTTGCAGTCCTAGGGCCTCTCAAGAGTCTTCTCAAATAATTCAAAAGCATCAGTTCTTCAGTGCTCAGCTTTCTTTATGATCCAACTCTACATCCATACATGACAACTGGAAAAACCATAGCTTTGACTATCTGGACCTTTGTCAGCAAAGCAATGTCTATGCTCTTTAATATGCTACCAAGGTTTGTCATAGCTTTTCTTCCAAGGAGCAGTCATCTTTTAACTTCATGACTGAAGTCACCATCTGCAGTGATTTTGGAGCCCAAGAAAATAAATTCTCTCACTGTTTCCATTGTTTCCCCATCTATTTGCCATGAAGTGAGGGGACCAGATGTCATGATCTTTGTCTTTTGAATGTTGAGGTTTAAGTCAACTTTTTCACTCTCCTTTTTCACTTTCATGAAGAGACTCTTTAGTTCCTCTTTGACTTCTGCCATAAAGGTGGTGTCATCTGCATATCTGAGGTTATTTATATTTCTCCCAGTAGCCTTGATTCTAGCTTGTGCTTCATCCAGCCTGGCATTTTGCATGATGTACTCTGCATATAAGTTAAATAAGCAGGGTGACAATGTACAGCCTTGACGTACTCCCTTCCCTATTTGGAACCAGTCTGTTGTCCCATGTCCAGTTCTAACTGTTGCTACCTGACCTACATACAGGTTTCTCAAGATGCAGGTCAGGTGGTCTGGTATTCCCATCACTTTAAGAATTTTCAACAGTTTGTTGTGATCCACACAGTCAAATGCTTTAGCATAGTCAATGAAGCAGAAGTAGATGATTTTTCTGGAATTGTCTTGCTTTTTCTATGATTCAGTGGATGTTGGCGATTTGATCTCTGGATATTTCTACATAAATCAATGTAGTTTGTGGAACAGTAGTGGAAATATCAATAGAAAAATAAAGACCTCGACTCCTTATATAAATCTCTTAAAATCTATTGTAAACATACTAGTGGTAGGGGCAAACTGGATAATTTAAAAGTTATTTTTCTGTTTTAAAATTGTATTATTCATATATGCCTCAAAATAGTAACCCAAGGTACATATTATATATAACAGTTATATTTATGTCCATAACACAATTGAAAGAATTGAGACTCAAGGAGTTTGTGACTTCTCCAAAGAAGCATAGCAACTCAGTTACAAAGATTTTCCTGGGTTTATTTACTGTAATTGCCTACATTTTAGCAAAACTTACCTGTATAAAATTTCTCAAGGTCTGTATTATAAAATATCTTAAAATTATATAAATGTGGTATATCAGAGTACAGTTTAACTTGCCTCTTTTATTTTACCTGAATATGAGTTGCTTATGTTCTATATCTTTGAATAGGTGACTATGTTTACAAAACATAACTGTAAGTTGTAAATGTCATTTTGAAACAGGTATTATGTAACATAGGTATTGAAACCATTTTTCAGTATCAACAATTTATCATTAACCAGGAAATACAGATTTGGACTCCAAACTGGGACGCCCAAGGGGATATTTTCTTCATCCAACAGGCAAAACAATCTTTCATACAGCCTAAGCTCATGTACTTTTTTAGGAAATTTGGGAAACAGGTTGTAGTGGTTACAAATGAAAACAAAACATTTTGAAACCAGGATCAATAGTAAAAAAAAAAAAAAAAGGCTTTACAAACTGTGTTGTAGTTTTCCTTCCTCCTGCCTTGGCTTATCCCACATTCAATTCTGCCATTCCCTAGTGCCTGTCCATTAAATTTGAAAGAGTAAGAAAGATGTTTTGTAAAATATTAGTTGATGTTACCCAGAGCAAGAAAAACTGCCTTAGCAAATTAAAGATGAATGAACTTATTGAAACATTGTGCATTTCTTTCAAGTACTGAATAGTAAGAGATATTTCCTCATCAAGGAGATAAATATCTCATTATGACAAATTGCTTGTTATTTTCTATAAATGGTGTACTTTTGGATTTGTTAAAGGTAAGCCCTGGGTTGGGACGACCCCCTGGAGGAGGGCATGGCAACCCACTCCAGTATTCTTGCTTGGAGAAAAGCCATGGACAGAGGAACTTGACTGGCTACAGTTCATGGGGTTAGAAAGAGTCTGATATGATTTAGCAAGTAAGCACAGCACAAAGGCACATGAGGGTAGAAGTCTTATTAATTATTTTTTTCTTTCCTTTCTGTTCTCAAAATGACTTTAAATGTTCCTCATTTCTCAATGCTGATTGGCAAATATGAGAAAAAAATATGAGAAAAAATGAGAGAAATATGAAAAAATATAAGAAAATGATGGCTAATTTTAAACTTATGGAAAACTAAGGAATGCCTGAGAAAACCCAAGCTATGAAGAGCAAAAAATTAGTTTCATCTGTAGTGAATTGTTAAATTTCCTATACATATCAACATTATCAACTATATCCTACAAAATTCTCAGCTTTTTCATCAATCATCTTTTTAAAAAAATATTTATTTGACTGCCCTGGGTCTTAGCTGTAGCATGTGGGATCTAGTTCCTTGACTAGAGATTGAACCAGGACCCCTGCACTGGGAGCTTGGAGCTTCAGCCTCTGGACCACCAGGCAAGTCCCTTCTTCAATCTTTAAAAAATATGCCAGTTGGTTTCCTGTCCTGTGGTTTAGAATACTATACATAAACTATAAAATGGATACATAATTGTCTTTTGTTAGTAGCATTGCATGCATTTAAAACGTAGTAGGACAAGATTAAGAATGTGAGATGATTCATGAACCATTCCTTGCCACTTTAACTTCCTTTGCCATTCCGTAAATTTTTATAGCTTTAAAAAAATTTTTTAAATTGGAGGATAATTGCTTTACAGTATTTTGTTGGTTTCTACCATAAATCAACATGAATCAAATGTGGGGGTGCATATGTCCCCTCCCTCTTGAACTTCCCTCCCACCTCCCACCCCATCCCACCCCTCTAGGTTGTCACAGAGCACCTGATTTGAGCTCTCAGCATCTTACAGCAAATTTACATATGGTAATTTATATGTTTCCATGCTACTCTCTCAATTCTTTCCACCCTTTCCTTCCACTACTGTGTTCACAAGTCTGTTCTGTATGTCTGCTTTTCCATTGTTGCCCTGCAAATAGGCTCAACCATACCATTTTTCTAGATTCCATATATATGAATTAATATACAATATTTTCTTTCTCTTTCTGACCTCACTTTGCATATAATAGGTTCTAGGTTCATCCACTTCATTAGGGCTGACTCAAATGTGTTTTTTTTAATGACTGAGTAATATACCCTTGTGTATATGTACAACAACTTCTTTATCCACTCATCTGTTAATGAACACATAGGTTGCTTCCATGTCCTAGCTATTGTAAATTGTGCTGCAATGAACACTGGAGTACATGCATCTCTTTCAGTTATGGTTTTCTCAGGGTATGTGCCCAGTAGTGAGATTGTTAGGTCATATGATAGTTTTATTCCTAGGTTTTTAAGGAATCTCCATACTGTTCTCCATAGTGGCTACACCAATTTACACTCGCACCAGCAGTACAAGAGGGTTCCCTTTTCTCCATACCCTCTACAGCATTTATTTTTTGTAGACTTTTTTATGATGGCCATTCTGACTGGTGTGTGGTGATACTTCATTGTAGTTTTGGTTTGCATTTCTCTAATAATGAGCAATGTTGAGCATCTTTTCATGTGTTTATTAGCCATCTATATTCTTCTTTTAAGAAATGTCTATTTAGGTCTTCTCCCCATTTTTTTTTTTTTTTGATTGTTCTGTTTATTTTCCTGATGTTGAGCTATATGAGCTGCTTATATATTCTGGAGATTAATCCTTTGTCAGTTGTTTCATTTACAATTATTTTCTCCCTTCTCAGGGTTGTCTTTTAATCTTGTATATTTTTTCATTTGCTGTCCAAAAGCAAATTGGACAAATTTAAGTTTAATTAAGTCCTATTTGTTTATTTTTGTTTTATTTCCATTACTCAAAGAGGATCTTGCTGTGATGTATGTCAAAGAGTGTACTGCCCATATTTTCCTCTAAGAGCTTTATAGTTTGTGGCCTTACATTTAAGTCTTTAATTCATCTTGAGTTTATTTTTATGTATGATGTAGGTTTCCTCTAAGATCGGGAACAAGAGAAGGGTGCCCACTTTTGCCACTGTTATTCAACATAGTTTTGGAAATCCTAGCCATGGCAATCGGAAAAGAAAAAGAAATAAAAGAAATCCAGATCAGAAAAGAAGTAAAACTCTCACTGGTTGCAGATGACATGATACTATACTTAGAAAATCCTAAAGATTCCACCATAAAATTATTAGAGCCAATCAATGAATATAGTGAAGTTACAAAGTATAAAATCAATACACAGAAATCCCTTGCATCCCTATATATTAACAATGAAAAATGAGAAAGTTAAAGAAATAATCTCATTCACCATTGCAACAAAAAGAATAAAATACCTAGGTATAAGCCTATCTAATGAGAAAAAGAGACCTGTATGCAGAAAACTATAAGACACTGATGAAAGAATCAAAGATGACACAACTAGATGGAGAGATATACCATGTTCTTGGATTGGAAGAATCAATATTGTCAAAATGACTATACTACCCAAAGTAATCTATAGATTCAATGCAATCCCTATCAAACTACCTTGGTACTTTTCACAGAACTAGAATGAAAAAAATTCAGTTTGTATGGAAACACAAAAGGCCCTGGATAGCTAACACAATCTTGAGAAGGAAAAATGAAGCTGGAGGAATCAACCTTCCTGACTTCAGAGTATACTACAAAGCTACAGTCATCAAGACAGTGTGGTATGCCCCAAAGACAGAAATATAGACCAGTGGAACAAGATAGAAAGCACAGAGATAAACCTATGCATCTATGAGCACCTTATCTTTAACAAAGGAGGCAAGAATATACAATGGAGAAAAGACCACCTCTTCAGTAAATGGTGGAAAAACTGGACAACATGTAAAAGAATGTCATTCCCAAATTTTTTTAACAAAGTATATGAAACATGAAGCATTAAACCTAGTAGCAGTTCAGCATGACTTATTTTATGAAGTTTGTTTTACTTAAACTTTTTTGCATAAGTGGCAGTCCCCATATCTTTATGCATTTTTCTTTACTTCCTTTCTGGATAGCTTGGATTTTCCCTAGATGTCTGTTGGTCATTAGTCAATTGACATCAAACTACTTTTACACCTGTAACATTTGCCTTTGACCATGCCTTTACCAGATATAGATAATCAGAAAATGTCTGCTCTGAAATGACTTTTCTAATTTGATTTTGTTCCCCTTTACCCCACTCCCTGGAGCTTCCCTGGTGGCTCAGAGTTTCTGCCTTTTAGTGCCTTTTAGTGCCTTTTAGGCCTGGGGTTGATCCCCAGTTTGGGAAGATCCCCTGGAGAAGGAAATGGCCACCCACTCCAATATTCTGGTCTGGAAAATTCCATGAATGGAGGAGCCTGGTAGGCTATGGTCTATAGGATCACAAAGAGTCACACCACACTCCAGGTCAGTGGTTGATTCATAATGTGATAGATAATCCTTTGTTGGTTTTGCTGGTTTTCTACTAGCATGTATGTTGACTAACATTTGTTATTGTCTTCCATTAATCCCTAACTATTCCATGAGCATTATTTTCACAATTCTGATTTCACTGAAAGCTAGAAATAAAATATTTAGTGCATATTTTCTGGCAATCATTTCTCAAAAAAATTTAAACTTCTATATAAAATAATATTATTTTGCCATTGTTCTCATTTATACTTACCTAAAGGATATAATTTTGTTGTTTTTGTAATTGTTTTAGGAGTTAATATATTGAAAGACTGGTGCGACTTAAAATGAGTGAAAATGACTCTAAATATACAACAACCTTGAAAGGAAAACCAATAAGAGCAAAATACAAATTTTGACAATTGGCACTGTAGAAGATCCAGAGAAGGACAATCAAAACAGCCAACAGTGAAACTATTTCTAAAAAAAATTTACAAGTGTTCCAAATTGGCAGTCAGCAGTTCAGTCAATTTAGTCTGAAAAACTATTTAGCTATTTCGTTTGGCACCGGAGTGTTGATATGATACCGGAGTTTGATACATATGCAAACTAAACTATGTTGATAAAAATAACAAATATAATACCTTCAGATGAGGCAGGTACTTTCTGGTTGCCAAAGACCCATACCTATTGGTTGGTTTACCTGTCCATTTTATTCAACATAATGCTTCATATATTGCATATCATAATCATGGACTTTCTTATTTTGGCAAAACATTATTTCAATTCTTCATCCAAAGTATGTCAATTCATTTTACTATCTAGATCACATTACTCTGGACATATACCTGTTTCTTCATGTTCCACTTAATTCTTATGATGAGAACTGGAAATGATAACTGGGTAGTTCTTAGCACTGCTCAGTGAATATTATTATCCTTGGTGCACATGACAATATTCTATTTCCCTATCCTCTAGGAGTTTGACTGGCCAAATAACTTACCATGACCAATGAGTTGCCTATGTTAATGATATGTATTACCTCAAGGTGAAAGATTCAAAGTCAGCATAGAATCCATGACAATCTCTCCTTTTCCTCATTCACGGCGACTCTAAACAGGCTGCTTCACCAGTCTAAATCTCAGAGTGAAGGCAACACTAGAGGGCTTACACTTTCCATTCTGGACATATAAACGGGCAAGAAATTAAAATGTATGATTAATATTTTAATTCATTGAGATCTGAATGTTGTTAATTATGACAGCACAATCTAGTTTATCTTGATTGATGAAGAAATTGTTACCATAAATGTGTGTTGCTTTCATATACATATGCAAACTAAACTATGTGGCAGTGACTTAAGAGATTAGGTAGCAGGCTATAAGAAACTGGAAGCTGAAAGATGAAGATCAATGTTATTCAGTGGCACACTATCAGTAAAATGGCTGCTTATGACTGTTTGGAAAGCAGACCATGTCATAACTAGCCCTGGGGTGGGCCTGGAGGCTAGATCTATCAGCAGGAGCCCTCCTATTGCCTGGAGCTATGGCAGATAGCCTGGTGGTTGGGGTGCACTGGGAGCCTGAGGCCATAGGAGCTGGCTTGGCACTGGGGTGTGCCAGGAGCTTGGGACTATTGGAACTGGCCTGGCACTGGGGACAGCCAAGAGCCTAGATCTGTAGGAGTCCTCCTAAATCTTGGGTTCATGGTGCAGGACTGGTACTGGTACCGGTCTGCTCCTCAAATCTGCATCTGTCACCTGTTTAACTTTTTTTCTCCACTAGGGGATTGAGTGACAGGGACAATGTCATACTGTTTTTCCTACTCATATTTCTGTGTTCCATCCAGGTTCTGTAATCCCTCATATGAAATCCTTAGTTTTTGGGAAGATGTTTTTGTGCATGAATAGTTGTTCAGACTGATATATCTGTGAGGAGAGGAGAGCTAAAAACTCCTATCTACCATTTTCCTATTTCCATCTGGAAATGGAAATTGGCCTGGCACTGGGGACAGTCAAGAGTCAAGATCTGTAGGAATCCTCCTAAATCTTGGGTTCATGGTGCTGGGCTGGTAGTGGTACCAGCCTGCTCCTCAGATCTAGACTCCTACAGATCTAGGCTCTTGGCTTTCCCCAGTGCCAGGCCAATTCCCATAGTCCGAAGCTCCTGGCACACCCCAGTGCCAAGACAGCAAACCTTCTCATCCTCTGTCGTCTCCTTCTCCTCCTGCCTTCAAACTTTCCCAGTATCAGGGTCTTTCCAAATGAGTCAATTCTTCGCCATCCAGTGGCCAAAGTATTGGAGTTTCAGCTTCAGCATCAGTCCTTCCAATGAATATTCAGGACTGATTTTCTTTAGGATGGACTGATTGGATTATTTTTGCAGGTATGAATAAAGTGAATTGAAAGTTTACATAAAGTCATGGACTTGTTGGGGTGGAACAGGCAACTGCTTCTCAACTCCAAACAACAAACCAAAGAAATCAAGAAATGATTTAATTTACAAAGGCCCATTTAAACCATCCTAGTGATTAGATTCAAATTGAAGTTCTGGCTGTCATACCTAATGTTAAATGTTAAAACCTTTCAGTGGATTAAGTTAGCATTCAATCACTTCAGTTGGATTCGTTGCTCAATCATGTCTGACTCTTTGTGACCCCATGGACTGCAGCATGCCAGGCCTCCCTGTCCATCACAAACAGAGTTTACTCAAACTCATGTCCGTTGAGTCAGTGATGCCATCCAACCATCTCATCCTCTGGCGTCCCCTTCTCCTGCCTTAAATCTTTCCCAGCATCAGGATCTTTTCAAATGAGTTAGTTCTTTACATCTGGTGGCTCAAGTATTGGAGTTTCAGCTTCAGCATCAGTCCTTCGATTGAACATTCAGGACTGATGTCCTTTAGGATGGACTGGTTGGATCTCTTTGCAGTCCAAGGAACTCTCAACAACACAGTTCAAAAACATCAATTCTTCAGCACTCAGGTTTCTTTATAGTCCAAATCTCACATCCATAAATGACTACTGGAAAAACCATAGTCTTGACTAGACAGACCTTTGTTGGCAAAGTAATATTTCTGCTTTTTAATATGCTGTCCATGTTGGCCATAACTTTTCTTCCAAGGAGCAAGCGTCTTAATTTCATGGTTGCAGTCACCATTGGCAGTGATTTTGAAGCCCCCCAAAATAAAGTCTGTCACTGTTTCCATTGTTTCCCCATCTATTTGCCATGAAGTGACGGGACCAGATATCATCATCTTAGTTTTCTGAATGTTGAGTTTTAAGCCAGCCTTTTCACTCTCCTCTTTCACTTTCATCAAGAGGCTCTTTAGTTCTTCTTCACTTTCTGTCATAGGGTGGTGTCATCTGCATATCTGAGGTTATTGATATTCCTCCTGGAAATCTTGATTCCAGTTTGTGCTTCATCCAGCCCAGTGTTTCTCATGATGTACTCTGCATATAAGTTAAATATCAGGGTGACAATATACAGTTTTGACATACTCCTTTCCATTTTTGGAACCAGTCTGTTGTTCCATGTGCCATTCTAACTGTTGCTTCCTGATCTGCCTACAGATTTCTCAAGAGGCAGGTCAGGTGATCTGGTATTCCCATCTCTTTAAGAATTTTCCACAAGTTATTGTGATACACACAGTCAAAGGATTTGGCATAGTCAATAAAGCAGGGTAGATGTTTTTCTGGAACTCTCTTGCTTTTCTGATGATCCAACAGATGTTGGCAGTTTGATCTATGTTTCCTCTGCCTTTTGTAAATCCAGCTTGAACATCTGGAAGTTCACAGTTCATAAACTATTGAAGCCTGGCTTGGTGAATTTTGAGCATTACTAGTTGTGAGATGAGTGCAATTGTGTGGTAGTTTGAGCATTCTTTGGCATTGCCTTTCTTTGGGATTGGAATGAAAACTGACCTTTTCCCGTCCTGTGGCCACTGTTGAGTTTTCCAAATTTGCTAGCATATTGAATGCAACACTTTCAGAGATTCATCTTTTAGGATTTGAAATAGCTCACTGGAATTCAATCACCTCCACTAGCTTTGTTCATAGTGATGCTTCCTAAGGCCCACTTGACTTCACATTCCAGGATGTCTGGCTCTAGGTGAGTGATCATGTCATCATGATTATGTGGGTCAGACCATGTGACCTGCCTTGTGTGCACCAGGACCCAGGAGAAAGGAGCAGTGACCCCATAAGAGACTGACCCAGACTTGCCCATGAGTGTCCAGGAGTCTCTGGTGGAGGCATGGATCAGCAGTGGCCTGCTGCAGGGTCGCAGGCACTGAGTGTAGCAGTGCATGCATGGAACCTTTTGAGTAGGCCACCATTATCTTCATTACCTCCACCATAAAGTTAAAGTGAAGTTGCTCAGTCCGACTTTTGCAGCCCCACGGACTGTAGTCTACCAGGTTCCTCTGTCCACGGGATTTGCCAGGCAATAGTACTGGAGTGGATTGCCATTTCCTTCTCCAGGGGATCTTCCCGACCCAGGGATCGAACCTGGGTCTCCAACATTGTAGACAGACGTTTCGCCATCTGAGCCACCAGGGAAGTCTATAGGAGCCACTATAATTTGGTCCCAGGTAAATAACAGGGAGGGAACACAGCTCAACCCATCAACACAAAATTGGATTAAAGATTTACTCAGCATGGCCCCGCCCATCAGAACAAGACCCAGTTTCCCCCTCAGTCAGTCTATCTCATCACGAAGCTTCCATAAGCCTCTTATCTTTCCCCATGGGAGGGAAGACAGTCTGAAAACCACACTCAGGGAAAACTAACCAATCTAATCACAAGGATTACAG
This sequence comes from Muntiacus reevesi, assembly GCF_963930625.1. Classification (NCBI taxonomy): domain Eukaryota; kingdom Metazoa; phylum Chordata; class Mammalia; order Artiodactyla; family Cervidae; genus Muntiacus; species Muntiacus reevesi. Next base: position 123,573,415 of record NC_089271.1, on the reverse strand, counting down.
ACTTGTCTAACTCAATGAAACTATGAGCCATGCCATGTAGGGCCACCTGAGATGGACAGGTCATGTTGGAAAGTTCTGACAAAATGTGGTCCACTGGAGAAGGGAATGGTAAACCACTTCAGTATTCTAGCCTTGAGAACCCCATGAACAGTATGAAAAGGCAAAAAGATAGGACGCTGAAAGATGAACTCCCCAGGTCGGTAGGTGCCCAATATGCTACTGGATATCAGTAGATAGATAACTCCAGAAAGAATGAAGAAATGGAGCCAAAGCAAAAACAACACCCAGTTGTGGATGTGACTGGTGATAGAAGCAAGGTCCGCTGCTGTAAAGAGCAATATTGCATAGGAACCTGGAATGTTAGGTCCATAAATCAAGGCAAATTGGAAGTGGTCAAACAGGAGATGGCAAGAGTGAACATCGGCATTTTAGGAATCAGTGAATTAAAATGGATTAGAATGGGTGAATTTAACTCAGATGACAATTATATCTACTACTGTGGGCAAGAATCCCTTAGAAGAAATGGAGTAGCCATCATAATCAACAAAAGAGGCCAAAATGCAGTACTTGGATGCAATCTCAAAAATGACAGAATGATCTCTGTTTCCAAGGCAAAAGATTCAATACCATGGTAATCCAAGTCTATGCCCGGACCAATAATGTTGAAGAAGCTGATAAGTTTTATGAAGACCTATAAGACCTTCTAGCATCCAATAAATTCCTCCAGTTGACAAGATGGTTCAGGGGGAAAGAAATATTAGGCTTTTCCACCACAGCCTAATTGGCCCCAAAGTCTCTGCAATTATGTTGACAGATGCAAGGGAACAAAATAGTGAAGAAATAGAGCAAATCTAAAGAAAGTAACAAGAAAATAATTCTGGGTGTAGACAGTAGCATGTGTACCTGACTGGAATCAAATATGTAAAAAAACCTAATCAGTTTTAAAGAAAATTGAGTTCCAAAGGAACCATCAAGGACTGCTTGTGACCTCAAAATATTCTAGCTTATCCTAATTGATAATTGCCTTAAATTTGCTCTGAATATTGTCAAGAGGAATAAAACAGAATGATTGCCTCTCTTCTCATTAACTTTATAAGTCTATTAATTCTCCTTAAATTTTACATAAATAATCATTAATGTGTAATATAAATTTTATTAAGTACAATTTAACAAATATTAAATGTAATATTTAATGCACATTTAATATTGATTTCATATAAGCTGAAAATATAAAAGGATTCAAAAAGGGCCCAAGTAAATATCAGAGCTTCTTATATATAAAACATTATTAAAAATTATGAATGCTTCATAGGCCTGTTAATAATAATGGTATTGCAGACAGACAAAATTTGGAGGCCCTATTTTTCTGTTAACTGATAAAGAATTGCAGAAGAAAACATAGAAGAAAATCTTTGTGAGTTGATGTTTTACAAAGATTTCTTAGATATGAAATGGAGGCCATGAGTCACAAAAAATATAAATGATAAATTGGATATTAGTAACAGTAAAAATTTCTGCTCTTCCAAAGATTCTGTTTAGAAACTGAAAAGAAAATTCACAAGTATTTTCAACACATATCAAAGAAAGGTCTTGTATTCATTATATGAAAAGAACTCTTATAAGTCAATAACAAGAAATCAAACAACTCAATAGAAAACAAACAAGAGATTTCAATGCACAGTTCATCACATAATATGAATATATATATATATGAATGTCAAATAAGCACATGTTGGGAAATGCACATTAAAACTATAGTGAGGTATATTGAGAATTGCTAAAGAAAAAAACAATTGACATTGGGAAGTATTGATGAAGGGGCAGAACAATTAGCGTTCTCATACATTACTAATGACCATTCAAAAGAGTACATCTTCTTTAAGAAACATTTTGGCAATCTCTTATAATGTAAAACATACATATACCATGTGACACAACAATCCTAGTCCTAGTTAGAATTAAGTGAAATTAAAATGTATGTAAAAAAGAAAAAGAGTTGTTTGAAAATATCCCTAGCAGCTTTACTCACAGGTCAAAAGCTAGAAACAAGCCCAAAGTACACCAGTTGGTGCATAAAATACATTTTGTGGTATAGTCATACAGTGGAATACTGCACAACAATTAAAAGGGATGAAATATTTATAGCAATATGGCTGAATCTCAAAGCATTATGATAAGTGAAAGAAGTAAAGTCAAAAGGCTCCATACTACATGATTCCATTTATATGACATTTTGGAAAAGGCAAAATTACAGAGGCAGTAAGCTGTCAGTGGTTTTCAAGAATGGGAGGCAATACATGAGAATTTACTATAAAATGGTTTACAGGTTATTCTGATGTGAGATAAATGTTTTATGTCACTATTAGAGTGATGATGTCATTTATACATTTGTAAAACATGCTTATGCTTACATTCTTAAAGAGAAAATTTTATCAAAAGAAAATGATATAAAAATAATCCTTTTCTAAAAGCAGCCTCAGTAAATTCAAGTGATTAAAATCTATAATGAGTTTTTTTTTTTTAAGTTCTGATTGTTTGAGAACCTTCTTATTGTGGCTATTTATAGTTTTACAGGGGCTTCCAAGATGGTATAAGTGGTAAAGAACCCATCTGCCAATGCAGGAGACATAGGAGATGCAGGTTCAAAACCTGGGTCAGCAAGATCCCCTGGAGGAGGGCATGGTAACCCACTCCAGTATTCTTGCCTGGAGAATCCCATGGACAGAGGAGCCTGGCAGGCTACAGTCCCTAAGGTCCCAAAGAACTGGCCACAACTGAAGCAATTTAGCAAGAACACATGCATAGTTTTACAATCAGCCAGAAAACATAAGGCCTTATCCACTATTGACCTGACAAAGAACCACAGAGGAATAAACACTTTGCATATATAAGATATGGATTGAAAGTTATATTAACTCCACAGTATATCATACTTCCCTTCCTCCCTCTCTTCCCTCTTTTCTTCCTTCCTTATTTCAGTTTATAAGTACTTATCAGGTACCTACCATTTGCCAGGAATCGTTCTAGCTCAGGGAAATAGCGAACAAAAAGATCTTATTCTTGCCCTCATGCTGCATATATTATAGAAAAACTATATTTAGTAAGATCTCCATGAATGGCAATTAAATTAATCCAGCTCTAGTGCAACTTTTAAAATCTCCAGTGTTACATTTGAAACAAGACTGCACATTTTTATAGAAGAAAAAGCACAGAAATAATTATACGTAACATCTCTAGGTGGTTCACAATACTCCAGAATTATGTTACTTTTCCCCTATATTAAACATAAAAGACATTTTCATCCAAAGTTTGGCTGATACATGCTTATCTGATCATTGTTAGTGCTTATCTGTTGCAATAAATCTGAAAATTAAAAAAAAATCTAGACAGTTTTCTTTCATTCATTAGAATAGCCATTATCTGAGGTAACTATTAGTAGGCATGTGTTTCTGCTAATAAAAACGTTATGGTTTTTTCCTTCTTTCTTCATTTCAAGATGATTTCTTTCCTTAAAAGCTTTTCTGCATCCCATTCAAGAGCTACATTTACTTTCTTTCTCTTTTGGAAGAGTTTAATTTCCACAAAAGTGAAATTACCTAAAAAATTGTATGATAGAAATTAAGTATCTTATTACAGTCATATATATGTATATATATATATATATACACACACACACATATATGTACACACACACACACATTGTAAATCTGTGTGTATGTGTGTGTGTGTATGACTGTAATAAGATACTTAATTTCTATTCTACAATTGTTTTTCAGCCATGAAATTAAAAGATGCTTACTCCTTGGAAGGAAAGTTATCACCAATCTAGACAGCATATTAAAAAGCAGAGACATTACTTTGCCAACAAAGGTCCGTCTAGTCAAGTGGTCATGTATGGATATGAGAGTTGGACTATAAAGAAAGCTGAGCACTGAAGAATTGATGTTTTTGAACTGTGGTGTTGGAGAAGACTCTTGAGAGTCCCTTGGACTGCAAGGAGATCCAACCAGTCCATCCTAAAGGAGATCAGTCCTGGGTGTTCGTTGGAAGGACTGATGTTGAAGCTGAAACTCCAATACTTTGGCCACCTCATGTGAAGAGCTGACTCATTTGAAAAGATGCTGGGAAAGGTTGAGGGAGGGAGGAGAAGGGGACGCCAGAGGATGAGATGGTTGCATGGCATCACCGACTCAATGGGCATGGGTTTGGGTGGACTCTGGGAGTTGGTGATGGGCAGGGAGGCCTGATGTGCTGTGGTTCATGGGGTCACAAAGAGTCAGACACGACTGAGTGATTGAACTGAACTGAACTGAAATGAACATTGTAAATCAACTATGAGTGATGTGTCTGACTCTTTGTGACCCCATGGACTATAGCCTGTCAGGCTTCTCTGCCCATGGAATTCTACTGGCAAGAATAATGGAGTTGGTTGCCATTTCATTCTCCAGGACTATCAACTATAGTCCAGTATGAAATAAAAATTAAAAACAGACAAAATACTGCATATTACTTATCAAAAATTAGGCTGTGTGGGTCTATTTATATATTTTTATACATACTTCCCTGGTGACTCAGATGGTAAAGAATTTGTCTGCAATACAATAGACCTGGATTTAACCCCTGGGTTAGGAAGATCCCCTGGAGAAGGGAAAAGCCACCCACTCCAGTATTCTGGCCTGGAGAATTCCATGGACAGAGGAGCCTGGTGGGCTGTAGTCCATGGGATAGCAAAGAGTTGGACATGACTGATAAACTTTCATAGACACACACATACATATCAACTTTATTCACTTTGCCCTTCTTAAGTAGAATTCTCCAAGGATTAGGAGAAGGTCATCATCCTATAACTTTGCTAGGTTAAGAGTACAGTTCTTTTAACTGTGCAAGGAGATACATTAGAACAATAGGGAAGACTATAGGTGTAATGGGCTTCTCTGGTGGCTAAGTGGTCAAGAACAGACACAGCCACATTTGTCAGTTTACCTATTATTTATTACTGCTTACAGTCTACAGCAAAATAGTTTCAGCAATGACAGAATGGCCCACACAGCCCATTTTTCTTTTTCGATAAGTAAATCATGGTGTTTTTCTTTATATTTGTTTTTTTTAATTCTTATTTTATATTATAGTATAGTTTAGTTAATAATGTTTAGTTTCAGGTGTATAGCAAAGTAATTCAGTTATACATATGCATATATCTCTTTTTGTTCAAATTCTTTTCCCATTTAGGTTATTACAGAATATTGAGCAGAGTTCCCTTTGCTATATAGTAGATCTTTGTTGGTTATCTGTTTTTAGTAGTGTGTATGTATCAATTCCAACTCCCAATTTATCCCTCCCCCCATCTTTCTTCTTTGGTAACCATAAGTTTATTTTCTATATCTTGATCCTGTTTCTGTTTTGTAAATAAATTCATACATATCTTTTTTTTAGATTCCACATATAAGCAATATTTGTCTCTTTCTGACTTACTTCACCTAGTATGATACTCATCAGGTCCATCCATGTTGCTGCAAATTCATTCTTTTTAACAGCTGAGTAGTATTCCATTATATATATGTACCACATCTTCTTTATCCATTCATCTGTTGATGAACATTTAGGTTGATTCCATATATTGGCTCTTGTAAACAGTGCTGCAGTGAACATTGAGGCAGAGCACATGTATCCTTTTGAACCATGTTTTGTTTTGTTTTGTTTTTAAATGAGTATAGACCCAATTGGCACTAGTGGTAAAGAACCCACCTGCCAATGCAAGAGACATAAGAGACACGAGTTCTGTCCCTCAGTCTGGAAGATCACCTGGAGGAAGACATGGCAGCCCATTCCAGTATTCTTGCCTGGAGAATCCCATGGACAGAGGAGCCTGGCAGGCTATGGTCCATAGGGTCACAAAGCGTCAGACATGACTGAGGTGACTTAACCCGCACACATAGTTGCTGCTTTATAGTGTTGTGTTACTTTCTGCTGTATGGCAAAGTGAATCGGTGATATATATACATATATCCACTCTGTATTAGATTCTTCTCCCATACAGGTCATTACAGTGTATTGAGTAAAGTTCCCTGTGCTATGCAGTAGGTCCTTATTATCTATTTCTATAATAGTAGTGTGTAACACGTCAATCCCTCTCTCACTTTATCTCTCCTCCCTCATCCTTGTAACTATAAGATTGTTTTCTACATCTCTGTCTCTATTTCTGTTTTGTAAATAAGTTCATTGTACCATTTTTATTCCATATATAAATGATATCATATATTTGTCTTTCTCTGTCTGACTTATCACTAAGTGTGAATAGTTTCATCTGTGTTGCTGCAAATGGCATTATTTCATCATTTTTATAACTAATATTTCACTGTTTATGTGTACCACATCTTTTTTTTTCAGTTTGTCTGTCAGTGTTCATTCAGGTTGCTTCCATGTCCTGACTATTGTAAGCAGTGCTGCTATGAACACAGCATATATCTTTTCCAAGTATGACTTTCCCGGATATATGCCCAGGAATGGGACTGCTGGATCATATGGTAGTTTTGTTTTTAGTTTTTTAAGGAAATGCCACCATGTTCTCCATAGCAGCTGTACCAATTTACATTCCCACTAATCGTTTCCTCCATACCCTCTCCAGCATTTTTTTTTTTTTTGGTACACTTATTGATGATGATTATTCTGACTGGTGTGAGGTGATATCTCATTGTAGTTTTAATTTGCATTTCTCAAATAATTAGGCATGTTGAACATCTTTTCATGTGCCTGTTGGCCACCTGTATATCTTCTTTGAGGTAATGTCTATTTGGGTCTTCTTCCCCTTTTTTGATTGCTTTTGCTTTTTTTTGGTGGTGTTGTTTTTTATTTGATATTGAGCTGCATAAGCTATTTGTAAATTTGAGGGATTAATCACTTGTCAGTTGCGTGATTTGCAAATATTCTGCCTTTTGGTTTTGTTTATGCTTTCCTTTGCTGTGCAAAAGCTTTTGAGTTTAAGTCTCATTTGTTTAATTTTTGTTTTATTTCTATTACTACAGATATTTGGGCAGCCACTCCTTTGTTATAGTGATTATTGCATGCATTCTATCATCATCATCTATCTACCTGTCTATCCATTTATTTAACTAATTTGTTCATCTGTCCATCTATCTAATCTATCCAGGCATCCATTTGATAAACTTTAACCCCCAGAAAACCTTGGAGGCTCAGTGGGAGAGCTCATATGTGATGCTTTTGGAGAAACAGTCCCCCAAAGTGAAAATAGTCTCCCAAAGGAAAATGGGAATGGAAGAGCTGGTGTGAAATATACAGATCAACTCTGTATTGAATTCAAGGACAAATTAGAGGAAAAAAAATGATCTAATTCTTACTTGGATGTATTTTTCTGCACTACTGTCTAACATATTTTAGTAGGTTTTTCATTATAATGTAAGTTTTAAAAGAGCGTATGTTGATCTATTTTTGTCTAGTTCTATAACTTGAGTGCAGAGCACAATGCCTAGAACATTGAGATGCTCAGTCAGAATCAAAGGGCTGATTAAAGAAATGGTTCTATATATACTATACAGGAAAAAGAATCTGAAAGAAAAGGGCATCTATAGTTTGTCTCCAACTTCTACCAGAATCCAGTTTTCTTCAGAGGAAGGATGAAACCTTACTTGCCTTTAACTGCCGAAGCACACAGGACAGTGTCTGGTATATAAATGAAATGTTTTTTGACTTAATGGAAGAGTTGTACTAAAAGAGAATGAAAATAATCTCATAATATATAGGGAATAGAATAAAGACAAGTTATAAAAATGTGTTGCATTAAATCACGACTAAAATGAGGTATCACCTCACACCAGTCAGAATGTCCATCATCAAAAAATCTACAAACAGTAAATGCTGGAAAGGATGTGGTAAAAAGAGAACTCTCTTGCACAGTTGGTGGGAATGTAAATTGATACAGCCACTATGGAGAACAGTATGGAGGTTCCTTTAAAAAACTGGGAGTAATACTACCATATGACCCAGCAATCCAACTACTGGCCAACTACCCTGAGAAAACCATAATTCAAAAAGATACATGTACCCCAGTATTCATTGCAGCACTATTTACAGTAATTAGGACATGGAGGAACCTAGATGTCCATCAACAGATTAATGCATTAAGAAGTTGTGGTACATGTATACAGTGAAATATTACTCCACCATAAAAAGTAATGAATCTGAGTCAGTTGTAGTGAGGTGGTGGAGTGAGGTGGAGTGAGATGGTGCAGTGAGATGGTGTAGTGAGGTAGATGTAATGAGGATGAACCTGGAGCCTGTTATACAGAGTGAAGTAAATCAGAAAAACAAATATTGTATATTAACATATACATATGGAACCTGGAAAAATGATACTGATCGTATACAAAATAGATAGCTAGTGGGAAGTATAACACAGGGAGCTCAACCTGGTGCTCTGTAACAACCTAGAGGGGTGGGATAGGGTGAAGGGTAGGAGGGAGACTCAAGAGGGAGGGGACATATATATACTTAAGGCTGATTCATGTTATTGTATGGAAGAATTCGATAGAACATTGTAAAGCAATTATCCTCCAAATAAAAATAAAAATATATTAAAATGTGTTGCATTTATTCTTGCACTATTTTACCAATTAAAAAATGTTTTTAAATTGCCAATAATTGTTAATGACCATTGAGTCTTGAAAAGTCTAGTTGTATTCTTATATTATCTCATTTCATCCCTAAAACACCATGAGTCATTTTACAAATGAGGAATCTAAAGTTTAAGAGCATACTTCTTCACAATAGTTCATGTCTCCCCAAATAATCTCAATCAGAACCAAAATTTAGACCTTTTCTTTTGCATCGGTGTTCCTTATTATTAAGAAAAGCTCTATGCTTAATATGTAAATTCCATAAAGGAAGGGTACTTTTCTCTTATTCATTGTATCACTATAGTCCAGAACATTGCTTTATCGCAATAAACACTCAATATTTGTTGAAGAAATTACATTAGGTAGTTGGGATATAGGCCTTGAGTTCAGTAAAGAGGAGGTTGGAAAAGTATATTTGGAAGTAATCAGTGCAGATGTTACTTGAAGCTTTTTTATCAATATATTCAACAAATAGTTAATGAGTCCATACTCTGTCTATCACTGATCTGGGGATTTAGCAGTGAACAAAACTAATAATATCTCTCCCTTTAAGTGTCATGCAGCTGGAATAGATAGGATGACCAATAGAATATGTGTAGTGAAATTAGAGAAGAGTGTTGATACCTGAATAATTGATAAACTACCAATAATAGATGGAAAACTTAGAGTGTATTGTGTTAAAAGCTAAAGGAGAAGAAAATTTCAAAAAGAATAGTAAATAGCATCATTATCAAAACCTGCAGAGATTTCAAGTAAAGACTGCAAAAAAGTGACAAATTTTCATAATTAAGTTATGAATAGTCTCTAAGACATTTGTGTCAGTGGCAACACAAGAGCCAGTTTTCCATAAACTCTATAATTTAAGATGGTTTTGGTAAGGATCTTCAGCACCCTGGTGATGTTTCTGGCATTGTAAACACCATGTTAAATTTTAACTGAAAATTATTTTATTGAATGAAGGAATGCAATTTTACCCCCCCAAACCCAGTTTAACATCTTCTCTAAAAAATCTTCAATCATTACAATTCAAACTTATAACCTCATTTTTCATTTCATATATAACATTTAAAAACAATGCTAAACATTCTGATGCTTATGTATCTGTTCTTATCTCTATTTTTACCTCAACAAGATGGATAACTTTTGGAGGACTGTATGCTAAGTACATGGCAATTTTATGCTTAATACATATATAATAATTTGATTCAGGAATATATTAATAAACTTGATTTTAACATTGAGATAAATTCAAATGTGAAGCAAAATTCCCTCTGTGCATCATTTGGAGTCATTCATTTTTGCCCTCACTTTTGTCTTTTCCTAACTTTGATGAATGTCTTTTGCTGCATCCTAGAAGGGCTCTCTTGTGTAGGAATAAAAAAAAAATTGAAACACAGTGTGACTGATTAACTCACTTGATAAACATGCCTAGTTGTCTAAATAAAATTGATTTAGACAGTCATGCACATGTTGACTTTGTGTTTTGCCGGAAACTGGAGTCGTGTTAATTGCTGACATCTTTTGAATTGGATGGTCTTGTCTGTATTAACGTTACTATACAAACCGGGATAAAATAATGATTTGAAATGCTGCATAGACATAGAAAATAATAACCATTTCTTGATATTCTTCTTTGCCTTACAGAGTTAACCAACTGAGTCTTTTTTTCATTGCTATCAATAAACACATCTGGGGGTTCTAAATTTCCATTATTCAGAGTTCAGTAGAAATCTTAGCAGGAGACAGCAATGTGAACATTGAGCCATTTCAACAGCTAGTTCTTAAAAGAATCCTATTTAGAGTTTTGTTGCATTTCAATTTCTCCATGTAGCTTTATGAATTCATGACTTTTGGAGGTCAGCCTGGACCATCTGCTATCTGTTCTCCATGAGTTTACCAAAGTTTGAGATGAGCAGGGAGCAGGTGAATCAAGCACAGAGGGGATGGTTTTCTGAATAGAATGGGATATAACACCTGGGTTCTTTTATTAGTTTCGTATTCTCTCCCTACTACTAAGAGCCAACCACACTTTCTTCCCAGCATTTTGAATTTTATAACCTTTTCTTCTCTCTTTCCACTTTTTACTTCTATTTCCTGCTGCTCTCTCCTCAAGAAATAAATGGGAAGGGCTGTGGGTAGCTCTATTTATTTATATTTTTCTATACCAACTATGAAGTTAGATTTACCCATGTGTGCATGTATGTCTGTGTATGTGTTTCAATAATAACATTTATTGTGTACTTAATATGTGCCAGGCACAAGAACATTTTTTCACATGGAGTCTCATTGTAATCTTCCCCAGAAACCTGTGCAGTGGCTTCAATGACCTTCTCCATTTTATAGATGAGCTTAAGTGGTGTGCCTGTAGTCATATAGCTAATAATGGACAGTTACAATTTTAAACCAGTAAGGGATGGTTTGGGGTTTAGGAAGGACCCCCGAGTAACTCCAAATTCATACTCTAAACTATGGTGCTATATTTGTGTAATTTTCCCATTTGACCAGCCTGTCATCTAGCTTTTCTTCCAGCAGGCCTGTGGCTCACTATTGGCTACCTTTCTTATCATTAGTAAGAGTTCTGGAGCATCAGAATTCTAATATTCAGTTGTCAACTTATAAATATCACATATCCCTCTAGTGCTCTGAGTTCTTACTCAGTCCACACATGATGAAAACAGAATCAATCTAGCTGAATTCCCAGATCTAGTATGGGTTAGGATTCCCCCTAGAATACTGACACTGAAGTGTCCTGGTGGGTGGAAATGTTTTCCCTGAAACTAGAGGTGCCACTTGCTGATCGTTGGCCCATAAGCTTATTCTGCCTGAGCCAGATTGACTGAACAGCTATGCACTGACCCAGATAATAGCATTAGTCTATTTAGCTATTTGTTCAAAGTCATTCTTTTTTAAAGTAATAAAAAGAATGTCTATTATATATTATTTCTCATACACTCTGATAAGTACCTTGCATTTATGATCTTATTTAGTGTACAAAGCTATTCTAAGAAGCAAGTGACTTTATTATTCATAGTTTACAGCTGAAGAAAGTAGGCTAGTAAACTGGGAAATCTCAGATTAAACCCAAGACTAATTTGAAAGTCTATTTTCTTATCCACCGTACATATTATTTTTATTTAAACTTAACCATTTGAAGACAATATTTTTCATCCTTGATGTTTATATCAAGAGAAAGATATCCCTCAGCATAGCAGTTTGCCTGTTGACTTGTAAGATCATCAGTGCCCTTTGAATGTTTTTGGAAGTCAACATTTCATTTCTAGGTGAAAGGAAAGATAATTACTAGTCAGTAGAAAGAAAGATAGTGTTAGTTGCTCAGTTGTGTCCGACTCTTTTCAACCCCATGAACTGTAGTCCACCAGGCTCCTCTGTCCTTGGAATTATCCAGGCAAAAATACTGGAGTGGGTAGCCATTCCCTTCTCCAGGGGATCTTCCCTTGCCAGGGATCAAACCCAGGTCTCCTGCATTGCAGGCAGATTATTTACTGTCTGAGCCACCAGGAAAGCTCAGTCAATAGCAATCCTCCCTTAAAACTCTGTCACCTATGGTGATGAGATTTTACTTATATGGGATTGTGCAGTTTTTCTCTTTGACATTGTCTTTGGTGTTAACTCTTGTCTCAACCCGAGTGACCCCCATTGCCTTCCTTCTATTATCATGAATGAAAACTATCAAAGATTCTTCTAAGTTTTTTAGGCTTCAATCTGAGACAGACTGTTTAAAGATAAATGATTAGGCTGATCCAAGATGAAACACTTTAACTCCTTTTTGTCTTCACTGGATATATGCTTAATGTCTTTCACGAATTCAGCAAATAAGTAGTAATTAGTTAATTTTTCTAGCCTTTGGATGGGTCTCAGTCTCAATATTGATTATAAGCAGCACTGACAAAATCTCAATGATAGAATCTTTATTATTATTGATATTGATACATACAATAAGAAGGATGAGGAGTTTATTGATGGTAGAGTTTTAAGGGAACTATAATTTCTCAGAGTATTTTAAGACAAATTATTTCCTTTTTTTCTCTGCAGTATCATCAGAAAAATTCACACCTAGGCAATAGCTATGTATTATTTACCAAGACATACCAAAATCATTTAGAAGATAATAGGAGGGTTTTATAAAACTGGCAGATCATAGAAAAAATGCAGCATATACACTGTCAACTCTCTTTAAGGGTCAAATATGCAGTTTAGACATAAATATTTGGTACCTATAAGACCTAATATTTCCTGAAATAAATCAATGGAAATGATCTCCAATATAACACATATGACAAAAAAGTGTGCTTTAAATGCGATGATCAGCAATGATCATCAACCAAAGATATTATAAAGAAGCTAAAAGGAAAATTACCTTGATTTCTTTTGGAATATGGTAGGTCACAATCCCAGTGATGGAGATGAGAAACCCTTTAAAAATCACTATCATTTATTGACCGCTTACTATGTGCCTACTCCTTTGAATCCAATATGCTTTTAAGTTCTCTCATCAGAACTATACAGTAGATAAAACTATTTACACATTACAGATAAAAACAGATAGTTCAGTTCAGTTCAGTAGCTCAGTTGTGTCCAACTCTAGTGACCCCATGGACTGCAGCACACCAGGCTTCACAGTCCATCAACAACTCCCAGAGCTTGCTCAAACTCATGTCCATTGAATCGGTGATGCCATCCAACCATCTCATTCTCTGTCATCCCCTTCTCTTCCTGCCTTCAATCTTTCCCAGCATTAGGGTCTTTTCAAATGAGTCAGTTCTTCGCATCAGGTGGCCAAAGTATTGGAGTTTCAGCTTCAGCAACTGTCCTTACAATGATTATTCAGGACTGATTTCCTTTAGGAATAACTGGTTTGATCCTTTTGCAGTCCAAGGGACTCTCAAGAGCCGTCTCAAACACCACAGTTCAAAATCATCAGTTCTTCGGTGCTCAGCTTTTTTTTAATAGTCCAATCCTCGTATCCATACATGACTACTGGAATAACCATAACTTTGACTAGATGGACCTTTGTCAGCAAAGTAATGTCTCTGATTTTTAATATGCTGTCTAGGTCTGTCATAGCTTTTCTTCCAAGAAGCAAGCGTCTTTTCATTTTATTGCAGCAGTCACCATCTGCAGTGATTTTGGAGCCCCTCAAAATAAATTCTCTCACTGTTTCCCCATCTATTTGCCATGATGTGATGGGACCAGATGCCATGACCTTAGTTTTTTTAATGTTGAGTTTTAAGCCAGCATTTTCACTCTCCTCTTTCACTTTCATCAAGAGGCTCTTTAGGTCTTCTTCACCTTCTGCCATAAGGGTGGTGTCATCTGCATATCTGAGGTTACTGATATTTCTCCTGACAATCTTGATTCCAGCTTGTGCTTCATCCAGCCTGGCATTTTGCATGATGTACTCCGCGTTGAAGTTAAATAAGCAGGGTGAAAATATACAGCCTTGATGGACTCCTTTCCCAATTTGGAACCAGTCTGTTGTTCCATGTCCAGTTCTAACTGTTGCTTCTTGACCTGCATAGAGATTTCTCAGGAGGCAGGTAAGGTGGTATGGTATTCCCATGTCTTTAAGAATTTTCAACAGTTTGTTGTGATCTACACAATCAAAGGCTTTACCGTAGTCAATAAGGCAGAAGTAGATGTTTTCCTGGAACTCTCTTGCTTTTTCTAGGATCCAATGAATGTTGCTAGTATACATTTAGTTTGTTTTGGATTCAAGATTCAAACCAAAAGGTCTGTTAATATTTAAGCACTTAAGCACTTCAGTTAGCTTCCTTTCTCTCTAAAGTCATCCCCAGATACCTTCCATCTACTCTTCTCTGCAGCCATATTTCTATCTGTTCCTCTCTAGCCTTCAGAACTTTGTGTGTAGTTTTTTTAATTGATATTTTGACTGAAAACAATCAACCTATGTGTGGTAAAATTTATATGTATACTATTTATTCTGTGGAAAGCCTCTTTGACTCCCCCCAAATATTGGCTACCTGTGCTAGTGCTCTCACAGAATATTTTGCATTCCTTCCCATCACACTCTTTTGTGACGACATCTGTTTTTGTTGTTGTTCTTTTCAGAACTGTAAACTCTTCAGTTGTAAGTACTATATACAATTTGTTCACTATTGTACCCCCAGTCACTATCATAGTTTCTAAAACATGGCATTAGTTAAATGTAAGAGATAGATAAAATTTGGGCATTCTTATAATACTTTGCACTTGATTATGTTTTATGCTATAATATACAGAAACATTTGCATGCATGCTAAATCTCCTTAGATTACAAGATTCATGGGGTCACCAATCTTATCATTTCTACTTTTAATATCTTACCTGTAGAACATTGGTGCAAAGCTTTGTGTGTAAAGTTAGTCATTATTGTTGATTATTCATCTGATGCTGGAAACATTGAAAATAAATTATATATTTCTTATATAGAGATTAATATCTCTGATAGCATCCAAATTTAATTTGATATATAATGGAGGTTTCTTCATTTTTTCAAATGCTATTTTAAAAAAAATGGGTTTGTTATTAAAGAGGATGAATTAGTGATAAGGAATAAGAACAGTATGCTATAGAAAGGAGAGCACTCAACATTAAGATTCTTAGATATCAAAAACTGTGAGTTTGGCTTCAAATCTAACTATAAGATAACTTTTGGAGAAGTCATTTCACTTTACTGTCATATATCATATTTTAATCTGGTAACAAGATACATCTTTGTAGACAGAGATATAAAATAGAAACAACTAGATCAAAGTGATGTGGCTGACTTTTTACATATGGATGTTGAAATATTTTGTCTCAAAATGACAAGAGATTCTAAAAATGTTCCATGGACAAAAAGTTTTCAGGATTTTCCAGCAGCAGATGGAATCAAAATGCTTCCTAAATATTTCAAGATATAAATACTCTTCAGTGTGTATACCCTTCACTTGAAAATACACTTCCTTTGATGAAGTGGTTCTGTTTTTTCCTCAACAGGTAAAAGGGCCTTTTGCCTGTAGATTCAATACATAAACATTAGCTTCTATTGTAGAAAATGTAGTAGGAAGAACTAAAAACAAATGGCTGTGCTGGGGCCTATCCAATCCTGCATTCTACAAAGACAATTGTAAATAAACCTTACCTATTTCAGGTCACTGTTTCTAAGTTTCAGTAAGAACTGAACAACTAGTGTTGCATATTGCTGTTGAATAAATAGTGGAAAACCTGAAAGAAAGAAGAGAGAGAAAGACAAATAGGGAGAAAGAGAGAAGGCTTCAATCCATTGATCATATGCATATACATGTGTGTGTGTGCGTGTGTGTGTGTGTGTGTAATTTGATCTATGCATATACAACACATATTTTCTTAGTAGAATTTTCTTTAACCAAGAGATAAAATTAAAACATTTTTGTTTAGCATATTCTTTATTTCTAGGCTAAAAAGATTCATCCTACCATATGGAACTAAAAAACAGGACTGTTCTCTTGTTGAGTTACTGTTTCCAGAGTTAAAAAATCTCAAATGGTTGAAACAGTATTTGCACTTCTTACATTTCTTTTCAAGTTTATATGTATACTTATTTTTTTTTAATCTCTTGAAGGATGATTCAGTATCTTTTGATAAAGATGTTGGTGTCTACCCTCTCCACCTCAACAACTGTTCCATGCCTCTTCTAAATTCAAACGTTTAACAAAACACCATTCAAGAAGATAGCAAAGCATACATGTAATATGTGTTTATATAATATGTTTTATATATAGTACGCTATATTATAGTATATAGTAGTACTATGAAAAGTGAAAACGTTATTTGCCAAGTTGTGTCTGACTCTTCATGACACCATAGACTATATCCCACCAGGCTCCTCTGTCAGGATTGGAATTCTCCAGGAAAGAATACTTATGTGGGTTCTCATGCCCTTCTCCAGGGGATCTTCTCGACCCAGGGATCAAACACAGGTTTCCTGCATTACAGGTGGATTCTTTACCATCTGAGTCACCAGGGAAGCCCAAACTCCAGGAGAAGGTATGGGACAGGAAAGCCTGGCATGCTGTAGTCCATGGGGTTGTAAAGAGTCAAACACAACTTGGGGACTGAACAACAGTAATTATTGTATATAGTAGTACTCTACTATATGCTATATACTAATATATTCTGTAATATATAATACTATGTATATGACATATACTATTGTGTATATAGATATATGTATGTGTATATAGATGTAGGTATGAAGTATAGATACACTTTAATGCAATATATCAGTGGGCAGATTAATTTCAGCTCTGTTTTGTCCAAATTTATATATTATTAATTAGCAGGTTCAAATTATTTCTGGTATTATAGTCTTAGTATCTATTGCATATTACAAAACTGGTCCACCTATTCAGAATTTTAGTATTTTAAATGCATTACATGTACTCCCATAGACTTCCCTCGTGACTCAGATGGTGAAGCGTCTGTCTACAATGTGGGAGGCCCGGGTTCAATCCCTGGGTCGGGAAGATCCCCTGGAGAAGGAAATGGCAATCCACTCTAGTACTATTGCCTGGAAAATTCCATGGACAGAGGAGCCTGGTAGACTACAGTTCATGGGGTTGCAAAAGTCAGACACAACTGAGCGACTTCACATGTACTCCCATTATTTATAAGGCCAAAAAGGGGGGAAATAAATGAATAATTAGAATCATTTAGTCATTTTTATTCATGGAGCAATGCTGTTAATGTTCAAATCAAAAATAAATTTCATTATGTATTTCATACGTTTTTCTTCCAAAGTATATGCCTCAAATTTTAGTATGCAAATTGCCCCCAAGTACAGCTTTCTTTAGGAAAGCTGCTTGCTTTTCAAAAACATATTGCCTAAATAGTTAAAATATACTGGCATTTATAATTAAATTATTTTTCTATTGATCATTTTTATTGCTCCATTTAACATTTTATTCTATTATTTATAGGATACAGTAATGAACTTCCATTGCTTTATTGCATTATTTGGTAAACAATGTAACAAACTCGAGAAAGAGAGCAATAAAATTAAGGTGATTTAGCAATAAAGCAATTCCCTGGATTTTAATTAAATTATGGGAGGTTATATTCTAAAGACTCTAAACTAGGGCTCTCTAATGTAGGTCTGGGGCACCATAGATTCAGGTATACCACTGTGAAAATGCAAATCATCCAAAATATCTCATTGATTTTGATTATATATTTAAAAATGGGGGAAAAAATGCAAGAAGAAACAAATAATACCTATAACCCATTTTTCCCATGAATGGAGATCCCTGGCAACAAGCATAATTCCTCTTAACTATGAGGCTCTATATGAGTGTCTCTGAATGAATAGCTCCAAGTGTAGATCAGTTTTCAAATAGATCTTTAAAACAAGTGTCTTACTAGTTCTGGAACATTAAAATGACTTCTAGTATTATTTCCTAGAATATTTTCTGTAGACAGAGTTTAAATCAAGGTAGATAATTATGAGAGTGAAGAATACTCAATATTTAATACAGAATTTGAGCATATCAAATACTTGAGGAGCTGAAAGTAGCTTATTCTTTGATAAATATCCAAGGACATTAACATGTATTCTAATAATGTTTTAAATGCTAATTCCACTAAATAATTTAACATATATTCACAAAAAAGTCCTTGTGTTCATCTGATAATCCAATTTAAAGTACTGTAAAATATTTAACAGCACTTGAAGCTTTACTAATAATTGGAACGTATGCATAAGGATTCAGAATGGATAATATACTATGAATTTATGAATCTATCAAAAATATATACCAAATATAAATGCACAAAAATCTTATTTATAGCCAGAAAACTGATTCTTGGGAGGCTAAGTTGATTCAAAAAGAATAAGATCATGTCTAGGGTGGTAATTTAATAAGAATTTTGTGTTTCTTTGTATCAGAAACTTAAAATAGTTTCACAAATGATTGAAGGTCTTAAAGTTACACACTCTTAAGATCCATTGAAAACATTCTTTACTTATTTATCTGAGTCTTATAAATATCACAATTTAATGGACTTAAGACTTTGTTTTAATTTTTCAGCCCCCTTGACTGTAAAAATAGGTCTTATTTATTGGATATAGATGCAACATGGGCCCCAAGGATCTAGTGATATTAATTGGTCTCTTTTAAAGCTAATCTTACTTTAGGATTTACCTTTATGAGACCTTTGGTATAAATACTACATTATATGTAGTTATGTACTTACTTTTTCAGATTAACCCTTTTATGCTTACAGGTTTTTTAATTGCATTTTTGTATAAAGAATCATTATAAATCATTAAAAAATAAAATCATTAGAAAGCAGAGTCATCACTTTGCCAACAGAGGTCCATATAGTCAAAGCTGCGGTTTTTCCAGTATCACATATGGATGTGAATGTTGGACCATAAAGAAGACTGAGTGCTGAAGAATTGATTCTTTTGATTTGTGATGCTGGAGAAGACTCTTGAGAGTCCCCTGGGTTGCAGGGAGATGAAACCAGTCAATCCTAAAGGAAATCAACTCTGAATATTCATTGGAAGGACTGATGCTGAAGCTGAAGCTCCAATACTTTGACAACCTGATGGGAAGAGCCAACTCATGGAAAAGACCCTGATGCTGGGACAGATTGACAGCGGGAAGAGGGCAACAGAGAATGAGATGGTTAGATGGCATCACCAACTCAGTGTACATCAGTTTGAGCAAACTCTGGGAGACTGTGAAGGACAGGGTAGCCTGGTATGCTGTGCAGTTCATGGGGTCACAAAGAGCCAGACACGACTTAGTGACTGAACAACAACAAACAACAAAAATAAAGAATCATAGTACATCCATATCCTGCCTGCTTGACCCACAAATATTGACATTTTCCAAGATCATGTGCTTTTTCATCTCCTTATTCTACATGCTCTTCTTCAGTGCATCTTCTCTTTTCTGCTGTTTTATATACTAATTTTGTGGTGACTGATAAATCTCTACTTCCCTTGATCAATTCCCTTAAGATTTAGATATAGTTGACATTTCTCTTTGATTGTCTCACAAGCACTGCAATGGACTCAATGTTTGTGTTCCTCCAAAATACATATATTGAAACCCTAAGCACCTTTGGCAAGTAATTAAGATGAGAGGGTGGATCCCTTGGGAATGTAATTAGTGTCTTTACCAGAAGACACCAAATAACTAGCTAACTCTCTTTTCACCATGTGAGGACACAAAAATAAGCCCTCTGTAATCCAAGAAGATGCATTCACCAAAAACCTGATCATGTTGGCACCTAAATTTTGAACTTCCA
Organism: Muntiacus reevesi; assembly: GCF_963930625.1. Classification (NCBI taxonomy): domain Eukaryota; kingdom Metazoa; phylum Chordata; class Mammalia; order Artiodactyla; family Cervidae; genus Muntiacus; species Muntiacus reevesi. Next base: position 123,553,487 of record NC_089271.1, on the reverse strand, counting down.
GCCTCCAGAATTGTGAGGAATAAATGTTTGTTGTTTAAGTCTCCCAGTCTCTGGAAATTTGTTATAACAGCCCAAACTGACTAAAACACTCTGTTAAACTTAAAATGTGCAAAGTGTCTACCCTAAGGTCTCCAATTGGCATTACTTTTAATGAAGGCAGATGTCATACAATATTCATTTCTGTACCCAGAAACTAGTAGAGCATATAATATAATAACAATGAGTACTGATACCTAAGTCTTTTCTCTCTCTCTTCTCCTTCTGGGACCCCTAAAATGTGAATATTGGTGCATTTAATGTTGTCTCAGAGCCCTCATAGGCTATCTTCATTTCTTTTCATTCTTTTTTCTATATTCTGTTTTGCGGCAGTTATTTCCACCATTCTGTCTTCCAGGTCATTTATCCATTCTTCTGCCTCGGTTATTCTGCTGTGGATTGCTTCTAGTGTATTATTAATCTCTGTTTGTTGTTCTTTAGTTCTTCTAGGTCTTTGGTAAACATTTCTTGCATCTTCTCAATCTTTGCCTCCATTTTTTTTTTCTTGAGATCCTGGATCATCTTCACAATCATTATTCTGAATTCTTGCCTAGCTCCACTTCATTTAGTTGTTTTTCTTGGATTTTATCTTGTCCCTTTACCTAATATAAACTTTCTGCTTTTTCATCATGATTAACTTTCTGTAATATGGTTTTTGCTTTAGCCACTGTGAAACTATGCTTCTTCTTGCTTCTTCTGTCTGCCTTTTGATGTCTGAGGCTAAGAGGCTTGTGTAAGTTTCTTGATGGGAGGGAATGGCAATGGGAGAAACTGGGTCTTGCTCTGGTGGGCAGGGCCTTGATCAGTAAAGCTTTAATCCAATTATCTGCTGATGGGTGGGGTTGCACTCCCTCCCTGGTTGTTGTTTGACCTGAGGTGACCCAGCCCTGGAGTCTATGGTAGGGTTAATGGTGAATTCCAAGAGGGTTTACACCAAAGGGAACCTTCCAGTGCCCCCCTCCCTGTTGTAAGCCCCTGCCAACCCACACTTCCACAGGAGGCCCTCCAACACTAATAGGTATTTTTGGTTGTGGGTAGTTTTATTCAGTCCAAGACCTCTCCTCTGGATCTTAGTGCTCACAAAATTTTGCTTATGCCCTCAAAGTTTGGACTCTCTGTTTCCTTCAGTCCTCTGGAAGGCTTATAATCAAATCCAGCTGGCCCTCAAGGCCAGATTCCCTGGAGATTCCCGGCCCCTTTGTCAGATCCCCAAGATGGGAAGTCTGATATTGGGTTCAGAACCTTCACAGTAGTGTGAGAACTTCTTTGGTATTATTGTTCTCCAATCTGTGGGCCACCAACCTGGAAGGTATGGGATTTTATTTTATGTTGATTGCTCCCTACCATCTTGCTGAGGTTTCTTTGTCTTTGGTTGTGGGGTATCTATTTCCAGTGGGTTCCAGCATCCTCCTCTTGATGGTTGTGGAACAGCTAGTTGCAATTTTGGTGCTGTCACAGGAGGAGATGAGTGCACCTACTTATACTCCACCATCTTGAGTGGGAAGCTCTCTTGTTACTGTTTTTAACTGAAACTGTATCTTGTCTGATATAAGTATAGTCACTCAGTTATGTATGACTTCAAGTCTATATCCTTTTCAATATGCTTCTCTCTTCCTGTTTTTAAAGTTTTTACTTTTTATGTACAAATACTCCTTAAATTTCCATTATTACCATCAAATATGTATAATTAAAACTTTGTATTTGAGTAGAAATAGTATTTTATTTAGCTTGTTAAAGTAACTGATGTGACTGAAATACTATTGACCAGAAAATCAGCAATCCAGGATGCTAATCTTAAATCTTCCATGAAGGTGTCTGAAAGTGCTGAAGAGTCTTATCCCTATTCTGAATTTTAGTTTGTCATCATATTCTCCTAAAATATGTTTCTGAGAACACTATCCCACAACATCACACACCCATACACAGGATATTCTCTAGTTAAATAAGTTTAACCACAAACTAAACAAAGAAAAGCAAGAAGAGATAAGAAAGTCTTCTTCAGTGATCAGTGCAAAGAAAGAGAGGAAAACAATAGATTGGGAAAGACTAGAGATCTCTTCAAGAAAATTAAAGATACCAAGAGAACATTTCATGCAAAGGTGGGCTCAAGAAAGGACAGAAATGGTATGGACCTAACAGAAGCAGAAGATATTAAGAAGAGGTGGCAAGAATACACAGAAGAACTGTACAAAAAAGATCTCCATGACCCAGATAATCATGATGGTATGAATATTTACCTAGAGTCATATATCCTGGAATATGAAGTCAAGTGGGCCTCAGGAAGCATCACTACAAACAAAGCTAGTGGAGGTGATGGAATTCCAGTAGAGCTATTTCAAATCCTGAAAGATGATGCTGTGGAAGTGTTGCAGTCAATATGCCAGCAAATTTGGAAAACTCAGCAGTGGCCACAGGACTGGAAAAGGTCGGTTTTCATTCCAATCCCAAAGAAAGGCAATGCCAAAGAATGCTCAAACTACCACACAATTGCACTCATCTCACACGCTAGCAAAATAATGCTCAAAATTCTCCAAGCCGGGCTTCAGCAATACATGAATCGTGAACTTCCAGTTGTTCAAGCTGGTTTTAGAAAAGGCAGAGACCAGAGATCAAATTGCCAACGCCCGCTGGATCATGGAAAAAGCAAGAGAGTTCCAGAAAAACATCTATTTCTGTTTCATTGACTATGCCAAACCTTTGACTGTGTGGATCACAATAAACTGTGGAAAATGCTGAAAGAGATGGCAATACCAGACCACCTGACCTGTCTCTTGAGAAACCTATAGGCAGGTCAGGAAGCAACAGTTAGAACTAGACATGGAACAACAGATTGGTTCCAAATAGGAAAAGGAGTACATCAAGGCTCTATATGATCACCCTGCTTATTTAACTTCTATGCAGAGTACATCATGAGAAATGCTGGGCTGAATGAAGCACAAGCTAGAATCGAGATTGCCAGGAGAAATATCAATAACCTCAAATATGCAGATGACACCACCTTTATGGCAGAAGGTAAAGAAGAACTAAAGAGGCTCTTGATGAAAGTGAAAGAGGAGAGTAAAAATGTTGGCTTAAATCTCAACATTCAGACAACTAAGATCATGGCATTCAGTCCCTTTATGTCATAGCAAATAGATGGGGAAACAGTGGCTGACTTTATTTTAGGAGGCTCCAAAATCACTGCAGATGGTGATTGTAGCCATGAAACTAAAAAGATGCTTACTCCTTGGAAGGAAAGTTATGACCAACCTAGACAGCACATAAAAAGCAGAGACATTACTTTGCCAACAAAAGTCCATCTAGTCAAGGCTGTGGTTTTCCCAGTAGTCATGTATGAATGTGAGAGTTGGACTATAAAGAGGGCTGAGCACCAAAGAATTGATGCCTTTGAACTGTGGTGTTGGAGAAGACTCTTGAGAGTCCTGTGGACTGCAGGGAGATCCACCCAGTCCATCCTAAAGGAGATCAGTCCTGGGTGTTCACTGGAAGGACTGATGTTGAAGCTGAAACTCCAATACTTTGGCCACCTGATGCAAAGAGCTGAGTCATTTGAAAAGACCCTGATGCTGGAAAAGATTGAGGGAAGGAGCAGAAGGGGACGAAATAGGATGTGATGGTTGGATGGCATCACCAACTCGATGAACATGAGTTTGGGTAAACTCCAGGAGCTGGTGATGGACAGGGAGGCCTGGCGTACACAATCATGTTGCTGTAAGATGTACTCAGTAAAGGAACTTGTAAACTCAGTGCAGAAATATTTTAACCCATATGTTTTTTTCTAAATTTTGTCTGATATGGAAATACTCTCCTGCTTCTGTCCATCCTTATCTCCCATATAAAATATGTTCAATGGATCATGCTTTGGGAAATGTAAGATTATGTTCTTCTCTCTGATGGTCTTTCTGGTACATTCTATGGTTCTTACTGCAATTCTTTAGTGATGCTTCAAAACAATGCTTGCAACACTCAATAATTACTTATTCTTATTGCTTGAAAAGTACACTCTGGTAGAGTTTCTATGAATCAGTCATGTGTTGAATAAAAATAATACAAAATCTTGATTCACCTTGTCTTTAATTATAAAAGCGTTGTTATATAACAAGATTTAAAAGTAAGATAGAGTTAAGGAGTTGTACTTTCAGTTCTCTGTAATTTTTTAGTTTGAACTTAGATATTGTTTTTATTTCCAGTCATATATTACAACGGCTATAGAAGTTGTCATCAGTCCAGATATGGAGACATTTAGGAGAAAATGACTACCTTTTCATGTGTTCTTTTCTTAGGAATGAGGAAAATATTTTCAGAAGCTCTTCATATGACTTCATATGTCATCGGTCATTTGTATATTCTTAATTCAGGCACTGGCAACAAAGATACAGTTACTATGAGTGAACTGATCCAAATTTTATCCACCATTTGGAAACAGAGATCAGGCAGCTTCCCCTGAAATACATGATTATATGCTGGAAAGTTGATAATTGTTAAAAAAAAAAAAAAAAGCAGTATACTTTTAGAGGGGAGAAGGGTATGGAATATTGAGCAGACAAAAACAAGTTCTGTTGCATAATCTTAAGAAAATATTAAGACAATCAAAGAAATAATAGGCTGAGTTGAAATAGGGAAACATTGTAGAGAAACATCAGACCAAAGATATGAAGGTCTGGGATATATTGTCAGTTTGCACATTACACAACTAAGTCCATAGATAATCACTTAAAATTGCTGAGCCTCAGTTTCCCTACCTACATATATGGTATTACTTACTTATCATTATTCAAGTACACATTATGATCATAAAGTGAAATAATAAATATGAGAGCTCTTTTACTTGGAAATGCTATCTTATTTTAATATATTTAGCTATCTTTGAGAAAGGAAATTCAACCTTTTCACATGGTAATCAGTACACTTAGACACAATCTATTTAAATGGCAAAGAGTTCAAAATATATCATTTTTTTCCTTTATAATTTTGGTAGTTCTCTATTAAAGTATAGAATGAGTCAAACAACCTTAAGCCTACCTTTTTTATCAGCATGGATTCTTGAAGATGGTAACCTGTATTTTCGATGAGTTTGTAAGCAAGAGAGAAGGGCCTGAAATCTAGCAACTCAGGGTAGATATAATGCTTACAGTAACATAAATGACAAAGTGTCAGTGATGACTGAGATGACAAATGACAACATGCATATTAATAAGCATCAGACGACATTCAATCACCGTCCAATATTCATAGTCATTTTGAAGGACAATGCAGTCTTCAAATGCAGTACCTCACAGAGGAGGTGTGACTGTCACCAAACAACTTCTATATCTTAGGAAGTCAGCATAAAAGTGGCAAGGTTATGCCTACCTTGGTGGAAGAGTAAATTACACCTACATATTTCATATATTCATTCTAAAGGGCAAGAATAATAGCCCCTCAAATTATTGTTTAGAAGTCATGTCTACACATGCACCAGCTCATGCTTTTCGACTGAATTTAGTAATGAATAAATTAAAATATCTCTGTCTCTGTCTGTCTCTCTTTATCTCTTTGTCTTCCTACCTGGGTAGTTACTTGCTTGTTTGATCAATTCTGTCAAACTAGTCAATCTAGTTGGAATTTATGTGGTTCTATGTTATTAATCTAATTATGTGATGCACATGCTATGTGTATGTGTTTATTCCTGTATATAATGTACACTTAAGTAATTTTTTTAGATTTCAAATGTCCAGACTTCCATAAGAGGCATAATTTATTTTTATTTGCAGAATGTTTCCCTTTTCACATGTAGCGGGATTTCTTAAATTTGTTATCAACATATAATAAATTTAAATAATGTAAAAATTTGACAAAAGCATTTAACAACCTGACCCAGAAGTCCTGAGGTGGACAGTCCAGTCCAAAAATTTATTGTTCTACTGAGTGACAGGTAGAGATTCCCTCTGGCACTACAGAAATGGCTGACATTGCTGCTGTTGTCACAGCCCTAATGTTATTCAACAGATATTTTGGACTGAATATAAAAATCCATCAAAAATCTATTTGTGTTCCTGGGCTTGAGTGTAAATGTGTATGGAAGACTCATACCATCAGCTTTTATGGTTATTTATTTTCTACTGAAATCAACAGATATTCTTTTTATCTATACAGACAACAATAAGCTATGTTTCAAAGATAGGTGGGTGTTCCAAATGTCTTTTCTTGAAATAGCATTAAGAATGATTATATTAAATGAAACTTAAACTTCACCCAAGAGATAAGAAATTACCTACTGAAAAATACTAGAAATAATTGGCTTTTCCATATAATTATTTATCTTTAGCATAGTGTACTTGTCATCTAGGGCTACAAAACAAAATAGGCCAGACAGGGAGGCTTACATAACAGAAGTTTATTTTCTTATAGTTCTGGAGGCTGGAAGTCTCAGATCAAGATGTTGGCAGGCTTGGCTTCTCCAGAGGCCTCTCTCCTTGACCTGCAATTGGCTGCATTCTCTTTGTGTCCTCTGCATGACCTTTCTCTGAGGGCGTGCACTCCTGCTGTCTCTTTCTCTTCTTATGAGGACAGTAGTCCTATTGGATTAGGGCTCACCCTTTGACCTTATTTAACCTCAGATACCTTGTTAAAAATGCTGTCTGTAAATACAGTGAATTTAGGGGGTTAGAGCTTCAACTTATGACTGCCAAGGAGAAACAATTCAGTTAATAACATATAGTTAGAACAAAATTCCATCTCTTTTAAGGAAACACGTGGTACATAATTTTCAACTAAATTCAATTTAATTTGGAGACTATCCAACATATATTCTGTGATAAATCATGCAAATCTCTAAGCACATTTTCCGGAATATAGTACATATACAGGTATATGTGTTGTCTTTAGCTTCCTGGCACAGAAAATTGAGAGAAAGGAATGAGACATAGTGAGGAGAGATTTAGAGAGAGAGGGAGAAAAATGCAGGCCTTAGAAAAACTTAAAAGACTACTATGTGATCTAGTGTTAAAGGGGACATTATAGTTTAGTGATACTAAGAAAGAGAAAATAGTGAGAGACTTGTGGACAAGAGTTTGTAGCAAGGATTCAGAGGATTCATAAAGGAACTGAATTTGTAGAGGGCCTTGAATGAGAAAGAGGATGGAAATTCCAGGCAAAGAAATCAACATGAGCAAAGGCACCGAAATAGAAACAAGCATGAGGTGTTATAGCAGGTTCATTATCCAACCCTTTCCACTCCTCAAGAGCCAAGAACAGGTTGATGCACTCAACACAACCTGCAGCCTATGGAATGTTTTATGATCAAAGCTAAGCTAGGATACTCTGGATAAATTCTTCTTTGGGTCATCAAAGAACACATCTTCCAGTCTTAAACCAGCATATATTTCTGATTCATCTTTGTCCATCCTCCCTTGTAAATTTGCTAGCAGTATATCTATAGAAAATTCAGTCCCAGAGAGACAAATGGAAGAGCAATAGACAAAAGCAGTATATCTGAATGAAGTAACAGATCCTTTAAGAAGCTCTAAGAATCAGATATCTGAAATGTGGAGGAGAACCAAATATACATTTTGTAAGGAATGTTTTCCAAATAAGTCTAAGTTTTTAACTCTGACTCAAATACCAGGCTCAGTATTTGGCAGGTTTTGTCCATAATTTCTAAGAAATGAAACAAATACAGAACACTGATATATACACACTTATGTATGTCCAGACATATACACATATCTTTAATTTTGGTAGCTTTTGTTTCAAGATTGCCTCTTGTGTAAAAATGAAGGGTAAGTTTAGAAACATTTAAATTTGGATTGGAGAAAAAGGGAGACTACAGCTGTATAGTTGCTAGTCATTTCCATATTCTAGTCTCATACAGAGTTAGATGAAAGATGTCTACTATTATTTTCATATACACCTCATCCTTAGGTTATTTGACAGAATCACAAATCAGAAGAGGTAGGCTTGCATGTCATGTATTATTGCTTTGGCCATGGAGTTTGTCCCAAGGCTATCCACCTGATCCAAACTGAGATCTGATCTTCTTTCTTCAGGAAATTTGAATTTTAGGTACAGAGATAGATTTAGTGAAAGGGTATTGGACACTTGAACTTGGGAATAAGATCAAATAGATATGAGCCAGAGACAAGTAATCATTGCAATATCAAACAACAAGCAATACCAAAAATGAGAGCCCTATAGAGAAAATTCTTCTACAGAGAGATGCATGGACTACATATATACAGAAAAGAGAGAGCATAGAGCATACCGAATGCAGTCTGACTTACAGACCATATCAGAAGTCTAGTTATAATTTCTGAAAAATTTCTTTATTTTCTGTCTCTTTGCAGTAATGTTCATTCAAACAAGCATTATTTTTTCCCTTGTAATTAAAGAGTCCCTGGCTAGAATAGTTTTTAACCCTATTTATGTATGTATTTAGATTTCCTTAACTTCCCCAGAAATTAAGGTGTTTGGTTAGATATGTTTTACTAAGATAATAAGACATTTGCATATTGTAGGAGGTATAACATGCAAGGGCTTCCCAAGCGGTGCGGTGGTTAAGAATCCACCTGCCTGCCTATCCAGGTTCAATCTCTGGATCAGGAAGATCCCCTGGGGAAGGAAATGACAACCCACTCCAGTATTCTTGCTTGGAAAATTCCATGGGCAGAGGAACCTGGCGAAGTACAGTCCATGGGGTCGCAAAGAGTTGGACATGACTGAGCGGACTGAGCATGCAATTTATACATGCAATTGGATGGTGTAGACTTTCAAAAGACATTGAAGGGATTGAACAAATGTATAAAGTTTGCACTCATGCAGCAGGAACATAAATTATGTTATGAAATTATGGAATTTAATTATGACAGTATGGCATGTTATCCCAACGTAAACCTACACTTATAAAAACTGATTTAAAGTGGCCACAACATATCAAAATACTGCACAATTTATCAACTCATACATAGGCATTTTAAGGACAATTCTTAATTCACATATAAATACTAAACAAAATTTTTTCCTCCTTTAAATAACTCTCTTTCCATTTTTTTTTATCAGAGAGGAAATAGCTAATGTAACATCTGTAACTAAAGCATAGTTATTGTCTGGTTTGGTGCATATTTAAACTGAATGTCTGTTCAATAAATGTAGTTACTCAGAAACTAAAGTTAAAAATTACTTTTGTAAATTTTCCTGCTTGCATTTATAAGTTTGCCTCTTTTCTTCTATTTCTAATCATTGTTTCATTAGAAAAGAAGAGATATATACTTAACTTCTATATTTTTAAAATTGTTTAACTTTATATTTAACCTTTCTAAGATCGTGCATACTACAGTTGTGGACGTAAGGTTTAAGACCAATTAAATAATATTAAATTCAGGGCTACAAAGACAACACTCCCTCTCAAATCCTGTTTATGAAATACTGTGATAAGTACTATATTCTAGACTCTATCCTTGAGTGTAGAGAATTTGAGTCTTTTTGCATCTCTGATTTCTGATTTGTATAAAATGATTTATCACTGGTTTATGTAGAATGAATTTATAGATGATGTAATTTTTATATGTAGAAAGTCACTACCTTTAGTATAATATGTTGAATCAAAAGAATGAAGTGTAGCAAGAACATAAGCCACTCTCCTTTTTCAAAACTTAAGTTTCTTTTCTTGAAGCACGGATTTGGGTCATGATTTAGACAACACTATCCCCAATATTTGATGACTTAGATCTCCTATTGAAGGATAATAGCAATAATAATGATTTTAAATACATTTAATGAGGTTTCATCATTCTCCTCATTCCTTGTCCTACTTTCTAGTTATTGAGATATAATTCACAAGCCATAAAATTCATATTTATAAAGTGTACAATTCCATAGTTTTCAGTTTATCCACAGATACATTCAACATATCCAATTTTAAAACAGTTTTATCAGCTCAAAAAGAAAATGCAAACCCTCTAGCTGTCACCTACATATCTCTTCATTCCTCCAACTAGCCCTCAGCAACCACTTTTTTGCTCTCTTATAGGTTACTGTTTTGCTCTATCATTTAAAATGAATCATATACTATATGGTCTTTTGTGCCTGGCTTCTTTCAGTTAGCATGATGTTTTCAAGGTTTATATATGTTGCATCTTTTAACAACAATTACTTCATTCCTTCTGAGGACTAAATAATATTCCATTTTAAGGATTTATTACTTTCTTATCCATTCAACTGATAATGGGCATTTGAGTTGCTTCCACCTTTTTCTATTATGAATAATGGTACTACAAACATTCATATACAAGTTTCTATGGGGACATATGTTTTGATTTCTCTTGGGTTTATGTCTAGGAGGGAAATTACTGAGTAATATCTATATTTAATTATTTGAGGAACTGCCAAACTGCTTTCCAGAGTAACTTCGATGTTTTACATTTCTACCAGCAGTGTAAGAAGATTGAGGTTTTCCTGCATTCTAGAAAACAGTTGTTCTTGTCAAACCGTTTTTAAAAAAATTTAAGACTACCTTTAGAGCAGTTTTAGGTTCACAGCAAAATTTCAGGGAAGGTACAGAGTTTTCCCATAAATCCTCTGTCCCCACACATGCGTAGCCTCCCTCATTATCACTATACCCCATCAGAGTTGTTCATTTATTACAACAGACGTACACAGAATGACATATGACAGTCACCTAAGATCCACAGTTTACCTTAAGGTTCACCTTGGTGTCATACATTATGAGTTTGGACAAATGTGTAATGACGTGTCAATTATTATGATATCATACGGAGTGTTTTCATTGTCCTAAAAATGCTCTCTCCCCTTAATCCACCCCCCACCCCACCACTGATCTTTTTACTGTCTCCATAGTTTTATCTTTTTCAATCTGTGTATAGTTGGAATCAAACAGCATGTATACTTTCAGATTGGCTTTTTTTCCTTATTAATATGCATTAAGTTTTCTCTGTAGGAAATGGGGAGGCTTTATAATGGCTTGATAGCTCATTTGTTTTTGGACTGAACAATATTTGATTGGATGTACCGCAGTTTATCTATTCACCTACAGAAGGACATCTTGATTGCTTTCAAGTTTGGGCAATTATGCATAAAACTACTATTCCTATCCATGTACAGGTTTTTGTGTGGACATAAATTTTCATGTCTTTTGGATAAATACTGAGGAGTGTGACTGCAGCATCATATAACAAGACTATTTTAACTTTGCAAGAAACTGTCTTCCAAAGTGGCTTTACCGTTTTGCATTTCCACCAGAAATGAATGAGAGCTTCTTTTGCTCCCCATCTCCTCCAGTATTTGGTGTTTTCAGTGTTCTAAATGTTACTCATTATAATAGATATGAAATGATATTTCATTGTTTTCATTTTAATTTAGTGATGTCATATGAAATAGAGCATCTTGTCATTGTTTATTTGCCATCTGCATATGTTCTTTGGTGAGGTGTATGTTAAGGTCTTTAGCCTAGTTTTTAATCAAGTTGTTTTCTTATTATTGAATTTTATGATGTCTTTCCTTTCACCGATATCACACTGTCTTCATTACTGTAACTAGATAGTAAGTCTTGAAGTTGGGTAATGTCGGTCTTCCAACTTTGCCCTTTTCCTTTAGTATTATATTGGTTATTCTGAGTTGTTACCTCTCCATATACACTTCAGAATCAGTTGATAGATAACTGCAGTGTAATTCAATGGGATTTTCATTGGCATTGCATTGACTCTGTGGATCAGTTTGGGAGGAACTGACGTCTTGACAGTATAGGAACTGTGTCTTCCTATCTATGAACATGGAATGTCTCTTCGTGTATTTTATTCTTTAATTTTTGTTATCAGAGTTTTGTAGTTTTCCTCATATATTTTGTATATATCTTGTTAGATTTTTACCTAAGTATTACATTTGGGCGATGCTAATGTAAATGGTTTTGTATTTTTAATTTCAAAGTCCACTTGTTCACTGCTGGCCTATAGAAAGGTGACTGACCCTTGTATATTGACATTGTATCCTGAAACCTTGCTATAACTTATTAGTTCCAAGAGGGTTGTTTGTGTTGCTTCTTTCAGATTTTCTACATAGACAATCACAACATCTGTAGACAAAAGCAGTCTTATATTTTCCTTCCCAATCTATATACATTTTGTGTCCTTTAATTGTCTTATTACATTAGCTAGAACTTCTAGTACAATTTTGAAAAGAAGTAGTGAGAGACAATATTTTTGTCTCACACTTGATATTAATGAGGAAGTTTTGAGTTTCTCACCATTAAGTATAATGTTAGTTGCAGGGTTTTTGTGGACATTATCAAGTTGAAGAAGTTCTCTTCTCTTCCCAGTTTGCTAAGAATTTTTATTATAAATAGGTGTTGGATTTTGTCAAATGCCTATTCCACCCTATTGATATAATCATGTGATTTTTCCTTTTTAGTCTTTGATGTGATAGGTTACATTAATTGGTCTTTGAATATTGATCTAGCCTTGCATGTGTAAATCCCACTTGGTTGAGGGTTGTGGTGTATAATTATATGTATTTGGATTATTGTACTTTTTTATTCTAGCCAGCTGAGTCAGTGTAAGGGGGTTCACTGTGATTTTGATTTGCATTTCCTTGATGAATATTGGTGTCAAACAAATGGGCCTATTGGCTATTTGTGTATTTTCCTTTGGAGTAATGTCTTCAGGTTCTTCATTTTAAAGAAACTGTGTTATTTGTCTTTATGTTGTTGAATTGTAAGAGTTGTATATGCACTGTGGATATAAGCTATTTATCCAATGTATGGTTTGCAAATGTTTTCTCCCATTCTGTGGGCTATCTTTTTACTTTATGAATGGTATTGCCCTAGTTTTTTTTTTAATGGAAAAAATAGCATCAATATGAAGTTTCTCTTCATAATAATATCATTAATTCTTTGTAAACTGCAAGAAAGAAAGATAGTGCTAAGTCGTGTCTGACTCTTGCAACCCTATGGACTGTAGCCTGCCAGCCTCCTCTGTCCTTGAGATTTTCCAAGCAAGGATACTGGAGTGGGTTGTCATTTCCTTCTCCAGGGGTCAGATACCTGCAAAGTATACCTTTATTAAATCCTGAGCCCCCCTTTCTTCACAAGAACCAAAGATGATTGTGATGATGATGATGTTGATATCTATTAGTGTTCTAGCCCTGCGTTCCAGGAAACAAACTCACTCAGAAGGACAATGCAGATAGTGGAGTGCAGTTTATTACACTGGTAGGCCCAAGGCAGAGTCTCCTCTTAGCCAAGGAACCCAACCAGTTTTTGTGAAAACCTTATATATCCTAAGTGTACGTGCTCAAACCCACCTCCTCAAATTCTCTGAAACTAGTCTGAACAAAGGAAAAGAAAGATACAATCAAAGTTAACCCATAATTTGTATGCCTTAAACACGTGATTCGTATGCCTTAAGCCTAGGTAGTTAACAGTGGACAATTATCAATAGGCCTGTGCTCATACCCCAATAAGCATAATAGAATTTATGATTCTATTTGGTTACACAGATAATCAGGGTATAATTTTAGGCGATGGAGACTCTAAGTATGAGCCCTGGGGCTCTTCCATCCGAGAGGGTCTGATATCCAGTTTGTATGTCATTTCCACAGATATAGGGCATATAGCTCAAAGTCCACAGTCCGGCCCAAGATGGAGTCCTGCTTTAAGATGGAACCTGCTCTGTCTGTTTCCTCCTTCATTAGTATTTATTAAATGCTACCCATTTACCAGGTATTGTGATAAGTACTTTAATGCATTTGCTCATGTAATCTCTAAAGTGTAATTCCATTAAGTAGGAAATATTATTATCCTCATTTACAGATGATGAAACTGAGGCACAGAAAAAGCCACATAACTAATAATTGGCAGATAAGAAAAATAAATCCTAGGCTGATTGCTCATCTGGTTACTTTGCCCCATGGTCTGTATTCTGATATTTTCTCACTTTCAATCCGCACAAAATTGTGGTTGTTGGTTCCTCAGTTTGAAGGTTTTCTGATAAATATAATAGCATGTTCTAGGGTTGATAATGGTTATTAATCAACTAATAGGTAATATATTCATGAACGTTTTGTAGAACTCCCTTATTCATATTTAAGCCTTATAACGGAAATACCTTCAATTATTGGCATAAAAACAACAGAAGTTTTTTAGCTCCACAGACTAACACCCCTAAAATAATGCTAGTGAAATATTGATAAACAGACTAAAGTGCTCAAGTAAACACACACATTTAATTTTGAGTTGGGGTGTTATTCCTTGCTCATTCTTTCGAACACTAAAACATTTAATGGTTGTTTTATTTATTGGTAATATGCAGCAATAATTTTTAAATTAATAAGTGATTATATTCAGCTCATTGATGCATAGTTATCTTTAGCATCCCCCATAAGATGCTTTGACTTTTCTAAAGCCTTTATGGAGTTTGAATACAAAGGATGTATTTTTTCACTGCTTATTCCTTTCTAGTTGAAATCACATCATTTCTAGGAATTTCTTAAAATAATTAAGTGCAACTCAACTCACTATCCCTTTACTTTGCTCCTACATCTGAGTCACAAACCTGGCTTGATTCAACACCTCACTCAGATTTTCTACTGTAAAATATAATACACCCATGAGGACAGAGGAACACCTCACCTGAGCCCTCAGAGGCTTCTTGTGAAAGTTTTTATTATATGCCCCAGCTCAAATAACCACCCACCAAGCAAAGCATGAATTCCAAAACACCATTTATAAAGCTCCTATCTTTTTTCTCAATCTCATGAAACAGCTTTATTCTTCTTCATAGGCCAGAGGCTAACAATACTGCATTATCTTTCCTTCACCTTCCCTACAAATCAATCACATCTACATTCTTCCTCTCTCCTTTCTTGCCCTTCCCTGCTTCCATTAAAAAAAAAAAAGTGGGGGTGAGGAATCAGCATATATATCAAGGTACGTTCCATTGCTTGATCCAGTTAATTTAGTCTCTTCTAATATATCTTCCTGTCGATTCCTGGTCTCTTTCTATGTGTGTGTGTGTGTGTGTGTGTGTGTGTATGTGAAACTCTTTTCTCTTTGGGACAGAGGAGAGCCCATATAATATTTTCAAGAGAAGAATAGAGCTACCTAAATGTCTGGTCATAAATTATCACACATAAGATACAAAAAATTCATTCTGAAATATTTCAAGTGCCAACTCCTAATCAATAGTGTACTAAGTGTTGCAGATATATTATGAACTAATTAAACATGGTCCTTTATGTCATCTAGTAGAAAAGATAAGACAAGTATATGATTTAGATTGTAAATTATAAGACTAACAACTTAGTTTTGAAGGAGCAGTCTGGTAATATCAGAGTTGAGGTCTATTGCATGAGTAGGAGTCAACTAGGAAAACAAGTCGGCAAAGAATGATTTGGTATAAGGTAATACTGTTGTGGGCTGAATATTTGTGTCTGCTTAAAATTCATATGTTGAACCCTTAATCCCCAGTGTGATGATATTTAAAGATGGGACCTTTGGGAAGTAATTAGGTTTAGATTATTTCATAATTTTAGAACTCACATTTATGCATTTATAAGAAGAGAATAGCGCACATGCTCTTGCATGCATGCACTCTGTCTCTCTCTCTGGTATTTTGTTACACCAGACAGCATTCCAAAGACAAACACCATTGACTAAGAAAAAACCAGAGACAAGAAAGAACAAGGCTTGCTTTAAGAAATTAAACACATTTCATTTGCCTAGAGAAAAAGAAAAAAATGTATACATATATATAAATCATATGTGCTGTGCTTAGTCACTCAGTCATGGCCAACTCTGCAACCCCATGGACTAAAGTCCACCAAGCTCCTCTGTCTATGGGGATTCTCCAGGCAAGAATACTGGAGTGGGTTGCCATACCCTCCTCCAGGGGATCTTCCCAAACCAGGGATTGAACCCATGTCTCCCACATTGCAAGTGGATTCTTTACCATCTGAGCCAATATGCATGTGTGTGTGTGTGTGTGTGTATACATGTATACATATATACATAATATATATGTATATGTATATATATATATATATATGTATATATATAATTGTTCCTGTGTATGTGTTGGCTGGGGGAACACAGTGATAACACAAATAAGTAGAACTAGCACTACTGAATAAATATGGGGACCTGAAAGAACTATTCTCTCTCTTCACAATGGATTTGAAAACAAAGAAACCTGTATTCACTGGCTGAGGGAAGCAATAACTTTCTTCATCTCTACTAGAGGTGAAATACAAAATAAATTTCTCAAACCAAGTGAATAATTGCCTTATAAAACCACCAAGAAGCTCAGCACCCCAACTTTTTGAGATGATAGAACTACCGAAACAAAATTGATGTGTGTTAAAATAAGATTAAAACATCATGGAAAAGTTCACACAATATGTGAGAAGAGATTTACATGAAAAAAGAAAACATGTAGTAGATATTTACAGAGTTTCAAAAAATATACTCAAAGTAAAAAAAAAAAAAAGACTGGATAAAAAGAAGATTAAACACAGATGCAGGGAGAATTAGTGAACCGCATCATAGATCTGAAGTTTTAGTAATGTAACAAGGATAAAGTGATAGAAAATATGGAAAAAAAATGGTAAAGAGATAATGACTGTGGATTGAGAAGACCTAGAGAGCAGAAAGAAGAAAAACAAGTCAATATTCAAATGTAAGCTAGCTGATAATCTCCATAATTAATTAAAGACATGAGTCCTCAAATTAATGAAAAATTACTCAAATTTGGTAAATAAAATAAACCTGTGTATAAACACAGTACACTGAAATTGCAGAAATTCAAGGGCAAAAGGAAAATGTAAAATTCACCTAAAGATAAGACAGAAAGTAAAGTTTTATAGCAATTTTAACCTCAGGTGACATGGAAACAAGCAAATGAAAATACCAAAGAAAATAGAATAATATTTTTAATGTACAGAAAAAATGATTCAGAATTTTATTTCTAGGTATATTGTCCTTAAGTAGTAAAAGTAAAATAAAGACATCTCTAAACAAAAATGGGGAAATTTACCACTCATAGACTCTTGCTGAAATTACTTGGCCTAGAGTATGTATTTTAGGAAGAAGAAAGAGGGAAGCAATGGTAAGAATTGTGAGTGAATAAAATGGCAAATACATAAAAATAATTAAGTATGAACTGGTGGCTCAGTGGTAAAGAATTTGCCTGCCAGTGCAAGAGATGTGGGTTCAATCCCTTAGTCAAAAAGATCCACTGGAGAAGGAAATGGCAACTCATTCCAGTATTCTTGCCTAGGAAACCCCATGGACAGAGGAGCTTGGTGGGGTACAGTCCACATGGTCACAAAAAGAGTTGGACACAACTGAGTTACTGAGCATGCGCACACACACACAATAGTAAGGATAACAACAGTAAAGATTGTATAGGGAACTTTTTGAAAAGGTAGAACTAACTATTATGAAACAAAGTGATAGGTGTAAAAGTATTCTAGGAGGCTTCTTTTAATCAAGGCTTTATGAGAACTAAATGATTAATTTTAAAATGTGGAATCACTAACATATTTTAAATATTTAATGTAGCCACCAAAATAATAAAAAGAGAATTTATAACTTTCCAAATTACTAAAAGGCAAAAAACTAAATGTAAAGAAAAAGAACTTTTTTCTTCACCTTTTTTTTTAGTAAATACAAATAACTAAATGAGATGTTAGATATAAGTCCACATTATATCAGAAATTACAGTAAAATAACTAGATTAAAGAGTCAGTTGAGAGTATCTCAGATGTGTATTCAATTTTTAATTGCATCGTAGAGGAAAAGAACAGTTAAAATAATGACAGAGAAAGGCAAATATGGATGATAGAGGGTTGGAAAAAGTTGATCCAAGCATGTACTACCATAATAAAGTGGATATAACTATTAAAAATAAGCAATAAATAGACAGATATGTGTATAGCATAATGATAAATGAATCATTTCACTAGAAAATTATACCATCATGTAGTTTTAAGCATATAGACATAATTTTTATTTATTTCATTTTATTTTATTTTTTCCAGTGGGTTTTGTCATACATTGATATGAATCAGCCATAGAGTTACACGTATTCCCCATCCCAATCCCCCGTCCCACCTCCCTCTCCACCCGACTCCTCTGGGTCTTCCCAGTGTAGACATAATTTTTAAAAGTATAAATTAGAGTGACAGGACACAAAGGTTGAAAAGAATTAAGTCAAATACACAATCATGTAGAAACTTACTTTATTTTTTTTAAATGAGAGGCTAATTACCTTACAATATTGTAGTGGTTTTGCCATACATTGACACAAATCAGCCATGGGTGACATGTGTTCCCCATCCTGAGCCCCGCTCCCACCTCTTCCCCATCCCATCCCTCTGGGTCATCCCAGTGCACCAGCTCTGAGCACCCTGTCTCATGCATCTAACCTGGACTGGCGATCTGTTTCACATATGATAGTATACATGTTTCAAGGCAATTCTCTCAAATCATCCCACCCTTGCCTTCTCCCACAGAGTCCAAAAGACTGTTCTATACATCTGTGTCTCTTTTGCTATCTCGCATATAGGGTCATCCTTACCATCTTTCTAAATTCCATATATATGTGTTAATATACTGTATTGGTGTTTTCCCTTCTGGCTTACTTCACTCTGTATAATAGGCTCCAGTTTCTTACACCTCATTAGAACTGATTCAAATGTATTCTTTTTAATGGCTGAGTAATATTCCATTGTGTATATGTACCACAACTTCCTTATCCATTCATCTGCCTATAGACATCTAGGTTGCTTCCATGTCCTGGCTATTGTAAACAGTGCTGCGATGAACATTGGGGTGCATGTGTCTCTGTCAATTCTGGTTTCCTCTGTGTGTATGCCCATCAGTGCGATTGCTGGGTCGTATGGCAGTTCTATTTCCAGTTTTTTAAGGAATCTCCACACTGTTTTCCATAGTGGTTCTACTAGTTTGCATTCCCACCAACAGTGTAAGAGGGTTCCTTTTTCTCCACACCGTCTCCAGCATTTATTGTTTCTAGACTTTTGGATAGCAACCATTCTGACCAGCATGAAATGGTACCTCATTGTGGTTTTGATTTGCTTTTCTCTGATAATAAGTGATGCTGAGCATCTTTTCATGTGTTTGTTAGCCATCTGTATGTCTTCTTTGGAGAAATGTCTGTTTAGTTCTTTGGCCCGTTTTTTGATTGGGTCATTTATTTTTCTGGAATTGAGCTGCAGGAGTTGCTTGTATATTTTTGAGATTAATTCTTTATCAGTTGCTTCATTTGTTATTATTTTCTCCCATTCTAAAGGCTGTCTTTTCACCTTGCTTATAGTTTCCTTTGTTGTGCAAAAGCTTTTAAGTTTAATTAGGTCCCATTTGTTTATTTTTGTTTTTATTTCCATTCCAATGGGAGGTGGGTCATAAAGGATCCTGCTGTGATTTATGTCAGAGAGTGTTTTGCCTATGTTTTCCTCTAGGAGTTTTACAGTTTCTGATCTTAAACTTAGATCTTAAATCCGTTTGAGTTTATTTTTGTGTATGGTGTTAGAAAGTGTTCTAGTTTCATTCTTTTACAAATGGTTGACCAGTTTTCCCAACACTACTTGTTAAAGAGATTGTCTTTTCTCCATCTTGCCTCCTTTGTCAAAGATAAGGTGTCCATAGGTGTGTGGATTTATCTCTTGGCTTTCTATTTTGTTCCATTGATCTATATTTCTGTCCTTGTGCCAGTACCATACTGTCTTGATGACTGTAGCTTTGTAGTATAGCCTGTAGTCAGGCAGGTTGATTCCTCCAGTTCCATTCTTTTTTCTCAAGATTGCTTTGGCTATTCAAGGTTTTTTTTTGTATGTCCATACAAATTGTGAAATTATTTGTTCTAGTTCTGTTAAAAAATGCTGTTGGTAGCTTGCTAGGGATTGCATTGAATCTATAGATTGCTTTGGGTAGTATACTCATTTTCACTATACTGATTTTTCCAATCCATGAACTTGTTGTATTTCTCCATTTATTTGTATCCTCTTTGATTTCCTTCATCAGTGTTTTATAGATTCCTGAGTATTTTATTCTTTTCATTGCAATGGTGAATGGAATTGTTTCCTTAATTTCTCTTTCTGTTTTCTCATTGTTAGTGGATAGGAATGCAAGGGATTTCTGTGTGTTAATTTTATATCCTGCAAATTTACTATATTCATTGATTAGCTCTAGTTATTTTCTGGTGGAGTCTTTAGGGTTTTCTATGTAGAAGATCATGTCATCTGTAAACAGTGAGAGTTTTACTTCCTCTTTTCCAATCTCGATTCCTTGTATTTCTTTTTCTGCTCTAATTGTTAATGGTGAAAACATCCAAAACTATGTTGAATAGTAGTGGTGAGAGTGGGCACCCTTATCTTGTTCCTGACTTTAGGGGAAATGCTTTCAATTTTTCATCATTGAGGATAATGTTTGCTGTAGATTTGTCATATATAGCTTTTATTATGTTGAGGTATGTTGCTTCTATTCTTGCTTTCTGGAGGGTTTTTATCATAAATGGATGTCAAATTTTGTCAAAGGTTTTATCTGCATCTATTGAGATAATCGTATGGTTTTTATTTTTCAATTTGTTAATGTGGTATATTACATTTATTGATTTGCAGATATTGAAGAATCCTTGCATCCCTGGGATAAAGTCCACTTGGTCATGAAGTATGGTCTTTTTTATTATGTTGTTGGATTACGTTTGCTAAAATTTTGTTAAGGATTTTTGCATGTATGTTCATCGGTGATATTGGCCTGTAGTTTTCCTTTTTTGTGGCATCTTTGTCTGGTTTTGGGATTAGGGTGATGGTGGCCTCATAGAGTGAGTTTGGAAGTTTAACTTCCTCTGCAATTTTCTGAATGAGTTTGAGTAAGATAGGTGTTAGCTCTTCTCTAAATTTTTGGTAGAATTCAGCTGTGAAGCTGTCTGGTCCTGGGCTTTTGTTTGCTGGAAGATTTTTGATTGTAGTCTCAATTTCCATGCTTGTGATGGGTCTGTTAAGATTTTCTATTTCTTCCTGGTTCAGTTTTGGAAAGTTGTACTTTTTAAAAAATTTGTCCATTTCTTCCATGTTGTCCATTTTATTGGCATATAGGTGCTGATAGTAATCTCTTATGATCCTTTGTATTTCTGTGTTGTCTGTTATGATTTCTCCATTTTCAGTTCTAATTTTGTTGATTTGATTCTTCTCCCTTTGTTTCTTGATGGGTCTGGCTAATGGTTTGTCAATTTTATTTATCTTCTCAAAGAACCAGCTTTTAGCTTTGTTGATTTTTGGTATGGTCTCTTTTGTTTTTTTGCATTTATTTCTGCCTTAATTTTTAAAGACTTCTTTCCTTCTACTAACCCTGGGGTCCTTCATTTATTCCTTTTTTAGTTGCTTTAGGTGTAGAGTTATGTTAGTTATTTGACTTTTTTCTTGTTTCTTGAGGTAAGCCTGTAATGTTATGAAGCTTCCCCTTAGCACTGCTTTTACAGTGTCCCATACGTTTGGGGTTGTGTTTTCATTTTCATTCGTTTCTATGCATATTTTTATTTCTTTTTTTTTAAATTTCTTCTGTGATTTGTTGGCTATTCAGCAACATGTTGTTCAGCCTCTATATGTTGACATTTTAAAGTTTTTCTCCTGTAATTGACATCTAATCTTACTGCATTGTGGTCAGAAAAGATGCTTGGAATTTCAATTTTTTTTTAATTTACCAAGGCTAGATATATGGCCCACGATGTGATCTATCCCAGAGAAGATTCCATGTGTACTTGAGAAAAAGGTGAAATTCATTGTTTTGGGGTGAAATGTCCTATAGATATCAATTAGGTCTAACTGTTCCATTGTATCATTTAAAGTTTGTGTTTCCTTGTTAATTTTGTTTATTCGATCTATCTATAGGTGTGAGTGGGATATTAAAGTCTCCCACTACTATTGTGTTATTGTTAGTTTCCCCTTTCATACTTGTTAGCATTTGCCTTACATATTGTGGTGCTCCTATGTTGGGTGCATGTATATTTATAATTGTTATATCTTCTTCTTGGATTGATCCTTTAGTCATTATGTAGTGTCTTTCTTTGCCTTTTTTTACAGCCTTTATTTTAAAGTCTATTTTATCTGATATGAGTATTGCTACTCCTGCTTTCTTTTGATCTCAATTTGAGTGGAATATCTTTTTCCAGCCCTTCACTTTCATTCTGTATGTGTCCTTTTTTTTGAGGTTAGTCTCTTGTAGACAGCATATATAGGGGTCTTGTTTTTGTATCCATTCAGCCAGTCTTTGTCTTTTGGTTGGGGCATTCAACACATTTATATTTAAGGTAATTATTGTTAAGTATGAGCCTGTTGCCATTTACTTTGTTGTTTTGGGTTCAACTTTATACACCCTTTCTGTGTTTCCTGTCTAGAGAAGATCCTTTAACATTTGTTGGAGAGCTGGTTTGGTGGTGCTGAATTCTCTCAGCTTTTGCTTGTCTGTAAAGTTTTTGATTTCTCCTTCATATTTGAATGAGATCCTTGCTGGGTACAGTAATCTGGGTTGTAGGTTTTTCTCTTTCATCACTTTAAGGATGTCCTGCCATTCCCTTCTGGCCTGAAGAGTTTCTATTGAAAGATCAGCTGTTATCCTTATGGGAATCCCCTTGTGTGTTATTTGTTGATTTTCCCTTGCTGCTTTTAATATTTGTTCTTTGTGTTTGATCTTTGTTAATTTGGTGAATATGTGTCTTGGGGTGTTTCACCTTGGGCTTATCCTGTTTGGGACTCTCTGGGTTTCTTGGACTTGGGTGACTATTTCCTTCCCAATTTTAGGGAAGTTTTCAACTACTATCTCCTCAAGTATTTTCTCATGGTCTTTCTATTTGTCTTCTTCTTCTGGGGCTCCTATGATTCGAATGTTGGGGCATTTAACATTGTCACAGAGATCTCTGAGGTGGTCCTCATTTCCTTTAATTCCTTTTTCTTTTTTCCTCTCTATTTCATTTATTTCTACCATTCTATCTTCTACCTCATTTATCCTATCTTCTGCCTCCGTTATTCTACTGTTGGTTCCCTCCAGAGTGTTTTGATCTCATTTATTGCATTATTCATTATATACTGACTCTTTTTTTTATTTCTTCTAGGTCCTTGTTAAACATTTCTTGTATCTTCTCAATCCTTGTCTCCAGGCTATGTATCTGTAACTTCATTTTGTTTTCAAGATTTTGGATCATTTTTACTATCATTATTCGGAATTCTTTTTCTGGTAGATTCCTTATGTCTTCCTCTTTTGTTTGATTTGGTGGGCATTTATCATGTTCCTTTACCTGCTGAGTATTTCTCTGCCTTGTCATCATGTTTACATTGCTGTGTTTGGGGTGGCCTTTCAGTATTCTGGCAGTTTGTGATTGCTTTTTATTGTGGAGGTTCCTCGCTGTGGGTGGGGTTGGATGGGTGTCTTGTCCAGATTACCTGGTTATGGAAGCTTGTGTCAGTGTTCTGGTGGGTGAAGCTGAATTTCTTCTCTCTGGAATGCAATGAAGTGTACAGTTGTTAGTTTTGAGATATCTATGGGTTTGGTGTGTCTTTGGGCAGCCTGTATATTGAAGTTCATGGCTATGTTCCTGTGTTGCTGGAGAATTTGCATGGTATGTCTTGCTCTGGAACTTGTTGGCTCTTGGGTGGTGGTTGGTTTCAGTGTAGGTATGGAGGCTTTTGGATGAGCTCTTCTCAGTTAATGTTCCCTGAAGTCAGGAGTTCTCTGGTGTTCTCAGGTTTTGGACTTAAGCCTCCTGCCTCTGGTATTCTGTCTTATTCTTACAGTAGCCTCAAGACTTCTCCACCTATACATCACTGATGATAAAACATCTAGGTTAATGATGAAGTTTCTCCACAGTGAGGGACACCTGGAGAGGTTCACAGAGTTACATGGAAAAGAGAAGTGGGAGGAGGGAGATAGAGGTGACCAGGAGGAGAAGAGGGGGAATCAAAAGGGGCGAGAGCAAGCTAGCCAGTAATCAATTCCCTATGTGCTCTCCACAGTCTGGACCCCTCAGAGATGTTCATGGAGTTACACAGAGAAGAGAAGAGGGAGGAAGGAGATAGAGGTGACCAGGAGGAGAAAATGAATGAAAAGGAGAGAGACAGATCCAGCCAGTAATCAGTTCCCTAAGTGTTCTCCATAGCCTGGAACACACAAAGAGAGTCACAGAGTTGGGTAGAGAAGAAAAGGAGGAGGGAGGAGATATAGGCGGCCTGGTGGAGAAAAAGGAGAGTCAAAATGGGGAGAGAGCAATCAAGACAGTAATCACACTCCCAAGCAAAAATGGGTACTGATGTTTGGGTTGTTAAAGGTACAAAATTTGATAACAAATATCAAAAAGCAAAGATTAAAAATCTAGAGTAGAGGTTAGACTCTCAAAAATACAATATTAAAAAAATAAAAGAGTCACAAAAATTGTAATATATATATATATATGAAATTTGCTTTAAAAATAGGGTCTTTTTTTGCAAGACCCTATTTTTCATGTAAAGACCCTAATTTTCATGTAAAAATGAACATTAAAGGAGTAATAGAGGACTTAAAATAAAAAAAAATTTCAAAAATTTATAAAATGATAATAGTAAAAATATATCTAGGAATTTCTCTGGAACTGTTGCAGAGAGTGTGGTGTCAGTTCAGTTTCAGATAGTTCCTTGATCTGGCTTATACGTCTCAAGATGTATAGGCCCTTTCCAATGTAGTCGGTGCTAACTACAGAGTTTTGATCTGTTGCACCTGTCACTTCCAAAGCAGTTCCCTCTATTTATTTTAGCTTCTTCTGTTTGCTGGTCTCTTCAGTGTCTAATTTCCGCCCTGACACAAGGGCACGAAGGTGATCACTTATTTAGGCTCACTTGTTCAGTCTTGCTGTGGGGAGGGAGGAACACTGCAAACTATTATCACCAGCGTATGTGGGGAGTGCTCGCAGTGTCTCAGCTGCACTGGGTTTGCCCCGGTTCACGGTGTTTGTACTTTCATGGTCCACACTTCTCAGGCTTTAAGTTGCTCTGTGGGAAACTGTCTGAGGCGGACCCTGGGTTCGTGCTCTTCCCAGGTGTAAGTCGCTCAGGTTCAGGTTCTTGGGTACTTCACAAAGGTGCAGACTCGGTTGGGCCTGCTCTTTGTGCCCTTTCCAGGTTCGAGCAGCTCAGGTGACCAGGTGTTTGGCGAGCGCAGTCCCCCCTAGGTGGGGTTGCATCTTATCGCCTTCCTCCGTCCTAACTGCTAGGTTTTCTGGGTGCACAGCAGGCACGCCTTCTCAGGTGTGCCGTGTGTCTCTTCTGGGGAGCTGATCTTTGGCTGCAACCTTCCCTGAAGATGTCAATCATCCAGAATCCCAAGAAGTCTTGGTTAGCAATGGAGCCTACTTGCAGTTTGGCAGAGGATGCCTCTCTGGGGCCAAGATTGTCCCTTTCCAGCTCTGGCTGCCCCCCTCCTGCCTGTCTCCAGCGGGGGATGGGCCGGTCCACAGCCTGTAGCTCGCCTCTGGTATTCGCTCAGTCCTTTGTTCTGTGAGCAGTGCCTTAGGTTAGGGCTTTTCACAGGATATTTCTCTCTCTCTTTTTCCCTCTCTCTCTCTGGCTATCCCATAGTTGGGGTTGCTATCTCATGTTAGTTCCCTCAGATTGCCCTCAGGGCTTTTGGGCCCGGTCCTTACCCTAAGCAATGCAGCCCACACCTCCCTGTTCAGCCCCTGCTTGCTGGTGGTGGCTGTGAGTGCTGGGAGTTGCTGTTAGGCATGTAATCTGTGGGTTTTATTTATCTATCTATCTATCTATCTATCTATCCTCCCGGTTATGTTGCCCTCTGAGATTCCAAAACTCCCCACAGACGTACTGGTGAGAGTGTTTCCTGGTGTTTGAAAACTTCTCCTCTTTTAAGACTCCCTTCCCAGGACAGATCTCTGTCCCTACCTCTTTTGTCTCTCTTTTTATCTTTTCTATTTTTTCCTACCTTCTTTCCAAGACAACGGGCTGCCTTTCTGGGTGCCTGATGTCCTCTGCCAGCATTCAGAAGTTGTTTTGTGGAATTTGCTCAGCATTCAAATGTTCTTTCGATGAATTTTTTGGGGAGAGAGTGGTCTCCCCGTCCTATCCCTCTGCCATCTTAGGACTGCTCAGAAACTTACTTTAAAACAACACATGGTTCACAGAAGAAAGCATAATGGAAAGTAAAACTTATTAAAGAAAGTGAAGTCACTCAGTCATGTCTGACTCTCTGCAACCCCATGGACTGTAACCTACCAGGCTCCTCCATCCATGGGATTTTCAGGACAGACAATTTCCATTTACTCTCCAAAGTACTGGAGTGGCTTTCCATTTCCTTCTCCAGGGGATCTTCCTGACCCAGGGATTGAACCCAGGTCTCTTGCATTGCAGGCAGATGCTTTACCATCTGAGACACCAGAGAAGCAAGTACAAAACATCTTAAGGGCTGTACTAATAAAAACTACATATTAAAACTTGGATGAAGTCATTAATGAATGTTAGAAGATACTAAAAAATAATAACTGAAAAAGATATCCAAATCAGAAAGATTTAGATCAAATAACTGTGCAATCATTTCTACACCCCTGATGACTTCCTAAATTTTTAATCTGGAAGAATATTTGTATCCTAAGAAATGAGTACACTACATCCTTACTGAACCAAACTTGGATTTGCTCTCCTGCTCACAGTAAAGCCAATCTACTGATACCAGGTTGTGGTTAAGGAAAGGGTAGCATTTATTGCAGGCATGAAGCAAGGAATCCAGGCTGCTAAGGGCCCAAATACTTGAAATCCCCAATAGCTTTGAGGGAAAAGTTTTTAAAAATAGGGTGAGTGAGAGTAATCAACTGATGGACATTCTTCTGATTTGTTGGTGATGAGGTAATCTGATGTGAAGAACTGACTCTCTTGAAAAGACCCTGATTCTGGGAAAGATTGAAGGCAGGAGGAGAAGGGGACGACAGAGGATGGGATGGTTGGATGGCATCACCAACTCAATGGACATGAGTCTGAGTAAATTCTGGGAGTTTGTGATGGACAGGGAGGCCTGGCGTGCTGCAGTCCATGGGGTCGCAAAGAGTCAGACACAACTGAGTGACTGAACTGAACTGAGGTAATCTGGAGTCCAACATTAGACTTCTGGTTCCAACTGCTCTGAGGTCTACGTGCTGTGGTGGTCAGCACACAGTTAAGTTCTTCCACCTGTTAGGGGTTTCAGTATCCACAAAACATATCAAAGCATATGGCTCAGAATATTACTATATCCCTTGAAGGGGAACTTAAGATCCTTGACTTTGTCTGATGGCTAAACGATTATTATTTTGCCTTGCTTGACTGTTTTCCTTTGTTTTTGTATATTTTCAATTCTCTGATTAAATTTATTCTTTGTAACTTGGGGAAGGCCTAAGTAACTCAGGTTTTTCTACAAACAGACAATTGAAGGACATTGTGGGGGCAAGTCTATCCCGGGAGGACCCCATAAGGTGCTACTCAGTTACACTTACTACAAAAACAATGATGTTTTTTGGATATTTTAATTTTTTACCATGTTGATAAAATGCCAACTTCCTTCATAACAAAAGAGCCATGTGTATAATTTCTCAGTTTTTATATAAATGGTATCAATGGAGTTATATACAACAGCCTGCTAGAGGTAGTGCACACCAGCTTAAGAAAGTTGATTATACTCGTTTCAGACAACTGGCTCACTAGTATACTACTGGCTATACAGGAATTAAAGTGGTATGCTGGAAAATGTTTAACAACTGGCTCTCTTAGGAATACAAGTTTGGGTTTACACTGTTTCCCAATTTCTAGTATGTATATATGCCCATCAACCATGTCAGTTTCAAGCTACCAATGTTATCTCACTAAACGTAGAGTTGGGAATAGAAGCATAGAATTGGTACTTGTAAATCAGTATGAGTTGGCTCCAGCATATCACTTGACTCATCTCAAACTTCCTCTCTGACCATAGTGGATTTCAGAGCTGCATGATGGAAACAGAAGAGAAATCTATCATTCCTAACAATTGAAATAAAGGGAAAAGAACAAGTCTGTTTTGATCAATTTGCTATATAGTTGTTTCCTTGTTAAGAATATTGTCCTCCATACTATAATAAAAAAACCTCTATCCATCATATCCATAGGTATGTCGATTATCATTTAGGATAATACTGCCTCAATCTTTTAAGGATTTGGGAAGATGAATATTATTCAGTAAAATAACATACTGAGAATGGTTAATTCTGTAGCTGCATATTTTCAAGTCAAATAGGTTTTTAATTTCAGGCAATGTAACAAAAAAGCTGGTTATACTGGGAAATTTATTGTAAAAAATATAAGCTATTCTTTACGTTTTTGTAACGTTACCACATGAAAAGCTAAAACACCCTTCAAAACACAGGTGATCGGCTAATTAACAGAACATAGGTGCTGAAATACACTACATTGTGAAACAGGGCATTTCAAAGTATTTTCTCTAACAATTGGAACTCAGAGGAAGAAAATGCCACAGTTTCACAAGTCTGGAATTATGCAATAAAAATTTAATCAGATACAATCACATAATGATTTTTTTTCAGAATGACTATTTCAACCACCAGCCTTAATACTAAAGATTAGGTGTTCAATATATATTATTCATAGAAAAATATGCTACAATTTATTTAGAGCTAGTTGTAATAGAAACTGCCTATATTTCACAAGTCAATGAAAATAAGGACATTGGAGAATCATGGTCACCATGACACATTTTAAATGCACTCCCATAAGACTAATTGTCTATATAATATTATCTTAGTCTGTTTAGAATGCTATAACAAAACACCAGAAACTGGGAAACATAAATAACAGAATTTATTTTTCACAGTTCTGAAAGCTAGAAATCCAAGATCATGGTGATGACCTGGTTGGGTGAGGACCCTTTTCCTGGCTGCAGACACATTTCTGGCTGTGTCTTCACATGGTGTTAAGGGGCCAGGAAGCTCTGTGCGCTCTCTTTTATTAGAACACTGATCCCATTCATGCCTGCTATACTGTCATG
The DNA here is from genome assembly GCF_963930625.1 of Muntiacus reevesi. Lineage (NCBI taxonomy): Eukaryota > Metazoa > Chordata > Mammalia > Artiodactyla > Cervidae > Muntiacus > Muntiacus reevesi. Next base: position 123,524,407 of record NC_089271.1, on the reverse strand, counting down.
ACCTAATCACCTCCCAAAGACCTCATATCTGATACCATCACAATGGGCACTGAGATTTCAACATATAAATTTTAGAGGAGCACAAACATTCAGACCATAGAAAGTATGAACAGGGATTTGTTATACTGAGTAAAGATTTCCAAATCTTCCATAGCTCTGAATTATATTATTGCCCTATCAGGCTTTAGGAATGATATTGCAGCAATAAGAATAAGGTCTATGTATATTTATAGATTCCCCAATGATAAATTCTTAATTTAGTAACAAGGCTTGGATTAACGTGTGTTTATGATTAATCACAGTACTTGAGAAATTGCCTGGTTAGTGGAATATTGTGGTTGGCTATACAAAGTTTTGAGACTAATACATAATATAAAACATTTGAACACTCTAGCATTAAGTATCATGTAATATCCTTCTCATAACATATCACAGATTGAGAAGTCCAGGTAGCAGATTCTGAGGCAGGATTTACTATATAAGATGCTAATCAGTGCTCTTAGAATCAACACCTGTAGAAACAAGAGAGGGCGGGAAGGGGGGGAAGGAGCATTGAATGGAAGGGAGAAGTTGAGCTGTGGTATCATCCCAAATAAGGTCTCAGCTGGCCCTCCTTGAGAACTCTGGAGCTGGTACTGCCCTTCCAAATTATTCCAGAGAGAAGCAAAGAGGCTGAGCCTTTGTATCTTCACAATGATCAGTAATTTGATGTAGGCTGCCAAAAGTAAGGGAATCTTGGGTGAGGCAATATCTTCCAGTGGAGGCAATCTCCAAAGAAGGCTGACAGCTGAGTGCTAAAGTCAGGGGAAAGTTCATTCCTGAAGGGGCGTTCTAGGAGAAACATCATGGCCTCTGCTATATAACTCTAACAGAACAAGAAAAAGTGGTTGCCCGCCAATGGGTACAAAATTTATTTCTCCATAGTTTCAGAGAGGTGTAAGTTGAAAATTTCATCTGCCCACATCCGTCCAACACCTGGTTTCTTCCTCTGTAAGTACTATTTGATATGAATTATATTCTTTTAGCAAGAAAGTATAGTGATTCTTTGCTCTGAGCTGGGTACTATGCAGTAAATGCAATATGATGGCAAAGCAATGCTGATGTGATAGAAATTAACTCATGTATCAAGTGTTTCTATTTAGTTTTCTCTCTGTGTGTGGCATAACACAACACATTGCATGTACTTTTTATATTATTTGATGTATACATGTAAATATTGACTTTTCCAACTGATTCTACAAGATAAATAAATCTTCCTACACATATTGGAACAAATAAGAAATTTACACATCTTTAATATTTTAAAGTGTTTACCCTTGATACACTATTTATATTTTCACTGCTTCCCATTGCCAGAAAGTGCAAAGTTTTTCAGCTCTTCATGAGAAGGCTAAACAAAGAGGAGAGCATAATACTATCAGTAGACGCACTTGTTAGTAATCTGTGAAATCCAGATATGTACAATTCTTTGGGTTCCTATTTTTAACCCAAAGACAGGGCGAGAGAATATTGTAGCCAATGTGTGTATCCTGCTGTGCTGTGATTGGGTGTTACTGCAGAAGCAAGCACAGTGGGATAAGTTAGTGTATAATAAAAATCTTGGACGCCCTTTTGCAACATATGTTGTATGGGATAACCACATCAGTGAAGTAGTTCAATTTCAATTACAACACATGCTTTCAGATGTTTCTTTTTCTGTAATTTTTGTTTTCTCATGTTTACTCTTTATTTTGCATACTGCTCTTTTCTTGCGTTTCTACTTGAATTGCAGCTCAAGGGAAAAAGGAGAGAGTTCAATATTAAACAGACCTTTACTAGCTTTGGTCGACTAACCCTCAGTAGATTGTATCTTGTTAACTTCCCCATCTGAGAGAGGACTTATCTAAAATGGCATCTGATCCCATTTCCCCCAAACCTCTAGGCTCCTATCCTGTTTTTTAAACCTGCCTTATTTTTCTTCATGGGTGAATTCTGACACTGTGATTTCTTTCTTTAATATTTTTTCTGTTACTTCCAGTAAACTGTTAGATATTTTATACAGTCTTTGGTTTCTTGTATTTTTGACTGATTCTCTAGTACTGGAACATAGGGTTAAATAAATGGCAATTCAGGTATATATTTCCTAGTTACACTATTATCTTTCAATCTGTCTTCCAGAATTAAGATGTTCATAATTTTGAGGGTCTAAGTTGTTTAATCACAGCCTTAATATGTGGAATGTACTTTGTTACTAACTCGTATAAGTCATACCTTAAGAGCATTCTTTTTCATCTTTTTGCATATTATAAAAATTTCAAACACATCCAAACGTAGAGAGGACATAAAGAAAGCACCCATACTCTTCATCCAGCAAAAACCACTTAACTAATGACCAGTTTTGTTTCATCCATACAGCTGTATGCTTCCAAACATACCTGGATTATTTGAAGCATATGTTAAGGTATCTTCTGGGGTTTCCACAGTGGCTCAGTGGTAAAGAATCTCTCTGCCCACACAGGAGACATGGGTTTGATCCCTGGGTCAGGAGGTTCCCCTGGAGAAGGGAATGGCAATCCACTGAAGTACTTTTGCCTGGAGAATCCCCGTGAGATGAGGAGCCTGGTGGGCTATAGTCCATGGGATCGCAGAGTCTGATATGACTGAGCATGCACACACAGACACACGCCAGTCATCCTCTAATACAAGTAACAAGGGATTCACAACAGAAGCCACCACCTTTTCGGAGTCAAACATCCTGAGTTTATGAGGTGTAAACAACCCCCATCTTGCTTCAGTCTTTCCACTTACCAGTGCTGTGAGGAAACTTGAGAAAGGTTATGTATAAAATATAGGTTACTTTGTATCCTTTGACTAGTTGTAGTATTTGAGTGAAGCTGAAGCAATAATTAGATTTTTTGCAAGTATGTTGTTTCAACCAATCCTTTCTCATTTTATTGATTTGGGCCCTCTTTTTTTCCTTGGAAAAATATGCATAATGTTGTAAAATATAAAAAACAACCTAATTGTTATGAAAGGCATTTGTGAATTATACCTCAATCAACATCAGAAAAATAATTTTTTAAAGTGAGATGAAAAATAAAAATATTAAGCATTTCAATTGACAAAACTTCATCTAGGAGTTTATCATTTTTCTGTTCTTTTTATATAATTTTTATCATTATGACAAGAATTTATTTACATAAAGAACTATCCCAATAATCTCTGTTCTAATCTTTATTTCATTCCTTCTACTTTTGGGGGTATACTTTGCTCTTCTATTGTAAACTTTACTAACAAAAGCACTTAAACTGAAATTTTTTCTCTAAGGGTTTTGTCTAAGGGTTTTTCAGCATTTAAAGCTAAAATTTTATTTCTAAACACTGCTCTAGCTGAATCCTACTCATTTTGATATGTTAATTTTGTGATTGACTCGTGATTTAAATAGAACTGTGATGCTTATTCAGAGTTCTTTAACTTATGGGCTTTCCAGGTGGTGCTAGTGGTAAAGAATCTGCCTACCAATGCAGGAGACCTAAGGTGCATGAATCCAATCGCTGGACCAGGAAGATACCCTGGAGGAGAACATGGCAACCCACTCCAGTATTCTTGCCTGGAGAATCCCATGAACATAGGAGCCTGAAAGACTATAGTCCATGAGGTCACAAAGTTGGACACCACTGAATAGACTTAGCATGTACAACATGATGCTTATACTCTTAGATATGTGGGGCATTTCTGGATATTGTTATTGACTTCTGTTTTAATTCTGTTGTAGTCAGAAAGTTCAGTTCAGTTCATTTCAGTCGCTCAGTCGTGTCCGACTCTTTGCGACCCCATGAATCACAGCACGCCAGGCCTCCCTGTCCATCACCAACTCCCGGAGTTTACTCAAACTCATGCCCATCGAGTCGGTGATGCCATCCAGCCATCTCATCCTCTGTCATCCCCTTCTCCTCCTGCCCCCAATCCCTCCCAGCATGAGGGTCTTTTCCAATGAGTCAACTCTTCACATGAGGTGGCCAAAGTATTGGAGTTTCAGCTTCAGCATCAGTCCTTCCAAAGAACACCCAGAACTGATCTCCTTCAGGATGGACTGGTTGGATCTCCTTGCAGTCCAAGGGACTCTCAAGAGTCTTCTCCAACACCACAGTTCAAAAGCATCAATTTTTCAGTTCTCAGCTTTCTTCATAGTCCAACTCTCACATCCATACATGACCACTGGAAAAACCATAGCCTTGACCAGACGGACCTTTGTTGGCAAAGTAATGTCTCTGCTTTTTAATATGCTATCTAGGTTGGTCATAACTTTCCTTCCAAGGAGTAAGCGTCTTTTAATTTCATGGCTGCAGTCACCATCCGCAGTGATTTTGGAGCCCCCCAAAATAAAGCCTGACACTGTTTCCACTGTCTCCGCATCTATTTCCCATGAAGTGATGGGACCAGATGCCATGATCTCAGTTTTCTGAATGTTGAGCTTTAAGCCAACTTTTTCACTCTCCTCTTTCACTTTCATCAAGAGGCTTTTTAGTTCCTCTTCACTCTCTGCCATAAGGGTGGTGCCATCTGCATATCTCAGGTTATTGATATTTCTCCCAGCAATCTTAATTCCAGCTTGTACTTCATCCAGCCCAGCGTTTCTCATGATGTACTCCGCATAGAAGTTAAATAAGCAGGGTGACAATATACAGCCTTGATATACTCCTTTTCCTATTTGGAACCAGTCTGTTGTTCCATGTCCAGTTCTAACTGTTGCTTCCTGACCTGCATACAGGTTTCTCAAGAGGCAGATCAGGTGGTCTGGTGTATTTAATATTTTTAAACACATGGATACTTGTTTTAAAGTCTAATATAATTTATTTTGTTGTTGTTGGAGTCACTCAGTTGTGCCTCTTTGCAACCCCATGGACAGCAGCATGCCACACTCCCCTATCCCTATATATTGTTCAAATATATATGTCCTTGTAAAATATGTATTCTGAAGTTTGTCAATCAGGTTAAAGTAATCAATGGCACTATTTTGGTATTCTACATCCTTATCGAATTTCTCTAACTGTATCAATTACTGAGAGATGCATATAAAGCCTACTCCTGCAAATGTAGAATATGTTCCTCCCTTTCATATTGTCAATTTTACTTCATGTAATTTAAGAAATGTTCAAAAGGCATATGTGTAGTCAATATACTCATTATGTTTTCCTGATAATTTTTCTTTTATCATTATGACACATCCTTCTTTAGTTATAAAACTTTGTTTTGGTCTATTTTATCTGTCATTAAACTATGAACTCCAGCCTCTGTGATTACTTTTTTCATTATACAAGTTTTTTCATTCTTCTTTCTTTCTGTGTATTTCTTTGTAATATGGGTATGCCTTGTAGGCAGAATACAATAAGGTCTTTTTGCTCCTTTTTAAAATTTGAGTCTGTAATAGATTTTTAAAGATAATTCACAAAATGTGATTATTGATGTACATTTCATTTTGTCATTTTATAGCTTGGGATTTTTTTTTCCTTTTTTCTTTTTATCCCATGCACCTCTGTCAGCCCTTCCTTGCCTTTTTTTTAGATTTCTAGAACACTTTCTTCATAAGAGTCCTTTATTTTTTTTTCCATTTATTTTTATTAGTTGGAAGCTAATTACTTTACAATATTGTAGTGGTTTTTGCCATATATTGACATAAATCAGCCATGGATTTACATGTATTCCCCATCCCGATCCCCCCTCCCACCTCCCTCCCCACCCCATCCCTTTAAAAAAACAATATACTTTTCTAGTTTACCTTAAATACTATAAGATAGCCTGACATAGAACAGTAGTTTAGGCTAATCTCACTTTAACAATCATGTGTATTGTTTCTACTGTAAAAGTTAAATAATTTGAATTTCAGTTATAGTAATGATAAATTCAGTTATTTTAATAATAAATCTGAGAAAAATAGAAAATGGGGAATTTAAAACATATGTTTTACATTTATGAGAGAGAACTGGCAGTGAAAAAATATGAAGTCAAGGTCTGAGAAAGAAAACTCATTGAGGTTATCTGCAAATATGGAATTTCTTCTGCCTGTATGAACATTTGTGGATTGCATTGGGGGAAGAAGATAATGCTCAGAATATAACAAGAATTATTGATTACCTAATCTGATTAAGGCATAAATTGGAGTCACTTGTCAGCCAAGAGGTGACTGGCCAACCAACCATACCACTCCAAATAAGTTAAAAGAATCCAACTTCAGATTTTGTAAGTCTTTAAAACTGAAATAAGGAGATTGTGAGTACTACCAGCCTCATTACAAATCCGAATGTTAATCCTCTCTTGAAAATACCATCCAAGTCTTCAAAATAGTTCTATATTTTTTCATATAAAATTAATTCATTAAAAATAACCAGGCACATGAGATAAGCATAAACAATAATAATAACATCAAAATCACAGAAGAAAAGCAGACCCACTAGGGCTCCAGAAAATTTAGGTATCAGGTTTTTTTTCCCAGAAAACCATCTACTTCTGCTTTATTTTTTTTCATTTATTTTTATTAGTTGGAGGCTAATTACTTTACAGTATTGTAGTGGTTTTTGTCATACATTGACATGAATTAGCCATGGATTTACATGTATTCTCCATTCTGGTATCAAAGTTTTAAATAACTTAATTTGGTTAAAGACATGGTACTTTTGGCAAAGAATTGAAGGCTGAAAAAAAAATGGATATTTTAGAGTGAAGTATAACAAGTGAAAGTAAGAAATTAATGTATGATTTTACTAAAATATTAAAGATAGCTGGTTGTATAATTAGAAAACTAGAAAACATAGATGAAAATATATATATACATTATGAAGTCAGAGAAAATACATGGATAGGACAGAGTTAAGAGCTTTTATATGCAAGTATTGTCACTGAAAGGGAAGGAGGGTAATGGGTCTGAGTATTTTAAAATATAATAGATGAAAATTCAAATTTATGAAAAGCATCAAGATGCAGATACAATAATCCATATGAACCCTAATAAGAATACAGGAAAAGAATACCTAGCAACATGAACATAAAAGTTTATAAACCAATGACTGAAAAAACATCTTAAAAGTTTTAGGAGAAAAAAATAATTTCCAAGAAACAACAGCAATGCAAATAGAATATAATACAACAATAGTGTCAGTGAGCTTACAGAATTTAATTTCATGCATAGGATTCTATACCAAGAAAGATAGGTTTCAACAAGTTGAAATAGAGACTTTTAAAAGCAAAAATTGATAATTTAGTTACTAGCAGATTTGTACAAAGCTTACTTTATGCTGAAGGAAAATGTTACTGTATGGCAACTTGGCAATTAGGAAGGCAATGAAAAGGATACATATATTTGAAAATATTAATGAGTATTGATTACATGCATCAGTATTTATAATTTATAACTATAAAATTAAAAGGGAGAAGACTGGAAACAGGTTGACTTCATTTGGATTGCAAATGACAAAAAGAAAAAGAGATATCAAATAAGGAAGAAAAAATAGGCCAAAAGTAAGATGGTAGACTTCAACACAAATATACCAGTAATTACTTTAAATTTGGACTTCCCTGAGTAGCTCAGATGGTAAAGAATCTGCCTGCAGTGCAGGAGACCCTGATTCAATTCCTGGGTCAGGAAGATCCCCTGGAGAAGGGAGAGGCTACCCACTCCAGCGTTCTTGGGCTTCCCTGGTTGCTCAGATGGTGGGAACAATGTAGGAGGATGTAATTTAGTAGATGTCAAATAAATCACTGCTAAAATAACTCTTTAGCAAATACATTACTATAAAGTGAAAGAAAGTGAAAGTTGCTCAGTTGTGTCTGACTCTTTGTGACCCATGGACTATACAGTCCATGGAATTCTCCAGGCCAGAATACTGGAGTGGGTAGCCTTTCCCTTCTCCAGGGAATCTTCCCAACCCAGGGAGCAAACCCAGGACTCCCTCATTGCAGCCAGATTCTTTACCAGCTGAACCATCAGGAAAGCCCAAGAATACTGGAGTGGGTAGCCTATCTCTTCTCCAGAAGATTTTCTCGACCCAGGAATTGAACTGGAGTCCTCTGCATAGCAGACAGATTCTTTACCAGCTGAGCTACCAGGGAATCCTACATAACTATAAACCAATGGTATTTAAGGCAGCATGGTATTGTTTCAAGTATAGAAACATAAGTGTAACAGAGTTGAGAGTCCAGGAAAAAAAACCATAAATACATGGATTTTTATTTTATTACAAAGTTGGCATGGAAGATAAGTAAGAAAACAAAACACTTTTTGATAAATGGAGCTGATTCAACTGGATATTAATGTGAAGGAAAATGAAACTGAACCCCTAACTGACACCACATACACACACACGTATTATTCAAGTAGATCAAATATTCCAATATGACTAAAACTAATGAATCTAATAATATTAATAAGGAATAATATCTTCAACACATTAGAGTTTTTCTTTGAAGAGAATCTGCTAAATCTCCTCTCAGAGCCAAAAGAGCAGTTCAGCCTTCTCACTTATATCAGCTGCTTACCTTCCATTATTCCATCACCTTCTTGCACTACAATTCCTTCTTTGAAAAAAAAAAAAAAAATTCCTTCTTTGAAACACACTGTAGTTCAAGCACACCTTCAACTTCTCATCCTCCCTATTGGTATCACCCACTCTAGGTCCTTCACTCACATTTGTTTCTAATAATGTTTCCTTTTACACAGATTCCTATTCAAGGTTACATAATTTTCACATTGCGTAATCCATGTGACTGGTACTATAATTCCTTAACTCTCCTCTGAAGACCTATACTTCTACTTGAGTGTACTTTCATTCTCTTGGGACAACAATGATAACTTTTCCTCATCTACAATTCAGGCTTTTCTCTCCCTCTAAACGAAAATGTCCTTTGATCCTTCATCCACACTCTACCCAGTCTACCATTTTCTCACATTCTATTTTCTTACTCTTTGAAATCATTCCTGCTTTCACACACCTCCCTTCATTGGCTGATTTCCTAACTTTGGTCAAATGAGATGTCATGTACCTTGCTCTTGATCCCAGGTAAGTGAACACAAAGTTGGTTAGAAATCAGAGAATCTTCAGTGATCAAATCCACATCAACTTTCCCCAGACAAGTCCTGACAATGCTGTTCAGTTATTTTACTTACCTCTAATTAGTGAGAGTTGGACTGTGAAGAAAGCTGACCACCGAAAAACTGATGCTTTTGAACTATGGTGTTGGAGAAGACTCTTGAGAGTCCCTTGGACTACAAGGAGATCCAACCAGTCCATCCTAAAGGAGATCAGTCCTGGGTGTTCATTGGAAGGACTGATGCTGAAGCTGAAACTCCAGTACTTTGGCCACCTCATGCAAAGAGTTGACTCATTGGAAAAGACCCTGATGCTGGGAGGGATTGTGGGCAGGAGGAAAAGGGGCCAACAGAGGATGAGATGGCTGGATGGCATCACCGACTCGATGGGCATGAGTTTGAGTAAACTCCGGGAGTTGGTGATGGACAGGGAGTCCTGGCGTGCTGCGATTCATGGGGTCTTAAGGAGTCGGACACGACTGAGCGACTGAACTGAACTGAACTGACTGAACTATCTCAACCCTCGCTGTCAATGTTTTGAATCTTTCTCACTCTTTTCACACTGCAGCTGAATTTGCTCTGCTTGTTTTCACATTCACTGAGAAGAAAGAAACCATCCAATCTGAGCTCTCTCAACTTTTTCAAATGGCTCCATGTATTCTTTCAATCTTTCTTCTCTTCATTCCACTTCAGAAGAATTGTCTCTTCTTTTTCTGTTGATCCATATACCCTCATATCTCATCTCCTTGAACCTCTGAATGTATATGTGTATATGTGTCTTCCCCTGCCTTAGGCCTAACAATTGTTCAGCCTAACAATTTTCAAATGTGCCTATTGGAAAACAATGATTAGAACACTTTTTGAGAAACCATCACTTTCAAGCTGTCTTTCATTGTCTCTCTACACACACACATTTATATAACTCTTTACTAGATGCCCCTTTATTAACCTCATGGAATAAACATCAGCTCATTACCAAACCCATCAGCCAACTTTACTTACTGCATTTTGATTATCTCTCACCAGAATTTGATTACCACACCCTTTTCTTAGTATTCTCCTTTCCCCACACCTTCTTTTATAAGATAGGTTTCACTTCTAGCTCACATTCTATTTGATCATATCTTCTCTTTCTACTTTTCTAAGTTCTCTGACTTTATTCACCCTTAATTGTTAGATATTGTACAGTGGTTGAATTTTTCCTTCTCTTTTCATATTTCATTTTAATCTTAATAACCAGGTTCATCTTATGTGTTTGTTACTTCCAAACCATATTTCTAGTGCCCATCTCAATTGTTTCAGTACCTTCTCTTCAATGAAACCATTATTAATGGTCATCACAGTTAATAACTTCCTTTCATTTACTTGCACAGCACTTGGCATAATTCATTTTAAACGAGTAATATTTCCTTGTATTCAGAGTAACTATTTATGTGTTTATGTTGCTCCCTTTCTCTAAAATGTAAGTACTTTGGAAACAAGGATTGTGACTTTGCCATCTCTGTATGGTGATTTTCAGTATTGGACTCTTCTCCTTTCCAGTGTGAAACACTCTGGAGGCATATTTCCTGTCAGTATGTCAAGCTTTGGACCTATGCTGTCATTAGCATCATCTGTACACATGGACCTGAGAAGTAGGAGCCATTTTTGCTCTACTTTACAGAGATCCAGCCCTTTTGTAATTTCTGTGTCAAGAAAACTGTGTTCAATGAGAGATTTTCACTTTGCACTTCAGTACATCAATTCTAAGCATGACACCATCCTGGTCACACTGACTTCCCTGAAGAATTGTGTGTGTGTGTGTGTTATAAAATTATTCAATCAAGTCTCAGATGTCCTTCTAGTTTGGTAGCTAGCAGAAATCTCAGCAGCAATTCTTAAGAGAGGTAGTAGAATATGAGTTCTCCTGGTCTGAGAAATCATTGCTTCATTTGTTGCAACTTTGCCCAGGAGCTCAAATAGTTATTTTGCCTATGTTGATATAGTTTATACTTTTATTTATTTGAAAACTCACCTCCATGTGCTGTAGTTATGTGCAATAAAATGAAGATTGCAATTTTGGTTGTGTTTTCTCAGTTCTAGTCAGCGAAATGACCAATTTCTCTTTTTTTTTTTTAATTGAGTATACCACTTCCTTCCTTTCTACTTAAAGGATGCTCAAATAGAGTTAGAGAAGCAAATCTGAGTTAATATTTTCAGTTCTACAGTTTCTATAGCCTTTCCTTTATGTCATTTTATCTTCCTGTAATGGCCAGAATGCACGATTTTCTTAGGTTTATCAAAGAATAAGGGAATCCAATTAACATCCCTTAATGTTAATATTCAGCTCTTCTTGATATCTTCCTTTGCATTCTTTGGTGTTTATAGAATAACTGCCTGAACACTGCAAGAGTAATAAAGTTCAAAAGTAATCATCAAAGATCAGCAGTACACATGTCTACCAATGCCCCTCCCTCCATGTCCTTTACTCAACCCACACTGGTTTGCTCAACTAGCATGCAATAGAAGATGGAAAACTGCACTTGCTATAAGTATACTATTGAGTACCCCCTTTCTTCCTGGGTTGGTTACTAGGTTTTCTTCATTTCTCTGTGGCTTCATGACAAACATTTTTTTTAATATTACAGTATCACTGAATTTTTATTTAGCTCTGTTTTAAATTTTAAAAGCTCACATTGTAATGTTGATTTTTATTTTAGAATTTAGTTTTAGAGTTATCTCATGTTTGGTTTTTTTTTTTTTTTTTCATATTTACTGGCCCAGAAAATGTGAGTCAACCTTTCCATATGAAATTCAAAATAGTTCAAAAGAAAACAACTTTAGTTGGTATTATCACCTACCCACATTACCACACTTGTCTGTAATAGGAAAATAACGAACAGGCAATTCACAAGATGGCTAGTGCTGATTAGGCGAGAACTATGTAGAGTCCAGAGTCTGTCATGTCCACCTTGACCAGATTCTCCGAACTTAAATAAATATGAAGGAAACCATCTTGAGCAAAATGAACTTTTAGTAATCAAATCACTTCATCATTAATGTAGTCATTTACATGATATGTTTAAGTCTCATATTCTGCGTTAAGATTTTCTACCCCTTTAAGTTTTCCTGCTAAAAGGTATTTTCCCTCTTCACTGATTTTTTTTTTCAGAGAAATTAATGAAAAGGCTAAAGAAAAAAAAAAAACACAGCATAAATAAACCTCCAAGAGAGAATGATAAACTATTGAATTAAGCAGTGGTTTACAGTGAATGGACATACAAAGATTTAGAAGTCTGTTTATCCACAAGTGTAGCTCTGATATTTAACCATTAAACATATATTATGTCCTTGCTATAACAGAAATGCTATATGGAAGTTGAAAAGTTGGGTAATGAAACAGGCCATCAGTTGTCAGGGAAAATGGTGCATCTTTGCCTCAACATGGTCCGGGATCAAGTGATTTATTCAAATCATTTAAGTGGTCTATGGATAATCATACAGTTGGAATCGATATTCATTATCTAGTTTCAGGGACAAAAGCTCCACAAATAACCCAGATAACATCTGTTTAAAATGAACAGTAACTTCTATAATGGGGTTGTCTTTCTGAAACATCTTTAATCCAACAACTTATATATAAATTTTAACTATCATTATGGAATGTATCTACACAATTTGAAAGCTTTTATAACCTCTGCTAGTGCCATTTTTGGGAGATTTACACATTCACCATATAGCTATTGCCTGATATTTAAATGGATATTTTCTATGGTTCTAAGATGCCCTTTAGAATATCCAAGAATTGGTTTGGTCCTGTTTCAAGGCCCAGGATGCTTTCTGCCACCACAGCTTTCATCTTCCTAGACTCACAAGTCCTAACACTGTTGCCTGAGTATGTATGTGTCTCACCAATCTTTCTATCATTTTAGTTTCTCTCACCAAACCTTTTGTAGCTGAGTTTCTCTGAAAACTGCTCTAGTGTCCCAAGTTAAATATCTGTCAAATAGAGATTCTTTTCCAAGTAGGTACTACCAAATACTCTATCAAGAAACAATTATTTCTTTATTATCTATTTATTTTAGTTCCTTCAAGGGTATGATAGTGATCAGCTATTCACTGTGTATAATTATGAGTACTGATTTGGCTTCTGTAGGGAGTAATTTAACTCATAGATATTTAATCTTCCTTAGGGGACTCATGAGAAAATTATACATAAGGATAAACATCAGCATTAATATTTAAAATCCAAGTGGCTTGGAATAGATTTGTCATGAACAGGAAGTATAAAGCCCAAGCAGTGTTTAAAATTTAGACATAAATTGATCAATCTTTGTAGATTTGAATTGGTTAAACTACCTATAGTTATGCATTTTAAGTTCATAGTATTTGAAGTATTAAATTTCCACTTCATTTATAATTAAAGGAGAACAAGAAGCAGATAGCATTTAAGAAACAAAATATAATTTTAAGAGTGAAAACAAGACTTCAGTTTGAACTGTGGTCTTCTACCACTTACTTGGTTGTTAATTTGCTCTGTGACCTTCAGTCAGTAACCTCATTGTGTCTCAGAGGATATAATAATCCTGACCTGCTTTACAGAGGCGTGCTGTACCTTAATTGATGTGTGTTAAGTGCCTGGAGGTACTTTAATGAAAGCCATTATTGAAATGCAATTATTAACATTTGGGATAATGAAGTTAGCTTAGATGGTTTAGCCAAGCCTGGTGTGAAGATGGTTTCTAAGTTCACAAGCATAAAAATACCCTGATGCAAAACTTAAATAAAAGGGAGGGGGGGCTAAAAAAAGCAAAAATAGAAAATGAAACAGTAACTGGCTTATTTGCTGACTTTAGCAGCATCAGGACCTGCAGTTTATTGCTTTGTCTCTGATCAAGTGCGTTGCAATCAATGCAAATTACTACAGAGATGCTAGGAGATAATTTTGCAAAAATGTCAAAAATGCAAAATTTGGGAGAGCTAGATAGGCTAGAAATGACCGTATCGATTTTGTAAAGGTTGGTAAATTACTACAATACCAACTTACTTTGATGTAGACTGCAAATCTTGCATTTTAAGCAAGATCAACTCTAATTTTAAACTTCAGGAAAGGCTTAGTGTATTACATCCATTACTTTTATCCATGAGAAATTTAGATCATGTGCTTACCTAGTAGAAACTAGCTGTGAAATTCCCAGTAGGGCTCATTCTTCTGCTCAACAGTTCCTGCATGTCTATACATTTCAGTGGACTTGTCTTTATACTCAAAGATCAATCAAACCACAAAAGAAATGTTAGAACTTAAAACACACAAAAAAACTCCTTTTTATTCTCAAGAAATGACAGAAAACAACAAAAACAACATTTTCAGAAAGTGGTCTCAAAAATAGCTATTAAATCTTAAGTAATGTCATATTTACATTTATCATTTTAAGGCTTTTTTAACGAGGTCAACTGCATGTAAATAGCATAACAATGTCTAGAACATAGTCACATAAACTGAAAATTCAAGGTTTAAAGTAAGTTTCAAGGTTTAAAGGAAGTTTCTACCATTATATCTTAGATTTCAGTCACTGCCTTTAACATATCCATGCTTCTAAAAGTACATGATGTAATCATTCTGTTAGGATTCATTTTTTGTGTTTTGGTCTTCTCTGGTGACTCAGATGGTAAACAATCTGTCTGCAATGCAGAAGAACCGGGTTCGATCCCTGGGTCAGGAAGATCTCCTGGAGAAGAGAACGGCAACCCACTCTAGTATTCTTGCCTGGAAAATTCCATGGACAGAAGAGCCTGGTGGGCTACAGTCCATGGGGTTGCAGAGTTGGACACAACTAAGAGACTTCCACTTTACCTTATATTAGCTAAATTTTGTGCAAAAATATGTTAAAACTGCAACAAACACCCATGATATAAATTTCAGTTAACAAATTTAATACTAGTGAAAAAATTTTCATCTTTTTTTTCATATTATATGTATTTAACATGGAGAACATTGTTTAAAACCACTTGTTTTTTTCCTCAGTCCAATTCTCCTTCTACCATCATAGGAGCACATCACTATTGTAAATGTTTTATAATTCTAATTTATATTAGTAAGCAACATATACTGTTGGGTATTAATATTTGTACATTTTAAATATATATTGATGGCACTATATTGCTTGTATCATTGTGCAATTTGATGTTTCACTTAACATTATGTTCTTCATATATATTCATTTTGATTCATACAGACCTATTTTAGTCATTTAAACATATATAGTTCTATGTCTTTGTATCCATATACCATAAACTATATGGACCTCTACATATGGGTTTTAAATTGATTTTGATTTTTTTTTTGCTATTATAAACAGTGTATGAATGTCTCCTTGTGTACATGTGCAGGAGTTTTTCTTGGGTATTTACCTAGGGGTTGAAATGGCAATTATAGTTTACCTTTGCCAGGTAATACATATTATTTTCTGAAGAGCTTCTGTCAATAGAGATTGTCATCATAATGCATTGGATTGAAAATCTTTTTTAAATTATTTTTTAATTGAAGGATAATCACTTTACAGAATTGTGTTTTCTGCCAAACATCAACATGAATCAGCCATAGGTATACCTATGAGGGAGGGGACATATGGATTGAAAATCTTTTTGAAAAATATTACTTTATCAGTTGGCAGGAGAATGCATAAAAGTACACAACGATGGAATATGGTGGAATATGTATATATGTGTGTGTATAGACACACACGTATACACACACACACACATATAGTTTGCTAGGACTTCTATATAATAACAGACTGATTTGACTTAAAACAACAGAAGTTTATTTTCTTACAGTTCTGGAGGTTTGGTTTCTTCTGAGGTCTCTACCCTTGGCTTGCAGATGGCTACCTTCTTGCTGCATCCTCACATTGCCTTTCTTCTGTGCTCAAGCATCCCTGGTGTCTCTTCATTTGCCCAAATTTTACCTTCTTATGAGAATATCAATCATATTGGAGTAAGGTTTACCCATATGATCTCATTTAACCTTAATTAACTTTAAAGCCACATCAGCAATAATGTCACATTCTAGGGTATTGGGGTTAGGGATTCAACATATGAATCACGAGGGAATACAATTCAGTCAATAAAGTGTGTGTGTGTGTGTGTGTATTTACAGTCCCTTAAATTATAGAAATATATATGATTTAGATAAATAATTTAAATATTCATTTAGCAAACAATATAAAACAATAATTCATTTCATGTTTTAAGGGAAGCAAATTTTCACTATATAGTTTAGGTGAGATAGGATATGAAGAGCTCTTTTTCTGAGAATGGAATGTTCCTTCATTCATCTTGTAACTCACCCTCTCAACACAGTTCAAGAAGTCCTGAATATGTTCTATTTTAAAATGGAGGGCACTTACCCAGGCTCAATCTCTGGGCCTGGGTTGAAAAGATCAATATCCAGAGATGGACACAACTGAGCGACTAACACTTTCACTTTTTGTTGTTGTTCAGTTATTCAGTCGTGTCTGACTCTGCAACCCCATGGACTGCAGCAACCCAGGCTTCCCTGTCTTTAACCATCTTCCAGAGTTTGCTCAAATTATGTCCATTGAGTCAGTGACACCATCCAACCATCTTATTCTCTGCCATCCCTTTCTCCTCCAACCTTCAATCTTTTCCATTGAGTTGC
Source organism: Muntiacus reevesi (assembly GCF_963930625.1). Classification (NCBI taxonomy): domain Eukaryota; kingdom Metazoa; phylum Chordata; class Mammalia; order Artiodactyla; family Cervidae; genus Muntiacus; species Muntiacus reevesi. Next base: position 123,507,686 of record NC_089271.1, on the reverse strand, counting down.
TCTTCTCATCAGGTAGCCAAAGTACAGGAGCTGGAGCTTCAGCTTCAGCATCAGTCCTTCCAATGAATATACAGGGTTGATTTTCTTTAGGATTGACTGGTTTGATCTCCTTGCAGTCCAAGGGACTCTCAAGAGTCATTTCCAGCACAATTCAAGCACATCAATTCTTCAGTGCTCAGCCTTCTTTATGGAACCATATCCATGACTACTCATATCCATGACTACTGGAAAACCATAGCTTTGACTAGACAGACCTTTGTAGGGAAAGTAATGTGTCTGCTTTTTAATATGCTGTCTAGGTTTGTCACTGCCTTTCTTCCAAAAAACAAATGTCTTTTAATTTCATGGCTGCAGTCACAATCCACAGTGATTTTGGAGCCCAAGAAAATAAAATCTGTCACTGTTTCATTTCCCCATCTGTTTGCCATGAAGTGATGGGACTGAATCCCAAGATCTTAGTTTTTTTGCATGTTGAGATCTAAGCCAACTTTTTCACTCTCCTCTTTAACCTTCACCAAGATATTCTTTAATTCCTCTTCACTTTCTATCATAAGGTTGGTGTCATCTGCATCTGAGGTTAGTGATAGTTCTCCTTGCAATCTTGATTCTGGTGTGTGCGTCATCCAGCCCGGCATTTTGTATGAGGTACTCTGCATATACAGGGAAGCCTGGCATGCTGCAGTTCATGGGGTCACAGAGAGTCTGATATGGCTGAACAACTGAACAGCAACAACAACTCTGCATATAAGTTAAATAAGCAAGTTGACAATATACAGCCTTGATGTATCCTTTCCCAATTTTGAACCAGTTTGTTGTTCCATATCTGCTTCTAATTGTTGCTTCTTGACCTAGATACAGGTTTTTCAGGAGGCAGGTAGTGTGGTTTGGAATTCCCATCTCATTAAGAATTTCCCACAGTTTGTTGTGATCTATACATCAAAGGTTTTAGCTTATTCAAGCCATTGAGGCTTCCCTCATAGCTCAGTAGGCAAAGAATCCACCTGCAATGCAGGAGATGCTGGTTCAATTACTGGATCAGGAAGATGCCCTAGAGGAGGGATAGGCTACCTCCTCCAGTATTCTTGGGCTTCCCTCGTGGCTCAGCTGGTAAAGAATCTGCCTGCAATATGGGAGACCTGGGTTCAACCCCTGGTTTGGGAAGAACCTCTTGAGAAGGGAAAGGCTACCCATTCCAGAATTCTGGCCTGGAGAATTCCATGGACTATGTCCATGGGGTTGCAAAGAGTCAGACACGACTGAGCGATGTTAACTTTCATAAAGCGGAAGTAGACGTTTTTCTGGAATTCTCTAGCTTTTTCTGTGATCCAATGATGTTGGCAATTCAATCTCAGGTTCCTCTCCTTTTTCTAAATCCAGCTTGTACATCTGGAAGTTCTCAGTTCACATTCTGTTGAAGCTTAGCTTGGTTATTTTGAGCATTACTTTGCTAGGATGTGAAATGAGTGCAATTGTGTGGTAGTTTCAGCATTCTTTGGCAATACTCTTCCTTGGGATTGGAATGAAAACTGACCTTTTTCAAACTGGTGACCACTTCTGAGTTTTCCAAATTTGTTGGCATATTGAGTATGGCACTTTCACAGCATCATCTTGTAGAAATTTAAATAGCTCAGCTGGAATTCCATCAGCTGCACTAGCTTTATTTGTAGTGATGCTTCCTAAGACCCACTTGACTTCTCATTCCAGGATGTCTGGCTTTAGGTGGGTGATAACACCATTATGGTTATCTGGGTCATGATTTCTCTTCAAGAAAATTAGAGATACTAAGGGAACATGTCATGCAAAGATGGACATAATAAAGGACAGAAATGGTATGGACCTAACAGAAGCAGAATATATTAAGAAGAGGTGGCAAGAATACACAGAAATATAAAAAAAAATCTTCATGACCCAGATAATCACGATGGCATAATCACCCACCTAGAGTCAGACATCCTGGAATGAGAAGTCAAGTGGGCCTTAGGAAGCATCACTATGAATAAAGCTAGTACAGGTGATGGAATTCCAGTTGAGTTATTTCAAATCCTAAAAGATGATGCTATAAAAGTGCTGCACACAATATGCCAGCAAATTTGGAAAACTCAGGAGTGGTCACAGAACTGAAAAAGGCCAGTTTTCATCCCAATCCCAAAGAAAGGCAATGACAAAGAATGTTCAAACTACTGCACAATGGCACTCATCTCACATGCTAGCAAAGGAATGCTCAAAATTCTCCAAGCCAGGCTTCAATAGTATGTGAACCAGGGACTTCCAGATGTTCAAGCTGGATTTAGTAAAAGCAGAGGAAGCAGAGATCAAATTGCCAACATCCGTTGGATCATTGAGAAAACAAGAGTTCCAGAAAAACATCTACTACTGCTTTATTGACTATGCCAAAGACTTTGACTGTGTGGATCACAACAAACTTTGGAAAATTCTTAAAGAGATGGGAATACCAGACCACCTCACCTGCCTCCTGAGAAATCTGTATGCAGGTCAAGAAGCAATGGTTAGAACAGGACATGGAGCAACAGACTGGTTCCAAATCAGAAAAGAAGTACGTCAAGGCTGTATATTGTCACCCTGCTTATTTAACTTCTATGCAGAGTGCATCATGCAAAATGCCAGGCTGGATGAAGCACAAGCTGGAATCAAGATTGCCAGGAGTAATATAAATAACCTCAGATATGTAGATGACACCACCCTTATGGCAGAAAGTGAAGAAGAACTAAAGAGCCTTTTGATGAAAGTGAAAGAGGTGAGTGAAAAAGTTCGCTTAAAGCTCAACATTCAGAAAACTCAAATCATGGCATCTGGTCCCGTCACTTCATGGCAAATGGATAGGAAAACAATGGAGACTGAGAGACTTTATTTTTGTGGGGGGGGGGGGCTCCAAAATCACTGCAGATGGTGATTTCAGCCATGAAATTAAAAGACGCTTGCTCCTTGGAAGAAAAGCTATGACCAACCTAGACAGCATATTAAAAAGCAGAGACATTGCTTTGCCAACAAAGGTCCATTTCTTCAAAGCTATGGTTTTTCCAGTCATCATGTATAGATGTGAGAGTTGGAATATAAGGAAAGCTTAACACCAAAGAATTGATGCTTTTGAACTGTGGTGTTGGAGAAGACTCTTGAAAGCCCCTTGGACTGCAAGGAGGTGCAACATTTCCATCCTAAAGGAAATCAGTCGTGAATATACATTGGAAAGACTGATGCTGAAGCTGAAACTCCAATACTTGGCCACCTGATGGGGAGAACTGACTCATTTGAAAAGACTCTGATGCTAGGAAAGATTGAAGGTAGGAGGAGAACGTGATGACAGAGGATGAGATGATTGGATGGCATCACCACCTTGATGGACATGAGTTTAAGCAAGCTCTGAAGTTGGTGAAGGATAAGGAAGCCTGGTGTGCTATGGTTCATGGGTTCCCAAAGAGTCAGACATGAATGAGTGACTGAACTAACTGAAGATCTTTTTTGTATAGTTCTTCTGTGTATTCTTGCCACCTCTTCTTAATATCTTCTGCTTCTGCTAGGTCCATACCATTTCTGTCCTTTACTGTGCCCATGTTTGCATGAAATGTTCCCTTGTTATCTCTAATTTTCTTGAAGATATTTCTAATCTTTCCCATTCTATTGTTTTTAGAGGAAAAATCAATAGAATGTTTGCATTGTTTTACATTTTTTGCTTAAAAAGTCTTTATCTCTCCTTGCTAGTCTCTGTAACTCTGCATTCAGATCAGTGTATCTGTCCTTTTCTCCTTTGCCTTTCACTTCTTCTTTTCTCAGCTATTTCTAAGGCCTCCTCAGACAACCAGTTTGCCTTCTTGCTTTTCTTTTTTCTTGGGTATCGTGTTTAGTCACCGCCTCCTATACAATGTTGTGAACCTCCATCTGTAGTTCTTCTGGCACTCTATCAGATAGAATCCCTTGAATCTATTTGTCACTTCCACTGTATAACCATGAGGGATTTGGTTTAGGTCATACCTGAATGGCCTAGTGTTTTTCCCTTTGTTTTTCAATTTAAGTTTGAATTTTGCAATAAGGAGTTCATGATCTGAGCCACAGTCATTTCCAGGTCTTGTTTTTGCTGACTGTATAGAGCTTGTCCATCATTTCAGAAAAAGGTTGCTCATGAACCAAACTAGCTTTATAAACCCAGTTGAATTTCACAGTTTTAAATCCTGGGAAGCAAAAGTAATTATGTTTCTTGAATGAGAGAATGGATAGGAAAATGTTAAAATGTGTATAATGTAGTAATATAACTCAGCAATAAATTGAGATGCTTCACAAACAAGTGCGAGGAATCTAAATGTAGCCATTGCTAAGTAGAAAACTCAGAGATACTTGTTTAAATAGTTGAAAACTTGACAGTATATCTTTTGCTCTTTATTTTTTCCTGGATATTCCAACTGAAATTCTTTTCTATCTAGAAGTCAAAGCATTAAAGAGGATTTTCCAGATAATATTTGTTTCACTTTGCTTTTTAAAAAATAATAAAGTTGGCCTCAATTTGCTTGAGAACCTCAGATATAAAGCCTTCCCTGATTAAAAAGCCACCGACTGCATCTTTGGTTTCCTGCCTCAGTTCCCATTTCTTTAATTAACAGCTTGTTTGTGCTTCGGCATTACAATTCTGTAATACACTGTAATTTTTTTCACTGATCATTGCATCATTTCCATAAATAAATTCTGAATTCCAAATGTTATACATATAAAATTAATATGTCACAGATTCCAGGCTTGCAATGATAATTATGGCAAACCATTTCTCCTTTTAACTTAAGATGATACTGTTATGATGGACTCCATATGATAATACCCTTTAAGAATAATGGACATTTATCCTATAGAAATACAAAGTAATAAATAGTAATGTAAACTAACTTACTCAATATGAGAGTGTGATTAAGAGAAAATAGACTCCGTTCTCTATTATATCTATAAGGGATGATAATAACATAAAACATTAAACTCAATATAACAATGTTTCTTGTTAAGGATATGTTTATAGATTTAAACATAATTTTATAGATGAAAGTATATGTGCCAAATTCGTTTATAAATATGCCAACACTTAAGAACTTTGAACTTTGTGTACTCAGTGTACCCTAGATAGAGCCAACAAATTTCAAATCCTAGATGTTGTGTTTCAGAAATACACAACTTTTATTTTTTAAAAAATACTTTTTTTTTTTTTTACCAGTTCCAGTTTTACTGAATTCAACAGGGATCAGTCTTCCTTCAGTTCAGTTGGATGACAGAGCTTGCATTTGGTAAAATTATTTGATTAGAGAGTAATCATCATTATTAGATTACAGGAATTAAATTACAATTACTAAAAATTACAGGTAATTACAATACAGCTTAATTTCAAAGCTAAACTCATCTTCCAAAGAAAAACATTTTATCCATGTGATTAAAATATGCCTGTATATCTATTAATGTGATGCATAATAATGGCTTTGGTCATTTGAAAGCCAAAAGTATGTAATTGAACAATTATTACAGCCACACTGCCTGAAGACACTATTTGTCAAGAGAGTTATATGATGGTCAATTATATCCACTCAACCTTGAAGGATAATTCTATCTTCTGATAGGAACAAACTGCCATTATACGCCCCCCTCCCCTGCAAAGTTTAACTATTGGCTTTTACAAAGTAAATTTTCTAAAATTAACAGTTTTTTTTAAGTGCTAGACTTGCTTTCATTTATATAAAACTATTTAATACACAAATTTATCAGAATGTCATATAAATGTTCAAAGAAAATTAAAGTATAGCCTCAACACTTAAGAACATAGAAACAAAAAATAAGGGGTAAAATTATAAATTACTAAAATAATCAAAGCAATCTTTCTCAGAGATATAGTGACTTTGTTTTAATAGGCAGATTGGTAACCTTGTTTTCTGACTCAGAGAACATTAGAAGCAATAAACCAGAGAGACACTGGAGGAAATTGTTAAGGCATTTATAACAGCAACAAGAGAAGTAATAGCTCAAAATGTTACTTCAATGATAGGAATAGAATAACTAAAAGATAGTAGTGAAATTTAATTTGTCATAATTTGTCACAGTACAATAAAGGTTGCTCTTAATGTTCATCTTGAGTTATCAAGAAACAGGTAAATTATGTGCAGTGTCCTTCTTGGAATGCCAGGAGTATAATAGATAATAGAAAGTTTTCCATCAAGAGTGACTATTTCTCATTATAATTTCACTGTCTTGAAATTTACTTTCTTCAGTGAAGCCAAATAAGGTAAACAATATTCTACACTTAAGTGACATGAAATAGAATTTAATATTCCAGAAATAAAAGTGGTTTTCTGTGATGATATTTAGTTGCATTTTCTTACTTGGTTATTTCAGTTTAAAAGTGTCAGTTTAGAATTTCAAGTATTTGAATTTATTTAATAATTTATAGTTTTTAAATGTGTTCTGGACCCTGGAAACTGTTCACTTGTCACTTTGAGGTTTGAGTGAAAATTTGGGGCAGTATTTGACAATATATTTTATATCAGGATTTTTCTCTAATTTTGTTTTAAAAAAATTTTTGGAAATGTTTGAATTACAGTGTTGTGTTTCAAATGAAACAGCAAAGTAATTCATTTTGTATATACATATATATTGTTTTTTATATTCTCTTCATTATAGATTATTACAAGATATTGAATATAGTTCCCTATGCTATATAATAGGCACCTGTCAGTTATCTATTTTATGGACAGTAGTGTAGATATTTTAATCCAAACTTGTATTTTATCCCTCCCCCATTTTCACTTTGGTAACCAAACATTTGTTTTCTATGTGTTTCTTTTGTAAATAAGTTCATTGGTATCATTCTTTTTGTTAGACTCCATATATAAGTGGTATCAGATGACATTTGTCTTTGGCTTACTTCACTTAGTATGACAATCTCTAGGTCCATCCATGTTGGTGCAAATGGCATTGTTTTATAATTTTTATGACTGAGTAGTATTACACTGTTTATATACACCACATCCTCTGTTCATCTTTCGATTGACATTAGGTGGCTTCGATGTCTTGGCTAATGTAAATAGTGTTGCTGTGAATATTAGAGTGTATGTATCTTTTCAAATTACAGTTTTTCTTTGGATATATGCCAAGGTAGTGGAACTGCATAATCATATGGTTTCTCTATTTTCATTTTTTTAAGTAACCTCCATATTGCTATTCATAGTGGCTGTACCAATTTGCATTCCTACCAGTAGTATAGGAGAATTCGTTTTTGTCCACACCATCATCAGCATTTATTATTTCTAGACTAAGACAATGGTCATTCTAGCCAGTGTGAGGTGATACCTCATTCTAGTTTTGATTGGCTTTTCTCTAAAAATTAGCAATGTTGAGTATTTTCATTGTGCCATTTTGCCATCTATATGTCTTTGAAGAAATGTCTATCTATATTTTTGCCCTTGTTTTTTTTTTTTTTTTTTTTTTTTTGGATTGGGTTGTTTGATTTTTTGTTGGTTTTTTATATTGAGCTATGTGAGCTATGTCCCAGCATGTATGTAATCTGTCCTGGAGATTTTTCCATGTGCACCTGAAAAGAATGTATTTGACTGCTTTAAGATGGAATGCTCTATAAACATTAATATTATCTGGTCTAATGTGTCATTTAAGGCTTGTGTTTCCTTATTGATTTTCTATATGGATGAACAGTCTGTTGATGAGAGTAGGGTGTTAAAGTCTCCCACTATTACTGTGTGACCATTAATTTCTCCTTTTATGGCTGTTAGAATTTGCCTTATATATTGAGGTGCTCCTATGCTGGGTACGTATGTATTTACAACTGTTACAACTTCTTTGATCATTATGTAGTATCTTTGTCTCTTGTGACAGGTTCTTTTAAAATCTGTTTTTTTCCCCTGATATAAGCATTGCTACCATGGCTTTATTTTGATTTCCACTTGCTTGGAATTACTTTTTCTATCACCTCACTTTCAGTCTGTATGTGTCCCTAGATCTGAAGTGGGTCTCTTGTAGACACCATATATACGGATCTTATTTTGTATCCAGTCAGTCAGTCAGTGTCTTTTGGGTGGATCATTTAATCCATTTACATTTAAGGTAATTATTAATTGTAACTATTAATTTCATTAATTGTTTTAGTACATCTTTGTTCTCTCCTTTCTCTTTTGTTTTCTTCTTTTGTAATTTGCTGTCTTTCTTTAGTGTTGTATTTGGATTCTTTGTGTTTGTGTATGTGTTTCTACTATAGACTTTTGGTTTGTAATTAACATGAAGTTTTGATATAGCATTCTCTCTTTCCATATATATGTGTGTGTTTGTGAAAGTGATAGTCACTCAGTTGTGTCTGACTCTTTGCAACCTTATGGACCATATACAGCCAGGCTCCTCTCTTTATGGGATTCTCCAGGCAAGAATACTGGATTGGGTTGCCATGCCCTCTTCTAGGGGAACTTCCCGACTCAGAGATCAAACCCATCACTCTTATGTCAGGTGCATTAGCAGGCAAGTTCTTTACCACTAGTTCTACCTGGGAAGCATATATACATATGTCAATATACATATATATATATGTAATTGTTTAAAGTTGCTTTTCTCTTAATTTCTAATGCATTTCAAATATCCTGCATTTATACTCTCTTCCTCTCATAATTACTGGTTTAGATATTGTACCTATGTATGGATGATTTCCTACATTTACTGTATGTTTGCCTTTGACAATGACCTTTCCCATTTCATAATTCTGTTTCTGATTGTGGCCTTTTCTTTTCAGCCTAGAGAAATTCCTTTAACATTTGTTGTAAAGCTGGTGGTGCTGAATTTTCTTAGCTTTTGCTTTAAAACTTTTGATTTCTCCATTGATTCGGAATGAGAGCCTTACTGAGTAGAGTATTTTTGGTTGTAGGTTTTTCCCTTTCATCACTTTAAATATATCATGCCACTCTCTTTTGACCTGCAGAGTTTCTGCTGAAGATTGGCTGATAGATTTATGGAGATTCCCTTGTATATTATTTGTTGCTTCTCCCTGGTTGCTTTTAATGTTTTCAATTTGATTACTTGGTGTCTTGTTTTCCTATTTGGGTTAATACTATATAGGACTTAAGTGACTGTTTTCTTTCCATGTTAGGGAAGTTTTCAGCTATTAGCTCTTCAAATGTTTTCTTAGACCCTTTTTCTGTTTTCCTTCTGGAAGAACATTGGTGCATTTTACATCCCAGAGGTTTCTCTATTTTTTTGATTGAAGGATAATTGCTTTACATAATTTTGTGGTTTTCTGTCATACATCAACAAGAATCAGCCATAGGTACACCCATGTCCCCTCCTTCCCATCTCCCTCTCCTCCCCACCCTTCAGCCTGTTGCAGAGCGCCTGTTTGAGTATCCTGAGTCATACAGAAAATACCCATTGGCTATCTGTTATAAACATGGTATTGTACATTTCTATGTTACTCTCTCCATACATCTCCCCTTCTCCCTCCTCTCCTCCTACCATGTCCGTAGGTCTGTTCTCTATGTCTATTTCTCCATTGCTGCCCTGAAAATAAATTCATCAGTGCCATCTCTTCAGATTCCACATATATGTGTCAGTATACAATATTTATATTTCTCTTTCTGACTTACTTCGCTCTGTATATTGGGCTCTAGTTTTGCCCACCTCATTAGAACAGATTCAAATGTGTTCCTTTTTATAGCTGAGTAGTATGCCATTGTATATATATACACCACAGCTTCTTTATTCATTCATCTGTCAATGAACATCTAGGTTGCTTCCATGTTCTAGCTATTCTTTTCATTCTTTATTCTGTAGCAGTTATTTCCACCACTCTGTCTTCTAGCTCATTTATCTATTCTTCTGCTTCATTTATTCTGCTATAGATTCCATTTAGTGTATTTTTCATTTCAGTAATTGTATTCTTCAACTCTGTTTGATCTTTATGTTTGCTGACTTTTCATTAAAAACTTCTTGTAACTTCTCACTCTTTGCATCCATTAATTTCCCAAGTTCTTGGATCATGTTTATGATCATTACTCTGAACTCTTTCTTGGATAGATTGCCTATCTCCATGTCACTTAATTATTCTTCTAGGGTTTTATTCCTCTGCCATCTCATGTTGTCTGAATTTCTGTTTGTATTTTTATGTATGTGGAAGGTTAGTTATGTTTCTCAACCTTAGAATTGGCCCTCTGTAGGGAATCTCCTATGTGTCCCTGCAGTACACTCCCCTTTTGTCCCCCAATGGCGAGGGACCAGTTGGTCCCAAGGTAGGTTCTGACCTATGTTTATGGAATCAGTTCCATAGGCTGTGGGATTTTAGTTTTCTTGTTTCTGGTGTCTTCCCCATAGTGGGTGAGGCTAGTCTATAGGTTTGTGCACCTTCCTAGTGGGGCTGGCTGCTGCCTGCTCATTGGTGGGTGGTGCTGGATCTTGGCCCTCTGGTGAGCATGGCCATGTCTAAGGGTTTGTCTAGGGGTCGTTCTCGGTGTAGAAAGTTTTTAGGCAGCCTGTCTGTTAATGAGTGGGACTGCATTCCTGTCCTGTTGGTTGTTTGGCTTAAGGCATCTCAGCACTGGAGCCTACAGGCTGTTGGGTGGGGCCAGTTCTTGGCGCTAACAAGCTAAGCAAAATGTTCAGTATTCAGAAGAATACTCTTAGATTTGTTGGCCACCACCTCCTATGTCCCCAGAAAGAACCACAGCCAACCACTTCCTCCCCTGGAGATCCTCCAAGACTAGCAGGTGGATCTGGTTGAGGTGCCTATGAAGTCACTGCTCTTGCCCTGTGTCCTGGTGCACATGAGACCCTTCAAACATGTGTGCACCCTTCAAACATGGAGTCTCTGTTTCCCCCAGTCCTATGGCGTGCCTCTGATCAAGTCCTGCTGGCCTCCAAAGCCAAGTGCCCTGGGGATGACTCCTCCCCATGCCAGACCCCAGACAGGGAGCCTGATGTGAAGTTCAAAACTCTCACTCTTGTGCAAGTACTTCTGAGGTATAATTTTTCTATAGTTTGTGGGTTGTCCCCCCGGAGGGTATGGGATTTGATTATATCACAGGTGCACCCTTTGTACCATCTTGTGCTTTCTTTGTCTTTGGATGTAGAATATCATTTTTGGTAGCTTCCAGTCTTTTTTATTGATGATCATTCAGCAAGTAGTTGTGATTTTGTTGTTCTCATGGGAGGAGATGAGTTCAAAGATTTTCTACTCCACTGTCTTGTCGCATTCTCTTTATATCAGGTTTGTGTTCTTTCAGTACTACTTATCCCAGGAATGAAAATTAGAGAAATTAGAGATTTAGAGTGTATCTTTTGTTTGTGAACTATGACTGGAGAACAATGAATTGGTCCTTTTAAAAACAATATGTCCAGTGAAACTGATCAATATAAATAAAAAATAAAGAGCAAAACAAGCAAACAGAAAAAATCCCACTAAGAGCCAGTTTGTAGGAGTTATTATTAGAAGTAAGTTTTTAAATCCCGAATTTCTTATCTTTTCATGAGGTCACAATATTATGGGAAATAAATAATAGCAGATTGTAATTAAAATATAAGTTAGAAGTATCTGACTTCTTTCATTGGAAATGGATTTACTTTGTCATTGTCTTTCATTATATGCTCTTTTCAAAAACAGTCCATTTTCCATCAGCCTGAATCATTCCTCTTTGTCTTGCTTCACCAATCCATCTGAACCAGTTACTATATTTTTCAAGTAACCCTTTATCTCTAAAAGTACTTCTGGTTCCACTTGCTTCAATCCCATATACATTCTCCTTGCTTTTTTTCAGTCAACTCCAATTTAGACTTCCATGGGAAACTGTCAATGAGGTGTAAACTCCTATATGAGAAAACTGTTTCTCACATTAGCACAGCAGGTTAATCAGACATTTTTTGAAACCTTGAATAAGAGGGTGATTTTGATGTCTCATGGGTAGCTAAAGGCAAAGAAAACATTCAGTACAGATTGATGGAAAAATCCTGGACTGTGAATCAGAAGTCCTGACTGACTAGTTACATATGACTTTGGGTAATCTCTGAACATCAGGCACTTTGAATATGAATTATGATTTGAAGTAGATGCTTCCTTTTAAACTCTAAAATGCTTTGAATACGATGGGAAATCAAGGATTGATATATTTTCCTATGCTCTCTGTTTTGTTTTCATTAATCACATGTATATGTATAAACACATATGTATGCCTAAATATCAAATTAATGTGCATTGTAAAAAATACTGGAAAAATGATCGAGGCACAGAAAAAATAGCTACCTCAAGAATTTAATGTTATAAGTGTTAATTACTGTCTTAAAGTCATTTTTACTTGAAATTCAATCTTTTTCTAATCCAGCCACATTGTGAAAGAGGACTGAATTTTGAGTTAACAAATGCCTATAGTCACATTTTAGAAGAATCCAATATGTGCATTCTGAAATTAATTCCTAACCTTTTTTATGGTTTAATTCTTGCAACCAATCAGAAAAATTGCATTTGTTCTACTGTCAATAGATCATAAACATTAAATTAACAATTTAGAAATGAGTAAAATATAATAACCATGCAGTTCTGGAACAAGTTTAACTAAGAAAATGTGTTCAAATGAACGTTGAACCTCTGAGGAAGGAAGGTATGATTCTAGGTAAGGCAGTGCCCCGAATCAAAAATACAGAGGTTAAATATCATCAGAAAAGTCTTAGATACTCTTATACAGCCTTCTTTTTTGGTACCTTTTTACTACTTAAGTAAAATAGTCACTCAGACAAATGTCGGATATAATTTGTCACTACTTAGCATTAAAACTACTGCATTTTAGAGGAAAAAAGGCAGAATCCTTAGTTTTCTAAGCAAGTCAAATAAATATAAGCAATAAATACACTGAAAATAAAATGTCTTCATTAACTGCCTTTCAATTAATTTTAATATATAATATTAAATATTTACAGAGCTTCTGTTATCACTAAGCTAGCTGTTTTAAAGGATACAAAGATAATTTAGCCCTTGTTCACACCCCAAATATGCATACAATTTCATTTGTTTTGACATTGCAAGAAATGAAAGATAAACAAAATTGACAAACCATTAGTTAGACTCATCAAGAAACAAAAGGAGAAGAACCAAATCAACAAAATTAGAAATTAAAATGGAGAGATCACAACAGACAGCACCGAAATACAAAGGATCATAAGAAACTACTACCAGCAGCTCTATGCCAATAAAATGGACAACTTGGAAGAAATGGACAAATTCTTAGAAAAATATAACTTTCCAAAACGGAACCAGGAAGAAATAGAAGACAATAACAGACCCATCACAGGCATGGAAATTGTAATCAGAATTCTTCCAGCAAAAAAAAAGCCCAGGACCAGATGGCTTCACAGCTGAATTCTACCAAAAGTTTAGAGAAGAGCTAACATCTATCTTACTCAAACTCTTCCAGAAAATTGCAGAAAAAGGTAAACTTCCAAACTCATTCTATGAGGGCACCGTTACCCTAATTCCAAAACCAGACAATGATGCCACAAAAAAAGAAAACTACAGGGCAATATCACTTATGAACATAGATGCAAAAATCCTTAACAAAATTCTAGCAAACAGAATCCAACAACATATTAAAAAGATCATGCATCATGACCAAGTGGGCTTTATCCCAGGGATGCATGGATTCTTTAATATCCACAAATCAATCAATGTAATACACCACGTTAACAAATTGAAAGATAAAAACCATATGATTATCTCAATAGATGCAGAGAAAGCCTTTGACAAAATTCAACATTCATTTATGATAAAACTCTCCAAAAAGCAGGCATGGAAGGAACATACCTCAACATAATAAAAGCTATATATGACAAACCAAAAGCAAACATTATCCTCAATGGTGTAAAATTGAAAGCATTTCCCCTAAAATCAGGAACAAGACAAGGGTGCCCACTCTCACCACTACTATTCAACATAGTTTTGGAAGGGTTGGCCACAGCAATCAGAGCAGAAAAAGAAATAAAAGGAATCCAGATAGGAAAAGAAGTGAAACTCTCACTGTTTGCAGATGACATGATCACCTATATAGAAAACCCTAAAGACTCTACCAGAAAATTACTAGAGCTAATCAAAGACTATAGTAAAGTTGCAGGATATAAAATTAACACACAGAAATCTCTGGCATTCCTATACACTAACAATGAGAAAACAGAAACAGAAATGAAGGAAATAATACCATTCACTATTGCAACACAAAGAATAAAATACTCAGGAGTATATCTACCTAAAGAAACAAAAGACCTGTATATAGAAAACTATAAAACACTGATGAAACAAATCAAAGAGGACACAAATAGGTGGAGAAATATACTGTGTTCATGGATTGGAAAAATTAATATTGTGAAAATGGCTATACTACCCAAAGCAATCTATAGATTCAATGCAATCCCTAGCAAGCTACCAACGTTATTCTTCACAGAACTAGAACAAATAATTTCACAATTTGTATGGAAATACAAAAAACCTCGAATAGCCAAAGCAATTTTGAGAAAGAAGAATGGAACTAGAGGAATCAACCTGCCTGACTTCAGGCTCTACTACAAAGCCAGTCATCAAGACAGTATGGTACTGTCACAAAGACAGAAATATAGATCAATGGAACAAAATAGAAAGCCCAGAGATAAATCCACGAACCTGTGGACACCTTATCTTCGACAAAGGAGGCAAGGATATACCATGGAAAAAGGACAACCTCTTTAACAAGTGGTGCTGGGAAAACTGGTCAACCAGTTGTAAAAGAATGAAACTAGATCACTTTCTAACACCATACACAAAATTAAACCCAAAATGGATTAGAGATCTAAATGTAAGACCAGAAACCATAAAACTCCTAGAGGAGAACATAGGCAAAACACTCTCTGACATAAATCACAGCAAGATCCTCTATGACCCACCTCCCAGAATATTGGAATTAAAAGCAAAAATGAAAAAATGGGACCTAATTATACTTAAAAGCTTTTGGACAACAAAGGAAACTATAAGCAAGGTGAAAAGACAGCCCTCAGAATGGGAGAAAATAATAGCAAACGAAGAAACAGACAAAGGATTAATCTCAAAAAGATGCAAGCAACTCCTGCAGCTCAATTCCAGAAAAATAAATGACCCAATCAAAAATTGGGCCAAAGAACTAAACAGATTTCTCTGAAGAAGACATACAGATGGCTAACAAACACATGAAAAGATGCTCAACATCACTCATTATCAGAGAAATGCAAATCAAATCCACAATGAGGTACCATTACCCGCCAGTCAGAATGGCTGCTATCCAAAAGTCTACAAGCAATAAAAGCTGGAGCCGGTGTGGAAAAAAGGGAACCCTCTTACACTGTTGGTGGGAATGCAAACTAGTACAGCCACTATGGAGAACAGTGTGGGGATTCCTTACAAAACTGGAAATAGAACTGCCAAATGGCCCAGCAATCCCACTCCTGGGCATACACAACGAGGAAACCAGATCTGAAAGAGACACGTGTACCCCAGTGTTCATCACAGCACTGTTTATAATAGCCAGGACATGGAAGCAACCTAGATGCCCATCAGCAGACGAATGGATAAGGAAGCTATGGTACATATACACCATGGAATATTACTCAGCCATTAAAAAGAATTCATTTGAATCAGTTCTAATGAGATGGATGAAACTGGAGCCCATTATACAGAGTGAAGTAAGCCAGAAAGATAAATACCAATACAGTATACTAACGCATATATATGGAATTTAGAAAGATGGTAACGATAACCCTATATGCAAAACAGAAAAAGAGACACAGATGTACAGAACAGAATTTTGGACTCTGTGGGAGAAGGCAAGGCTGGGATGTTTCGAGAGAACAGCATCGAAGCATGTATATTATCTAGGGTGAAACAGATCACCAGCCCAGGCTGGATGCATGAGTCAAGTGCTTGGACCTGGTTCACTGGGAAGACCCAGAGGAATAGGGTGGAGAGGGAGGTGGGAGGGGGGATTGGGATGGGGAATACATGTATATCCATGACTGATTCATGTCAATGTATGACAAAAACCACTACAATATTGTAAAGTAATGAGCCTCCAACTAATAAAAAAAAAAGATAAAAAATAAAACAATAAAAAATGACTTAGGGATTTATAGAGAATTTTAGCTTGCTGATTAAATTATTGTAAAAAAAATCTTTTTTTCTATAGGAATATTGTCATCAGCATACTAGAACAGTGCCAAGATGAATACATCTATATTGAATGAATGAATGATTGAGGGTTTCCAGTTGAGATAAAATGATGCTTACCTTCACATTTTTGAAAGCAAGTTGAAATCTTACTTCCTTTTAAATTAGTGACATAATATAATAATATGCAGCCTGAAATCTGATTATTTAGTATAAAGGAAAGTTTAAAAAAACTTCACTATTTTACTGCGCATTAAAGGGTTATCTAATAATGTACCCCTCTGAATAAATAACAAATTTCATTAATACAATAGCCAATTTGGTTAAGAACACGAGCTCCAGATTGACTGATTTTTATACTCTACTCCATCATTTACTACCTGTGTGACATTAAGCAAATTACAAATCCTTTCTAGGACTTAGTGTGTGTTATCAACTCCTCCTTTGCTTATAAGACACCTATCTTCCATGGTGGTGGCTTACTTTTAGAGTGACATTATTAAAATATGTGTGTTTATAACCATAAGGGAATAATAGGGTCTCACTTTGCCTTTGAATTTTGACTACCTTGAAAACTAGACAAAGGTATGTAAAAGACTGGAAAACAGTTATCACTGACACCAGAAAACAGATATCACAGGATTGTAGGTCCTGAGCAAATGGAAACATCCAAGGTGAGACATGCTTTCACTTTAGCTTTTAGCCTACAGGTAATCCAGACCATGCCACAGATGGGGGAAGCAAAACAAACCCCTAAATTCTCACAGCATTGAGGGGATAGAGATTGGTATTTGGAGAGACCACAATAACTAGAAGTTGCAGGGCAGAATTCTAGAGAGAAGGAACCAACAAAGAAAGAGAGCTCTACAAGCTAGTATAAGGGTCACCTCAGCTGTTTTACTTAAATCCATTTTGTACAAACACTTGGAGAAATTGCAAGAGGTTGAGAATATAATCACTTCCTGGGAGAAATATACTAGAGGGGAGTAAGAGTAACAATTCTACAAGCTCAGGTAGGTCCATGGAGCATTTAAGATTTCAACCTTAGAATACACAAGGCATTTAGTAGAGACCCCAAGAGATTACATATTAGTGACGGTAGTAAATGAACCTTATACTATCAAATATTCTCAATCTGCCCTAGTAAAAAATAATCTGTAAAAGGATCAAACTTATTTCCAAGTAACTAACCTACCTTCCAAAAGAAAGACCAGCACTCTTTGAATGAATACAACAAATTCTGACTCACAAATATTAAGGTAAAAATGTCTATAATTCAACAAATAACTTGTAAAGAGGAGAAGAAAGATGGGTTTCATTAGCAGTAGAGATCTTATTATAAACATATCCAGAAATTACAGAGGTTCTACTATTAGCAGATGATATCATTAAAATATTCCATTGAAAATGTAAATAATATGTTCAAATATTTACTGGAAAATAGAAACTTAATGAAGAATAAAATAGAACACATAAAAATAAACAAGTGAAATTTATAGAAAAGAAAATGGCGTAGGACATTCAAATTGCACTGTATTAGATTAACAGAGCTTTAGATACTCCAAGAAAACAGATAAGTGTATCTGGTCGCATCATAATATAATGTAATAAAAACCAAAGCACAAATAGATTGGGTCAAAGAAAAATAGAGTAAATAGAAAAGTCAGTAGATTTAAACCAACAGTATCAATAAATATATTACATGCATGAGTAAATATCTAGTTAAAAGACTGAGATTATATGATGGATAAAGATAAAACAAACCTTATTCTGTCTACATGAAACTCATTTTTATATATAAAGGAAATATAGTTTCCTTAGTGGCTCAGACAGTAAAGAATCTGCCTGAAATGCAGGAGACACAGGTTTGATTCCTGGGTCAGGAAGATCCCCTGGAGAAAGGAATGGCAACCCACTCCAGTATTCTTGCCTGGAAAATTCCATGGACAGAGGAGCCAGGCAGGCTACAGTCCATGGAATTGCAAAGAGTCAGACATGACTGAGCAACTAGCACTTTCATAGAATTTTTTAAAGATATTGCAAATAAACACTAATCATAAAGTTGGAGTAGCTGTATTAATCTCAAACATTATAGACTTCAAAACAATGATTATTGCTAGGAATAAAGATAAATATTTCATAATGATAAAGGAATCACTTCACTAATAAGTCATTAAAAACTCTTAATGCCCATACAACTAATACGTGACTCAATAGTACATGAAGCAAAAATTTTCAGCACAAAAAGAAGACATAAAGCCACAATTATAGTTGAGTATTTCAACACTTCTAAGTAATTAAGAGAAAAGATAAAATTTATGACTTAAGTAACACTATAAAATAACTTCATTTTCATAGGACATCTTACCCAAAAGCAAAAGACAAACTCTTTCCAAGGGCACAGACTATTCCTCAGGGTAGGCAAACTGGGTGTAAAATAGATCTCAATAAATATAAAATAAATTAAATCATGCAAAAATTGTTTCTATAAAAGTGGAATTAAACTAGAAATCAATAACAGAAAATCTTTGGGAATTCTCAATTATTTGAAAATTAAGCAATACACTTCCATTAAATAGCCCATGGGACAAAGAGCAAATCTCAAGGGAATTAATAAAATATTTTAAGCATAATAAATTGAGAATGCAGCATGTTTAATGTATGCAGCTAAAGTAGGGTTGAGAAAAGTTTCAAGCTTTGAATGCTTATATTATAGAAAAATTACCCCAAAAATCAATATTTTAAGCTTCAACTTAATGGATGTTAGAAAAACAAAAGAGCATGGCCTAATCAAATTAAGTTGAAAGAAGGAAACAAGAAAAATGTGATAATCATTGAAATAGATAACAGGCAAAAAATAGAAACAATGAAACCCACAACTGGTTCTTTGAAAATTTCAACTTAATGATTAAACTCTAGTTAAACTTATAAAGCAAAAGAAATTACACAAGCTACTGACATCTGTCATAAAAGGGAAGACATTGCTATCAATTAAAAAAAAATTAAGGGGGGAATACCGTGAACAATGTTATGCACTAAATTTGACAACCTAAATAAAACGTTCAAATATCCTGAATGACGTAAGTTACCAAAACTAACTCGAGGAAGTAGAAAATCTAAATAGACCCATCTCAATTTAAATATTATTTTATTTTGACGAAGAAAATTGTAAGGCCAACTGGCTTTACTGGTGAGTTAGCACAGGGCTCACAATTACAGCATTAACTTATCAAAGAAAGAAGTGTTTTCATGAAACTCAAGTCTATATTTAACTTCAATTATCATATAGCATGTCATTTAAGTTCTGGTATGAGAAGGTCCAGTGTTCATGAAAAATATTCCCAAAGTATGTCCCTAATTAATAATTTTTTCTGCCTGTTTGCTATCAGATAATTTATTCTCATTTATTAAATTAATTATGCAGAGTGCAGATTTAAATGACAAGGTCACAGGTTATCCACATATTGACTATTAGTTTAGATTTCCATTGTAATCACAGTTACACTTTTACCCTGAACAGGAATCTATATGCTATTAGACACAATGATTACTAGACAAAATTTTTAAATCAAATCACATAAATATTTGTCATTGAGTTTCCATCTTTTTAATGAACATGAGCAGAGGTAAGAGTAGAGTGTTAAATGCAAACATTATTCTTAAAATACTTAAAGATAGATTTTTATAATTCACACTATTCAGTGTTACATTTGTCATTAGTGCTATGTCTTCATTGCAAATATTGGAGAAAATAGGATAACAAAAGGAATGAACGTAATTGCTTAAATGTCAGTAATAAGATTCTAAAGGGTAATGGAGAAAAATATGTTACTACTACAAAGATACTAGAGAGAGAAATGTGAAACAAGCTCAAATACAGACTAGTACTTCAAAGTTGCACATACAGTGTGATGAGAAAATGTTTTTTAAATAAATGGAAACAAAATTTCTTTGGGTGCATTGTTTAGTAATACTTCATAAAGCTTGATGGGAAAGGTGGTGACATTTAAAAAGCATGTTTTAGGAGAAACAAGACAAACAGCAACCACATGTTTTATGTTTGAAAGGATCAGAAATTTGGGAATGAATGAAAACACAATAGAAAAGGAGAGGGGAGATTTCAAATTTTGTGGAATATCTACATGACTCATTATGTAACAAATCTCATCTAATGTTTAAAGTTTGCATTGTAAAGGGGTTTATGAATGTGACACTTGAGGGAAGATAATTCCAATTTGAAGAAAATACAAGGGAAGAAAAAAATTCAACATTCCTAACAGGAAACAATTGTCTAACAAAGGTAATAGCAGGGAGTTGGAGGCAATCTTGCCAATGTAAACATTCCTACCTAGAAATTTGCATAAAAATTAAGATATTGCTTTGGGATTTCCCCTGGGAAATTCAAGTCTAAATCTTTAAAATGTGTGACAGGTGTAAATTTTGATAGAGGAAATCTGGACATTTTACCTTGATGACAGGAAGAAAAATAGAAATGTCTACACGCATGTCTTCCTGATGGGCACTGTTCACAGAACAGAAGAGAAAACAATTGAATACTTGTTTACTTAAACTAATTTCTTTAATATTTAAATGGTTTTTTTTGTGACCAAACATATCACATGAAATTTTTTTTCATTTATTTTTATTAGTTGAAGGCTAATTACTTTACAATATTGTAGTGGCTTTTGCCATATATTGACATGAATCAGCCATGGATTTACATGTGTTCCCCATCCCGATCCCACCTCCCGTCTCTCCCTCCCCATCCGATCCCTCTGGGTCTTCACAGTGCACCAGCCCTGAGCACTTGTTTCATGCACCCAACCTGGTCTGATGATCTGTTTCACCCTTGATAGTATACTTGTTTCAGTGCTATTCTCTCAGAGCATCCCACACTCGCCTTCTCCCACAGAGTCCAAAAGTCTGTTCTATACATCTGTGTCTCTATTTCTGTTTTGCATATAGGGTTATTGTTTCTATATATAGGTTATTGTTACCACCATATATACCACCATATATAATTCCATATATATGCATCAGTATACGGTATTGGTCTTTATCTTTCTGGCTTACTTCACTATGCTGGACTCCAGTTTCATCCATCTCATTAGAACTGATTCAAATGAATTATTTTTAATGGCTGAGTAATATTCCATGGTGTATATGTACCACAGATTCCTTATCCATTCGTCTGCTGATGGGCATCTAGGTTGCTTCCATGTCCTGGCTATTATAAACAGTGCTGCGATGAACACTGGGGTTCACGTGTCTCTCAGATCTGGTTTCCTCGGTGTGTATGCCCAAAAGTGGCATTGCTGGGCCATTTGGCAGTTCTATTTCCAGTTTTGTAAGGAATCCCCACACTGTTCTCCATAGAGGCTGTACTAGTTTGCATTCCCACCAACAGTGTAAGAGGGTTCCCTTTTCTCCACACCGGCTCCAGCATTTATTGCTTGTAGACTTTTGGATAGCAGCCATCCTGACTGGCGGGTAAAGGTACCTCATTGTTGTTTTGATTTGCATTTCTCTGAAAATGAGTGATGGTGAAAATCTTTTCATGCGTTCCTTAGCCATCTGTATGTCTTCTTTGGAGAAATGTCTGTTTAGTTCTTTGGCCCATATTTTGATTGGGTCATTTATTTTTCTGGAATTGAGCTGCAGGAGTTGCTTGCATCTTTTTGAGATTAATCCTTTGTTTCTTCGTTTGCTATTATTTTCTCCCATTCTGAGGGCTGTCTTTTCACCTTGCTTATAGTTTCTTTGTTGTGCAAAAGCTTTTAAGTTTCATTAGGTCCCATTTGTTTAATTTTGCTTTTATTTCCAATATTCTGGGATGTGGGTCATAGAGGATCCTGGTGTGATTTATGTCAGAGAGTGTTTTGCCTATGTTCTCCTCTAGGAGATTTATGGTTTCTGGTCTTACATTTAGATCTTTAATCCATTTTGAGTTTATTTTTGTGTATGGTGTTAGAAAATGTTCTCGTTTCATTCTGTTACAAGTGGTTGACCAGTTTTCCCAGCACCACTTGTTAAAGAGATTGTCTTTTTCCATTGTATATCCTTGCCTCCTTTGTCGAAGATAAGGTGTCCACAGGTTCGTGGATTTATCTCTGGGCTTTCTATTTTGTTCCATTGATCTATATTTCTGTCTTTGTGACAGTACCATACTGTCTTGATGACTGTGGCTTTGTAGTAGAGTCTGAAGTCAGGCAGGTTGATTCCTCCAGTTCCATTCTTCTTTCTCAAGATTGCTTTGGGCATTCAAGGTTTTTTGTATTTCCATACAAATTGTGAAATTATTTGTTCTAGTTCTGTGAAGAATAACATTGGTAGCTGCTAGGGATTGCATTGAATCTATAGATTGCTTTGGGTAGTATAGCCATTTTCACAATATTAATTCTTCCAATCCATGAACACAGTATATTTCTCCATCTGTTTGTATCCTCTTTGATTTGTTTCATCAGTGTTTTATAGTTTTCTATATACAGGTCTTTTGTTTCTTTAGGTAGATATACTCCTGAGTATTTTATTCTTTGTGTTGCAATAGTGAATGGTATTATTTCCTTCATTTCTGTTTCTGTTTTCTCATTGTTAGTGTATAGGAATGCCAGAGATTTCTGTGTGTTAATTTTATATCCTGCAACTTTACTATATTCTTTGATTAGCTCTAGTAATTTTCTGGTAGAGTCTTTAGGGTTTTCTATATAGGTGATCATGTCATCTGCAAACAGTGAGAGTTTTAATTCTTCTGTTCCTATCTGGATTCCTTTTATTTCTTTTTCTGCTCTGATTGCTGTGGCCAACACTTCCAAAACTATGTTGAATAGTAGTGGTGAGAGTGGACACCCTTGTCTTGTTCCTGACTTTAAGGGAAATGCTTTCAATTTTTCACAGTTGAGTGTAATGTTTGCTGTGTGTTTGTCATATATAGCTTTTATTATGTTGAGGTATGTTCCTTCTATGCCTGCTTTTTGGAGAGTTTTTATCATAAATGGATGTTGAATTTTGTCAAAGGCTTTCTCTGCATCTATTGAGATAATCATATGGTTTTTATCTTTCAGTTCGTTAATGTGGTGTGTTACATTGATTGATTTGTGGATATTAAAGAATCCTTGCATCCCTGGGATAAAGCCCACTTGGTCATGATGTATGATCTTTTTAATATGTTGTTGGATTCTGTTTGCTAAAATTTTGTTAAGGATTTTTGCATCTATGTTCATAAGTGATATTGCCCTGTAGTTTTCTTTTTTTGTGGCATCATTGTCTGGTTTTGGTATTAGGGTGATGGTGGCCTCATAGAATGATTTTGGAGGTTTGACTTCTGCAATTTTCTGAATGAGTTTGAGTAAGATAGGTGCTAGCTCTTCTCTAAATTTTTGGTAGAGTTCAGCTGTGAAGCCGTCTGGTTCTGGGGTTTTGTTTGCTGGAAGATGTCTGATTACCGTTTTGATTCCCATGCTTGTGATGAGTCTGTTAAGATCTTCTATTTCTTCCTGGTTCAGTTTTGGAAAGTTACACTTTTCTAAGAATTTGTCCATTTCTTCCAAGTTGTCCATTTCATTGGCATAGAGTTGCTGGTAGTAGTTTCTTATGATCCTTTGTATTTCAGTGTTGTCTATTGTGATCTCTCCATTTTCATTTCTAATTTTGTTGATTTGGTTCTTCTCCCTTTGTTTCTTGATGAATCTGGCTAACGGTTTGTCAATTTTATTTACCTTTTCAAAAAACCAACTTTTAACTTGTTGATTTATGCTATGGTCTCGAAATATTTTTAATTGTTACGTGTTTTGCATACCAGTTTATTGTTACTTATATTACAGGTTCACTTAACTCTATCAGTGTAACATCATATCCTCAGAGAGTTCTTGTAAGAGAGAAATTATACAGTATGAAAACAAGAGAAAGTGGAAATTCTATGTTTTGCCTCTCTCTTCACCTCTAGTAATGGAGGACACATTCTGTAACTTTCTCGGTTTTTTGTCAGTGTGTGAAGAAAATCTCCAGACCTTCTAATGTTCCTGAGAACAAAGCAAGAACAAAACAAGGCAGCATATTTAGCAAACACCCAAAACATAAAATGTGTAGTAATTTTTTCCCAGTCTTCTCTTTCCAGTAGCTTTGTGGGAGATGGAGAGAAAGCCAGGTTGCAGAGAAAAGACAGCCTTGTAATCAGAATGTTACAAGCATACTCCACGGTTAAGAAGTTGATTGGAAATTATCTAACATTTTGCCATATAACAAAGTATATGACTATAACATTTTCCATTTTTTAGAAACAACTTAATAGAGATTCTGCTTGAAATGTGAAAGAATAGGCTTTCCAAATCAGTGTTTGAGAACTCTCTATTTGATGCCACTACTAATTATAGGTTTAGCTTGGAAATCTAGAATTGGCAAGTATGGAACAGATGCGCCCCTAAGTAAAAGTATGTCTTAAGGTACTATATGGTAACATTAACAATAACAATTCAGAACATACTTTGTATCAAACACTCTGCTAAATATTTAATCTCATAATTTTTTTTAATCCTCACAAAAAATATTTTGTCATCCACATAGTTCAGATTAGAAAATAAGGCCTAGAATGATTTAGTTACTTGCCCAAAGTTCCAAGCTAGTAACTGGATGTGTGTTCATACACATACTTGCAGATGAGTAGGTTCCATGTATGTG
Source organism: Muntiacus reevesi (assembly GCF_963930625.1). Classification (NCBI taxonomy): domain Eukaryota; kingdom Metazoa; phylum Chordata; class Mammalia; order Artiodactyla; family Cervidae; genus Muntiacus; species Muntiacus reevesi. Next base: position 123,482,842 of record NC_089271.1, on the reverse strand, counting down.
TGTGTATATAATAGCATGTATATTGCCAGAGGGAAAGGATAGAGGAAGTTAGGGATCATGAAAGAAAAGTAGGAAAGGGCCAGATCATGCAGTCTTACATGTTATTCTAAGGAGCTTAAAATTTATACTGTAGTCTTTTAATTCCCAAATCACAGCAGCCTCAATTCTGATTCAGTAGATCTGTGTTGGTCTTTCAAATATATTTTAAAAATACCCATATTTAAAATACATGTTTTAGAATACATATTTCCTTGGGGCAACAGACAACCATTCAATAATGAAAAGTTTCCATCGCAAACGTGACGTGATTAGAATTGAATTTTATAAAACTCATCCTTGAAAAAAAATAAAATGCATTGGAAATGAATGACAGGTGTTAACATGCTTTTGCAGTAATCCAGTAAATGATGAAGGCCTCAAATATAACAACAGTGGCAGAGAGAATAGAAATCAACGACATGATTTTGATGATGCTAATGGAGGAAATATGATATTAACAATACTGGCTTGGGCTGGGTCCCTGCTGTCCCAAACACTAAGTGTAGAATAATGGACTAGGTACTTAAGTCTTGGTTTCCTTATTTGTAGACTGTAATTATTTAGGCCATAGTAAGAAATACAACATACATAAGTAACAGTGTAGGGAGTTCTATAATTATACTTATTCATTTGGACAATAAAAATAATGTTGAGAGATTAAATATCATTTTTTAATGTCAAACAACCAACACAATGAGGAATAAGAATTCAAGATCAAGTAATATGAATCCTCCATATCAAGGTTGTTGGCTAGAAATGCAGTAAAGATTAGATTATGAAATAACAAAATGATAACATCTAACACTCATAGAGCACCTTAACTGTTTTATAAACTCATTCAGAGTAGACTTGATAAAATCAACTATTAGTCCCATTTTAGAGATGAGAAAACTGAATTCAGAGAGGATAAATAACAATAACTCTACTAACAAGTGGCACAGCCAGAATTTAAACCACTAAATTAACTGATATATATATATATATATATATATATATATATAATATAAAATATTGATATATCAACATATTTCCCACAATTACTTTGATTTTGTTTATGTGCCCAAGAATTCATGACACATAACTCTGATTGGACATTTTTGCCTTTTCTCTTGCCAAGTTTCAACAAACTGACTTCCAAAAACTATCCATAACTTAATTAAAACAACCCTTATTAATGTCATGTTTATAATGAAACCCTTTGGTGAAATGAGTAGCCTCCAGCATTGGAAGCAATCACAATTAAGGCTGTCAATACTCATTAACAGCTTTAAGTACAGAAAGACAAAAATAAGTTACTGAGTAAAGGGCCTGGAAATGGTAGAATACTGTATAAAATACTGTAATTTGTTTCTGATCTAGAAAATTAAGAATGGATTAATTACCCAAGACTGCCAAGAAGTGGTACACAAGAAGGTTGAAAAGTCCTGGGTTTCTTTAAAGCTACTTAAATTAATACCTAATATGGGAAAAACACTTCTCTGAAATTATCTGTGGAAACTGAATTTAGACAAATCACAATCTATAACTAGAATAATTAGTAAAATTAGAATAATAATTTATTTCAATATACAGAATATGTTATCCTGAGATTCAAAATTAGATCTTTTCCCAAAGCCTCTCCTCCCTTACAATATCCCTATTACTCTTAACAATAACCATTGCTTACTCCCTGCATTTTCACCTTCCCATACATACACATAAGAATCTAGGTGATAACCTATTCCAGTTGATTCTATATAATATTTCTTGAATATATAATAAATTCTTTTTGTTAATCATTAGCAATACTTTACAACTGGCCTCTTGGGGTGTACTGTAGAAATGTACAAGTTGTTTCCAGTACAAATTTGAGACAGTTTAGTATAAATTTACAATCTTATGTTTTAATGCACCTCTTCACAAATTTATTTTAAATACATAATCCAAGCAAAACTAGAAAGCAAGCCAAGATTAATTGCATTATCCTTACAGTCTCATCAGCCATTTTGTAATATTAATTTCAGTCAGAAATGGGGTCAGAAATTAGAGCAGATTCTTTACTGCCAATTTTCCCTGTAAACCTACAGGGAAAATCTACCCCTTTATTTAAACTCCATTTTCATTCTCAAGTCTTTTTTAAAAAAGAATAGTTTGCTCACTTTTATTTAACACACAATCTTAGTCATTAAAAAAATCTTGAATCACAATCTCAGTAAAAAACCTACTGTAAAATATGGAGCTACATTTCAATCCACATTGAAAGATGTCTTGTTCTCAATTCTTTTATGTGCTTAAATCATTCATTTTTCTTCCTTCCACATATCAGCACTACCACTCAGAATGTGTTTGCTGAATTGTCAATGCAGCTGAGTGATTATTTTATGTCCTGCTTCCATTGTCCCTGAAAGCTGTTTTAAACTTTACCTTCTCAAGTTCCATACCCTCAATCCTAGCATAATATTTTCTAAAAGAAAATAGAGAACAAATTAATTCAATATTGTTTTCCTCCATCTTTAAACCTACTTGTTTTCCTCCTTTCTCAGATAAGTTCATTATGTTCTTTCACTTGCACTTATCCCCTCTGACCTTTTAGTTCCCTCTCCATCAATATTCACTATTTCTTATACCCTCAATTTACTGTTTATCAGTCTATGAATGCATGTGCGCTCAGTCGCTCAGTCATGTCTGACTCTTTGCTACCCCATGTACTGTAGCCCACCACACCCCTCTATCCATGGAATTTTCCAGGCAAGAATACTGGGATGGGTAACCATACCCTTCTCCAGGGGATCTTCCCTACTGAAGGATCTAACCCACATCTGCTGTTTCTCTTGCACTGGCAGGTGGATTCTTTACCACTGAGCCACCTGAGAAGCCCTTATCAGCCTACACATGCTTGAATATTCCCTACCCTAAAATAAATGTAATACATACAGAAGCAATCTGTCCTAATTGGCCATAGTAGGAGAATTATTAAATAAATTGTATCTTATTCATATAGTTAAATATTATGTCACTGATAAAAATAATGGATGTGTGTGTGCTCAATCGCTCAGCCATGTATGACTCTCCGTGACCCCATGGATTGTGGCCCACCAGGTTCCTCTGCCCATAGGATCCTCCAGGCAGGAATACTGGAGTGGATTGCCATTCCCTTCTCCAGGAGACCTTTCCAATCCAGGGATTGAACCCATGTCTCCTGTATTGCAGATGGATTTTTTTTTCCCATCTGAGTTACCAGAGAAGCCCAAAAATAATGCAGTAGATAGAAATACACTTACAAAGGAGGTTCCCTAATAATGTTAGCATTTAAAATTTCATAAGAATAAGGTATAATAATTCAAATTATAGTGCATGGGCTGGACTTCGAGACGACAAGTGTGACTTCCTATTTTTACTCTTTCTATTGAATTTGTACAATGAGTTAAATATTTATAATAATTGCCTGTGTGTGCATATGCATATTACTCTTGACTATGTATTATTCCCCAAAAATTTCTCCCCCTATATTCTTATATCACATAGACTTTTAAAAATATTTTCTTTTGATTTTTTATACAATTATATTTAATTCAAATATTATATTAAATTATACAACATAGTGATTCAATATTTTATATATTATACTCCATACAAGGTTATTAATAAATATTGGCTATATTTCCCTACTGTACCTTACATCTTTGTAAATTATTTATTTTATACCTAACAGTTTGTACCTCTTTGTCCTATTTACCTATTTTTATCCTCCCCATCTCCTCTCCCCTTTAGTAACTAGCAGGTTGTTTTTTACACTGTTCATAGGGTTCTCAAAGCAAGAATACTGAAGTGGTTTGCCACTTCCTTCTCCAGTGGACCACGTTTTGTCAGTACTGTCTACCATGACCTGTTCATCTTGGGTGGCCCTGCATGGCATGGCTCATAGTTTCATTGAGTTAGACAAGGCTGTGGTCCCTTTGATCAGATTGGTTAGTTTTCTGTGATTGTGGTTTTTCTGTCTGACCTCTGATGGAGAAGGATAAGAGGCTTATGAAAGCTTCCTGATGTGAGAGACTGACTGAAGGGGAAACTGGGTCTTGTTCTGATGGGCAGGACCGTGCTCAGTAAATCTTTAATCCAATTTTCTATTGATGAGTGGAGCTGAGTTCCCTCCTTGCTATTTACCCAGGGCCAAACTATGGTGGCAGAGAAGGCAATGGCACCCCACTCCAGTACTCTTGCCTGGAAAATCCCATGGATGGAGGAGCCTGGTAGCCTGCAGTCCACGGGGTCACTAAGAGTCAGACACAACTGAGCAACTTCACTTTCACTTTTCACTTTCATGCATTGGAGAAGGAAATGGCAACCCACTACAGTATTCTTGCCTGGAGAATCCCAGGGACGGAGGAGCCTGGTGGGCTGCCGTCTGTGGGGTCGCACAGAGTCAGACACAGCTGAAGTGACTTAGCAGTAGCAGGAGCAAACTATGGTGGAGGTAATGAAGATAATGGTGACCTCCTTCAAAAGAATCCATGCATGTACTGCTACACTCAGTGCCCCCAACCCTGCAACAGGCCACCATGACCCACGCCTCTGCTGGAAACACCTGGACATTCCTGGGTAATTCTGGGTCAGTCTCTTGTGGGGACACTGCTCCTTTTCCTGGGCTCTGGTTCATACAAAGTTCTGTCTGTGCCCTACAAGACTGTTTCCCAGTGCTGTGTAAGTTCTGACAGCTCTATGATGGGGTTAATGGTGAACTCCTCCAAGAGGTCTTATGCCATAACCAAGTCTGCTGCACCCAGAGCCGCTGCCCCTGAGGCAGTCTGCTGCTGACCCACACGTCCACAGGGGACACTCAAACACAATTCAGTCACTGTGCAGTCCCTGGATCCTGGTGTGCACAAGGTTTGTTTGAGCCCTCTGAGCATCCCTGGCAGGAATGGGGTTTGATTCTAAGTGCGAATTTGCCCCTCCTACCATTTTGCTGGGGCTTGTCCACTGCCCTTGGAGTGGGGGTATCTCCTCATAGCCGCTCCAGCACCGTGCAGCCACTGCTACACTGCCTACCATCCTGCTACATAGGAACCTGTTCCGTCCTTGCATAGGAACCTGGAACATTAGGTCCATGAATCAAGGCAAATTGGAAGCAGTCAAACAGGAGATGGCAAGAGTGAACATTGACATTTTAGGAATGAGCAAGCAAAATGGAATAGAATGGGTTCATTTAACTCAGATGACCATTATATCTACTATTGTGGGCAAGAATCCTTTAGAAGAAAATGGAGTAGCCATCATACTCAACAAAAGAGGCCAAAATGCAATACATGGGTGCAATCTCAAAAATGACAGAATGATCTCTGTTTGTTTCCAAGGCAAACAATTCAATATCACAGTAATCCAAGTCTATGCCCCGACAAGTAACGCTGAAGAAGATGAAGTTGAATGGTTCTGTGAAGACCTATAAGATCTTTTAGAACTAACACCCACAAAAGATGTCCTTTTCATTATAGGGGACTGGAATGCAAAAGTAGAAAGTCAAGACCTACCTGGAGTAACAGGAAAATTTGGCCTTGCAGTACAGAATGCAGCAGGGTAAAGGCTAATAACGTTTTGCCAAGAGAACGTACTGGTCATAGCAAACACCCTCTTCCAACAACACAAGAGAAGACTGGTCAATAATGGTCAATAATGGAAATCAGATTGATTATATTCTTTGCAGCCAAAGATAGAGATGCTCTATACAGTCAGCAAAAACAAGACCAGGAGCTGACTATGGCTCAGATCATGAACTCCTTATTGCCAAATTCAAACTTAAATTGAAGAAAATAGGGAAAACCACTAGACCATTCAGATATGACCTAAATCATATCCCTTACGAATATACAGTGGAATTGAGAAATAGATTTAAGGGATTAGACCTGATAGACAGAATGCCTGGTGAACTATGGACAAAGGTTCATGAGACTGTATAGGACACAGTGGTCAAGAACATCGCTGAGGAAAAGAAATGCAAAAAAGCAAAATGGTTTTCTGAGGAAGACTTACAAATAGCTGTGAAAAGAAGAGAAGTGAAAAGCAAATTAGAAAAGGAAAGATATACCCATTTGAATACAGAGTTCCAAAGAATAGCAAGGAGAGATAAGAAAGCCTTCCTCAGTGACCAGTGTAAAGAAATAGAGGAAAACAATAGATTGGGAAAGACTAGAGATCTCTTCAAGAAAATTAGAGACACCAAGGGAACATTTCATGCAAAGATGGGCTCAAGAAAGGACAGAAACGGTATGGACTTAACAGAAGCAGAAAATATTAAGAAGAGGTGGCAAGAATACACAGCAGAATTATATAAAAAATATCTACATGACACAGATAATCACGATGGAGTAACCACTCACCTATAGCCAAACATCCTGGAATATGAACTCAAGTGTGCCTTAGGAAGCATCACTACAAATAAAGCTAGTGGAGATGGTGGAATTCCAGTTGAGCTACTTCAAATCCTAAAAGATGATGCTGTGAAAGTGCTGCACTCAATGCGCCAGCAAATTTGGAAAATTCAGCAGTGGCCACAGAACTGGAAAAGGTCAGTTTTCATTCTAATCCCAAATAAAGGCAATGCCAAAAAAAGTTCCAACTACCATACAATTGCACTCATCTCACACGCTAGAAAAATAATGCTCAAAATTCTCCAAGCTGGGTTTCAAAAGTATGTGAACCCTGAACCTCCAGATGTTGAAGCTGGTTTTAGAAAAGGCAGGGAAACCAGAGATGAAATCGCCAACATCCTTTGGATCATCAAAAAAGCAAGGGAGTTCCAAAAAAGTGCCTATTTCTGCTTTATTGACTATGCCAAAACCTTTGTGTGGATCACCACAAACTGTGGAAAATTCTTTTTTTTTTTTTTTTTTTTCATTTATTTTTATTAGTTGGAAGCTAATTACTTTACAATATTGTAGTGGTTTTTGTCATACATTGACATGAATCAGCCATGGATTTACATGTATTCCCCATCCCGATCCCCCCTCCCACCTCCCTCTCTACCCGATCCCTCTGGGTCTTCCCAGTGCACCAGGTCCGAGCACTTGTCTCATGCATCCAGCCTGGGTTGGTGATCTGTTTCACCCTAGATAATATACATGTTTCGATGCTGTTCTCTCAAAACATCCCACCCTCGCCTTCTCCCACAGAGTCCAAAAGTCCATTCTGTACATCTGTGTCTCTTTTTCTGTTTTGCATAAAGGGTTATCATTAGCATCTTTCTAAATTCCATATATATGTGTTAGTATACTGTAATGTTCTTTATCTTTCTGGCTTACTTCACTCTGTATAATGGGCTCCAGTTTCATCCATCTCATTAGAACTGATTCAAATGAATTCTTTTTAATGGCTGAGTAATATTCCATGGTGTATATGTACCACAGATTCCTTATCCATTCGTCTGCTGATGGGCATCTAGGTTGCTTCCATGTCCTGACTATTATAAACAGTGCTGCGATGAACATTGGGGTGCATGTGTCTCTTTCAGATCTGGCTTCCTTGGTATGTATGCCCAGATGTGGCATTGCTGGGTCACATGACAGTTCTATTTCCAGTTTTTTAAGAAATCTCCACACTGTTTTCCATAGTGGCTGTACTAGTTTGCATTCCCACCAACAGTGTAAGAGGGTTCCCTTTTCTCCACACCCTCTCCAGCATTTATTGCTTGTACACTATTGGATAGCAGCCATCCTGATTGGCGTGTAATGGTACCTCATTGTGGTTTTGATTTGCATTTCTCTGATAATGAGTGATGTTGAGCATCTTTTCATGTGTTTGTTAGCCATCTGTATGTCTTCTTTGGAGAAATGTCTGTTTAGTTCTTTGGCCCATTTTTTGATTGGGTCATTTATTTTTCTGGAGTTGAGTTGCAGGAGTTGCTTGTATATTTTTGAGATTAATCCTTTGTCTGTTGCTTCGTTTGCTATTATTTTCTCCCATTCTGAGGGCTATCTTTTCACCTTGCTTATAGTTTCCTTTGTTGTGCAAAAGCTTTTAAGTTTCATTAGGTCCCGTTTGTTTATTTTTGCTTTTGTTTCTAATATTCTGGGATGTGGGTCATAGAGGATCCTGCTGTGATTTATGTCAGAGAGTGTTTTGCCTATGTTCTCCTCTAGGAGTTTTATAGTTTCTGGTCTTACATCTAGATCTTTAATCCATTTTGAGTTTATTTTTGTGTATGGTGTTAGAAAGTGTTCTCGTTTCATTCTTTTACAGGTGGTTGACCAGTTTTCCCAGCACCACTTGTTAAAGAGGTTGTCTTTTTTCCATTGTATTGGAAAATTCTTAAAGAGATGGGGATACCAGACCATCTGACCTGCCTCTTGAGAAATCTGTATGCAGGTCAGGAAGCAACAGATAGAACTGGACATGGAACAACATACTGGTACCAAATCAAGAAAGGAGTACATCAAGGCTGTATATTGTCACCTTGCTTATTTAACTTCTATGCAGAGTACACCATGAGAAACACTGGGATGGATGAAGCTCAAGCTGGAATCAAGAGAAACAGGATAACCTCAGATATGCTGATGATATACCCTGATGGCAAAATGTGAAGAAGAACTAAAGATCCTCTTGATGGAAGTGAAAGAGGAGAGTTAAAAATTTGACTTAAAACTCAACATTCAGAAAACTAAGATCATGGCATCTGATCCTATCACTTCATGGCGAATAGATGGGCAAACAGTGGAATCAGGGACAGGCTAATTTTGGGGGCTCCAAAATCACTGCAGATGGTGACTGCAGCCATACAATTAAAAGACACTCCTTGGACAAAGAGTAATGACCAAACTTGACAGCATATTAAAAAGCAGAGACATTATTTTGCCAGCAATGGTCCATCTAGTCAAGGCTATGATATTCCAATAGTCGTGTATGGATGTTGCAGTTGGAGTATAAAGAAAGCTGAGCACTGAAGAAATGATGTTTTTGAACTGTGGTGGTGGAGAAGACTGTTGAGCGTCCCTTGGACTGCAAGGAGGTCCAACCATTCCATCCTAATGGAAATCAGTTCTGGATGTTCATTGGAAGGACTGATGCTGAAGCTGAAACTCCAATAATTTGGCCACCTGATGCAAAGAACTGACTCATTGGAAAAGACCCCGATGCTGGGGAAAATTGAAGGCAGGAGGAATAGAGGACGGCAGTGGATGAGATAGTTGGATGGCATCACTGACTCAATGGACATGAGTTTGAGTAGACTCTGGGAGTTGTGATAGACTGGGAGGCCTGGCGTGCTGCAGTCCATGGGGTTACAAAGTCAGGCATAACTGAGCAACTGAACTGAACTGAACCATTGTCTGTAACTGGGAGTCTGTTTCTGGTTTGTTATATTTATTCCTTTGTTCTATTTTTTAGATTCCATAATAAGTGAAAACATACAGCATTTGTCTTTCTTTCTTTGACTTGTTTCACCAGTCATAATTCTCTTCAGATCCATTCATGTTGTCTCAAATGGCAAAATTTCATTCCTTTTTATGTCTAAGTAATCTAGCATTGTTTATATATACTGCATCTTCTTTATCCATTCATAGGTTGCTTCTATATCATGGCTGTTGTAAGGAATGCTGCTGTGAATATTTGGATGTGTTTATCTTTTGGGATTATTGTTTTCATTTTTTTTTTCAGATAAATACCTAGGATTGAGGTTTATAGATCACACAGAAATTCTATTTTTGAGGTAACTACAGGCTATTTTCCATAATGGTTATACCAATTTATGTTCCTGCCAATAGTGCACAAGTGTTCCCTTTTGTCTACATCATTGTCAACATTTGTTATTTCTTATGTTTTTGACAGCAGCCATTTGACTGGTGTGATGTGGCATCTGTTTATTTTGATTTGAATTTCCCTTCTGATTAATGCTTTTAAGTATCTTGCTTGTCCCTGTTGGTCATTTGTATGTATTCTCTGGTAATTAATAAATAAATAAATAAATAAATAAATAAATAAAGTTTATTTAGGTCCTCTGTTGATTTTTAATCAGGTTGTTTGTTTTTGTGATACCGAATTGTATGATTTCTTTTTATGCTTTGGATACTAACTCCTCATTAGCCATATTGTTAACAAATATCTTCTCCCATTCTGTAGGTTGACTTTTCATTTTGCTGATGATTTCCTTGTCTGTGAAAAAGCTTTTAAGTTTAATTAGGTCCCACTTGTTGATTTTTGCTTTTATTTCTCTTGCCTGAGGAGACATATCCAAAAATTATTGCTAAAATTGATATTGAAGAAAATACTGCCTATGCTTTCTTCTAGTAATTTTGTGATTTCAGGTCTTACATACAGTTCTTTAATACATCTTAATTTATTTTCGTACATGGTGTGAAAAAATGTTTTAGTTTCATTCTTTTTTTACACATAACTGTCAGGTTTTCCCAATACCACTTAATGAAGAGACTGGCTTTCCCCTGCTGTATATTCTCCCCTCTTTTATATCATCTTCATTGACCACAGGTATGTGGGTTTATTTCTTAGCTCTAAATTCTGTTCCATTGATCTGAGTGTCTCTTTTTGTGCCCGTACCATACTTTTTTGATTACAGTAACTTTGTAGTATAGTCTGAAGTCAGGGAGCATGATACCTTTAGCTTTTTTCTTTTGTCTGAAGATTGCTTGGTTATTCGGGGTCCTGTGTGGCTTCATAATAATTTTAGGATTATTTATTCCAACTCAAATGGTAAAGAATGTGCCTGCAAGGCAGGAGATCAGGGTTCGATCCCTGGGTTGGGGAGTTACTTTGGAGAAGAAAATGGCAATCCACTCCAATATTCTTGCCTGGAGAATTCCATGGACAGAGAAGCCTGATGGGCTACAGTCTGTGAGGTTGCAAAGAGTCGGACATGACTGAGCGACTAACACAGTCTGTGAAAAATGTCTTGGGTATATTGATAGGGATTGTATTAAGTCTGTAGATTGCTTTGGATAGTATAGACATTTTAACAATATTAATGCTTCCAATTCATGAACACAGGATAACTTTCTTTTTTTGTTTCTTTGTTTGTTTCTTGAGATAGGCCTGTATTGCTAAGCTTCGCTCTTGGAACTGCTTTTGATGTGTCCTATAGACGTGAGAAAGTTGTGTTTCTATTTTTATTCATCTTAAGGTAATTTTTTATTTTCTCTTTTATATATCTATGACCTGCTGGTTTTTTAGTAGCATGTTGTTTAGCTTCCCTGTGTTTGTGTTTTTCCCATCTTTCTTCCTGTGATTGATTTTAGTTTCATACTATTGTGATTGCAAAAATATTTGATATAATTTCAGTCTTCTTAAATTTATTTAGAATTGTTTTATAGCCTAGCATATGATCTATCCTTGAGAATGTTTCATATGCACTTGAAAAGAATGTGTATTCTGCTGATTTGGGATGGGATATATTGTAGAAGTCTAGTAAGTCATCTGGTATTTTTTGTCATTTTAAGGCCACTTATTCCTTATTGATTGTTCTGTCTGCATGATCTATTCATTGCTATAATTTTGGTACTGAAGTTTGCTACTACTATTGCTGTTGATCTCCCCTTTTATTTTTAGTATATACTTTATATATTTAGGTGCTCCTATATTCAGTGCATATATGATTATGAATGTTATATCCTATTTTGAATTGCCCCTTTTTCATTATATATTGCCATTCTTTGCCTTTTTTTATAGATTTTGTTTTAAAGTCTATTTTGTCGACATGAGTATTGCTACCACAGGTTTCTTTTTGTTCCATTTGCATTGAGTATGTTTTTCCATTCCTTCACTATTTTCGCTATATGTGTTTTTAGCTCTAAAGTGAGTCTCTTTTAAGTAGCATATAGATAGACCTTGCTTTTTGATTCATTCTATCCATTCAGCCACCCTATGTCTTTGTTTAAGCATATATTATTAATGTTATTATTAATAGATATGTTGTTTTTGTTGTTTACTCAGACTCATGCCCAACTCTTTGCAATCCCATGGACTGCACCTTGCCAGGCTTCCCTGTCCTTCACTGTCTCCCAGAGTTTGCTCAGATTCATTGGCATCATCATTCAACTGGCATCATTCAGTCAGTGATGCCATCCAACTATCTCATACTCTGCTGTCCTCTTCACCTTTTGCCTTCAAATTTCCCCAAAAAAAGGATTGTTTCCAATGAGTCAGCTCTTTGCATCAGGTGACCAAAGTATTGGAGGTTCAGCATCAGTCCTTCCAATGAATATTCAGGATTGATTTCCTTTAGGATTGACTACTTTGATCTCCTTGCAGGCAAGGAACTCTCAAGTGTGTTTTCCAGCACCACAGTTCTAAAGCATCAATTCTTTGGTGCTCTGCCTTCTCTGTGGTCAAACTCTCACATCCATCCATATTGGAAAAAACATAACTGACTAGACAGACCTTTGTCAACAAAGTGATGTCTCTGCTTTTTAATATACAGTCTACTTTTGTTATAGCTTTCCTTCCAAGGAGCAAGTGTCTTTTAATTTCATGGTTGCAGTCACCATCAGCAGTGATTTTGGAGGCCAAGAAAATAAAATTTGTCACTGTTTCTAGTTTTTCCCGATCTATGTGTCATGAAGTGATGGGGCCAGGTGCCATGATCCTTGTTTTTTGAATGTTCAGGTTTTTTTTTTGTTGTTGTTGTTGTTGTTGTTTTTTAATTTTTTATTTTTCAGTGGGTTTTGTCATACATTGATATGAATCAGCCATAGAGTTACACGTATTCCCCATCCCGGTCCCCCATCCCACCTCCATCTCCACCCGATTCCTCTGGGTCTTCCCAGCCCACCAGGCCCGAGCACTTGACTCATGCATCCCACCTGGGCTGGTGGTCTGTTTCACCACAGATAACATACATGCTGTTCTTTTGAAACATCCCACCCTCACCTTCTCCCACAGAGTTCAAAAGTCTGTTCTGTACTTCTGCATCTCTTCTTCTGCCCTGCATATAGGGCCATCGTTACCATCTTTCTAAATTCCGTATATATGTGTTAGTATACTGTAATGTTCTTTATCTTTCTGGCTTACTTCACTCTGTATAATGGGCTCCAGTTTCATCCATCTCATTAGAACTGATTCAAATGAATTCTTTTTAACGGCTGAGTAATATTCCATGGTGTATATGTACCATAGCTTCCTTATCCATTCGTCTGCTGATGGGCATCTAGGTTGCTTCCATGTCCTGGCTATTATAAACAGTGCTGCGATGAACATTGGGGTGCACGTGTCTCTTTCAGATCTGGATTCCTCAGTGTGTATGCCCAGAAGTGGTATTGCTGGGTCATATGGTAGTTCTATTTCCAGTTTTTTAAGAAATCTCCACACTGTTTTCCATAGTGGTTGTACTAGTTTGCATCCCCACCAACAGTGTAAGAGGGTTCCCTTTTCTCCACACCGTCTCCAGCATTTATTGCTTGTAGACTTTTGGATAGCAGCCATCCTGACTGGCGTGTAATGAATGTTCAGTTTTAAGCCAGCTTTTCCAGTTTCATCTTTTACCCTCATCAGGAGGCTTTTTAGTTCCTCTTCTCTTTCTGCGTGTATAGTGGTATCATTTACATATCTGAGATTGTTGGAGTTTCTCCCGGCAATCTTGATTCCAGCTTGTGATTCAGCCAGCCTGGCATTTCAAGTGATGTACTCTTCACATGGATAAAGGAAACACGGTATGTACTTGTTGCCATTTTGTTACTTGTTTCCTGTTTGATATTTCTGTAGTTTTCTGTTATTTTCTTCTCTTGATAATTACTTCCCTTATAGTTTTATTTTCTTTAGTATTTTATTTGTATTCCTTTCTCTTTGTTTTTTTGTGCATCTTTTGTAGGTTTTCTAGTTACCATGAGGCTAAACTATATATCTATGTCTATATCTATAATCATACTTGTTCTAAACTGATAGTTATTTAAACTCAAGCACATTCTAAAAGTTCTACAATTTTTACCCCCTTGCCTCCACAACATTTTTTATTTTGGTGTCATACTTTGCATCTTTATGTGTATCCCTAAGTTTTTTATTGTAGTTATGATTGATTTTATTATTTTTGTCTCTTCACGTTTGTATTAACTTAAGTGACTGGTACACATTGTTTACTATATATTTACCTTTACCAATGAGATTGTTTATATATTTTATTTCTTAGATTCTGTAACAATTCCTATATGGACAGTTTGCTTGTGATGAACAGTTTTCTTTTTTCTTTTCTTTTTTTTTTTTTTTTTAGAGTTTGTTTTTTTTATGTTTTTTTTTTTTTCTATTAATTTTTATTAGTTGGAGGCTAATACTTTACAATATTGTAGTGGTTTCTGTCATACATTGACATGAATCAGCCATGGATTTACATGTATTCCCCATCCCGATCCCCCCTCCCACCTCCCTCTCTACCCGATCCCTCTGGGTCTTCCCAGTGCACCAGCCCCGAGCACTTGTCTCATGCATCCAACCTGGGCTGGTGATCTGTTTCACTATAGATAATATACATGTTTTGATGCTGTTCTCTCAAAACATCCCACCCTCGCCTTCTCCCACAGAGTCCAAAAGTCCATTCTGTACATCTGTGTCTCTTTCTGTTTTGCATAAAGGGTTATCATTAGCATCTTTCTAAATTCCATATATATGTGTTAGTATACTGTAATGGTCTTTATCTTTCTGGCTTATTTCACTCTGTATAATGGGCTCCAGTTTCATCCATCTCATTAGAACTGATTCAAATGGATTCTTTTGAATGGCTGAATAATATTCCATGGTGTATATGTACCACAGCTTCCTTATCCATTCATCTGCTGATGGGCATCTAGGTTGCTTCCATGTCCTGGCTATTATAAACAGTGCTGCGATGAACATTGGGGTGCACGTGTCTCTTTCAGATCTGGTTTCCTCAGTGTGTATGCCCAGAAGTGGCATTGCTGGGTCACATGACAGTTCTATTTCCAGTTTTTTAAGAAATCTCCACACTGTTTTCCATAGCGGCTGTACTAGTTTGCATTCCCACCAACAGTGTAAGAGGGTTTCCTTTTCTCCACACCCGCTCCAGCATTTATTGTTTGTAGACTTTTGGATAGCAGCCATCCTGACTGGAGTGTAATGGTACTTCATTGTGGTTTTGATTTGCGTTTCTCTGATAATGAGTGATGTTGAGCATCTTTTCATGTGTTTGTTAGCCATCTGGATATCTTCTTCAGAGAAATGTCTGTTTAATTCTTTGGCCCAATTTTTGATTGGGTCATTTATTTTTCTGAAGTTGAGTTGCAGGAGTTGCTTGTATATTTTTGAGATTAATCCTTTGTCTGTAGCCACAGTCATCAAGACAGTATGGTACTGGCACAAAGACAGAAATATAGATCAATGGAACAGACTAGAAAGCCCAGAGATGAATCCACGAACCTATGGGCACCTTATCTTCAACAAAGGAGGCAAGGATATACAATGGATAAAAGAGAACCTCTTTAACAAGTGGTGCTGGGAAAACTGGTCAACCACTTGTAAAAGAATGAAACTAGAACACTTTCTAACACCATACAAAAAATAAACTCAAAATGGATTAAAGATCTAGATGTAAAGCCAGAAACTATAAAACTCCTAGAGGAGAACATAGGCAAAACACTCTCCGACATAAATCACAGCAGGATCCTCTATGACCCACCTCCCAGAATGTTGGAAATAAAAGCAAAAATAAACAAATGGGACCTAATGAAACTTAAAAGCTTTTGCACAACAAAGGAAACTATAAGCAAGGTGAAAAGACAGCCCTCAGTTTGGGAGAAAATAATAGCAAACGATGAACTGTTTTCATTTCAGTTCAGTTGCTCAGTCATGTCTGACTCTTTGTGACCCCATGGACTGCAGCATGCCAACCTTCCCTGTCCATCACCAACACTCAGAGCCCACTCAAACTTATGTCCGTCATGTCGGTGATGCTGTCCCCTTCTCCTCCCGCCTTCATTCTTTCGAAGCATCAGGGTCTTTTCAAACGAGTTGGTTCTTTGCACTAGGTGGCCAGAGTATTGGATTTTCAGCTTCGGCATCAGTCCTTCCAATTAATATTCACGACTGATTTCCTTTAAGATGGACTAGTTGGATCTCCATGCAGTCCAAGGGATTCTCAATAGTCTAATCCAACACCACAGTTCAAAAGCATTAATTCTTCGGCACTCAGCTTTCTTTATAGTCCAGCTCTCACATCCATACATAACTCCTGGAAAAACCATAGCTTTGACTAAACGGACCTTTGTTGGTAAAGTAATGTCTCTGCTTTTTAATATTCTGTCTAGGTTGGTCATAGCTTTTCTTCCATGGCGCAAGCATTTTTAGTTTGTACTTATCTAGTAAATTCTTTACTTCTTCAATTCTGAATGATAGCCTTGCTGGAGAGAGTATTTTTGGTTGTAGGATTTTTCCTTTCAGCACTTTACATCATTCTCTTCTAGCTAGCAAAATTTCTGCTGAAAAGACAGCTGATAGCCTCATAGAGGTTCCCTTTTATATGAATGTTTTTCTCTTGCTGTATTTAAAATACTTCTTGTCCTTAACTTTTGCCATTTTAATCATATGTGTTTATGTGGGCCTCTTTTGGTTCATCCTATTTGAGATTCTCTGTGCTTCCTGGAGTTAGATACCTATTTCCTCCTTTAGGTCTGGAAAGTTCTCAACCATAATTTCCTCAAATGTTTTCTGCCCATTTCTATCTTTCCCTTCTGTGACCTCTCTAATGTGAGTGTTAGTATGCCTGATGTTCTCCCAGAGGTCCTTTAAATTGCCTTCATCAATTATTTTTCTTTTTGCTGTTTGCATTGGGTGATTTCCACTCTTTTATCTTCAAAGTCTCTTATCCATTCTTATGTATCACTAAATCTGCTGTTAATTATAGTAGTTTTTCATTTCACTTATTGTATTCTTCAAATCTGATTAGTTCTTATATTTTCTAGTTCTTTGTTGAAGTTATCACTAGGTTCCTTTGTTCTTTTCCTGTGTTCAATGAGCATTTTCACGATGATTTCTTTGAACTTTTTATCAGATCATTTACTTAACACTATTTCCTGAGAGTTTTTCCAGGATTTTTTTTATCATGTTCTTTCATTTGGAACATACTTCTTTATCTTCTCATTTTGTTTGACTATCTCAGTTTGTCTCTATGAAATTAAGTGAAATGGTAACACATCCCTGTCTTGACGGCATGTCCCTGTGTAGGCATATCCCTATATCGTCTATCTGTGCTCACTGGCTTTGGTGGGAAAACTGGATCAGGGGTTAACATAGGCTGCATCTTCTCCTGGGTTGCACTGTTGGCTTCCACCTTGGTTTTAATCCAGAGAAGGGCAGTGCAAAAGAATGCTCAAACTGCTGAACAACTGCACTCATTTTACATGCTAGAAAGTTCAGTTCAGTTGCTCAGTCATGTCTGACTCTTTGCAATCCCATGAACTGCAGCACGCCAGGCCTCCCTATTACCAACTCCCGAAGTCCACCCAAACCCATGTCCATTGAGTCGGTGATGCCATCCAACCATCTCATCCTTTGTCATCCCCTTCTCCTCCTGTCCTCAATCTTTCCCAGCATCAGGGTCTTTTCAAATGAGTCAGCTCTTCACATCAGGTGGCCGAAGTATTGGAGTTTCAGCTTCAGCATCAGTCCTTCCAATGAACACCTAGGACTGATCTCCTTTAGGATGGACTGGTTGGATCTCCTTGCAGTCCAAGGGACTCTCCAGAGTTTTCTCCAACACCACAGTTCAAAAGCATCAATTCTTCGGCACTCAGCTTTCTCCACAGTGCAACTCTCATATCCATACATGACCACTGGAAAAACCATAGCCTTGACTAGACAGACCTTTGTTGACAAAGTAGTGTCTCTGATTTTTAATATACTGTCTAGGTTGGTCATAACTTTCCTTCCAAGGAAGTAAACGTCTTTTAATTTCATGGCTGCAATCACCATCTTCAGTGATTTTGGAGCCCCCAAAAATAAAGTCAGCCACTGTTTCTCCATCTATTTGCTATGAAGTGATGGGACCGGATGCCATGATCTTAGTTTTCTGAATGTTGAACTAGAAAGTAGAAAAGTAATGCTCAAAATTCTCCAGGCCAGACTTCAATAGTATATGAATTGAGAACTTCTAAATGTTCAAACTGGATTTAGAAAAGTCAGAGGAATAGAGATCAAATTGCCAACATCTGTTGGATCATAGAAAAATATCAAGAGAATTCCAGAAAAACATCTACCTCTGCTTCATTGCTATGCTAAATCCTTTGACTGTGTAGATCACAACAAACTGTGGAAAATTCTTAAAGAAATGGCAATACCAGACCATCTTATCTGTCTCCTAAGAAACCTGTATGCAGGTCAAGAAGCAACTGTTAGAACCTGACATGGAACAATGGACTGGTTTCAAATTGGGAAAGGAGTAAGTCAAGGCTGTATATTGTCACCCTGTTTATTTAACTTATATGCATAATACACCATGCAAAATGCCAGGATGGATAAAGCACAAGCTAGAATCACAAATGCCAGGAGAAATATAAATAACCTCAAATATGCAGATGACACCACCCTTATGGCAATAAGCAAAGAGGAACAAAAGAGCTTCCTGATGAAGGTGAAAATGGACAGTGAAAAAAACTGGCTTAAAGCTCAGCATTCAGAAAACTAAAATCATGGCATCTGGTCCCATCACTTCATGGCAAATAGATGGGAGGGGGGGAGGAAACAGTGACAGACTATTTTCTTGGGCTCCAAAATCACTGCAGATGGTGACTGCAGCCACGAAATTAATAGACATTTGCTCCTTGGAAGAAAAGCTACGAACAGCCTCGATAGCATATTAAAAATCTGTGACCTTACTTTGTGAACAAAGGTCTATCTAGTCAAAACTGGTTTTTCCAATAGTCATGTGTGGGTGTGAGAGTTGGATCATAAAAAAGTTGAATACCAAAGAATTGATACTTTTGAACCATGGTGTTGAAGAAGACTCTTGGAGTCCCTTGGACTGCAAGGAGATCCAACCAGTCAATCCTAAAGGATATCAGTCCAGAATATTCATTGGAAGGACTGATGCTGAAGGTCCAATACTTGGGCCACATGATGTGAATAGCTGAATCTCTGAAAAGACCCTGATGCTGGGAAAGAATGAAGGCAGGAGGAGAGGGGATGACAAAGTTTGAGATGGTTGAATGGTTATCACTGACTTGATGGACAAGAGTTTGAACAAGCTCTGGGTGATGGTGAAGGACAGGGAAGCCTGGCATGCTGTAGTGTGAGGGGTCACAAAGAGTTGGACATGACTGAGTAACTGAACAACAACAACAAAAATGGCTGGAACTAGAGAGGCATAGTGGGAGCCTGATCAGAGCTGAGACTTCTTCCAGGCTCAGTGATACTCAAATGTCCTGTCATTTGGTGGGGCCAGGGCCCCAAGAGCTAGAGCCACAGTCTGAATCAAGCTAAGTTTATCTTAGCATGATGGTGGTTTCCCCCTTGGCTAGAGACAGTGCCAGAACCTGAGTGGCTGGAACAAAAGGCCTAGGCTTCTCCCTAGCTTAATGTCTGCCTTTGCCTTGACCAGAGGTAGGACTGTGGCCCCAAGAACAGGAGCCCAGTAGAAATCTTGGTTTCTCCAAGGTGCAGTGGTGATTTCCACCTGGGCAGGGAGCAGTGCCAGAGCTGGAAGAACTGGAGCCTGAACTTGACGTGGGCTGGAGGGTGAATTAGGGGGTAGTCCTGATAGACTGGCCAAAGTACCAGGTAGTTGTCAATATGCTACCTCTATACTAGGCCTGAGGGCAAGTAAATCTATAAGTGCACTCCTCAAAAGCAGATTTCAATTTCCTACAGCCCTTCAGTAAGCCCCACTGCTTTTCCAGCCAGCCAAGTGGGCTCATCTTTCTAATGCCAGACCCTAAGGCTAGAGGGCCTAATGTGAGATTTGAATCCCTTCACTCCTACACAGGATCCCTGAGCCTGTGATATGACCATCCTCTTCAGGTGTGCCCACCAGAGTGTGGGTCTCAACTGTACCACTTATCCTCCATTCCAAATAGAGTTCATATGGTTCTTTACCTATAACATTAGTTGTAGAACTATTCTGGTAGTCTTCAAGTGATTCTCAGAGAGAGTTGCTGTCTATGTAGTTGCAATCTTGATGCATTTGTCAGGGGAAGGTAAGATCAGCATCTTCCTACTCTTCCATCTTGATCCTGCCCTCTACTTTTGATTTTTTTTAATTATTTTTATAAACTAGGAAGAGAAAAAGTAAAAATATTATATGTAGTTTTAGAAAACTAATTGCTTGGTGCCTACCAAACTATAGCCTACCACCTGCCTTTGTTAATAAAGTTTCATTGGAAAACAGCACAACCATTTACTTATGTGTTATATATGGTTGCTTTCACATCATAATGGAAAAGTTAAGCAGCTGCAGCCAAGACTGTGTGGTCCAAAAAACCAAAAATATTTACTATCTGGCCCTTTTCATTATAAAAAAAAAATGCTGACACATGGGGTAAAACCTATTATTACAGCAGTATATTTCACATAGTTAAAATCATTGTTAACATAATTTTGTACACTTTTTCCATTTAATATTATAGAGAAGACATTTTCTTACTGCTATTTTTATGAACATAATCTTTAATGATTTTCTGGCAAGTCATCTATTAGATAAGACATTATTTAAAAGAACATATTTTTATTGTTGAGCATTTAGCTTCCACTTTTTCAGCACTGAAAATACTTCTCAAAAGAATAACCCTAATACATATTTGGAGCACATTTTGGACAATTCCTTTATCGTAGATTTTTAAAAATTGAGTTAGAGTGTCAAAAGATATAAATATTTTATAGTTTTCATAGAAATTATCACATGAATGTCTAAAAGATTGTACCAGTTGACAATGGTAGAAGTAATTCATGCTGGTGCTGAATTCATTTCACAATGTCAGAAAAGGTTATGGGGATAGTATGCTTCATAAATATAGATACATATTTAGAATATAAATATATATACATAAAGTTTGTATCTCATGAGTTTATAATCTGTATCTCTTTGCTTACTTCTCAGGTTTCATTTTTTTCCATTCATTTTTAAACTTTTGGATAGTATCCCTTATCATTGTTGGCTCACATTTTTGGGAACTTCAAGTTATTTTGTTATCTTATTTATGATTTTTATGTAAAAAATTATCTGACATAGTTGCTTAAATACTTTAAACTTTCTTAGTTCTTTGTATTTGACCAAACACTTTAGATCGATATTGTCTGTCTTCCATCTTCTATTTTACTGAAGTGCTAGAGAAAGTTTCATTAATGGTCTGCTTTTAAAAATATTTCCTTCCTTACTCATTTGTGGCATTTGACTATGATGACCCTTATAACTACATTAAAACTCTTTCTTATTTATACATTTTTCCCCTCTTGGTTTCCCTGTATTGGGTCTGTTTCTCAGCTTCCTTTATTGAATTTCTCTTCTAACCACATTTTAAACACTGATGTTCTTAATATTCCATCCAATTATTCTCATCACTTACTGAAATTTTCTGGGCATTCTCATCCTCTCCAAAAGTCTTTATTTTTTCTGTTATATTTTCCATATCCTCATTACTCATTTTCCTTCTGATATTCAATCATGTTTTCAATTTCTTGCTGAAATCCCCTTATGCTTGTCTGAGAGGCTACTCCAGCAAATTCCTTAACTCTTCAATCTCCTGAAAGTAACTCCAGCTCCCATTGTCCATACTTTGGTTAATGATAGTGCCATTGAACCATTTTATATAGCGAAAAATCTTGAAGTTTTCCTTCATACTTACCTCTCTCACACTCTCCACACTCAATAATTTACCAAGTATTGTCAATCCTAACTCCTCAATATCTTATTCTATTGAACCATCTCTGCTGCCAAAGATTAGGCCTTCAGCCCCTCCTTTGGTTGGTTAACTGTTTTCTCACACTTAGAAGTCTTCTTCCCTCTTGTTTAATGTTACCTGGTTCTAGGGATTCTCACCTTTTATAGCCTACTCCCAGTGTATTATAATTATTTACATGTTTGAATTCCCCATTGGGTCATAAGTTCCTAAAGAGTGCCGTTTCAATCTCAGTTCTTAGAGTAAAGCAAGTGTCTACATTGATTGTTAATTAAAAGTTTAACTATAGGCATTCATATATTAAGAATATAAGGTACTGTATTAGTTTACCAAGGCATTTAGCCTTCACTTTAATTATGATAAGGGCAAGAAGGATGTCTACTCAAGATATTTTAAATGTCAACAGGTAGGTTTGGATTATTCTTACCATCCCTTTAAGTCTAATACACAAGCAACAATATGTAAATAATCTTCCTAACAGAGTTAATTGACTCAATAAACTAATTTATTGGAATTTTTAAATTCAGTAAATCTGATGTAAATTTTAAAGTTTCAAACATTTTTATGATGACAAAATTTCATAACATATTCTCCCCTTTGCCTTGATAGGAGAACAAAACCATGGTCCAAAAAATAACAAATATGACCATTCCTTGAGATTACTTTCCACTCAGAAAATTTTGGATTTAGGGTTATCTTTTGCATATTGTCACAAGTAAACAAAAACACTGAAAAATGATGATTGTACTTGAGTTAATTTCTACTTCTTTAAATGAATTATGTTCTAAAGGTCAGAAATAATAGAGAGGGAGTCAATAGATAAGTATACATACAAAAATTATAAAAATAATTCCTAGAAAAAGAGCTGAAATTAGTACTTTTCAGACATTAATTCTGTGCATTATCTATATCATTACATGTCAGAACTTGTCAACCCAACTAGATAGAAATGTATTAAGATAAGAAGAAAGTGTACTTGAACATAATATCAGGAATAAAGCATGCTAGGATGACATAAACTAGGACTTTAAATTATTTTTCATTATCATGTCTTGATTATAGCTTTGTAACCAACTACAGAGACATTACAGAAGACAGTCAGAGAAACAAAGATACAACTAAGGACTCACTTTGCATGTTTATTAATACTGTATTGGTTAATATCAGACAAATACAATTAAAATAAGATAAACTTCCTAGAAGAGAATGTTGTAAAGCAGATGAAATCCCAAGTAAATTTAAAAACAGGAGAATCCAGGGCACTCAAAACATCTTGTTATAGCAGGCTTTTTTAACTAAAAAGCACTTTTAGGTTATGTAAAACAGTTTTTCAAGTTTCCCCTAGATATAAAAGGATTAACGACTGTAACTAGAACATTCTCTCTACAATGAGGCAATACTGAAAGGTATTATTTCTACCATCTTCAAAAAAACTCTTGTGCCACTCCATCATTTCTCCCAGATGAAAATGGTCAAACATAAATGAAATGTCAAAAAAAAAAGGAAACTGTTCAAGTGCTGTACCATACCTGTACCTGCCAGAAATGATTACTAAAGACTCATTCCCATAAACCATCTCTGATTACAGTATTCACTTGGAAAAAACCTCTATCAAAGTCCGTTCTAAGAAGAAAATATAAACCACTCCTTTATAGGCAGCACTAGTATGAACTGGAGTGCTGCCTTTTATACGCAAATTAAGCCAAACTTAATTGGACTCTTCCAATAGCAACTTCAGAGCTTGTCAGCAATCTGTATTCACTACTTCAGCAATGCAAAATCACAATAAAAAAGGACAACGTTAAAAAATACCATTCTTTGCATTTGAGGAGAGGTTAGGTTGAACAGCTTTTAATAAGAATGAACTCTATTCAGTTGTTTGAAGGGATTTTCATTAAGAATGAAAACGTGGCTCCTTTTCCAAGTGGCCACGTACAGAGTATATTTAGCATTTTACTTTTTTAAAGGAAAATCTCACTAAACTATCTAACTTGACAGCACATTTCAGAGAGAATATGTTTAATATAAAATAGATCAATGTTTGACTTGTGCATTCATTTGTGGAAAGCTAAATTTTACACAGTAAATTGGCATAATTAAATCACCCAGTAATTTAAAATTTATAATCACTTGGGTATATTTGGTTAAAGTTTGTGTTTCCTTCTATTTAAAAAAATGAAGGTTTCTATTTTCAGCAATATCAAGTGTACACAAGGAAAGGGATTTCCATATTTAAGAGTAAAGACCACAAACATACTAATGTAAAATTAGTGTTTATAGACAAATATTGCTTAGGCTCATGAAAATAAATTCCTAGTATATGATGAGTAAATTTGTTTTTTTAAAAGCAGGTATTTAATACCACAATAACATTACTTTTGACAGAGAAGGAAAAGGGAATTTCAGGATACTAGGATATAGTTGGAAGAATTCTCATCTGACATTCCTTTTCTGCCTATCTTAGTTTTAACAGTGCTTTAGGCCACTACTACCAAATAATAAGAGTTTGCATTTCTGATAAGAAACTATTTCCCATACCTGGAGTAGGAGCAGGAGAGCATATTGCTTATTCTTTGGAAGGTAAATTGCCCTGCTGAGCTAAAGGAGAGGTTTTATGTAAGAAATATATATGCTGAAATAGGTCCAGTTATAGAAAGCTATGAAAGGCAAGTTGAAGCTTTTGTGATGGTAACTTATAACACTTCAGTTCTCAAACCTTTTTCTTTGGTAGTGTCAGGCAAGTGTATGCCCTTCGGTTCTGTCTCATTACAACAAAGATTTGGAGTGACAGACAGTAAAGCCCTCAGAGTGTCACAGCTCTTGGGTCTTGGACACACCGTGTTATAGCTCTCAGGTCTCGAACGGACCATGTTATAGCTGTTAGATAAATCAGTGTTACAGTTCCATGTTACAGCTCTGTTTCATTTAGCAGATAGCAGGAAAATCCATCTTCGAGGTATGAGAGCATGTCGATCCAAAGACATGAAGAGAAGAGTGCCCCAGCGCACGGGATAAAGAGAGAAAGAGAGCCCTTTGGTTCCTCTTTTTATATATTTTTTTCTTCCCCCTGGGCCTGCCCTATGCAAATTGGGCTTAGCCAGGAGTGCTGTTCTACCTGAAGTCCTCACTCTGGTCCTTGGACCTTCCTTTGTTCTATTTTTGTGGGCTTTTCCCTTCCTTATCTTTTAGCCACCACCATTTTGGACTTCTGTTATCTATTCTAACTACCTAACATTCCTCCCTCAAGACATGGGAGGCCCAATTCTTTGGGAATAGGGGCATCGATGTCTTTCTGGCTACTTCCAGCTGAATTGGGATGGTGAGGGGTATAGGGCCTCCCCCTCTTGCTAGTCTCAAGCCTCAGAGTCCTTATAGCGATGTCCAAGGGTGAGTGATATTTTCTGGGGTCAGCTGTAGTTTTATATCTTTGTTGAACTGGCACTGCAAGTTGTAGCTTGTTGACCTGGGCAGAGACAAAACAGGTTAGACAACTGACAATACATGGGACAATCATAAGCAGCATCAATATGGCATAACAAGGGCTAGTAGGGGTAGTAGGGGCATTAGCAAATTCCAAATTTACATCTCCAGGATGGCTCAAGTCCCTCCTTGTTCAGGGATCAGAGTATCTATCTCCTGTCTGTTGTGGAGTACAGTCTCTGCTAAGTTGTGTTGGCTCTTTAGAGTATCCTGAGAAATCTTATCTCCAGAAACTTGATTTTAAGGGTGTTCATTGGAATGGCACTCATTTGTAGTTCTGAATAGATGTCTGAGATCTCCAAGGGACTCACAGGTGGATTGATAGTCCTCTTCTGTTTTCTTCCATGGCTTGACTCGTGAGTAGTGAATCCAGGAGTCATATCCTGGTACCTTGACTGCTGTGGGGGTAGAAAATATTACAGGGTAGGGACCTTTCCTTGTGGGCTGGAATTGAGCCTTTGGGAACCAATCTTTCCAGACTTTAATTAGGACTTGAGTCCCTTGAGCATATAGTGGTGACTCCTTAGAAGCTTTTGGGTCCTGGTCCATACCCCACAAGCGTATATCTTATTGGAATTGCCCAATGGCCATGGTATAAGACTGGAGGGTCTGAACCTCTGGATCTAGGAAGAGGTCATTGACATAAACAAAAGGTCTCCCATGTAGCATCTCATAAGGACTAAGACCAACCTATTCCTTAGGGGCAATACAAGTGTGAAGGAGAGCTATTGGTAAAGCTTCCTTTCATCCCAGGGAGGTCTCCTGGGTTATCTCTTTTATCGCTGATCTTAAGAATTATTTGATTCTTTCTACTTTTCCTGAAGACTGAGGCCTCCAGGCACAAAGGAGATAATAAATATTGCTCAATGCTTTAGAGACCCTTGGGTGACCTTAGAAGTAAATGATGTCCCATTGTCACTTTGTAATGACCTGGGCAGACAAAATCTTAATATGATTTCATGGAGCAGTTTTTTTGCTACCTCCTCAGCCTTCTCAGTCTGGGTGGGAAAGCCTTCAAACCATCCTGTGAATGTATCTATCATGATTAATAGGTATTTATACCCTTGAGAAACTGGCATCTGGATGAAGTCCATCTGCCAGTCCTCTTCTGGGTAGGTCCCATGTCGTTGGATGGGCTGAGCCAGCTGGGGTCTTCAAGCTCCTTGGGGGTTGTTTAATTGGCAAGTGGGACAAGAGGAGACCACCTGTCTTATAGTTGTTTGGAAGCCTGTTCCTCTGAAGGGCCTTTCTAGTAATCTTTGGAGGGCCTTTTCCCCTAAATGAGTGGTAGCATGTAAGGAGTTAACCAACTTCCATTGGAAGTTCCTGGGCAGAAAAAGGAGTCCCTCCTTTTGGAACCACCCCATATTATCTTCTTGAAAGCCCTCACTCTTAGCTTTAAGAGTCCCACCTTCAGTATATGAAGGAGTTTCTGGCAAATTAGTCTGTGGAACTAAGGTGGCAATCCCTATTAGGTCATGGTTCTGTAATGCTGCTCTCTTAGCTGTCTGATCAGCTGCTTGGTTCCCTCGTGCCACTTCCGTGCTCCGTTTTTGGTGTCCTTTACAGTGAGAGACTGAAACCTCAGTGGGCAGACTGACTGCCTCCAAGAGTCTAAGAATTTGATCACCATATTTGACTGGGGACCCTCAAGTGGTCAAGTGACCCCTTTCTTTCCAAATAGCCACATGTGCATGTAGCACCAGAAAGGCATACTTGAAGTCAGTGTAAATGGCTATTCTTTTTCCTTTTCCCAGTTTTAAAGCTCGAATCAGGGCTATGAGCTCAGCTAATTGGGCTGAAGTACCTGGTGGCAGAGGCTTAGCCTCTGTGGCCTCAAAATTGGAGACTACTGCATATCTGGCTCTTCTTTTTCCATCTAAGACAAAGCTGCTTCCATCAGTGTATCAGATTGCCTCAGGATTGGTCAGAGGATCTTCTGACAATCTCTCTCGGGGTTTTGTCCAGTGGTCCAAGGTTTCTAGACAAGAGTGAAAGGGGAAAGAGCCCTCGGGGTAGGCAGGAGGGTGGCAGGGTTAAGAACCTCACAAGCGGATATAGTGAGGCCTGGATTTTCCATCAGCATTACTTGATACCTGAGGATTCTTTGATCAGGCATCCATAAATGGCCTCTCCCATTTAGAAGTTTTTTTATTTGGTGGCTGGTAAAAATAGTTAGTTTGCCCCCAAAGGAGAGTTTTAAAGCATCTTCTATCATGATTGCAATAGCTGCAAGATTTCGAAGGCAGGGGGGCCAGCCTCGGGTGGTCGGATTGAGTCTTTTGATTAAGTAAGCTACAGGCTGGGGCTCAGACTCCAGCCTTTGAGTTAACACTCCCAAGGTTATTCCCTCTCTTTCATGGACATAAATTTGGAATGCTTTTTCTGGGTCTGGCAACCTCAAGACAGGTGCCTAAGTTAAGGCCTGTTTTAGTGTAGCCTCTGCCTTCTTTTGAGGAGTTCCCCACATCAGTGGGATTGAATCATCTCGTCCCGTTAAGCTTTCATATAAGGACTGGGCAACTAGACCATATTTGGATATCCAGATTCTACAATACCCAGTTAGCCCCAGGAAAGCTCGCAATTGTTTCCGAGTCATGGGGGAGGGCAGCTGGAGGATTCCTTGTACTTGATCAGAGGACAGCCTCCTGGACCCATGTGTAATCTGAACTCCCAGATAAGTAACTTTTGTCTCGACCATTTGTGCCTTAGCACAGGAGACTTTATATCCCCTTTCTGCCAAAAAGTTTAGAACCTGAATTGCATGTTGTTGGGCATTTTTCTCATCTGGAGAGCAGATTAATAATTCATCTCTATATTGTAATGTTTTCCCATTAGATCCCAGGTCCAGATCTAGGAGATCCTGGCTAAGATCCTGTCCAAACAAGTGGGGCTATCTCTGAACCCCTGAGGTAATACTGTCCAAGTCATCTGTTGGTGTTTTTCTCCTGGGGCCTCCCACTCAAAGGCAAAAAGATATTGGGATTCTTTAGCCAGTGGTATGCAAAAAAAAAAAAAAAAAAATGCATCTTTGAGATTCCAAGACTGTAAACCACTTGGCACTGGGTGGTATTTCTCCCAAAATTACATAGGGATTGGGTACTGTGGGATGGAGGGGGTCTACAGCTTCATTTACGATCTGGAGATCTTGAACCATTCACCAGGTTCCATTCTTTTTCTTTGCTGAGAGGATTGCGGTGTTACATGGCAAATTGGTGGGGACCAATAGCCCACAAGCAAGGAATTTATTTGTTAAAGGCTGTAGTCCCTCCCAAGCCTCTGTTTTGAGGGGATATTGTTTCCGGTTAGGAAACCGAGTGGGATCTCGAAGGACAATGATGACTAGTTCAGCTTGGTGGGCTCATCCAGGAATTCCCTGGTCCCACACCTGGGGGTTAATTTTGTCTTCCCATGGTTTTTGGCCCCTCTCTATTGGAGAAGGTGTAATGGGTTCTTCAGTACTAACCAGGAGCTGTAGAGCTCTAGGGATTGAAAAGCTTCCCATCACAAGGGTGGTCCCCAATTTAGTGAGTATATCTCTTCCCAATAAGGGAGTAGGACACTCAGGGACCACCAGAAACTGGTGGGAAAATATTCGTCCATCCCAGCAACAAAGAAGTGCTTGGGTGAATCTTTTAGTAATTGTTTTTCCTGTAGCACCCAAAATGGTACAGGTTTGAGAGGAGAAGGCTCCAGCGTAGGATATCAAGACAGATATCCTGTGTCAACCAAAAAATTCTCGGACCTACCTGTCACATCTAGTTGCACTCTTGGCTCCAGCCCCGTGATGGTTATCTGTAACAGGCAGGCTGGCTGGAGCGGGCTGCTTCAGTCCTCTTGAACCATTGTGAGGGAAGGCTTGGCGCTTGACCTTGAGGTTCTTGGGTCCCGAGGGCAGAGTGCTGCCCAATGTCCCAGTTGATGGCATTTGTAGCAAGCCGTTTTAGGAGACTTGTCATGGTTCTGACACTCTTTGGCCCAATACCCCACCTGTCTACAGATTAGGCACTTGCCTGGTGCCTTGTCATTCAAGGACTCAGGGTTTGCCATAGGGCTTCTCTGGAGGGTGGCCAGCATCTGGGCATGCTTTGTCTCTTTCCTTCTCTCCCTCTCCTGGGCCTTGGCCTCCTTCTCTTGTTCCCTGTTATAAAAGGTATTGGTGGCCATCTGGACCATCTCATCTAAAGAGGAAGCAGGGTCCTACTGCTGTAGCTGTTGTAACTTAATTCTGATATCTGATGCACATTGGGACAGGAATTTGTCCTTTAAAATCACCTGTCCCTTGTAAGAGTCTAAGTCTAGATTGGTAAACTTTTGGAGGGCCTCTTTTAGCCTTTCCAGAAAGGTAATGGGGTTCTCATTGTACTCCTGAGTTATTGCTGAGACTGGGCACAGTCCCACAAGTAATAGGCTTCCTTCTATTTCCGTGGGTGGACTTCCTTAGGGGTGAGTCTTTCTGAAGCTTATCCTACCCAGTACTGTTGCAACCTGAGAGCCAGACATCCCCGGGTCAGGGTGCAGATCCCCAGGCAGGCTGAGGCATGACAGCCTCCTAGAGATCAAATCCCCGGGCAGGTCGAGGTATGACGGCCTCCTGAGAATTGGGTCCCTGGGCAGGTCGAGGCGTGACGACCTCCTGGGACCGACAGCTCCCCGAGCAACTTGAGACATGACAACCTTTCGAGCACCAGATCCCTAGGCAGGTCAAGGCAGGTTGACCTCCTGGGACACCTGGACTGGAGTTGGGCGTCCCCAAGATCTCCAGCATGACCAGTGCTGGGTAGGACTGAGGGGTTGGATATTATACAGTATTTCCCTCCCAAGGCCAGTTATTTTCTGGTTGTCCCTCCAGAAGATTGTAGAGGCAACATTGTGGGCCTAGATGGGGCTGAGGAAAGGAGCATGACACAGGAGGGACAGAGGCAGAGTACAACTTTTGAAAGAATGTCATAGCACAAGGGCATAACGTAAACCAATTAAAATCAATTGGGTCCAAGATTACAAGTCAAATTCAGGTAAACCTTAATCCCCAATCTACAAATCAACAGACACACCCAGAGGTGGCAGGACAGCTCTAATGCACTGTAAAAAGAGGGAGGAGTGGGTGGTTCCCCAATGGTTGTGATGATCCTCCCACTCATTAGCATATGAATTCACCCCACCTGCAAAACCTAACCAGGCCACATTCCATGGCTTGAGCCCTTGCCCTCGGCAATGGCGCACACCCTGAATATTCTCTCTGAATCCTAACAAATTCACCTCTTACCTATCACTTTGTCTCTCAATGAATTTTTGCAATGAGACATCAGAGCCTGAGCTTCATTAGCTTCTGAAGCCAAGCATCCTGGATTTTGGCTGGGCTTGAGTCCCAGGACTCAACAAAGTTGGCATTACTTTGCCAACAAAGGTCCGTCTGGTCAAGGCTATGGTTTTTCCAGTGGTCATGTATGGATGTGAGAGTTGGACTGTGAAGAAAGCTGAGCAGTGAAGAATTGATGCTTTTGAACTGTGGTGTTGGAGAAGACTCTTGAGAGCCCCTTGGACTGCAAGGAGATCCAATCAGTCCATCCTAAAGGAGATCAGTCCTGGGTGTTCATTGGAAGGACTGATGCTGAAGCTGAAACTCCATACCTTGGCCAGCTCATGTGAAGAGTTGACTCATTGGAAAAGACTCTGATGCTAGGAGGGGTGGGGGCAGGAGGAAAAGGGGACGACAGAGGATGTGATGGCTGGATGGCATCACCGACTCGATAGACATGAGTTTGAGTAAACTCAGGAGTTGGTGATAGACAGGGAGGCCTAGCATGCTGCGATTCATGGGGTCACAAAGAGTCGGACACAACTGAGCGACTGAACTGAACTGAGTTCCAGGAGAGAGCTGAAGGACAGGAGGGAAAAGCAGTGGGAAAAACATGCCAAGGAATCCCCTTCATAGCCATCCATAAAATCTGCTAAATTCCTGACCTGTGCTCACAGTTTTCATTGGCCTGATTCTTGGCACAGAGAAAACTAAGGACAAAAGAACCCCCACCGGCTTGCGTAACAGTTACTGGGGTCCAGCAGATAGTGTCTTTGGGACATACCAAAGAGTAGCCTCTCCAGTTCAGTTCAGTCACTCAGTCATGTCTGACTCTGCGACCCCATGAATAGCAGCACGCCAGGCCTCCCTGTCCATCACCAACTCCCAGAGCTTACTCAAACTCATGTCCATTGAGACGGTGATGCCATCCAGCCATCTCATCCTCTGTGGGCCCCTTCTTCTCCTGTTTCCAATCCCTCCCAGCATCAGGGTCTTTTCCAATGAGTTAATTCTTCACATGAGGTGGCCAAAGTACTGGAGTTTCAGCTTCCTTATCAGTCCTTCCAATGAACACCCAGGACTGATCTCCTTTAGAATGGACTGGTTGGATCTCCTTGCAGTTCAAGGGACTCTCAAGAGTCTTCTCCAACACCATAGTTCAAAAGCATCAATTTTTTGGTGCTCAGCTTTCTTCATGGTCCAACTCTCACATCCATACATGACCACTGGGAAAACCATAGCCTTGACCAGAGGGACATTTGTTTGCAAAGTAATGTCTCTGCTTTTTAATATGCTGTCTAGGTTGATCATAACTTTCCTTCCTAGGAGTAAGCATCTTTTAATTTCATGGCTGCAGTCACCATCTGCAGTGATTTTAACAGAATTACATCCATCTGTGAAAAGATTATTTTGGTAGAGGCAAAGGGAAGGCCTTTTCCAGAGCTCCTCAAATAAAATGGTATACATACCCACTTCAACTTATATGGATAATGATGATTCAGTTCAGTTCAGTTGCTCAGTCGTATCCAACTCTTTGTGACCCCCTGGACTGCAGCACGCCAGGCCTCCCTGTCCATCACCAACTCCCGGAGTTTACTCAAACACATGTCAATTTACTTGGTGATGCCATCCAACCATCTTTTCTTCTGTCATCCCCTTCTCCTCCTGCCTTCAATCCCAGCATCAGGGTCTTTTCAAATGAGTCAGTTCTTCGCATCAAGTGGCCAAAGTATTGGAGTTTCAGCTTCAGCATCAATCCTTCCAATGAATATTCAGGACTGGTTTCCTTTAAGATGGATTGGTTGGATCTCCTTGCAGTCCAAGGGACTCTCGAGAGTCTTCTCCAACACGACAGTTCAAAAGCTCTCTTTTATTCTTGTGCATTTATTTCCTGACAGATTTTTCATGAAAGCATTTTTTGATTTGTTGGGAGATTATTTCCTGAAAGTTTTTCAGAGTAATATTAAGTCACTCTTCACTGGGACTGGAGAAAGAGGAATTCATGAGAGGGTGAGATATGATTCCAAGTTGCTTTTTGCCTTAATGTTCCCAGTTTGGTAAAAGAGTATTCATACTCCTTGGCTCAGAGCTCAGAATAGGCCACCCTTGGCTTATAATGCCCTGTGTACTCTGGTATTTGTTTTTCTACTGATCCAATAAAGTGACGTTTCTCAGCCTGGTAGACAAGCTGCTCTAGAAACAGTATAATCAGGAGAACAGGTACCAGTGTTAGTCATCTTAATCTTTACTTTTTTTCAAGGTTGTGCCAAACAGCATAGGGAGAGCACAGGATGGGGTGAGGATAGTCGGCCATGAATACAATGAATAAGAGGATGCTGTACTTGAAGAGAATTTAAAAATAGTCAAACAGACTTTTGACTATCAACTTTTACTATCACCATATGTCAGAATTTCTAAACATTGTTGCTGATAAGATACTCTTCCTGTCATGGCTGTCTACTCCCATGGACCCTTCCACCTTGCTATTTTCACTGCTTTTCCCCCCTTATTTTTCTAAGTAAATTGACAAAAAACTTATAATCATAAACACAAAACCCCAACTCCTCTGACATTTAATAACTACGTGATCTTAGGTAACTCATTTAACATCTCTGTAGGTATATTGATAGAATGCACTTTACAGATATATGTGAGAAATTAATGAGTTTATTTTTATAGTGCTTATGAACACATATCCTCTTAATGTGTTATAATTATTATAATTATCATTCCTTTAGGGATTTGATGGTTACTTTTTAAAACAGGTACAATAATACTAGGATTTTATTAATTTGTAGTTCCAAATTGCAATAGTATTTGTTACATTTGCACTGCTTCTGGATATAATCAAACAACTCAGGCTTAAAATAGAAGAAACTGCTCTTTTATATATTTTCCTAAACTCTGTATTAAAACAGGAACCAATTAAAAGAGACTGATTTTATAGAAAACCTTGATTTGTGAGTAGGAGAATATTCCTTATTTATTGAATGTCTAATATATGTTAGGTACTGTGAGTGATACCAAGGTATGAAATATCTCTACCCTTGCAATCTAGTGGGTGAGAATAAATCAATACCAAGACCTGTATATACACAAAGTAATTCTCCTGTTTGATCATGGAAGATATTATTAATTGATCACAATGTTATTTCTAAATATTAATGGCTTTACAGTCCTTTTGGATGTAAATCCTCAAGTAAACATCATCTGTCTATGGAAGTTGGTGATTTAGTCACTAAGTCGTGTCCGACTTTTGTGACCTCATGGACTGTAGCCTGCAAGGCTCCTCTGTCCATGGGATTCTCCAGGCAAGAACACTGGAGTGGGTTGCCATTTCCTTTTCCAATGGAGGTTGGTAGTTAAAATCAAATCTACTTTCTGTCAAGGTCAAGATGATACTTAACAGTTAAATGAATAATGTGAACAGAAGGAAATCATATTAAAGGGATTAAAGAGTAAAACCTTTGAAAAAGAGTGACCTTCAGTTGTACTGAAGATTAAATAAAAAGATACTTAAAATGACCCAAGTGATACAGTAAGGTTTAACAACTATTTTAATATAATAATATAATTTTATGGTCACTTATTTTAAAGAAAATACAGTATTCATCTTTCAAAGTTTGAAATAAGTTTTATGAACACAAAATGTTCTACTGAAGTCAAGCAATATATCTTTAGATTATTAGGGTCAGTGTCAGTCTAGAATTAGTGTTCTATAGATAAAATAGATCAGCTGTATTTATACCCATTTGTTGAATTATTTAGATTTTAAAAATCTAAAAATCAATTAGAATGAAACTTTAACGGTGATGTCTTTCTCTTCAGAAGATATAAAATATATGTACTTTAGTTTTTATGGGAGATACATAGAGCCCCAAAATAAATAAAATATAAGAAAGGACATTTTATACATATACTCACAGATAATTACATATTTATCCCATTTGTTTCTTTGGAAATTGCCAATTCATATAGCTTCATGTTCAAAAACAAAGTATTTTTTTATGAATGTTAAGCATGACCTATTTAAAAAATAAAGCTCTCAATTGCATTGCAGGTAGCTCTTTGTAAATTAAATGTATAAAAAGTCAAGGGTTCAAGCTAAAAATATTCAAATGCATATTTAATCTTAAAGTAGCATTAGCCATTCTTTTAAAATGTGGAGTTAACAGGGAGTATGATCTCACGATTCACTTTTTATTTCCTTTTTTTGAGTTGGTATTCACTAACATAATATTCCTAGCTTAGGGAAATAAAGCTATTAACAATTAACACTTCCTAAATAGGGAATATAATGTTATAGTCATTCTGGAAAAAAAAAATCAACATTTCTTAATTTCAAATACTTAGAGGGAAAAATATTTTATTGAAGTATAGTTGATTTACAATTTCATGTTATTTTCAGTAGAGTGATTCATACTGATAAATATCTATTCATTTTCAGATTGTTTTCCATACTAGGTTATTAAAAAATTTTGAATATAGTTCCCTGTGCTATACAATAGGTCCTTGTTGGTTATCTGTTTCATGTGTAATAGTGTGTATGTGTTAATTCCAAGCTCCTAATTTATTCCTTCCCCTTTCCCCTTTGGTAACCATAAGTTTGTTTTCTATGTCTGTGGGTCTATTTATGTTTTGTAAATAAGTTCATTTGTATCTTTTTTTAGATTCCACATATAAGAAATAAAATATTTGTCTTTGACTTATTTTACTTAGTATGATGATCTCTAGGTCCATCCATGTTGCTGCAGATGGCATTATTTCATTCATTTTATGGCTGAGTAATATTTCATTATATATGTATATATGACATTTTCTTTATCCATTCATCTGTTGATGGGCATTTGCTTTGCTTCCATGTCTTGACTACTGTAAAAAGTGTTGCAGTGAACACTAGGGTGCATGCCTCTTTTCAAATTGCAGTTTTCTGCAGATATGTGCCGAGGAGTGGGACTGCTGGATCATATGGCAAATCTATTTTTAGTTTTTAAAGGAATCTCCCTATTGTTCTCTATAGTGGCTGTACCAATTTACATTTCCACCAGCAGTGTAAGAAGGTTCCCTTTCTCCACACCCTCTCCAGCATTTATTTGTAGACTTTTTGATGATGGCCATTTTGACTGGAGTGAGGTGGCACCTCATTATAGTTTTGATTTGCATCTCTCTAATTAGTGATTTGAGCATCTTTTCATGTGCCTGTTGGCTGTGTGTAAATTTTCTTTGAAGAAATGTCAATTTAGGTCTTCTGCCCATGTTCTTATATTGAGCTGTATAACCTGTTTATATAATTTGGAAATTAATCCCTTGTTGGTTGCATTACTTCCAAATATTTTCTCCCACTCAGTAGGTTGTCTTAAATGCAAATATAACTTTTTTTTTCAGAGTAGAAATTGTCTTATTTTACAGAAGAGATTGGTAGGAGTATCTTCATGCAGTGTAGTGGGAAGGAGTAAAGAGAAGAACTGGGATGCATTTTGCAGGGAATCATAGAAGCCAGTTTTCACTGGGGATAAAGAATCTAATAGATCATGTGGTTATCTAGCTCTTCCTAAGTGTTATTGCCTGTTGCACTTTTCTTCCACTTTTTCCTGGAGGGAATCAGTAGAAATCTGATTTCTGGTGTATATTAAAACATGGAACAACCAGTTGGCAGGAATAAGGTGTCTAGGTAGGCAACAATTTAGTTTTCTGGGAACACTATGGTGTGAGAACAATTCAGGCTCTTTTTCCTGATCCCATATATTTCTGTTCTGAATGAAAGAGTTAGTGGCAGTAGGAAAATTTACATCTCATCATTGCTACACCTTCAAATGACTTAATGTTTCAAGAAGAATAAAGGAGTTACTAGTTCTAAATATAATAGAGAAATAAAGTAATGTGTGGCTCAGTGGTAAAGAACCCACCTGCAATGCAGGAGTCATGGGTTCAACCCCTGGGTTGGGAAGATCCCCTGGAGAAGGAAATGACAACTCACTCCAGTATTCTTGCCTAGGAAATCCCATGGACAGAGATCCTGGAAGGCTACAGTCAGTCATTGGGGTCACAAAAGAGTCAGACATGATTGAGCAAATGAACAGCAATAAAACAAGGACTGAAAAGTATCCATTGGGTTTAGCCCTTGATTGTTGTTGCTCAGTTGCTCAGTCATGCCTAACTCTTCATAACTCCATAGACTGCAGCACACCAGGCTTTCCTGTCCATCTCCCAGAGCTTGCTCAAACTCACGTCCATTGAGTCAGTGATGTCATCCAACCATCTCATCCTCTGTCATCTCCTTCTCCTCCTGCCTTCAATCTTTCCCAGCATCAGGGTCTTTTCCAGTGAGCTGGCTCTTTGTATCAGGTGGACAAAGTATTGGCCCTTAATATTTTATGAGAAATGCATTAGAATGGTGAATGATTAACCTACAGTTTTAATTTCAGTACCTTCCATATGGAACTATTTGGGAGACAGTAGGCCTGGAGCTGGGATGGAGAAGAGAGTGAGATTAAATAAGAGTTGAGCTTGACTGAATTGTGGGTAAATGGCAAGCAGAAATGATAGGTTGAAGATGGTCACATGATGCTGTGGAGACAGGAAAATTAGGATCACTAAAACACAGTGTGTTGATCACCACCTAGTTCTACAGGGGTTAAGTCATAACCCACTGCATTTGCTGACCAACAATGTATCCTGAGAGGAATTCAGGATGAAAAGCATGATAAGGCACTCCATGATTTGGGCAAGTTGGCCTTAAGCATAATTCAATGTATATTTCAAGAAGAATTTTAATTACCCCAGATTCTTGAAACTTCCCACACATAGAAAAGCACTAAAATCATTAACTTGAGATTATCTGTTCTTTGTGACTAGAGTAATTCCTTACCAAGTTCTACATTTGACTGCAAGTATTTCCTAGCCAAAAGTCATAGACAACCTGGCTTATCCCCGACCTCTTCAGAGCAATTTCAAAGTCTCACAGCTAACTGAGTGGCTGTCTCCCAGGCTATAGCCCATAGTAAGACCCTTAATAAAACTTAAACTCACAACTCTTACGTTGTGTGTTTTCTTTAAGTCAACACTGCAATGTCTTTGCTTAGATAACCATAAGGTTTATTTTCCTACATCCTATAGGTCTCTTCTCAAAATTACCGCTCAGAGAGGATTTTCTTAACCACACTTTTATTGTCTCCTTGATTTCTTTTGAAGGTATGTACAGAGAGAATGAGTGTACAATTTGGCATACTGCTATACCCCAAATTTTAAAAGTAGTTTATAACATATAGGTGCATATTACTAAATATATGAAGAGTGTCTGAATAAAAGAATATTTAAAATTACTGGAGAAAAATGATTTTATTTTGCAATGTTGCATATTTTTAAGTGGTACAGGGAATCTTGCTTCCCTCATGACTTAGTGGTAAAGAAACTGCCTGCCAATGCAGGAGACTCAGGTTTGATCCCTGGTTCGAGAAGATCCCCTGGAGAAGGAAATGACAACCCACTTCAGTATTCTTGCCTGGGAAATCCCGTGGACAGAGGAGCCTGATGGGCTACAGTCCATGGGGTTGCAAAGAGTTAGACACGATTTAGTCACTAAAGAACAACAACATAGAGGATCGTAAGAAGAAAAGAATTATTGTGGCCTGAAGAAGATGTCTTGAAATGTTCTTGATAGGAAAAAAAGGTTTGGGAAAAGAAAAATGAATTTTATTATGAAATAAAGAATGAGCATAGCATAGAAGCACTAGTAAGAAATCCATTTTTAATGATTAATGTTCAACCTTAATAGGAAATAATAGATCCCTTTAGGGTAAACAAAGCATGGGGGAAGACTTAACTGGCAGTGCTTATCTTTACCTTAGTTTTGACATCAATATGCTCGTATAAGTCTGTAACATTACTTTTAAATCCAGGGAGAAAATTTGTAAGAGTGACTTTGCTTTTTATTATTTCAATTTGGTGATTACTTCCCAGATTATTTTTGCTATAGAAGCACTATATAATGAGAGCCAGTTAAGTTTTGTGTGTGTGTGTGTTTTGTTTTGTTTTTTTTTCACCCACTAAAATATCTTAGACATAGACTACTGAGGAGTTACTCATTAGTAATACCCCTATAGGCTCTCATAAGAGCATACTTATATAGGCTAATTTATAGGTTTTCCTAAGAAGTACAGGAAACTATGTTGAAACAGAAAATGTTTCTTCAGTTCACTGTACTATTAGGTCTCTGACTTTGGGGTATGTAAACACTGAAATAATTAATCAACTTATTATGTTCAAAAAGTGAGAAAAGATGACCTTATGTGTGGATGCACTTTATAGAATCAGTGAAGACAAAGCACCACTTACCTTTTTTCTGCTTCTTCTATGAATACCCCAATGCCTCATGAAGGATATGCATGCGAAGAATAGATATGGAATAAATGAATGAGTGACACAATAGTGAGAGCAGACTGAATCACAGGACTTCCATATTGACAACTTGGTTAGCTGAGATAATTATTAAGTTCCGTGTTTAATATGCATTTTAAACTCACTAAACTCTGACACAGATGTATATTTCTAGTCTATATTTCCTGCATTGGTCCTTGTAAACAAAATTCCAAAATGTCTTGTTTTTGGATAATTCCTAACAATGGGTCATAAATCCCTTTGAAAATGTGATAGATATTATGACATTTTTCCCTAAGCTGGGGTGAGGTAACACAGATATATGTATGGCTCTATACAATTTCAAATGATTCATTAATGTTTTGAAGCTCATCCTCCAATTAAGAACCTTTGAAATTGAGGACAATATTTATTCATGAGGAATTCTCTTAATACATGGCTCTCTATTGTAATGAGCTAGTCTCTTTGGGAAATGAATTGACTCAGAAAACTATAGGACATTTTACTCAAAAAGAATACAATTTTTTCCTGTGGCATCAAAGTATTAACATTGGTATTATAATCATAAATCTAATTATTGTTCTTCAGTTCACTTCAGTCACTCAGTCGTATCTGACTGTTTGCGACTGCATGAATTGCAGCACTCCAGGCTTCCCTGTCCATCACCAACTCCCAGAGTTTACTCAAACTCATGTCCCTTGAGTTGGTGATATCATTCAGCCATCTCATCCTCTGTTGGCCCCTTCTCCTCCTGCCTCCAATCCTTCCCAGCATCAGGGTCTTTCCAATGAGTCAATTCTTCACATGAGGTGGCCAAAGTACTGGAGTTTCAGCTTCAGCATCAGTCCTTCCAATGAACACCCAGGACTGATCTCCTTTAAGATGGACTGGTTGGATCTCCTTGCAGTCCAAGGGACTCTCAAGAGTCTTCTCCAGCACCACAGTTCAACAGCATCAATTTTTCGGTGCTCAGCTTTCTTCACAGTCCAGCTCTCACATCCATACATGACTACTGGAAAAAGCCTTGACCAGACGGACATTTGTTGGCAAAGTAATGTCTCTGCTTTTTAATATGCTGTCTAGGTTGGTCATAAATTTCCTTCCAAGGAGTAAGTGTCTTTTAATTTCATGGCTGCAGTCACCATCTGCAGTGATTTTGGAGCCCAAGAAAATAAAGTCTGACACTGTTTCCACTGTTTCCTCATCTATTTCCCATGAGGTGATGGGGTCAGATGCCATGATCTTAGTTTTCTGAATGTTGAGCTTTAAGTCAACTTTTTCACTCGCTTCTTTCACTTTTATCAAGAGGCTTTTTAGTTCCTCTTCACTTTCTGCCATAAGGTGGTGTCATCTGCATATCTGAGGTTATTGATATTCCTCCTGGCAATCCTGATTCCAGCTTGTGCTTCTTCCAGCCCAGCGTTTCTCATGATGTACTCTGCATATAAGTTAAATAAGCAGGCTGACAATATACAGCCTTGATGTACTCCTTTTGCTATTTGGAACCAGTCTGTTCTTCCATGTCCAGTTCTAACTGTTGCTTCCTGACCTGCATATAGGTTTCTCAAGAGGCAGGTCAGGTGGCCTGGTATTCCCATCTCTTTCAGAATTTTCCACAGTTTATTGTGATCCACACAGTCAAAGGCTTTGGCATAGTCAATAAAGCAGAAATAGATGTTTTTCTGGAACTCTCTTGCTTTTTTGATGATCCAGCGAATGTTGGCAATTTGATCTCTGGTTCCTCTGCCTTTTCTAAAACCAGCTTGAACACTTGAAACTTTAAAAAATAAGAAATTTAATGATCTACTAGCCAGAAAGTCAAGATGTGTTTCCCAGGATCAAATTAAGTGCACAGCAAATGTAAATGGTCAATATTGTCAATGTAAGGGTAAGGAAAACAAAACAAAAAGCATGAGGTCTGTTACTTTTGGTTCTGAGTTCATAAGAAACCCCTCATATACATACGTAAATCTTCAAAACTGACTTCCACAGAAGTTTGAGCTTTTTGGAGGAGGTGAAGTGAGAATTGGATAAAGTCCTTTTACAGGGATCCTAATAACTTTTCATATAAGGAACTATCTGCTTAGTTTACATGTAGGATTTAATTTTAGATTATTATATGCTTACCCGACTGTCTAGATTTCATAATTAGTAATATAGGTTCACAGGACAAGTTTGACAGAAGTTATCTAAATAAAAGAAAAACAATCATATCTCTGTATAATGAGTATATGTTTATCCATAGAGTCATCTAGTCAACAATACTTAACAAATTCCTACTGTGATAACACAATTTTCCTACCACTGCAGCAGAAAGATAAAATATGTACGCAAAGCACAGTAATGCAGTGTTGTGTGTGGTATAAGAGATTAAAACACTTCATGGGAGTTCATAAGAGGGACAACAAATGATTCATGACTAGGAAAGAACAGAGAAGGTTAGGGAGCAGGAGAATGCCCTGGTCTCTGCTCTATTTGATGAAGTTTGAACTGATCAGTACAAGGATGTTTAGAATGAAGGGCTCAAAAGCAAGAAGACTTAAACAGTGGTTTACAGAAGAGAAATTTTATGCTCAATAAAGAGGGGTAGCTGTAGAGATGAAAACTAGATTAGAGAAAAAAATAAGGCATCATAAAGGTTAAAGAAGCAGACCTTAATAATGTTCGAACATTGAGTAGTAATAAGGAAGAATCAAAAACAATCCAGTATACTTGGTAGGAAGGACTCACAATTAGCAAAAAGAGGAAAGGCAAAATAAAAGGAAAGTGTGGGAAATATGGAGAATTTGATGCATGCTGAAAATCTAGGTTGGTAAGAACTGTTTAAACATCATCTTCTGTCAAAAAGGTTCACTCCTGTCATCACCAGAGTTCTGTCAACATTAAAGTAATGAGGCTCTTACCTCATTTTTAACCCATACGGGTTAACCTGTGTAAAAATTCTGTCTTCAACACCCTAGAATAAATTTTCTGTTCAAGTAAATAGTGAGATAAGTAACTGATGATGGAAAAAGGTACTACAATTCAAAATATATTTTAAGTACAGAAGGGTAAAACCACTCTTCACATCCCTCTTTGATCTGTGAGACTGCTGGGTTTTAAGTCAAGAAATTTGGGTTGAGAGGTGTTATTGTTCAGTTGCTAAGTTGTGTCTGACTCTTTGCGACCCCATGGACTGCAGCACACCAGGCTTCCCTGTCCTTCACAATCTCCCTGAATTTGCTCAAACTCATGTTCATTGAATCAGTGATGCCATCCAGCCCTCATCCTCTGTTGTCCCCTTCTCCTCCTCCCTTCAATCTTTCCCAGAATCAGAGTCTTTTCCAATGAGTCAGACCTTCGCATAAAGTGATGAAAGTATTGGAACTTCACCTTCAGTTCCCTGGTAGCTCATAGGGTAAAGCGTCTGCCTGCAATGTGGGAGACCTGGGTTCGATCCCTGGGTTGGGAAGATCCCCAGGAGAAGGGAAAGGTTACCCACTCCAGTATTCTTGCCTGGAAAATTCCATGGATGGAGGAGCCTGGTAGGCTACAGTTCACGGGATCACAAAGAGTCAGACACAACTGAGCAACTTCAGCTTCAGCATCAGTCCTTCCAATGAATATTCAGGGTTTATTTCCTTTAAGATTGAATGCTTTGATCTCCTTGTTGTCCAAGGGACTCTCAAGAGTCTTCTCCAGCACCACAGTTAGAAAGCATCAATTCTTTGGTGCTCAGCATTCTTTATGGTCCAACTGTTACATCCATACATAACTACTGGAAAAACCATAGCTTTGACTATAAGGACCTTTGTCAGCAAAGTGACGTCTCTGCTTTCTAATACACTGTCTAGATTTGTCATAGCTATTTTTCCAAGCAGCAAGCGTCTTTTAATTTCATAGCTGCAGTCACCATCCACATTGATTTTGAAGTCTATGAAAATGCAATCTGACACTGTTTCCACATTTTCCCATATACTTGCCATGAAGTGATAGGACCAGATGCCATGATCTTTGTTTTTTGAATGTTGTTGTAAGCCAGCGTTTTCACTCTCCACTTTCACCT
Source organism: Muntiacus reevesi (assembly GCF_963930625.1). NCBI lineage: Eukaryota > Metazoa > Chordata > Mammalia > Artiodactyla > Cervidae > Muntiacus > Muntiacus reevesi. The sequence continues at coordinate 123,439,797 of NC_089271.1, read as the reverse complement.
TCATCAAGAGGCTCTTTAGTTGCTCTTCACTTTCTGCCATAAGGGTGGTATCATCTGCATATCTGAGGTTGTTGATATTTCTCCTGGCAGTCTTGATTCCAGCTTATGCTTCATCCAGCCCAGCATTTCTCATGATGTACTCTACATTTAAGTTAAATAAGCCGGGTCACAATGTGCAGACTTGATGTACTCCTTTCCTTATTTGAAGCTAGTCCGTTGCTCCATGTCCTGTTCTAACTGTTGCTTCTTCTCCTGCATACAGGTTTCTCAGGAGGCAGTAATGTAGTCTGGTATTTCCATCCCTTTAAGTAAGAATCTTCCACAGATTTTTGTGATCCACATAGTCAAAGGCTTTAGCATTGTCAATGAAGCAGTAGATGGTCTTATTGGCATGTCTTTGCTTTTTCTATGATCCAGCATATGTTAGCAATTTGATCTCTGGTTCCTCTGCCTTTTCTAAATCCAGCTTGTACATCTGGAAGTTCTTGGTTCATGTACCACTGAAGCCTAGCTCAAAGGATTTTGAGCATAATTTTGCTGGCATGTGAAATGAGTGCAATTGTGTGGTAGTTTGAACATTCTTTGGCATTGCCTTTCTTTAGGATTGGAATGAAAACTGACCATTTCCAGTCCTGTGGCCACTGCTGAGTTTTCCAAATTTGCTGGCATAATGAGTACAGCATTTTAATAGCATCATCTTTTAGGATTTGAAATAGCTCAACAGGAATTCCATCACCTCCACTCAGTTTGTTTGTAATAATGCTTCCTAAGGCCTACTTGACTTCACACTCCAAGATATTTGGCTCTAGGTGAGTGACCACACCACCATGGTTATCTGGGTCATTAAGAGCTTTTTTGCACAATTCTGTGTATTCTTGCCTTAGGCATGTACCAGTGTTTGATATGTAACAGGATTATATTATAATTGCTTATTTTCATTGTATAAATAATACAGATTGAGTCAAGTGATACTAGAAAAGTGAGGAAACCCTTAAAATTTCTGTAGCTTTTCAATTCTGTGTTTTTTTTAGTTCTCTCCTTTGTTTCAGACCCATGTGTACAAAATCTTTTCTTTCCAAAAAATGAAGGAAGGTTGGTTTGTATTTATCTACTGTCAGCTTGGGGCTTCCCAGGTGGTGCAGTGGTAAAGAATCTGCCTGCCAGTGCAGGAGATGCAGGAGATGTGGGTTTGATCCCTGTGTCAGGAAGATCCCCTGGAGGAGGAAATGGCAACCCACGCAGGTATTCTTACCTGGGAAATCCCATGGACAGTGGAATCTGGCGAGCTACAGTACACTGGTTCGCAAAGAGTCAGACACAACTGAGCACACGTGAGTTGTGTTATGAGGTTAGCTACTGTTAATTTAGTAGCTTTGCAGCTTAATAGTTATGAGTTGAGTTACTGTTAACTTAGCATTTTCTCTCTACCTGTGAGGAGGTACCAGTTGTAACAACAATTCAATCTAGATTTTAAAAGTAATTTTTCAATAGGATAAAAGATTAAAATGAAACTTTTATAACAGTAGTAAGAATCACTACTACAATGCTAAGACATAATGAGATGGTAAACCCATTTTGTGAAACTGAGGAAGACCTTTGCATAGAAAAACTAGTACAGAAAGTCATTATCCATGAAATTTAAGATGTATTGGTTCAAAAAGTACTGGATGAATAATACCATTTATAATTCATATGAGAATAGTGGATCTAAATTTGGATTATTTTCCTATTTGACTGTGAGATATAACTGACCTTTAGATTAAATTTTCTAGTGTCAGTTTCCCATTAATATTAAATGTCCCAAACCAGCTCTCAAGTAGGTTTTCTCAACTTTTGATTTGGGATGTTATATGATCTTGATTATATACCAGTTTTTATGTAACTTTTAAATGAAATGTATATTCAAACATAATCATTACTAAATTCCAATTTAAAATTTTTATTTAAATTAACTTTGGTTTAATAGAACTTTGAATACAAGTTTTAAAAATCCTCAGATATTTATTGTTATTTAATTTCATTATTATTTTTATCAGTTATTAAATCCACATCATCTTTATATTCATAAAAGTATTTCATATATTGAAAGTGAAAATGTTAGCCACTCAATTGTGTCTGATTCTATGTGAGCCCATGGACTGTAACCTACCAGGGTCCTCTGTCTATGGGATTTTCCAGGCAAAAATACTGGGTCGCCATTCCCTTCTCCAGAAGATCTTCCCAATCCAGGGATCGAACCCAGATCTCCTACATTGCAGGCAGATTTTTTACCATCTGAGCCAAGGCTGGTTCAAAGTCTATGCTGTTGCAAATAACAGGATTTCCTTCTCTTTCTACAAGCTGTTTTAAATTTGTCAGTTGAATCAGAATTTACTTGCTTAAGTAAGCATTAATATATAAAATACTGTGCCAGACATTTCTCTTGAATGTATTCTTCTCAAAATTGAGGTTGATTTGCTGATGGATGGAGATGAAATAAAGAATGAAGAAGCCCTTGGAAGCCATGAAGTACAGAGAAACAACTTTAGTTTACCAATCAAAAAGTATGAGTTCAACATCCAACTCTACCAACTTTACTAGTATAAGACTTCAAGATTGGGGAAACTTATGTTTACATGCAATTTTAATGTTATTTAATGATATGACATATTGCCAAAAATGAGAGTGTCCTCATGCTCCTCCTTCAATATCCTATGCTATCCAGAGCAAGAGACATAATGATTTTTGCATTATTTCTGTCTCCTATTAATCTATCGATCTACAGCCTATTGATATACAAGTCTATACAAATATAGAGATACATTGAGTATTTCTATCATATATATATTTTTGCATATATATGTTTGTGTTATATGTGTATATATATATATATATATATGTAAAATATGTGTGGAATACACAGTTTAATATAGTTTTGATTCAGTTCAGTCCTAACTTTAAATCTTGGTTCTAATTCTTACCTGCTATGTGACCTTGAATAAATTGATTAATCTTTCTGAATCTTAACTTTGTGATCTGTGAAAATGGATATGATGATACTTCCTTAAAAAGTTATTAGTAATAATCAGCATAATCTTAGAGTTCACTTAACATACTAGCAATATTTTATGCTAGCTCTTTTATATATATACACACACACAAAATATGTCTTCCCAGGTAGTGCAGTGGTAATGAATCTGCCTACAAATGCAAGAGACACAGGAAGATGCTGGTTTGATCCTTGTGTTGAGAACATCCCTTGGAAGAGGAAATGGCAATCCACCCCAATGTTCTTGCCTGGGAAATCCCATTAAGAGAGGAACCTGGTGGGCTACAGTCCATGGGGTTGCTAAGTGTCAGACACAATTGAGCAGCTGAGCACGCACACGCGCGTGCACACACACACACACGCACGCACACACTAATCCAAAAAATACAAAAATATCCACAACAAAAAGCCCAAATCTATTTTAGAAATAAACATCAATTTTATATCATAGCAACTGAAGAATTCCAATAAAAATAGGCATTAAATTTCTGTCAGTATCCACTGTGAAATCAAGCACAGATTAGAAGCGTTTTGCAATATGATAAACCCGTGGACTCTATACAATTAGCTAAATACCAAGCTTTAGAAAATTAAACCACCTTATTTGATAAACTGAAATTGGTAATCTCTCTCAGGTTGACATGGCTGTTTTTAGTGACTCAAAGTGAAACACAACCATTTGTATCTTTTTACTGTTGGTTTTACCTGTGGGCTAAAAACAAACAACAAGCAAACAACTATGATTCTAATTCAACAGAAATAATAAACAACAGTTTAATATGAAATTCCGTCTGCTAGAAAACATTTCAGATGTGCCTTTCCTTCTAGGTTTTGTTAATTCTACTCATCCTTTTGGATTTGGCCTAAGTGTCATATCTGTAGGGAAGCCTTCGCTAGGGCTCCTAAAACTAAGTTATTTCCACAAAACTTATACTAGAGTCTATCTTATGGTGGTTGTTATTGTTCAGTCGCTCAGTCATGGTTCAGTTGCAAACCCATGGACTGCAGCATGCCATGCTTCCCTGTCCTTCACAATCTCCTGGAGCTTGCTCAAACTCATGTCCATTGAATCAGTGTTGGCATCCAGCCATCTTGTCCTTTGTCATCCCCTTCTCCTCCTGCCTTCAATCTTTCCCAGCATCAGGGTCTTTTCTAATGAGTTGGCACTTCACATCAGGTGGCCAAAGTATTGGAGCTTCAGCATCAGTCCTTCCAATGAATATTCAAGATTGATTTCCTTTAGGATTGTCTGATTTGATCTCCTTGCAGTCGAAGGGACTCTCAAGAGTCTTCTCCAACACCACAGTTCAAAAGCATCAGTTCTTCAGCACTCAGCCTTCTTTATGGTCCAGCTCTCACATCCATAGATGGCTACTGGAAAAACCATAGCTTTGACTAGTTGGTAAAGCATCCACCTGCAGTGCAATGCAGGAGAGCCCAATTTGATTCCTGGGTTGGGAAAATCCGCTGGAGAAGGGACAGGCTACCCACTCCAGTATTCTTGGGCTTCCCATGTGGCTCAGCTGGTAAAGAACCCACCTGCAATGGGGGAGGCTGGGTTTGATCCCTGGGTTGGGAAGATCCCCTGGAGAAGGGAAAGGTTACGCACTCCAGAATTCTGGCCTAAAGAATTCCATGGACTGGACTGTATAGTCCATGGGGTCACAAAGAGTTGGACACAACTGAGCAACTTTCACTTCACTTAGATATTCATATCATCTGCAAATAGAGACAGTTTTAATTTTCCCTTCTGTTTATACCTGATTGCTAGAAATTTCAGAATTATGAATAGGAATAGTGACTGTTCCTGATCTTAAAAGATCTGAACCTTACACCATTGAGTATAATGTTAGCTGTGGGTTTGTTATATATGGTCTTCATTATGTTGAGAAGCATTTCTTCTATACACAATTTGTTACGATTTTTATCTTAAAGGGATGTTGAATTTTGTAAAGTACTTTTTCTGTATTTTGCTGTGCTTTTCTAGGAGAGAAAGTGATGAGGTCAGAGTGTAGCCATTCCTTTTAACCTTCTGATGCATTTCTTCTTGGTCTCTGTGGTCTGGGGCAGGTTCACCCTCAACCCTGGGATATTCACAGTGGTTGTTTTTTCTATGGATAGTTGCTAGTTGGTCTTCATGTGAAGAGGACTGAAGCCAGAAACATCTTATATCATCATCATGATCCAGATAGATAGGTTTGTTTGTTTTTTTAACCACTAGTACTTGGCTTGACTAGTACGTGGCAGGATATAATCTGAATCAAAACAAAAGAAAAGGTAAAAATAGTTGATAAAAGTACTTGGGCAGGAATTTAATTTTAATTACAATGGATGATCTTTAGCAGTGAATTATCTAAGACAAATGGAGGCAGCTTCCACATAAACAGTAAATAAACATATTTGTGTAAAATCCAACTTGTTGCATTAACATACAATTTGATGGAATGCTTTCCCAGCATGCAAATGTATCCATCAAATAGTGTTGCACCTCAATTAATGAACTGAATATGCTCTCCAGATGTGTAAGCAAATGTAATGGTCAAAGTCAAGAACCCTAAAGACAGACTTCCATAGTTTGAACTTCCTTATGCTACTTACTATGTGTGTGAGATTTCAATAAAGTTACTCCACATCTCCTTGCCTCACTTTTCCTCAACTCTAAAGTGAAGTTGATAAAAGTAATATCTACCTCAAAGGGTTATCAAGATAATTACATTAGTTTATATATAGGGAACTTACAAAGTGTTTGAAATATACTCAGAATTAGCATTATTTCTTATTCTTAGTTACACACTTGGAGTGAATTTTTTATAAGAAAGATACTATTAGGTTGGTGCAAACATAATTGTGATTTTTGCAATGTTGAAATTTGCCATTTGATATTAGAATACATTCTTAATAAATATGGTTATGTTATACATTATTTTAATGCACATTTCTTGCTTTATCTTTTTTTTTGCTAATGATTTATCACTTGCTGTTTATATTTATTTTGAACTATAGAAATGATGTTAAAAAACAAGCAGTTTTCTTATTCAAGTTCAAAATGGTTCATAAAGTAGTGAAGACAACTCCTAACATCAACAATGCATGTGGCCCAGGAACTACTAATAAACGTACAATGCAGTGGTGGTTCAAGAAGTTTTGCAAAGGAGGTGAGAGTCTTGAAGATAAGGAGCACAGTGGCCGGTCATCAGAAGTTGGTAATGACAGTTGAGAGCCATCACCAAAGCTGATCCTCTTAAAACCACACGAGAATTTGCATAAGAACTCAGTGTTGACCATTCTATGTTCATTCAGCATTTGAAGCAAATTGGAAAGGTGAAAAAGCTTAATAAGTGGGTGCCTCATGAGTTGACCCACAATAAAAAAGAATACATCATTTTAAAGTGTCATTTTCTCTTATTCTATGCAACAACAACAAACTATTTCTCGAGTGGATTGTGAGATGTGACAAAAAGTAGATTTTATATAACCAGTGATGACCAGCTCAGTGGTTGGACGAAGAAGCTCCAAAGCATTTCCCAAAGCCAAACGTGCATCAAGAAAAAGGTCATGGTCAGTGTTTGTTGGTCTGCTGCCCATCTGATCCATCACAGCTTTCTGAATCCTGGTGAAATCATTACATCTGAGAAGTATGCTCAGCAAATCAATGAGATGCACTGAAAACTACAGCCAGCTTTATTCAACAGAAAGGGCCCAATTCTTATCTGTAACAACACCCAACAGCATATTGCACAATCAATGCTTCAAAAGTTGAATGAATTGGGCTGTGAAGTTTTGTTTCATCTGCCATATTTACCTGACCTCTCACCAGCTGACTACCACTTCTTCAAGTGTCTTGACAACCTTTCACAGAGAAAACGTTTCTACAACCAGCAGGATGCAGAAAATGCTTTCCAAGTATTCATCAAATGTCAAAGCACAGACTTTTATGTTACAGAAATAAACCAATTTATTTCTTATTGACAAAAATGTATTTATTGTAATGGTTCCTATTTTGATTAATAAAGATGCATTTGAGCCTAGTTATAATGATTTTAAATTCACAGTCCAAAACTGCAATCACTTTTGGACCAACCTAAGAAATATTTGTTTTCTAGTTCCATGGCAAATTGAAAAATATAAAAAAGAAAAAAAATGGAAATCTTAAAATAAGGTAAAAAGTGATCATGGTTTCAATTGATACATAAGAATGAATTTCTTTCCATCAATGTAACAGAACTTTAGGAAATGCAAGGCCTCTCTTATTGATGAAGAAGACAACACATTGCCACCTATTGTGAATGGTTTAGATCTGTGCTATCCAATATAGTAGCTACTAACAACATGTGGGTTTCCCAGGTGGCTCAGTGGGTAAAGAATCTGCCTGCAGTGCAGGAGACACAGGAGACATGGGTTTGATTCCTGGGTCAATAAAATCCCCTGGAGGAGGGCATGGCAACCCATTCCAGTGTTCTTGCCTTCCCATAGACAGAGGAGCCTGGCAGGCTACAGTCCACAGGTTCACAAAGAGTTGGACACAACTGAAGCGACTGAGCACAACAACAAGTGGTATTGAACATTTGCAATGTGACTAGTCAAAACTGAGATGTGCTGTAAGGGTAAAATACATACTGGATTTTGAAGACTTTAGTGTAAAGGTAAAAGGAAGTTAAAATAGCTTATTAATATTTTATATACATTAAAAATGGAAATAATATTTTGGACATATTGGGTTCAACATATTAATAAAATTAATCACAACTGTTTCTTTTTTACTTTTGTACCATGGCTACTATAAAATTTTAAATTACACATGGGCTTGCATTGTGTTTCTGTTGAACAGCAGTGGCTCTAGATCCTTGCTACTCCAAGTGTGGTCTTTGGACCAACCACACCACCCAGGAACTTGTTAGTAATTCTGAGTCTCCAGGTTTTGTCCTAGGCCACTAGAGCACTTCCTGACATTTTACAAGATCTCCAGGTGATTCTTAAGCACATTACATTTTGAGAAGTGCTGTATTCATTGGCCTGACACATATCAGCTATAGTGAATTTTAGGTTTGATCATATAAACTTACATGATGAATTAATGACCAGTGGTTAGGAAGATCCTCTGGAGAAGGGAATGGCAACTGACTCCAGTATTCTTGCCTGAAAAATTCAATGGACAGATTCCGTATATATGCATTAGAATATGATATTTATCTTTCTAACTTACTTCACTCTGTATAATAGGTTCTAGTTTCATCCACCTCATTAGAACTGACTCAAATGTGATCTTTTTATGGCTGAGTAATATTTCATTGTGTATATGTACCACACTTCTTTATCCATTCATTCTAATGCATATATACGGAATCTAGAAAACTGATACTGAAGAATTTATTTACAGGGCAGCAATGGAGAAACAGACGTAGAGAATGGACTTATGAACATGGTGAGGGGGAGGAGAGGGGGAGGTATATGGAAGGAGTAACATGGAAACTTACATTACTGTATGTAAAACAGATAGCCAATGGGAATTTGCTGTGTGGCTCAGGAAACTCAAACAGCAGCTCTGTATCAACCTAGAGGGGTGGGATGGGGAGGGAGATAGGAGGGAGGTTCAAAATGGAGGAGATATATGTATACCTATGGTTGATTCATATTGAGGTTTGACAGAAAACAACAAAATTCTATAAAGCAATTATCCTTCAAAAAAAAATAAATTAATTTTTCTAAATTTCATGAAAAAAAAATTCCATGGACAGAAGAGCCTGCGGGCTACAGTCCATGGGGTCGCAAAGAAGCAGACATGACAGAGCACACATGAAATATGAGCTGATGACTTAGCACTTTCTATCTATCTGTGAGTATGTGCCAGTTACCACGACGATACAGTCTAGATGTATGGACTTCCTGATTGGTTCATGGTAAAGACTATGCCTGCAATGCAGGAGACACAGGAGATGTGGGTTCAATCCCTGGGTTGGGAAGATCCCCTGGAGGAGAAAACGGCAACCCACTCCAGTATTTTTGCCTGTGAAATCCCATGGACAGAGGAACCTGGCAGACTACAGCCCGTAGGATCACAAAGATTCAAACATGACTGAGCATGCACACAGATGCAGTTTATATTTATAGAATGATATAACTAGAAATTAAGTATCCTGAATTTGCCTTTTTCATGCTTTCTCTTTGGTCCTAATTTATGATTTTTCCATAGTTGAGGGCAGAAGTTGGGTGGGTGTTCAATAGTAGTTTGCTACTAGATTAGTCCTGGGTGTTCCTTGGAAGGACTGATGCTGAAGCTGAAACTCCAGTACTTTGGCCGTCTCATGCGAAGAGTTGACTCATTGGAATAGACCCTGGTGCTGGGAAAGATTGAAGGCAGGAGGAGAAGGGGACGACAGAAGATAAGATGGCTGGATGGCATCACCGAGTCGATGGGCATGAGTTTGAGTAAACTCTGGACAGGGAGGCCTGGCGTACTGTGATTCATGGGGTCGCCAAGAGTCAGACACGACTGAGCAACTGAACTGAAATGAACTGCTCACCCAAGAGGGCATTTTCAGTAAGCCAGTGGAACTGGAGTGGTTTGGAATAGGGGATCTTCCAATAAATCTGGCCTTCTGGGAGTAAACCAAGAACATAAATTACTACAGTCATGTATTTTTATGAGAGAAAGTAGCTAAGGTCATTCAATTTCCTATAGACAGCCAATTATACTTAAATAGTCATATATATTTTCCTCATATAAAATGAGTCAAACATCTCATTATATATTCCTCCACAGTAAGGGTAGTAACAGCTTTTGTTTGTTTGAAATAATCAAGAAAAATGCCTAATGAGGTAAGAATTTTACTTCATGATTGAAAGTTCAAGAAATAGGAAAATACAAGGAAATTCAACAGTATAAATGCAAAATAGAGAATTAAAATCTGGATGTACTTCCAGCATCAACACTTTGGGAAGAAAGCTATGTAAGAATTTTTTTTTTATTAAAATGAGTGTTAAATTAGGAAATGTGAAGGCTGAAGGAAAGTAGAATTTTTTCTTTATAAGTTGTATATTTGACAATCTTAAGAATATACTACCCAATTAAATCTGCCTAGGAATAGAGCAAGCTTGGCTGAAGAGACAAGGTATTTCAGTGAAGTACTGGAGGCAATTAATAGTGTCAAATTTAGTAGAGGACAGATACTGATAAAAAAATTTCTTTAATACCATTCAAACTCTATGATGTAATTAGAGGCTGCCAACTTCCATTTGGTTTGGCATAGTATCTTGGCTCTCAAAAGTAAACTTTATTATGGAATTAATTTTTGATAAAAATAGCCATTAAGGCCATGAATACTCTATGATTAATGTACCGTATGATTGTATGAACTGTATCATTGCCAGAGTAAATGTATCATGTAATTGCATGAATAAATGTAAAATTATACTATTAAATATGAGTCTGTCCACTGTAACTGATCTTTATGTGGATAGAAATGAGTCAGCACATACCATGGGGTCATTCCATGCTAAAAATCAATGCTCCCCTCTCATATTTCTAATTAATTCAGTTCTCTTATTTACCTCATCCTATGCCTAGGGTGCCAGATTTAGCAAATAAATACAGAGGACCCAGTTAAATTTGAATTTAATATAATAATATTTTAGCATTAATATGTTGTGTTCAATGGTACTTATTACTTATCTGAAATTCAAATTTAACTGGGTGTCCTGCATTTTTTCCTGCAATCTTAGTACTGTCTCATTGTTTTCAGGACATTTTCATGTACTTGGCCCTCTCCAAATCATCCTTTCCTACACTTTTCTAATCATAGCCAAAATGTGAAATACTGAATTTACCTATTGGTTAACAATGAAAAACTTTTCTGAAAGAGGCACATGAAATAAAGATACTAACAGACTTGTTCTCACTAGCAACATGGAAATCTTTATCTGTACAGTTCTTTTCAAAGTATAGCATTTTGGGTAGAGGTGGCGAAAGCAGAGTATATAAATCTTCAATAAACCAGAGAGCTACCTATTAAAGGATGGGGTCATATTATTAACTCAATTTCAGCCTCTCTTTTTTTCTTTCTTTTTTACATTGTTTTTTGTTTAATTTAGTCTCTCTCTGTGACATAATATTATCCTAAAAATATTACCACTAGGTCTTGAGCAATGTTTTTCACTTAACTGTTCTTTTATAACCAAACAATTTTTTAAATCTTCTTTCTTCCTGTGTCTTATCAAGTCATTCTCATCAGAGCCTGTGAATGCCCAGACACCTGCATGAGCATGCGTGTGGACACACACACACACACAGTGTCTCTCCCAGTCACTTTTAGTTTTTGCTCTCTAAAGAGGACTATTGTCAGGGTTCAGTTCTTTCATAGTTTCCCTTTGACTAGAGCTGGACTATTTTTTGTTCCAAAATAATAGATTTGAGAATGTTTTCTTTGCCATGGGCTGACATATTAAAGGTTTCTGCTATCTATCAAGGGACTTGTTATAAATAAGGGGTGGGGGAGATGCTATCATTCTGCTTCTTACATTGAATTTGTTCTATCAAAGGGGCCTGTGGGTTTTTTTTAAACAATCATTGTCACTTTCTTTGTCTCTTCCTATTTCTCACACTGCTGTGCTTTTTCTGGCAGAACCCTTTAATGTCCTTAGAAATAACCATTTTGAGACTGGCCTGGAAACTGACATACAAAAAAAAAATCAATAGCGTTTTCTAAAGATTAAGATCTTACTATCTGCCATTAAAATGGGTTCTCTACATTCTGGCTCTAGAGATTTCTTTATATAAATGCGGGATTGAAGTGATATACAACTATGATAGAGTTGAAAATTAGTGTGGGGAAGAGGTACCAAAATAAAAATTGTACCAAACTATATGTAGGAAGATATCTGAGGCAACATTCTTCATTATAAAATTCAAAATTCTTCAAGTGTGTTTAACATTTTGTACATATTCTCCCTTAGCCTTGAAATAGTGTATACTACCAAATCATTATCCCAGTGTGCCCCCACACTATTACCTATTGAAGGTTGTAGTGAATTTCTCAGTCTTGGATGTTTAGACATCATCTTGGATGACTTCAGTATTCATGTGTTTGTAGTGCTTCAGACAGCCCTCCACAAGATGTACTACTGTGCCATGGGAATTTTTCTGAGTGAAAGGCAGTCAAGACCATGCAGGCTTATGAGAGACTACTGCTTACCAACCTAGAATAATTTAAATGGGGGATTTTTTTCCCAGAAAATAATTGCTAGAGATACACTTTATCTAAATGGCTCAATCTGTATGTCATGGCAAACATCTAAGTACCCAACATTTACTCTTTTTTTTTTAATTGTTCTGAGAATGATCCTTCTGTCCTTGAGGCCCCCAAACTCCCCATTCCTTACCACAGGGTAGTATGTATATCTAATTTTTCCATTCTATCTCTGAATCTCTCTTATATGTGGAGTCTCTGACCTTCTTATGTATGTGGGTTTCCCATATGTATAAAATTAAATTTGATTTTTCCTGTTAATCTGTATCATGTCAGTTTAATTCCTAGAGCAGCCAGAAGATCTTTGAAAGGTAGAGGAAAGTTTTCTTCTACCTTGACATCTTTATCCATGGCCTTTAGGGTGCTTACTGTTCTTATCAATGATTTTCTTTTTGTAATCAGTTTTATCCAGTAAATACAACAGAATGCAAATGACATGTTTCATAGGTATTTCTATCTGTCAATGTCCAAATTGTAAGTTCTTTCTACCAGCTATCCATCCTTTCTTGTACCATTATTTCTATAAATCTTTTAACTTTCTTGCCCCTCACCAAATACTTCTTTGTACATTCTTCCAAGGCATCATCTAATATTTTTGCTGTCTAATGAGCAACTATAGGTGAAATATGAGCTGGTGAATGTACCTTGAAGGAGACAGCATATATTCATTTATATGAAGTAGTAAGTTTATTTTTTATTTCTGAAAGGACTTACACTAGTTTTACTCAATGCACTGTTCCAAATACAGAAGAGTAGAGATAATGACAAGATAATTCTATTATGTCAACATTGCCTTGTATTCATTGAGCTAATTCAACATCTTACAGAAGATATTTTGTTACATGCTGATTTTGTCAACCTTTCATAAAATAACCATCCATGCAATTAGAATAACAACCTTCTGAGAGATCAGGTGAAAGAAAAAGGTTGACTGAGAAAACACTTAATCCAAACATTAAAAAAAAGGCATCTCTTTGCTAATCTATGGTCTTGGGAAATAATCACTAAGAATAAAATTAATTCCCCAGCACCTACTTCTGCAGTCAAGCACAAACATAAAGACTATTGTGATAATTTTGACTGGAGAGCTTAAATGAAAATCTATTTAAGGAAACAATGTTAGTGAAATAAGTTTTTCGGTTTCATTGGTATAATCACATTTTTGTGCCTGTTGACTCTCCAAACAATTGTTGGGATACTAATGGGACATAAGTTCAGTGATGGAATTCCACAACTGTTGGAGTTGTGGCACCCTGTGCGCTTGATTTCATGACACTTCCTCCAAAACGTGCGGTATGTTGCACAGTTCACTGTCAAGTTTATATCTGTTCCATGAGGCAGGGAAAGTATTCATGAATTCTTTAGAGAGCTAAGGAAAACATATTCACTTAAACCACAGAGTAGCCCAATATCTTTTCTAAATTATTTTTCTTTGTAAAGCTGACTTTGGTAAATTTTAGGACATTCTTTAAGATGTCTATCAGAAAAGACTTTTATTGTCATCTGTAAAAGATCAGGAAATACAGTCTAAAAATGATTCACCCTTACTAAATCAGAAACTTTTCTTATATTTCACTCTATATTATCATGTATAAAATTCACCCAAATTGGGTATTTCACAAGTTTTAGAATAGCAGTGCTTAATATAATGATTGGTACATAGTAGGAAAATATAAAGATAGATAATGATAATAATACAAAAATTCATTCATTTACTAAGTACCTAGTGTGTATTAGACAAGAATAGACAAGATTCCTGCCATTATGAAACTTGAAGTAGCAGAGAAGAAAATGAAGTATAATTATTTAAATTCAACTGCAGTAAGAGCAAGAGAACTAGTGTGCTTTCAAACTTTGAAGTAATAATAATTACAGTAAAAGTACTAATGATACAGAGGTTGAAGTATTACAGGGTATATATGCTCTGGCTTTTAAGTATATAAAGACGTTGAGATGGGCAGTTTCATGCGTATTGAGCTGCATTTCTAAGCAGGGTTGCTTTTCACTTGGACTAGGACTATTGGAGAATTCAGCTGTAAATATGGGAGAGAGTACAAAAGAGAAAAGCTTTATTTTTTTAAACCTCTGTGCTCATTTCTATCCCTCTCTAGCAGGAATGCAGGATAAATAAGTAACAATTAATTGCAAAATACCTATAAAACAAATATATATGTAAAATTAATATATATGTACAAATAAAAACTGATGCACATATCCTGCTTTAAATAGTTCAAAGCCATGACATTAATGGCAAGAGATGAATAAAGTATGTTTACATGTGTGTGTAAACAAAGGGGTTCTTTTTATTTCATTTATTGAGGTATAGTTGATGTATAATGTTGTGTCAGTTCCCACTGTACAGTGAAGTGACTCAGATATATATATATATATATATATATACACACACACATACACATGCATTTTAAAATATTTTTATTATAGTTTATCATAGGATATTGAATATAGTTTCCTGTGGTATACAGTAGGACTTTGTTTGTTTTTCCATTCTGTATATGAAAGCTTACATCTGATAACCCCAACCTCTTACCCCATCCCTTTCCTAACCTCTTCCCCCCTTGGCAACCACAGGTTTGTTCTCTATGCTCATAAGGCATTTTCTGTTTCATGGATAGGTTCATTTGTGTCATATTTTAAATTCCACATATTAAGTGGTATCATACAGTATTTGTCTTTTTCTTTCTGACTTCACTTAGTATAATCATCTCCAGGTCCATCCATGTTGCTGCAAATGGCATTATTTTGTTCTTTGTTATGGCTGAGTAGCATTCTATTATATATACCCTATCTTGTTCATCCTTTCGCTGTCAGTGGACATGTATGTTGTTTCCATGTCTAGGCTATTGTAAATAGTGTTGCTATGAACATAGGGGTGTATGTATCTTCTTGAATTATAGTTTTGTGTGGATATATACCTAGGACTGGGATTGCTGGATCACATGGCAGCTCTATTTTTAGTTTTCTGAGAAACCTTCATACTGTTTTCCATAGTGGCTGCACCAATTTACATCCCCACCAACAATGTAGGAGGGTTCCAAAGGGTTCATTTTATAAATTGTAGAAAGTTACATACGTTTTGTTAACAGAAATGTGACTATGGTTTACTAAGCTGATTATAGTGAGTTTTTCATATTCCTAAGTGTGAAAGTCAGCATAATAACTGATGTTATATCACTGGCATGTTTTCTTGATTGAATGGTTGCAAGCTTGCCAACTGCTGTGACACTCCCTTTCTCTTTATTCCTTTCCCTTTCATCTCTCATTAGCTAAATTGTCAAAACACCAGCTAGATTCTGGATTCTTTATCTACTTATCACTAAGATTTATCAGTTTGTACCATTTCTGCCATAATGCAAAGTCCAGTAATATCCTAATGATGTGACTTTTTTTTTTATCCAGTGTTGGTAGACATGTTCCTTGACATGGAGAAAATGACGTTTCTGAAAAATGGAACTGGGTTTTGTTTACTTACCATTCAAGTTCCTTGAAACTTGATTCCATCACAAATGGACCTTGATTTGTACTACATTTTTGTTCCAGTACAAATTTTATAAAGTATATTCTATTTCAGATGTTCTAAAAGATTGTGGTGTTCTTTAAAGGATTGTATTTAATAATTCTCTAGAGTAAAGATTCTGCTTCAAGATCTCAGAGATTTCTGTTCCCTTTAGCCTTGTTTTTGCAAAACATCTATCTGGAGCACTTTTGTTTTCAAATTCTACCTCATGGTCTCTAATTCATTCTTCTAAGATCAACTCAGCTGGAAGTTTTCTATCCTGACTTACTTCTTCTCAACCTATCAATACCCCATGAATACGTGCTTGCCCACCTGTGTGCTAAGTCGCTTCAGTCATGTTCAACTCTTTGCATTCCTGTGAGCTGAAGCCCTTGGAGCTCCTCTGTCCATGGGACTCTCCAGGCAAGAATACTGGAGTAGGTTGCCATGCCCTCCTCCAGGAGATCTTCCCTACCCAGGGATTGAATCCGTGTCTCTTCCATTGCAGGCAGATTATTTACTGCTGAACTGGACATGGAACAACAGACTGGTTCCAAATAGGAAAAGGAATGCAGCAAGGCTCTATATTGTCACCATGTTTATTTAACTTCTATGCAGAGTACATCATGAGAAGCTCTGGGCTGGATGAAGCACAAGCTGAAATCAAGATTGCCAGGAGAAATAACAGTAACCTCAGATAAGCAGATGACACCACCCTTAAGGCAGAAAGTGAAGAACTAAAGAGCCTCTTGATGAAAGTGAAACAGGAGAGTGAAACAGTTGGCTTAAAGCTCAACATTCAGAAAGCTAAGATCATGGCACATGGTCCCATCACTTCATGGCAAATAGATGGGGAAACAGTGGAAACAGTGGCTGACTTTATTTTTTGGGGCTCCAAGGTCACTGCAGATGGTGACTGCAGCCATGAAATTAAAAGACATTTACTCCTTGAAAGGAAAGCTGTGACCAACCTAGACAGCATATTAAAAAGCAGAGGCATTACTTTGTCAACAAAAGGTCCATTTAATCAAGGCTATGGTTTTTCTAGGAGTTAAGTATGGATGGATGTGAGAGTTGGGCTATAAAGAAAGCTGAGCACCGAAGTATTAATTCCTTTGAACTGTGGTGTTGGAGAAGACTCTTGAGAGTCCCTTGGACTGCAAGGATATCCAACCAGTCCATCCTAAAGGAGATCAGTCCTGAGTGTTCATTGGAAGGACTGATGCTGAAGCTGAAACTCCAATACTTTGGCCACCTGATGCAAAGAGCTGACTCATTTGAAAAAACCCTGATGCTGGGAAAGATTGAAGGCCCAAGAAGAAGGGGATGACAGAGGATGAGATGGTTGGATGGCATCACTGACTCAATGGACATGAGTTTGGGTAAACTCTGGGAGTTGGTGATTGACAGGGAGGCCTGGCATGCTGCAGTCCATGGGGTTGCAAAGAGTCAGACACGACTGAGTGATTGAAGTGAACCACCAGGGAAGCCTGAATATGTGCTTATATCCATATAATACTTTTCACATTGTGTTATAATTAAAGTAGTCTCTCTCCAAGAATGAAAATAACTTGGTGTTTCCTGATTACAAAGATGATATATGCTACTGCAGAGAAATTTGAGGAATTGAAGAGAGAAGCAATTTAGTTTGACACTTTCCCAGGAATATATCTATAATTGTCTACAGATTTCAACAACATTTTATGTGAATTAGAGCATATTATCTATTTTTTAGCTTGGAATTTTCCTTAGTAATGTGCTATAGAAACCTTTGCATATCAATGCATAAAAGGGGGATATATTTTATTGGCTACATAATATTCTGCTTATGAACATATGCTTGAGTATTTAATCAGTTCCACAAATGATAAACATTTGGATGTCTACAGCTTAAAAATGCTAGCTTTATAATGACTTTCACTTCCATACTTTCCTTTGTATTCCACTGCTACCACCCGCTCTATTTCAGCCTTTCACTATTTTTGTCTGGACCTCATGTTAGTTTTCTAGCCTCCTAATCCAGTCAATCTCTGCCTATTCCATTTTGTTCTATGCAATTTCTGGAAAGCAGTGCTGATTAATTTATTACTCTCTTGCTCAGTAACTCTCCATGGCCTTTTGTTAACTAATAAATAAGCACGACATGCCTTCATCTGCAGTCATTATGGACAAGCCATATGTTCAGTTGTGTTCATGTGTTCTAATATTTAAAAAAAAATCTATGGGTTAAGACCAGCTGGAAGATGTGATTTGTTTGGCTTATATGATATTTCAAAACTTTGTGAATTTGAATTCTTTCCAGTGTGGTATGCCCATTCCTTTGTTTCAGGGTAGATGGAACCAGTTCTTAGTATCTTTCCCTTTGCCAGGCTTTTCTCATATTTGCTTGGCCTCTGAATAGATACACTAAACATAACTTATATTTCCACTAAGTAATATTATTGATGGTTTCTTGAACACCTGAGCCTTTACTCCTCACCATCTTAATACTGTGCCTTCCTTCCTGCTTTTCCTTCACAGAACTGTTCTGTAATTTAAATAACAAAAATCTGTGCAACCTTATTTCAAACCACTAATAAGTGCAAAATATTTTGTGAAGCCTTTACTGTACTTCCAAAGAAGGTGAAATATTTCTCTTCTTTAAATATCTCTAGTGCTTTATATGGTTTATTGTGTAACCTTTAATTTTCTACTTGTTATTATTGGCATTTTCCTGATAATTCCCTAAGTAGATTCCATAAAGTGTTGAAACAATGCACAATCTGCATTGTTGCACTCTGTGCAAGACACTTGGCTGAAAGATGCAGAAAATAAATGTAAGGTGTTAAAGGAAATCAAAACTACATTTGGGGGAAGATGAAGTAGTGGCTACAGGCTTGGCCACATCTTATGGGAAGTCAAGTGCCTTTTAACACAGTGCTTAGAAATCCCAAGGACTTATTTTCTTTCACTCGCCTCTGCTTTAGCTCTCTGCACTTTCTGACTTTTAATATCTATGTCTATCCTTAGGATCTTACATTTTGTGTTACCTTACCCATCACACAAAAGGTGTTTTTTCCATTGATCTCCTTCAAATCTATCACACAAGGCATGTCTGTGAGTACAATTTTGTGATAATATGTCTGTTCTTAAAAGCATCAGTCCACCTTACAAGCAGATACTTCACTGGTCACTTTACAGATTTTAGCCAATATGCCTTGTTACTAGAACCTCTTGTGTTAGTCAAAGTTCCCCAAAGAAAAAGAACCATACAAGATATGTACAAATATATATATACACACACAAATATATATATATATATATATACACACACACACACAAATATATATATAATTATATATAGATGATAGATTCATTACTTACAGAAACAAATATAGATTTACAGATTCATCAATCTCCATATATACATATGTATGGAAATTCATTATAGGAATTTGATCACATGGTTATGGAGAATGAAAATTCCCATCTTCCAATTGGGTAATTAGGAAAGCCAGTGGTGTAGTTCAGTCCAACTCTGAAGGCCTTAAGAACCAGGGAGCCAATAGTATGAATTCTAGTTCAAATATAAAGTCCCAAGAATTGAGGAACCAGTGGTATAAGGACAAAACCAAAAGCCCAAGAACAAAGAGCAGAAATGTCTAAGAGCAGGAGAAGAAGAATGTCCCTGCTCAAGCAGAGTCAAGTTGCCTTTCCCCCAGCTTTTTGTTCTATGTAGGCCCTCAGTGGATTGGAGGATGTTTACACATACTGGTAATGGCAATCTTTTTCATTCAGAAACACTCTAGCAGACACATCCAGAAATAATGTTCTACCAGCTATCTGGATATTCCTTAGTCTGGACATGTTGACACCTAAAATTAACCATGATACTTCGTTTCTCCTTTCCCTCACTTTTGTTTCTGAAAATTAGCATTATTAGTTTTGTTCATTATGGTAACAAAATTAACAAATTCATACCTCCATTAACACCTGTCACTTCCATTCAGTTTTTATGCAATACAACTTAGACATTTCTGTACACTTGATATAATTTGGACATCACCCTACCTACATACAGCTTGTTCATAGCTTATTCATGTATTTTTCCAAAGAAAAGACAGTGATCCCTAATATAAAGCCTTGTGTGAAAATATTTAAATATGCTATTTTTTAAAGTATTACTATGTATTCTGTGTTGAAGGATGATAGATTAGGCAAAATGGATTAACAACACAAAAGAGATGTTTCAGTTTGGGTAAGGCTAGGTTATGAAGAAAGCAATATCAAGAAGGAATTGGTAAACTGGGACATAAATGAGGGACATGGTAGAATGAATCCTAAGGTTGAATATTTTATTAAAGTCATGTTGAAAAAAAGATAGCAGTTATCAAAACTATTCAGGTGTTTTTGATATGGCCTGTTAGTTGGAAACCAGCATTCCAGACAGGCTATTAGACAGAAAACAAGAATAAGACACATAGCTACAATTCACCTTACTATTAGAAAAAATGGTAAAATAATATACTGGTGGCTGACATTATGATTGTATGCCTATAAAACCTAAGAGAATATGCTGAAAATTGATTAGGAATAAAAACACCAGTAAAGTGTCCAGAAAGAAAATCAATATAGGTAAAATATGAATTCTTTTACAAATTGGCAATAACTACTGAGAAAGTACAAATCCAATTCACAATAGTAACAAGAATGATATCAACAAAATAGGGGAATAGGAGTTTTTCTGCTGTCTTCCTCCTAAAGAACACTGATCTTAAAAATTACCTACAGATAAGAGGGCCTTTGTGGACAACAATATAAGTTTGCCAGGAATAAATTTAAAAAGAAATGTGTAAAATCTATAAAACAAGAACAACAATGAAACTTTATTGGAAATATAAAAGAGAAATAAGTGAAGAGCTTATTATGGACTAAATGTTAGTGTCGCCCCAGAAATTCCTATGTTGAAATTTAATTTCCCAGTGTGAAGGTATTTGGAGATGAAGACTTTGGGAAGTAATTAGGTCTAAGGGCAGAACCCTCATAAATGGGATTATTGCCCTTATAAAAAGAGGCCAGAGAGCTATCTTGCTCCTTTCCACCATGTCAGGACATAGCAAAAAGACAGCCTTCTGCAACCCAGATGAGAATCCTCACTAGAATATGACCATGTTAGCACCCTGATATTCGACTTCTAGTTTTTAGAACTGTGAGAAATAAGTATTTGTTTTTCCTAAGCCACTCTGCCTAAGATACTTTGTTATAACAGCCTGAAGTGAAATAGAGAGAAGGGCATGGCAACCCCCTCCAGTTTTCTTCCCTGGAGAATCCTTTTGGACAAAGGAGCCCGGCAGGCTGCAGTCCATGGGGTCACAAAGAGTCGGACACGACTAAGCGACTAAGCACAGCACATAGAAGATTTTGTAAGGCATTGGGTATAAAATTAAGAGCAAACAAAAGGATCTTGCCATCATGAAATCACAATCTGGTGGAATAAACACCTATTTAAAAAAAATCACACACACACACACATACAAATGCAGGTTCTTGCTTTGAACAATGCAGAGTTAAGTACATATCACTCTGCTCTCCCACTAAATACAACTGTAAATCCTAGACAGAATTAAATTAGATGTTTGAGGACACCAAAAAGTAAGTAATAGCAGGCAGAATGGGGAAGAGACAGAAATTAAATGTTCCACTTGAACTGGTAATAGATTTACATTTTTTACTCTGATATTCTATTTAGTTGTGTAGGGAACAGTGAAGTGGATAGCAGAGAACAATCAGAAAGATTCAGGAGATGCTGTCTAGTTCTGGTTCAAGACAGGAAACTTCAAACACCCAAAGAGAATATATTGTGCGCATGACACAGTGGTGTAATTAAAGCTACAGCATTCTAGCCAGGAGACTTAAAAGGTAACCCTAAGCCACTAGGAGGTGCCCTAATTGTTAATTAATCCCTGGATTCATTCTATAGTATTCAGAGATGAATCTTAACACTATTCAGTATGCCAAAGACATTGAGACCTGAACTGACAAACAGATCACCATCCAGGTCCCAAAATGAACTTTGGGTGGAACACACACAGATGATGGGTCTAAATAGAACTGTGAAGTCCTTGAAAACTGAACTGACATTAGAATCAAGAAAACAGAAGGCAGATTGGAAATCTCTCTCTGAAATTAATGAGGATACTGCTTGATAAAACAAAAATCTCAGAATTATCCAACAGACTTTAAATAAGACTCACAGTAACGTAATATTCAAAATGTCTAGGAAATAATACAAAACTAGCCAGCATACAAAGAGAGAATTTAAATGGGAAAAGACAATGGGAGTACAAATGCTGAAATGCAAATGATGCTGGAATTATGTAACAAAGGCTTGAAAACAGACATTATTTCAGAAAAATATTGAGCAAAAAGAAACTTTTAAAGAAGAGTACAACAACCATACATAGACCGCAGATCCACTGATTGTCAAATCCCACCCCCACCCCCCACTCCCAGTCTCTATCTCAATTTCTAGCTCTTTCTCTGTGTGATAACGTGTGGAATATGTATGCTGTTATCTGTATTTTTGTTTGAACTACTTGAAAGTAAGCTATATGTTATCCGTAAACACTTCACACCATGGAAATTGTTAATTCAAATACATTATCTAACATACAGTACAAACGTAATTTTTCCTATTTGTTTCAAAGCTGTCTATTTTTTTTTAATCTAAGGTACAACCCAGATTTGTATGTTGCATTTGGTCATGTCTCCTTAATATCTTTAAGTCTAGAACAGTTGTTTTTGTTGTTGGTTGGTTGTCACAATGTTGACCTTTTGGAATATTCTTGTATAATATATGTCAGACTGCTTCCTCATGATTGTACTCAAGTAAATAATTTTGGAAAATCTATTTACGTAGGTTATGCCATGTATCTCATGTCATTGCATCAGGGACACATAAGATGAGATAGTTCAAATTATTGGTGATACCAAGTTTGATCACTTACTAAAACTTCTAAAAGCTAGATCTATTCATAATAAAACTATACATTTTTCTTTGTAATTAATCATCTTTGAAAGGATTCTTTGGGAGTATGGAAATACCTGTTTTCCAGCAACATTTTACTCACAGGTTTTTGTTTTTGACATTTGTTGATGAATTCTTCCAAAACCATTGCATTGGTGTTATAGACATCATAATTCTATCATTCTATATTTACTGCCTTTTGTTTGTATTACCACTTTCTTTCATTCTTTATCTTTCCTTCTTCCCCCTCTTTTCCCCTCCTTTTTCTTTTTCTTTATTTTCTTTGTTTCTGCACTTCTTCCCCTCTCCCTCCTTCCTTCCCTTCATTCCTTTCTTTCTTCTTGAGTGGGTATATATATGGGCTAATTAGTTTTTCACTCATTTTCATAGTCCATTAATGCCATATGGTCATTATCCTTTTTGAAGTTAACTTGCCCCAAACTTGACGTATGGGATCTTTTCAAAGAGAATCCTATCTCCTTTCTTCATAACCCAATTTATTTTTGAGTATTTCCTTGTGTGTCTTTTTTTCTGCAATATGTTTCAGATTCACATATTTTCCCTTCCTAGAAACTGGAATAGGACATTTCTCCTAGGCATTCCAGGTTCTCTTGATGGAGAATAGTATTTAGAAACCAAGATCTAGCTGCTAGATATGTTCTCTGCTACCAGGGTATGAGTACTTCTAGTCCATTCAATTAATCAGTTAATTAAATTTTAATTGAAGTATAATTGATTTACAATATCATATTAATTTCATGTGTACAAAATAGTGATTCAGTATTTTTGCATATTATACTCCACTAAAAGTTATTACAAGATAATGATTGTAGTCCCCA
The DNA here is from genome assembly GCF_963930625.1 of Muntiacus reevesi. Taxonomy (NCBI): domain Eukaryota; kingdom Metazoa; phylum Chordata; class Mammalia; order Artiodactyla; family Cervidae; genus Muntiacus; species Muntiacus reevesi. The sequence continues at coordinate 123,416,168 of NC_089271.1, read as the reverse complement.
TGCTAAACAATATATGCTTGTTGCTTACCTATTTTATACATAGTAGTTTATCTTTAATTTAGATTCAACAACACAGGGCTTTTTTCCCCCCTCATCTTTTCCTAGTCCATATTTTTCTTCTTATCTCCCACAATGGGAGAATTAAAGAACACTCCTGTAACTGGAAGAAATAAAAACAGTAAAATATTAAAATATCACTAAGTATACAGAAGATTTGAATAACATGATTAAAATGAATTAAATGCACTGAACCCTATAGCTTTGGAATACAGATTTCTGGTAGGCACACACAGAACATTTAAAATTTGCCAGATCTGAATTATCATTAGGACTATTTGAGAGTAAATTTTGCAGGATTGATATTTACATAAAGAAAATAATCACAAACTGATAATGTCTAATGCAATGCAGATTATATGTATATCCTAGATATAAAATAATTTTAAATATAATCCAAAGATTAAAAAAGGGTGCAAGTGTTCCAAACATACTATAAAGTCCTTATGTGCTTATAAATTAAAGTTAAAATATACTCATGTAAGAATTTTTTCATTTATTTCTAATATATGCATTGAAAGCTCTAAATTCTCCCAGTAAGCATGGAAGTAGCTATATTTATTCAGTATAAAATATTTCTAAAATATTTCCTGAGTTTATATGCATTTATCATATAATGAAAGTAAAGGTATTAGTCACTCAGTTGTGTCTGACTCTTTGTGACCCCACGGACTGTAGCCCACCAGTCTCCTCTGTCCATGGAATTCTCCAGGCAAGAATACTGGACTGGATTGCCGTTTTCAGGTGATGTTCCTGACCCAGGGATTGAACCTGGGTCTCCCTCATTGTAGGCAGACTCTTTACCTACTGAGCCACCAGGGAAGCCCTATCATATCATATGTAATCATTAAAACTATGCCTAATGAAACTTCTAGAGCCTCAAATGCATATATTAGAAAAGAAAGAAAAATGACAGAGTTAAACATCCATTACACCCAATTATTAAAAGAAAAGCAAATTAAATTCAAATAAATCAGTATAGGAATAATACAAATAAAAGAAATAACTGAAAGAAGAGAAAACAATGATACAACCTTTTGATGGCAACCAATTTGTAAGTTTGAAGATGGCATACATTTTACTGTGGACAGTGTATCTAGCAATTGACTAAAAGGTATGGGAAATATTTTTGTCACTGGAGGATAAAAGATTTTTTCAATAATTTTTTAATTGGTTGTTAGAAACAAATGTTCAGTTCATTCCTAAGCAGCATAATACAATGAGATCTGAACTAGTTATTCAGTAAATAAGGATGGTTTCAAAACTCAATTACATAGTAAACGTGTAAAATTAATTAAGACACTATGGCCAAGTCACTGACTTGTTGCAATATACATTAATTTATTTTTTCATTCAACAATTGTTTATAGAAAACTAAATATATACTGGTATCAATAAACACAACACAACTTTATCTTCTTTCCTAAAAAAACTCAACGCTTTGGAGGGGAAAGATGTAAAAAGATCAATTATAATACAAAGTGAAAAATGGACCAATAATAATATAGACAATACAGAGTTAGAAAAGTGGTTAACACTATGAAGAACAAGAGTTTGCTAAAGAAAGCATCCACAAAGTTGGGAAGATCTATAGAACAATATTTCAACATTTAAAAAAGATTCAATTACAATTAGTCAATTAAATTTACTCTAACTCTGTGTAGTCATGCTACTAATTATGTTGGAAGGGTTTAGTCATTTTAAAATAGAAGGATTTAAAGGCAAACAATATGACTAAGCTATAAATAATTTCCCTTATTACAAGAAAACCGAAGTTGAAAAAAATTGAATTATCTTAAAATAATATTTTTTCAATGTGTGAAATTCATGTCTAATCATTATCCACCTCATAGGACAGTAACACAACATGTTATAGAGTGAATTGTGCCCTACCTCTCCATTTGTATTTTTAACATCTGACTTACAGACCTTTTACCCTTCACAGAAATTAACTCAAATCGAGTCATAGACATAAATGTAAAACAGAAAACTATAAAACTCCTAGACAATAACATAGGGGAAAGCATAGATGACCTTGGATATGGTGATAATGCTTTAGTTACAACATCAAAGGCACAATCCATGAAAGAAACAATAGATAAACTAGTCTTTAGTAAATTTAAAAACTTCTGAGAAAGACAAATTCAGAAGAAGGAGAAGGCAAGTCAAAGATTGGGAGAAAATGTTTGCCAAGGATACAATTTTTGAAGAGCTGTTATCCAAAATACACCAAGAACTCTTATAAACTCAATAATAAGAAAACAACCTGATTAAAAAATGGATCAGAGATCTTAACATAGACATCACTAAAGAAAATACACAGATGGTAAATAAGTATGTGAAGAGATGTTCCACATCATACCCCATCAAGGAAATACAAAAAGAACAATGAAATACCATTAGGTGTATAATAGATGTGTAACCTATTAGAAAGGTCAGATCTGTTGACATAGTCATTGCTGGTAGGAATGCACTTTTGGAAGACAGTTTGTTGGTTTCTTATAAGACTAAATATACTGTTATTGTATGATCCAGTAGTCACACTCCTTGCTATTTACCCAAAGGAGTTGAAAACACATATGGTCCCCCAAAATTTATACATGGCTGTTTATACCAGCTTTATTCATCACTACCAAACTTTGGAAGCAATCAAGATATCCTGCAGTAGGTGACTGGATAAATACATTATGATATATCTAGACAATGGAACAGTGCTTCCCTGGTGGCTCAGATGGTAAAGCATCTGTCTGCAATGAGGAAGACTGGGGGTGAATCCCTGGGTTGGGTAGATTCCCTGGAGAAGAGAATGGCTACCCATTCCAGTATTCTTGCCTGGAGAATTCCATGGAGAGAGGAGCCTGGCAGTCTACAGTCCATGGGATCACAAAGGGTTGGACATGGCTGAGTGACTCACACTTTCAGAAAATGGAATATTATTCAGCAGTAAGAATAAATGAGCTATTAGTTCTTAGTTGTTCCCTTCTCCAGGGGTTCTTCTTGACCCAGGGATTGAATCTTTGTCCCCTGCATTGAAGGCACATTCTTCACCATCTGAGCGACCAGGGAAACTATTAACTAAATGTTAATTAATCATTTAATTTATAAACAAGTAAATAAACATTAAATTAATTAAAACTAATTATAAATACATTTAAATAATTATTAATTAAATGAACTAGTAAGCCATGAAAAAAACATGGAAGAAATTTATATATACAGAACAGACTTTGGACTCTGTGGGAGAAGGCGAGGGTGGGATGTTTCGAGAGAATAGCATGTATATTATCTATAGTGAAACAGATCACCAGCCCAGGTGGGATGCAAGAGACAAGTGCTCGGGCCTGGTGCACTGGGAAGACCCAGAGGAATCGGGTGGAGATGGAGGTGGGAGGGGGAATCGGGATGGGGAATACATGTAACTCCATGGCTGATTCATGTCAATGTATGACAAAACCCACTGCAATGTTGTGAAGTAATTAACCTCCAACTAATAAAAATAAATGGAAAGAAAATCAATTATAAATACATTTAAATAATTATTAATTAAATGAACTAGTAAGCCATGAAAAAAATATGGAAGAAATTTATATGCATATTGCTAAGTGAAAGAAGCCAATCTGAAAATGTTACACATATGATTCCAACTATATGACATTCTAGAAAAGGCTAAACTATGGAAACAAAATTATCAGTGGCTACCAGGGTTTAGGGATGGTGGAGGAATGAATAGGTGGAAGATGAAGAATGTTTAAGATAGTGAAAATGCTCTGTATTTTCATAATGATTGTATTTTCATAATGATTTCCATAATGATTGATACATGTCATTACACATATGTTCAAACTCATAGAATGCCCATCACCAAGAATGAACACTAAAATATGGAATTTGGATGATTATGATTTATCAATGTATCAAGTTCATCAATTGTAACAAATGCACTACTCTGGGCATGTGATAATAATGGAGGATATGCATCAAGGGGGTAAAGGATATATGGGAAATCTCTGTTCTACATTCTCAATTTCACTGTGAACCTAACATCACCCTTTGAAAAAGGCTTTATAAAAAGATTGACTGATTCACACTGATATATCACAATATTGTAAAGTAATTATTCTCCAATTAAAATAATTTTTAAAAAGATTTGATTATGCCTGTGCTGTTCTAAGTCACTTCAGTGGTATCCGACTCTTGGCAACCCTATGGACTGCAGCCTGCCAGGCTCCTCTGTCCATGGGATTCTCCAGGCAAGAATACTGGGGCAGGTTGCCATGCCCTCCTCCTGGGGATTTTCCCGACTCAGGGATCAAACTTGTGTCTCTTATGTCTCCTGCATTGGCAGGCGGGTTCTTTACCACTAGCGCTACCTGGGAAGCCCAGAAATTAAAAGAAAAAAAAAGGTAAATTACAATGTCAGTTAAGTTTCTTCAGTGACACTTAACATCTATTTTCTAGTAGGGTTAAAAAGAGAAAAAAAATAACAAAAATGTAAATAGAAAAAATTGTGTTTCTAATAATATCAGTGAAACAATTCACTAATAATGGCTGGCAAATTTCAAATTGTGAAGAGGTTAGAGGCTTTCCCTTCTTAATAACAGTGTTATTATTTTATTATTAACATAGGAATAACACTACAAAAGCTATGACCAACCTAGACAGCATATTAAAAAGCAGAGGCATTGCTTTGCCAACAAAGGTCTGTCTAGTCAAAGATATGTTTTTTCCAGTAGTCATGTATGAATGTGAGAGTTGAACTATAAAGAAAACTGAGCGCCAAAGAATTGATGCTTTTGAACTGTGGTGTTGGAGAAGACTCTTCTTGAGAGTCCCTTGGACTGCAAGGAGATCCAACCAGTCAATCCTAAAGGAAATCAGTCCTGAATATTCATTGGAAGGATTGATGCTGAAGCTGAAACTCCAATATTTTGGCCACCTGATGTGAAGAATTGACTCATTGGAAAATACCCTGATGTTGGGAAAGATTGAAAGCAGGAGGAGAAGGGGACGACAGAGGATGAGATGGTTGGGTGGTATCACTGACTCTGTGGATATGAGTTTGAGCAAGCTCTGGGTGTTGGTGATGGACAGGGAAGCCTGGCATGCTGCAGTCCATGGGGTCACAAAGAGTTGGACATGACTGAACAACTGAACTGAACACTACAAAAGTAATATTCCTCATTGGATGACTGAAATAATAATAAAAAATCTGGGGACAGAGAATGCAATGACAACTAACAGTTGTTATAAATTGTCGAACTTGTAGGAAGTCAAAGGGGCCATCAGAGGGAGGAAGAATGGAAAATATAAGATGAAAAATTGCCAACATTGATAGTATTATTATAGACAAAATGTCATAAAATATTTTTAAGACTGCATTAAAGAGACTTTGGCTCTCAGTTTCATTGATGACATTGCATTTGGCTTGTTGTTATTCAGTCACTAAGTCATGTCCAACTCTTTTGCACCCTCATGGACTATATAGCCTACCAAGCTCTTCTGCCCAAGGGATTTTCCAGGCAAGAATACTGGAGTGGGTTGCCATTGCATTTGGGTAGAGAATAAATATAAAATGTTGAGCCTCTAGTATATTTGTTTTAGCTATTAATAATGTTTAATGCTAGGAGTAGGTTGATACATTAGCACATCATCTATGATCCAGAGTGGAAAAGAGGCCACATTCCAATACTGTCATTAACACATACAATGAGAACTATTGCTATTGTGGGTTGCCCTCTCTTTTTTTCATAAAAAGGAAGTGAGTTGATAACTACTACTTGGTCTGACATGATGAGAACAAAAAGGCTCTAGGTCCAAATGCTCAATAGCACTCGCCTGCAAAACATCTTAAAATTCCAGGAATCAGATAAATTTGTCATGTTCTGGTAATACACACATTTTTATTGGCTTTAGATATAACACCTTTGCTTAGAAAACTAATAGCTCAGTAACTTGTTATAGCTGTTTGTTTTATACTCAAGTGACCCATGATTCAAAATCTTAAGGAGATAAGGCAAGTAAATTTGTGAATATGAGAATCCAGTGTATGGAGTGCTGTTCAGAAAAGTCAAAATAAGGAGGACAAGCTAGGTAGCAGTATATAAATCCTAGGAACCTGAAAAAATTGCCAAAAGAAGCAATGTTTACCCAAAGAAGTTATGTAGGAACATAAAAAAAAAAAAAAAAAAAAAGCAAAAACTACAGAAGCATAGAAGAATGGGTAACTTTGGGTAATGTTTAGAAACAAAAGCTTTTGAGTTAGCTTGGGTTTGAATGCTAGCTTTTAACAAGGATTCTCTTTATGACTAAGCTGTAGTCAGAGTTCCCTGATCTCTCTTCTCAACTAAGTCATATACTTGGTCAAGTTCCTTGCTAAGGCCAGTTCAGCAATAGTTCTGCCAAGTCAGCTTAGTGTCTTTCCACCCTTGATACCTAATCAAGTTTTTCTTAGTAATTTTTCATCTGCTGACTCCCTCATCCTGCCTGTTGACTAAAATTCCCCAAATGCCCCTGTTTTATTCAGAATAAAGTTCAATCTCACTTTCATATTACAATAGCCTTGAATAAAGTTTTTTTTGCCTGTATAAATCTAACTGGTGTAAATATTTTTGACAGTGATGATTCTGACTTGGAGAGGATCAGATTCACCATTAGACCTTGTACCTCACACCTAGAACCCTAGATGCATTACTTTAAAGTATTTGTCTTCATTCCCAACTGACTGATTGAGGATCTATTGGTGAGTCCAACTCCTGATACAAAACACTAAAAGAACAGATTTTTATTCTTAGGATGCAGAGTATAGTCTTGAGGCTGGGTTAGAGTCCCAGACTTCTGCTTTATGGAAATGTACCATTGGTTTAGAACCTGGAAGATTCTCATTGAGGTCTCATTTGCTTGAACTTTATTATTATTATCATCATGTATTTAGAGTACTGTTCCTCATTTGGATTTTTTTTATGTACAAAGATCTCATATGTAGAAATATTTTATGGGTAATTTGTAACTTCAGTGATCTCTTTGGGAGACCTGAAATCTTCTCAAACTGGCTCACCTAAGACTTCTTTCTCATTATCTCTACTCCTTCCATATTTTATGAACTTCAGTCTTCACTTTAGCCCCTTTAAATCTTTGATCTGTCCCACTTCAATACCACTGCCCTCTCTGTCCTTTTTTTCCAACCCTGCCAAACTTTTACCATTCTATTCCCTCAACTCCCTACTACCATATGAATATTTTGAGATTCAAGAATTGCAAAAGCAACTACCTGAGGTTGAAAAAGAGAAAAAGAAAACTGGAAACACACTGAATATTTTGTTCACTTCAAAGAACTTTGGAAACACCCAGACAAGTGATTAGTATCTACCAAATCCCTCACCTAAAACTTCGTCCACAGCCTCCACAGAGAAAGAAAAACTTAAAAGTCTCTTCCAAGTATTAATATTATTGGAAAGATTTAGTTCTCATACTGAGCAGAACTGCAACAAGTCTAATTTGCCAGAAATACAATTCAGATAAAAATAAAAAGTGGCACAAAAATCAGAGTCAACGTCTTATATAGATCAGTGAGTTTTGTATTACTGTGTTTATGCCTGACTCATAGCTAAGATGCCTGCATTCATCCATGTATGTTTCTCCATATGTACAAATATATATATATATACACACTATTTATATGTACATATAAATATATGTATATGTGATATTTTACCTGTCCCCAGATGGCATTAACAATTAACAAATTAGCAGTTAATTTATAAAATATAATACAGAGTTCTATTCTAATTGGCTTACAGATCAGTTCATTTCAGTCACTCTGTCGTGTCCAACTCTTTGTGACTCCATGGACTGCAGCACACCAGGTCCCCTGTCCATCACCAACTCCTGAAGCTTACTCCAACTCATGTCCATCAAGTTGGTGATGCCATCCAACCATCTCATCCTCTGTCATCCCCTTCTCCTCCCATCCTCAATCTTTCCCAGCATCAGGGTATTTTCCAGATAAATAATCACTTCTAAAAATTAAATATTTCTGAAACTCCCAGTGATAATAATAATAAAAGCCCTGAACTTCTGATAATTCCAGTATGGAAAAGTAACTGTTCTCATAAAAAATAAGTAAATTTTCTCTTAAATTAAGTAAAACTTTAGCAAATAAACCTAGTTTAATATTGTAGATATAATAAAAACAGCTATGTGTTCTGAGTTGTTAGCATTAATTCAATGCATAGGTATATTTTATTCTAATTGGGTTTGCTAGTCAAAAAAGGTAATATTTGCTAGGTGTTGTTCAGTCACTCACTCATGTCTGACTCTTTGTGACCCCATGGACTACAGCACGCCAGGCTTTCCTGTCCTTCACAATCTCCTGGAGTTTGCTCAAACTCATGTCCATTGAGTCAGTGACGCCATCCAACCATCTTTCCTCTGTCATCCCCTTCTCCTGCCTTCAGTCTTTCCCAGATTCGGGGTCTTTTCTGATGAGTCGGCTCTTTGCATCAGGTGACCAAAGTTTTGGAGCTTCAGCCTCAGCATCAGTCCCTCCAATGAATATTCAGGATTGATTTCCTTTAGGATTGACTGGTTGGATCTCCCTGCAGTCCAGGGGACTCTCAAGAGTCTTCTACAACACCGCAGTTCAAAAGCATCAATTCTTCAGCACTCAGCCTTCTTTGTGGTCCAACTCTCACATCCATACATGACTACTGGAAAAACCATACCTTTGACTATACAGACCTTTTTTGGCAAAGTAATGTCTCTACTTTTTAATATGCTGTCTAGGTTTGTCATAGCTTTTCTTCCAAGGAGCTATGTGTTTAGGGTTATAAAAATAATGTTGGATTGTGATCAAATTGAGTCATTATTCATACCAAAAATTAGTAAATAATAGTTTCGTTTTATAATATGTCTGCTTAAAAATAGTTTCTAAAATCTTTTTGGTAACATGCAAATTTAGACTTATGCAAATTAAGTAATGGATACTAACATAAACTACTGAAATGTTTACTGCTGAGTATAAGTTTATGTACTGCTATCTTCTTATTTTTATATTATACAAAGGCTAAATATATTTGAGCCTGGTAAAAATATACTCTTCTTGCTACATTGAAAAACTGTGCTATAAGGATTCTACAAAAATTGCAAGATGGTATATTCATGAGCATTGATAGTCTGCTGAGCAATGCTAATATTTGAAAAACAGTAATTATCCACTTCCTAGTTTTCTCTGTAAAATAAAGTCACTAATAGTTAAAAATTATATGTTAATGAAACTACTAGGACAATAAAGACAAACAATTTTCTTTAAGTAAACTATGCAAGGTAGGTAGGATTTTTTTGACCAAGCAGCATGGCATGTGGGAACTTAGTTCCCCCACCAGGGGTTGAACACATGTCCCCTGCATTGGAAATGCAGTCTTAACCATTGGATCACCAGAAGAGTCTCTAGGGTTATTTTTATTAAGTAAAAAGAGAGTAATTTTTGTCCTAAAGTGAAGTAAGTGGTTGTTCCAAACTGACAGGAGGAAAGAGTAGGCCAAAATCTGAATGGGTACAGAAAGTTGTAGAAAGTTTATGAAAAATGAACCTTAAGTTGTGTGGGTAAAGCTGAGTGGGATTGGTTTATTTATATGGTTTTATATTTTGCTTGTTTGATTTAATGAGCTTTAGTATCAACAATATACTGATCCAAAACTAGAGTTTGTTTTTGTCTCTATTAAAATGACTAAATTTTTCTTGGATTACTGGTCTTCATTAGTAAGAAATTATAAAAAGGTTTTCTTTACCTTTTGAGTAATCTGACTAGCAAACAAAGATTCTGTGTCTTATCAGAATAATTTCCTCTAGTTAATCTTGACTTTATCCTATCCTTGATTATTTAAGATATTTAAGATTATTTACCTGTCTTCTCTTTTTAGTAGAGCTATATTTTTTCTAATCATGGTACTTCCTATATTTTCTTTTTAAAGTAGAGATCCTGATGTTGGGAAAGATTGAAGGTGGGAGGAGAATGGAATGCCAGAGGATGAGATGGTTGGATGGCATCACTGACTCAATGGACGTGAGTTTGAGTAAACTCCGGGAGTTGGTGATGGACAGGGAGGCCTGGTGTGCTGCGGTCCATGGGGTCACAGAGAGTCAGACATGACTGAGAGACTGAACTGAACTGAACTAATGGGACAGGATGCCATGATCTTAGTTTTGTGAATGTCGAGTTATAGGGCAGCTTTTTCACTCTCCTCTTTCACTTTCATCAAGAAGCTCTTTAATTCTTCTTTGCTTTCTGTCATAAGAGTGGTGTCATCTGCATATCTGAGGTTATTGACCTTTCTCCCGGCAACCTTGATTCCAGCTTGTGCTTCATCCAGCTCAGCATTTTGCATGATGTACTCTGCATTTAAATTAAATAAGCAGGGTGACAATATACAACCTTGACGTACTCCTTTCCCAATTTGGAACCACTCTGTTGTTCCATGTCTGGTTCTAACTGCTTCTTCTTGACCTGTATAAAAATTTCTCAGGAGGCAGGTAACATGGTCTGGTATTCCCATCTCTTTAAGAATTTTCCACAATTTTGTTGTGATCCACACTCAACAGATTTGGCATAGTCAATAAAGCAGAAATAGATGTTTTTCTGGAACTCTCTTGCTTTCTCAATGATCCAATGGATGTTGGCAATTTGATCTCTGGTTCCCCTGCCTTTTCTAAATCCACCTTGAACATCTGGAAGTTCATGTACTCTTGAAGCCTGGCTTAAATAATTTTGAGCATTCCTTTGCTAGCATGTGAGATGAGTACAATTGTGCAGTAGTTTGAACATTCTTTGGCATTGCCTTTCTTTGGCATTTGAATGAAAACTCACCTTTTTCAGTCCTGTGGCCACTGCTGCATTTTCCAAATTTGCTGGCATATTTAGTGCAGCACTTTGACCACATCGTCTTTTAGGATTTGAAATAGCTCAACTGGAATTCCATCACCTCCACTAGCTTTGTTCATAGTGATGCTTCCTAAGACCCACTTGGCTTCTCATTCCAGGATGTCTGGCTCTAGGTGAGTGATGACACCATCGTGATTATCTGGGTCATGAAGATCTTTTTTGTATAGTTCTTCTGTGTATTCTTGCCACCTCTTCTTAATATCTTCTACTTCTGTTAGGTCCATACCATTTCAGTAATTGAGGTAAAAAATAATGACTGCCTGAACAAAGGCACTAGCAACAGAAATTGAGGGAGAGGGTGAAGATATGAGATAAAGAATCATCAGGTGACCTTAGAAAAAGAGAAGCCTTGAGGATTGATATGGGCTTCCCTGGTAGCTCAGCTGGTAAAAAATCTACCTGCAAGACAGTAGACCCCGGTTCAATTCTGGGTCAGGAAGATCCCTGAAGAAGGGACAGGCTACCACTCCAGTATTCTTGGGCTTCTTTGGTGGCTCAGATGCTAACGAATCTGCCTGCAATGCGGGAGACGTGGCTCAAATCCTTGGGTTGGGAAGATCCCATGGAGAAGAGAATGGATTGACATAGAATAAACAGTATTTACATATGACACCTTGTCATGTGAGAAAGGACATTTGTTTTTTTCCTGGTAGTACATAAGAGACATAGATTTAAGGAGAGCAGATTCCTGGGAATCAGAGTTACATAAAAGGGAAAAACAAAACAAAACTAAGCATCTCCTTCATGAAGCATTTCCTGTAGTTGGAGGGATTTAGAATATAACACAAATGAACATTTAAAAATTATCCATACTTTGGGCATGGAATTAACTTAGTCTATTGAAACTTCCTTTCCTTTATCCTATGCCCCAGCCAAATGTTTTATTTCAAAAGCCTTATATTTTTCTACCTCTATGCCTTTATATATTTTTTTCATTTATTTTTATTAGTTGGAGGCTAATTACTTTACAATATTATAGTGGTTTTTGCCATACATTGACATGAATCAGCCATGGATTTACATGTATTCCCCATCCCGATTCCCCCTCCCACATCCCTCTCCACCCACACCCTCTGGGTCTTCCCAGTGCACCAGGACCCAGCACTTGTCTCATGCATCCAACCTGGGCTGGTGATCTGTTTCACCCTAGACAATATACATGTTTCGATGCTGTTCTCTGGAAACATACCACCCTCGCCTTCTACCACAGAGTCCAAAAGTCTGTTCTGTACATCTGTGTCTCTTTTTCTGTTTTGCATATAGGGTTATCATTACCATCTTTATAAATTCCATATATATGTATTAGTATACTGTAATGGTCTTTATCTTTCTGGCTTACTTCACTCTGTATAATGGGCTCCAGTTTCATCCATCTCATTAGAACTGATTCAAATGGATTCTTTTTAATGGCTGAGTAATATTCCATGGTGTATATGTACCACAGCTTCCTTATCCATTTGTCTGCTGATGGGCATCTAGGTTGCTTCCATGTCTTGGCTATTATAAACAGTGCTGCGATGAACATTGGGGTGCACGTGTCTCTTTCAGATCTGGTTTCCTCAGTGTGTATGCCCAGAAGTGGGATTGCTGGGTCATATGACAGTTCTATTTCCAGTTTTTTAAGAAATCTCCACACTAAAGACTCTACCAGAAAATTACTAGAGCTAATCAGCTAATATAGTAAAGTTGCAGGATATAAAAGTAACACACAGAAATCCCTTGCATTCCTATACACTAACAATGAGAAAACAGAAAGAGAAATTAAGGAAATAGTACCATTCACCATTGCAACAAAAAGAATAAAATACTTAGGAGTATATCTAACTAAAGAAACAAAAGACCTATACATAGAAAACTATAAAACACTGTTGAAAGAAATCAAAGAGGACACAAACAGATGGAGAAACATACCGTGTTCATGGATTGGAAGAATCAATATTGTCAAAATGGCTATTCTACCCAAAGCAATCTATAGATTCAGTGCAATCCCTAGCAAGCTACCAATGGTATTTTTCACAGAACTAGAACAAATAATTTCACAATTTATATGGAAATAGAAAAAACCTCGAATAGCCAAAGTAATCTTGAGAAAGAAGAATGGAACTGGAGGAATCAACCTGCCTGACTTCAGACTATACTACAAAGTCACAGTCATCAAGGCAGTATGGTACTGGCACAAAGACAGAAATATAGATCAATGGAAGAGCATAGAAAGCCCAGAGATAAATCCACGAACCTATGGACACCTTATCTTTGACAAAGGAGGCAAGGATATACAATGGATAAAAGACAACCTCTTTAACAAGTGGTGCTGGGAAAACTGGTCAACCACTTGTAAAAGAATGAAACTAGAACACTTTCTAACACCATACACAAAAATAAACTCAAAATGGATTAAAGATCTAAATGTAAGACCAGAAACTATAAAACTCCTAGAGGAGAACATAGGCAAAACACTCTCTGACATAAATCACACCAGGATCCTCTATGACCCACCTCCCAGAATATTAGAAATAAAAGCAAAAATAAACAAATGGGACCTAATGAAACTTAAAAGCTTTTGCACAACAAAGGAAACTATAAGCAAGGTGAAAAGACAGCCCTCAGATTGGGAGAAAATAATAGCAAATGAAGCAACAGACAAAGGATTAATCTCAAAAATATACAAGGAACTCCTGCAGCTCAATTCCAGAAAAATAAAAGACCCATTCAAAAAATGGGCCAGAGAACTAAACAGACATTTCTCCAAAGAAGGCATTCAGATGGCTAACAAACACATGAAAAGATGCTCAACATCACTCATTATCAGAGAAATGCAAATCAAAACCACAATGAGGTACCATTACACGCCAGTCAGGATGGCTGCTATCCAAAAGTCTACAAGCAATAAATGCTGGAGAGGATGTGGAGAAAAGGGAACCCTCTTATGCCTTTATATTAACCCATGCCATTCCCATTGATATACATCCTTTCTCCTTACATATAATGTGAATGAGATACATGTTGAGTATGTTTCTTTAAATTACTACAAATCCTAATTTAAAGATGGAGGTGACGTTTCAACAGTCTGGCATCATGATTCTACTCTGACGTTACTGATTTATGATGTCATTTCACAAATTTACTACCAAACCAACTTCTTTTTATAACATTCTTTCTTTTCCCTCCAGTTTTATTGGGATATAATTGACAAAATTATAAGACATTTAAAGTGTATGTTGTGGTGATTTAATATATATTTACAGTGTGAAAGGATTTCCCCCTATCTAGTTAATTTTCTCTTTGAGTAGTACATTTCTAATGTATTGCTTTATTCAATGGTCTTAGAGAACAGAAACTTTAAGTATACCATTGGAAATAATATTATTCCAGTTTCTTATTGGGTATTTGGAATTTTCCTCATGTTATGGACTGAACTGTGTCCACTAAAAATTCATATGTTGAGACTTAACCAATCCATATATAACTGTATTTGGAGATAGGATTTTTAGGGAGGTAATTACGATTAAATAAGATAATAAGGTTGGCCCCTTAATCCAACAGAATTAGAGTTCTTATAAGAAGGGACACCAGAGATCCCTCTCTCCCCCACTCACCTCTGCTCAGAGAAATAGTCATGTGAAGAAACAGCAAGAAGGTGGTCATCTGAAAGTTCAGAAGAGAGCTCTCATGGGAAAAATAAAAAACCTTCTGGCCATTGATATGGGACTTTCAGCTTCCAGAGTTGTATGAAAATAAGTATCTGGTGTTCAAGCCACATAGTTTGTGGCATTCTATTATGGCAGTCTGAGAAGACTAAAACAGAACTTAAAGCTGTGAATGGGGTGCTGCTGTAACAAATACCTAAGAATGTGTAAGTGACTTTGGAACTGGGCTTTGATAAAGACTTGAGTTTACAGACAAATAATAGAAAAAGCCTACATTGTATTGAAGGGTCTGTTGGATGTTAAAAGCAATTCTAGAGAGACTTAGACAGAAATGAGGAACATGTTATTGAAAATTGATGGAAAGAGGATCTTGTTTTAAATGATGAAAAACTTAGTTGAACAGTATGCTAGTGTCTTGTGGAAAGTAGAACTTGGGAGCTATGAAATTGGATATTTAGCTGAGATTTCTAAGCAAAGTATTGAAGATGCACTATTGCTTCTCCTTTCTGCTTATTATAAAAATGTGAAATGAAAGACGTAAATTGAAGAAGTTTTTAAGTAAAAAGGAACATGAACTTGAAATTTTGGAAAATTCTCAGTTTATCCATTCTACAAAAAGTGTGAAACTGTGTTCTGAATATAACACTAAGGATGTGGTTGAAAAATCACTTGATAAGGAGGCTACTATGGATATGAATCGGGCATTTCCGTCAAAGCCAGGAAAGGAGATGGGATTATATTACCAGACAATACTATTTTGCACCAAAAGGAGCAGAGAAAAAAAAAAAGCTTCTGGATTTCTACAGGATGGGTAAATAGAGCTGTTTGGCTGTGAAGGAGCATTATTCTTCAAGAAGACAAGAATAACCATGAGGTCATTTTGATTGCCAAAGCTGCCTTCTTGGTTTCAAAGGGTGGGGTCACTACCTCCATCTCACCAGGCTGGGATGCTGCTGACTGGAGCCCTGAAGGCAGGGCTGCCACCTAGGGGCCCTGGAGTTGATTTTACTGACCCAGTAGACCTGGCGGACAGAGCATTGAATCAAAGATCCATGGCTGATTCATGTCAATGTATGGCAAAAACCACTACAATATTGTAAAGTAATTAGCCTCCAACTAATAAAAATAAATGGAAAAAAAAGATTATTTTCGAGACTTAAGATCCAATAAACATATAATTTACAAATATTTTCTCCCATTTTGTAGGTTGTCTTTTCATTTTGTGTATGGTTTCCTTTGCTATGCAAAAGCTTTTAAGTTTAATTAGGTCCCGTGTTTATTTTTGTTCTTATTTTCATTTCACTAGGAGATGAATCCAAAAAGATGTTGCTGAGATTTATGTCCAAGAGTATCTTGCCTATGTTTTCCTCTAAGAGTTTTATAATATCTAGTCTTACATTTAGCTATTTAATCCACTTTGGATTCTTGTGTATGGTATTAAAGAGGGTTCTAATTTCATCCTTCCACATGTAGTTGTTCAGTTTTTCCAGCACCACTTATTGAGGAGACTGTCTTTTCTTCATTATACATTATTGCCTCCTTTGTCATAGATTAATTGACCATAAGCGAGTGGGTTTATGTTTAGGCTTTCTATGCTGTTCCATTTATCTATATTTCTGTTTTTGTGTCAGTGCCATACTATTTTGATTACTGTAGCTTTGTAGTATAGTTTGAAGCCAGGGAGCCTGATTCCTCTGGCTCCATTTTTCTTTCTCAAAATGTCTTTGTCTATTCAGGGGGTTTTGTGTTTCTACAGAAAATTTTAAATGTTTTATTCTAATTCTGTGAAAAATGGCATTGGTAGTTTGATAAAAATTTCCTTGAATCTATAGATTTCCTTGGGTAATATGGTCATTTTGACAATATTGATTCTTTCAATCCAAAAACACAGAATATCTTTCCATCTGTTTGTGTCATCTCAGATTTCTTTCATCAGCATCTTAGTTTTTAGAGTACAGGTCTTTTGCCTCCTTAGGTAGATTTATTCCTCGTTATTTTATTCTTTTTGATATGGTGCTAAATGTGATTGTTTCCTTAATTGCTCTATCTTTTGTTACTGTATAGAAATGCAAGAGATTTCTGTGGATTGATTTTGTATCCTGCAACTTTACAGAAATTGATTGACGAGCTCTAGTAGTTTTCTGGTAGTGTCTTTAGGATATTCTATGCATAATATCATGCCATCTATAAACAGTGACGGACAAGTGATTAATTACTAAAATGTACAAACAGTTTATACAGCAGAATATAAACAAAAAAAAAATCAAAAATGGGTAGAAGATCTAAATAGACATTTCTCCAGAGAAGACAAACAGATGGCCAAAGGACCCATGAAAACATGTTCAATATTGCTATTAATGAGATATCACCTCTCACAGGTCAGAATGGCCATCATCAGTCTACAGATATTCCTGCCCTGCAAACAGTCTCATCTGTAACATCATTCTAGATTCCATACATATGTGCTAATATATGGTATTTATTTTTCTCTTTCTGACTTACTTCACTGTATATAACAGATTCTATGTCCATCCACATCACTAAAAATGACACAATTTCATTCCCTTTTATGACTGAGTAATATAGGTATCACATCTTCTGAGTATATATGTACCACATCTTTTTTATCCATTCATCCACTGATGGACATTTAGGTTTCTTCCATGTCCTGGAAATTGTAAATAATGCTGCAAAGAACACTGGGGTACACATTTTTTATTTGAGGGAAACTGCTTTATAATGTTGTGTTGGTTTCTGCTGTACAACAGTGCTAATGTCATATATATATATGTATTTATACACACACACACACGTCTGTTTGTGTGTGTGTATCCCCTCACTCCCCTCCCCCACATCCGATCCCTCTAGGTCATCAAAGAGTGCCAAGCTGGGCTCCCTGTGCTATAGAGCAGCTTCCCACTAGCTATCTGTTTTACACAGGTTAGTGTATATATGTCAGTGCTACTTTCTCAGTTCATCTTATCCTCTCCTTCCCCTGCTGTGTCCACAAGTCCATTCTGTACATCTGCTTCTCCTGTTTACATGTGTCTTTTTGAGTTAAGAAGTTGCTGTATAGCACAAGGAGCTCAGCTTGGTGCTCTGTGATGACCTAGAGGGATGGGATGTATGTATATATTTAATGCAATAAGCAAGACAGAAAATGATGTCATATGATATCATTTATACGTGGAATCTTAAAAGATTTAAAAAAAGACACAAATGAACTTCTTTCCAAAATAGAAATAGACTCTCAAAGAAAGAAAACATACTTATGGTTACCAAAGGAGAAAGGGAGGGAAGGGGAGGGATAAATTCTGAGGCTGAGGTTAACATATACACACTACTGTAAATAAAATAGATAATCAACAAGGACTTGCTGGATAGCACAGGGAACTATTCTCAAAAATTTTAATAGCCTATAGGGGAAAAGAATCTGAAATAGAGTATCTATCTATCTATATGTATATATCTGTATCTATATAGACATATAGCTGAATTACTGTGCTGTATACATGAATCTTACACAATATTCTAAATCTACTATACTTCAATAGCAAAATTTTAGGAAATTATCTAACGGAATTTGCCTTGGAAGTTTTTAGACTCACTTGTTACCTGTCACCTCTTTCTTCTTTCCTGTTTCTCCCTTTTGGAATGAGAATGTCTATCTTATGTCTGTCCCACCATTTTATTTTGGAACCACATAACTTGTCTGGTTTCACAGATTCACACCTGGAAAGGAATTTGGCCTCAGAATGAACTATTCCTCAAATCTCATTCATACTTTATTTAGATGATAATTTACATGAGATTTTGGAACTTAGGCTTTAAAGTTGATAATGGAATGAAGACTTCAGTGCTTAATGTATTTTTCATGCAGTAAGGACAAGATGCTTGGGAGACTTGACAGCATAATATTGTAGACAGCATATATATGGGTCTTGTTTTTGTATCCATTCAGCCAATCTGTGTCTTTTGGTTGGAGCACTTAATCCATTTACATTTAAAGTAATTATTGATAAATATTTTCCTATTGCCATTTTCTTCATTGTTTGGGGTTGATTTTATAGATCTTTTTTCTTGTATTTCTTGACTATATTAAGTCTCTTTAACATTTGTTGTAAAGCTGGTTTAGTGGTACTGAATTCTTTTAACTTTTGCTTGTCTGAAAAGCTTTTTTATTTCTCCATCAGTTTTGAATGAGATCCTTGCTGGGTACAGTAATCTTAGTTGTAGATTTTTCCCTCTCATTACTTTAAATATATCCTACCATTCCCTTCTGGCCTGCAGAGTTTCTGCTGAAAGATCAGCTGTGAAGCATATGGGGTTTCCCTTGTATGTTACTTGCTTCTCCCTTGCTGCTTTTAATATTCCTTCTTTGTACTTAGTCTTTTTTAGTTTGATTAGTATGTGTCTTGGCGTGTTTCTCCTTGGGTTTATCCTGTATGGGACTCTTTGTGCCTCTTGAACTTGATTGACTATTTCCTTCTCCATGTTGGGGAAATTTTTGACTATAATCTCTTTAAATGTTTTCTCATACACTTTCTTTTTCTCTTCTTCTTCTGGGACCCCTATAATTCGAATGTTGGTGAGTTTGACATTGTCCCAGAGGTATCTGAGACTATCTTCAGTTCTTTACATTCTTTTCCAGCTCACTAATTTGTTCTTCAGTTTCAGATATTCTGCTATTGATTTCTTCTAGAGCATTTTTAATTTTAGTAATTGTGTTGTCTCTGTATGTTTATTCTTTAATTCTTCTAGGTCTTTGCTAATTGAATCTTGCATTTCCTCCATTTTGTTTTCAAAGTTTTTGATCATCTTTATTATCATTATTCTGAATTCTTTTTCAGGTAATTTGCCTATTTCCTCTTCATTTATTTGGACTTCTGTGTTTCTAGTTTGTTCCTTCATTTGTGTAGTATTTCTCTGCCTTTTCATTATTATTTTTTAACTTACTCTGTTTGAGGTCTCCTTTTCCCAGGCTTCAAGGTTGAATTTTTTCTTCCTTTTGGTTTCTGCCCTCCTAAGGTTGGTCCAGTGGTTTGTGTAAGCTTCATATAGGGTGATATTTGTGCTGAGTTTTTGTTTCTTTCTTTGTTTTTCCTCTAATGGGCAAGACTGAGTGAGGTGGATGATTTGGTTTATATTTTTGTTTTGTTGGAGAAGGAAATGGCAACCCACTCCAGTATTGTTGCCTGGAAAATGCCATGGACAGAGGAACCTGGTAGGCTATAGTCCATGAGGTCGCAAAGAGTCGGACACGACTGAGGGACTTCACTTTCACTTTGTTTTGTTTGTTGTTTAGATGAGGTATCCTGCACAGGGTGCTACTGATGGTTGGGTGATGCTGAGTCTTGTATTCCAGTGGTTTCATTTGTGTGAGTTATCACTAGTTGATACCCCCTAGGGTTATTTCTCGGGTAGCCTAGGGTCTTGGAGTCAGTGCTCCCACTCCAAAGGCTCAGGGCTTTATCTCTTTGGTAGAACAGGTCCACACAGCTTTCAATCCTTGAATGTGATTCTCGATCAGGTTAATCATTCTTTTCAATTCCCATAAGACATGGCAGATTCCATGGGACAATATCTGGAGTAGATAATGTTGTTTGGAGTCTCTGGCAAGCAAGGAAATCACAGGACAGAAATCTAGGATTCAAGCAAGCTACAGCATAATATTATGGACTGAATTGTGCCCACCCCACCCCAAATTCATACATTAAAGACTTAATCACCAGTGTAACTGTATTTGGAGATAGGGCCTTTCAATAGGTAATTAAGATTAAATGAGATAATAACAGTGGAGCCATAACCAATAGGGTTAGTGTCCATACGATAAGGGGAAGAGATAGTATGTCTCTTTCTCTCTCTCTTTCTCTCTCTCTCTGCACACAGAAAAATTCATGTGAGGAAACAGTGAGATAATTGCTTTTGCAATCCATGAAATGAGACCACACCTGAAACCAAATCCTGCCAGACCTTGGTCTATGATTTCCAGAACTGTGAGAAAATTAATTTCTGTTGTTTAAGATATGTAGCCTATGATATTTTGTTATGGCAGCTCAAGGAAACTAATACACCATAACTTTTCTTTTCCATTTTTGCTTTACTTTATAAAAGATAGTCTCTGACTCCCTTTCCCATCTCTATATCTTCTAAAATCTTATATATATATGGTTAAATAAATGAAGAGATTTCCTCTAGATAGAACGTTTTTAAACATTTTCCCTTTTATATTGTTTATATGTTTATATTGACTATTTATAACATGTTTATATTGACTATGTTCCTTTGTGCTATTTAAAAAAAATTTGTCATTCATAAACATAACAAAAATGATATTAGAGAAGACAGAGAGTGGTAATATCTAGCCATTTGGGCTTTTGGTGGTGTTGCAGTTCAATTCAGTCACTCAGTTATGTCCAAGTCTTTCTGGCCCCATAGACTGCAGCACACCAGACTTCCCTGTCCATTACCAACTCACAGAGCTTGCTCAAACTCAAGTCCATTGAGTTGATGATACCATCCAACCATCTCATCCTCTGTCATCCCCTTTTCCTCCTGCCTTCAATCTTTGTCAGCATCAGGGTCTTTTCCAATAACTCAGTTCTTCACATTAGGTGGCAAAAGTATTGGAGCTTCAGCATCAGTGCTTCCAATGAATATTCAGGACTGATTTCCTTCAGGATGGACTGGTTGGATCTCCTTGCTGTCCAAGGGACTCTCAAGAGTCTTCTCCAACACCACAGTTCAAAAGCATCAATTCTTCAATGCTCAGCCTTTATGGTCTAACTTTCACCTCCATACACGACTACTGGAAAAATCATAGCTTTGACTAGATGGACCTTATTGGCAAAGTAATGTCTCTGCTTTTTAATATGCTGTCTAGGTTGGTTATAGCTTTTCTTCCAATAAGCAAGTGTCTTTTAATTTCATTTCTTTAGTAACCATCTACAGTGATTCTGGAGCCCAAGAAAATAAAGTCTGTCACTGTTTCCTTTGTTTCCCCAACTATTTGTCATGAATTGATGGGATTGGATGCCATGATCTTTGTTTTTTGAATGTTGAATTTTAAGCCAGCTTTTTCACTCTCCTCTCTCACTTTTATTAAGAGGCTCTTTCATTCCTCTTCACTTTCTGCCATAAGGGTGGTGTCATATGCATATCTGAGGTTACTGATATTTCTCCTGGTAATCTTGATTCCGGCTTGTGCTTCATGTGGCCCAGCATTTTGCATGATGTACTCTGCATGTAAGTTAAATAAGCAGAGTGACAATATACAGCCTTGATGTATTGTAGTAGAGGGCATGTATTGCTCTCTTGGAAATCCCACAATAGAGATTAATATTGGAAGGTACAGTGCCATCTGTTTGGAAAAGCAGCAGAAATTATGAAGAAGTCCTGTGACCAACCATTTAGGAAAACAACTATTATGCAGTGGTTTGCTTAGTAGCTTTGCAATTTTCTGTTTTTATAGAGGGAAAATAAATTTTCCATTTTCTGCTTTCATAGAGGGAAAAGAGATATTTTCTATCTTCATCCTGAAAGATATTTTTTCATCTTCTTAAAATGCCAACCATCACCAATATAACCATCAATATATTTCTCTTTCGTGTTGTAGATAGGGAGTTTAATATCTCACGTACAATTCACTTTCAAGAGATTAAAACATCTATTGTCAGAAGTTTTCACTATTTTCAAAGAAAGGCTAGACTCAGGTACAGTATTCATATTATAAATTTACTAAACAATTGGTTAACTGCCTATGTACCTTTTTATCACCCGCAAATTAAGAAACTACATTTTCTGTCTCACTCATGCACAAGGGCTTCTAAGGGATAGAGAGGCAAAGTAAGCAGTTTTGCAATACTGGAGTAGAGCTCCTATGAAGACATTCAGAAACATAAATCTATGTTTTCAAACATAGCTTAGTCTATAGATCTAGGATTTATATCACATTTTTTTTTGGCACAAGGCAAGAGTCTTAATCCCAACTGATAATAAAGCCTTGTGTAAATCTCAAAAGGATTCTAGAGCATATTAGCTTTCTATTGGTGTTAGCAACTTCAACCAAATATTCATTTATTTACTCATAGTTCTGCGGGTCAGTTCAGGTAGGTTCACCTGACTTCTCCATTTGAGGTCTCACAAAGCTGAAATCAGATTGTTAGCTGGATAGTCTCTTACTTGGAGGCCTTGTGGAAGAATCCAAAATCCAAGCTCATTTAGATTGTCGGCAGAATTCATGTCCCTTGCCATTGTAGGATTGAAATGCCCATTTTCTGGCTATCTGCTCTAATATATATATATATTTTCTATTATCTGCTCTAATCTTATAGAGACCTTTTTCAGGTCCTTTTGCTATGATCCCCTCCATCTCAACAAATGGAGGACCTCCTTAATGTCAAATTCTCTCACACTTTCAATTCTTCTGCTACTGAATAGATAAAACTCTCTGCTTTCAGGGCTCATGTGATAGCTCAGGCACACTTGGATAATCTCTTTCTCTTAAGGTCAACAGAATAGTAAACCTAATTAAAAATGCAAAGATCGCTTTTCTTGGATAACATGATGGAAGGGAGAGAGAGAGGAAGGAAAACTAAAGCAATAAAAGAGTAAAACAATAAAAACAAAATGAAAAACTGAAAGAAAATTCAGATTTTGGAGTATTATAGTGTTTGGAAACAAGAAAAACATAAATATATTTTCAGAAATAACCCTATGGCTAGGTTTAATGCTAAAGTCTTTGAAGTTTACAAGCATGGTAGATCAATGTTATTCTCTGTAGAATAGCTAGCACCCAAACTGTTAAATCGTTTCTGTATCTTGGCTATTGCGATCAATACTGAAACAAACATGAGGGGGCATTTATTTCTTTGGAATACTGATTTCATTTCCTTTGAATGCATACCCAGAAGTGGAGTTGCTGGATCATATGGCAGTTCTATTTTTAATTTTTTGAGAAACTAATACTTTTTTTCCATAGTGGATACATCAATTTATATTACCAATAGCAGGGTACAGGGTTTCCTTTTCTCCACATTTTTACCAGCATATCATCTTTTTTTTTTAATAGTAGCCATCCGAATAAGTGTGAGGTCATATCTCATTGTGGTGTAGATTTGGATTTCCCTGATGTTTAGCAATGTTGAGCAGCTTTTCATGTAATTGTTGGCCATTTGTATATCTTCTTTGGAGAAAGGTCTATTCAAGCCCTACGCCTATTTTTACTTAACCACATACATGAAGGTTTATTTCTGGGCTCGCTATTCTGTCCTATTTGTTTACTGTATCTGTTTTATTCCAGATTCAAACCATTTTCATTGAAACCATTTCATTTGTAATATATTATGAAATAAGAATTCTGATACTTCCAGTTTTGTTTTTTGTGAAGATTATCATGTCTATTTGGTGTCTTTTGTGGTTCCATATGAATATGATATTTTTGTCTGTTTTTGTGAGAAATTTGGTTTATTCTTGTAGGGTACAGTTCCATTAGTGATTTAATTTTCAAAGGTATTGAGTTATTTTGGTTCAGCTTTTTATCTCATGCTCCATGTGAGTGTATAGGATGAATTAGAGAAAGTCAGGACTTGAGTCCAGAAGACCTATTAGGTTAGTGGAATGATGTAATAGAAATGACCTGGTTAAGGTAATGATAGTGGACTTATGGAGAAGAATACAGACTCAAAGGATATTTCAGTACATATTGCTTGTATGTGTGCTCAGTCATGTCCAACTCTGTGATCCCATGGATGAGAGCTCACCAGGCTCCTCTGTCCATGGAATTTTCCAGGTAAGAATACTAAAGTGGGTTGCAATTTCCTTCTTCAGGGGATCTTCCTGACCCAGGGATTGAACCCACATCTCCAGCATGTCTTACATAGGCAGGCAGATTCTTTAACACTGAGCCACCTGGAAAGCTCAGGTGTAATGCTTAGTAATGAGTTACATGTGATAGGTAAAGGAGAGACAGGACCCTAAGCAGACTGCTTGTTTGAATTTAATAGCGTATTGTCGTGTATTCACCACAATAGGAAAGCAATTTATGCTTTCTCATTTCAGGATCTTACTGCTGACCTGTCTCAACATTTTTCACTCATTTCTTTACTGTTGCTTCACCCTCCATATAAATCTTATTCATGCTTTGACACTTTTGACATGCTTTGTAGTGTCTTTTCCTCCAAATAATTTTATATTTTCATTACATGTTTATTATTATATTTGTATCACATATTATATCCCCTATATTATTTTTTGAATCTCTATATCAGTTATCATATTTTTCTTATGTATTAATTGTGCTTTGTACTAACTTCCTGAAATAGACTAAACTTATTGAGAAGAGGGACTGTGTATTCAACACAGCACCATTAGAGAGTAGTTATTCAATACATGTTTACTGAATAAATGAACAGATAAATAAATGGTATTAATTATAACTTCATGTTCACCAGAATATTAGTAATAGCATTGAGATTTTTTCCTAGTAGAGGATATTCTAGATGTATATCACAAAGAAATGCAGCACATATGCACACACACAAACGCAATAAACAGAAAAAATAACACTATCCATGCCTTAGCCCTAATCACAGTAAAAATTACTCTCTATGACCATAATTTCTTTGCTAAGCCTATTACATTTCTAAGCTTCTATAAGACATTTTAAGTTATGTTTATAAGTAATATTATTCTCTATTCAATACCCAAACCAGCCATAAATTTAAGAATAGCAAGGGACTGAAGACTTAAGAAAACCAAGGATCATTCAATGACAGGAATAAATAAAACTTTTTTTTCTATGTTTAAACCCCTGCCTAAACTAAATTCTGTAGATAGTGCATATTCAGGGAGATGCCAGATAATTCAAGTGTAAACTTGTAGAAGCATCCTAAGAGAGGTGGAGTTTTCAAACAATAGTCCAGAAACAAAGTACATTGAGCATAATATGAATTGCTTGCACTCGTATCACTAATACCATTCTGACTCCCAAACTTGTCTGTCTTCAGGCATCTCAGATCAACTTTATGATATAAGGTATACATCTTTGGTTAAAGCTAGATATGTGGATTCATAAACATTTCATTGTCTTTAAATATTGCTTTTTCAGCTATGGGGTCAGGTCTCTTGACTCCCTTTTTAATAGATGACACATTCTGTCTGAAGTTAAAACCGCAATCTTTGACAGTGGGCAGAAGCTGTTAATATCTTGTATCCACTTCATGGAGACTAAATTTATATGTGATCTCAGCACAGTGTCCTCAACTAATGAGCTATCAAGAAACATGCAATAATGTCTATTCTACTGAGAATCTATTCCTTTTTCTTAATTAGAAATATTTGTCACCAGAGCAGTTCTTTGGTATACCTGATTTTGCAATAACTCCTTAACTTCCTACCACATAGTTTACTTTTACTTACAAGTACACTCTTCTTCCAGATATCTCTCCTCTGTCTGCCTTTCTCTCTCTCAACATAATCTGTCTTCCACCCAATGACTCAAGAATGTAATATGGTGTTATGTTAGACTAATGAATCTCTTCCTTATTTTTGGCATCTCAACTTTTCTTTGGCTTCATCATTCATAATTGTCCTGATATATCATGTCCTCCGTTCACACTAGATTACTTGACATTTTTATATATTTTTAATGCTTTCGTATTTTTGCCTATGCTGTCTTTCTACTGGAAGCATACTTCAGTCCCCTTTTTTAATTTTGCCAACCTCTTTTATGACTTCTTCTGGGAAGCCTTCCCCAGGCTTTTAAGTAAAAGCAATTACTACTTTTATTCCCCATTATTCTCTTATTTATGTTACTCAAATTTTTAGTGAGATATAATTGAAAATTAAAGCTGTATATATTTTAAGTATACAATTTGATGCATTTATGTCTATCTATAAAAACTTTGAGAAATATTGATAAAACTCAAACTAATTAACATATCCATCACCTCATATAGTTACCATTTTCTGTGTGTGTATGTGTGTAGAACACTTAGGATATAACCTCTTTAGTGAATTTCAAGTATACAATGCAATATTGTTAAAAACAGTCACATTTTATATTAGATAGCCATAGATTTTTCATCTTTCATAACTAAAACTTTATATTCCTTATTTGATGTCTGCTCATTTTCTTCTTCCTCCAGTCCCTGAAAACCACAAGTCTATCCTCTGCCATTATGACTTCGACTATTTTAGATTCTACATATAAGTGAGATCATGTGGTATTTGTCTCTCTCTTTCTGGCACCCTTGTCAAAGATCAGTTGACCATCAATATGTGGATTTATTTCTGGGCTATTATGTTCCATTGGCCTGTATGTCTGACTTTTTGCAACTACCATACTCTTTTGGTTACTGTGGCTTTGAAACCAGGCAGTGTAATAACTCCAGCTTTTTTCTTCTTGTTCAATATTCTTTTGGCTATTTGGGGCTTTTGTGGTTTCATCTGAATTTTAAAATTCTCTCTTCCTGTAAAGAATGTCATTACAACATTTGTAAGAAATTGCACTGAATCTTTAGATCACTTTGGGTAGTATGGACAGTTTAACAATATGGAGTTTCTCAGTCTTTAAACATGGGATGCCTTTCCATTTATCCATGTCTTCTTTCTTTCATCAGTATATAGGTCTTCCATCTCTTGTTTATTCCTAAGTATTGTACT
The DNA here is from genome assembly GCF_963930625.1 of Muntiacus reevesi. Taxonomy (NCBI): domain Eukaryota; kingdom Metazoa; phylum Chordata; class Mammalia; order Artiodactyla; family Cervidae; genus Muntiacus; species Muntiacus reevesi. The sequence continues at coordinate 123,388,865 of NC_089271.1, read as the reverse complement.
CCTTTTGTTGCTATTGTAATGAGGTTTTTTTCATTTTGTTTGTGTATAGATACATGACTGATTTTTTTATGTTGATTTTGCATCCTGCAACTTTGCTGAATTTATTAGTTCAAGTTTTTTTTGTTGTTGTTAAGTCTTTAAGGTTTTCTACATGTATGAGCCTGTCATCTGCAAACAGATATAAATTTTCTTCCTTTTCAATTTGAATTATTTTTACTTTCTTTTTCTTGTCTAATTGCTCTGGCTAAGACTTCTAGTACTATGTTGAAAAGAAGTGAAGAGTGTGGGCATTCTGTCTTAAAGGAAAAGTGTTTAGTTTTCCCCCATTCTTTATGATGTTAGTTTGGGCTTTTCATATATGGCCTTTATTGTGTTGAGGTGTTTCCAATATACTTGATATATACTTGAATTATTCAAGATAATCTGTTATGTTGGCCACATTTACAAGATATACACATGAATTTTTGCCTTTCCATTTCATAGTAAGTGATCAATACATTATATCTCACCACTGTTATCGCCTTTTACAGTTATATGTGAACTATATAATTCTGTGTGTTTCCCTTTCATATTACAGGCATACCTCATTTTATTGGGCTTTGCAGATACTGGTTTGTTTTTTTTAATAAATTGATGGTTAGTGGTAACCTTGTGCAGGTCTGTTGGTACCACTTTTCCAATAGTGTTACTCACTTCATGTTTCTGTATCACATTTTGGTAATTCTCACAATATTTCAAACCCTCCACCAGCTAATAAGCTGATGACTTGCTGAAGGCACAGATTATTACTAGCATTCTTAGCAATAAAGGATATTTAAATTAAGGTATGCACATTGTTTTCTCCAGATATAATGCTATTGCACACCTAATAGACTACAATATAGTACAAACATAACTTTTATATGCACTGAAAAACCAAAACAGAAATGTGTGACTCACTTTATTGCAGTGGTCTGGAACTAAATCTGCAATATCTCTGAGGTATGCCTGTGTATTCCAGGGTTCAAAGCTTAGTTATTTTTAAATTGACTTTCCAAGCTCATTCTATGTATCTAGTGTATTGTTCTTTTAATTATTTTATTTTCTAGGCTTAAAATATTATTATAAATGTGTTATGACATGACATACAATTTCAAATACTGTCAGAAGTATGCAAGTATAAATTATGAACAACAAAAGTGAAAGGTCTATTATACTTGCTAGTTCAAAAAATAATTTCCTGAGCTTCAACCCCTGCCTTTATGTTCATAATTTTAAGATCTAAAATTTTATGACTCCAAAGACAAGCATATCATTATAGTAGGTGTAAACTGAGATTCTTTTTTTTTTTTTAGTAGTAGTGTTGAGCATTTTATACTTAAAAAATAACCATTGCAGCACACCTGGTTATTCCTCTCTGCTCAGTTTTTTCATATATTATTTAACTTTATACTATATGCATTATTTAGTATGTCTGTTGTCCCCCTCTCATGATAATATCTAAGTTTTACAAGGGCCACGATATTTTTATTTTTTAAAATTATTCACTGATGTATATCAGGGGCCTAGAGAAACACCTGCCACACCATAGGACATCAATAAAGTTTAGTTGAATGAATAAATGATCTGTCCCTTAACCTAGTATCCCACCTCTTGTTAATCAATATTTTCTCATTATTCTTTTTCTTCCCAATTTGTATTCATAACCTAAACAATGACATTTAGGATTCTCACCTAACTATTCTCTTGGGAAATGTCTGTGACATTTCAATGACCTCCTAAATACTAGACAAAATGGGCACATTTCAACCACCGTAATCTATTTTAGGCTACATTTGACACTCTTGCTCAGAACCTACTTCTTGAAACTTGCCACTATATTTTATGTCCATTATAATATACTTTGTATTTCTTCTTCTGATTTTTTCCTTTGATTTCTTCCTGGGCTGTTCATATTCCATGGGCCTCATAAATATTGATGTTTATCTCTAGAGATTTACTCTTTTCAATCTTCATACTTTCCATGAGTAATCTAGCCCATAATTATTTTATCAACCATTGTGCCTAACTCACAGTATCTATAGTTACAAAACAGATCTCTACGCCAAGTTTCAGAATTACATAGCTAACTTCCTGCTGAAGAACTCCTTCTGGGAAGGTCAATGTTATCTTAGACTCTACAATACAAATAATTAAACACAGCTTAACAACTAAAACTATGCTTATCCTTCCTTTCCTACTAAATGGTACCACCAGCCATTCAGACACCCCAACTAGAAATCTAGAAATGATCCTTGAATGTTTCTCCCTCTCAATCAATGAACAAATCTTACTGATTGACCATATAATTATTTTCCTTTAATGTGACTAATTACCCATTTCTATCAACATCACTCTGGTTAAGCCCCCAATCATCTGTTACCTCAGTGATTTTTTGACTATGAGATTTGGGGAAACAAGAAGTATAAAATGGCATACAGATTTTTATGTGCTTATTTTAGGTGACTTGGGTGACTGGAAAGATGGTGGTGTTACGATAGACCTGAACCCATTCTTCCAGTCCTCAAAACCGTTCTCTCTTAAATCAATCCACATCTTTCCCAAAGCAATATTCTGGAGTTGTCAATATAGAGGTGGTAGTTATAACCATCAAATTATATGAAATCATTCAGAAAAAGAGCAAATAAAAGGGGAAGCAGTGGAAGACTACACATGTTAGCAGGAGGTGGTGTTATGTGTTAGGCAGACATGTGATGAAAAGAAGTAGACACCAGATTATTAAGGGCCTTGTAAGGCCCTTATTCTGAAGACTTTGAAATATGTAAGTTCAATGACAGAACACTGAAAGGTTTAATGAATTCAGATAAATGAATGCCACATTAGTTTTGCTTTTCAAGTAGGTTACATTGACTGCAGTATAAACAATTCTTGCAGAAAAGCAAGACTAAAGGTAGAAAAAGCAGTTAGGAACTACAATAATCTTGGTGAGAGATGATGGTAAAATGGACCAAGCTAGCAGAAAGATGCCAACTCCATCACTGTGAGGGATGTATATTGCTTCTGGGGGAGTTCTTGTGAAATCACATGGAAATGATCTGCCAAGTTTCAGGTTCAGATCACATAGGATTGTTAATTAAAACGGTAGGGAAGTTCTCTGAACCCTAGGATAAAATGCTAAAGAGAAGTAGTTAATATCAAAATCAGAGATGTGGAATAAGTCTTCATATTGAAAGAGTGCTGAGGTAAAAAAGTTCTCAGATAATATACATGTTTTGATGCTGTTCTCTTGAAACATCCCACCCTCGCCTTCTCCCACAGAGTCCAAAAGTCTGTTCTGTACATCTGTGTCTCTTTTTGTTTTGCACATAGGGTTATCATTACCATCTTTCTAAATTCCATATATATGCATTAGTATACTGTATTGGTCTTTACCTTTCTGGCTTACTTTGCTCTGTATAATGGGCTTCAGTTTCACCAGCCCAGGTTGGATGCATGAGACAAGTGCTCGGAGCTGGTGCACTGGGAAGACCCAGAGGGATCAGGTGGAGAGGGAGGTGGGAGGGGGGATCGAGATGGGGAATACATGTAAATCCATAGCTGATTCATGTCAATGTATGGCAAAAACCACTACAATATGTAAAGTAATTAGCCTCCAACTAATAAAAAAAAGCATATCTTAAAAAACAACAACAACAAAGTTCTCAAAGTTCAAGTATCAAATGAATGCGGGAACAAATTAGAAACCACACTTAAAGGCTTTGAGGATGCTGGTGTTTGAGGTTATCAGAGAACTTAATGAAGGGCTTAATTTGGATCAAAGAAGGGTGAAAAATTTAAGGGAAAAGGCATTTAAGGAGAAACTTAAAAATGCAATTGGAATTAGGGGAACAGAATGGGGGAACAGTATTCGAGGTTGATGGAGCAGCATTGCAAAGACCCTGATGTTGGAAGGATTTTGGTATTTTCAAGAAATTGAAAGGAGACCACTATCTTGATTAGAAACCTGGGAAGAGTGATATAAGATAAAATTGAAAAGCAGAAGCCAGTACACATAACCCTTACTGACAATTCTTTAAAAAAATAATTTCCTTAGAGTAATGGAAACTTATGACTCAATCAGATTTACATTTAAAGATACCACCCTGACTGCAGTTCAGAGAATGAATTGTAGTGGAGCAAAGACAGAAGTCAGAATATTTGTCACAGTGTATCACAGTGGTGCAAAGGAAAGATGTTGTTGTCTTACAGAAGGATCATGGCAGTGTGAATGGAGAAAAACAGTCAAATTGAAATATACATATTTGAAATAATACCCAAGATGAGTGTTTGGGTCACATGGAATAAAACCATTATGGTTCGGGAAAACAATAGATTAGAGGTATCCGAGGAGAAGCCTCTATTATCACTAGAATAGGAAACAGGAAGATGAATTTATATGCAGATACTGAAATATCTGTACGATGTTTAAATAGAGATGTTCACAAATCCTTTGACTACTTTACCCCACACTTAATTCAGACAACTAAGATAGCAACAAAATTTTGACACAAAAGGAGTAGATGAGATCACATACATTTTTGGTAGGGTGAAACAGAAAGTCCAAGACGAACTCGATACTATAGTTTGCCTAAATTACTCCTTGTATGTGTATACAAATATTTTATTCAGCATCTTCTAGCACAAATTTTAGTCTCATTTTAAGGACCAGTTTAATCTGTAACATTGATACCTTCACTTAAGATCCACAATTGGTATATTAATATCTTGTGTCCTAGAAAATATGGGAGGTGTTGCTCCTTATCACGCTGGCAAATCAGTGACCTAAACTTTGTATTTGTCTACCTACTGAGAATATTGATTACATAAGGGCAATTGTAGATGAACTAGCTATATTTTTTCAAGTTTTCAGAGACTGCAGCTTTTCTGTCAAACTGTTGATATATATTTATATGTGTTTATATATGATTTATAAGATAAATATAATTATATAACTGTATTAATAATATATAATTCATGTATTTTTAGTTGCTAATATCCACAACAGAAGTAACTGTTTTAAAGTAAAAATAAATAAGATAATCTCCAAATACAATTCCAAATTGTAAAATTTCTTTCTCCCTCCCTTCATCTTTTCTTTTCTCTGTTTCTTCTTTCCGTCTTACTTTCTTCCCTACTGTGGCTGTTTTAAATAGATAAGAGAGTAATATTCAGTGTGGAGGGAGAGGAAAAAAAACTATTAATTTAAACCCTGAAGTAATGGTAACAAATAGCTTAATTGATTTTTCCAGCTGGATTGAAAAATTGCTGTGAACACCTGACTTTTTATTCTATTTTCCATTTTTATCCTGCCTTTCATAATGGTTGGAGAAGTACAAAATAAGGTAACGTACACCTTTATTATTTTCTAGCTCTGCTAATAATTTTAAGTCAATTAATAATAGTTTTAGCGAGCACCTACAATGCACTCTGATATACAATTTACAGTAGAGTTGTCTCCCTTACTCAGAGGGACTCTTCATAATCTGCCTGAATATCATGACTCATTCCTTTAAACCCCTGAAATTATATGGGGCCTAACAAAGCAAGAGGAAGGCAGATAGTAGTAAAATAATAGTACCATTGGCTCCTTTAGCTAGGGTTATCTCATTGAATTAGCTACTTGAAAACAAGCAGCTTTAAGTAGAGCATCAGTTTGACAGTACTGTCTGTAGGACATATGTCATATGTTCTCAATATCCAGACAATGGAATATTATTCAGCACTTACATGAGCTATTGCTTCTTAGTTGCTCAATTACGTCTGATTCTTTGTGACCCCATGGACTGTCTGTTGCCTGCCAGGCTCTCCTGTCCATGAGATCTTCCAGGAAAGAATACTAGAGTGGGTAGCTGTTTCCTTCTCCAGGGGATCTTCCCAACCCAGGAACCAAACCTGCGTCTCCTGCTTGGCAGGAGGATTCTTTGTCACTAAGCCAACTGGGAAGCCCATAAATTCCTCAGGACCCAGGCAGCTAGGCATATTAGCCTTAGACAAAAGTAAAACGACACCTCCCTTTAAAAATGTGTAAGCTGACAGCTTGAGGAAAATTTACTCTTAAGGTGAATATGTGTGCTATTAGCAAAATTCTTCCCATCCTGGCATTTTGGGAGAATCCTAGCCTCAAGGCTGGCACCATACTTATTTTAAAATGAAACATGTCAATAGATAAGCCTTGCCCACATACACAGATTTCCAAGTCAGGCTTCATAACTACAGGGATACCTTACAGGAAATTGATCTATATGGAAACAGAACTACCTAGAAGAAATAGACAAACTGCCTGTTCTCATATGTAAACAAAAACCCAGAGGTATGAAGAAAATCAATAGCATGAAAGGCAAAGAACAGAAAACAAACACAAGTATTAACCCCAGGGGAAAATATAGTTTTTAAAGACATATTTTAAGAAACAAGAAATTAAACTGACAAACACAACTCTAGAGCCATCTAATTTGCATTTTCAGAGGGACCTGTGAAGCAATTTCATTCATTAAAAATCAATAAAAAAGGAAATGTCACAGTAAAAAAATTGGAAAAAATCATAAAGTATCATTCCAAAATTAGAAATTTGTAGAAGTTTAGATGATAAAATTAAATATCTCAAAAGAGAGGGCAAGCCAATAGACTAAAGAAAGCTACTGAAATAAGAAAAAGTTTTAACTATGTAATTTAAAGATACCATAGTAATCAAGAACTGTACTTGTCAAGTATATCTCAATTATCCTAGGAAATTTTTTTAAAAAGATTACCATTAGAGAGATTAAGTGGAAGGGTATAAGAGTGACATAAAATCTTGGTTTCCAATAAGGAAATTTAATGGATAATGTATTTAATCAAGGCAGCAATGAGCAATGTATGTTATTTCAAATTAAGTCTGAAAAACTAATAAAAAATGGTAATTGTTAAAAATGATTACCTTAGAATACTACTCAATAACTTTTAAAAAATGCATTATTGATACCTGAAGCAACACAGGTGAACTTCAATGCATTTAAAAAGCAAGGCTCAAAAGAATATATACTGCCTGGTGTATGTTTCCCATTAATTTCTGGAAAATACAAACCAATAGTGATAGAAACAGAGCAGTCGTTGCTGGTGTGTACTACAGTTTCTGGAAAGAAAACTGACTGCAAAGGTACAGGAAGGAACTTTTTAATGTAATAGGCATCATCTGGGTCTCAGTTTGCTAGTGATTACACAACTGTATAGATTTGTCAAGACTCATCAAATTGCAACTCTAAAAAAAGGATAGAATTTACTAGAAAAACTTTATATCATAAGAAAGCTGACTGGAAAACCAATAAATAAAAACTGTCACCTCTGGGAAGTGGAACTGAGGATATGGAGCAGTGGAAAATGGAACAATTGCAATTTGTTAAATGATCTTGCATGTTATTTAATATTTTAATCATGTATAAATAGTGCTTCAAAAACTTAAAATAAGAATGCAAACAAAAACGGAAGACAATGGGTAAAATATATGTGGATAGAAAGGAAACATGTATAAATACCACCTGAAAAGACTATGCTTATGCTGTTATACTTTGTTATTCAAAATATCTTTTTAAAAGTTTAGTCATGGGTAAAGGACTTTATTTTACTAAATATTTCAAAAACTTGTAAATAGTCAAAGTAATACATGATTTTAATTTTGATAACGTGTATTATAAGGTGGTATACTTTTTATTATAAACTATGCTGCTTCATTTGATAAAATGTTTCTGTATTTTTGGTTGATCTTTACTCTCTAGTTGTGAAACTACCTGGTCAGTAGGCACCTAATAAAAATCTAGGACCTCTGACAATGGCATTATGAAAGGAAAGAGAGAAATAGAGAAATTCAAAATATATACTCAGAAAACAGCATCCTATTGTTTGTAGTTGTCTTTCCCGTACGGACAAGAATGAGGTCTTTCTCATCACCTTATCACCAGTACCCAAGCTGAGTACATGGCACATAATCAGTATTTCATAAATATATGTGAAATTAATGAACTGTAAGAAAAGAGTACAATTTATTCACTCAATATGAATTTATGTGTCAAGTATTACACTGGGGGAATTGTGACAGAAACTTGTACAGAAGTCCTTGTTCCTACCCACAGGGAACTCACAATCTTAGAAAAGCATCAAACACCAAATATCATGTGATAAGATGTTGCAGTTGAGACATTCACAATGACTTTGGAAGATATGAAGAGTATTTACAAATTTTGCCTGTGAGAATTGGGAAAAGCTTCAAAAAGAGGCCATATTTAATAGCTGAAGATTTTAATAAGTTACAACTGATAGTAGAAACTAAAGGGGTTCCTTTTAGAGAGACAAACATGTGCTAAGGCTAAGTAATGTGAAACAGCACATTACATGTCAGGAAAAGCAAGTTTTGTGCAAGGGCATATAGAGAGAAGAGAAATGGGAATCCAGTGCTGGAAAAATAGGTTTGGAGCAATTATGACCAGAAAATTTTATCCTGGAGTCACTGATAAGCCAGAGGAGGATTATATGCAGGGAAGTGTTACTCTGACAGCAGAATAAAAGGAGACACAAGAGGTTCATAGTCTAGGGAGAGAAATCAGTCAATAGGTGATTGTTAAATTGTCCAGGCTGCAAACATGCACAAAGTGAGAACCATTATAATATTCTGGATTTTATAAAAGGAAAATTTTGATTGACATAAACATAAAAAACATTTTTAGAGGGAAGTTAATGGCTTTTATTTTTATTGTAGTAGATTTGCAATGTTGTGTTAGATTTAGGTGTACAGCAAAGTGACTCTGTTATACATATATTTTTAGGTTCTCTTCCCTTATAGATTATTATAAATATTGAGTATAATTCCCTGTGCTATACAGCAGGTCCTTGTTATTTTATATATAGTAGAGTGCATATGTTAAATGTTAATCCCAAGCTTCAAAGGATAAACTTTTAGGTAAAAATGTTCTTATATTTATGAAACAGCATTCATTCTTTCACTGGTTTGACTGATGCAAAATTATTTAGCTTCTCTTTTAAAAAGCTACAGAGAGAAAATAAGCTAAAATGTTTTGTGTATTTATTTACAGTTAAATATTTGACTATGGTGTAAGAAAAATTACTCAATTCTGAAAAATATTTCCAAACATATTGTAAATTATGTGCAGATAATTCAAAGTTATGCTTTCATTGACATATACATTCATAAAACTTATCTTAGAATTAGAGCAAAACTTTTACAGCTCCCGGGGTATAGCATTAACCTCAGCAGTTGTTTTGATATTGCATTTATCTCATGTTCCATTGGCCTTCCATCTGTTCTGATTTTGCAAGAAAGCTGCAAGAGTGTTGGCAACAAGTTTTCCCCTATTCTTTGGCAAGAGACTAATTTCCTTAAAGTGGAGGAATGGTTTTAATGTGGCAAAGATTATTTAATTAAAACACAGACTATAAAAATGCTAAGCTACTATTGCTTCACTTTAAAAAAAAATATTTAATTGGAGGCTAATTACTTTACAATATTGTGGTGGTTTTTGCCAAACATCGACATTGCTTCACTTCTTAAAATACTTTAAAATCTTCTTGCACCTGCAGTCATTATTTTTAGCTATCTGAAAGCAATGCATGCTAAGTTGTTTCAGTTATGCCTGATTCTTTGCGACCCTAGGGACTGTAGTCCACCAGGCTCCTCCTGTCCATGGGATTCTGCAGGCAAGAACTGGAGTGGGTTGCCATTTCCTCCTCCAGTGGATCTTCCTTACTCAGGGATCGAACTTGCAGCTCCTGCATTGCAGGCAGATACTTTACTGCTAGAGTCACCAGGGAAGCAAGAACCATGTCAATGAACATCCATAACCCAGCACCTTTTTACTTCCTAGGCTCTAAATTAAGAAATCTCTAGGGCGTTTCAAGCAACAAGATAATGATTAATGTATAGCAATAGTAATATTCTTGGTTAAAACATTATATAGCCAAGCTCCCTTAAATTATTTCCAAAGAATTTAAACAATTATAATGCAGTGAGTGAGTGAAACAGACTTCTCACTTACTGTGAGTTCCCTTACAATCTCAAGTGATTCATAGTCATTTGTCAAAAAAAAAAAAATTTTGTCAAGACGTGTTCACATGAAGACAGAAACACCTGCCTCACTGGTTAACACTTGGCACCCATTTATTCATTTAATTGTTTCAACAGACATTTCAAGAATGCTTAATATTTACTAGGATTTGGGATTACAGATATGAGAAAGACACACCTCCTCTGGTCTCAGATATGGTGGAAGAGACATGTGAAAACCTTATAGTTGGTATTATATATAGATGTGACTATAATACGTTACAAGAACTCAGAGGAAGGATCAAGGATATTTCACTGAGAAAATCCACTAAACTTTACTGAAGTCACATTTTAGGTGCTTCTTAAAGCATAAAAAGTATTTAATAGGCATATGGAAGGATAAGGGATAACATTTCAGTTATTCAGAATGAATTTTTAAAAGCTTGAAGATGTAAAAGAACATAGTGCATTCTGGGATTTCAAAATAATGGAGTACAATAGTAATGTGCCATGTAAGGAGGATAGTGCTGACAGATTGAGCCAAAAAGATGGGAGAGACCAAACTGGCAACACTCCAAGGTACCATACTAAAAGGTTTAAATTTTAATATGTATGTGGCAAGTGTCACTGAAGGTTTCTGCAGGTGACTGATATTAACATACTTGTGTTTTGAAAGGCTATTTAGGATGACCATATACAGGTGGAGAAGATGAGGATGTAGGTAAGATTATGAGACACAATCAGAAGGGTTTTGGAGGGAACATGTTAAATAGAGATTTATGAAGATTTATAGTCCTGGAGTTTACAATAAAAGGAGACCTAAGTAGAATATAGATGAAAATTGAAATAATGAAAATTGAAGTAATGAGACCCTCTTGGAAGTCAATCAGAGAGGAGCAAGAGAGGACTTTAACGAATAGTATCAGCATGTAAAAAGGCAGGAGATAAAAAAGGATCCAAAGTAGTGAATAATTTTGAGATAGAGTACTCATAGATACAGAAATAGAACTAAAATAAAATGGTTCTGTAGAAAACCGAGAGATGTACATGAAAATTGCAACCATGGCAAATGTAAAATATATGTCAAGTAAAATAAAGTATAATAAAGAACTGTTGGATTAGACAAGTGGGAAGTCATTGACTGACTTCAGAGTAAGCATTTTCAAGAACTGAAGATCAAAACTAATTTTGAGTGGGCTGAACAATAATCAGTAGGTTAAAAACTAGAGACAAGACTCGAGAAGTTTGTTTTTTTACGAAGTCTGTATGACTGAAATATGTCAGTAAGTTAAAGAGAAACAAAGTTGAGAGGTTTCTTCTCTTTTTCCTCCTCCTGCTTCTCCTCCTCTTTCACCTGCCTATTCTTTTTTTTTAAATATATATTTTATTGAAGTCTAGTTGACTTACAATGTCTCAGGTACACAGCAAGGTGATTCAGTTATACAAACACACGTGTTACTTTTGAAATTATTTTCCATCATAGGTTATTACAAGCTATTGACTATAGTTCCCTATGCCATACAGCAAACCTTTGTTGTTTGTTACATATCTATTTTTAAATTAGAAATCTAGCATTCTATTCATACTAAGTCGAATAAGTGGAATCAAAATGTCATAACTTTGGCAAAAATTCTAAGTTTTCTAAAAATATATATAGATATGTATATATATTTATACAAAACCTTTTCTCCTACACTTGATAAAGGTTTGAGAAAACATTAAAAAAAAGAGATGGAGAAATCGGAGAACATAAACTAAATAAAATGGGAGCACTGAATATGAAATAGAAAAACTGAAACAAACTAGATAAAAGATCACCATATAGTACAGCTGTTTTTCAACATGACTGCTCATTGGAAACATATCTAGAGCTCTGGAGGAAAAAAAGCAATTCTTGAGCATTTGTATTTTTCAAAAAATTCAAGATAATTCTGATATGCATCTGGATTTTAAAAAGTGATTACAGGTGTTTCCATTAGATCCTAGTTTTGGTGATGATAGAGTTCTATTATTTTTCTGTTGACCAATCATAATACAATGATATTAAGTAATAGTTACATAATCACAACAGTAAAAGATATCAGTTTTCCCAATCAACAGCCAAACAAAAAATAAAAGATAAGTTAACCATATTTCCACTATGGCTTGCAATTGTACTTAACAATATAAAATCATTACATACAATTTGGGGGGGTTAAGTAGAGTGATGTAGTAAGTGCAAGTGCATACATGCACGTTTTCATCCACCCACTCTGTCTTTTGGTTGGTGTATTTAATCCATTCACATTTAAGGTAATTATCAATATGCATGATCCTATTACCATTATCTTCATTTTTGGGGGTTTATTTTCTGTAGGTCTTTTCCTTCTCTTATGTTTCCTGCCTAGAGAAGATTCTTTAGTATTTGTTATAAAGCTGGTTTGGTGGTGGTCAATTCTCTTAACTTTTGCTTGTCTGGAAAGCTTTTGATTTCTCCATCAAATCTGAAGGAGAATCTTGCTGGGTAGAGTAATCTTGGTTGTAGATTCTTCCCATTCATCACTTTAAATATATCATGCCATTCCCTTCTGACTTGTAGAGTTTCTGTTGAGAAATCAGCTGATAGCCTGATGGGAGTCCCTTGTATGTTATGTGTCATTTTTCCCTTGTTACTTTTAATATTCTACCTGTCCTTAATTTTTGTCAGTTTGATTACTCTGTTTTGGTGTGTTCCTCCTTGGGTTTATCCTTCCTGGGATACTCTGTGTTTCTGGGACTTGGTTGACTATTTCCTTTCCCATGTTCAGGAATTCTTCAGCTATTATCTCTTCAAATATTTTTTCAGGTCCTTTCTCTCTCTCTCCTCCTTCTTAGACCTCTATAATGCAAATGTTGGTACCTTTAATGTTGTCCCAGAGGTCTTCTTAGGCTGTTTACATTTCTTTTCATTCTTTTTCTATATTATGTTCTGTGGCAGTGATTTCTACCATTTTGTCCTCTGGGACATTTACCAATTCTCTGCCTGTTATTCTGCTATTGATTTCTTTTAGTGTATTAGTCATTTGTTTGTTCTTTAGCTCTTCTAGGTGTTTGGTAAACATTTTTTTTTTTTTTGCATCTTTACAGTCTTTGACTCCATTCTTTTCCCGAGATCCTGGGTCATCTTCACTATCATTATTCTGAAGTCTTTTTCTGGAAGGTTACCTATCTCCATTTCATTTAGTTGTTTTTCTGGGATTTTATCTTGTCCATTCATCTGGGACATGTGTAAGTTGCTCAGTTCTTTCCAACTCTTTGCAAACCCATGGACTATACCATCCATGGAATTCTCTAGGACAGAATACTTGAGTAGGTAGCCTTTCCCTTCTCCAGGGGATCTTCCCAACCCAGGAATTGAACCCAGGTCTCCCACACTGTGGGCAGGTGCTTTCCCAGCTGAGCCAAAAGGGACACCTTTTTTTCATCATGATCACCTTTCCATAATATGGTTTTTATTTTAGCTGCTGCGAGACTGTGCTTCTTCTTGCTTCTTCTATCTTCCCTCTGATGGATGAGGCTAAGAGGCTTGTGTAAGCTTCATGATGGGAGGGACTGGCAATGGGAAAAACTGTGTCTTGCTCTCATGGGCAGGGCCTTGCTCAGTAAAGCTTTAATCCAATTATCTGCAGATGAATGGGGTTGCTTCTTCCCTGGTAGTTGCTTGGCCTGAGGTGACCCAGCCCTGGGGTCTGAAGGGCTCTATAGTAAGGTTAATGGCAAACTCCAGAGGGCTTACACCGGATGGGACTTTCCAGTGCCCTCTTCTCTGTGGTGAGCCACACCTGACCCATGCCTCCACAGGAGGTCCTCCAACACTGGCAGGCAGTTGTTGTCCAGTCTTCTGTAGGGTCACTGCTCCTCTCCTCTGGGTCTTGGTACATGCAAAATTTTTGGTTGTGCCCTGGAGTCCCTCTTTCCCTCAGTCCTCTGGAAGGCCTATGATCAAATCCCGCTGGCCCTCAAAGCCAGATTGCCAGGGGATTCCCTGACCCTTTGTCAGATCCCCAGGCTGGGAAGCCTGATATGGGTTTCAGAACCTTCACAATAGTGCAAGAACTTGTTTTGGTACTGATCTCCAGTCTGTGGGTCACTCACCTGGCAAGTATGGGATCTGATGTGATTGTGCCTCTCCTACTGTCTTACTGTGGCTTCTTTTTTGTCTTTGGACATGTGATATCTTTTTCTGGTGGGTTTCAGCATCCACCTGTCAATGACTATTCAAGAGGTAGTTGCAATTTTGTTGCTCTCGCAGGGGGAGATGAGTACTTGTCCCTCTACTCGGCCATCTTGAACCCTCTTTTAATATTTTAATGGAAAAAAATAGGCATAGTTATAGACTGAAGGGAAGGTGTAACTTTAGGGATATTGAAGATACGGGTACTGGAGGGAAAACCCATAACTGATGGCTCAAAATAAGAGAAAAAACAGGATAGACATTGCTATTACTATGACTTAACACATAAGAACCCAGGTTCTGGAAACTAGAATACTGGGGTTTTTATTTTGGTTCACCATTGAATATTTCTGTGAATTCAGAAACACGTTAAATGTTTTAAGTCTTACAGGGTGGGGAACACACATACACCCATGGTGGATTCATGTCAATGTATGATAAAACTACTACAAAATTGTAAAGTAATTACCCTCCAATTAACATAAATGAATTTATTTAAAAAATTAAAAAATAAAATGGAAACAATAACTACACCACAGGACCATTATGAGAAGAAAATGAAAAGAATGGAACCAAAAAATCCCACGAAACACGTCCTGGTGCTCAGTAAACATTTTACTATTAACATAAATATTCAGCTATTAGATATATATTTTTACAAAGGAGACACGTAACCCACTTATGTAAAATAAAAAGAAAGAAAAGAATGATTAAAGGGATAGATAAATTTGTAGGTAATCAAGGATGATGTAAAAACTATTTTATCTCTAAAGAAGCTCATATGCTGTAGATATACTATGCACATTTCCTTAAGAATGAGGAACCTGAAAAAGAAAAACTGTTCAGTCACTCCGTCATGTCTAAATCTTTGGGACCTGAATGACCATAGCCCACTGGGCATCTGTGTCATAGAATTCCAGGCAAGAATACTAGAGTGGGCAGACATTCCCTTCTACAGGGGATCTTCCCGACCCAGGGAACTTACCTGGGTCTTCCATGTTACAGAAAGATTCTAAATCATCTGAGACATGCAAGGACAAATAAATTATCTCAGTCATCATGTAAATTTTGATCAAACATTTAGGTCCTCCACAAAATATTGTAGGGCTGGGTACTGGGCGGATAAAGACATTGGCACATTGGGCCCAGGATGCAGAGTTGCTGATGACTGATGGCAAGTCTAATGCACAGCTGGGTGGGGTAGAGAGTAGGGGGCAGTAGTCAAGGCTGGTGGGAGGAGGAGGCGGCGACAGCAGTGAATCTCTTATCAACCGGGCCAAAGCAGGACCCGAAGCCTCAATTCCAGGAAGGTGAGAGAATGAAGTGCTTGTGTGAGCTGCTGCTTTATGAAACGAAGTAGCTACAAGTTACCATTGAAAGTAAAGTGCCATACTTCATACATTACAGTGTTTGGAATGGGGTCCAGAAAGCAGACTCCTCAAGCACCTGGATATCAATCTGCAGAAGCAAGGAGAACTTCAAAGAGCCACTCAGCAGGGGCATGCAGATGCCAAGATGCATACAAGGGGTGGCCCCTGACAAAAAGCCTAGTGCAATGCAGCAGAGAAACGATGAAGTGAAAACAAAAATGAACCAACTTAGAAGGCACCTGGAACTGGAGGTGGTGGCAGCCCCTTTGAGACACCTCAGCTTTGTCCCCAGAGGAGGTCTTGAGTAGATCCTATTGAAATTGAGGAAATGTTCATGAGCACAGTTGCTGTCAAAGTCACGATCCCCAAACAACTCAAACGGTGGCTTGGTGATGATTGGAACTTAATTACCTGGCCCAAACAAGCTCTTTCATCTTCTTAGCAAAAAGAATGTACATTCCGTTCTAGTGCGTGTGTTCCATGTCACGTCAGTCTCCTGCGACTCTTTGCCTCCCCGCGGACTGTAGCCCACCAGGTTCCTCTCTCCATGGGAATCTCCAGGCAAGATCCTGGAGTGGGTTATCATGCCCTTCTCCAGGGGATCTTCCTGACCCAGGGATCGAACCCGTGTCTCCTGTAGCTCCTGTAGCACTGAGGTCAGATTCTTTACAGTCTGATGAAAGGCCAAATTAATCATCTAGGTCATCTTCTTACCTCAGATTAAATATTCAGCTCCTCAACAAAGACTTGAGATCCGGGTGCTGGGCGGTCTGGGGATGCCAGCACATCGGGCCCAAGATGTAGAGCTGGCGATAACTGATGGCAAGTCTGACGCAGAGCTGGTGGGGTAGAGACTAGTGGGCAGTATTCAGGGCTGGTGGGAGGAGGAGGCGGCGGCAGCAGCGAATCGTTAATCAAGGGCGCTGAAGCAGGACCCAAAGCCTAAATTCAGGAGGGTGAGAGAGGGCTGTGCTTTTGTGAGCTGCTTTGTTGTGAAACCAAGTAGCTACAAGTTGCCATTGAAGGTAAGCAAGTGCCATACTTCATACATTACAGTGCTTGGAATGGATTCCAGAAAGCAGAGTCCTCAAGCATGTGGATACCAATCTGCAAAGCAAGAAGAACTTCAAAGAGCCACTCAGCAGTGGCATGCAGAAGGGAAGATGCATGCGAGGGGCGGCCCCTGGGAAGAAGCCTGGTGCAATGCAACAGAGAAACATTGAAGTAAAAACGAAAAAGAACAAACTTAGAACTCCCCAGGAACTGGAGATGGTGGCTGCCCCCGTGAGTCACCTCAGCCTCCTCCCCAGAGAAGGTCTCGAGTAGATCCTACCATTGAAAACGAGGAAACATTCATGACCAGAGATGACATCAAAGTCACCATCCCTGAACAACTCAAATGGTGGCTAGGTGATGACTGGATCTTAATTACCCGGCCAAAACAAACTCTTTCATCTTCCTGTCAAGAAGAGTGCGGATTCCGTTCTAGTGCCTGTTTTCCACATCCCGTCAGGCTTCTGCGACTCTTTGCCTCCCCGTGGACTGTAGCCCATAAGGCTCCTCTGTCTGTGGGATTCTTCAGGCAAGAATCCTGGAGTGGATTACCATTCCCTTCTCCAAGAGATTTTCCTGACCCAGGGATCGAACCTGTGTCTCCTGTAGCTCCTGTGGAACTGCGGTCAGATTCTTTACGATCTGAATCTTCAAAGGCCAAATTAATGGTCTCGGTAATCTTCATACGTCAGACTAAACATTTAGCTCCTCATCAAAGCATTGAGGTCCGGTTGCTGTGCTGACTGTGGATGCTGACACATTGGGCTCAACACGCAGAGTTGGCGATGCCTGACGCCAAGTCTGACGCACAGCTGGGTGGGGTAGAGTGTATGGGGCCGTAGTCAGAGCTGGTGGGAGAAGGCGGTGGCGGCAGCAGCGTATCTCTCATATACTGTGCCAAAGCAGGACCTGAAGCCTCAATTCCAGGAGGGTGACAGAGCGCCGTGCTTGTGTGAGCTGCTTCTTTATGAAACAAAGTAGCTAGAAGTTGCATCGAAGATAAACAAGTGCCGTACTTCATACATTAGAGTGGTTGGAATGGGTTCCAGAAAGCAGAGTCCTCAAGCATGTGGATATCAATTTGCAAAAGCAAGAAGAACTTCAAATAGCCAGTAAGCAGTGACATGCATATGCGAAGATGCATGCAAGGTGTGCCCCCTGGCAAGAAGCCTGGTTCAATGCAGCAGAGAAACACTGAAGTGAAAACAAAAAAGAACAAACTTAGAAGGCACCTGGAACTGGAGATGGTGGCAGCCACCATGAGTCACCTCAGCCTCCTCCTCAGAGAAGGTCTCGAGTAGATTCTACCACTGAAAATGAGGAAACTTTCATGAGCAGAGTTGACGTCAAAGTCATGATCCCCTAACAACTCAAACGGTGGCATGGTGATGACTGGAACTTAATTACCCAGTCAAAACAAGTGCTTTCATCTTCTTACCAAGAAGAATGTGCATTCCGTTCCAGTATGTGTGTTCCTCATCATGTCAGTTTTCTGTGACTCGTGTGTCCCTGTGAACTGTAGCCCACCAGGCCCCTCTGTTCATGGATTTCTCCAGGCAAGCATCCTTGAATGGGTTACCATGACCTTCTCCAAGGTATCTTCCTGACACAGGGGTCGAACCTGTGTCTCCTATAGCTCCTGTAGCACTGCAGTCAGATTCATAACAGTCTCTGTCTTGCAAGGCCAAGTTAATCGTCTTGGTCATTTTCTTACCTTGGATTAAATATTTAGCTCCTCAACAAAGCATGGGGTCCTGGTGCTGGGCTGTCTGCGGCTGTAGGCACGTCGGGCCCAAGATGCAGAGATGGTGATGCCTGACAGCAAGTCTGACGCACAGCTGGGCGGGGGTAGAGAGTAGTGGGCAATAGTCAGGGCTGCTTAGAGGAGGATGCAGCGGCAGCAGTGAATCTCTCATCAACAGTGCCAGAGCAGGACCCGGAGCCTCAACTGCAGGAGGGTGAGAGAGTACCGTGCTTGTGGAGCTGCTTCATTAGGAAACGAAGTAGCTAGAAGTTGCCATCGAAGATAAGCAAGTGCCGTACTTCTTACATTACAGTGCTTGGAATGGATTCGAGAAAGAAGAGTCCTCAATGAAGTGGATACCAATCTGCAAAGCAAGAAGAACTTCAAAGAGCCACTTAGCAGCGCCATGCAGAGGGGAAGATGCATGCGAGGGGCGGCCCCTGTAAAGAAGCCTGGTGCAATGCAGCAGAGAAACATTGAAGTGAAAACGAAAAAGGACAAACTTAGAACTCCCCTGGAACTGGAGATGGTGGTTGCCCCCGTGAGAAACCTCAGTCTCCTCCCCAGAGAAGGTCTCGAGTAATTCCGACTGTTCAAAACGAGGAAACATTCATGAGCAGAGTTGACGTCAAAGTCACGATCCCCGAACAACTCAAACGGTGGCTAGGTGATGACTAGAACTTAATTACATGGCCCAAACTAGCTCTCATCTTCCTGTCAAGAAGAATATGGATTCCGTGCTAGTGTGTGTCTTCCAGATCACAACATCTCATGCGACTCTTGCCTCCCCATGGACTGTAGCCCACCAGCCTGCACTGTCCGTGGAATTATCCAGGCATGAACCTGGGAGTGGGATGCCATGCCATTCTCCAGGGGATCTCCCTGACCAAGGGATTGAACCCGTGTCTCCTGTAGCTCCTGTAGCACTGTGGTCAGATTTTTTATGGTCTGAGTCTTGGAAGGCCAAGTTAATCATCTCGGTCACCATCTTAACCTCCGGTTAAATATTTAGCTTCTCTAAAAGCATTGAGGTTCGGTTGCTGGGCCGTCTGCGGACGCAGGTGCATTGGGACCAGGACGTAGAGTTGGCGATGCCTGAGGGCAAGTCTGATGCACAGCTGGGTGGGGTAGAGAGTTGGTGGCAGTAGTCAAGGCTGTGGGAGGAGGCAACGGTGGCAGTAGCTAATCTCTCATCCACAGCAACGAAGCAAGACCCGAAGCCTCAATATCAACAGGGTGAGACAGTGCCATGCTTGAGGAGCTCCTTCTTTAGGAAATGAAGTAGCTAGAAGCTGCCATCGAAGATAAGCAAGTGCCATACTTCATATGTTACAATGCTTGGACTGGATTCCAGAAAGCAGAGTCCTGAAGCATGTGGATACCAATTTGCATAAACAGAGAGAACTTCAAAGAGCCAGTCAACAGAGGCATGCAGAGGGGAAGATGCATGCGAGGGCCGGGTCCTGGCAAGAAGCCTGGTGCAACGCAACAGAGAAACACTGAAGTGAAAACAAAAAAGAACAAACTTAGAACTCCCCTGGAACTGGAGATGGTGGCTGTCCCCGTGAGTCACCTCAGCCTCCTCCCCAGAGAAGGTCTCGAGTAATTCCGACTGTTGAAAACGAGGAAACATTCATGAGCAGAGTTGACGTCAAAGTCACGATCCCCGAACAACTCAAACGGTGGCTAGGTGATGACTAGAACTTAATTACTTGGCCCAAACAATCTCTCATCTTCCTGTCAAGAAGAAATGTGGATTCCGTGCTAGTGCGTGTCTTCCAGATCGCGACAGTCTCATGCGACTCTTGCCTCCCCATGGACAGTAGCCCACCAGCCTGCACTGTCCATGGAATTATCCAGGCATGAACCCGGGAGTGGGTTACCATGCCATTCTCCAGGGGATCTCCCTGACCAAGGGATTGAACCCGTGTCTCCTGTAGCTCCTATAGCACTGTGGTCAGATTTTTTATGGTCTGAGTCTTGGAATGCCAAGTGAATCATCTCGGTCACCATCTTAACCTCCGGTTAAATATTTAGCTTCTCTAAAAGCAATGAGGTTCGGTTGCTGGGCCGTCTGCGGACGCAGGTGCATTGGGACCAGGACGTAGAGTTGGCGATGCCTGAGGGCAAGTATGATGCATAGCTGGGTGGGGTAGAGAGTTGGTGGCAGTAGTCAAGGCTGTGGGAGGAGGCAGCGGTGGCAGTAGCTAATCTCTCATCCACAGCACCGAAGCAGGACACAAAGCCTCAATATCAACAGGGTGAGACAGTGCCATGCTTGTGGAGCTCCTTCTTTAGGAAACGAAGTAGCTAGAAGTTGCCATCGAAGATAATCAAGTGCCATACTTCATACGTTACAGTGCTTCGACTGGATTCCAGAAAGCAGAGTCCTGAAGCATGTGGATACCAATTTGCATAAGCAGAGAGAACTTCAAAGAGCCAGTCAACAGAGGCATGCAGAGGGGAAGATGCATGTGAGGGCCGGGTCCTGGCAAGAAGCCTGGTGCAACGCAACAGAGAAACATTGAAGTGAAAACAAAAAAGAACAAACTTAGAACTCCCCTGGAACTGGAGATGGTGGCTGTCCCGTGAGTCACCTCAGCCTCCTCCCCAGAGAAGGTCTCGTGTAATTCCGACTGTTGAAAACGAGGAAACGTTCATGAGTGGACTTGACGTCACAATCCCCGAACAACTCAAACGGTGGCTAGGTGATGACTAGAACTTAACGTGGCCCAAACAAGCTCTCTCATTTTCCTGTCTAGAAGAAATGTGGATTCCGTGCTAGCGCCTGTCTTCCAGATCGCGACAGTCTCATGCGACTCCTGCCTCCCCATGGACTGTAGCCCACCAGCCTGCACTGTCCGTGGAATTATCCAGGCATGAACCTGGGAGTGGCTTACCATGCCATTCTACAGGGGATCTTCCTGACCTAGGGATCGAACCATGTCTCCTGTAGCTCCTGTAGCACTGCGCTCAGATTTTTTACGGTCTGAATCTTGGAAGACCAAATTAATCGTCTCTGTCATCTTAACTCCGGTTAAACATTTAGCTCCTCAAAAAAGCATTGAGGTCCGTTTGCTGGGCCGTCTGCGGACGCAGGTGCATTGGGACCAGGACGTAGAGTTGGCGATGCCTGAGGGCAAGTCTGACGCACAGCTGGGTTGGGTAGAGAGTAGGGGGCAGTAGTCAGGGCTGGTGAGAGGAGGCGGCGGCGGCAGCAGTGAATCTCTCATCCACAGCACCAAAGCAGGATCCGAAGCCTCAGTTCCAGGAGGGTGAGAGAGTGCCGTGCTTGTGGAGCTGATTCTTTATGAAACAAAGTAGCTAGAAGTTGCCATCGAAGATAAGCAAGTGCCTTACTTCATACATTACTGTGCTTGGACTGGATTCCAGAAAGCAGAGTCCTCAAACATGTGAATACCAATCTGCAAAGCAAGAACTTCAAAGAGCCAGTCAACAGTGGATGCAGAGTGGAAGATGCATGCGAGGGGCGACCTCGGTCAAGAAGCCTGTTGCAATGCAGCAGAGAAACGTTGAAGTGAAAAGGAAAAAGGACAAACTTAGAACTCCCCTGGAACTGGAGATGGTGGCAGACCCATTGAGTCACCTCAGCCTCCTCCCCAGAGGTGGTCTTGAGTAGATCCGACTGTTGACAACGAGGAAGCGTTCATGAGCAGGTTGCCGTCAAAGTCACCATCCTCGAACAACTCAAATTGTGGCTAGGTGATGACTGCAACTTAATTACCCGGCCCAAACAAGCTCTCTCATCTTCCTGTCAAGAAGAGTGTGGATTCCGTGCTAGCGCGTGTCTTCCAGATCGCGACAGTCTCATGCGACTCCTGCCTCCCCATGGACTGTAGCCCACCAGCCTGCACTGTCCGTGGAATTATCCAGGCATGAACCTGGGAGTGGCTTACCATGCCATTCTACAGGGGATCTTCCTGACCTAGGGATCGAACCGTGTCTCCTGTAGCTCCTGTAGCACTGCGCTCAGATTTTTTACTGTCTGAATCTTGGAAGACCAAATTAATCGTCTCTGTCATCTTACCTCCGGTTAAACATTTAGCTCCTCAAAAAAGCACTGAGGTCCGTTTGCTGGGCCGTCTGCGGACACAGGTGCATTGGGACCAGGACGTAGAGTTGGCGATGCCTGAGGGCAAGTCTGACGCACAGCTGGGTGGGGTAGAGAGTAGGGGGCAGTAGTCAGGGCTGGTGAGAGGAGGCGGCGGCGGCAGCAGTGAATCTCTCATCCACAGCACCAAAGCAGGATCTGAAGCCTCAGTTCCAGGAGGGTGAGAGAGTGCCGTGCTTGTGGAGCTGATTCTTTATGAAACAAAGTAGCTAGAAGTTGCCATCGAAGATAAGCAAGTGCCTTACTTCATACATTACTGTGCTTGGACTGGATTCCAGAAAGCAGAGTCCTCAAACATGTGAATACCAATCTGCAAAGCAAGAACTTCAAAGAGCCAGTCAACAGTGGGATGCAGAGTGGAAGATGCATGCGAGGGGCGACCTCGGTCAAGAAGCCTGCTGCAATGCAGCAGAGAAACGTTGAAGTGAAAAGGAAAAAGGACAAACTTAGAACTCCCCTGGAACTGGAGATGGTGGCAGACCCATTGAGTCACCTCAGCCTCCTCCCCAGAGGTGGTCTTGAGTAGATCCGACTGTTGACAACGAGGAAGCATTCATGAGCAGGTTGCCGTCAAAGTCACCATCCTCGAACAACTCAAATTGTGGCTAGGTGATGACTGCAACTTAATTACCCGACCCAAACAAGCTCTCTCATCTTCCTGTCAAGAAGAGTGTGGATTCCGTGCTAGTGCGTGTCTTCCAGATCGCGACAGTCTCATGCGACTCCTGCCTCCCCATGGACTTTAGCCCACCAGCCTGCACTGTCCGTGGAATTATCCAGGCATGAACCTGGGAGTGGCTTACCATGCCATTCTACAGGGGATCTTCCTGACCTAGGGATCGAACCATGTCTCCTGTAGCTCCTGTAGCACTGCGCTCAGATTTTTTACGGTCTGAATCTTGGAAGACCAAATTAATCGTCTCTGTCATCTTACCTCCGGTTAAACATTTAGCTCCTCAAAAAAGCACTGAGGTCCGTTTGCTGGGCCGTCTGTGGACGCAGGTGCATTGGGACCAGGACGTAGAGTTGGCGATGCCTGAGGGCAAGTCTGACGCACAGCTGGGTGGGGTAGAGAGTAGGGGGCAGTAGTCAGGGCTGGTGAGAGGAGGCGGCGGCGGCAGCAGTGAATCTCTCATCCACAGCACCAAAGCAGGATCCGAAGCCTCAGTTCCAGGAGGGTGAGAGAGTGCCGTGCTTGTGGAGCTGATTCTTTATGAAACAAAGTAGCTAGAAGTTGCCATCGAAGATAAGCAAGTGCCTTACTTCATACATTACTGTGCTTGGACTGGATTCCAGAAAGCAGAGTCCTCAAACATGTGAATACCAATCTGCAAAGCAAGAACTTCAAAGAGCCAGTCAACAGTGGGATGCAGAGTGGAAGATGCATGCGAGGGGCGACCTCGGTCAAGAAGCCTGTTGCAATGCAGCAGAGAAACGTTGAAGTGAAAAGGAAAAAGGACAAACTTAGAACTCCCCTGGAACTGGAGATGGTGGCAGACCCATTGAGTCACCTCAGCCTCCTCCCCAGAGGTGGTCTTGAGTAGATCCGACTGTTGACAACGAGGAAGCGTTCATGAGCAGGTTGCCGTCAAAGTCACCATCCTCGAACAACTCAAATTGTGGCTAGGTGATGACTGCAACTTAATTACCCGGCCCAAACAAGCTCTCTCATCTTCCTGTCAAGAAGAGTGTGGATTCCGTGCTAGTGCGTGTCTTCCAGATCGCGACAGTCTCATGCGACTCCTGCCTCCCCATGGACTGTAGCCCACCAGCCTGCACTGTCCGTGGAATTATCCAGGCATGAACCTGGGAGTGGCTTACCATGCCATTCTACAGGGGATCTTCCTGACCTAGGGATCGAACCGTGTCTCCTGTAGCTCCTGTAGCACTGTGCTCAGATTTTTTACGGTCTGAATCTTGGAAGACCAAATTAATCGTCTCTGTCATCTTACCTCCGGTTAAACATTTAGCTCCTCAAAAAAGCACTGAGGTCCGTTTGCTGGGCCGTCTGCGGACACAGGTGCATTGGGACCAGGACGTAGAGTTGGCGATGCCTGAGGGCAAGTCTGACGCACAGCTGGGTGGGGTAGAGAGTAGGGGGCAGTAGTCAGGGCTGGTGAGAGGAGGCGGCGGCGGCAGCAGTGAATCTCTCATCCACAGCACCATAGCAGGATCTGAAGCCTCAGTTCCAGGAGGGTGAGAGAGTGCCGTGCTTGTGGAGCTGATTCTTTATGAAACAAAGTAGCTAGAAGTTGCCATCGAAGATAAGCAAGTGCCTTACTTCATACATTACTGTGCTTGGACTGGATTCCAGAAAGCAGAGTCCTCAAACATGTGAATACCAATCTGCAAAGCAAGAACTTCAAAGAGCCAGTCAGCAGTGGGATGCAGAGTGGAAGATGCATGCGAGGGGCGACCTCGGTCAAGAAGCCTGTTGCAATGCAGCAGAGAAACGTTGAAGTGAAAAGGAAAAAGGACAAACTTAGAACTCCCCTGGAACTGGAGATGGTGGCAGACCCATTGAGTCACCTCAGCCTCCTCCCCAGAGGTGGTCTTGAGTAGATCCGACTGTTGACAACGAGGAAGCGTTCATGAGCAGGTTGCCGTCAAAGTCACCATCCTCGAACAACTCAAATTGTGGCTAGGTGATGACTGCAACTTAATTACCCGACCCAAACAAGCTCTCTCATCTTCCTGTCAAGAAGAGTGTGGATTCCGTGCTAGTGCGTGTCTTCCAGATCGCGACAGTCTCATGCGACTCCTGCCTCCCCATGGACTTTAGCCCACCAGCCTGCACTGTCCGTGGAATTATCCAGGCATGAACCTGGGAGTGGCTTACCATGCCATTCTACAGGGGATCTTCCTGACCTAGGGATCGAACCATGTCTCCTGTAGCTCCTGTAGCACTGCGCTCAGATTTTTTACGGTCTGAATCTTGGAAGACCAAATTAATCGTCTCTGTCATCTTACCTCCGGTTAAACATTTAGCTCCTCAAAAAAGCACTGAGGTCCGTTTGCTGGGCCGTCTGTGGACGCAGGTGCATTGGGACCAGGACGTAGAGTTGGCGATGCCTGAGGGCAAGTCTGACGCACAGCTGGGTGGGGTAGAGAGTAGGGGGCAGTAGTCAGGGCTGGTGAGAGGAGGCGGCGGCGGCAGCAGTGAATCTCTCATCCACAGCACCAAAGCAGGATCCGAAGCCTCAGTTCCAGGAGGGTGAGAGAGTGCCGTGCTTGTGGAGCTGATTCTTTATGAAACAAAGTAGCTAGAAGTTGCCATCGAAGATAAGCAAGTGCCTTACTTCATACATTACTGTGCTTGGACTGGATTCCAGAAAGCAGAGTCCTCAAACATGTGAATACCAATCTGCAAAGCAAGAACTTCAAAGAGCCAGTCAGCAGTGGGATGCAGAGTGGAAGATGCATGCGAGGGGCGACCTCGGTCAAGAAGCCTGTTGCAATGCAGCAGAGAAACGTTGAAGTGAAAAGGAAAAAGGACAAACTTAGAACTCCCCTGGAACTGGAGATGGTGGCAGACCCATTGAGTCACCTCAGCCTCCTCCCCAGAGGTGGTCTTGAGTAGATCCGACTGTTGACAACGAGGAAGCGTTCATGAGCCGGTTGCCATCAAAGTCACCATCCTCGAACAACTCAAATTGTGGCTAGGTGATGACTGCAACTTAATTACCCGGCCCAAACAAGCTCTCTCATCTTCCTGTCAAGAAGAGTGTGGATTCCGTGCTAGTGCGTGTCTTCCAGATTGCGACAGTCTCATGCGACTCTTTGCGTCCCCATGGACTGCAGCCTACCAGGCTCCTCTGTCCATGGGATTCTCCAAGCAAGAATCCTGGAGTGAGTTATCATGGCCTTCTGCAGGGGATCTTCCTGACCCAGGGATCGCACTGGTGTCTCTTGTTGCTCCTGTAACTCGTGGTCAGATTCTTTACTGCTGAGCCACCATTGAAGTCCTCCATTTAGAGGGTTATGCAACGTACCGGAAATCTTGAAGCAACACAGATAATAAGGAGTATGCAATCAATGAAATTTGGCCATTGTAAAGAAGGAGTTCAGCACGATGCTGGCCACCCAACAGCTGTATAAGTTTGAGAGGCCTCCTACGCTGAGATCCTTGTGGACCACCCTGGTGCACCCATGTCCCAGGTGTACTGGTCCTCACATCTCTTGAGAGTGTTTTTAGAACTGGAGCAATGTTGGTCTATACACCTCTGGATCAGAATGGCCTTGCTTTATTTTTGAATGAATTATCTTCATCATTTCCTAAAATACCCAGCAAAGAACTCTACAACTTTGTTTAGTGCCAGCGATTATGAAGCTGTTCCCGTGAGTCCCACTGGAAATCTGTGTGATATGCTTGCACTCACCCATTTTTGATCTCTGTAAACACATTTTGTTTCTTAGTCCTTCTCTTGTAGAAACAATGTACTTTGTAAACGTTCATGTTAACAGAATTAATGTTTGTGTTCTGTTTGATTTTAAATAGATAAAATAAAAGGAGTTACAGCTCCTTTTTTCTTTTCAAAGTTGCTGCCAGTTTATTCGGTGATGGATAACAGACATGCTGTCGATTGTTTTATTGCTTAGTGGGCAAAGCTGCTTTTGAACATTGTGCTTTAGCACAACACACTTTTACAATATGTGCTAATGCTATATGACATGATACTCTTGATTCCTAGTGCCAAAGGTTCGATTCAATGTATATAACTGAACACACTCATCCATTTGTGCTCCCGCCATTTTTTATGGTGCTTAAAGTAAAAGGAGCCCATCCTTTGCGAGTCATCCATCCATGTTGTTCATTAGGCATTTTATCTTTGCTCAGATTGTTGAAGAATGGTGGCTTGTTTCATGGTTTATGTATTTGTGCCTAATACATGTTTTAACTTGATAGACGCAATACATTATGCAGCTACAGTTTTCTGGAAAAAAAAGTTAACCGTTTAGAAATTGTTTTTCGGATCTTCAATAAATTTTTTCTTTAAATTTCAAAACACATATATTTTAGACATCTAAACTCAGACATAAAGTATAGGGGTGATAAAGAGTAACACAATCCATCCCATATTTAGTTCTCATCTGACCCTCTCTGTATGATTAGTAAACTAATGTATTCTTCACAAATAACCGTAGCTTTGTTAATATAAAGTTATCTTACTACAAATATTTCTAAAAATTATGCTTTAATGTTAGTCATATGATGTTTTGGGTTTCCCTCTAATTATGATTTGTTCACCAATTAATTCTTTGTACAAGTATTCTAATATTTGACTACTTTTCCCAATATTGGCACACTGAGGCTGGTGGCCAGTGTCTCAGGACTAAGGCTACATCTACTGGAAGCTATTACTGGCAGAGTGATTTTCTGGGTGACCATACTGCATCAACAAGCATGCATATTAAACAACTTTAGTTCAGAAGTCACTTGCGGATGTATCACTATTTTACTATAAACAGGTCACTGTCTTAACATCCTGCTTATGAGGCAGAATTAGCTAGAAGTTAAAGCTATTAATGTATAATTTTAAGAAGTAATTCTTCAGCATCCTACTTTGTGTTCATTCTAAAGCAACTGTGACAAAAATTATTTTTATTTTTTCATAGGGAGATCCTGCTTTGTTGTATTATATCTGATCCTGAAACTCAGGAACCCTTGGTGGCAGCCGAGGCAGATAAATCTTTCAGGGAGATATGCTCCAGGTTCCAGGGACCCAAATGATCTCTGTCTCCTGGGCCAGTGTCATTGCAGTATTGGTAAATTCAAGTTATCAAGAACTTATTGGTAAGTTCTGCCTGCTCACACCTCTCTTCCATATGAACTGTTCAGAACTGAATATATGATAAAATTTTGTACAACAATGAAAGTTATCACTCTCCCAGTTTGATAAACTGTAGTCCCAACTGGCAGAGCCATTTGCCTTGCAGTAAGCACAAAATGACAGAGTTCTTTTCTCCACATCCTCTCCAACACTTGTTATTTCCTACCTCTTTCATAATAGCATTCCAACAGTTGTGAGGCAATAGCTCATTGTGGTTTTGATTTGCATTTCTCTAATAATTAAGGATGTTGAACATCTTTTCATTTGCCTATTGAATTACCATATGTCATCTTTGGAAAAATGTTTATTCAGCTCCTCTGTTCATTTTTAAAAATTGGGATTCTTTTTGTTATTAACTTGTATGTGTTCTTTATATATTTTGACCATTAACTCTTATAAAATTTATGATTTGCAAATACTTTCTCTCTTTTAGTAGGTTGTCTTTTGATTATGTTTTGGTTTCCTGAGCTGTGCAGAAATGATTTAATTTGCTGTAGTCCCACTTATTTATTTTTGGTTTTGCTTCCCTTGCATGAGACATCCAGAAAGGTACTGCTAAACTGATGTTAAAGAACATACTTTCTATGCTTTCTACTAGGAGC
This sequence comes from Muntiacus reevesi, assembly GCF_963930625.1. Taxonomy (NCBI): domain Eukaryota; kingdom Metazoa; phylum Chordata; class Mammalia; order Artiodactyla; family Cervidae; genus Muntiacus; species Muntiacus reevesi. The sequence continues at coordinate 123,359,893 of NC_089271.1, read as the reverse complement.
TTATGGTTTCATAGGCCATATTCAAGTCTTTAGTCCACTTTGAGTTTATTTTGTGTATGGCATGAGGTAGCAGTTTTACTTTTTGTTTTCTGATTGTTCTGTAACTCGTTTATTTTTGTGTTTTCTACCATTTTATGTTAGTAGTTTTTTATGTTTTTCTCAGTTTCCTCTTTTTTGTGTGTCTGTGCTATAGATGTATGTTTTGTGGTCACCAGGAGGTATTTTTAAGATGTCTCATAGACAAAATAGCCCTTTTGCTGCTGATAGCATCTTATCTTTATTTGCCTGATGTTCACCCTTTTTCTCTTCCCCCCTTTATGCTCTTGTTATCTCACATTATCTATCCCTTTTTATGTTTTGATATTCTTACCAAATTGCAGTAGGTGTAATCATTTTTTACTGTCTTTTCTCTTTAACCTTCATGCTATAATTAACTGTTTAACAGCCCATTCTAATATGGAATTGAAAATATCTGATTCTATCACCTTACTCAAAGCTTTATGTGCCTTTGCCTTTTTGTTTCAGATAGAAGAGCTGCTTTCAACATGTCTTGTAAAGCAGGTCTAGGGTTGACAAACTCCCTCAGCTTTTCTTTTTCTGGGAAAGGTTTTTGTTTCTCCTTCATAGTTGAATGACATCTTGCTAAATAGTGTATTATTGGTTGACAGTTTTTATCTTTTAGTATTTTGAGTATGTCATTCCACCCTCTCCTTGACTATAGAGAAATCTGCTGATAGCCTAATAGGAGTTTCTTTGTAGGTTACCATTTTTTCTTCCCTGGCTGACTTTAAAATTCTGCCTTTGTCATTGAATTGTAATAGTTTTAATATAATACATCTTGAGGAAGGTCTTTTTGCATTGAGGTAATTAGGTATTCTCCTGGTTTCATGAAATTCTATATCCTGTTCCTTCCCCATATTTGGGGAGTTCTCACCTATTATTTCTTTAAATGAATGCTGTTATACTACCTTCTACCCTTCTCCTTCTGGGATACCCATTATCTTAATGTTTCCCTTTGTAATAGAGTTGGGTAGTTCTCATAGAATTTCTTCATTTTTTTAGATTTTCTTTCTTTCTCTTACGTGTGTCATTGCTAGAGTTCTACCTTTGAACTCACTGATTCTGCTTTCCACATGGTATTTTCTATTTACAATGCTTTCTATGCATTATTCGTCTAATTTTGGGGGGGGTTCTTCAACTTAATAATTTGGTACTTTGTTTTTTAGGGATTCACAGGTAGCTCAGTGGTAAAGAATCCACCTGCCAATGCAGGAGACACAAGAGATGCATGTTTGATCCTTGGGTCGGGAACATCCCCTAGAGTAGGAAATAGAAACCCACTCCAGTACTCTTGCCTGGGAAATCCCATGGACAGAGAAGCCTTGTGGGATGCAGTCTATGGGGTTGCAGAGTTGGACATAACTGAGCACACATACTGTTTTTTTTTAAGAGCTTCAATTTCTCCTTCTGTTAATTTTATTCATGAGCTGACTGAACTGCCTTTCTAGGTTTTCTTGTATATCACTGAGTTTCTTCATGACAGTTACTTTGAATTCTGTATCAGTTACACGGCAAAGTATCATGACTTCAAGTTTGGCTTCTTGGGAACTGTCATTTTCTTCCTGTGATACTATGTTAGTGTGGTTCTTCATGTTACTTGATGTCGTTCCTCTGCTGATGCATTTGAAGTAACGGACACCTTTCTTCCTTCTCTTCCTCGCCTCTTTATTCTTCTCTCTTCCTTGATTCTAAGAATTCAACAGGTTAGTAATTAGGGGCCTTTCTTTTCTTTTCCAGTAGGTGGCACTATATCACAAGGTTTTCATTTCTCCTCTCAGAGCTACCTCTGGGTATACCTGAGAATTGAAGCTTTCCACCCTACAAGGACTCTTTCAGAGGTATCTCCCCTCAATGTTGCTGATTGTGCCTCTGGAGTTACGGATGCCTTGCTGCTACTGGTGTAACTGGCAATGCTGCCTGTGGCGCCAGGATGGTGGGCACCTGTACTGGATCCAGTATCCTGAGTTGTATACTCTCCCATCATGAAGAGGGGTGGGGACCCAGGGTCAAAGGTGTCTCTGCCTTGACTAGGGTTGTTGGGTTCATGGGTGCCACCACTGTAGGTGGTATTGCAGGGCCAGAGTCATAGGTGCCTCTATGCCTGATGGGACAGGGTCACAGGTTTTACTGCCCCTGTGTTCAGTTAGTTCCCTGTGACTGTGGACACCACTGCAGCTGAAAGGCTGGTTATGTGCGTTGCCTTCCCTGATGCTATTGGGTTCTCTGGGGCTGCAGGCTCAGCCACTGCAACCAGGGGTCCAGGATCACAGGCACTGTCTCAAGTGCTCCCCTTGTTCTACCTCTTCTATGTGTCCACTCCACCTTCCTTTAGATGTACAAATGTGTGGAACTGTCCAGAGTCCTGGGCAGAAGCATCTTTGTTAAGTTATAGCTGTTTTAATGGTTATAGACTGAAGACGAGAGAAAAAGGGAGCATTTCATGATGCCATGATGTTAACATTACTCAATAATTCTTTATTAATATTGGGTTAGCCGAAAAGTTCATTTGGGTTTTTTCCATAAGATGTTAGTTAAATTTAAGCTTTTTCAACAATTATCTTAAAATTGTAGCTTAAACCAAATACAACAAAAGTGAGAAACTTCCAAGTTACATTGATACTTTAGTCACCTGCTTTCAATCACTATCATTCCTAGTTCCTTCTAACTGTAGACATAACTTCTTCATATTTACCTGAGGCCTCTCCAATGTGATTTGGACACCAACAATTCTCAGTCTTATATTTTTCATAATTTGCAAATCTCAGCTACTACAGGGAAGAAAATTATATTGTAAGAAAATAAGACTGTGTTTCTTTCTCAAGGCTCTGTCTGTACTATTTCCAACAACCAAAACAACATCTGAGAGTTCCAGTTGTTTTACATCTTAACCAAGTTTGGAATTGTCAGCATTCTTAATTTTAGCTATCTTGGTATGACTATAAAGATACCTCATTTTTTTTTATTTGTTTTCCCCTAATGAAGAACAATGTTGATCACCATTTGGGAAAAATGGAACCAAACGCAATTAGTTATCACTGCACACCTATCAAAATGGATAAAACTATAAACAAGAACTTAAAATATAAAGTTCTGGAGAGAAGGCAGAACAACTGAAATGTCACACACTGCTGGTAAGAATGTAAAATGTTATAATCATTTTAGAAAACAGTTTGGCAGATTCTTATGAAGTTAAATAACCATACAACATATGTCTAGCAATCCAAATCCTAAGGATTTATTCAAGAGAAATGTAAATTATGTTCATACAAAAGCTTGGACATATATATAGAAGTTTTGTTCAAAATTTTCCCCAAACTGAAAGAACTTAGATGCCTTTCGAAAGGTGAATGGATAGATAAACCTTGGAACACACATGGAATGGAGTGTTCCTTAGCAATAAAAATAAGGAACTAGTAATTCATTCAACTGAGATAAATCTTAAATGTACTTTGATAAAAGAAGCCAGATCCGAAAGACTATATGTGATATGATTCCATTTATATGACATCATACATGGCCATAAGAAAAGTTAGAAATTTAATATAAGTATACAGTCTGATTGCAATGGAATTTAATCTCCTACTAGGGGAAAAAATTCAGAAAATAGACAAACTTTAAAAACTAAGGAACATACTTCGAAATAACCCATAGATGAAGTCAGTAATCACAGCAAAATTAGATAAGTTATTTAAGTGAGTAGTAACAAAAGAAATGAACATACAGGAAAATATCTAGAATAAATGATCTAAGTCTTCAACTTAAGAAGCTATAAAAATAATTGTGCAGAAGTCTAAAGTAAGGAGATGGAAGAGGATAACAAACTACAATCAGAAATCAAAGACAGACTTCCCTGTCAGTCCAGTGGTTAAGAATGTGCTAAATGTAGGGGGCATGGGTTCCATCTCTGGTCAGGGAACTAAGATCCTACGTGCTGTCTGTAGAGCACAGCCAAAAAAAGAAATAGGAAATAATATTAAAAAGTTTTAAATTGAAAACAATGTTTTTGAAACGTTTAACAAGTTGTAAAGAATCCACATGCAATGCGGAAGACCTGTTCGATCCCTGGGTTGGGGAGATCCCCTGGAGAAGGGAAAGTCTACCCACTCCAGTATACTGGACTGGAGAATTCCATGTATAGTCCATTGGATCCCAAAGAGTCAGACATGACTGAGTGACTTTCACTTCACTTCACAAATCCTTAAAAGAAAGATCAACACTTGAGTGAAGTGGATTTTCACTACAGATCTGGGATATATTAAAAGTATGGGTAGTCAGAAAAATGGGGTACTACAAATTTCCAAGGCCTTATTCTCCCTCAAGAAAAATACAAAACAAGCAGGGCTCTCTGAGCCATCTTTGTCAGATTTCTGGAGAACAGTCAAAGGTTTATAGAAACCAGGTGAACACTCAATCAGAAAAAAACATCCTCCAAAATGATAGAAAAATTTATGTATGTTTACTTTTCCCCACATTCTTCTGGTGTGCAGCCAGTCTTGGTCTTGCAGTGGGAGCACTCTAGTTCCCAGTTCCCTCTCTTAAACTTGAGAGAACTGGCTGATCTTATCTGCAGATTATCATATACATCTGTTCTAACATGTTCAGGGGATATCTGAAGCAAAGCACTCATTTCTACTTCTCCCAACTCCAGAAACAGGTGGGATAAGTAGCTGGCCCTTCTCATAAAAGCTGCAAGAGGACAATAAATCCACAGACACCTGAGGCAAGAGATTATGGGCAGAGACATACAACAGACCCCATAAGGAACTAGAGGGAGGCTTTTTGTGGAATTAGGATGTTCAACACCAGCCACATATATGGGAAAACTCGGAAAGCTGAGATATATGCTCAAAAAGGACTTGAGTAGACATCAAGCTTTCATGTTGGGCTACAGAAAAGAGGCAATTTGCAGATTAGGAAAGGTAACTGAGTCTTTTTGTTTGTTTTGCTTTTCTTTTTCTTTTTTTGGTTTGTTTGTTCTGTTATAGCCTGTGGCATTAAAGGAAATTTCTACTGAAATATTGCCTAAATATAAGTTATGAAAATAGAGACTTCAGTGATTACATACAGTAAGAACAGCCTTTGCAAAAATGGTCTAGCAAAATCTCAAATCAAATGTTAATACCACACTTTAAGTGATTTAAAAACTACCACAGAAAATCCTGGAGAATCGGGTATGAATTCCAGTGTTACCACAATCTAAGTGTCAAATTCCCAATCTGAAATAACACTTAATGCTGAGCAAAATATGTAGAAATCATCCCTGAGAAAATTCATACTTCAACCCAAACTTCAGCTGCACCCAACATCTGCTAGCCACAGATTTGACAAACCCTGAGTCTGTAAAAGACCCCAAACTATTGTTGCCTTCAGAGTTCTGACCCTAGAGATTCCCTGCCATGATGCTAAGTGACATCACATATATGTAAGCTCTCTTTCTGTTTCCCTCCCCTCTATGAGTCCCCATCCCTCTTCTCCTTCTGAGCAATGATCCAAAAGTATCTGGAAGGTTCCCTACTGTGAGAGACTTCCTCTCATAAGGAATCCTATCGAACCGCCACCCAAATAAATCCCTGCTACAGCTACCTCTTGTCTTTTCCAAGGAATCATCAAATAATTGCTATGACTACAGGTGTATATTGAACTGACTAGATTACATTTCATCAAATTTAAGACACTGTCTGCCACTATTTCTTCAATAAGTTTTTTTTCCACATTTATCTCTGTTTAATCTTTGAGGATGTTAATTACACATGTAATTGACTTTTTGACATTGCCCACAGCTCACTGATTTTCTCTTCATTTTATGGTTTTATTATCTTCTCTGTTTTATAATTTGCATTGAATATCTCCACATTCACAAGTATTTCTTTCTGTAGTATCTAATATGCCCTTAATCCATTCAGCATATTTTGGAGTTTTTATCTGTGTAAATTTGATTTGTGCTATACTTCCCTGGTAGTTCAGCTGGTAAAGAATCCGCCTGCAATGCATGAGACCTGGGTTCAATCCCTGGGCTGGGAAGATCCCCTGGAGAAGGGAAAGGCTACCCACTCCAGTATTCTGGCCTGGAGAATTCCAGAGACTGTATAGTCCACGGGGTCACAAAGAGTTGTAAAGAACTAAGTAACTTTCACATATCTTTCATGTCTCTAACTTCTCTAAGACTGAAATTATAATAATTGATATGACCTTTGCTAATTCTAAACACTGTGTCATTGTGTAATTTCTGGATTGGTTTCTGTTTATTAATTTCTGTTCTCATTTGGGTTCTCATCTGCATCTTTTCATTTTTTTTTTTTAATGGCATGCCAGCCATTGTGGATTTAACCCTGTTGAGTTCTGGAAACTTTTCTTTAATTCCAAAAAAATCTCCATCTTCCTTCTGGTACACAGCTAAGTTACCTGAAAGCAATTTAATCTTCCAGGACTTGCTTTTAACATTTATTAGGTAAAACCAGGACAGTGGTCAGTCTTGGGCTAAGTATTTTCTCTCCTATGGAGGTAAGACACATCCTCTGTACTCTACCAGTGAGCCACGAATCTTCATGAAACTTTCCAGTTTGGTTGAAAGAAACAAGCATTATTCCTGGCCCTGTATGAATTCTGAATGCTGTTTCCTCTAATCCTTTTGTATGGTTCACTTCTGGTCTTGGGTCACTTCCTCAGAAGCAATATGCTCATGGGTTGACTGAGTTCAATAATTGAATGAGCTCTTCTGCAGAGATCTGGAGTTGTTTTCCTGTGTTACTCTCTTCACTCTTGTGTCCTGCAAACTCTAGGCCTTTTGTGTCCCATCGCATAGCCTGTTTCATATACTCAGTGCAGAAGATTCATTGGACTTGCCTCACTTCTCTTTCCCTCAGTTTCCTGGAAATCTTTTCCCATAATCTGGTACAAATATATAGCTCACCTTAAGTAGACAAGGCCCTTAAATGCATAATACCTAGTGTCTTAAAAATTATTTCATAAATTTCATCCATTGTTCAGTTATTTCCAGAAGGATGGTGAATCCAGTTTCTATTACATCATGATGGTAACCCCCTTTTTTTCATTCAAATATTAAGTTTTGTTCTGAATCTTCTTGCCTATTCATTTGCCCGTGTCCAGACTTCTATTATTTTGTTCACAGTATAAAGCTGTTAACTAAAGAAAGATAATTCTGGTAGAAACTTACCAAGTCATATATGCAAGTTAATTTGTTCAGTTTTATTAAATTACATTTTCCTAGGTTCTATTCGGTTATATATGCATTATTCAAGGTATCCATATACAGTTATTCAATGTTTTGAGTTTTAAAAATCTAAAATATAGCTATAGTAATATCACATTATACTACCTTATATATTATTTCATCTGTTTTCTTCAACAAAGTCTACAGTTTTCATCTTCATAAATAATATTGTGAATTTATAGCTACTCTCTACTAATTTATCAACTTCAATGTATTAGGATGTTATTTTTATGTTTTTAGATTTTAATTTATTTTTGTTTTTTTATATCAGTCTCTATTTTTATTTCTTTAATTTTTTATATTGCAGTATAGTCAATTAATAACACTGTGATAGTTTCAGGTGGACATCAGAGCAATTCAGCTATACATATGTATCAGTTCTCCCCCAAACTCCCCTCCCATCAGGCTGCCACATAATATTCAACAGAGTTCCTTGTGTAATACAGTAGGTCCTTGTTGGTTCTCCATTTTAAATATAGCGGTATATACATGTTGATCTCCAGCTACCTAACTACCCCTTCCCAACCCCACTTTTCCTCCCCGATAACCAAAAGTTTGTTCTCTAAGTCTGAGTCCGTTTCTGTTTTGTAAGTAAGTTCATTTGTATCATTACTTTTTAGATTCCACATATAAGGGATATATCATATTTCTCTTTCTGTGGCTTCACTCAGTATGACACATTCTAGGTCCCCCCATGTTGTTGCAAATGGCATTATTTCAGTCTTTTTAAGGGCTGAGTAATATTCCATTGTATATATGTCCCGCATCGTCTTTATCCATTCTGTTGTCAATGGACATTTAGTTTGCTTTCATGTCTTGGCTATTGTAAACAGTGCTGCAGTGAACACTGGTTTCCACATATCCTTTCAGATCATGTTTTTCTCTGGATATATGCTCAGAACTGGGATTGCAGGACCATGTGGTAGCTCTATTTTTCAATTTTTTAAGGAATCACCACACTGTACCAACCTAGACAACATATTAAAAAGCAGAGACATTACTTTGACAACAAAGGTCCTCAGTCTAGTCAAAGGTCTAGTCAAAGCTATGGTTTTTCCAGTAGTCATGTATGGATGTGAGAGTCCATCCTAAAGCAGTCCATCCTAAAGAAAATCAGTCCTGAATATTCATTGGAAGCACTGATGCTGAAGCTGAAACTCCAATACTTTGGCCACCTGATGCAAAGAACTGATTCACTGGAAAAGACCCAGATGTTGGGAAAGATTGAAGGCAGGAGGAGAAGGGGACAACAGAGGATGAGATGGTTGGATGGCATCAGTGACTTGATGGACATGATTTTGAGTGATCTCCAGGAATTGGTGATGGACAGGGAAGGCCTGCCGTGCTGCAGTCCATGGGGATGCAAGAGTTGGACACAACTGAGCTACTGAACTGACACTGTTCTCCATAGTAGCTGTACCAATTGACATTCTCACCAACAGTGTACAAGGGTTCCCTTCTCTCCACACCCTCTCCAGCATTTATTGTTTGTGGATTTTTGGGGAATAGCTATTTTGACTGGTGTTTGTAGTTTTGATTTCCATTTCTCTAAAAATTAGTGATGTTGAAAACTTTTCATGTGCTCATGATCAATTGAGTGTCTTCTTTGGGGAAATGTCTATTTAGATCTTCTTCCCATTTTTTTAAAAGTATTTATTTATTTATGGCTGTGTTGAGTCTTCGTTGCTATGCATGGACTTTTCTCTAGTTGTGGCAAGTGGGGACTACTCTCTAGTTGTGGTGTGTGGGCTTCTTGTTGCAGAGTACAGGCTCTAGGCACAAGGGCTTCAGTAGTTGTGGCACATGGGCTTCGCTGCTCTGTGGCATGTGGGATCTTCCTAGACCAGGGATCAAATCAGTGTCCCCTGCATTGAAAGACTGATTTTAACTACTGGACTACCAGGGAAACCTTTCTGCCAATTTTTTGATTGGGTTATTTGTTTTGATGATATTAAGCCACATGTTTGTAACCTTTGGAGACTATCTCTTGTTAGCCACATCATTTGCAAATATTTTCTCACAATTTGTGGGCTACTTTTTCATTTTGTTTATTGTTTCCTTTGCTTTGCAAAAGCTTTTGAGTTTAAGTAGGTTCCATTTGTTTATCTTTGTTTTTACTTCCATTATTCTTGGAGATGGATCAAAAAAGATATTGCTATGATTTATGTCGGAGTGTTCTGCCTATATTTTCCTCTAGGAGTTTTATAGTGTTGAGTCTCACATTTCTGTCTTTAATGAATTTTGAGTTTATTTTTTGTGTATGATGGTAAAGAAGATCATTTTTTTTTTACATGTAGTTTTCCAGTTTTCCCAGCACAATTTGTTGAAAAGACTGTTTTTCTATCACTGTATAGTCATGATCCCTTTGTCATTGATTAATCGATCATAGGTGCCTGGGTTTATTTCTGAGCTTTCTATCCTGTTGCACTGATCTATATTTCTGTTTTTGTGCTGGTACCATACTACTTTGATGGCTATAGCTTTGTAGTCTAGTCTGAAGTCAGGGGGCTTGATTCCTCCAACTCCATTTTTTTCCCCTCAATATTACTTTGGCTATTGGCTGTCTCTGTGCCTCCATATAGATTTTAAGATATGTTTTTGTTCTAGTTCTGTGAAAAATGCCCTTGGTAATTTGATAGGTAATTTTCTTCTAATTCAGATTTTATATACAGTGTTTTAATTATAATTTCATTTAGATACTCAAATTTTTCATATTATTTTTCATTCCATGAGTCATTTATATAAAAGTGCTTTACATTTTTTGATTTTGGAAAATATGGCTACATTTTGTTATCAGCTTCTAATTTAATACATTGTTGTCCATATGGTAACAAATCTGGTTTGAGTTTGCTCTGGTCTGTGGCTACTAATGGAAGTGTTCTATGAATTCTAAATTCTGTAAATGGCAGTTGCAGTTTCTATATTAACTAGATTACAAATTTTATTTGTATTTTCCATAAACCTTGCTATTTTAAACTGTACAATGAATAAATCATTTGGAAACTCACATTAAATCTTCATATAGTATTTGCAGATTTGTAACTTCCTATTCATAATCAATTTTATCTTTATATATTTTAAGCTTATATATACCACTGAATATAAACAAGTTCATAGTTTTAATAGCTTGCTAGCACTAATTAATAATCACATTCTGAATAATGCTTTCAATTCATGTTTATTATATCTGATATTAACATCACGATCCTGTTTCTTGTTATTTGTAATTATTTGTTATGTGTTTTTATATAATTTCTTTCACATTTCTATGATCTCATAGTTTAAGTATGTGTATTTTAAATAATATGTGTGCTCAGACACTTCACTTGTGTCTGACTCTGTGACCCCATGGACTGTAGCCTACCAGGTTCCACTTTCCATGGGATTATCCCAGCAAGAATACTGGAGCAGGTTGCCACTTCCTCCTCCAGGGATTTTAAAACTCAGTTTGACATTTGTTGAGTTTGAGATACTGATTTGCTACCATATAATTTATCCTCTCCCCTTATCTAATTTTTAACCTAAGTTCTTTTTTATATTTTTTTTTATTCAAGTGTCAACTATTTATAATGTCATGTATGCTTCAGGTATACAGCACAGTATTTCAGTTGTATATATTTCTTTCTCAGATTCTTTTCCCTTATAGATTATTACATAATATTCAGTCTAGTTCCCCTATGGTATACAGTAAGTCCTTGGTGGTCATCTATTTTATACAAAGTAGTGTTTATATGTTAACCTCAGCCAAATTACTTTATCTATTTAAGTATTCTACATTATATTTTAATTTTTTATCATTATTTTCAATGTTTTAACAAGGATACTTTAATTCTTTTTACTGTATCTACCATCCCTTTTACAACAGAAATAAAATAGGATTTAATTCCAGGAACGTTCTACCTCCATCTTGTTGGTTATACTTGTCTAGATCAGAGATTTCCAAATGTTGTGGTTGGGAAAATGGTATGGTTAAGAAATCTATATAAATGTGTTGAGAGATCAATACCATAGGTACTCAGGGAAGCCAGAAGCATTAAGAGTCCCCAAGCCAATCACCTCAGTTTATGAGAAACCTTGATGATTTACTACAGCATGACATATAGAAATTACCACTATCTACTGTTCAGGTGTGTGAAAAAATAATGTACATTATAGCATTGAATTTTACTTTTTCCATTAACCACTTATACTTAAATCTTACCATTACTTATGTTTTATAGGCAAGGCATATAACAAATCTACTCAATGTATTTATTATTTGTATGCCATTGTTTCTTGCATCCTAATAGATTGGTTCCATTTTTATCCACCAGAAATACATCTAATAGTTCTTTTAATGATAACTTATGAATAATTTTTATATTGTTTATAAAATGCTTTTATTGACCCTAATTATTGTTTAGTTGCATACAAAATTGTTGTTGAGTAGGTCTTTTTCCTCATAACCTTAAAACTAAGATTTTCTTCTGTCATTTATTTCAAGTTTTCTGTAGTAAGGAATTTGGACATTAGAAGGAGCTAATTTTTCAAAATTTATCTCTTAGTATGTTGCTTCTACCCAGTTCTCTCCATCTGCATCTTCTTTCAGTATATATTGACCTTTTTATTCATTTATCTACATCTCTTAAATATTCCTTCATGTTATTTTTAAGCTCGTTGATTATATGTTTTTAAGTAATTCTATTTTTCACTATGTGATTACATTTTCAGGTATGTCTAACCCAGTATTTGACCAGCTTCAGTTGTTTTGTTTCCACAATTAACTGTTTCAGTTCTATGATTTTTTTCTAATTCTTTTAAAAAAATTACAGTATCTAAGACCTTCTCTGAAATATTGGTAAAAGTGCTATTCTGATTTTTTGTAATTAATCTAAATCTTAGGACTTGTTTCAAGATTTTCTGTTTTATCTATAAGCTCATGTTTCTTATATCTTCATCTGTAAGTCTTTTTGAGCCCTGTGTTGAAAGCTGTGTTCCTCTAGATGAAATCTGCCTTTGTTTTTACCAGTTCCATGGAGGCAGTATCAAACTTGGACTTCTTTAAAGAATAAATTCTCTAATTAAGTTTTCTCAGACAAAACAATGTTAACTCAAGACTGCATACTGGCATATGGCCTTGAATTAATTATCTCTTGCTGCAAAACAAATCTCCCTAAAACTTAGTGGCTTAAAAAAACATGCATTCTTTATCTCAGAGTATTCATGGTTTAGGAATCCAGGTACGCTGCAGGTGAGTACTCTGTTTCAGAAGCTTGCAAGGCTGCAATCAAGGTGTCAGCAGGGACTGCATTCTTATTTGAAGATGTGATTGAGAAAAGATCCACTGACAAGTCCACTTACATAGTTCTTGGCAGGATTCAATTCCTCAAGAGTTGTTAAACTGATAGCTGCTCACATCTTCCCAGGCTGTTAGTCTGAGGCATCCCTCAGTCCTTCCCAAGTCTTAGTATATTGGTTAGTATATCTTAGTATATTGCTTAGTATATTGTCTGTATGTCATTCTTCTCTCTCTCTCTCTCTCGGCAGTGTTTTTATGGTACCGGTTTTTGTACTGAGTTGTTCAAGAATGGAATTTGAGTTCTGTGACTTGTGAGTTTCTGGAATTGGATTTCTAACCTCGGTAGATTTATAGATGCTAATGACTATTTCTGGCACTAAACAGAGCACTGACAGTCTATGATCTAGCAATGCAGGACATTAGAACTGGTTGATACTAATCAACCACTTAAAAGCAAGGAACTAGGTCAGTGTGTATATGATATTTTGAACAGTTATGACAAACTAATACAGGGAGACTGGCTGCTTACTCCTAATGTCTCTGAACAAATTGGGGAAAAAAAGAATGAGCTCAAGGATTTGAATTCTGAGTTCAAATGCCATACAATTCTATTGCTTATATCTCTGAATCTTAAATCTTGTATCTCTGAAGGAGATACCTCCTGTAATTGCTGAAAACCATCCCCAGAATCTCATCTGCATCTGGCTGCATTATAACATAATTTAAACTCCCAGCCTCACAGGATGACTATGGTTAAAGTGAGACAATTGATGGGGAAGGACTAGGACCTTGAAAGTTGGAATGCAGACATACAGGAGAACACTGATGGAGCTGGGGACATGGAGTCCTAAATCCTAATGAATCTTCTTTGCCAATGGGAACATATCTAGTGTAGTCAGTTATTCTATAAAACAATGCTGATTCTTCTCAAGATACCCCCACCACTCCTCTCTGCATCTAGGTCCGTAACTAGACTCAAGTTCTAGCAAGTTCCTAAAGGTAAGGTATCAAAACACAGTATGACCCATAAGAATTTGTGCTATACTCCAACAAAACTGCTTGAATTTTCAAATTTGTCTAGTAATGAATACTACGGAAGTGGAATAATGGTGGGAGGAACATGAAGTTGTACAGACTAAATTTATATATGTAAGCAGAATCACAAAGCAGAGATTCTGCATTTAATGGTGCAGTATCAGGAATTAGAGAGGGCTCTGTTTGGCTGATTCATGGATCAAAAGATGCCCCACTATGTTTGAGTTTGAAATTCTAGACATGACTTACTTTAATGTAGAGGAAGCACTTCAAAGGCGTAGGGATATTGAAACGTTAGAACAGATTTGTCACATAAGAACTACTCATCCACACTGGGAGGGTCTAAAAGGTCTTTCACCATGACTAAGAAAGAAACTTGTGAGGGGAGCCCAGTATCCTTGAAAAGTCCTGTGGTCTTCTCTGTAGGCCACACCTTTCAGTGGGAAATGCAATCACTGAATTGGGAAACCTAAGTGCAATGGGAGTAATAAGATCCCAGGGTGACAGTGACATGTGGTGACACTTAACCACTAAAGGCAAGATGGTGTGGTTACCATACTGGACAGTTGAGTCAAAGCAGCAAACAGTCATCTGATTTTCACAGACCTATGGCACTGGCTAGTTGATCATGACTTTTGTAGACATGTTAGGAAGGCTACTAAATTATTACTTGATCTTATAGTCATAAAAGTTCTAGATCAAGTAAGCAAAAGTCTAACTTAAATCATAAAACAGAGTCCTAACTCCAGGAGACCTGAAATGTCACTGTGGTCCACCAAAGAGTAGGGGTTTATGAAGGTAAAATAATTTTACCTCATTTCATCTCATGGCGGGTTCAGTGATCCCTGAACTCATCCTGTTCTGGAATGCAGAATTGGAATAGAAAACTTCAGTAGCTGGCATAATCCCCACATTGGTTCCCTGACTTGTACAGTGAGGGATGTTATAGTGGGAAAGGCCCAATGGAAGCCATTAGAACTGTCTCTATGCAGCAAAATAATAATGAAAAGCAATGCTGCATTCCTGAAGGGACTGAAGAAGTTGGTGCTACAATCAAGGACTTGAAAGATAAGAAGTGATTATTCCTACCACATCCCCATTTTACTTGCTTATTTATCCTGTACAGAAGACAGTGAATCTTAGAAAATGACAACAGATTATTGTAAGCTTAGCTGGGTGGTGACTCCAACTGCAGCCTCTGTACCAGATGTGGTTTCATTGTTTGAGCAATTTATCATATCCCCTGGTACCTTGTATGCAGCTATTGATCTGGCAAATGCACTTTTCTCCATCCCTGTCAAGATCAGCACAAGTAGTTTGCATACAACTGGCAAGGCCAGAGATATATCTTCTCTGTTCTAATGCAAGGGTACATCAACTATCCAGCCATATGTCATAATTTAGTTCACAGGGATCTTGATTGCCTTTCCTTTCCACAAGATGTAACACTGGTCCATTATATCAATGACATTATGCTGATGGGACCCAATGAACAAGCAAGAAGAATTATTCTAGTCTTATTGTTGAAACATCTGTGTGTCAGAAGATAAGGTTTAATCCCACAAAATTCAGTCTTTCCACCTCACTAAAATTTCTAGGAATGCGGTGGTGTGGAGCATGTCAAGAAGGGTAAGTTGTTATATCTGACTCTCCTACAACCAAAAATGAGGTGCAATGCCTAATGGACCTCTTTGGATTTTGGAGGAGAAAGTTCTTATTTGAGTGTGTTTCTAACTTATTTATTAAGTGATCCTAAAAGCTACTACAATTTTGTGGGGCCCTGAATAAGAGAAGGTTCTCCAACAGGTCCAGGCTGCTGTGCAAGCTGTTTTGCACTTTTGTAATATGATCCCTCAGGTCCAATGAAGCTTGAAGTGTCCGTGGAAGACAGGGAGGCTGTTAGGAGTCTCTAGTAGGCTACTATAGGTGAACTGAAGAGAAGATTCTTCGAATTTTGGAGCAAATGCCACCATTCTCTGTGGATAATTACTTCCCTTTTGAGGAGAAAGTTATGGGCCTACTACTGGGTTTTAGTAGAAAATGAATACTTGGTCATGGGCCACTAAGTTCCTGGGTAACCTGAGCTGCCCATCTGAACTGGGTGTTATGTGACTCATCACACTGTAAATTTGGGCATGCACAGGAGCACTCCTTCATCAAGTGGAAATCCTATATACAAGTCAAGCTAGGCATGCCGTCAAGGCACAAGTAAGTTACACGAAGAAGTGTTCCAAATGCTTCTGGGTCCCCATTTCTGCTATACTACCTTCTCTCTCTCTGCCTGCTTCTTGGCCTCATGGAGGTGTTCCCAATGGTCAGTGGACTAGGGAAGAGAAGACTTGGGCCTGTTTTATAGATGTTTCTGCATGATACGTAGGCATCACCTGTAAGAGGGCAGCTATAGTGATTTCCTAAAGGATAGTAGTGAAAGGAAATTTTCTGATTGGGCAGAACTTCAAGCATTTATTTCACCTAGTAACTTGCTTTTCTCAATAACAAAGTGAGCCCCAGTATCACATCAAAATATTTGCTTCCTGTGACCTTATGCTCTGCTGGCCTAGAGTTCTTAGCTCCCAAGGGAGGAATGCTTCCACCAGGAGATACAACAGTGACTCCATTGAAATGAAAGTTAAGAATACCACCTGGCCATTTTGGTCTCCTCATGTGCCTGGATGAACAGGAAAAGGAGGGAGTAACTGCTAGCTGGGGTGACAGTTCCTGACTACAAAGGGGAAAATGGACTACTACTCCACAACAAAGGCAAGGAAGAATATGTGTGAATATGGGAGATCTATTAGAGTATTTCTTATGTGTCACCATACCCTATGATTAATGTCAATTAAAAAAATTGTAATAATTCAATACAGGCAGAACTACTAATACCCAGAATCTCTTGGAGTGATGGTTTGGGTCCCTCCCCTAAGTAAAGAACCATGGCTAGGTGAAAATTGAAAGTGTTAGTTGCTCAGTTGTGTCTGACTTACCCCATAGACTGTAGCCTGCCAGGTTCCTCTGTCCTTGGGATTCTCCAGGCAAGAATACTGAAGTGAGTCGCCATTCCCTTCTCCAGGAGATCTTCCCAAACCCAGGGATCAAACCCAGTTCTTCTGCATTGCAGGCAGATTCTTTACAGTCTGAGCCACCAGGGAAGCCTCTGACCAGGTGAAGGGCTTGCTAAAAGCAGAGAGGATTCATAATGGACACTGGAAAAACAAGGAGAAAATAGCCATGACAGTTAAAATCTTCATTTCTCCTTACTTTGTTAGAACATTTGTGTGTGTGTCCTTATCTATCTAGCAATTGTTTTCTCTCTTTTATCTTCTTATATTACACATAATATATAGAATTTTTATCATAATATTTATATATTTAAGTAATAGAATATCAAGGACATGAGTAACCATCACCCAAAAACTTTACCTCCCCTTTTTGTGAAAGATTTTCTATGTTTTCAGTTATACTCAGGATAAGTTATATCATATTAGGTGAAAGTATTACCTTGTATTTGTCTTTGTATAGAGATTAAGTATGGTTTAAGGCTCTGAATAGGTGCCATATTGACAAGGGTTAAATTTGCGATGGTTAATTTTGTGTGTCACCTTGATTAGGCAACAGGGTACTCACACATTTGCTCAAATAATAATATTCCGTGTTTGCCTCTGAGGATATATATATATATATATTTGGCCATGTCACGGGGCTTGCAGGATCTTAGTTTCCCAACCAGGGATCAAATCTGGGCTACAACAGTGAAAGTGTTGATTCTTAACCACTGGAGCAGCAGGAAAATCCCTCTGAGGTGATTTCTGAATGAGATTAACACTGAATCAGTGGAGTTAGTAAAGCACATTGCCCTCCCTAATGTGTGTGAGCCTCATCCAACCAACTAAAGATCACAATAGGACACAAAGGCTGAGTAAGAGTGATCCCATCGCGCCTGTGCTGAAACATGGATCTTTTGTGCCTTCAGTCTAGAACTGAAAAATCCTGCAGACTTTCAAACTAGAATTTAGAGCATCAGCTCTCCTATTTAAATTTGTACTGGAATTACACAATCAGCTCTACTGGGTCTCCAGCATGCCAAATAAATAATCTGAGTATCTATATTTCTCATGCATGCATGCTCAGATGCCCAGTCGTGTCTGACTCTTTGTGACCCCATAACTGTAGCCTGCCAGGCTCTTCTGTCTATGGAATGTTCCAGGCAAGAATACTGGAAAGTTGGGTTGCTGATACTTGGAATGGGTTGCCATTCCCTTCTCCAGCAGATCTTCCTGACCCAGGGATCGAACCCATGGCTCCTGCTTGGCAGGTGGATTCTTTATACCTATGACACATTGTAAGCCATACATATCTCATAGATATCTAGACAGATAGATATCTATAATATATATTACACTATAATTATATATTTATACTTGAATATGTGTGTGTATATAAACTTATTTTGACTTTGTTGAGTCTATTGATTCTAGTGTACACAGTGTGCTCAAAAAAAAGCACTTGTTTCAGAAATCTGCAAAAGATAAAATTTAGGCAGACAAATTGGATTGATGAAATATTTTATGTGCTTGATTGTAATTATGGTGGGAGAGATACAAACATGCTTAACTGTTATGGCTGAGATAGTACAGAGAGAGTGATAAAAGAGAAAGGAAATGAATAGGATAATTAAATGTGTCAGATACCTAGAAGGAAGGATATCATGTCTCAACAGATATTGAGGGACACTATTTCCACCTTTAACAACTGGAAAATTGGAAATTTGCATCAAATTATAAGAAGCATTTACATATATATGTGTGTATATATATATATATATAGAGAGAGAGAGAGAGATTTAACAACTGGAAAATTGGAAATTTGCATCAAATTATAAGAAGCATTTATATATATATATAAAAAGAGAGAGAGAGAGGAAGCCTGCTGCTGCTAAGTCACGTCAGTCGTGTCCGACTCTGCACAACCCCATAGACGGCAGCCCAACAGGCTCCTCGGTTCCGTGGGATTCTCCAGGTAAGAGTACTGGAGTGGGTTGCCACTGCCTTCTCCAAAGGGGAAGCCTAGGTATTGATAAAATGGATGGATTAGGTTGGGAATTATTTGTAGTTATCTGCTTGCAGAACTGCACAATAATAAGTAAAGCAGTCCATGGTGGAACTCTGTGATGGCTCAAATGATAAAGAATCTGCCCACAATGCAGGAGATCCAGGTTCAATCCCTGGGTCAGGAAGTTCCCCTGGAGAAGGGAATGGATACCTAATCCAGTATTCTTCCTGAAGAATCCCATGGACAGAGGAGCCTGGCGGGCTACAGTCCATGGGGTTGCAAAGAGTCAGATATGCCTGTGCGATGAACACTCACTTCAAGCAATGCATGGTACGTAGTATTTCATAGATTCATCCATATTACTATTTCTACTAGTAGTTGGCTCCCTTTTATTGATAAGGAGTATTCTATTGTATTCCATGGAGATAACGCAATTGGCTTAACCATCTGTTGATAGATATTCAGATATAGAGTATTAGAAATAAAACTGATATAAACATTCCTGTTGATTCTTTATTAAATGCCCAAGAGCACTATAAAAAACTTCTAAATTGCACCATCAGTGGCAGCAACTGTGTTATCATTTGTGGAATATTCATTTAATGCTATAATGTTATACATTTTAAAGAAATATTTGGATTCAATTCTTGAGATAATTATTTGATTGATATCATCCTATTTTTCCAATAAGGAAACTCAGAGAAACAAGGTCATTGCCTAAGGTTACATAGCTAATAGTTGTGAAGCTGGGCTGTGATTCTAAGGTGCTTGGATTCTAGAATCTGTATTGTAACAAGAGCATTCAACTAGTGGTGTTCCTGGCTTTAGCTTTTGATGTTTTCAAGATTTATTAGTAAATCTGGATATTAAATTTTTCTGGAGGCTACTGGTGGGAACCAGGCAAATTACTGAGTCTAGGAAATTGCGATGACTGATTTTCTTTAGAAATAGAGTTGCTGGTGTAGAAAATTATTGTGTATGCTCAGTCACTTCAATCGTGTCTCACTCTGTGCGACCCTATGGACTGTAGCCCACCAGGCTCTTCTGTCCATGGGATTCTCCAGGCAAGAATACTGGAGTGGGTTGCTATGTCCTCCTCTAGGGGATCTTCGTGACCCAGGGATTGAACGTGAGTCTCCTGCATTGCAGGCAGAATCTTTACCACTGAGCCAATAATTATTATTAACTCTCTTCTATGTAGAGTTCAAGGAGTGACCTGGTATATTGCCTTAGAAATAACTATGTAATACTTTATCTTCTTTTGAGAGCTAATAACTCATTTAACTAGAATAAGAATAGCTGTGAGATCCACTAAATAATGAGGTCTACTTGGTGGTTTTCCACAATGATATACATGCACTGATTCAAACAGAAGAGAAGGGGATCACCTTGTTCAAAAGTCATCCATATACTTTGTTTTTGATCAAGAGCACAGTAGTCACATGGGAATTTCTTGGTAAATCAAAGAGAAAATTTGTCTGCACTGTTAAGTAACAGAACCTCTTAAGTAAAAATCATTTATTTGGGTGATATTTATCACTTGTTTACTGTGTTAGAAGTTTTTCAACTACATTTTGAAAATATTAAGATGAAGTAAAAATTTTGAGTACTAAATGAAATATTGTAAGTGAGGTTCCTTAAATTGCTCATTGTATTAGCATTATTACATTTTAATGAGAAAGAAATCAGTCACAAAGGAAAATGGCATATCAAAGCAATCTGCATTATTTGTGAATTCCCAAGCCAAATAATCATGAGTCCTTTTCCACATTCTTTACAAAGTAATTAGAATGAGAAACTGCCTGTGTTTCTTAGCCTAGTTCACAATCTTAAAGCAATCCAGATAGGATGATGATAATTATTTAATATGAATTAGAACCATTAGAGTGCTCAGATTTTTTTTAAACACTGTTGTTACCCAAAATAGCCAGGAATAATGCTGTAATGCATCACTCCTCAAGAAAGTGACCCAGCTCTTCTAAAGAAACCATCTCAATGATAACCCTATATATGCAAAACAGAAAAAGAGACACAGATGTACAGAACAGGCTTTTGGACTCTGTGGGAGAAGGCGAGGGTGGGATGTTTCGAGAGAACAGCATCAAAACATGTATATTATCTAGGGTGAAACAGATCACCAGCCCAGGTTGGATGCATGAGACAAGTGCTCGGGCCTGGTTCACTGGGAAGACCCAGAGGAATCGGGTGGAGAGGGAGGTGGGAGGGGGGATCGGGATGGGGAATACATGTAACTCCATGGCTGATTCATGTCAATGTATGACAAAAACCACTACAATATTGTAAAGTAATTAGCCTCCAACTAATAAAAATAAATGAAAAAAAATAAAGAAACCATCTCTACATATGGCACTACTAAGTAGTTGGCAATCTAATATCTGCCCCATGTGGCTAGGTTACAAAGAGAAAATTTTTAAAAATATTTACTTATTTAGCTGTGTATGATCTTAGTAGCAGCACATGGGGCCTTCATTGCATCATGCAAAATCTTTCACTGTGGTGCATGAATTCTCTAGTTGTGGCGTGGGGCCTTGTAGTTGCAGTGTGCAGGCTTAGTTGCTCTGCAGCATGTGGGATCTTAGTTCCCAGACCATGGATCAACCGCTGTCCCTTGCAATGCAGGGCAGATTCTTAACCACTGGACCATCAGGGAAGTCCCTAATCCTATTTTGTTTTTAATTTAAAAATTTGTACTGGAGTATAGCTGATTAACAATTGTATGCTGTGTTACTTTCTGCTATAAAGTGAATCAGTTATACATATATTCAGTCTTTTTAAGATTTCTCATATAGGACGTTACAGAGTATTGAGTAGAGATTCCTATGCTATAGAGTAGGTTCTTATTAGTTTAGAGTAGTGTACACATGTCAATCCCAATTTATCCCTACCCCTCCTTTTCCCCCTGGTAACCATAGGTTTGGTGTCTACATCTATGACTACATTTTTGCTTTGTACATAAGTTCAATTCTACCATTTTTAAAGGATTCCATGTATGAGAAATATGTGATATTTGTCCTTCTCTGTCTGACTTCACTCAGCGTTAAGTACCAAGGTTGTGGGGTGGGGGACACATGGTTTGGGAGTTTGGGTTTAATGAATGCAAACTACTATATATAGAATGGATAAACAAGGTCCTACCATATAGCACAGAGAACTATATTCAATATTCTGCAAAAAACTATAATGGAAAAGAATATAAAAAGTTTTGATTTGCATTTTCCTAATAAGTCGTGATCCCCTGGAGAAGGAATAAGTGGCAACCCACTCCAGTATTCTTGCTTGGGAAATCCCACAGACAGAGGAGCCTATTGGCTACAGTCCATAGACTCACAAGAGTCGGACACAACTCAGCAACTAAACAATGTGTATATATATACATGCAACATATAAAAAGTTGAATCACTTTGCTGTATAGCAGAAGTTAATAACATTGAAAGTCAACTATACTTTAAAAAATAACTTGAGAATTTCCTGAAGGGCCCAGTGGTTAAGGCACCATGCTTCCACACTGCAGTGGGCATGGGTTTAATCCCTGGTCACAAAACTAAGATCCCACAGATTTACTACAATAAACAATATTTTATATACCATCTGCGTTGTGAGATCATTTTTTTTTAACTTTTCAAAGAAAACTTTGCTTATTTTGGGAACAATCCCCTTTTTTGGAATCTACCCTATTCCCCATTGCAACACTTAAAGAACATACTAAAAATTAAGGGATATTTCTTTTTTTTTTCTTTTCAAAACAATAAAATTGAAACAAAATCCTAACATCAGTGGACCTTGAGTACATGATGCTAAGTAAAATAAGTGAGACAGAAAGACAAATACAATATGGTTTCACTCATAAGTGGAATATAAAACCAAACAAAAAATAAATGAACAAACCAAACAAAAATAAACATGTAGATATAGAGAACAGAGTAATGGGTACCAGAAGGAAAGAGGGAGGATGAGGGCTGGCTAAATGGATAAAGGGCGTCAACTGTAGGGTGACAGATGGAAATGTTTTTGGTGTGAGCTCACTGTAGGGTATATATAAGTAGTAATACATATGTTGTATACATGAAACTTACATAATGTTATACACCAATGTTATTTCAATTAAAAAATCTTTTGAAAGGTAGAGAAAATCTAAATATTAGACAAAATGACTATGAAATCAAACAAAACAGAAATGGCATTTTTTAAAAGAATAAGTTAATGAGATGTGTAAATATATGCTAACCTATGTTGAACATTTCCCATGAAAATGCAAATAGACAAAAATTAGAAAACCTGAATAAATGAATAACCTAGAACACTTTTTGAAAAATGATGAGATTAGGCTCAATGCATTTGACAAACTTTTTAAGCATGGGTGCTTCCAAAGTTTCAAAACAGCAGATTATTTCAATTCATGTTACTTATTTTTCAATGTTTCATTTTTAAACATATTAAAAAAAGCAAATTTTGAGGTAGTAAAAACATGGCATATGAACTCCACCCTTAGTCTTCAAGGCCCCCTGACCTTCACAGTAATGCCACTGATCTCTTTTATTCTACTTAATAGATTCCCAAAGTGTTGTATAAACCTATCCTAACACAGTAAAATTTTTTAGTGATCACTTTTTTAAAAAGTTAATTTCAGAACAATCTCAACTTATAAATGCCAAAATCTCAAAGTAAGCCCCAGGAAAATAAATATTGAAAGAAATTGAAAGAAATACTACAACAGTGCCTAGTACAAACTGAGGTGTTAAAAATAGTATTATATAATCCTTCACATTATTAGATCAAGGAAGAAAATAGACAAAAATATGGCCAGCATATTAAATACTGAATAGGTATTTGATTGAAAACAGCACATTTCCCTCATTTAAAAAATGTCTGGGAATAATGAATAGTAAACAAGTAATAAAAGGGCTTTTACTATACTAAAACAGTATTTAATCTAGTGATAATAAAAGGATATCTCTATTTTCTTCTATTATTTGTTATGTTCTGTGTATCATCACCATGTTCAATAACATTAGGTGTGCAGTTCAAGATAGTGGACTGAGCATACACTTTCTCCAAAATCCTTCATAATAATAATGAGGCATGAAAAATTAATAAATTGGTAACAGCACCAAAGCATGAGAAATAGTATTATAAGCAGACTAGAAATTGAGGAATTTATCAAAAATGTATGAACCAGAAAATATCAGATGGTAAAAGAAACAAGTGCCAAAAGATGTATACATACGCACTCACACACACACACACACACACACACACACACACAGCATTTTTTACTAAAGACACACATAGTCTATTTTTTAAATGACAGCAGCAAAAATGGCAAATGATCAAAACCTGGAAGTCTACATCCTTCTGCAAATAAAGTGACAAAACTATCAAATTTTGTTGGAGCTGTAGACTTTTAAACCAAACTTTTTTGGAACTGCAGACTCTAAACCAAAACTTTTAGCAGAGAGGTGAACGCTTAAGAAAATATAGCTGAATCTTAGTAAAAGAATTTCATGATTTTCTTAGGGTGTATGTCCAGTAGTGGGATTGCTGGATCATATGCAGTTTTATTCCTAGTTTTTAAAGGAATCTGCATACTGTTTTCCATAGTGGATGTATCAATTTGCCTTCTCACCAACAGTGCAGGAGGGTTCCCTTTTCTCCACATCCTCTCCAGCATTTATTGTTTATAGATTTTTTAATGATGGCCTTGTCAATTGGTGTGAGGTAACCTCACTGTTATTTTAATTTGCATTTGGGTGATGTTAAGCATCTTTTCATGTGTTTACTGGCCATATTTATGTCTTCTTTGGAGAGAAATTTTCCTCCAATTAAAAACTTGATTTAAAATAAAAAAACTTCATGGTATTTAGACTCATCCTGGTAACCATCTCCACCTCCTCAGTATGGCAATGGACTTGAAGACAATAGCTGAGATTATCAGTACAAGTATAATCCCTGTACTGATTATACAGGGATAATTATACAGGGATACTTAGAGAGCAAAATGGACCATATTCTCAAAAAAATGTGCTTGTTAGTTTTGACTCATTTATGGGTCTCTGAAGGGCTGTATCTATCACAGGACCTGTCTTTATTGTGGCTAACAAAACTTTCTAAAGGCTAAAGCAGCTACCAAGGGGGAGGAGACATTTGTGGAAAACATTCAAAAGCAAATGTATTAGCTGTTACTTCTTGAGTTAACTAATACCAGTGTGGGCAAAAATAGCCAAAATCTTAAGCAATAAAGCTATGGAATGAGAGGCTTTGGAAATAAGGACTTTGAAAGGTTTCACATATTCCTGGAAGTCTAAAAGGTCATATGTATGCCCAGACCTGGGTACATGCTCATACAAGATGTGAGAAGGTTCTAAGCACCTACCTATTGCTAAACTTCAGGGCTTGTGCAAATACAAATTGAAGGTTAAGACAGAATTGTAAACTCCTTGCTGAGCACTGAAGGTATGCCTCAACACTCATGCAGAGTCAAGCTCGAGACATTTAGAAAATCTCTGTTCAGTAACCAGCTCACCACTAAATTAATGGAACAGGGGCTTCAGTAGTAAGATAAGACAATCTAGAATTTATGAAATTTGCTCATAAAATCACAGAACAAAACAAGACACGACTGCAACAAGCATCAACAACAACCTAGGGAAGAAAGGAAAATCTGATTTCCAGAAGTGCCAGATGATCACAGTCAAAATACCCAGCTTTCAACCAAACTATAAATACTGCATGATTACCGTTTAATGAGGTATCTGAAGTAGTGAAATTCATAGAAACAAAAAGTAGAATGATGTTCACCGGGCTTTGAGGGGAGTAGTTGTTTACTGAGTATACAGTTTAAGATTTGCAAGATGAAAATTTTCTGGAGATATTTCACAACAATATGAATATACAATGCTATTGAACTGTACACTTAAAAATGGTTAAGATGATAAATTTTGTTATGTGCTACACTTATAATTTCTACCAAACATTCACAGAAGAGTATATGCTAATTCTTCACGAAAGTTTCCAGGAATTAAAAACAGAAGTGAATACTTGCCAGCTCTTTCTATGAGGTTGTAATTACCCTGATACCAAAATTACACACAAATACCAAAAGAAAGTACAACAAAAGACTAATGTCTTATATAGATGCAAAATTCACCAACAATATACTAACAAATGAAACCTAGCAATATATAAAAGAATTAAGCACCAGGACCAAGTAGAATTTATCCCAAGGATACAAGGTTGATTAAATATATGAAAATCAATTAATACATCAGAATAATCAATTAATCAATTAATAACCAGAATACACTCAAAAACATATTATTATCTCAACAGAAACAGAAAAAGCACTTGACAAAAATTCAACATTCCTTTTGATAAAGAAAATCCTTTTAACTAGAATATAAAAGAAACTCCTTTAACATGATAAACAACATCTATGAAAACTCAGTCAACATCACTGTAATCAAATAATTAAGTTCCAGTATAAGACATGGATGCCTGCTCTTGCCACTTTAACAATATATTAGAAGTCTAACCATAAAAATTATGGAAGAAATGAAATATACATAGGCTAAAAGAAAGGACTAAACGTACCTCTATTAACAGATGCCATGATCTTATATATAGAAAATCCTAAAAACCCATACAAAAATTAGGAGAGCTAAAAAACAAGTTCAGCAAATTTGCATGGCACAGAATCCACATCTAAATATGAGTTGTACTTCTGTAGAAGAACACTGAATAATTCAAACGTAAAATTAAGGAGACAAATCCATTTACAATAGCATTGAAAATAATAAAATACTTGAATACTTTTAAACCAGGAGGTGTTAGGAGCTCAGCTGAGCTAGAAAGAGTTGATCTGTTAGTTTTCAGAGTAGCTGTATAAAGCAACAGCCAAAATGGAAGTAACAGTGAAATCTCCAATCACATGTTGTGATGGAACAAGAACCTAGTCTAAGAAAACACTGACTTTCCCCTGACTCTTTCTTCCCCATGGAATGGCACACTCATCAAGGCTCAGGTGGCCCAGCAAAGACTAAGGTATGATCCCATTCTTGAGGGAGCATGGCACAAAAGGGTCCTGCAGTTTTATGGAACCAATGGCCATGGGAAGGGAGAGAAGGATGGGTAGCAGTAAAAACATTCTGAGTATTGAGTTAGAATAAAGAAAAGTGTCTTTTTTTTCATTTATTTTTATTAGTTGGAGGCTAATTACTTTACAATATTGTAGTGGTTTTTGCCATACATTGACATGAACCAGCCATGGATTTACATGTGTTCCCCATCCTGATCCCCCGTCCCGCCTCCCTCCCCATCCCATCCCTCTGGATCTTCCCAGTGCACCAGCCCTGAGCACTTGTCTCATGCATCCAACCTGGGCTGGTGATCTGTTTCACCCTTGATAGTATACTTGTTTCAATGCTTTTCTCTCAGAACATGCCACCCTCACCTTCTCCCACAGAGTCCCAAAGTCTGTTCTGTACATCTGTGTCTCTTTTTCTGTTCTGCATATAGGGTTATCGTTACCATCTTTTTAAATTCCATATATATGCATTCGTATACTGTATTGGTCTTTATCTTTCTGGCTTACTTCACTCTGTATAATGGGCTCCAGTTTCATCCATCTCATTAGAACTGATTCAAATGAATTCTTTTTAATGGCTGAGTAATATTCCATTGTGTATATGTACCACAGCTTTCTTATCCATTCATCTGCTGATGGGCATCTAGGTTGCTTCCATGTGTCTTTAAGGTTTTCTACTCCTTCCCTGATAAGGAGGTCTTGATAGAGATACATATAGAAACCTCAGCTAGTGGCCTCAGATAAAGATACACCTAGGAATGAGGACACTTACTAGAGAATGCAAATATGTGAAGACCACTAAAACAGGCCAGATGGACTTGAGTCTTTGACTGCAATTTCCCTCAGACTGTAATTCACTGGCTGTGCATGAAGTCTGATTTGGAGAAGGCAGCATTCCCCCCATGAAACCTGCCCAGTAAAACCTATGTAATTACTATGGTTGTTCATCAAAACTCACACAAAGGCTATTGGGCAGGAGCCAGACTCCTCAGGATGTTGAAGACATATACACTCAAAACAACAAAAATTACTGAAATAAACTAAAGAAGATAAATAAATAGAAAGCCACTCTATGTTCATTGCTTGGAAGAATTAGTATTATTAGTACAGTGCTACTACTCAACAGAATAATCTTTAGATCAGTGGTATCCCTTTCAAAATTCCAAGCCCATATCTTCCCCATAAATGAGAAGCAGACGCTATGGGCCATGTGCCACAAGTAGAGAATCTCTGCACTACAAGGAAAGATCCCACATAAAGCAACAAAGATCCTGCATGCCACAACTAAGACCTAATACAGCCAAATAAATAAATAAATAAATAAATAAATAAATAAATAAATAGAATAACCTCCCCTTCTCTCCATCTTTTAAAATCCTAATCATCCTTTAAAGATAAATTTATATATATATATATATGTATATATCATTATATGATGTAATTTCTTTCAGATATTCTTTATAATTTGCTTTAACTGGCCTTGTCAAACTCCTTTTGCTGTTGTCTACCCCTGCTCTGATTTTCAGGCCAAAATCTGACTATTTATGGGACCTATATGCTCCTGGATACCCTGTCTGAACTTTGAAGGATGATGGTTCCTATCTCTGACCAGTCTCACATAGTAGTCATTCTTTTGGTCAAATTTCCTGTTTCATAGTGCTTTGTATTCTTTCTTATATGTGGAATTCCTAGGTTTAAAAATGCTTTATAAATTCTGTCTCTCTCACACACACACAAACCCTCCTATGCTCTTCTCCTCTGTACTGCCCTCCTCCACATTCCTGTTCTCTTCCTTCCTTCTCCCTTCCATCCATCTCTTAAGAAAATAAAACTTTTAGGAATGGAAAGGGGAAAAATACAATACTTCCCGCCACCTGTCTCTCTTTCTTCTTCTCATTTTTGAAGGTTTTTCTTAGCAATTTGACAACTCTGCCTTAAAGCAAAGACTGAATGTGTTTATAGAGGGAACAAGTTATGTGCAAATATATTAGTAAGGTTCCAACTTGCAATCTATGGCAGACAAAAATTAATCACTCTGTAAATATTTTTGTGATTCTGAGAGAAGTATTTTTATAAGACATATTAAGGAAGACTGAAAAAATGTAACCATACAGTCTGCACATATTTATGAAATCCAAGCACATAATGTCCCACTGACAGGCAACAACAACTGTATTAAATAGATAAGAGGAAATCAATTGAAGCAAATGAATTTTTTGTTGAAAACTGAACTGCCAACATGACCTACATTTGTACTATAATATAGATGTTCTATACATATAGTCACATTACTCTGTTACTCTGCTTTATTTCCATCTTAGCAGTTAACACTTTCATAATGTATAATTTGTATATCATCTGTTTCTCTGCTAAAATGTAAGCTGTATGCATGCAAAGGATAGATGTTTTTCACTGCTGTATCCTCAAAACCTAGAAAAATGTGTGACTCATAGTTTGCACTCATTAAATAAATGCTGCATGACTGGAAATGAAGGAGAGGAGGTAGTCCTTGAAAGTTAAGATATACTTTAAAAATCTTAAAGTATCTTCCGATATAATTTTATTAATTTTCAGAATACCTATCTGATACCTGTGATAATTAGAACACATATTTTTAATGACACTGACAAACTACAGTATGAGTAATAGAACATCATTAACACCAATTTGCCTGCTTCTGGGCCATTCATATTGGTACTTTATAATAATTATGATATACAGTAATTTAAATAAACCAGCATCATATGAATTATATCAACATTTGAGTGGTTACCCACTCTAGTATTCTGGCCTAGAGAATTCCATGGACTATACAGTTGCAAAGAGTCAGACATGACTGAGTGATTTTCATTTTCACTTTTGGATTTATGAAGCAATAACACTAACAGGTATTATTTTAATCACCTATTTTGAACTGTAGAGCAAAACATAACTTTCAAAAGCAGTTTTTTGGTTTTTCTAAGAAGTTGTTCAATAATTAAAACTTTCAGAGGCAATCCAAGAGGATGAAGCCAATTTTCCATACTATATAATAATACTTAATGCTTTTCTAAAAGTTCAAACTTGTTTAAGTATCCTACCATGAGGTAAATCTCTGCAGATGAAGTTGGAATTTTTGGTTGTGACTGTATACGTACATTATTATAGCTTTGTCTGCTGTCAAACTGTGACCTTTTTATAATTCAGAGTCCTTTGATATACTTTGCCATTTATATGTAAAAACGCTATGTTCTGAGAGTAGATCAGTCTAGTTCAGTCTCTCAGTCAGGTCTGACTCTTTGTGACCCCATGGACTGCAGCACGCCAGGCCTCCTTGTCCATCACCAACTCCCGGAGTTTACTCAAACTCATGTCCATCGAATCAGTGATGCCATCTAACAATCTCATCCTCTGTCATTCCCTTCTCCTCTCGCCTTCAATCTTTCCCAGCATCAGGGTCTTTTCAAATGAGTCAGCTCTTCACATCAGGTGGCCAAAGTACTGGAGTTTCAGCTTCAGCATCAGTCCTTCCACTGAACATTCAAGACTGATTTCCTTTAGGATGGACTGGTTGGATTTTGCAGTCCAAGGGACTCTCAAGAGTCTTCTCCAACACCACAGTTCAAAAGCATTAATTCTTTGCCATTTAGCTTTATAGTTAAACTCTCACATCCATATATGACTACTGGAAAAACCATAGCCTTGGTTAGACAGACCTACCTTGATATAAATGAAGGAGTCTACATTCTATTTGCTTTAAAACTGTTATTTCAAATGAAAGTAATTTTAAATAATCTTCCATGATTATTTAATCAGGCACTTCTACTTGAGATCATCAATAACTTATACATAAATAGTTATACTAGTAAACTGACAAAAATATAAGCAGCAAATATTTTTCAGGCATTTGAAAATAGTGCATGACTATGATCCGTGAGAAAATCTAAACAAATGAGATGAGCCTTTCTATTGTCCTGATTTTCTGCCTCAAGGCATTTATTTGACTCTGGCTAACAGGGGAAACTCCAGCAAAGGACTAATATCTCATTGAGCAAAGGAGAGAAGAAATTGGAATTCACAGAATAACATCTGTGTAACACTAGATCACAATCAGGGGATGACAAGAAAGGGAATTTGTGGCAAGGGCCAGCCTTCTCACACTGGTATACTGGGTCACATAGGCAGTATATCTGTGGAGATGTTGAGGCAGCAGGAAAATATGAATTTTTAAAATTTACAACAAAATATGTACATATCCTATGGGTTATTTAGAAACCTAACTCACTGTCTTGACAAAAATAGTTTAGAACAAGTGCTAAAAATATATATAATGTACAAAAAGAAGCATAACAAACCTTAGAGAGTGGAAAGAATTTTATTTACAAAGTTAACACATTATCATGTGAATAAGTACATTTTCAGCAAAAAATAATGAGACACTCAAAGAAAAGAAAGTGTCGCTCATTCACATATGTATAAAAAATTAACAGACACTATACCTGAGGAAGTCCAGCCATTTAATAGATAAATAATTTAATCAGCTATCACAAATATGTTCAAAGAACTAAAAGGAATTGTGAAAAGCATGTATCAGCAAAGAGACAATACCAGTAAAGAGATACTAATTATAAAGAAGAGCCAAACAGAGATTCTGGAGATGAAGTATACAATAAGTAAAATAAAGAAATTCACTACAGGGTGCCAACAGACATCTAAGCAGGCAGAAGAAAGAATCAGTGAACTTGAAGAAAGATCAAATGAGATTTAGTCTGAGGAGCAAAAAAGAATAATGAAAATAAAACAGAGCCTAAAGATATCTGTGGAATACCACTGAGCATACCAACATGCACGTAATGGGAGCTGCAGAAGAAGAAAGCAGAGAGAAAAGGTTAGAAGAATTATTTGAAGAAATAATGGCTAAAAGCTTCCCACATGAATCTATGAATAAATCTATGCATCCAAAAAGCTCAAAAACTCCAAAGGATAAACACAAAGAAATCCACAATGAGACACATTATAATCAATTTGGTGATGAAAGAAAAAGACAAAGGAGAGAAGTTCAAAATTAGCAAGAAAGAAGAGATTTGTTATATACAAGAATCCTTGATAAGATTAACAGCCAATTTCTCATCAAAAACATGAAGGCTAGAAAGAAGAAGGATGACATTTTTAAAGTGCTGAAAATAAAAACAGCAATAACAAACCTGCCAGCCAAGAATTCTAGATATGGAAAAAGTATACTTTAAAAATTAAGGAGAAATTATGACATTTCCATATAAAAGAAAGCTGAAGTTTGTTTCAGGTACCTCTGTACTGTAAGAAATCCTAAAGAGAATTCATCAGGCTTAAGTGAAAGAAGACCAGACTTTAACTCAAGGGCATATAAAGAAATAAGAACTCTAATAATGGTAAAATCACAGGTAAATATAAAAGTCAGTATTATTATGTTTTTGGTCTGTAACACCATTTTCTTTTCCTGTATGATTTAAAATGCAAACCCATCAAACAATATTATAAATCTTTGTTAATAAAAATACAATGTATAAAGATGTAATTTATGGCAGTAACAACATGAAGTGAAAGAAACTGTGTAGAAGCAGAGATTTTGTACACTACTGAGGCTAAATTGCCATTAATACAAATCGGATGGTTATAAATTAAAAATGTTAAATGTGATCCCCAGAGTAAACACTATATGCTTACAACATATGCAGAATTAAATGCAAAGAGAGTCAAAACAATACACTTGAAATATCACCAGAACACAAAAGAGGGCAAAAATGGAGCAGTTAATGAACAAAAAAGTATACAAGGTAAATAGAAAATAGCAAAATGGCAAAAGTAGTTCTTCCTTATCAGCAGTTATTTTAAGTGAATGGATTGAAAACATCCTTTGAAAGCCAGAGGTTGGTAAATAAACAATATCCTAGTCTATAAGACTTTCACTTTAGCTAAAAAAGTCCAAACAGACTGAAATTAAAGGACTGAAAAAGATTCCTAATGAAAATAGTAACTAAGAGAGCTGTGGTATCTTTACAAGTATCAGACAAAACTGAAAACAGACATTGAGATAAAAAATTGTTACGAGACAAAAATAGGACATTATATATTGATAAAACTTGACCCTTCAAAATCACATACCAAGTATAAACTATATAAATTTAACAATAAAGCCTCAATATATTTGAAGTTAAACTGACACCTGAATGGAGAAATAGAAAATTTCATTGGAGAATTCAATACCCACTTTCAGTAATGGATATAAGATCTAGACTGAATATCACTAGGTAAGTAGAGGACTTGACCAATATTATATATCAACTAGACCTAACAGGGGAGAGAAGGCAATTGCAACCCACTCCAGTACTCTTGCCTGGAAAGTCCCATGGAAGGAGGAGCCTGGTAGGCTGCGGTCCATGGGGTCGCTGAGAGTCGGATACGACTGAGTATCTTCACTTTCACTTTTATGCATTGGAGAAGGAAATGGCAACCCACTCCTGTGTTCTTGCCTGGAGAATCCCAGGGACGGGGGAGCCTGGTGGGCTGCCATCTATGGGGTCACACAGAGTCGGACACGACTGAAGTGACTTAGCAGCAGACCTAACAGACATATATATACATGCACTCCCTCTTACGCTCAAACAGCAGAATATATATTCTTCAATAGTGTACACTGACCTTTCTCCAGGATAAACCATAAATTAAAACTCAAAACAAGTATCAACAAGATTAAAAATAGTGAAGTAAAAAAAAAAAAAATTTCTCCGACCACAGTTGAATAACACTAGAAAGAATTAAAGGAAGAAAGCTGGGAAGTCTACAAATATAGCACAAATAACCAATTGGTCAAAGAAGTGAACACAAGAGGAATTATAAAACAAAAACACTTTGTAAAGAAAATAACAAAACCACAACACACTAAAAATTATGGGATGCACTAAAAATCAATGCTGATAATAAAACTTTTAGCTATAAAGGCCTACATTAAAAAGGAAGAAAACTCTCAAATCAATAACCTAACTTTATACCTTAAGGAACTAGAAAATGAAGGGCAAACTAACTCAAAGCTAGCAGAAGAAAGGAAATAATTTAAATTATAGTTAGATAAACAGGGAACAGGAAAACAACAGAGAAAAATCAATAAAACCAAGAGTTTTTAAAACATAAAATTAACTTTTAAGATATTTAGCAAAACTGACTACAAAAAGAGAGAAGCCTCAAATGACTAAAATCATCATACTAATGAAGTAAGTCAGAAAGAGAATGATAAATACCATATGATGTCACTTATATGGGGAATCTAAAATAAGACAGAAATGAACCTATCCACGAAATCAAAACAGAATCACAGGGAGAGCAGACATGTGGTTGGCCAAGAGGGAAAGAGAGTAGGGAAGGACGGATTGGGAGTTTGGGATTAGCAGATACAAAATATTATATATAGAATGGATAAACAGCAAGGTGCTACTATACAGCACAGGAACTATATTCAAACTCCTATGATAAACCATAATGGGAAAAAAATTAAGAATATATGTAACAATCACTTTCCTGTACAGCAGAAATTAACACATTATAAATCAAATATACTTCAGTTTTTAAAAAAGAAATGTATGAGGTAACTACCATTGAACTTACAGGAAAAAAAAGGACTGTAACAGAGTGATAGTGACATGTGAAAGCCAACAATTTAAAAAATAACTGAAATGTACAAATTCGTAGAAACACACAAACTACCATAATTGTACACAGAATGTATATACTAAAACAGAAACAGACAGATATAGAAACTAGTGGTTAAAAGTAGTGTGAGGGAAGTGAGAGGCACAAAATAGGTGTATTGGATTAAGAGACACAAACTACTATGTATAAAAAGTAAGGAACAAGAACATATTTGTACAGCTCAGGGGAATATAGTCATTATTTTATAATAACTTTAAATGGAGTATAGTGTATAAAAAACTGAATCACTATGTTTTACACCTGTAAATATTTCAAATATTTTTGAATATTTGAAAATTCAAAATATTTCAATCAACTATGAAATTTTTCAAATTTCAAATCAACTATGCTTCAACTAAAAGAATACTTAAAAGTAAATGTAGGGGGGTGGGCCCAAGTGGAGGAATAGGATGGGGAGACCACTTTCTCCCCCATAAATTCATCAAAAGATAATTTGAATGCTGAGAAACTTCCACAAAACAATTTCTGAACACTGGCCGAGGACACCAGGTACCCAGAAAGGCAGGCCATTCTCTTTGAAAGGAGGTAGGACAAAATATGAAAGACAAAAAAAGAGACAAAAGAATTAGTGACTGAGACCCATTCTGGGGAGGGAGTCCTGAAGGATGAGAAGTTTACAAACAGCAGGAAATCCTCTCATTGGCCTGTCTGTGGGGAGTTTTGGAATCTCAGAGGGTAACATAACCAGGAGGAAAAACAAACAAACACACAGAATACACACTTAACCACAACTTCCAGCAGAGAAGTAGCCCAAACCGCTCGGATCCGACACCAGCAATCGGAGGCTGGACAGGGAGATGCGGGCTGCATGCTCAGGGTAAGGACCGGGCCTGAATGCCCTAAGGACAATCCAAGGGAGCGAATGTGAGATAGCAACCCAAACTGTGGGAGAGCCAGAGAGAAAAAAAAAAAAAAAGAGAGAGAGAGAGAACTTTCCCGTGAAGGGCTCTAACATGTAGCCTGGCCTGCTCACAGAACAAAAGAATAAGCGAATACCAAAGGAGAGCTAGCCTGCTGCATATAGCCACCACCCACCCCCCAGCCGCCAGAGAGGCAGGAAAGCACATGACCGACAGAACCAGAAGGCAAGGGGAAATCTCGGCCCCAGAGACCGGCATCCTCCTCCAAACTGTGAGCAGGCTCCCAGTTGCCAAGTTTTCCTGGGATCCTGAACGGTTGACATCTGTCAGGAGGGTCAAAGGCTGAGATCCGCTCCCCAGAAGAGACAATGTCCCCTGAGACAGTGCTCTCACGGTGCACCCAGGAAACCAAGTGGTGGGGACCAGGGAGGTGATTAAGACACACGGCACCCCTGGGACAGTGTGCTTGCCAAGCACCTGATCACCTGAGCTGCTCGAACCGGGAAAGGGGACAAAACGCACGCCGAACTGATTCTGTGCCTTTGTGGAGTGCCCAAGAACCTGAACCTGAACAGCTCAGACCTGGAAAGTGCATGAAATGCAGGGTCCACTTTTGACAATACCCCTGCAGAACAACCTGGAGCCTGAGCAGTGTAGACTGGGAAAGCACAAGCTGCCATGAGCTGGGACAAACCCAGTGTGGCCCATACACTGCAAGCACTCTTCAGTGCTTATTTGTTAGCAGTACTCCTCACTCCCACAACTGAACAAGTGAGCCTAAATAAGTGACCACCCTTGTGTCAGGGCAGAAATTAGATACTGAAAAGACTTGCAAGCAGAGGAAGCCAAAATAAACAAATAAGAGGGAAGCTCTCTGGAAGTGACAGGTGCAACAGATTAAAACCCTGTAGTTACCATTGACTAAGCACTGGAACAACAGACTGGTTCCAAATAGGGAAAGGAGTACGTCAAGGATGTATATTGTCACCCTGCTTATTTAACTTATATGCAGAGTACATCATGAGAAATGCTGGGCTAAATAAAGCACAAGCTGGAATCAAGATTGCCAGGAGAAATATCAATAACCTCAGACATGTAGATGACACCACCCTTATGGCAGAAAGCAAAGAACTAGAAAGCCTCTTGATGAAAGTGAAAGATAAGAATGAAAAAGTTGGCTTAAAACCCAATATTCAGAAAACTAATATCATGGCATCTGGTCCCATCACTTCATGGCAAATAGATGGGGAAACAGTGGAAAAAGTGACAGACTATTTTGGGGCTCCAAAATCACTGTAGATGGTGACTGCAGCCATGAACTTAAAAGACGCTTGCTACTTGGAAGAAAAGCTATGACCAACTGAGACAGCATAATAAAAAGCAGACACATTACTTTGCCAACAAAGGTCCATCTAGTCAAAGCTATGGTTTTTCCAGTAGTTATGTATGGATTTGAGAGTTGGACTATAAAGAAAACTGAGCAAGAAGAATTGATGCTTTTGAACTGTTGTGTTAGAGAGGACTCCTGAGAGTCCCTTGGACTGCAAGGAGATCCATCCAGTTCATCCTAAAGGAAATCAGTCCTGAATATTCATTGGAAGGACTGATGCTGAAGCTGCAACTCTAATACTTTGGCCACCTGATGGGAAGAACTGACTTATTTGAATAGACCCTGATGCTGGGAAAGATTGAGGGTGGGAAAAGAAGGGGACAACAGAGGATGAGATGGTTGGATAGTGTCCCTGACTCAATGGACATGAGTTTGAGTAAATTCCGGGAGTTGGCGATGGACAGGGAGGCTTGGTGTGCTGCAGTCCATGCAGTTGTAAAGAGTCAGATACAACTGAGTGACTGAACTGAACTGAAGCTTTGGAAAGGGCTTATAGACCTTGAGAAAAAGTACAAGCTGGAACAAGGAACTAACTGAAACGGAACTGACCCCCACACTGCCCACAACAGCTCCAGAGAAATTCCTAGATATATTTTTACTATTATCATTTTCTATTTTTTTAACTCTAAGTTCTTTATTACTCCTTTAATTTTCATTTTTATAACCTACTATTACCTTGCAAAAAACCTGTATTTTTAAAGCAAATTTCACATATATATTTTTTATAATTTTTGTGATTAATTTTGTTCTGTATATTTAATATTGTATTTTTGAGAGTCTAACCTCTACTCTCGATTTTTAATCTTTGGTTCTTTGTATTTGTTATCAATTTTGTACCTTTAAGAATCTAATCTTCATCGGTGTCTCTTTTTCTGTTTTGCATATAGGGTTATCATTACCATCTTTCTAAATTCCATATATATGTGCTAGTACAGATGTACAGAACAGACTTTTGGACTCTGTGGGAGAAGGCGAGGGTGGGATGTTTCGAGAGAACAGCATCGAAACATGTATATTATCTATGGTGAAACAGATCACCAGCCCAGGTTGGATGCATGAGAAAAGTGCTCGGGCCTGGTGCACCGGGAAGACCCAGAGGGATCAGGTATAGAGGGAGGTGGGAGGGGGGATTGGGATGGGGAATACATGTAACTCCATGGCTGATTCATGTCAATGTATGACAAAACGCACTACAATACTGTAAAGCAATTAGCCTCCATCTAATAAAAATAAATGAAAAAAAAATCTAATCTTCAGTATCCATTTTCACTTAGGGATGTTATGACTGGCTTGATTGCTCTCTCCCCTTTTGACTCTCCCTTTTCTCCCCCAGGTCACCTCTATCTCCTCCCTCCCCCTTTTCTTCTCTACTAAACTCTGTGAATCTCTCTGGGTGTGGAGAACACTTAATGAACTGATAAATACTTACTAGATTCAGCTCTCCCCTGTGACTCTCACCTTCTCCACATGGTCACCTCTATCTCCCTCCTCCCTCTTCTCTTCTCTGTGTAACTCTGTGAACCTCTCTGGGTGTTCCAGACTGTGGAGAGCACATAGGGAACTGATTATGGCTAGACTGCTCTCTCCCCTTTTGACTCCCCCTCTTCTCCTCCTGGTCTCCTCTATCTCCCTCCTCCCTCTTCTTTTCTCCATGTAACTCCATGAACCTCTTTGAGTGTCCCTTACTGTGGAGAATTTTTTCACCATTAACCTAGATGGTTTATCATCTGTGCTGTATGGATGAAGCAATCTTGAGGCTAGTTTAAGAATAAAGCTGAAAGCCAGAGGCAGGAGACCTAAATCCAAAACTCGAGAACAGCAGCAAACTCCTGATTCCAGGGAACATTAATCAACAAGAACTCATCCAAAAGCCTCCATACCTACATTGAAACCAAGCTCCACCCAAGAACCAACAAGTTCTGGACCAAGACATAACATGTTAATTCTCTAGCAATGCAGGATCAGAGCCCTGAGCATTAAAATACAGGGTGTCCAAAGTCATGCCAAACCCACAGACACCCACAAACTCACTACTGGACACTTCATTGCACTCCAGAGAGAAGAGATCCAGCTCCAACCACCAGAACACAGACGCAAGCATCCCTAACCAGGAAACCTTGACAAGCCACTAGTCCAACCCCACCCAAAGGAAGCAACCTGCACAATAAAGAGGAATCACAAACTTTGAGCCTGCAGAAACCGCACCCCAAACAGCAATCTAAACAAAATGAAAAGGCAGAGAAATATTCAGCAGGTAAAGGAACATGATAAATGCCCACCAAACCAAACAAAAGAGGAGGAGATAGGGAGTCTACCTGAAAAAGAATTCAGAATAATGATAGTAAAGATGATACAAAATCTTGAAAACAAAATGGAGTTACAGATAAATAGACTAGAGACAAGGATTGAGAAGATGCAAGAAATGTTTAACAAGGACCTATAAAAAATAAAAAAGTCAATCAATAATGAATAATGCAATGACTGAGATCAAAAGCACTCTGAATTGAACCAACAGTACAAAAACTGAGGCAGAAGATAGAATGATGAATATAAATGAAGCAGAGAGGAAAAAAGAAAGAAGAATCAAAAGAAATGATACAACCTCAGAGACATCTGGGACAATGTTAAACGCCCCAACATTCAAATCATAGGAGTCCCAGAAGAAGAAAAAAAAAAGACCATGAGAAAATACTTGAGGAGATAATAATTTAAAACTTCTCTAAAACAGGGAAGGAAATAGCCACCTAAGCCCAAGAAACCCAGAGTCTCCCAAACAGGACAAATCCAAGGTGAAACACCCCAAGACACACATTAATCAAAATAACAAAGAACAAATATTAAAAGCAGCAAGGGAAAAACAACAAATAGCACACAAGAGAATCCCCATAAGGATAACTGCTGATCTTTCAATAGAAAATCTTCAGGCCAGAAGGAAATGGCAGGACATACTTAAAGTGATGAAAGAGTAAAACCTACAACCCAGATTACTGTACCCAGCAAGGATCTCATTCAAATATGGAGGAGAAATGAAAAGCTTTACAGACAATATAATAAACCCACAGCAAACATTATCTTCAATGGTAAAAACTGAAAGCAATTCCCCTAAGGTCAGGAAAAAAACAATGGTGGCCACTCTCACCACTATTATTCAACATAGTTTTGGAAGTTTTAGCCACAGCAATCAGAGAAGAAAAAGAAATAAAAGGAATCCAGGTTTGAAAAAAAGGAATCCAGGTTTGAAAAGAAGTGAAAATCTCACTGTTTGCAGATGACATGATCCTATACATAGAAAACGCTAAAGACACCACCAGAAAATTACTAGAGTTAATCAATGAATACAGTAAATTTGCAGGATACAAAATTAACACACAGAAATCCCTTGCATTCCTATACACTGAGAAAACAGAGAAATTAAGGAAACAATGCCATTCACGATTGCAACAAAAAGAATAAAATACTTAGGAATAAATCTACCTAAAGAAACAAAAGACCTATATATATAAAAGTAGGAAACACTGATGAAAGAAATAAAAGATGACACACGTAGATGGAGAAATATACCATGTTCATGGATTGGAAGAAATCAATATAGTGAAAAAGAGTATACTACCCAAAGCAATCTATAGATTCAACGCAATCCCTATTAAGCTACCAACAGCATTTTTCACCGAACTAGAACAAATAATTTCACAATTTGCATGGAAAAACAAAAAACCTCGAACAACCAAAGCAATCTTAAGAAAAAAGAATAGAACTGGAGGAATCAACCTGCCTGACTTCAAACTATACTACAAAGCTTCATTCATCAAGACAGTATGGTACTGGCACAAAGACAGAAATATAGACCAATGGAACAAAATAGAAAGCCCAGAGATAAATCCACACACCTATGGACCT
Organism: Muntiacus reevesi; assembly: GCF_963930625.1. Taxonomy (NCBI): domain Eukaryota; kingdom Metazoa; phylum Chordata; class Mammalia; order Artiodactyla; family Cervidae; genus Muntiacus; species Muntiacus reevesi. The sequence continues at coordinate 123,319,270 of NC_089271.1, read as the reverse complement.
TATCTTTGACAAAGGAGGCAAGAATATACAATGGAGAAAAGACAATCTCTTTAACAAGTGGTGCTGAGAAAACTGTTCAACCACCTGTAAAAGAATGAAACTAGAACACTTTCTAACACCATACACAAACATATACTCAAAATGGATTAAAGATCTAAATGTAAGACCAGAAACTATAAAATTCCTAGAGGAAACTATAGGCAAAACACTCTCTGACATAAATCACAGCAGGATCCTCTATGACCCACCTCCCAGAGTAATGGAAATAAAAGCAAAAATAAACAAATGGGACCTAATTAAACTTAAAAGCTTTTGCACAATGAAGGAAACTATAAGCAAGGTGAAAAGACAGCCTTCAGAATGGGAGAAAATAATAGCAAACAAGGCAATTGACAAAAAATTAATCTCAAAAATATACAAGCAGCTTCTGCAGCTCAATTCCAGAAAAATAAATGACCCAATTAAAAACTGGACCAAAGAACTAAAGAGACATTTCTCCAAAGAAGACATACAGATTGCTAACAAACACACAAAAAGCTGCTCAACATCACTGATTATCAGAGAAACACAAATCAAAACCACAATGAGGTACCATCTCACGCCAATCAGAATGGTTGCTATCAAAAAGTCTACAAACAATAAATGCTGGAGAGGGTGTGGAGAAAAAGGAACCCTCTTACACTGTTGGTGGGAATGCAAACTAGTACAGCCACTATAGAGAACAGTATGGAGATTCCCTAAAAAATTTAAATAGAACTGCCATACGACCCAGCAATCCCACTGCTGGGTGTACACACCAAGGAAACCAGAAATAAAAAGAGACACATGTACCCTAATATTCATCGCAGTACTGTTTACAATAGTTAGGTCATGGAAGCAACCTAGATGTCTATCGGCAGGTGAATGGATAAGAAATCTGTGGTACAAAAACACAATGGAATATTCCTCAGTTATTAAAAAGAACACATTTGTATCAGTTCTAATGAGGTGGATGGAACTGAAACTTATTTTACAGAGTGAGGTAAGTCAGAAAGAAAAACACCAATACTGTATATTAACGCATATATATGGAATTTAGAAAGATGGAAATGATGACGCTATGTGCAAGACAGCAAAAGAGAGGCAGATATAAACAGCAGACTTTTGGACTCTGGGAGAAGGCGAGGGTGAGAAATTTGAGAGAATAGCACTGAAACCTGTATATTACCACATGTGAAGTAGATCCCCAATCCAAGTTTGATGCATGAAACAGGACACTCAAAGCCAGTGCACTGGGACAACCTTGAGGGATGGGATGGAGAGGGAGGAGGGAGGGGGTTTCAGGATGAGGGACATATGTACACCCATGGCCGATTCATGTCAATGTATGACAAAGTCCATTACAATATTGTACAGTAATTAGGCTCCAATTAAATAATTTTTTTTAAAATAAATGTAATAAGGAGCACAATAGAAAAATGGAAGCTGCGTACTAAAGACTGAAATGCTGAAGCTGAAAAATATGAACTTAAATGAACCATTTCACTGCACAGACATAGCAGAATTACAGAAACTGTGAAAGCACAGATGAGTGGCCTTAACACAAGTCAATAAAAACCATCAAAACTGAAGCACACAAAAAAATTCATGGGAATAAATTAACACATCTCCAGTAAAATGTGAGACAATATTGAGCAATCTGAAATAACAGGCAAATATAGTCACAAAAGAAGGGAATAATGACAATAAAATAAAAATAATCATAATTATAATAATTTGTTCATAATATATAAGAATAAAATGAAAACTGGACACAGAAAGCTTTGGGATATTACAAGTTAAGTGGTAACAGTCTCACATGAAGATAGACAGTCTAATGTTAGTGAAACTTGCTCAGTCGTGTCTGACTCTCTGATACTACATGGATCCTCCCAGGCTCCTCTGTCCATGGATTCTCCAGGCAAGAATACTAGAATGGGTAGCCATTCCCTTCTCCAGGGGATCTTCCCAACCCAGTGATCAAACTGCATTACAGGAGGATGGATTCTTTACCATCTGAGCCACCAGGGAAGTCCAACAATAATGGAGTGGGTAGTCTATCCTTTCTCCAAGGGCTCTTGCCAACCCAGGAATTGAATTGGGGTCTCCTGCATTGCAGGCAGATTCTTTACCAGCTGAGCTAAACTTCAAGATGAATACTGTAAAGATTAAATAAATGATAATATATAAAATAAGAAAATAGGAAATAAATGAAATGCCAGAAACACTCAAAGAATCAGGAAAGGAAGGAAACAAATAAAGGAAAATGAGGTCATAAGTAAGTAAGACACTGGATTAAAAAGAAGTACAGAACAGACTTTTGAACTCTGTGGGAGAAGGTGAGGGTGGGATGTTTCGAAAGAACAGCATGTATATTATCTATGGTGAAACAGATCACCAGCCCAGGTGGGATGCGTAAGTCAAGTGCTCGGGCCTGGTGGGCTGGGAAGACCCAGAGGAATCGGGTGGAGAGGGAGGTGGGTGGGGGGATTGGGATGGGGAATACGTGTAACTCTATGGATGATTCCTATCAATGTATGACAAATCCCACTGAAAAAAAATAAAATATCTAACAAAAATAAAATAAAATAAAATAAAACAAACATTTCAACATTTAAATGATCCTGTAGTGTAAATGGTCTGTAAATATATAGTCCTGAATATATGTGGTATAAAAGAAACATGGTAATTTTAAAGGCAAAGATTCCTTTAAAATAAATGGATCCAAAAATATACAGCATGAAAATACAGATCTACTAACCACAAGAGAGCAGAAATGGCTATAGGAATTACATTTCAGTATAAAGGATATTAACAGTCACAAAGAGGGACATTTAATAATGATGAAGGAATTCATAAAAAATGACATTAAATCGTGTAACTCAATGGCTGATTCGTGTCAATGTATGACAAAACCCACTGAAATGTTGTGAAGTAATTGGCCTCCAACTAATAAAATAAAATTAAAAAAAAAAAAAGAAAAAAAAATGACATTAAAAAACTAAAAGAGAATGTACTTAATAGCAGCTTAAAATTAACATAGAGTAAACTGACAAAACTGAAAGTCCACATTTTGTTCCTAGAGATGTCAATATTAACCCTTGGGCTAATTGACAAATTTGACAAAATAAAATGACAGAAGATCAATTATAAAAGAATTGTACAACATGACTTAATTCCCATTTATGAAATGTCCTCCTCAACTATATCAAAATAAATATTATTACAAGTGCATGTGAAACATTGACCAAGATTGACCATATGTTACACCATAAACCTAGTCTCAATGACAAGAAAAGGACTGATAGAGCAAATATTCTCTACTACAATGAACTCTAGTGAGAAATCAATAATAAAAAGATATTTGGAAAACCCCCAGACATTTGGAAATTACAGAGTATGAATCTAAGTAAGCATAGAAAAGGGGAAATATCAAAAAGAACTTAGAAAATATTATGAAATAAGTAATGAAAGCACAGCATACAAACATTTATGGGATGCAGCTGGAGCAGGACTGAGAAAAAAGTATTAGCTTTAAATGTTTATATTAGCACAGAACAGTGTTTAAAACCAATAATGGTGGCTTCTATAACTTAGGAAGTTAGAGAATGGATAATAAATTCAACACAAACTAAGAAGATGAAAAGAGATAAACATTCAAGTGTAATTTAATAAAATAGAACATGGACAAAAAGTGGAGAAAACTGAAAAAACCAAAAGCTAATTGTTTGAAAACAGTAATAATACAATTCATAAAACTCTATCTAATTCACCATAGATAATCACTAGCCCAGGTGGGATGCATGAGACGAGTGCTCGGGCCTGGTGCACTGGGAGGACCCAGAGGAGTCGGGTGGAGAGGGAGGTGGGAGGGGGGATCGGGATGGGGAATACGTGTAACTCAATGGCTGATTCATGTCAATGTATGATAAAACCCACTGAAATGTTGTGAAGTAATTGGCCTCCAACTAATAAAATAAAATTAAAAAAAAAAAAAAAAAACAAATATCAAAAAAAAAAAAACAACTCTATCTAAAAGATGATGATGTTAAAGTGCTGCACTCAATATGCCAGCAAATTTGGAAAACTGAACAGTGGCCACAGGACTGGAAAAAGTTAGTTTATATTGCAATCCCAAAGAAAGACAATGCCAAAGAATGTTCAAACTATGGCACAACTGCACTCATTTCACATGCTAGCAAAATAGTGCTAAAAATCCTTCAAGTTAGGCATCAGCAGTATGTGAACTGAGAACTTACAGCTGTACAAGATTTAGAAAAGGAAAAGGAACCAGAATTAAATTGCCAATTTCTATGATTTGTTGGATCATAAAAAAGCAAGGGAATTCCAGAAAAACATCTACTTCTGCTTCACTGACTACGCTAAAGCCTTTGACTGAGTGGATCACAACAAACTGTGGAAAATTCTGAAACAGATGGGAATACCAGACTACCTTACCTGACTCCTGAGAAACCTGTATGCAGGTCAAGAAGCAACAGTTAGACCCGGACATGGAACAATGGACTGGTTCCAGACTGGAAAAGGAGTACACCAAGCCTGTATATCGTTACCCTGATTATTTAAGTTCTTTGCAGAGTACATCTTGCAAAATGCTGGACTGGATAAATCACAAGCTGGAATGAGTAATTCTGGGAGAAATATTAATAACCTCAGATATGCAGGTGACACCACTCTAATGGCAGAAACCAAAGACGAACTAAAGAGCCTTTTGATGAGGGTGAATGAGGAGAGTGAAAAAGCTGGCTTGAAACTCAACATTCTAAAAACTAGGATCATGGCATCTTGTCCCATCACTTCACGGCAAACAGATGGAGAAAAAGAGGAAACAGTGACAGATTTTTTTTTCCCCTTGGGCTCCAAAATCACTGTGGATGATGACTGTAGCCATGAAATTAAAAGGTGCTTGCTCCTTGGAAAGAAAGCTGTGACAAACCTAGACAGAATATTAAAAAAGAAGAGAACAAACTAGTACAGCCACTATGGAGAACAGTGTGGAGATTCCTTACAAAACTGGAAATGGAACTGCCATATGACCCAGCAATCCCACTCCTGGGCATACATACCGAGGAAACCAGATCTGAAAGAGACACGTGCACCCCAATGTTCATCACAGCACTGTTTATAATAGCCAGGACATGGAAGCAACCTAGATGCTCATCAGCAGACGAATGGATAAGGAAGCTGTGGTACAAATACACCATGGAATATTACTCAGCCATTAAAAAGAATACATTTGAATCAGTTCTAATGAGATGGATGAAACTGGAGCCTATTACACAGAGTGAAGTAAGCCAGAAAGATAAATACCAATACAGTATACTAACGCATATATATGGAATTTAGAAAGATGGTAATGATAACCCTATATGCAAGACAGAAAAAGAGACACAGATGTACAGAACAGACTTTTGGACTCTATGGGAGAAGGCGAGGGTGGGATGATCTGAGAGAACAGCATCGAAACATGTATATTATCAAGTGTGAAACAGATCGCCAGCCCAGGTTGGATGCATGAGACACGTGCTCGGGGCTGGTGCACTGGGACAACCCAGAGGAATGGGATAGGGAGGGAGGTGGGAGGGGGGATCAGGATGGGGAACGCATGTAAATCCATGGCTGGTTCATGTCAATGTATGGCAAAAACCACTACAATATTGTAAAGTAATTAGCCTCCAACTAATAAAAATAAATGGAAAATAAAATAAAAAGCAGAGGGATCACTTTGTCAACATAGGTCCATATAGCCAAAGCTACAATTATCCTGGTAGTCATCTATCAATGTTAGACTTGGACCATAAAGAAGGCTGAGCACCAAAGAATCGATGCTTTAAAATTGTGGGGCTGGAGAAGACTCTTGAGAGTCCCCTGGACTGCAAGGAGTTCAAACCAGTCAATCCTAAAAGAAATCAACCCTGAATATTCACTGGGAGGACTGATGCTGAAACTGAAGTTCCATTATTTTGGCCATGTAATGCAAAGAGTCAACTCATTAGAAAGACTCTGATGCTGGGAAAGACTGAGGGCAGGAGGAAGAGGGCAACAGAGGATGAGATGGTTGGCTAGCTTCACTGACTCAATGGACACGAGTTTGAGCAAACTCTGGGAGATATTGAAGTATGGGAAAGCCTGGCATACTACAGCCCATGGGGTCACAAAGACTTGGACAGGACTTAGTGACTGAACAAAATATAGGTAAATTAGATATATTATCCAAATATAATCAATAAACAGAAAGGTAGTCCAGACAATTGACTGATTCAGAGGGAGAAAGAATTCAACTTGACGATGTTACCATTATCAGGAATAAAATATGGAAAAAAATTTTTTTATAAATTTCCCACTCTTAAAAGGATAATAAGATACCACTATGAACAACTGTAGGACAATAAATTTGATGAGTTTTATGAAATAAACTTTTCAAAAATGCAGCTTACCAAAGTTCATCTAAATGAAAAATCTGGGATTTATATATTAAAAAATTTAAATTTTTATCAAAATCTTTCATATATAGAAAACTCCAGGTCATGATTTTTCCAGTAAATTCTAGCAGATATTCAATGTTGCCATAATGCTAAATATTCCATAAATTCTTTCAGAAATTAGTTGAAGAGAAAATATTTCCCAATACTTTTTAAGAGGAAAAGATTCTCCCAATATAAATTCCAGACAAACAAAAAGAGAAAGAAAACTACAGACTATTATCCCTCATGAATATAGTTGCAAATTGCCTTCCTAAGTTATTATTTAACTGAATAAAAAATATTTTGAAAATACAATATATCTGAGAATATAAGGTTGGCTTAATATTAAAAAATATAACTTACAATATTAACAACAGAGAAATAATACATTTTAATCAAATAATGCTTAAAAAGCATTTAATAAAATTCAAAATCTATTAACAATCAAGCAAAACAAACAAAACCTTTCAACACATAGAAGAGCAACAGAAGAGGTTTTCTCAACCTGAAAAAGGGGATCTATAAAAAATTTATGGAAATTTCAAACTTGATGGTAAAGACTGAATGCTTTTCCCCTAAGATCAGGACCAAGACTATGTTATCTGCTCTCACCATTTCCATTTAGCATTTTACTGAAGGGCCTCTGAGTGAAATAAGGTAAGACAAAGAAATGAAAGGCATACTGATAGAGAAGGAAAAAGTAAACTGTGTTTATTCAGAGATGGTATGAGCACATATATATAAACCATCCTAAGGATTCTACAATAGTCTATAACAGCTAGTAAGTAAATTTAGCAGAACAAGGCCAATATCAAATTTTATTTATATAGGCTGTGAACAAAAGTTAAAATTTAAAATGTCATATACAATTTCATTAAAACCATCATCAGTTGGAAGACTCAAGTGTTGATAAAATAAAATTTCCCCCAAATTGACCTATTGATTTAATGTGTTCTTGATTAAAATCCCTGTAACTATTTCTGTAGACATTTACAAGATTACTCTAAAAGATATATGAAAATGTATATAATGAAAATCTGTAATATTTATTAAAACAGGAGAAAAAATTTCCCTCCTTGGGGCAACAATATTTCTTAGAAAAGAAACAATGAACATAAAAAAATTAAATTAGACTTCATCAAAATTAAAAATTTATGCTCTCCATAATCCACTACTAAGTAACTGGAAAAACAGAAACTGGGAGAAAATATTCATAAGTCTTATATATGACAAAAGATTTCTATACACAATGTACAAAGAGCTCCACAACTTAATAACAAAATCCAGTATTTGTTTAATGTCAAAATACTTGAAAAGACATTTCACAATATGCATATGAAAAGACATTCCAATATGCATGTGAAAAATCGTCAACATCTTTAGAAATTGCAAAGTGAAAATTCACAAAGACAAAATACTCACTGGAATGGTGAAACTATAGCCATTCCAACAACACAGTATCCTCTGAGATGTGGAGCAATAGAATTCTCATTCACTGCAGAAGTACAAACTGCCAAAGTCGACTAAATATGAAGCAGAAAATAGAAAATCTAAGTAGCTTTATATCTATTAAATAAATTTTGTTATCAATATCTTCACACAAAGAAAACTCTAGGCCAAGATTATTTACTCTAAATATTACACATTATGGAATGTGTAAAATGGGAATGTAAAATGGTAAAACTTCAGAAAATAGTTTTAGCAAATTCTTATAAAACCTCAGTATGTTACTAATTAAATTTAGAATTTACTGTAATGTCCAAATTTCTTTCTTTTTAATATGCCAACTTTATCTTCTGTCAAAATTTAGCTGGATATTTTTGGAGTGGGGGTTTTTCTTACAATAAATTCATAACTGTTTCTGAATATTTTGGAATGGTATTTGTTGTCATTTAGTTACTAAGTTGTGTCTGACTCTTCAGTGACCCTATGGACTGTAGCCCACCAGGGTCCTCTGTCCATGGGATTTTCCAGGCAAGAATGCTAGAGTGGGTTGCCATTTCCTTCTCTAGAGAATCTTACTGGCCCAGGGATCGAACCCATGTCTCCTGCATTGACAGGTGTATTCTTTACCACTGAGTCACCAGGGAAGCCCAGAATGGGTATCAGAGCCCTTAAAAAGAAAGTCAGTGTATAGAGAAATTTGCACATATACAAGAAATGCTTTATGTATCCCTTACCTATGGGTTCTATAATAAAATGCATGAATGAACCCATATTTTAAAGACTATCCAAAAATAATCCATTGATTTTTTCTTTTAAATTTTTGTTTAAAAAGTCACAACTAATTATTAAGAACACCGGTATCCTTTCTTATGCTTAGGAAATATTTTATATCTCATTATCACAAACATATCTAAATTCTTGTAAAAAAGAAATGTGCTAATGTCCAAAAAACCATATATTTTACAGGAAAAAACTGTTAATGGGTATGGATTTTTTTTTAGAATAATGCAAATGTTCTGAAATTAGATAGAGGTGATAGTTGTACAACTCTGCATATATACAGTTAACCCCTGAACAACATGGATTTGAACTGAATGAGTCCACTTATATATGGAATTTTTTTAATAAATAGGTGCTATAGTACTATACTGTCCTTGATGCAGAACCAGGGAAACAGAAGGCCAATTGTAAAGTTATACTTGGATTTTCAACTGGGGGGGAACATTCGGCAACCCTAACTCCCACATTGTTCAAGGGTCAATTGCAGTACTAAAAAATATTGAATCATCCACTTTAAAAGTTTAATTTATGTTATGTGAATCATATCTTTAATACAGCTGTTTTGTTAAAAAAAAAAAAAAAGGAATTGTTGCCAAACTGAAAAAGATAAACGTGCTAATGTAAAACTACTAATTGAATAAAACTATTATCTTAAATTAGTAGCACAAAAATGACTCTTTGATTTAACCCCAAAATAAGAAATAAAGATCTCTACCATCCATTTTATAATACGCCAAAAGGATTTAACAACATTGATGTTTATTCAGATAGAATCCTAGCACTGAGTCAAAAATACTGGTAGATATTCAAAGTATCACTTGTATGATTACAGAAATATACACATTCTCCATCTGAAAGAGATTGAGTATAAGGCTCCTTCACTCATTTAAGTGGGATAAATGATTTCTTGTTGTTCAAATGCTGAAAAGGAACAGTGAAAGATGCAAGAGCCTAAAACAAAAACTAAGTGATTGAGGCTAACAGGAAGCTTTTTAGATGCTTAACAAAGACAACTAACTGTGTAGCTAATACAAGTGAGTACATTAGTAGAATATGCTTATATATAGAACAAAATTGCAGAAGACCCTGGTTCGATTCCGGAGTCGGGAAGATCCCGTGGAGAAGGGAAAGGCTACAACTCCAGCTGTAGATTCACTGCATGGAAAAACATTTTCCAGAATTATGAATTAATTAACAGCCTAGAATTCTTTTTTTTTATACTTATGAAGTATATAATGAAGGACTACACTGTATTTTGCATAGCTTTCATTTCTTTAAAATTGCTGCTTTCTAAAATTCTCTTGTTCTCACATTTTTTGGGACAACCCAACTACTGATCAGTAGAATTTCACCCAAGAAATAGCAATAGTTGGACATTTCTGAATTTTCCCATATTGCTTTTTTTAATTTATATTTGATTTTGAAGGATTGCTTATCCTTGTGTCACTGCAAGCAATCAGAACCCAGTCATTGTGTAACACATAATGATACTTATTATACAACAAAGCCTGAGTTTTTACCAACTGTAAACACCTAGAGTTAAGTGTCTTCCTCCTAATCCATTCATCTATACCATGGCCTTTTCTCTCCACACTCAGCAGATTCATAAGGTTATTTGCCTTTAGTGATTTCACTTTCTTACAGTATGAAATGATAATGGTTGATAAAAGGAGAGATTACATTTAAAAATAATAAAGAACAGGAAAGCAAAGCTAAAAGAAGCAGCAGTTCTAATTTATTTCTCTGTGAGAGTCTCGGGTCTCCTTAGGTATTTTCCTGTTTTGGCTCTTCAAATCCAGCCTAAGCGAAAATGAAGAGGTATGGTAGATGCTGTCATTACACATAGGCACAGTTTCAAAAGACTCCAGTGGGGTAAAGACCAAGAGGATGCAAAACGAAAAGAAGATAAAAAGGGAGAGCTCGGTTCAATCCCTGGTTTGGGAAGATCCCCTGGAGACGGGAATGGCAACCCAGTCAAGTATTCTTGCCTGGAGAATCCCATGGACAGAGGAGAGCCTGGTCGGCTACAGTCCATGGGGCTGCAAAGAGTCGGACACAACTGAATGACTTTCACTCACTCACTCAGAATAAAATATTCTCATTTATCTGCAATAGATAAATTTCAGATTTATGGGAAGAAATAATTTATTTTCCTTTTCTGCTGAAAAAGCACTGATATAACAGATGGATGGATAAACACTTAGGAATCTTTTTATATAACTAGATATCATATGATATTACATATGATACATATGATATTACATACAATAGAGATGTCTATGCAACATACAGATATATGTATATAAATAGGCATATAGATACAGAAATACATATATAGTTGTTATTACTGTTTTATTGAGTCTATTTGCCATAAACAAAATCAGATTACTTGGTAAAGGAAATAAAAGATAGCCAATTAAAGCATTATGTTACAAATTTAAAATGGAATACACATAAATGAATTTTAAAAAGGCATGAATACAAAAGTACATAAATATATGCCTCTTTGTGAGTGTTAAGTCTTTTAGTCATGTCCAACTCTTTGTGACTCCATAGACTGTAACCCGCCAGGCTCTTCTGTCCATGAAATGCTTCAGGCAATAATACTGGAGTGGATTGTCATTCCCTTTCCTAGATACACCTCTTAAATGTACACATACCGCCTGGCACAGTGCTGAGTATATAGTACATGGCTGTTGACACAATATGACACTTGCTATATTTAACACTTTAACACCCATGTGTGACTCTTCCTGTATATTATTTTGAGTTCTAAAGATACACAATTCTTACTGGATTGCTTAACTCCTTTTTGCCTTTAAAATGTCAAACAAAATAAAATAAAATAAAATGTCAAACAAAAAGGCCTGTTCCCTCTGACCAAAGAACTTACAAAGGGAAAGCATAGCAGGGATTCAATGGTAATACACATACCCTAGCAGCAGTGCTGTCACTGTGCCCAGAACATCAACAACAGCAGAAACTGTGCTGGTGAGCTCATCCCCTGCTCCAAACCTGGCAGCAGCAGACTGACACCTGTTTCACTACTAGCAGCACCTGTGGACCTGGTGTCTCCTGATGCTCCAGCACCAGCAGAAGATGACCCAAGACAGAAGTCTCCTGAAGAAGAGAAATCACTCCATTACACACAGAGATGGAGAAATACCTAAACCCAGCATCTCTCAGGCTTCTAACCCAGGGCAGTTGGTTAGCCAGTTTTGGGTACTCCCAACCTTCCACTAAGTAGCAGACACTGCTGACTCCGACTTCCATCCTATAGCAAAATTTGACCCAAGAAGTTTCTTCTCTTCCCCAGCAGTATAAGCAGAAAGAGTGGTAAACTCATTGTTACCAGATTTCTGAAACAGACTAGGGGAGACAACTACCACCACAAAATTTAGAATTCCTGAAAGGTCACCTAATACCACACAGCCACACAAAGAAGTGACTTCCATCACACAAGTTACCAAAAAGAATCTAACAGGAATTCAAGTGGAGTCAAAAGAATGATACAAACCAAGGTAACACTGAAGTGCTGCGCAGTGGCGCTGGAGTGGGCGGCTGGAGCAGGGCAGGAGGAGAAGGGGACAACAGAGGATGAGATGGTTGAATGGCATCACTGACTCAGTGGACATGAGTTTGGGTAAACTCTGGGAGTTCTTGATGGACAGGGAAGCCTGGCATGCTGTAGTACATGGAGTCACAAAAAGTCTGACAGGACTGAGCTGAAACTATGGCCCCAGGTAAATAACAGGAAGGGAACACAGCTCTACCCATCAACAAAAAATTCAGTTCAGTTCAGAAAATTGGATTAAAGATTTACTGAACATGGCCCCGCCCTTCAGAACAGGAGCCAGTTTCCCCCTCAGTCAGTCTCTCCCATCAGATAGCTTCCATAAGCCTCTTCTCCTTCTCAGTCAGAGGGCACACAAAATGAAAACCACAATGACAAAAAACTAACCAATCTGATCATGTGCACCACAGCCTTGTCTAACTCAATGAAACTATGAGCCACGCCCTGGAGGGCCACCCAAGACAGATGAGTCATGGTGGAGAGTTCTGACAAAACGTGGCCCACTGGAAAAGGGAATGAAAAACCACTTCATTATTCTTGCCTTGAGAACACCATGAACAGCACGAAAAGGCAAAAATATAGGACACTGAAAGATGAACTCCCCAGGTCGGTAGGCGCCCAATATGCTACCAGAGATCAGTAGAGAAATAACTCCAGAAAGAATGAAGGGATAGAGCCAAAGCAAAAACAATACCCAGTTGTGGATGGCACTGGTGATGGAAGTAGTCTGATGCTGTAAAGAGCAATATGGCATAGGAACCTGGAATGTTCAGCCCATGCTGCTGCTGCTAAGTCACTTCAGTCGTGTCTGACTCTGTGTGACCCCACAGACGGCAGCCCACCAGGCTCCGCTGTCCCTGCCATGATGAAGGCAAATTGGAAGCGGTCAAACAGGAGATGGAGTGAACGTCAACATTTTAAGAATCAGCAAACTAAAATGGACCGGAATCGGTGAATTTAACTCAGATGACCATTATATCCACTATTGTGGGCAAGAATCCCTTAGAAGAAATGGAGTAGCCATCACAGTCGACAAGAGAGTCTGAAATGCAGTACTTGGATGCAATCTCAAAAACGTCAGAATGATCTCTGTTCATTTCCAAGGCATACCATTCAATATCACAGTAATCCAAGTCTATGCCTCAAACAGTAATGCTGAAGAAGCTCAAGTTGAACGGTTCTATGAAGACCTGCAAGACCTTCTAGAACTAACACCCAAAAAAGATGTTCTTTACATTATATGGAACAGGAATGCAAAAGTAGGAAGTCAAGAAATACCTGGAGTAACAGGAAAATTTGGCCTTGGAGTACAGAATGAAGCAGGGCAAAGGCTAACAGAGTTTTGCCAAGAGAAGGCACTGGTCATAGCAAACAACCTCTTCCAACAACACAAGAGAAGACTCTACACATGGACATCACGAGATGGTCAACACCAAAATCAGATTGATTATATTCTTTGCAGCCAAAGATGGAAAAGCACTATACAGTCAGCAAAAACAAGACCGGGAGCTGACTGTGGCTCTAATCACAAACTCCTTATTGCCAAATTCAGACTGAAACTGAAGAAACTAGGGAAATCCACTAGACCATTCAGGTATGACCTAAACCAAATCCCTTACACTTATACAGTGCATGTGAGAAATAGATTCAAGGGATTAGATCTGATAGACAGAGTGCCTGAAGAACCATGGATGGAGATTCGTGACATTGTACAGGAGGCAGGGATCAAGACCATCCCCAAGAAAAAGAAATGCAAAAAGGCAAAATCGTTGTCTGATGAAGCCTTACAAATAGTTGTGAAAAGAGAAATGAAAGGCAAAGGAGAAAAGGAAACATATACCCATTTGAATGCAGAGTTCCAAAGAATAGCAAGAATAGGTAAAAAAAAAAAAAGCCTTCCACACTGATCAATGCAAAGAAACAGAGTAAAATAATTGAATGGGAAAGACTAGAGATCGCTTCAAGAAAATTAAGAGATACCAAGGGAACATGTCATGTAAAGATGGGCTCAATAAAGAACAGAAATGTTATGGACCTAACAGATGCAGATGATATTAAGAAGAGGTGGAAGAATACATGGAAGAACTATATAAAAAATATTTTCATGTCCCAGATAATCATGATGATATGATCACTCACCTAAAGCCACACATCCTGGAATGTGAAGTCAAGTGGGCCTTAGGAAGCACCGCTGTGAACAAAGCTAGTGGAGGTGATGGAATTCCAGTTGCACTATTTCAAATTCTGAAAGATGATGCTGTGAAAGTGCTGCACTCAATATGCCAGCAAATTTGGAAAACTCAGCAGTGGCCACAGGACTGGAAAAGGGCAGTTTTCATTCCAATTCCTAAGAAAGGCAATGCCAAAGAATGCTCAAGCAACCACACAATTGCACTCATCTCACATGCTAGTAAAGTAATGCTCAAAATTCTCCAAGCCAGGCTTCAACAGTACGTGGACTGTGAACTTCAAGATGTTCACTGGATTTAAAAAAGGCAGAGGAACCGGAAATCAAATTGCCAACACCCGTTGGATCACTGAAAAACCAAGAGAGTTCCAGAAAAACATCTACTTCTGCTTTATTGACTATGCCAAAGCCTTTGACTGTGTAGATCACAATAAACTGTGGAAAATTCTGAAAGAGATGGGAATACCACACCACCTGACCTGCCTCTTGAGAAATCTCTATGCAGGTCAAGAAGCAACAGTTAGAACTGAACATGGAACAACCGACTGGTTCCAAATAGGGAAAGGAGTACGTCACGGCTGTATATTGTCACTACTTATTTAACTTAAAGGCAGAGTACATCATGAGAAATGCTGGGCTGGATGAAGCACAAGCTGGAATCAAGATTTCTGGGAGAAATATCAATAACCTCAGATACGCAGATGACACCACCCTAATGGCAGAAAATGAAGAGGAACTAAAGAACCTCTTGATGAAAGTGGATAGAAGAGTGAAAAAGCTGGCCTAAAACTCAACATTCAAAAAACTAAGATCATGACATCCCATCCCATCACTCCATGACAAAGAGATGGGGAAACAGTGGCTGACTTTATTTTTCTGGGCTCCAAAATCACTGCAGATGGTGACTGCGGCCATGAAACTAATAAGACATTTGCTTCTTGGAAGAAAAGTTATGACCAAGCATATTAAAAACTAGACAGCATATTAAAAAGCAGAGACATTACTTTACCAACAATGGTCCATCTAGTCAAAACTATGGTTTTTCCAGTAGTCATGTATGGATGTAAGTAATTGGACTATAAAGAAAGCTGAGTGCTGAAAAATTGATGCTTTTGAATGGTGGTGTTGGAAAAGACTCTTGAGAGTCCCTTGGACCACAAGGAGATCCAACCAGTCCATCCTAAAAGAAATCAGTCCTGAATATTCATTGGAAGGAGAGATGCTGAAGCTGAAACTCCAATACTTTGGCCATCTGATGCAAAGAACTGACTCTCTGGAAAAGACCCTGATGCTGGGAAAGATTGAAGGCAGGAGGAGAAGGGGACGGCAGAGGATGAGACAGTTTGACTGCATCATGGACTTGATGGACATGAGTTTGAGCAAGCTTTGGAGTTGGTGATGGACAGGGAAGCCTGGCGTGCTGCAGTCCTTGGGGTTGCAAAGCGTCGGACATGACTGAGTAACTGAACTAAACTGAATATTTATTATTTCTCTAATATATCAAACATCTAGGCTTCTTCAAGGATAGTTTCTGTTGATTGCTTTTGTTTCTTATGTATAACATATTCTTATTTCTTTGCATTCTCAAGCAAGTTTTTATGGAAAGCCAGGTATTTTGACTATTATAAAGCAACAACTCTGGTAGTGAGAGCCTCTCTTCTACACAAGCTCTGCTTTTGTTGCTTTTTGTTGTTCTGTAACTTTTTGAACTAATTCCATAAGTCTGTACTCTTGGTTGGCCATAGAAGTCTTCAATTTATTAGCTTTCCAGTCAAGTGCAGATACTTCCTTAAGACTCCTGGAAGCAAAATCTCTCTTGGGTTTTGTGCAAAGGCTCTTTGTGAAGGCTCAGCCACTCTTTTAATGCTCAGCTGGGAAGAAACACCTCTGCCTTAGTGTTCACTTCATGTTTGCACAGAGCTTCAAGGTCAATCAGAGGTGAGAGCTTAGAGTCTTCTCAAGTGTTTCCTAGGCATGTTCACAACCCTGGTCTTGTTGTCCTCTAGATTCTCAGAAATATGTTAGAACTTTTAAAAGCCCTTATGTAATCTTTTCCCCCAACATTTCTTCTCAAGTTTTTTGGTTAGTCTATTTTTCTCAGCTGTTATTCATCACATTAAACATAGGTGATTCAAATATTTGTCTGCAAAAGTTTCAACAGACATCCCCATATAGTGATTGAGCACTGTATCAGTTCTGACTTGGGCAAAATAATACCAATATTTTCACGTGGTCTTTCAGGGAACCACCAGCCAAACCAAATAAAAACAAATCTTTGAGACTGAGTTCCATTTTTCTCCCTCCAGTAATGTGACTGTGTGTTACTTTCAATGATACTTATGGGGAGTGTAGGATCAGACTAGACTGAATTAAAACTCTTTAAAACTCAACTGTTCTTACTGATAGTCAGTCATTTTTCTTAAATGGATCACTACAAAGTTTTCATTAACTTCTGAAACAGTTAATTCTGTTTGCTTTTGTTTTATCATTACTTTTAAGGACAGGCAGATTTTCAGAGTTCCTTACAGTGCCATTTTCTCTGACATATCCATATAACATTCTTAAAAATGCATTGTTTATAGAAATGGAAAACTGACTGGCAGGTGTTAAGGTAGGGTAGAGGAAAGGATGTATGTGTATGTGTTTGGTTATTAAAGGGCAACATCAGGGATCCTTGTGTTCATGGAAACATTCTGTATTCATTGTGGTTGTAGGCAAAAAAACTATATAATTCTAAACATGAATGCATATTAATAAATACTACTAAAACAAGAGAATCTGAACAAGTCAGATGAATTTTGTTTATGTAAATATAGTGGTTGTGATATTGTACTATAGTTTTGCAGGATGTTATCATTGAGGGGAAGAGAGTAATGTGTGTCTCTATGTTTTATGGTATCTATGTTTTATTTCTTACAACTGTGTGAGAATACACAATTATCTAAAAATTCTTAAAAGTTTAAATAAAAAGCTATTGAGGGGACTGAGCTGCAGGAAAGATGTACCAAAAAAAGACAGCTTTCTGAGGAAAGTAGTTTCCATCTTTTTTGGGAATGGCTAAATAAGTACACTTGCTGGATCTATGCTGTCCAGTATTTCAAATTCTGAATATATTCAATGGATGATTTTATAAGGAGCAACTGAAAATATATCAATGATGAACTCTTTCCTGGTGTGTGATTATTCATTCACTTCACATAAAACGTTCAATAAAAAATATATGGGAAGAAAAGGAAAAAATAAAGAGAAAAAGAAAAGGATAGCTATTACCAAAATTTTGTGAGGCAAATATACTAAATTGGTCAAAAGGGAGAACAAACACTGAAATAATTTAATGGCTTGCTTTAGTAATGTATTTTAAGTTCCTTTAAATATTTTCCACTTATTGTTGGCTCTTTCCAATTCAGATTTTGTCTTCAGTATTAGGATTTGTCCTCATGTCTCAATTGAAGAGTCTCACATACCCTGTTGACAAACAATGATCTTAGTCCTGTGGTTTCTGCTTATAGCTTTACTATTATTTTATTGGATAATTTCTACTAGTCATTTCAATTGTTCTTACAAATTTCTTTGGAAGTATGCTTTTATTAGTTTGAAAGTTTTCTATCCCTTGCTGTGTGAAAATGACTCTTGCTGTGATTAAATGAGGAGCAAAAAGTCACTCACGGCAGGTCTGATGGCATTCAGTACCCTTTCATGCAGAGTAAATGGGACTGGTGGGCTGTCTACTGAACATTATTCCTGGACTCCTCAGAAAGAAGCAGACTGTGTGAACTCTACACAGATGGGCTCTTCTGCCTTATCAGAAAAGAAAGAGAATTACTTTTCCTTTGGTTGACAAAGTTGAATAGCTCCAAATTATTAACATTAGTCACTTTTACAGCTGTCCTAGTTTCTTCTGTGTGTACTCAAGCACAGATATTTCTTTCTTATGTTTGTCCTGTTATACCTTATGCTGAACCACAGCAAACAGAAAATTGATAGAAGACTTGTAAGAGAAGGACAAGACCAGGAATACTCTCATGGGATAAGAATTTCTTTCTCTCTCTCTCTCTTTCTCACACACACGCACAAGCTTGTGTACATACTCACTGCTCTGTGTATTTGTGTGCGTCTGCCAGTATAGTGCTATATATGATTGGATGTTTTGTAATGGTGCTTTTGTTATCAAACAGGAGGCTTTATTTTTTAATATAAATTTATTTATTTTAATTGGAGACTAATAACAATATTGTATTGGTTTTGCCATACACTGGCATGAATCTGCCACGGGTATACATGTGTTCCCCATCCTGAACCTCTCTCCCACCTCCCTCCCCATCCCATCCCTCAGGGTCATCCCAGTGTACCAGCCCCAAGCACCCTGTATCATGCATTGAAGCTGGACTGGCGATTTGTTTCACATATGATAATATACATGTTTCAATGCCATTCTCCCAAATCATCCCACCCTTGCCCTCTCCAACAGAGTCTAAAAGACAGTTCTATACATCTGTGTCTCTTTTGCTGTCTCGCATATAGGGTTATCATTACCATCTTTCTAAATTCCATATATATGCATTAGTATACTGTATTGATGTTTTTCTTTCTGGCTTACTTCACTCTGTACAATAGGCTCCAGTTTCATCCACCTCATTAGAACTGATTCAAATGTATTCTTTTTAATGGCTGAGTCCATTGTGTATATGTACCACAGCTTTCTTATCCATTTGTCTGCTGATGGACATCTAGGTTGCTTCCATGTCCTGGCTATTATAAACAGTGTTGTGATGAACATAGGGGTATACGTATCTCCTTCAATTCTGGTTTCCTCAGTGTGTATGCCCAGAATGGGATTGCTGAGTCATATGGCAGTTCCATTTCCAGTTTTGTAAAGAATCTCCAAACTGTTCTCCATAGTGGCTATACTAGTTTGCATTCCCACCAACAGTGTAAGAGGGATCCCTTTTCTCCACACCCTCTCCAGCATTTATTGCTTGTAGACTTTTGGATAGCAGTCATTCTCACTGGCGTGAACTGGTACCTCATTGTGGTTTTGATTTGCATTTCTCTAATAATGAGTGATGTTGAGCATCTTTTCATGTACTTGTTAACCATCTGTATGTCTTCTTTGGAGAAATATCTGTTTAGTTCTTTGGCCCATTTTTTGATTGGGTCACTTATTTTTCTGGAATTGAGCTGCAGGAATTGCTTGTATATTTTTGAGATTAAACCTTTGTCAGTTGCTTTGTTTGCTATTATTTTCCCCCATTCTGAAGGCTGTCTTTTCACCTTGCTTACAGTTTCCTTTGCTGTGCAAAAGCTTTTAATTTTAATTAGGTCCCACTTGTTTATTTTTGCTTTTATTTCCACTACTCTGGGAGGTGGGTCATAGAGGATCCTGCTGTGATTCATGTCAGAGAGTGTTTTGCCTATGTTTTCCTCTAGGAGTTTTATAGTTTCTGGTCTTACATTTAGATCTTTAATCCGTTTTGAGTTTATTTTTGTGTATGATGTTAGAAAGTGTTCTAGTTTCATTCTTTTACAAGTGGCTGACCAGTTTTCCCAGCACCACTTGTTAAAGAGATTGTCTTTCCTCCATTGTATATTCTTGCCTCCTTTGTCAAATATAAGGTGTTCGTAGGTGTGTGGATTTATCTCTAGGCTTTCCATTTTGTTCCACTGCTCTATATTTCTGTCTTTGTGCCAGTACCATACTGTCTTGATGACTGTGACTTTGTAGTATACTCTGAAGTCAGGCAGGTTGATTCCTCCAGTTCCGTTCTTATTTCTCAAGATTGCTTTGGCTATTCAAGGTTTTTTGTATTTCCATACAAATGGTGAAATTATTTGTTCTAGTTCTGTGAAAAATACCACTGGTAGCTTGATAGGGATTTCATTGAATCTATAGATTGCTTTGTGTGGTATACTCATTTTCACTATATTGATTCTTCTGATCCATGAACACAGTATATTTCTCCATCTATTTGTGTCCTCTTTGATTTCTTTCATCAGTGTTTTATAGTTTTCTATATATAGGTCTTTTGTTTCTTTAGGTAGATTTATTTTTAAGTATTTTATTCTTTTCGTTGCAATGGTGAATGGAATTCTTTCCTTAATTTCTCTTCCTGTTTTCTCATTGTTAGTGTATAGGAATGCAAGGGATTTCTTTGTATTGATTTTGTATCCTGCAACTTTACTCTATTCATCGATTAGCTCTAGTAATTTTCTGGTGGAGTCTTTAGGGTTTTCTACATATAGGATCATGTCATCTGCAAACAGTGAGAGTTTCACTTCTTCTTTTCCAATTTGGATACCTTTTATTTCTTTTTCTGCTCTGATTGTTGTGGCCAAAACTTCTAAAACTATGTTGAATAGTAGTAGTGAGAGTGGGCACCCATGTCTTGTTCCTGACTTTAGGGGAAATGCTTTCAATTTTTCACCATTGAGGATAATGTTTGCTGTGGGTTTGTCATATATAGCTTTTATAATTTTGAGGTATATTCCTTCTACTCCTGCTTTCTGGAGGGTTTTTATCATAAATGGATGCTGAATTTTGTCAAAGGCTTTCTCTGAATCTATTGAGGTAATCATATGGCTTTTATTTTTCAATTTGTTAATGTGGTGTATTACGTTGACTGATTTGCAAATATTGAAGAATCCTTGCATCCCTGGGGTAAAGCCCACTTGGTCATGATGTATGATTTTTTTAATATGTTGTTGGATTCTGTTTGCTAGAATTTTTTAAGGATTTTTGCATCTATGTTCATCAGTGATATTGGCCTGTAGTTTTCTTTTTTTGTAGTAGTGATGCTTTTAAAAAAAGGAAACCATGAAAGAGAAAAGTGGAAAAACTAATTCACTGTTATATCAAATGTTAAAGGATGACTAATGACTATAGGGTCATACCTATTTTCCCAAAGTTTATATACTGTGTTATGGTACATTCTATCACAACAGAGCCAAGTAATAGTTGAGGAAAGCCATACAGTCTTGGGCACATTTTAGAATCAAACCAAGTGAAATATTCAAACTATATATTTGGATAAAGAGATAATACAATTTATCAATCCACTATTGCTTCAGATTTATTAACATTCATGTTTATCTAATTCTTCATGAGATTTTCAAAATTGTCATATCAGCTGAATGGTCTAAAATTGTTTCTAATTTTACAAAATTGTCTTTTCTAAAGTAAAAAAAATTAACTAAGAATTTAATCAAAACTAAATATGTAAAACACATTACTCAAGAGGCTACAAGCTAAAAACTAATAGGTTTAAGAAGGGTTAAATATATTAATAAATGACAGTCCTTTTCTCTTTTTTAAAAATATTTTTAATTTATTTGGCTGCACTGGGTCTTAGTTGTGGCATGTGGGATCAAGTTCCCTGACCAGGGACTGAACCGTGGCCCCCTGCATTAGGAGCCAGAGCCTTAGCCACTGGACTACCAGGGAGGAACCTGATCAAAGTACTACCCAATCAATGATATTTCTGATGGTTAGAAAAGAAAAATATCTGTTGTTTATTCTTGATCTTTGAATATAATGTCATAACTGGCAATATTTCTACTGCAAAAATAGTTATTCATTATCTCATTATCCATGTTATGGGATAAAAGTTAGGAATAAAGAGGTGCATGTAGGTGAAGTAATCTTTTGTAGCAGATTGAACTATCATTCAATATCATTTCTTCCATGCTTGTTCTTGCCATGTATTCTCTGCCCTCTTGAGTTTGGTCATGACCAAGCAACATTTGCTGCATGTGAACAGAAGCTTTAAAACCAATTGTGGCCTGTGGCCTTCTTGCTTTCAATCATTAAAAGATATGGTCCACAATCATTAGAATATTTTGTCCAAGATAATGGATACATTAGTGCAGATTTCTGAATGCCAAGAAATGCAGAGTCACATGTTGCCAAACCTAACTAAGCCCAGCACAGAGGGCCCAGTAAAGTCTAATAAGGGCCAACATATGCTAACAAAATTCAAGGGAGTTCAACAGAGTAACAAGGTACCTTAAACCCTAATGTAACATAAATAAGAAACGCATATTTATTTTTTTTTAAGCCCTGAATAACAAGGGGCTGTTTGTTAAACCAAGCAACCCAGAGAAAACATGTAACAATAGCTGGACTGGGGCTTGTAGGGTCAATTCAGTCAGGCTGGTTCACTGATAATAATCAACTGTTATATTACAGATCATCAAAATGGAAGAAAATCCAAAACTGATATGCTCAGTTTTGTCAGACCACAATTTTGTCAGACCACACTTAGATAACTACTAGAGAATTAATGAGTGACAGCACTCTATCCCATACTTGTAATGGCCAAAGAGTAATCAATAAACCTGATGACAAAAAATTTGATAGAATAAGAAAAATATAGTCCATGAGCCAAGCCTATATGTGTTCTTAACTGGGAATTGTAGATTAGGACACATGCAATACACAAGACATATGGCTCTTAAGGAGTTAGAAACCAAGTTAACTTTATTTCTAAAGAAGGGTTGATACTTAAAAGTCTAAAAGAGATGATCATCACCACTACAATTTTAGATACAATTTCTCAAAATTGATTATTCAAATATTCACAATTCCTAAAATTAGTTATCTTACAATAAGGCACTCAGTTTTTATGAAAAAAAATGCATTCTTGGTATCTTTATTATTAAACTATATGAAGTTATTACAACTTTAATCTCTTCTCTTACATTTTTATACATGCCATGCAGAAATGTCCAGAAATCATTCTAAATAAACAGCATTAGGAATTACAAACATCGGGGAAAACAAATGGAAAAAAAAAAAAAACCAAGAAAACTACAATTATAATGAAAAGGTCAGTGTCTGGAAAGGCTGCTAAATAATAGGTGAATGGAAACTTGGCAACTGACTGTGCCCAGAATCACAATGCTAATCTCTTATCAGTGTGTACCGTTCAGGACTTCTAAAGTGAGAGATGAATTCACTCTCAGCAAGCAGGAGAAGGCCTATCAGGTTATCTAAAATCCATCAGTGCCATGTAACAATAACCTTTATTTTGGTATTTACTTTTTAAATCTGTCCCACATTGCTTCCCATTTCTGGCTTTGCATTTATTTATGAATCCAACAGAGATTGTATCTGTAACAGATAATTCTGTTACAGATAATTCTGCTTAAATGGACAGCCACAGATTGAGAGACTTTCAACTCCTATTATTGATACTGACCCACATACTGATGAACCTCTATTTCAAAAGAATATTTAGAGTGTAATTTACATCGAAGGAAATGTATATGTCTAAGACAAAAAAGTGGGAAGATCCAAACCGAATCACAGAATCACACAAATACAAAATCACAGATTGACCCTGTAATTCAGGTGACTCACTCATCCATTCATTTACAAAATAATTAAGAGAGCCTACTGTGTGGATCACAATATACTGTGGAAAATTCTGAAAAAGATGGGAATAGCAGACCACCTAACCTACCTCTTGAGAAATCCGTATACAGGTCAGGAAGCAACAGTTAGAACTGGACATGGAACAATAGACTGGCTCCAAATAGGAAAAGGAGTACGTCAAGGCTGTATATTGTCAGCCTGCTTATTTAACTTATATGCACAGTACATCACGCTGGGCTGTAAGAAGCACAACCTGGAATCAAGATTGCTGGGAGAAATATCAGTAACCTCAGATATGCAGATGATACCACCCTTATGGTAGAAAGGGAAGAAAAACTAAAGAGCCTCTTGATGAAAGTGAAAGAAGAGAGTGAAAAAGTTGGCTTAAAACTTGACATTCAGAAAACTAAGATCATGGCATCTGGTCCCATCACTTCATGGCAAATAGATGGGGAAACAGTGGAAACAGTAGCTGACTTTATTTTTCTGGGCTCCAAAATCACTGCAGATGGTGACTGCAGCCATGAAATTAAAAGACGCTTGCTCCTTGGAAGGAAAGTTATGACCAAACTAGATAGCATATTAAAAAGCAGAGACATTAGTTTGCCAACAAAGGTCTGTCTAGTCAAGGCTGTGATTTTTCCAGTAGTCATGTATGGATGTGAGAGTTGGGATTATAAAGAAAGCTGAGCGCCAAAGAATTGATGCTTTTGAAGTATGGTGTTGGAGAAGACTCTTGAGAGTCCCTTGGACTGCAAGGAGATTCAACCAATCCATCCTAAAGGAGATTAGTCCTGGGTGTTCATTGGAGGGACTGATGCTGAAGCTGAAACCCCAATACTTTGGCCACCTGATGTGAAGAACTGACTCATCTGAAAAGACCCTGAAGCTGGACAAGATTGAAGGCAGGAGGAGAAGGGGACGACAGAGGATGAGATGGTTGGATGGCATCACCGACACAATGGACATGGGTTTGGGTGGACTCCGGGAGTTGGTGATGGAGAGGGAGGCCTGATGTGCTGTGGTTCATGGGGTCGCAAAGAGTTGGACACGACTGATTGACTGAACTGAACTGAGTACTAGTCATTGTTTTAGATGAAAGGGAGGTTAAGAAGACAAACAAGTCCATGTTTCCATGCAATAACTTTCTAGTTGAAGAGACAGACACAAAAAGCAAACTAATTAACTGGCTGACAGTTGATAGCTGTAAGTACAGTAAACAAAGTATGATGACTTAGGAAGTGAGTATGCTACCTAAAGACCAAGCAAGTAGTTTGATGTCTGGTCTTCAGTCCATCATGAGAGGAGTTTGGAAGTTATCACTCCATACTAACCAACAAATAAAAAGCTGGAAAACTGAAACCAACAACTCTTTTCAGATCTAAGAGGCAATTGAGATTACAAGGCAAATAACTGCCTCCAAAATTAGAGAAAAGGTCAGTCAGATATATTACATCATGGTTTTTCGAGCAGACATCCATGAGCAGAAACATAAATAAGAACCAGTACTAGGGTAGGAAAACTTAAACTATAGTTTGAAAATGGCTGGAGGTTCATTGTAAACAAATCTGAGAATCAAAAACTCTACCAGGTGCCAGTCTTAGAGGGGCATTCTCACACTTGTGTTTTAATGCCAGGGACTCTCCTAGATTCTCAGTTATGATGAGAGAAAAAATTCCTCATGATTCTGACAGGGAGAGGAGAAAATAAATTTTTTAAACATACCAAAGCATTCTTTTCTCTTAACAAAGCCTACCCTCAAGAGAAACTATTTTAGTAGAGTCCAACCTATTGGAGTTTTATCAAAGCCTGTGATTTCCCTGGTGGTCCAGTGGTTAAGACTCCATACTTCCAATGTAGGGGGCACAGGGAAGTTCTGCATACTGTACAGTGCAGCTCCCCAAAATAAAAAGATACTAACAACAACAACAAAAAGTGTAACTGACCTGGGAGAAAGGAAATATCCAACTCCAGCATCTTCCTCTCCAAGGAGGGAAAGGGAAATAATGCCAGCCCCCTAATCCATCCCATTGTCCTGCCTAAAGAGGTGGGAGAATGGAAGCACTTTTGAACTACACAGTCCAGGGGCACAAGCTTACTAAAAGACTGAGAGCTAATCACAGGACTATAGAACACTTTCTTTCTCCCTGAACCTCACCAGCACTATTACTGAAAGTGCATTTACCACAATTTCTTCTAATGTACTACATAATATCCAGCTTTCTATAAACAACTACATACTAGAAGGCAAAAAACATAGTTTTAAGAGACAGTGCAAGCATCAGGACCACAGACAAATATGAAAAGAATGTTGGAATTATCAGAGAAGCAATTTAAAATAGCTATAATTAATATGCAAAGGTCTCTAATAGAAAAAGGAGACAACATACAAGAATAATTGAGTAATGTAAACAGAAAGATGGAAATTCTAATAAATAATCAAATGCTAACACTATAACAACAATGAAGAATATATCTGATACATTTATGATATTTATGGACATAGTTGTAAGAAGACTCTCAGAACCTTATGTTAACAGAATCTTAATAGAAAATCAAAAAGGAAATTGACTGAAAAAGTGGAACAGAATATCCAAGAACTATAGGAAAACTATCAAAGTTAAAACATATGGGTAATAGGAAAATCTGAAAGAGAAGAGAGAAAGGAACAGAAGAAATATTTGAAGTAATAGTGCCGAAAATTTCTCCAAATTAATGTCAGAAACCAAACAATAGATCCAGGATGCTCAAAGAACACCAAATAAGAGAACTGCTTAAATAAACTACATCTAGGCATATCCATTATATTCAAACCTTCAGAAAATCAATAATAAAGAAAAACCCTTGAAAGAAACTGGGGTGGGAGCAGGGAGGAGTCCTTACCTAGAAAAACAAAGATAATAATTATATCTCATTTCTCTTTGGGAACCATGAAAGCAAGAGAATGGAGTGAATATTTAAAGTTTAAAAAAAAAAGTCAGAATGCTGTATCCTGCAAAATTATCTTTCAAAGGTGAAGGTGGAATAAAGACATTCTCAAACAAATAAATAATTTAAAAAATGCATTGCAGTACATTTGCCCCACAAGTGATGTTAAAAGAATTTTCTCAGAGAAAAATAAAATAATATGAGTCAGAAACTTGGATCTACATAAAGATAGAGCACTAGAGAAAGTGAAGATAAATAAACTATTTCATTTTTCTTATCCTTAGTTAATCTGAGATAACAGTTTGTTCAAGATAATAATAGGGGGTATTTCCTGGCAGTCCAGTGGTTAGGACCCCACACTTCCACAGGAGGAGGCAACAGGTTTGATTCCTGATCCAAAAATGGTGATTCTGCATGTGGCAGGGCCAAAAAAAAAAAGCAATAATAGCAACAATGAACTTATTGATTATAAATTATATATAATTTAAATGAATTACAACAATAGTATAAGGGATGGAAAAAAGAAATAAGGAATATGGTACTTGCACTACTTATTAAGCAGTATATTTGAATTTTGAAATGGAATAGTCATAAATGTACATTGCAAATTTTGCACTATAAAAAAGTACAGTTAATATAAAAGAGAGAAAATGGAATTGTTCAAAGTACTTAATTAAAACTACAAAAGACAGAAAGAGTAAAGACAAAATGAGAACAAAGAAAAGATCAACAGTGGAAAACAGTAACATATATGTTAAGAAATTAATCCAACTACATCAGTAATCACTTTAAATGTTAATGATCTAATGCACCAATTAAAAGAGATTGTCAAAGTGGATTAAAAACAAGGCTCAACTATATGTTGTCTACAAGAAACTCACTTGACATACAGACACATACATTAAAAGTAAAAGGATGGAGAAAGATATATTGAATAGTAAGATACACTAATCAAAGGAAAGTTATAGTATCCATATTAATTTCAAAGAGAGCTTCTTCAGAGCAAGAGAAATTATCAGGAATCAAGAGTGACATTACTTAACGCTAAAGGATCAGTTTTTCAGGAAGACCCAACAATTTTTGACGTATGTACGTACCTAAAAACAGCATCAGATGATACAAGGCAAAAACTGCTAGAACTGTAAGGAGAAATAGATGAACTCACTCTTTTAATTGGAAACTTCAATACTTCTCTGTCAGTAATGTACAGGTCTACCAGATAGAAAATCAGTAAGAACATAGTTGAACTGAACAGCAGTCTCAGTAAACCAGATATCAACATAAATAGACTATTTCATCCAATGAGAGTAGAATGCACATCCTTCTCAAGCTCACATGGAACACTCACTATGATAGCCCACATTCTGGGTTATAAAACATACCTTACCATATTTAAAGGCATAAAAGTCATGCAACGTACACTCAGGCAAAAACTGGAATTAAATTAGAAATGAAAACCACAAAGATAGCTGGAGAATCTCAAAATACTTAAGAGATTAACCAACACAACTCTAAGTAACACATGGATCACAGAATAAACAGAAATGTAAAAATTTGACCTAGAAAGCATAAAGCAGAGACGTTAATTTGCCAACAAAGTCTGGCTAGTCAAGGCTATGGTTTTTTCAGTAGTCATGTATGGATGTGAGAGTTGAACTACACAGAAAGCTGAGCACCAAAGAACTGATGCTTTTGAACTTGTTAGAGAGACTGCTGAGAGTCCCCTGGACTGCAGGGAGATTCAACCAGTCCATCCTAAAGGAGATCAGTCCTGAGGGTTCACTGGAAGGACTGATGTTGAAGCTGAAACTCCAATACTTTGGCCACCTGATGTGAAGAACTGACTCATTTGAAAAGACCCTGATTCTGAGAGAGATTGAAGGCAGGAGAAGTAGGGGACAATAGAGGATGAGATGGTTGGATGGCATCACTGACTCAAGGGACATGATTTTGCGTAAACTCCAGAGTTGATGATGGACAGGGAGGCCTAGCGTGCTACAGTCCATGGGGTCGCAAAGAGTCGGACATGACCGAGCAACTGAACTGAAGAAAAATGTAAACATAACTCATCAAAATTTGTGTGAGGCAATGCTTAGAGGAGAATTCATAGAATTGGCTGTATATATTACAAAACAAGAATGAGCTAAAAACCAGTAATCTAAGTTTCACCTTTAGGAAACCAGGCCAAGAAGAAGAAATTATATCCAAAATAAGGAGAAGAAAAGATTTAGTTCATAAATTAGTGAAATTTAAAACAGGAAGTCAATAGAGAAAATAAAACCAAGAGTTGACTCTTTGGAAAGATCAATGAAATTCATTCAACTCTAGCCAAGCTAACTAAAAAAATAGAAGTATTATCAGAAATGAAAGGGGAAACTTCACTAAAAACTGCATGGGCATTTAAAGGACATACAGGAATACAAGCAATAATGCTATGGCCACAAATCTGATAACCTAGTTAAATGGACCAATTCCTTTAAAGATAGAACTTACACTGGGAAAGACTGAAGTCAAAAGAAGAAGGGGACAACAGAGGATGAGATGGTTGGATGGCATCATCAGCTCAATGGACATGAATCTGAGCAAATTCCAGGAGATACTGAAGGACAGGGAAGCCTGGCTAGCTGCAGTTAATGTGGTCACAAAGAGACACAACTTAGATACTGAACAACAACCAAAAAACCTCACAAAAGGGCCGTACAATCTGAATTGACCTGTATCTATTTAAAACTTCAATTAGTAAATGATAACCTTCCAAAACAAAACATCAGAGCTAGATGGGTTCACTGGTGAATTCTACCCTATATTGAAGGTGGAAATTCTAATACCCAGCAGTCTCTTCCAAAAGACAGAAGAGGGGCTACTTCCTAACTCATGTTATGAAAGCATCATTATCTTAATATCAAAACCACAGAAGACAATACAGGAAAAGAAAAGTACATAGCAATAACTCTCATGAACACAGATGGAAACAAAAGAAAGAACCTCAACAAAATATTAGCATATCAAGCCCAACAACATATAAAAAATAGTTACATGTTATGATCAAGTTGGATTCATTACAGTTGTGTAAGGCTGGCTTAATAAAGGTCAATTAAAGTAATATATCACAGTAACAAGCTAAAGAAGAAAAACCACATGGTTACATAAAAAAATAAAAAATCATGACAAAGTACAATGTACATTCTTTAGGAAAAAACTCTCAAAAAACTAGAAATAAAGGGGAACTTGCCCAACATGATAAAGTATCTCAAAATGACAATGAACATCTCAATATGCCAACATCTACAAACAGTTAATATATTTAATGGTGAGAAACTTGAAGCAAAAATAAGGCAAGGATGTCCTCATTCACCATTTTCAACATTGTCTAAGAAGATCTAGCTAATGCAGTTAGAAAAGGAAATAAAAGGTATATGGGAAGGAAGAAGCAAAACATGTCTTTGTTCACAGTTGATGAAGAAGCAAAACTGTCTTTGATCACAGTTGACATGACTGCCTATGTAGGAAATCTAAAAGAATTGACAAAAAACTAGAACTAAAAACAATTAATGTCATTTAGGGATATAAGGTTGATATACAGAGGTCAGTCATTATTCTATGTACCAGCAATAAACAAATAGCATCAGAAATTAAAAACATAACAACGCACTAAATCATCATTCTCCAAAATGAAATACTTGGTTATAAATGCAACAAAATACATATAAGATCAATATGTGAATGGCAAAAGAACAAAATAAAAAACTAATTGAGAGACATTCTATGTTCATGACTAGGAAGACACAATATTTTCAAGATGCCTTTCAAACTTTATCTATAGATTCCATGAAATCCCAATCAAAATCCAAGGAAATAATTTTTTGACTATTGGCAAATTTATTTTAAAATTTAAATGTAAAGACAAAAAGAAACAGAGGAGTCAACAAAATCTTAAAGAAAAACAAAATGAGAGTATTAACACTATTCAACTTCAGTACTTAAGTATGAAGTTATAATAATAAAGACAAAGTGGCACTGGTAAAAGAAGAGACAAAATAGATCAATGGAATAGAATAGAGTGCCCAGAAATAGACTCTCAAAAAAAGGTCAACTTACTTTTGAAAAAGGAACAAAGGCAATGATGGAGGAAAGGTAGTCTTTTCAACAAATGTTGCTGAAACAACTGGATACCCACCTGCAAAAACATAAATCTAGACTCAGACATTACACTTTTCACAAAAATCAACTCATAATTAATCAGAGATCTAAAATGCAAAGATAAAAGACTTCTAGAAAATAAGAAAAAATTCTAGGTAACAGTGGGATTGGTTATAAAGATTTAGATACCACACCAAAGACACAATCCAGGAAAGAAAGTATTCAAAAAATGACCATCATTTAAAAATGGGCTAAAGAAAAGAAATATAACATCACAAGTTATTAGAGACATGCACATCGAACCCACAATGACATATCAACTCATGGCAGTCGAAATCGCCATTATAAAAAAATCTACAAACAGTAAATACTGGGGAGGGTGTGGAGAAAAGGGAAGCCTCCTACACTGTTGGTGGGAATGTAAATTGGTAAAGCCAATATGGAGAACAGTACAGAGGCTTCTTATAAAACTAAAAACAGAACTATTATATGACCAAGCAATCCCATTCCTAAGAATGTGCTGTGCTGTGATTAGTCACTCAGTCATGTCCGACTCTTTGCAATGCCATGGGATATTGCCCACCAGGCTCCTCTGGCCATGTGGATTCTCCAGGCAGGAATACTGGAATGGGTTGCCATGCCCTCCTCACTCCAAGGCATATATCCAAAGAAAATCATAATTCCAAAACATACATGCACCCATGTTTACTGCAGCACTATTTACAGTAACTATGACATGGCAGCAACCTAAATTTCCATCAGCAGAGGAATGGATAAAAACTAAGTGGTACATATATACAATGGAATATTACTCAGGAATTAAAAAGAATGGAATACTGCCATTTTACAGCAACATAGATGGACCTAGAGATTCTCATACTGAGTGAAGTAAGTCAGACACAGAAAAACAAATATAACATGCTATTGCTTATATGTGGAATCCTAAAAAAATGGTATTTACAAAACAGAAGTAGAGCCACACATGTAACTTACGGTCACCAGAGGATAAAGGAAGGGAGGAAAACATCGGGATATGCAGGCATATATATGTACTATCATATATAAAAGAAATAACTAATAAGAACCTGTTGTATAGCACAGAGAACTGTACTCAATACTCTGTAATGGCCTATACGGGAAAAGATTCTTTAAAAAAAAGTGGATATATGTGTATGTATAACTGATTCACTTGCTTCACACCTGAAACTAACACAACATTGTAAATATACTATACTCCAATAGTTTTTTTAATGGGCTAAAGAGATGAACAGGCAGCTCACCAAAGAAGACAGACAGGTGACAAGCATGTAAAAAAATGTTCAACATCATATGTAACTAGAGAAATGAAAATTAACACAACAATATGAAATCACTAAGACTTATCAGAATGGTGAAAATTTAAGACACTGGTAATACCAAATGCTGGGGATGACATGGAGAGAAAGCAAGTCAATCATTCCTAATATGAACGCAAAATCGTACACCTACTGTGGAAGACAATATGCCAGTTTCTTATAAAACTAAATGTACTGTTAATATGTGATCCAACAATCATACTCCTTGATAATACTCAGTTCAGTTCAGTCGCTCAGTTGTGTGCGACTCTTTGCGACCCCATGGACTGCAGCACACCAGGCCTCCCTGTCCATCACCAACTCCCGGAGTTTACTCAAACTCATGTCCATTGAATCAGTGATGCCATCCAACCATCTCATCCTCTGTCGTCCCCTTCTCCTCCTGCCTTCAATTTTTCCCAGCATCAGGATCTTTTCAAATGAGTCAGTTCTTCACATCAGGTGGTCAAACTATTGGAGTTTCAGTCCTTTCAAAAAACATTCAGGACTGATTTCCTTTAAGATGGACTGGTTAGATCTCCTTTCAGTTCAAGAGTCTTCTTGAACACCACAGGTCAAAAGCATCAATTCTTCAGCACTTGGTTTTCTCTATAGTCCAACTCTCACATCCATACATGACTACTGGAAAAATCACAGCCTTGACTAGATGGACCTTTGTTGGCAAAGTAATGTCTCTGCTTTTTAACATGCTGTCTATGTTGGTCATAACTTTTCTTCCAAGGAGTAAGCATCTTTTTATTTCATGGTTGCAGTCGCCATCTGCAGTGATTTTGGAGCCCAAGAAAATAAAGTCTGCCACTGTTTCCAGTTTCTCCATCTACTTGCCATGAAGTGATGGGACCAGATGCCATGATCTTAGTTTTCTGAATGTCGAGCTTTAAGCCAACTCTTTCACTCTCCTCTTTCACTTTCATCAAGAGGCTCTTTAGTTCTTCTTTACTTTCTGCCATAAGGGTGGTGTCATCTGCATATCTGAGGTTATTGATATTTCTCCCGGCAATCTTGATTCCAGCTTGTGCTTCCTCCAGCCCAGCGTTTCTCATGATGTACTCTGCATACAAGTTAAATAAGCAGGGTGACAATATACAGCCTTGTCCTGCTCCTTTTCCTATTTGGAACCAGTCTGTTCTAATTGTTACTCCCTGACCTGCACAGAGATTTCTCAAGAGGCAGGTCAGGTGGTCTGGTATTCCCATCTCTTTCAGAATTTCCACAGTTTATTGTGATCCACACCGTCAAAGGCTTTGGCATAGTCAATAAAGCAGAAATAGATGCTTTTCTGGAATTCTCTTGCTTTTTCGATGATCCAGTGGATGTTGGCAATTTGATATCTGGTTCCTCTGCCTTTTCTAAAACCAGCTTGAACATCTGGAAGTTCATGGTTCACGTTTTGCTGAAGCCTGGCTTGGAGAATTTTGAGCATTACTTTACTAGCATGTGAGATGAGTGCAATTGTGTGGTAGTTTGAGCATTCTTTGGCATTGCCTTTCTTAGGGATTGGAATGAAAACTGACCTTTTCCAGTCCTGTGGCCACTGCTGAGCTTTCCAAATTTGCTGGCATACTGAGTGCAGCTCAATATGCTCAACTGGAGTTGAGCATATCAACAGCTCAACTGGAATTCCATCACCTCCACTAACTTTGTTCATAGTGGTGCTTCCTAAAGCCCACTTGACTTCACATTCCGGGATGTCTGACTCTAGGTGAGTGATCACACCATCATGATTATCTGGGTCATGAAGATCTTTTTTGTACAGTTCTTCTGTGTATTCTTGCCACCTCTTCCTAATATCTTCTGCATCTGTTAGGTCCATACAATTTCTGTCTTTTTTTTTTTGAGCCCATCTTTGCATGAAATGTTCCCTTAGTGTCTCTAATTTTCTTGAAGAGATCTCTAGTCTTTCCCATTCTGTTGTTTTCCTCTATTTCTTTGCACTGATCACTGAGGAAGGCTTTCTTACCTCTCCTTGCTATTCTTCGGAACTCTGCATTCAAATGGGAATATCTTTCCTTTTCTCCTTTGCTTTTGGCTTCTCTTCTTTTCACAGCTATTTGTAAGGCTTCCTCAGACTGCCATTTTGCTTTTTTGCTTTTCTTTTTCTTGGGGATGATCTTGCTTCCTGTCTCCTGTACAATGTCTCAAACCTCCATCCATAGTTTATTAGGCACTCTTATCAGATCTAGTCCCTTGAATCTGTTTCTCACTTCCAATGTACAATCGTTAGGCATTTGCTTTAGGTCATACCTGAATGATCTAGTGGTTTTCCCTACTTTCTTCAGTTTCAGTCTGAATTTGGCAATAAGGACTTCATGATCTGAGCCACAGTCAGTTCCCAGTCTTGTTTTTGCTGATTGTATAGAGCTTCTGCATCTTTGGATGCACAGAATATAATCAATCTAATTTCGGTACTGACTATCTGGTGTTGTCCATGTGTAGAATCTTCTCTTATGTTGTTGGAAGAGGGTATTTGCTATGATCAGTGCATTCTCTTGGCAGAACTCTATTAGCCTTTGCCCTGCTTCATTCTGTACTCCAAGGCCAAATTTGCCTGTTACTCCAGGTGTTTCTTGACTTCCTACTTTTGCATTTCAGCGGCTGCATGGTGCTGGAGCAGCGAGCGACTGAGAAGAGATACCCCACATCCAAGGTCAGGAGCAGCAGCCATGAGGAGATACCCCACGTCCAAGGTCTCGAGCAACACCTCCACTTCGCTGGAGCAGTCCTGAAGAGATACCCCACGTCCAAGGTCAGAAAAACCCCAGTAGGATGGTAGACATTGGAGCGGCTATGAGGAGATACCCCACGTCCATGGGCAAAGGAGAAGCCCCAGCAAGATGGTAGGAGGGGCAAATTCACATTTAGAATCAAACATGGTTCCTGCCAGTGACACTCAGAGGACTCAAACAAACCTTGTGTCACACCAGGACACAGGGACCCCTCAGAGACTGAGACAGAATGGTTTTTGAGCGTCTCCTGTGGAGGTACGGGTTGGCAGTGATCTGCCGCAGGGATGGGGGCTCTGGGTGTGGGTATGGCATAAGTCCTCTTGGAGGAAGTCACCATTAACCCCACTGTAGAGCTGCCAGAACTTACATAGGTCTGGTAAATAGACTCTTGGAGGGCACAACAGAACCTTGTGCACCAGGACCCAGGAGAAAGGAACAGTGACCCCACAGGAGACTTGCCTGTGCATGTCTGGGAGTTTCCAGCAAAGGCATGGGTCACTAGTGGCCTGTTGAAGGGTTGGGGGCATGGACTGTAACAGTACATGCCTGGGATCTTTTGAGAGAGGTCACCATTATCTCCATTACCTCCACCATAGTTTGAAGTGAAGTGAAGTGAAGTGAAGTCGCTCAGTCATGTCCGACCCTTTGCAACCCCATGGACTGTAGCCCACCAGGCTCCTCCTTCCATGGGATTCTCCAAGCAAGAATACTGCAGTGGGTTGACATTTCCTTCAGGTAAATATCAGGAAGGAACACAGCTCCGCCCATCAACAGAAAAGTGGATTAAAGATTTACTGAGCATGGCCCTACCCATCAGAACAAGACCCAGTATCCTTCTCAGTCAGTCTATCCCATCAGGAAGCATCCATAAGCTTCTTATCCTTCTTCATCAGAGGACAGACACATTGAAAACCACAATCACAGAAAGCTAATCAAACTGACCACATGGACCACAGCCTTGTCTAACTCAATGAAACTAAGAGTCATGTCATGTAGGGCCACCCAAGACGGACAAGTCATGGTGGAGAGTTCTGACAAAATATGGTCCACAGGAGAAGGGAATGGCAAACCACTTCAGTATTCCTGCCTTGAGAACCCCATGAACTGTATGAAATGGCAAAAATATAGGACCCTGAAAGATGAATTCCCCAGGTCGGTAGGTGCCCAATATGCTTGGAGATCAGTGGAGAAATAACTCCAGAAAGAATGAAGGAACAGAGCCAAAGCAAAAACACCACCCAGTTGTGGATGTGACTATTTGATGGAAGCAATGTTTGATGCTGTAAAGAGCAAAATTGCATAGGAACCTGGAACGTTAGTTCCATGAATCAAGGCAAATTGGAAGTGATCAAACAGGAGATGGCAAGAGTGAACGTCGACATTTTAGGAATCACCAAATTAAAATGGACTGGAATGGGTGAATCTAACCCAGATGACCATTGTATCTACTACTGTGGGCAAGAAACCCTTAGAAGAAATGGAGTAGCCCTCATAGTCAACAAAAGAGTCTGAAACACAGCACTTGGATACAATCTCAAAAATGACAGAATGATCTCTGTTCGTTTCCAAGCCAAACCATTCAATATCATGGTAATCCAAGTCTATGCCTTGACCAGTAATGCTAAAGAAGCTGAAGAGGAACGATTCAATGAAAACCTACAAGACCTTCTAGAATTCACACCCAAAAAAGATGTTCTTTTCATTATAGGGGACTGGAATGCAAAAGGAGGAAGTCAATAAATACCTGGAGTAACAGGCAAATTTGGCCTTGGAGTACAGAATGAAGCAGGGCAAAGGTTAATAGAGATAATACTCAAATGAAGTTTAAAAAAGATGTCCACACAAAACCTTGCACACAGATACTTACTGTAACTTTATTTATAATTTTGAAAACTTGGAAGCAAACAAGATGTCCTTTGGTATGTGAATAGATAAATAGTGGTACATCCAGGTAGTGCAATATTATGCAGCAATAAAAGTAAATTGGCTATCAATCTGTTTAAAACATGGAGGAACTTTTTTGACATATATGTGTATGTGTGCATGTGTGTGTATACATACACTTATTTTTTAGATCCTTTTCCATTATAGGTTATTACATATTTAACATAGTTGCCTGTCCTATACAGTAGGTCTCTACTGGTTATCTAGTTTACATATAATAGTGTGTGTGTTAATTTATCCCTCACCCCATTTCCCTTTTACTAATCATATGTTTGTTTTCTATGCCCGGAGACTATTTCTAAGTAAGTTCATTTGTATCACTTTTTAGATTCCACATATAAGTGATCATATGATTTTTTTGTCTGACTTATTACACTTAATATGAATCTTTAGGTCCATCTATGTTGCTGCTAATGGCATTATTTCATTCTTTTTACAGCTGAGTAATATTTCACTCTATACATATATACCACAGAAACTTTATCCATTTCTCTCTCAATGGACATTTAGGTTGCTTCCATGTCTTGGCTATTGTAAACAGTGCTGCAATGAACACTGAAATGTATGTAACATTTCAAATCAGACTTTTCTTCTATATATGCCCAGAAATAGGATTGCTGGATCATACGATAATTCAATTTTTAAGGAACTTTCCAACTGTTATCTATAGTGACTACACCAATTTATGTTCCCCAAAACAATGTAGGAGTGTTCCTTTTCCTCTACATCCTCAAAAATATGGTGGAACTTTAAAGCATATTACTAAATAAAGAAATCCAATCTGAAGAGATTATATTCTTACAATTCAACTAAATGAAATTCTGGAAAAGGTTTAATTGTGGACACAGTATAAAAACCAGTGGTCATTGGAGTTAAGGAAGAGACAGTGATGAATAGGGAGAACCAAGGATTTTCAGCACATTGAAACTGTTCTGTGTGAAACTACAATGTTGGATACATGTAATTATACTTTTGTCAAAGCCCATATAATGTACACCAAGACTGAATCCTGGTTTGGGTTTTGGGTGTTAAGGATGCAGTCAATGGACATTCATAGTGTTACAAATGTATTAGTGTTAGTGGTTAAAAGAGGGGAAGGCTGTGCATGTGTGGGACACAAAATGTAGCAGAACACTATTTTCTGCTAAATTTTGCTGTGAACATAAGAGTACACTAAACCTATTTAAAAACCTTTTTTAAAGTGCTTCATGTAATGAAAACAGCATTAAATAACACTCTGAGTTTCTACGAATGTAACATATTCAAGGAATAGAAACAAAGCCTGTGAGGCTGGAATAACAGAGTGAATAGTGACTGGTGGTTCAAAAAGATAAGAGTGTAAATTCTAATCAGTGCCATTTAGATTAGCAACTGATACTGCAAACAGACTCAGATCTTCTTATTGATCTAGAGCTGTGAATATAAATGCAATAATTGTAAGTTTTTCAATTTGTATTGTTTTTGAATACTGACTTACATATGAAACACATTTCTGGCTGGAGGAATTAACAAAAATGAGTAATTCAGTCCCTAAACTTATGGAGCCAAAATATTAGGACAATACAAAGTATGCAAATAAAATAGCTTAAAAATACATTGCTATAAAAGAGATAAAAATAGAATACTCTGAGAATCAAGAGGAAATATTTATATAATCACTGATTATAAAATATTGCTTGAGGACCTACTATATGCCAGATATCATTCTAGGCTGTGAGGATGATTATTGAAAAGACCAAGTTATCTGTCTTCACAGAAATTATATTCTCATCAGGGAGACAGACAATAAGCAATGAGATTAATAAATAAAAGCACTATATGGTATGTTGGAAGTTGAGAAGTTTTGTGGAAGTAAATAAATCCATTCAACAAATATTAGAAGGCCTGACTGTATGTGTAGGATGGGGATGAGTGCAATTTTATTTACGTATATAATTTCCTAGGCAAGGATGTCCTTTATCTTTCTGACTATTTAGTATTATGTTCTGGTATTAGTCAATGAAGTTAAACAGGAGAAAACACTTAAATTATACTAATCATAAAAGTTAACATAACCCAATTTGTAAATGATACTGCTATGTATCTTGAAAAGCAAAGAATTCATGGGAAAACTGCCACAACAAACAAGACAATTTAATAAATTATATCAGGTAAGCCTTCCTTGGTCGTAAAGAATCTGCCTGCAATGCAGGAGCCAAAGGAGATATGGGTTCGATTCCTGGGTCGGGAAGATACCCTGGAGGAGGAAATGGCAACCCACTCCAGTATTCTTGCATGGAGAATCCCAATGGACAGAGGAGTCTGGTGGGCTACAGTCCATGGGGTCACAAAGACTTGTACATACTGAAGCAACTTAGCACACATGCACATGAGGTAATGTAATTAATTTATAAAAGTTAGTATCATTCATGAATAAAAACAAAATAGCTTAGAAAATATAAAAAAGAGAATCTCTCATTTACAAAATAAATTTTAAAATTTGGCTATAAATGGCTAATTTCAGGACTATGGCAATAAATATCCAAGTTGAAAATGGAGCATCTTTTTGTGCAGGAGAGTATGGAGGTGCTAAATCAAAACAAGTAAAAACTATAATGATGTGAATGCACCAAAGGGATGCAGAATCCACCTGAAAGAGCATCCAAAGGCCAAAGCTGTAGCAATTTTAGCAACTAAAGTAATACTGGATAATATCTCAAAGGAAAATATAACTCAAACCATAAAATAAATATCCCTGAGTCTATATTGATATAAATAAGCAATTAAATAAATTAATGCAGAAGAGAAATATCCCCTTTGAGGAAGAGCTCCAAATAACTTACACGGATTATAGCCCCCAAGTAAAAATGAAAGTGTTAAGTTGCTCAGTTGTGTCCAACTCTCTGTGATCCTTTGGACTGCAGCCTGCCAGGCTCCTCTGTCCATGGGATTTCCCAGGCAATACTGGAGTGGGTTGCCATTTCCTTCTCCAGGGGATCTTCCCCACCCAGGGATCAAACCTGGGTCTCCTACATTGCAGGTGGATTCTTTACCTTCTGAGCCACCAGGGAAACCCCCTAACTAAGTGGAATATAAATCTCCACTCCTCAAACATGGGATGCACATAATGACTTCCTTCCAAAGAACACATTATGGATAGGGAAAAATTAACTTTATGGATACAGAAAAAATAACTTTATGCTGAAAAAAGCTAGCAAAAACTACCTCAATCAAACGATTATATTACCCATCCCAAGATAAGTCAGTCTTATCAACAAGGTGTAATGCAAACGGCACATATCCCCAGCCTATTCAAATCCCAACTGAGGGACATTTTACAATATACTTTGATAAGTACTCCTAAAAGTTCTCAAGATCATCAAAAATAAAGTCCAAAAAACTGTCATGGATAATACAGGTTTCAGGAAACCCACTGACTAAATAAACTGTGGTAACCTGTATGTGATCCTGGAGCAATAAAATGATATTAGGCAAAACTTAATGAAATGTGAATGAACTATAGATTTTAGTTAATAATAATGTATCAGTACTTATTCATTAATTGTGACAAATATACAGGGCCGCAAAGAGTGAGACATGACTGAACCGACTTAGCACACTGGCACTCATGCATACAATACTAATCTGTTAATAATGGGGGAAACTGGGTATAGGGTACATAGGAACTTTGGCAGCAATTAGCATTTTATCTCAGTGAATCTAAAGCTATTGTACATTTTTAAACATACATTTTAAAACTGAGGATAAGCTTAATCAGCAATATATGGCGCCTGTATGAGAAAGATATAAAACACTTCAAAGACTCCCAAATGGACTTCAAAACAGGAAAATATATAGTTTTTGAAAAGATTTAAATTTATAAATATTCTACTCATCCCAAGGTAACTTTATACATTTTAATCACCCTAATAAAATTACCATTAGATGCTTTTTCCCCTGGTAGATCTCATGAAGTTTATAATAAACACACTTAAAAGAACAAGCTTACTTAAATAGTCAGAAAAAAGTATAAAAATATATTGATATTAAAGCAGCCTAT
Source organism: Muntiacus reevesi (assembly GCF_963930625.1). NCBI lineage: Eukaryota > Metazoa > Chordata > Mammalia > Artiodactyla > Cervidae > Muntiacus > Muntiacus reevesi. The sequence goes on along the minus strand of NC_089271.1, from coordinate 123,278,280 downwards.
TAAAAAAATAAAGCAGCATATAAAGACTATGCAATTAAAACATATTAGGTTTTTATTAATATACTAATAGTAATGCAATAAAATGGAATATCTGGAAGTATATCCAATGGATATGATAATTCAATGTACAATAAAATATTCCAAATGACTGAATAAAATACAAAAAAATTTTGGTTAATACTAAGATAACTGGATAGCTTTTAGAAAAATGTTATATTAGTTCTGTTCTCTCCTTGATAAATCAAGATAAATTCAAAATCAGCATGAGTTTGAATTCTTCTTCCAGGATGGTAGCATGAAGTATTCCACAGATCCACTCCAAGGTAAAACAAAGCAATACTGTTGAAAATTTCATTTAGAAATCTAACCATTCAAAGTCTCTGGCAATTGTTTTACGAGAACAACAGAAAAAAATGAAGTATCTAGTTTAAAAAGATTACTGAGACAACTATAGTGAGAGTCTAAAACATTGGAGTCAGGATTATTCTTATAACTTTTCCAATAAATCTAAAATTATTTGAAATTTTCAAATTGGGCATAAATCAAAAATAAATGAATAATATTCCTGCTTCCTCCATTCCTTTCACCTACTTCATCTTTAAGTAAATTCTACTGCATGTGTGTTTGGTTAAAAATATGGAGTTTTCTCTCCCTTCAACTTCCAATCAAGTGTTATTATATCTTTTTAACTGGGAAGGGCATAAGAAGGCCCATTGCTCTTCTTTGTACTTCTAAGCCAAAGAGAAAAAATTCCTGGTGAGTGTGGCTCAGATATTTGGGAATTCTTTATTCAGCCTCTGCCTATGAAATAGAGAGGCACTATTTCAAGTATAGCAGACTAAGAATACTAGGTCCTAATTGTCCTCATCCTGGCATGCTTGTAAGACAGAGGTTCCATGCTGAGAGAAGCAAGATGAGAAGACCAGAGGTTACTGCTCTACCCAGTGGCCATAGTAGTAGCTCAGATACTTTTGCCTAAGTGGAGAAGCAGATCATAAGGGAAAAAAAATACAACAAAGTAGTCCCCAAAAGAACTGACTTTATTAGAAACAAAAGACTTGGAAGTTAAAGCCTAAGGGTACTCTCAAAAATAAAAGCTCCTCAATAGCTGCTTGTCTGAAGTGGCCTTACAAATAGCTGAGAAAAGAAGAGGCAAAGGAGAAAAGGAAAGAGATACCCATCTGAATGCAAAGTTACAAAGAATAGCAAGGAGAGATGAGAAAGCCATCCTAAGGGATCAATATGAACAAACAGAGGAAAACAATAGTATGGGAAAGACTGGAGATCTCTTAAAGAAAATTAGAGACACCAAGGGAACATTTCATGCACAGATGGGCACAATAAAGGACAGAAATGGTATGGACCTAACAGAAGCAGGAGATATTAAGAAGAGATGGCAATAATACACAGAAGAACTATACAGAAAAGATCTTCATGACCCAGATAACCACGATGGTGTGATCACTCACCTAGAGCCAGACATCTTGGAATGTAAAGTCAAGTAGGCCTTAGGAAGCACCACTACAAACAAAGCTAGTGGAGGTGATGGAATTCCAGCTGAGCTATTTCAAATCCTAAAAGATGATGCTGTGAAAGTGCTACACTCAATATGCCAGCAAATTCGGAAAACTCAGCAATAGCCACAGGACTGGAAAAGGTCAGTTTTCATTCCAATCACAAAGAAGGGCAATGCCAAAGAATGTTCAAACTACCGCACAACTGCACTCATCTCACATGCTAGTAAGGTCATGCTGAAAATCCTCCAAGCTAGGTTTCAACAGTACTTGAACTGAGAACTTCCAGATGTTCAAGTTGGATTTAGAAAAGGCAGAGGAACCAGAGATCAAATTGCTAACATCCACTGGATAATCAGAAAAGCAAGAGTTCCAGAAAAACATCTACTTCTGCTTCATTGACTACCCTAAAGCCTTTGATTATGTGGATCACAACAAACTGTGGAAAATTGTGAAAGAGACGGGAATATCAGACCACCTCCTTACCTGCCTTCGATAAACCTGTACGCAGGTCAAGAAGCAACAGTTAGAACCAGACATGGAACAACAGACTGGTCCAAATTGGGAAAGGAATACATCAAGGTTATATATTGCCACCCTGCTTATTTCATTGCCATGCAGGGTACATCATGTGAAATGCCAGGCTGGATGAAGCACAAGCTGGAATCAAGATTGCCAGAAGAAATATCAATAACCTCAGATATGCAGATGACACCAACCATATGGCAGAAAGTGAAGAGAAACTAAAGAGCCTCTTGATGAAAGTGAAAGAGGAAAGTGAAAAAGTTGGCTTAAAACTCAACATTCAGAACACTAAAGACTATGTCATTCAGTTCCATCACCTTATGGCAAGTAGATGGGGAAACAATGGAAACAGTGACAGACTTTATTTTCTTGGGTTCCAAAATCACTGCAGATGGTGACTGCAGCCATGAAATTAAAACACACTTGCTCCTTGGAAGAAAAGCTATGACCAACCTAGATCAGCATATTAAAAAGCAGAGATATTACTTTGCTGAAAAAGGTCTATATAGTCAAAGCTATGGTTTTTCCAGTAGTCATGTATGGATGTGCAATTTGGACCATAAGAGAAGGCTGAATGCTGGAGAATTGATGCTTTTGAACTTGGAAAAGACTCTTGAGAGTCCCTTGGACAGCAAGGAGATCAAACCAGTCAATCCTAAAGGAAATCAATCTTGAATATTCATTGGAAGGACTGATGCTGAAGCTGAAGAGCCAATATTCTGGCCACCTGATGCGAAGAGCTGACTCATTGGAAAAGACTTTGATGATGGGTAAGATTGAAGGCAGGAGGAGAAGGGGATGATAGAGGATGATATAGTTGGATGGCATCACCGACTCAATGGACATGAGTTTGAGCAAACTCCAGGAGATAGTGAAGGTGAGCAAAGCCTGGGAAGCCTGGAATGTTGCAGTCAACAGGGTCACCAAGAGTCAGATTTGACTGAGGAACTGAAGAATAACAATAGCTGCTCTATTTTCAAAGCCTTGTAAGCTGAATCTGATCAATTGATAAAATCTTCAAAGTAATCTGGATCACTTGATAAAATCTTCAAAGTAATTACTTGAAGTTCCAAGGGAGGACCTTTGTGCCTATGGCTGCATGGTACACTTAGAAAGTTCATTGGAATACCTGATGCCATTACCAAAGAAACTCAAAGTGCACATCAAACAGCCATTTGATTACCACTTTCATGCTTGAGTCTAACACCTGGAAATCTTTCCAACTGGCTGTTCTCTGGACTCAGACTGTTTCCAAATATTATTATTAACGTTTGCTTTTATTTTCAGAGATATCCCCCTCATTAAATATTGGCTGCTTCCACCATCCAGCAGATATGCTCCAACAAATATGCTCCAGAAATGGACTTACACTATTCAACTTAAAAAGAACAGATCTTCTTTCCTTAAATGGGGGCTGGGGAACGGAGGATGGAGGAGGAGTTGACAAAATTCAAATCAGTCTCCTCTGTATCTGCTTGCTGACCAGTCCCCTACCTTGACCTCTGTCCTTGGTCAGTTTAGTATAGTTTTGGCAAGAATGCTAGCTATTGGGTCAGTTTAGTGAAAATTCCCCACCCCTGATACATGACCAAATTCCTTATCCCCTTGATATTGCCCTGATTTTCCTTCAACAAAAATCCTATCAAATTGGTTTAAACCAAAGTTCTCTTAACCCTGATGTTTCTTTCCTCTTAGTAATTTTCTATTCACTGACCCCTACCCTATTCATTGGTTATAAATCTCCACTTACCTTTGCTGTATACAGAAATTAAGCCAAATCTCTCTCTCCTATTATGACACCATAAGGCAGTAATCCCCTTGGATAAAGACAGCCTTACTATTAAAAAATAATAATATCTCTTCTTAATTATGATCAACAATAGGCCAACTAGTTCACCAGTGAGAACCAGAGAAGAAAAAAAGTTAGGAGCTCTTCTGAAGTCAGAACAAACCACAAAGACTGACATCAAGATCAACCAACTCTGTCCAAATTCAATTGGGAAAAAAAGTACTGAACAACTTAAGCCCCAGGGTATTGTTGAAAACAGTAGGGCAAACAACTGGTAATTACTGGAGCCTAAAGCCTTCCACTGTGCAAATCACAATAAACTGTGGAAAACTCTGAAAGAGATGGGAATACCAGACCACCTGACCTGCCTCTTGAGAAACCTGTATGCAGGTCAGGAAGCAACAGTTAGAACTGGACATGGAACAACAGACTGGTTCCAAATAGGAAAAGGAGTATGTCAAGGCTGTATATTGTCACCCTGCTTATTTAACTTATATGCAGAGTACATCATGAGAAATGCTGGACTGGATGAAGCACAAGCTGGAATCAAGATTGCTGGGAGAAATATCAGTAACCTCAGATATGCAGATGACACCACCCTTATGGCAGAAAGTGAAGAGGAACTAAAAAGCCTTTTGATGAAATTGAAAGAGGAGAGTGAAAAAGTTGGCTTAAAGCTCAACATTCAGAAAACTAAGATCATGGCATCTGGTCCCATCACTTCATGGGAAATAGATGGGGAGACAGTGGAAACAGTGGCTGACTTTATTTTGGGGGGCTCCAAAATCACTGCAGATGGTGACTGCAGCCATGAAATTAAAAGACGCTTGCTCCTTGGAAGGAAAGTTATGATCAACCTAGATGGCATATTAAAAAGCAGAGATATTACTTTGCCAACAAAGGTCCATGTAGTCAAGGCTCTGGTTTTTCCAGTGGTCATGTATGGATGTGAGAGTTGGACTGTGAAGAAAGCTGAGTGCCGAAAAATTGATGCTTTTGAAATATGGTGTTGGAGAACACTCCTGAGAGTCCCTTGGACTGCAAGGAGATCAAACCAGTCCATCCTAAAGGAGATCAGTCCTGGGTGTTCATTGGAAGGACTGATGCTGAAGCTGAAACTCCAATACTTTGGCCACCTCATGTGAAGAGGTGACTCATTGGAAAAGACCCTGATGCTGGGAGGGATTGGGGGCAGGAGGAGAAGGGGACGACAGAGGATGAGATGGCTGGATGGCATCACCGACTCGATGGGCACGAGTCTAAGTAATCTCCGGGAGCTGGTGATGGACAGGGAGGCCTGGCGTGCTGCAATTCATGGGGTTGCAAAGAGTTGGACACAACTGTGCGACTGAACTGAACTGAACTAAACGGCTGGATTACTACCAAATAAGACAGACCACTGAACAGAGGATACCAAAGAGAAAGAGGCAGAGAGCCATACTAAAACAACGGTGCATCTCAGTGTGATTACGTGGATGTCTCTCACGCTTGGAGGAAATAGACATTACTGAAATAGTCCACCAAGTCATTAGATAAATAATCAAACAGCAACAAAAACAAACTCTAGAAAGGGGTGTAGGGGAATTTGTATCCACAGTTGCTATATTATCTAAAATACCCAGTTTTCAATAAATATGAGACAAGCAAAGAAAAAAGAAATCCTGACTCAACAGAAACTGCCTGAAACAGTCATTTTAATAAATACTTCAAAGTAGCTAATTTAAATATATGCACATAATTAAAGGAAATCATGCTTAAAGGATGTAAAGGCAGTTTGGATAATGATGTTTCATCAAATAGAGACTTACCGATTAAGAGGTAGATATTATAACAAATGAACCAAATGGAAATCATGGAGTTGGAAACTACAAGAATGAAAATGAAAAAGTAACTAAAAGGGCTCAATAGTAGAATCTGATTGCAAAAGAAAAATCGACAAATATAGTTTGACAGCCATTATGCTATCTAAAGAAGAGAGACAGCAGGATGAAGAAAAATGAACAGAATATCAGATAAATATGAGAGAATTATGAAAGACAGAATAAAATGTCCATTTCTTCTCTATGCTTAACTCATATAATAAACAAAATGTATATAACAATATATAATTATACTGTTGTACCTATAGCACATAGAAATGCAATATATGTGACAATAACAGCACAGGAGTAAATGAAAACAAAGATGCAATGAGTAAGGAAATGACACTAAATGTTAACTTAAATACACAGGAACCAATAAAGAGAATCCAAAATGGTAAATAGTAAGTTAAATATAACAAGTCTTATAAATGTGTACCTCCTCTCCTTTATCATTTTCTTTAATAGACATCCAATTTTCAAAAGTAATAATATCCCAATATACATTTAGGTTTGTAACATATATAGATGTAATTTGTATAAAAATAAGCACAAAAAAGGTGGAAAATGGAGTGGAGCTAAACAAGAATGACTTTCTGTATCTCACTGAAATTAAGTTAGTATAAACCTAAAGTGGATTTGAGAATTTAAAATGCATATGGCACAACCTAAAACAACTATTAAAAAAATCCTCAAAAATATAGTGAAAATTATTTAATGGAATCAGAATCTTGAGGTAGGAAATATTCACTTAATGCAAGAAAAGTAGTGAAGGAGGAATATAAGAACAAAAAAGGTCTGAGATATAAAGAAAACAAAAATTAAATGGTAAACATAAATTCAACTTATAAAGAAAAAGATTAAATGAGCTTAGACTGAAAGTGAAAGTCACTCAGTAGTGTCTGACTCTGTGAATATAGATTAAATGAGGCAAAATAATGGAGATTATTAAACTACATTAAAAATTAAAAAGCAGATTCAACTATATGACACTACTTAGACATTTTATCAAGACATATTGCATCCAAAGATAAAATTGAGTTGGAAATAACAAGGTGGAAATATATGTATCCTGCAAAGAGAAACTGTAAGAAAGCTGGAATGGCTAAACTAATTAAAAGGTAAAATAGATTTAAGAAACAAAATTGCTAAAGGAAATGAAAAAAAATTTTATAATGAAAAAAGCGTCAATACATTAGAAAGTTATAATAATTATAAAAATATACATACTGAACAGTGGGGCACCAGAATACATAAAACAAAGGTTGACAATTGCGGGGAAAATAGACTGTTCAATAAAAGAGACCACTCCACTTTCAATAATGGATAAAACAACTAGGCAGAAGATCGGTATGGATATAGAAGACTTGAACAATCAAGTAACAGAACTAGACTTAGCAGGTACCTGTTGAGCACTCTACTCAACAACAGCAGAACATTCCTCTCAAGTGCACACAGAACATTCTCTAGGGTAGATCATATGGTAAGCCATGAAACAAGCCACAGCAGAGTTAAATTGAAAATTAATAATACACAGAGATTTGAGAAATTCATACATTTGTTGAAGCAAACATTCTACTCAATAACCAACAGGACAAAAAAGAAACCATAATAAAAATTATAAAATGCTTTGAGATGAAGGAAAACAAATCACAATAAACCAAAACTTAAAAGGATGCAGTTAACATAGTGCTCAAAGATATATTTAGAGCTGTATTATATTGAAAAAAGAAGAAAGACATTAACGTAATTGGCCATTCTTAGATGTGTGAAGAGGAAGAGTGAACAATACTCATAACAAGCAAAGGTAGAAAATAATAAGGATTAGAGTAGAAATTAAACAAATAGATACCAGAGAAACAGTAGAGAAAACTAATGAAACCAAATGTTCATAATGTGAAAGGACAAAAAAGATTTACAAACCTGCAGTTTGATCAAGAAACAAAGATAAAGACTCACAACTAAAACCATACATGAAAGAGGAGACAAAATAGTGACTTAATAGAAATAAAGATTATGAAGAATGAATACTATGAATAACTGCACGCAACCAAATTTCACCAATGAATTGAAATGGGAACATTCTTCAGTTCAGTCAGTTCAGTTGCTCAGTCATGTCTGACTCCTTGCAACCCCATGAACTACAGCATGCCTTAGATCTTTCCCAGCATCAGGGTCTTTTCCAATGAGTCAGTTCTTTGCATCAGGTGGCTCAGGTACTGGAGTTTCAGCCTCAGCATCCTTCTTAGAAAGGTACAAACTATGAATACTGACTTAAGAAGAACCAGAAAATCAGAATAAAATATAGTGAGTTAATGAGAATGAATTAGTAAAACTTTTTTTCAATATGAATACAGGAGTACATCTTCTCTGAGTCAAGCTGAAAGTAGTTATGGCCCTAAAGAACAATATTTTCTTATTTTTATGTTTTTTTTTTTTAATTTTCACTTGTCACTTTGTTCATTTGGTTTGCAGAAAGTTTTATTTTTAAAAATGTAGCTGGAGTAACTAAAGGAAATATTGCTTAAAAGACAGATGATAAATACAAATGATTTTGATATATACTAAGGCACCAACATTAACATAAAAATCCGTAAGATCTGTATCTACTAAAATGCACTTAATAGAAAATTCTTTTTCTTAGCCCAATGTATGAATGCAATTTATATGCAATCATTTTCCTGTGGAGACTGGCTGCATTGTTCATTTGCAAAGAATAATAGTGATGTGTATTCATCCCTTTCATCTCTGTTTTATTTATCTTTGTTTCTCTAAGTTAATACTCAACTGCCAATAAATATATTCAAGAAAATTGTTTGAAGTAATCTGTTTGCTGTCTATATATATATGTGTTACAATGAAAATGTTAGAATAATGATATTCTCTCAGTTCTAACTTGTACACATTGTGACTCTGTAGCTGAAAAGATTTAAAATAGTGATGAATAAAACATGTCTATTCATATAGCTTAAGGGAGACAATCTATTATTATTGTCCAGTTGCATAATGGCCTTTACCCTTTGGAGCTACATAGGTTGGTCACTTACAACTCATTCATTCTTCTCAGCTAACGATATTTTAAAATTATAAAAATAACTGTAAAACTTTTGTGACCCAGTAATTATAATATATATATTAAATATTTAAAAGATAGGAGTTGTCCAAATCCACTTCTGCCTATGACTAAGTTGATTAAAATCTTTTAATTTCAAGGTTAAAGCTTTAATAATCACAATGACATCAAACTTGTTCTCTAAATATAGTTTAAGCATTCAAACAAGTCATAAGACCTTCATTATTTTTTACAAAGAAAGTTCAACCAACATAATAATTTAGTGATATAAGCAACGGAAATAGTGATTTCAGTTTCCTCTGACTTGGAATTATTTAATTGATTGAGAAATATACAGAGAAAAGAAAAGCAAGCTATATTGTTTCATTGTTCTTGTGTGCTTTTCACATTTAGGACTCTAATATGGTAACTAAAAACATAGAGTAAATTTAGCAAACCATCACAAGTGGCATATTGATAAAAAGACACTGTCCTTGTTCATGCAGCATTTACAAATAGGCAATATGTTTGTCAATTCACTGACCTTAAAGAGGAGGTAAGAAAATATAATAATATTTGGGTCACTTAGAGTGTAGAGTATAAGGTAAAACATTTTTTGACTCCATATCATTCTATATGTGATTCTATATATTCTATATCTATATATATATTCTATATATCATTCTATATTCAGGTCTATATAAATGATCAAATAACCAAATTTATTTTACAGTTAAAGTGGTAACTGTACATCTTATTAAAAGTGCTTTTTTTCAGCAGCATGCAAATAAGCATTACTTTATTTAACCTGCCAAACAAAATCTGACATTTATGCTTCATTTCATTAATTGTTTTCAATCTTTGGAATCAGAATAGAGAGGCTTAGTTGATTTCTAAGCTGCCTTCTTTTTGTGAAGGCCTTTCTAACAGAGAAACCAAAAGTTTACAAAGATAAAAGATGTAGCTAAGTGCCTTTTGTCCTTACATGCTAAAGTTTTCTCTTCTGATGCTCTGGAAGCTAAAGACTTCAATAAAAAACAAACAACTGTTCTCACTTGATTTTGATTATAAATGTATGAACAGTAAATTATTCTATTCATTTCTCATGTGTGATGATCAGTAAATTATCCTAACAACAATTACAATCCTATTTATTTTTCATTTGAGAATGATTAGGAGTGAGTGGCTATTAAAGAGCCTTTGGAAGGTGTCAAAAATGGAACTTATATAATTTTACTGTGTTTATTCTCATTTGCAATTACCTTAGGTATATCTGCTCTTATACACATATACACACGTATCTGCTGGATTTATCACTTCCATGAATATTGGCCCAATGGTCCTCATATAGCAACAGAAAAATATCCTCATAAACAATCCATTTTAGGTTATTGTTGAACTAAGTATCAAGGAATGATCTCCAGTGGTTATTAGGTAGTTATGTGTCCAGCTCAACCTAATTTCTTACATTTTAGTATCAATTGTACCTTGGCAACAAATATCCAGCCAGCAAGTTGTGACCACTACTAGTTTTGTGTGGTCACGAGACTAGTTATCCCCAACAGCATCTGAGTAGAAGTGATCTGTATCACTTCTGGGCCAAGGTTCTTAAGAAGCTAGTGTGTTTTCTCCACATTCTTTTTTTCTTTCTGGCCACCTGAATGGCAATCTCCTGGTTAACATTAGAAATTGAATTATAGAAAAGGCAGAAATGACAAACATGAAACTTTCCTGGACTCTTAGGTAAGCGTGAAATGAACTACATATTTATTGAGCCAGTTCATATTTTAATCTTTTACCACGGTCCGTTGTGGTTTTTAAGTCACTAAGTCGTGCCCAACTCTTTGTGTGCCCATCAGGTTCCTCTGTCCATGGGATTTCCCAGGCAAGAATACTGGAGAGAGTTGCCATTTCTTCTCCAGGGGATCTTCCCGACTCAGGGATTGAATTCCCATGTCCTGCACTGGCAGGTGGATTCTTTACCACTGAGCCACCAGGGAAGCCCTTCTATGATTTAGCCTACTCTAACATATGGCTCAAAAGTTTTTTTTTTTTTCCCCTCTAACCATATTGGAGCTACAGAACACTATTCTCTCATTACCACCCATCTCACAATAGGTATTGTTTTCAGCCTATAGTGTTTTTCAATAGACAGCTTCAATTTGTACTCAGTACAATGTGTAGGAAAGTATGTATTTCAAGGTGTCAGGAGACTTCATTTTGAACTCCACTTTGCATCTTTCTAGTTGAGTAATTCAAAACCTTTGTGACTCAGTTTCCTCAACTGTTTAATAATATATAATTCACAACTGTATGTGAGCTTGTCTGTCTGTTGTGTGAAATAACTAAGCAAGGTAGTATTTATGAAAGTTCCAAACACATACTTGAACAATTAATTTCAAATTAATATTTAATAATATTAATTAAATGAATATGAAAATATTGTTTAAATAGTATTAATATTGGTATTAATATTTACATTTAATCAATTAATTAATATTTAACAATTTTAATAAGAAGATGGTAATATAAATAAGCAGATATTACCCCAGGATTTAGATGGAGAAAAAGAAATCTAGAGAATTTAACTCACCAGCATTGGTGAGACTAAGGGGAAACTGTCACTTTTTACTTCATCTATGTTTTACTAGTCCTTTTTCAGTGAAACTGAATAATTATTAGAATTAAAGATTTAATGTAAACACTTCTTATAAGTTAAAACATTCAACTATTCATTGATTAATGAAACTTGGATAGCTTAACAAGCTATTTAAGGGGAAAACGGAATTTGTAATATTATAGGTTGGCAGTTGAGAATAAAGATTCAGTTAAGAGTAAACAGTCTAAAGACTGTTTAGATATATAACTCTGCTTTACCACTTATTATCTGTGTAATTTTCAGTAAATTCTTTAACTCTCTAGGTCTCAATTTCATAATTTGCAAAACTCCCACTTCTGGGTATGCATCTGAAAGAAATTAAATCAGGATCTCAAAACGTTATTAGCACACCCATGTTCTTGCAGCATTAGTCACAACATGCAAGACATATAAAGTGTCCATCAGTGACAAATGGATAAAGAAATAGAATATATACGTACATGTATATATATATGTGTGTGTGTGTGTGCACACACACACATATATATATAGCACATACATATATAGAGCAGATTATTTAGGCATAAGAAAGAAGAAAATCCTGCCATATGTGACAACATGGATGGTACTTGAGGGCATTATGCTATCTATGTAAGTTAGAGAAAAACAAATACTATATGATCTTCCTTATATATGGAATCTAAAAAAAATTATGCAGCTCAAGTAGAACAATGGTGGAAGGGTGGGGGAAACAGGGAGATGTTGACTAAAAGATACAAACTTCCAGTTATAAGTTGAGTAAGTTATGAGAATCTAATGTACAGTATAGTGACTACATTTAACAGTACTGTATTATATACTTGAGAAAGCTGCTAACAGATTAGATCTTAAATGTTTCCATGACACATCAAGAACCTGTAACTATATGAAGTGATGGATGTGTTAAGTAACCATATTCTGAAAATTATTTTGCAATAAATGTGTGTGTCAAATCACCACATTGTACACCTTAAAATTACACAGTGTTACATATCAATTATATCTCAACAAAGCTGGGAAGGGGGGGTCAATTTTCCACACAGCAGCTAACAGGTAGCAAGCATTCATATTCATATAAAAAGCATTCTATTCTCATTTGCTTCTGTTCCATTTATAGGATCATTTTCAAAAAGATGGGCAACGTGTACACTGCCAATTCTAAAAGACTCTCAAGTTGCGAGCTCACTAATGAATGAATAATCATGCACATCCTCTTTCAAATTTGTATCTGCAAATAGCATTTATTTGTTAAAATTATTTGTGGACTATTAGAATAACATCTACTTATTCAGGGTAAAATAACTGGTGTATAGAAGGAAAATATTGTTTCCAAAATTATAAATACAATTGTCCAAAGTAACTTGCAACCAGATTCAGATTCTCCTTCCACCTCTTTTCAGCTCAGTTCAGCTCACTCAGTCATGTCCAACTCTTTGTGACCCCATGAATCGCAGCACGCCAGGCATCCCTGTCCATCACCAACTCCCAGAGTTTACCCAAACTCGTGTCCATTGAGTCGGTGATGCCATCCAACCAGCTCATCCTCTGTCATCCCCTTCTCCTCCTGCCCTCAATCTTTCCCAGCGTCAGGGTCTTTTCAAATGAGTCAGCTCTTCGCATCAGGTGACCAAAGTATTGGAGTTTCAGCTAACCCAGAACTGATCTCCTTTAGGATGGACTGGCTGGATCTCCTTGCAGTCCAAGGGACTCTCAAGAGTCTTCTCCAACACCACAGTTCAAAAGCATCAATTCGTCTGTGCTCCGCTTTCTTTACAGTTCAACTCTCACATCCATATATGACTACTGGAAAAACCACAGCTTTGACTAGACGGACCTTTGTTGACAAAGTAATGTCTCTGCTTTTTAATATGCTGTCTAGGTTGGTCATAACTTTCCTTCCACGGAGCAAGCATCTTTTAATTTCATGGCTGCAGTCAACATCTGCAGTGATTTTGGAGCCCCCAAAAATAAAGTCAGCCACGGTTTCCACTGTCTACCCATATATTTGCCATGAAGGGACGGGATCAGATGCCATGATCTTAGTTTTCTGAATGTTGAGCTTTAAGTCAACTTTTTCACTCTCCTCTTTCACTTTCATCAAGAGGCTCTTTAGTTCTTCACTTTCTGCCATTAGGGTGGTGTCATCTGCATATCTGAGGTTACTGATATTTCTCCGGGCAATCTTGATTCCAGCTTGTGCTTCTTTCAGCCCAGCGTTTCTCATGATGTACTCTGCATATAAGTTAAATAAGCAGGATGACAATATACAGCCTTGACATACTCCTTTTCCTATTTGGAACCAGTCTGTTGCTCCACGTCCAGTTCTAACTGTTGCTTCCTGACCTGCATACAGGTTTCTCAAGAGGCAGGTCAGGTGGTCTGGTATTCCCATCTCTTTCAGAATTTTCCACAGTTTATTTTGATTCACACAGTCAAAGGCTTTGGCAGGATAATTATTTCTTCAAAACTACTATTAATTAGCTAGCACTCATTTCTATTCCAAAGTATCATGTGCTTTATTTTAAGGGATGACATTACTATCTCCATTTTAAAAATAAGGAAACTGAGGCATATTTAGGGGTTGAATGCTTAACCAACAGTTGCAACATGCCATGGACATTGTGTCCTCCCAAAATACATATGTTGTTGCCCTAATCCCCAATGTGATGTTATTTGGCCTTTGGAAAATAATTAGGTTTAGTAGAGGATGTGATTAGTACCTTTATATGAAGACTTTGTGCTCTTCTCTCTTTCTCTCTCTCCCCCTCCCTCTTTCTCCATCTGCAAGACAGAAGGAGACTGTCACTGGGGAATCAAATGAGCTGGCACCTTGATTTTAGACTTCCCAGCCTCAGTAATTGTGAAAAATAAGTATCTGTTGTTTAAGCCATCCTGTCTGTGGTATTTTGTTATGCCAATCTAAGCTAATATACAACTCTTTTAAATTTAGTAGTAATTATATGTCTTGTGCAGGAAGATGCAAAGGATATTATCAACCCAGTTAAGCTTGCGAAGTGTTTTGGCCTGAATCCTTTGGTCATAATAGAAATATCTGAAATGTACTGAATACAAATCAACCTTCTACTACATTTTAAAACACAAAGTCTGGAATTGTATTCTCAAGGTGAAGTCTGTGTATAACTTGCATCAAGTTTCCTGGAAAGCTAACCAAAATTTTTGATTCCTAGAACACAGTCCAGGCCTAGGGAATCACAACTTCTTTTGGCAGATTATTACAGATTACTATATTTGTAAACACTTTCTTCTTTAAAATGTACTCTAAAATTTGAAGCCTATCAATTTGGAGGGCTAAGTTATAGATATAGAAAATAAAAGCAATCAGAAAACAAGCATCTCAGCAATCAGTCTTCACTGGAGCTCCTTTGTAAGTGAGAAAAACTAAAGGATATGCTCATCCATAAACTACTGTTACTTGATCAAAAATCCCAGTGGTAATCGTCCAATGCTAATATACCTATCTATTCATTCTTCTATCTTATCTTTTCTAATTTAACAGATAAGTTCATCATTCCCTGAAAAAAGTGAACCCTTGCTCACATTTAAGCCTTTGTTCATAATGCCTCTCTGTTCATCATTTCATTCACTCATTACTTGTTTATTGTTTTTCTACGGTGTGCAAAACACTGTTCTATGCATTAGGGATAAAAGAACTAATTAGACAGTAAAGGGCCATAACTTTATGCCACTTACATGAGGGGGGTAGAAAATCAACACAAAGTCAAATAAATAAGCAATTGAATTTATGATAAGGCCTATAATGAAAATGAAACAAAGTATATTATAGAGAGTGATTTAATGGACATAGGATACATTAGCTATGGTCATTAACAAAGTTCTTCCTGGGATAGTGAAAAGTAGTTAATCTGTGAAATAAATAATGAAAAGGAACAAATAACAAAAAGGTCTAGAGGGAAAACATTCCAGGCCAAGGGAATAGCCAGTGCAAAAACTTGAGATAGAAACAGTCTTGGAGTGTTTCAGGTCAGAAGGAAATCCAGTGGCTGTAGAATAGTTAATAGGAATGGGAGTCATAAATAAATGGGAATCATAACAGATGTGGAAGGAAAGGGCGTTTTCTCCCCCAGAACACAGGGCAATCATTCCAAAAATGCAAAGCTAATGGTAAGCATCAGTTATCCAAAAAACTTATGTTGATACAAAATTGTACATAGAAGAAAATAAAAACTTCTTCCCCTTCTTACCAGCCTTTTTCTTTCCTTCCTTTTTACTTCATAAATATTTCTTGGGAAATTACTATGTGGCTGTAACCTTCTAAGCACTAAGGAAATGCCAAGGAAAAGACAGATTTTTGCTCATATTGGAACTTATAATCCAGTTTGAGGATTGAGACAACAAGTGTATAAATACCTACAATAAAATGTAAAATATATCAAACTGAGATACGTGGCAATGGAAGAAAACAGTTGGAAACAGGAAACACAAATTATGTCAGGGAATACAAATTTAAATAGAATGGTCATGAAAGACAACACTATAAATATGACATTTGACCAAAGTCCTAAAGAAGCTAAAAGGCATGAGACATGTGAATATCAGCAGAAGAAAATGCCACGTAGCAGCAACAGCAAGTTTGCATGCCTCATATTGGAATGCCTAAAATTATAGGAATACAGAGTCAATATGGATGGAGTACTGTGAGCAAGGATAAATTTAGAGAAACAGCACATTTCTTTAGTGCCCTTTGGGGGGATTCTTGGGTGGGGTTTCCCCAGGGGCTTTTTCATGCACTTCCCATTGTAGTTCTGATAACAGTCATCCAGAATCGATTCCCTTTAATGCTCTCTAGTATTATCTGCCTCTTTCTTCGCTTCGTCTTTGCTGCTACCACTGTGGAGGTCCTTCTACAACACTCAGGGAGCTGTGGAAGAAAAACTGGTTTTTCCAGAAGCATCCTGTACAGTTGAGGAAGCCAGGCAACTTGCTCACCACTCTTCTTTTCACCAGCTAATTTAGCCCCATGCTCTGCCGCTCTGGGGGAAGGTCACAACTGACAAAGTTCTTAAACATCTCCACTGCACTAAACTTATAATTTTTTTCCTCCAATGGAGTGCTGGAATCTCTCTTCAGGAAACCTGAATTCCTACAAAGACTCTCTCATCCATGCCCATGAACGCCTGCTCAAGTCAGCACTCTCCAGGTGCTCCCCCACCACAAGTGTGAGAGGCTGAAGCCATTCCACAGACTCCTGCTGCTTCTGTTACAGGGAAGAACAAAATCAAACTCCATTTTTTAACTTTAACCTTTGCTTCCTAGTGCTTTTGTTCACTAAAAAGATACTGTCAATACATAATGAGTTGCCTTGGGGGAACTCCGCCCCTCCTCCTTAATGTTAAATGGAAGTGCCTTTGAAAACCAAAGTGCATTTGTTCAGGGAAACATTCTGACCCTCTCCACCTGCTGTTGACTTCAGGAAGGAAGAAATACACACACCCCCTTCCAGAGGCTGGCCTTTCCAGGAGATATTTGCAAGACTTATGACCTTTTTACTTTACTTCATCACCTCCTCCCCCTCTCTGCTCTACAAAAGAAACTGGCATCCAGACCATGATAAGATGGTTATTTTGAGACATTAATCTGCCATCTTCTTTGTCTGCTGGCTTCCTTAATAAAGATTATTCCTCACCTCAATACCTCATCTTGGATATTGCTCTGATCACTTGTTATGCAGTGAGCAAAGCAAGCCTGGGCTTGGTAACACTTCCACAACTCAGCCTGAGGTCTATTACCTGATACGCAAGTGGGCAAAACTCCTCCCAGGTCACTCTGTTTATGCTACTAGACCCCACAACTGCCAGAGGAACCTTTACCTTGGTGGCTGGAAGCCAGATTTCAGTTGTTAAAAGAGAAGGATAAAAGGAGGAATGTCTTTATGCTGCTATGATGGTGATGCTATCTCCTAACAGGTAATTATTATTATTAATTAATATTAGTAGTAAAAATACTTTAAAATAGGTCTATTTTGTGTCTCTCAATCCTGTGCTCAAAATGTTCCATTGGTTTCCTATCTCACCACCTACTTCAATGCCTTTCAGACTTCATTGTTTACCACTCCCCCTGCCCAATGAATTTTTGCTCTAGGGTCCCTTATTTTTGTTCCTTAAAATTTCTAAGCACAATTTCCATTTCAGGATATTTCATTTTGATTCTCCCTTTGTCTGGAATACCGTCCCTGAAACATATACATAGCTCCCTCATTTATTTCAATTCTGCTCAAAAAGTCCGTTTTTCAAAAAGGCATATTCTAACCTTCCAACACACAGTATCAATCTTTCCTACCCACTCCAACCTGCCCAGCTCTCCTTATCTCCCTTTACCTCAATCACCTTGTATTCACTCCATTGGTGAGAGAGGGAGTCCTGCCCTAGGGTTTTAGGAATGGGTGGTCACACACCACCAGAGACTGAGAGATGAAAACAACAGTAGTTTATTAATCACAAACACTAACATCCCCAAAGAGAACATCACCCACAATGCAAGGCCATGTGGAGATTGTGCTTGGGACACAGTGAACATCCAGGGACTGTGGGAAGCCGATTTTTAGGGTCAAGAGGACAAGGGGTCCCTCTGGTTTCTACGGGAAGATGTGATTGGCTTATTTGAATAACTCTGGACTGGCATGGAACTAAAACTCCCTTACAGGGATAAGCAAGAGCTGTGCCTGGACCCACTGATAAGGATGATTGGTGGGCTAGGGGACTTTATCCTCAGGAAAGCAATAAGGAGGGGAAATTCTGGTTAGATCATTTGAGATCCTAACAATTTCAACAGCCTAAATTTTAGATATTACACCACACCACTGTTTTACTTTTCACCATAGCCCTTAGTTGTACTATCTGTATTGTTTAGTTTAAAAACTCCACTGTGTATGTGTGTGTGTGTGTGTGTGTCTGTTTGTGTATGTATTGTACTGTGATGGCTGAACTCATCTGTCAACTTGGGGCACAGGCATTTCAAATACTTAGTTATATGTTATCCTAATTGTTCTGGGTGTGTCTGTGAGGTTGCTTCTGTTTGGTAGACTGAGTAAGCAGTTTGCACTCCCTAATGTGATGGGTCTCAGCCAATTTGTTAAAAGACTGAATGAAACAAAATGTTTGTGTGAGACAACTTGCTCTTTGGTTGACACTAGGTTGGGACACTGATCTTCTCTGGCCTTGGACTCCGAGTAGAACTTATATCATCAGTTGTACTGATGATATAAGTATAGTCTCATACCTTCAGACTCAGACTGGAATTATACTATTAACTTTCCTGGGCCCTCATCACATACTATAGATCTTGAGACTTCTCAGTCATCATGACAGCATAAACTAATTCTTTATAATACATCTCTCTCTATGAGAGAGATAGACATATAGATACATATGTATAAAACAGATATAGAGATATAAATATATAACCTGTAGTAAAGAGAACAGCGATTATCCATGGTGTGATCTGGCAGTAAAGACACAAAATATAACCATTAGATATTCCTAGTCAACCAATTATAAGAAGTGAGAAGTTGGGTGACTATATATGATATTATCAAACATCTTTAGAAAACTAGAGAATAAAGTCAGATTGTGCCCGTTCCTAATGTCAATATAGAGAATGGATAAAGAGACAGGGGAGAGTTCAGTGATTCAAACTTCAAGCTCAAGAACCACATAAATCAGGGGTCCCCAACCCCTGAGCCATGGCCCAATACCAGTCGGTGGCCTGTTAGGAACCAGGCCATAAAGCAGGAGGTGAGCAGCAAGCCAGTGAGTGAAGCTACATCTGCCACTCCTCATCACTTGCATTACCACCTGAACCATTCCCCCACCCCCACCCTCATTCATGGAAAAATCGTTTTCCAGGAAACTGGTCCCTAGTGCCAAAAAGACTGGGGACTGCTGACATAAATAATCTGAAATCTTCAATGTGTGCCCTGAGGTAAACCACTATTGCCTACAGCCTGAGGGCTAAGATTGCTAAAATTCAAAAACAGAACCTCACTCTGTGACTGGCTAAATTACGATGCAAATTAGACTTCCACCTCACAGGGTTTTCTATTGTTAAAATGAAAACACTGATTGGGAAAGAACTGTCACTGGACTGGGACACTGATCTTCTCTGGCCTTGGACTCAGACTGGAACTTAAACATACAATCAGCTGTAGTCATTCTCATACCTTCACACTCAGACTGGAACTATACAATTGGCTTTCCTGGGCCCCCATCATGTACTATAGATATTGAGCCTTCTCAGTCATCATGACAGCATAAGCTAATTCTTTATAATGCATCCATCTCTCTCTTTTTATACACACACACACACACACACACACACACACACACACACACACATACGTCTATTAGATGGATAGACACATAGATATGTATAATAGATAGATACAAATATATAAATATAGAATCCACAGTAAAGAAAACAGTGAATTCTTTAATTTGGAATGAAGATATATGGGAAAACTCATATGGATGAAACTCAGGACACTGAGACTTTAAATTTGGTTAAGTTTTTGCCAGTAGAAGAGGACTCCCCACTCTGACTGTTGCAGAAAGGGGGACCCCTTCCAGGGCCTGGAAGTGGGCTCTTGTCTAACACTCAGAAATGAACTGTCCAAGGAAACACACATGCTAACAGAGCAAGAGATTTTATTGGAAAAGGGTGCCCAAGCAGAGCAGTAGGGTAAGGGAACCCAGGAGAACTTCTCTGCCATGTGGCTTGCAGTCTCGGATTTTATGGTGATGGGATTAGTTTCCAGGTTGTCTTCAACCAATCATTTTGACTCAGAGTCCTTCCTGGTGGTGCATGCCTTGTTCAACCAAGGTACCAGTGAGAAGGATTCTGGGAGGTAGTTGGACATGTGGTGTCACTTTTTGACCATTCCTGAACTCTACCTGTTGGTGGTGGCTTATTAGTTCCGTGTTCCTTACCAGGACCTCCTGTCATAAAACAACTCATGCAGATGGTTACTATGGTGCCTGGTCAGGGTGGGCAGTTTCAGTCAGTGTGCTTCCCTTAAGACTGTAACAGTTTCCCCACTCCCATTGGGAGAGGTCTCTCCATCACCACCTGAGGGGATTAACTTCTCATTGACTGAGGAAATTGTGATAGCCTCCTTTGAGACAGGTACCCTGCAATACAATGCTTATTCTTCTCAGGATCCACCTTTACCAGCCCTCCCAGCCTCTAGACCTTTAACTAACCTCAAGTTTTAGCAGGTCCCTAAAGATGAGGTGTCCTTTGTGACCCATGAAGATGTGCACTACACACCAAAAGCACTACTTGAGTTTTCTGATACATACTGACAGATCTCAGGGATATGTGTGAGAATGGATAGAATATAGAGGTGTGGGATAATGATGGAAGAAATTTAATACTGGATAAGGCAGGATTTATTGACATGGGCTCACTAAGCAGAAATTTTGCATTTGATGTTGAAGTTCAGGGAGTTAGAAAGGGCCCAACTGGTTAGTTGATTGACTGAAACACAGACCAAAAGATGGACCACACCAAGTGAATTAAAAAATGTCAGATCTGCCTTATTTTAATGTACAGAAAGGAATTCAAAGGTTTAGGGAGATTTGAATGTTAGGTAGTTACTTAAGACCTACTCACCAACACAGGTAGGGTTCAGAAGACACACCTTTCATCAAAATGCTGAGAAGTAAATTTCTGAAGGGTGCTTCAGTATCCTTAAAGAGCTCTGTAATTGCTCTTCTATGTAGGCAAGACCTTTTCATGGGACTACAATCACTGAATTGGCTAATCTAAATAAAATGGAAGTAACTGGATGCCAGGTGGCAAGAGTCAACATGCAGCAGTTGGCCACCAAAAGCAAGGTAAGTATTGTTGCTATAATGGACAGTAGAGACAAAGGGGCGATCAGAATAGTCTGAATTATGCAGACTTATGCTGTTGGCTCAGAGAAGGCAATGGCACCCCACTCCAGTACTCTTGCCTGGAAAATCCCATGGATGGAAGAGCCTGGTAGGCTGCAGTCCATGGGATCGCTAAGAGTCAGACACGACTGAGCAACTTCACTTTCACTTTTCACTTTCATGCACTGGAGAAGGAAATGGCAACCCACTCCAGTGTTCTTGCCTGGAGAATCCCAGCGACAGGAGAGCCTGGTGGGCTGCTGTCTATGGGGTCGCACAGAGTAGGACACGACTGAAGCGACTTAGCAGTAGCAGCATGCTGCTGGCTGATTAGTCATGGTGCCTGTAGCATCGAAATAGATTGAAGCCTACTAAACCATTTCAGCTGTGTAAGCAGAAAAGTTCTAGGTTAAGTTAACAGAAGTCTAAACTGGATGATAAAAACAGAGTTGTGGATCCTAAGTCAATTCCCAGTCTTGAGCTATTTTACATACCCAGAATTCCTTGAATGAAGGAGAGGCCAGGTCCCCTTAAGGAAGGATACCAGTAAACTACCAAAATTGTACACTCTGTTTCTCCCTGCCCTCCCCAAAGGAACCAATGGCTTGTTACAGGGTAACTGCACTGGGGAAAAGAAAATAACCAAAACTTTTGTGAACTATAAGACACTAGTTCTCAAAGTACACTAATTTGTGGGGACCTAAAACATCACTGCAATTGACCATTCAGAGTACAGGATTATTATGATCAGCTGATCAGTGAAATTTTAGCTCTTATACAGCTCACAGTGGGTCCAGTGGATGCACAACTGGAATAAACACTCAACAGCTGGCAGAATCCTCACACTGATTTCCTGACCTGTAATATGAGGGCTACTGTGGTGGATTAGGCCAAATGGAAGTCATTAGAAGTAACTATACCTAGCAAAACAGTGACCCCTAAGCAATGCCAACATTCGTGGAGGAATTATAGAGATTAGTGCCAACATCAAAACTTGAAAGATGTAGTGATTTCCACCACATTTCCATTCAATCTTCCTATTTGGCTTATACAAAAGTCATATGAATCTTGTAGAATGACAGTGGTCTATTGTAAGCTTTACCAGGTGGTGATTACAATTGCAGCTGTTGTACCAGATGTAGTTTTATTGCTTGAGCAAATTAACACATCCCCTGGTACCTGGTTTGCAGCTACTAATTTGGAAAATGCCTTTTTATCCATCCCTGTCCATATAGTCCATCAGAAACAGTCTGCTTACAGCTGGCAAGACTAGCAATATACCTTTATGTTCTACTTCAGGGATATAGCAACTCCCTAGCCCTATGCCATAATTTAGTTCTCAGAGATCTTGATCATATTTCCCTCCAATAAGATAATGAAACAAGCAGGACCCTGTGGGGCTCCTGGGCACAAAAGCCTTTCTGGGTCCCCTATTTCTTAATTACAGAAAATAGGCTTCATTCAACTTCCAGGACCTACTCTGAGTTCCAAGGGGGCATGTTCAAACAGTTACTAGTTAGAGAAGGGAGAAGATGTGGGACAAGTACAGCCTTGGGGGCAAGGTCCTGGTTCCCCATCAAGGAATATACATAACAATACCTTTGAGCTGTTTTGCAAACACTGAAACCCTCACCAGGTAGGAGAGGTTAACTGTGTGCTGCCCACAAACACACAGACCCCAAACAGATTGGAACTAGAAATTTGGTGATGCTGACTCCCACTTACCTCATCACCAACCCATCAGAAAAAAGTCCATGCGCTGATTACACCCTCTTTGAACCATTGATATAAAAATCCTACCTCCTTCAGGTTGGGGGAAGACAGTTTTGAGGGCATTAGCCCACTGTGGCCCCCTTTACTTGTCAAAACAATAAAGCTATTCTTTTCTACTTCATCTATACTGTCTCTGAAATTTAAATTAGGTGTGGGGGTACAGAAACCGGATTCAGCTTCAATATCACATTTATTCATGACATAGATGACATTATGCTTACTGGAAAGAGTTATCAAGAATTAGCTATTTACTTAATGCTAAGCTATTTGCATGTCACCGAGTGGAAAATAAATCCAAAAAAATGTCAGGGCCTCTTTACCTCAGTGAAGAATCTAGGGCAGTGAGTTAACAGGTATGCTGAGACATCCCTTCTAAGGTGAATCATATATACTGAATATTTGTCCTCTCAAAATTCATAAGTTGAAATCTAATCCCCAATGTGATAATATTTGGAGGCAATGTGATTAATAGCTGATTAGGTCATGAGGGTGGAAGCCTCATCAATGGGATTAGTGTCCTTATAAGAGAGACCCCAGAGAATTCCCTTGCCCCTTCTTCTCTATGACAATACAGAGAGAAGATGGCTGACTGTGAACCAGAAAGTGTGTTCTCAATAGACACCAAATCTTTCAGCACCTTGAAGTTGGATTTAGCATCCAATGTGGTAAGAAATAACTTTCTAATGTTGATAAGCCACAGAGTCTATACTAGTCTGTTATACAGCTGCCTGAACTATGACAGTGGAGGACAACTGTTGCATCTGACCCCTTCTATGACCAAAAAAGAGGCACAATGACAAGTAGGCCACTTTGGATTTTGGAGGCAAAATATTCCCCATTTAGGTGTCTTACTCTGGCCCATTTACCAAGAGATTTGGAAAGCTGACAGATTTTGAGTGGGGCTCAGAATGAAAAAAAATTGGCACATAGTTTCCCAGGTGGCACTAGTGATAAAGAACCCGCTTGCCTATGCAGGAGACAAAAGAGATATGGGCTAGATCGCTGGGTTGGGAAGATCCCTGAAGAAGGAAATGACAACCCACTCCAGTATTCTTGCCTGAAGAATCCCATGGACAGAAGAGCCTGGTGGACTGCAGTCTGAGGGGTTGCAACGAGTCGGACACGACTGAAGACACTTAGCACTAGCACAGAACAAGAGCAGACTCTGCCACAGGGCCATGCTTCTGTGCAAGTTGCTCTGCCACTTGGGCCATATGGGTCAACATATTCAATGGTGCTTGAAGTGGCAGTGACAGATAGGGATGCTCTTAGGGGTCTTTGACAGGACCCTATAGGTGAATCATGACGTAGGCTCTCAAAATTTTGGAGCAAAGTCCTGCCATAATTTGTGGATAACTACTCTCCTTTTGGAAAAAAAGTTCTTGACCTTTGCTACCGTACCTTAGTAAAACCTGATTGCTTAACCAAGGTTCAAAAAGTTACCATTCTAACTTAACTGCCCATCATGAACTAGATGTTATCTGACCTATCAAGCCAAGAAGTTGGGAATGCATAGCAGCAAACCATCACTGAATGGAGATCATATACATGATTGGTCCAAGCAGACCCTGAAGGCACACATAAGTCACGTGAAGAAGTAGCTTGAATGCCCATGATTCCCACTCTTGCTACACTGCCATTTCTCTCCCAGCCTGAATCTACGGCTTCATGAGGAGTTCTCTACAATCAACTGGCAGAGGATAGAAGACTAGAGTCTAAGTTACAGATGACTGCATGATATCAAGTACTACCTTAAAGTGGACAGTCTCAGTATTACAGCCTTTTTCTGGGGTATCAATGGAGGACAGTGGTGAAGGGAAATCCTCCAGTTGGGCAGAACTTCAATCAGTGCACCTAATTATTTGCTTTGCTTGGAAGGAGAAGTGGTTAGATATGTGTATAAATATGAACTCATGGGCTGTGGCAAATGGTTTGCGTGTTGATGTGTAACTTAAACACATTGGGAAATTAGTAACAAGAAACTTTGGGGAAAAGGTATGTGGATATACCTCTCTGAACAGGAAAAAAACTGGTGTGGTGGTTAAAAATCTGTCTGCCAATGCAAGGAATATGGGTTAGACCCCTGACCTTGGAGGATACCACATGCTGCAGGCCAACTAAGCCTGTGCACCACAACTACTGAGCCCACACTCTAGAACCGTGAGCTGCAACTACAGAGCCCACGAGGCACAACTACTGAAGCCTGTGTACCCCAGAGCCTGTGCTCCACAAGAGAAGCCACCTCAATGAGAAGCCTGTGCACCACAATAAACAGTAGCCCCTGCTCACTGCAACTAGATAATGCAGCAACAAAGACCCAGCACAGACAGAAATAAATTTTAAAAAATTTAAGTGTCCATATCTGTGTGCCATGTGAATGCTCACCAAAAGATGACCTCAGCAGAGGAGAATTTTAATAATCAAGGGGATACCATAACTCATTCTATGAATACAAGTTAGCCTCTTCCTCTAGTTACCCTGTCACTGTCCAACGGGGTCAATAACAAAGTAGCCATGGTGGCAGGATCAGGATGATAAGCATACACCAAGGCTGACCTGGCTATGGCTACTGCTGTGTCTAATTTGCCAGCAACAGACCAAAACTGAGTCCTCAATGTGGCACCATGCTCTGAGGCATCAGTAAGCTACTTGGTGGTAAACTGATCACATTAGATTTCTTCCATCATGGAAGGGGCGGCAGGGCATATGGTCATACAAAAAATTTGCTAGTGGGTCACTAGAAGTAATAGTGAATGGTACCATTTTCATCTTCTGATTCCTGGATCTCTGAATCCTTATTATGAGAAAAACAGCACTATGTACTGGACACCAATTCAAAACACATACACCATTCCTGCCTCAGCCTTGCAATACTGTCACCTTGCTAGTACTGTAACTGTGTCTTCAAAAGACTGTTCCACAGTTTTATTTCAGTTGCTTCAAGATGGTAGCGAACATGGTAGTATCAGTGAATTCCATGAGCATGGACAACTCCCACATTTCTTTTGCTGATAAATGAGTTCCTTGATTATAAGTAATGCCATTTAGAATACTATGATGCTGGATATGGCATTAACCTAATGCTAAGTCCATGAATGGTTAAGTCTTTAGCAGAAGAATTGTGTACAGGGAAGGCAAATATATTTGTTCATTGTTATTCAATGACAGGAATCCTGCAGGAATCAACCACTGTTCACTTTTAATCTAGGACACATAAATATCCATGAAAAATACAGTTACACAAACATTTTCAGATTCTACAGTGACTGGAATCATGGAATCAGTGGTCCTCAGCTGCTTTAGCTCTCTAGGCATATATATTTTTGTCTTCATCAATCAGCTCTCTCCCAGAGACAAATGTATGGTTACATTTTACCCAGATTGTCTCACTGTTTAAAAGAAGGCTATTTAAATAGCTTGATATATGTTCAGTTTCAGGACTTCCGGGCATACTTTGAGCTGAGTACGTAACTATGTTAGTACATTATTTTATGGAACTTGTCTCTGGGGCACATTCACCCAATCATCCTGTTGGAGAATCTGGAAGGAATTTGGATGCTCTGTAGAGAATGCAACAAAAACTAGTGTTATTCATGCTGCCTGTTTTTCACTTCAGTTGCTTCAGCTGCTGATTTAAAAAAAAATGTGAGTGGGACTCTGGAATAAAGAAAAACTGGACATAAGGAAAGATGACTTATTATTGTTATTATTGTTTTGCAAGAGACACACATTTGCCTATTACTAAAACTATCTTAACTGAATAAAATATTTGAATTGGGTTGTGCCATTTAATAGTTTTTAATTGTAGTAGATGTATTTTATATCTCAGATACTTCTCAAGCACAAGTTTGTACTATAAGCTCACAGAGTATATAAATACATAACTTATTTCAATATAATCTTTATATTTTTGACTCATTTATAATTGTTAATGGAATCTGGGTCAATAAAACAGTTATGGAGAGAATGAATGCTGTGGTTTTCTAAATTTGCATTGTTCTTTCTTGAAAATTGCTCACTTCCTCAGTATAATAGCACTGAAATATTGTGGAACAAACTAAAAACATTTGTTGGAATGCATAGCTCACTTAACTGCCTTTGCCTGGTGGTGTGATTTTCCCACTTGACACAATTAATTAATAATTATTAATCTTTTACAAGCTTATAAGGACAAATTCAGGTATCATTATCCTCACTAATAGAGGAAAAGCCACAAACACATTGACAGTAAAAGGATGAAAAATATATATCATGGGAAAGCAGTCATAAGAAATCTGGATTGGCTATTTTAATACAAAAAAAAAACTGTAAAGGTTAGAGATAAAATGGGGCATTTTATAATGATAAAAGTGTCAATTCATCAGTAATATAAAACAATTACAAATATACATGCACCCAATAAGAAAACACCAAAATCCATGAAGAAAAACACTGAAAGAAAAGCAGTGGGAAATTAACAACTTAACAGTAGTAGTAGGCTTCCCTGGTGGCTCAGCTGGTAAAGAATCCACCTGCAATGCGGGAGATATGGGTTCTATCCCTGGGTTGGGAAGATCCCCTGGAGAAGGAAATGGCTACCCACTCCAGTATTCTGGCCTGGAGAATTCCATGGACTGTATAGTCCATGGGGTCACAGAGTCAGACACAACTGAGTGACTTTCACTTTCAGGAAACTCCAGCACCTATCTTTCAATAATCAATAGGACAACTAGGCAGGATATCAACAAGGAAAGAGAAAGATTTTAACAAGACTGTAAATCAAATAGACCTAACAGACATCTATGGAACACACCACCCAATTGTAGCAGAATACAATAGCAGAATATATTCTTCGTAAGCATACATGGAACATTTTTCCAGGATAGAGCATATGCTACGCAATAATATACACATTTTAAATGAATAAAACAATACAAAGTATAATCCCTGACCACAATGGAATGAAATCAGAAGCCAATAAAAGAAATTTGGCAAATTCACATATATGTGGATATTAAACAACACACTCCGAACTAACCAATGGTCAAAGAAGAAATGAAATCAGAATATATACAGAACATTTTGTCCTCAAGGATAAGATATGAAAAAATATTTATATGCATATTTCATAAAAGAAGATTTTAAAAACTCAGAAAAGCTTAAGAGAATATGTTCAACATCAACAGCCTTTAGGCAGATGTTTAAAATCACAATGAGATACCACTGCACATTAGAATCACTAAAATTAAAACACCTAACAGACTTGAGCTCCCAGGACCGGTCCTGAGGGAAGGGAAGGTGGAGACTGGGTCAGTCCCCACTGCGAGACGCCCCGGACGGGAGAGCAGTGTAGACACGAATATGTATACCTAGGAGTGGAACTGCTGCATCATGAGTTTCAGGTATACAACAAAGTGATTGAAGGAGCCAAGATGGCGGAGGATTAGGACGGGGAGACCACTTTCTCTCCTACAAATTCATCAAAAGAATAACTGAACGCAGGGCAAACTTCACAAAACAACTTCTGTTCACTAGCTGAGGTCATCACGCGCCCAAAAAAGCAGCCCATTGTCTTCGAAAGGAGGTTGGACAAAAGATAAAAAGTGAGACAAAAGAGCTAAGGACGGAGCTCCGTCCCGGGAAGGGTCTTAATAGAGGACGTTTCCAGACACAGGGAAACCCTCGCACTGGCTGGCCTGGGGGAAGTGTTTGAATCTCGGAGGGCAACCTGACTGGGAGAGAAACAGTAAATAAAACCCACAGATTACGAGCCTAAAAGCAACTCCCAGCAGAAAAGTACCCCAGACGCCCGCATCCGCCACCAGCAAGTGGGGGCGGAACAGAGAGGAGCAGGACCGGGCGGCATTGCTTGGGGCAGGGTCCGGGCCTGAGTGCCTTGAGGACAATTGGAAGGAGCTTTTGTGGGTTGCCAACTTGAACTGTGGGAGAGCAAACAGAGTGAGAAAATTAACTGGCCGAACACACTGCCGGCCGTTCGTAGAACAAAGGGACCGAAGAAGAGCTTCGGTCAAAAGTCCTGAGAAGAGCTCTCAGGCTGCGGACCGGCCCAGCCCCGACGAAGGCAGGAGGCAGGGGGGAGGGGAAGGGGGCAGGCTCTGCCCCAAGGATCGCATCCCCTACCACACTGCAAACGGGCCTCCACCTTCTAATAAAAGACCTCTCGAGATTCTGGATGGTCGACATCCCCCAGGAGGGTCGCGGCTAGACACAGGGCACACGCACCCGACCGGCGCGGGCGGGGACTGGGGCTGGGGACGCGGAGGGCAGAAGGCACACGCACCCAACTGGCGCGGCGGCAACTGAGGCTGGGATCGCGCAGGGCAGAAGACTCACCGCACTCGGGGAGAGAGCACCCGTCAAGCACCTGGCGGCCTGAGCCACTCGGGCGGCGTAGGGACAAAACACGGGCGCAGCTTTGTGTTCCGCGCTTTTGTGGATCACCGGAGGACTGGAACCGCGCGCAGCGTGGAGCGCGCTCCATACAGAGCAGCCGGGAGCCTGAGCAGCGCAGACGGAGAAAATGGCGCCAGCCCCTCCCCGCAGCGCGACGGAACGGAACTAGCTACCAGAATAAGAGTCCACCTACGCCCGCCTGGGTCAGGCGGAAATGAGGCCCTGAAGAGACCGGCAACAGAAACCAAAAAAACAAAGGGAACCACTTCAGAAGGGACCAGTGCAACAGATTAAAATCCCCATAGAAAACATCGACTACACCGAAAGGGCCTGTAGATATCGAGAAGTGTAAGCTGGAATGAGGAGCTATCTGAAACTGAGCCGAACCCACACTGACCGCAACAGCTCCAGAGAAATTCCTAGATATATTTTTACTTTTTTTTTTCCTTTTTTCTAAGTAAGAAAAAAAATTTTTTTTCTTTTTTCTCTTTTATTTTCCTTTAAAATTCCCTATTACTCCCCCATTACTCCTTAACTTTCATTTTTATAGATTTTTACGATTTTTTTAATTAGGAAAAACAATTTTTTTCTTTCTTTTTTTTCTTCTTTTTTCTTCTTCTCTTCTATTTTCTATTTTTCTTTTTCTCTTATTTCTTTCAATGTCCTCTAGTACTCCTCAACTACTCCTTAATTTTCATTTTCAATACACTATAACCTTACAGAAAAAAAAAAAGAGAAGCCCTATTTTTAAACCGAACTTCATATATATTTCTAAAATTTTTTGTGTGTGTTTTGGTTTTTGTTTTTAATATAGTATTCTTAAGAGTCTAACCTCTACTCTAGATTTTTAATTTTTGTTTTTCAGTATATAATATAAATTGTGAACATTTAAGAATCCAATATTCAGCTCCCATTTTTATTCAGGAGTGTGTTGATTATTCTCTCCTAATCTTGACTCTCTGTTTTCTACCTCAGAACACCTCTATTTCCTCCTTTCCCCTTCTCTTCTCAATCCAATTCTGTGAATCTTTGTGGGTGTCTGGGCTACGGAGAACACTCTGGGATCAGACAACTTCATAGATCTGTCTCTCTCCTCTTGAGTCCCCCTTTTTCTCCTCCTGCTCATCTCTATCTCCCTCCTCCCTCTCCTCTTCTTCATGTAACTCTGTGAACCTCTCTGGGTGTCCCTAACGGGGGAGAATCTTTTCACCATTAACCTAGAAGTTTTATTATCAGTGGTGTATAGTTGGAGAAGTCCTGAGACTACAGGAAGAATAAAACTGAAATCCAGAGGCAGGAGACTTAAGCCCCAAACCTGAGAACACCAGAAAACTCCTGACTACATGGATCTTTAAGTAATAAGTGACTGTCCTAAAGCCTCCATACCTACACTGAAACCAACCACCAACCAAGAGCCAATAAGTTTTAGAGCAAGACATACCACGCAAACTCTCCAGCCACACATGAACATAGCCCTGAATGTCAACATACAGGTTGCCCAAGGTCACACCTAACACATAGACCCATCTCAAAACTCATTACTGGGCACTCCATTGCTCTCCAAAGAGAAGAAATCAAGTTCCACGCACCAGAACACTGATGCAAGCTTCCCTAACCAGGAAACCTTGACAAGCCAATCGTCTAACCCCACCCACTGGGTAAAACCTCCACAATAAAAAGGAACCACAGACCTCCAGAATACAGAAAGCCCACTCCAGACACAGCAATCTAAACAAGATGAAAAGGCAGAGAAATACCCAACAGGTAAAGGAACATGAAAGAGGCCCACCAAGTCAAACAAAAGAGGAGGAGATAGGGAATCTGCCTGAAAAAGAATTTAGAATAATGATAATAAAAATGATCCAAAATCTTGAAAACAAAATGGAGTTACAGATAAATAGCCTGGAGACAAAGATTGAAAAGATGCAAGAAATTTTTAATAAAGACCTAGAAGAAATAAAAAAGAATCAATTAAAAATGAATAATGCAATGAACGAGATCAAAAACACTCTGGAGGGAACCAAGAGTAGAATAACAGAGACAGAAGATAGGATAAGTGAGGTAGAAGATAAAATGGTGGAAATAAATGAAGCAGAGAGAAAAAAGGATCAAAAGAAATGAGGACAACCTCAGGGACCTCTGGGACAATGTGAAACATCCCAACATTCGAATCATAGGAGTCCCAGAAGAAGAAGACAAAAAGAAAGGCCATGAGAAAATACTCAAGGAGATAATAGCTGAAAACTTCCCTAAAATGGGGAAGGAAATACCCACCCAAGTCCAAGAAACCCAGAGAGTCCCAAACAGGATAAACCCAAGGCGAAACACCCCAAGACACATATTAATCAAATTAACAAAGATCAAACACAAAGAACAAATACTAAAAGCAGCAAGGGAGAAACAACAAATAACACACAAAGGGATTCCTATAAGGATAACAGCTGATCTATCAATAGAAACCCTCCAGGCCAGAAGGGAATGGCAGGACATACTTCAAGTAATGAAAGAGAATAACCTACAACCTAGATTACTGTACCCAGCAAGGATCTCATTCAAATATGAAGGAGAATTCAAAAGCTTTACAGACAAGCAAAAGCTGAGAGAATTCAGCACCACCAAACTAGCTCTTCAACAAATGCTAAAGGATCTTCTCTAGACAGGAAATGCAGAAAGGTTGTATAAACGTGAACCCAAAACAACAAAGTAAACGGCAATGGGATCACACCTATCAATAATTACCTTAAATGTAAATGGGTTGAATGCCCCAACCAAAAGACAAAGATTGGCTGAATGGATACAAAAACAAGACCCCTATATATGCTGTCTACAAGAGACCCACCTCAAAACAAGAGACACATAAAGACTAAAAGTGAAGGGCTGGAAAAAATATTTCACGCAAATGGAGATCAAAAGAAAGCAGGAGTCACAATACTCATATCAGATAAAATCGACTTTCAAATAAAGGATGTGAAAAGAGACAAAGAAGGACACTACATAATGATCAAAGGATCAATCCAAGAAGAAGATATAACAATTATATATGCACCCAACATAGGAGCAATGCAATATGTACGGCAAATGCTAACGAGTATGAAAGAGGAAATTAACAGTAACACAATAATAGTGGGAGACTTTAATACCACACTCACAACTATGGATAGATCAACTAAACAGAAAATTAACAAGGAAACACAAACCTTAAATGACACAATGGACCAGCTAGACCTAATTGATATCTATAGGACATTTCACCCCAAAACAATCAACTTCACCTTTTTCTCAAGTGCACATGGAACTTTCTCCAGAATAGATCACATCCTGGGCCATAAATCTAGTCTTGGAAAATTAAAAAAAATTGAAATCATTCCAGTCATCTCTTCTGACCACAGTGCAGTAAGATTAGATCTCAATTAAAGGAAAAAAATTGTTAAAAATTCAAACATATGGAGGCTAAATAACACGCTTCTGAATAACCAACAAATCATAGAAGAAATCAAAAAAGAAATCAAAATATGTATAGAAATGAATGAAAATGAAAACACAACAACCCAAAACCTATGGGACACTGTAAAAGCAGTGCTAAGGGGAAGGTTCATAGCATTACAGGCTTACATCAAGAAACAAGAAAAAAGCCAAATAAATAACCTAACTCTACACCTAAAGCAACTAGAGAAGGAAGAAATGAAGAAACCCAGGGTTAGCAGAAGGAAAAGAAATCTTAAAAATTAGGGCAGAAATAAATGCAAAGGAAACTAAAGAGACCATAGCAAAAATCAACAAAGCTAAAAGCTGGTTTTTTGAAAAAATAAACAAAATTGACAAACCATTAGCAAGACTCATTAAGAAACAAAGAGAGAAGAACCAAATTAACAAAATTAGAAATGAAAATGGAGAGATCACAACAGACAACACTGAAATACAAAGGATCATAAGAGACTACTACCAGCAGCTCTATGCCAATAAAATGGACAACTTGGATGAAATGGACAAATTCTTAGAAAAGTATAACTTTCCAAAACTGAACCAGGAAGAAATAGAAGATCTTAACAGAACCATCACAAGCAAGGAAATCGAAATTGCAATCAAAAATCTTCCAGCAAACAAAAGCCCAGGACCAGATGGCTTCACAGCTGAATTCTACCAAAAATTTAGAGAAGAGCTAACACCTATCTAACTCAAACTCTTCCAGAAAATTGCAGATGAAGGTAAATTTCCAAACTCATTCTATGAGGCCACCATCACCCTAATTCCAAAACCAGACAAAGATGCCACAAAAAAAGAAAACTACAGGCCAATATCACTGATGAACATAGATGCAAAAATCCTTAACAAAATTCTAGCAAACAGAATACAACAACATATTAAAAAAATCATACACCATGACCAAGTGGGCTTTATCCCAGGGATGCAAGGATTCTTTAATATCTGCAAATCAATCAACGTAATACACCACATTAACAAATTGAAAGATAAAAACCATATGATTATCTCAATAGATGCAGAGAAAGCCTTTGACAAAATTCAACATTCATTTATGATTAAAACTCTCCAGAAAGCAGGAATAGAAGGAACATACCTCAACAAAATAAAAGCTATATATGACAAACCCACAGCAAGCATCACCCTCAATGGTGAAAAATTGAAAGCATTTCCTCTGAAATCAGGAACAAGACAAGGATGCCCACTCTCACCACTACTATTCAACATAGTGTTGGAAGTTTTGGCCACAGCAATCACAGCAGAAAAAGAAGTAAAAGGAATCCAGATAGGAAATGAAGAAGTGAAACTCTCGCTGTTTGCAGATGACATGACCCTCTACATAGAAAACCCTAAAGACTCTTCCAGAAAATTACTAGAGCTAATCAATGAATATAGTAAAGTTGCAGGATATAAAATTAACACACAGAAATCTCTTGCATTCCTATATACTAACAATGAAAAAACAGAAAGAGAAATTAAGGAAACAATACCATTCACCATTGCAACAAAAAGAATAAAATACTTAGGAGTATATCTACCTAAAGAAACAAAAGACCTATACATAGAAAACTATAAAACACTGATGAAGGAAATCAAAGAGGACACAAACAGATGGAGAAACATACCGTGTTCGTGGATTGGAAGAATCAATATTGTCAAAATGGCTATTCTACCCAAAGCAATCTATAGATTCAATGCAATCCCTATCAAGCTACCAACGGTATTTTTCACAGAACTAGAACAAATAATTTCACAATTTGTATGGAAACACAAAAAACCTCGAATACCCAAAGTAATCTTGAGAAAGAAGAATGGAACTGGAGGAATCAACCTGCCTGACTTCAGAGTATACCACAAAGCCACAGTCTTCAAGACAGTATGGTACTGGCACAAAGACAG
Source organism: Muntiacus reevesi (assembly GCF_963930625.1). Classification (NCBI taxonomy): domain Eukaryota; kingdom Metazoa; phylum Chordata; class Mammalia; order Artiodactyla; family Cervidae; genus Muntiacus; species Muntiacus reevesi. The sequence continues at coordinate 123,243,447 of NC_089271.1, read as the reverse complement.
AAATATAGATCAATGGAACAGAATAGAAAGCCCAGAGATAAATCCACGAACCTATGGACACCTTATCTTTGACAAAGGAGGCAAGGATATACAATGGAAAAAAAACAACCTCTTTAACAAGTGGTGCTGGGAAAACTGGTCAACCACTTGTAAAAGAATGAAACTAGAACCCTTTCTAACACCATACACAAAAATAAACTCAAAATGGATTAAAGATCTAAATGTAAGACCAGAAACTATAAAACTCCTAGAGGAGAACATAGGCAAAACACTCTCTGACATAAATCACAGCAAGATCCTCTATGACCCACCTCCCAGAATATTGGAAATAAAAGCAAAAATAAACAAATGGGACCTAATGAAACTTATAAGCTTTTGCACAACAAAGGAAACTATAAGCAAGGTGAAAAGACAGCCCTCAGATTGAGAGAAAATAATAGCAAATGAAGAGACAGACAAAGGATTAATCTCAAAAATATACAAGCAACTCCTGAAGCTCAATTCCAGAAAAATAAATGACCCAATCAAAAAATGGGCCAAAGAACTAAACAGACATTTCTCCAAAGAAGACATACAGATGGCTAACAAACACATGAAAAGATGCTCAACATCACTCATTATCAGAGAAATGCAAATCAAAACCACAATGAGGTACCATTACATGCCAGTCAGGATGGCTGCTATCCAAAAGTCTACAAGCAATAAATGCTGGAGAGGGTGTGGAGAAAAGGGATCCCTCTTACACTGTTGGTGGGAATGCAAACTAGTACAGCCACTATGGAAAACAGTGTGGAGATTTCTTAAAAAACTGGAAATAGAACTGCCATATGACCCAGCAATACCACTCCTGGGCATACACACTGAGGAAACCAGATCTGAAAGAGACACAACCACCCCAATGTTCACCGCAGCACTGTTTATAATAGCCAGGACATGGAAGCAACCTAGATGCCCATCAACAGACGAAAGGATAAGGAAGCTGTGGTACATATACACCATGGAATATTACTCAGCTGTTAAAAAGAATTCATTTGACTCAGTCTAATGAGATGGATGAAACTGGAGCCCATTATACAGAGTGAAGTAAGCCAGAAAGATAAAGAACATTACAGTATACTAAAACATATATATGGAATTTAGAAAGATGGTAACGATAACCCTATATGCAAAACAGAAAAAGAGACACAGAAGTACAGAACAGACTTTTGAACTCTGGGGGAGAAGGTGAGGGCGGGATGTTTCAAAAGAACAGCATGTATATTCTCTATGGTGAAACAGATTACCAGCCCAGGTGGGATGCATGAGTCAAGTGCTCGGGCCTGGTGCACTGGGAAGACCCAGAGGAATCGGTGGAGAGGGAGGTGGGAGGGGGGATCGGGATGGGGAATACGTGTAACTCTATGGCTGATTCATATCAGTGTATGACAAAACCCACTGGAAAAAAAATAAAAAAGAAATAATTATTTAAAAAAAAAACACCTAATAATATCAAGTGTTGCCAACAATGGAGAATAACTGGAGCTCTCATACACTGCTGATCAACATGCAAAATGGTATAGTCACTTTGAAAAACATCACAGTATCTTAAGCTATTAAACATATACTCTACATGTACACACTGTATGTGCAGCATGTAAACATATACATGTGACCCAGGAATCACATTCTTAGTATTACCCCAAAATAATTAAAGCATAAATCCACACAAAAATTTATACACAATATTTATAGCTGGAATAACCTCCTAAATAGAACAACCCAAAAATTCATCAGCTGCTAAGTAGATTAAACACACTGTGCTATATCCATATTAAAGAATACTGTTCAGTCAAAAGAAATAAAATATTAAAACATATAAAAGCATGGATGGATGTCAAGGACATTATGCTTCATCAAATAAGAAAAATATAAAAGGCAAGATACTGTATGAATTCATTTATATAAAATTCTATAAATGACAAAATTACAGTGACAGAAAGCAGACCAGTTGTTGTTAGAGATAAGCTTCCAGACAGATCAACAGCAAAGGGACAAGAGGAAACTTTTTAAGGATGTGGAATTAATTTATATTTTGATTGCACTTGTGGCAGCCAGTTCTCTATTTTAATACATTGGGTTAATGCATATAACTAATTTTTAGAAAGGCATGAAGTGATTGGAAATGGACACCATCTTATTTACATGTATTTGGAAAGTCAATATGGAGCAATTTATGCCTCAGTCTGCAAAGTATTTTCTCACACAAACTGCTACATTTTTTATGTATTTTATATGGAATCTGTCACAGATTATATATGTCACATGTATGTGTGATTTTTGCTTTATAAACAAAAATAAATACACATGTAAATAATACTCAGCGAAGAAGTGTATCGCCAGTATTTTAAAGATCCTTTTGCATCTGGGTCTGATGGGATCCTCCTTCATCCCATCAAGAGTAATCACTGCCTGGAATTTTGTGTAACTTATTCCTTTTCCTTTCTTTATAGTTTTATGACAGTGTGACACAGTCTTATGGTGATGGTATCCCTAAACTATGTGCTGTTTAAATATATACTATTGCTACACTTTAAATGCTGACCACAGAAATTTTCATATGCTTAACAGTATCTAAAATTATTATCTTTAAATTTTTTCTGACAAAATAATTTTATTCCAATAATTCCAATTCCAAATTATATATTATTGCCCAGTGTTTCCTTTTTTTAACCTTAGAAGTAGAAATCGATAATATTACTTTATAATTTTAAGGACTGATGCTGAAGCTCCAATACTTCGGCCACCTGATGCAAAGAGCTGATTTATTGGAAAAGACCCTGATGCTGGGAAAGATTGAGGGCAGGAGAAGAAGGGGGCAACAGAGGATGAGATAGTTGGATGGCATCACTGACTCAATGGATGATTCTGAGCAAACTGGGGGATAGTGAAGGACAGGGAAGTCTGGCATGCTGCAGTCCATGGGGTTGCAAAGTGTAGGACATGACTTAGTGACTGAACAACAAAGATTTACCCATTTCTATGGTGGTTTTGCTTATTCTTTTGTATTTCTTTAAAATATCTTCTATGATTACTTTTCTTCTACTTGAAGAATGCTTCTTAAAAGTTTCAGTTTCTGTTACCTGAAAGTCTTAATTTACCTTGGTTTGTGAAAAATAGTTTCAATGCGTCTACCGCTCTAACTTGACAAGGTTACTGTCTTTCATTTTGATAAGGATGTTATTTCATGTCCTTCTGGCTTCACTTACTGCTCTTGAGAAGTCAGCATACTTGTCACTTTTTGTAGGTTATCTATACTCTCTCTGGCTATTTTAAAGATGTTATCATTATTTTGTATTTTGTATTTTAATGTAATACAGATTTATTTTATTCTTCTCCTAAACTGTGGTGTTCTGGCTTTAGATTGGTGTTATTGATACATTTTGGGAAATTCTCTGCCATCTTCTCTTGACGTTTTCTTGGCACTCTTTTTCCCCTTCTGACACTCTTGATTTAATATGTCAAGTCATAATTTACCACTCTTCTAAGCTTTGCCTAAACTACCTTTCATATTTTTCTTCTTTTTGTCTCACTGTGCTGATTTTTTTTATAATTTCTTCAGACTTTATTTCATTTTAACAATTTTCTCATCATTTATGTTTAATCTACTTTGTAAGGCCTCCCTCCATAGTCTTTCTAAATTAAATGAGTTAAATTTTTCATTCTACAAATTCTTCTTGTTCTCCTTTCAAATTTGTTTCAGTGGCTTCTCTGGTGGTCCAGTGGTTAAGAATCCACCTTGCAATGCAGGGGATACCAGTTCAATCCCTGGTCTGGGAAGATCCCACATGCTGAGGGGCAACTAAGCCTGCAAGACTCAAATACTGAGCCCACGTGCAGCAACTACTGACACCTGCATGCCCTATAGCCCATGCTCCAAAACAAGAGAAGACACTGCAATGAGAAGTCCGAGCACCACAACTATAGAGTAGTCTCCACTCTCCACAATTAGAGAAAGTCTGTGTGCAGCAACAAAGACCTAGCACAGTCAATAAATAAATATTTTTTTAAAAAATCTATTCAAAATCTGTGAAAGTACTTTACTCAGCTTTCATAATATTAATAACCTTGCTAATGTCTTTAAACATATTTAACATCCATATTTTATGCTCCATTCCTTATAACTTGACAATCTAAAGTGACTATGAAGTTAATACTTCTTTTCATTATTCTTGGTAAGTGTCATTTATGATAAATGTTTTCTTATATAGTTTTTAAGTTTGAATTTTTAATTTTTGTTATTTGGAACTAAGTAGTAGTTTGCTGTGGTGGTCCCCCAGAGAAGATGTGGTTTGTGTGTTGCCAACTGTCTTGGCATTTTAGGATACTTTGAACATTTATTTAGAATGTTTTTCTTTCTAGACAAATAGTGTGAATTAAAACACCATGCTCATGTGAGGACTGAGTTACATGAACTTTTAGTTTTCTTCTCCACCTTTCTACTAAGGGTCAAGACCAATATAAGCAAGTGTTCATCTTCCTTTGTTAAATCTATGTGTCCCCTTGTCTTTCTCTTATCCAAGCCCATGAACATACCCCTCCCCCCAACACACACACACTTTTGATCCAGTGAAGGTCACAGGAATTGTCATTTCATTCCCACATGTGTATGCCCTATTAAAGTTCAAGTCGTATTCAACAAGGGATGGGAAAAATCCCAGAGAAAACTTTAGCTTTGGTGCTCATTTGCCAACATGTATGACTGCTTTCTCATTAATCCTCACCACTGTTTCACTTTCATTTTCAAAAATTTATTCATGCATTTATAATACTTTTATATTTTTCCTAACAGTTTCTCTGGTTATGTTGCTATGTTCTCAGAAAAGATAATCTGCCATGTGTATTTTGCAATTTATTTCATGACACTTTTATAATACCTTTATCATAATGCTTCACAGTCAATGCCAAGTCCTCTATCAAACTGTAAAAAACTGAAAACATAATCTGTAAGGCTCCGTGTGATCTGTTCCTTTCATAGTTCACATGTCTTATCTTACATCAATAAGTTCTAGTCAAACTGATTGTTCCCTGAGTCTTTCAAACATACTCCATTATGTTCATTCAATTTATGGAAATTAATAACAGACTTTTAAAAACTATGGAAAAGATCAATGAAACTAAGAGATGGTTCTTTGAAAAGATAGGCAGCATTGATAAATTTGGCAAGACTTAAAGAGAAAAGTAAAAGTGAAAGTCAGCCAGTCATGTCCGACTCTTTGTGACCTCATGGACTGTACAGTCCATGGAATTCTCCAGGCCAGAATACTAGAGTGGGTAGCCTTTCCTTTCTCCAGGGGATCTTCCCAACCCAGGGATAGAATCCAGGTCTCCCACATTGCAGGCGGATTCTTTGCTAGCTGAACCACAAGAGAAGCCCAAGGATACTGGAGTGGGTAGCCTGTCCCTTCTCCAGCAGATCTTCTCAACCTAGCAATCGAACTGGGGTCTCTTGCATTGAAGGCTGATTCTTTACCAATTGAGGTAAACTGACAGACGTCAAATAAAGTCAGAATTGAAAGAGGAGACATTACGATCAGTAACACAAAAATATAAGGGATCATAAAGAATACTATGAATCAGTACATGCTAACAAATTAGACAACCTAGAAGAACTAGATAAATTTCTAGGAACATAATCTAAGACTAAATCTTGAAGAAACAGAACATCTGAACAGACTGATTACTAGAAATGGAACTGAATCAGAAAACCTCTCAACAAACGAAAGTCCAAGGACAGATGGCTTCACAGGCGAATGCTGTTAGATATTTAAAAAGAGTTAATACCTACCCTTCTCAAATTATTCCCCAAAAATGAAGAGGAATGAACACTTTCAAAATCATTTTCTGAAGCTAGGATTACCCTAATACCAAAAGGAGACAAAAATATTACCAAAAAAAGAACACTGCAGGTCAGTAACCTTGATGATCTTAACGTAAAAATCCTCAACAAAATATGAGCAAACAGAATTCAACAATACATTAAAAGAATCATATATGATACTATCGACAGAAAACCTGAAGACTCCACCAAAAAATTATTAGAACTAAAAAATAAACTAAGTAAAGTTGCAGGAAAAAAATAAACACACAGAAATCTGTTGCATTTCTATACAGTATTAACACCTAGACTTCTCAGGTGGCACTAGAAGTAAAGAATCTGCCTGCCAATGCAGGAGAAGCAAGAGACATGTGTTTGATCCATGGGTCAGGAAGATCCCTAGGAGAATGGCTACCTCCTCCAGTATTCTTTCCTGGACAGAGGAGCCTGGCAGGCTAAAGTTCACAATGTCATAAAGAGTCAGACATGACTGAGCACATGTGCACGCACACGCACACACACACACACACACACACACAAACATCTATCAGGAAACAAAATGAAGAAACAATCCCATTTACAATTGTATCACAAAGAATAAAATAACCAGGAATAAATTTAACCAAGAATGTGAAAGACCTGCACTCTGAAAACTCTAAGACATTTATGAAAGAAATTAAAGACAATGCAAACAAAGATATACTGGATTTGAAGAATCAATATTTTTTAAAGGCCCAAACTACCTAAAGTAATCTACAGATTCAATTCAATCCCCATCAAAATTCCAATAGCATTTTTCACAGAACTAGAATAATCTTAAAATATGTATAGAACCACAAAAGACCTCAAACAGCCAAAGCAATCCTGAGAAAGAAGAACAAAGTTGAAGTATCATGCACCCTGATTTTGATCTATACTATGAAGCTATATTAATCAAAACAGTATGACACTGGCACAAAAACAGATGCACAGATCAATGGGAAAGAACAGACACCCTAGAAATAGACCCACATGCTTATGGTCAATTATTCTGCAACAAAGGAGGCAAGCATAACAATGGGGGAAAGACAAGTCTCATTAATAAATGGTGCTGTATTTGTTTTTATAGTACCTTAGAACTTAAACAGGGTGACTGAAGAAGTGGCAAGGCCTTTTTAGGCCTAGGCTCTGGGATTTGCTGTATTAGTTTTCTATTACTGTTATAACAAAATATCACAAAATGAGAAACTTAAACCAGCATACTTATGGGAAGAGAGGTGCACAGTGCAGTGAAGATTAAGGAAAGTCACTGTGTTTTTAACTTCCTGGGATTACTGCAATTAAGCCATCTAGTTTGATTCTATTTGTAATTGGAAATATATGGCACAACCAAATTTTCCAAAGCTAGAAGTCGATAGAATTATCTGGATAATTACTAAGTTGTAAAGTTAATTCTCTCTTTAAACTATAGCTATGATCACAGAAACAGATTTTTGGTTTATATAGAAGTAAAACTTCAAGAAACTTTGTGTAAGGCAATTTAATGAGTCAACATATTAAGATGAAAACAGGATCTGTTTATTATAGAGCCAACACTAAGGTTTGTGAGCAAATGCTCAACTTGGGACAGCTTTATTCCATTTCATTCCATTTCATATATTCTGAATGAGCCATTCTTCTTGTTTGATCTGCTATATCTCCCTCCTGTGACTGTTGTTTGTTATGAGTCTGCTACCAAAAATGCATTTCTTGTTTTATCCCTTCAAAGTAGCCTTTGTTTTTCCAAAGAGGATATATGAAGACAAATTAGAAAAGGATGTTTTCTTTGATGCCCAATTGCTTCTGAAGTTTTCACAGAAATACAAATTTCGCCCAACACTTACTTTTTAACTTCTATTGGGTGTATTAAAATATCATTACTTCTGCTTTAAATAAGAAATACTTAGTCACATAGTAATACTGTGTTTTCTGAGCTTAACATCTCAAATTTAATACGCTACTTTTACTCCTTTTACATTGTTATAATAAAATATAAGCAACTATTAAATGCAGGATGATAATTTGAAAAATCATTAATTTTTTATAAAGTTAACCTGGTTGAATTCATATTTTTACCAAGGAATATACATATATACCTAAATATTGAGACTATAATAGAATTCCAAGGATGTGGGAATGTGTAAACAATAGATTTATACAAAAATTTACAGATACATAACATTCAATGATTAGCAATTTCTACTGAGTCAAATTTACTTCTCGTTTTTGGATTAGAAGTTATGACAACCTGGGATTTAAGTTTCTACTATTTTGTTATTTAAATAAATATTTCCATGATTTTATACTATTCGGAATACAGTTTGCTGTACATTTTCGGTAGTTACTTTTTTTAGGTTACCAAATTTCACTTCAATATCTATGTTTACAAAATTTGTTTTAAATGTTTAGAATTGCATTTTCTAACTTTTAATTATTCATTTTTCTCAATTTTGTTAATCCCAGATTATAAAAGAGCACAGTCGTGCAGCAGCTCAGATTTGACAATATTCTTCCTTGTATGGATTGTCTTACCAGCAGGATATACCCTTTTTAGATACTTTGGAAGCCAAATGACTCTATAGTAAAGCATGCTGCATCTGCTCCTGTACTTTGTACCTCTGTACCTCCATAAAAGTCTGTCTGGAATAAGTGAATGAAACCTTACAATTTTTTATTGTGTTTGTGTGTGTGTGCATGCACACGCACACACTCATGATGGTGATAAGTCTTTTCTAGACATCTATATCCTTCCTGAAATGCTGGAAATGGGGGGAAAAAGATTTTGTCTTTCATTGCAAATACTAAAGATAATGTTGTTAGTACAAATAGAGAGTTATTGTGAGAATGATTATGAATAAAGGAACATCTTATAAAAATATAAGATAATAAGCCTTTACAGTATTGGCCTTTCAGAGTGATTTCTAGACTTGAGCTAGACTGTGGTTCCAAATTAATGTAGCATTAGAAAAATTTCCAGCAATTATTATAGAGCTTCACCATGATGTTCCAATAGAAATTTCTTTCAACTATACTCTGCATATCTTCCTTTTTATTTCACACTACCAATTGGCCTTCTCTGATGATTCACAATTTGTATTTCCTTACATTTTTGAACTTCATGGCACTCCACATTTGTGCACTCATAACCATTTACATTTTTTTTTATCACTGACTGACAGCACCCTTCTATGTTTTATCGTTCAAGTTTCCAAAACAGGCTATGTGATTTTTTGCGGTTGACCCAAACCAAAAAATGGATTTGTCAGCTCTTGGGCCAATAGTCTCTTCTTAGTCCAACTGGCTCTGGCCAGGATGGGATGAGTGTAGGGGGACATATAAATAATGACTCTCCAGGCATCAAAGGTTTTAAATGGAGCAGTTTCCATTACAAAGAAGTGTCAGAGTGGCAGACAGTATGAATGGCATATATAATGCAGGCATACAACCCAAGGACAAATGCAAAGAAATAACACGAACTTTTGAGAGTAAAATTCAAAATGAACTAAGGCACAGGAAAATGCCAAATAAAACATTGTTTCAAAGTGTTTTTATCTGCAAAATTGAGCTTTATGGCTTATCTGTCCCATACAAATTAACTTTTTGTTGTTTTACCTGCAACAAAAAGCCTATGAATAAGAAAGAGCATGTGGTACTTGAGTCAAAATGCTCTTATATGAGGATTCAAAAGGTGTTTCTTTTCATTATGTAAATTATTTGTTATGAATAGAGATGAGACTTCTGTTACTTAAATGTTATAGAATAAAAATATTTATATTAAAATCCTTATTTGTTAATTTATTTTTAACCCTGAGATGAACAATGATTTGGTAAAATGTCATATCCTGAGTATGAAATTTATAGCGTCTTTTCTAAGTCATAATCCTCCCTTGTATTTACATAATGGCAACTGCCAAAGACTTCAAAGCACTTGACAAGTATTTCTCAACAAGCCTTAATGGGTTTTAAAATTAAATTAAGGAAGAACATGTAGCATTGCACACATGCATGCTTATTCAATATTCTTTTCTCCTTGTCAGTGCCTTCTACTCTTTTTAATGTTCTTACCCTTCACATTTTTAAAATTCACCCTTGAGTATTCCTCTGATGGATAAAAATTACAATCGGATCCTATTATCTCTCTATTTATCTACCTGTCCATCTATTTATATTTATACCCATTATGGGTACTTCCTCCCCATAGGAACCTGTCAAATTAAACAGACTATGATCAAGTTGTAAAGAGTTGACCATACTCCCATTAAAATAAAATTCAACTGGGTGTCATAGTCACTTAGTTATTTTATCTTTTAAAGAGATATTTTATAGAGTTGCGATATGATCTAGCAATCACACTCCTGGGCATACATCAGGACAGAACTGTAATTCACAGAGATGCATGCACTACTATGTTCAAAGCAGCACAATTTATAATAGCCAAGACATGGAAACAACCTGGATATCCAGCAACAGATGAGTGGATAAAAAAGACATGGTATACATACACAATGGAATATTACCCAAACATAGAAAAGAATGAAATAAATGGCATTTTCAGCAAAATGGATGGACCTAGAAATTATCATACTAAGTCAAGTCAGAAAGAGAAAGACAAATACCACATGATATCACTTATATGTGGAATTGAAAATATGACACAAATGAATTTATTTACAAAACACAAACAGATTTACATAGAAGCTCCGATAATCAATGATACATTCTGTGTTTGGTCTATGTTATGTTCTTCCTTTGTGGTTGCCAAGGAGGAAAGGATGGGGGATGGATGTGGAGTTTCAGATTAGTAGATACAAACAATTACATATACAATGGATAAACAAGAATGTCCTACTGTACAGCACAGGGAAATATATTCAATATCATGTGATAAACTATAATGAAGAATATGAAAAAGGATGTATGTATATGTATAACTGAGTCACTTTGCTGTACATCAGAAATTAACATGGCACTTTTAATCAACTAAACCACAATAAAAAACTTATTTTAAAAGAGATATTTTACTGTTAAAATTAATTGGAATATAGAAAAATCAGTGATCTGGTTAACCCCAAAGATATCTTGGTAAACATTACCTTAAAATTGTATTTTACCACATGCAAAGCCTCTGGAAGTTTAAGAGCATCTGAAGGTAAATAAAAAATTATGCACTTTACTTTTATTGTTTACAACTAAAATGATCTTAAGCTGCTCTTATTAAGACCTACACCCAGACTCTTTCAAATATATATATAAATGTGTGTGTGTGTGTGTGTGTGTGTGTGTGTATCTCCCACCTACAATAAAGAACCATTTGCTGGTCCAATATTTGTGCATCAGTGTTTCCTTTAGATTAATTCTTATCAGCATTCATTGCTCTTTAGAATTTTCTAGAAATTATTTTTAAAATCTCATGTTAAGTTGCCTCTCAGACCAATTCAATCAAAATCTATGAGGTAAGACTCATATATCAGTCTTTTTTATAGAAGGACACTAAGTGAATCTAATGTGTATTCCACGTGGACAGAGTAAGTAAAGGAAGTCTCTGCCATGTGTTGTCCCTTCTTTGTATTCTCTGTGACATTTGAAATGTCACCAAAGAGATGCACTAAGGCTTCCCAGGTGGTACTAGTGATAATAAATCCATCTGCCAATGCAAGTTTAATCCCTGGGTCCGAAAGATCCCCTGGAGAAAGAAATGGCAACACACTCCAGTATTCTTGCCTGGAAAATTCCATGGGCAGAGGAGCCTGGCAGGCTACAGTTCAAGGAGCCACAGAGTCGGACACGACCGAGGGACTGAGCACCCGCAAAGAGACGTACTACTTCAATTTAACCAGAGATTCTTAACCCTTTCTTGGGCATTGGACCACTTTGGTAATCTGGTGAATCCCATGGATCCCTTCTAAGAATAATATTTTTTTTTATAGGCAGGACTTCAGACTGGAAAAGGTGCTGATAGTCAATGATGCAGCCTTTGTTTGGTTTATGCTATGTTCCTCCTTTGTGCAGGAACAATTCACATTAACTTACCTATGTTGAGTAAATTTGAAACAGTGTCATTTGAGAATTCAGGGAATGAACACACTGCAATGATCACCTGAAGTAAGCTAAAAAGGTCTGAAGAAAAGTCTACTGACATATAAACTCTTGTTCACGTCTTAAACACAACCTCACAGAGCCAAATAAATGTGTTGAATTTCGTGTGTCTAGGCGGAGAAGGGGTGTTATGTCTAGGAGATGTATATATTATTTTTCAGTCATTTTCTGAAATGACTGTGCCTCCATTGATAGATCACATCAGAGATATTCTTTGAAGCTTTAAGAATAAGTGAGAATTTATGTGAAAAACATTTTGCTGGCCCACAAGCGTGCGCGTGCATGTGTATGTAAGCGCCCTGTTGGCGATTCTTGGAATGATTTCCCTCCCCCGCTTTCCAGAGCTCAGTTGAGCAAGTGTGCTGGCTTTATCTGTTTCAGACAGTAACAGCTACTACTCCCTCTTCCCCGCCTCCCAAGAACCAGTTTTTCAGCTTGCAGATAAATGGCCACTCCTCCCTCCCACCCACCTCAACTTCCCAAGGAAGGAAAATCTATTTCAAAACACTTGTAGAGAGTGTTGGTTTCTAAGTCCAGCCAATCCACTCACAATGTTATAGCAATGTTAGCAGCTCTTTGCAGGAAACTGCCCTCAGCAGGAAGCTCCCTTTTTCTTATCACTTTAGCAAAGCTGTATTTTAACTACATTTTAAACCAGGCACCCCAGTGCTCTACTCCCCTCCCCGCCAAGTCCATCTTTGCAATCTTTTAATCACACAATAAGAGTGTCCCAGGTGACGGCAGTGGTAAGGAATCCACATGCCAATTAAGGAGACACAAGAAACGCGGGTTGGATCCCTGGGTGGGGAAGATCCCCTGGAGAAGGAAATGGCAACCCACTCCAGTATTCTTGTCTGGGAAATCCCAAGGACAGAGGAGCCTGGCAGGCAAAATTCCATGGGGTCCCAAAGAGTTGGACACGACTAAGCATGAATTACACAATACCTTGTCCAACTTGTTGGTTCTTTCCGTAAAGACGTGGAAATGAACACATAATTAACAGATGATCAGATCTCTTCCCTAGCTTCCTCTTCAGTAACCTAAACAAATTATGTGACCAAACTGTGTGAACCAGATCATGTCTAGAACATCACAAGGAGCTAGCTGACAAGCCTGCAGAGAGGGGTGGTGACAACTCTGATCCCCTATTCCAATGATGGACTGAGATTACTTCCCTGTTTCTCTTTAAAAACTTTCATGGTGAGCAGAAGCTTCAGAGGTGGTTTTTGGGGGGGAGGATGTGCCCACCAGCTGCCCAGATTGCTGGTTTTGTGATTAAAGGCAGCTTTCTTTTTCATCAACATCCGTGAGTAGTGATTTTGTAAGCAAGGAGCAATTTATTTGCTAACACAGCTGCTCCTAATGATTATATCTGGGACCACATGGGGTACCCAGCAAGCACAGGGATTTCCATAGGAACTCTTCTCTTCGCTCTCTATGGGTTTTATTTTCTGGGCTGTCCCTGGGTTGGCTGCCTTCACCATTTGCACATGCGCAGGGAGGTGGCTACCCTCTGTGGCATGGCTGCCGGGATAGCGCACAGGGCCAGGGAGGTCCCTACGCGTCTGGGGGAAGACCTCGCCCAGGAAGCTTTTTAAGACAGCCATTCCACTGGTACGCCTAAGAGAAAAACTTGTTCAACCACCAGCCTACCACAAGCTCGGCTCTTCTGAAAGTGCTATCTTAGAGATGCTGCGCACGAATTTGGGAGAAGGTTTTGAGTTCACGTCTTTGCTCCTGGTTTCTAAATACCATTTCAGATATGGAGTTTGGAAAACACGACTGCCATCGTAAACAAGTAAACTTGAGGAGATGCTAAAACTTGAGGAGATGCGTAAACTTGAGGAGATGCTAAAACCCACCCTGTCCCAAACGCCAAGCCCCATGGCTAGCCTCATGCGCAGTCAACTAGAGCTGGCTTCTACTCCTCCCCCAAGCTTTCCCAGGTGCAGGGGACCAGCAAACCCGAAGAAAAGGGTGGCGAAAGTAAGAAAAGAAATATTTAAGTACCTCTGAGCCACCGGAAGGCTGGGAGACCCTGAAGTTGAAGTCCCTGTGGACGGAAAGATCCAGCTTTTGCCTCTCCAGCTGCAAGCAGGGTGCGGCTGCAGCTGCTCGGAAACAAAAAACCCTCGGTTACATAGGGCATGCACATTATGCACGTTACGCATGTTACGCACGTTACGTAGCATGGCGCACAGGCTGCAGGGCGGGAGCGTTGGGGGGGGGGGGGGTGGGAGCGGCCCCACGCGGACATGGCAGCTCTGCACCTGGAAACCCCAGCCACAAGACCTGGCCTGGAGCTGGGGACAAAACTGTAAAATGTCCAAGATCCACTGTGTCCCCCACCAGGCACCTGCTGGGTGGTTACCCTGGAGGAGCCAAGATCCAAGTCGAGGAAACAGCCATGATGTACCTATGATGAGCCGCCGGCCCACCTCAGCTGACCCTTAGGTAGCTCTCCCAGCGCCCCAGGCTGCCTGCAAGCCTCTGTCGGAAGCTGCCTGGGGTCGGTGCTAGGGAGACTTTCTCTCGGAGGTGTTTGCTAGCCAGCCTTGGAGTAGAAGGCCCGGCTGTGCAGCTCTGAGGCCAGTCAGGGTGGGAGCGGGCCCCAGAACACAGAAGGTCCCCGAGTGACCACAGGAAGTTTTTCTGGGGACCAGAGAGGAGTCATTGTGCCAGTGTTGGACTTCTTCCCGAGAGCACATTTGTCTGAGTGCATGCGCCTATGCTTGTGTATGTATGTGAGAGAGAGGGCAAGAATAATATATAAATGAATAGAGTAAAATACATGGAATGGCAATGAAAGATGATTATTGACATAATTATCAAAATACTAAAAATTGTGATATAATGATATACATATATAGCAATTAACTTGCTTGAAAACATGTAACAATAAATCTACTAAAGTAAGTCCCCTACATAAGAGAGTGAGTTCCATTCCAAGGGTGACTTCGTAAGTCCAACTTGTTCATAAGGACAACAAAGCTAGCCTAGGTACCCTACTAACACAATCAAGCTATATAGTTCTGTACTATAATAGGCTTATAATACTTTTCATACAATGCATAAAAAATAAACTTTTAATTTTACAGTACCTTGGAGAGTACAGTAGTATAGTATAACTATATACTTTGACTGTGTGGATCACAACAAACTGTGGAAAATTTGTGAAAGAGATGGGAATACCAGACCACTTGACATGCCTCCTGAGAAATCTGTATGCAGGTCAAGAAGCAACAGTGAGAACTGGACATGGAACAATGGACTGGTTCCAAATTGGGAAAGGATTAAGTAAAGGCTATATATTGTCACTCTCCTTATTTAACTTAAATGCAGAGTACATCTTGCAAAATGCCCAGCTGGATGAAGCACAAGCTGGAATCAAGATTTCCAGGAGAAATATCAATAACCTCAGATATGCAGATGACACCACCCTTATGGCAGAAAGGGAAGAGGAACTAAAGAGACTCTCTGATGAAGGTGAAAGAAGAGAGTGAAAAAGTTTGCTTAAAATTCAACATTCAGAAAAACTAAGATCATGGCATCCAGTCCCGTCACTTCATGGCAAATAGATGGGGAAACAATGGAAACAGTGACAGACTTTATTTTCTTGGGCTCCAAAATCACTGCAGATGGTGGTGACTGCAGCCATGAAATTAAAAGACACTTGCTCCTTGGAAGAAAAGCTATGGCCAACCTAGACAGCACATTAAAAAGCAGAGACATTATTTTGCCAACAGAGGTCTGTCTAGTCAAAGCTATGGTTTCTCCAGTAGTCATGTATGGATGTGAGGGTTGGACTATAAAGAAAGCTGGGTGACAAAGAATTGATGCTTTTGAAGTGTGGTGTTGGAGAAGACTCATGAGAGTTCCTTGGACAGCAAGGAGATCCAACCAGTCAATCCTAAAGGAAGTAAGTTCTGAATATTCATCGGAAGGACTGATGCTGAAGCTGAAACTCCAATACTTTGGCCACCTGATGCGAAGAACTGACTCATTGGAAAAGACCCTGATGCTGGGAAAGATTGAAGGCAGGAGGAGAAGGGGATGACAGAGGATGAGATGGTTGGATGGTTGGCATCACCAACTCAATGGACATGAGTTTGAGCAAACTTCGGGAGTTGGTGATGGACAGGGAAGCCTGGCATGCTGCAGTCCATGGGGTCGCAAAGAGTCAGACACGACTGAGCAACTGAACTGAACTGATAGTATAACAGCTGGCATACAGAGGCTGACATCAAGTGAACGGGCAAGAAGAGTTGCTGAATGGAGGCCAAAGAGGAGATGGGAGATGGTAGAGCTAAAGGATGGTCAGCAATAGGAGACAGAAGGCAAGTTGCAATTGAACTGGCACCTGATGTTCACCGCATCTGGTTCTGGTTCTGGTTCTTTGCTGCACTGAATTCTATCTACTCTCTTAAAAAACAAGTGATAACTGGGCAGTAGCTCATTTTTCGTCATCATAGGTGACATGGTAGCACTGGACTGCATTCTGAATGGCTACTGCAACCCTCATTAACCATTCTACATTTGGGTCCTGTGTCTCAAAAATTAACAGTGCCTCCTCAAATAAAGAAAAGCCCCTTGCCATTTCCTGTGTTGTGATTCTCTTTGGTTCTTCAGTTACTTCTTCTTCTTCTCTCTCTTTGTCCTTTCTCTGGGCCTTCAGTTCCATCATGTCTTCATTAGCAAGCTCCTTCTTTGCACAGTAACCATGCTGTATAATAAAGTACACAAAATCCCAACAAATTGTAGAGGGTGCATGCACATAACAATGTATGCCAGACACATGAACTAACTTACATAGCTGAACATGCTAACTACATTCACATCTTTGAAAGTTTGTGACTTGAAGGTTCGTATTGTAGGGGACTTACTGTATCAGAATTTTTAATAAGTGATGAACATCAATGGCATTTATCTGCAACAACTACAACAAATGTGAACAGTATATATCTTTATGTCACTGAGGCAATCCCAGTCCTAATGATGTGTTAGACTGTTGTCAATTTTTACAATAGAAGAAAATGCTATTTTTCAGTGCCTTTGCAGAGAAAGTGGAGATGTTATTTGTTCCCACCACCCAAGTTTATGAACATTCTGAATTTTATAAGAGGTCTGTGATCCCTAAATAAGAACCCCTGGTAAAAGGTGTTTTCTTTGATAAACTGCAAGTATGTCTCAGTTACTATCACAAATGACATCTTAACACAGAAACTGACATATAATTTTTAATCTAATTTGAGGTGGAAGACCTTATATATATGAGACATAGAAAATTACTTTTAAGCAGCAAAAATGCTTAAATTATACAGCTTTATCTACAGCAAACAGATATTGGCAGAAACTTTTATTGGTTTGCTTTAATGTACAATCAGGTGACATGATGACAAAGAAATTAAGAATTGAATGAGAACTCAAGGATAGAAAGCAAGTTGCTAAGACAATGAAAATAAACCTCCTGGTTTACAACTTTTGTTAAGTGTTGGTTAGACCAAGTCAAAGTGGTTTATTCTAGCAATTATGGCGTAGTGTGTGAACACAGGATGGAGTTAGGTACAAAGGGGAAGTTTAGGGAAAACACCATAAATTTATATCCACTCCTCTATATTAGAGGTTAGGAAAAGAAAAAGATACATGGTAGAAGAAAAAATTGAGTGTGTTAATGAAACAGAGCAAGACATTATGGTCCTTGCCACCCATCTCTCCACCATATCCTCAGCCTGCCTTTTGTTTGTGGAAAAACTTTAGCCAAAGAATAGGTTTAATCAGAGAAAAGAGAAAATGCAGAAACAAAGGAAAACAAAGGAGACCAAATAATAGTTTAGTCAGTAAGCATAGTCAAGGACCTTTAGTTCCTTCTCAAGGGCTATAGATAATATTCTGAGCCATATCCTGAGCTGTCTTATAGATACTGAAACCTTCAGCAGGTGGAAGAAGTTAACTACATGATGACCAGACTGTAGCCATGACAAAAGTAACCATAGTTCTCAGAACTGGCCTCAAAGATATAGGAACAAACCACCCCTGGAACTAGAGATTAACTGTACCTTAAGCAATCAAGATGATGTTGGTCATATCATCACATGACCAATTTCAAGTTGACTGTCAGAACTGACTGTACTGTTTCTGCATGTACCCCTTAACCCCCCTGCCTCCATCTATAAAAGCTCCTGCCCACAGATTGTTAGTGTGGGAGAAGTTGGCCTTTGGAATAGGAGCTCCCCCTCCCTTGCCCACCATGCTGACATCTGAAATAAAGCAAACTTTCCTTTCCGTCAACCTTGCCTCTTTATTGGCTTTTGATCAGAGAGCAGCCTGACCCCTCCTTTTGGTTACAGTAACACTTACATTAAGCAATAAACTTAAATTCCTTTGATTTACTTTTTACTCCACTCTTTGGATTGGGTTTTGAACAGGAATTGTGAAGTGGTAAGTGTAAATCTTTTGTTGCATGCTTCAAATAGCAGCTTTCTCTTAAACATGGTTTAATTCCCTCTGCAGCTATTGTTTGTCTTTCTGTTACTTCAGGGCCAGGAGCCAAGATTCGCATGTCTGGCTTTAATATTTCACAGATTTAATAACATATCTTTTCATTAATTCACAGATTTATTAAGATCTAACAAATTTAGAGACTATTTGAATAGGGACAGTCACTGCTATTCTCTAAGTCTATTTTTATTTGAGTCATTTAGAGGGATATTACCAAATTAATGGGTTTCTATGCAAAAATGCATGAATGAGTTGTGTTTAAGTAGAAATAATGTAGGCTGGCTAGAATGATGTTGCTGATTGATGGATAAGTATAAGATTGAGGAGCATGATAAATGTAAATTCCAGATAAACTGAGGCTATGCTGAGTAATTTTAGATAGCTTATTGGTATATCCAAAAGTCCCTTTTCTGTTTGCCCATTTCTGTTCCCCTCTAACCTTAAAAGAGCCTAATTATAGGAATGAGATCACTAAACCATTGAAACTAACTCTGGACTTATGCTCTCCTGAATACACACCATGTGTTGTCTAACCTGTTGATTCTTTTCCTAAATAAAATGAAAGAATAGAGAAGTAAGCAGTCTAAAAATTATTAGCTCTTGAATCTCCCTCCCACCTCCTGCCCATTTCCAGCCCTCTGGATTATTACAGAGCCCCAGTTTGAGTTTCCTGTGTCAGAGGGGACATATGTGCACCTATGGTTAAGTCATGTTGATGTATGACAGAAATCAAACCAGTATTGCAAACCAATCATCAACCAATCAAAAATAAATAAATATTTTTTTTTAAATGACTAGCTGTCTAGTGACTGCAACAGCCCCACTAGGGAATCCTACAAGGCAGATCATGTAGACAAGATAACATCTAAAGAGAGAATCAGTCAGTCTGCACACAATGGAGAAGGATGCAGAACCCAACCTCCTGCCTTGATGATTCACTGAGAGTCTTCCTTCCACTTTTCATTTCACAAACTGTCATGGCTGAGCAGAATCTTTGGAATTGGTCTTTGCACATGTGTCCACCTTCTCCCCAGATTGTCGGTTTCTGATTAAAGCACCTTTCTTTACTACTGACACTTTAGTGGCAAGCAGCTGAACCTGGGTTCAGTTACAAATCAACCTTTTAGCAAAATCATATTGAATACCAGCTTTGTGAGTTGGTATTTATTTAATTTCTTTTAATCCTCTAAAGTTGTATACGACTTCTCAAAATATATGAAATACCCCTAAAATGAGAGCAAAAAGAAAATTTATCAGACATTGGGTGATATTCTGTTACAGTCAATAATTATATTTCATGTCACCTCATTATCTCTGTAATGGACAGGCTACCCCAAATTCTAGAGGTATTATGTAAAAATGTTAATAATTGTGCAGAATTTATTGTTTTTACTAAAGTGTATCATTTTAAATAAGAAAGATGTCTTACTCTATTTTTCATTCTAAAGCACATTGTTAATTTTTTAGTTCAGTTCCATACAACTTCACTGGTTAATTCTACCAAATGTTTGAAGAAAAAAAAACAGCCTTTGGAAACTCTTTCACAAAATAGAGGCAAAGAGGATATTTCCTAATTCATTCTACAGGGCCACTAATTACCTGATACCATCATAGGAAAAGGAAACCAAAGACCAATATCCCTTTGAATTGCAAAATCCTCAAGAAAATGCTAGCAAACCAAATTAAGGATATGAAAAAGACTTTACACTATGAACAATTGGGATTAACCAAGAAATGCAAGAGTGGTTCAACATACAAAGCAAAATCAATGTAATATACTATATTAATAGAACAAATTTGAAAATCATCTCAAAAGACACACAAAAATGTGTTTGACAAGATCCTACACATTTAAATTGTAAAAAAACACTTAAAACATTGTGAATAGAAGGGTACTTTTTTAACCTCACAAAGGGCTTCTATAAAAAACAGCTAACATCATACTCAATGGAAAAAGACTGAAATATTTCTTCCTAAGGTCAGAAAAAAGGACAGTGTCCACTTTTGCCACTTCTGTTCAACATTTTACTGGAAGTTCTAGCCAAAGCCATAAAGTAAGAACATGAAAAATAAGATTCAGATCAAAAATAAATAGTTAAACTTGTCTTTTTACAGAAGGAACGATCTTATATATAGAAAACTCTAAAGATCAAACACAGTGTAGTAGATATAATAAATAATTTCAACAAAGTTTTGGGATACAGGAAGAATATACACAAATCAGTTATATTTGTACACAATACCAATGAACAATCAGAAAGAAAAAAACTTTTAAATCTATTTATAATCATATTTTTTTAAAAGATACTTTAAAAAGTTTAAGTGCAAGAATTTTCCACTACAAACAACAAAGTCTTAAATAAATATAGTATATGTTCATGGACTGGGAAATTTAATATTATTAAGATGTCAATAAAGGGACTTCCCTGGTGGTCCAGTAGCCAAGACTCTGTGCTCCCTAGTGCAGCGGGTCCAGGTTCAACCCCTGGACAGGGAATTAGATCCTGCATGCTGCAACTAGGAGTTCACAAGTCCCAACTAAAAAAGAGCCCATATGTCACCACTAAGACCTGGAGCAGTCAAATAAATAAATATTTTTAAAAATATTTCAATACAGCTGAATGCAATCTAAAAATTTATTAAAATTCCAGCTGAACTTTTTGCAGCAACAGAGATTTGTTAAGAAATTTGATCTTGAGATTTTAATCTTAAATTCACTGGGAATTTCAAGGTCTTTTATAGGTAAAACCATCTTGAAAAATAAAAAAGAACAAAGTCTATCCCCTCTATTTACCATTCTCCACATAGCAGCCAAAGTTGCTTCTATGAAATACATATCATGTTGCTATTTTACACAGAAGTCCCAATGCATTACAATTTAACTCAGAACAAAACACAAAGTTTATGTTTTTGTGTTTAGTATGTACAGTCTGGTCTTCCACTACTTCTATTACCTGATCTTTTTACCATTCTTTCTGTTGTTCACTTGACTCCAGTCACTAGCCTCCTTGAAATCCCTTGGATATACCTAGCCAGCTCTTTAGGGCCATTGTACATAATGCATTCTTTGCCTATAACACTTTTTCTCACATTGCTTTAGGATTTGCTCTCTCACTTCAAGTAGCTTCTAATGTCACCTTTTCAGAAAGGCCTTCTCTATTTACTCTCTCAAAAATTGCACTCCCAATTCCCATGCCTTCCATTGGCAATCTGTTTCCTTTTTCCTGCCTTATTTTTCTTCATCATTATCTCATATATATGAAAATATTCAGTGTTTATTTATCTTCATAAAATTTAAGCTACATGAAAATGAGGACATTCTCCATTTGTTTATTGTTGTGTTACCAATGCCCAGACCAGTAAACAGCATATCTTAAGTGCTCAATAAATATTTCTGAATAAATAAATGGATATTAGTAAATGAGGTAACATTTACCTCTTCATACTTTGAAAAATATTAAAATTGTACAGCTGCCACTTTCCTCACCTCCTTTGTCAACTCTTCCCCATTAATTTCCTTCTTCCTTATATAAGGTAAATATAGCTATGAAGTGTATATTTTAAAACTCTTTTAGGAATTGAAAGGAGCTTCATATTGCTGTCACTTACAACTCAACTTGAATGCTTAATATTTATTTTCTCCAACATTGGAAATATAAATGTATATATTTAATGATGTATATATATATATATTTATATATGTACAAATATATGCATACAGTTGGCTCTCTCTATCTACAAGTTCCACAATCATGGGTCCAATCAACTGTGGATCAAAATACTTTTTAAAAATTCCAGAAAGTTCCAAAAAACAAAACTTGCAGTTGCAGTACACTGGCAAATATTTACATAACATTTGCATTGTATTTACAAATACTTACATAGCGTTTACATTGTATTAGGTATTATAAGTAATTTAAAGATGATTTAAAGTATATAGGAGGATGTGTCTAGGTTATATGCAAATACTTCACCATTTTATGCAGGAGACTCGAGCAATCATGGATTTTGGTATCCTTGGGGAGTCCTGAAAAAATCCCCCACAGATACCAAGGGACAACTGTATGTATATACAAACACACACAGATAAAAATGTATTTCTATTTCCTCGGGTTCTAAACTTGGATACTATGGTAATGAAGCTATCTTCTCTGATTTTATGCTCATTCTTATTGGTTTACTTTGTTCAGAAAAGGGAAAGAAAAGCAAGGAAAACTGCTCAGCAGTTCCAGGTGGCCTACTTAACATGGATCAGCCATCTCATATGTCTATATCGATTAAAAGAAGCAAAACCATATGGGTAGCTTAAAAGTAAACATTTTTTCTAAGTCTCTCATTTACCATATCTGTAATCTCTACTAGCCACACAAGCAATATTCACAGAACATTTTCTTACTTTGTAAACTTTTGTATTATTTATTCATGACATTTGTATATAAAAGTAGTGACATCCTTTCTCAATGAGATGTCACTAATCCTAGAATATACATTAATGATATGAGATAGAATTCAGTCCTGAATTCAGATAACCACTGACTGACCTTGTCTACTCAGCAATTTTTCTTCTTTCTCTGCTCCACTTTTATTAATTCATTTATTTTTAAGTATATTTTTTATTTATTAATTTATTTTAGGAAATCTGACCATCTCTCTCCAATTGTAATCATACATTCCATAGTTGAAATTCTGAGAATCTGATTTTTCAATGGACATTTTAAGGCTTTAAAAGATTGAATATGGATCAGTGCCACAGCACAATTATGCTTTCTAAAGGTCTTTTAGGGATCTTCTCCTATCAGTTGCTTTTCAGTGTGGATCCCTTTGGTCTTCTCTTGGAAGAGCTGTAGCCTTGCTCTTTAGTACCAATCAATCTCTTCTTTTTTTTTTTTTCTTTTTTAAGACAGGAGGCACTTTGAAATTGGCAACCATTTGAAATCACTGATCAAAGTATGCCATGGATTGTTTCCAGTGAACTGCATCTGCATCTAGGATCACTGGCTTCCAAGAGATATTTCCTAACACAGCAACAAAACTGGCTCAGACACTGGTCACAGGCCAACTACCTTCAGCTTTGCTCCTATGATGGTTTCTATCAAAGGTCATTGAGTGGTTTTTGATGGCACTTTGACTTCTTTCATAACACAAGGAAAGTGGAAGTTCATCTTCTATAAATAACTGCATCTATTTAAAAGTACCAAGCTAACTACTTTTCAAGCCAAGCAACACTAATATATCCTTGGTATATATCAAGTGGTTTTCTGATATTGAAAAGTGATTCAAGAGAAAAACTGCATATTTTCTGGAAAGAAAGTGGTTTTCAAATTTAAATTAACATGTTTATATTTTAGTTTAAGACCTATTTAAAAATCCACAAAGTTTTAAATGGTGCTTCTGCTAAAATTGGGTTTCCAGGTTATTTGTTTATTATTTTGACCAATGATCATTATTTCTATGATCAGTTGTCAGTCTCCATATCAGTATTATAGATCAATTAACTTTTAGGAAAAACAAGTAAAAATCATGTATCAGTTTTGCACGATGAAAAAAATAAGCAACAATGATTGAAAATGTAAAGTCTCTAGTAAAGAGAGTAAACAACCAGATATTAAATATGTGAGAAAATGGAGGTCATTTATAGGCATATTCTACATGTCTGCTGATGTTTGATATATACTCACCAAAGTAAACACAAATAGGAATGTAGATACCCTGTCACTCTGGAAAACAAATGATTAAGACACAGATGGGACTTCCCTGGTGCTCCAGTGGGTGGGACTCTGTCTTGCAGTGCAGGGAATGTGGGTTTGATCCCTGGTGGGGGAACTCAGATCCCACATGCCGCAGAGCAACTAAGCTCTTGTGCCACAACCACTGCACCCATGTGCTCCAGAGCCCATGTGCCATGACTAGAGAGTCTGTGTACCACAACAAAAGATCCTGTGTGATGCAACAAAGATCCCACATGCCACAACTACAGCCAAATAAATAAGCTTTTTAAGCCATATATTCTGTTTTTATATAGATTTAAAATCCATATTGATAAATTTTGAGCTCCAAGATCTCTACAGACATAGCATTTAAGTAGTTTTCTGCTGAAAAGTCATCCTGATTTTCAAAGTGATGATTCATTATAATAAAATTGTTTTAGAAATCAACACACAAAGTAAAATATGTAAATAAAATATCTTTAAAACAATTCAAGCTTCTAAATATCCTGCCACATTTCATCAACTGAAATATTTATGTCAAAAGCTATATGTTTTTAACACACAAGTAAGGAAAAAGTGATGAAGATTTGGCTTTGGTTTTTCATGGGTGGAATATTTCCCCTCAAAATTCATATTTTGAATCATTAACCCACAATTTTTGGTATTTGGAGATGGGAATTTAGAGAGGTAATGTTAGGTAAGATTAGACAAGATCATAAGTGTGGGGCCCTCATGAGAGGATTAGTGTCCTTATAAGAAGAAACATTAAAGACCTAGCTTCTTCTGTGTGTGTGTGTGTGTGTGTGTGTGTGTGTGTGTGTGTGTGTCCCTGTCTCTTCTCCTCTGTGTGTGTGTGTGTGTGTGTGTGTGTGTCTCCCTGTCTCTTCTCCTCTGTGTGTGTGTGTCTCCCTGTCTCTTCTCCTGTGTGTGTGTGTGTGTGTGTGTGTGTGTGTGTGTGTGTGTGTGTGTGTGTGTGTCTCCCTGTCTCTTCTCCTCTCCTTTCTCCTTTTTTCTTACAATTCCAGTGCATGCATGCACACACACAATGAGAAAAGAGAATATGAGAGCACAGCAAAAAGGTGGCTATCTGGAGGCCATGAAAAAGCCAGAAACTATGAGAACTAATAAATGAATTCATCAAGGATGCACGATACAAGATTAATTTAGAGAAATCTTTTGCAATTCTATAAACTAATAATGAAATATCAAGAGAGGAAGTAAAAAAAATCCCATTTATACATACATCCAAAAAAGACTCTAGGAATAAACTTAACCAAGGTGAAAAAACCATATACTGAAAACTATAAAACATTGATAAAGGAAACTGAAGGTGATACAGAGAAAAGATATCTCATGCTCTTAGACTAGAAGAAGTAATAGTATTAATATGGCCATACTACCCAAGCAATCTACAGATTTAATGTAATTCCTATCAAAATATTCAGAACATTTTTTACAAAACTAGGACAAATAATACTAAAATTTATTTTGAACCACAAAGAAAAAAAAAACCCAAATGCCAAAGCAATCTTGAGAAAAAAGAGCAAAGCAGAAGATATAACTTTCTCAGACATCAGTTCAGTTCAGTTCAGTCACTCAGTCATGTCCAACTCTGTGGCCGAATGAACTGCACCACGCCAGGCCTCCCTGTCCATCACCAACTCCCGGAGACCATCCAAAACCATGTCCACTGAGTCGGTGATGCCATCCAACATCTCATCCTCTGTCTGTCATCCCCTTCTCCTCCACCCTCAATCTTTCCCAGCATCAGGGTCTTTTCAAATGAGTTAGCTCTTCGCATCAGCTGCCCAAAATATTGGAGTTTCAGATTCAACACCAGTCCTTCCAATGAACACCCAGGACTGATCTCCTTTAGGACAGACTGGTTAGATCTCCTTGCAGTCCAAGGAACTCTCAATAGTCTTCTCCAACACCACAGTTCAAAAGCATCAATTCTTCAGTGTTCAGCCCTCTTTATATTCCAACTCTCACATCCATATATGACCACTGGAAAAACCATAGCCTTGACTAGATGGACCTTTGTTTGCAAAGTAATGTCTCTGCTTTTTAATATGTGGCCCAGGTTGGTCATAACTTTCCTTCCAAGCAGCAAGCGTCTTTTAATTTCATGGCTGCAGTCAACATCTGCAGTGATTTTGGAGCCGAAAAAAAAATATAGTCAGCCACTGTTCCCACTGTTTCCCCATCTATTTGTCATGAAGTGATGGGACTGGATGCCATGATCTTAGTTTTCTGAATGTTGAGCTTTAAGCCAACTTTTTCACTCTCCTCTTTCACTTTCATCAAGAGGCTCTTTAGTTCTTCCCTTTCTACCATAAGGGTGGTATCATCTGCATATCTGAGGTTATTGATATTTCTCCCGGCAATCTTGATTCCAGCTTGTGCTTCCTCCAGCCCCACGTTTCTCAGGCATCTGACTATACAATACTATAGTATAGATATATACTATAGTATAGTATATATGCTATAGACATCAGACTATACTATAAATCTACAGTAATCAAAATAGTGTGGTACGGGTACAAAACAGACATATACATCAATGGAACAGAATGAAGATCTCAGAAATAAACCAGCATAACTAAAGTCAGTTAATCTATGACAAAGGAGCTAACAATATGCAATGGAGAAAATACAGTCTCTTCAACAGCTGGTGCCTGGAAAATAGGACAGCCATGTGTAAAATGATGAAATTATAACACACCCCACATGATAAACAAAAATTAATTCAAAATGGTCTAAAGACCTATTTGTAAGAATTGAGACCACAACACTTCTAGAAGAGAATACAAGCAAAATACTCTTTACATAAGTTGCAACGATATTTTCTTAATTTCCTAAGGCAAAGGAAATAAAAGCAAAAATAAATGCTAGACCTAATTAAACTTAAAAACAATTGCACAGCAAAGGAAACCATCAACAAAATGAAAAGATAAGACACAGAATGGGAGAAAATATTTGCAAATAATGTGACTGACAAAGGGTTAATCACCAAAATATATAAATAGCTCGTGCAGCTCAACATCAAAAGAACAACCTAACCAGAAAATGGGTGGAAGACCTGAACAGATATTTTTTTCCAAAGAAGATACACAGCTAACTGGCACATGAATACATGCTAAAATTTGCTAATTAGAGAAATGCAAATCAAAACCACAATGACATATCACCCTGCACCTGTCAGAATGACTATTATCAAAAAGTCTACAAATAACAAATGTTGGCCAGAATGTGGAGAAAAGGGGACAGTCAGACACTCTTGGTGGGAATAAAAACTAGTGGAACTAATATATTAAACAGTATGGAGGTTCCTCAAAAAACTGAAACTAGAACTACCATATGATTGGGCTTCCCTGGTGGCTCAGTGGTAAAGAATCTGCCTGAAATGCAGGAGACCTGGGTGCAATCCCTGGGTTGGGAAGATCCCCTGGAGGAGGGAATGGCAACCCATTCCACTATTCTTGCCTGGAGAATTGCAAAGACAGAGGAGCGTCCCGGGCTACAGTGCATGAGGTTGCAAAAAGTCAGACACGACTGAGCAACTAACACTTTCACTTGCACCATATGATACAATAATTCCACTCTTGAGTATATATCCAGAAAAAAAAACACTAATTGAAGAAGATACATGCACATATGTCCCAATATTCATAGCAGCACTATTCGCAATAGTAAAGACATGAAAGCAACCAAAGTGCCCATCAAGAGATGAATAAAGAAGATGTGGTATGAATGTGTGTGCACACAGACACACACAATGAAATATTACTCAGTCATAAAAAATAAAATAGTGCCATCTGTAGCAATCTGGATGGGCCTAGAGAATACTATACTTAGTGAAATAAATCAAAGACAAATACTGTATGATTTTATTTATATGTGGAATCTAAAAAATAAAATGAATGTAGGTACAAAACAGAAACACATTCACAGACATAGAAAACAAACTTGTGGTTACCAAAGGGGAAGATCAGGGGAAGGCTAAATTAGGAGTATTGGAATAATAGATACCAACTACTACAAAAAAAATAGAAAAGCAATACACATTTACTGTATGGTATAGGAAATTATGCCCAATATCTTTCAATAACATATACTGGAATATAATTGCAAAAATACTTAATCACTTGGCTGTATACCTTAAATTAACACTATATTATAAAGCAACTATACTTCAATTATAAAAAATGTAAGAATTAAAGCTCTCATCAGGAATCAAATGGTGTGGCATCTTGATTTTGGACCTCCCAGCCTCCAATACTGTGAGAAATAAATTTCTGTTGTTTAACCCTTCTGGTATATGGTATTTTGTTAGGACAGTCTGAGCTATTACAGTTTGCTAAGAAGTACAGAGGAAGAAGTAAACCAGAACACCTTTTCATTTAACTTAGAAATGAGAGTCCCTATTTCTTTGTCTCTACACTCTTCAGGGGGCATTTTTGTTTTGTTTTGCTTTGTTTTAAATCAATGGTGAGTAACTCCTTAAAATGCTGTTCTAAGAAAAGTCACTAATACTATTTTATTATTTCATGAAAAACACTGTAGCTTGGTGTGGTAAGAACAAAAGAGATATTTTAAAGATAAGTATTGGATGCAAATATCTTTAAGAAGCAATGGAAGAAACTGATATTAAGTGCTGTTTCAAATACTGCACTAAATAATACATAATATATGTTTAATACTTACAGAAACTCCTTTTAGAAATGAGGAAACTAGTTCAGTTCAATTCAGTCGCTCAGTCGTGTCTGACTTTTTGAGACCGAATGAACCTCAGCACGCCAGGCCTCCCTGTCCATCACCAACTCCCAGAGTCCACCCATACCCATGTCCATTGAGTCAGTGATGCCACCCAACATCTCATCCTCTGTTGTCCCCTTCTCCTCCTGCCTGCAATCTTTCCCAGCACAACTGTCTTTTCAAATGAGTCAGCTCTTCGCATCAGGTGGCCAAAGTGTTGGAGTTTCAGCTTCAACATCAGTCCTTCCAGTGAACACCCAGGACTGATCTCCTTGCAGGTTGGATCTCCTTGCAGTCCAAGGGACTCTTAAGAGTCTTCTCCAACACCACAGTTCAAAAGCATCAATTTTTCAGTGCTCAGCTTTCTTCACAGTCCAACTCTCACATCCATACATGACCACTGGAAAAACCATAGCCTTGACTAGACGGACCTTTGCTGACAAAGTAATGTCTCTGCTTTTTAATATGCTATCTAGGTTGGTCATAACTTTCCTTCCAAGAAGTAAGTGTCTTTTAATTTCATGGCTGCAGTCACCATCTGCAGTGGTTTTGGAGTCCAGAAAAATAAAGTCTGACACTGTTTCCACTGTCTCCCCATCTATTTCCCATGAGGTGATGGGACCAGATGCCATGATCTTAGTTTTCTGAATGTTAAGCTTTAAGCCAACTTTTTCACTCTCCTCTTTCACTTTCATCAAGAGGCTTTTTAGTTCCTCTTCACTCTCTGCCATAAGGGTGGTGTCATCTGCATATCTGAGGATACTGATATTTCTCCTGGCAACCTTGATTCCAGCTTGTGCTTCCTCCAGCCCAGCATTTCTCATTATGTACTCTGCATATAAGTTAAATAAGCAGGGTGACAATATACAGCCTTGACATACTCCTTTTCCTATTTTGAACCAGTCTGTTTTCCCATGTCCAGTTCTAACTGTTGCTTCCTGACCTGCATACAGGCTACTCAAGAGGCAGGTCAGGTGGCCTGGTATTCCCCTCTCTCTCAGAATTTTCCACAGTTTGTTGTGATCCACACAGTCAAAGGCTTTGGCACAGTCAATAAAGCAGAAATAGATGTTTTTCTGGAACTCTCTTGCTTTACCAATGACACAGCAGATGTTGGCAATTTGATCTCTGGTTCCTCTGCCTTTCCTAAAACCAGTTTGAACATCTGGAATTTCACGGTTCACGTATTGCTGAAGCCTGGCTTGGAGAATTTTGAGCATTATTTTACTAGCGTGTGAGATGAGTGCAAGTGTGCAGTAGTTTGACCTTTCTTTGGCATTGCCTTTCTTAGGGATTGGAATGAAAATTGACCTTTACCAGTCCTGTGGCCACTGCTGAGTGTTCCAAATTTGCTGGCATATTGACTGTAGCACTTTCACAGCATCACCTTTCAAGATTTGAAATAGCTCAACTGGAATTCCATCACCTCCACTAGCTTTGTTTGTGGTAATGCTTCCTAAGGCCCACTTGACTAGAGTAGCTTGTAAAACCATAGACGTAATAAATGAGAGTCTGGAATACAATTTATGTTACCCAAAGCCCTGTTTTCTTTCCACCAAGCCATATTACCTCTCAAAGCATGCACACTATTTGTTAGTGCTCAACCTATCATACCATTGAGAGACTCTGTGGGGCTTAATGTCTTCATCTTCTCCTAAGTGAACAATAGATTTAAGTTGCCTTGGGACATTACTTTTCAAGTTTCATTGTATTGATTCTCAGTGACCCCGAGTTTATATTGTTTGAGAATATTATGCCATTTAATGTAGTAGTTTAGAATAAGGACTGATACAGAGTTCCTGGGTTCAAGTCTCAACTCTATCTCTATTTAAATAATATTTTATCCCTCTTGGTTAACGTATGTAAAAAGCCTAAAATAATAGTATATAGCTCAGAGAATTTTTGTGAGGATTAAGAGAGGTATTATATCTATAGTATTTACAAGAGCGCCTATTAGCCCAAGCATAGAAAAACTATAAAACTATATAAACTAGTCATTGTCATTATTATAAATGATCTAAAAGCTTTTTCCTCTTCTTACAGAAAAAAGAAGATACCTATATGATTTTTAAATAGATGGATTTTATTTTTATTTATTTGACTGTATGGCATGTGGGATCACAGTTCCCCAACCAGTATTCAAACCCATGCACCCCATAATGGAAGCACGGAGTTTCAACTACTAGACTGCCAGGGAAGTCCTTAGATGGATTTTAAACAATGAGTATTTTTATCTGAGATTTTTAGACTGGTTGGGGCAAACAAAGTTTTGATAATGTAAAGATTACATGTTCTGTGAAACTGAGCCCTTTATTGTCAATTTAGTTATTGCCTGCAATAAAAAATGATATTTTTTTCAGTATTTCATTTCCAGGATCTCAACTAGTGCCTAGTATACTTGCATTTTTAAATTGATTTTATCAAATTGCTTGTTCTTATTACATGTAGATTTGTATGTTTGTCTCTGGGGTGGGTAACTTGAAAATCGTGAAGAGGTCTCATAAGACTTTGATTTCAAAAGTGGCTCTGCTCTTTGTTTTGTGTCTGTTTCTAAGCAAGTGGTTTAACGTGTGTAAGCCTCAGTTTCGGTAGAAATAATATTTGTCTGTGTTAAACATGTTTCTAAATTCTGTATTGGCTATTTGACATCAGTTATTGCCAACCTCTCCATAAGTTCACTAGGTCACAGGGTCAGATTTAATGACCAAAATTGTTAATATCTTCACTCTGAGATGGAGCTGATGTAATGATAATAGAAATAAGTGTGTTAGTCGCCCAGTCATGTCTGATTCTTTGTGACTTCATGGATTATAGTTCACCAGGCTCCTCTGTCCATGGGATTTTCCAGGCAAGAATACTAACTGGAGTGGGTTGCCAATTCCTTCTCCAATAGAAATAAAGTGCACAACAAATGGGATGTGCTTGAATCATCCCGAAACCACCCCTCCCACACCAGTCCGTGGAAAATTGTCTTCCACAAAATCGGTCCCCAGTGCCAAAAAATTTGGGGACTACTGCAATAAAAGACATCTCCACCTAGTCACATCATAAGGTCACATCATAAGTCACATCATAGTCATAAGGCAGAATCCCAATCCCTCTGTTTACTGACTACTTCATATGATAAGCCTTGTGTGATCCTGCATGGTCTGCTGTGCCTATCATTTCTTAGGGAACTGTTTTTAAAATTTTCTTTCAATGGAATTAGCCTATGTCATCATTCAGTCACTTTTTAAAATTAAGATCCTGGTACAATACAAAGTCCTCTGTTGTAAACATATCCCAGTTGTGTATTTAATGAGAAATGGAAGCACTTGATAAATGATAAACAGCTTTGTTAATGTAAGTTGCTTATCAAACACCAGTTGAGCTAATTTCCCAATCAAGAATGTATATTCCAATCTCTTTACTATATAAAACAAAATCAAAATTTATGATTTCTAAGAGTTAACTCACTTTATACACACACACACACAGCATTTGCTGAAACCTCTTCAAAGTTTGTTAGAAGTTGCATTATTATATGTGCTTGTCAAAAATCATAGAATTATATCTAAAAAGAGTGAGCTTTCAGTTCAGTTCAGTCGCTCAGGTGTGTCCAACACTTTGCAACCCCATGGACTGCAGCACGCCAGGCTTCCCTGTTCATCACCAACTCCTGGAACTTACTCAAACTCATGTCCATAGAGTCGGTGATGCCATCCAACCATCTAATCCTCTGTCATCCCCTTCTCCTCCTGCCTTCAATCTTTCCCAGCATCAGGGTCTTTTCCAATGAGTCAGTTCTTCGCATCAGGTCGCCATCAGTCCTGAATGAAAGAACTGATTTCCTTTAGGATTGACTGGTTGGCTCTCCTTGCTGTCCAAGGAACTCAAAAGAGTCTTCTCCAACACCACAGTTCAAAAGCATCAATTCTTGGCACTCAACTTTCTTTATGGCCCAACTCTCACATCCATACATGACTACTGGAAAAACCGTAGCTTTGACTGGATAGACCTTGTTGGCAAAGTAATGTCTCTGCTGTCTAGGTTGGTCATAGCTTTTCTTCCAAGGAGCAAGTATCTTTTAATTTCATAGCTGCAGACACCACCTGCAGTGATTTTGGAGCCCTAAAAATAAAGTCTCTCACTGTTTCTACTGTTTCCCTGTCTATTTGCCATGAAGTGATAGGACTGGATGCCATGACCTTAGTTTTCTGAATGTTGAGTTTAAGCCAGCTTTTTCACTTTTCACTCTTATTTTATTTTTCTTCACTCTTCAGTCTCTTAACTCTTATTTTATTTTTAATAATAAATAATTATTAATACTATTATAACATTTTACAACTAATATTATAATAAATCTAAAATTATTTTAGTACATTTTATCAAAATTCAGTTTATTGAAGTATAATTTACATGTACTAAAGCTCACTCTTCTTAGATATAATTCTATGAATCTTGACAAGCACATATAATAATGCAACCTCTAACATAGTCAAGATTTAGAAGACTTTCATAATCACAAGTTGGTCTCTCTGCTACTTTGTAGTCAGCCCTCTCTTCCATCCACAACCTACATTTCCAGCCCCTGACCAGGATTGCTCTCCCTCAGGGGATAGACTTTCTGTCTCTTGGGTGCCTTTTTTGGGAAAGGTTTGTGTCTCTTTGGAATTCAGACCTCTTTGCCCTATTTTCCATGTTTGCCCTGTGTCATCAACTTTTTGATGAGATCAAGAAAATAAATGATATTTTAGATTATACAATTTATTTGTTAATTTGTTAACAAATAATTTGTTTTTTTTGTTTGTTAATTATGGTATCAGTAGTCCTTCTGCCTTATACATCCTACATGGAAACCAAACTATGTTACTTTTTATGGACATACATAAACGTGTTGGAAGGATATAAATGAAATAATTCTGATAGAGCATTTAATCTTCAGAAACTAACTCTAATTAACCAATCTTTTTCTTTTTCTTGGTTTCCTATTTCTATCATGCCCTCCAAGTTCACGTTTTCTTCTAACTTTTTTACATACTGCATATATTTGTCTCTTTTTCCTTTATAGATTTGCAGCTTTAAATTTTTTTGAGGTTTAAATACACTACAGGAAAACACCAAATTTCCCTAATGATTTCAAGTTTAAAAAGATATATCAAAGGCTTTCCTGGTGGTCCAGTGGTTAAGAATGCACCTTGCAATGCAGAGGACATTGGTTTGATCCCTTGGCTGGCAAGATCCTACATACCATGGGGTAACTAAGCCTGTGCACCACAACCTCTGAGCCCATGTGCACTAACTACTGAAGCCAGTGTGCCCTAGAACCTGTGTTCTTGTAAGAAGAGAAGCCTATGCACTGCAACTAGAGAGTAGCTGCTGCTCTCTGCACCTAGAGGAAGCCTACATGCAGCAATGAAGACTCATTGCAGACAACAATAAAAATTATAAAAAAGATATGTCAAAACCCTTTAAAAAACCCAGTTTAACCTAGTGAATATTCAAAAAAAGAGAAAAAAAGGAGAGTGGAGAGAGACAGAGACAGGATGAGAGACTGAGAGATTGTAGTGCAAGATACCTATTCATAAGGTAATATATTAAAATTGTGTTTTACAGCTACCACCTATGCATGAGTTTAATCTTTTTAGAATTTCATGAATTTCTTTAATGCTTGTTTTAAAGTCCAGTTTCAAATTTGTAACGGATATGTCCTACTACTTACAAGATTACTCTACTTTTTTTTTCTTTTTAGTCACTTAAGCTTGGCTTATATTTTTAGAACAATATTTTACCATAACAAAAATACTAAGAAAATTGCCACATGAAATTATTGCTCTTCCAAAATGTAATTTATTATGAGCTCTTGTATATAAACTCCATTAATTTAAGTTGTGAAGAATGAACTTAAAAAGGTATTTCCTTCAGCAAATAATACAGTTCTTTGGCAAACTGACTACCTTCCTAACATATAGCCATATGGTTCTCTTTTGTTCTAAAGAATAGAATGTCTTATATATGTGTTAGTATACTGTAATGTTCTTTATCTTTCTGGCTTACTTCACTCTGTATAATGGGCTCCAGTTTCATCCATCTCATTAGAACTGATTCAAATGAATTCTTTTTAACGGCTGAGTAATATTCCATGGTGTATATGTACCACAGCTTCCTTATCCATTCATCTGCTGATGGGCATCTGAGTCAGGTGCTCGGGCCTGGTGCACTGGGAGGACCCTGAGGAGTCGGGTGGGGAGGGAGGTGGGAGGGGGGATCGGGATGGGGAATACGTGTAACTATATGGCTGATTCATGTCAATGTATGACAAAACCCACTGAAATGTTGTAAAGTGATTGGCCTCCAACTAATAAAATAATATTTAAAAAAAAAAAGAATAGAATGTCTTTTATCCCCTCTTTATTCTCTATCTTGATCATTAATCAAAGCTCTGAGATCATATTCTAAACATAAAAACTCTATTATTTCTAAATATTTTTAAATTTCATCACAGTCACCATGGGTATTAAATGAGCACTCAATATAATTATATAATTCATGGATTAATTTTGTATTTGGTTTACAGATAGGCCAGATTTAAAGCATAAATTTCTGTAAACTAAATTTAAATCACATAAAATGGAAGAAATAAATTTGTACTTTCTTCTGGTAATCGCTATTCTGTAGAATGAAAATAAATAATAAATCCAAATGTTCCCATTATTTTCCCATTCTCTAGATGATTTCTAAAATCACTGCTCATCAGCATATCTTTAATTCACTTATTTCCCTCTTGAAAACTACTCAATGTTTTTACCTTTAAGTATACATGGAATATGGAAAATGTGTGTTTAGCTATAAAATATTAAATGTCAAGTAATTTATGGTAGGGCTGTGGGACCATGCATTTAAAACTGTTTATTTAAGCACACTGGGGCTTCCCTGGTGGCTCAACGGTAAAGAAACTGCCTGCCAATGCAGGAGACGCAGGTCTGATCAATGGGTTGGGAAGATCCCCTGGAGAAAGAAATGCAATCCACTCCAGTATTCTTGCTTAGGAAATCCCATGGACAGAGGAACCTGGTGGACTATAGTCCATGCGGTTGCAAAATAGTCGGTCACAACTTACTGATTAAACAAGATTTAAGCACACTTCTACAGTTAGCTAACAGAGGTGAGAATATAGTTTGGATGAGATGGGTTCCTGGTAGTAAATTCAGGACTTATCATTTAACATATGCTTGTGAAATATAAAATTTTCTGGCTGAGATAATTGGACAAGTCACTTCTTCATTAAGCCTCAGCATTTTTATATCTAAAGATAATTTGGGACTTGATTATCTCTTGAAAAACTTTCTAGCCCTAACAGTCCTTAGAGTTAATCTAAGGATTTAATTAGGTGAGTCTATCTGTAAAACGGTTCTCAAGGCAAGAATACTGAAGTGGTTTGCCATTCCCTTCTCCAGTGGACCACATTCTGTCAGACCTCTCCACCATGACCCGTCCATCTTGGGTGGCCCCACACAGCACGGCTTAGTTTCACTGAGTTAGACAAGGCTGTGGTCCTGTGATCAGATTGGCTAGTTGTCTGTGATGTGGCTTCAGTCTGTCTGTCCTCTGATGCCCTCTCTCAGTGCCTACTGTCTTACTTGGTTTTCTCTTACCTTGTATGTGGGGTATCTCTTCACAGCTGTTCCAGCGAAGCGCAGCCGCTGCTCCTTACCTTGGACGTGGGAGTAGCTCCTCCGGCCGCCGCCCCTGACTTCGACGTGCGGTAGCTCCTCCCAGCAGCCACCCCTGACCTCGGACGTGGGGTAGCTCCTCCCAGCCGCCACCCCTGACCTCCGACGTGGGGTAGCTCCTCCCAGCCGCCACCCCTGACCTCCGACGTGGGGTAGCTCCTCCCAGCCGCCACCCCTGACCTCCGACGTGTGGTAGCTCCTCTCGGCTGCACTTGTGCATTGTCGCAGCCCCCCACACTTGTGCGCCGTGGCAGAGACATTACTTTGCCGACAAAGGTCTGTCTGGTCAAGGCTATGGTTTTTCCAGTAGTCATGTATGGATGTGAGAGTTGGACTATAAAGAAAGCTGAGAGCAGAAGAATTGATGCTTTTGAACTGTGGTGTTGGAGAAGACTCTTGTGAGTCCCTTGGACTGCAAGGAGATCCAACCAGTTCATCCTAAAGGAGAGCAGTCCTGGGTGTTCATTGGAAGGACTGATGTTAAAGCTGAAACTCCAATACTTTGGCGACCTGATGCGAAGAACTGATTCATTGGAAGAGACCCTGATGCTGGGAAAGATTGAGGGCAGGAGGAGACGGGGACGACAGAGGATGAGATGGTTGGATGGCATCACCGACTCAATGGACATGGGTTTGTGTGGACTCCAGGAATTGGTGATGGACAGGCAGGCCTGGCGTGCTGCGGTTCATTCCGTCGCAAAGAGTCAGACATGACTGAGCAACAGAACTGAACTGATCTGTAAAAATTAGGCATAACATAGATTTGCTGATTCTTCTTTATTGTTATAGATACTTGATTTTTAGAGATGATGTGTGGTGAGAACGATTGCAAGAACTCTACCTGCCACTCCTCGGTTTTATGAAAAACACTGAGTTGAGGCTAGCAGCATTCCCTGAGGAAATAAACTTATATGACACTTTTCTGATTATTTCAGGAAAAAAAAAAGATATTTCCTAGCTCTGTAAGAGACATTTACTTCATGACAGAACCAAAATCTTGCTTATAGGATATTTTTTTCTTCAACATGGTATAAGATTGGGCTATTTCTGACGAAAATAAATTTACCTTCGGAGATGTGTACATTTAATAGGCCAAATAATAAAATAACTATCAGGCTAAGAATTTTCACTGCTTGGGATACTGAAAATAAAATTATCATTGAGAATCTCAGAAAGAACTACTAATGCCCATCCAGCTAAAGCCATCTGAGGATTCTGGGATTACTGCTTGCAATGGTTTGAATGTCCATGTCCCTATAAAATTTATATACTGAAATCTTAATGCCCAATATGATGGTATTTGGAGGCGGGGTCTTTGGGAGGTGATTAGGTCATGAGGGTAGGGTCCTCATAAATGGGATTTGTGCTCCTATAAAAGGAGACCCTCTGAGCTCTCTAGCTCCTTCAGCCATGCAAGGACACAATGACAGGTCTGAAACCTGGAAAAGAGCCCTCACCCAATTATTCTGGCACCTTGACTTCAGACTTTCAGCCTTTAGAGCTGTGAGCAAAAAATTTCTATTGTTTTTAAGCCACCCAGTCTGTGTTATTTTGTTACAGTAGCCAGACCAGAGTAAGACACTATTAAAACCTCAAACTGTAGGATTTGGTCAGGATCAGAGAAACTCTTTTCTGCCTCTGGAAAGGGGCAGGATTTTCTCAAGGATGGGGATAGTATTTATGCCTGAAATACTTGAATAAAAGAATGCTTTGAAGATATGAGTACAACACTGAAAGAAGGAGAGCCACAGTTGGAGTGGAGAAAGTATTCATGGGAAAGGCTTTCACTGAGAAAGCATAAATTATTAGATATCTTCCCTTATGAACTTAGGGAACTTGGACAGGGAAGCCTGACATACTGCAGTCCATGGGATTGCAAAGAGCTGGACATGACTGAGCGACTGAACAATGACATTGAACTGAAGGGGAAGTAAAAATAAGTACTTTTTTTTTTTCTCCCCATCCCATCATAATTTTGATATTAAAATTTCCTATTTCTATTTCTATACTAAAGAAATCAAAACAAGTGCATTAGTCTTGTATAGGCTGAGAGGCCATTGTAGCAGAAGAAAGAAAGTCTATTGTATCATATCCCATCTAAGTTCCTTTTGGACAGAGTAATTTCCCATAAAGTTTTTACTTAAAATTACAAGTGGTGATGGAATATGTCAATGGTATTAGGTAACCCTAGATAATTCCAATTCTAAGGCATATATAAGTGATAATTAAATCAACATAAATTATCTAAGAATTCTCCCTTAAAAATGAAAGGAGTAGCCTCCAAATTATTACACATTACAATTTTTTGAGAATAGACACACTAAATGACCTTCATGGCAGCTAGAATTATCAACCATGGTAAATCTATGCCATTCATGTCGAATGCTGACAAACTCTATGTATTTGTGGTTGTTTCACCTTATGATACAGAATTTTCTCTTATTACAAACATTTTAATATTTATTGTTAATTTATTTTATTTGCATGAAAAATAGTAAGAAGATATTTGATTCATCAGGATTTAATTTTGTTAACCTTCACTTTGCCTTGGCCTTCAGCTTTACCTTCACAGTCCAAGGTGTTAACACTGGTAGACTGTTTCTGCTTAAGCACAAACTTAATATTGTCAGTAACATGGGTACAGAAAGGGTCTCTTCTTAAATGGAAAAGCGTTAACTCTCTCTGTTGATATGGGTTTCTTCTCATTCTCTTTGTCTTATTGCAGCTTTTAAAAGGGGCATTGTCATCTACTGTCAGTTCTCATTTTTTAAAAAGTTATCCTTAGCTTTCTATCAATCAGTAGCATACTCATGCTTTGGTAATATTTATTGTTTGACTGTAAACTCTGATCCAGATATTTTAATGAAGGAAAGAATGTTGTTGCTGTTGTTGTTGTTTCGTTGCAAAGTTGTATCTGACTCTTTTGCAACCCAATGGACTGTAGCCCACCAAGCTCCTCTGTCCATGGGATTTCCCAGGCAAGAATACTGGAGTTGGTTACCATTTCCTTTTCCACAGGGTCTTGCCTACCCAGGGATTGAACCCACATCTCTTTTATTGGCAGGCAGATTCTTTATCACTGAGCCACCTGGGAAGCCCAAATCAAAGAACAGAACACAGAAAATCATGCATGTATCTACAATGATGAGGATATCAGCAGCTGAAAACATACTTGTATCCTACCTGTGATGAGAATAAGGATCATCTTCACTCTCTGGATACAGAAGTACTATGAGCTCCATGTCATGGAAGATTTTCATTTCAAAAAAAGGAAAAAATCTCTTAATCTAATAAGAACTCTCCAAGGGGAGGAGTTATGGGCTTTGCACATTATGGAAAGCATACATCTAAAACTACTCTAGGTACATGAATACTCAACATATGTGAGTAACCAAATCTCAATTCCACCATCAATTTATTTCGTGCTCTCTATAAGTCTCCTGAGTTTCTATTTCCTCATTTATCAAATGGAGATAACACAATCTATCATATACGAGGGTTACTTTAAGAGTAAAATGAGATCATAGATGTTAAAATATTATGAAATTTGAAAGCATTATATATATGTAAGACACTACTATTACTAGAATCAATGAAGGTTTGTACAGAGGGGAAAACAATGCAAATATAATGCAATAAAATGAAGCTCCACTGACGCAAAACTACATACTACAATCATACTCAGTTCATGAAAATTTGGAAACCTTCTGGATTAGCTGAAGCAAAAAAAAAAAATCAGTGTGCTTTAGCTATTATTGGTGAGTTTTTAGTTTATGGTTTTTGAGTTTAGAAGGAGCAATTTGCTAAATGCAAGGCAAAACAAATCCACACATATACACATATTTGCATGGCTAATTTTTAGCCTACTACTATATACAAATTATACACTTGTGACTGTAAATTCATTCCATAATCTAAAACTTAGTCCTCCTATATACTACCATCAGCATATTTGAATCTTAAATTTATTATATCCCACATAGATTTCTTGTTTATTTCCAAGCAAATGATGACATGTGTGGTTACAGGGACTATGCCTGCCTTGCTCACAATTAAATCTTTATTGTATTATACAGTATCTGAACTATGGAAGACACTAAATAAATTTTAATGGAATAATGAAAGAAACAAATGAGTATTGTAATGCCTTTCTGCTGAGTAAGAAATCTCATGTTTAGTTTCAGATAAAAAGTTTAAAGAATTTTAGATACAGGGTTTGATTTTTTTTAAAGTCATCAAATAGCTTATAGGACATGAGGAACTATGTAGAATTTTTAGCATGATCAAAAATTATAAGTTATAGTTATGACATTGATTATTGTGATTACTGATAAAAATTATTGAGTAACTATAGAAACAACAAGATAGAAATTACACTTATCCTAATACATGTCTCATTTGAAAGTGATGACACTTATGGTAAATTACTGATAAAGATGGTGAAAAGAAACGGTAAGAGCATGAAGTGTTGAGTAGGTGTAGAAACTACTGAAAGCTATAAACAAAGTTCAGCAGCATAGTAAAGAGAATACAAACAAGATTATAAATGATAGTGCATAAGCTCCCAGCAAAAAAAGCATGAAACTGAAAGGGTGGGAGAATAGGCTGATGAATGCATTTAATTGAGTCTAAAGGTACATGGGAGAGACAGGAAACAAAAGATATTATCAAAATGCCAACCATGAATAATAAGAAAAGTGTATGAAATATTATTAAATTTTGTATCAACCTGTCACAAAGGAGACTTTACTTTAGTCAATTAAATCTACACTGAAAACTACCTCCTGCTTTTCTACAACCAAATTTGGCTACCATTAATGAGCTGTCCTTGCTTTGGATTATCTGTGGAGAAGAGAATTTCTATGTAATTGGATAAATGCCTGTGGATAAAATAGAGTTAATAATGTATGAGTCTATTAAAAATCAAAACCAATGTATGTTTGTGATTTTTCATTAAATCCTTTTCCCTGAATTCTCTGTTTCTGAAGATTACTTTTACTCTATCTGATGTCTAGGAGCAAGCAAAAGTACAAGGTGGTATTTTGGGGTTTCTTCTAATACCATGATTCAATACCATATAAATCCAAGTGTGCTTATGTATATGTCTCATATTAGTTAACATCCAACTAACAACAAGTAACAACCAACAAGTCAATGACTATAAAACCAATTTTGGAATTCATCAAGTGCTGGGAAAAAGTCTTGAAAAATCAGAATGATTGCCAGAACAACTCTGAGAATTCGCTGAGGTCTATTTGGAAATTTGCTGTCACAATAAACTATAAACACACCATTTCTATCATTTATATCACCATCTACTCTACACTCTTGATACAATATTATTTCAAATCTAGTCTTAATATACTATTTAAAATTTTTCCCAGTAGATTTATTAAATAATTCAAACAGAATGCTATAAAACAATGCTTGGTATTTAATGACTAAAAACAATTTCACGAGCCCCAATTCTTTTCTTATAATTATTTTTTATCTCACTGCATAATATCACACATTTAATTTTTGAATAATTTAGTATTACTCCCTCCTTGCTATCAAAGGGTCCAATTCATTTTGAAGATAAGTGAGAAAACTCCTCAGACTTTTGCATAGAAATAGAATCAAAGTATACATTTCACTTTGCACAGAACAGTAAGGATGCAGCATATGTCTTAGCAAGTACAGAGAAAATCTATGAAGGAGGTAGGCATCTCCTTGTCAAGTGACATAGAGGAATATTTGAAGGGAAATACAGCAAGTAAGGTGGAATGCAGCCTTTCTGAATGAATTTCTAGGATGTAATGGAGTAATGAAGTAGGTAAGAAGTTAGTAAAAAATTCAGACTGCTTCTCACTCCTAATTATATATGAAAGAAAGATTACATGCATTCCATATTATCTTGCATAACAGAACTATGACAAACGAATAGAATTTGAAGGGGGAAAACTTTCTGATAGCCTAAACTATCAAAAATAATAAGGATTTTTTTCAAGAATTAATGAGCTTCCCTTCAGTGTAAGTAGTCAAACTAAAGATGAATAATAAGGTGTGGTAGTGTGTGGTAGTTTTTCACTTTAGTTCAGGAATGACTTAATTCAATCACAAATTAAACACTAGGAGTTGACTAACTCAAAAAGCATACTGACAATTAGTAATGTTTCCATACCAATGACAAGACTTGGATTTTGAATAGAGTGATTTTTAGACAATAGTAGCTAAGGGCCCAGCAATTAGATGTAATAAAATCCTGTTGTTCACTTTCTTATGACTCATCTGAGCTATAAAATAAATAGTCTGCCATAAATATTACATAGAAAACAAAGGTCATCTCACAAAAAAGTCATAAATAATACTAAGTCAACTGAAATGAGAAACCCATAATTGCTCTTAAGATGAGAAAAGTGATAATAAAAATTACACGAGGGGATTAAATGTTTTTCTTCAATGACTTTCATATAAAATTGTCTCAGTTTACTAGTAAAAGTATGATTGTCTCCTTAAATTGCCGTGCTAAAACCTTGATTTTTGAATTGCAATATCTATATTCTTTCCTGCCTCAGAAAAACAATGAAATTCAATTTCCCATGCCTGAAATATAGCTCTCACTATTTTTATTGAGATAAAATTCACATAATATTCACTATATTAAAGTGTACAATTCAAGTGACTTTTAGTATTTTCCAATGTTATGCAACTACTATCATATTCCAGAATATTTTTATCCCCCCTGCAAAAAAAAACTATACTCATTAAGCAGTCATTTTGCATTCATTCCTCTCTCCAACCTTGGTGGTCACTAATTTGCTTTCTGTCTCTATGGATTTGCCTATTCTGGATATTTCACACAAATGGAATCATACATGTGACCTTTTGTGCCTAGCTTCCTTTACTTAACATAATAACACTTTGAAAGTTCATCCATATTCTAACATGTATCAGTATTTAATTTCTTTCTATGACTGAATAAAATTCCATTGTGTAGATATACCACATCTTTTTAATCCATTCATTGGCTCACTGACACTTACTACTTTTTGGTTATGGTAGATACTGCTGCTCTGAACATTCCATGCAAGTTTTTATTTGAATATATATTTTAAAATCTTGGGTGCTGCATGAGTTTTCTAGGGTTGCTGTACTGTAACAAAGTATTAAAAATGGTATGGCTTCAGCAAAAAAAAAAAAAAAAATTGTGTTGTCAGTTTTGAAGGCTAGAAGTCAGAGATCAAGATGTTAACAGAGTTGTTTTCTTTTGAAAAATAGAAACATCTATTCCATGACTCTACTTTAGTTTCTGGTGGCTTTCTGGTAATCTGTGGCATTCCTTAGCTTATAGAAGCATCACTCCTATCTCTGCCTTCATCTTCACATGTCATTTTCCCTATGTGTATGTCCATGTCCACATTTCTCCTTCTCATAAGGGCACCAATCATACTGGATTCAGGTTCACCCTAATGGTCTCATTTTTAACTCTGTTACCTCTGTAGACTATTTCTTGAAATAAGGTCACATTTGGAGGTAATGGTGGTTAAGACTCCAACATAGGAATGAAGGAGTGAAACTGCTGAGTCATATGTTAATTCTGTGTTGAACTTATTGAGGATTCACCGGCAATGTATGAAGGTTCCAGGTTCTCCATGTCTTTGCCAGCATAATTACTTCCTTTTTTCAAAAATTATAGCGATTCTATCTCTGTCACTTTTATAATATTATATACAGAATTATTTTCAAATACTCAGACAAGTAATAGGGTTCATATATTATCAACAGTGGAAATATTTAAAAACCAATAATGATTACTGCATTTTTCTTTGAACATCAATGCTTTTCAGACTTTCCTGTATGTATATCAGTGTGCAGAAAAATAGCCCTACACCTATTTACTTTCACAATAGTATAATTATATAGAGTGATTGAGAAATGATTACTAATAAATTTATTAGTCATTTAAAAATTATTCCAATGTCATTTCTTTCTTTGACTGGCAAAACTCATAACAAGGAGCCTTCTACATGAAAATATGTCACTGATATGGATCTTTGAGTTTTAGATTTCTATCTATTTTTTTATAAGGTACTCAGCAAGCCCAATTAATTTCTCTCCTAGCTCTCATTTAAGCTGTACTATAGGACTCTCTTCTATTATACAAAATACATACAAGCAGTATGAAAATTAAGGGAATTCTTCTTTAATCCTTCGTGAATAAGAATTTGTGACCACGGGGAACAGCCAGTTGCTGTTTATATTAACATAAATATTACTGTTA
Source organism: Muntiacus reevesi (assembly GCF_963930625.1). NCBI lineage: Eukaryota > Metazoa > Chordata > Mammalia > Artiodactyla > Cervidae > Muntiacus > Muntiacus reevesi. The sequence continues at coordinate 123,198,540 of NC_089271.1, read as the reverse complement.
GAGTAGTGAAATACAATGTTAATTTTCAGTGTGAGAAAGTAGACCAGTCAGAAGTTGATTCATGATTCTCAGCAGTGTACCCTATTTTAGGCCCAGCTTCACATTTAATAGATAAAGTGATCTTTCAACCCATATGGGGCAAACTTACTTTATGTTTTAAGTACAAACCTACTTTGTACTTAAACTTAATTCATGCTTAAATGATGAAGAGGTGGAATAGGGAAATGGGAACATTTTCTACAATAAATTTGTCCGAAATACTCAATTTTGTTAGGGCTGTGCTTTCCCCTTATACTGCACAAGTAGTTTGTGTCCGCATCAAAGGCACTGTCCAATATATGTAAAGGAAAGAATATAATTCTTCAAACATGGGGAATCTAGCAGGATAATCTCTATTGCTGAATTTCTGCACCACAATATGATTATTTACTAGAAGACATATCACCTCAGTATGCAGGTAATATATCTTGCAAAATTTTAGGCAGTTGAATTTTAGAGAATATTTTAACTTATTTTAAGATATCTACAAGTTTATTGGAATAATGTTTACAATTATAATGGACTGAAAAATTACACTGAATTTGGTAGATAAACTGAGTGACTTCATTATGAAAAGCAGTACATGCTTAGGAAAATTAACCAATATATATACTGCATGTAGAGCAATGAATCACCTAAGTCATGGAAGAAAATCTACCAGAAGAACTTTCAAGTTCTTTCCAAAAGTAGATCTGAGAAAACAACAATTTACATTCAAGAGATACATTGCCTTTTTCATAAATGTGCATGAAACAATTTTGAAAAGACATCATACTTGTTCATTTTCAGGATGCATAGGCACTTCCATTGCATCTATTTATTTTTTCAAAAGAATCAGGTAACATATAAGTTAAATAATAATATTCTCAATATCTAATTTCTTCTTTATTCTTACATCACTCTTTTCCTTTCAAGGAAGTGAAATATGTTCCATGTTTTCAACTTTGGCCTCCTCAAAGATAAAACTAATTTCATTATTTTACTTCCAATCGATCAATAATATAGATTGTGAAAGTCCATTCAGCCTGGTGAGTTTTTCATCACACTTTTCTTAGCTAAACTTACATGCTCAATCCTTGAGCTATTGGACAAAATATTTTACCTGATACTGCAAGTTTTTTAAAGAATAAAATGGGTCCCCCAAATGCCATAATTCAACTTTTCTGCCTATTTTTTATGGCATTAAAACAGAGAACAGAAGAGCATCTATCAGACATAGTTACCAAAACACAAATCTATTGAATCTCTCTGTTTTATACCATTCATCAATATTCCAAAATCTCTGTCCTCTGAAACAGTAAAAATAAAAATAGAAACTTGATGATCTTCCTTTGAATATTTCCCATTGCTTATAAGAAATATACTAACATTCCTTCTACCTTACTATATGTTATTTTAGCAATTTGACATATTAAGATGGCACTCCTACAGATAAAATAGGTATATGTGGCCATATATATAAGTGTATCGGTCAGTTGTTTACATGATATTAATTTAAAAATTTCTTACAGATCTCACAAAGCTCCGCCATTACCCTACCTGGAGGTCTGCAGTTGTTCCAATTATTAACATACTGTGACCAATTCATTAAAAACCACTGTTAAAAGTGCAACTAGTATATATGTTTTATTATTCAGCTAAAAAATGCTTTATTGACTATCCCAAAGCCTTTGACTGTGTGGATCACAATAAACTGTGGAAAATTCTTAAAGAGATGGGAATACCACCAAACCATCTGAGCTGTCTCTTGAGAAACCTCTATGCAGATCAGGAAGCAACAGTTAGAACTGGACATGGAACAACAGACTGATTCCAAATAGGAAAAGGAGTACATCAAGGCTGTATATTGTCACCCTGCTTATTTAACTTATATGCAGAGTACATCATGAGAAACGCTGGGCTGCAGTAAGCACAAGCTGGAATTAACATTGCTGGGAGAAACATCAATAACCTCAGATATGCAGATGACACCACCCTTATGGCAGAAAGCCAAGAAGAACAAAGAGCCTCTTGATGAAAGTGAAGGAGGAGAGTGAAAAAGTCGGCTTAAAGCTCAACATTCAGAAAACTAAGATCATGGCATCTGGTCCCATCACTTCATGGCAAATAGATGGGGGAACAGTGGAAACAGTGGCTGACTTTATTTTTCTGGGCTCCAAAATCACTGCAGATGGTGACTGCGGCCATGAAATTAAAAGACACTTACTCCTTGGAATAAAAGTTATGACCAACCTAGACAGCATATTAAAAAGCAGAGACATTACTTTGTCAACAAAGGTCTGTCTAGTCAAGGCTATGATTTTTCCAGTAGTCATGTATGGATGTGAGAGTTGGACTGTAAAGAAAGCTGAGCACTGAAAAATTGATGCTTTTGAATTGTGGTGTTGGAGAAGACTTTTGAGAGTCCCTTGGACTGCAAGGAGATCCAACCTGTCCATTCTAAAGGAGATCAGTCCTGGGTGTTCATTGGAAGGACTGATGTTGAAGTTGAAACTCCAACACTTTGGCCACCTGATGTGAAAAGCTGACTCATTAGAAAAGACCCTAATGCTGGGAAGGATTGGGGGCAGGAGGAGAAGAGGATGACAGAGGGTGAGATGGCTGGATGGCATCACCGACTCGATGGACATGGGTTTGGGTAGACTCTGGGATTTGGTGATGGACATGGAGCCCTGGCGTGCTGCGATTCATGGGGTCTCAAAGAGTTGGACAAGACTGAGCAACTGAACTGAACTGATTCAGTTAAACTTCAGTTGGAATGTATACATCAAATTAGTAATAAAGAGCACAAATTGATCAGTAGTACAGAGAACCTGGATTTCTAGCAAATGAAGTGAAGGTATAGGAAAACTTCACAGATATTTAGCTATTTCTAATAAATTAATGTCAAAGAAGACTAAAATTCTTAGATATGGGATGATATATTCTCTTGACTTTTCCACTTTATTATATCCTCTGGTTCTGGTATTTGTGAATACCTTTGTATATATGGGCATATGTATATAGATATGCAAATATATATCCTATAGATGACTTTTGATTACATGCATAAAATTTAGATTATCTCCAATATGAACACTCCGAAGACCAACCTTAATCTCAAATTTTTATTGAAATTTTTATACATGATTTCATTCAGGATTTTGTCAACTTTTCCACAATATGAAAGCTAGAACTAGGATTTGTAGGTGAGAGTTAATAGTAATAAAAATAGCTAACATTTATTGGGTTGTACATGAACCGAGAAGTTCCAGATGTTCAAGCTGGTTTTAGAAAAGGCAGAGGAACCAGAGATCAAATTGCCAATATCCGCTGGATCATCAAAAAAGCAAGAGAGTTCCAGAAAAACATCTATTTCTGCTTTATTGACTATGCCAAAGCTTCAACTGTGTGGATCACAATAAACTGTGGAAAATTCTGAAAGAGATGGGAATACCAGACCACCTGACCTGCCTCTTGAGAAACCTGTATGCAGGTGAGGAAGCAACACTTAGAACTGGACATGGAACAACAGACTGGTTCCAAATAGGAAAAGGAGTATGTCAAGGCTGTATATTGTCACCCTGCTTATGAGTACATCATGAGAAATGCTGGGCTGGAAGAAGCACAAGCTGGAATCAAGATTGCTGGGAGAAATATCAATAACCTCAGATATGCAGATGACACCATCCTTATGGCAGAAAGTGAAGAGGAACTAAAAAGCCTCTTGATGAAAGTGAAAGAGGAGAGTGAAAAAGTTGGCTTAAAGCTTAACTTTCAAAAAACTAAGATCATGGCATCTGGTCCCATCACCTCATGGGAAATAGATGGGGAGACAGTGGAAACAGTGTCAGACTTTATTTTTGGGGGCTCCAAAATCACTGCAGATGGTGATTTCAGCCATGAAATTAAAAGACATTTACTCCTTGGAAGAAAAGTTATGACCAACCTAGACAGCATATTAAAAAGCAGAGACATTACTTTGCCAACATAGGTCCGTCTGGTCAAGGCTATGGTTTTTCCAGTGGTCATGTTTGGATGTGAGAGTTGGACTGTGAGGAAAACTGAGCACTGAAAAATTGATGCTTTTGAACTGCGGTGTTGGAGAAGACTCTTGAGAGTCCCTTGGACTGCAAGGAGATCCAACCTGTCCATCCTAAAGGAGATCAGTCCTGGGTGTTCATTGGAAGGACTGATGCTGAAGCTGAAACTCCAGTCTTTGGCCACCTCATGCGAAGAGTTGACTCTTTGGAAAAGACCTTGATGCTTGGAGGGATTGCAGGCAGGACGAGGAGGGAACGACAGAGGATGAGATGGCTGGATGGCATCACCGACTCGATGGGCATGAGTTTGAGTAATCTCCGGGAGCTGGTGATGGACAGAGAGGCCTGGCGTGCTGCAATTCATGGGGTTGCAAAGAGTTAGACACGACTGAGCGACTGAATTGAACTGAAATGAACTATTTTCAAGTCACTTGAGCTTAGCTTTTGTCAGTACATTAGCTCACTGAATTGTCACAACCATAGGAGGTAATGCTATTATTATTCCCATTTTGTTTAGAAGAATCTGAGCTCACAGAAAGTAAGCAACTTGTCTATCTTTGAGAGTTAATACTCATAACTAGGTTTTTCTGATTCTAGAACCAAAGCACTTAAATATGCTATGCAATCTGATTTTGCTCAACATAGAACAATTGACTTGTATTCAGAAAGGTTCAAAAGAGTCCAAAGGGAGATAATGATCCTTATTACCTGAAATGTTACAACTGAGGTTTCCTGACTAGTTGACAGAGATGTAATGGCAATTAGAGCAGTATATGTGGTATTGTACAAATTTTGAGATTCTCTTGTACTGAACATGAAATTAGGTCCTGCATAAAGAAAGGGCAAGAGAAGAGGCTGAGTGAAAAACAAAAGATGCAGAAGCTATCTACTGATTTTTTTTTTTCTCTGTGAGATTGACTTTTGGACTGCATTGTCAGGAATTCCCAGAATCCATATTTGAACAGAAGAATAAAAGTCTCTTCCAGTACCAAATACAATGTGAATGAACACCATCCATCATTCATTTTTATATGAGCCATCACTATCTTTCATTAATGCAGATAATTCAAAAATAAATAAATGAACAGTGCTGAGTCTAAGAACAATGAAACAGTCATGTGAAATGCTATATCTTTCTATTACACACATATGCTAGGTGCTGCTGCCTTTAAATACACCAAATAGGAGATGTTTATTTGTAAAATTATGTTTTACATTTAAAATTTATAAATTCTGTATTTTTTTCTTATTGGGGGAAACACTATAGCACATGCATAATTCAATTCCAAAAGCCACCTCTATGGGGATACTGATACTTTATGTAGCAATCATTGTGTTGAAAACATTAATTGATCACAACGAACTAAAAAAATACTAATGGTGCACTGCTTTTACCGATTGGTTTCTTGGTGATAATAGCCTAAGTGTATTTTAAAAGTTGTATGCGTCTAAATAAGTCCTATGTATGCACAAAATTTGTAGCAAAATAAATATTGACTCTCATTTTTGAGTTACAAAGACAAATATAAAAACAAAAACCTTACTTCACAGTTCTATCATAAAACACACATAATTTTTTGTGTGTCTGTGCCCCGTGGTTTGCAGCACCTTAGTTCCCTGACCAGGGATCTAACCTGGGCCATGACAGTAAAAGCACAGAGTCCTACCCACTGGTCCACTAGAGAATTTCCCACACATAGTGTTTTATTCTTAATTTTATTCACACATTAAATGGATTGCCCTCCTTTATATATGGCATAAATCTCCCTACAGTCATATGAATCAAAACAGTTAGTCACACTGCAAACATGATGTTAGACTCTTTAAGATGGATCATTCATAATAATGCATTAATTTACCATAATTTTTTATATTAGTACTTAGGTGAGCTATGATGACTGTGTTTGAAATCCCACTTTTGAAAACAGGAATCTTATTAAGCTCAATTCAAAGACATTTTAACATAAAATAGCCACTCATTGTGAGAGGAAGCATAACTTTATTAATTTTTTTCACTTTCTTTTTTATTGATGTGTAGTGTATACAACATCATATACATTACAGGTGCACAATATAGTAATTTACAATTCTTTTCTTGTCAGTCCCAAACTCCCTATCTATCCCTCTACCCCACCCTTCCCCTCCGGTGATGATAAGTTCTTTGTTCTCTAAATCTGTTCATATTTTGTAAATAAGTTCATTTGTATCATTTTTTTTAGATTCCATTTTAGTAAATGCAAATTGAAAACTCACTTTTCTAACCTAAATCTAATACAGAAAATGAAGGCTTGAGTGAAATTAAGTATACAAATCAAGTTAAATATGAGAAATGAGAGGAGAGCTAAGAAAACAATGAATATCAAATTAAGAATTTTGTAATAAATTATTCACTATCTAAGAATTTTATAAATGAAGAACAGTAAAATGAATAAATTCAAGAATGCCTTCCACATTCAAATCCCAATAGGTACAGGAAACGGAAAAAGCATACATTGCTAAATATATACAGTAGAAAAAGGGAAAGACATCCATTTTTTGTAAGAAAAACAACTGCCACTAAAGAAACTCAGTGCTGAAAAACTATGAATGAAATATGTGTAACATATTCAGAAAATGAAAACAATATGTTAAGTTGTAGCATGTCTGAGTACCCTCAGCCACTTCACCTATTGTACAGAACAAAACATATGGTGATAGGTTTTATAAAAGCTATTGCAACAGTATTCCTAAATAAGCAGAACAGCTGTTTCTATAATTGCAAAACAGCTAATTTTTACTAATTTGGGACACGAGTTCATAGATAGGCAACAGCTGCAGTTTTGTCAGCTGCATCCTAATGTTCCACAGACCTCTGCTCAAGAAAATAGAAGTAGAGACTGCCTCCTTTTATTGCACTGCCTCCTCTCCTTTCCAATAAATATCCTGAAGGTCATTAGTAATGAAGTTTCCCCAAGGGCTTTTTCATTCAGGAACCGGTAGAGGACAGACACCAGATCTCTAGAAGTCAGTACTAGGATTTTAATAGAGAAATCATGGTTTAGAAAAATTAAAGAGGAGACAGAAAGGAATTTCTACCTGGTATAAGTTGCTACTTCCTTTCACAGCCTGGAACGCTAGTCATTGGCTCTTCGGTTTAGTGGTTGAGATAACACTTTTGTTTTTTCTAGTAGAAAATGAAAAAAAAAAAAAAAGATTCTATTGGTTGTTGCCTTCTTAGAAAAGGGCTATTTCATCCTCCCCTTTCATCATTCTCCGTCCATCTTTCTTTGCCCCTATTTATTTTATCTTCCGTCTATAAAACTAGTTTCGATGGAGAGTAGCGGGCTTGGAGGATGCTCGTTTGTGTGATAACCGCTTGCTCCCTGCAGTACAGCTGGTAGGATGTGATGTGCATACTAAGGAAGGTGGCGTTAGACAAGTCTTAGCCAAGCCAAATTTTCATTCTCAACCTTTTCTATCACAGAATGAGTGGACTTGCTTTGCAAAAACCTGGACTATTCTTCTGATACAAAAATGGCTCAGTGTTTTAATAACTGCATTTCTGGGTAACGTGTGTTTAGAATGTATTTGTATCCCATGAAAGCAGATCTGTCCATTCCCTTTCAACTCAGATACCGTTGTCTCAGTAAGGCAGACACTTAGTTTTTTAAAAAAATTTTGTTTATTTTTAATTGGAGGATAATGGCTTTACAATATCGTGTTGGTTTCTGCCATGTATCAGCATGAATCAGGCCATAGGTATACGTGTGTCCCATCCCTCTTGAACCTTCCTCACACCTCTCACCGGATCCCACCAGGGAGCACTGGATTTGAGCTCTCTGCATCATACAGTACATTTTCACTGGTTATCTAATTTTACACATGATAATGTATATGTTTCCATGCTACACTCTGAATTTGCCACACCCTCTCCTTCCCCACCTGTGTCCACAAGTCTGTTCTCTATATCATGCAGGTCCTTTCTATAGCTCAAAGTGAAAGTGAAAGTTGCTCAATCGTGTCTGGCTCTTTGCAACCCCGTGGACTGTACAGTCCATGGGATTCTCCAGGCCAGAATACTGAAGTGGGTAGCCTTTCCCTTCTCCAGGGGATCTTCCCAACCCAGGGATCAAACCCAGATCTCCCACATTGCAAGCATGTTCGTTACCAGCTGAGCCACCAGGAAAGCCTTCTATAGCTCAAATGTGGCAATATTTTCTTGCAAGTAAAAGATCACTGACTTGGGGCTTCCCTGGTGGCTCAGTGGTGGAGAGTCTGCCTGCTAAGGAAGGAGATACGGGTTCGATCCTTGGATAGGGAGGATCCCATGTGTTGCTGGGCAGCTAAGCCTGTGTGCCACAACTACTGAGCCTATGCTCTAGAGCCCGGGAACTGCAACTACTGAGCCCACACACCCTAGAGTCCCCACTCCGCAACAAGAGAAGCCACTGCAACGAGAAACTCATTCACTACAACTAGAGAGTAACTCCCGCTTGCCACTAGAGAAAAGCCCACACAGCAATGAAGACTCAGCACAACCAAAAATGAACAAATAAATAACTTTAAAAAAAAAAAAAGACCACTGACTTTTGCTTGCTGTTTCTATCTGCTGAATTTTTAAAGATCAGTCTGTCAGATTTTCAGTAATCATCTCTCATACAAAGTCTAACCCAGAAAGCATCAATATTCCTTCAAGCCTCATGCACAGACAACACTTAAGAAGGTAGGGGAAAAATGTCCTCTATTGCCCAAATCATGGTGAAAATATGGATAAACCTTCCAATATTGGCATGTAAGTAGAGAAAAACCTCTACATTTGCCCCCAACATTTATGTGTAAATTTTAGAAAATAATAATGTAGCAATCTTAATTTATGAAATATCTTAGTTTGCTGGTGCTATGCTCCGAATGTTTGTTTTCACCCAACATTCATATGTTGAAGCCTAAGTCCCCAGTGTGCTTGTATTTGGAGCTGGGACATTTGGGAGGTAATTAAGGTATGAGGGTGGAACCCTCAAAAATGGGAACAGTGCTCCCTTATAAAAGACTGGAAAGACCAGAGTTCTCCCCCTTCAACATGTAAGGATATAGCAAGAAGATGGCCATCTGTGAAGCAGGAAGTTAACCGTCACCAGAAAATGAACCTGGAACTGTAAGAAATAAGTGTTTCCAAGGAATTTTTGTTACAGCAACCCAAAATAACCAAGACAGCTGGCATATATCAAACTTGAAAAAGTAAAAGTAATTAATAGGGATGTTTAAAAAGCATATGGCTTAGAGGACAGCAAACAGCATACTCCTGATATTTTTTTAGAGGAGATTTAAGTGTTAATATATAAAAAAAAACAGGGAATTATCAAAAAAAAGTAAATACAAGGAATTAATTCTCATAGTTTATATACACAAATGCTGTACAGAATTATATGATATTATGTTTCAGTTACAATTGCATATATTTATCTCAATAGATCTTTCTAATATTATTTCTTTTACTATTACTCAAGGATTGTTATTTAAAGTGCCATTCCACTTTGGATTGGGAGGTTAAAAATGTTTTTTGACATCTCAGCTGTGCTATCTCCCAGAGACCAATTAAATTCATTAGTAAAGCTACACAGAAAACACATATTTAAACCAGAATCCCTTTTCAGTTCTTGCATTATCTATATTATTATTAAACTCCTGGTAACTGAGACTTCATCCATCACAAACAATACAGTTTAATTTGATTAACGTAGATTTTTGCAACCAGTTCCCATCATCCATCTTCCATCAGACTCATATAAATTAGGGTGTATAGAATACACATAATAATGACATAAGTTCAGTTTCTGGACTTTATTAATATTGACATTTTTAATGTTTTCAGTCTTTATAATGGGCCTACTTATCTACCCTGACACATTATAAGACAGACAGACAGTAACTGGGTATCAGACAGATTCACACCTGCAACATCAAATCACTGAATTAGTCTCAACCTAAAACAGTAAACTTTAAATATTTACAGAGCCTCAGTACAGCACATTCTTTCCAAAGTCAAGCTTTAAACTTCAAAAGCTGAAAATGCCTAAGATAAAATATTTTCTGATGCAGTGGAGATGATATACGGTAGTAATAATGAAGATAATGTGAGAAGAAATTCCCAGGTTGAGCCTTACACGAATAAAAACTAAATACTTTCCCTCACTATCCTTTGTCACTAGGCCCATGTAATGAATTGATGACTCACACATGCAACTGATAAAAATAAGGTTCTAGCCTTGCATCAATCCTTCCCAGAAAAAATGATCATCATTCAATGGCTAAAGACTACACCCTAATTTATTTGTTTTCATACTAGGATTACTTCAACAGTGCTCAAAAATATTTTACAATCAATAAGCCACAATCACCATACAGCCATGGATTCAAGAGAAAATGGCCCACATATGGACACATTTGGGCAAAATAAAATATTTCAAATATTTACAAAACAATTGTTTATGCATTAAGACCTAAAAAGCAAATTGGTTCAAACAGAAGAAAAAAAAATTAAGCTGTCATCAGATTTACTCTTTTGAAACTTTCTGGACAAGACATAAAGAAACATTCAGAGAATGTGAGTTGATAAAATTTGGAACACAAGCAGTTCTACCAACCAAGTTGTTTTAATGAATGACAACAGAAATGAAGTTGTAATATGTAAAAAATTTGAAAATAAACTATCTACTTATCTTGAAAATAACAATTGAAGACATAAATATAAACTGAGAGATAAAACAAAATAATGGAGAAGTTATCATATGAAAGAAAGTCTAGTGAATATATAAATAAGGTATAAATAAAAAGATCTTAAAGAACCCGATTACTACGATGGTGTGGTCAGCCACCCAGAGCCCAACATACCAGAGAGCAAAGTCAAGTGAGCCTTAGGAAGCACTGCTGTTAATAAAGCTAGTGGATGTGATGGAATCCCAGTAGAAATATTCAAAACCCTAAAGCATGATGACATCAAGGTGTTGCATTCAATATGTCAGCAAATCTGAAAGGCCCAGCAGTAGCCACAGGACTGGAAAAGATCAATCCTTATCCCAATTCCCAAGAAGGGTAGTACTAAAGAATGTGCTAAAGGGAAAGGGAAAGGGAAGTTGCTCAGTCGTGTCCGACTCTTCGTGACCCCGTGGACTGTAGCCTACCAGGCTCCTCCATCCATGGGATTCTCCAGGCAAGAATACTGGAGTGGGTTGCCATTTCACTATTGGACAATTGCACACATCTCCCATGCTGGTAAGGTCATGCTTAAAATCTTGCACACTAAGCTTCAGCATTATGCAAACCAAGAACTTCCAGATGGCCAAGCTCAGTTTATAAAAGGAAGAGGAACCAGAGATCAAATTGTCAACATTCGCTGGATCATACAGAAAGCTAGGGAATTTCAGAAAAACATCCACCTCTCTTTCATCGACTATGCCAAAGCCTTTGACTGTGTGGGTCATAATAAACTGTGGAAAGCTCTTAAAGAGATGGGAAGACCAGACCGTGTTACCTGTCTCTTGAGAAACCCTTATGTGGGTCAAGAAGCAACAGTTAGAACCCTGTATGGAACAACTGATTGGTTCAAGATTGAGAAAGGAGTATGACAGGGCTGTCTGCTGTCACCCTGTTTGTTTAATCTATACACTGAGCACATCATGAGAAATGCTGGGCTGTATGAGTTACAAGCTAGAATCAAGATAGGCGGGAGAAACATCGACAACCTCAGATACGCGGATACTACCACTTTAATGGCAGAAAGTGAAAAGGAACTAAAAAGCCTTTTGATGAGGGTGAAGGAGGAAAGTGAAAGAGCTAGTTTAAAACTAAGTACTAAAAAAAAAAATAAGATCATGGCATCTGGCCCCATTACTTCATGGCAAACAGAGAGGGAAAAGGTGGAAGTAGTGACAGATTCCCTCTTATTCAGTTCTAAAATCACTGTAGATGATGACTGCAGTCATGAAATCACAAGACAATTGCTTCTTGGCAGGAAAGCTATGACAAACGTAGACAGTATGTTGAAAAGTAGAGACATTACTCTGCCAACAGAAGTCTCTATAGTCAAGGCCATGGTTTTCCCAGTGGTCATGTACAGTTGTGAGTGCTGGACCGTGAAGAAGGTATAGCATCGAAGAACTGATGCCTTCAAACCGTGGTGCTGAAGAAGACTCCTGAGAGTCCCTTGGACAGCAAGGAGATCAAACCAGTCAATCTTAAGGGAAATCAACCCTGAATACTTGTTGGAAGGACTGATATTGAAGCTGAAACTCCAGTGTTTTGGTCATCTAATGCGAACAGCTGACTCATTGGAAAAGCCCCTGATGCTTGGAAAGATTGAGGGCAGAAGGAGAAGAGGACATCAGAGGATGAGATGGCTGGATGGCATCACTTATGCAATGTTCATGAACTTGGGCAAACTTCAGGAGATGCAGAGGGACAGAGAAGCCTCTGTTGCAGCCCATGGGGTCACAAAGAGTTGGACATGACTGGGCAACTGAACAACAGCAACAACATAAATAAATAAAATTTAAAAACATGTTTGACTCTATAAACTATATATGTGTATTAAATAAAGAAAATACTAATTAATAAAAAAATCATACATTTTGATTACAAAAATGGATGCAGTTTGAATAGTAATAGACAATTTTTAAAATTAATTAATTTGGCTGTGTTGGGTCTTCATTGCTGTACGGGCTATTTTCTAGTTGCAGAAAGCAGGGGCTACTCTATTGAGGTGGTTTCTCTTATTGTGGAGAACAGGCTCTAGGGTGCCTGGGCTTCAGTAGTTGCAGCTCCTGGGCACGAAGAGCGCAGACTCAGTAGTTGTGGTACATAGGCTCAGTTGCTCCTTGGCATGTGGGATCCTCCCAGATCAGGGATGGAACCCTTGTCTCCTGTATTGCAGGCGGATTCTTTACCACTGTGACAATTGTTTTATAACAACAAAACTTTCTATATTGATTTTGTTTTCTATTCTAATTCTGTATGCCTCTGGTATCATCATGGTGATTCTGCCTTCAACCTACCACCTCACTGAAATTTCAATACATTGTGCTTCTTTCTGTTTTATGGGCAGAGTCTTCCAATTGCAGTAGGATTTTGGAACTTGTGGATCTTTTCTTTTTCCCCATTGCCTTAGTTCCAGGTGAATTACTTGGGAATTTTAATTTGCTTGAAATCTGACCACCGTACAGTGAAGACCGTTTTTCTATGAGACTCAGAAATGTTTATACAAGTTTAAGAATGAGGATAAGCCATGGAGAACAAGATGATCAGCCTTTCCTTTTGAAAACAACTTCTTAGGTCTGATTTTTACCTTGTCTCTAAAGGGACAGTTTAGTTTAATCCAAAATTACATAGACCTGGAAAGAATTACCAGAACATTGCAGCTGGTGTTTCACTGGCTTGCTTCTTAATTTGTACGGCTTGTTTTGTTGTTTCCACTGTTTCCTATACAGTCTTTTGAGAAATACACGTTCAAAGTCCACACTATATTTCAAAAAGACTACTGATTAATTAGTTTTCTCATTTCCAGAAAGATAGGATTATATTATATGATGTCTAAAGTCTTTTGCAATTCTAAAGATCTATAATGATTATAGTTTGACAGATACAGTTTTCATTTACCAATGTATTCTATCATTATTTCTATAAGTCATCCAATCTTTCAGTTAATTCACTTCACAGAAAGAAATGTGTGGAAAAGAGGCACAGTTGACTGGATTTTTTCATTTTCACTGTTCAACAGGTTATGTTTATATCATGCTGACACAGTAAAAAAAAAGGTAAGTAAAAATAATTATGTTAGGTGAAATAGAACTGGTTATAGAAATTGCACATATTATATATAATATAGAAATTATATAAATTATACAATACAATTTAGAAGTTATAATATATAGTACAGAATAAAATTTATAGTAATATAGGAATATATAATATATAATACAGAATATAAATAATATATAATATTAGTGTGTTAGCTGCTCAGTTGTGTCTGACTCTTTATGACCCCATGGACTGTAGCCCTCCAGGATCCTCTGTCCATGGAATTCTCCAGGCAAGAATACTGGAGTGGGTTGCCATTTCCTTCTCCAGGGGATCTTCCCAACCCAGGGATCGAACGTGTGTCTCCTGCATTGCAGGCAGATTCTTTACCATCTGAGTCACTGGGGAAACCCTAATACATAATATGAAATTGCACATTAAATATAATATAATGCATCACTTATATATGAAAGTGAAAGTCGCTCAGTCACTTCCCACTCTTTGTGACCCAACAAACTATACACAGTCCATGGAATTCTCCAGGCCACAGTACTGGAGTGGGTAGCCTTTCCCTTCTCCAGGGGATCTTCCCAACCCAGGGATCAAACCCAGGTCTCCCGCATTGCAGGCAGGTTCTTTACCAGCTTAGCCACAAGGGAAGCCCAATAATACTGGGGTGGGTAGCCTATCCTTTCTCTAGGGGATCTTCCCAACCCAGGAACTGAACTGGGGTCCCCTGCATTGGAGGCAGATTCTTTACCAAGTAAGCTATCAGGGAAGCCCGATTTATGTATAATTATTATTTATAACACATAATACATAACTCAGTCTTTCTTCTAACTTTGATAATATTATTAATGTGAAAGAAATATGTACCAAGGGAAGACAAATTAGAAAATATAGATAAGCAAAGGTAACAGAGTAAGCGAAATAGGGAAAATCTATTTTAATTCCAGTATCTAGGAATAATCATTATTGTTCTGTGGTGTATTTTCTCTAATTCTTCTCTGGTATACTACAAATGTAGTTTTGTAGCCTGGTCAATTTTCTCAATATTTATTATGATGTTTTTTCATATCAATAAAATTAGGTGTTATTCTTATATCTTTTCCATTACAGTCTTTTAGTTTGATGTACCAATACATAACATTTTCTATTTTTGATATTTTAGTTTGCCCAATTTTTTCAAGTGAATACAGCTGTAATGCATATTTTGAGAGAGCTGAAAAAGCTATTCTGACATGTATCTCCTGACTTTAAAGCACTGCTTTAGTCCATAAAGTACCTATTGAAGTAAAAAAAAATGAAGTAGACATACAGATGCAGTTATAGAAATCATATGTATGTTTCCTGAATCACTATTTATGCTAAGATACTTGACTGAATAGTAATTTTTTTCATTCCAATTTGATATGCTCTATTTGTCATATACTAAATAATTAACTTCTCTTTGTCCTTCTATAATTGCTGTTTTGACCAATTAATCTGTATGTTCATACTTCCAGTAGTATCACACAATTTTTATTATAGCTTTATGCCAACTGATTTTATAATGTGCAGGCAATTGCTCTAATTGTTGGTGTACATATTGTAGCAGGAAAAATCAACCATGATCAACAGTTCGTACATATGATATGTGAATCTAGACTGGCAATGTCCTGACAGATGCACTGATAGCTAGAAAATCCATTTACTTTAATTCATATTGATGTGACGTTTTTACTGATGGTCTTTCTTTACATTGTTGTGTTAGTTGAACTGCTGCTCTCAATTAAGAATGACAAGCAAGAGTCTCCCTAGATGTAGAAATGCAGTTCTCTGGAGATAACTCTGATGGAGAATTAAAACCCAGTGAGTCAAGAACATTGTTTTTCACTCACTAGTCAATCCAAGGGTAATTTGGGAAAATAAAACTCTTTAAATATTTCCTTATGAGGAACTTCCCTGTTTTGGGAATATAATAAATTTTAAGAGTAATATTTAGTTTGGTGCAAAAGTATGGCATTCAAAGACACTCAGAAGTATTGAACAAAAAGTATTGTTTTTAACTTTGTCATTGTATCAGTCATAATAGAACATAGGAAGATGGATAATAAAAACAGATGATTCCATAAAAATGATGATTCCATTACTCCATCATAGAAAAAGACACAGTGATTAAATAATTGAAGATTTTGTTTCTTTCTTGAATGTGATCAAAAAAGTACAAAACTTAATAAGAAGGGATCTTAACATCTTTATCCATAAGGGTAAACCAGAACTATACTGTGACCTCAGTTTTTTCACTAAAAAAATCAAGTCCTGAACCTAATTACAGCTTATATATTTGACTTTAAAATGAACTTTTCATCCCTTGGGATCCAGCAAAATGTGTTCAATGACAAAAAAGAAATGCCAAAGAAAGAATAATAAGGGAAAAATATCAGAGACATTATATTTGTCCTTGAAAAATTGGAGAAATATACGTAATGAGTTAGCTTTTACTAGACACTTTTACATTGATTTTCTTAAATATAAAATAGACTGTCATAAACCATTTTAGATTTGAAACCCTATCACTAATGCTTCTCTTTAGCTTGGAGGATTTCTCAGTTCTCACTGCTTATTGAGGATTTGATAATAGGGCAAATTTATTCAAAAAGTAAATTGGTCAACAATGTCATTAGACAAAGTATACAAATGGGTAGAATTTAGACCAACTATACAAATAATGGGCATACTTTTTTGAAAAAACAAAACATTAGCATTATAATATTAAGGTAACAAACCATGTATGAGTTCATGAAGTTATGCATTAATATTTCTCATTATACATAGCAGAATTCAAAAAAATATTATTTTTGAAAGATTGGTTTGGACCTTTGTCTGAATAACTTCCCTTGTGGCTCAGCTGGTAAAGAATCTGCTTGCAATCCGGGAGACCTGGGTTTGATCCCCGGGTTGGGAAGATCTCCTGGAGAATGGAAAGGCTACCCACTCCAGAATTCTGGCCTGGAGAATTCCATGGACTGTGTAGTCAATGGTGTTGCAAAGAGTTGGACATGACTGAGCCACCTTCACTTTCATTTTCACTTCTGAAGCACTTCAGTTGTTAAGTACCTCATTTTTGTTATACTGTCATTCTCAGCATATCAATAGTGACACTGTTGTCCAGGAATGTTTGATGTACTTATGGGATCCCCCACAGATATCTTCCCAACCAAAGTCAGTGTTGTGGCTGGACAGGCTCTTGTGGTTCTTGTTTTGATTGCAAGATGCACATCAGCAAAAAATCCATCAAGGAACTTTTGGGAAAAAAGATATGTATTACTCAGACAGAGGTCCTGGAAGGTACATGGCACACTCAAGGGCCACATAGCAAAGTCATGAGGAAAGAGAGAGAAAGCATGCCAACCTGGAGCTCTGCCTTTATTGGTGTCCAAAAGAGGGATGCCTAAGACTTCACAGGTTCACTCTTTATTGGAGAATTTAAGCATAAGAGTGGGAAGTAGAGCATGGGAAGGAAAAAGAGAGGTCACTGTCAGTAAACCTAGGTTATTCAGGGTTTTAAAAGGAAAACCTCATGGTGGGGCAGCCTGGTTTTTCATTTAGTTGAGCTATGTTATATAGCTGACAATATGTTTGAGATGGATGTCTTTGAAATGGATGCCTTGGCAATCAAAAACTTAATATCAGACACTTACATTACAATCAATAACTTTAAAAGTTTAATGCCAAGTGCTTACACTCCAGCAGTTATGTCAATGATACAGCATCACCTTTGCAAAATGGACATTAAGGACAAGGAAAAGGAAGGATATTGGTATTTTCAGAACACCTATTATTCTCTATTCCATAATTCCTATTACCACTGGAATTCTAAATTCAACTTTGATCATGTTTTCCACTGAGAACTCTCTTTTATTGGCTTCTGATTGCCTAGAGAATAAAATTCAAACTCATCCTGATAGCATAAAATGTATACTTCAATATCATGTAATATTTTTGATTACCTAATAGTGCTTTGATTTTGATGCATTTATATTATTTTCTAGCTGTTCTGTATATCCAAAATGTCCTTCTTCCTTGTTAGTCTTGATTGAATTCAAATTAGGGGCAGATAACATTTCTATTCAAATGTCAAGGTTTATTCAACTCTTGATGCAGAAAGAAACCCTTTGGTTATGCTATCGTAGTTTGCCATTTTTTAATACTTCTATGTTGAGTTCAACATAAGCTAAACTCATTGTAATTTGCCATGACTATGCTTATCCTTGTCACTTGGATTGTGTGTGTATTGCAAAATGGGCCACATTGCATTCATCTTTGTAACTCTGCAAACAAATATAGATTTTTGTACATAGAAGGAAATTGTTTATTAAGTAAATGGTAAAGTTTATAATGCAATCAATTCTTACAATATGACAGGTTATAGTGTGGAATAAAATAAGACAATATTTTACTTAATCCAATTGTCCTTATAACAAAAGAAATCTTTGTTGCCAAACCAAGGATTATAATTTCTAATATAATATTATAAGCAAAAATTATGTTATAAAATATTCTTATAACACCAGGACATAGAACAATGTTAAAAAGATAGTACAAGCATATCTTGCTTTAATGTACTTTGCTTTATCACTCTTCATAGATAGTGCTTTTTACATGATGAAGGTTTGTGGTAACCCTTCCTCAAGTAAGTGTATAGGCACCATTTTTCCAACAGCATTATTATTTTTATTGAGGTATAGTTAATTTGCAACATTGTGTTAGTTTTCAAGTGTACAGCTAAGTGATTCAATTATACATATACCTTTTACTATACATATTCCATTTTAGAATCTTTTTCGTTCTAGGTTATTATGGAAAACAGCATAAGTCCCTGTGCTATACAGTAGGTCCTTTGGTTATCTATTTTATATAGAGTAGTGTGTATATATATTAATCCCAAACTCCTAATATATCCTTCACCCTCAGTATTACTTTATAATTAAGGTACATAAATTTTTTACACATAATGCTATTGTATACTTAATAGACTATAGTACAGTATGAACATAACTTTCATATGTCCTGGGAAGCCAAAAAGTTTGTTTGACTCACTTTACTATACTATTTGCTTTCTTATAGTGGTCTGAAACTAAACCTATAATATCTCAGAGGCACGTCTGTAGATGATCAATGAATAATTGTAATTTACATGTACCCTAACATAAGATGTGAAAGTATTAGTCAGTCGTGTCTGACTCTTTGTGACCCCACGGACCGCAGCCCATCAGGCTTCTCTGTCCATAGAATTCTCCAGGCAAGAATCCTGGAATGGGTAGCCATTCCCTTCTCCAGAGGATGTTCTAGACCCAGAGATTGAACCCGTGTTTCCTGTGGCTCTTGTATTACATGCAGATACTTTACAGCTAAGCCACCAGGGAAGCCCCAACATAAGCTGATATAAGGATAAAAATGAACTTTAAAAACAATAAAAGCACATGTACTTGCTGAATTGAACACTTCACCTAAGAAAATGTAATTGGATTAGTTATGTTTGCTAAAAGTAGTTATTTCCTCAAACATTATAATATTGAGGCTATATCAGCATGATATGGGATATAAAAATCATTCTAGATATTTCTTCTGAAAAGGGATTTAATACAAGGAATTAAGTGCTTAAAGCCATTGCTAGGCTTGGAAGTCAGTTGCAGAGCACCAGCATTTTTCAGATTTACTAAAGCAAATTTTCATACTGTTCATGGGGTTCTCAAGGCAAGAATACTGCAGTGGTTTGCCATTGCCTTCTCCAGTGGGCCAAGTTTTGTTAGACCGTGAGGGTCCAGGAGTCTCTGGCAGAGGCACTTATCTCACATGCTAGCAAAGTAATGCTCAAAATTCTCCAAGCCAGGCTTCAACAGCACGTAAACTTCCAGATGTTCAAGCTGGATTTAGAAAAGGCAGAGGAACCAGAGATCAAACTGCCAAGATCTGTTGAATCACAGAAAAAGCAAGAGAGTTCCAGAAAAACATCTATTTCTGCTTTATTGACTATGTCAAAGCCTTTGACTGTGTGAATCACAACAAATTGTGGAAAAGTCCTAAAGAGATGGGAATACCAGATCACCTGATCTACCTCTTGAGAAACCTGTATGCAGGTCAGGAAACAAAGTTAGAAATGGATATGGAACAACAGACTGGTTCAAAATAGGGAAAGGAGTATGTCAAGGCTGTATATTGTCACCTTACTTATTTAACTTATATGCAGAGTACCTCATGAGAAACGCTGGGCTGGAGGAAGCACAAGCTGGAATCAAGATTGCTGGGAGAAATATCAATAACCACAGATAGGCAGATGACACTACCCTTATGGCAGAAAGTGAAGATGAACTAAAGAGCCTCTTGATGAAAGTGAAAGAAGAGAGTGAAAAAGTTGGCTTAAAGCTCAACATTCAGAAAACTAAGATCATGGCATCTGGTCCCATCACTTCATGGCAAATAGATGGGGAAACAGTGGAAACAGTGTCAGACTTTATTTTTCTGGGCTCCAAAATCACTGCAGATGGTGACTGCAGCCATGAAATTAAAAGACACTTACTCCTTGGAAGGAAAGTTATGACCAACATAGATAGCATATTAAAAAGCAGAGACATTACTTTGCCAACAAAGGTCCGGTCTAGTCAAGGCTATGGTTTTTCCAGTGGTCATGTATGGATGTGAGAGCTGGACTATAAAGAAAGCTGAGAGCTAAAGAATTGATGCTTTTGAACTGTGGTGTTCAAGAAGACTCTTGAGAGTCCCTTGGACTGCAAGGAGATTCAACCAGTCCATCCTAAAGGAGATCAGTCCTGGGTGTTCATTGGAAGGACTGATGTTGAAGCTGAAACTCCAACACTTTGGCCACCTGATGTGAAGAGCTGACTCATTTGAAAAGACCCTGATGCAGGGAACGATTGAAGGCAGGAGGAGAAGGGGACGACAGAGGATGAGATGGTTGGATGGCATCACCAACTCTATGGACATGGGTTTGGGTAGACTCTGGGAGTTGGTGATGGACAGGCAGGCCTGGTGTGCTGCAGTTCATGGGGTTGCAAATAGTCAGACATGACTGAGTAACTGAACTGAACTGAACTGAACCATTAGGGAAGTTATCCATCTCCACCCACTTACCAGCAGAATTAGCAGAACAGTGAGAAGGAGGAAGAGAATGAGAGATTGGAGAATACTCCTGCATGCTAGGCCCTATGGCAGGTGAAGGTTCCCACTTTAGTACGTATGGAGGCCCTATGGACAATGATCACAGTGTTCCAACCATCCTTTGCAGGGAGAAGTGATTGAGGGTGCTGAAAACCAGGGTGCGATAGAAAAAAGTAGACCAATGAGACAGAATAACTATGGGATTATACCTAGGACACAGTTCTACAGGTGCCCTCCTCACCAAACACAGCCCGGAGAGGACAGCAATGAAGAAAATAAAGAAAATCAAGATGAGACCCAAGGTCAGCAACCACTTCAACCTTGGTACTGCCGCAACCTCAGTTACTGATACAGATGCTCAACCAGGAGACGGGAAAGAAACAAAAGCAGTTGATCCATAAGCTAAGAATCTGTCTGCTTCCTAGACTGAGCAGGAAGGAGCTGAGTCAATGACAGTTTATCATCTCTACCATCATTTGGTTTAGTCATTCAACAAGAAGTAATTAACATGAAATTCCAGCAATTAGAAATTGCTGGAATATTGGAATAGAAGACCATAAGTTCTTGCTTTTTGTCTGTTGAACAGATAACCAGAACTGTCTGCATTATGTATTCAGCATGGAGTTTTTATTATTTTTAGATAAAGACATTTCTTTTTGTTAATAAAAACGGTGTTTTTTTTTTTTGAAGAGCCTGGTTTTTCTTTATACATCTTTTTTAAAATTGTGTAATATTGTTTAATATTTGGTCAAGTTTTGATATTTTTTAAAATATCATTTCTAATTTGTAATAAAAGTTTACAGCTTGATTTTTTAAAAAGTCAACAAACTGTAAGCACCTGTTAATAAAAGTCTTAAATAATTAAAAAGTCTTAATAATTAATACATAATAGTGGAAATTTAAGGTGATAATGTTGGGAAGTTAAAAATACATATAATTTTCAACCTAGCACACACAAACATCTAATATGTGTGTATTGATGCATCCTTCATACAAGAAATGGAGATATAAGAGCAATGACCAAAGGTTTTGGGACCAAGGTATCTTTTGTTTAAGGAGAGATCCATGAATGAATATGAAGATTATCCTAGTGCTCAGGATTTTGCTCTCTAATGGGAAAGTCAAATCCTATTTAACTCAATAAATCTAGAAAATAATAAACATTGAACAAATCCAACAGTAAAACCATATACAGTAAGAGCAATAGAACAAGAATAATGTGAACATTTTAGTTTGGAAAGTGTGTCCGACTCTTTGCGACCCCATGAACTGTAGTAGGCTCCTCTGTCCATGGAATTCTCTTGGCAAGAATACTGGAGTGGGTTGCCATTCCTTCTCCATGGGATCTTCCTGACCCAGGGATCGAACCTTGGTCTTCCATGTTGTGGGCAGACTCTTGACTGTCTAAGCCACAAGACCATAACATTTTGTTATCTTAAAATTTCCCTTAGGGTCTTCCCAGTGCCCCAGGCCCGAGCACTTGTCTCAGAGGGAGGTGGGAGGGGGGATCGGGATGGGGAATACGTGTAACTCTATGGCTGGTTCATATCAATGTATGACAAAACCCACTGAAATGTTGTGAAGTAATTAGCCTCCAACTAATAATAAAAAAATTAAATTAAATTAAAAAAATTTCCCTTAATATATAAGTACAATATGCATGTATAACACACAACATACAATATTTTATTGATGCATAAATCATAAGTATATAATTAGATGAATTTTAAAAGTGAATACATGGATAACCATCATTCAAGCCAAGAAATACGATATTTTCAACAGCATTGGAGCACACTCAAACAAGAATGACCAGTGTTGACTTTTAGCTTCACAGATTAGTTCCCCTTGGTTTCAAACTTTATATGCCTTTATATACATACAGTAGAATGAATACATAAGCTTTAGTATATTCAAATAATAGAAACTACACAGCAATGAGAATTAATATACCAGGAATGAAATGGAAATCCTGGACTAGTGAGTTTACATATAGTCAACTACATTAGTTATTGTCAAATGCTTTTCCAAAGTGAATGTACCAGTTTACTCTACCAGGCATATATAGGAAATCAGATTGTCATCCATCTTAACAAAAACTGGGTACTATCTATCTGCTTTTAAAAATTTCGGCATTATTACAAGCATTTAATAATTCCTCAATCTGATTTTAATTGTCATCCCTTTAATGACTAATTGATGCTGACTACATATTAATATGTTTATTGGAGGTTGAGCGTCATCTATAGGGAAGAACCTGTTTAAGCTAATCTGACTTGAACAATCTTATTAAACTGATTTGAAGTTCATTGTGTGTTTTGGAAGGAAATCCTTGATTGGACATATGTATTGCTTCTTTTTATCAGAGTAAATAGTTCTACATCATACCTGTTCTACCATTTTCTTGCCATCTGTGATGTGCTTGGTTGCTCAGTCAGGTCCGCCTCTGCAACCCCATGGACTGTAGCCCGCCAGGCTCCTCTGTCCATGGGAATTCTCCAGGCAATAATACTGGAGTGGGTTGCCATGCCCTCCTCCAGGGGAATCTTCCCAACACAGGTTTCTTGCTATATGTGTTGTCAAATTTGTATTTCTTATCATCTCAGTTCAGTTCAGTTCAGTTCAGTCGCTCAGTCGTGTCCAACTCTTTGTGACCCCATGAATCGTAGCACACCAGGCCTCCCTGTCCATCACCAACTCCCGGAGTCCACTCAAACTCATGCCCATCGAGTCGGTGATGCCATCCAGCCATCTCATCCTCTGTTGTTCCCTTCTCCTCCTGCCCCCAATCCTCCCCCAGCATCAGGGTCTTTTCCAATGAGTCAGCTCTTCACATCAGGTGGCCAAAGTATTGGAGCTTCAGCCTCAGCATCAGTCTTTCCAATGAACACCCAGGACTGATCTCCTTTAGGATGGACTGGTTGGATCTCCTTTCAGTCCAAGGGACTCTCAAGAGTCTTCTCCAACACCACAGTTCAAAAGCATCAATTCTTCGGCACTCAGCTTTCCTCACAGTCCAACTCTCACATCCATACATGACCACTGGAAAAACCATAGCCTTGACTAGATGGACCTTTGTTGGCAAAGTAGTGTCTCTGCTTTTTAATATGCTATCTATGTTGGTCATAACTTTCCTTCCAAGGAGTAAGTGTCTTTTAATTTTATGGCTGCAATCACCATCTGCAGTGATTTTGGAGCCCCCCAAAATAAAGTCTGACATTGTTTCCACTGTCTCCCCGTCTATTTCCCATGAAGTAATGGGAACAGATGCCATGATTTTAGTTTTCCAAATGTTGAGCTTTAGGCCAACTTTTTCACTCTCCTCTTTCACTTTCATCAAGGGGCTTTTTAGTTAATCTTCACTTTCTGCTATAAGGGTGGTCATCTCACATAGCTCTTAAATAAATCCATACCTTCTCAATTTCCAGGGCTTTACTTTTTACTTCTTTTGGTATAGCATTACAATTTTAGTCCTAATAAAATCTCATTTTAATCATTGCACTTTCCAGGTTAAGAATTTATAAGAGTTGTGTTATCCAAAGGGCAAGAAATTTTATTGTCATAAAGCCCTGTGGGAGCATGGGGAAGTTGAGACAGGAAGCTAGAGAAGAGGGAAAGAACTGTTACTCTTCACTGCAAGTCTGGCCTTTGTGAAGGAAAGAATTAGCTATGAAGAGTCTCAGACTGCAATACAGTTTTAGGAAAATTAAGGTCAGGTTGATATAGTGTCCTGAGACCAAAGTTGCCCTGTGAGATTAGTCCTACATCTCATAGGAATGGATCTGCCTTAGTATCACTGTGGCATTCTGTCATTCACTGGCAGCTCCTGGAATCTTCTATTACATTCTCTGTAGTATGAGATCTTTGAGCTGTATTTTTATGGCTGACCCAAGAGCTCATTATAAATGACCTGAAGAAACCAAAAATCTCTAACACTTCACAATTTTGGCCCACTATTTTTTTTTTTTTAATCAAACCTATCACATACTATCCCCTTCCACAAAATTCTTGTTCTAGTCTTCATTGTGCCTCTTTTTTTATTCCCCATCTACTTAGCTGCCATTTTTGTTACTGTTCCTATATTGCATGTTGTATACTCTGACTATAATATTCTTGCACTACACTTCCACTCACTGAAGGCCAGCTCTTTCATCAGGGTCCTGCTCAAATTCTATTAGTTCACTGCTCCAGTGACCTTTATTTTTTCTACATCTTTTTAGCATTTGTATTCCAAATCCTTTATAGTATTTGATTTATTATTGTTGTCTTTGTATACTAATATGTATATAATTTACTTAATTTTATAGAACTTATTGAAGAAAAAAAAATTGGAGGATTATATCTTCTATAGTGTTTTCATATTCTGGGAATTAGAATGCTTTATATGTACACTCTCAGGACTTTGCATATCTTTTACAGTGGCATATACCAAACTGCATTAGATTTATTTGCTTGTTTGATCTATTATACCCATCATACATAACATGCTCAAAATATATTTATTGAATAGATTGCTAAATGATTCTAACTTAGTTATTTTATTATTTCATCCTCTACAAACTTTGTGTTTCAGTAATATATATTCAACTGTGACTTGATCTTTCTCAGATTTGTGACTCATTTGGTGCTCAGCATTTTGGAGTGATATCACTAAACCAGGAAATACACCATTACTGATTAAACCTATATCTCATATCTATTTTTATCATCATGCAGTCAATGTAATTGATTACAGACATATCTGATTTTACAAAAAATTTTTTTAGATTATTGTTAAACTGATAACATCAGTAAACTTTATACTTTGGATTAATAAAATGCAGGAAATAAGAAAAATATTTCAAGGAATCAATTTTGGATATTTCCCATTATACTATAAGAATATAAAATTCTATTAAATTATCAAACCTCCATATTTACTAAAGTAAACCTAGTTCAGAAGCTTTTCGAATTCTACCTTTAAAAGATCACTAATGGATTCTTTAAAAACAAACAAACCAACAAACTCATAGAAAAAGAGATTATATTTGTAGTTTCCAGAAAGAGAGGTTGAGGAGTGGGAATTGGATGAAGGTGATCAGAAAACACAAACTCCCAGGGATAAGATAAATAAGTACTAAGGATGTAACCTACAACATGATGATTACAGTTACCACTGCTGTATGGTATATATGAAAATGGTTAAGAGAGTAAATCCTGAAAGTGCACATCACAAGGAAAATGCTTTTCTATTTCTTTAATGTTTTACCTATATGAGATGATAAATATTCACTAAACATATTGTGCTCATCATTTCATAATGTATGTAAATCAAATTATTATGCTGTATACCCTAACCTTGGAGAAGGAAATGGCAACCCACTCCAGTATTCTTGCCTGGAGAATCCCAGGGACAGGGGAGCCTGGTAGGCTGCTGTCTATGGGGTCGCACAGACTTGGACATGACTGAAGTGACTTAGCAGCATACCCTAAACTTATTCACCAGTAATAATTACATTTGCTTGAATAACATAAAATCACCATTAATAAGAGCATGAAAACAAAAATAAAACAAAGAAACAAAAAATTCAGCCCATTTCCATTTCCATAGGCCAAGACAAACACTTGGCTTTTCTTTTGCAAAAACTTTTATAACTAAAACCCTCAATATGACTTCTAAGTTATTATTTTAAAAACTTTTATTTGACTATAGTAAGAATAATATAATTAAATCAATATAATCCAGTCAACATCCTTTGACTTATTTTCATTTCCAAGGAAAGAAAAATACTCTGCATGTGAGTAAATATTAGCAGTTGAGCACAAAGTTATATATGATGAAATCCAAATGTGATTAAAATTAATAAGCAGTCTTGGCTTTCTTACAGAGAGAATAACACAAACATTGTGCAGACACTTTAGAATTAAACTGGATAATAACTTAAATGGAAATTAAATGCACCTGATTTTGTTACTATGAACATTGAACAGACTTATGAAAAATATGGGAAAATATGAATCTCTGATGAACAAAGAGCAGTCCTATTTTCTATAGTGTGGTGGGCAGAATATTTGTTCTCTCAAAACATCCAACCCCTATTCCCTTGAACTTAAATTAGGTAATTAAGATTGCTAATCAAGTGACTTTGAGAGGGGAATGTTATACTTCTATATCAGGATGAAAGTGATAGTGTCAGGATGGGGTGGGAAGGCAATGTAACCACAAGGGTTCTTTCATGCAAAAGCAGGAAAATCAGAGTCAGAGTCATATAGTATGAGGGAGACTCAATTTTCCATTTTTAATTTTGAAGATGGAAAGTTGCTATGAGACAAAGAACTCAGACAGCATCCAAAAGCTGAAAAATATAAGAAAATTAATTGTGTCCATATTGGGATAAATGATGGCCCCCCAAAAGACATGTCTATGTAAAATCCCTGTACAATGTGTAAATGAAATGCTACTTGGGAAATATAATTTTTCAGATGCAACTAAACTACAAATTTTGAGATCAGATTATCCTGCATTATCTAAGTGGTCTCCAATTCCAAAGACAAATGTTCTTATAAAGAAAACAGGTGATGGGGAGCCTGAAGAGAGGACATGAGGATTCCTAGGAGCCAGGGGGAGTGGGGCTGGGTGCAGGCAGTGTTGGCAGGACGGCCAGCTCAGAGGGGCTGGCAGCTCACAGGCAGTGTGGGGAGCACTGGAGTTTGCAGACCCCACTAGGGGTTTGGGTTTGCTCACTCAGCAATAAATAACTGTGTCACACCTAATCCTAAATATACCACTACAAAGTGAGAGTTAAAAAAAAAAGAAAGAAAAAAGGAGGGGCTTCGCTTATGGCTCAATGGATAAGAATCTGCCTGCCAAGGCAGGAGACATGGGTTCAATTCTTGGTCTGGGAAGACCCCACATGCTGCGGAGCAACTAAGCCCATGTACCACAGCTACTGAGACCACATGTTGCAACCACTGAAGCTCACAAACCCTAGAGTCTGTGCTCTGCAACAAGAGAAGCCACTGCAATGAGAAACCCACACATCTCAACTAGAGAGTAACCCCCTCTCACAACAACTAGAGAAAAGCCATGCAGCAGAGAAACTCCAGTACAGTAAAAGATAAGTAAAATTATTAAAAAATAAAAATAGAAATTTAAAGAAAGAAACAGGGAGATTTGAGATGGACAGAAGTATGGAAGACAGAGGAGAGGAGAAAGCAATTAAGGATGAAGGTAAAGATTGAAGTGATATAGCTACAAGTCAAAGAACATGTTAAGATACCAGAAGCTGAAAGAGGCAAGGAAGAATTTTCTCCTAGAGTTCCAAAGTGATGGTGGCCCTTTCTGACACCTTGATTTTGGATTTTTGGCATCCAGAATACAATAGGATAAATTTCTCTCCTTTGTAAACCACTACAGTTTGGTTCAGTTCACTCACTCAGTCGTGTCCAACTCTTTGCGACCCAATGGACTGCAGCATGTCAGGCCTCCCCGTCCACCACCAGCTCCCAGAGTTTACTCAAACTCATGTGCATTAAGTCAGTGATGCCATCCAACCATCTCATCCTCTGTCATCCTCTTCTCCTCCTGCCTTCAATCTTTTCCAGAATCAAGGTCTTTTTCAATGAGTCAGCTCTTTGGATGAGGTGGCCGAAGTATTACAGTTTCAGCTTCAACATCAGTCCTTCCAATGAATCATTTCAGTCAGTTCAGTCACTCAGTTGTGTCCGACTCTTTTAGACCCCATGAACCGCAGCAAGCCAGGCCTCCCTGTCTATCACCAACTCCCGGAGTTTACCCAAACTCATGTCCATTGAGATGGGGATGTCACTTAAGCATCTCATCCTCTGTCGTCCCCTTCTCCTCCTGCCTTCAATCTTCCCAAACATCAGGGTCTTTTCAAATCAGTCAGCTCTTCGAAACAGATGGTCAAAGTATTGGAGTTTCAGCTTCAACATCAGTCCTTCCAATGAACACCCAGAACTGATCTCCTTTAGGATGAACTGGTTGGATCTCCTTGCAGTCCAAGGGACTCTCAATAGTCTTCTCCAACACCAGAGTTCAAAAGCATCAATTCTCCAGCACTCAGCTTTCTTTATAGTCCAACTCTCACATCCATACATGACCACTGGAAAAACCATAGCCTTGAACAGACGGACCTTTGTTGGCAAAGTAATGTCTCTGCTTTTTAATATGCTGCCCAGGTTAGTCACAACTTTCCTTCCAAGGAGTAAGTGTCTTTTAATTTCATGGCTGCAATTCCATCTGCAGTGATTTTGGAGCCCAGAAAAATAAAGTCTGACATTGTTTCCAGTGTTTCCCCATCTATTTGCCATGAAGTGATGGGACCAGATGCCATGATCTTAGTTTTCTGAATGTTGAGTTTTTTTGTTTTTTTTTTAAGTATTATTTTATTAGTTGGAGGCCAATCACTTCACAACATTTCAGTGGGTTTTGTCATACATTGACATGAATCAGCCATAGAGTTACACGAATTCCCCATCCCGATCCCCCCTCCCACCTCCCTCTCCACCCGACTCCTCAGGGTCCTCCCAGTGCACCAGGCCCGAGCACTTGACTCATGCATCCCACCTGGGCTGGTGGTCTGTTTCACCATAGATAATATACATGCTGTTCTTTCAAAACATCCCACCCTCACGTTCTCCCCCAGAGTTCAAAAGTCTGTTCTGTACTTCTGTGTCTCTTTTTCTGTTTTGCATATAGGGTTATCGCCACCATCTATCTAAATTCCGTATATATGTGTTAGTATACTGTAATGTTCTTTATCTTTCTGGCTTACTTCACTCTGTATAATGGGCTCCAGTTTCATCCATCTCATTAGAACTGATTCAAATGAATTCTTTTTAACAGCTGAGTAATATTCCATGGTGTATATGTACCACAGCTTCCTTATCCATTCATCTGCTGATGGGCATCTAGGTTGCTTCCATGTCCTGGCTATTATAAACAGTGCTGCGATGAACATTGGGGTGCACGTGTCTCTTTCAGATCTGGTTTCCTCAGTGTGTATGCCCAGAAGTGGGATTGCTGGGTCATATGGCAGTTCTATTTCCAGTTTTTTAAGAAATCTCCACACTGTTCTCCATAGTGGCTGTACTAGTTTGCATTCCCACCAAAAGGGTTCCCTTTTCTCCACACCCTCTCCAGCATTTATTGCTTGTAGACTTTTGGATAGCAGCCATCCTGACTGGCGTGTAATGGTACCTCATTGTGGTTTTGATTTGCATTTCTCTGATAATGAGTGATGTTGAGCATCTTTTCATGTTTTTGTTAGCTGAATGTTGAGTTTTAAGCCAACTTTTTCATTCTCCTCTTTCACTTCCATCAAGAGGCTTTCTAGTTTTTCTTGGCTTTTTGCTTTCTGCCATAAGGGTGGTGTCATCTGCATATCTGAGGTTATTGGGATTTCTCCTGGCAATGTTGATTCCCTCTTGTGCTTCATACAGCCCGTTTCTCATGATGTACTCTGCATATAAGTTAAATAAGCATGGAAACAATATATAGCCTTGAGGTACTCCTTTTCCTATTTGGAACTAGTCTGTTGTTCCATGTCCAGTTCTAACTGTTGCTTCCTGACCTGCATACACAGGTTTCTCAACAGGCAGGTCAGGTGGACTGATATTCCTATCTCTTTAAGAGTTTTCCACAGTTTATTGTAATCCACACAGTCAAAGGTTTTGGCATAGTTAATAAAGCAGGAACAGATATTTTTCTGGAACTCTCTTGCTTTTTCGATGATCTAGCAGATGTTGGCAATTTCATCTCTGGTTTTCTGCCTTTTCTAAAACCAGCTTGAACATCTGAAAGTTCATGGTTCACATACTGCTGAAGCCTGGCTTGGAGAATTTTGAGCATTACTTTACTAGCATGTGAGATGAATGCAATTGTGCAGTAATCTGAGCATTCTTGGACTTCCCTGGTGCCTCAGATGGTAAAGCGTCTGCCTATAATGTGGGAGACCTGGGTTCGATCCCTCGGTCAGGAAGATCCCCTGTAGAAGGAAATGGCAACCCGCTCTAATACTTTTGCCTGGAAAATCCCATGGATGGAGAATCCTGGTAGGCTACAGTCCATGGGGTCGCAAAGAGTCAAACACGACTGAGCGACTTCACTCTCACTTTGAGCGTTATTTGGCATTGCCTTTCTTTGAGATTGGAATAAAAACTGACCTTTTCTAGTCCCGTGGCCCCTGCTGAGTTTTCCAAATGTGCTGGCATATTGAGTGCAGCACTTTCACAGCATCATCTTTGGGGATTTGAAATAGCTCAGCTGGAATTCCATTACCTCCACTAGCTTTGTTCGTAGCGATGCTTCCTAAGGCCCACTTGACTTCACATTCCAGGATGTCTGGTTCTAGGTGAGTGATCACACCATTGTGATTATCTGGGTCGTGAAAATCTTTTTTGTACAGTTCTTCTGTGTATTCTTGCCACCTCTTCTTAATATCTTCTGCTTCTGTTAGGTCCATGCCATTTCTGTCCTCTATTTTGCCTGTCTCTGCATGAAATATTCCCTTGTTATCTCTAATTTTCTTGAAGAGATACGTAGTCTTTCCCATTCTAATGTTTTCCTCTATTTCTTTGCACTGATCACTGAGGAAGGCTTTCTTATCTCTCCTTGTATTCTTTGGAACTCTGCATTCAAATGGTTATATCTTTCCTTTTCTCCTTTGTTTTTCACTTCCCTTCGTTTCACAGCTATTTGTAAGGCCTCCTCAGACAGCCATTTTGCTTCTTGGCATTTCTTTTTCTTGGGGATGGTCTTGATTCCTGTCTCCTGTACAGTGCCATAAACGCCCGCCCATAGTTCATCAGGCACTCTGTGTCTCAGATCTAGTCCTTTAAATCTATTTCTCACTTCCACTGTATAATCAGCTGCGCTTTGCTGGAGCAGCTGTGAAGAAATACCCCACATCGATAGTCAGGAGCAGTGGCTATTCTTCACTGGGCTTGTCAAGTCCAAGGTCAGAGAAACTCCAGTAAGATGGTAGGCACTGGAGCAGCTGTGAGGAGATACCCCACGTCCAAGGGCTAAGGAGAAGCCCCAGTAAGGTGGTAGAAGGGGCGAATTTCTCATTTAGAATCAAACCCCATCCCCGCCAGAGATGCTCAGAGGGCTCAAACAAACCTTGAATGCACCGGGACCCAGGGACCCCACAGAGACTGACACAGAACTGTGTTTGAGCATCTCCTGTGGAGGTATGGGTTGGTGGTGGTCTGCCACAGGGTCAGAGGCTCTGGGTGCAGCAGACTTGGGTATGGCATAAGCCCTCTTGGAGGAGGTAGTCATTAACCCCACCATAGAGCTGCCAGAACTTACACAGGACTGGGAAATAGACTCTCAGAAGGTACAACAGAACTTTGTGCACCAGGACCCAGAAGAAAGGAGCAGTGACCCCATAGGAGACTGCCCTGGACTTGCCTGTGGGTGTCCTGGAGTCTCTGGTGGAGGTGTGAGTTGGTGGTGGCCTGCTGCAGGGCTGGGGGCACTGAGTGTAGCAGTACATGTGTGGGATCTTTTGAGGGAGGTCACCATTATCTTCATTACCTCCACCATAGTTTGGCCCCAAGTAAATAGCAGGGAGGGAACACAGCTCCACCCATCAACAAAAAATTGGATTAATGATTTACTGAGCATGGCCAATAAGAACAAGACCCAGTTTCCCCCTCAGTTGGTCTCTCTCACCAGGAAGCTTCCAAAGCCTCTTATCCTTCATCAGAGGGCAGACAGACTGAAAACCACACTCACAGAAAACTAACCTTTGTAATCACATGGACCACAGCCTTGTCTAACTCAATGAAACTATGAGCCATGCCGTGTAGGGCCACCTAAGACAGACTAGTCATGGAGAATTCTGACAAAATGTGGTCCGCTGGAGAAGGGAATGGCAAACCACTTCAGTATTCCTGCCTTGAGAACCCCATGAACTGTATGAAATGGCAAAAAACATAGGACACTGGAAGATGCACTCCTCCAGTTGGTAAGTGCCCAATATGCTTTTGAATATCAGTGGAGAAATAACTCCAGAAAGAATAAAGGGATGGTGCCAACGCAAAAACAACACCCAGTTGTGAATGTGACTGGTGATGGAAGCAAGGTCTGATGCTGTAAAGAGCAAAATTGCATAGGAACCTGGAATGTCAGGTCCATGAATCAAGGCAAATTGGAAGTGATCAAACAGGAGATGGCAAGAGTGAATGTCGACATTTTAGGAATAACCAAATTAAAATGGACTGGAATGGGTGAATTTAACCGAGATGACCATTGTATCTACTACTGTGCGCAAGAATCCCTTAAAAGAAATGGAGTAGCCATCATAGTCAACAAAAGAGTCCAAAATGCAGTACTTGGATGCAATCTCAAAAATGACAGAATGATCTCTATTCATTTCCAAAGCAAACCATTCAATATCACGGTAATCCAAGTCTATGCCCCGACCCGTAATGCTGTAAGCCACTAAGTTTGTGGTAATTTGTTATTGCCGACTTAGAAATTTAATAAAAGCGCAGAAAGCCTCCAGAAAGGAATACGGCTCTGCTAAAACATTAATTTTAGCCCAAAGTGACCCATTCTCAACTTCTAACCTCCAGAATTGTGAGATAATATATTTGCATTTTTAAAAATCACTTACATTTTTGTTAATTTGTTATGGTAGCTATAGGAAACAAGGATGCATAGCTATATAAAATGTGGTGTTTCAGCACTTCTCTGAAAAGAACACCAACTTCAAGTGAGCCTTTGATACACTCTGGAAAACCTACTAAGTATTTTTTTGTTGGTAAATTTCTGTAATATCTCTAATGAAAATTTTACATGTTCTCTTTGTTAATCAAACTCACAGCACTTTTATTGTCTGACTTATTTCATTTAGCAAACTACAGTCAAGGTTTTTCTGTGTGTGTTAGTCGTTCAGTCCTGTGTGACTCTTTGTGACCCCATGGGCTCCTCTGTCCATGGAATTTTCCAGGCAAGAATACTGGAGTGGGTTGCCATGCCCCTTTCCAGGGCAACTTCCTGACCCAGGCATCAAACCCAGGTCTCCTACATTGCAGGCAGATCCTTTACCATCTGAGCCCCAAGGCAGATTCAAAGTCTGACTATGTTGTTGAAAATAACAGGATTTCCTTTTCTTTATGGATGAATAGTATTCCATTGTACATATATACCACATTTTCTTTGTATTCATCTGTCGATGGACATTTTAGTTGTTTCTGTCTTGGTTACCGTAAAAATTAAATGTGGGGGTGCTGGTGTCTCTGTGTCATAGAGATTTTGTTTTCTTCACTATATACCCAGAAGTAGAATTGCTCAATAGTATTGTAGCTCTGTTTTTAGTTTTTTGAGGACCCTCCATTCTGTTTTCCATAGTGGCTGCACCAACATACATCCCCACCAACAGTGCACAAGGGTTTTCTTTTCTCCACATCCTTGTCATCATTTGTTATCTCTTGTCTAACAGCCATTCTAATGAGTGTGACGTGATGTCTCATTGTGGTTTTAATTTGTATTTCCCTAATGATGAGTGATGCTAAGCACCTTTTCATATGCCTGCTGGACATCTGAATATCTTCTTTGGAACAATGTCTACATGGGTCCTTTGCCCATTTAAACAAATTATTATTATTATCATTTTGTAGAAGTTGTTTACATAGTTTAGACATTAACTTCTTAGAAAATACATGATTTGCAAATACTTTCTCCCACTACATAGGTTCCCTTTCATTTTGTTTATGGTTTCTTTTACTCAGAAGAAGCATTTTAGTTTGATATTTTCCTACTTGTTTGTTTTTGCTTTTGTTGCTTGTGTTTTGGGTATCACATTCAAAAATTCTCTGCCAAGACCCATTTCAAGAAGCCTGTCCTTTGCTTTCTTCTAGTTTTATGATTTCAGGTCTTATATTTAAATCTTCAATCCATTTTGAGTTAATCTGTGTATGATATAAGATAGGGGTCTACTTCCATTCTTTTACATATAAATATCCAACTTTCCCAGTGCCATTTATTTAGAAGACTGCTTTTACTTCACCAAGTGTTCTTGACTCCCATGTCAAATAGTTAACCATATATGCCTGGGTTGACTTTTGGACTCTCAACTCTGTTCCATTGATTAATGTATCTATTTTCATGCCAGTACCACACTGTTTTAATTACTATAACTTTAAAATATAGCTTGAAATCAGATCATGTATTGCCTTAGCTTTTCATTTGGATAGTTTCAGTTGCTTTATCTTCAAGTTCACAAATTTTTTTGTAGTGTCTAAACTGCATAATCTCATACAATTATTTTCTACCTCCATACATTGTATTTTTTTATCTCTTGAAGTTCTATTTGGGTGTTTCTATATATTTCATGCATCTACTAAACATACTCAATCTTCCCCCTACCTTGTTGAACATATGGAATATCAGTCAGTCAGTTCAGTCACTCAGTCGTGTCCGACTCTTTGCGACCCCATGAATGCAGCACGCCAGGCCTCCCTGTCCATCACCAACTCCCAGAGTTTACTCAAACTCATGCCCATCGAGTCGGTGATGCCATGCAGCCATCTCATCCTCAGTCGTCCCCTCCTCCTCCTGCCCCCAACCCCGCCCAGCATCAGGGTCTTTTCCAATGAGTCAACTCTTCGCAGGAGGTGGCCAAAGTACTGGAGTTTCAGCTTCAGCATCAGTTCTTCCAATGAACATCCAGAACTGATCTCCTTTAGGATGGACTGGTTGGATCTCCTTTCAGTCCAAGGGACTCTCAAGAGTCTTTTCCAACACCACAGTTCAACAGCATCAATTTTTCAGCACTCAGCTTTCTTTATAGTCCAACTCTCACATCTATACATGACCACTGGAAAAACCATAGCCTTGAACAGACGGACCTTTGTTGGCAAAGTAATGTCTCTGCTTTTTAATATGCTGACTAGGTTGGTCATAACTCTCCTTCCAAGGAGTAAGCCTCTTTTAATTTCATGGCTGTAATCACCATCTGCAGTGATTTTGGAGCCCCCCAAAACAAAGTCAGCCACTGTTTCCACTGTCTTCCCATCTATTTCCATGAAGTGATGGGACCAGATGCCATGATCTTAGTTTTCTGAATGTTGAGCTTTAAGCCAACTTTTCCACTCTCCTCTTTCACTTTCATCAAGAGGCTTTTTAGTTCCTCTTCACTCTCTGCCATAAGGGTGGTGTCATCTGCATATCTGAGGTTATTGATGTTTCTCCCAGCAATCTTGATTCCAGCTTGTGCTTCTTCCAGCCCAGCATTTCTCATGATGTACTCTGCATATAAGTTAAATAAGCAGGGTGACAATATACAGCCTTGACGTACTCCTTTTCCTATTTGGAACCAGTCTGTTGGTCAATGTCCAGTTTTAACTGTTGCTTCCTGACCTGCATACAGGTTTCTCAAGAGGCAGGTCAGGTGGTCTGGTATTCCCATCTCTTTCAGAATTTTCCACAGTTTATTGTGATCCACAAAGTCAAAGGTGTTGGCGTAGTCAATAAAGCAGAAATAGATGGTTTTTCTGGAACTCTCTTGCTTTTTCGATTATCCAGTGGATATTGGCAATTTGATCTCTGGTTCCTCTGCCTTTTCTAAAACCAGCTTGAACATCTGGAACTTCTCAGTTCATGTATTGCTGAAGTCTGGCTTGGAGAATTTTGAGCATTACTTTGCTAGCGTGAGAGATGAGGGCAATTGTGCAGTAGTTTGAGCATTCTTTGGCATTGCCTTTCTTAGGGATTGGAATGAAAACAGACCTTTTCCAGTCGTGTGGCCACTGCTGAGTTCTCCAAATTTGCTGGCATATTGAGTGCAGCACTTTCACAGCATCATCTTTCAAGATTTGAAATAGCTCAACTGGAATTCCATCACATCCACTAGCTTTGTTCGTAGAGATGCTTTCTAAGGCCCACTTGACTTCACATTCCAGGATGTCTGGCTTTAAGTCAGTGATCACACCATTGTGATTATCTGGGTCGTGAAGACCTTTTTTATACAGTTCTGTGTTTTCTTGCCACCTCTTCTTAATATCTTCTGCTTCTGTTAGGTCCATACCATTTCTGTCCTTTATCGAACACATCTTTGCCTGAAATGTTCCCTTGATATCTCTAATTTTTTGAAGAGAGCTCTACTCTTTCCCATTCTGTTGTTTTCCTCTATTTCTTTGCATTGATTGCTGAGGACGGCTTTCTTATCTGTCCTTGCTATTCTTCGGAACTCTGCATTCAAATGGGAATATCTTTTCTTTTCTCCTTTGCTTTTCGCTTCTGTTCTTCTCACAGCTATTTGTAAGGCTGCCTCAGACAACTGTTTTGCCTTTTTGCATTTCTTTTCCATGGGGATGGTCTTGATCCCTATCTCCTGTATAATGTCATGAACCTCCGTCCATAGTTCATCAGGCTCTCTGTCTATCAGATCTAGTCCCTTAAATCTATTTCTCACTTCCACTGTATAGTCATAAGGGATTTGATTTAGGTCATACATGAATGGTCTAGTGGTTTCCCTACTTTCTTCAGTTTAAGTCTGAATTTAGCAATAAGGAGTTCATGATCTGAGCCACAGTCAGCTCCTGGTCTTTATTTTGCTGACTGTATAGAGGTTCTCCATCTTTGGCTGAAAAGAATATAATCAATCTGATTTTGATGTTGACCATCTGTTGATATCCATGTGTAGAGTCTTTTCTTGTGTTGTTGGAAGATTGTGTTTGCTCTGATCAGTGCGTTCTCTTGGCAAAACTCTATTAGCCTTTGCCCTACTTCATTCCGTACTCCAAGACCAAATTTGCCTGTCACTCCAGGTGTTTCTTGACTTCCTACTTTTGCATTCCAGTTCCCTGTAATGAAAAGGACATCTTTTTTGGGTGTTAGTTCTAAAAGGTTTTGTAGGTCTTCATAGAACCGTTCAACTTCAGCTTCTTCAGCATTACTGATTGGGGCATAGTCTTGGATTACTGTGATATTGAATGGTTTGCCTTGGAAACAGAGATCATTCTGTCGTTTTTGAGATGGCATCCAAGTACTGCATTTTGGACTCTTTTGTTGACCATGGTGGCTACTCCATTTCTTCTAAGAGATTCCTGCCCACAGTAGTAGATATAATGGTCATCTGAGTTAAATTCACCCATTCCAGTTCATTTTAGTTCACTGATTCCTAGAATGTTGACATTCACTCTTGCCATCTCCTGTTTGACCACTTCCAATTTGTCTTGATCCATGGACCTAACATCCCAGTTTCCTATGCAATATTGCTCTTTACAGCATCGGACCTTGCTTCTATCACCAGTCCCATCCATAACTGGGTATTGTTTTTGCCTTGGCTCCATCCCTTCATTCTTTCTGGAGTTATTTCTCCATTGATCTCCATTAGCATATTGGGCACCTACCCACCTGGGGAGTTCCTCTTTCAGCATCCTATCATTTTGCCTTCTCATACTGTTCATGGGGTTCTCAAGGCAAGAATACAGAAGTGGTTTGCTATTCCCTTCTCCAGTGGACCACATATGGAATATATTCAATATTAATTATTTTCATGTCTTTGTATATTAATTATATAATTTCTATCATTGATGAGACTGCTTCTATCAATTTTCTCTTTTTGGTGTTATATTTTCCTACTTCTTTTCATGCACTGCAACTTTTTATTGAATATCTTATATTGTGATTTGTTTTGCCACTGAGTACTAGAAATCATTGTATTCCAATAAATATAGTTTAGCATTCGTCTTGGACACCATTATATTACTTGGAAATAGTTTCTACTTTGGGAATTTTACTTTGAGTTTATTAGTTAGGACCACAGAAACCTTTATCTAGTGTTAATTTTGTCTCCCTACCTAGAAAATACCCTTCTGAGTGTTATTTCTAACACCCCATATATTATGAGGTTTCCAACTTTGGCCTGTGGAAACAAGAACTATTCCCAAAGTGAGTTAATAGTATTATTTCCCTGGCTCTTTTTGGTTGTTTATTTATTTGACCTCAGGTAGTTTCCTCATTTTCATGCACTAAAATAGTACTCAGCAGAAAAATTGAGGAAGATCATCTTATTTTATTCTGTCCTGTGAACTTTAATTGTGTTAGTCTTCCCAGACTTGTAGCTCTATCTCCTCAACTCAAAGAGATTGCCAGGCTTTGTCTGGGTTCCTGATCCCTGCACTGAAACCTTTAAACTCTTTCTAGGCAGTAATCTGGGACAATTATAAGGCTCACCTTGTCTCCTTCTCCTGTTTTTAGAAATTACTGTCCTGTTCTACTTGACCTGGAAATTATTGTTTCATATATTTTTTTTCTGAATTTTAAATTATTTTAGGTGGGAAGGTAAGTCCAGTTCAATGTTGATCAGAAGTGAAATTGAGATATTTAGTGTAACTGTGGTAGGCAGAATAATTGCCCCCAAATATGCACACATCCTAATCCTTAGTACCTGTGAATTTGCTAGGTTACATAGTAAAGGGGAATTAAGACTGCAGATGGAATTAATGTTGCTAATCCTTTGACCTTAAAACAGGATTATGGTATTTTATCTGGATGGAACCAAATGAAGGGCATCCTTAAAAGTAGAAGAGGGAGGCAGAAGTATAGTTCAAAGTGATTTGATGTGAGAAGACCTCAACCCATGGTTGCTGGCTTTGAGGACAGGATAGAGGAAGATATTCTCAAGCCAAGGAATGCAGAAAGCCTATAGCAGCTGGAAAAAAAAATAAATGGATTTGCCCCTAGAGCCTCCAGAAAAGAATGCAGTATTGACAAAAACTTGATTTTAGCCCAATGAGACCCATCTCAGAATTTTGAGGTACAGAATGATAAAATATTTGCACTGTTTTAATTCAACAAGTTTATTGCAATTTGCATCAGCAACAATAGAAAATTAATATATATAGGTGAGAAAATAAGACTTGAAAGTTTCATAGTTCAGAGTTAGAGTTGGATCATATGCCAAGGTGAATTATATCAGGTCTTAGCAATTAGACTAAGCTACAAGAACTCAGAATCCAAGCAAGTAGTGTGAACAAGACCATCATCAAGAATAGAAATTTGATCTACACTAAAGAATTTTTGTTAGATTTCTCAATATATTTTTTTGATGAGTGAAGGAATTTGATGACGATTACAGTTATTCAAGAGGGAAAAAAAGAGTGAAGGCACAAAGCTAGGTTAGAAACAATTGAGATAAATTCTGACAGTCCTGGTACAATGACTTTCAAGGTGTGTAAAAGTTAGTCTGTGGAAATGTTGCAAATGCACTTATAGTCAGACATACTATGATGTCTGATGCTGGGAAAGATTGAAGACAGGAGGAGAAGGGGACAACAGAGGATAAGATGGTTGGATGGCACCACCGACTCGATGGACATGAGTTTGAACAAGCTCCAGGAGTTGGTCATAGACAGGGAAGCCTGGAGTGCCCCAGTCCATGAGTTTGCAAAGATTTGGACACAACTGAGCAATAGAACTGAACATTCACAGCTAGGACATCAGCTATCAGTTAAATATTCTATTCAGTTTATATCAACCTAAGCATGATTGTTCACTAATGGATATTAATCTTATGGTTGCTAGAGGATTAAGAGATTGCCAGGGTAAATTATGACAACATCCATCTCAAAATAGAGAATTATTTTTCCAAGAA
Source organism: Muntiacus reevesi (assembly GCF_963930625.1). Classification (NCBI taxonomy): domain Eukaryota; kingdom Metazoa; phylum Chordata; class Mammalia; order Artiodactyla; family Cervidae; genus Muntiacus; species Muntiacus reevesi. The sequence continues at coordinate 123,157,934 of NC_089271.1, read as the reverse complement.
TCATCAACTTGTTATAATAACTATTGCCAATGAAAATAAATCCTCAGTGGCACATAAGTAATGATGCTAATTATTGACTTTACACTTACTGTTTCTGTTTCCTGTTCAGCCTTCAAACAAACTCTTGTTTGTCCCTCATTTATTGTCAGCATGCAAATGCGCCTCCATCTCAATGAATAGGATTGTAATTGTTAAAATGTAAGCCATTGTCTTAATAAACAGCAGTGTTCAGACTAATGCAAAATAAAATAGCCAGGCAATTAACCATTGCACCATACAACAATACCTAGAAAAACAATGAAAAGAAAATATATTCCACTATTAATAAAAAAATTTTCCTTTATCAGAAAACAGCAGGGAACTGATTTGCCTATCTATACTAGTGTGTGGTTAATATGCAACTATGGAGATTGTAAGAATCTAGTTTTGAGGACAAAGTGGAGAAGATTTTACATGCTATGAATATGCATTTCAAAGTACTTTGAGTTGATTTTCCAAGAAAAAACTGCATACTTTAAAAAATACTTTCAAGTCAATTTCAGTCAGAAGGGTTATTTATGATTAGACAATTGAATCTTTCATTGAATTTCCTCCCAATATAATAATACATGGTTTTTTAGCTTATTTAATATCTCAGCTTTATTGAACACACAGCCATTCAAAGTAGCCCATTCCAATCCTATACAGTTCTAATTGATAAATATTTCTTCTTTAGGGGGACACTGTTTATGCCCCTGGCTACTTATCTCTGATGGCACTCATGGAGTCCTTCAAATATGTGAAGTCAGCAAAATGTGCACCCCACCAAAAGACTCTTATTTCTAGACAAATATGACCAGGTTTTTTAAACATGTGCATAAATAAAAATTATTGATATAACTATAGCACTTTACATGTATCTCTAATAAATTTGACTTGTGTTCTAGTCTATGAAGACATATTTTTTGGTTTTAGCATACTTAGTCTTTTTCTCATTCTAATGTTATACACAAATTATAACTGAATGCTATCAATATTCTCCCTTGTAGAAGCTATAAGTTATTAATAGGAGAGATGTCTATGGCATTGGTGAATGCACTCTAGGTTGACAGGGAATCAGAAATTAGCACTGTCCCGGTGAGTTAGAGATCCTAACATTATTATCAGTTAGCCTAGACAGTTTCATCTTTTCCAGAAGGACACATTGAGACTCTGATGAAATACAGACATACTATGTCTATTGCTATATTTCCCTGATGTATTAGCCTAGTAAACTACTCAGCCATAAAAAGGAACACATTTGAGTCAGTTCTAATGAGGTGGATGAACCTAAAACCTATTATACAGAGTGAAGTAAGTCAGAAAAAGAATGATAAATATCGTTTTCTAATGCATATATATGGAATCTAGAAAAACGGTACTGAAAAATTACTCAGAGGGCAGCAATGGAGAAACAAACATAGAATATAGACTTGTGCATATGTGGAGAGGGGAGGAGAGGGTGAGATGTATGGAAAGAGTAACATGGAAACTTACATTACCATATGTAAAATAGACAGCCGAAGGAAATTTGCTGTATGGCTAAGGAAACTCAAACAGGGGCTCTGTATCAACCAAGGGAGTGGGATGGGAAGGGACATGTGAGGGAAGTTCAGAAGTGAGAAGATATCGTATACCTATGGCTGATTCATGTTGAGGTTTGACAGAAAACAACAAAATTCTATATAGCAATTATCCTTAAATAAAAAGTAAATTAATTAAAAGACCAAATGGATGTATTAATTAGTGGTCATTAGTATAATTTCATAATTGTTAACAACTTACTTAATGATTGATTTTACAATTTTACTGAAATCAAGAGACGTCATCAAAATGCTCTTTTCTCTAATGAAAAATAAGGACCATGTTTTTCCATATTCAGCCTTCCAAACCTTTTGATATTCTTCACGATGATGAAAAAATTGCCAGCAGATTTGGTGATGTAATTATTAAACTTGTTCACAACTTTCTTCAGTAATTTACTTGGATGAGGAGAGTAACCAGGTACTCTCTTATAGTCTGACATATCATTAGATGCAGTTTTCCATTACCATTGCTGATTACATATTTTCTGATCTGAATCTAATTCATTTTGCCTGAGAAGATAGAAACATAACAGGAACTGAGCATTTGCACTTTTCTTCATTATACATGAATATCACATTCTTTTCCTAAAGTATCAGACTCTTCCTTTTCTTGTTATTTATTTGTCTCTTTGGTTTTGGTTTAAACATTATATCAAATCTCATTTAGATGAGATTTATCACTTTGTTCAGTAAAGTTCAATTCATTTCAGTCACTCAGTAATGTCCGACTCTTTGAGACCCCATGAATCGCAGCATGCCACGTCCCCTGTTCATCACCAACTCCCAGAGTTTACCCAAACTCATGTCCATCGAGTCAGTGATGCCATCCAGCCATCTCATCCTCTGTCGTCCCCTTCTCCTCCTGCCCTCAATCCCTCCCAGCATCAGGGTCTTTTCCAACAAGTCTTGGCATGAGATGGCCAAAGCATTGGAGTTTCAGCTTCAGCATCAGTCCTTCCAATGAACATCCAGAACTGATCTCCTTTAGGATGGACTGGTTGGATTCCTTGCAGTCCAAGGGACTCTCAAGAGTCTTCTCCAACACCACAGTTCAAAAGCATCAATTCTTTAGCTCTCAGCTTTCTTCACAGTCCAACTCTCACATCCATACATGACCACTGGAAAAACTATAGCCTTGACTAGATGAACCTTTGTTGACAAAGTAATCCCTCTGTTTTCTAATATGTTATCTAGGTTGGTCATAACTTTCCTTCCAAGGAGTAAGCGTCTTTTAATTTCATGGCTGCAGTCACCATCTGCAGTGATTTTGGAATCTGCCAATTTCATCTTTATAATAGCATTCTTATTTTATAGCAACAATTTTGGAAATATTTCAATTACAAAAATGAATTTACACACAAATCTTATACCTTTCACAAAATGGATCACAGAACTAAATGGAAAACTCAAAACAATAAAACTCTAGAGTATAACAGTAGAAAATCTAGGTGATCTTGGATTTGGTGGTCACATTTTAGACACAATATCCAAAGGATGCTCTATTGATAAAAAGGCTAGTTTGAGCTTCATTTAAATTAAAAACTTCTGTCCTATGAAGAACACTGTTAGGATAAAAAGACAAGACACAGAGAAGGAGAGAGCATTTGGAAAACACATGTAAGATAAAGGAGTTGCACCCAAAATATACTAAAAAATAATCCTAAAACTTAACAATAAGAAAACAAACAACTCATTTAGAAAGGGGCAAAAGATCTAAACAGACCTCTCCACAAATAAGATATACAGATGGAAAATAAGCATGTCTAAAGATATTCAACATCATAGTACATCAAGTAACTTAAAATTAAAATGACAATTAGATACCACTACAAACCCACTGGAATGGCTAAAATCCAAAACATTGACAATACCAAATACTGTCTAGAATGTGGAACAATGATATTCATTCACTACTGATGGGAATGCAAAATAGTAATCTACTTTAGAAGACATTTTGGCAGGTTTAAAGCAAAGCTAAATATACTCATACCATTTGATCCAGCAGTTGTACTATTTGGTATTTATCCAAATGAGTTGAAAACTTGTATCCACACAAAAACATGCACACAAATGCTTATAGCAGCTTTACTTACATTTGTAAAAACTTGAAAGCAACCAAGGTGTCCTTCAATAGGTGTATGGATAATCACACTGTTTTAAGTCCAGACAATGAGATAATACTCAGTGCTAAAAAGAAATGAGCTATCAAGCCATGAAAAGATATGGTGGAACCTTAATGCTTATTACTAGTAAAAGAAGTCAATTTGAAAAGGCTATATAATGTCTGACGGATGGTTTGATGGCATCACTGACTCAATGAACATGAATTTGAGCAAACTTCAGGAGATGGTGAAGGACAGGGAAAACCTGGCATTCTGCAGTCCATGGGGTCGCAAAGAGTCAGACATGACTGAGCCACTGAACAACAACTGCAACAACAACAGCATTCTGTGTGACTTCAACTACATGACATTCTGGGAAAGGCAAAACTAAGGAGAAGTAATAAGATCAGGGATTGCCTGAGGTTGAAGGTAGGGTGAGAGGGAGGGATGAACCATTTGAAAGATTTTTTAAGGTACTGAAAATATCCAATATGATATTACACTGATGCTTATATCTCAGTATATATTTTTTTATACTTATAGAATGTATAGCACAAAATAGTAAATCCTAATGTAATCTATGTACTAATAGCTTATGATGAACAATATTGGGTTTGTGATCTCCGAAGAAGATTTAGCTTTGCGATCAGGGACCAGGCTTGATTACTCGGAGCTTTTGTGTGGCAGAAGTTTTATTACAGTGAAAATGGACAGAGAAAGCTTCTGAGATAGACATCAGAAGTCTTATCAAGGCCTTATATACTTTTACCAGACCCATTCCCACAACATACATCTTAAATTAACAAGATTAGAACTAACAAGAGAAAGGTCTTACCAGACCCACTCCCATAATGTATGTCTTAAGATGACAAGACTTTTGGCAACAACTCAGCCAATGAAAAGCCATGAAGTATTTGTTTATTACAGCCCTCCACACTTCCCTTTCCTCTCTATAAGAGAGTTATCCTTATCTTGCCCTGGTCATGGAGGGACTCACAGGTGGCTCACCATGATTGCAGACCTCAAATTGCAATTCTCAGCTGATCAAATATAAACTCCTTTTTTTTTTTTGCTAGAGAAATAGCTAGCAGTTTGTTTGTTTTAGGTCGACGTTTTAGTGGCCAGTGCAGGCACCAGAGAAGACTTTCAGTTGCTCCAGAGCTGATGAGCAAGCAGATGGATGGTACCGACAACTGAACCCACTGTTGCCCACTGCTTTTCTCACTAACCCTGGAGTTTGAAGGTATACCTTTTTTCTGGATTTGAGTCTCCCCTTTTGCCTTTTTGAAGCTGTCCAGGTTTTATTCATCATCTATTTTAAGGTTTCATGTTTCTGGTTAAGGCTGTGTTCTGTATGCAAGTACTTGTTTAGCACTTCATTCTAATTTTGAAAGCAGATCGTTTCAACTGAAACTGGCTGAAAAGCCTTTCACCCATTCTTTCAGGAAAAGGGGTTGTTTCACTGAAACTGCCATTTCAGCCATGAGTCCACTTCTGTGGAAGAGGAGCTGTTCTTAGCAAACTGGCTGAGAAGCCTGCTGCCTGACTCCTCCAGGACCAAGCTGTTCCCCTTAGAACTGGCTAGTATTAAGTCTGCAGGGTATTTGAGTTACAAGCTATTCAAATAGAGCTGTTTGAGCTATAAGCTTTTTAAGCTGTTTGAATATTGCTATTTTACTCTAGAGAAAAAAAGTCTCTGAGAAATGGGATCCCGGATATCTAAACATTTTGAGGGCCCTCTCTTATAGGGACTCAAGTCAAATTTAAGTTTGAACACCTTAGACTTTCCTCATGCACATTTCTAACTGAATGAACAGACCTGCCCATAGCTAATTTAGAATATGGTCATTATGAAAAACTTTTGAAATTCCCAAACTCAATTTTATTAAAATTGAATTGGATCACTATAGCTCTAACATTTCCAGAAATGAGTGATAAGCTGATTTTGATTAGTACTTTGAGGCTTCCAAATGTTACTGGTAGCTTCTCTGCAAAGTTTCTGTAGAGAAATCAACTGATAGCCTTATGGCGATCCCCTTGTATATGATCCTTCATATACTATATCAATCTTTATATACTGTATGATTCTGTATATACTGCCTTCAGAATTCTCCTTTTATCTTTAATTTTGACATTTTAATTATCATATGTCTTGGTGCGGTTCTCTTTGAGCTCACTTTGGGACTTTTTGCTCCCTGTACCTGGATATCTGTTTCCTTTTCAGGTTTGAAAAATTTTCAGGCATAACTTCCTCAAATAATTTTTGATTCCCCTTTCTCTCTTTTCATTCTGGAACTCCTATAATGTGAATGTTGGAATGCTTAAGGTTATCCTAGAGAATTCTTAAATTATGTTCTTTTTTTAAATTTATTTTTATTTACAATGTTCTTATTGAATGATTTCCATTATTTTACATTCCAGATCACTTATTCATTCTCCTGTATCAATAAGTCTGATATGCATTTATTCTTTTAAAATTCTAGCTATTGAATGATTCACTTCTGATTGGGTCTTTTGTATATTTTCTAGTCCCTTTTTGGGGCTTCCCTGCTAACTCAGCTGGTAAAACATCCATCTGCAATGCAGGAGATCCTGGTTCAATTCCTACGTCAGGAAGATCCACTGGAGAAGGCATAGGCTACCCACTCCAGTATTCTTGGGCTTTCCTGGTGGCTTGGCTGGCAAAGAATCCACCTTCAATGCAGGAAACCACTTTCACTGTTCACATAAATTGTTTTTCTTAATTAAGATAACATTTTTATTACCAATATTTTGAATCCTTACCCAGTAAACTGCTTATTTCTGTTTAAATTATTTTTTCAGGGTTTTCTCTGTTGCTCTTTAAGTTGAGGGTAGTTCTTCTGCCTTTTTATTTTGCTTAACTTTCTCTTCCTCTATGAATTTAAGTTAAACAAGTACCTACTGAAGTTCTGAGGTGGTGTTCTTAAATGCAGGAGTGTTTCTATATTATACAGTCTGCATATTCCTAATACCTTTTTTTGGAGATATGGATTTGATGTGGACACAATTCACTATTTCCTCCGTGTGCACTGGTAGCTATCACCTTGGTAAGGGGTGAACCTGAAGATGGAGGAGCTAGAACTTGCACCAACTATGAGGTGAGATTTTCTCTCTGCTCAATAGCCAACTGTCCTGTGAGGGGCATATTCTGCTCCCATATTGCTGGAGGAGAAACCCTGAGGGTCAATGTGCTTCCTGTTTAGGTACCCACACCTCTGCTCAAACACAGCCTCTGGTGAAAGTCTCTTTTTCTCCCTCACTTGCCAATGAGGGACTTACACATGATTCACTATACTTGCAGAGGCTAAATCATAATTCTCTGCTGATCCTGAATAAGCCCATTTTGTTCAATTGCTAAATTGTGTCTGATTCTTTGTGACCCCATGGACTGAAGCATGCCAGGCTTCCCTGTCCTTTGCCATCTCCCAGAGTTTGCTCAAACTCATGTCCATTGAGTCAGTGATGACATCCAACCATCTTGTCCTCTGTTGTCCCCTTCTCCTCTTGCCTTCAATCTTTCTCAGTGTCAGGGTCTTTTCTAATGAGTTGGCTGTTAGCATCAGGTGGCCAAAATATTGGAGCTTCAGCATCAGTCTTTCCAATGAATATTCAGGGTTGATTTCCTTTAGGATTGACTGGTTGAATCTCCTTGCACTCCAAAGGACTCTCAAGAGTCTTCTCCAGCACTACAATTTAAAAGCATCAATTCTTTGATGCTCAGCCTTCTTTATGGCCCACCTCTCACGTCCATACATGGCTACTGGAAAAACCATAGCTGTGACTATACGGACCTTTGTTAGCAAAGTGATGTCTCTGCTTTTTAATACACTGTGTAGGTTTGTCATAGTTTTCCTTCCAAAGAGTAAGTGGAAGGTTGCACTCACCATCCACAGGGATTTTGGAGCCCAAGAAAATAAAATCTGTCACTGCTTCTAATTTTCCCCCTTCTTTTTGTCATGAAGTGATGGAACTGTATGCTATGATCTTAGTTTATCGAATGTTGGATTTTAAGCCAGCTTTTTCACCCTCATCAAGAGGCTCTTTAGTTCCTCTTCATTTTTGCCATTAGAATGGTATTATATGAATATCTGAGGTTATTGATATTTCTCCAGGCAATCTTGATTCTATGTGATTCATCTAGCCTGGCATTTTGCATGATGTAATCTACATAGAGGTTAAATAAGCAGGGTGACAATATACAGCCTTGTCATACTCTTTGCCCAGTTGTGACCCAGTCAGTAGCTCCATGTCTGATTCTGTTGATTCTTGATCCACATACAGGTGGATCAGGAGACAGGTAAGGTGGTTTGGTATTCCCATCTCTTTAAGAATTTTCTAGTTTGCAAAACCCATTTTGCTGGTAGCCTATTTGTTTTAGGTCAACAGGAAGTGTACTGGAACTCTATATTCTCTGCAGACTTAAAACTGCTCTGGAGAATTAAGCATATTAACTATAAACAAATGCAAGAATTGATATGGGTTTATACTTTCTGACATTCGCATTAACAATTTTGTCCTTAAATAAATGAATAAACGGGCAGTCATTAATTTCCTCTCCTTTCATTTACTGTCCCTAGAGTTTCTCATCATAATACTCTGCACTTATTAAAATAAAAACAGTAAGGGCACCAAATAAATCTGTTTCATGAATATAACTTTGAATGTATTCACACTTTTAAAAAATTGCTTTGATTTTTGTGAAGTGAAGTGAAGTTGCTCAGTCATGTCCCACTCTGCGACCCCATGGACTGTAGCTGGCTAGGCTCCTCCGTCTGTGGGATTTTCGAGGCAAGAATACTGGAGTGGGTTGCCATTTCCTTGATTTTTGTAGTAGCCCTCAAACTGGTTTTCTTAACTAAAGAAATGTCTTACTAGTCTTTTCTACCATCAGTGTTCCTTTTAAATTCCATATTCATTATTGCAAAATCTATGGTTGAAACATTTCACTATTTTTTACAATATAAATTTTTTTCTTAGCATGGCATAAAAGAATGAACACGATGTTACTCAATCTATATTTTATTCCTCATATTCTTATAATATACTTTTCATTCACTGCTTATTATATACACCCCACACACAAACACATATTTATACACTACAATAATATTCACTCTTCCTTAAATATACTCTATTCTATTAAGTTCTCTGTGACTTTACTCATGATATTCCTTTTTTCTTATATCTCCCTCATGAATAGAGTTTCAAAAATTATTTAAAGTCTATCTAAATTTATGACATTTCAAAATTTTGCCAAATATTCCATGCTGAGTTGTCTGCTTTCTTCAAAAAAATGTTTTCCTAGGCTATTTTAGCTCAAAAGTTTGATCATTTATTGAGTTAGTCAAAAATTTCATTTGGGTTTTTTCATAAAATGTTTTGAAAAACCCGAATGAACTTTTTGCTCAACCCAATATTTACATATTTATTTTCTATGTTTTTTTTTGGATAACAGTTTCTTCTGGAAGGAGATAGTGCCTTTTCTTTTACTCAGAGCTCAGCATAATAACTTGCACATAGACAGAATTCAACTGCTTATAAACAATGTATACTGATTAAATATTAAAAATAACCATTTGGGGGCTTCCCTGGTCACATCCACAGTCCACCTTAAAGGAGATCAGTTCTGGGTGTTCATTGGAAGGACTGATGTTGAAGCTGAAACTCCAATACTTTGGCCACCTGATGCGAAGAGCTGACTCATTTGAAAAAAAACCTGATGCTGGGAAAGATTGAAGGCAGGAGGATAAGGGGACAACAGAGGATGAGATGGTTGGATGGCATCACCAACTTGATGGACATGAGTTTGGGTAAACTCCGGGAGTTGGTGATGGACAGGGAGGCCTGGCGTGCTGCGGTTCATGGGGTCTCAAAGAGTCGGACACGACTGAATGACTGAACTGAACTGAACTGGTCACTCAGAGGTAAAGAGTTGGCGTGCCAATGCAAAAGACATAGGTTTGATCTCTGATTCTGGAAGATACAACATGGTGTGGAGCAACTAAGCTTGTGTGCCATAACTATTGAGCCTGTGATCTAGTACCCAGGAACTGCAACTACTGGGTCCACACACCACAACTGTTGAAGCCCGAGCACTCTAGAACCTGTGCTTCACAACAAGAGAATCCACCACAATGAGAAGCCCCTGTCCTACAACTGGAGAGTAGTCCCTGCTCTCTGAAACTAGAGAAAAGCCATTGCAGCAATGAAGCCTCAGCCCAACCAAATGAATAAATAAATAAAATTATGAAAAAGATTAATTAAAAAATAATCAGTTTTAAAACAATGAATAGAACATTAATCTTTCAAAATATATTGCTACTTCTTTCATCTTAAGACATTTACTGTAAATAAGTTATATTTTTCTTTCTTCATTTTCTACAAGTAAGACTGGTCAGAAATTTTTTGAAAACTCTGAAGCAGAATTACAGTGGGCTATTAGCCATTGTTTGTGTACTGTTTTATATTTGTATCTAAAAATGTTATTTTCAGCTATTTCTCCAAATTATTTGAATAACCATACAAAGTCTACCTACCGCATTGTCACAAAGAATCTTAACAGAATTCCAAATGTTATGTTCAATATTAAACATTTTGTACAATATTCCACTAGATATTTTGCTATGCATGTATGATACTAGAATGATAAAAAATCTGAGAAATTCAACTCCATTTTAAAATAGGTAGCATGACAGCATCTACAGTCTTTGCCCTCCACAAAGATTTTTTTTTCTCCTTGCAAAAGACAAAGAAGCATAGTTAAGCCTGAGAAATTCTTTAGGAAGGTAATGGTGTGATGCTTCTGCAATAAGACAGAGATGGGAATTTCCATTAGATTCAAGTATTTCACTGAAGTTTTAAGGAGGTTGTTAATTGTAAGTCAAGTGACCATTTCCAAATCCTCAATTTGCCATACTGAACTGCTTAAAAAGGTCACTGATGTATCATTTTGCATTTAAGCACTCATCACTTTATTAACTTCAAAGGCTCTTATTAAAATGCTAGTATAAAGGTAAATAAGATTTTGTTACAAAAAGTCCACACTGTTATTCCTTTTTATTAACCAATACTTCTATTACTATATTCCCACTAGACAAATTCAAGCAATAGTGATTTTTGCACATAAATACATTAAATTTGAGCTTTTCCCCACTCTGTTAATACCACTTACAGTTAACTGCCCACAACACTCTTCTCAAGAGGAAATTTTTGGTAATATTCTAGTATACATTGTTCTGTTTATATACATTACTCATTGATTAGTGTGTTTGTATATATATATATATATATGTATATCCATGAGGTGAGGTGTGGTTTTTAAAACATATATAGTGCCCTGTGATTATTTTTATTGTGTTAAAATATACCTAAAGGTTTTTGCATGTTATATACAGGTTTATATTTTTCTTTTAATAATGAGCTAGCATTACATGGAGCAGCAATATAGCAAAGTCATTAAGAGTGAGAACTCTGAAATCAGAATATTCAGATTAGAATACTTGATAACCACTCGTTACCTGTGTGAGTAATAGCAAGTTATTTAACCTCATTGAGACAGTTTTCATTCCTACATACAGGAGAGTATGATAGAAAATTTCACTTTGGTGATCATGAGCACTGAATGAATTAATGCATGTAAATCATTTATGTTTTAGGATTACAGTAAATCCCTGTTAAATTGTAGATGTAATTATTGCATAGGTCGGATGTTTGATAATTTAGTAAATTATTTCTCACATGTTTCTTGAAGCTTTTCACTGGTATAAACAATTCAACAGTGAATATCTTTGCTAATATAACCTTACAACTTGTTGAATATTGCTCAAAATTAAATTGTTAGCTCAAAGCATATATGCATCTTAAATGTTATGTATGTCATCATATTGCTTTATAAAAAGATTATTATTTCATTGATTTGTAGAAGACGTTTATATTTTCTTGATAACAGAACTATGTTCGTGCATGTATGCTAGTTGTGTCCAACTCTTTGTGACCCCATTGACTGTGGCCAGCCAGGATCCTCTGTTCACAAGATTATCCTGGCAAGAATACCGAAGTGGGTTGCCATTTCCTTCTCCAGGGGATCTTCTCAACCCAGGGATCCAAATCATGTCTCCTGCAGCTTCTGCAATGGCAGGCAGATTCTATCCTACTGAGCCACTTGGGAAGTCCTAAGAACTATGTTCATCTATTATTAAATCTTCTTTTATATCAACATTTGCTCCAATTTTATAACTTTTTAGACTCTGACTTTATTATCATCTATCAAACATAATTTTAAACTTTTAATTAGATCAAGTTGTTTTGCTTTTTTCATGAATGATTCTTGGGTTTAAGATCAAGTGTCAGTGATTTTTTTCTTCAGAAAGGCCAGATAGTAAATACTTCAGATATTGTAGGTCACATATGGTCATTGTAACATATTTTTCTTCTCTGATTTTTGTCTTTATAAGACTTTTCAAAATATAAAAAACATTTTTGGCAGGCTAGATTTAGGTACAATTCAGATGTGAGCCATAATTTGCTGAACTTCCCCTTAAAAATGTTATAAAAGTATTCTACTATATTTCTACTAGTCTTTATAGTAAAAAAAAGTCAGTTTAAAATAAAAATATAAATCAGCCCAAAGACAAGATACAGAAAGAACCCTTGACTCCATATGAAAAAATGTGTTCACTGAGAAATTTTACATAGACTATTCTCACATAGATGTGTAATTCAGTAGTATACTAGATATATGGTATAATATACCTATAACCATCAAATAATTAAAAAATGTCTTCAGTTGACAGTACCCTAGGGTGATAGGTAAAAAACAAACAAACAAAACACTTAAAGGAATTAATCCAGAAACTAGGGAATTCCTAATTTCCACAATCTAAATTTGCCCAAATATGAAGCACAATCAAAAATTACAAAACACAGAAGAAAGCAGTTCAAAACATGAAAAAGTCAATGAAAACAATCAAGAGTGAAGTCCCAAGTATATTGTTAGTTTTTGCATTACCAAAAATAATACAACAAAAAATATTTTAAATGTTTAAAGAAATAAGAAAGTGAAAGTGTTAATCATTTTGTCATGTCCGACTCTTTGTGACTCCATGGACTACAGCGTGCCAGACTCCTCTGTCCATGGGATTCTCCAAGCAGGAATACTGGAGTGGGTTGCCATTTCCTTCTCCAGGGGATCTTCCCAATCCAGAGATTGAATCCACGTCTCTTATGTCTCCTGCATTGGTTGACAGGTTCTTTATCACTAGTGCTACCTGAGTTGGTGTGGAAAACAGCCGTGTAATACTAATAGAAGAGGAAACAATATCACTGAAATTAAAAACTCTGTTAAGTGTGGCTTCTATTCAGAGATACAGAGAGTTTGAAAGAGCATCACTCACAAAAGCATGGGCAAAGGGCAAATCTTTGATGTCTTGATCTTGTCTGACCACAGAAGTCTCAGGGAAATCAACCAAACTGATTTCTGAAATAATATAGGTCCTATCAGGGAGAAACATGACTTGAGCATTTGATTATCATGGACAGAAATCACTGACCTTCACATAAACCAGTAAGAAAATTCAGCTAGACAATTATTAAATGTTGAAGTATAACTGACTTGCAATATTGTGTTAGTTTCAAGAGTACAGCAAAGTGGGTCAGTTATTTTTATAGATTATATTCCATTATAGGTTGCTACAGGATGTTGAATATAATTCCCTGTGCCATACAGTAAATCTGTGATGTTTATCTATTTTATGTATAGTAGTTTTTATCTGTTAATCCCATACACCTAATTTATCCCTCCCCCACTCTTTTCTCCATTGGTAAATAAGGTGTGTTTTTTTTTTCCTACATCTGAGTCTTATCTATTTTGTATGCAGATTCATATTTCATTATTTTTAGGTATCACATAAAAGTGCAAATATAGTACTGATCTTTCTCTGTCTGACTTACTTCACTAAGTATAGTATTCTCTAGGCCTATTCATGTTGCTGCAAATTGCAGTATTTCATTCTTTTTAATGGTTGAGTAATATGTCTATATCTATCTATGTATCTATCTATCTACCATGTCTCCTTAACCAATCATCTGTTTATGGGCACCTGGGTTGTTTCCATGTTTTCTCAGTTATAAATAGCACTGCCATGAACATTGGAATGCATGTATATTTTCTGTTTAGAATTTTCATTTTTGGGGGTACATACCCAGGGAGTGGAATTGCTGAATTAATATAGTAGCTGTATTTTTGCTTTTTTAAGGACCTTCCATACCACATGGGTTTATTTCTGAGCTTTCTATTCCATGTTATTGACCTATGTATCTATTTTTGTGTGTGTACCATGTACTGCTTTGATTAATATAACTTTGTAGTATAGTCCAAAGTCAAGGAGTGTGATTCATTCAGCTCTCTTCTTTTTCAAGGTTGTTTTTGCTATTTGGGATTTCTTTTGTTTCCAAACAAGCTTATTTTTTTTTTATTCCAGTTCAGTGAAAAATGCCAGACATATACCCTAATGTTCATAGCAGCACTACTTAGAATAGCCAAGACATGGCTAAATGTCCATCAACAGATGAATGTGTGTATATACATATACATGCATATAAATTGAATATGATATATACATGAAAATGAAAATTACTTTTCATTGATATAAAATGAAACATTGTAAATCAACTATACTTCAACCAAAAAATAAATTTATGTGGAAGACATATTTAAGAAAATTATTATTTAAAAAGGGAGGAGTAAAGGAAGTGAAGGTTTCTGCACTTCATACAAAATAAGTAAAAATATACCAATAGATTATGAAAAATTATATACACATAATGTAATGCCAATAACAATTACTGAAAAAGCTATATATAAGGTTAAACTCAAGCACAAATAGACATTAATAAAAAAATCAAACTCTAGAAAATGTTTAAGTAACCCACAAGTAGATAGAATTAAAAAAGAGAAAAATGAAAAATAAAACAAAGTTATTTGCTGAGACACATCTGATAAGGATTGGTATCTAAAATATACATAGAACTCTTACATTTCACCAAAAAGAAAATAACCCTATTTTAAAATGTGGCAAGGATCATAACAGACACCACACCAAATATATACAGATAACAAATAAACATATGAAAAGATAATCCAAGCCCCATGTAAACAGGGAAATGTAAATTAAAACAACAATGAGATACAACCACACATTAAAATGTCAAAAATCCAGAACTCTGACAAAATCAAATGCTAGTGAAGGTGTGGAACAACACTAGCTCATATTCATTGCTGGTGGGAATGCAAAATGGTAGCTTCTTGGAAAATTAAACATACTTTTACCATCTGATACAGCAGTCTCAGTCTCTGGTATTTACCCAAATTGGAAACTTATGTCCATACAGAAACATGCACACAGATGTTTATAGTGGCTTTATTCATAGCTGCTGAAAACTGCCAAAATTTGGATGCAACAAAGATTTTCTTTAGTAGGTGAATAGATAAATTGTAATATACCCGGACAATAGAATATTATTCAGCTCTAAAAATAAATGAGCTAGCATCATGGAAAGACATAGAGAACACTTAAGCAGATATTACTAAGTGAAAGAAGTCAATATGAAAAAGCTACATACCAAAGAAAAGAATATTGTTTTTATTTTTCCATATTTTAACATTTTTGCAGTTATCATTTTTGAGATATAAAATCTAAATTCTATTAGTGATTAAAATTTCATTTTTCAACATGTTTGTCAACATTTAAATCCTTATTTGTCAATTAAAAAATTAGATATATGAATCAAATTATATTTTCATTACCTATGAATTATTAATGTTAAAATTTTACATACCATTTTTAAATTAAAAAGTGAAAATAATAGGAAATGATAGCTTATTCCATAGCCATGGAAATGAATAACTAAACAGATTAATAAACTTTCCTATGCTTAAAATATTTTTAACACTAATGGAGAACTTAGTATTCATAGAGCAAACCATGCACGAACCATAAAGTTGAAACTATAACAATAACTTTTAGAGATCTCTACTCAAATATAAGTTTATTGAAAATACTTTTAATTTTTATGACTCTGCCAACATGTAATTGAAATTATTTCATTAAACAAAAACCAAACCTTAGAGTCATGACCAAATACAGTTATGGAAATTATAAACTGATTATTATTTTCAAATAATTTCCAGACAATGAAAAGAAGTTATAGTTCATAACAGCATTGCTCACACACAAAGATTCAAAGCCTAGATTCTTAATCAAGCAAAATTGCTGCCTTGAAAACTATTCTGAGAACTACTTGACATTTAACCACCTTTCTGTATTAAAAATGCAATGCATTTTCTACCTATTTTTTTTAGTAATAAACACCATGTTTCAGAACATAGAGATCATAGATAGAAAAAGAAAGCTTTAACAAATCAGTTTTTGACAGATATTATGGCAAAGAATATTCAAAGCATACAATTTTTATCCTTCCTGGATAAATTTAAAGAATGAAATGGGAAAGCCTAGTTTTATTGTTAACTTGCTATAATGAAAGAATGAATGATTTGAACAAAAGTTGCTCCTATGATGCTGAGAAAGGTACAGGAAATGAATAAAAGGAGATGACCAGAAGAAAATTCCCAAATTCCACAGAGGCCTCTCCAGGTATAAAGAAGTGAGCACAACTTATTAGAGTTCTGAAAGAATAAAAAAAAAAAACACAATTATTTCTTTAAGTAACATATTTCTCTTTTCCTTTCTATATAGTCTATTTTGATATCTCTCTTGTGGGGTTAGGATTCTTTGGGATGATTTGGATATGGGATAGAGTTACAGAGTAGGTAGAACCAGAGTTACTGCATGCAGGATTTGTTCGAACTTAAAACTATAGGATGCTTCAGAGTAACTGAGCTATAAATCAACACAGTTTTTAGTGTATTTGGAGAGAGAGATTGCAATTTCCCAGAGCTGTATTTTAAATGCATTCATTTTACAGTAATATGCATGGAAAGTATGTTGAGTGGATGAGGGTTACTTAAATCAGAATCAAACTTGTAGAGAAATTTGTATCTCCCTTTTCTAGTCAAGAATTAGTATTCCCCTTTCCCCCACCCCCCAGACTCCTAACACAGACTTCTTTGACATTTTGCATTGCAGGCAGATTCTTTACCAACTGAGCTATCAGGGAAACCCGTAACTCTTCTTACAATGTACCAACTAGGGGACTATTGATTACATCAGTTCCATTCAGTCAGTCACTCTCTGAGATCCAGTACACACAATTAATTTTAAAGTATCCTTCAGAAAGTCCCCCAAGGAAGAAATTACATATTATTTATTATCTAAATAGAGAATGGCGTTGGTGTACTTAACCTTAAAGTAAACTTAGGAAGATAATCACAGATATCAGACAGTTCTCTAAATGCACTTTCTAATGTTAGAAGGCTAATAAAATTCTAGAGTTCTGAATTTACACTAGACAAGACAATCTTTCATCATATACCTTAGGAGTAGCCAATTGTCTTGGTTTTCCTAGGACTGTCCCAATTTTAAGACACAAATTTCTGCATTCCATGAAACTCCTAAGTCTTGAGCAAATCGGTATAGTTGGTTAGCCTATGCATGCTGCATGCATGCGTGCGTGCTAAGTCGCTTCAGTCATATCCTACTTTGTGAGACCCTGTGGACTGTAGGCCACCAGGCTCCTCTGTCCACGGGATTCTCCAGGCAAGAATACTGGAGTGAATTGCCATGCCCTCCTTCAGGGGATCTTCCGGACCCAGGGATCGAACCCCTGTGTCTTGTTCCTGATCTTAGAGGTAGTGATTTCAGTTTTTCACTGAATCAGTTTTTCAGTGAGTATGATACTAGCTGTAGGTTGTTATATATGGTCTTCATTATGTTGAGCAAGGTTCCCTCTATGCCCTTTCTGGAGGGTTTTTATCATAAATGGGTGCTGAAATTTTCAGAGAATTTTTCTGCATCTACTGAGATGATCATATGGTTTTTAGTCTTCAATTTGTTATATCACACTGATTTATTTGCAAATGTTGAAAAAATCTTGATCCCTGGAATGACTCCCACTTGATCATGGTATGTGATCCTTTTAATGTATTATTAGATTGGCTTCCTGGTATTTTGTTGAGGATTTTTGTGTCTATGTTCATTACTGATACTGGCATGTAATTTTCTTTTTTGTGTTACCGTTTCTGGTTTTAGTGTCAGGGTGATGGTGGCCTCATTGAGAATGAGTTTGGTCATGCTCCTTCCTCTGCGATATTTTGAAGAGTTTCAGAAACATTCTTTTCTAAATGTTTGATAGAATTTGCCTGTGAAGCCATATGGTTCTGTACTTTTTTGTGTTGGAAGTTTTAAAGTCAGTTTCTATTTCAATACTTGTGACTAGTCTGTTCATATTTTCTATTTCTTCCTGGCTTAGTCTTGGAAGGTTGTACCTTTCTAAGAATTTGTTCATTTACTCTAGATTGCCCATTTTATTGGTGTATAGTTTCTTATAGTAGTCACTTTCATCCTTTGTATTTCTGTTGAGTCCATTTTAACTTTTACTTTTTCATTTCCAATGTTGTTGATTTGAGTCCTATCCTTTTTTTTTTTTTTTTTTTTTTTTTTGATCCCTTGATGAGTCTGGCTAAAGGTTTATCAATTTCAACAAATTTTTTTTAAATTTGTATGGAGAGACCCTGAATAATCAAAGCAATCCTGAGAAAGAAAAATGAAGCTGAAAGAATCAGAGTACCTGACTTCACACCATACTACAAAGTCACCATAATAGTACAGTACTGGCACAAAAAAACAGAAATAAAGACCAATGGAACTTGATAGAAAGCCAGAAATAAATGCATGAACCTATGATCATTTAATCTACAACAAAGGAGCCAAGAGTATACAATGGAAAAAAGATAGTAACTTCAATAAATGGTGCTGGGATAACTGGACAACTACATGTAAAACAAATGAGAACATTCTTTAACACCATACACAAAAATAAACTCAAAATGGATTAAAGATATAAATGTAAGACCAGATACTATAAAACTCTTAGGGGAAAACATAGGCAGAACATTCTTTGACATAAATTGAAGCAATATATTTTTCGATCTCCTGGAATAATGGAAATAAAAAGATAAATAAACAAATGGGACCTAAATAAACTCAAAAGCTTTTGCACAGCAAAGGAAATCATAAACAAAACAAAAGACAACTCACAGAATAGGAGAAAATATTTGTAAACAATGTGACTGACAAGGGATTAATCTCCAAAATTTACAAACTGCTCATGTGGCTCAATATATTTATTTATTTATATATATAAACCAATCAAAAAATGGGCAGAAGACCTAAATAGACATTTTTTCCAAAGAAAATATACAGATAGCCAAGAAGTACATGAAAATATGCTCAATGTCACAACTTATTAGAGAAATGCAAATCAAAGCTACAATGAGGTATTGCCCCACACCAGTCAGAATGTGTGTGTTAGTCCATCAGTCGTGTCTGACTCTTTGAGACCCCATGGACTGTGACCCACCAGTCTCCTCTGTCCAAGGAGTTCTCAAGGTAAGAATACTGGAGTGGGTTGCCATGCCCTTCTCCAGGGGATCGTCTCAACCCAGGGATCAAACCTGTGTCTCTAGCATTGCAGGCAGATTCTTTACAGACTAAGCCATTAGGGAAGACCTCCAGTCAGAATAGCCATCATCAAAAAGTCTACAAACAATAAATGTTGGAGAGGGTGTGAATAACAGGATACCCTCCTACACTGTTGGTGGGAACGTAAGTTGGTAGAGCCACTATGGAGAACAGTATTGAAGTTCCTTAAAAAACTAAAAATGCAGCTACCATATGAACCAGCAATCCCCCTCCTGGGCATATATCTGGAGAAAACCATGGTTTGAAAGGATACACGCATCCCAATGATCATTGCAGCTTTGTTTACAATAGCCAAGATATGGGAGCAATCTAAGTGTCCATCAACTGATGAACAGATAAGGAAGTGACACATATATACAATGGAATATTACTCAGTCATTAAAAAAATAAAATAATGCCATTTCCAGCAACATGGATGGACCTGGAAATTATCATACTAAGGGAAGTAAGTCAGACAGAGAAAGAGAAATATGATATTGTTTATATATGGAATCTAAAGAAAAATGATACAAAGGAGCTTATTTACAAAATAAAAAAAAAAGACTCACAGACTTAGAGAACAAACTTATTGCTACCAGGGGAATGGATTGGGGGGATGGATAGATTGGGATGTTGGGATTCACATACATACACTGGTAATTTTAAAACAGATAAGCAACAACCACAATATTGTAATAAATTTTCCTCCAATTAAAATAATTAAAACAAATTATTTAAAAATAATTAATTAGAAAAAAGATAAGCAACAAGTACCTACAGTAGAGCATGTAGAACTCTGCTTAATATTATGTGGCTGCTTGGATGGGAGGGGCGTTTGGCAGAGAATGGATACACGCATATGTATGGTTGAGTCCCTTCACCATTCACTTGAAACTATCACAGCAGTGTTAATTGGCCTCACTCTAATACAAAATAAAAAGCTTTTAAACAACAAGGGAACTATACTCAATATCTTGCTTTAAGTCAAAATGGAAAAGAATTTGAGAAAAGAATATATATATATATACATATGTATAAGTGAATCACTTTGTTGTACATTTGAAACCAACACAATGTTGTAAATTAGTGATGTTTCAATTTAAAACTCATATAAAATATAAAAAATGAAATAGATAACCAACAAGGACCTACTGAATAGCACAGGGAACTCTGTTCAATATTCTGTAATAACTTAAATGGGAAAAGAACTTAAAAAAGAATAGATACATGTGTATATACATTATATATATATATATATATATATATATATGAATAACTGAATCACTTTGCTATACACTTGAAACTACTGTAACATTAATTTATTTTTCTGTTCTCCATTCATTTTATAATTTTTTTAAATGGAAGATAATTGCTTTACAATATTGTTCTGGTTTCTGCTGTACAACACAAATCACCCATTACTCTCCCCTTCCCCATATATATATATGTATATATATGTATATGTATATAAATTTAGGGGTTGCAGTCACCAGATGCCATACATACACACATACACACAGATATATCCCTTCCCTCTTGTGCCTCCCTTCCACCGTCCTACTGACATAACATTGCTAATCAACTACACTTAAGTATAAAATAATTTTTTAAATGCACAAAGCAACTCTTAAAAAAAGAAATGTTTTGATTTGTCTAGTGTATCAGTGGACTTTTCTTAAGCTCAGTTAATTTGCATGGGGCACTGGCAGGTCTAGGGAACATTATAAAGGAAGAGATAGAGCAATAAACTTAACTTTTACCAAACCTCAGCTATCTGAAGGCCTATGGTTTTGAGAAGACAACAGTTCTTATCATGAGGTTTTTGTGTTTCTTTTACTACATAATGTCACATTGGCCTAAATCCCATGGAGAGGTGGTAGAGTGGAGAAAAGAAAGTGAAGTCACTCAGTTTGTCTGACTCTTTTTTTTTTTTTGGTAGATAAAAATCATTTTTTTATTAGTTGGAGGCTAATTACTTCACTTGTCTGACTCTTATTAAGGACAGAAGGAGAAAGGGGCAACAGAGGATGAGATGATTGGATGGTATCACTGACTCAATGGATATGAGTTTGAGCAAACTCGGAGATAGTGAAGTACAGGGAAGCCTGGCATTCTGCAGTTCGTGGGGTTGGGACATGACTTAGCAACTGAACAACAACAAATCACTTATAAAAGAGATTGCAAACTGGTAGCAATAAGGGTAAATCTAGGACACAGACTTGTTTTGGACCACATGTGTTTTAACAAATGGTTAAGTAAGCAAAGGGAGACTTGCGGTTGCTGATGGAACACTTCTGTATCTTGATCATGATGCAGGTTACATGAATGGACATGTGAGAAAATTACATTAAACTATAAACACACATATATAGATGCCTAAATGAGGGCATGTGAAAGTGGTAAAATATAAATATGTTTTCTGGATTTTAGTAGTGTCAATTTCCATGTTTTGATATTATATTTTAGTTATGCAAGATTCTCTCATTGAGAGAATTAGGTGAAGTTTACATGGGGCCTCCCTGTACATTCATCTATAACTTCCTGTGAACCTGCAATTATTTCAAAATTAAAAAAAAGAAATTAAAATCTATGTTGCAGAGAAGAATTGAAATACCAGTTGATACACTACCTCTACCCATCTGGATACTAAATTTTTCCAGTCTATCCAGTAAGTTTCCTAGCCCCCACCAAAGTTCTGCGTTGAGAATTGAGCAAAACACTATAAAAACAAGAAACAAAATAATCACCATCTTAAGTATTAATTTTAAAATTGACTGTTGTAAGTGAGAGAATCTGCATACATTTTTACAGAATACATTCTCTTTCTGAAAAATAGTCATCATAAGCTTGGTGGGAGGATCACATGGACAAGAAAATCTGAGACCTAGGAAGAATAATCCTCAATTAATCAAATGACTAGTGTTCTCCATCAGGATGCCAGATAAAAATGGACTCAATGTCCTGTTATCTTTTCTATTACTACATGTTAAGGATACTTATCAATGAGACTTAAACAGGAGTTACATTCTTCTTTTTTTTTTTTTTTAAACACTGCTTAACCTCCTGCCTTTGAGATGAAAGATCCTATGTTGACAATAGTTGTTTCTACAGCCTGGGGTGCAAAAGTCCTGTAGAATAGAGATATGCAAGACTCCTCAAAAGATGTTGTGATGTGAAGGGAAGTGAAAGCATTAAGATTTCCAAAGTGAATTCTTAACAAGCAGACCCAGAAAAAAATTCATGTGGGATCTCCCATGGTCCTATTATAACGCTGCAAATTTTACAGCCAAGCCTTCAAAATTATCTGTATCTTCAACAAATCACCTTTGGAGGACTATCATCTACCAGGCACTGTTTTAAGCACTGGCAATAAAGCAGTGAAAAGAGTCAACAATAATTCTTGCTCTTATGAAGCTTACATTCCAACATATATATATATGGGTGGGTGTGCATTTGTGCACATGTTCATGCAAATATAGCTGGGAGAGGAACAGTTTGATAGGCCATGAAAAATGAGATAAATAAAATATATAGTATATTAGATCATGATAAATGTTCTTGAGCAAAATAGAATAGTGAAGGAGATAGAAAGTATCTGAAGCATGGTAAAGAGGCAAGCAAGTTTAATTTTACAGGCTTCTTAGTAAAGTGCTTGGGACAGGCTTTATATATCCAGAAGAAATTTTTGTGTAAAAATTGAAGGTGAAGGGATGAGGCATGTTAACAAACTAGGGGAAGCACATTCTAGATATAGCAAGTGCAAAGACCCTGAAGTGTGATTTGTTTGGTGTGATGCAGGTACAGAAAGAATATTACTGTGGCTCTATTTAAGTAATGAGGGGACAGTAGTAAAAGATGGAGTGAGAGAGATAATGGGGATTTGTGAGGTTAATTGTACCCATTCGGGCCCAGTTTCCAGAGCAGACAAAAAGTATCCACAACTGTAAGTCAGTTTTTTCCTTGTGATGAGAACTAGAATTTACTCTCTTAACAACTTTATATGTAACATATAGAAATGTTAATTTACAAATTAAATTATATATATATGTATTTATAAATAATATATGTATATATATTTATAAATCTCCATAAACAGTAAAGGTTGGAGGCACATGTGTAGTCTTGGTTAAAGAAAATTTAGTCATATGCCACTATATCCCCTAGAGCCCCTATACTGTGTTTTTAGCTGAAGGGAAAGTGGGGTTCATTTACCTGTACCAGAAAACCAGATTTGGGTCTTCAGAAAGATTCTCTTTCTTTCATGTTTAGTTACAGCATAGAAGCAATCTAACGCCTATTGTACTGTATCTGAAATTTAAATGAATTGTAACAGAATGACCTTATATTTAAGAAAAACTCCCTTCTCCCACCTCCTTTGCACAAAATTTTTCTAGAAAACCTTGCACTTCTATCATAGTATAATTTTTTGTCTCAGTTTTTTGGCCACACCGGTGTCAGACATTTTGGTAGATGAATAGTGGGAGCGGACACCTGGTATGAATGTTGCTTCATCCTCAACTTGTATGTTGCTGTCTCCCTTGTAGCACTAATCTAGAGGAAGTCTGCTTGGCTCCCAGAACCTGAGAGCCTGAAATCCCCAGCCCTATCCTACTCCAGTCCCTGCCTGAGAGAAAGAGGCAGAGAGCCCTACCATCCTGGTTAGCTCACTTTGGCTCAGGACAGGGACTTCCACATATGAATATAGCTGATAATTTCCAGACCTGACACTACAGATTAGATTAATGGGAAATTCACCCACTTCAGACTGGGGCTTGCCAATCCGTCTCTGCAGGGGAATCTGACCTTTCACAGTATTGGGGAATATGTAGTAACACCTGGCAGCAGCAATACTCAGCAGCACAAAGCAACATCTTAGGCAGCAATCAGTGGTTCAACCGAGCGATCTGGGAGAAGAAGTTAATCAGCTAGTTGCAGCTAAAGAGTTTGTGTGGGGGTACAAAGGTGGTTTCTTCAGCATTGGAGCTCCCACTGTTGTAAACAAGCAGAACCTTATGGGGCCTCCTGGGACTGACCCCCTCCGCCAAGTTCTCTGCCTGCCTCTTGTTTGTATAAAAATGTAAGCCTCCGAGGCCTTCCCAGAGTTCGAAATAATACGTTTAATCAGAGAAATGACTCTCATTCAAACAAAGGAAACAAAGGAACAACAGGAACAAAGGAAAACAGTTAAGCAAGACAAAATAATAGTAGTTGAGCCATTAAACACAGTCAAGGACCTTTAGTTCCTCCTTAAGAGCTATAGGTAAAATTCTGAGCCATGTCCTTTGAGCTGTTTTGCAGATCATAAAAGTTCCAACAGATGGAAGGAGTTAACTGCATGCTGACCACAAGCACATGTAGATGCCAGACCAGTTGGAACAAGAAGGTCTATTTTGTTGATTCTCAATTACCTCACCAACAACTAATCAGAAGAATTAGGAGTTCTGATGTTTTAAGCACTAACTGCCTAGACTCCTAGTTTGGTACCTATAGTAAATGCTGCAGTCAATATTTCACCACAATTGGTGTCAGTAGTTTGGCTTTACTCTGTGAGAATGAACAGACTCATATTTGGTTCAGTAACACTTTGTGGAAATGAAAACCCCAGGGTTGTTTTGATAAAGGGTAGTTTTTCCAGCAGTCATGTATGGATGTGAGAGTTGGACTATAAGGAAAGTTGAGGGCTGAATAATTGATGCTTTTGAACTGTGGTGTTGTTGAAGACTCTTGACAATCCACTGGACTGCAAGGAGATCCAACCAGTCCATCCTAAAGGACATTAGTCCTGAATATTCATCAGAAGGACTGATGCTGAAGCTGAAACTCCAATACTTTGGCCACCTGATGCGAAGACCTGACTCATTTGAAAAGACCCTGATGCTGGGAAAGATTGAAGGTGAGAGGAGAAGGGGATGACAGAGGATGAGATGGTTGGATGGCATCACAGACTCAATGGACATGAGTTTGAGCAAGCTCTGGGAATTGTTGATGGACAGGGAGGCCTGGTGTGCTGCAGTCCATGGGGTCACAAAGAGTCAGACACGACTGAGTGACTGAACTGAACTGAACAGTTTCAATACACCCACATAAAGAGGGTAAAGTCACAGGATTTATTACTTACAAAAATCTCAGAATGATGGGGAAGGTAGGAGGAAATGGAGAGGAAATAAACCAGGGGAAAGGAAGTCTCCCATCCCACATCAATAGTGAGCAGGAAATGGAGAGCAGGGTAGCAATCATTTATTACTTATAAGGTAGTTGGGACACAGATCACTAATTTTTGGAGGGCTTAACCCTAAATGGTTATTTATAGGTGCCTTGGGAAAATTAAAGCAGGAATATGTGGGAATCCTAAGCTTAGGTCCTTTCTAAATGCCAGGTTCTGGGTGTGAGCAGGGTTGTCATACTGTTAAATGCATAGGCAACACCTCAAAATAGCTGTTTTCTTATCACAGCCATTTGCTCCTGATAATGTCGTTATCAGATTTTCAAAAATTACTAATTTCATCTCTTTGTTTTTTATTTTCTAGTTGTTGATCACTTTGGATAGCTTGTGTCTTTCTCAGAACTTTCCTATTTGATTTAAATGATCTAAATTTCTGGAATGCAGTTGTTTAAACCATTCCTTTATATCCATTTTACTTCTGTACGGTCATTACAGCAGTGAATGTCCCCTCTTTCATTCCTGATTTTAGTAATTTGGTATGAGTCTAGTTCTCTCTCTCCTTTTTTGGTCAGTCTATGTAAAGTGTGTAAATTTTGTAAAGCTGTTCAATATGCCAAATTTTGGTTTCATTGATTCTATTTTCTATTTCATTTATTCCCACTCAAATATTTATCATTTCCTTCCTTTTCTTTGCTTTTGCTTAAGTTTGATTTTCTTTGTTTCCTTAAGATGGAAAGTTAGATTATTTATTTTATATCTTTCTTCATTTTTATGTGCTTACAAATATAATTTTCTCTCTAAACTATTTTAGCTGCATTTCAGAAGTTTTGGGTTGTCATGTTTATATTTTTACTTTCCTCAAATTATCTTCTAATTTTTCTCTTGATTTTTTTCTTTGATTAATTGGCTATTTAGAAGTAGCTTTTCGCAGGAAAAAAAAAAAAAAAAAGAAGTAGCTTTTCAATTTTCTACATATTTGTAATTTTCCCTAAGTTTTTGTTGTTGACTTATAATTTAGTTTCATTGTTGGCTGGAGAACATATTTCATTGATTTCACATCATTTAAATTATTTTTCAGGATTATATTAGAGTCTAGCATATGTCTATCCTTTAGAAAGTTTCATGTGGCCTGAGAAGAATGTGTATACTTCTGTTATTGGGTAGAACATTGAATAAACATCTGTTAGTATTAGTGTTGTTCATGTCTTCTATTTCTTTGTTGATCTTCAGCCTAGATTTCCACCCATTATTATGGAATTTTCTATTATTGTTGATGTTTCTATTTATTCCTTCAATTCTGTCAGTTTTTGTTTCATGTATTTGGGGATTTTGTTGTTAGGTACATAATATGTTCATAATTATTTTTTATTGATGGATGATTCTTTTATCATTATATAATGTCATTAACTTTCTGTAACAAATATGTTTGTTTTCAAGTCAATTTTGATTGGTATTAGTTTAGCCAATCTAGCTCTCTTATAAAGTCTGCATAGTACATATCTTTGTATTATTTTTGTTTTAACATATTTTTTAAAGCTTATGTTTCTTTCAGCATATATCCATTCTATCCATATCTGCTTTTTAAATGGACTTAATATTCTATTTATGCTTAATGTAGTTACTGAAAAAGTAGGATTCACTTCTGTCATTTTCTATTAGTTTTTATATGTTTTACATCTTTTGTTTCTCTGTTCTTATATTCTTGCCCAATTTATGTTAGACAGTTTCTAGTTTATCTTTTTAATTCCTTTGAACATCATCCCCCTTCTCTGTACTTTTATTGCAGTACAAATTATATATATATATATATATATATATACACACACACACATATATATATAAACACACACATATATACAAAAACTTATATATAAAAAGCCCATCAATATACTGTATAATGAGTATTTCATGAAATTGTTTTTAAAAGTTGCAAGAAAAATAGTACCAGCAAAACATATGTGTATGTTGTCTTATTTACCTATGTAGTTACCTAAACTATTTCACTTTATTTCTTCATATGGTTCTGAGTTAAAGTCTGTCAGGAAGCATTTAACAGGAGGCTTCCTGGGTGCTGTTTCCTATCTCTCTTGAGCCCTCTGTTCCTTATCAGTCCTTGTTGGGCAGGAGGAGCAGGCAAGCCTCTCCCAGGATGGAGATCAAAGAGACGGGATGCTTGCGTAAGATTTCCTTCATTAGCTTTTCCATAGGGTGAAAAGTAACTATTTAGGACCCTATTTTCATGTGGATCACCTCTTGGCCTTATGGCCTCTATTGCTCTTTGCTTCCTTGGTAAACTTGCAAAGTCTGGTCTCTTGATCTTTATCTAAAGAAGCTACTGGCATATATACTCTTACAGAATTCAGTAAAGCACCTTTGCTTCATCAGAGCTTGGGTCCCCGTGTCTGTCTATCTGTCTATCTTTCTTTCTTTCTTTTTCTCTCTCTCTCCCTCTCTCTCCATTTCTGGCTGATTCCCTGGAGTGCGAAAGCCGGCTGCATAACCCAGGGAATATTAGCCTGTTTCCTTCTTTCAGTCTCTTATCATCGACTCCTGAACACCAGGTTCCGGTCCAGTAAAGGACCAACAAAAGCCCACTGTCCTTTCATTGCAGCCTGAAGAATTCTCTTTAGTATTTCTGGTAAGGCAGCTCTGCTAGTGACAGTTTCTTTCAGCTTTTGTTTACTAGGAAATGTATTAATTTCTCTTCACTTTTGAAATAAATTTAAACTGGGTATAAAATTCTTGACTAAAAACATTTTCCTTTAAATACCTTGAATATCATGCAACTGCCTTATTTCATTTTTCAGTCACTAAGTTGTGTCTGACTCTTTGCGACCCCATGAACTGCAGCATACCAGGAGTCCCTGTCCTTCACTATTCCCCAGAGTATGCTCAAACTCGTGTCCGTTGACTTGATGATGCCATCCAACCATCTCATCCTCTGTCTTCCCCTTCTCTTCCTGCCTTCAATCTTTCCCGGCATCAGAGTCTTTTCAAATGAGTCAGTTCTTTGCATCATGTGGCCAAAGTATTTGAGCTTCAGCTTCAGCATCAGTCCTTCCAATGAATAGTCAGGGTTGATTTCCTTTAGGATGGACTGGTTGTATCTGCCTTCTGGTTTCCATGTTTTCTCATAAGAATTCACCTGCTAATCTTACTAAAGGATCTATTTCACATGATAGTTTTTTTCTCTCTTGCTACTTTCAAGATTTGCTCTTTGCCTATGATTTTCATTAATCTGTGATGTGTCTAGGTGTGGATCTATAAGTTTTTCTTCCTTAGAGATCATTAAGCTTCTGGAATGTGTGGCTTAATATTTTACTTAAAATTTAGGAATTTTTCATACATTTTTTCTTTAAGTAATTTTTCTGTTCTGTTCAATTTATTTTTTCCTTCTGTGAATCACCTGTGCTTTAGTATGCTTGATGATACCCCACAGGTTTCTGAGGCGCCCTTCATTCCTGAAATCCTTTTTTTTTCTCTTTGATCCTCAGACTTCATACTCTCTATTGGCCAATTTTCAAGTTTGATGATTTTTTATCTGCCAGTTCATATCTATTTTTAAACCCCTCTAGTACATTTTTATTTCAACTCCAGAATTTATCATTTATTCTTTTATTTATAATATCTATCCTTTTATTGATATTTTCTATTTGATAATACTTTATTCCCATACTTAACCTTGAATTCTTTAGACATGATTTCCTTTTGTTCTTTGAAAATATTTATAATAGCTGATATAGTCTTATTTACTTAGTATAAAATCTGGGTCCCTCAGGGACTTTTCCTGCTGATTACTTTTTTCCTTTTTTATGTAACATACTTTCCTGTTTCTTTAAGGGTCTTTTACTTAGTGACTGAAAACTAGATATTTTAGATAATATATTATTACAAGCCTATATCAAGTTCTTCCACACTCCCCACCCCCCAAAATGTGTTGTTGCTGGTTTGTTCTTGTTTTTTATTTTCTTACTGCTGCTTACTAGTTAAGCAACAATATTGGGCTAGTAAAGTATATTATGTATTCCTGGCAGTGTGTAGCCATTGAGTGCCCTGCTAGTTTTTCTGTAAAGTTGTTTTAAGTGTGGGCTTCTTAAAGACCACACTTGTGTCAGTGAAATTTAGCAGTGAGGCAAGAATGAATCATGTTTGCTTAAATATCTTTCCTTTATATCTTCTACTTTTTTCCCAAGGGGACGTATCTGAGAAAGAGCACTCATAAACTTCAACAAGTTTTCAAGACACTTAAATTTCACTTCCTGCTTGCATAGGGTCTCAAGATCATCCAGAGATGAGTGACTGAGAAATTTTTCCTTCATAGGATTTTACTAGGTATGTGCAGAACTTTCTGCATAAGTGAATCCTACTAGATTTTGCCAGAAATATGTCAGAGCTTCCCAACGTTCTCTATCATTGTTAGTTTTCCAGTACATCCTTTTAAACTCCTGTCCAGGTTCTACTTTGCCCCATCAGAAATCACAGTCAGGCAGCCAGGATGTTCCCAGATTTTGTTACTGTTTGGATAACTGAATCAAATAAAACAGTAACCAGAACTTGAGAATGCTGACTTTCCAGGGAGCAATAATTTTGCATAAAATATTTATTTTGCTCTAGGGATGGTGCTCTTAAGAGAACTTCAAAAGAAGTTGGATCTCTCCATTGTCTGCAACTTTTGGCTAGTGCACAAGTTAGCCTAGGAAGGATAAGTAAAAGAAATAGACATAAATTAAAATGTCAGATCTTGTTGTCTAACTGAGAGTCAATAGTTTATACTGGATAGACCATGTCTGTTTGATCTGTGGCTTTGGTTAATCATCGAGTTAAGAAATAGTCTTGTTTCATTTGTTTCAGACATATTTTCATTTTTTAAAAATGAGAACAAGTACATCAAGGTTTTTACTTAACTATTTTGAAAGTTGATTCATAAAGGGAACTTTTAACTGGGTAAAATATTTGAATAGAGAACCACTCTGCTGTCTTTGGTGGCTCAGACGGTAAAGCATGTGCCTACAATGCAGAAGACCTGGGTTTCATCCCTGGGTCGGGAATATCCCCTGGAGAAGGAAATGGCAACCCACTCCAGTACTCTTTCTTGGAAAATCCTGTGGACAGAGGAGCCTGGTAGGCTACAGTCCATGGGGTCACAGAGAGTCAGACACGACTGAGTGACTTCACTGACTTCACTTTCTGCTGTCTTTGAACTTTGAGATTCCATTCTTCTGTGACTTTAAATATACTCCTGTCCCTCTCCGACATAAATCACAGCAGGATCCTCTATGACCCACCTCCCAGAATATTGGAAAGAAGAGCAAAAATAAACAACTGGGACCTAATGAAACTTAAAAGCTTTTGCACAACAAAGGAAACTATAAGCAAGGTGAAAAGACAGCCATCAGATTGGGAGAAAATAATAGCAAACGAAGCAACAGACAAAGGACTAATCTCAAAAATATACAAGCAACTCCTGAAGCTCAATTCCAGAAAAATAAATGACCCAATCAAAAAATGGGCCAAAGAACTAAACAGACATTTCTCCAAAGAAGACATACAGATGGCCAACAAACACACGAAAAGATGCTCAACATCACTTATTATCAGAGAAATGCGAATCAAAACCACAATGAGGTACCATTACACGCCAGTCAGGATGGCTGCTATCCAAAAGTTTACAAGCAATAAATGCTGGAGAGGGTGTGGAGAAAAGGGAACCCTCTTACACTGTTGGTGGGAATGCAAACTAGTACAGTTGCTATGGAGAACAGTGTGGAGATTCCTAAAAAACTGGAAATAGAACTGCCATATGACCCAGCAATACCACTTCTGGGCATACACACCGAGGAAACCAGATCTGAAAGAGACACGTGCACCCCAGTGTTCATCGCAGCACTGTTTATAATAGCCAGGACATGGAAGCAACCTAGATGCCCATCAGCAGATGAATGAATAAGGAAGCTGTGGTACATGTACAACATGGAATATTACTCAGCCATTAAAAAGAATTCATTTGAATCAGTTCTAATGAGATGGATGAAACTGGAGCCTATTACACAGAGTGAAGTAAGCCAGAAAGATAAAGATCATTACAGCATACTAACACATATATATGGAATTTAGAAAGATGGTAACGATAACCCTATATGCAAAACAGAAAAAGAGACACAGATGTACAGAACAGACTTTTGGGCTCTGTGGGAGAAGGCGAGGGTGGGATGTTTTGAGAGAATAGCATCGAAACATGTATATTATCTATAGTGAAATAGATCACCAGCCCAGGTTGGATGCATGAGACAAGTGCTCAGGCCTGGTGCACTGGGAAGACCCAGAGGAATCGGGTGGAGAGGGAGGTGGGAGGGGGGATCGGGATGGGGAATACATGTAACTCCATGGCTGATTCATGTCAATGTATGACAAAACCCACTACAATATTGTAAAGTAATTAGCCTCCAACTAATAAAAATAAATGAAAAAAAAAATATACTCCTGTGAAAATAAATTTTGTAATCTACAGAAAACCTCCTTCCATATACATAAGGCTGGGGAATTGTTTGTATTAACTTATAAAAGAATGAATATAAATGAAAAGCTTTTCCATTTTGGACAAAGTTATTTTGGGGTTGTGATGAAAATAATCTTCATTTAAATGAATTTACCTTTTTTTAACTACCATTATGATTCTGCCAATATGATGTTTAAAACTTTGAAGAGAATAATTAATCATTGCTGCACATGATACTGGATTTAGAATCATAGAAACAAAACACTGTACCACATTTGTGCATATAGATAGATAGAAGGGAAATTAACACACAGTAACCTATGAGGGATAAACAGGAGGCCACATCCCTGAAATTTCCTCAGTTTCAATATGGAGAAGATATTTAGTTCCACATACAAGTTGGAGAAAAGGATATTTTCCACTTAGCAATAAAATATGATTTGAATTTAATGGTTTATCTGACCAAAACCAGAAAAAAGTAAAAAAAGAGATGTAATATTAATTTTTGATGTCCTTTTTTTGATTATTTTTTATTGAAGTATAGTTGCTGTAAAATATTATATAAGTTACAGGTGTATAATATAGTGATTCACAATTTGTAATGTTTATACTCCATCTATAAAATATTGACTATATTCCCCATGTTGTACAATATATCTTTGTAGCTTATTTTCTACCTAATAGTTTTTATCCCTAACCCTATATTGCCCTTCCTCCCTTCCCTCTCCCAACTGGTAACCACTAGTTTGTTCTCTGTGTATGTGAATTTGCTTCTTTTTAGTTATAGTCAACAGTTTTTTGTAATTTTTTACAATCCACATGTAAGTGATATCATACAGTATTTGTCTTTCTATTTTTGACTTATTACACTAGCACAATACCCTTCAAGTCCATTCATGTTTCTGTAAATGGCAGAATTTTGTTCCTCTTTATGGCTTAGTACTACTCCATGGTGTATGTATGTAAGTACATACACATACTACATCTTTTTTATTCATTCATTTGTTTATGGACACTTAGGGTGTTTCCATATCTTGGCAGTTGTAAATATTGCTGCTGTGAATACAGTATGGGGAGCACGAATGGTTTCAAATTAATATTTATGCTTTTTTTCATATATCCAGGAGTAGAATTGTTGGGTCATATGGTAGTTCTATTATTAGTTTTTTGAAAACCCTCCATACTATTTCCCACAATGCCTGCACCTATATAGTCTTACCAAAAGTGAAGGAGGGTTCTTGTTTCTCCACACCCTCACCAACATGTTATTTCTGTTCTCTCTGATGATTGCCATTCTGACAGGTGTGAGGTAATATTTCATTGTGGTTTCAATTTGCATTTTCCTGATGATTAGCAATTTTGAACATCTTTTAATGTCTCTGGTGGCCATCTGCATTTTCTCATTGGAAAAATGCCCATTCAATTCTTCTGCCCATTTTTCAATTGGGTTGTTTCTTTTTCAAATACTAATTTATATGAGCTGTTTCTATACTATGTAAATTGACCCCTTGTTGATAGCATTATTTGCAAATATTTTCTCACATTCCATAGGTTGTCTTTTTGTTTTGTTTATATCTCTATTCTTTATAAAGCCAAAAGTATTGTGTATAAAGTTAAAGGTCAAAGTAATAGGGCCTAGGATGTAGCTGAATGGAATTCTTGCATATATTGATCAAAAACAACCCCCCTCAAGAAACAAAACATAGATCAATCAAATTACTATAAGAATATCATTATGAAAATACAGCCTTCTGAATACTGAACAACTTCCATATACAAAGTAAGGATTTTACATTTATGAAGTTGATAAAATACTCTCCAAAAAGGATTAAATATTTTCAAATCCACTTCAACCAATTTCACTCAACACAATTTCTAACATCATATGGTCTGTTCAGAGTCTTTTGATGCCTCATGGACATTATGTTTGAAAAGTAATGTGTGCATTTATGTGTATATGTGTGAGTATGTATAATGGTCCTTGTAATGTAGTGACTTTAGTCCAATCAGCTAATAATCCACTCAGCAGTTTATGTGATTCCACTCCATTGAACTACATAACCCACTTTAGAGCTTGGCTAGCAACTCAGCTCTTTTCAAGAGATAGAGAAGCAGAGAAATCATACAGCAGTGCATTCTATCAAGAAAGCCTCCTTCCCTTGGGATCTTTAAAAAGCAAATTTTTAGTAGCTCTATATCTACCTTTTTCACCAATAATGAATACAAAAGGGAGAGAAAGAGTACTATATAAGCTTCTCATACTCCAAGACAAATTGTGATACACAGTTATGGAATTATGACTGTATGTGTCAACACCAGAAGAAATTTTGCTGTTTTCCATTTAACCTTTTATATTACTGAAATAGTTATTTGGTCAACATTTTCAATATGTTTTATCTTTTCAATTCACCTATATCACTGGAATCAGTTCAGTTCAGTCCTTCAGTCATGTCTAACTCTTTGAGACCACATGAACTGTAGCATGCCAGGCCTCCCTGTCTATCACCAACTGTTGGAGTCCACACAAACCTATGTCCATTGAGTCAGTGATGCCACCCAACCATCTCATCCTCTGTCATCCCCTTCTCCTCCTGCCCTCAATCGTTCCCAGCATCAGGGTTTTTTTAAATGAGAAAGCTCTTCGCATCAGGTGGTCAAAGTATTGGAGTTTCAGCTTCAACGTCAGTCCTTCAAGTGAACACCCAGGACTGATCTCCTTTAGGAGGGACTGGTTGGATCTCCTTGCCGTCCAAGGGACTCTCAAGAGTCTTCTCCAACACCACAGTTCAAAACCATCAATTCTTTGGTGCTCAACTTTCTTTATAGTCCAACTCTCACATCCATACATGACCACTGGGAAAACCATAGCCTTGACTAGACAGACCTTTGTTGACAAAGTAATGTCTCTGCTTTTTAATATGCCATCTAGGTTGGTCATAATTTTCCTTCCAAGGAGTAAGCATCTTTTAATTTCGTGGCTGCAATCACTATCTGCAGTGATTTTGGAGCCCAGGAAAAATATAGTCAGCCACTGTTTCCATTGTTTCCCCATCTATTTGCCATGAAGTGATGGGACCCACATGGCATGATCTTAGTTTTCTGAATGTTGAGCTTTAAGCCAACTTTTTCACTCTCCTCTTTCACTTTCATCAAGAGGCTTTTTAGTTCCTCTTCACTCTCTGCCATAAGGGTCATGTCATCTGCATATCTGAGGTTATTGATATTTCTCCCGGCAATCTTGATTCCAGCTTGTGCTTCTTCCAGCCCAGCACTTCTCATGATGTACTCTGCATATAAGTTAAATAAGCAGGGTGACAATATACAGCCTTGACGTACTCCTTTTCCTATTTGGAACCAGTCTGTTGGTCCATGTCCAGTTCTAACTGTGGCTTCCTGACCTGCATACAGGTTTCTCAAGAGGCAGGTCAGGTGGTCTGGTATTCCCATCTCTTTGAGAATTTTCCACAGTTTATTGTGATCCACAAAGTCAAAGTCTTTGGCATACTCAATAAAGCAGAAATAGATGTTTTTCTGGAACTCTCTTGCTTTTTCAATGATCCAGCAGATATTGGCAATTTGATCTCTGGTTCCTTTACCTTTTCTAAAACCAGCTTGAACATCTGGAAGTTCACGGTTCATGTAGAGATGAAGCCTGACTTGGAGAATTTTGTATATTACTTTGACAGCATGTGAGATGAGTGCAATTGTGCGGTAGTTTGAGCATTCTTTGGCATTGCCTTTCTTTAGGATTGGGAATGAAAACTGACCTTTTCCAGTCCTGTGGCTACTGCTGAGTTTTCCAAATTTGCTGGCATATTGAGAGCAGCACTTTCACAGCATCATCTTTCAGGATTTGAAATAGCTCAACTGGAATTCCATCACCTCCACTAGCTTTGTTCATAGCGATGCTTCCTAAGGCCCACTTGACTTCACATTCCAGGATGTCTGGCTCTATGTGAGTGATGACACCATCATGATTATCTGGGTTGTGAAGATCTTTTTTTTACAGTTCTTCTGTGTATTCTTGTCAACTCTTCTTGATATCTTCTGTGTCTGTTAGGTCCATACCATTTCTATCCTTTATTGAGCCCATCTTTGCATGAAATGTCTAATCTCTAATTTTCTTAAAGAGATCTGTAGTTTTTCCCATTCTATTGTTTTCCTCTATTTCTTTGCATTGATCACTGAGGAAGGTTTTCTTATCTCCTTGCTATTCTTTGGAACTCTGCATTCAAATGGGTATATCTTTCCTTTTCTCCTTTGCTTTTCACTTCCCTTCTTTTCACAGCTATTTGCTTTTCACTTCCCTTCTTTTCACAGCTATTTGCTTTTCGCTTCCCTTCTTTTCACAGCTATTTTCACAGCTATTCAAATGGATATATCTTTCCTTTTCTCCTTTGCTTTTCGTGTCCCTTGTTTTCACAGCTATTATATCCAAGGCCTCCTCAGACAGCCATTTTGCTTTTTTGCATTTCTTTTTCTTGGGGATGGTCTTAATCCCTGTCTGCTCTACAAAGTCACAAACCTCCAACCATAGTTCATCAGGCTGTCTGTCTATCAGATCTAGTCCCTTAAATCTATTTCTCACTTCCACTGTATAGTCATAAGGGATTTGATTTAGGTCATACCTGAATGGTCTAGTGGTTTTCTCCACTTTCTTCGATTTCTGTCTGAATTTGGCAATAAGGAGTTCATGATCTGAGCCACAGTCAGCTCCTGGTCTTGTTTTTGCTGACTGTATAGAGCTTCTCCATCTTTGGCTACCAAGAATATAATCAATCTGATTTCGGTGTTGACTATCTGGTGATGTCCATGTGTTGTTGGAAGAGGGTGTTTGCTATGACCAGTGCATTCTCTTGGTAGAACTCTATGAGCCTTTGCCCTGCTTCATTCCATACTCCAAGACAAAATTTGCCTGTTACTCCAGGTGTTTCTTGACTTCCTACTTTTGCATTCCAGTCCCCTATAATGAAAAGGACACATTTTGGAGGTGTTAGTTCTAGAAGGTTTTGTAGGTCTTCATAGAACTGTTCAACTTCTGCTTCTTCAGCATTACTTGTCAGGGCATAGACTTGGAATACCGTGATATTAAATGGTTTGCCTTGGAAACGGACAGAGATCACTCTGTTATTTTTGAGATGGCATCCAAGTACTGCATTTTGGACTCTTTTGTTGACCATGATGGCTACTCCATTTCCTCTAAGGGATTCCTGCCCACAGTAGTAGATATAATCATCTGAGTTAAATTCACCCATTCCAGTCCATCTTAGTTCGCTGATCCCTAAAATGTCGACATTCACTCTTGCTATCTCCTGTTTGACCACTTCCAATTTGCTTTGATTCATGGACCTAACATTCCAGGCTCCTATGCAATATTGCTCTTTACAGCATTGAACCTTGTTTGCTTCACCATTCCCATCCATAACTGGGTGTTGTTTTTGCTTTGGCTGCATCCCTTCATTCTTTCTGGAGTTATTTCTCCACTGATCTCCAGTAGCATATTGGGCACCTACCGACCTGGGGAATTCATCTTTCAGTGTCCTATCTTTTTGCCTTTTTATGCTGTTCATGGGGTTCTCAAGGCAAGAATACTGAAGTTGTTTGCCATTCCCTTCTCCAGTGAACCACATTCTGTCAGACTTCTCCACCATGATCCATCATTAGAATATACAACATAAAATTATCAGTATAATATGGCCACTGTTATAACAGGTGGGACAGGAAAGATGACTTTTTGGCAAATCAGTAACTAACTTCTGGAAAATTATGCAAGAATGATCTCACCTAAGCAATGTATCTTATAATTAACTGAATATTTAAAAGGATCTCACAACAATTTGGGGTTTATTAAATTAAAGCTACTACCTATATCCTCTGGCACACAGAAAAGTCCTTCATGTACCTTAGGAAGTAAGTGGAAAGACATTCCATGCTCATGAATTAGAAGCCTTAATGTTGTTAAGATATTAATACCACACAAAGCTATTTATATATTCAATATAATTCTTATTAAAATCCCAGGAACATTTTTGCAGAAATATAAAATTATCCTAAAATTTATATGTGATGAAAAGGACCCAAAATAGCCAGAACCATCTTGAAAGAAAGAACCAACTAAGAGTTCTCACATTCATGATTTCAAATCTTATGACAAAACTACAGTAACCAAAACACTGTAATACTGGCTTAAACAGAGATGTATAAACCAATAAAATACAATAGAGAGCCCCCAACTAAACTCTTGCATGTATTGTCAAATGACAGGGGTTCAAAGAACATTCCATGGGGATATGACAGTGTTTTCAATAAAAGATGCTGGGAAAACTGGATACCGGCATGAAAAAAAATAGTCACTTTCGTTGCATGATATACAAAAATTGAATCAAAATAGATCATAGGGCTTAAGGTAAGAATTAAAACGATAAATTTTGTAGAGGAAAACTCAGGCAAAAGCTTCAGAACTTTAGAGTTTGGTAATGATTTTTTGGATATGATAGCTAAAGCACAGATAACCAAAGAAAAATTAGATAAATTACAATTTGTCACAATGAAAACTTTTATTCATCAAGAAACCCTACCTTTAGAGGGAAAAGATCACCTACAAAATGGGAGGAAATGTTTACCAGTAATAGTCTGGATAAGTAATATCCAGACTATTTAAAGAAATATTACAAATTAACACAAAGAAAAAAAGCTATCTAAAATGGGTAAAGGACATAAATAGTCATTTATTCAAAGAAGATACACAGATGCAAAATATACATATGAAAAGATGTTCAACATCAGCTATCATTAGGGACAACACAAGTCAAAACCTTAATGAGATATCACTTTACACCCATTAGGATTGCTATTATCAAAAGCAGACAAAGAGACAAACAGGTAACAGAAAATACCCCCAAAATAGCAGGTTTTGTCAAGGATGTGGAGAAATTGGAATCCCAATATTTTGCTTATAGCAATGTAGAATGGTGCAGCCAATGTGAAGAGCTTTGTGACGTTCCCAAAATAAACATAAAATTATTCTATGATTTAGCTATTCCATTTCTGGTTATTTATTTCAAAAGAATTGAAAGCAAGGACTTGACATATATCTGTACATCAATGTTAACAGCAGTATTTTGGTCAAAAAGTGAAAATGATGCACATATCCACTGACAGATAATAAACTAAACATGATATATATACAATGGAATATTATTCAGTCTTAAAAGAAAGGACTGAAGCTCTGATATAATGCTACAACCTAGATAAACCTTAACCGTGAAATAAGCCAAACCCAAAAGGCCAGGTATACAATTCTTCTTATACAAGGTACCTTATGTAGTCAAATTCATAGAGACAGTTGGTATTTGTCAGTGCCTGGGTGGAGGAATTTAGAAGGAGTTAATACTGTGTGCAGTAGTCCATGGGGTTGCAAAGAGTCAGACATGACTGAGTAACTGAACTAATATTTATGGACATGGAGTTTCAGTGTGGAAAGGTGATAAAGTTTGAGAGTGAGGATGAAACGAAAGCAGTTAATGCCACTGAATGATACAATTAAAATTGTTAAAATTGTGAATTATATATATTTTACCAGAATAAAAAAATCTAGTAAAATAGGTTTGTCATTATTATATCAATATCAACAAAACAGTATGAAGTCCATAATAAAAATGTTTTTAAAATTACACTTGCCATTACTGCTATTACCATTACTATTATTCTGTACTATTAGAAAAATTTTTGCATATTTATTGTTTAGCACATAATTCAACTTGTCTGGAATCTCTTCTATCATTCACAGCATTTGAGAGTCAGACTCCCTGTAACTGTGTGTCTCCCCAGGCTTTCAACCATGACTAGTTGGACTGGGAGTAGACAGATGATCTAGTCTGAGCCAATTATTCTCACTCCCAGGAACTAAGAAGAGAAATAGAGAGATACTCAGCCAGAGTTACCAGATGACCAGAATCAAAGTACAGGAACTATGAGACATATATATTCTTTCCTGCAGATGAACAAGCAAAGAAAACTAACCTACAGCAAGAATTCTTTTTCTCAAAATATTATCAGATCCCTGATCTTAGGTGTATAAAACAACTTCATATTTACATCTCTACAGATATATCTATATCTTTAGATTTAGAATCCTTCCCCAGTCTGGCACCTAAACACTAAATCTCCAAGTTAACATGAAAAAAGAAAACCATTTTGAATAATGGTGTGAGTGGAGGCAAATGCAATATCCTATGAGTATATCCCTGTTAATGCTATTTGACTAATTCTTCACATAATTTATCACTACTTTTACCAACACCAAACATGCAGTTCTTGTTTAGTCACTTGGTCATGTCTATCTGTGGACTGCAGCAGGCCAGGCTTCCCTGCCCTTCACTATCTCCCAGAGTTTGCTCAGATTCATGTTCGTTGAGTCAATGATGCCATCCAACCATCTTATCCTCTATTGCCCCCTCTTCCACCTGCCCTCAATCTTTCCCAGCATCGTTTTTTTCCAACTAATTGGCCAAAGATTATTGGAGCTTAAGTTTGAGCATCTGTCCTTGCAATGAATATTCAGGGTTGATTCCTTTAGGGTTGACTGGTTTGATCTCCTTGCTTTCCAAGGGACTATCAAGAGTCTTCTCCACATGACAGTTCAAAAGCATAAATTCTTCAGTGCTCAGCCTTCTTTATGGTCCAACTCTCACATCTGTACATGAGTACTGGAAAAACCATAGCTTTGACTATACGGACAATTGTCAGCAAAGTCATGTCTCTGTTTTTTAGTAGACTGTCTAAGTTTGCTATAGCTTTTCTTCAAAGGAGCAAGCATCTTAATTTTGTGGCTGCAGTCACCACCCACAGTGTTTATGGAGCCTAAGAATATAAAATCTGTCACTGCTTCCATTTTTTACCCTTCTATTTGCCATGAAGTGATCGGACTGGATGCCATGATCTTAGTTTTTTGAATGTTGAGTGTTGCATCAGCTTTTCACTCTCTTCTTTCACCTTCTTCAGGGGGCTGTTTAGTTCCTCTTCACTTTCTGCCCTTAGGGTGGTATCATCTGCATATCTGGGGTTATTGATATTTCTCCTGGCAGTCTTGATTCTAGCTTGTGATTCATGAAGCCTGGCATTTCACACGATGTACTCTGCATAGAAGTTAAATAAGTAGTGTAACGATACACAGCCTTGACGTCTCCTTTCTAAATTTTGGACCAGTGTGTTTTTCCACGTCCAGTTCTAACCATTGTTGATCCTAACACTGGATCTTGCTAATTACCAGAGCAAGTAAAGTCTTGTTTCTTTAGAAAACAAGAGGAGAGAACAACTCCAAAAAACTTCAGTGTGTATTTTTCTTTCATTTGTATTTGGATGAGGCACTACTGAATATTTTACCAAAGTTCCAAGCCTTAGAATTAAAAGAATGTGTATATCTCCATAAAGGAGTGTCTCAGGTGGCTCAGTGGTAAGGAATTTGACTGCCAATGTGGAAGACACAGGTTTAATCCCTGCATCAGGAAGATACTCTAGAGAAGGAAATGGCAACCCACTCCAGTATTCTTGCCTGACACACGCACATGTATTTCCATGCTTATGGAGAACATAAGGTCTAATACAGCCACTGCAAGCAACAATAAGTTTTGTAACACTACTAAAGATGGAAAATAAAGTTAGACTTTGAATTCTTATTTGTTACTCTTTAGTATGGGAAAGAGGTCTATTAATCTATGCAGAAGAGGTCATGGAACAAATATTTCAAAATAAATATATGTTCTAAAGGAAATGGCTCTGACTCTCCTCCTACTCTATTAGTTACTTGAATCTCTGAAATTCTACCACAGGGAAGGCCAAACTAAGCAAATATGAAGATAATAACATGATAAAAAAAACTACTTTTTTTCCCATTAAGAGTTAAAGATAAGTGCTCTCAATTTAATATCATTGATTCCATCTTTGCATATGCAAAGTGGAATATAAATGGGAATTTAAGCCACTATTTTATATAATTTTCTTAAAATGGAATTTTGTCATCTAAAGTGTGTAATTATAATAAAAGAGAATTCACTTTGACAATATTGATTCTTCCAATCCATGAACACGGTATGTTTCTCCATCTGTTTGTGTCCTCTTTGATTTCTTTCATCAGTGTTTTATAGTTTTCTGTGTATAGGTATTTTGTTTCTTTAGGTAGATATGCTCCTAAGTATTTTATTCTTTTTGTTGCAATGGTGAATGGTATTGTTTCCTTAATTTCTCTTTCTGTTTTTTCATTGTTAGTATATAGGAATGCAAGGGATTTCTGTGTGTTAATTTTATATCCTGCAACTTTACTATATTCATTGATTAGCTCTAGTAATTTTCTGGAAGAGTCTTTAGGGTTTTCTATGTAGAGGATCATGTCATCTGCAAACAGCAAGAGTTTCACTTCTTCTTTTCCTATCTGGATTCCTTTTATGTCTTTTTCTGCTCTGATTGCTGTGGCCAAAACTTCCAACACTATGTTGAATAGTAGTGGTGAGAATGGGCATCCTTGTCTTGTTCCTGATTTCAGAGGAAATGCTTTCAATTTTTCACCATTGAGGGTGATGCTTGCTGTGGGTTTGTCATATATAGCTTTTATTTTGTTGAGGTATGTTCCTTCTATTCCTGCTTTCTGGAGAGTTTTAATCAAAAATGAGTGTTGAATTTTGTCAAAGGCTTTCTCTGCATCTATTGAGATAATCATATGGTTTTTATCTTCCAATTTGTTAATGTGGTGTATTACATTGACTGATTTGCAGATATTAAAGAATCCTTGCATTCCTGGGATAAAGCCCATTGGTCATGGTGTATGATTTTTTTAATATGTTGTTGGATTCTGTTTGCTAGAATTTTGTTAAGGATTTTTGCATCTATGTTCATCAGTGATATTGGCCTGTAGTTTTCTTTTTTTGTGGCATCTTTGTCTGGTTTTGGAATTAGTGTGACGGTGGCCTCATAGAATGAGTTTGGAAGTTTACCTTCATCTGCAATTTTCTGGAAGAGTTTGAGTAAGATGGGTGTTAACTCCTCTCTAAATTTTTGGTAGAATTCAGCTGTGAAGCCATCTGGTCCTGGGCTTTTGTTTGCTGGAAGATTTTTGATTACAGTTTTGATTTCCTTGCTTGTGATGGTTCTGTTAAGATCTTCTATTTCTTCCTGGTTCAGTTTTGGAAAGTTATACTTTTCTAAGAATTTGTCCATTTCATCCAAGTTGTCCATTTTATTGGCATAGAGCTGCTGGTAGTAGTCTCTTATGATCCTTTGGATTTCAGTGTTGTCTGTTGTGATCTCTCCATTTTCATTTCTAATTTTGTTAATTTGGTTCTTCTCTCTTTGTTTCTTAATGAGTCTTGCTAATGGTTTGTCAATTTTGTTTATTTTTTCAAAAAACCAGCTAAAAAACCTCGAATAGCCAAAGTAATCTTGAGAAAGAAGAATGGAACTGGAGGAATCAACCTGCCTGACTTCAGACTTTACTACAAAGCCACAGTCATCAAGACAGTATGGTACTGGCACAAAGACAGAAATATAGATCAATGGAACAGAATAGAAAGCCCAGAGATAAATCCACGAACCTATGGACACCTTATCTTTGACAAAGGAGGCAAGGATATACAATGGAAAAAAGACAATCTCTTTAACAAGTGGTGCTGGGTAAACTGGTCAACCACTTGTAAAAGAATGAAACTAGAACACTTTCTAACACCATACACAAAAATAAACTCAAAATGGATTAAAGATCTAAATGTAAGACCAGAAACTATAAAACTCCTAGAGGAGAACATAGGCAAAACACTCTCTGACATAAATCACAGCAAGATCTTCTATGACCCACCTCCCAGAATATTGGAAATAAAAGCAAAACTAAACAAATGGGACCTAATGAAACTTAAAAGCTTTTGCACAACAAAGGAAACTATAAGTAAGGTGAAAAGACAGCCCTCAGATTGGGAGAAAATAATAGCAAATGAAGAAACAGACAAAGGATTAATCTCAAAAATATACAAGCAACTCCTGAAGCTCAATTCCAGAAAAATAAATGACCCAATCAAAAAATGGGCCAAAGAACTAAACAGACATTTCTCCAAAGAAGACATACAGATGGCTAACAAACACATGAAAAGATGCTCCACATCACTCATTATCAGAGAAATGCAAATCAAAACCACAATGAGGTACCATTACACGCCAGTC
This sequence comes from Muntiacus reevesi, assembly GCF_963930625.1. Classification (NCBI taxonomy): domain Eukaryota; kingdom Metazoa; phylum Chordata; class Mammalia; order Artiodactyla; family Cervidae; genus Muntiacus; species Muntiacus reevesi. The sequence continues at coordinate 123,113,709 of NC_089271.1, read as the reverse complement.
AGGATGGCTGCTATCCAAAAGTCTACAAGCAATAAATGCTGGAGAGGGTGTGGAGAAAAGGGAACCCTCTTACACTGTTGGTGGGAATGCAAACTAGTACAGCCATTATGGAAAACAGTGTGGAGATTTCTTAAAAAATTGGAAATAGAACTGCCATATGACCCAGCAATACCACTTCTGGGCATACACACTGAGGAATCCAGATCTGAAAGAGACACGTGCACCCCAGTGTTCATCGCAGCACTGTTTATAATAGCCAGGACATGGAAGCAGCCTAGATGCCCATCAGCAGATGAATGAATAAGGAAGCTGTGGTACATATACACCATGGAATATTAATCAGCCGTTAAAAAGAATTCATTTGAATCAGTTCTAATGAGATGGATGAAACTGGAGCCCATTATACAGAGTGAGGTGAGCCAGAAAGATAAAGAACATTACAGTATACTAACAGATATATACGGAATTTAGAAAGATGGTAACGATGGCCCTATATGCAGGGCAGAAGAAGAGACGCAGAAGTACAGAACAGACTTTTGAACTCTGTGGGAGAAGGGGAGGGTGGGATGTTTCGAAAGAACAGCATGTATATTATCTGTGGTGAAACAGACCACCAGCCCAGGTGGGAGGCATGAGTCAAGTGCTCGGGCCTGTTGGGCTGGGAAGATCCAGAGGAATCGGGTGGAGAGGGAGGTGGGATGGGAGACCGGGATGGGGAATTCGTGTAACTCTATGGCTGATTCATATCAATGTATGTCAAAACCCACTGAAAAATAAAAATTAAAAAAAAAAAAAGAGAATTCACTCTAAAGGACACAATTGTTTTCTCCAAAGGTAACAACTGTTTTCTCCAAAGGTAAAGCGGAGAGGACAAAATCAAGTGACTCTCTTGAGGTTTATTTTGTCTGATTTCTGCATATGAAAATTAATCATTCTATTCCACTCACTTTACTGATGACCTAATTTTCATGCACTTTTAAAGATGAAATCAGAAATACTTATTAATGAGTTAAACACTGACAAGAAAAGCAGATTAAAACCACTAATTATCTACTTTTTTGGAGGATAGATGCATTAATCCTTTGGGAAGAGTGGTATTTTGCTAATGCAGATTCTATCCAAATCACATATATTCAAAACTCTGATATAAGTACTTGACTCTTGACTATAATTTAATAAATATCATGTAGCAAATTTGCCAAATGTGAAACCCACAACATCAGTACCTGAGAGATGAAATAGCATTGACAGAAAGCATGAGTAAGTAACAATTAAAACCACATAGAAATGTATATTCTAATATGTATAATAAAATATAATATAAATTTCCTAGAATGGTTTTAGGGAAAAAGAGCTCATATTTTTCACACATTCTATTCATTTTTATCTCCACATCTCTCACCATGTTATTTTCCTCCATGTGACTGGGCTTTCTACTCCTCAATCTGATGCAAATCATATTTATCCTTCTTGAAGCAATTCATAGTCAATCTTGCTCTTTACTGTTTCCTTTTATTGTGCACTCATAACACATAAAAGAGTGAAAAGTCAATGAAATAGTTATTTTTGGATAATAACTTTATAGCAGTCCTTTAAATTATTTTAGCACATATTTTAAAGTTATTTTCAATGTATTATTTTAAATGCTGGATTACCTTAATGAAGAAATAGGTGTTAAGAGAATAAGTTGTATCTATTATACAAAATTTAAAGATATTATTTTTGTTTTCTAATGGAGCTTTCTAGCCTAAATGGGTTTGCCCATTAAAATTTACATAGTTTTTAAACAGAATTGCCAAGTGGTGTTTAAAAATTATAAGTGAAGAAAGAGAAGGGAAATATTGGTAACTAGTTCCTTTGCATTCGGAGGAAGTTCAAGACCAGAATAATCCTCAGGAGTTAGAACTTGATTAACTTCTTTCTGCTAGTATATGTTCCCCTAGAAGTAATTACACAGATTAGAAGGAAATTAAGTCAATATGCTAGAAAATTGTTCAATAAAATAAAATTAGCATGAATCAATACTGCTTAGAGCATAATACCTAAGGAATCATTTGTACCTATTAAGAAAATGCATATAGCAAAGATTTTAAATCTAAACATTATTGATGTTCCAAGTCTGGTTCTGTCCATATGTACTAGGGTTTTTTCAATGTTGACTAATAAACTTGGAACGAACTAAGGTATAATAGGATGCATGAAATTAAATCTTAAATAAACCTAAATGGAAAGGTAGTCATTTATAAGGAAAACAGTTAACAATAAATTTGGTTACTTTAAAATAAAATGTATTTACCCTCTCTAATCAAGACTCCCCCCTCACAAGTTTTAAAGAAATAAGATACATTCCAGATATCTAAATTATCAAATTATTATTACTATATTATAGCTATTTATATAATTATGTACTATTTTAAGAATAGGTACTTTTAAAAGGTAATATTATATTCAATTTATTTCTGAGAACCAGAGGATACAAGTCCTTGATGGGAAATCAATGTGAAATTATTTCCATAAAAAGTTGAAAAATAGTATACAAGAAAAAAAAAATTTAAAAACAACTCTTGCTTCAAATTCACATACAGCTGTCTTAAGAGCAGGGAAAAAGTCTTTATGTAACCAAACAGCCAGGCTACTTCAAATGAGTTATTTGAATTCTTTGAAATTACAAAAGAAAAATTTGCAAATAATTCTTGACTGAATATTGCAGGCAGTTGTTTTGATAATGTGCAATTCAATTATTTCTCCTCTGAATAGTTTAGAGTGGAATACTTTAAAGAAGTAAGAAAAGTTATCCACTATGGCAGAGGATTATACCAAAGGTCTATCCATAATCATGTTTTTCGTGAGTGGTTTAAAATGGGTGAAACTGTTTTTATTACTTTATCAGTAGCTCACATATAATGTATAAATTATGATTGGCATTTATTTCTCATTTTGCTTCTAAAAGCACTTTCCAATGATCACCTCCCTAATCCAACTGTGAGGTAAATAGATGGCAAATATGATTAACCTTATCCCTAGTGGGATATCAGCAGTGGAGAGGGGTAAATTACTTGCTTAAGGTCACCTAGGGGGTCAGCAACAGAGCCAAAAAGATTTTAAACTCCTACTCTGAATCTGATAGTGACATGCAGATGTACTTTCATGAAACCAGTTTAATTGTTATAATTATTCTGGAAAATTAAAAATTATTTTGTTTCATAAGAAACAAATATAATAAATGAAATGTAACATAAGTATGATTTTCCCTCTCATTTTCTTTTTAGCTAAACTGTTTCAAAGAATGCAAAATTACCCTGAAGTAGATATTACATTAAAAGACGTTTTCTCATAAGCTCCTTATCTCCTGAACTGTGTCGTTAGGTGTAAAATTGCTGACTATATAATGCACACAAAAGTATAAGTGGCATTTAGTAAAATATCTATGAATACAGACAAATAACAATTAGTGAAAATTTTGAATTACAGATTTCTATATAATTCGTTTTGTTTCTTCACAGTATATAGGGTAAATCTATCTATTTTAATACTACAAACTCCAGGAGAGAATCTTAATTTCAACAAAATATAAGCGATTTTGGGCTTCCCTGGTGGTCCAGTGGTTAAGAATCCACCTTGCAATGCAGGGGACACAAGTTCAATCCCTAGTCTGGGAGGATCCCACATGCCGCGGGGCAGCTAACCCCATGAGCCACAACTACTAAGCCCTCATGCTGCAACTACTGGAAGCCTGTGCACCCTAGAGCCTGTGCTCCACAAAAAGAGAAGCCACCACAATAAGAAGCCTGTGTGCCACAACTAGAGAGTAGCCCCCACTCGCCATAAGTAGAGAAAGCCCACATGGAGCAACTAACACCCAGCACAGCAAAAAATAAATAAATAAATAAATGAAAATATAAGCAGTTTATCATAATTAGTTCAAATTTTGATGAACTTCTGTCCAAATTATATTAAATTATCAAGTATGAAATTTCCTACTAATGAGTGTTTTGTGCATTGAATGTCAAAAGAAAATGTTTCTCAAGGTTAAAAGAAGTCAAAATCTACAAACTTAATCACTTTGGGGTCTGGTCCTTATTTTTGATATTTAGTGGTTTTTACATACAGTTATTGGAGAAGGAAATGGCAACCCACTCCAGTATTCTTGCCTGGAGAATCCCATGGACAGAGGAGCCTGGCAGACTGCAGTCCATGGGGTCGCAAGGGTCAGACATGACTTCGTGACTAAACCACCACCACCACCACATACAGCTATTAAAACTGGACTAGAAAGGAATCTGTAGATATGTGATGCTATCTCTATTGTGTAAATATTCAGATTTTTCAAGTAGAAAAATGGCTCTCCCTCAGTATGCTCAAAATTCAGGTATTTATTCAACCAGAAAATGTCTCAGATCAGCATAATAGATGATCGAATATTAGGGAATATGTAAGCCTCTCTAATTAGCAAGGCATTCTTCCATGCTTGTCACAGAAAATCAAAGCTTGGCAGAAACACATGCTCATCTCACATAAGAGGAATGGAGTTTAAAAAAGTAAATGTAAGTGGTGACCTTTACAAAGTACTAATTCAAGTTGCTCTATAAAGCATTTTAAAACATGAAAAATAGGCACTAGTTCAGGGAAATAGATGTGACAGAAGCAAGGTTCCTTGGTTTAGCTTATATTACTATTACTCACAAAACTTTCCCATTGATGGGGTTAACAGAATTGGTTCCCTATTTGCTGGTCAGAAAGTAAGGTGTGCTTTCTCATCGTATCCCATTAAAAATTAGTCCACATTCTCTACTGCTTTATCTTGTGGAATTATTGATGTTTTGATGACAGTATATGACAAACCATGATTGCATAGAAAGACAGGAAAAAAAATATAATGTTGATTAATAGACAAACATTTTTGTTTCAAAAAATGAGGGCACATTCAGGGAACTGGAGTCAAAAAATGTCAGCATGGGGTAGGAGAGAAACTCATCAGTGAACATGCAGTTCTTTAGAAGGAACACTAAAAAACTTCACAGAGCAGAATGAAAAAAAGGCTTTAATAATTGAAGAAATATACTATGGACAAATTGATCACTTAAAAATTGCATATATATTTGCCCCATAATTGTATATGCATTCCAAGAAAAATAATGAATACTAAAGAATATTAAGGCATAGTATGACTTCTATTTGAACATGAACTTAGCAGTATACAATACAATTTTCTATTTCTCTCAGAAATCACTAAGAAATAGCAAAAAAAGAACAAGGAAACATATGAGAACATAAATACACAAGGTCTAAAAATGCTGCTGAAAGCAGTGGAGTTCCAGCAGAGGTACAAGAGAGGTCAGGTTGAGAAACTGCTGATGGCTGTTGATGTAAGAAATAAATAGTAATATATGTTTGCCCAAAGTTGGGGGGGGGTACATGTGGAATGTAAAATCAAAATATCTTTTTATAGAGTGATGGGAAAAGAACTTATCACTTGATAATGGAGTTTTCCAATGGCAAAGATTCTTTGCTTGACCAAACTCTGGTCAGACTCCTGAACCTTCTTCTAGGCCCATCTATGCAATTCGTTGTAAAATCTAGTTTGAGGAAGAATCCTTCTAAGTCAGTTTTACCAGAACCTCCTACCCTTGATATCTGATCATCCTTGACACCTCATCTGGATCCTCATTCTCTACCATACCTCAAGGGATTTCTGATCTACCTAGCCGATGCTTAGCAAGAAACCTATTGGGTTGATTTAGCCAGAACCACCTTACTCTTGATGTTTCCTCTTAGTAATTTTCCAATAACTAGCCTGCAGCCTGCTGCTCCCCTGTAAATTCCCGGTTACCCATGCTCATGTAATGGGATTTGAGCTCAGTCTTTCTCCCCGATTGTAAAATCCCACTGCAGTGGTCTCTATTAATAGTCCTGAATAAAATCTGCCTTACTACCTTTAACAAGTGGCTTGAATATTATTTTTCTTCAACACCAACCACACACTTTGATTTCATGAAAAGAAAACAGGCTTGAACACACACGAGGCAAATTTTCAAAAGCTGCCTGCTCTTGTGAACCATCCTAGATATTGCGAACCATTCAAGATGCTTGCAGAGAACTAACATCTAAATTACTACACACACACACAAACAAATATGAGTCTGGATAACAAGGAAAAGTACTAAAAACCTGGAACACCATCCATTCTCTTTTACAAGGAAAACCTCTAGTCAACAGCTGACTCTGAAAAACTTCAACATATTCAAAACGGAAGTAGTATAGGATAAATATAAATATTAGAGAAAAGGATGAAATGAATGCATTTTTAAGCATAATTTATGAAGAAAAGACTTGAACCTTCTAATAGAAAGTTCAAATAATGTCCCAGAAAAATATTTACACAGCATGTACAGATACAGATCTGTAGATCAATATATATTTATCATGTATATACAAAATATTGCATTATAGACAATATTTGTATTATTTACAAAATATAGCCTATAAATTCATTATTCAATTTGTATACAATTTATGATATATTTATGAACTATAATGAATATGTTACATGTGAACTATATAATGTATTAAATGGATAATATCCTATATATGCATAGTATTTTATAATCTCTATATTATGATATGTAAAATATTATCTATTTAATACTTTATACATTTTATATGTAACATATACATTATAGTTCATATATATCATAAATTATATAAAAATAAATAACATATTATGCAGGATATATTATGTGTATATATTATATATGTATAGTACATTATAGTTTGTGTATATATTTTATATCAAATATGTGATAAATAATATATATTCTTAAAAATACTGAACTTTAAGTAATAAGGAAAAATTCTTCATTCCATCAAACAAAGAAAAATCAATCCTTATATAGTGATTTAAAAAAAAAAAATCAGACCTGACCTCATAATTCTCCATATAACTGGTCAATAACCTGGAGAAAGCACAGGCACATACATACACACACCCCCCAAATTAGAAAATCCTTAGGGAAATGTTTCATACATTTCTGATATGTACTTACATAAACTTTCAAGTATAAAATCAAGATGGCAAAAAAGTATAAGGAATAGCAATCATGACTTAATCAAACTAGAGAACTAAACTTTGCAATAGGGTTAAGATTACAGGGCTAGAGAGAGGAAGGAAATGGGAGTGACTGCTAATAGATATGGGGTTCTTTTCCACTGTGACAGAAATGTTCTCAAAATGATTGTGGTGATGGTTGTATAACTCTGAATATACTAAACAACACTGAACACTTTAAAAGGATGAATTATATGGTACATGAATTATGTTTCACTAAAGCAGTGTAAACTCATTCTATGTGTCACACAAATTCTGAGATATAATATTTTAATTCGCATTCAAAGCATTTTTTAGACGGGAGGATAATGTCATCAAGATGTCCAGCCCTTGCTCCCACCCTCATAGAGACATCAAAATAACAACTGTCCATAGGCAAAATGTTGGGTTGGCCCTAAAGTTCGTTTTAGTTTTTCTGTAACATTTTCTGGAAAAACCCGAATGAACTTTTGGCCAACCCAGTACATTTGCGAGCACTTCAGAGTTCAGTTGAGGTTCTAGCACACTCAGTTCAGTTCAGTTGCTCAGTCGGGTCCGACTTTTGCGACCCCATGAACCACAGCACGCCAGGCCTCCCTGTCCATCACCAACTCCTGGAGTCCACCCAAACCCAACTCCATTGAGTCGGTGATGCCATCCAACCATCTCATCCTCTGTCGTTCCCTTCTCCTCCTGCCCTCAATCTTTCCCAGCATCAGGGTCTTTTCAAATGAGTCAGGTCTTTGCATCAGGTGGCCAAAGTATTGGAGTTTCAGCTTCAGCATCAGTCCTTCCAATGAACACCCAGGACTGACCTCCTTTAGGATGGACTGGTGGGATCTCCTTGCAGTCCAAGGGACTCTCAAGAGTCTTCTCCAACACCACAGTTCAAAAGCATCAATTCTAGGTACCATCTCACGCCAGTCAGAATGGCTGATGTCCAAAAGTCTACAAGCAATAAATGCTAGAGAGGGTGTGGAGAAAAGGGAACCCTCTTACACTGTTGGTGGGAATGCAAACTAGTACAGTCACTATGGAGAACAGTGTGGAGATTCCTTAAAAAACTGGAAATAGAACTGCCATATGACCCAGCAATCCCGCTCCTGGGCTTCATGGTCCAACACTTACATCCATACATGACTACTGGAAGAACCATAACTTTGACTATATGGACCAAAATCTCCTATAGTCTAGCTGTCTGATGAAGGCCTTTTCTTCCTAAAGCCAGCCTATAAAGACTGGAGAAGGTGGTTGCTTCTTTGAATATACAGACACTGAAACAAAGCAACAAAGATGACAAAAAGATAGGGAAATATGGCATTACCTAAGGAATAAAACAAGTTCCAGGAACCAGTCCCAAAGAAATTGAAGACCTATGAATTATCCAATGAAGAATTTTTAAAAATCATCTTTTCATTCACCTGTTAGCCATTGTATGTCTTCATGGGAAAAATGTCTATTCAGGTCTTCTGCCCTTTTTATTTGACTGAGTTGTTTGTTTCTTGATATTGAGTTGAATGAGCTGTTTATATATGTGTGTATGTGAGTTGCTCAGTCATGTTTGACTCTTTATGACCCCGTGAACAGTAGTCTACCTGGATCCTCTGTCCATGGAATTCTCCAGGCAAGAATACTGGAGTGAGTTGCCGTTTCCTTCTCCACAGGATCTTCCTGACTCAGGGACTGAACCCAGGTCTCCTGCATTACAGGCAGATTCTTTACCATCTGAGCCACCAGGAAATCTCACTGTTTATATATTTTGGATATTAATTCCTTGTCACTCATACCACTTGCAAATATTTTCTCCCATGTCATAGGTTGTCTTTTTATGTTATTTTAGTTTTTGCTAGTTATTACAGAAATGCAAATCATGACAACAGTGAGACATCACCTCACACCTATCAGAATGGCTATCATCAAAAAATCAACTAATAAAAAATGTCTTCTAGGATGTGGAGAAAAGGGAACCTCTCTACACTCTTGGTGGGAATGTAAATTGGTTCAACAACTATGGAAAACAGCATGATGGTTCCTAAGAAAAACTAAATATAGTGTTCCCATTTGTTCTAGCAATCCCACTCCTGAGTACATATACAGAAAAAATAAAAACACTAATTTGAAAAGATAAATGCACCCTAATATTCAAAGCAGTACCATTTTCAACAGCCAAGATATGGAAGCAACCCAAGTGTCCATCAACACATGACTGGCTTAAGAGAATGTGGTGTTATATACCTACACACAAATGTTGTATATAAAATATAATATTAGTCATAAAATAATGCAGATATATTAGTGTCTGGAGAATATTATGCTTAGTGACATTTCAAACAGAGAAAAACAAATAATGTATGATATCACTTATATGTAGAATCTATACAATAATACAAATGAAAGTATATAACAAAACAGAAACAGACTCACAGATATATTAAAAAAAAAACTAGTGGTTATCAGTAGGGAGAGGGAAGAGGGGAGGGTAACATTAGGTGTATGGTACTAAGAAATAAAAACTACTACATATAAAATAGATATGCAACAAGGATATATTGTATAGCACAGGGAGTTATATCTTGCAATAACTTTTAATGGAGCAAAATATATAAAAAAATACTTCATCACTATGCTAACATCTGAAACTAATGGAATATTGTAAATCAACCTATACTTTAATAATTCTTTTTATTTTAAAAATTAAATTGCTAAGTATGGCTAGACTCACTAAGAAAAAAGAGAGAAGGATATGATAAATAAAATCAGAAACCAAAGAGGAGCAATAAAAAGCATACCATAGAAATACATATAATTATAAGAAAATACTATGGGAGAGGGGATGGGGAATACATGTAAATCCATGGCTGATTCATGTCAATGTATGACAAAACCCACTACAATATTGTAAAGTAATTAGCCTCCAACTAATGAAAATAAATGAAAAAAAAAAGAAAAAAGAAAATACTATGAACAAATATATACTAGGATATAATAGGATAAAATAGAAGAAATGGACAAATTTGTAGAATTATTAAAAACTCTAAGACTGAATCAGGAAGACATAGAAAATCTGAAAAGACTGATCAATAGTAAAGAGACAGAAACAGCAATCAAAAGCCTCCCCCAAAACAAAAGTCCAAAACCAGACAGTTTCATGGGTAAATTATACCAAATATCCAGAGATGATTTAATACCTATCTATCTCAAACTCTTCTAAAAACTGAAGACGAGGGAACTCTTCCTAACACAGTTTTTACAAGGCCAGTATTACCCTGATACCCAAACCAAAGACAACACACACGAAAAAAGAAAATTACAAGCGAATAAAATATCACTGATAAACATGGATGGAAAATTCCTCAACTATTATTAAATGGGTAACACACCATGAAGAAGCAGACTTTATTCCAGGGATGCAAGTATGATTCAATATACACAAATCAATCAAAGTGATATCCTGCAGGAACAAAAATTAGCGATTAAAACCCATCAGGGGCGGTGGGAGGGATGGATTAGGAGCTAAGGATTAACATGTATGCACTACTGTATATAAAAGAGCTAACCAAAAAAGATATACTCTATAGCACAGGGAATTATACTCAATATTTTGCAATAGCCTATAAGAGAAAACAATCTCAAAAACTGTATACACACTTATGTATAACTGAATCACTTTGCTGATATTTATAAATATCAATTAGGTCAAGTTGACTGGTAATGTTCACTAGACCTTCTATATATCCTTCCTGGTTTTATGTTTCCTTGTTTTATATATTATGTATGGTATAGCATTTAATTGTTAACTGATAATTTTGAATTTATCTATCTCTCCTTTAAATCCTACAAATTTGTTCTTAATGATTCCTGAAGCATTATGGATTGGGTCAAATACATTCAGAGTTCTTATGTCTTTTTGATGTATTCCTCATTTTATTATTACATAATGGCTCTCTTTATCCCTTGAAATTTTTCTTGTCTTAAGTGCACTTAGTATGATATTAGTATAGTTACTCTAGCTTTCTTTTAATTATTATTTGCTTTGAATCTTATATTTCCATCAATTTACATTTTGTTGTTATATAGCTAACATGAAATTTACCATTTTATCCATTTTAAATGTAAATTTGGTGACCTTAAGTACATTCATAATGCTGTGTAAACATAACTAGCATACATTTCCAAGATTTTTCATTATTCCAAATTTAAAAATCTATATCACATAAACAATAATGCCCCATTCCCATATTCCCAAGTCCCAAGATCCTGGTAAACTCTATTCTAATTATTGTGCGTATGAATTTGCCCAATCCAGATCCTCATATAAGTGGATACATACAATATTTTGCATTAAATGCTTCATACTGTAACATTTTCATTTCTATATGAATTTTGCTATATATATTTTAGTTATATTCTTAGTATATTGCTTTAGGACTTAACATATGCAACTAAACAGGATCAAGTTCAGATTTATATGACTTACTTCCAATGAGATAGAGAATCATTGCACCTATGTTGCTTTACTCTGTTAGCACCTTTTTGTTCTATTATTTGGTACATAGCACATCTATACATATTACAAAATAAACAATACATTATTATAATTACTAATATATATGTCTCTCAAGGAGCTGCAAATTAAGTGCCACAATCTGAATGTATATTACAATAAATAAATATGAATAATATCTTCCAAGAGTATAAACACAAATATACATGACAACATATATGCAAGTTTAATATGTGTATATGTACATATTTATATGTATCATTATCACATATGATTCACCCCAAGTATGCAAGATGATTTATCACTTGAGAATCTGTCAGAGTAATTCAATTCACCTTATTAACAGAACATAGTAGAAAAGTGATAGGATAAATTTTAAAAATCTGCATTTGAAAAAAGTCACAACCCATTGACTATAAATAAAATAGACAAAACAAACAAATTGTAGAGAGCAAGAAAGAGAATGGAACTTCCTTAATCTGATTAAGAATCTTCATAAAAATCTACAGTGTTCATCATACTTAACATGATATAATGAAAACTTTTCCCTGATATAGAAAACAAAACAAAGATATGCATATGCTATCGTATCTTCTATTCTACATTTTATTGGATGTTTCATTCCCTTACAATAAGGCAATGCAAACAGTAAAAGTCACGTGGATTAGAGAGAAAGAAAGAAAACTCTCAGAATTTCAAAAAACATGACTGTACATAAAATTCCAAATTAATCTATGACAATTTAGCAAGGATATTTGATATAAGGGCAACATACAAAATTTTATACGTAGTACAGACTACTCTGTATAAAATAAACAAACTGGAAGGATATGTTATTCTGTACAAGCAATAGAGCCAATATTTTATAATACTTAAAAAGGAACATAATGCATAAAAATATTTAATTGGTTGTAAACCTGAAACTAATATAATATTCTAAACAGTTATTCAATATGTATTATAAACAATTATACTTCAATCAAAAGAATTTGTTTCACAAATGTTAAAAGAAAATTATACTACCATCAATACTAATCTATTAAGTGATGCATAAGAATGTTGAATTGAAAAATATAAATATTAGTAACAGAAATTTTAAAATACTAAAATGAATGGAGGAATCTGTCGGTGTATTGAGAGTTAATACTATTAAACTCTCAAATTTTCGCAAATTAATTAAGAGTCATTGAAATACAGTCAAAATCCAAAAGAGTACTGGGTCGCTTAGCTATTCTCATGGAGTAGAAAAAGAATTCTATATTTCTTTATTAAAGATTTCTATATTTCACCACATATACAAACACAGTCCCAATTTACTTGGTCTAAATATTAGATGCATCACAATAAAAACATTAGAGAAAATAATCTGAAAACATTTTTGTGACTTAGAGTAAGTAAATATTTCTTAAACAGTGCAAAAATGTGCTAATCATAAAAGGAAAGAAACATACATGTAAATATATTTAAGACCTTCTATTTATTAAAAGACACAACTCAGAAATAAAAAGATATTCAGGATGGGAAAAGTTAACCTTTTTAAAAAATTTATTTATTTATTAAAATTGGAGGACAATCACTTCACAACACTGTGGTGGCCCCTGCCACACATCGACAAGGATCAGCCACGGGCGCACATGCGCCACCCCATCCTGAACCACCCTCCCACCCCCACCCCATACCTCTGGGTTGTCCCAGAGTACTGGCTTTGAGTGCCCTGCTTCATGCATCGAACACACACTAGTCATCCATTTTTCATCTGGAAATATACATGTTTCAATGCTATTCTCTCATATCATCAGATTTAATACAACATCTAACAAAGACTGATTATCTAAAATATAACCTTAAAAATGAATCATAAAGGAAAGACCTAAAAGAACTGGATAGAAAATAGGGCAAAATAATTAAACAGACACTTCCCAAGAGAAGATATGCAGATAAGTATTAAACATGTGAGAAGGTGTTCAAGCTCATTAATTATCAGGGAATTGCAAATTACAATCACAAGAATATGCCACTAACCACCCATCTGAATTGCTAAAAAGAAAAAAAGAAAATAAAAAGTATTAAATACTTGTTCCAAGGGATGTAGGACAATGGGAATACTCATAAACTTTGGTGGTACAGCCATCTTGAAATATTTGACAGAACTTACAATGCTGAACATGTTAATAACAAATTTTCCATCAATTCCACTGCACAAAAGGTATACAGGTTTCAAAGACATGTATTAATACTAGAACATTTGACAGTACTATCTATAACTGCTAAAAACTAGAAATAATCACTAGGAGTGGGTAAAAATATTTTATTCATACAATCAAATACATTACAGCAAAGATAATGAATCACTAAAAATATATTCTAAAATTAAAATGAATAAATTAAAAATTTAAAAAAAGAAAGTATATTCTACAATCTGAATGAATTTAATAAAAGTAACATTGAGTCACATAAGCCATACCTGTCTTAGTCTGCTTGGGACACTGTAACAAAACACTATAGCCTGAGTGGCTTAAACAAGATACATTAATTTCTCATAGTCCTGGACAACAAGAAGTCTAAAATCAAGGTACCAACCAATCCAATTCCTGGTGAGAGGTATTGTCCTGACTTGAAAAGGGGTACTTCCCAACAACACCCATTGTGACTGTGACTGGTGATGGAAGTAAAGTCTGATGCCATAAACAAAAATACTGTATAGGAACCTGGAGTGTTAGCTCCATAAACCAAGGTAGATTGGAAGTGGTCAAACAGGAGATGGCAAGAGTGAACATCAACATTTTAAGAATCTATGAACTAAAATGGACCAGAATGGGTGAATTTAATTCAGATGGCCATTATATCTACTGCTGTGGACAAGAATCCTTTAGAAGAAATGGAGTAGCCATCATAGTAAAAAAGCAAAAACAAAAAACAAAGAGTCTGAAATGCAGTACTTAGGGTCAATCTCAAAAATGACAGAATGATCTCTGTTCATTTCCAAGGTAAACCATTTCATATCACAGTAATCCAAGTTTATGCTCCAAACAGTAGGTTCAATGATGACCTACAAGACCTTCTAGAACTAACACCAAACAAAAGATGTCCCTTTCATTATAGGGCACTGGAATGCAAAAGTAGGGTGTCAAGAGATACCTGGAGTAATAGGCAAATTTGACCTTGGAGTACAAAATGAAGCAGGTCAAAGGCTAACAGAGTTTTGACAACAGAATGCACTGGTCATAGCAAACACCCTCTTCCAACAACACAAGAGATGACTCTACACATGAACATCACCAGATGGTCAATGTCAATATTAGATTGATTATATTCTTTTCAGCCAAAGAGATGACTCTACACATGAACATCACCAGATGGTCAATGTCAATATTAGATTGATTATATTCTTTTCAGCCAAAGACGGAGAAGCTCTATACAGTCAGCAAAAACAAGACCGGGAGCTGACTGTGGCACAGATGATGAACTCCCTATTGCAAAATTCAGAATTAAATTGAAGAAGGTAGAGAAAACCATGAGATCATTCAGGTATGACCTAAATCGAATCCCTTACGATTATACAGTGGAAGCGACAAACAGATTCAAGGGATTAGATCTGATAGAGAGTGCCTGAAGAACTATGGATGGAGGTTCAAGATGGTGTGCAAGAGGCAATGATCAAAACCATTCCCAAGAAAAAGAAATGCAAAAAGGCAAAATGGTTGTTTGAGGAGGCCTTACAAATAACTGAGAAAAGAAGAGAGGCAAAAGGCAAAGAAGAAAAGGAAAGATATATCCATCTAAATGGAGAGTTCCCAAGAATAGCAAGGAGATATAAGAAAGCCTTCCTAAGTGGTCGATGCAAAGAAATAGAGGAAAACAATAGAATGGGAAAGACTAGAGATCTTTTCAAGAAAATTAGAGATATCAAGGGAACATTTCATGCAAAGATGGGCACAATAAAGGACAGAAATGGTATAGACCTAACAGAAGCAGAAGATATTAAGAAGAGGTGGCAAGAATACACGGAAGAACTATACAAAAAATCTCCATGACCCAGATAATCATGATGGTGTGATCACCCACCTTGAGCCAGACATCCTGGAATGCAAAGTCAAATGGGCCTTAGGAAACAACACTGTGAACAAAGCTAGTGGAGGTGATGGAATTCCTGCTGAAGTATTTCAAATCCCAAAAGCTGATGCTGTGAAAGTGCTGCAAATTTGGAAAACTCAGCAGTGGCCACAAGACTGGAAAAGGTCAGTCTTCATTTCAGTCCCATAGAAAGGCAATGCCAAAGAATTTTCAAACAACTGCACAATTGCACTCATCTCACATGCTAGCAAAATAATGCTGAAAATTCTCCTAGCAAGGCTTCTACAGTACACGAACCGAGAACTTTGAGATATTCAAGCTGGCTTTAGAAAAGACAGAGGAACAGAGATCAAATTGCCAACATCTGTTGGATCATTGAAAAAGCAAGATAGTTCCAGAAAAACATCTACTTCTGCTTTACTGACTTCTCCAAAGCCTTTGACTGTGTGGATCACAGCAACCTGTGGAAAATGCTTAACGAGATGGGGATAGTAGACCATCTACCTGCTTCCTGAGAAATCTGTACGCAGGTCAAGAAGCAGCAGTTAGAACCTGACATGCAAGAATGGACTGGTTCCAAATTGGGAAAAGAGTACGTCAATGCTGTGTATTGTCACCTTGCTTGTTTAACTTATATGCAGAGTACATCATGCTAAATGCTGGGCTGGATGAAGTACAAGCTGGAATCAAAATTGCAGGGCGAAATATCAATGACCTCAGATATGCAGATGACACCACCGTTATGGCAGAAAGCAAAGAAGAATTAAGGAGCCTCTTGATGAAAGTGGAAGAGGAGAGTGCTGGCTTAAAACTTATCATCCATAAAACTAAGATAATGGCATCTGGTCCTATCACTTCATGGCAAATAGATGGGGAAACAATGGATATAGTGAGAGACTACTTTTTTGGACTCCAAAATCACTACAGATGGTGACTGTAGACGTGAAATTAAATGACGCTTCCTCATTGGAAGAAAAGTTATGACAAACCTAGACAACCTTTCAAAAGCAGAGAAATTACTTTGCCAAAAAAAGTCCATATAGCCAAAGCAATGGTTTTTCATGTATGGATGTGAGAGTTGGACCATAAAGAAGGCTGAGCACTGAAGAATTGATGCTTTTGTATTGTGGTGCTGGAGAAGCCTCTTGAGAGTCCCTTGGGCTGCAACCAATCAATGCTAATAAAATCAATACTGAACATTCACTGGAAGGACTGATGGTGAAGCTGAAGCTCCAATACTTTGGCCACCTGATGTGAAGAACTGACTCATTGGAAAAGACCCTAATGCTGGGAATGATTGAAGGCAGGAGGATAAAAGGATGACAGAGGATGAGATGGCTGTGTGGCACCACTGACTCAATGGATCTGAGTTTGAGCAAGCTCTGGGAGTTGGTGACAGGCAGGAAAGCCTGGTGCGCTGCAGTCCATGGAGTTGCAAATAGTTGGACATGACTGAGCGGCTGAACTGAACTGACCTTCTGACTGTGTCACCATATAGTGAAGAAAGAGTAATCATTTTCTTTGTCGTTTTCTGATAAAGTCACCAGCCATCTCACTATAAGGTCCCACTCTCATAATCTCATATAACTCTAATTACCTCCCAAAGGCCCCATCTCTAAATACTATCCCACCAAACGTTAGGACTTAAACATATAAATTTGGGGGAGATACAATTCAGCCTACAGCAATACTAAACTCAGTTCATATTTTAGAGTAAGAAATACTTTCTCTCTACCCTCATGTGGTCGAGGCTTGATAACTGGGTCTATGAAATAAGGTCTTTGAAAGATGGGCCCCAGGCTGAACAGCTTAAATTTGTCCCCCATAGACAGATACTTCAATACGAAGAAGAGGAGAAGCTGAGCCCTGATAAAAGAGACCACATGCTTCTCATTCTTGAGGTCGAGACCTTCCTGACTACACATAGGGAGACAGACTTGGAGTGATGGCAACCTACCCATAGGCCTCTTAACTGAAATCCATCTTGTCTAAGAGATGCACATGTGTACACAGGGGAGAACCCTGAGGTAAACCTAATACAGACTCAGAATCACCCAAAGCAAGATAACTGGCCAGAGGAAACCTAGAAGAAATGCCCCATATAAGTGATTTAAACTATCACGGGGGTGTGACTCTCTAAGTCTGCCCGTCTGTCTATCCACATGAACTCTTTCCCTCCTAATAAACAATTTTCTTGTTTCACTACTTTCCATCTCTTTGAGGAAAGTTATTTCTACAAAGCTGACAGACCAAGGCCTTATCATGGTCATTGTCCCCAGCAGTCTAGTGGCTAGGATTCACAACTTTCTCTGCCGCAGCCTGACTTCAGTCTCTGGCCAGGAACCGAAATCCTACTTCAAGCCACTGCAGGGTGAGGCCACCCAAGATCAATAACAGGCAGATTAATAGGAGAGAAGATGTACATATTTATAATTTTGTAATATTATATTCACAGGGTCATCACAGAAAAATAAGTGAATACTCCCCCCCAAAAAAGTGGTGAGATTTAATAGCTTATATATTGCCTTAAAAGGGGAAGGAAGGGGGAGGAGAAGGGGACTATAATCCAATCAAAAGGAGAGTAAATTATTTTTAAGAAAGATGAGTGGGCCCCTAGAAGAATGATACTTTGTCTCTGTGGTGTCAATTTATGGTCTCTTCTCTTAAGAGTCAATCTTCCCTGACTCCCAGGAAGAGGATTTATAAACATTTATTTCCTTTGGAAGATTTGTCTTTAGACAAATAAAGGGAGTTGAGAGAGATTCTCTCCCTACATTTGTATTTTTCAAGGGACTTCGACTCAAAATAATCAACATACCAAAGCTGCATACCTTGGGGTACTACATGCGTAACTCCTTCAATGTCATCTGATCACATTTGTGTACAAAACAGCTAAAATTCATGAGCATTGTTACAAGTCACAGTGTTGGTTACCTTTGTAGGAGGTTAGTGATTGGTAGGGAGTATAATACTTCTGGACTACTCTTGATATGTTTGTTGATCTGGGAGTTGGCTATACAAGTGTGTTCCATTTTTGAAAATTCTGCATGTTATAACATATGCGCTTTTCCATATGTATATTGTACTTAAATAAGAATATCAGTGCATTGTTGTTGTTCAGTCACCAAGTCATGTCCAACTCTTTGCAACTCCCTGGACTGTAGCCCTCTGGGCTCCTCTGTCCATGGGATTCTCCAAGCAAGAATACTCAAGTGGGTTGCCATTCCCCTCTCCAGGGATTGAACCAGTGTTTCCTGCATCTTCTGCACTGGCAGGCAGATACCCTACCACTGAACCAACTGGGAAGCCCATACAAAATATACTTCATCTTATTTTCTGATGTTACAATAATAAGTGATTAGAAAGATTTTGTCTATCATACACTAATTTTCCATTAATGAGTCTGTATTTCTAAGGTCTGTTTTCTGTCCAGTTGTGCTATTTATTCTCATCAACTTCAAACCAATATACCTTGATTGTCATGACATTATAATATGAATTATTATATGGCAAACCATGAATACACACTTACTTGTTCAAAATTGTCTTTTGGGGGATAATTTATATTTCCTGATAATTTTCCAGTATGGCATTTTCCCTTGGACAGGTGTCCCCGTTGGGATTATTTTTTCCTATTACAGTATTAGATCAATTTTAGAAAATTGTCTTCCCTTCTAAAAATAGTCTTCCCATAGTTTACATGCTTTATTTTAGACTCTTTGCTAATATTTTATAACATTCTGAAGAACCATCTTGTATCAGTTCAGTTCAGTCGCTCAGTCACGTCTGACTCTTTGCAACCCCATGGACTGCAGCACGCCAGGCTTCCCTGTCCATCACCAACTCCTGGAGCCTACTCAAACTCATGTCCATCACACTGGTGATGCCATCCAACCATCTCAGCCTCTGTTGTCCCCTTCTTCTCCTGCCTTCAATCTTTCCCAGAATCAGGGTCTTTTCGAATGAGTCGGTTCTTTGCATCTGGTGTCCAAAGTATTGGAGTTTCAGCTTAAACATCAGTCCTTCCAATGAATATTCAGGACTGACTTCCTTTAGGATGGACTGGTTGGATCTCCTTGCAGTCCAAGGGATTCTCAAGAGTCTTCTCCAACACCACAATTAAAAAGCATCAATTTTTTGGCACTCAGCTTTCTTTATAGTCCAACTCTCACATCCATACATGACTACTGGAAAAACCATAGCTTTGACTAGACATGGACCTTTGTTGGCAAAGTAATGTCTCTGCCTTTTAGTATGCTGTCTAGGTTGGTCATAACTTTTCTTCCAAGGAGCAAGCATCTTTTAATTTCATGACTTCAGTTACCATCTGCAGTGATTTTGGAGCTCCCCAAAATAAAGTCTCTCACTGTTTCCATTGTTTCCCCGTATATTTGCCATGAAATGATGGGACTGGATGCCATGATCTTAGTTTTTGGAATGTTGAATTTGAAGCCAACTTTTTCACTTTCCTCTTTCACTGTCATCAAGAGGCTCTTTAGTTGTTCTTCACTTTCTGCCATAAGGGTGGTGTCATCTGTGTATCTGAGGTTATTGATATTTCTGCCAGCAATCTTGATTCCAGCTTGTGCTTCATCCAGCCCGGCATTTCACACGATATACTGTGCATATAAGTTTAAAAAGCAGGATGACAATATACAGCCTTGACATACTCCTTTCTAGATTTGGAACCAGTCTGTTTTTTCATGTCCAGTTCTAACATGTTGCACAAAGTTAGATTAATTTCTGGACATTGCTGGATAGAATCGGTTGAGATTTCTTTGATTACCATAGGGAGGTATTGTAGAGATAATGGAAACACTTTTTTTCCCCACTCTTTTGGTTTCCAGTTCCTGTTAACATTGCTGTAGCAGCAGCAATCATTGGGTTCCAGTTTTCATCTTTCAGTTTCTCCAAGATTAGCCTTGGAATGTACCTTCACAGTTTCTTGCAACAGTCAGCTTTTATTCTTTGGCAGTCATAGAATAGCCTCCTGTGTTCCCTCATACCCTGAGCCAGGCCCTTATGTTGTCCAAGCACTCATTAAGCCACACTCTTCTTAGTAATATGACCACCTGCTAACTCATAATCTCTTCTTGGTGAACAAGCACCAAAATTTCAGAGTTCTTCCTCTAAGCTCTTAAGTTCTAATACAATCATTTTAAATCCTTTTTTTCTCTCCATTCTTATAAGTGGTAACTGTTTCTTATGTAACTGATTTTGGGGTTATCTTATCATCCCTTTATTGCTTTCCATTACCTTGGGGAACAGAGACTTATGTTAAACCACATATATTTGAAATGTCCAGCTTCTTATCTGAACTGGATTCTTAGTGATACAAATGATAAGTTTGTTGTTCAGTCACTAAGTTATGTCCGAGTCTTTGTGACCCTATGGACTGCAGCATGCCAACCTTCCTTGTTCTTCACTATCTCCCTGAGTTTCCACAAACTCATGTCCATTGAGTCGGTGATGCCATCCAACTATCTCTTCCTCTGTCATCCCATTCTCCTGCTCTCAATCCTTTCCAGCATCAGGATCTTTTCCAATGAGATTGTTTTTCCATCAGGTGGCCAAAGTATTTCTCCACTGATCTCCAGTAGCATATTGGGTGCCCAATACCGACCTGGGGAGTCCCTCTTTCAGTATCATATCATTTTGCCTTTTCATACTGTTCATGGGGTTCTCAAGGCAAGAATACTGAAGTGGTTTGCCATTCCCTTCTTCAGTGGACCACATTCTGTCAGACCTCTCCACCATGACCCGTCTGTCTTGGTGGCCCCACATGGCATGGCTTAGTTTCATTGAGTTAGACAAGACTGTGGTCCTATGATCAGACTGGCTAGTTTTCTGATTATGGTTTTAGTGTGTCTGACCTCTGGTGCCCTCTCGCAACACCTACCATCTTACTTGAGCTTCTCTTACCTTGGACATGGGGTATCTCTTTACGGCTGCTCCAGCAAAGCACAGCCGCTGCTCCTTACCTTGGACATGGGGTTGTTCCTCTCAGCCGTGGCCCCTGCCCTCGGGCATGGGGTAGCTCCTCTCGACTGCCACCCTTGACCTCCTACATGGGATAGCTCGTCTTGGCTGCCGCCTCTGACCTCAGGCGTGGGGTAGCTCCTCTCAGCCACTCCTGTGGCATCACAGCCCAGCGCTCTCAGCCACCACCCCTGACTTTGGGTGAGGGGTAGCTCCTCATGGCCACGCTTCTGCGTGGTCTGCCACAGCCGGCGCGCTTCTGCCACTTGTGGATGTGACTGGTGATAGAAGGAAGGTCTGGTGCTTTAAGAGCAATATTGTACAGGAACCTGGAATGATAGGTCCATGAATCAAGGCAAATTGGAAGTGGTCAAACAGGAGATGGCAAGAGTGAATGTCGGCATTCTAGGAATCACTGAACTAAAATGGCAGGAATGGGTGAATTTAACTCAGATGACCATTATAGCTACTACTGTGGGCAGGAATCCCTTAGAAGAAGTGGAGTAGCCATCATGGTCAACAAAAGAGTCTGAAATGCGGTACTTGGATACAATCTCAAAAATGACAGAATGATCTTTGTTTGGTTCCAAGGCAAACCATTCAGTATTATGGTAATCCAAGCCTATGCCCCAACCAGTAATACTGAAGAAGTTGAAGGTGAACGGTTCTATGAAGACCTACAAAATCTTCTAGAACTAACACCCAAAAAAGATGCCCTGTTCATCATAGGGGACTGGAATGCAAAAGTAGGAAGTCAAGAAACACCTGGAGTAACAGGCAAATTTGGCCTTGGAGTACAGAATGAAGCAGGGCAAAGGCTAATAGAGTTCTGCCAAGAGAATGCACTGGTCATAGCAAACACCCTCTTCCAACAACACAAGAGAAGACTCTACACATGGACATCACCAGATGGTCAACACTGAAATCAGATTGATTATGTTCTTTGCAGCCAAAGATGGAGAAGCTCAATAGAGTCAGCAAAAAATAAGACCAGGAGCTGACTGTGGCTCAGATCATGAACTCCTTATTGCCAAATTCAGACTTAAATTGAAGAAAGTAGGAAAAACCACTAGACCATTCAGGTATGACCTAAATCAAATCCCTTATGACTATACAGTGGAAGTGAGAAATAGATTTAAGAGACTAGATCTGATAGAGAAAGTGTCTGATGAACTATGGACGGAGATTCATGACATTGTACAGGAGACAGGGATCAAGATCATACTCATGGAAAAGGAATGCAAAAAGACAAAATCGTTTTCTGAGGAGGCCTCACAAATAGCTGTGAAAATAAGAGAACTGAAAAGCAAAGGAGAAAAGGAAAGATACTCCCTTTTGAATACAGAGTTCCAAAGAATAGCAAGGAGAGATAAGAAAGCCTTCCTCAGCAATCAATGCAAAGAAATAGAAGCAAAGAACAGAATGGGAAGGACTAGAGATCTCTTCAAGAAAATTAGAGATACCAAGGGAACATTTCATGCAAAAATGGGTTCGATCAAGAACAGAAATGGTATGGACTTAAAAGAAGCAAAAGATATTAAGAAGAGGTCGCAAGAATACACAGAAGAACTGTACCAAAAAAAAGCTTCATGACCCAGATAATCATGATGGGGTGATCATTCACATAGAGCCAGACATCCTGAGATGTGAAGTCAATTGGGCCTTAGAAAGCATCACTATGAACAAAGCTAGTGGAGGTGATGGAATTCCAGCTGAACTATTTCAAATCCCCAAAGATGACGCTGTGAAAGTGCTGCACTCAATATGGTAGCAAATTTGGAAAACTCAGCAGTGGCCACAAGACTGGAAAAGGTCCGTTTTCATTCCAATCCCAAAGAAAGGCAATACCAAAGAATGCTCAAACTACCACACAATTGCACTCATCTCTCACGCTAGTAAAATAATGCTCAAAATTCTCCAAGCCAGACTTCAGCAATACATGAACCGTGAACTTCCAGATGTTCAAGCTGGTGTAGGAAAGGCAGAGGAACAGAGATCAAATTGCCAAGATCCGTTGGATCACTGAAAAAGCAAGAGAGTTCCAGAAAAACATCTATTTCTGCTTTATTGACTATGCCAAAGCCTTTGACTGTGTGGATCACAACAAACTGTGGAAAATTCTGAGAGAGATGGGAATACCAGACAACCTGACCTACCTCTTGAGAAACCTGTATGCAGGTCAGGAAGCAACAGTTAGAACTGGACGTGGAAGAACAGACTGGTTCCAAATAGGAACAGGAGTACATCAAGGCTGTATATTGTCACCCTGCTTATTTAACTTATATGCAGAGTACATCATGAGAAACGCTGGGCTGGAAGAAGCACAAGCTGGAATCAAGATTGCCGGGAGAAATATCAATAACCTCAGATATGCAGATGGCACCACCCTTATGGCAGAAAGTGAAGAGGAACTAAAGAGCCTCTTGATGAAAGTGAATGAGGAGAGTGAAAAATTTGGCTTAAAGCTCAGCATTCAGAAAACTAAGATCATGGCATCTGGCCCCATCACTTCATGGGAAATAAATGGGGAAACAGTGGAAATAGTGTCAGACTTTATTTTGGGGGGCTCCAAAATCTCTGCAGATGGTGACTGTAGCCATGAAATTAAAAAACGCTTACTCCTTGGAAGGAAATTTATGACCAACTTGGGCAGCATATTAAAAAGCAGAGACATTACTTTGCCAACAAGGGTTCATCTAGTCAAGGCTGTAGTTTTTTCAGTGGTCATGTATGGATGTGAGAGTTGGACTGTGAAGAAAGCTGAGTGCAGAAAAATTGATGCTTTTGAACTGTGGTGTCGAAGAAGACTCTTGAGAGTCCCTTGGACTGCAAGGAGATCCCACCAGTTCATCGTAAAGGAGATCAGTCCTGGGTGTTAATTGGAAGGACTGATGCTGAAGCTGAAACTCCAATACTTTGGCCACCTCATGCGAAGAGTTGACTCACTGGAAAAGACCCTGATGCTGGGAAAGATTGAGGGCAGAAGGAGAAGGGGATGACAGAGGGTGAGATGGCTGGATGGCATCACCGACTCGATGGACATGAGTTTGAGTGGACTCCGGGAGTTGGTGATGGACAGGGAGCCCTGGCTTGCTGCGATTCATGGGGTCACAAAGAGTTGGACACGACTGAGAGACTGAACTGATATGCATGCATATAAAAAAAGATTAAGTAATCAAGGTAAAATTCTTTAAAAACATACATGGTTTTTACAGGTATATTTTTTGAAAGCATTTAAAAAGCACCAACAGTTTGAAGAAACCACTGACATAACATTGATGCCACAAATAAGGATGGGCTTACTTATGTTTTGGTGTGACAAAACAATCTGTTGTCCTATAAAAGTAGTCTTTAATTATTGAGCTTGTTTAAAGAAAATATTCATGATAATGAGAAGTATTTTTATATGGATATACAACAGGTAACAGAAAAAAAGTATACAGTATAACAAATGGATTTCTCTTTCAATGTCTGCTGTATGTGTCTGGTGTCTATTGTCAGGAATATCTGATTACATAATTTTAAGCAACTAATTTTAGTAAGTCAAAATACATGGAAAGTGGGAAATGCACAGCAGTTCCTTGAGAAATGAAACACCAAATCGTAGCCACCAGTGACATATTTTTTCAATTAAAAAAGATAGAATATACACTTAAAGGTCTGAAACTCTATTAGGTGCTAAAATTAAATAATATATGATTAACAAAAAGAATGAAAGTTGAGGATATTAGGCTTTATCTTCAAAATACGCAACCCCTAATCTCTAGGCAAAACCAACTCCTTTGGTCTTACAAGCAGAAGAGAATCTGCTAATGCCACTAACTTTCAAGCAAAGATCTTCAATATGGTAATTTAGGTTAGATGGATGACTTTCCTAAAATTCTATTGAAATTATATATATATATATATATATATATGTACACACACACACACACAGAGAGGATAGTTGTCTTGAACAGGCTGTGGCTCTGCACATGAAGAAGCAAGGAAAGGAAAACTGAGTGTATTTCTCACTGCCAGCCTCACTAAGTGTTCAGTTCATAATGCTGGGGTGTCATTCAGAATGAAGTTCATCATTGACTCCAGCCCTAACTCCAGAGTCTTGATTCAAAGATTTTTCCTGGTGGAAAAGCAGAGAACTGAGAAGAGACAGAGTCAAAAAGGGGCCTGCCCAAACCACTGATATACAACAAATATCATATACCACAAAGATTACACCCCTCTGAGGAGCAACATCAGAAGCTTAACACTGCAGGAGGAAAATAGATGGCAAAGATAATCTGCCAAACCACGAAATAAATTTAAAAAGCAAAAAAACAGTAACAAAGCCCAGAGATTTTGAGGAGCCAGTCCCCAAGGTTACTATATTATCTAAAGTTTCACTATAGAGGAGTGATATTTACATATCCCACTGGAACTTTTAGTGTAATTTTGAAACTCACTGTGGTAAGTTAAAGTATATATTGGATTAGTGAAAATGTTCATTTGGGTTTTTCCATAAGGTGCTACAAAAACCCCCAAAAATATTTGGCCAACCCAATATAATGTAAGCCACAGAAAAACCACTCTGTAGATAACTTAAATGGAGAAGGCAATGGCACTCCACTCCAGTACTCTTGCCTGGAAAATCCCAGGGACAGGGGAGCCTGGTCGGCTGCAGTCCATGGGGTCGCTACGAGTCGGGCATGACTGAAGTGACTTAGCAGCAGCAGCAGCAGATAACTCAAATAAAATAGTGAACAAAATCATTAAGGATTTTAAATGCCACACTAGAAAACAGTGAAGAAGTATTAGAGGGACAAAAAATGTATGAATGAAATAGAAAAAAAAAGTATAAAATGGCAGACAATATCAAAGTATGACAAAATTTTAGATGTAAGTATATTATTCAAACCAATCAAAAGACATTATTAGACTAGATAAAACATGATGATCCTATATAATGGCCAAGGAGAGAGACTGAGATTTAAAGGCAATGATTGAAAGTAAAAGGACAGAAAAAGATATGATGCAAACAGTAACCTGAATAAAGTTGCTTCTATATTAATATTAGATAAACTTCAAAAAAATGTTACTAGAGATAAAGGATATTTTTAGAACTATAAAAATGTTGATACATCAGAAAGCTTTAACAACTATATAAATACATAAATCAAAAGGGGATAAAAATGGAAAGCAGACAATTAAAAATACAGTTGGAGACTTTAATACTGAACTTTCAATAACAGAACAAAGGTAGAAGTTCATCAGAGAAATAGGGGAGTAAAATGGGAAAGACTAGAGATCTCTTCAAGAAAATTAGAGATAAAAAGGGAAAAATTCATGCAAAGATGGGCACAATAAAGGACAGAAATGGAGTGGACCTAACAGAAGCAGAAGATATTAAGAAGAGGTGGAAAGAATACACAGAAGAACTGTACAAAAAAGATCTTCACCACCCAGATAATCACGATGGTGTGATCACTCACCTAGAGCCAGACATCCTGGAATGCGAAGTCAAGTGGGCCTTAGGAAGCAACGCTATGAAGAAAGCTTGTGGAGGTGATAGAATTCCAGCTGAGCTATTTCAAATCCCCAAAGATGATGCTGTGAAAGTGCTGCACTCAATATACCAACAAATTTGGAAAACTCAGCAATGGCCACAGGACTGAAAGGGTCAGTTTTCATTCCAATCCAAAAGAAAGGCAATGCCAAGGAATGCTCAAGCAACCACACAATTGCACTCATCTCACATGCTAGTAAAGTAATGCTCAAAATTCTCCAAGTCAGGCTTCAACAGTACATGAACTGTGAACTTTCAGATGTTCAAGCTGGATTTAGAAAAGGCAGAGGAACCAGAGATCAAATTGCCAACACCCACTGGATCAGTGAAAAAGCATGAGAGTTCCAGAAAAACATCTACTTTTGCTTTATTGACTATGCCAAAAATTTGACTGTGGAAAATTCTTGAATAGATAGGAATACCAGACCATGTTACCTGCCTCCTGAGAAATCTGTATGCAGGTCAAGAAGCAACAGTTAGAACTGGACATGGAATAATAGACTGGTTCCAAATTGGGAAAGGAGTACCTCAAGGCTATATATAGCCACCTTGCTTATTTAACTTATATGCAGAGTACATCATGAGATATGCTGGACTGGATGAAGGACAAGTTGGGATGAAATTTTCTGGGAGAAATATCAATAACCTCAGATATGCAGATGACACCACCCTTATGGCAGAAAGCGAAAAAGAACTAAAGAGCTTCTTGATGGAAGTGAAAGAGGAGGGTGAAAAAGTTGGCTTAAAACTGAACGTTCAGAAAACTAAGATAATGGCATCTGGTCACATCACTTCATGGCAAATAGATAGAAAAACAGTGGAAACAGTGACAGACTTTATTTTTTGGGGGAGGGGGCTACAAAATCACTGCAGACGGTGACTACAGCCATGAAATTAAAAGACACTTACTCCTTGGAAGAAAAATTATGACCAAGCCAGACAGAACATTACAAAGCAGAGACATTACTTTGCCAACAAAGGTCCATCTAGTCAAGGCTATGTTTTTTCCAGTAGTCATGTACGGATGTGAGAGTTGGGGCTATAAAAAAGCTGAGCACTGAAGAACTAATGCTTTTGAACTGTGGTGTTGGAGAAGATTCTTGAGAGTCCCTGGGACTGCAAGGAGATCCAACCAGTCCATCCTAAAGGGAATCAGTCCTGAATATTCATTGGAAGGACTGATGCTGAAGTTGAAACTCCAATATTTTGGCCACCTGATGTGAAGAACTGACTCATTGGAAAAGACCCTGGTGCTAGGAAAGATTGAAGGCAGGAGGAGAAGAGAACGACAGAGGATGAGATGGCTGGATGGCATCACCAATTCAATGGACATGAGTTTGAGTAAACTCCGAGAGTTGGTGATGGACAGGTATGCTGCAGTCCCTGTGGTTGCAGGCCTGGCATGCTGCAGTCCATTAGGTCTCAAAGAATCAGACACGACTGAGCCACTGAACTGAACTGAGTGACACAATAAACCAACTAGGCCTAACTGATATCTAATAAAACATTTCATTCAACAACAGCATCATATACATCTTTATCAAGTACACATGAAACATTCTCCAGGAGAGAAAATATTCTAGGCCATGAAGTAAACAACAAATTTTTAACAGGACATAAGTAATACAAAACACGTTTTTTTACCCCAATGAAGTGATAAATTCATTGGTAAATATAAATATATCAATTCAGAATGCTCTAATTATTTGGTAGGTGAATCCATTTTAGCTCTGGTATAAAAGACACAAGTATTAAAAATAACTGTGGATGAAATAATTTGTTAATACATACATCACATCAGTTCAGTTGCTCAGTCATGTCTGGCTCTTTGTGACCCCAGCAAAGAGGGATCTTTGGACTGCAGCACACCAGGCTTCCCTGTCCATTGCCAACTCCTGAAGCTTACTCAAACTCATGTCCATAAAGTCAGTGATGCTATCCAACCATCTCATCCTCTGGAGTTTTGGCTTCAACATCAGTTCCTCCAGTGAATATTCAGGACTGATTTCCTTTAGGAGAGATTGATTGGATCTCCTTGCAGTTCAAGGAACTCTCAAGAGTATTCTCCAACACCACAGTTCAAAAGCATCAATTTTTTGGCATTCAACATTCTTTATAGTCCACCTCTCACACCATACATGAATACTGGAAAAACCATAGCTTTGACTAGACGGATCTTTGTTGCCAAAGTAATGTCTCTGCTCTTTAGTATGCTGTCTAGGTTGGTCATAGCTTTTCTTCCAAGGAACAAGCGTCTTTTAATTTCATGGCTGCTGTCACCAGCTGTTGTGATTTTGAAACTCCCCCCCAAAAAATAAAATGTCTCACTGTTTCCATTGTTTCCCCCATGTATTTTCCATGACGTGATGGGACCAGATGCCATGACCTTAGTTTTCAGAATGTTGTTTGAAGCCAACTTTTTCACTCTCTTCTTTCACTTTCATCAAGAGGCTCTTTAATTCTTTTCACTTTCTGCCATAATTGTGGTGTCATCTGCATATCTGAGGTTATTGATATTTCTTCTGACAATCTTGATTCCAGCTTGTGCCTCATGCAGCCCACCATTTCGCATGATGTACTCTGCATATGTTAAATAAGCAGTTAAGTAAATCAAGACCATCCCCACAAAAAAGAAATGAAAAAGGCAAAATGGTTGCCTGAGGATACCTTACAAATAGCTGAGAAAAGAAGAGATGCTAACAGTAAAGGAGAAAAGGAAAGATATACCCATATGAATGCAGAGTTCCAAAGAGCAGCAAGGAGAGATAAGAAAGTCTTGGCTATTGTAAACAGTGCTGTGAGGAACACTGGGGTACACATGTCTCTTTCAATTCTGGTTTCCTCAGTGTGTATGCCCAGCAGTGGGATTGCTCGGTCCTATGGTAGTTCTGTTTCCAGTTTTTTAAGGAATCTCTGCACTGTTCTCCAGAGTGGCTGTACTAGTTTGCATTCCCACCAACACTGTAAGAGGGTTCCTTTTTTCTCCTCGCCCTCTCCAGCATTTATTGTTTGTAGACTTTTTGATAGCAGACATTCTGACTGGTGTGAGATGGTACCTCACTGTGGTTTTGATTTTCATTTCACTGATAATGAGTGCTATTGAACATCTTTTCATGTATTTGTTAGCCATCTGTATGTCTTCTTTGGAGAAATGGAAGCAACCTAGATATCCATTGGCAGATGAATGGATAAGAAAGCTGTGGTACATATACTCAATGGAATGTTCCTCAGCTATTAAAAAGAATGCATTTGAATGAGTTCTAATTAGGTGGATGAAACTGGAACCTATTTTATAGAGTGAAGTAAGTCAGAAAGAAAAACACCAATACAGTATATTAACGCATATATGTGGAATTTAGAAAGATTGTAACAGTGACCCGATATGCAAGACAGAAAAAGAGACACAGATGTAAAGATTAGACATTTGGACTTTGTGGGAGAAGGCAAGGGTGGAATGATTTGAGAGAATAGCACTGAAACTATATATTATCATATGTGAAATAGATTGCCAGTCCAGGTTCGATGCATGAGACATGGTGCTCAGGACTGGTGCACTGGGATGACCTGGAGGGATGGGATGCGGAGGGATGTGGAAGGTGGGTTCAGGATGCGGAACACACGGACACCCATGGTTGATTCATGTCAATATATGGCAAAAACCACTACAATATTGTAAAGTAATTAAGCCTCCAATTAAAATAAATAACTTAATTTAAAAAAATAATAAAATAGAAAAGAAAGTCTTCCTCAGTGATCAATGCAAAGAAAACATCACATGAGTAGATGCAAAACAAGACATCAACAGAATAAAACCTGGGCGAAGAGAAGTAAAATGTAGAGTTTTTGTATGCAATTGAAGTTAATTTGCTATTGTTATGAGATGTTGGATATAAGTCTCACAGTAATCTCTACTAGACACACAATAGTTAAAGAAAAGGAAACCAAAGCATTCCACTACAAATAGTCAACAAATCACAAAAGGAAGACAGCAAGAGAGAAAGGAACAAAGAAACAACAAAACAGAAAATAGTGAGTCCTTATTTATTAATATCATTACTTAAAAGGTAAGTGAGTTCAGTTATCTAATCAAAAGATATTGAGTAGATGAATGGATTTTAAGAAACCCCTACTGTGTGTGGCCTACAAGAAATTCACTTTATCTTTAGGGAACCATAGCCTGAGAGAGAAGCAACAGGAAAAAAAATCCATGCAAAAGATAACCAAAGAGAGCAGAAGTGGATATACTTGCTGTGCGATGCTTAGTCACTCAGTTGTGTCTGACTCTGTGACTCCACGGACAGTAGCCCGCCAGGTTCCTCTGTCCATGGGATTCGCTAGGCAATATTGGAATGGGTTGCCATTCCCTCCTCCAGGGAATCTTCACAACCCAGGAATCGAACCAGGGTCTCTTGCATTGCAGGCAGATTGTTTACTAGCTGAGCTACCAGAGAAGCCCCAACTTGCATTTGATCTAATGTATCAGAAGGACTCTCAGTCAAAATTGGTTACAAGAAACAAAGAGGGTCACTATGAAGTGAAGGTCAATTCATAAAGAAGATATAACAAATGTAAATGTATATGTACCCAACATTGGAGAAACTAAATATTTTGAGCAAATATTAGCAGAATTGAAGGGAGAAATAGACAGTAATACAGTAAGAGTAGGAAACTTCAATATCTCACTTTTAATTGTAGATAAATTATTTAGGCAGAAAATTAGTAAGGAAACAACTGTCTTAAACAACAGTATAGTTCAATTGGAACTGACAGAGAAGCAAAGACTGTTCCATTCAGTAGCATCAGAACATACTCTATTAACTGCACACAGATCATTCTCCAGGATAGATAATTTAACCTTGTATGTAAGAGTTTATTTTTGGACTCTCTATTCTATCCCATTTGTCTAGCCTTTATGTCAGTAACACACTTTTGATTGCTGTATATTTATAAAAAAAAAGTGAAATTAAGTGCAATACCTCCAAATCTGGTATTTTCAAGATTGTTTTAGCTATTCATGGTCCCTCGAGATGCCATGTGAATTTTATAATGAATTTTTCTATTTCTGCAAAATAATGTCATTAGATTTTGATAGGGATTGCATTGCGTCTGTAGATCACTTTGGACAGTATTGTCATCTTAAAAATACTATGCCTTCCAATTCATGAATACAGGTTTTCTTTCTCTTTCTTTGTATCTTATGTAATTTCTTTCAGCAGTTTTCTGAATAGATTCATGTCAATATATGGCAAAACCAATACAATATTGTAAAGTAATTAGCCTCCAATTAAAATAAATAAATTTATATTAAAAAAAGAAAAAATAGTCAAATGTAAGAACAGACAGTTCTTATGAAAGGAAATCTGAATATTGAAATAATATATGAAAATTTGTTAACTGGAAAATTGAAATTGCAATTAGATCTATATTTATTACCCTGCCCTTCTCTTACTGAACAATTAAAGTATAAAAGTATTAGGTAGGGCAGAGCAATGTAGTAGTGGGTGGACTGAGGTGAGAAGCCACGATGTAGAGTATTAGAGTATCAGAGCTCTGATCAAGGTAAAGAGAACATTCGTGTGAATGCCAATGCAGAGAAGAGATTTAACATATTATATCCTGAGTAGGTTATGGAGGGTATTAATGTTGAAAGTACAGACTGGCATATATTTTCAGCATCTAAGAATCTCATGGGTTTCAACATATACAGATAGAAACTAAAATAAACACACATGTGACGTGTGTTTGTATGTATGCATGTGTATGATTCTCTAGTTCTGTCCCATTATTTTTTGTGTTTATGTAACAGAATATCCTTGTTTTCTTCACACGTGCACAACATTTTCAGAAATGATGAGACAGGTTGACAACTTACAAGTGGTTTAGAAAAATAAAAGTGATTTGTACTACATGTATAAGTGTTCTCTAAGTTTGTGATTCTTTGGCTGCAAAATAAAATAATAAAACAAATCTGAATTTATCTGTTTTCTTAGACATGAGTTTCAGGAAAATACACATGCTGAAGAACACAGAGCATGGGTACAAATGTGGAAAAAATGAATGTCTTATATGATTATGAAGGATTTAAACTGATTTACTTTGGAGAATATAGTTGAAGACAGATTGGCCAATGAATCAGTCAGTCCTCTCTGAGCTATGTACAATGGAGAAATAGTAAGCATGGACTACTACACAGCAGTAAAAAGGAATGGACTAGACTGATCAGGAGTCAGTAAACCACAGACTATAGGCTAAATTTATTTTACTGTCTATTTTTACATAGTACGCAACAAAGGATGTTTCTAAAAATTTTAAATGGTGACAAAAAACACAGCAGTATTTTGTGACATGTGAAAATTATGTGAAATTCAAATTATAGTGCCCATGAGATTCTGAAGTTGCAACACAGACCATCTGGCTTATAAAGCCTGAAATTTAGTATCTGGCCCTTTACCAAAAAAGTTTGATAGCTTCTATTCTAGATCTATATGTATCCATTTGTCTAAGTCCCTCCAAAAATATTGCATGAAATAAGCAAAATCTGAAATGTGATAAAATGTCTACATGACCAATAGGGTGTTTTTTACCAGCCTCCCCAAAATCCTGTAGAAGGAACTATTCTTTATTGGTTTTACATAGGTTTTAATCTGTACCAATGAAATCACACCTATTTCTCTATATTTATTGTACACATCCTATATTCTCTAGTAAATTTCCTACAGGATTGATTCACCTGTGTAACTCTTATGGGACAAAGAAAAATGCTTTGAATTAGGAGGTTGCAATGGTTATTAATAAATATGAATAAATTAAATAAATTAAATTTTTCTGTAGTAATTTTTAGTAACATGAAGGAGGACTTCTATTGAATTACCTCCTATGCCAAACAGTGTCATGAAAAGCAATAGAGAATACAATTATCATTAAATAAATATTTTTCAGCTTGATTTTCTCTAAAACTCTTTGCTGGTATTTGTGAAAAAATGTTTATCTTATTTTATGAAAGATAAATTCAAAATTATTAGCATGCCAAAATTCTTAGGAAGGCACTAAATGTCCTTTTAAATTCTAGATTTATATTCTCCTACTTGCCCATACAAATAACTGACCAAAGCCATACTGAATTCCTCGTCATTTTTCACGTCTTTTGTGGCCTTCTTTTCCCCTCCTCATCTCTGCTTTGTGAAAGACTAGTCATTCTTCATGTTTCAATAATATAAATATCATATACTAAATATTCCAGGAAGAATCATTGTTCAATATGACATTTTATTACCTGTTAAAACCCTGAGTACATTGGAAAGTACTATACATATTTCTATTATATCTACCACTTGACTGAGAATTTCTGATGGCATCAGTGTCTTTAATATGTAGAATTTCCAGTGCCCGACCCAGGATGTGAATTTCCAGTAAATATTTGTTTTAAATGAATGAATTAAAATCTCTGTTTGATGCACTCAATAAGCAAGAGTAATAACTTCACAAGCATATAATGCTTTATTTTTGAAAATCATGTATAATTTGACATCCTTTATTTTATTCAAGAAACAAATCTGCAGGGTAAGTAAAGATTCATGTCACATGGAGGGTAAGCATTCGTAAAAATTATTAAGAAAATGAAGTTTATTTTCTGCATCATCTTGTCTCTATTTCATCATGCTCCTACTTGCCTGACACTTCTTTCAATTTTTCCCTGTGTCCATCTATCTGGCCGAGTTCTACCTATGATGGAACTTCACATAATTTGACAAGATCAACCATATGAAAATATACTTGCCTTCTCTTTTTTCATTTCTGAGTAATTTTTCCTCAAATCATTATCATCATCATCATCATTGTCATTGTCATCATCATTATCATCAAAGAAAAGATTAAAAAAAAATAACTTTCTGAGAGCCCTCCATGTAATATTTTAGTCTGATTTTGGAAGCTCTCTCTGGCATCACTGAATCAATGGACATGAATTTGAGCAAACTCAGGGAGATAGTGAAAGACAAGGAAGTCTGGAGTGCTGCAGTTCATGTGGTCACAAAGAGTTGGATGCAACTTAGTGACTGAACAACAACAATCTGGTATACAAGAATCAACTCTCTATTGGAGATCACTCACTTTACCTAACATAATCCTACTCTTGCACATAGCACTAAGTTCTGGTTGAAAAAATGAAATAGAGCAGTCTAGCACCCGTTAGCATTTATAATATGAAATAGAAATTTGTGTAATTTGTCCTTCCATGGTTAAAAGAGTTAGTGGCCTATTAATAATTTACACATGATATTCTTTGTACATCTATTTTACTAATTGAAACTGATAAAATTATACAGTGAAACAATTTCTTTTGTTTTATCATGATGAAAGTCCAAAACTGAATCTGAGTAGTGTTTCATCATTTTAAATCCCCAAACATGTTTTTAAATAGCAATATGATTATTCATAGAACTATATTGAAATAATTAGAATTAAATATGGATGGACTAATTATTACATCAGATGAACACACCAATATTTATCAAAACATTTGAATGCTTGTTTTTAATGATTCAAAGAATCATTCCACCAGTGATTATGCAATTTTAGAATAGCTTCATTTGCCAACAATACCTTGATCAGAGCATAATATTCCTATATACAAAGAGAAAATAAATTTTGAAAAATTAAAACTTCTCACATAAATAAATCCATCACACTAATTCTCTTTAGAAACATATCCCACCATCTTTTTCATGGCTATTAAAAAGAGAATGTCTCTTCCCTGGTGGCTCAGTGGTAAAGAATCTGCCTGCCAATGAAGGAGATGTGGGTTCCACCCCTGATCCAAGAAGATCCCACATACTGCGGAGCAACTAAGCCCAGTATGCCATAACTATTGAGCCTGTACTCTAGAGCCCAGAAGCTGCAACTACTGAGCCCACATGCTGCAAATAGTGAAGACCACGCACCCTAGAGCCCATGCTCTGCAATGAGAGACCACAACGAGAAACTCACACACCGCAGCTAGAGTAGCCCCCGCTCGCCACAACTAGAGAAAAGCCCATGCACCAATGAAGATCTAGCACAGCCAAAAATAAATTTTGAAAATAGGGAATGTCTCTGTTTGTGTATTATTATTTTTTTTTACTTTAAATGGCATTATTTTTTTCCATTTATTTTTATTAGTTGGAGGCTAATTACTTTACAATATTGTAGTGGTTTTTGTATTTTAAAACTTTATGGCTTAAAATGAACACTTTTTTTCTAACAATTTTCTGGGTTGCCTAAAATCAACTGGGCTGTTACATGCTGTATGTTTTCAGCTGAAGCTGCATTTATCTGTGAGTTGAGTTGGGTTTGAGATGCCTAGAACAATTTTACTCACCTATATGGCAAGTCAGCTAGGGTAGCTAGAATAAATATCAGTCAGTTATCCTTTTGACCCTTGTGTTGTCTTACTATCCAGCAGTTTTACTTGAGTTCTGTTACATGGTACTGAATCTCAATGGGTAGAAAATGGAAGCTACAAGATCTTTTCTAGGGACTGGGTTTGGAAATCTCATCATAACTTTCATATTTTATTAGTCAAAGCAAGTCACAAGAGCAAGCCCACACTTTAAGGAAAAGCAAAGAGAATGTATCTTTTGAGAGAGAGGGAGAAGAAATGTAAAAGTATAGGAAGAAATATTAGTGGCATCTTTGCAAACATCCCAATACACCCTCAGGCCACAATAATCCACATATCTCCCTGATGCAAAATACACTAATTCTTATTCTTCACTCCATCCAATATCATTTTTTGCTATGACATCAATACAAAATCAAAGGTTTCATTATGAGCATTATGTTCAGAAGTAGATAAAGCTCTTTAAGCAAAAAAAGTCTTGTTCTGGAAACCTATGAACTAAAACAAATATTTGCCCCCAGACACCCAACATGCTAAGGTAACACACAACTAAAATAATAATGATCACAGTTTAATTTACATCATTTGAAAAAAGGCACACCTGTACACTGATCTGTTCAAAAGATAAGAAATTGTGCCAGGGACATATAATGAATTTCCCCTTCTTGTTGACAGAAGATGTTCCTTGATTAAGGTCCACTTGTAATTTTATGGAAATAGTTTCTTAATCCACTGTTCTTGGTAGTTCTTGGCTCTACTCTTTAAGTCCTTATTTTTCCATAATATATGATCTATGTTAGCAATTGAATAATTCCCTCCATCTTTTTATTGCCAATAGAAAATTTGTAGACAGGGTCTTATTTTGAACTATCACTATACTTTTAGTCCAGGATGCTGTTTCAAGTATAATTCTCTTAAAACTTTTGTGGGTTTTCAGTGAAGCTTATTTCAAATCATCTTATGCCACAATCATAATTCTTTCTTAGATTTACCTCTCTCTACTGTGAAAGTGGCAGGCTGCTGTGGGACAACATTTGGAAAATTTACTTAGTGAAGGGGAGCAAACAAATATTGTCAAGGTCTTGACAAAGATTTTTACAGCTATACATTTGATTTTATCCTGATTTTTAGGCTAAGTTTTACTGGTCTCACTATCACCTGTGTCATTTGGCATTTCTTACTATGAAAATTTTTTGCCTGCTTGAGAGATTGTTTTGGGTCATAATTAATTTTCCTTACTTAGTTTATCTTTCTCTTGTAAGACTTTATCATACTCTCTTAAAGTAAGCTATTTGACAATTTCAAATCTCTGATCAGTAATCTCCTCAGCCAGTATAACAAAACACTTAACACAACATGACTTAAAATTTCGATGAATATTATTTCTAATGATTCTGTGAGTTGTCTTGTCTTTGTTGTGCACTTTCTTTTTTTTATTTTATTAAGTTAAAGAATATTGATTTACAACATTGTGCCAATCTTGTTGTACACTTCTTGACAAGATTTGTGCAGATGTAATTCTGCAAATTGCATTCATCCAGGGTCTTCACTGAAGCCAACATGAATTCACTCAAAGTTATGGCAACTTTGCTAGGATGGCTAGAACAACTAAAATTTGGATAGGCTTCTTTCTCACATATGTTTCCTCCACTCGGTTATCCAGACATCCTTTTAGGGTGACTAGTTTTTAAGAAAGAAAATGCAAATTCTTAAGAACTTCTTAAGGCCTAGGCCCAGACATCGCACAACATCAATTCTATCATATTCAATTGTTCACAGTACGTCACACGCCCATTCCAGATTCATGTGAAAAGGAAATAGACTACATTTTCATGAGAGAAGTGGCATGCACTTAGAGGAATAGGAAGAATCAGAAGGCCACTTTTGCATATGATGGGCTTCCTTGACAGCTCAGTTGGTAAAGAATCTGCCTGCAATGCAGTTCGATTCCTGGGTTGGGAAGATCCATGGAGAAGGGATAGGCTACCCACACTAGTATTCTTGGGCTTACATTGTGGCTCAGCTGGTAAAGAATTCACCTTCAATGTGGGAGACCTGGGTTCAATCCCTGGGTTGGGAAGATCCCCTGGAGAAAGGAAAGGCTAATCACTCCAGTATTCTGGCCTAGAGAATTTCACGGACTACATAGGCCATGGGGTCACAAAGAGTCAGACATAACTGAGCAACTTTCACTTTCACTTTGCATATGATTCACCAGAGGTATTGCATTATCCTATATAACACAAAAGAACGACTGATGGGTTTTGATTTTGATTCTGTTATTAGGGATACATCTCACACAACTTAGATATGTTTAGCTGTAGTAATATAAATTATCTAGAATCCAGTTCACTATAACTCTCAAATAATCAGGATTTGTGACATTTCAACCTATCTGGCAGATACTAATGATAACATGTTAATGACAAAATATACAATTCATAGGTAACTTTCAGGAGATGCTCTAGATTTAGTATACAAATGGTTTAGTCTTTGCAGCTTTAGCATATAAACTCATCTACACTATGAAGTGCTATGCTAACAGATGACCCTGAAGCACTGTAGTGTTTTAAAAGAAAAATTTCATTAAAATCACTTTAATGTAGTAGGTAAAAACAAAGTAGACACAGGTATTTTAGAAAACTTTTAAATAATAAAATGTAAGACAATGGGTTTTTTGTGTAATTGTCACTTCAGGAGAGCATTTAAACAGTATTTCTTAGGCATCTATTAAATCAAGGTTTTAATATATTTTGTGAACTCTAAGTTTTAAAGTTAGTTCTATTCAAAGTGCTTTATGTATTCTGGAATCTCAAATAGGAATTATAGATACAATAAGCTGAAGGATTTCAAAAGCATATTTTTAAAACTTAGAATGATGAGTTAGATACAATCATAATTGAATCCAGTTGAAGGCAAATTAAATTGATCAGAGTAGAGGAACAATTCTCATACACTGAAAGGAAGTCTTTATTCAGGATAGAATACTAAATGAAAAAAAATTCTATTCAAAATCCTTGAAATAAGCAATATTTCTTCATAAAATTTAAACTAATTTATAATAACTTCTATCTATCTCTTGATACTTATTCAGAGATTTAAAAAACATTTTAAAGTGGGAGATGGATTTCTTTATTTCACCTTCCGAGTCTTAAAGAAGTTAATCTCTTATAATTTTTCATACTGTATTTGAACATTGATAGAACAAATACGTAAATCATGGGGTTTATATTTTTGTTTCAGAACAACACAAAGGAATGGTTCAAATAAGGAAATATACATGGTATCACAATAAAGAATATTCTTATATTTGTTATTCCATTTAGAGATTAGAATTATTATAGCACTGTGGGTGAAAGTATGAGTAGGAAACAAAAGAATACCAACAGAAATAATAAAGAAATGTATATATACAGTAAGTATGTGTCATGACATAAAATATGATTTTTTGTTACAAAATTTCAATGCATTTCAGCTATTTTTAACTTGGAATGCATTTCTCCCATAGAACCAATGCTATAATTGAAGGTAATTCTCAGGTAATACAATATATACAGTAAATTTGTTGTCCTACTCCAAGAGTTTGAGGAAATTTTTACTTTATTCAATATATTTGGGCAGACTAAAAATATTGTGATTAAGAAAGGAATCTGTGTCTTACCTCTCAGAAGTCATTCAATACTATATCCTAACGTCTCATATTTTATAGCTATAATTTCTCTGGTCTAATTTTTAGTAAATAACTTCAAACCTTTCAGTTCATTAATTTTTTCCTTCTGCTTTGTTTAGTCTGTTATTTAATCCATTCATTATATTTCGGTGTGAGATAGATATTGATTTATAGATATTTACGTACATTCATGGACTTCCCTGGTGGATCAGATGGTAAAGCGTCTGCCTACAATGTGGGAGACCTGGGTTCAATCCCTGGGTCAGGAAGATCTCCTGGAGAAGGAAAAGGCTACCCACTTCAGTACTCTTGCCTGGAAAATCCCAAGGACGGTGGAGCCTGGTAGGCTACAGTCCATGTGGTCGCAAAGAGTCGGACATGACTGAGCGACTTGACTTTCACATATATTCATATCATTTTTATTACTACATATATTTATTTACTTATAGAAACTCTATTTGCTTTTTTAAAAAATATAAACTTATTTAATTGGAGGCTAATACTTTACATACTTGCTTTTTTTAAGGATCACATTCACTTGTCTTTATGGAGGTTCTAGTTGAGGAACTAGTCAGGAGGAGACATGTAAGGGTGATAAAAATGTCTTAGATCTTGATTATGGCAATGGTTACACTACTTACACATTGAATTCTACACTTACAAACAGTGGATTTTATTATATACAAATTATTCCCTAATAAAGTTGAATCTAAATTATAACTAGAATTAACTTCACCATTGCAGGTTTTATTTTGAAAATTATATCTAGAATTGATAGTCAGTCATTCCTAACTAAACAGAAATCTAATAGTAGTTATTTGTTTGGTACTTAGAGTCGTGAATATGTTCCATACAATAATCCAGGATTGATCTCTTACAACATTAATCCAATTATTCTGTATACTTATTATTTTCTATGCTATATTTTAGTTATTAACAGCACTTGTGAAAAGAAATTCAGACATTTGATGTAAATAGGGGAATATGCTTCCTTAATTCAGCTGGTATTTTCAACCATTCAAGCACTTTTTCCCCCCCGTTTATTTTATTAGTTGGAGGCTAATTACTTTACAATATTGTAGTGGTTTTTGTCATACATTGACATGAATCAGCCATGGCATTCAAGCACTTTTTAAACCTTGCCTTTATGTTCCTAAAATATATACAGATTTTTGCTGTTTCCACTACAGTGAATAAAGATTAGTTGGTTAAATAGTTATAAGAAACCAAGCCATACTTTCCTTATTGAAAGAATAAAACAACCGTGGTTAAATGAGGAAACATCAGAAAATGGTGAGTTTCTTGTAAATTACTGAAGTATAGATTGGTTGGATAACAATGTAGAGCTCTATCAAGTTAAACTGAATCATATTGTAGGGGAGGCAAACATCTACCTTTAGTTTATCAGAGTTCTTTTTCACTGGGCCTGAGAATTAAACTGACATAAAACAGATCAACAGGAGAAAAGCATATGAGTTTATTTAATATAAATTCTATATAATATGGGAGCTGTCATAAAGGATGAAGACCCAAGGATGAAGTAAAACCTGCTTCCTTTTATGTTAGGTTGAACAAAGAAAGGCAATTGTGCAAAAGTGACTACTAAACTATGTGTGAAGCCTAAAGGAAGATAACAATTCTTTTAACAAGATCTCTAAACAATTTACTCAGCTTCAACACCTCATCCTTGATGATAATAATGTCATTATCTTTCTGGTATAGGGAAAACATTTTAAAAAAATGGAATGTTACCTCTTACTATAAGAAAAAGAAGGAAGGTCAGAGTTTTTTTGTATTTGCTAATTTTCAAGTGCCTTTAACTCAAAATAGATCAATATGCCAGAGTGGCATATTTTGGAGAGTGGTCTTCTCAATTCCTTCAGTATTTACAAATCCCTGTTTCAAATATTGACATCCTGTTAATATAATTGGCCTAGATTTGTGCCATCTGCCAATTTGATTAACACACTATATAACTGGATTTGCATCATCAATAAAACATAGAATAAAGCATCCATTTGTCTACTTCATCAAGGCTTAAATCAATATATTAATCACTACAGTTTGGAAAATTTTTATATATTTATTTATCTGTCAGTGTGATATCATTGTATTATTATTAGTGGTTCTAATGACCACTATTCTTGTAAAAATTAGACATTCAATAATCCAACCTAGAATTTTGGTTGGATATTTATCAAAAACTGTATGTAGCAATAGATAATTGTGAAAGCTCTGAAATCAGACAGATAAGTGAATTCTGTCTGCCACTTATAAACTCTGTAATGTAGGGCAAGGTACTTAACTTTTCTGAATTTTTACATGAAATAATTTGGGACCTATTTTTGTCTACCTCTGCTAACCTGAATGAATTTCCTATCTGTGGTTAGTGTTTTTCGATTGGAATTAAATGCGAGCTTTGCTATTATATTCTTAGCAATTTATAATTGTAGGAATGATCTCATTTTCATTTTAGAATTAAAGTTCTTTTTCTAGTTTGACATTTTAAAATAGAATAACTCGCCTCTCCATTGAGTCTTCAGATATTGTCAGCAGTGTTTCTCTCCATATCCTGAAATATCAATATCCCTGCATATAACATCAGTTAACAAGGAGGCTTGCATTCATTTGGAACACACAATTTCTCACTTAGAGTCTCATATAAGTAGTCTCCTATTCTAAAGTTTTACCCAATGTACTAATGTATTCCATCTTCACAAGAGTTAAGTTGATCCTCCTTAATAGAGAAAATAACAAAACAGGAGGTGAGCAAATTTGCTTTATTTTTGTTTTCAGTTACCAATAAATGTGTCCCAAACAATAGCCTTATATTTTGTTGGATATATTGGCTTTTTAATATGTTTTATCTTACTGTAGCCAAAAGTATTGCTTGCATTTTCCTTGGGACAGGTACATCACCAGAACTATTTTACTTGTCAACTATGCTGTGTATCTTTTTTGATGTTTTCAAGATAGTGAGTGGGAGGTAAAATCTTGGGTAAGTGGAATTTACTTGTAGTGGTCAAGCAATATACGTAAGTAACATTATGTACTGAAGATTAATGTATTGTCTCAAGTAGAATGATTTAAAGGAACCAGAATACATCATCCCAAAATATGTCTTTTGTCATAAAAATTATTTTGGGTGAAGGCAATTAAAAAGCATTAAGTGCAGAAAAAGCTCCTTATTTTACACTTAAAGGCAGGAAATAAAATCTCCTTTTACTGGTGATGGACTCTTAGCCAAGAGATGGCATCAAAGGAATCTAGAAATAAATCTTGTTAAACTCACCCTTATCTTCTTACTTGCTTCTTTATCATTTACTAACACTAACCCAAATAACAAAGGCTGAGAGTTGAGGAAAGCACGTACATTTTTATTCTATAATTGTCACAAAAGTGGAAAATCAACACAGAAACTCCTGTGTCTTCTGAGAAAGTTTTAATCCCAGCAAACAGTGAATGATCAAAGAATTTGAATAAATTAAAAGTCTCTGGTACATAAGTAATATAAATTGTTATCATCAGGAGGAAGGAAAAAAATTTAAGCGTCTATTTTACAGCCTGGAACAGAAGGTGGGCTATGTTGCAGGCATGCCAAATAATTCTGAAATCCAGTTAGAAGGCAATGTCACTTGATGACAGCTTTCAGCAGATGGACGCTAGCATATGTGCACTGTTAAGTCTGATTAATTGAATGACCACCAATTAGGTTTCTTAGAATTTCTTTTTAAAG
Organism: Muntiacus reevesi; assembly: GCF_963930625.1. Classification (NCBI taxonomy): domain Eukaryota; kingdom Metazoa; phylum Chordata; class Mammalia; order Artiodactyla; family Cervidae; genus Muntiacus; species Muntiacus reevesi. The sequence continues at coordinate 123,069,744 of NC_089271.1, read as the reverse complement.
GGGGAGAAAGAAATCTGTGAAGCCACATCCTGACAAATTTAAGGCCTGTACACTTTTTAAAGCACTATTCATTGTATATAGATCATGCTTCCAAAAAAAGTTATTATGATTAAAGGGTTCAGCAAATACTTAAATTAATATCTTTGACAAAATAAAGTTTTTATTCTTTTAACTTAAAAATTTTGTCTATATTTTTCTCACTCATAAGGGTGCTAAAGACTGTCACAATAATATGGGCATACTACCATTGAAATCTCAGAGGAATTATGCTGTAACTATCAGAGTTATTTTTGCATTTCCTTGTAAAGAAGAGGATCACTACTCTTCTTTCTATCCCCAGATTCACATCAGTGTCATATGATAATGTATAACCATGTTAATGGATAATGAAAATCCTTTTAAGAATGGCTAAGAGAAGTGACTGGTAGATTTTTGATTGAAGTATAGCTGCCCCCGGACACTTTGTTCTGCTGACTATGAAAATGGGAAAAGAATCATTCACATTTCCAATGCTATCCTTTAAATAGAGTGAAAATCATTAATCCAGAAAAAAAAGCTCATTTGTACTCATTTTCAAAATCTAAATAAATGTCATTGCTTACATAATGCTATTTTTGCCTAGGTATAAGCAAAAATACTGGAAATATCAAACATATTCTGAAGATATACAATTATAAATGTATGGCAAAAACCAGTACAATATTGTAAAGTAGTTAGCCTCCAACTAATAAAAATAAATGAAAAAAATTTTTTGAGTGAACCTGTTACGCATTTGCTTTTTAAAAATTTTTTGCCATATAACACAATATTCATACATTTCCTATATTATTGTTGAATAGTGACTAAGTGATACTTGACTCTTTTGCCACCTCATGGACTGCAGCCCACCTCTGTCCATGGGACTTTCCAGGCAAGAATACTGGAGTGGATTGCCATTTCCTTCTCCAGGGGATCTTCACAACCCAGGGACTGAACCCATGTTTCCTGCATTGGCAGGTGGATTCTTCTCTTACTGTGCCACCAAGGAAGCCCTCCCTATGATATACATTTACACAAAATCTCAATAGCTATATATTCACTTGGATTCCTTCTATGTACAATTTGTTGTGAATTTGTATCATGAAAGGATGTTGAATTTCATCAAATCCTTTCTTTTGCATCTATTCAGATGACCATATTTTTTTGTCTTTTATACTCCTAATGTGGTATATTACATTTATTGATTTGCACATGTTAAACTATTCTTGTACCTTTGGGATAAATCCCACTTGGCCATGGTGTATAATCCTTTGAATGATTTATTGAATTTGGTCTACTAATATTGTTTTTAAATGCTTGCATCTATATTCACGAGGGATATCGGTCTGCTGTTTCTTTTTCTTATAGTATCCTTATATGGATTTGGTATCAGGGTAACACTGCTTCATAAAATAAATCTGGGAGTATTCTCTCCTCAAAAATTTTGGAAATATTTCAGAAGAATTAGAGTTAATTCTTTTATAAATATTTGGTAGAATTCACCAGTGAGACCATGTAGTCCTAAATTTTTCCTTGTTTGGAGCATTTTTATTACTGATTAAATCTCCTTAATTGGGTGCAGCACTTTCAAAGCATCATCTTTCAGGATTTGAAATAGCTCAACGGGAATTCCATTACCTCCACTAGCTTTGTTTGTAGTGATGCTTCCTATGGCCCACTTGACTTCACATCCCAGGATGTCTGGCTCTAGGTGCGTGTGAGTGATCACACCATCGTGATTATCTGGGTTGTGAAGGTCCTTTTTTGTATAGTTGTTCTGTGTATTCTTACCACCTTTTCTTAATATCTTCTGCTTCTGTTAGGTCCATATCATTTCTGTCCTTTATTGAGCCCATCCTTGCATGAAATGTTCTCTTGGTATCTCTAATTTTCTTGAAGAGCTCTCTAATCTTTCCCATTCTGTTTTTTTCCTTTATTTCTTTGCATTGATAACTGAGGAAGGCTTTCTTTCCTTGCTATTCTTTGGAACTCTGCATTCAAATGGTTATATCTTTCCTTTTCTCCTTTGCTTTTCAGTTCTCTTATTTTCACAGCTATTTGTGAGGCCTCCTCAGAAAACGATTTTGTCTTTTTGCATTCCTTTTCCATGAGTATGATCTTGATCCCTGTCTGCTGTACAATATCATGAACCTCCGTCCATAGTTCATCAGGCTCTCTGTCTATCAGATCTAGTCCCTTAAATCTATTTCTCACTTCCACTGTATAGTCATAAGGGATTTGATTTAGGTCATACCTGAATGGTTTAGTGGTTTTCCCAACTTTCTTCAATTTCTGTCTGAATTTGGCAATAAGGAGTTCATGATCTGAGCCACAGTCAGCTCCTGGTCTTGTTTTTGCTGACTCTATTGAGCTTCTCCATCTTTGGCTGCAAAGAACATAATCAATCTGATTTCGGTGTTGACCATCTGGTGATGTCCATGTGTAGAGTCTTCTCTTGTGTTGTTGGAAGAGCGTGTTTGCTATGACCAGCGCGTTCTCTTGGCAGAACTCTATTAGCCTTTGCCCTGCTTCATTCTGTACTCCAAGGCCAAATTTGCCTGTTACTCCAGGTGTTTCTTGACTTCCTACTTTTGCATTCCAGTCCCCTATAATGAAAAGGACATCTTTTTGGGGTGTTAGTTCTAGAAGATTTTGTAGGTCTTCATAGAACCGTTCAACTTCAGCTTCTTCAGCGTTAATTGTCGGGGCATAGACTTGGATTACCGTGATATTAAATGGTTTGCCTTGGAAACGAACAGCGATCATTCTGTTGTTTTGAGATTGCATCCAAGTACTGCATTTTGGACTCTTTTGTTGACCATGATGGCTACTCCATTTCTTCTAAGGGATTCCTGCCCACAGTAGTAGATATGATGGTCATCTGAGTTAAATCCACCCATTCCAATCCATCTTAGTTTGCTGATTCCTAGAATGTTGATGTTCACTCTTGCCATCTCATGTTTGACCACCTCCAATTTGCCTTGATTCATGGACCTAACATTCCTGGTTCCTATGCAATATTGCTCTTACAGCATCGAACCTTGCTTCTATCACCAGTCCCATTCACAACTGGGAGTTGTTTTTGCTTTGGTTCCATCCCTTCATTCTTTCTGTAGTTGTTTCTCCACTGATCTCCAGCAGCATATTGGGCACCTACCAACCTGGGGTGTTCATCTTTCAGTGTCATACCTTTTTGCCTTATCATACTGTTCTCAGGGCAAGAATACTGACGTGGTTTACCATTCCCTTCTCCAGTGGACCACATTCTGTCAGACCTCTCCATCATGACCCGTCTGTCTTGGGTGGCCCCACGTGGCATGGCTTAATTTCATTGAGTTAGACAAGACTGTGGTCCCTGTGATCAGATTGGCTAGTTGTCTGTGATTGTGGTTTCAGTCTGTCTGCCCTCTGATGCCCTCTCTTAGTGCCTATCATCTTACTTGGGTTTCTCTTACCTTGCACCTGGAGTATAGATAGAAAGAATGTAGAAAAATGGGCTATTTAGAATGCATAATAATGGACTATTTATTATTAATAATAATTTTACCAGGCATAAAAAGAAAAAAAAATCTGTCATCTGCAACAACATGCATGAAACTTGAGGTCATTATTCTAAATGAAAAAAGTCAGAAAGACAATGACAAATACTTATCTCTTATATGTAGAATGTACAAAGTTTAACTCATAGAAACAGGGGTCAGATTGGTGGTTATCCAGAGAGGGGATTGGGTAGTAGAGAAAATGGAGTAAGTTTGGTCAATGGATAGAAACCTCCAGTCATAAGATAAACAAGTTCTGGATATGTAATGTAACTAGAGTTAAATGTATTGGATATTTGAAGGTTGCTAAGAATAGATCATGAAAGCTCTCACCACAAAAATAACTGTAAGTATGTGAGGTGATGGAGGTGATAACTAATCTTTTTGCAGTACCATTTTGCAACATATACATTTATAAAATTACCACAGCATATATCTCAAACTTGTGTAATGTTCAAAGTCAATTATATCTTGATAGGTCGGGGAAATAAAAACTAATGTGCAGGTGTTCAATATGGTATTAAGAGTTTTCTAATGAATCAATAGATCATGTGATCTATAATGAATCAGATCAATAACCTCAGATATGCAGATGACACCACCCTTATGGCAGAAAGTGAAGAACTAAAGAGCCTCTTGATGAAAGTGAAAGAAGAGAGTGAAAAAGTTGGCTTGAGGTTCAACATTCAGAAAACTAAGATCATGGCATCTGGTCCCATCACTTCATGGCAAATAGATGGGGAAACAGTGGAAATACTGACAGACTTTATTTTTGGGGGCTCCCAAATCACTGAAGATGATGACGGTAGCCATGAAATTAAAAGATGCTTGCTCCTTGGAAGAAAAGTTATGACCAGCCCAGACAACACATTAAAAGGCAGAGACATTACTTTGCCAACAAAGGTCCATCTAGTCAAAGCTATGGTTTTTCCAGTAGTCATGTACAGATGTGAGAGTTGGACTATAAAGAAAGCTGAGCACTGAAGAATTGATGCTTTTGAACTGTGGTGTTGGAGAAGACTCTTGAGAGTCCCTTGGACTGCCAGGAGATCCAACCAGTCCATCCTAAAGGAAATAAGTCCTGAATATTCATTGGAAGGACTGATGCTGAAGCTGAAACTCCAATACTTTGGGCACCTGATGTGAAGAACTGACTCATTGCAAAATGCCCTGATGCTGGGAATGATTGAAGGCAGGAGGAGAAGGGGATGAAAGAGGACAAGATGGTTGGATGGGATCACTGACTCAATGGAGATGGCTTTGAGTAAACTCTAGGTGCTGGTGATGGACAGGGAGACCTGGCATGTTGCAGTCCATGGGGTTGCAAAGAGTCGGACATGACTGAGTGACTGAACTGAACTGAATGAATCATAGCACCAAAACTTCTCTTTTTCTGCTTGGCTTCCTAAACTTATTCCCAGTTCCCAATCTATGTGCCTCTTTTTTTTCCCTCCATTCTGATATAGCCATTTTAAAGCTCCTGGCCCAGAGTCTTTCGCATGTATACAACCAGGCATCCTTGGTACTAGGTTCTCCAGATATATACACTTCTTTTTCATAATGTAAGAAAAAGACAAAAAAAAAAAAAAAAAAAAAAACCCTTGTATATTTCTTGCTAGTCAAATCATACACAGTGTGTTTGTTGACCATATTTTCATAATGGATAAAGATCAAAATCCCCACTGTTATCATAATAACACACCAGGTGAATTAGACATTTTTTCAAACGCATGGAGAGAAGAAGTTTTAAAAGATTGTGCTGAACAGTACAATAGCATAGACTGTTTTCAACAATAAAAGTGAATACACCAGATGGTGGAAGAAAATTAGTTCTTAATCCACCTTGGCCCACATGGCTTTCCAACTATTATAAAATCCATCCAACTCTATCTATCTAAATATTATGCCCAATAGCTCAAAAGATGATACATTTTCTAACTTAAACTCTTGGTGGATTAATGTTCAAAAGCTCCTTATTTGGAGTCTATTATTCACTAATCTTTCTAAGCCTTACACATGCATGAGAATGAATTTTAACTGTGCATTTTATTGCCCTGATGAGAGTGGAGAAGCAAAGAAAGAAGGGCTAATTTAGCCTACTTTACTTAAAATATGGCCTTCTAGAAAAGATAAAAAGTAATTGAAAATGAAAGTTTTGAAAAGCTTCACTATATTCAGAGGATATTTCCAATGGAAAAAGGTTATAGTGTCAATATTGTACTGAATAGATTATCCATCTCGGGTGAGAAGCAGAGGAGTATATTATTTGTAGCCCAGAGGTACATTAATTGATATTGGACTCTTATGGTGGTAAGTATCCCTGTGACACTATTGCAATTAATTTGACAGTCAATAACATAGACATGGTTATGCTACTTCAACAACTTCTATATCTCAGTGGGTTAAGACAGTGAAGGCTTATTTCTCATTTGTGAGAATCCATAGGTATTTTTTTAATGGTAAAAGGGAATAGAACACTAGATTTTAAATTCTTCCAGAAAAAAAGTGATGTATATCAACCCTACTCATGTTTATTGAACCAAGCAAGCTGTATGGTCATGCCTAGCTTTAAAAGGGAGGATGGTTGGCACAAGTCCTCCTACGTGCCAGGATGAAGAGAAGACCCAAAACTGTTGATGAACCTGAATAAAGTATGTAATAATATTCTTGGAGGAAATTGCATTACAAAATGTGGCAGTTACTACGCAAATAGATTTTTACAAGAAGTGAGTGTCATGTTGCATATTTGTTAGATGTGCAGGGTAGACAGTTAAGACAGCTTTACTTTTATTCAGAATTGGTGGCAACTTACATATATGATAAAAAAAAAAAACTACTGAAGAACTCTTTTATTACCAATTTATCTTCTGACTCAATGGAAAAGAATATTCTGTCCAGACACTTCTTTGGTTATTCATTGTTTCTGTTATATCAATTATTGATAAAATTTTATTGATCATGTTTTGCTTTACAGAAAATGTCAGTTTTACATATATGCATCCTGATAGTAACCATACTAGTCATTTATTGTCTCCATTTGCAAATAGGAAGTTCTCTTATTTGCAAATAAGAAGTTCAAGTTTAGAGATGTTAACTTGTTCAACTTCTCACAGCTAGCAAGTGGTGGAACTATAATTGGAGGTGAATCCCTTCTGGCTCCAAACAGAGCATCAAATTTAATGACAGATAAAATTCAAATGACTTTCTTGGGTAAAGTAAAATAGTAAATCACTAGTACATGAACAAATGAATGGAACTCTGATGTTGTTCCTTAATAAAACTGCCATTATTACGCACCTTCCAATATAATCCAAATGCTACAATTCTCATTTCTTTTAAAATTGTTTAGTTTAGCAGCTCTTAAACATTTTGGTTCCAGTACTTACTGAAAATTATTGGAGATGCAAAAGCTTCTTGATTATATGAGTCATATTAGTGATATTGTAATATATGTTGAATGAATTACATAAAATATTTATTTAATGAACTTATTATATGTAAGCATAAAACATTTTATGAAAAATAGTTATATTTACAGAAAACGGCATTAGTGTGGGATTTTTTTGCATTTTTATAAATCTTCTTAATGTATAGTTTAATATAAGACGAGTGGATCCCCTCATCTGTATCTGCATTTAGTCTTTCATGATATGTTGATTCGGCTGAGTTATATAAAGGTAATTTGGCCTCTCACAGGCCTTGTGGATCCCCTGGAGGGAGTCAGGTAACACAGTAAGAACTATCAGTCTAGGGGAATGGCTGAAGGAAGCACATTAGTCAATGAAACAAACATTGAATCAAACATTAAGATATTGGTGGCTATACAACAATTCCATTTAATTTTTTTTCCCCATGAAAAGACCATGAGATATTCTTTGGCTAATAACGTGTGAGTAGAAAAATAGTGTACCAATACTGAGGAAAATTTAAAGTCATTCTTTGCTTTGCCTTGTTCTCTTTGACTTATCTAACAATGAACAACACTAGTCCACTTAGTTGCTGATTCAACCTACGAGACTCCATTATGTTCTTGCTAGTGATCTGAAACAGAGTCTTCTAGTGTCTTATGATGGAAGAACATTTTAAGTTTTAAAGGCACTGGGACTGGTCTTACTTGATATTATCCTACAGGCCACTAATTTTTTTTTTTTTCAGTATTGTTGTTGTTCACTATGCTTCACTTTGCAAACTTTCTGTTGATTGGGCTTTAAGTTCATCTTTTTTTTTTTTTTCAATACTACAACTCCCATTTCTTCTCCTGTGGAGTTTTCACATCACTCTTTATATATCATATATGTTCTTCCATTATAGTCATTTTTTACTGTAAAGTCCCTATAATCAATATGTTTTCTCAAGCATTTCTAAACTTCTTGACTACTAGTTCCAATATCTATGTCATATGGTTTTTCCAGTAGTCATGTATGGATGTGAAATTTGGACCATAAAGAAAAGGCTGAGAACCAAAGAATTGATGCTTTTGAACTGTGGAGTTGGAGAAGACTCTTGAGAGTCCCTTGGACTGCAAGGAGATCAAGTCAGTCAATCTTGAGGAAATCAGTCCTGAATATTCATTGGAAAGACTGATGCTGGAGTTCCAATACTTTGGCCACCTGATGCGAGGAATTGACTCATTGCGACTCATGCTGGGAAAGATTGACGGCGGGAGGAGAACTAGTGGACAGAGGATGAGATGCTTGGATGGCATCACCAATGCGATGGACATGAGTTTGAGGAGACTCCAGGAATTGGTGATAGACAGGGAAGCCTGGTGTGCTGAGTCCATGGGTTTGCAAAGAGTCAGACACGACTGAGTGACTGAACTGACTGACTGATGCGAAGAGGGGACTCATTAGAAAAGACCCTGATGGTGGGAAATATTGAAGTCAGGAGGGGAAGGGGACAGAGGATGAGATGGTTGGATGGCATCACTGACTCAATGGACAGGAATTTGAGCAAGCTCCGGGAGATGGTGAATGACATGGAAGCATGGCATGCTGCAGTCCAGGGGGTCACACAGAGTCAGACACAACTGAGCAGGTGAAAAACAACAACAGTGTCATATGTGGTTCTGCTTTTGTTGCCATTTTTTATTTCACGATTTTCTACATTTTTACAATTCTTAGGTTTTGCTTCTATGCTAGTCATTGTCTACTGAAGAACAATAGAGATTGAACTATAACATATTTGTTTGTTACCTAGAAGATGAAAACTCTTTTCTCTGTCAAGTGACTAGGGTAAGAGAATGATCATTAAAGTTCAAAAAGTGTGCCAAGCAGGCTCTAGGCTACTGTTTTAGCTAGATAGTGTTTCCTTGTGGTTTTAAATGAGGTTAGGGAGTTCTCTCATTGGCCTTAAATCCAACATACAACTTCCCCTGCTGAGAAGCTGATGTTTGATCTTGTCAGTATTTGAGTTTGTAATAAGTTCAGTGATAACTTCAGTTTTGACTTAAATTTAGATTCAACTTCAGCAAGGCCCTGGAATATAAGTATTACTAAATTGCCCAATATTATAACTTGTTTATTTGATTTCACACTTTACTCCCACTAAAATTTACTTAGCAAAATTCCCAGTATGAGATGGAGAATTGTTGAACTGCTAGACTAAGCAATTTACTCTTTTTTTTTCCAAATTATTTTTATTAGTAGGAGGCTAATTACCTTACAATATTGTAGTGGTTTTTGCCATACATTGACATGAATCAGCCATAGATTTACATGTGTTCCCCATCTTGAACCCCCCCCCCACCTCCCTCCCCATCCCATCCCTCTGGGTCATCCCAGTGCACCAGCCCCGAGCACTTCTCTCATGCCTCCAATCTGGACTGGCGATCTGTTTCACACTTGATAATATACACGTGTTTGAAAATCATTTTGATTCCAATCCATTATATCAGCATATACTGAAATCTTGGACTGTTTTTTTTTCTCTACTTGTAAACTCTCCTGACTTGCAAACTCTTTTTATATATGACATACTTACCACTTTTATACCCCTCAAACCCTTAGAACCATACTAAATGTAGAGTGTTACATAACTGAGAGACATCACTGCTATTTGGTCACATATGAAGGGCCCGGATCTCTCTGGAATTAAATTCATTAGGACATTTTTGCATCTGCTTTTCTTTCATACAGTTGAAGAAAATATGGTTAATATCTTGTCCATCATTCTTTGCTGTTAGCATGAGGCTATGACTGGAATTTCATTCTTCCACAATAGCAACCAAAATAAAAATTCACCTTACCCATTCATGTTGATGACAAAAATTTGATGAAATATTAAAACATAAAATTCAAATGTTTATCAAAAATAATACAAAATACAGCTTAAATGTATATAAAAATGATATCAAATGTAGCAAAATTGGAAACACCTTTGATTTTTTATAAATATATTTCATTACTACAATAAAATATATTATTATATAAATAAATGCCAAAAAACCTTTTCATACAATCCCGACATCACTATAATAAGTCTAACTCAAGTAAATATAAAAGGCACATTTAAACTTATAAAGGTTACACAACAAAAAATAAACAATCAAACTTTATTCTAAAGGTTGAATTTCTGAGGTCATTTCCATTAAAAATTAAGAACAACTTAGGGGTACCCTCTATGATCACTATTATTCAATATTAGTTTGGAAGATCTTACAAATGCAGTAAGAAAATACAATTAAATATTATGTATAAATATTGGAAGAGAAGAGACATAATTATGTTTGTTTGCAGATAATATGATATTTCAAGTGGAAAATCCAAAGGACTATGTAAAAAGACTATGAAAAGTAACTTGCTAGTTTATAAGATTAAAATCTAGAATAATTGTGTTTTTCTATTCATAAAAATCAGTTAAAAACTCATATGAACAGATCATCCACAATTACAAAAAGTAGCAATACAAAGATTAGATTTGACATAAAAGGTAGATGATCTGAAGAAGTAAACTATAACAGCTTATTTAAGGACACAAGATCAGAAAAACTTAAATATTCCACATTTCTGGATGAGAAAATACAATAAACTTTTCATTTCTTCCTTTCTGAACTTCTGAGAATGATTGCAAAATTAGTATGAAATAATATTTATTATAAAGGAGAAAAAAATTTAAAAAGAATAGAAATATCATATCTATAACTGAATTTTGACAAAGGAGCAAAGGCCACACAATGGGAACACAATAGAATTTTCAACAAATGGTGATAGAACAACTGCATGCAACCATTCAAAAAATGAATTGAGACACAGATCTTACATCTTTCACAAAAATTAACTCAAAATAGATCACAGTCCTAAATTTAAAATGTGAAACTATAACACTCTTAGAAGATAACATAAGAAAAACTCTAGATGGCCTTGGATGAAGTAATGACTTCTTGAAAACAAAGAAGCAAAATCTTTGGGAAAAAAATGATACACTGAACTTCATTAAAGTTTAAAATGTCTTCTCTGTGAAAGACACTGTTAAGGCAATGAAAATACAAGCCACAGACTGGGAGAAATTATTTTCAGAAGACATACCTAGTAATGGAATGTTAGGCAAAATATAAAAAAGAGCTCTTAAAACTCAACAAAATGAAAACAAAAAACTCAATTAAAAATGGGCAGAAGATTGGAACAGACATATGTCCAGTGTTCAAAGAAGATAAACAGATGATAAACTAGCATATGTAAAGATGGTTAACATGTGTCATCAGGAAATTTAAAATTAAATAACAGTGAGATAACACTATGCATCTATTAGAACATCCAAAATCCAGAACACTGACAATACCAAATGCTGGCAAGGATATGTAGCAATAGAAAATAATTAATAATAATAGTAATAATAATGGTACTAATTCATTGCAGGTGGTAATGTAAAATGGTGCACCTTTGGAAGACAGTGTGACAGTTTCTTAAAATACTAATCATACTACATGGTATGAGCTGAAAACTTATGACCACACAAATACCTGGTTGTTAATATTTAGAGCAACTTTATCCATAAGTGAAAAACCTTGAAAGCTACCAAGATGTTCTTCAATGGATGAGTGAAGAATACCACAGTGGTACATTTGTACAAAACCATATTATTCAGCACTAAAAGTAAATCAACTATCATGAAGACAAGAAGGATCTTTAATACGTATTGCTAATGAAAGAAGTTAATCTGAAAAGACTATATTCTGTGTAATTCCAGCTACATGGCATTCCATAATAGGTAAAACAATGAGGGGAGAAGAAACGTTAGTAATTCTTAAGGGTTTGCATGGAGAGAGGAAGGGATACCAAAGGGAAATGGAAGAGGTAATTTAGGATGTAGGATTAGCAGAAATAAATTACATGTGTAAAATAGATAAATAACAAGGATATACTGTATAGCATGAGTAATTATAACCATTATTTTGTAATAACATTTAATGGAGTATAATCTGCAAAAGTAATCAATATTGGAACTTCTCTGGCAATCCAGTAGTTAAGACTCTATGTTCCCAATACAAGGGGCAAGGGTTTGATCCCTGGTCAGGGAACTAGATCCTGCATAACTGTAGGGTGTGGCTTAAAAAAAAAAATCTACTCTTTTAAAAATACCGAATCTGAAGGAAAAAAAAATGCTGAATCTCTATGCTGTACACCTGAAACGCAATAGTGTAAATCAAGTATAATTTTAAAAAAGATCATACAAAGCTATAAAAATTCAAGAAAAACACACAGTTAATTAAGAAATAAGGCAGTATAATAGAAGATATAGCTCAGTTCAGTGCAGTCACTCAGTCGTGTCCGACTCTTTGCGACCCCATGAATCGCAGCATGCCAGGTCTCCCTGTCCATCACAAACTCCTGGAGTTTACTCAAACTCATGTCCATTGAGTCGGTGATGCCATCCAGACATCTCATCCTCTGTCGTCCCCTTCTCCTCCTGCCCCCAACCCCTCCCAGCATCAGAGTCCTTTCCAATGGGTCAACTCTTCGCATTAGGTGGCCAAAGTATTGGAGTTTCAGCTTCAACATCAGTCCTTCCAATGTACAGCCAGGACTGATCTCCTTTAGGACGGACAGGTTGGATCACCTTGCAGTCCAAGGGACTCTCAAAAGTCTTCTCCAACACCACAGTTCAAAAGCATCGATTTTTCGGCGCTCAGCTTTCTTCAGTCCAACTCTCACATCCATACATGACCACTGGAAAAAGCAAAGCCTTGACTAGACGGACCTTTGTTGGCAAAGTAATGTCTCTGCTTTTTAATATGCTATCTAGGTTGGTCATAACTTTTCCTCCAATGAGTAAGTGTTTTTTAATTTTATGGCTGCAATCACCATCTGCAGTGATTTTGGAGCTCAAAAAAATAAAGTCTGACACTTCTTCCACTGTTTCCCCATCTATTTGCCATGAAGTGATGGGACCAGATGCCATGATCATAGGTTTTTGAATGTTGAGCTTTAAGACAACTTTGTCACTCTCCTCTTTCACTTTCATCAAGAGGCTTTTTAGTTCCTCTTCACTTTCTGCCATAAGGGTGGTGCCATCTGCATATCTGAGGTTATTGATATTTCCCCCTGCAATCTTGATTCCAGCTTGTGCTTCTTCCAGCCTAGCATTACTCATGATGTACTCTGCATATAAGTTAAATAAGCAGGGTGACAATATACAGCCTTGATGTACTCCTTTTCCTATTTGGAACCAGTCTGTTGTTCCATGTCCAGTTCTAACTGTGGCTTCCTGACCTGCATATAGGTTTCTCAAGAGGCAGGTCAGGTGGCCTGGTATTCCCCTCTCTCTCAGAATTTTCCACAGTTTATTGTGATCCACAGAGTCAAAGGCTTTGGCATAGTCAATAAAGCAGAAATAGACGTTTTTCTGGAACTCTCTTGCTTTTTCAATGATCCAGCAGATGTTGGCAATTAGATCTCTGGTTCCTCTGCCTTTTCTAAAACCTGCTTGAACATCTGGAAGTTCACGGTTCACATATTGTTGAAGTCTGGCTTGGAGAATTTTGAGCATTACTTTACTAGCGTATGAGATGAGTACAATTGTGCAGTAGTTGAGCATTCTTTGGGATTACCTTTCTTTGGGATTGGAATGAAAACTGACCTTTTCCAGTCCTTGGCCACTGACATAGCTAGACTAGGAATTTTTGGTGATTACTGATCTATGTAGAACTGAAACTATAGCTGCATTTCAAATGCTGATTTCATTCTGATGAACTTTTCCTTTGAATTTTACAGGTGTATTAAGGATGCATGTGAAGATTTGCACTGCAGGAAAAGTGCTGTGACAAACTAAATGGTTAACAGTCAATGAATGTTTAAGTAAACTATAGTATACCAGTATAATGGAAAACAGTATGACCATTAAATATGAAAGGAAATTATGTTGTGCAGGTTCATGGAAAATCTGTAATAGCTTAAAATCAAAGAAAGGAAACAGCAATGCAATTGCAATTCTAACAATATATAATTTTTAGTAAGGAAAAATAACTCACAAATGATTGCTAGAATAGTGTGACTGTGGGAGAAAGTGAATAGGCTTTATACTATGATTAAATAAGAATGCTGTACAAAATTTTATTAGAAATACAGTTCTTTCTTTTTTCTTTTTTCCCCATTTATTTTTATTAATTGGAGGCTAATAATTTTACAATATTGTAGTGATTTTTGTCATATATTGACATGAATCAGCCATGGATTTACATGCATATATATGGAATTTAGAAAGATGGTAACGATAACGCTATATGCAAAACAGAAAAAGAGACACAGATGTACAGAGCAGAATTTTGGACTCTGTGGGAGAAGGCGAGGGTGGGAGGTTTCGAGAGAACAGCATCAAAACATGTATATTATCTATGGTGAAACAGATCACCAGCCCAGGCTGGATGCATGAGACAAGTGCTCGGGCCTGGTGCACTGGGAAGACCCAGAGGGATCGGGTGTAGAGGGAGGTGGGAGGGGGGATCGGGATGGGGAATACAGAAATACAGTTCTAAGTTGTAGATACACATAGCTGATACATATACAGATGGAAAAACAAATAAAAACCTCATATATATTCCATGTATATATGTATATGTACATGAAATATGTTTGTGTGTATATACACGCACAAAATTATTCTGTGTTGGAAACAAATAAATATGATGAAAGGGCTTATAGAGAAAAACTAAACCCACAGTTTGTAAAGATTTACATACAGTTTACTAGAACTATTTAATGCCAGACCCACCAAAAGATAGATTCTAGTATCCATATGCAACTTCTCCCACCTAAAGAATCACTTATCTTGGTACAATAATCCATATAAAGAAAAATTTACAAAATCTTAGTGACAAACATCAGTAAACAGTTATTTTTGCTCTCATATCTATGAGTCAACTGGGTGTTTCTGCTGGTTTAGAATGAATTCAACTGGTACCACTGATGCGCCTTCTGTGTTTCTCTCACACACTAACAGCAGGCAAGCCAAGACAAATTTTTGAGAGGGGAGCTGTTCATGAGGCATCATGTGATCTAGGATTGGAATGGGCACACTTCTACTTCTGCTTATTGGTCAACTCACATGTAAAACGTTAGTTGTGATATTGTTAAATAGTAGCTGCTGCTGCTGCTTAGTTGCTTCAGTTGTGTCGATCTCTTTGTGACCCTATGGACTGTAGCCTGCCAGGCTTCTTTGTCCATGGATTGTCCAGGCAAGAATACTGGAGTGAGTTGCCATCCCCTTCTCCAGGGGATCTTTCAAACCCAGGTTTCCTGCATTGCCGGCAGATTCTTTACCACTGAGCCACCAGGGAAGCCCATTAAATGGTAAGGCTTAATTTATTCAGGAATATCTTGATAGGTATAGAGATTAATGCAGTGTAGTTTTGCAGTAGGGGAGTGATACTGAACTCAGCTTTAAATACAGCAAGATTTATAGCCAAGGAGCAAATTTTGGGTGGGGGATTGGTGGCTGGAAAATTATTAAGAGAGTAGGGCAGATGCAAAGAACTGACTCACTGGAAAAGGCCCTGATGCTGGGAAAGACTGAAAGCAGGAGGAGAAGGGGATGACAGAGGATGAGATGGTTGGATGGCATCACCAACTTGATGGACATGAGTTTGAGCAAGCTCCAGGAGTTGGTGATGGACAGGGAAGCCTGGTGTGCTGCAGTCCATGGGGTTGCAGAGAGTCGGACACGACTGAGAAACTGAACTGAACTGAGGACAATTCTTACTAAACTGACCTAATAGGTGATTGCATATCTAATGGGAAAGGGTGCGGGATGAGGACACTGATTAAAAATTGAGGTTTGGGGATTCTGGCTAAATCAGCTTGATGGGATTCTTCCTAAAACTGGGCTCTTGAGGACATGCATGATGACGGGGCCTTGAATTTGGCCTTGAATTTGGCCTTGAATTTTGAGAGAGTCCTCGTCATAAGTAATGAGGATGGCTTGGATTAAAAGGGTAGAAGAACAGACATCACCCTTTAAAATGAGCAACTTAAAAGTGACCATGGAAAGGGCTTGAATACAGAGACGGTTGAAGAATTAGGGGAATTTTACAATTAGTCTACATTTTTATAATTAATTTACTACCCTGAACAATGGTAGTCATTTTTAACCAGTGTGGTTCAAGAAACTGCAATTTTTCAAGTTCAACTTGAATAATCTTCTAGGTCTGTCACATCACTGTGTGATGGTGCTTTGTAAGTCATGGGTCCTGGACTTCATTTCAAGTATTTTACTTTAAAATTGTTAGACTTTTTTTAAATAAAATTCACGTGAACGTGAATACTCAGGTCTGAAGGCAATAAGAGTTAATGAGAGTTAAGCCTCTGGAAGCAGGCTGGGTAGCATTGCGATTGGAAGTGTCATTAACTAACTTCATGGCAACAGACAAGCACTGTCATCTAGAAAATTAAAATAGTAAAAATAACTAAAGTATAGTATTGTTTAAATAAATGTTGAGTGTCCCTGGTGGCTCAGATGGTAAAGAATCCGCTTGCAATGCGGGAAACCTGGGTTCAATCCCTGGGTTGAGAAGATCACCTGGAGGAGGGCATGGCAACCCACTCCAGTACTCTTGCCTGAAGAATCTCCATGGACAGAGGAGTCTGGTGGGCTACAGTTCATAGGGTCGCAAAGAGTCAGACATGGCTGAGCACACCACAAGTAAAGGGCATATGGCAAGAAAAGAATTTAGCAAAATGCAATATGAGCACTAAATGAAGGTTATTTTAATGTCTAACATCACAACAGTTTAGAAGGTTTTAATGTCAGTAAAAGTCTAAATTTTTTACCAACTTCCCCTTCCCACTATTTCTGGGAAGCTTACGTTTCCATAGATCTGTCTAGGTTTTGCTTGCACTCTGAAATAGCATCATTTTCAAGGCCTGTGTTCACTCTGTTGCAAGTCATTTTTTTACATCTTCTGACCAGCTACTTTCAGACTGATGAATCCCCATAGGAAATCTCTAAGTCTCTTTCAGAATTCATCCCTACATTCCCCACAGTGATATCTAACAACTGTAAAAAAATAAGTTCCAGTGATTGGTCAGAGATAATATAACAGAATATCAATATAAGGACCTTAAAAATTGGACACCCGTCAGATACTTATATTAATTTGCATTTTAGCATTTTGTTTAGTATTTTATCTATTTAATTTTACTGTCAAAATTGAAAACTATTAAAAATAAATTTAGAGGAAATAGCCTCCATTACTATTCTTTTTTTTTTTTTTTTTGCATAGGTAAGTAAATAGTCCTGTTTTGCAAATAACAACAAAGAGTATTTTATTTCTCTCTATATAATATATTCTCCTTTTTTTATTCTTTTTCAATTTACTCTTGTCTCCATGCTTTATACTACATTTATTTCTCTTATTTTCCCTTTCATTTCAGACAACACAGGTCTTCTGTTTTTTAACTTATTTCAATCAGTCTTCCAGTCTTCTATTTTTAAATTTTTCTCAGATATTATCCTGTTTCAAATTGTTATCCTTTATGTTTGATTTTAGGAGACTGAACAAGACCTGTCAATTCTTAAAAGGAAAGAGGTAACAGGCAAAAGTTTGATTTTATGGATGGCTGCCAGAATTAAAAGAGTGCTTCCAATGAAGGAAAAATGACAAACGAATAGTATTTTTCAAATAATTGTTATGTATGCAGAATACATCATGCAAAATGCCAGACTGAATGAAGCCCAAGCTGGAATCAAAACTGCAGGGAGAAATATCAATAACCTCAGATATGCAGATGACACCACACTTATGGCAGAAAGCAAAGAGGAACTAAAGAGACTCTTGATGAAAGTGAAAGAGGGGAGTGAAAAATGTGGCTTAAAACTCAACATTCAAAAAACTAATATCATGGCATCTGGTTCCATTACTTCATGGCAAATAGATGGGGAAACAATGAAAACAGTGAGAGACTTTATTTTTTAGGGCTCCAAAATCACTGCAGATGGTGACTGCAGCCATGAAATTAAAAGACATTTGCTCCTTGGAAGAAAAGCTATGACCAACCTAGACAGCATACTAAAAAGCAGAGACATTACTTTGCCAACATACTAAAAAGCAGAGACATTACTTTGCCAACAAAGTCCATCTACTCAAAGTTATGGTTTTTCCAGTAGTCATGTATGGATGTGAGAGTTGGATACAAAGAAAGCTGAGAGCAGAAGAATTGATGCTTTTGAACTGTGGTGTTGGAGAAGACTCTTGAGAGTCCTCTGAACTGCAAGGAGATCCAACCAGTTCATCCTAAAGGAAATCAGTCCTGGGTATTCACTGGAAAGACTGATACTGAAGTTCCAATTGTTTGGCCACCTGATGTGAGGAAGTGAGTCATTGGAAAGGATCCTGATGCTGGGAAAGATTGAAGGCAGGAGGAGAAGGGGCCGACAGAGGATGAGATGGTTGGATGGCATCACCGACTCAATCACATGAGTTTGAGCAAACTCTGGAAGTTGGTGATGCACAGGAAAGCGTGGCATGATGCAGTCCATGCGGTTGAAACAACTCAAACACTACTGAGTGACTGAACTCTACTGATGCACTCAAGAATGACAAGATCTTTCTCTCTGTGGACAAATTTAAGTAAAAATGTAGTGCAATTATTCACATAATTCTGACAAGCATAACAATGGTCTTACTTGTGAACAGTTTTCTAATTCTCTGGCTCAAAAATGATGCACAATACTTTAAAAAAGGTAAATTCAGAATTTTTTCTCTATTTAACTGCTGAAATCTTTAGTAGGTCAAATAACCTGTTTCTATTTCCTTATCACAAACAGATAAAGGAAATTACTTGTATGAAAGTAACTACTTATATCACAGTTCAAACTTTATAAAAATAGTTTTGCAGAAAGCTTATCAGGTGCCATGATAAAAATTTAAATGGATTAAATATTTTAATTCTCATCATACCTCTTGGAAACAACTGCTATCACTACAGCCACTGTGCAGATGAGGGTCCTAAGGCATTATCTTAAGTTATTCAGGAAGCTATCAGAAAATTAACATAGAATGAGTGCCCTTTCTCACAGTGCTGAAGGCTTGGAAGTCCAAGTTCAAGACACCAGCAGGTTTGATGTCCAGTGGGGGCCATTTCTTAGTTGATAGATGGATTTCTGTTGCTGTATTCTCACATAGTGGAAGGGTTGAGATTATTCCCTGGATCTCTTTTATACAGTGGCTAATCTCATTCATTCCAGTTGAGCTATTTCAAATCCTGAAAGATGATGCTGTGAAAGTGCTGCACTCAATATGCCAGCAAATTTGGAAAATTCAGCAGTGGCCACAAGACTGGAAAAGGTCCGTTTTCATTCCAATCCCTAAGAAAGGCAATCCCAAAGAATGCTCAAACTACTGCACAATTGTACTCATCTCATACGCTAGTAACGAAATGCTCAAAATTCTCCAAGCCAGGCTTCAGCAATACGTGAACCGAGAACTTCCAGATATTCAAGCTGGTTTTAGAAAAGGCAGAGGAACCAGAGATCAAATTGTCAACATCTGCTGGATCATTGAAAAAGCAAGAGAGTTCCAGAAAAACATCTATTTCTGCTTTATTGACTATGCCAAAGCCTTCAACTGTGTGGATCACAACAAACTGTATAAAATTCTGAAGGAGATGGAATACCAGACCATCTGACCTGCCTCTTGAGAAACCTGTATGCAGGTCAGGAAGCAACAGTTAGAACTGGACATGGAACAACAGACTGGTTCCAAATAGGAAAAGGAGTACATCAAGGCTGTATATTGTCAGCCTGCTTATTTAACTTATATGCAGAGTACATCATGAGAAATGCTAGGCTGGAAGAAGCACAAGCTGGAATCAAGATTGCTGGGAGAAATATCAATAACCTCAGATATGCAGATGGCACCACCCTTATGGCAGAAAGTGAGGAGGAACTAAAAAGCCTCTTGATGAAAGTGAAAGAGGAGAGTGAAAGTTGGCTTAAAGCTCAACATTCAGAAAACTAAGATCATCTGTTCCCATCACCTCATGGGAAATAGATGGGGAGATAGTGGAAACAGTGTCAGACTTCATTTTGGGGGGCTCCAAAATCACTGCAGATGGTGACTGCAGCCATGAAATTAAAAGATGCTTACTCCTTGGAAGAAAAGTTATGACCAACCTAGACAGCATATTAAAAAGCAGAGACATTACTTTGCCAACAAAGGTCCGTCTGGTCAAGGCTATGGTTTTTGCAGTGGTCATGTATGGATGTGAGAGTTGGACTGAAAAAAGCTGAGCACCACAAAATTGATGCTTTTGAACTGTGGTGTTGGAGAAGACTCTTGAGAGTCCCTTGGACTGCAAGGAGATCCAACCAGTCCATCCTGAAGGAGATTAGTCCTGGGTGTTCATTGGAAAGACTGATGTTGAAGCTGAAACTCCAATACTTTGGCCAACTCACGTGAAGAGTTGACTCATTGGAAAAGACCCTGATGCTGGGAGGAATTGTGGGCAGGAGGAGAAGGGGACGACAGAGGATGAGATGACTGGATGGCATCACCGACTCGATGGGCATGAGTTTGTGATGGACAGGGAGGCCTGGTGTGCTGTGATTCATGGGGTCACAAAGAGTCAGACACAACTGAGGGACTGAATTGAACTGAACTGAATCTCATTCATGAGAGCCCCACCCTAATGACCTAATTACTTCCTAAAGGCCCATATGAAACTACCATCATATTGGAGATTATATTTACACATATGAATTTGGGTAGGACATAAACCTTGGGTTGATAGCAGGCTTTTAAGGTTAGGAAATTTTGTCAAGTTAGCTAGTCGACTAACTAGTCCCACTAAAGTGGGATCCAGAAACTTGATTTTTTTGGCACCAATAATCGTGCTATTATTTTCATTAAGTGCATATATATATACTCACTATGGCAGACCTTGTCAGTACCAAAGAGCAGAACATAATTACGCCAGTGTTAAACTTTCTAAGCTATCGTATGGTCTTCACCTTTGTTTGGTTTTCAGCTTTACCATTTTCTAGCTGTGTGATCTTCGGAAAATCATGGAAACTAACCTACTATTTACACCCTTGTCTGTAAAATAGGAATAATTACAGCACCTGCTAAATTAAGTAACTTAATATATACAAAACAACTTTAGCAATATGGGGCACATTGTGAAACACTATATGTGTCTCCATCTTTGTTTCCCTACTTGCATAAAGAACCCATCTGCCAATGCAAGATATGCAGGTTCGATCCTTGGTTTGGGAAGATTCCCTGGAGGAGAGCATGGCAACCCACTCCACTATTTGTTGCCTAGAGAATCCCATAGACAGAGGAGACTTGCAGGCTACAGTCATAGGGCCACAAAGAGTTGGACATTACTTAACAACTTAATATGCATGCATGCATGCATGCACAAAATTTGTCTTTATCCCTCTTGAAGTTCACTGATTCTTTTCCTGACTATCTCAAGTCTACTAATAAGTCTGTTGAAGGCAACCTTTATCTCTG
The DNA here is from genome assembly GCF_963930625.1 of Muntiacus reevesi. Classification (NCBI taxonomy): domain Eukaryota; kingdom Metazoa; phylum Chordata; class Mammalia; order Artiodactyla; family Cervidae; genus Muntiacus; species Muntiacus reevesi. The sequence goes on along the minus strand of NC_089271.1, from coordinate 123,048,237 downwards.
TTACTTTGTTCTTTATTTATAACTCCTCAATTTGGAGCTATAAAGTCTCTCTGATGACTTTACTTTTTATTGAATCTTGCATGTTTTCTGTTTTCCATTAGAATACTCATCACACTAATCATAATTATTTTCAATTCTCTGTTAGTTTCAACATTCTGTTTTGTATCTGAGTCTGGTTCTAATGATTGCTTCTGAAGACTGCTTTGTCTTTGGGGAGTGTGCTACTCTTACTTTTTCATATATTAATACTTCAAATTTTGTTGTAGGATTTTTACATCTTGTTTAGGAGAGTAGACACTGAGGTAATGAATTTTTAATGCCTGAATATGAGCAGCTATTTTTCTTCTCTTGAGCCTGTAATCTGTGTGGATGAGTTTATCTAGTTAGCAGTTTGTAATTGAGGTTTGTTGTTTCCACGATTGCCCTCAGTGCACCATAAGTTTCTAATTATTGCTGAGCAACTTGGTGTTAGGGTGTAGAGTAGTTTGCAAGACTATGACAAATGCCTTCAACAGGCTCATCAGTTCACTTGATACAACAAAGGAAAGAATATATTATGTTTTATATCTTTATGTATAAAAAAAATATTTTTGTATAACAATAAATCTATGAAGCTTTTTCAGTAATTATATTTTTTCATGTTTTTATTGTGGTAAGAACAGATAATATGAGACCTCTTAAATTTTCAAGTCCATGATATAGTATTGCTAACTATAAGCATGATGTGTACAGATTATTATATTATTTTAATATATGTGTAATATATAAAACTTCTTTCACAGTTTTTTGACAAATGGAAGCAAAGATAACCATAATTTATTGTAACCTTTACAGCTTATATACAACAAAATATATGAAAATAAGAGCACAAAAAGTGTGAGAGTGAGTAAAAGAAATCACACAGTTCAAATAATATTTTGTTGGTCAACTAATATTTTAATATTCTTAAGTGTCCATCTTAATGAGCTAAAATTCTAATGCAATCTCTAGATCAACTATGATAAAGTTTTAATTTTAAAAAATGCAAGTTAATTAAAGTGGTGGGAAAATCCTATCATGTTAGCATGAGCCATAAGAAAGCAAATATGATGATATTTATATCAAAGTAGAAGTTAACAGGGAGTATGTCCAAAGATGTAGAAAGAAATTTTATGATAATAAAGTCACTTATGACAATACAAAAAACTCTAAATTGTTTTTTATATTCATCTTTCACATTTGTTTCAGAGGTACATAGAACATTTGTCAGATAGAATATATGTTGCTAGAGTAAAAATTAATAAACAGAAACCTCAGTTAAATGGAATCAGGAGACCAGAAGAGGAAGCTTGCTTGCTCTGCAGTGATAACAGAGTCCAACAGGAAGAAGAAAGACACCTCTTCTTTCCTGGCAAAGATTCAGTTAATGAAAAGTCATGGACTCTTTGTTTATTCTAGACCTTCCAGTTTTCCGTTCATTTGTATAGAAGAGTCCTACTTCCCTGGCTGTTCACGGGGACTTACACTTGGCTCACTGTGGTTGCAGACAATGAATTGCAGTTCTTCCCTGATCCCAAATAAGCCCAAATAACTGGCAGCCTATTTATTTGGGGGCTTCCCAGGTGTCTCAGATGTAGGGAATACATCTGCCAATGCAGGAGATACAGAAGACAGGATTCGATCCCTATTTGGGGAAGATTCGCTGGAGGAGAAATGGCAACCCACTCTACTATTCTTGCCTGAAAAATTCTGTGGACAGAGGAGCCTGGTGGACTACAGTCCATGGGGCCACAAAAAGTCAGACAAATCAGAGTCTGATTTGTCAGACAGCACAGCACAGATATTTATTTTAGGTCAACAGTGTATACACTACATCTCGGTCAGTTTCAAGACAGAAATCATACAGATAATATAGTTTAACCAAAATGAGATTTAACTATAAATTCATTGCAATAAAACACTTAGAAACCTTCAAGTTATTTTGAGTGAGGGAGTACAAGGGAACTATGTATTTTTCTCTCAAATTTTTGATAACCCTAAAATTACTCTTAAAATATAAATGCTGCTAATTAAAAATAATTTAAATCATAGTCATTCTTGACACAAATATCAATGATTTTCTTGATAATTAAATCAATTTTCACTTAAGCCAACATTCAAAACTCATATTTCTGTAGAATTATGTGGTTTTTATGTTGGTTTGAGGAAGGATGCATAATAAACAAAAATAAATTCAACTGATAGGGATTTTATCATCCACTCACATTTGTAATTATTTTCCAAAAAATTACCAGAAAGTTACAATATATCTTGCCTGAAAAATCTTCAATAAACTCACTTCTAAGCCATAAAACTGTGAAAATAGTCATTATTTTTACAAATATATTCATTAACAGATGTTTTAAGGAATGAAGTGACTCTAAGTCAGGAAATATGCAATTTGACTGTCCCAGGGCATGAAATCTTAAGAATAAAAAAATACATTAGATTCTGCTTCCAGGGAAGCAAAAATATGACTTCTGACTCTAATTTCTTTCCATTAATTTATTAAATATGTTGAGAGGAGACACATTTTATTTTACAATAGCCATATCTCTATAGTCAGATAATACTTTTTATAAGAAATCAGGCAATGTGTATCTCACAAATTTAATTATGCTGTTAGGTTTTGGAAACAAATTTTAAGGGGGAACAGTGTTTTTGGTAGCATGGAACCAGGGCAAAAACAGATGCAGTAACAAATCAGAGTAGCAAAAGAATGTGTATCTCCCATCTTTTATGAGTGTTATTTAAAAAGAAAAGTATGTATTAGTAGCAAGAGCTTCTCTAGCTGCTAACTGTAGCAGGATGCTAGAAATTAATGCTAAACACATACACATTCACCAACATGCAGGAAGCAGTCTATCAATGAGGCATTATGGGGAACTAGACACTCAGTTTGGGAAATCAGAAAGATATCATTTTTCAAAGTTGAAGAGAAATTAAGCCTGAAACAACTCAAAAATCAACCATCAAAAAATCCTATAGTGCATTTTTTTTTCTGTAAATAAGGTAGAATTCCAGGTAGTTAGGAGCACAGTTGTGAAAGTGAAAGTGTTAGTCCCTCCGTCATGTCCAACTCTTGCATCACCGTGGACTGTAGTATTTCACGCTCCTGTGTCCACGGGGATTCTCCAGGCAAGAATTCTAGAATAGGTTGCCATGCCCTTCTCCAGGGGATCTTCCCAACCCAGGGTTCAAACCCAGCTTTCCTGCTTTGCAGGTAGATTCTTTACCATCAGACCCACCAGGGAAGTCCAAGAACATAGTTGTTGCACCTCCCCAAACCACACCAAAATAAGTAATAACAACAATGAAAGGAGTAAGAGATTCTGTTGTCCAATAATTTTAGAGTCAGCAATTTGTATAACACTCCTGTTGGAAACAGAAAAAGATCTGGATAAAATATTGCTATGGGTTTATATATTTATTTATATTTACTTACACATCAATTTATATATCGCTGTATCCACTGATTTGAAGGCATTTGTAAACTAACAAGGCGAATTTTTTTTTTCATTTTCATGGTTAATATTTATTGAGCACTTACATGACATACCCTTTGCAAATGTTTTTACATATTTCAATTAATCTTTTTAAAATTAATTTATTTTAATTGGAGGATAATTACTTTACAATATTGTGGAGTTTTTGCCATACATCATCGTGAATCAGTCATGGGTGCACATGTGTCTTGTGTGCACCCGTGGAAGTGTGTCCATGGGTGGAAGTATGTGGAAGTGGAAAGTGTAAGAAGAAAAAAGACACAAAAAGTAAAATATTTTGACACCAAGATTGAGGGAAAGAATTCTGAGATGTCAGACTGAAATTTGATTCATGTTCATGTTTCCCTAAGGATATCTGTACACCTATCTGAATGACCACAAAGATGGACAGTGATTTGGAAACATTCAGAGCAACAAGAAAGGGAAGTTAAAATCTAGAGAAAAGATGAATAATCAAAAATTGAACTTCTAAGGCCTGGAAGCCTTATTAAAATATTCTCACATTCTAGTCCTGTAAAAATGATTTTAAAAAAATTTTGCCTTGCATAGCAAACAAAATTCCTTCTTGGATAATTATAACATCATCTAGAATATTAAAGTATTTCTATAATTTTTATATATAACACCAAATTCACAATAAAAAAATTCAAGCATTTGAGGAAAAAAAGATGATGTGATTAAAAAAGAGATTATAGACAGAAATAAGAACAGATGCAAAAAGGCTGTTATAAACATTAAGACTTTGCAGGATAATAGGGACAGAATTAGCACAAAGATAGGAAAATTAAAGACAGAAATTAAATCTTCTTAAAAGAATAAGTTAGAAATTTTAAAACTAAAAATAAAATATCTGAAATAAACAATCATTGTATAGTCTTAACAGCAAACAGAATACCATAGAAGAAGGGATTCTTGAATTCAATTCCCCTAGTGTCTACTGGATTGTACTTTATTCTTATAAGAAGTTAACTGCAATTTTTGTATTTATTCTTCAGTATATGACTTTATTCCTCTATTGGCTTCTGAGATTTTTCTCTTTATTATTATTTGTTTTGGTGTGACAGAGCAATTTTTAAAAAAAATTTCAGCTCTCTTTCATTCTGCCTTAGAGGTAAGAATCATATTAATAAATGGTTGTTCCATATACGTAACACAAAACACTGCCTTCCACTAACCTGTGACAGTGTTTTAAGCTACTGGTATTTGGGGAGAATATTTGTTACCACAATATAACAGATCCCATTCTGAATAATATACCAAGAGAGAGAAGTCAGATGTTTCATATAATTATTACATACAATACAAACTGTAAGATACATTGGTGATGTGTAGTCCTTTGATCAAACCTATTGGAGTTCACCATTATGGAGTAACCTATGTATTAAAAAACAAATTATCTTTTTCTCAGTAAACAGTTGGTGGATTATAAATAAATTAAAACTAAAAAATCACATTTAGAAAGTGGAAGAAGAAAAAAGACACAAAATTCACTATCCTTTATTTGCTATTAAATTCTGTTAGAGCCAAAGTCTGAAGGTCCTCAGGCCTAGAAGGATTTGTTTTTAAAGTTTTATTTTATTTTTTTTTCAATTGAAGTATAGTTGATTTACAATGTTGTGTTAGTTTCTGGTGTACAGCAAAGTGATTCAGTTATACATATACATATATTTATGTATGTGTGTGTATATATATATATATATATATATATATATATACATGCATATTCTTTTTTATATTCTTTTCTAGTGTGGTTTATTATAGGATACTGAATATTGCTCCCTGTGTTATGGGAGCTTCCCCAGTGGCTCAGCGGTAAAGAATCCACCTACAAAGGAGGAGACTGAGTCGGGAAGATTCCCCGGAGGTGGAAATAGCAACCCAATCCAGCAATCTTGCAAGGAAAATCCCATGGACAGAGGAGCCTGGAGGGTTACAGTTCACAGGATTGCAAAGAATCGGACGTGACTGAGTAACTAAGCACCCTGTGCCATACAGTAGAACCTTGTTGTTTATCTCATATATGGCAGTGTGTATCTACTAATCCCAAACTTCTAATTTATCCCTCCCCCACTCTGTTTTCCCTTTGGTAACCAAAAGTTTGTTTTCTACACCAGGCTTTAAATGACAGAATGAGACCTACCCATATTAATGAAGGCCATTTGCTTAATTCAATCTGATTGAAATGCTAATATCATCCAGAAGAACCCCCACAGATACATCCAAAATGTCTGACCAAGTGTCTGAGCCTCTGTGGACTAGTCAAGTTAACACATAAAATTAACCACCACATCAATGTATTGTCTCCACTTTATCTTCTACACTTTGTATTTATTTCTTTTTTGCAATCATTTTTCCCCCCTGAATGTCCTTTATGGCATCATGCCATTCTTTCATCAGCGCAGTGTATTCTCTTAACTGTGAGAATATCAGTTATTTTAAAATTTGGTCTTCATCTGTGTTATTTTTACTTTCATTGAGGTTTCTGTTAGGATTTTAAGTCTGTTTTTATTATGTTACATGCTTTTATCAAATGACTGCTAACCCATTCTCCCTATTACATTTTTTGACAGAGGCACTAAGAAACTGAAAGAAAGCTCTCTTTAGATGGGCAATGCTTTCAAAGGATAGAATCCACTCAAGGAATGGTAATGTTTCATTGGAAAATCCACATCTACCAGAATCTGTAGGGTGTTTTTTCCCTTTTGCAAGACATTCTTCATTGTATATTGTAAGATATAAACACAGTTTTTAAGGTTATTGGAGCTGATTGTAGGATCTGTGGGTTCTGGTTTCATATTCAGTTATTCTGCTAGTTTTTGCATGGCAGACCTTACAGGTGACTCCATGTGATTTTTTTTCCCTCCTTCTGTTCCTTTCTTCCTTCTTTCCTTAGTAATTTTCAAATATACAATACAGTGTTGTTAACTATGACAATGCTGTATCTGTCTGAAGGTTCTAAGTCCAGAAAATAAACCTCTTGTCTTCTGCTGTGTAAAAGAATAATTATGTGTATGCATAGTAAGGAGAATTAAATCCAGTTTGATGCCCAGCTGTTTCTTTTAGAGGCTGATAAAAAGAAATAATTCTTTTTTCAATGTCCTTTTATTCTTATCCTAGTTTATTTTTATCTACAGCAAACATAAGTATATGCATTTATATTATATTTATCTATTTTCTCTTTTTATTGTTTAATTTCTCTATCTTCTTCTGTTAAATAAATGCTTAGTAATGGTAGGGATCTTGTCAGTATTCCTCACTTCTATATATCCAGCATTTAAAGTACTGGCTAGAATCTGGTAGGTATAGGTATTCAATAAATTATTGTAAAATAAATAAATATTCTATACATACTGTTTTATATTTTCCAGATGACAATTTTCAGATGTTGGATGTTTGATGTTTTATTCATCATTAGCTTTTTTGGGATGGGGGAGAGGTTTTGGAAATATATATATAACTATCTCCTTTTTCTCAAAATTGAGGAACTTCACCACAATATGCTAACTTGTGTAATTTAAAAATTAATACTACCTCAGACTTCCTTGGTGATACAATGGTTAAGAATCTGCCTGCCAATGCAGGAGACATGGATTTTATCCCTAGTCAGGAAAGATGCCATATGCCACAGGGCAACTAATCTTGTGCTTCACAACTACTGAGCCTATGCTCTAGAGCCTGCAAGCTGCAACTCCTGAACCTGATGTGCCCTAGAGCCTGTGCTCCACAACAAGAGAAGCCAGCACGATGAGGAGTCCATGCACCTCGACTAAAGAGTAGCCCCTGCTTGCCTCAATTAGAGAAAAGTCCACAACAATGACCCCACACAGCCAAAAATAAACAAATTTTAATACTATTTAGGACTTAGTAAGTTTTATGGCTGCCTATGTCAACTCAATGACCTGTTTATTCTTCCATATTTATGCCCCATTTATTCCTATCCTTCTTAGTGCCCTAGAAAACTAACCTCCTTCAACTGCATCTACACTTGTCTGCTGACTTCTGGGTGAGTTCAGGCTACGGAAGTTGCAAGAGAGAAGAAAAAGTATTTTGAATATTTATTCTTCTGGCTCCCTAATGGGCTACAAGTTTGCAGGAGTTTTATTCCATTTTGGAAGACCTATTTTCAGCTAGAAAGCATACAAATTTAAGCTAATGTATGTAATATGTGTACAATATACGATTTGTAATATCAAAGCACAAGCTGGAATCAAGATTGCAGGGAGAAATATCAATAACCTCAGATATGCAGATGGCACCGCCTTTATGGCAGAAAGTAAAGAAGAACTAAAAAGCCTCTTGATGAAAGTGAAAGAGGAGAGTGAAAATGTTGGCTTAAAGCTCAGCATTCAGAAAACTAAGATCATGGCATCCAGCCCCATCCCTTCATGGCATATAGATGGGGAAACAGTGGAAACAGTGGCTGACTTTATTTTGGGGGGCTCAAAAATCACTGCAGATGGTGGTTGCAGCCATGAAATTAAAAGATGCTTACTCCTTGGAAGGAAAGTTGTGACCAACCTAGACAGCATATTAAAAAGCAGAGACATTATATTACTTTGTCAACAAAGGTCTGTCTAGTCAAGGCTATGGTTTTTCCAGTAATCATGTATGGATGCGAGAGTTGGACTGTAAAGAAAGCTGAGTGCCGAAGAATTGATGCTTTTGAACTGTGGTGTTGGAGAAGACTCTTGAGAGTCCCTTGGACAGCAAGGAGATCCAACCAATCCATCCTAAAGGAGATCAGTCCCGGGTGTTCATTGGAAGGACTGATGTTGAAGCTGAAACTCCAATACTTTGAACATCTGATGCGAAGCGCTGACTCATTTGAAAAGACCCTGATGCTGGGAAAGATTGAGGGCAGGAGGAGAAGGGGACGACAGAGGATGAGATGGTTGGATGGCATCACCGACTCAATGGACATGGGTTTAGGTGGTCTCTGGGAGTTGGTGATGGACAGGAAGGCCTGGCGTGCTGCAGTTCATGGGGTTGCAAAGAGTCGGACACAACTGAGTGACTAAATTGATTGATTGAATATACAATATACAACATATAGTAAAAATAAATCTACAACAAAGTGGAAATACATAGCTTTTACGGGCACAAATGATTCACCAATTAATTGTCATATATTAGATTAAAAAATATATCTCAATATAACACATCATACGTTTGGTATTTCCCTGACAACTCAGTTGGTAAAGAATCTGCCTGCAATGCAGGAGACCCCGGTACAATTCCTGGGTCAGGAAGATCCACTGGAGAAGGGATAGGCCACCCATTCCAGTATTGTTGGGTTTCCCTTGTGGCTCAGCTGGTAAAGAATGCACATGCAATGTGGGAGGCTGAGTGTGATCCCTGGATTGGGAAGATCCCCTGGAGAAGGGAAAAGCTACCCACTCCAGTATTATGGCCTGGAAAATTACACGGACTGTATAGTACATGGGGTTCCAAAGAGTTGGACACACCTGAGTGATTTTCACTGTAAGTCTGGACATAATATAGTAGAACTGCACCTGAATAATAAATGAAAGCAGTTCAAATTTTTTATTGCTAAAAACTAAAACAATTATCACCAATAATAGCTTTATTAAAGAATAGATTGTATTTAAAATTATAAAATACTTAAAATTGAATAATAACTTAAGCATTATATAATGAAATCTGTTGGATACAATGTAGTGCTCACTGGAAATTCAGAGCTGTATATATACTACTCACAAACAAGAAATAATAGAACAAATGAGATAAGTACTTTAATGAATAAGAGATACCCAAAGAAAGAAGAAAGAAATACTAAAGATAAGGCAGAAATAAAGAGATCCACCAAAGTGACAATAAGACAACAGAAAAGAGTTACAAACCTGATTCTTCCAATTCTTTAGAAGACAGTTAAAACTCTGATAATGCTAATCAAAAATCAAAACAAAACTTTCCAATGAATATAAAAGAAAATTAATACAGTACCATAGTATTTTAACTATATATCATAAACAACACAAACCTAATAATTTTAAAAAATAAAATGAAACCAATACACTTTTGTAAAAACATAAATTGTCATAATTGGATAAAAAAGTAAATACAAAACTTGAATGGTACCCAAACTACTTTTTCATGCATGACAATAAAAAACTGCCCCACCAACTGATAAATAAAAGCAAAAGTAGCATAAGTCTTGGCCCATTTGGCTTTATAGTTCGGTTAACAAGCTGTTTTGAAAGAGCAAGATATTATGAAGATTTTCAATTCATTCCATGAGGCATATTTAAACTGGTTTTATAAATATAAAATGATTTATTTTAACCAGAAGAGAAAGAAAAACAAAGACTAAAAAACCCCTTTATGGGCTCTTTATACTTAAGGACACAAATGTGAATATCATAAATGAAGTAACACATGACTAAATGCAACATTGATTTATAACATGTATCTTGATCAAATAGGAGTTGTACCAAGTTAATACGACTTAAAATCTTAAAAATGGATCAATTCACATATTATTGAACCAAACAGCTTCTGTTACTGCTGACTTATTTCACTTTGAATACTGTCTCCAAATCTATCCATTTTGTTGCAAATGGTAGAACTTCCATCTTTCAGAAGGCTGAATAGTTTTGTGTATATACCACATTTTCTTTATTCATATGTTGATCAACAGTTGAATTGTCTGTATATGTTGGCTATTTTGAATAATCTTACAATGAACATGGGAGTGACTGTACCTCCTCAACTGAATGATTACTATTGTTATACTGTCCATACTATCCAAAGTAGAATCTCAGATTCAGTGCAATTCACACCAAATTCCAAAGAAATTTTACAGTTTTATAGAAACAGAAAAAAATAGCCCAAGCAATAATGAATAAGAAAAACAAAGTTGGAGGCATTACACATTCATATATCAACTAATTTTTCAAAGCTAAGTAATCAAAACAGTATTGTACTAGCAAAAAGCAGATATATATGCCAATGTAATAGCATAGAGAGCACATAAACTCAAGCATGTACAGTTAACTGATATTTGACAAGTGTGCAAGAATACACAATGACAGAAAGAATAGTCTCGCTAATAAATGGTGTTGGAAAAAGGATATCCACATGCAAATGAATGAAATTGTGCCCTTATCTTTCACCACATGAAAACAAGCTCAAAATTGGTTAAAAATTTCAATGTAAGATCTGAAACACCTAGAAATAAGCATAGGAGGAAAGTTTCTTGACATTTCTCTCAGACATTATTTCTTTAATAGACACCAAAGCATAGGTAATAAAAGCAAAAATAGGTAGTGGCATTACATCAAACTTGAGTTTCTGTAAAGCATGGAAATAATTAACAGAAAGAAAAGGCAAAGCATGGAAGTAATTAACAGAAAGAAAAGGCAACCTAGGGGATGGGAGAAAATACTTACAAACTATATATATGACAAAAAGCTGATTACAGCTCAACAGTGAAGAAGCAAATATCCCAATTTAAAGAATGAACAAAGACTTAAATAGACATGTCCCCAAGGTAGGCATACAAATAGTCAACAGTTATATGAGAAGATGCTCAACATTGCTAATCACTAGAGAAAGAGAAATAAAAACCATGAGATATATTCTTACATCTATTCAGTTCAATTCAGTTCAATTCATTTCAGTCGCTCAGTCATGTCCAACTCTTTGCGACCCCATGAATCACAGCACACCAGGCCTCCCTGTCCATCACCAACTCCCGGAATTCACCCAAACTCATGTCCATTGAGTCGGTGATGCCATCCAACCACCTCATCCTCTGTCGTCCCCTTCTCCTCCTGCCCTCAATCTTTCCCAGCATCAGGGTCTCTTCCAGTGAGTCAGCTCTTCGCATCAGATGTCCAAAGTATTGGAGTTTCAGTTTCAACCTCAGTCCTTCCAATGAACACCTGGGACTGATCTCCTTTAGGATGGACTGGTTGGATCTCCTTGCAGTCCAAGGGACTCTCAAGAGTCTTCTCCAACACCACAGCTCAAAAGCATCAATTCTTCAGTGTTCAGCTTTCTTTATAGTCCAACTCTCACATCCATACATGACCACTGGATAAACCATAGCCTTGACTAGACGGACCTTTGTTGACAAAGTAATGTCTCTGCTTTTTAATATGCTGTCTAGGTTGGTCACAACTTTCCTTCCAAGGAGTAAGCATCTTTTAATTTCATGGCTGCAGTCACCATCTGCAGTGATTTTAGAGCCCCCAAAAATAAAGTCAGCCACTGTCCACTGACTATTTTTTAAAAATTAAAAACAAGTGTTGAGGTTGTGGAAAAATTGAAAATACTTAATTCTACTTCTGGGTATACAACCAAAGTAGTTGAAATCAAGAGTGAGGCTCTTTTTTTTTAATCATGTCCCCCACTCGTGACTAGCTATGTAATATTGGACAAGAAACAGCCTCTCTATTTCAGTAAAATGAAGATACTAATAATACTAACATAGAAGGGTTATAATTTATGAAATTAAATGATTTAATGTTTTTAAAACATTTACAATAGCAACTGCATATGGTAAGTACAATATTGTTGTTTGCTATCTAAAATTATGTTGGTAACTGAGATCAAAATATGTTTCTTTTAAAATCAGATATCAGGTTTCAAAGAATGATCAAGTATAACCAACTTAAATCAAGATGTGTATTTTCTATGTTTTTAATTTAAACCACTTAAAAATTTAATGTTTAAAATTTTAATTTCAATATTAAGTTATATTTTATTTAATTTATATATTTGATATAAATAAACATCTTAAATATTGGTGGCTATAATCTGAATGAATTTGAACACAAGGCTTAATTTCAGGGAAGGAAGCCAGCAATAATTAACAGAATCAAATGGGCAATTACTAGACACAATTCAACCATGAAAACCTAAAACAGTATTTATAGAAATGACAGGTTTGTGACATTTTGCACTAGATTGTTTATACTTCTGTTTATAGAAGTGAGAGATAAATTTTCAAAAATGAAAGATCAAATCCATTAATTAATGATGGGGCATGCCATCATTAGTTAAGTATGAGAATTAAAGATGAAGTGCTCTGCTTCTTTGAAAATAGAAATAAAATTAATTCTATCTGATATTAAAAGCAATATATGCTCTTTGTTTAAAAAAAAAAGAAAATTCAGGAAACTATAAAAGATGATAAAATCACCAATGATCTTACAACCTAGTGACTATGAACATATTCATGTATTTTCATCCACAGATTCATCTACATAATAGATGCTTTCTTTTACTTTTCAAAAGTAGAGCTTGTATTGCATGGCCTCTTTTTCAATACTATAGTTGAGATATTTTCTGTATCAGTACATGTAGCTCTAGAGTATAATTTTAGTGACTCTAGTGTATTACCATGGGGTCTCCCTAGTGACTCAGAGGGTAAAGTGTCTGCCTGCAATGCCAGAGACTTACCTTGGGGTTTCCCTAGTGACTCAGAGGGTAAAGTGTCGGCCTGCAATGCAGGAAACCTGGGTTTGATACCCCGGTTGGGAAGATCCCCCAGAGAAGGAAATGGCAACCCACTCCAGTACTCTTGCCTGGAAAATGCCATGGACAGAAGAGACATATTACCTAATTATATAAGAATGGGTATTAATCTTTTATATCTAATCATTTTATACTATAAAATTTAAAGAAATAAATTTTATATGCACTTCATTTATGAACCTCTATTATTATTTTCTTAGGAGTATTCATAGGATTGAAATTGTTAATAAGTACCTACATAAATTTTTAACGCTTTAATGCATAGTGAAAAAGTATTTCCTAGAAAAATAATTTGCAGTATCATAATGTTTGTATCCATTTTCTTGCTGCTTTTCCATTAAAACGTCAACTATTTGTCATTTTTATGAACCTGATAGCGAAAGTATATCACTTTAGCTCTTTACTTTTTATTTCTTTAACTAATACAATTAAATCGTTATTATGTCTATTGCATTTTAGTTTATTTTTAATTTTCAAGCATTTTGCATATATTTTCTAATGAAATATTTTAAATTTTCAATGGCATTATATTTATTGATTTTATAATATAAATATATTTGTTAAAAATCCCAGCAACAAAAAAACAGAAAAATAAAAGTATAGCATAACACTAATTTCAACACAGAGAAATAGCTACTTCTATCATTTACTGAGCATCAATTATGATATACTTCTTCATACATACAGTTAGTTGAATCTGTACCTAGTATTTAGCTAGAAGTAATGAGAAATTGCTCCACACATGCTACATTTAAATATAATTACTTGAATTACTTTTAATTTTATTTGAGTTAACCTAGCGCACAAAATTGCTGCAGGAGTAAATCTGAAGTTACTGCTAAACTTCAAAGAAATGTTTCTTTACATACAATAAGAGCTATTCATTTCTAAAGAATCCATCTGAATTATCAAAAGATATTAAAAACTTTTAATGTTTCTTTTTGTTCATGTATACAAATATAATTATTGTTTACATTAGTCTGTATCCAGGAATCTGTCTAAATCTTTACTTAAATATCTGCTTATATCTTCTTTTGAGTTTTCTATATTAATCATATAATCAGATTTAATTCTTCACATTAGTCCTTATGCCATTTATTTATATTTGTCCTATCTTACTGCACTCTCTAGGAAAATCCTTAAGATGTTGAATTGTAATACTGTTGTCAGATCATGCTTTCTCACTGCAGATTTTAAAGCAACAAGATTTTCCACTTCTGTGGCAGAGGCAATGCTACATATTCATCAAAATATATCTCTTTTCTGCTTTGCCATATATATATAAAACTCTCTCTCTCTCTCTATATATATATATATATATATACACATATATATACACATATATATATGTGTATATATATATAAAACCAAGCCTCTTTTGCAGTTAAGTTGAAGATATGTAACTGGATTCTGACCAGTGAATAAGGGCAATTGAAAGTAAAGTCTCCAAGACCTGAATCTTAAAAAGATCTCATGGGACCCATCCACTCCCTCTTTCCATGCGAAACTACACTCGATAAATTTCACGTATCAAAGCTACAAGATGGAAGCATCTTGGATCTCTGAGTTACCACTTTGAGGGGTACTGTCTTGGAGAGCTGCCAGATCTGAATTAGAAATTGTCTAAATGAAAAATAATGTTTAAAACCATTATAATTTTTGTGAATGTCTGTTGTTGAAATAAATCTTTTCCTCCTTGAACTAGAGTAGATTTTATTATCAACAAATTGAACATGAAAAATATACCATCCATGTCTTATTTTCTAAAAGGTTTTTTTTGTTTCAAGTAATTAAGAATGTTAAATCTTATCCAGTGTATTTTTTCTCATATATTAGGTTGATTATATTTTTCCCTCAATTTGTTAATGTTATGAACTAAATTGTATAACATTAATTCAGGCTTTCATTTCCAGATAAACCCAATTCTCATGGTGCTGTATCATCATTTTTCTAAAGCAAAAGATCTGCATTACAAATATTTTATCACAGTTTTTGCACCAACAACCTTATATTGTTCTTTGTTTGTTGTTCAGTTGCTAATTATTACCTAATTTTAATATGGAGGTTATACTAGCCCCAATTACATGAGTTGGATTATTTGCTCAGTTCTTCATAAGAGATGGTATAAGACATGAATTCCTTAAAAACTGCAGATGAACAATTGGGTCTTAATGTTTATTTTTATGAAAAATTTTAATTTATATATTCAGTTTAATTATTAATGAATATTCACATTTCCAGGGGAAGGGCAAGATGGCAGTATAGGAAAAACCCTGTGCTCACCTTCTCCCACAGACACATCAAATCTATATTTACATATTCCACCTGAAGAAGACCTGAGGTCTGACTGAAGAGCCACTGTACATAGAAGGACCACAAAAAGACAGGTATGAAAGATGGAGATAAGATATCCACGGCAACACCATCCCCATTTCTATGATTTGTATTAAGATTATGGAGTGATATAGCTGAGGGGCCCAAGCACATAGTCACCCGCCAAGGGAGACAGCAAAAAAAAAAAAAAAAAAAAAAGCACTTTAAAGGGTAGCTAGAATATATGAGAGGGAAATCCATTTACTAACCATATAAATCCTTCCAAATGAGCAGGTAACAGCTAGAGCCCTCTCTGAGGTTGGAGGTGCTGGAGAGCACCATGGTTTGAGTCTCCCCAGGATTCCCCCATCCCTTGCCAATTCCAGCACTAGCACCAGCCACCCCGCCAAGAGAGCCTTGGATGTAGCTCTACCCAGGGACTGCCACCAGTCCAGACCCAATTCAGTTACAACCACTGCACCAAGGGGCCTTGGACACAGTTCTCCACAGGAATTGCCCCTGACCTGAACCTGATCCATCCCTAGCCACTCTGCCAATGCAACTTCAGGCACAGTATCCCCCCTAGGGACGGCCTCCAGTCCAGACCAGTCCAGCTCTAGCAGGAGTGCCAAAGCCACTAGGCAAAAGCAGTCTATACAGGGGATAATCTCACACAAAGCTACTCCTTCAAGATCAGGAAAAGGAGATGTTCGGACTAATTCATAGTATAAAAAACTGAATGTCAAACAAAATGAGAAGACAGAGGAATAGTTTCCCAATGAAAGAACAAAATAAAACTCCAGGGGAAAAAACTAATGAAATGGAGATGATTAACTTGCATGATAAAATGTTCAGTGAAACGGCCATAAAGATGTACATCAAACTTGAGGTAAGAATGGAGAACTCAGAGACAGCATCACAAAACCTAGAAAATTTAAGAAAGAGTAAATCAGAACTGAATATGATGTGTGTGTGTGTGTGTATGTGTGTGTGTTAGAAGCTCAGTCATGTCCAACTCTTTGCAATCCCACGGACTATAGCCCTCTAGGCTCCTCTCTCCATGGGATTTTTCAGGCAAGAATATTTGAGTGGGTTGCCATTCCCTTCTTCACGGGATCTTCCTGACCTAGCGATCAGATCCTGGTCTCCTGCATTGCAGGCAGATTTTTTACTGCTTGAGCTACCAGGGAAACCCACAATAAAATTTAAAAATTTTATTTAAAAAATTTAAGAAATATTTGAATTAAAAAAATATATATATATACACTAAAGGGAAGCAGTAGCAGATTATGACACAGAATGGATAAGCAGCCTGTAAGATAGAAGAGTGATAATCATTCAATCAGAACAGGAAAAGAAAAAATAATTTTAAAACATGAAGAGAGTTTAAGGGACATCTTGGACAATAGCAAGTGTTATAAAATTTGCATTAGATGCAACTTGGAAGGAGAAGAGAAAAAGTGATGGAAAGTTTATTTGAAGAAATAATGGCTTAAAATTTCTCTAACCTGGGGAAGGAGATAGACATCAAACTAAGGAAGAGCAGTAGGTTCCAGATAAGGTGAACTCAAAGAGATATACAACAAACCACATTATAATTAAAGCAGCAAAAGTTAAATGAGAGAATCTTAAAGGCTGCAAGAGAAAAGCTACTAATTGCATCCAAGGGATACCCAATAAGACTATCAGCTGATTTTTTAGCAGAGACTTTACAGGTCAGAGGGGAGTGGCAGGATATAAAGTACTTAAAGGAAAAAAAAAAAATCCAGAATATTCTATCTAGCAAGGCTTTCATTCAAAATTGAAGGACAGATAGTTTCCCAAACAAGCAAAAACTAAAGGAATTCATCACCACTAAACTGGTCTTAATGAGAAATGTTAAAGGATCATCTTCAAAAGGAAAAGAAAAGGCCATATCTAAAGATAAAATATATTAAAGGAAAAACCTCACTGATAAAAACAAATATATAGATAAAACAGTGAATCAACCACTTAAAGAGCTAGCATGAAGGTTATGCAATAAAGGTAGTACAATCAACTAGGAATACAGTAAATTCTTAAAAGGTACACAAAATTAGAAGATGTAAAATATGACATCAAAAACATAAAATGTGGGAGGAGTAAAAATGTAGTGCTTTTAGAGTGCCTTAGAAGTTAAAGGACTATCAAATTAAAAGATGGCTATATAAACAGATCAATATTTATGAAGCTGAAAGTAACCACAAACCAAAAACCTACAATGGATACATGAAAAACAGGAATCCAAATGTAACACTAAAGGGATGCATCAAACCACAAAGGAAGAAACCAAGAGAAGATAAAAAGAATTAAAAAGCAACCAGGAAATAAAATAAGAGTAAATACATACATATCAATAATTATTTTATCCATTTATCTATTGGTGGACATTTAGGTTGTTTACATATCTTGGCTATTATAAATAACACTGTGATGAACACAGGGGTACATATATCTTTTTGTATTAGTGCTTTCATATTCTTCAGATATGAAATGCAATAGCTAGATCATATAATAGATTTGTTCTGAATTTTTTGAAAAATCTCTATTGTGTCTATTCCAATTTACATGCCCATCAACAGCATAGGAGGATTCCCTTTTATCCTGTTATTTCATGCCTTTTTCATATTAGTCATTCTAACAAGTATAAGGCGCTATTCCATTGTGGTTTTGATTTGCATTTTCCTAATGATTAGTGAGGAGAAGGCAATGGCACCCCACTCCAGTGTTCTTGCCTGGAAAATCCCATGGACGGAGGAGCCTTGTGGGCTGCAGTCCATGGGGTCCCGAAGAGTCGGACATGACTGAGCGACTTCACTTTCACTTTTCACTTTCATGCATTGGAGTAGGAAATGGCAACCCACTCCAGTGTTCTTGCCTGGAGAATCCCGGGGACGGGGGAGCCTGGTGGGCTGCCGTCTATGGGGTTGCACAGAGTCGGACACAACTGAAGTGACTTAGCAAGCAGCAGCAGCAGCAATGATTAGTGATGTTGAGCACCTTTTCATTTACGTTTTGGACATTTAGATATTTTCTTTGGAAAACTGTTTATTCAGGTCCTTTGCCCATTTTTAATTTGATTTTTTTCTATTGAGTTGCAAGAGTTATTTATATATTTTGGACATTAGCCATTTATTGGATATACCATTTGCAAATACTTCCTTACACTTGGTAGGTTGTCTTTTTGTATTATACTAAGTGAAATTAGAAAGAGAAAGACAACTGTATGATTTTACTCATATGAGAAATATTAAAAGAAAAACAAACAAACAAAATGAACAAACAAAACAAAACTAACTTATAGATACAGAGAACAGAATAGAGGTTGCCAGAGGGAAGAGGTGGGGAAAAGGTGAAATGGGTAAGTGGATCAACTATATTGTGATGAAAGGAAACTAAATTTTTGGTGGTAAGGATGTTATAGGGTATACAGAAGTAGAAATACAATGTACACATGAAACTTATATAATGTAGTAAACTAATGTTACCTCAAGAAAATTAAACCTAAAAGAAAAGGAGACAAACCAACATTTTTACGTTAAATGTAAGTGAACTAAATGCTCTTGTCAAAAGAAGTACTCTCTATGCAGGGTACTGAATAGACTTAAGAAAACAAACAAGCAAACAATAAAATGAGACCCACCTATATGTGGCCCAAAGAGACTGATCTTATGTCTAAAGATACACATAGAATGAAAGCAAAGATAACGGAAAAGATTTTTTTTCCAGAAAACTACAAAAAACACAAATACATGGAGACTAATGTTAATAAAAAATCAATGCATCAATACAAAAATCAAAGTAGAAATTTTAAAGTATCCTTGAGAAAGTTGAATATATATAAAACCTATGGGACACAGAAAAATGCAATTCTAAGAGGGCAGTCCATAGCAGTGCAAGCCTACATCAAGAAACAAGAAAAATCTCAAGTAACCTAAATGTATATTTAAATAAGCTAGGAAACAAAGAACAAATAAAGTCCAAAGTTAGTAGAAGGAAGGAAATAATAAAGATTAGAGCAGAAATCATGAAACAAAGACAAGAAATCAATAAAATAAAAAGTTGGTTCTTTAACAGGTAAATTAAATTGACAAACCTCTAGCCAGACTCAAGAGGAAAAAAGATAGAGAATCTAATTAAATAAAGTCAGAAATAAAAGAGGAGAAATTACAACCAACACCACAGAAATACAAAGGATCTTAAGAGAATACTATGAACAAGTATTTGCTAACAAATTAGAAAACTTAGAAGAAATGGATAAATCCTAGAAACATACAACTTTCCAAGACTAAATCATGAAGGAATGGAAAACTGAAGAATAATTAAGTAGTGAAACTGAATCAGGAATCAAAAAACCCTTCTCCTCAAAAAAGTCCATGTCCTGGTGGCTCACAGTTGAATTCTATGAAACATTTAAAAAAGAGTTAATACCTATCCTTCTCAAATTTTTCCAAAAAATAGAAGAGGAAAAAACACTTCCAAATTCATTTTATGAGATCAGCATTACCCTGATAATAAATTCTGGCAAAGACATCACATACACCAAAAAAAGAAAACAATAGACAAATATTCCTAATGAACAAAATGCAAAAATACTCAACAAAATATTATCAAACATGATTCAACAATACATTGAAAGTATTATACACCATGAGCAAGTGGGATTCATTTCAGGAATACAAAGATAGTCAACATCCATTAGTAAAACACCATGATACACCACATTAGCGAAATAAAGGATAAAAATTGTGTGATCATCTTGATAGATGCAGAAAAATATTTTTCAAAATTCAACTTTAATTTATGATTAAATGTCTCAAAAAGTACATATAAAGAAAACATATTTCAAGATAGCAAAAGCCATATATGAAAAACCCACAGCCAACATCACACTCAATGGTAAAAAGATAAAAGCATTTCCTCTAAGATCATGAACAACACAAGAATACCTACTTTCATCATTTTCATTTAACATAATCTTGGAAGTTCTTGCCATAGAAATTAGGCATGAAAAAGAAATTAAACTCATTCAAAGGAGGAAAGAATATACACTGGAGAAAAGACAGTCTTTTCGATATGTGGCTATGGGAAAACCAAAGAGCTACATGTAAAAGAATGAAATTATAAAAGTTTCTCATACTATGTACAAAAATAAACTTAAAATGAATTCAAGACCTAAATGTATGATTGAAAAACATAAAACTCCTAGATGGAAACATAGGCAGGACACTTCTTGACATATATTGTATCAATATTTTTTTTTGGATCTGTGTTCTAAGGCAAAGGAAACAGAAGCAAACATAAAAATGGGACCTAATTAATGTCAAAAACTTTTGTGCAGCAAAGGAAACCATCAACAAAATGGAAAGAAAATCTACTGAATGGGAGAAAAATATTTGTAAATGGTATATCTGATAAAGACTTGATATCCTAATTGTATACATAACTCATATACTTAATATTAAAAAAAGAAAAAATCAATTCAATAAAAAATTGGGCAGAGAATCCTGAATAGATATTTTTCCAAAGAAGATGTAGAGATGGTCATGAAACACACAAAAAAGTGCTGAACATCACTAATAATTAGGAAAATACAAAGCAAAACCATGAGATATCATCTCACACTTGTCAGAATGCATATTATCAAAAAGAAAAGAAACAATAAATGAAAAAAAACAACAACAACAAATGTTGGCAAGGATGTGGAGAAAAAAGAATCCTCATCCACTATGGAAAATGATATGGAGGGTCCTTAAAAAGTTACAAAGAACTACTGTAAGATCCAGTAATTTAACTTTTTTGTATTTATCGAAATAAAATTAAAAATGCTAACTTGAATAAAAAATATGGATTTTTATGTTCATTGCAACACTATTTATAACAGCCAAGATATGAAATTATCCACCAATAGATTATTTTATACACACACACATGCACATACTACTCAGTCATAAAAAAAAAGAATTAAATCTTGGCATTTGCAACAACATGGTGGACCTTGAGGGTATTATACTAAGTGAAATAAGTCAACGGAAAAAGCAAATATCATATAATTTTACTCATAAGTAGGATCTAAAAATAAAAAAAAAATAAATCATATAAAAAAACAAGAAAACAGAAAGAGACTCATAGATATAGTGAACAATTGGTAGTTGCC
Organism: Muntiacus reevesi; assembly: GCF_963930625.1. Lineage (NCBI taxonomy): Eukaryota > Metazoa > Chordata > Mammalia > Artiodactyla > Cervidae > Muntiacus > Muntiacus reevesi. The sequence continues at coordinate 123,026,724 of NC_089271.1, read as the reverse complement.
AGAGGCGGGGGATAGTGGGATGGATGAACAGGTGAAGCGGATTAAGAGGTCCAAATTTCCATCTGTAAAATAAGTCAGGGGATATAATGTGCACATAGGGAATGTAGTCAGTAACATTCTAACAACTGTGCATTTTGGCTAGTGGTAAGTAGATTTTTTTGTCATGATTATTTCATAAAGTATAAAAATATTGAGTCACTATGTTGTATACCCCTAACTAAATATTGTATGTCAAGTATAACTTAATAAAAATGCAACAAAAGGAATATTTAAATTTCCTTTTAGTGATTTCTGAGTTATATTTTCTAAGAATCTGTCAATTCCAGTATTCTTATTTTAAAACTCATTATCTCATTACAATTTAAATCATTTGGCACTATTTATGCAGAATATTATTTTTGTCATTATCTCATTTTTCCTAAATCAATCTTTCACAAGTTTTTCAGTTTTATTAGTCTTTTCTAATTTTTCTAAAGAACATTCAATTTTGCTATTCCTTTCTAACTAATCTTTGCTTTTTGCTCATATGTTTTTATTATTTATCTTCTATTTTTTCCCAATTTTATTCTATTTTTCTAATTTATTTAAATGGATACATAGTTAATTATGAGCCTCTTCACTTCAAATATAATATTTGAAGGCTATACATATCACTAATTTTAATTTTACCTGAAATATACAGGTTTTGTAGGTGCTGCAACATCTCATTTAAAGAATTATGGCTTTATGTGAAGGTCTCCAATATTAACTTCAAGATATATGGTAGACATTATCCCATGCCACTCAAGAAGTCATCAAAACAATAAACATGAGGATCTTTAGATGTCTTTAAGAAAACTCTATAATTATGCTCTTGTTTCTCTCCATGTTACCATTTCTCTTTAATTTGTTCTATAAGGATTTTCTCTATTTATTTTACAATTCAAATACACACAAACAGACTTTATGCAGAATTTTTGAAACCCTATAGCCAGTGGGTATATTAAGCTAATTCTTTCAGTATTTTGAAGTATATAACTTTATCAATATTTTATCTGAAATAATGCAAGCATCATCTATTTCCACCGTATCAGGGAAACTGGTACCCAACTTTTCTACGGGTTCCCACCATAAATCTTAGGAAAAATATGTAGGAAAAGAAACAGTGTCAGATATTGGAAATCAGTAATTGAAGACTGATCAGAGAGTGAAGGGGAACAAAAAACGTGGTTCCCCTTTACTTTCTGCATTGAGGCATTTTCCAGACTTGGAGGCAGTGAGAGGAAATCCAAAATTAAACATGACAGTCTCACTGACTGAGGAGAAAGTTAATGGTGTACAAGTAGCCTGTTGCATCTGGAATTTGTGTAACAAGCTATTGGAGAGGAGGGAAACAGGCATATTTTGATCTCAGAAATCTGCATTAAATTTCCTTTGAGCTTTTGTTAACAAATACCTAGCTTTGCAAACATAAGACAAAATTCCATGATGCTTGAAAAAGATGACAGGGAGCTAAAAACTCGACAAAGAACATAGCTCAAACAGGGTTAGGTGTTTAATTTTGGTGATCTGTAGAAAAGGGATATTGTTGAATATCTAGTATATTCAGGAGAAATATCAGAAGAGTTATGGCTTAATAGCAGAAGAAAACTATCCCTAGAATAACTTTAACTTGATATTCATTTGACAAAAGTTCTAAAGGAAGCCATGAGAGGATTGAATTATTTGTAAGCAACAACTGCTAGCCAAAACAATGTCAACTCTCCTTAAATAAATTTAGAATCACAGACAGTCAACAATTGTCATTTTAAATATTTATAATCCAGTAACAAGTTACTTGGGCATGAACTTTGTGCAAAGTCTGGGAGATCATGAGGAACAGAGAGGCCTAGCATGCTGTACTCCATGGGGTTGTGAAGAGTTGGACATGACTGGGCAACTGAACAATAATCAGTTGCTAGATATAAGGACAAGCAGAAAAATATAATCCATACCAAGGAGGAAGAGTAGTCAATACAAACATATTCAGAAATGACAGAGATAAAGACATTCACAGAAAAAAAGATTTTGAACATTTATTATGAATACACTCAAGGATTTAAAGGACAATATAAACATAAGGAGGAAAAGGAAGATATAAAAATAACCAAGTAGATATTAGAACTGAAGGATGCAATAGTTCATAAAAAGAATCATTGGAAGTGTTTATGAGCTTATTAGACATTGTACAAAAAATTATTAGTAAATTTTAGGGGAAAAAAGCATTAGAAACAAGAAACAATCAATTTTGAGACCAGAGGAGGGAAAAAAGATTGTGAAAAAGTGGGCAGAAACTCAAGGACCTGTGGGAAAATATCAAACATTCTAATATACATGTAATTAGATTTTGAGAAGAGAAGAAAATATTAGTGCCAAAATACTAAATAAAGAGCCAGTGGCCAAAGTATTTCATATTTTATGAAAACTAGTAACCCAAAAAACTCAATTGCAGTAAACACAAAGAAAAATATACTCATAAATCATAAAAAAATGACAAAATTAGGGACTTTCCAGGCGGTCCAGTGGTTAAGACTCCGCACGTCCACTGCAGAGTGCGCAGGTTTGATCCCTAACTGGGGAACCAAGATTTCACATGCTGCATAGTGCAGCCAAAACAACAACAAAAAGACAACCAAAAAAATCTTTTTTGCAAAATCAATACCTAAAGAAAATTTAAAAATAATCTGGATTACAGAGGAACACATTACATATAGTGGAACAAAGATATGCATAATTGCAAATTTCCATCAGAAATGTTGAAATTTGGTCAACAATGGAGTGATAATTTCAAAGTACTTAAACTAAAAGGATTATCTGTTTTACCTGTAGTCAAAATGTTTATGTTCAGAATGTGTGTTCTGCTTCAGTCTTGAGGTTGTAGTTCAAATGTTAATTTAGTTTCTAAAACCCATGCAATCATATTCTATTCTACCCCACAAGTGTGTTGCGCAGAATCAGAATTCCACCCCATAGTTTCCTCAGCATCAACTTGGGAGTAAGATAGTCACCAGCTCATAACTTCAAGTGGGGGGATTCAGAATTTCACCCCTAGGCTTCTAGAAGGAGGAGTAACAACTGATTACTTCATGGCAGGAATGAAGAGCTCCACCTACAGGATCTGTGTTATCAAGGGCGTCTCCTCATTATAGCAGAGAGGATGTTGAGAATCAAGATTTCTGTTCACAGGCTTCAAGGAGGATGGACACCATATTGTAACTGTATAATAGGAGTTGAAAGACATGATCTGCCCACTCACTCCAACTGATACAGTACTTACTATGGTGTATGAAATAGAAAGTATTTTTGTGTTGTCTTAAAAATAAGCAGATGTGTGTGTTTTCTGTCACTGTGCTTCTCTTTTCTTGTCCTTCATCTACAGATAAAAGCGAAAATGAAGTTGCTCAGTCATGTCTGACACTGCAGCCCCATGGACTGTAGCATGCTAGGCTCCTCCATCCATGGGATTTTCCAGGCAAGAATACTGGAGTGGGTTGCTATTTCCTTCTCCAGGGGATCTTCCCGACCCAGGGATCGAACCCAGGTCTCCCACACTGCAGGCAGACTCTTTACTGTCTGAACCACCAGGGAAGCCCCTCATCTAAAGACATCAAGTATTTAAAAAATATCTATATCCACTGACATTTCCACACTGCAGCTTTCCCTAGCACCAAAGCTGGGGTGTGAAGCAGGTGAGAAAAATTTAATTCACTCTCAAGGCATGTTATTATTTTCTTTTTGTAAGCATCTATATTCATAGCCACAATTCCACAAATGTGGTGGGGGCATGTCATGGATTATAACTGGGCAGGTTGGAAGGTGTAGAGAAGCATATAAATAACTTGTCTTTTAGTCTGTATAAAGCCCAGATCATGAAACGTTATGCTGAGATTTGATGGAGAATTCAGTATATAACTTATTTTTTAGTTTGTATGCCCAGACCATAAGAAGACATAGTTAGATCTGATGTAGAAGTCCTTGCATGACCAAGAGATGCTGGCATTTGAGATAGAAGCAATAATTGGATGAACATCTGGAACTGTTTTCCTTAGAAGAGATCTATTTTCTAATTATATGAGTGACAGAAAAAGGTGAAGCTGTTTCAGTAGCCATATTGGTGAACCATGGAAGATCGACAGTTGTCCTCACTATCCTCACTCTTATTCTTCCATAGTTATAGAATTCTCACTGGTAATATGGTCTCACACACACACAGAAATTCTCCAGCTTCCCTTGCCTCTAACTGTAGGAATGTGACCAGATTCTGGACAGATTGGATGAACAAAATGGATGTGTTAAACTTATCATTTGAATCATTAAAAGAAAGAAGAAAATACTATATCCCTTTTATTCTGTGTTCTCAGGGGTGATATATTAGGAGCAAAAGCATCCATTTTGATTCACAGTGTTCTAGGAAAACAAGCTACAACTTTTGCTACCAGAGTGGTTTGGTTATAGGAATCTAATAGAAAGGACTGGATTCTGTTGTTTTATAACTCACTGACTGGAAGGCAATGGAAAAGGAAGGGACCACTGATTCCTACACCAAGATGGATGGATGGATTGCCAAAACATAATGCTGAGTCAGTATCAGCCACTAAATAGTATATAATGTATGATTTCACTTTTATGAAATTTTAGAATAGATAAACTATTCTATAATGACAGAAACATATCAGTATTTGCTTGGGACTAGGGATGTGGGGAAATAACCAACAGTCATGAAGGAATGCTAGGGCGGGCGGTTGATTAAGATCAACACATCTTGATTGTGTTGGTGGCTACATGGATGTATACATCTGTTATGTCATGGCAAACATTCATTTTAATATACTACCATGGCTTATATTAAAAGCACACTGAATATCAACCAAGTCTATAGCTCTTGAACAAGAGTCAGCAAAGTCCTTCTTGAAGGTGACATACCAAATATTTTAGATTTATGGGACATAGTCTTTCTCACAACTGCTCAACTTTGGCAAAATCAGAACAAAATCAGTCATAGAAAATGTATAACTAATGTGTAAGGCTGTATTCCAGTATGACTTTACCTATAAAAAGAGGCAGCTGGACTGTGTACAATAGTTGTCAACTCCTATTTCAAAGGAAATTTTTGAAAAAAATATAGAATTCTATTAGATCTTGACTGCTTCTTATTTTTAGTGAATTTCTATAAAAGAGAAATCAACTCAATCTGAATTTTTTTTTCAGAAAGCAGAGATAAAAATACAGCTTTCCTAAGAAGTTCCTCTCAGCCTACTGCCTATAGTTTATATTGACTGAGACTCTCCTACTTCAGGGCTTTGCCTAGTGAAAAATTTCAGTGACTTCTGTATTCCAACTTGCAGTGCTTATAAAATGTGACTTCAAAGGGCAGCTCTGTTAGGAGTCAAGACTGTTGACATTTTCTCAAGCACCTCCCAATAAGCACTCTCCTAGTCAGTAAGAGCCAGAGCCTGCCAGTAACAGAACAGATGTTGAGTCACCAGTATGACATCATCCCTTAAGGAGCCCAACCATCTACTTGATTAATAATTGGTTATTTTGAGTTCCACCCATCCAAGAAAATGCAGCATAAATATCTAGTTATGACAGGGCACTATCCTTTATTCATCTTAATCCAGTAGCTACTTTATGGTGCTATATCCCCAAGAGCTAGACCACTTGGGCCAGGCACCAAGAAGTGAAAGTAGGAGTCATTCCACTCTAAAACATTCCCAATAACTCACTTGGGGAACTTGAGCTTTCCACAACATGCATATTCTATGTGTTTAGAGATTTTAGTCTCCGAATGAAGTCACTTACCCTAGGTAAGAGGTAAGAAGCCCATTAAACTTTAAACTATGGCTTCTATCAGGTTGTTTTGGAATTCTAGTGCGAGATGAGCAAGCAAAAAACCTCAGCAATTATGAGTAGGTGGGGCTGCTGATTTCTTTAATTCACCATGGTGTTTTTTTTCTTTAAATGAGCAAGAAACAGCAACCATGACCTGATAAGTACTGAGAGTCTGAGTCAAATCATCAAGCAAGTAAGGTAGACCAACAGAAATGCCAGCAAAAAGGGAAGGATAATACTAAATGGGGGCTGGAGGAGAGAAGTGATGCATACCAGTTAAGGCCCTGCAACCAACTGAAGTGTTGAGTGCTATAGTTTGTAAATACTATGAGATGAGTCCTCTTTTTGAACATTTTCCCAGAAATAATGACCAATCAGCATCCTGGAGATGTGTCTGGATGGAGTAAGGTTATTTTGAGAAATAAATGATTCTGAGCACTACAAGGCATGAAACTTAGTGAGTGAAATTGGCACCCATAGAATTTCCCATTATTGGGTAATACACCCCTCCCCTACCTCCCATGAGCAATGGTTGATAACAACTCATATTTCCTATAAACAAGAAATGGGGAACATGGAAATAATTTGTACCAGGGACAGATCCACAAGGTCCTGCTTGGTTTCACTAGTACCTGTTGTACAATACTAAATTAAATTGGTCATATTAGGAATCTTTGATTTTTTCATGTTTTAACATACATATTTTAACATTTTACCCTTCACTTTTGCAACATGATAAAGGTAGACTTGAGGATAATATTAATAATTTATGGCAAATAGTATCTCTTTTGTTTTAGACAATTTTTATCATGAATGGAAGTTGATTATGCTAAAATACTCTAATTTTGGCATCTATGGAAATGTAGTGAATTATATCCATATGTTTACAAATGGTATAGCATCCTTGCATTTCAGTGGTTACCGAAATTGAACTTGGAAAAGAAGCTTTTTCACACATTGAAGAATTTGGTATGTTCATAATTTGCTAATGAAATTTGCATCTATGTTCATGAATGTGATTGATATGATTTTTTATTTTATATATCATCTATGGTTGGTTATGATTTAAATTATATTGTATTTATAAAACAGGTTCATAATTGTTCTTTTTTCAATACTATTAAAGAATGTGAATAAAAATGAAATGTTCAAATTGTGAATAACTGATAGAAAGTAACCTAGACAAATATCTAGATAATACTTTGTCAAGATTTTTAAATAAATTTTACACCAGGTAGGAATTTCTGTTTTTAAGATATAGTAGATAAACTTATTTTTGTGAGATTAAATATGAAGTTATTTATAGTGTTGAGACCAAGCAGGACCCTGTGGGGCCCTCCTGGGCATAAAAGCCTTTCTGTGTCCCCTGTTTCTGGTTTGTAGGAAATGGTTTCATTCAGTCTCCTTGACTTTCCCTGAGTTCCAAAGGGCAGATTCAAACAGTTGCTAATCAGGGAGGGGAGGAAGTGAAGAAACATGGGAAGAACAGTCAAGAAACAGCAGTGTAGCCTTGGGGAACTGTCCTGGTCCTTCCTCAAGGAATATGTATAGCAATATTTTTAAGCTCCTCTATACAACCAAGGTCCCCATCCAGGAGGAGCATGGCAACTTCAGGGCTGAGCACAAGATTTCCTGCAGCCCTCACCCCAAATTCTGCCTATAAAACTTCTCCCACCAAAGTATTGAGGAATTTGGGGGTTTTGACCATGAGACACCTATTCTTGCTCAGCCAGTTTATCTGGCCTCACTGTGCATCCAGCACAGGAATGTACTTTGGTAACATTTTTTTCAAACTTCAAACTTGGATATTTAGCTCTCTGATATTCAACCTTCCTCTTACTTATATAAACATTTAATAGTATACATTTCTTACTGATTCCAGCATTAGCTGCATTCCATCTCAATATCTAGCATTTTGTTATCATTCAATTTTAGTTAGCTTACAATTTGTACTCCAATTTCTTCTTTGACACATTGGTGTTTTAGAAATGCCTTTTAATATTTCCAATTGCAGTCATTTATATTTTTGGTTACAAAACATTTGTTTGGTTTTTTTTACAAATTTATAGAAGGAATTCCTTCAATTTATATATATATATATATATAGTCTAAATTTAATTAATATTTCTCTTTCTGAGAAATACAGGTATATTCAGATATTTAGTTCCAACCTGTTTCCATGATTTATGCCCTTCTGTATTAGAGAATTGTCATTCTTATTATCATGTTGATACTATGAATGTATACAGTCAGTATTTTTAAATTTACCTCCATGTTCACCATTCTTTAATGTTCATTATTTCTTAGTACACTATATATATCTTACTATGGGATTATTTTTATACATCCTCAAATAATCATGCAAAATCTCCTTTAGAGATGGACTATTGGGAGTAAACACACTCAGTTGTTCTCAGAAAGTATTTTTTACCATCTTTCTTGGAATAGTTTTCCTGGATATATAATTCTATACTTTGACAGTAATGTTTTCCCAGCTCTTTGAACGTGTCATGCTTCTGATTCCGTTATGGTTTTGCTAACCTGTCTGTAGGCAGAAGTGTGATATTCAACCACATGTCTCAAATGAATGTAAAAATAAAATACCTGATTTATAGTGATTTCTGTTTGATGATTTTCATTTTCATGGCTGTATTGTAAAACAAGCTAGCAATGTGATATCCTGAAAACATAGCTGGAAAGATATGTGCAAAATAGAATTCCTTTTTTTTAAAGATGGTTTCAATTCATTCAGGATGACTTTTTTTTAGTATAGTTCTTTTTGATTTGCTCCCACTTCCATCTTCTTTCTACCAATATCTTTTATTCCATTCTTCTCCACCAACCTGTGTAGCTCTAAAACTTAGCTCCTTGCAGAGCTTATGATTAATCTCTCTGTTAAAAATGTTATCCCCTTTCTTGTCCACATCTGCTCCTCCTTAAGATTGAGGAGTATCGAAGAAAAGAGGGACTGAAACCAAGCAGGATCAATAGTTTATAACAACTATAAATGGAATATAACCTTTAAAGATTGTGATTTGCTACATGGCACACCTATAACTTATATTACACAGCAACTATATTTCAATTTTAAAAATAAAGGTGCTGGTTCTTAATACTTCAACCAGGAGTATGGGCCCTAAGCTTAGAGATCCTTAAACAAATAGTGATTTCTGTGCACATCTCTCCTCTTTGACAAGGAAAACAGTTCTATTTTATTTAGCTACCTAACAGTGAAAAGTAGTGAAAGGGTTAGTTACTCAGTCATCTCTCTTTGTGACCTCGTGGACTGTAGCCCGCTAGGTTCCTCTGTCTATGGAAGTCTCCAGGCAAGAATACTGAAGTGGGTAGCCATTCCCTTCTCTAAGGGATCTTCCCAACCCAGGGATTGAACCCAGGTCTCCTGCATTAAAGGCTTATTCTTTACTCTCTGAGCCACCAAGGAAGCCTGCCTAACAGTAGAGACTTGTATTGTGCTAATTAAGAACCAGTTGACTGAAAGGGTCAGTTGAGCCCTAAGAGCTGAGTAGCATTCCTTCTACTTAATTCCCCTCCTTCCCCACATTTTCTCTTGTAATTCTGTCTTTACTTAGCACTGGAACTATCAGAAATATCTAACACACTTGATTGAAATGAAGATTCTAGGGATCATACTAAACAAAGCTTCTAGGCATTGAGGCTCACCTGCTTTCACTACAGATCCTGCAAGTAGACCCAGTTGTAACACATAACCCAAGGCTTTATCAGGAGGAAACAACTGAATAGGTCCTTGAGACAGGAAGGGTGGACTAGAATCACTTAAAAAGAATCAGTACCTAGATCAAAAATTACTCTTATGCTATCAAAAATGAACCAAAACCCCAAATGCCATATCACTTTCATTGAATACATGCTGAAACTCTCAGGGAAGATGTCACCTTCCACCAGTGCTCCTGTGATCTGACAATTTAAGCTGTCCCCTGTGCTCTGAATCCTTTAAAAGCATCTTCTCTGGACAACACATGCCCCAAACTCCATGAAGTCTGCAGAAGTGATCCACATCTGCTTGAAACTGCTCAGAGAGGTCACGATGGAAGCACCAATCCACGCAGAAAAACATCTATCAGGAGAAGCAGTGATCTTGATGGGAGTGCCTCTGAAGGCCAGCTGTTCCAGTTCCTTCATAAGTCTTTCCTCAAGCCCAGGGAAGAGAGTGGTGCCCCCAGACAGAACAATTTCTGCATAAAGATTCTTCTGGATATCAGTGTCACACTTCATAATGCTGCTGGAGACCATTTTTGATAGTCCTGGGTTGTGGACACCTAGGTGGTCAGGCGCAAAAAGAATCTCAGGTACCTGGTACAGCTGGTCCCCAAGGTGGATGACATTCCCATCTGGTAGCTTGTATTCTTTCAGGATCTCCTCTGGCTTCTTACAAAGTTCTTTCTCTGGTTCCAAGGCAACATAGCACAGCGTCTCTTTTATGTCATCCACTAAGGCCTTGTTGAGTATGCAAGGGTAATTACACCCACTAGCCAGGAGGAGGCGGGTGAGGTGCTCTGTGATGTCCCTGCCTGCCACATAGAGCTTGGTGACAGCATGAGGCAGGGAGTAACCCTCAAAGATGGGGACAGTGCAAGTGATCCCATCCCCACTGTCCACCACGAGGCCCGTGACAGAGGCAGAGGCATAGAGTGCTACGACCGCGTGGTTGGACAGGTAGAAGGCTGGCACATTGAAGGTCTCAAACATCACTTCTGTTGTCTTCTCGCGAGTCTCTCTTGGGTTCAAGGAGGGCTCAGTCATGAGCACAGGTCGTTGACAGGGTTTTACTCCAAGTTCCCACTCAAAAAGATACTTCCAGAGATTCTCCATGTCATCCCATCTTGTTACCAGTCCACGTTCAATGGGGTAGTGCAGCTGCAAGGCCTCATACTTGAACAGGGCTTTTTCTCCCACAACGTAATTTTTCTGGTTGGCTTCTGGTAAAGCCATGTTGTATTTAGGATGCCCCACGACAGAACTGATGACATGACGGGGCCCAGTCTCTCCAGATATACCTACTTTGCAGAGTCCTGATCCATTGTCAAAAATTACGGCTGGAGTGTCTAATGCGTATGGGTTAAACATGTCTGCAGGATGCTCTTCTGACCTTCCCCAAAGTAAAGAAAGAACACGGTCACTTTTGGGAGATAACAGGTACCTTTGGAAGTTTATCAGCCACAGGATTCCAAAGCTCTCAGGTTGTCACTGAAGCAGAGCTAGCAGGCTGTCCCCTATCCCCACCCTCAACCCATGAATCTTGTCCCTTTTCAGGCAGCGCAAGGCCTGCTGAGGCAATTTCAGTGATGACTGCTCCCTATGTAATAATGTAACCAAGGCAACAATTGTTCTCAGAGAGCATCAGAAGGTGTTAAAGGGGCGGGGTCTCTGAGCCACCAGTGCTCCTAGCTTGGTGAGACTTCAAACAGAGGAAGGCAAACCATACCTCTCAACCTCTTTTATAAGTCTGAACGTGAAGCAAAGGCCTAACCTCAGAATCAAATGAAGTAGCCTAGCTGTGAGGTTGTCCCAGAAAGGTGGCTTCTCTGCACAACTGAGCTGCTGCTCGTGAGATGACAAGCTTACTCTTTCCTTTGTTAATGGAAGTAACTAACCATCAAACACACATTCAAATTGGAGTAAAGATACCTATAATCCAGTTCTAGAGGTGCCCTTTCTTTTATTCCCCCTTATATTTATTTTGTTTAAGAACAGTTTTACTGAGAAATATTTCATATATAATACATTCACCCATTTATATAGTACATTTCCATTAATTTCAATATATTCACCATGTACAAACATCACAAAAGTCAAGTTTAGAATATTTTCCCTGCACCTGTTAGCTATCACCCTCTTCAGGTCATCCACATGAGCTCTGAAGTCCACTAATATATTTTTTGTCTCTATAAATTTATCCCTTCTGATTTTTCACTTAAGTGGAATTGTACATATGGCCTTTCATGCCTGGCTTCATTTATTCAGCATACTTTATTCAAAGTTCTTCCATCTGAATATAATACTTTTTAAATGCTATTGTATAGTATAGCATAACATTTTTTTCCACAGTATTTATTTGTAATCCCATCTTATTTCTGTAAATTTGGTAGTAATATCTCCTTTTTTGAAATTTTTAAGAAAATCGGCATTTGGTTTAATTGATTCCTCCATTTTTCTATTCTCTATTTCGATCATTTCTGTACTATTATTTTAAATAATTTTGTTCATTTTGCTTGCTTCAGTTTGCTCTTCTTTTACCTGTATGTTAAGTTTGAAGGTTAGGCTATCAGTGTAAAATCTTTAAAAAAAGAAATAGAGACTGAGATGAATCATTTTATTTGTCAACTTGGCTGAGCTATTGTGCCCAGTTGTATGGTCAAACAATAGTCTATAAATTATTATGAAAGTATTTTGTATATGTGATTAAGATTTAAAATCAGCTGCCTTAAATAACAGAGATTAATATCCATAAGATGGGTGAGCTCCATCCAAACAAAAGGCATTTAGAGCAAAAACTGAAGTTTATAGGAGAAGCAGGAATTCTGCCTCAATATTGTAATGTATGAAAACTTCTTTAGTTTCTAGTCTGTTATCCTGCCCTATAAATTTCACTCAAGACTGTAATACTATCATGGTTTAATTTATGCATCTACTTGACTTGGCTAAGAAATGGCCAGATATCTTATAGAAAATGATTTCTGAGTGTGTCCATAAAGGTGTTTCTAGTAGAAATAAGCATTTGAATTGTTAGATTTAGTAAAGTGTACCCCACTCCAGTACTCTTGCCTGGAAAATCCCATGGACGGAGGATCCTGGTAGGCTGCTGTCCATGGGGTTGCTAAGAGTCGGACACAACTGAGCGACTTCACTTTCACTTTTCACTTTCTCGCATTGAAGAAGGAAATGGCAACCCACTCCAGTGTTCTTGCCTGGAGAATCCCAGGGATGGGGGAGCCTGGTGGGCTGCCATCTATGGGATCGCACAGAGTCGGACACGACTGAAGTGACTTAGCAGCCTTACTAACACAAGTGGGTATTATTCAAATTGCTGAAAGCCCTGAATAGAACAAAAAACAGAGGAAAGACGAATTTGCTCTTGGTGTCTCTGGGATACTCATCTTTTGACATCTGACATGATGGGTATTCTTGTTTCATTGGTCTTCAGACTTGAACCAGAACTTTCACCATTGAATACCCTATTTATCAGTTATTCAAGTTTGGACTAGAACTGTATCACCAGCATTCCTAGGCCTCCAGGTTACAGCTGGTAGTTGATGGGACTTCTTAGTATACAAAAATGCATGAAATAAACATCATTTTAAGCTATATGTCTATTCTATTCTATTGGTTTTGTTTTTCTGGAAAATCCTGAAGAACAGACACATCAACTCTTCTTTTTTCAGCTTTTTTGAGGTATACTTAATATACATTTGCTATGGTGATCTGTGATCAGTGTTCTTTGATATTACTCTTATAATTTTTGGGAGGTGCCACAACCACAAATCAAGTCCTTATAAGAAGGCAAAACTACAAAATGTATATATTTTGACCACTACACTGACCAGTCATTCACTGATCTCTTTACCTCTCCTGGAGCCTCTCAATTTCTGGAATGCAAAAATACTGAAACTAAGTCAATTAATAACCATACAATGGGGCTTCCCTGATGACTCGGTGCTAAAGAATCCACCTGCCAATGTAGGAGACTCGGATTTGATCCCTGATCTGGGAAGATTCCACATGCCACAGAGCAACTAAGCCTGTGCACCACAACTACTGAGCCTGTGTTCTAGAGCCTGGGAAGCCACAACTACTGAGCCCAAGTGCTGTCATTACTGAAGCCTATGTGCCCTAGACCCTATGCTCCATAACAAGATAAGCCACTGCAATGAGAAACCTGCACACTGCAATCAGAGAGTAGCCCCCACTTGCCACAACTAGAGAAAGCCTGTGTGTAGCAATGAAGACCCTGTGCAGCCAAAATAAATAAATAAAATTATTAAAAAATAACCATACAATAACCTCTAAGTGTTCAAGTGAATGGAAGAGTCACACAACTCTCACTTGAAATCAAAAGCTAGAAATGATTAAGTTCAGTGAGGAAAGTATGCCAAAAGCTGGGATAGGCTGAAATTTAGGCCTCTGGCACCAAACAACCAAGTTTTGAGTGCAAAGGAAAAATTCTTAAAGGAAATAGCAAAGTGCTCATAAGATTTAAGGAAAGAGGCCATCTCCATCACAACAAAGTACAGGTGAAGCAGCAAATGCTGATACAGAAGCTGAAGTAAGTTATCTAGAATACCTAGCTAAGATGATGAAGGTAGCTATACTAAAAATCCTTTTAGTAGATTTTCAATGGAGGTAAAACAGCCTTCAATCAGAAGATGTCAGCTAGGACTCATAGCAAGAGAGAAGTCAGTGCTAACTTTAAAGTTTGAAAATACAAGTTGATTCTTTTGTTAGGGGTTAATGCAGCTGGTGTGGAGAAAGAAATGGCAACCCACTCCAGTGTCCTTACCTAGAGAATTCCGTGGACAGAGGAGCCTGGTGGGCTGCTGTCCAAGGGGTCGCACAGAGTCGGACACGACTGAAGCGACTTAGCATGCATGAGTGCATTGGAGAAGGAAATGACAACCCACTTCGGTATCCTCTCCTGGAGAGTCCCAGGGACAGAGGAACCTGGTGGGCTGCTGTCTATATGGTCACACAGAGTCGGACACGACTGAAGCGACTTAGCAGCAGCAGCAATGCAGCTGGTGACTTTAAGGTGAAGCCAAAGCTCATTTGCCATTTAGAAAATTTCAAGGCCCTTAAGAATTATGCTAAATCCACTCTGCCTGTGCTCTATGAAACAACAAAGTCTGGGTGACAGCACATCTGTTTACAACATGGTTTAATGAATATTTTAAGCCCACCATTAAGATCTGCTGCTCAGAAAAAAAAAAAAAAAAAAAAAAAAACTTTAAAAATACTACAGCTCATGGATAATGCACCTGGTCACCCAAGAGCTCTGATCGAGATGTACAACAGGATTAATGTTGTTTTCATACCTGCTAACATAACATCCATTCTGCAGGCCATGGATGAAGGAGTTATTTTGACTTTCAAGTCTTTATCACTTAAGAAATACATTTTGCAAAAAAAAAAAGGAAAGAAATACATTTTGCAAGTCTATAGCTGCCATATATAGGGGTCCCTCTGATGAATCTGGGCAAAGTACACTGAAAACCGTTGGGAAAAGATTCACCACTCTAGGTGCCATTAAGAAAATTTGTGATTCATAGGAAAGGATCAAAATATTAACATTAACAGGAGTTTGGAAGAAGTTGATTCCAAACCTCATGGATGACTTTGAGGGATTCAAGACTTCAATGGAGGATGTAACTCCAGATATGGTAGAAGTAAGAAGCATACTAGAATTAGAATTGCAGTCTGAAGAGATGACTGAGTTGCTCTAACCTCATGATAAAACTTTAACAGACAAGAAGGTGCTTCTTATGGATAGGCAAAGCAACTTTTGTCTTGATGTGGAATCTATTCCTGTGGGAAATGCTGTGAAGATTGTTGAAATGACAATAGAAGATTTAGAATGTTGCATACGCTTGTGATAAAGCAGCATCAGGGTTTGAGAGAACTGACTCAAATTATAAAAGTTCTCTGGGAATAAATAGCTATCAGACAGCATGGATGTTTATAGCAACTTTATTTATAACTGCCGAAATGTGTAAACAACCAAGATGTTCTTCAGTAGGTGACTGGATAGAGTATGTTACATTCAATCAATGGAATAGTTTTCAACACTAAAAAAAAACCAATCTGTCAAGTCACGAAAAGACATGGAGATAACTTAAGTGCATCTTTTAAGTGAAAAAGCCAACCTGTAAAGGCTACATATTGTATGATTCCAACTATATGACATTCTGGAAAAGGCAAGATTATGAGACAGAAAAAATAAAAAATCAGTGGTTTCCAGTGGTGTGGGCATGAGGTGGAGGAGGTATGACTAGGCAGAGCACAGAGGATTTTTAGGCCAGTGGAAATCCTGAAACTTTAAATCTGTTGAAGAGTAAATTACAATTTGCCCCTACTTTCAACCCTTGGCAACCACCATTCTACTTCCTGCTCCTATGAATTGTATTATTTTAGATACCTCATGTAATTAGAATTATGTAATAATGTTCCTTTTGTGACTGGCTTATTTTACTTAGCATTACGTCTGTAAGATTCATCCATGCTGTCACATATGCCAACATTTCACTCATTTTAGCTGAAAAATATTTACTGTGTTGGTATATCAATTTTCTCTATCTACTCATCTGCTGATAGGGATTTAGGTTTTTTCCAAACCTTGAAAATTATGAATAATGCTGCAATAAACATGAGAGCATAAATACCTCTTCCAAATTCTAAATTATTTTGGGTAAATACTCAGAAGTGGGAAAATGTATCATATGGTAGCTACAGTTTCAATATTTTGAGGAAACTCCATACTGTTTCCATCACAGCCGCACCATTTCATATTCCCATCAAAAATGTAGAAAGTTCCAGTTTTCCCACATTTTTATTAACACTTGTTAACCTGTATTTTTTTTTTGATTATAGACATCCTAATTGTGAGGTAATCTCTCCTTGTGGTTTTGACTTGTATTGACCTGATCATTAGTTACATTGAGCATGTTTTCATATACCTGTTGACCATTTCTGTGTCTTCTTTGGAGATATGTCTATTTAAGTCCTTTACCCAATTTTTAATCAGGCTATTTGCTTTTTTGCTAATACACTGTGGGACTTCCTTATATATTTTGGAGGTTAACAAATTATCAGATATATGGTTTGAAAATGTTGTCTCCTATCCCATAGCTTTCCTTTTCATTCTGTTGATATGTCCTTTGCTGTGCAGAATCATTCAGTTTGGTATATTTGTACTTATTAACTTTTTTTTTTTGCCTGTGATTTTAGTGTCATATCCAAAAAATCATTGCCCAGAGCAATAGCATGAAGCTTTCTCCTGCATTTTCTTCTAGGAGTTTTACAGTTTTAGGTCTTTTAACAATGTAATCCATATTGAATTAACTTTTTTGTGTACAAGTAAGATAAAGATTCAGTTTCAATCTTTCATGTGTGGATATCTAGTTGTTGCAGCACCCTTTGTTGAAGAGAAAATCCTTTCTACATCATGTAATCTTGGCACCTTTGTGAAAGATCAGTTGATCATATACATGTGGATTTATTTATGGTTTTTCTAATCTGTTCCATTGGTCTCTATGTCTGTCTTCATGCCAATATCATGCTGTTTTATTACTGTAGCCTTTTAATAAATTTTGAAATCAAAATGTGTGATACCTCCAACTTTATTTTTCTTCTTGAAGATTGCTGTGGCTACTTGGAGTCCTTTTCAAACTTTCTAAGACTTGTTTTGTGACCCATTCACTTTACACTTATCTGCGCCCTTAATGTTGAAGTGAGTCATGTAGGCATCATATCAGTCAGTTCAGTCGCTCAGTCATGTCCGACTCTCTGCAACCCTATAGACTGCAGCATGCCAGGCCTCCCTGTCCATCACCAACTCCTGGAGTTTACCCAAACTCATGTCCATTGAGTTGGTGATGCCATCCAACCATCTCATCTTCTGTCGTCCCCTTCTTCTCCCACCTTCAATCTTTCCCAGCATCAGGGTCTTTTTCAAATGAGTCAGCTCTTCACATTAGGTGGCCAAAGTATTGGAGTTTCAGCTTCAGCATCAGTCCTTCCAATGAACACCCAGGACTGATCTCCTTTAGGATGGGCTGGTTGGATCTCCTTGCAGTCCAAGGGACTCTCAAGAGTCTTCTCCAACACCACAGTTCAAAAGCATCAATTCTTTGGTGCTCAGCTGTCTTTATAGTCCAACTCTCACATCCATCCATAACTACTGGAAAAACCATAGCCTTGACTAGATGGAGCTTAATTGACAAAGTAATGTCTTTGCTTTTTAATATGCCGTCTAGGTTGTTCATAACTTTCCTTCTAAGGAGTAAACATCTTTTAATTTCATGGCTGCAGTCACCATCTGCAGTGATTTTGGAGCCCCCATAAAATAAAGTCAGCCACTGTTTCCATCTATTTGCCATGAAGCAATGGGACCAGATGCCATGATCTTAGTTTTCTGAATGTTGAGCTTTAAGTTAACTGTTTCACTCTCCTCTTTCACTTTCATCAAGATGCTCTTTAGTTCTTCTTCACTTTCTGCCATAAAGGTGGTGTCATCTGCATATCTGAGGTTATTGATCATATAGGCATCATACACTTGGGTCTTATTTTATTTTATTCATTCAGCCACGCTATGCCTTTTGATTGTGTAATTTAATTTGTTTACATTTGAAGTAATTGCTATTAGGTCAGGACTTATTGCCACATTGTTAATGGGTTTCTGGATGTTTTAACATTTCTTTGTCTCTATTATCCTCTCTTGCTCTGTTCCTTTGTTCCATATTGGTATACTTTTATTCACTTCTCTTTATTTTGAATTCATCTGATATAGGTTTATTTACTTATTTATTTTGGTTACTCTGAGGCTTGCTTGAAACATCTTATGTATATAGTAGTCTATTTTAAGCTAATAAAAACTTAACTTCATTTACATGCAAAAACTCTACCTTTTGCTCCCTCCCCACATACTATGCGTTTGGTTTCACATTTTACATCTTTTTATACTGTGTATTTTATTGTTATTTTGAGTTCTCTGCCTCATAAGTCCTATATATTCATATCATTAGGTTCTATTTCTGGAGATTAACTTTGTTTTTTTGGGATGTACATTCCACATTTATTAGTTTTCCTTCATTTTTTTTGTTGGTATCTATATACTGAAGAAAATGCCCAGTTCTCCCAAGTGTTCACAGATCGACCTTGTACAGGAGACTTTCACCAATTAATCTGGTCAGAGATTCTAAGAGCCTCTCAAAACTTTGTACTGGTTCAAATTGCCATCACTGTTCTTAGTGACCTCCCTGCCATGTAAAGTAGTTTGATCCTATCAGTGGTCTGAGATGGGTGAGACAAAATCCAATCCCCTAGGTAGCCTCTAGAACTGGATGTGTGATCCAATATTTTACTTCACCAGATAGAAACAGAATCTGACGTTTTATCTACTCATTCTGTGCAGAGCTAGAAGAAGGGCCTAAGATAGGTACTTGTGTTCTAGCCCAAATGACTGCCTATGTTCTCAGTGGGACCAGTGAGACAGGTTAACACAGAAACCAGTACTTTTAGAATCCCAAGTTTGAATGTTGGACATGTGGGCAAATATATCCTCCTCCAGGAAGAAACCAAAAGCTGAGGGTTTCCTTCCAATCTTATGGCACTATGCCAGAGGCAAGAATTCCAATGAGAGGGCATCTTGTGTTTTCCCTACCAGCTTCAATGTAGCTAGTTTCATGCTTACTCCAGATGCAGCATTCTTTCAACTAGATTCTGAATTTCTGATGAATTCGTCTATGTATTCTTGCTGAATTGGTGTATCCACATGGGGAGCAAAGGTCCAAGGCTTCCTATTCAACTGCCTTTTAGATGTTACCCTCTCAACTATATCTCTATGCAATTGAAATGAACACAATAACATTTAAAATATTTCACCTATAATAGCATCAAAGAGAATACTTAGGAATAAATGTAACAAAGTATTTATGACTTCTATACCAAACACACACACACACACAAAATGAAAAAAATTGGATAAAAGCTAATCAAATTGAATTCATTCCCAAATCATTAATTATAAGGCTTAATATTGTCAAAATGATAATACTTCTCAGATTAATTTACAGATTCTTCACAATTATTAACAAAATCTCAACTTGTTACAGCAACTGATAAATCAATTCTAAAATTCTTATTGGAATGCAAGAAGCTGAGAATAGCCAAACCAAGCTTGAAAAAGAAAAAAAATTGGATGACTAAAACTTCCTGATTTAAAAATTACTACTAAGATACTATAATCAGGACAGTGTAGCACTTGCCTATGTCTATATACATAAGTAGAATAGAATTATAACTTAGAATTAAGTATATACATTTTTAGTCAATTGAGTTTTGAAAATGGTGCAGTGATGAGTGCAGTCACTATGGAAAACACCATGGAAGTACCTCTAAAAATTAAAAATAGAACTACTGTATGACCTGCCAAATTCACTTCTGAGTATTTATCACAAGAAAACAAAAATAATACCTTGGAAAGATATATGCACTCCCTTCTTCCATGAAACACTGTTTACAAGAGCCAAGATATGTAAAAAACCATGTCTATCATTAAATAAAGGATAAAGACAACATGGTATGCATGCACGCACACACACACACAGGAATATTATTAAGTCATAAAAAGAAGGAAATCTTGCCATTTGCTACATAATTTATAAACTTTTAGGACACTATGCTAAGTGAAATAAGTTGGACAAAGAAAGACAAATACTGCATGATCTTACTGATATGTAGATCTAAACAAAAGAGAGATTGTAGATACAGAAACAAGTTGGTAGTTTTCAGAAATTGCAGGTGGGGAGTGGGTCAAATGGGTGAAGGAGGTTAAAAGGTATACACTTCAAGTTATAAAATGAATACATCATGAGAGTGTAATGTGCACTGTGGTGACTGCAATAATAGTGTATCACATACTTGAGAGTTGATAATAAGGTAGATCTTAAAGGTTCTTATCACAAGAAAAAATAGTATAACTATGTATATGTTAACTGGATTTATTGAGGTTACCATTTTGCAATATACACAAATATTGAATCATGTTATAAATCTAAAATTAATATAATATTACCTCCATTGTACCTCTATATATAGATAGCAGGTGAAGAAATAAAAATATTTAACATTATTATTCATTAGGGAAATGTTAATTAAACCACGATGATATACACCTATCAAATGACTTAAATACAAAATACTGGCAATGCCAAATGATAACATAGATGCAAAACAACTAGATAACTCATAAATTTCTGCTGGAAATGTAATATGGTACAGCCACTCTGGGAAAAAGCCATTACTTAAAAACCTAAACATGACTTTACCATACAACCGTTGCACTCCTCAGCATTTATCCCAGAGAAATAAAAACTAACTTTGACACAAAATGTCTGTATATAAATGTTTAGAGGAGCTTGATTCCTAATAGTCAAAACTAGAAAGAACTCGGATGTCCTTCAATGGATGAATTCTGTTACATCCATATCATTAAAAATTGCTTCACAATAAAAAGGAATGAACTACTGATGTAAGCTGTTAATCTTCAGAGAATCATAGTAAGTTAAAATATACATATACTAGAATTTTACATACAGTATGATTACATGAGTAAAAGATACTTTAATGACAAAATTATCAAAATGGAGAACAGATTGATGATTACCAGGAAGTCAGGAGGGGATAAATGGAATAGCGAAGTGTGGGGGTGATAAAATGGCAAGATAAGGGATCTTTACGGTGGTGGAAACATTCTTTGTCTTGACTGTATTGATGTTAATACCCTGGTTGTAATATTGTACTGCAGTGTTGCAAGATGTTACCATTGGGTTAAGACTAGGCAAAAACTACATGGAATCTCTTTGTATTATTTTTTACAACTGCATGTGAACATATATTAGTCTTCAAATAAAAATTTAATTTAAAAAAGAATAGTGTTTTCAAAAGATAACGCTGGGATAACTGCACACACACATCCAAATGAATGACATTCAACCACCTACTCCCAATCACACAAAAATTAAGTCAAAACACATCAAAGACTCAAGTAAAAGAGCTGAAATTATAATATATTATTAGATGAAAAAAACAGATGTAATGAATATGAGAAATGATTTACATAGGCATTTGTCCAAAGACTATATATGAATGCCCAATAAGCATATAAGATGTTTAACATCACTAATCATTGCTGCTGCTGCTGCTGCTGCTAAGTCGCTTCAGTCATGTCCGACTCTGTGTGACCCCATAGGCGGCAGCCCACCAGGCTCCTCCGTCCCTGGGATTCTCCAGGCAAGAACACTGGAGTGGGTTGCCATTTCCTTCTCCAATGTATGAAAGTGAAAAGTGAAAGTGAAGTCGCTCAGTTGTCCGACTCTTAGCTACCCCATGGACTGCAGCCTACCAGGCTCCTCCATCCATGGGATTTTCCAGGCAAGAGTACTGGAGTGGGGTGCCAATTAAGGAACTGCAAATCAAAGCCACAGTGATGTACCATTTCATGCCCACTATAATATCTATTGTTCAAAAGATAGGAAATAACAAATGTTGGCAAGAATGTGGAGAAATCAGAGCTATCATGCATTCCTATTTAGAATGTAAAATGTTACAACCACTTTGTAAAACAGTCTCACAATTCCTCACAAGGTTAAACACAGTTATCAGATGACCCAGCATTTCAATTATTAAGTATAGAACTAGGAGAAATGAAGATATATGTCTACATGAATATTACACATAAATGTTCCCAGCAACATTATTTATTATTTGCAATATCTGAAACGTGAAAATAACCCAAGTGTTGGTCAACTGAAAAAAATGGACAAATCAATTCTGGATATTCAGCCACAATAATTAATGAAGTATTATCATGATATCAAAAGTAGGAGAAACCAAAGGCCACATATTATAATTCAATTATATGACATTAGTTAAATGAAGAAGGGGATGTTATTATGTTGTTGCTATGTTGTTGTTCTTTAGTTGCCAAGTCATGTCTAACTCTTTGGAACCCCATGCTCCTCTTTGGAGCTCCTGCCAGGCTCCTCTGTCCATGGGATTTCCCAGGGAATAATACTGGAGTGGGTTGCCATTTCCTTCTCCAGGGGATCTTCCCGACCCAGGGCTTGAACCCATGTATCCTGGATTCGTAGACCGATTCTTTACTGCTGAGCCACCAGGGAAGCTCCACTAATAGCTATAAGATTTATTTATTTGTAAAATGATGAAATAATCTGGGATTAATGGTGATGGATGCACAATTATATAACTGTAGTAAAAAAAAAAAAAAGTATGTTACCAAAACTGGGTCCTTTATTCCTGGTGATCTTTCTTGGTCTGATAATATTTAACAGATATAATTCTTTACTGTATAGTCTAACTTCTGCTTCATGATACACAAATATACACATATGTATTTACATATTCTCAAATACACACATATATAAAATACATCTTTATGACACAGTTCATTATTTTTTTCATATAATGACTTAAATACTTCTTTTTCATAGAGTATATCTTCATCACTCAGTATAACAGAGTAAGCTCTATGATTTATCTTCCATGGTACTTATCACCACAGGGTAACCAACTCTATAATTTGCCTGAAACTTTCTGAGTTTTGCTGAAAAGCCTCATATACAGGGAATCCCCTCAGCCCCAGGAAATCCAGGACAATTGATCACCATACAACCTACAATTTTGTTTATTAGTCTTTCTTTCCTCTATTACATAACCTCTAAGAGAATAGGGACTTGATCTGTTTTCTTGACTTCTATATCCCATACTTCAAAATATTTGCACATTATTAGGTTATATTCATTCCTTGAAATTGTCTTATTTTTTATACTTATCTAAGTCATATCATATTCAAATCCTATTTTTATGTTTTATTTAAACTTGATTTTTAAGATAATAAAATAATATACATCAAAACAATATATTAATTCTTCCTCTTCAGCAATGCTCTCTTGCCATATATACTGATTTCCACTAGCTGTAATCATTGATAAATTATAGAAGTAGTAGCATGATTATATACACCTGTAGATAAAATTTTATTAGCTCTTCATTATATACTGAAATGAGAATTTTCTCTTTATTCATGCAAAAATATGCCTTGTGTTCTAACTAGGTGCCAGACATTTGTCTAGATATAGTGAGTACAATGATCATCTTATAATTTAATAGGATAAAGATTCACATGGAAGACTTTCTCAGAATAATGACAATAGATACTGTTAGTGGCCTTCCCATATCTGCTTAGTTGTTAATTTCCCAGCTCAAAGCAAATGAAGTAAATGAAGGGAAAAAGTGGAAGTAGATGAGGTTAAAAAAAAAGAGCTATAAAAGGACGGCTCTCACATGGTCTTGTGGAACATGATAAGGATTATAGATTTCATCCTAAGTGTAATAGGAAATTACTAGAGCATTTTAGAAAGGTGGAAATATATAATCCAACTTAGAGTCAGTTTGTACTAAGAGAGCAAAGGCATTAATAGAGGGTAAAGACACCAGAGAAATTTGATAGAAATCTTGTACAATCCAGTCTAGAAATAAGGGGGATGAGTTAAAGAAAATTAGTATATAATACTATCAGAACTTCTAGGACTTGATGATAATTTGGATGTAAAAGGTGAGATAAAGGAGGTAATGAGAATAACTTGCTAATTTGATGCTTAAGCAACTGGAGAGATGGATGAATCATTACTGATGTAGGAAATATTAGGGGATTATTAAAACTAAGCTAGAGCTTGAGAATCTGGGTACACGATATTTGCTATTTTGAGACTTCAATATAATAATATGAAATAGTTGTATATGCAAATCTGGAACTCTGAAGATACCTTGACTTGAGGTAAAATGTCATGAAGTAAAGTGAAAGTGTTAGTCACTCAGTCATGTCCAACTCTTTGTGACCCCATGGACTATAGCCCACCAGGCTCCTCTGTCCATGGGATTTCCCAGGCTATAATACTGAAGTGGGTTGCCATTCCCTTCTCCAGGGTTTCTTCCTGACCTAGGGACTGATCTCCAACATTTCAGGCAGAATCTTTACCGTCTGAGCCACTAGGGAAGCCCCAAATTTCATAGTCTATAGCATATAAGTTGCATTTAAAGCCAGATGAATGGATAAGATCAATCAAGTAGATGCTGTAGACAGTAAGAGGGTGTTGATCCTTCCTATACTTGGATTGTTTTTTAGAATAGAGAGAGGAGAAGTAGGGGAAAAATTAATGTAATAGAAGCAATTAAGATGTTATTTCAACAAAGAAAATATGTTCTGCTCATGATGGGATAATAGGTCCAAACTTGACTCCCTTTCCCCATTCACTTTGAACAACTATGCAAGTGGACAAAATATGAGACAACTATTTTCAGGAATTGGAAATATGTATCACTGAACTGACATCCCCGAGATTAAATAATTAACATAACCACACTGACTTGCAGTAAAACCTCATGTGGTCTAACAAATGTGAACAGAGAAGAAAGACAGTATGTGCATATGTGTGTGTGTGTGTGTGTGTGTGTGTGTGTATACTTTTTGGTCTCACCTCTGCTATGTAAAGAGCTTTAAAATAATCGCTCCAGTCCTTGAAACAAGAAAAAAAAAATAAAACAAACTGAAAATAAGTGAGTGTTCTTGACCCTATCAAAGATATGAGTTTGCAGGACAAACCATCACTACAAATCTGGAGAAACAGAAATATCCAGAGAGTTGCAACTGACATCTGCTTACCTGAGGCAGAAGCTACAGGAGGTATACACTTTTTGGAACACCTAAGTGGTCACTTTTACAGATTGTTGAAGGCTCAATGTAAATTATCATGAAAAAAAAGTTTAAATTGCAGTTGTTAGGGCCTTAAGGGACTCTCAAGTTTTAGTGGGTTTTACTTCAAGGAATATCACCAGCTTCTCACAGTAATGATCTAAGAAAGATTTCCCTCTCTTGTATCTGGTAGAGGGATGGAAATAAAAATCCTTGTAAAATATTTCATAAAACTTTTTTTTTAAAGCAAAGAACAACTCTACAGGGAAAAAACCTTATTCCAAAGGAGGGAAGACCATTATTCCCACCTCATTTTTCTCTAGTTTCTTGTCTCATCAAAGTGGGGAGAGTCATACCTCTGAAGACACACTTGTGAGATTCACAGTCCAGAGACATGCCCACTAAAACCTGAGATTTAGCATATGATAATGGAAAGCTTCCCTCCTCCACATCTTCTCACTGCACCAATAGGCTGGAGTATATTATAGTGGGTTAGAGATCAAAGATCTACTAGATGCAAATGCCCTAATAAGAGAAGTCCTCAGGGTAGCTAAAAATCATGAGAGGAGACAAAAACAGGAACCCAAGAGGAATTTAAATTCTCTGTCATCTACAGATACAGCAAGTATCAAACATAATTTAGCTCCTAACCATATTAACAAAAATCTTTGCAATAAAGGCTATTCACCTCAGCTCCTACTATTGATATGTATGGCTTTCAACAAGAACATTACAAGCCATAACAAAAGGAAGAGAAAGCACAACATATCTGAAGAGACAAAGCAAATAGGAGAACCAACTCAGATATAATACAGACCTGGTAATTATTAGAAAGAAGATTTAAAAGAATTATGATTATTATGTTAAAATGCTAATTAAAAATAGGCAACAGGCAAGAACAGATGAAAGATGAAAGCAAAGAGAAGGAAGCTCTTAGAAATAATAAAAATCAATGCTATAAATGAAAATATTGTAACAGTAATGTAAGCAAAAATGGCAGGTAACAGATTTCAAGTACCTATCTCACCACAGAAACACTGAAAACAAATGAGCAAAAACTGTCAGAATCAATTTTGTTGAAACACTGAACCAGCCCAGGTTGGATGCATGAGACAAGTGCTCAGGGCTGGTGCACTGGGAAGACCCAGAGGGATGGGAGGGGGAGGGAGGTGGGAGGGGGGATCGGGGTTGGGAACACATGTAGATCCATGGCTGATTCATGTCAATGTATGGCAAAAACCACTACAATATTGTAAAGTAATCAGCCTCCAACTAATAAAAATAAATGAAAAATAATTAAAAAATAAAACTGGGGAAAAAAAAGAAACACTGAAAAACAGTCAAAGGATTACATCTTCCAAACAGACACTGAATCAAGTTAAAGGTGTCTTGAAGTGAGCAGTAAAGCTTTGTGTTAATTTAGCCTTGCCCAATCCTACTCCTGGTGTGGAACTTGTCTTGAAGGTGGTGGTTTATATTCCCAGGAAAGGTTACCTGTTTCATGAGGTACCAGAGTAGACCTTGTTTTCAAGTAATTGTGTTTTCTACTTCACCTATTTGTGGTTTTCCTCAAGGAGTGATACAAGATGCTTGCTTTTGTTTCACCTAAGTCAAAACATTCTCATGGCAGAAAATTAGCTAAGCAGAGTATGTTCATCAAAAATAGTGAAAAGGAGATTTTAAAAAAGCCAGTGATGTCTGGAGCATGATATTAGAGTTGAGACAAGCAACAGATACACCAAAACTCTTGGTAGAAAAACTGAGGAGAAAGTCACTTCGGGGAATAAGGGCTTGAAAGCTACTGATATAACAAAGTATCTAGAAAGTCATACATATACTCATGGCAAGGCACACATCAAAAAGAACTGAGAAGACCCTAAACTTTAACCTCTAGCTTTTTTTGAGGATCACCACGAGCCAGAAGGGAATACTAAGGTAGAATTGTAATGAACTTGGCTATGTATTGGGGCTTTGCTTCAGAGATTGAAAAGCATTTTCAAGATACTTTCTTTTTGTTGACTTCATATATTTAAAGAATTCTTTACCATACCACTAACTGACTATAGTTAAAGGAACAGAGACTTCAGAGAACGTATACAATAAAGAATATAGTTTTTTTTTTAAAAAGTAGTCGAGAAAAGCCACTATAAAATTAAGTATTGGAAAAGACCCTCATGCTGGGAAAGGCAGGAGAAGAAGGGGATAACAGAGGATGAGCTAGTAGGATGGCATCACCAATTCAATGGACAAGAATTTGAGCAAACTCCAAGAGTCAGTGAAGGACAGGGAAACCTGATGTGCTGCTGTGCATGTGGTTGCAAAGAGTCAGACACAACTGAGCAACTGAATAACAACCACCACCTACAGCAAGGAAATAAAATAGTCCAGAGGAGGAGGGAGTATCTGATTTTCAGGATTACTACATTACAGTTTTCAAATTTCCTGCTTGTGAACAAAAATTTATGAGGCATGCAAAGAAATGAGAATGTATGTCTCATTGAGAGAAGAAATTAAGAGCAACTGTGCATATGAAACACAGACACTGGAATTACTAGACAAAACCTTTAATAAACACTTTTATGCTAGAACAAAAGAAAATCATGGATGAAGTAAAAGAAATTAGCAAAATAATGTGTCAGCAAACAGAGAATGTAAACAAAGGTAAAATTCAAACTTAATGAAACTTTGGCAATGAAAGTTAAAATATCGGAATTTTAAAAAAGTCAATAAATGGCTTAACAGCATATTTGATAATGAAGGGAAAAAAGAATCAGTGAACACGCAGTTAGGTTAATTTAAATTGTCCAGTTAGACAACCAAACAGAAAAAAAAGGGGGGGGGGCAGTATATGACAGGAAAGAGGGTCAGAAAAGCTTTTTGAGGAAATAATGACCAAAATCTTCCAAATATGATAAAATTACCTGGTGGCTCAGTGGTAAAGAATCTGCCTGCCAATGCAGGAGAAATAGGTTTGATTCCTGTGTCCGAAAGATCCCCTGGAGAAGGAAATGACAACCCACTCCAGTACTCTTGCCTGGGAAATCCCATAGTCAGAGGAGCCTGGCAGGCCACAGTCCATGGGGTTGCAAAAGAGACAGGCAAGACTTAGCAACTGAACAACGACAAACATACATTTGAGAAGTTTTGTGAACTCCATGTAAGATAAATTCAGAGGTTCACAACAAGATACATTATAATCAAACTGCTGACAGTCAAAAAGCAGAACAAACATTGTTCTCAAATTCACCTGGGATATTCTACTGGACCACATATTAGGCAAAAAATAATGACTCTGATTAAATTTTAGAGTTTGAAATCATATAAAGTGTTCTTTCCAGAAACAGTAGAACAAAACAAAAATATCAATAAAGAATGAAAGCTTGAAAATTCACAAATCCATGTTTTAGCAATGACTTTCAGAAGCGACACCAAAGACAAGATTCACAAAAAAAAAAAAAATAATTAAAGCTGGGCTTCATTAATGTTAAAACTTCTATTCTGTGAAAGACAATATCAAGAGAATGAGAAGACATACCACAGATAGGTAGAAAATATTTGCAAAAAAACATATCTGATAATGACTATTACCCAAGATGTGCAAATAACTTAGCAATAAGAAAACAAACAACTAAATTTAAAAATGGGCAAAAACCTGAGAGACACACCTGATCAAATATATATAGATGCCAGATGACCATATGAAATGATGCTCCCTATATAAGTCATCCAGAATGTACACATTAAAGCAACAATGAGATACTCCTGCATGCCTATCAGAAGGGCCAAAATAAAAATACTGACAAGGTCAAATCTGGCGAGAACATGGACCAACAGAACTCTCATTTGTTACTTGTACAAATGCAAAATATTAGATTTTTACAAAATCAACATATTCTTAGCATAATATCCAGCAATCTCACTCTCCAGTATTTACCTAAAGGAGTAGATAACTTACGACCACACAAAAGCCTGCACATGAATGTTTACAAAAGTTTAATTCATAACAGCCTAAACATATGAGCAATCAAGATATATTTCAGCAGGTGAATGGATAAGCTGTGCTATACTCAGAAAATGAAGTAGTATTTAGTGCTAAAAAAGAAATGAGTTCTCAACCAATGAAAAGACATGAAGAAAATAAATGCACATTACTAACTGGAAGAAGTAATTTGAAAAGATTTCATTGTATATGATTCCAAATATACAACACTCTAAAAAAGGCAAACTATGAAGGAAGTAAAAAGACTAGAAGTTCCCAGGAGTTAGTGGGGGTGGAGGAATGAAAAGACAGATCATAGAAATTTTTAGGGCACTGAAAATATTCTGTGTGACATTAAAATGGTTGATACTTATCTATATACTTGTCAAAATTCATAGAATGTACACTGAGTGAAACTTTATGTAAATTATGGACTTTGACAGACAATAACATTTCAATGTAGGTTCACTGATTATAGCAAATACACCATTGTTGTTCAGAGTATCAATAGTTGGAGAGGTTGTGTGTGAGTGAAGTTTGGGTGACAGGGAATATATGAAAACTCTCTTTAATTTCCACTTATTTTGCTATGAACATAAAATTGCTCTAAAATACTTTATTAATTCAAAAAAATCCAACAAAATATCCATGAAACATATGGTTTCATTGTTGAATTTCTATCAGACATTTAATAAGAAATTAACACCAATTTTACTCATACTCTTCCAAAAACAGATGAGTAAGGAACACTTGCTAATTTAATTTAGAGGCCAATATTTTCATAGAAGTTGAAGAACTTATGTTTTATAGTCTTTCACAAAACTACAGTAATCAAAACAGTATGGTACTGGCATAGAAATAGACATACAAAACAATGGAATGCAAGAGGAAATCTAGAAATAAAGTCATATATCTATGGTTAATTGATTTCCAATAATGGTTCAAAGTCCATAGAATTTTATATTTCAATACGCTTAATGATTTAAATATTGATGTACATTTAAAAAAAATACTTAGGAGACTATGGGACTTCAGAATGCAACAAAGCAATCTCTTACAAATGTATGAAACAACCTAAATATAGAAGATGGAGAAAATGTTTTTGAAGGACAGGGAAGCCTGGCATGCTGCAGACCATGGGGTTGCAAAGAGTCAGACAGTGAGTCTCTTATAGACAGCATATAGTTAGGCCTTATTTTCTTTTAATTATTTCAGCCATTCTATGCCTTTGATTGGAGAATTCAAAAATTTACATTTAAAGAAATTATTGATATATAAGAACTTAATCACACTACCTTATAAATTATAATATATAGTTGTATATAATTAAACTTATACTTATCTATAACTTAAAATGTAACAGATTTGTATATTACATATATTTGGTGTTTTTCCCATTTTTGTCTACCTTTTTACCACTTTGGTTTAGGTGATTTAAACTCTTTTCAGTACTCAATTTTACTTTTTATGTTGGCTTATGCCTCTATTTTCCAGCATTTTTGTTAGTTTATCCTGGGATTAAAATGTGTATTCTTATCTTAACACAGCATCCTCAGTAGTAATTGTGACAGGGAGTTTTTCAGGCTGGTGGACAGTTACATCATTTGGAACTTTAGATCTACATGAAGGACTTAAAAACACCAGAAATGTTGGAAACTAAACGATAGGAAAACAACCAGTGGAGTAAATGGGACTATACTAATACAAGGATTTTAACTTTTATATGAAGTGGTAGAATATTAATACTGAGGATGTGTTTTTATGACACACAGTGGCTCAAAGTAAAGGGATGCAAAAAATAATCAAAGTAAATAGAAACAAAAGGACAGCAAGGGTAGCTATATTTATGTCAGTCAAAATAGACCTCAAGTCAAAAATTAAAACAAGAGAAAAAATGATCATTATATTACGGTAAAGGGGTAGATTCACAAAGGGGATATAATAGTTGTAAATACGTGTGTACTCAGTGTTAATAAATATATTCAATATATTAAAAAATACTAATAGAAATGGAGTAATAGAAAAATAATACAGTAATAGTAGGGGACTTAAATACCCCTTTCAACAATGAATAGATCATTCAGACATAAAATTAGTAAGGAAACACTGAACTTCAATTATACTTTAGAATATTCTATCCGTAGAACCGGCGCCAACCTGCTTGTCTTGTGAAACATATCTTAGGGTGATTGGCTACAGAATCCA
The DNA here is from genome assembly GCF_963930625.1 of Muntiacus reevesi. NCBI lineage: Eukaryota > Metazoa > Chordata > Mammalia > Artiodactyla > Cervidae > Muntiacus > Muntiacus reevesi. The sequence goes on along the minus strand of NC_089271.1, from coordinate 122,995,168 downwards.
GGGACACTGAGTCTCATGCCAATTTGTTGATTGGCAGGGCCAAATCCCTGCAAGTCCAAAGGATCCTAGGATTATTGCCAGACTACTGGTGGGCAGGTAAGACCCTGGCAGTAATAGGCTGGAGGGAAGACTCCAAAATGGTACTTTATAGCACCAGCGTCTTTGACACTGTCTATGAAAGAATAAACTTTCATAGTGGCTTTCCTGGTAGCTCAGGGGGTAAAGAATCTTCCTGCAATGGGGAATATCCAGGTTCAATCCCTGGGTTGGGAAGATCCCCTGGAGAAGAGAATGGCAACTCACTCCAGCATTCTTGCCTGGGAAATCCCATGGACAGAGGAGCCTGGCGGGCTACACTCCATGGGGTCACAGAGTCAGCCACAGCTAAGTGACTAATACTAACTAAACTTTGATAAATGGCAGCTACCAGTGTTTGTACCACATGGGGAGTTCCAGTTGGCTTCCATATCTCCAGGAGGCTGTCCAAGGTCAACCAGTGGGTTTGACTCAGGCTCCATTCAAATTATAGTCTCTGATCTGGGACGTGGAGATTGAGATTTTGTCCATTCCCTTTAAGGTAGGACTCTGTATCCTATAGCCCCCTCACTCTCCCCAAAATAAGTCCTTCTGGCCTTCTAAAGCCAGGCAATGTAGGGGCTCACCTTTCCAGTGTACAACGCCTGGGCTGGAGAGCCCAGTGTGGGGCTTGGAATACTCACTTCTTAGGGAGAAACTTTGTGATTGTAATCATCCTCCCATTTGTGTATCACCAAGCCAGGGATATGGGTCAAGATTATACTGTGTCTCTATTCCTCCTACCTGACTTGTTTAGGTTCATTCCTTATATCTTTAGGTGTGGTAAATATTTTCTGCTAGTCTTCATGTCAGTCTCATTGATGGCTGCTCTATAAATAGTTGTGATGTTAGGAAGACTATGGTAGGAGGTGAAATCAGGGTCTTCCTATACCACCATCTTGGCTACCAAGTATTCCATATCACATTATTATTACTATTGATTATATGAGTATACTGTATACTATACACCTTCATGGATCACAGCCTTGTTATGACAAAGGGGCTTGTATAACTCAATGAGGCTATGAGTCATGCTGAGTAGGGTCACACAGTTGGATGGGTGGAGAGTTCTGTCAAAATGTAGTTCACTGAAGAAGGGAATGACAAACCACTCCAGTATTCTTGTCTTAAGAACCCCATGAACAGCATGAAAAGGCAAAAAGATATGACAGTGGAAGATGAACTCCCCAGGTTTGCAGGTGTCCAGTATGCCATTGGGGAAGAGTGGAGAAATGGCTCCAGAAAGAATGAACCAGCTGGGTCAAAGAGGAAACATTCCTTAGTCATGGATGTCTGGTGGTGAAAGTGAATTTTGATGCTATAAATAACAATTGCATAGGAACCTGGAATGTTAGGTCCATGAATCAAGGTAAATTGGACATGGTCAAGCAGGAGATGGCAAAAGTGAATATCAACATCTTAGGAATCAGTGGACTAAAATTGATTGGAATCGGTGAGTTTAATTCAGATGACCATATTTACCACTGTGGGCAAAAATCCCTTAGAAGAGATGAAGTAGGTTTAATATCAACAGAAGAGTCTGAAATGCAGTACTTGGGTGCAATATCAAAAATGACAGAATGATCTCATTTCATTTCCAAGACAAACCATTCAACATCACAGTAAGCCAAGTCTAGGCCCCAACCACTATTGCTGAAGAAGCTGAAGCTGATCAATTCTATGAAGACCTATAAGACCTTCTAAAACTAATACCAACAACAACAAAAATGATGTCGTTTTCATCATAGGGGACTGGAATGTGAAAGTAAGAAGTCAAGAGATACCTGGAAAAACAGGCAAGTTTTGCCTTGGAATACAAAATGAAGCAAGGCACAGACTCACAGAGTTTTGTTAAGAGAATGCACTGGTCATAGCAAACACCCTCTTCCAACAACACAGGAGATAATTCTACATATGGACATCACCAGATGGTTAACAATGTAATGAGTTTGAGTATATACTTTGCAGCCAAAGATGGAGAAGCTCTACACAGTCAGCAAAAACAACTGGGAGCTGACTGTGCCTCAGATCATGATCCCTTATTGCAAAATTCAGGTTTAAATTGAAGAAAGTAGGGAAAACCACTAGCCCATTCAGGTATGACCTAAATCAAATTTCTTATGATTATATAGTAGAGGTGCTGAATATATTCAAGGGATTAGATCTGGTAGAAACAGTGCCTAAAGAACTATGGATGGAGGTTCAGAACATTGTACAGGAAGTGGTGACCAAAACCATCACAAAGAAAAAGAAAGCAAAGAAAGCAAAATGGTGACTGAGGAGGCCTTACAAATAGCTGAGAAAAGAAGAGAAGTGAAAGATAAGGGAGAAAGGGAAAGATGTACCAACTAAAAGCAGAGTTCCAGAGAATAGCAAGGAGGGATAATAAAGCCTTCTTAAGTGAACAATGCAAAGAAATAGAGAAAAATAATAGAATGGGAAAGAGTAATGATCTCTTTGAGAAAATTGGAGATATCAAGGGAACATTTCATGCAAAGACAGGCACAATAAAGGACAGAAATGGTAGGGACCTAACAGAAGCAGAAGATATGAAGAAAAGGTTTCAAGAATACACAGAAAAACTATACAGAAAAGATGATAATTATCCTGGTAAAAATGATGGTGTGGTCTCTCATCTAGAGCCAGATATTCTGGAGTATGAAGTTAAGTGGACCTAAGGAAGCATTGCTATGAACAAAACCAGTGGAGGTGATGGAATTCCAGCTAAGCTTTCAAAATCTTAAGAGATAAGGCTGTTAAAGTGCTGCACTCAATATGCAGTAAATTTAGAAAACTCAGCTGTGGTCACAGGAGTGTTTTTAATCCCAATTCCCAAAAAGTACCATGCCAAATAACGTGCAAAGTACTGTAAAATTGTGCTTATTTCACTAGCAAAGTAACTCTCAAAATTCTTCAATCTAGGCTTCAAATGTATGTGAACCAAGAACTTCCAGATATACAAGCTGGATTTAGAAAAGTCAGAGGAACCAGAGATCAAATTGTCAATATTTGTTGGATTGTAGGGAAAGCACAGGAATTTCAAAAAACATCTATCTCTGCTTCACTGACTATGCTACAACCTTTGTGTGGATCACAATAAATTGGAAAATTCTTAAAAAGATGGGAATACCAGACCATCTTACCTTTATCCTGAGAAACCTGTACACAAGTCAAAAGAAAAATTATTTAGAACCAGACATAGAGCAATGGACTGGTTCCATATTGAGAAAGGAGTACATAAGACTGTATATTGTCACCCTGCATATTTAACTTATATGCAGAGTACATCTTGGAAAATGCTGGATAAATCACAAGCTGGAATCAAGATTTCCAAGAGAAATATCAACAACCTCAGATATGCAGATGATACCACTTTAATGGTAGAAAGAGAAGAGCTAAAGAGCCCCTTGGTGAAAGTGAAAGAGGAGATCAAAAGAGCTGGCTTAAAACTCTTAAAACTCAACATTCAAGAAAGGAAGATCATGGCAGCCAATCCCATCACTTCATGACAAATAGATGGGGAAAATGTGAAAACAGTGTCAGATTTCCTTTTCTTGGATTCCAAAATCAATGTGAACTGTGATTGCAGCCATGAAATTAAAAGACACTTGCTCCTTGGGATAACAGCTAAGACAAGACTAGACAGTGTATTGAAAAGCAGAGACATCACTTTGTCAACAAAGGTCCGTATAGCCAAAGCTATGATTTTTCCAGTAGTCATGTGTGGATGACTTCCCTGGTGTATGGCTTCTCTGGCGGCTCAAATAGTAAAGCGTCTGCCTGCAATGCAGGAGACCCAGGTTCGATCCCTGGGTTGGGAAGATCCCCTGGAGAAGGAAATGGCAATCTACTTCAGTATTCTTGACTGGAAAATCCCATGGATGGAGGAGCCTGGTGGGCTACAGTCCATGTGGTCGCAAAGAGTCGGACACGACTGAGCAGCTTCACTTTCACTTTCATGTATAGATGTGAGAGTTGGACTATAAAGAAGGCTAGTACCAAAGAATTGATGCTTTCAAACTGGTGCTGGAGAAGACTCTTGAGAGTCCCTTGGACAGCAAGGAGATCAAACCAAGCAATCCTAAAGGAAATCAACCCTGAATATTCACTGGAAGGACTAATGCTTAAGCTGAAGCTCCAATATTTTGGACACCTGATGCAAAGCGCCAAGTCACTGGAAAATATTCTGACACTGGTAAGGTTTGAGGGCAAGAGGACTCAATGGATATGAGTTTGAGCAAATTCCTGGAGATAGTGAAGGACAGGGAAGCCTGGCGTGCTGCAGTTCATGGAGTCACAAAGAGTCGGACATGACTTAGTGACTGAACAACAACAACAATGAACAAGTAAGGAGTCTGGTGAGGTGCTCTGTGATATTCTTCCCTGCTCTGTAGAGCTTGATGACAGCATGAGGCAGGGAGTAACCCTCAAAAATAGGGACAGTGCAAATGATCCCATCCCCACTGTCCACCACTAGGCCTGTGACAGAGGCAGAGGCATAGAGTGCTACAACCATGTGGTTGGACAGGTAGAAGGCAGGCACATTGAAGATCTCAAACTTCATTTCTGTTGTCTTCTCCTGAGTCTCCCTTGGATTCAAGGAGGGCTCAGTCATGATCACAGTCATTGAAAGGGTTTTACTCCCAGTTTCCACTCAAAATGTTACTTCCAGTGTTTCTTCATATCATTTCATCCCCTTACCAGTTCAAGTTCAATAGGGTAGTACAAATGCAAGGTTTCATATTTCCACAAGCCTTCTTCCCCTACAAAGTACTTTTTCTGATTATCTCTTATCAAAGAGATTTTAAATTTAGGGTGCCCCACCAGAGAGCTGAGGAGATAATGGCATCCAGTCTCTCCAGACTGGCCTACTTTGGAGAGTTCCAATCCATTGTCAAAAATTATAGGCTGGAATATCTAATACATATGGTTTGAACACGTCAACAGTATGCCTTTCAAACCTCAACAAAATAAAGAACACTTAGCCATTTGGTGAGACAATAGGCACTGCTTGGAATTAAAACAGCCACAGGATTTCCAAGTTCTCAAGTTATCACTCAGGTGGAGCTAGAAGGCTGTTGCCAGTGCATAGAGTCCTCAACCCATGAATCTTGTCCCCTTTCAGTCATCCCAGGGCTTGCTGAGGTGATTTCAGTGATAATTACCCACTGTGTAATAACCTAGCCTAGGTAACAATTGTCCTCAGAGAAAAATCACAGGGTATTTAAGCCTGGGGTCTCTGAGCCACAAACCTTCCCTGTTTGGTAAATAATGAAGCAGAGGAAGGCAAATTGTACCTATGAACAGCTTTGATAAGTCTGTGAACATGAAACAGAGACCTTGCTTTAGAACCAAGTGAAACTACCAAGCCATGGATTTGTCAAGATAACTGATTTCTCTGCTCCATTTAGTCACTGTTTCTGAAATGATTAAAATGTCTTTCCCTTGGGCATGGGAGAAACTAAGCACCAGATATAGGTCTATATCTCAGTGGGGATGCCTGCAACTCAGCTCCAATAGGTACTGAGTACATTTGTCTTTTTCTCCATCCTTACAATTATTTTTAAAACGTATTTATTAAAATAAATTTTACATCCCGTATAATTCACGCACTGAAAACATGGATACTAGAGGGGGAAGGAGCAATGGGATGAATTGGGAGATTGGGATTGACATATACACACTACTATGTATGAAACAGATAACTAATGAGAACCTACTATATAGCGCAGAGAACTCTACCAACATTCTGTGGTGATATAAAATGGAAAGGAAATACAAAAAAAGAAGGGATATATGTATATAAATAGATGATTCACTTTGCTGTACAGCAGAAACTAACACAACAATTTAAAGCAACTATACTCCAATAAAATTAATCAAAAATAAAATAGAAGAAAATGTATACCACAGTGTTTAGTATATTTGCTGATATGTACAAACATCACAGATAAAAATGTAGACTATTCTCATCACCTCAGAAAGAATGCCATACCCTTGGCCAACACCCTGTATTCAAACCATTCCCCCTCAACTGTAAGCAACTACTAATACATTTTCTGTCTTTATGAATTTGCCACTTTTGTACATTTCTTATAAATGGAAGCATAAACTTGCGGCTTTTTGTGCTTGGTGTCATTTATTTTACATATTGTTTTCAAGGTTCACCCATTGTTTGGATATAGCACATTTTGTTTATCCATTTGTTAGTTGATAGACATTTGGATTTTTCACACCTTGTAATTAATTAATATACTGCTAGAAACAATCTTGGCCATGTTTCTACAAAGACTTATGCTTTCATTTCCCTTGGTTATATAACTAGAAATGAAAAAGCTGAGTCACATGGTAAAACTGTCTTTAATCATTTCAGGAACTCTGAGTCTGTTTTTCAAAATATCAGGCATTTTACATTGCAAAGAGCAGTGTAGGAGAGTCACTAATATTTCATATGCTTGCTAACACTAATTAGTATCTGACATTTAAAATTCTAGGCATCATAGCAGGTGTGATGTGGCATCTCTGTTGTTGGGATTTCTATTCCTTTGATAACTAATGACATGAAATATTTTGTATGCTTATTGGCCACTAGTATATTTTCTTTGAAGAAGTATATATTCAGTTGCTTAGTCCATTTTAAGATAATTTTACATTTTAATTATTGAATAGTGACAGTTCTTTATAGATGCTAGATAGAAATATTTTATTAGATACATGATATTCAAATATTTCCCTATTCTGTGCACTATCTTTCCACTTTCTTGATAGTAACTTTTAAATCACAAGCATTTGTATGTTTGATGAACAAGAATTTATCTATCTTGTCTTTTGTTGATAGTACTATTTGAGTCATATCTAAGAATATATTGACAAATATAATTTCATGAAGATCTACCCATATGTTTTCTTGTGTTTTACAATTTTAAATCATATAGTTAGGTCCTAATTTATACTTATTTATTTTTTGTATATTGTGTGAGGTAAAATATGACTTCATTATTCTGTATGTTGCTATTCTGAATAAAATCACATATAAATAGAATTATATATTGTGACCAAGTGGAATTTATTCAACTGATGCACAGTTGGTTCAAAGTGGGGACATTAATCAGTACAGTAAATTATATTAATAGAATAAAGGACAAAAATCACATAATCATCTCAACAGACAGCAAAAAATGCATTTGTCAAAACCCAACTTCCTTCATGATAGAAACATTCAAAAACAAGTAATAGAAATGAACTCCTCAACCTCATAAAGGGCATCTATGAAAAAATTCACAGCTAAAATTATACTTAATAGTGACAGACTTATTCTTTGTCACATATTGGGAATAGAATGAGATGTTCATTCTCACTCTTCTTACTCAACATTATACTGTACACTGAACTAGAGCTACTAGTCAAGCAAATAAACTAAAAAATATCCAGATTAGCAAAGAAGTGAAATTTTAAGTATTTGCAGATAACGTGGTCTGGCATATAGAAAATACAAAGGACTCCGCTAAAAAATATCAGCAATGTTGTAGAATAAAAAAAAATAAAATATCATAGGCATAACCTCAGATATCTCTTGTGCTTTACTTAAAAAGGGCTTTTTAGAGGATACATCTTTGCTATAATCAATACATAATACATCAACAATATAATAAATGAAAAAAGCTTAAAGCTATCCCCCTAAGATCAGGAACAAAATAAAGATACCCACTCATACCAATTGCACTCAATATGATATTTGAAGTCCTAGTAATAGAAATTAGATAAGAAAAAGAAACAAAAGGCATTCAAATTGGAAAGGCAGAAGTAAAACTGTCACTATTTGCAGATGCCATAACACACTAAAAAACCCTAAAACCTCCACCAAAAATCTTTTAGAATCAATAAATGAATTCAGTAAAGTTGCTGAACATGAGATTAATATACAGAATGTCTTGCATTTCTATACACTGATAATAAACTATCAGAAAGGGAAATTAAAGAAAAAAATTTAATTTATAATTAAATCAAAATGAATAATATAACAACTAGAAATAAATTTAACCAAAAAGGTGAAAAATATCTACACTGAAAACTATAAGAAAATAATGAAAGAAATCAAAGAAGACACAAATGAAAATATATCTCATGTTCATGGATTGGAAGAATTAATATTGTTGGACTGTTCATACTGTTCAAAGCAATCTACAGATTTAATGCAATCCATGTCAAAATTCCAATGGCATTTTTCACAGAAGAACAAATAATCTGAAATTTGTATGGGATTAAAAAAAAGGTCTCAAATAGTCAAAACAATCTTGAGAAAGAAGAACTAAGCTATAGGTATCACAATCCCTGATTTTAAACTAAAATACAAAGCTATAGTAGTCAAAACAGTATGGTGATAGTATAAAAACAGGCATGCTGCAACCCATGGAGTTGCAAAGAGTCAGGCATAACTTAGCGACTGAACAATAACAATGATTTCCAACAAAAGATGAAGGACTATACCATTGGGAATGGATACTTCCTTCAACAAATTGTGTTGAGAATACTGATCAGCCACACACAAAAGAATGAAACTAGGCCACTGTCTTACACCATACACAAAAATTAACTAAAGTGGGTTATAGACTTTAATGTAATCTTAAAGTTGAAAAACTGTTTGAAGAAAATATAGGTGGTGAGCTTCTTTACATTGATTTGGCATTTAATTTTGCAGTTTGGCTCCCAAAGTAAAGGGAACAAAAGCAAAAGTAAGCAAGTGAAGGTACATCTAGCTAAAATGCTTCTGCATAACCAAGGAAGTCACCAATAAAATGAAAAGGTAATCTACTTAATTGGAGAAAATATTTACAAATTATATATCCATTAAGAGTTTAATATCTGAAAAATATAAAGAACTCAAAAAACTCAATAGGGGGAAAAATTTTTTAAAAATGGACAGAAATTCCTAAGATACTTTTCCAAATAAGACATACAGATGACCAACATTCACATGAAAAGATTTTCAACAAAACTAATTATTAGGGTACTGAAAATCAAAATCACAATAAGATATCACCTCAGACCTGTTAGAATAACTATTATCAAACTCAAGAAGTAACCGTTCTTGATAAAAATATATGAAAAGGAAATCTTCATACAACTCTTGGTGGGAATGTAAATTGGTGCAGCCACTATGGAAACAGAACAGAAATTCCTCAAAAAATTAAAATAGGTCTACTTATGATCTGTTTCACTTCTGCATATTTATTTAAAAATATAAAACCACTAATTGTAAAAGATATATGCACCTCAATGTTCACAACAGCATTATTTAAAATAGCCACCATATGGAATCATATGGAAGAAATATAAATGTCCATCAAAAGATGAGTGGATACAAATGTATATATACATATACAAATTCACATATACATTAGAATACTACATAGCTATATAAGAGAAGGAAATCTTGGATTTCCCTGGTGGTCCAGTGTTTGGGAATCCACCTGCCAATGCAGAGGACATAATCCCTGTTCTGGAAAGAATCCACATGCTATAGGTCAACAAAACCCATGCACCACAACTATTGAAGCCCATGCACTCTGGAGCCTGTGTACCACATCTAAGACCATATGCCACAACTTCTGAAGTCTGCACACCCTAGAACCTGTTAACAAGAAATAAAACAAGAGGAGCCACCACAAGGAGAAGCCCATGCACAGCAACTAGAGAGGAGTCCCACTTGCCACAACTAAAGAAAGTCAAAGTGCATCAACAAAGACCAAACACAGTCAAAAATAAATGTTTCCTTAAAGAAAAAAGGAAATATTAATATTTGCAACAATATGGATGGACTTTGAGGGTATTATGTTAAGTGAATAAGTCAGATAAATAAATACAAATACCTTGTAATTTCACTTATATGTGGAATCTGAACAACAAAACAAATTAACAAACAAAACATAACTCATACATATAGAGTACACACTGGTGATTGCTAGTGGATAAGAGAGTTGGGGATTGCCAAAATGGATGAGGAGAGTTAATTGTAGGATGGAAAATGGTAGCTAGATTTATTGTGGTGATCACTTTCTAGTATATACAAATATCCAATTAGGATGTTGTATACCTGAAACTAACAATGTTATACACCAGTTTTACCTCATCTAAAAAAATAAGATACTGCCAGATACTATAAGAATGGTAATAATGAAAAGAATGATAATAAATACTAGCAAGGATATGGAGAAATTGCTAGCTGGAATATAATTAATATATCCACTTTTGAAATACACGTGAAAGTTTCTTTAAAAATTACACAGAAATTCCATATGACTCAGTCATTCAATTTCAAAGTATATACCCAAGAGAAATGAGAATAGAAATTCACACAAAAACTTATTCATTGAATGTCTATAGCAGCATTACTCATAATAGCCTAAAGGTGGAAACAACCCAAATGTCTGTTACATGATAAATGGATAAAAGTGGTATATCCATACAATGGAGTATTATATATATATTCAATATATGTTCAAAATAATGAATTGCTGATATATGCTACAACACGGATGAACCTCAAAATAAGCTAAGTAAAATGCCTGTCACAAAAAAAATCACATAGTGTATAATTCCATTTATATGAAATATCCAACGCATGGAACTTTATAGAGAAAGAGTATATAAGCATTTTCCTAGAGTTTGGGACAATGAAGTATTGGTGTTAATGAGTAAAGGTTGTGGAATTTCTTCTTGGGGTGACAACAATGTTCTAAAATCTATTTTGGTGATGACTGATGGTTACTCAATTCCGTGAACACACTAAAATCCATTGAATTGCATACTTGAAATGGATGAATTTTATGGTATATGAACTATATCTCAATGTTTGTTTTTAATTTTATTTATTTATTTGGCTGTGCTGGGTATCAGTTAAGGCATGTGGTATCTTACTTGGGGAATGTGGGATCCAGTTTCCTGACCAAGGATTGAACCTGGGACCCCTGCACTGGGAGCTGAGTCCCAGCCACTGGAAGACCAGGGAAGTCCCTCAATGGTTGTGTGTGTATGTGTGTGTTTTAAATCTGTCCTCTAAAAGGGTTTCCCAGGTGGTACTAGTAGTAAAAGATTCACCTGCCAAAGCAGGAGACATCAGAGACATGGGTTCGATCCCTGAATCAGAAAGATCGCTTGGAGGGGGGCATAGCAACCTACTCCAGTATTCTTTCCTGGAGAATCCCTGGGCAGAGGAGCCTGACAGGGTATGGTCCGTAAGAGTTCGACACAACTGAAGCAACTTAGCACACATGCAGGTCCTTCAAAAATATCTTATGGTTCTTGTCATCAACTTATTATCCTAAGAGTTCTTCTTTCCTTCTCTACTACAAATCATTGGGGAGGAACCAAATTGATTGTAGCGAATGAGAATAGAGAATAAATAAATCAAGATTTGACGGTTTTCTCAGTAATATGGGTATTCACATTAACTTCACTGGAATGAAACACAATGCTATGTTTTTGTGAAGTCTGCAGCCAAGTCATTCTCCTACTAATCAAGCTCCTTATGTTTCTTGGCTTTAATTTTTTGGTCTTCAAAAAGAATTTAACTAGACTTCTATATTTTCATAACTTAATCATATGTGTTTTGGCTGTGTGTCTCTTTCCCTTTCTCAATCTAGCCATCATATTGTCCCTCCTGAAAAAAATAGTTGTCTCTGAGGCATAATTTTTGTTACATTTTAATAATCTCTTCAATAGTTATGAATTCTGAATTCATTCTGAAGTGACACACAAGATTCCTTATAAATTAGAATATACAAAAATTTCAGCACACTTTACTATTTTTAAAGTAAAATTGTAGGTGACAATTTTTTAGGTGATTACACTTAGATATACCTGTGTTCTGTGCTGTGCTGTGCTAAGTCACTTTAGTCGTGTCTGACTCTTTGTGACCTCATGGACTGTAGCCCGCCAGGTTTCTCTGTCCATGGGGTTTTCCAGGCAAGAATACTGGAGTGGGTTGCCGGTTCCTCCTCCAGGTGAAGGATCTTAAAACTAGAATTCTTACATTTGTTATAGATCTATAGGATACTCATAACAAGTAGATTCCTTTCGGCTTAATTTTCAAAAAGAAAAAGAAAATACAATGAAAAGACATTTATAGATGACTTTTTGAAATATAACTCTAAGAAAAATCTTTTTAATTAATATCACATTGATGTTCTCTTGGTTTATCTATTATGAAGATTTTTCTCTATTATCATCTTATATTTACTACCTGGAGATATCTACAGATACAAAACCAGACCTAAATCTTCATTTAACCCTATATCTTTAATGAATGAAACTGTTAAATAAATCCTGCCAGTAAGTCACAAGCAAAGACTAATAAAGCTTTTGTGTTTATCTGAACATAAAAGACAAAACACTTCTATTGCAAAAATATTCTGCAAGAATTAAGGACACCAGGGATTCACATTAAAAGATGTTTGATGCTATAGTCACCAAAGTAATCAAAGTAGAAAAGTCAAGAAACATAACAGACATACAGAACTTCTACCTGGTATTCATGGTTACTGTTTATAAGTATTAAGTTTATTCTTATGAGGATCAATATAACAACAATAACAATAGGTTTAATTTAAGGAGTCCAATTCAAATCCAACTACCTTGAAGGAATTACTCAAATGTATTATCATCCATTTTATGAAGATTTGTTGGCTGAGCTTACAAAAAGTTTAAGGTACTGTATAATATGGTCACTAGCTATAATGGTACAAAAGCCTGTAATCATTAAGTTACATGATGTCAGTTTGTTAGATACCCCACCATACTTGTTGGTCAGGTAATGTTGAGGTCTTTGAATAAAGAAAGGGAGGAATATAGTGGAGGATTTAAGGCATTATGGAAAACAATTTCTGAACAATACTTGCAACATTCAGCAAATATAAAATATTTTAAGTCAGAATAGACTATAACATCATAATCTAATTGTTACTGTAAAGATTATATTAAGTAATAGATACACAATCCTTTAAATGAATATAGATATAAGAATTTTTGAGAAGAAGAGCTATTGAAAAAATGGAAGTTAACAATAAATGGCCAAACAATTTTTTTATACTGAATTAATGCAGGCTCCAGAATTAGTTCAATGGACTTGTAATACTAGAGAAATCTCCTGCTGATAAGAAAATGACCAGATATAATGCTTTTGAAATACTGTGAGAATTATTTTAATGTTAGTGGGATTCCCAGGTGGCTCAGTGGTGAAGAATCTGCCTGCTAATGCAGGAGATGCAGGTTTTATTCTTGGGTCATGAAGATCCCCTGGAGAAGGAAATGGCAACCCACTCCAGTATTCTTGCTTGGAAAATCCCGTGGACAGAGGAGCCGGGTGGGTTACAGTCTATGGGGTCACAAAAGAGTTGGATAAAACTTAGCGTCTAAACAATGACAACAATTTAGATATTAAGTTATATATGACTGTTCCATAAGATGCCACAGAAAACCCCAAATGAACTTTTTGGGAAGCCCAATAAAATATGTGTAAGGACCTCAATAACTAAAATAAACAAATTTATTTTAAAATTTTATTGGCACCTATTAGTTGTGTATTTAATGAATTTAATATGTGCTACTCATAATTATTTTTAATAAAATCGCTATTTCAACAGAATTTTCTGACAGTTTACACTTTTTGTATTGCTTTGATCAATAAAGACTCTTGAGGGAGGTGATTGACTTTAACAAAAATATGACAAAAGAATAAACAATATTAAAATGTATTTGTGATTTGTTTTATAGTTTAAAAAATATTATTTTCAGTATATTTTCAAATATGTGTGCTATTTGTAAACTACCTTTTAATCGAATTTTATACATGGACAAAGTTGTAGATCCATGTGATAATGCTAAGTGAATTGTAAAACTCCTTAATCCTAATACATACAATAATATTAAAAATAGTATAACATACTTTTTTCCTTTTTGTCTCTCACAGCAATACTATATTTCTTTTTTCTGAGAAGAAAAATGCTAGATGAACTTTCTCAGTTTTCCAAAGCTTTCAAAATAGCTGATTTGTAAGCTAAAAACAAATAACATATTAAAAAAATCAAAGTGCTATCCTAATGCATAAACATTCATGATACAATTGGCAAATGTTGGCATGAAACAAACCTCCTGGTGACTTATTAAGGAACTTACAATGTCCACAAATGGAAAGAACATTCATTTAATTGCATAATGCCTTTAGGTACTGGCATTAAAAAAAAAAAAAAAAAAAAGGTTTGTTTCTAAAATCCTAGAGGACAAGATTTACCAAGATTTATGGTTTATAGACCCTTGCATTACCATCAAAAAAGAAGAATATTTGGCAAGGGGAAGAAAGTTAGACATTCCTACAGAAATCAGAGGCAGGATGACAGTAGAAGGTAGTATAAAAGAGTGAAAATAGGGTACAAGTTAGATTAAGATTGCATAAAGAATTAGAAGATTGTATTTGGATTTATCTCTACTATATACCCATGCTGAAATCCTAATCAAGTGAAATAATTTCCACCTTCCTTTCTGGTCTGTAAAATGTGATTAATAATGCTTCTCCTACTATCATCACAATATGTTTATAGAAAATACTAACTGAAGATTATATTAAATTGTTGACATTCATGTAGTCAGTTACAAGTATGTATTGAGTGCCTAAAATGTGCCAGGTGTTATATTAGGTACTAGAGATACAAAGGTCAAGATAATGAGTAAGCAGAGTCTTGATTTTTAGGAGATATATCATTGAGTGAATCATTTTAATCCTGAATAAAGAGTAAATGAAAACAAAGGTAAACAGCACATATAAAACACCAGAGAGAGGAGAGAACATGGTAAATATTAAGTAATGGAAATCATTTCTATATGACTGGAGCTTATACAATGCAGATAAAAGAGAAAATCAAGTATTTTCAATATTCATGTCAGTTTTCAATTACCAATATCATATTGATTGAATTACTTTAGTGCCTATGTTCAGCAACTGTGAGTTACATTTTTTATACAGATGATATTTTGTAAAGAGTACAATTAGAATTAGGAAAATCGGGTAGACTATTCAGTAATATAATCACATCAAAGTGCATTATTTACAAAAACCTAGAAATTATAGATTACATAAATAATTTAAGCATTCTTATCAAATGTACCAATATGTTATATATATCAAGCTGACTTAAAATTTAATGCATCTTTCTATAATATCTTTCATCTTTGGATAAAAAACAGACTCTTCACTCCCCTTACCACTTTGGCAAGACCTTTTATTCTCGTTTTTCCAGAAAAACTTTCAAAATATATGGTTAGAATCTCTATCCACTTCTTCCATGTTATCTGAATTCAGTGCAAATAGGCTTGCCTGTTTGCAAGTTTTTGTTAGTATAAATAAATAATTTTTCCAAAATATTGATGCATATTAACATAATTAATTTTTCCTGAAGTTGTGTGTACCTGTAATTTATCCAGAAACACTGTCTAGAAGGTAAGAATATTATATTGCTCAATGTGATTTCTAACCTGAAAAATCTTAATGAAACTATTTGTTTAAACCAAAGATAAATTTGAGGACAACTGCTACAAAAAGTGAAACGAGTATAATGCTACTACTTACTTATTTGCTGCTAAAGTGTCTTTCAAGCAAAAAAGTCTTTGCACCTTTACCTATACACATAGGATCACCATCCCACTGGAGACAAGGAAATTAGAAGCCAGTAACATATTTTTAGAGTCAGAATGGATGACTGAAGATAACAAGTGTCTTTAAAATGCCTTTCAAGCAACTGAACAACATAGGTCTCTGCTTAAATACAGAACGTAGCCATCTAAGAAGTCGGGTGGAGAGGGAGGTGGGAGGGGGGATCGGGATGGGGAATATGTGTAACTCTATGGCTGATTCATGTCAATGTATGACAAAACCCACTGAAATGTTGTGAAGTAATTAGCCTCCAACTAATAAAAAAAAATAAATTAATTAAAAAAAAAAGAAAAGCTGCAAATTATGCTCACTGGTTTATTTTGCAAGCTGAAATTGTCAACATTAGAATTACATTTTTTTCAGACTTGGCTACTACCTCTAGAACGCATCTGCTAATAGTAGTTGTACCAAGGATGTATAGTTTATAAATTCCGAAAATTACTTATCAGATTGTCTACCTTTCACTAGCAAACAGCAAGACAAACTAATGCATTTCCTAACAAATTAAAGAATGTGTGATAAAGTCAGATACGGAAAGAAGGGTGGAAGTGGCATTGTTTCACACACACACACACAAAAAGACAACAATTAGTTAGTAGTTAGAGCTTGGTTTAGCTTGTGTACTGTGTAATTTTTGCTTATTTTTCATAAATCTTTTCATCTCTCTGACTTTATGATCACAAAATCTCATTCTCTTTTATCTTGTCTTTTCTCCCACTGTGAACTTACAAATAAATGATCTTGCCCATTTAAAGTGCATGATTTATGATCCTGGACTTGGTTAGACACAGTATTCTCTAAAAAATACAGCCAGATAGGGAGCTATTTGCTAGATCTTAAAAACAATTTAAAAGTAATTAGGAATAGTTTTGTGAAAAATGAATGGCATATAGCAAGTATATGTGCAATCAATTTGTGGTTTCATTTCTTGTTCATACAATGAATTACAGTTAGTCAAAGCCTGCTCCATAGTTGTGTGATTTAGTACAAAAGAATAAAAATATTGTTTATTTTAAAGTAAAGAAACAAAGTTTTTTTATTTTGTTTAAAATGAGTAAACAAAGATTTCCATAAATAGCATTTTTTAAGAATTCACATAAATTGGCCCTATAGACAACAGGTCGAAAATTGAGGGGGAACTGAGAACAGTCAGTGATTTCCAAAGTGAAAAATACCTGAGTACTCCTTCCAGTAAAAATGGCAATGGTAATGTTTCCGATTCTGAATTATTTTTGTCCTCTCTTACACGTGAACAGAATTGCATGGAGGCATCTAAGACTAAGACTTCCCTAAGTGTCAAAGTTGGTGTGCATGTGTGGGTTACTACACCAGTCAGTCTGTCAGTTCAGTCGCTCAGTCATGTCCGACCCTTTGTGACCCCATGAATCACAGCATGCCAGGCCTCCCTGTCCATCACCAACTCCCGGAGATTACTCAAACTGATGTCCATTGAGTCGGTGACGCCATCCAACTATCTCATCCTCTATCGTCCCCTTTTCCTCCTGCCCCCAATCCCTCCCAGCATCAGGGTCTTTTCCAATGAGTTAACTCTTCACATGAAGTGCCAAAGTATTGGAGTTTCAGCTTCAGCATCAGTCCTTCCAATAAACACCCAGGACTGATCTCCTTTAGGATGGACTGGTTGGATCTCCTTGCAGTCCAAGGGACTCTCAAGAGTCTTCTCCAACACCACAGTTCAAAAGCATCAATTCTTCGGTGCTCAGCTTTCTTCACAGTCCAACTCTCACATCCATACATGACCACTGGAAAAATCATAGCCTTGACCAGACGGACCTTTGTTGGCAAAGTAATGTCTCTGCTTTTTAATATGCTATCCAAGTTGGTCATAACTTTCCTTCCAGGGAGTAAGCATCTTTTAATTTCATGGCTGCAGTCACCATCTGTAGTGATTTTGGAGCCCCCCAAAATAAAGTCTGACGCTGTTTCCACTGTTTCCCCATCTATTTCCCATGAAGTGATGGGACCAGACGCCATGATCTTAGTTTTCTGAATGTTAAGCTTTATAGGCATCTGTTAAAGCTGATGGTTGAAGAGGCAAATGGATTTAAAAATCATATAAACTGGCAGTTATTACTAATAAGGATATCTACTGGGAGTATGTTTACTTTTTTTTTGGTCTAAAACTGATCTGACTTTTTAAAAAAATATATTTATTTTAATTGGAGGCTAAGTACATTACAATATTGTAGTGGTTTTTGCCATACATTGACATTAATCAGCCATGGGTGTACACGTGTTCCCCATCCTGAGTGCCCTTCCCACCTCCCTCCCCATCACATCCCTCTGGGTCATCCCTCTGCACCAGCCTTGAGCACCCTGTCTCATGCATCGAACGTGGACTGAAGATCTGTTTCACATATGATAATATATATGTTTCAATGCTATTCTCTCAAAAATCATCCCACCCTCGCCCTCTCCGACAGAGTCCAAAAGACTGTTCTATACATCTGTGTCTCTCTGCTGTCTCTCACATAGGGTTATTGTTACCATCTTTCTAAATTCCATATATATGCATTAGTATACTGTATTAGTGTTTTTCTTTCTGACTTACTTCACTCTGTATAACAGGCTCCAGTTTCATCCACCTCATTAGAACTGATTCAAATGTATTCTTTTTAAGGGTTGAGTAATATTCCATTGTGAATATGTACCACGGCTTTCTTATCCATTCATATGCTGATGGACATCTAGGTTGCTTCCATGTCCTGGCTATTACAAATAGTTCTGTGATGAACACTGGGGTACACGTGTATCTTTCCATTCTGGTTTCCTCAGTGTTTATGACCAGCAGTGGGATTGCTGGGTCATACGAGACTTCTATTTCCAGTTTTTTAAGGAATCTCCACAGTGTTCTCCATAGTGGCTATACTAGCTTGCATTCCCACCAACAGTGTAAGAGGGTTCCATTTTCTCCACACCCTCTCCAGCATTTATTGCTTGTAGACATTTGGATAGCAGCCATTCTGACTGGTGTGAGAGGGTACCTCATTGTGGTTTTGATTTGCATTTCTCTAATAATAAGTGATTTGAGCATCTTTTCATGTGTTTGTTAGCTATCTGTATGTCTCCTTTGGAGAAATGACTGTTTAGTTCTTTGGCCCATTTTTTGATTGGGCCGTTTATTTTTCTGGGATTGAGCTGCAGGAGCTGCTTGTATATTTTTGAGATTAATTCTTTGTCAGCTGCTTCATTTGCTATTATTTTCTCCCATTCTGAAGGCTATCTTTTCACCTTGCTTATAGTTTCCATCGTTGTGCAAAAGTTTTTAAGTTTAATTAGGTCCCATTTGTTTATTTTTGCTTTTGTTTCCATTATTCTGGGAGGTGGTCATAGAGGATCCTGCTGTGATTTATGTCGGAGAGTGTTTTGCCTATGTTCTCCTCTAGGAGTTTTATAGTTTCTGGTCTTACATTTAGATCTTTAATCCATTTTGAGTTTATTTTTGTGTATGGTATTAGAAAGTGTTCTAGATTCATTCTTTTACAAGTGGTTGACCAGTTTTCCCAGCACCAATTGTTAAAGAGATTGTCTTTTCTCCATTGTATATTCTTGCCTCCTTTGTCAGAGATAAGGTGTCCATAGGTGTATGGATTTATCTCTGGGTTTTCTATTCTGTTCCATTGATCTATATTTCTGTCTTTGTGCCAGTACCATACTGTCTTGATGACTGTAGGTTTGTAGTATAGCCTGTAGTCAGGCAGGTTGATTCCTCCAGTTCCATTCTTCTTTCTCAAGATTGCTTTGGCTATTCGAGGTTTTTTCTATTTCCATACAAATTGTGAAATTATTTGTTCTACCTCTCTGAAAAATACTGTTTGTAGCTTGATAAGGATTACATTGAATCTATAGATTGCTTTGGTTAGTATATTCATTTTCACTATATTGATTCTTCCAATCCACAAACATGGCATATTTCTCCATCTATTGTATTCTCTTTGATTTCCTTCATCAGTGTTTTATAGTTTTCAATATATAGGTCTTTAGTTTCTTTAGGTAAATATATTCCTAATTATTTTATTCTTTTCATTGCAAGGGTGAATGGAATTGTTTCCTTAATTTCTCATTCTGTTCTCTTATTGTTAGTGTATAGGAATGCAAGGGATTTCTGGGTGTTGATTTTATATCCTGAAACTTTACTGTATTCATTGCTTATCTTCAGTAATTTTCTGGTGGAATCTTTATGGTTTTCTGTGTATAGGATCATGTCATCTGCAAACAGTGAGAATTTTACTTCTTCTTTTCTAATCTCAATTCCTTTTATTTCTTTTTCTGCTGTGATTGCTGTGGCCAAAACTTCCAAAACTATATTGACTATTAGTGGTGAGAGTGGGCACCCTTGTCTTGTCCTGACTTAATGAAAATGCAAATTTTTCACCATTGAGGATAATGTTTGCTGTGGGTTTTTCATATACATCTTTTATTATGTTGAGGTATATTCCTTCTATTCCTGCTTTCTGTAGGTTTTTTTTTTTTAATCATAAATATATGTTGAATTTTGTCAAAGGCTTTCTCTGCATCTATTGAGATAATACAGCATTTATCTTTCAACTTGTTTATGTGGTGTATTATGTTGATTGATTTGTGGATATTGAAAAATCCTTGCATCCCTGGGATAAAGCCCACTTGGTCTCATGATGTATGAACTGTTTAAGTTTTGTTGGATTCTGTTTGCTAGAATTTTGTTAAGGACTTTTGTATCTATGTTCATCAGTGATATTGGCCTATAGTTTTCTTTTTTGTGGCCTCTTTGTCTGGTTCTGGTATTAGGGTGATGTTGGCCTCATAGAATGAGTTTAGAAGTAAACCTTCCTCTGCAATTTTCTGGAAGAGTTTGAGTAGGATAGGTGTTAGCTTTTCTCTAAATTTTTGGTAGAATTCATCTGTGAAGCCGTCTGGTCTTGGGTTTTTGTTTGCTGGAAGATTTCTGATTACAGTTTTGATTTCTGTGCTTGTGATGTGTCTGTTAAGATTTTCTGTTTCTTCCTGGTTCAGTTATGGAAAGTTTTACTTTTCTAAGAACTTGTCCATTTCTTCCAAGTTGTCCATTTTATTGGCATATAGTTGCTGATAGTAGTCTGTTATGATCCTTTGTATTTCAGTGTTGTCTGTTGTGATTTCTCCATTTTCTTTTCTAATATTGCTGGTTTGAGTTTTTCCCTTTGTTTCTTGATGAGTCTGGCTAATGGTTTGTCAATTTTATTTATCTTCTCAAGGAACCAGCTTTTATCTGTTTTGATATTGTCTATAGTCTCTTTTGTTTATTTTGCATTTATTTCTGCCCTAATTTTAAAGATTTCTTTCCTTCTACTAATGCTGGTGTTCTTCATTTCTTCCTTTTCTAGTTGGTTTAGGTATAGAGTTAGGTTATTTATTTGACTTTTTTCTTTTTTCTTGACATTAGTCTGTATTGCTGTGAACCTTCCCCCTTAGTACTGCTTTTACAGTGTCCATAGGTTTTGTATTGTTGTGTTTTCATTTTCATTTGTTTGTATACATATTTTGATTTCTTTTTTTATTTCTTCTGTGATTTGTTGGTTATTCATCAGCGTGTTGTTCAGCCTTCATATGTTGGAATTTTTAATAGTTTTCCTCCTGTAATTGACATCTAATCTTATTACCTTGTGGTCAGAAAAGATGTTTTGAATGGTTTCATTTATTTTGAATTTACCAAGGCTAGACTTATGGCCCAGGATGTGATCTATCCTGGAGAAGTTTCCATGTGTACTTGAAAAAAAAAGGTGAAATTCATTGTTTTGGGGTGAAATGTCCTATAGATATCAATTAGGTATAACTGGTCCATTGTATCATTTACAGTTTGTGTTTCCTTGTTAATTTTCTGTTTAGTTGATCTATCCATAGGTGTGAGTGGGGTATTAAAGTCTCCCACTATTATTATGTTATTGTTAATTTCCCCTTTCATTCTTGTTAGCACTTGGCTTACATATTGTGGTGCTCCTATGTTGGGTGCATATATATTTATAATTGTTATATCTTCTTCTTGGATTGACCCTTTGATTATTATCTCGTGTCCTTCTTTGTCTCTTTTCACAGCCTTTATTTCAAAGTCTATTTTATCTGATATAAGTACTGCTACTCCTGCATTCTATTTGTCTCCATTTTTGTGAAATATCTTTTTCCAGCCCTTCACTTTCAGTCTGTATGTGTCCCTTGTTTTGAGGTGGGTCTCTTGTAGACAGTATATATAGGGGTCTTGTTTTTGTATCCATTCAATCAGTCTTTGTCGTTTGGTTGGAGCATTCAACATATTTACCTTAAAGAGGTAATTATAGATAAGTTTGATCCGGTTGCCATTTACTTTGTTGTTTTGGGTTCAAGTTTATACATCCTTTCTGTGTTTCCTGTCTAGAGAAGATCCTTTAGCATTTGTTGGAGAGCTGGTTTGGTGGTGCTGAATTCTCTCAGTTTTTGCTTGTCTATAAAGCTTTCGATTTCTCCTTCAAACTTGAATGAGGACCTTGCTGGGTACAGTAATCTGGGCTCTAGGTTATTTTCTTACATCATTTTAAGTATGTCCTGCCATTCCCTCCTGGCCTGAAGAGTTTCTGTTGAAAGATCAGCTGTTATCCTTATGGGAATCCCCTTGTGTGTTATTTGTTGTTTTTCCCTTACTGCTTTTAATATTTGTTCTTTGTGTTTGATCTTTGTTAATTTGATGAATATGTGTCTTGGGGTATTTTGCCTTGGGTTTATCCTGTTTGGGACTCTCTGGGTTTCTTGTACTTGGGTGACTATTTCCTTCCCAATTTTAGGGACGTTTTCAACTATTATCTCCTCAAGTATTTTCTCATGGCCTTTCTTTTTGTCTTCTTCTTCTGGGACTCCTATGATTTGAATGTTGGGGCATTTAACATTGTCCCAGAGGTCTCTGAGGTCGTCCTCATTTCTTTCAATTCTTTTTTCCTCTCTGTTTCATTTATTTCTACCATTCTATCTTCTACTTCACTTATCTTATCTTCTGTCTCTGTTATTCTACTGTTGATCCCCTCCAGAGTGTTTTTGATCTCATTTATTGCATTATTCATTATTATTGACTCTTTTTTATTTCTTCTATGTCCTTGTTAAACATTTCTTGCATCTTCTCTATCCTCATCTCCATGCTTCTCAATCCTCACCTCCATGCTATTTATCTGTAGCTCCATTTTGTTTTCTGTAGATCCATTTCATTTTTGTTTATCTGTAGATCCATTTTGGATCATTTTTACTATCATTATTCTGAATTCTTTTTCTGGTAGACTCCCTATCTCCTCCTCTTTTGCTTGATTTGGTGGGCATTTATACTGTTTCTTTACCTGCGTTCCTGTTTCTCTGCCTTTTCATCTTGTTAGATGCTGTGTTTGGGTTGGTCTTTCTGTATTCTGGCAGTTTGTGGTTCCTCTTTATTGTAGAGGTTCCTTGCTGTGGATAGGGTTGGACAAGTGGTTTGTCAAGGTTTCATGGTTAGGGAAGCTTGTGTCGGTATTCTGGTGGGTGGAGCTAGATTTCTTCTCTCTGGAGTGCAATGGCGTGTCCAGTAGTGAGTTTTGAGATGTCTGTGGGTTTGGTGTGACTTTGGGCAGCCTGTATATTGACGCTCAGGACTATGTTCCTGTGTTGTTGGAGAATTTGCATGGTTTGTCTTCCTCTGGGACTTGTTGGCTCTTGGGTGTTGCTTGGTTTCAGTGTAGGTATGGAGGTTTTTGGATGAGCTCTTATCAGTTACTGTTCTTTGGAGTCAGGAGTTCTCTGTTGTTCTCAGGTTTTGGACTTAAGCCTCCTGCCTCTGGTTTTCCATCTTATTCTTACAGTAGCCTCAAGATTTCTCCATCTATACAGCACTGATGACAAAACATCTAGATTAATGATGAAAAGTTTCTTCACAGTGAGGGACACCCAGAGAGGGTCACAGAGTTACATGGAGAAGAGAAGAGGGAGGAGGGAGATAGAGATGACCTGGAGGAGAAGAGGGGTAATCAAAAGCGGTGAGAGCAAGCTAGCTAGTAATCAGTTCCCTATGTGCTCTCCACAATCTGGACCCGTCAGAGATGTTCATGGAGTTAGAGAAGAGAAGAGGGAGGAAGGAGACAGAGGTGACCAGGAGGAGAAAAGGGGGAATCAAAAGGAGAGAGACAGATCCAGCCAGTAATCAGTTCCCTAAATGTTCTCCACAGTCCAG
Organism: Muntiacus reevesi; assembly: GCF_963930625.1. Classification (NCBI taxonomy): domain Eukaryota; kingdom Metazoa; phylum Chordata; class Mammalia; order Artiodactyla; family Cervidae; genus Muntiacus; species Muntiacus reevesi. The sequence continues at coordinate 122,971,196 of NC_089271.1, read as the reverse complement.
AACACACAAAGAGATTCATAGAGTTGGGTAGAGAAGAGAAGGAGGAGGGAGGAGATAGAGGCGACCTGGTGGAGAAAAAGGAGAGTCAAAAGGGGGAGAGAGCAATCAAGCCAATAATCACTCTCCCAAGTAAAAATGGGTAGTGAAGATTGGGTTCTTAAAGGTACAACATTTTATAACAAATGCCAAAAAGCAAAGATTAAAAATCTAGAGCAGAGGTTAGACTCTCAAAACTACAATATTAAAAAAAGGTCACAAATATTATAAAATACATATATGAAGTTTGCTTTAAAAATAGGGTCTTTTTTTGCAATGTAATAGGTTATAAAAATCAAAAGTAAAGGAGTAATAGAGGACTTAAAATTAAAAAATTAATTAAAAATTATAGTAAAAATATATCTAGGAATTTCTATTGAGTTGTTGCAGATAGTGTGGGGTTAGTTCAGTTTCAGATAGTTCCTTGATCTGGCTTATACTTCTCAAGATCTATAGGCCCCTTCCAATGTAGTCAGTGCTAACTACAGGGTTTTAATCTGTTGCACCTGTCACTTCCAAATTGGTTCCCTCTGTTTATTTTAGCTTCTTCTGTTTGCTGGTCTCTTCAGTGTCTAATTTCTGCCCTGACACAATGGGGCAAAGGTGATCACTTATTTAGGCTCACTTGTTCAGTCGTGCTGTGGGGAGAGAGGAACACTGCAAACAAATATCACTGGCGTTTGTGGAGAGTGCTCACAGTGTCTTGGCCACACTGAGTTTTCCCCTGCTCACGGCGTGTGTACTCTCATGGTCTACACTTGTCAAGCTCTAGGTTGCTCTGCTGGGAACTGTCTGAGGCAGGCCCTGGGTTGCATGCACTTCCTAGGTCTAAGCTGCTCAGGCTCAGGTTCTCGGGTACTCCACAAAGGCACAGACTCAGTTGGGCCTGAGTTTGTGCCCTTCCCTGGTCCGAGCAGTTCAGGTGACCAGATGCTTGGTGAGCACAGTATTCCCCAGGTTGAGGGTGCGTCGTATCACCTCCCCAGTCCCAGCTGGTCTGTTTCCTGAGTGGCTGTGGGCGCGCCCCTCTCAGATGTGTCATGTGTCTCTTCCTGGGAGCTGATCTCTGACTGCGACCCTCCCGGCAGATGTCAACAGTCCAGAATCCCTAGAAGTCTTGGTTAGCAACAGAGCCTGCTTGCAGTTTGGTAGAGGATGCCTCTCTGGGGCCGAGTTTGCCCCTTTCTGGCTCTGGCTGCCCCCCTCCTGCCTGTCTCCAGTGGGGGATGGGCTGGTCCACAGCTGGCTAGCTCTCCTCTGGTATTCGTTCAGTTCTTTGTTCTGTGAGCGGGCCTGGCAGTCTGGCAGTGCCTTAGGTTAGGACTTTTCACCGGATAGTTCTTCCCCCCCCCCCCCCCCGACTATCCCACAGTTGGGGTTGCTATCTCATGTTAGTTCTCTCAGATTGCCCTCAGGTCATTCAGGCCCAGTCCTTACCCTAAGCAATGCAGCCCTTGCCTCCCTGTTCAGCCCCCTCTTGCTGGTGTTGGCTGCGAGTTCAGGAAGTTGCCATTAGGTATGTAATCTGTGAGTTTTATTTATTTATTTTTCCTCCCGGTTATGTTGCCCTCCAAGATTCCAAAACTCCCTACAGACCGGCTGGCAAGATTGTTTCCTGGTATTTGGAAACTTCTGCTCTTTAAAGACTCCCTTCTCGGGACAGATCTCTGTCCCTACCTCTTTTGTCTCTCTTTTAATCTTTTATATTTTGTCCTACCTCCTTTTGAAGACAATGGGCTGCCTTTCTGGGTGCCTGATGTCCTCTGCCAGCATCCAGAAGTTGTTCTGTGGAATTTGCTCAGCGTTTAAATGTTCTTTTGATGAATTTGAGGGGGAGAAAGTAGTCTCCCGTCCTATTCCTCCACCTTCTTAGGACCTCCACCAGGAGTGTGTTTTCATCTATAAAGGTTTAGGAATTCAGGAACTCTTTTGAAATTTTGCAATAACAAAGTGCAGTTATTACTATATTAATCAACATGAATTACCTATATTTACTAAATAAGAACATGAATACCAAGGAAAAAGATTTTTAACAAGATATCTAGGAATATATTTGTACTATTTCAAAAAAAATGCTCTATTATTCTTGTTATGGAAGGATTTGGAAAAGTACATTAAGAGCATGACAATACTCAATGCTACAAGGAGCAACACTACTGGATAACATTTATTATCATGTACCAGCTATTGAGGATATATCCCACATCTTGGGAAATCCTCTCACCAATGGGAAGATCACTTGGGACAGGAGAACATCTGGGGCTGTTGGAGGAGAGTGAACCCACTCGTATGTGGCTGACAGGACAAAGTGAGACCTACACAGATGGTCCTTGCCCTAGCTCTGTGTGCCCCATACTGGGATGTGTATCTACCCATGCACACAGGCGGCTGGGTGCTAGAATGTGGGAATTCAAGAGCAAACACAGGGAGAGGACTGCTGCTGGATGTGAGGGGGTAGCCTGAAGGGATGAAAGGGAAGAAATTCACAACAGGGTACACTTATGGAGGAAATCTGAACTGCCATATTCCCTGGTTGCTCAGCTGGTAAAGAACCTGCCTAAACCCATGGACAGAGGAGCTTGGTGGGCTACAGTCCATGGGGTCGCAAAGAGTTGGACACAACTAACCGACTTCACTATACTTTTGCAATGCAGGAGACCCTGGTTTGATTCCCGGGTCAGCAAGATCCCCTGGAGAACAGATAGGGTACCCACTCCAGTATTCTTGGGATTCTCTGGTGGCTCAGATGGTAAGAATTCACCTGCAATGTGGGAGACCTGGGTTTGATCCCTGGGTTGGGAAGATACCCTGGAGGAGGGCATGGCAACCCACTCCAGTATTCTTGCCTGGAGAATCCTCATGAACAGAGGAGCTTAGCGGGCTATAGTCCATGGGGTCGCAAAGAGTTCGGCAAGACTGAGTGACTAAACACACACATAGAAGCAAGTTACCATTATTGAGTGATGCACAGAGCGGGGATCTGCCATTGCAGACTCTCTCCCCAGGTGCTGGCCACTGCCCACCAGGCACTAGAAAAGGCTCCTGCCAGGGCTGATCCTCTTTCACCTTCCACCAAGCATTAGAAAAGGCTCCTGCTATGGCTGGCCCTCTTGTACCTACAGCTGAACATTAGGAAAGACCCCTGCCAGGGCTAGCCCACTCCCACCTGCAGCAAAATGCAAAAAACAAACAAACAAACAAACAAACAAAAAAACCACGAAAAAACAAAAACAACAACCCAACCGGGGCTGACCCTGCCACCGGGAACTAGAAGAGGTCCCTGAAGGGGCTGGCCATCTCTGTGACAACACGGAAGAAATGGAAAAATTCTTAGAAAGGTACAATCTCCTAAGACTTAACCTGAAAGAAATAGAAAATATGAATAAATCAATCACATGTAATGAAATTAAAACTGCAGGGAAAATTGTGCTTTTGAATGGGGAATGGCATCTTAACTACTAATACTGATAGCCCATGAAGGAAAGAATTTGTGGTAAGTTTTCTTAGACAGCTTGAACAATCAAGTTGATAAAACTTTTGAAACTGAATCATTAGGTTTCTGTTTTTAGACAGATCTCCACATTGAGGAAAAATCCCTGGGGATGAATTCAAAATTGAAGACACTAGGGATAAAATGAATGGAAGAGAGCTCAAACAAAAGTGGTTTGGATGGAATAAAATTAGACAGTTTCAGTTTATTTGAGCATTATCAAGAACAAAGGAGGAAAGTTTGTCTTAAGTCAAAAATCAAAACTTTGATCTTTCTTCTTCTAAAAGTTCAAAAAATTTAATTTCACAAATACCTGAGGTCCTAAAACTATCAAAATCAAATACCTAGAAAAGGGTGCTCACAGAAACAAAAAATGGAACAGAATAAAATTCTTACAAGCAGTAAAAGCATATTAAAAAGGCATGTTAAATTATTTTAACAATCAATTTAAAAATGATCTAAAAGCCATTAAGGTAATGCTATAAGATGAAAGCAAAATGTAACAGAATTATAAAACATAAGTTCCAAGGTGATAAAACTCAAAAAACCAATTATACACAAATGAAAAAATCTGTTTCAGAAGTGAAATCTGTATAAGAAGAATCAAAAGTATGAATAGATATTTTAAATGTTTTAATGGAAAGGCAAAAGGTGAATATTTATAAAAAATTTTAAGTAGCAAAAGATAAAAGATAAAAACAATTCAAGAAAGTGACAAATAATGAAAGTACAGAAGTTTCAACGTATATAATAATACTCCATGAGGAATAAACCAAAATTAGGAAATAGAAAAAAATTCTAAGACCCTAATTTTTAAAAAAATCAGATTTGGAATTACATATTGAAATAGAACATCTTAGAAAACACGCTCTTGAGAAAACACCAGTCAATAATGATCAACACCATGACATATTCTCTTGAAATTACTGGACTTTAAGTAAAGAAAAGTGAAATGAGTTCCTAGGGGAAACAAACTTACTCACAATGAAAGAAAATTAGATTGTCCTCAGACTTTTCAAGAAGAATTTTTATGACAGTTGTAAATTGAGTGATATGTTTAAGATAATAAAAGGAAGAAAATATTAGTCAAGGATTTAAAAATTATTTTTCAAGTATAAAGGAAACAAATAACATTCAATATGAGCAAATACAGGCAATATTAATTCCTTGAGAAAAATATAAGAATAAGCTTGAGATAACCAAAATATTGAGAGATATATAAGACATAATGGTGAGGAATAATCATATAAATTACTTATAGCACTAAGACTAAATGGGAGTTATAAGAGAGAGACTGTTATGTAATGAATATATGTGCAGTTAGTGTAGATATAAATACAACAAATGTGGTGAGTGAAGAGTGGAGAGTATATATATATGTATAAAATATTGAAAATATTCTTAATATTATATTGATGGTTATGCATAAACTCTTGAAGCCTGCTGTTAACATGGGATAGATATACAAATGTGGAGGTTAGGGGTACTGACCCCCATGCAGTCCAAAATTCACCTCTTACTTTACAGTTGTTCCTCGATGTCCACAGTTCCACATCCGCAGATTAAAGCAACCACAGATCGTGAAATCATGTAGTGCTGTAGTATGTATGCATTGAAAAAACCCATGTATAAGTGGACTCATGGAGTTTAAATTCATGTTGCTCAGGTGTCAACTACCAAAACTATAAAAAGTGATAATTTCAACTTTATTACTATAAGTATTACCTTGTAGTAATACTTGCAGCATTACTTTGTAGTAATATGTATAGTAATACAAGTAATACTTGTAGTATTACCTTGTAGTATTACTACAAGTATTACTTTGCATTATACTTGTATACTTATATTACCTTGTATACTTGTATAGTAACTTGTATACCTTGTATAATACTTGTATTACCTTGTATACTTGTATTACCTTGTATTATACTTGTAGTATTACCTTGTAGTATTACTACAAGTATTACCTATAGCATATGAATAGATTTCATTATAACTATAGCACAACATTGCAGCCTTAGTGAACTAAGAATAAAGTACAGCTCTATAACTATGACTCAATAATAATGACTATAACACTATAAAAATAACTAGCAGTATAACTCAAATTATGAATTATAACTGACACCATGATACCACAATTCTAATGTTGATTCAGTAACTATATTTCTGTATCTATAGTCATAAGAGTATTATGTACAAAACATGAAAGCTATGCTGTTACTTCTATCAGTAGAGCATAATACTATTAATACCACTAATATAATAACCCTCTCACTCTCACTACATTGTTAATTATAAAACAATAACAGTGTCACTACTATGCCTCCATTATAACTACAACTATAATCTATACTATAATACAATATATATGACTATAACACCATAATTACAACTATAACACTGAATTTTATTACATGAACATTGTATATCACTAGCACTGTATTCATTTCTATAGCATTATGATTACTACCTTATCACTATAACTATCATAATAAAATTGTCACTGCTAGTATAAAATGTAGTGTTAGTCATTCAGTCATGTCTGACTCTTAGCAACCCCATGGACTGTAGTCCAACAGGCTCCTCTGTCCCTCAAATTCTCCAAGCAAGAATACTTGAGTAGGCAGCCATTCCCTTCTCCAGGGGATCTTCCCAACCAGTATACCTAAAACTTTATAAATGTAACTATAACTCTAAGCAAAAATATAAAACTATCAGTATAACACTATCATTATTTCAGCAATACTCTATGGCTTTAACATTAATACATACTTTTAGTGTTATTGTTAGAGTTATAGTTCTCTACATTTAGTGCTAAATTTATAGTATAGTGCTCTAGTTAAAGCTAACATAACTATACCACTACCACTGTAACTATAGTATAAACATAATAGCAACTCTGCATCAATAAATATAGAATAGCCCTATAACATGAACAATTATACATTTAGCATAGTAAAAATAACCATAGTACTATCAATACTATGACATCAATATAATAACATGTATAGCATTACAAAGTTACAGTATTATAATTATACCAGCACTATATTAATAAGTACAACATGGTAACTATATGATATCATTATAACTATGATTTAGTACTCTAAATATAACTATAGCCCTATAACTCTTTATAACACAATAACATCAGTTTCATAATTATAACTAAATTTTATAACATTTTACTACAATCTAATACTATAATACTAAAACATAACACTATTGTATAACCATAACAATATTAATATAACCACAACATCATAACTATTGATATAACAAAAAGATAATCACTACAATGTTAAGACTATCACTATAACTGTATACACATAATTATAACTGTAACAGTATAACTATATCATTACAATTATAATCATGCCCCATTATAACTAAAATATTACAAATAAAATCATGATTCTATAATTAAATTTTATAATTATGACACTATAACTATAGCCCTATGGCTACAATACTAAAGTATACAAAACAAACAAAATGACTATAATCATATAACTATAACCATAACATTATAACTATAATCAAACTATCATTACAACAGCCTGAATATCACTATAACCATAAAACTATAATTATGACTATAGCAGTATAACTTTACTATTATAATGACAACTATAATGCTCTACCTATAATACTATCACCATAATGCTAACACTATGACTATATTAATAACACTATAACTACATCTATAGTATTATAACACTAGTACTATACTTATAACTATATAATGATAACTATGACTATAAGCATATGCTTATAACTGGAATATTACACTTTGTAGCTATAATAATAAATCTTAAATAATGACCACTCTGCTAAAACTATAAACTTTTACCAAAATCTGTGACTCTGTAACTTCAACTTTGACTATAAATGTAACCACATCACAGAACTTATAAGTACAACAATAACTATAACAATTTAGTTCTGACCATAAGATCATAGTTATAGTAAAATAACACTATACTTATAAGTGTTAAACTACCAGTATAACAAGTCCATGAAAACTATAACAGTAACACTATAACCATATTACTAATACTATATCTATAACCTAGACACAAGGTCTATATCATTAATACCTATGATGATAACTGCATATCTATAACACTATCATTATAATTGTTAATAACCATAAAACATTACAATCATTTTATCACTATAAATATAATTTAGCACTACAATCTTAGTGATGTAATAGTGCTATAACATTTTAACTATAAAATTAAAATTATTATCAATATAATTAAAAGCTGTAACTACAAATAGTAAACTCGAACCATACAACTATAAAACTATGATTAAAATTGCAACACTGTAACTAAAATAAAACACTATAACAATAGTATAACTATTACTCCAATAGAGTACCTATATCAGTGTTACCATACTACTGTAAATGTCACTCCATGATCCAGCTATATTTGGAACAATGCAACTCAATATGATAACTGCATAAATATAATCATAAAATTATTGCTATAACTCTATAAATATAATTTTAACTATTACTGTATTACTATGCTATTATATATATCTATAATGTTTATAGTACAAATATAACACATAGAGTAATGTATTATGTATGTATATACACACACGTACATACATACACTCATACATACATACACTATGAGCATCCTTGGCTCACAAATAATTATAATTTAAAAATACATTTTTCTATCAAAATAAACAAGGACCAAAGACTCTTAGAAAATGGCTATTTTCACTTTTAGAGCAAGTAATATTCAATATAAGTATGGAAGGTATCATCATACCAAACAGGATAATACCAAACATTATTTGAATCTAATCTAGCCTTACCACATATATATAATTTCTTGAAAACATGAGGCACAGATTCATAAGTTAAATAATATGATAAAAATGTAAACAGATATCCAAAATGCTGAGCAATCTATAGAATTATTGATCTTTAGTCAGTGGTATTATATTAAAGCAAAAATAAGAGGAGGCTGCACTAGATTAAGTGAGACATAAAAGATATCATTATGGAGCTAATTTGAATCTGAATTCAAGCACAACAAATTCAAAAGTACTGTTTGAGAATATTATGGAAATTTGATTATGATGAGGGTGTTAGATAAAACAAGGAAAAATTTTAAATTGTTAGGTGTTATAATACACACAAAGGCTATGTAAATAAAATTCTACATTTTTAGAGATAGTTTGCAAATACATAGGGATAAAATGTGTCAGAATTTTTTTTTCTAAATTTTTCATCAATGAAAAGAAAAGAAAGAAAAGAAAAATAAGGTCAGTGAATTGGCAAAATCTTAATAACCTTAGAACAGGGTAATTGCAGTACGGGGTTCATCATATTGTTTTAAACATAGGTGTTAGTTTGATATTCTTTATTTTTAATTTTTAAAAACAACATCACACAGGATTTCTCTGGTAGTCCAATGGAATCTGCCTTGTACTGCAAGGTACACCGGTTCAACCGCTGGTCCAGGAAGATACCACATGCCTTGGGGCAACTAAGCCCATATACCACAACTACTGAGCCCATGCTTGACAGCCCGTGAGCTACAACTACTGAACCCTTGCACCACAACTACTGAGCCCATGCACTGCAACTATAGAAGCCCAAGTGCCCTAGAGCCCATGTTCCACAAGAGAAGCCACCCCAATGAGAAGCCTGTGCATTTCAACTAGAGAGTAGCCCCAACTCTGTGCAACTAGAGAAAGCCTGTGTGTAGCAATGAAGATCCAGCACAGCTAAAAAATAAATAAATAAAATAAATTACATAAATAAAAACAACATCAGGGTATTATGAATAATGATGAGAATATATTTGAAATTTTCATGGTAAGAGTAATGTCTATAAAACAAACATAGAGTTGGATAACAAGTCAAGGATGTCTACTGTGACCAACTGTCTTCAACACTGTACATGAGATCCTGAATAGTGAGACTGAACAAATGCAAGGAAAGCAGAAATTGTATAAGCATTAGAAAGGAAGAAATAAAAGAAGAAATTTAAAAAAAGAAAAATAAGAAATCAAAAAGAAATTAATATTAACATATCATCAGTAAGCATTTAAAACATTCTCCAATAATACACTTTTAATATTACCAACATATATCAAACTAATTTTAAAGTGATAATTATTAGGAAAAAGAGGTGTTTTATCACAGGCAAGCAATTTAACCAAATTATTGTATTTGGAAATCCAAATGCTTGCACATGTGTGAACACACACAAACACATACAGGATAAACGTCAGAGCTGCCATTTGAGGTCAGTGGTGAAAGGACGCATTTTTCAATTAATGGTACATGGCAATTATGTATTCATATACAAGGGAAAAAAGTGAAATTGGATACATATATAACACTATATACAAATATCTATATAAGGTAGATTAAAAATATAAATGTAAAAGACCAACCATGATTAAATTTAAAAACTTAACACTACCATCAGTTGATAGAAATGTGGAACCATGAAAAATTTCATATATATTGCTGTACAAAAGTAAATTAGCATAACCATTGAAAAAAGTATTTGCCTTATCTGCTAAAATACAAGAAGCTCATATACTTATGTACTGTTACCAAATTTCCATTTATTAAGCTAGAAGGGGGATTATATGCATGAATTTTATAATTATTCCTAAACTATACATTGATATTTTGCATATTCCATTTAATATAAAATATATCTCACAATTTTGAAACTTTTTAAATAGTCTAAATCACTGGTTTAAAATCTTAAATAAACCAGGTACCACATGCAAGAAAAATTAGTAGTAAGGTGATTTTAGAAAAGGTGACTAATTCAGTAAGGTGAATTAGAAAAGGTGACTGCAACCATGAAATTAAAAGATGCTTGTTCCTTGGAAGAAAAGCTATGACCAACCTAGACAGCATATTAGAAAGCAGATGCATTACTTTATCAACAAAGATCCATCTAGTCAAGGCTATGGTTTTTCCAGTAGTCATGTATGAATGTGAGAGTTAGACCCTAAAGAAAGCTGAGCACTGAAGAATTGATGCTTTTGAACTGTGGTGTTGGAGAAGACTCTTTTTTTTTTTTCATTTATTTTTATTAGTTGGGGGCTAATTACTTTACAATATTGTAGTGGTTTCTGTCATACATTGACATGAATCAGCCATGGATTTACATGTATTCTCTATCCCGATCCCCCTCCCACCTCCCTCTCTACCTGATCCCTCTGGGTCTTCCCAGTGTACCAGACCTGAGCACTTGTATCATGCATCCAACCTGGGCTGGTGATCTGTTTCACCATAGATAATATCCATGTTTCGATGCTGTTCTCTCAAAACATCCCACCCTCGCCTTCTCCCACAGAGTCCAAAAGTCTGTTCTGTACATCTGTGTCTCTTTTTCTGTTTTGCATATAGGGTTAGGGAGAAGACTCTTGAGAGTCCCTTGGACTGCAAGGAGATCCAACCAGTCAATCCTAACAGAAATCAGTCCTGAATATTCAATGGAAGGAATGATGCTGAGGCTGAAGCTCCAATACTTCGGCCACCTGATGTGAAGTATTGACTCACTGGAAAAGACCTTGATGCTGGGAAAATTAGAAGGCAGGAGAAGGGGACGACAGAGGATGAGATGGTTGGATTGCATCACTGACTTAGTAGACATTTGTTTGGATAAACTAGAGGAGATAGTGAAGGACAGGGAAACCTGGTGAGCAGCAGTCCATAGGTTCACAAAGAGTCGGAAACGACTTAGCAGCTGAACAACAAAAGACTAGTAAGCACTTAAGGGACAAATTTCTAAGCATCCATTTAAAGAATAATTATTTACACAGAATTTTCATCTTCCACAAAATATTCTGATGTATAGGAAAATAGAATAATTCTCAACTAATTTAAAGGAAAAATAATGAGAGCCTTTTTATTCCTATATTAATATATGCAAAAGATATCTAAAAACATCTACCAACTGAATAGCATTTTAAAATGCTTAATCTTAGGAAAAAGAAAATGTCTCCAACTATTTTACCTTTTCAACATTGTACCAGAAAGCATATGCAATAGAAAAAAATCTTGAAAAAGTAAGAGAGTTGGAAGAGAAGAGGCAAAGTAGTTTTCACACATGATAACAGTTCTATGAAGAACAGTTCTATGAAGATTTACAAGATCTTCTAGACCTAACACCAAAAAAAAAAAAAAAAGATGCCATTTTTGTCATAGGGGATTGGAATGCAAAAGTAAGAAGTCAAAAGTTACCCCAGAGGAGCAGGCAAGTTTGGCCTCAGAGTACAAAATGAAGCAGCACAAAGGCTAACAATTTTGTCAAGAAAACATACTGGTCAGAGCAAACACTCTCTTCCAACAACACAAGAGATGACTCTATATGTGGACATCACCATATGGTCAATACCAAAATAATTTTGATTATATTCTTTGCAGCTGAAGAAGGAGAAGCTCTATACGGTCAGCAAAACCAAGACCTGGAGCTGACAGTGGCTCAGATGATGAGCTCTTTATGGCAAAATCCAGATTTAAATTGAAGAAAGGAAAACCATGATGCATTCTGGTATGATTTAAATCCCTAACGATTGTTCAGTTAAATGACAAATAGATTCAAGAGATTAGATCTGAGGGACACGGTACCTGAAGAACTATGGACAAAGGTTTGTAACATTGTACAGGAGATGATGACTAAAACCATTCCAAAGAAAAGGAAATGTAAGAAGGCAAAACACTTGTCTGAGGAGGCCTTAAAAATAGTTGAGAAAAAAGAGAAGTTAAAAGAAAAGAAGAAAGGGAAAGATATACCCAACTGAATGTGGAGTTCCAAAGAATAACAAGGAGGGATAAGAATGCTTTCCTATTTGAACAATGCAAAGAAATAGAGTAAAACAACAGAATGGGAAAGATTAGAGGTCTCTTCAAGAAAATCAGAGAAATCAAGGGAAAATTTCATGTGAAAATGGGTACAATAAAGGACAGAAATGATAAGGACCTAAAAGAAGCAGAAGAGGTTATGAAAAGATGGCAAGAATACACAGAATAATTGGACAAAAAAATGTTTTAATGATCTTCATAACAACAAAGGTATGGTCACCCACCTAGAGCCAGACATCATGGAGTGTGAAGACAAGTGGGCCTTAGGAAGCAGTACTACTAACAAAGCAAGTGAAAGTGACAGAAATCCAGCTGAGCTATTTCAAAATCTAAAAGATGAAGCTGTTAAAGTGCTGCACTCAATATGTCAGCAAATTTAGAAAACACTGAAGTGGCCACAGGACTGGAAAAGATAAGTTTTCATTTCAATCACAATGAAAGGCAATCCCAAATAAGCTTGAAGCTACTTCACAATTGCACTCATTTCACATGCTAGCAAGATAATGCTCAAAATCCTTCAACCTAGTCTTTAGCAGTATGTGAACTGGGAATGACCATATGTACAAGTTGTACTTAGAAAAGGCAGAGGAACAAGAGGTTCAACTGCCAACATCTGTCAGATCACAGAAAAAGCAAGAGAGTTCCAAAAAGACATCTACTTCTGCTTCATTGATTACGCTAAAGCCAAAGACTGTGTGGATCACAACCAACTGTGGAAAATTCTTAAAGAGATGGGAATACTAGACACCTTACCTGTCTCCTGAGACACTTGTATGTAGGTCACGGAGCAAAAGTTAGACCTAGACATGGAACAACGGACTGGTTCCAAATTGGGAAAGGAGTAGGTCAAGGCTGTATATTGTCATCCTGCTTATTTAACTTATATGCAGAGTACATGATGCCAAATGCCAGGCTGGATGAAGCATAAGCTAGAATCAAAATTTCTGTGAGAAATATCAACAATCTCAGTTATGCAGATGATACAACCCTAATGGTAGAAAACAAAGAGGAACTAAAGAGTCTATTGATGAAGGTGAAAGAGGAGAGTGAAAAAGCTGGCTTAAAATTCAACATTCAAAAAACTAAGATCATGGCATCCAGTCCCATCGATTCATGGCAAATGGGGAAAAAATGGAAATAGTGGCAGATTTTCTTTGCATGGGCTCCAAAATCACTGTGGACAATGACTGCAGCTATGAAATTAGAAGATGCTTGCTCCTTAGCAAGGAAACACAAACTTTAAATGATACAATGGACAGACAGACCTAATTGATATCTATAGGACACTTCACCCTAAAACAACGAATTTCACCTTGTTTTCAAGTCCACATGGAAACTTCTCCAGGATAGATCATATCCTGGGCCATAAATCTAGCCTTGGCAAATTCAAAAAATTCATATCATGTCAAGCATCTTTTCTGATCACAATGTGGTAAGATTAGATGTCAACTACAGGAAAAAAAACTATTAAAAATACAAACATATGGAGGCTAAACAACACACCTCTGGATAACCAACAAATCACAGAAGAAATCAAAAAAGGAAATCAAAATATGAATAGAAATGAATGAAAATGAAAACATAACAACCCAAAACCTATGGGATTCAGTAAAAGCACTGCTAAGAGGAAGGTTCATAGCAATACAAGCTTAACTCAAGAAACAGGAGAAAAATGAAATAAATAACATAACTCTACAACCAAAGCAAATATAAAAAGAAGAAATGAATAACTCCAGGGTTAGCAGAAGGAAATAAATCATAAAAATTAGGGCAGTAATAAATGAAAAAGAAACAAAGAAGAGCAAAGCAAAAATCAACAAAGGTAAAAGCTGGTTCTTTGAGAAGATAAATAAAATAGAGAAACCGTTAGCCAGACTCATCAAGAAACAAAGGGAGGAGAATCAAATCAACAAAATTAGAAATTAAAATGGAGAAATCACAACAGACAACACAGAAATACAAAGGATCCTAAGACTCTACTGTCAGCAACTATATGCCAATAAAATAGACAACTTGGAAGAAATGTACAAATTCTTAGAAAAGTATAACTTTCCAAAACTGAACCAGGAAGAAATAGAAAATCTTAACAGACCCATCATAAGCATGGGAATCAAAACTGTAATCAGAAATCTTCCAGCAAACAAAAACCCAGGCTTCACAGCTGAATTCTACCAAAAATTTAGAGGAGAGCTAACACCAATCTTAGTCAAGCTCTTCCAGAAAGCTGAAGAAGAAAGTAAACTTCCAAACTCATTCTATGAGGCCAGGATCACCCTAATATCAAAACCAGACAAAGATGCCACACAAAAAGAAAACTACAGGCCAATATCACTGATGAACATAGATGCAAAAATCCTTAACAAAATTCTAGCAAACAGAATCCAACAACATATTAAAAAGATCATACATCATGATCAAGTGGGCTTTATCCCAGGGATGCAAGGATTCTTCAGTATTTGGAAATCAATCAATGTGAGATACACCACATTAACAAATTGAAAGATAAAAATCATATGATTATCTCAATAGATGCAGAGAAAGCCTTTGACAAAATTCAAAATCCATTTACAATAAAAACCCTCCAGAAAGCAGGAATAGAAGGAACATACCTCAACATAATAATGTTGGACTTCCCTGGTGGCTCATATGATAAACTGACTTCCTACAATGTGAGAGACTCGAGTTCAATTCCTTGGTTGGAAAGATCTCCTCGAGAAGGAAATGGCAACCCACTCCATTATTCTTTCCTGGAAAATCCCATGGATGGAGAAGCCTGGTAGGCTACAGTCCATGGGGTTGGAAAGAGTCAGACATGACTGAGTGACTTCACTTTCCCTTTGAACTTAATAAAAGCCTTATATGATAAACCCACAACAAACATTATCCTCAATGGTGAAAAATTGAAAGCATTCCCCCTAAAGTCAGGAACAAGACAAGGGTGCCCACTATCACCACTACTATTCAACATAGTTTTGTAAGTTTTAGCCACAGCAATCAGAGAAGAAAAAGAAACAAAAGGAATCCAGATTGGAAAAGAAGTAAAACTCTCATGGTTTGCAGAAGACATGATCCTCTACATAGAAAACGCTAAAGACTCCACCAGAAAATTACTAGAACTAATCAATGAATATAGCAAAGTTGCAGGACATAAAATTAATGCACAGAAATCCCTTGCATTCCTATACACTAACAATGAGAAAACAGAAAGAGAAATTAAGGAAACAATTCCATTCACCATTGCAATGAAAAGAATAAAATACTTAGGAATAAATTTACCTAAAGAAACAAAAGACCTATATATAGAAAAGTATAAAACACCGATGAAAGAAGTCAAAGATGACACAAATAGATGGAGAAAAATACCATGTTCATGGATCGGAAGAATCAATACAGTGAAACTGAGTATATTACCCAAAGCAATCTATAGATTCAATGCAATTCCTATCAAGCAACCAACAGTATTTTTCAGAGAACTAGAACAAATAATTTCACAATTTGTATGGAAATAGAAAAAACCTCGAATAGCTAAAGCAATCTTGAGAAAGAAGAATGGAACTGGAGGAATCAACCTTCTGACTTCAGGTTATACTACAAAGCCACAGTCACCAAGACAGTGTGGCACTGGCACAAAGACAGAAACATAGATCAAAGGAACAAAATAGAAAGCCCAGAGATAAATCCATGCACCTATGGACAACTTATCTCTGACAAAGGAGGCAAGAATATACAATGGAGAAAAGACAATCTCTTTAACAACTAGAGCCTGGAAAACTGGTAATCCACTTGTAAAAGAATGAAACTAGAACACTTTCTAACACCATACACAAAAATAAACTCAAAATGGATTAAAGATCTAAACATAAGGCCAGAAATTATAAAACTCCTAGAGGAAAACATAGGCAAAACACTCTCTGATGTAAATCACAGCAGGATCCTCTATGACCACCTCCCAGAATAATGGAAACAAAAGCAAAAATAAACAAATGGGACCTAATGAAACTAAAAAACTTTTGCACAACGATGGAAACTATAAGCAAGGTGAGAAGACAGCCTTCAGAATGGGAGAAAATAATAGCAAATGAAGCAGCTGACAAAGAATTAATCTCAAAAATATACAAGCAGCTCCTGCAGCTCTATTCCAGAAAAATCAACGACCCAATTAAAAAAATGGGCCAAAGAACTAAACAGACATTTCTCCAATGGAGACATACAGATGGCTAACAAACACATGAAAAGATGCTCAGCATCACTCATTATCAGAGAAATGCAAATCAAAACCACAGTGAGGTACCATCTCAGGCTAGTCAGAATGGCAGCAATCAAAAAGTCTACAAACAATAAATGCTGGAGAGGGTATAGAGAAAAAAGGAACCCTCATACACTGTTCATGGGAATGCAGGCTAGTACAGCCACTATGAAGAACAGTGCAGAGATTCCTTAAAAAACTGAAAGTAGAAGTCCCATATGACCCAGTAATCCCACTGCTAGACATACACACTGAGGAAACCAGAATGGAAAGAGACACATGTACCCTAGTGTTCATCACAGCACTGTTTATAATAGCCAGGACATGGAAGCAACCTAGATGTCCATCAGCAGACGAATGGATAAGAAAGCTATGGTACATATACATAATGGAATATTACTCAGCTATTAAAAAGCATTCATTTGAATCAGTTCTAATGAGGTGGATGAAATTGGAGCCTATTATACATAGTGAAGTAAGTCAGAAAGAAAAACTCCAATACAGTATATTAATGCATATATATGGAATTTAGAAAGATGGTAATGATGACCCTATATGCAACACAGTGAAAGAGACACAGATATAATGAACAGACTTTTGGACTTTCTGGGAGAAGGCGAGGGTGGGAGAATTTGAGAGAATAGCATTGAAACATGTATATTATCATATGTGAAATAGATCACCAGTCCAGGATCAATGCATGAGACAGGGTGCTCAGGGCTGGTGCACTGGGATGACCCTGAGGGATGGGATGAGGAGGGAGGTGGGAGGGAGGTTCAGGATGGGGAACGCATGTACACCCATGGTTGACTCATGTGAATGTATGGCAGAAACCACCACACTATTGTAAAAAAAAGAAAATGCTTGCTCCTTGCAGTACAAGCTATGAGAAGCCCAGTCGCATATTAAAAAGCAGAGGCATCACTTTGCCAACAAAGGTCCGTATTGTCAAAGCCATGGTTTTTGCAGTAGTCATATGTCGATGTGAGAGTTGGATCATAAAGAAAGCTAAGCATCAAAGAATTGATGCCTTTGAACTGTGGTGCTGGAGAATATGCTTGAGAGTCCCTTGGACTGCAAGGAGATCAAACCAGTTAATCCTAAAGGATATCAACCCTCAATATTCATCAGAAGGACTGATGCTGAAGCTCCACTACTTTGGCTATCTGATCAAAGGGTAGACTCATTGTTAAAGACCCTGATGCTGGAAAAGATCAATGGCAGGAGGAAAAGGGGGCAACAGAGCCTGAGATGTTTGGATGGCATCATCAGTTGAATGGATATGAGTTTAAGCAAACTCCAAGGTATGGGAAAGGATGGGGATGTCTGGCATGCTGCAGTCCTTGGGGCTACAAAGAGTCAGACATGAATTACTGATGGAAAACAACCACCCCTGAGGTGTTTGCTCTGAAAGGTTGCAGTCATATTCTTAATCAAAATGCCACTCAGGCTTGTCTAGGTTTTAGCATTTGATATGGGCAGGAATTGGCATCTGACACAGAATTATCCTCTTGAGTGCTTTATCTACATTTTGGAGCATTGTGGTGTGTTCCTTTTCTTCATATTGCAATAGTTGCTCCAAGCCTACAATCTCCAAACTTATCTAATACCCTGTGTGATGTTTAACACAGAGATAGTAACAAGTTTAAATTTCTCCTTCTATAGTTTTCAAGAGTGAGGAATTTGAGTATGGTGTCCTCTGATATTTTCCCATATGACTGTCCCCTGTGCTATATCTCTAATCAAGCCTAGACCCTGTCGACACATTCAAATAGGGATTGAAATGCTGGTATTCATTTCTAATAAAACCTTGACTTTAATTAGTGATTTTTTTCTCCCTTAGCTTCTGGGGAAATATGATCAGGGCTGACTTCTTACTGGCTATTATGCATTCTTTCATCTCAACAAGTGTTACTTTATGGATTTTCATGGTGGGCATAACAGGTGGATAAGATGGAGCCAAACAAAACACTCATCTATAAATTTAAACATTAGTTCAGCAAAGTCAATAGTTGATTGATTTAGTGAGAAGGTAGGTACCCAAACAAGAGGACCACATCAAGTGCTTGGAAAGGTATTACTAAATTTGACAGAATGTAACAATCTTTTCTTAGAAAGACATTTTGCAAACATTTTAGAGTTCAAAATGTTTTCAAGATCCTCTGTCTCATTCCATTGCACACCTTGTATACAGTTTTAGCATCTCTCTTCCCTGGCAAACGCATGTGATTTCTATTTCTGTATATTCAACGACAAGCTCAGGGTCAAAATATATGAAATTTTTATGAAACAATTTTAATTCTATACTAAACCCCCAATAAAAGGGGTAAGCTTTGTGATTTTCTTTCTCTCTTTATTCATGATTTCTGGAATCACGAATCTGAAGTCAATCACAGGAATTGGCTCTTAGGCTAGGAGTTAGGATATTCAAAACATAAACTGTTTCTTAATATAAAAAGGAAAGCATAATTTAATGATATAATTAATACTTATAGTTAGTTATTAAGTAGTGAGCTCTGTTAACCAATGATTCTAGGAAGACTAGCAATCAGGTAACCCTGGAAGAACCACCTTAGTTAAAATTATTTTTATGTGTTTCATCTTACAAAAATAAGAAATATAGAGCAAGCACTTGAACAAATTTTACTCAGTTTACACTTTAGCATAATGTAGCATCTGCATTTGGATTTTAGTCTAATAATTCTAATTTTAATTTTATTACCTTAGCAGTTTCTTCCTAAGCCCCTATACATTCTCCAGGTTTATTTTTAAATATGAATATCAATTTAAAATTTTAATCATGCACATTTATTTATAAACAGCCTGCTATGTCAGTCTTTCAATTATCCTTATTTCCAGGGGATTCCAAAATGTCTGATAAGGTACATGTCTCAGTGATTAATGAACCATGGTTATAAATGAATTTAAATAACTTTCTCTGAAGTGGTGTCATAAGATCTCTTCCAAACATATTGTAAGCAATGTTCACAATACCTTATAGTTAACTCAAATAGAAGAGGTCAGATAAGATCACTAATGGAGCCATTATGATGGCAGTTTTAATTATTTTATACGATACATTGTTTTTTTCCAATTATCATTGGACCAATATTAAAAAAAAAATTAAGGCATCAAATTACATGAAGACAAAATATAAAGAATAACCTTTACTTTTTTTTAACATTCTATCAGGAGTATTATTATTTTAATGATACTTTTTATTGAGGTGCACTTAGACGTTTTACAAAGTGCTTTTATCTATTCTCATCTTCCTTGTAACAACCTCAAGTCATCTAATGCAGATTTATCCCATAATCAATCAATAAGAATTTAATGAGAATCTGCTGTATATCCTGCATTGTGTTAGGTGTTCTGGGTGTTATAAAAAAGTATGAACATAATACTAAAATCCATATTAATAGGAGACAGTCATTCAAGGGATAGTGTGTGACCAATAGACCATTCTCTATTATACCTTGTTTTAACTATGACTCAATCGGGACTACTTTTGATTCTGGACTAACAAGAGAAAAAACATCTTTCATGGAAGTTTATTATATATACACGTTTCAAGATAAAACTATAATTACACTTTCAGAGTAATTCAACACATTTATACAGATATATTCATATTTAGTAGCTGGAAATATATAATATAAAAATAAGAGATTATAATGGTTCAATGCAATTGAACCTATTTTTTCCCAAGGTCCATCTAATCAAGGCTATGTTTTTTCCAGTGGTCATGTGTGGATGTGAGAGTTGGACTATAAAGAAAGCTGAGCGCCGAAGAATTGATGCTTTTGAACTGTGGCATTGGAGAAGACTCTTGAGAGTCCCTTGGACTGCAAGGAGATCCAACCAGTCCATCCTAAAGGAGATCAGTCCTGGGTGTTCATTGGAAGGACTGATGCTGAAGGTGAAACTCCAATACTTTAACCACCTAATGCAAAGAGCTGACTCATTTGAAAAGACCTTGATGCTGGGAAAGATTGAGGGCAGGAGGAGAAGGGGATGACAGAGGATGAGATGGTTGGATGGCATCACCAACTCAATGGACATGGGTTTGGGTGGACTCCGGGAGTTGGTGATGGACAGGGAGGCCTGGCATGCTGCGGTTCATGGGGTTGCAAAGAGTCGGACATGACTGAGCGACTGAACTGAACTGAACTGAATAAATATCTAGACAATAAAGCTATCTTTCTCTGGAACTAAATATACACATCTAACAGCACATCAAAAGGTGCATTAATGAAATACAAACTTTGTAGATTATATAGTTAATATATTCAAGTTTATTTCAGAAATTTACTATACATCATTTCTCAACACAATTAAAGCTTAATGTTTTCTAAAAAATTTAAAAAAAATAAAGCTTAATGTTTTCTAAAAGATCTTAATTTAAATTTTTAAAAAGTCTTAGTCGAAAAAAACAGATTCCTTTAACAACTAATGCTTCCTTCACAAGCTCATTTAAAGTAAACATAGCTTTCTCCAGCTAAATATTATATGAATTAAGGAAGAAAAGTATCCTCTAGGTCTATCATGATAACCATATTTCAGAGTGCATATTTTACTCTAGATTACAACAAAGCATCCTTGAAACACACATTGCAGCAGAATTGCAAATATAGTCAAGAAAGAGACAAAAGAAAGTGATAAAAGAGATAAAATTTTACCTTAAATTTTTTCAAACACTAATTTTTTTTGTTTTGTGATGATTGCTGACAAGATATATATCTTCATCTGTTCCTTAAATTCCCATTAGTGCCTCCTACAATCTCCAAGACTATGCACTAGTCAAATAATTGATTGTTGCATTTCAATGCCAATGTTATGTGTTGTGCAAATGGAAACTTAAGTAATTATGCAATAGGCTGTAACTAACTGAAATATGAATATTGCCTGTTTGCACCACTGCTCTTCAGATCTGCTACATGATTGTTAATGTTCACAACAGTGCAGTAATTGAATTATAGAACATTGGTTACATGATTATTATGATCATAAAGTGCCGTGTAATGGAAGTTCATGAAATAAAATCACAAATTCAGAGCATATAAAGCAAAATTACATCATACATCTTGCTCTCTTCTTCATGTTCTCTGCTTCAAAAAACTTACAACAATGATGTCCACATGCACAAAAAAATGTTCATACAACTATATATCTTTTTAATTTCATGGAGGCTTTAAAATATTGCTATTAATGAAATCATTCCTAAAGCCATTTCCTTCGATCTCTTGCCTATGTCACTTCCTCAAACTAAGTCTTCTCAGGTCCATGTCTCAGACTTCAAGTTTTAGACTTAACCAGATCACAACTTATCACTCTGACTTCCTACTCCCTCCTGTGGTCGCATAGTTTAGAGTCCTCTGTGTGTGTGTGCACTCTGTATCATTTTGGGATAATATGGTTCATGGGTTCTCAAGTCACAAGCTACTTGCCAGCTCTTCAAAATGAGCTACCACATCTCAAATTACTGCAGATAGGCTTTTAAATAAATAGTGCAGAGACAAGTGACATCATATCTTACAATACATACAAGTATAAATTCCAAATGTAGTAGAGACTTAAATGTAAAAAATTAAAACAAATGCTGCTAGAAAATATGAGCGAGCTATCCTTTAAGTTATATGTAGGGAAAGTTTTTCTAACTATGAAAAAAAAAACCTGTAAACTAATATGGAATGATTTTCAGAACATAATATGAAAATATCCAAGCTCAAAAAAGAACTTACTCTGTAAAAAATTGGGGATATAAAAATGAACATATTAAAAAAAGAACATATATCTGCTCATTTGTTTAAGAAATATACTAGAAACCGAATAGATTGGTTACCTACACATGGCAGGTGGGAAATTAGTAGCAAGAAGGGATTGGAATTGTGTAGCAGATATTAGGAGAAATGGCATTTTTAGAAAGTCTGAATCTTGCAACAATATTAATGCTTCAAATACATTTCCTATGCTAAACATACAAAAAACATTAAAACCAACCAAGATTATGAAGAGGTATTCAAATAGAATTCAAACACCCACAGATTAAAATAAATGATTATTTATAAATTATATAATCACACTTGAGGAACTGGAGTAGAAAGTAAGTGATGTAACTAATAAGCAAATAGAGATTGCAGATAATTGAATCCCTGTAACAATGAGTAGTAGGCTTCCCTGTTGGCTCAGTGGTAAAGAATCCACCTGCCAATACAGGAGATGTAAGTTCAATCTCTGGGTCAGGAAGATCCCCTGGAAAAGGAAACGGCAACCCATTCTAGTATTCTTGTCTGGGAAATTCCATGGACAGAGGAGCCTGGCGGGCTACAATCCATAGGGTCGCAGAAGAGTCAGACACGACTTAGTGACTAACAACAAAAAGATTAATTTTCACTAGAACCACAGCCCACCAAATAAATTACGATCCATATTCTAAACCTAAACTGCTTGCTAAAATAAAGATTCAAATATGACCCAGTGCATGTGTGCTAAGTTGCTTCAATCATGTCTCTTTGCAACCCTATGGACTATAGCCTACCAGGCTCCTCTGTCCATGGGATTCTTGAAGCAAGAGTACTGGAATGGGTTTCCAGGCCCTCCTCCAGGGGTTCTTCCTGACCCAGGGATTGAACCTGTGTCTCCTGTGGCTCCTGCATTTCAGGCAGATTCTTTACCACTGAGCCACAGAAAGTCCTCTAATATAACAGTTGAAAATTCTAGAATACAATACAAAGGAATTTATTAGAGATAGAGACATTACATACAGATGAAGGTTTGGATCCACCAGGAAGCTATGATTATCATGCTGTGTATGCACCAAAGAACCTCAAAATAAATGAAGCAAAAACTATTAGAATTGAAAGAAATAGAGAAATACTCAACTGTAGTTGGGAACTTCAAAATGCACTCAAAGAAAGTGAAAGAACTACTAGTCAGATAATCAACAAAGTGTTAAATCAATGGGCAAGAGTTGTCTTCTGTGTATTGGCTCAAAATGACCACTATGCTGCTTACCTCTTTATAAGATAGCACAAAGTCCACCAATGCCAGACTCAAATTTGTACATATCCAATTGCTTTAAATATAACTAAATAAACATACTTTTAGTCACTTAGAGCTTGTTGCTGTTGTTTTAGTTGTCAAGTCATGTCCAACTCGTTTGTGACCCCATGAACTGCAGCCCACCAGGTTCCTCTATCCATGAGATTTCCCTGGCAGGAATACTGGTGTGGGTTGTCAATTTCCTTCTCCAGGGGATCTTCTGGACCTTAGAGATCAAGCCTTCATCTCATGCACTGGCAGGCAGATTATTTACCACTGAGCCACCAAGGAAGCCCCTTTCAGAGCTTACCTACTTTATAATACTTGTGGATTACACAAAACATCTGCTAACCATAGATAAGAAAAACATTATATCTGTCAAAAAAAAAATCCAAACTACTGTTGCCCTTTGCAACTCTCTAGCCCAGAGATGTTCTATCTACTGTTGAGTGACATCAACTAGCAAAAGTCCCCTCTCCAACCTTTTGTTCTCTCCTGAGAAACCCTTTGTACCATCCCCCTTCTGTATGGTGGCCTTGCACCACTGTTTATGTAGTTTCTTGTTGAACCTTGTCCAAGTATTGCCTAATAAATCTTCCTATGTGCTACTGCTGCTCATGGTTGTAGCTCTATCCTTATCTACTCTGAAATTCTCTAACTTACCACACAAAGTTATAGAAGATATGAAAAATGGCATCAACCAATGTGATATAATTAAAATATAGAGCACTCTACCCAACAAGAACAGATAATTAAACTTTTTACGTGCCCATGCAACATTCACAAATATAAACCATACTGTGTCTATGTGTGTGTGTGTGTTTGTGTGTGTGCATTTAAATTATACAAAATATTCTCTGGCATAAACAAATCCAATAGGAAATCAATAGCAGAAGGGCACTGGAAAATAATGAAACACTTGGAAATTAACA
The DNA here is from genome assembly GCF_963930625.1 of Muntiacus reevesi. NCBI lineage: Eukaryota > Metazoa > Chordata > Mammalia > Artiodactyla > Cervidae > Muntiacus > Muntiacus reevesi. The sequence continues at coordinate 122,946,579 of NC_089271.1, read as the reverse complement.
TTTTTTAATTATTTATGGGTCAAGGAGCAGGTATCGAATGAATTAAAAATAAATATACAGAACTAAATAAATTGAAAATGTTAAATATTAAAATATGTGGGATACAGCTAAAGCAGTGGTAACAGGGAATTCTTTTTAGCATTAAATGCTTATATTAAAAGAGGAAGGTCCTCAAATCAGTAATCTTCCTCAAAACACTAGAATAAGAAGGGGAAAATTAACCCAATATAATCAAAAGGGAGGAAATAAAGATTAGAGTAAAAATCAATGATATTTAAATTAGGAAAATAATAGGGGAAATCAATCGAACAAAATGTAAGTTGTAAAAATTAATACAATGAATAAACCTGCAGCAAAACTGAAAAAAAAATTCACAAAAAGACCAAAAACATCAATATCAATAATTAAATAGAAGATAATCACAATAGATTTTGTATTCATTAAAAGTATAAGTGAATATTGTGAACAGCAATGTGTTCATAAATTCAACAACTTAGGAGAAATAAACCAAGTATCCCAACATATCAAACTGCCAAAATACAACCAACATGAATTTTATGAGTAGTCTTATTATCATTCATAATTTTGAATTAAAAACTAAGTATCTCATATAAATGAAATCTAGATACTCAGACAGTTTCTATAGAGAATTCTACTAAACATCTGAAGAAAAATTAGCACCAATTATGTAAATCTATCCCAGAGTATAGAAGAAGACACTTTCTGATCCATTTTATGAAACCAGCATTATTCCAATAGCAAAATGACACAAACAATACAAAAATATGAAAATAGAGATCAATATCTCTTGCACCCTTTATTCCAAAAATGTTTAAAAAAGTCAGTTAATTGAATTCCTTAATGGAGAAAAGAAATATATACCATGATCAAATGGCACTTATTCAACCATAGACATTTTGATAGAGGTTTCATTGAACATACACTTGGTTTGAGTTTAAAGGATATTTTGTTAACATGAATTTTTGTGATCCATGAACACATAATACTTTTCCACTTATTTGTGTCTTCAGCTTCTTTTATAAAAGTCTATTGTTCTCAGTGTGTAAATCTTTCACCTGCTTGGTTAATTGTTTTTTTCATTTATTTTTATTAGTTGGAGGCTAATTACTTTACAATACTGTAGTGGTTTTTGTCATACATTGACATGAATCAGCCTTGGATTTACATGTATTCCCCATCCTGATACCCTCCTCCCACCTCCCTCTCCACCCGATTCCTCTGAGTCTTCCCAGTGCTTGGTTAATTTTATTCCAAATTATTTCCTTTCCTTTGATGGGATTTTTTTTTTTCAGATAGTTCACCATTACCATATAGAAATGAGATTGATTTTTGTATATTGATTTTGTATCATGAAATTTTATTGAATTTGTTTAATTTAAATTGGTTTGGTGGTGTGTTTAGAATGTTCTCAATGTAGTATCACATCATCTGCAAATAGAGATAATTTTACTTCGAACTTTTCAATTTAGATGCCTCATATTTCTTTTTCTTGTCTGATTACCCTGGGTAGGAATTTCAGTACTATGTTAAGTAGAAGTAGGAAGAGTGGGCACTCTTACCTTATTTCTGATCTTTGAGGGAAAAATTTCAATAATTTGGGGCTTCTCTAGTGGCTCAGATGGTAAAGAATCTGCCTGCAATGCAGGAGACTCAGGTTCGATCCTTGGGTCGGGAACTGCTGCTGGAGAAGGGAATGGCTACCTACTCCAGTATTATTGCCTGGAGAATTCCATGACAGAGGAACACTGAGTATGATGTTAGCTGTTGCCTTGTCATATAGGGCCTTTATGATTTAGAGGCATTTCATTCTATACACCTCTTTTTGGTTGCTAGTTGGTATTCTTGTGAAGCATACTAACTGTCAATGTTTCCATTATTTATTTTAGGCTTTTCAACCTATAAATGATGCATTTTCATCACATTGTCTAAGGTAAGCAGTGTGTATCATCTGCAAATTTGTTGCAGTTTCTCAGTCTTTACCAAAGTCACTGATTGACACAGCTTGAGACTCTCCTCCAGTGCATTGCTATTGCATGAAGAATGTATAAACCACTGATTTTGAGTCTGCATCTTTATTTTCTTAGCAGCAACTACAGGTTTAAATAGAATTCTTAATGTTCTTCTTATCTCAACACTTGATGTATGTATGGAAGAAATAGATGTGCCACCACTGCCAATTATGCCCTTTCACCACTTTTATCTAGCCACAGCAATACAGTAAGAAAAATAAATGAAAGGCACACAGATTGCAAAGAAACAAAACTATTATGTTTGTATTTGACATGACTATCTATGTAGAAAATCTCAAATAAATTATGAAAAGTTCTTAGAACTAACAAGTGAATACAACAATGTAACAAGATACAAGATCAACAAGCAAAAATCAGTTGTACTTCCATATATCCACAGTTAGCATATAAAAATAAGAATTTAAAATATTATACTATCTATAATTTCCAGAAGCAATTTAATAGCTATAAACAACACAAAACACGCAAAGAATATACATGCTAAAAATTGTAAACTGATAACAAAAAACTGATCTTCCTATGTGGCACTAGTGGTAAAGAATCTGCCTGCCAATGCAGGGGATGCAAGAAGCACAGTTTCCATCCCTGGGTCAGGAAGATCCCCTGGAACAGGAAATAGCAACCCACTCCAGTATTGTTGCCTGAGAAATCCCATGGACAGATGAGCCTGGTGGGCTACAGTCAATGGGGCTCCAGAGTTGGACACAACTGAGCCATTGAACACACAATAAAGAAATCAAAGGATACTAAAATAATATGACTAACATACCACATTACTGGATTGGAACATGTGAATTCTCTCCAAATGAATCGATATGTTTAATTAAGCAACTATCAAAATTTAGCAGGGCCTTTGTAGATATAGACAAACTAATCTAAAATGTATATAGAAAGCTAGAATAATAAAATGATCTTGACAAAGAATAATATGAGAAGAATCACTCTCCCCAATATTAAGGCTTACTGTATGGCTACAGAAATTAAAACCATGTGGTATATTATAGAGGAATAAGACATAAATAAATGAAACATAATAAAACCCAGAAATTTACCCACAAAAATATGTCCAACCAGTTTTGGGGAAAAAAAAAGAAAAATGCATTAAGTGAATAAAGGATGAGCTTTTTAGCAAAATGATTATGGACATCCATTGGCTGAAATAAAAATACTTTTAGTGAAAAACATAGGAGAAATATCTCAGAGAACAAGAGCTTTGTTAAGACTTCTTTGATTTGACAGCAAAAATATGGCCTTTAAAAGGGGAAAAAAATGATAACTTGGAACTCATCAAGATTAATTAATTTTCCTCTGTGAAAGAATCTGTACAGAAGATGAAAAGACAAGCTGAATACTGGGAGGAATTATTTTCAAATCACATATTCAATAAAGGATTTATTATTAACAATCAGAATATATAAAGAATGGCACAAACAGTAAGCAAAAGAACTAATTAGAAAATGGGCAGAAGGCATGAAAACATATTCTACCAAAAAAGATTTACAGGTGGCAAATAAGCACATGAAAAGATTTTCAATATCATTGGTAAAAGAAAATGCAAGTTAAAACCAGAATTCAGTTCAGTTCAGTCGCTCAGTCCTGTCCGACTCTTTAGACCCCAGTAAACAGTTATGACGGAAAAGGCAATGGCACCCCACTCCAGTACTCTTGCCTGGAAAATCCTGTGGACGGAGAAGCCTGGTAGGCTGCAGTCCATGGGGTCGCTAAGACTCGGACAGACTGAACGACTTCACTTTCACTTTTCACTTTCATCCATTGGAGAAGGAAATGGCAACCCACTCCAGTGTTCTTGCCTGGAGAATCCCAGGGATGGAGGAGCCTGGTGGGCTGCTCTCTATGGGGTCACACAGAGTCGGACATGACTGACGTGGCTTAGTAGCAGCAGTTATGAGAATAGCTCAATCAAAAATAGTGGGGGGCGGTCCTAAGATGGTGGAGGAATAGGATGGGGAGACCACTTCCTCCCTCACAAATTCATTGAAAGATCATTTGAACGCTGAGCAAATTCCACAAAACAACTTCTGAACACTGGTGGAGGACACCAGGCACCCAGAAAGGCAGCCCATTGTCTTAGAAAGGAGGTAGGACAAAATATAAAAGGTTAAAAGAGAGACAAAAGAATTAGGAACAGAGACTTGTCCTGGAGAGGGAGTCGTGAAGTCGGAGAAGTTTCCAAACACCAGGAAACCCTCTCACCGGTGGGCCTGTGGGAAGTTTTGGAATCTGAGAGGGTAGCATAAGAGGGAGGAAAAAAAAAATAACCCACAGATTACACTCCTAACCGCAACTCCCAGCAGAGAAGTAGCCCAGACTCTCACATCCATCAACAGCAAGTGGGGGCTGAACAGGGAGGCAAGGGCTGCATTGCTTAGGGTAAGACCAGGCCTGAATGCCCTGAGGACAATCTGAGGGAGCTAACATGAGATAGCAACCCAAACTGTGGGATAGCAAGAGAGAGAGAGAGAGAGAGAGAGAGAGAGAGAGAGAGAGAGAGAGAAGAGAAAGATAGAACTTTCCCGGGAAAAGCTCTAACCTAAGGCACTGCCAGGCCTGCTCACAGAACAAAGGACTGAGTGAATACCAGAGGAGAGCTAGTCAGCTGCGGACAAGCCTATACCCCACAGGAGGCAAAGAGGCAGGAGGGTGACAGCCAGAGCTGTCAGAAGGCAAGGGGCAATCTCGGCCCCAGAGATGGCATCCTCCACCAAACTGCAAGCAGACTTCCAGTTGCTAATCAGTCTTCCTGGGATCCTGGATAGTTGACATCTGCCAGGTGGGCCACAGACAGAGTTCTGCTCCCCAGAGGAGACACATGGCACATCTGAGACAACACTCCTGCTGCGCACCCAGGAAACCGAGCGGCTGGGACAAGGGAGGTTTTAAGATGCACTGCCCACCTAGGGAGAATGAGCTTGCCAAGCACCTGGTCACCTGAGCTGCTTGGACCTGGGAAGGGCACAAAACTCAGGCCCGTCTGAGCCTATGCCTTTGGGGAGTACCTGAGAACTTGAACCTGAGTGGCTTAGACCTGGGAAGTGAACGCAACTCAGGGCCCGCTTTAGACAGTTCCCCTCAGAGCAACCTGGAGCCTGAGCAACCTGGAGCCTGAGCAGTATAGATTGGAAAGCCTCACACTGTGACCAGGGGCAAACCCAGTGTGGCTGAGACACTGGGAGCACTCCCCACACAGGCCAGTGATATTAGTTTGCAGTATTCCTCCCTCCCCACAGCATGACTGAAAAAGTGAGCCTAAATAAGTGACCACCTTTATCCCCTTTTGTCAGGGTGGAAATTAGACACTGAAGAGACTTGCAAAGAGAGGAAGCCAAAATAAAGAAGAGGGAACTGCTTTGGAAGTGACAGATGCAACAAATTAAAACACTGTAGTTAGCACCAACTAAATAGGAAGGGGCCTATAGACCTTGAGAAGGAGTATAAGCTGGAACAAGGATATATCTGAAACTGAACTGACTCCACACCGCCCTCAACAGCTTCAGAGAAATTCCTAGATATATATATATATATATAATATATATATAATATATATATATATAATATATATAAAACCATTTAAAAATTTTTAAATTTCTTTTTATATTTAAGTTCTTTATTACTAATTTGATTTTCATTTTTATAACCTAATATTACCTTGAAAAAAAGACCCTAATTTTAAAGAAAAATTTCTACACATTTTTTGTAGCTATTGAGATTTTGTTTTATTTCTTTGTAATTGTATTTTTGAGAGTCTAGCTTTAGATATTTAATCTTTGCTTTATGGTATTAGTTATCAATTTTGTACCTTTAAGAATCCAATCTTCAGTACCCATTTTTACTAAGGAGTGTGATTATTGGTTTGATTGCCCTCTTCCCCTTTTGACTCTCCTTTTTCTCTCCCAGGTCACCTCTGTTTCCTCCCTCCCTCTTCTCTTCTCTACCCAACTCTGTGAATCTCTTTGGGTATTCCGGGCTGTGGAGAACACTTAGGGAACTGATTACTGGCTAGATCTGTCTCTCTCCTTTTGATTCCCCCTCATCTCTTCCTTGCCTGGTCACTCTATCTCCTTCCTCCCTCGTCTCTTCTCTATAGAAATCTGTGAACCTCTCTGGGTGTTCCAGACTGTGGATACCACATAGGGAATTGATTACTGGCTAGATTGCTTTCTCCCCTTTTGATTGCCCCTCTTCTCCTCCTGGTCACCTCTATCTCCCTCCTACCACTTCTCTTCTCCATGTAACTCTGTGAACCTCTCTGGGTGTCCCTCACTGTGGAGAATCGTTTTTCCATTAACCTAGATGCTTTATCATGAGTGTGGTATGGATGGAGAAGTCTTGAGGCTACTGCAAGAATAAGACTGAAGACCAGAGGCAAGAGGCTTAAATCCAAAACCAGAGAACTCCAGAAAACTCCTGAATCCAGGGAACATTAATCTACAAAAGCTCATTCAAAAGCCTCCATACCTACACTGAAACCAAGCTCCACCCAAGAGCCAACAAGTTCCAGAACAAGACATAGCAAGCTAATTCTCCAACAACACAGGAACATAAAACTAAGCATTAAAATACAGGCGGCCAAAAGTAACACCAAACCCATAGATACCTCAAAACTCACTACTGGAAACTTCATTGCACTCCAGAGAGAAGAGATCAAGCTCCACCCACCAGAACACTGATGCAAGCTTCACTAACTAGGAAACCTTGACAAGCCACTCGTCCAACCCCACTAACAGGGAGGAACCTCCACAATAAAGAGGAAGCACAAACTTCCAGCATACAGAAAGGCCACACCAAACACAGCAATCTAAACAAGATGAAAAAGCAGAGAAATATTCATCAGGTAAAGGAACATGATAAATGCCCACCAAACAAAACAAAAGAGGAGGGGATAGGGAGTCTACCTTAAAAAGCATTCAGAATAATGATAATAAAAATGATCCGAAATCTTGAAAATAAAATGGAGCTACAGATAAACAGCCTGGAGACAAGGATTGAGAAGATGCAAGAAATGTTTAACAAGGACCTAGAAGAAATAAGAAAGAGTCAATCAATATTGAATAATGCAATAACTGAGATAAAAAACACTCTGGAGGGAACCAACAGTAGAATAACTGAGACAGAAGATAGGATAATGAGGTGGAAGACAGAATGGTGGAAATGGTGAAGCAGAGAGGAAGAAAAGAAAAAAGAATTTAAAGAATGAGAATAACCTCAGAGACCTCTGGGACAATGTCAAGCACCCCAACATTCAAATCATAGGAGTCCCAGAAGAAGACAAAAAGAAAGGCCATGAGAAAATACTTGAGGAGATAACAGTTGAAAACTTCCCTAAAATGGGGAAGGAAATAGTCACCCAGGTCCAAGAAACCCAGAGACTCCCAAACAGGATAAACTCAAGGTGAAACACCCCAAGACACATATTAATTAAATTAATGAATATCAAAGACAAAGTCAGTTCAGTCAGTTCAGTTGTTCAGTCCTGTCTGACCCTTTGCAACCCCATGAATTGCAGCATGCCAGGCCTCCCTGTCCATCACCAACTTCCAGAGTTTACTCAAATTCATGCCCATCGAGTCGGTGATGCCATCCAGCCATTTCATCCTCTGTTGTCCCCCTCTCCTCCTGCCCCCAATCCCTCCCAGCATCAGGGTCTTTTCCAATGAGTCAACTCTTCGCATGAGGTGGCCAAAGTACTGGAGTGTCAGTTTCAGCATCAGTCCTTCCAATGAACACCCAGGACTGATCTCCTTTAGAATGGACTGGTTGAATCTCCTTGCAGTCCAAGGGACTCTCAAGAGTCTTGAAGTAATTAGCCTCCAACTAAAAAAAAAAAAAAAAAACATTAAAAAAAAAAAAAAAAAAAGAGTCTTCTCCAACACCACAGTTCAAAAGCATCAATTTTTCGGCGCTCAGCTTTCTTCACAGTCCAACTCTCACATCCATACATGACCACTGGAAAAACCATAGCCTTGACTAGACAGACCTTTGTTGGCAAAGTAATGTCTCTGCTTTTTAATATGCTGTCTTGGTTGGTCATAACTTTCCTTCCAAGGAGTAAACATATTTTAATTTCATGGCTACAGTCACTGCCTGCAGTGATTTTGGAGCCCCCCAAAATAAAGTCTGACACTGTTTCTACTGTCTCCCAATCTATTTCCCATGAGGTGATGGGACCAGATGCCATGATCTTAGTTTTCTGAATGTCAATAGCAAGTATATCCTATTGTTTTTGTTTCTCTGGTGAACTTTGACTAACATACATTTTACTATGAAGAGTGGTTCCAGAGGAAAATAATTTTAAGAATGAGCTCCCTAAATTGGTTCTGAGATTTCTGGAATTGTCATTCTAATTACATTAAATTTAAAGATGATAATAACAATTTCAGTAGTAAAGAAAATATTGATAGTCCATGATGTACTCTAGCAACTGAGGCATGCGAAGTATCACCTTTGGATAGTCCTAATAAACCACTTATAAATTACAAAAGGATCTACATAACTGTGTATATGATACTTTTGGACATTTTTCTTAAAATAATGGATGTGATAAGACTGCCATTTTCTCCTAATGTTGCTAGACAACATGAGGAAAGAAGAGGATGAGCTGGGGATTTAAATTCTTAGCTTATATGCTGTATAAATTATTTGAAATCTTCTATATGTGCCCTGAAGAAGACACATATCTCCTTCAGCTGCAGGTCTGAGATTGCTGAAAAATCAAATGCAGAAACTCACCCTATAACTGGCTGAATTAAAAGGGAAGTTGAACTGTCAGCCTCACAGGTTGTCTACTGTTAAAGTGAGGGCATTGATTTGGGAGGAGTAGGATCCTGGGAGGTGGGATAGGAATGTATGGGAAGTCCATGATGAGGATGGAGACACTGAGTTTCTCAGTACTGATGTCACCTCTGCCAGTGGGAAAGGCCTTTTTATCCCCGGAGGTAGCATCCTTTTCGCCCCCTTCTGATAGGATTAACCCTGAAGAAACTTTAATGGCTATCCAAAAGCAGTTAGCATGCAAGGTAATGCTGTGTCTCCTTAGGACCTATCTCCAACATTCCTTTTTGCTTCTAGATTGATAACTAGACTAAACTCCTACCAGGTCTCTAAGGGTAAGGCATAAAGTGTGACCCATGAAGAAGTGCACTATACTCCCAAAGAATTATGTGAGTTTTCTAATTTCTACAGACAGAGGTCTGGGGAACATGTATAGGGATAGATGCTAGCAGTTTGAGATAACTGTGGAAGGAACATAAATTTGGATCAGGCTGAAATTATTGATATAGGTTCACTAAGAATTCTGGCTAATATAGCACAGAACACTTTTCAACTAAAAAGGGGCAGGAACTATTACTGATGCATATAAAAACTTAGATGAATATTCATGAAACTATGGTGAGATATGGAGAAAGATATGCAATGCATTCCAGTATTCTTGCCTAGAGAATCCTGTGGATGAGGAGCCTGATGGGCTGCTATCCATAGGGCCACACAGAGTCGGACACGACTGAAGCAATTTAGCATGCATGCATTGGAGAAGGAAATGGCAATCCACTCCAGTATTCTTGCCTGGAGAATCCCAAGGACAGAGGAGCCTGGTTGGCTGCTGTCTATGGGGTCGCGCAGAGTTGGACATGACTGAAGCAACTTAGCAGCAGCAGCATGGTGGGATAAATAAGTCATATTGTTTGATTCTATTTATTTAACAACCTTGAAATGGCAGGATTATAGAAACAGGGCAGTGCTAGATAGGCATTACAGAGAGAGGATGCTTGGATGTACACGAGAAGTCTTAAAAGGGCAATGTATGAAAACTTAACGATTATATAATTGCCCTGTATCTTGACTCTCAATACAAAAACCTACACATGTGAGAAAATGTCATGGAATTAAAGAACACAAACATACAAATATATAGTCATTGAAATAAGAACACATAAACCTGAATAAAATCAATGTCAATATCCTGGTTATAATACTATAACTTATTTCTTCCAAGATGCTACCATTGGTGTTAACTGGGTGAGGGATCCATGGGATTTCTCTACATTATTTCATAAAATTGCATGTAGATGAACCTATAATTTTTCCAAGATAAACATTTAAATTTAAAAGAGCAAAATAAAATACAAGCAACAAGCAGAAAAGAAACTAATGGCTATACACAGAACAAATTGAAAAACAAAATAATTATAGTGTTGAATTTTAACCTACAGAATAAATTAAGTAACCATTAGTTCACACTAATACAAATGCATCTGAACATGCTGGACAAAGGAGTGTTCTTCCGTACAATAGATATTAAGTTAATACATGTAAAGAGAGAGATAAGAGAATCTGCATTAGGCAAACAGCACAGTAATAGACTCTGCAGATATGATTCACCAATGAAAGTTAAAATTAGTCGGTACAAGTGTGAGGAAAATTTGAATTCGCTAAGTCTCAAAATATCATCCCCAAGATACTTATCAACTATAATAAAAGATAGTCACTGTATACTGGAAAAACTAAATGGACACCAACTTAATCAAGTGAGCAATATTAATATCACCAGTAATAAGACATACGGACATCATGAAACCCTTAATATAATGCACTAAGAAATATATGTCATTTATGTGGTATTCTTACAAAAAAAAAATAGCTCCTCTCTAATCATCAGAAAACTCTAAACAGAGATATTCTACAAAGTAACAAATTGTTGTCCTTCAAAAGTGATATAAGTCATGAAAAACATGGGGAAACTAATGGACTGCTACAAGTTACAGACGATTATGGAGAAACAACAAACAAATGCAATTTGGGATCCTGGATTCTGATAGAAATAACAAGAGGAAATTTGGAGAAATTAGTATGTCTAGAGTTTATAATATTTCAGTTAATAATATAACTAACCCGCTGTGTCCATGGAATTCTTCAGGCAAGAATACTAGAGTGGGTAGATATTCCCTTCTCCTGGGGATCTTCCCGACCCTGGGATTGAACCTGGGTCTCCTGCATTGCAGGTGGATTCTTTACTGTCTGAGTCGGGGAAGCCAGGGAAGCCCAATCAAATATATACATAGAGTTAATAATAATAAAATAATACTAATCCCTTTAATAATACTGTACTAATGTCATTTATTTGTCTTTTGTAACTTTACAATAATTCTGTGAGAGGTTAGCATTGGGGAAGAAGGATAAAGGAATAAAAGAACACTTTGTACTATGTTTTACTGTTCTATATGTATAAAATTAGGGCTTCCCTCATAGCTCAGTTGGTAAATCATCTGCCTGCAATGCAGGAGACCCGGGTTCATTTCCTGGATCGGGAAGATCCCCTAGAGAAGGAAATGGCAACCCACCCCAGTATTCTTGCCTGGAGAATCCCATGGACAGAGGAGCCTGGCAGGCTACAGTCCATGGGATCGCAAGAGTCAGACATGACTTAGCGACTAAACCACCACCATGTATAAAATTAGTTAAAATTTAAAAATGATCCAACACATTTACACTTTTGCTCTAATTGAGGAATCATTATTTTGTGGTTTTCTGTCCAAACATTAGGCTGAGGGATTATAGCCTTTTTGTATCCCTTTTCTTGATAAAACAACTATTCACATCCCTTTCTCTGACTGCATTCTCCAAAGTAGTGCTTCCCATCCAAGTAGTTTCTATTCTTCAGGGATGTGTTCTAGTTGATTTGAGTCAATCAATATATCTCATCCCTTGGCCACATTGGTCAATTCAGGGATGCATGTCTAAGCCAATATGAAAGAATGCGATATAAGAAGGTATTTTTGGAGGCTTCTTGGTCCCGTTAATATGCTGGATACAGTAGTTTAAAGGGGTAGCATAGTACTATTATAGCCATTTCTGATAACGTGAAGGTAACTTGAATGCAAATGATGCTGACACATTGAGTAGGACAGATCCAAGATATTGGGTTGTCCCAAAAAATCATTTGGGTTTTTCCATGAGATATTACAGAAAAACCGGAATGAAATTTTTGGCCGATTCAATAATTACTAAGAATCTTGAATGAAAGGAGTCCTGAAAATGTTGCATTTTCTAAAGCTAGATATAGCCCCAGAGCACAGAACAGTTCATTCATATAATCTGATAAATTTCCTTTTTGTATTAAGGGTAGTTTGGGATAAATTTTGTGATTGGCAAATAAAAACTCCTAAATGATAATTCACATTGCATGTGTGTGTGTGTGTTCAGTCATTCAGTCATGTCTGTCTCTGCTACCCCATGGACTATAGCCTGCCAGACACGTCTGTCCATGGGATTTTCCAGGCAAGAATACTGGATTGGGTTGCCATTTCATTCTCTAACAGGTCTTACTGACCCAGGGATTGAACCTGCATCTCCTGCATTACATTATTACTATTCTTTATGAACCCTTGCACAGTGTTGGAATCTTTATTCGCCATAGTGCAACTGTCAATTAATTACAGTTGGCATAGAAACTGAAACCTACTTTTTATCCCTGAATTTAGTATGTCAGACACTATACCAGATGGTATGAAGGATACAAAAATGAATGTGAGAGAGTTCCTGCTCTCTAGGAACGGCCAGTTAACCACAGAAGTTAACACATTTATACAAAAAACAATAAAGTAGAAAATTATACAAACATAAGAAACTACAAATTAAATGCCATAAACTTTCAGAAAACTAAAGGATTACTTATGGTTCAGTAGGTCAGGAAAGTCTAACTAAGAGAAGTGGCATTTGGACATGGCCTTGAGGAGTGAGGGAAATTTACAGACATAGGGATATGGAGAAAGGCAGTCAAGTAATAGAGAAAAACATGAGCTAAATCTTAGAGGTTTCCTTCAATGAGAGGGTATTTCAATTATTTTTTTATATTTTTATATGTATAATATTTTTATGTAAGATTTTAAATAAAACTGAGGTTTCTATGCAATTTTTAGAAAGTAGGATATCAGTGATGCAATTCAAACATATTTTCATATAAAAAATAAAAGATTGGAAGTGGGAGAGTAACTTACATAAGAATACTGAGTTAATGGCAGAATAGTTATTAGTATGTGAGAACCAAAGGACAGAGTGAACAATGGCCAAGTTTGGTTTTGAATTCTGTCAATGTCATTTACTAGATGCTTGGTCATGAACTATTTCCTAACATTTCTGAGAGCCTCGTTTTTTGTTATCCATATAAAGGGAATAATACCTATCTCACAGAGTTACTGAAATAGTGTTAGTGTATACATAAAAAGAAATAGAGGAAAACAATAGAATGGGAAAGACTAGGGACCTCTTCAAGAAAATTAGAGATACCAAGGGGACATTTCATGCAAAGATGGGCACAATAAAGGACAGAAATGGTAGGGACCTAACAGAAGCAGAAGATATTAAGAGGAGGTGGCAAGAATACACAGAAAACCTGTACACAAAAGACCTTCATGACCCAGATAATCACGACAGTGTGATCATTCACCTAGAGCCAGACATCCTGGAATGTGAAGTTAAGTGGGCCTTAGGAAGCATCACTACAAACAAAGCGAGTGGAGGTGATGGAATTCCAGTTGAGCTATTTCAAATCCTAAGAAATGATGCTGTGAAAGTGCTGTACTCAATATGCCAGCAAATTTTGAAAACTGAGCAGTGACTACAGGATTGGAAAAGGTCAGTTTTCATTCCAATCCCCAAAAAAGGCAATGCCAAAGAATGTTCAAACTACCACACAATTGCACTCAGCTGACATGCTCGTAAAGTAATGCTCAAAATTCTCCAAGCCAGGCTTCAGTTATACGTGAACTGTGAACTTCCAGATGTTCAAGTTGGTTTTAGAAAAGGCAGAAGAACCAGAGATCAAACTGCCAACATCTGTTGGATCATTGAAAAATTAAGAAACTTCCAGAAAAACATCTATTTCTGCTTTACTGACTATGCCAAAGCCTTTGCCTGTGTGGATCACAATAAACTGTGGAAAATTCTGAAAGAGATGGGAATACCAGATTACCTGACCTGCCTCTTGAGAAACCTATATGCAGGTCAGGAAGCAACAATTAGAACTGGACATGGAACAACAGACTGGTTCCAAATAGGAAAAGGAGTATGTCAAGGCTGTACATTGTTACCCTGCTTATTTAATTTCTATGCAGAGTACATTATGAGAATCACTGGGCTAGAAGAATCACAAGCTGGAATCAAGATTGCTGGGAGAAATATCAATAACCTCAGATATGCAGATGACACCACCCTTATGGCAGAAAGTGAAGAAGAACTAGAGTCTCTTGATGAAAGTGAAAGAGGAGAGTGAAAAAGTTGGCTTAAAGCTCAGCATTCAGAAAACTAAGATCATGACATCTGGTCCCATCACTTAACGGCAAATAGATGGTAAAACAGTGGGAAAAAGTGGCTGACTTTATTTTTTGGGGCTCCAGAATCACTGCAGATGGTGAGTGCAGCCATGAAATTTAAAGACGCTTACTCCTTGGAAGGAAAGTTACCACCAACCTAGACAGCATATTAAAAAGCAGAGACATTACTTTTCCAACAAAGGTCCATCTAGTCAAGGTTATGTTTTTTCCAGTAATCATGTATGGATGTGAGAGTTGGAAAATAAAGAAAGCTGAGTGCAGAAGAATTGATGCTTTTGAACTGTGTTGTTGGAGAAGACTCTTGAGAGTCCCTTGGACTGCAAGGAGATCCAACCAGTCCATCCTAAAGGAGATCGGTCCTGGGCGTTCATTGGAAGGATTGATGCTGAAGCTGAAACTCCAATACTTTGGCCACCTGATGCGAAGAGCTGACTCGTTGGAAAAGACCCTGATGCTGGGAAAGATCGAGGGCAGCAGGAGAAGGGGACGACAGAGGATGAGATGGTTGGATGACATCACTGACTCAATAGACATGAGTTTAGGTGAACTTCGGGAGTTGCTGATGAACAGGCAGGCCTGGTGTGCTACAGTTCATGGGGTTACAAAGAGTCAGATGCGACTGAGCGACTGAACTGAACCGATATATAAATTCTTTAGTGTTCTATCTGGAATATATTATTTTCACAATAAATGTGAGTGCATTTCTATAAAAATTCTGAAGTGCCCATAATATACACTTATCTATTTTAAGCAAAAGTTGCTTCTACAGGATCTTCCCTGCATAATCTTCTCTTTCTTATACAATATACTATTTAAAAAAAGTCAAATTTGCATACCTGAATGCAGTCAATGGTCAAGTGAATGGTGCACAAGCAGAAAGAACCCATGAATGATTTGGGCAAAAGGATATCCAATCATTTCTAAGGGGACTTCATATTAACTGTCCTACAGTGATTGGTAATAAATCAACCCAATCAAAACATCTCTTGAGAAGTATAAATGCTAATTGAATAAAAGGAAGGTGTGTTACTCAGCTCAGGTTGCTATCCAAGTCATAATGAATAATGTTTCTTATTTTCAATGAAGATCAGGACATATTTCAATGTTAGAAATTCTGAGATTGTATTGACAGTGTGATAAATGAAATTATTTCTTCCATGCCCTTGCAATAAATGTCTATCACTAAAGGTGATCTGATCTTATTTTCTTTGAAACCCAAATAATTACTGTTTAACCCACGTGTTCTCACTAAGTGGCACAAATAGTAGTAGTAGTAGGGTGCAAGTAGATAGCAGAAGGAATGAAGCAGAGAAAAGAATCAAGGTAATGTAAAGTAAAATTACATATGCACACTCAATATGTCCTGGGACTATGCATGTGCTATCATTAATCTTCACAGATATCCAGTGAGATAGGACTCAATGTTCAGATGGAGAAACTAAAGAATAGGTAGTAAACTGTCTTCAAATCCAAGAGCTTAGAAGGAGAAAATAATTTTCTTTCCACTATATCTTCAGCATAAGACAAGTCAAGAATTTCCCTACTTTTATTTCAGAATGAGACTCAAGTACACCAAAATTGGTGTTTTTCCTCCCTTACTTTTAAGAGAATTGTCCTATTACTCCAAGCTAATGTTTACCCTTATCACTTGCTTTCAAAGTCTATCATCCTGTATTAAGCTTCAGATCATTTGTGGTGAATCAAAGCCTAACAGATTACTCATTGCTAATTAAATAGCCTGATTCTGTCCACTGAAGCTAATGCATTAAAGTATTTAATGTTTGTTTGGTAAACTGCTTTACTAAATGCTCCTTTGACTTTTATTGGTAATACACATTAAGCATTTATGGCCTGTGAAAGCATCTTCTCATCCAGTTTATGCTGTTACTATTTACAGTTTGTTAATGAAATAACATTAACTTCCTTCAAATCAAAAGTTGTTTTTGTTCTCCTCTTTAACTTTTATTGTATAGCATGAAGAATAACTCACTAAAATTTGGATGAACTATGCTTTTACTAGTAGTTTTTCTTTGTGTGTGTGTGTGTGTGTGTGTAATAAAGTTTTATTAAAGTATAAAGGAGATAGAGAAAGTTTCTTACATAGACATCAGAAGGGGGTAGAAAGAGTACCAGCTTGCTAGTGTCACCAATGGAGTTATATACTCTCCGATGAATCCAAAGAATGTCTAGAGGTTGTAGAGACCTCACCAGACCTACTCCCGTAATTTACATTTTAAGATAACAGAATTAGCCAGAAGGTTTAACCCAGAGACTGTCCTCAGGCAGGATACATTATTGTTATATAATCACAAGGAATGTAGAGGAAAAAGAAAAGTTTGTCCTTTCTTCCTCCTTGAGAATTCCAGACTCCTCTCTCCTTGGGGACCCCTAGACTTATCAACCTGCCTATGAAATGACTCTCTCATTCCTCCCTTTTCTTTTAGAAGAATTATGTTGCAAGGGAAAGGAGCATTGTTTTCATTCCATAGCTACTTCCTGCTGTTTAGGGGTGTCGTCCCTAAATTGTTGAGGCAACATATTCTCCTAATCCTTATGTTGAGGGGTCTGATCCAGGGGCCCCAAGTGATAGTTGGAGGAGGCTGTGGCACTCCTTGGAGCTTGAACAACCATTTGTAAATTAAAAGCTTTTAGATGGTTAGAAAATCCCATTATACAGTTATAGATGCAAGGCAAAATAGTCATTAAACCAAGTTAAAATCAAAATGAAAAGTCACATTATGTCCATAGTTCAGTTCAATTCAGTTGCTCAGTTATGTCCAACTCTTTGCAACCCCATGAATTGCAGCATGCCAGGCCTCCTTGTCCATTACCAACTCCCAGAGTTTACTCAAACTCATGTCCATCCAGTCGGTGATGCCATCCAGCCATCTCATCCTCTGTCATCCCCTTCTCCTCCTGCCCCCAATCCCTCCCAGCATCAGGGTCTTTTCCAATGAGCCAACTCTTCACATGAGGTGGCCAAAGTATTGGAGTTTCAGCTTCAGCATCAGTCCTTCCAATGAACACCCAAGATTGATCTCCTTTAGGATGGACTGGTTGGATCTCCTTGCAGTCCAAGGCACTCTCAAGAGTCTTCTCCAATACCACAGTTCAAAAGCATCCATTTTTTGGCATTCAGCTTTCTTCAAAGTCCAACTCTCACATCCATACATGACCACTGGAAAAACCATAGCTTTGACTAGCCGGACATTTGTTGGCAATGTAATGGGTCTGTTTTTTGATATGCTGTCTAGGTTGGTCATAACTTTCCTTCCAAGTAGTAAGTGTCTTTTAATTTCATGGCTGCAATCACCATAGTTACATCAGTCCATCTTAAGGTTGCTAGATGTCATCAGTTTAAGAAGAGGCATCACATGCGATTGTTGTTGAAGATATCTGCAGACTTGGAGAAAGTCTTTTCCTCGAAGTGGCGATGTCCACCATGGGAAGCCTTCCACTGATGAAGAGTGGAGTGCTGCGCAGACCCAGCATTTAAACCAATTATGAAATGCAGCGTAGGAGTGAGCCCAGGACAGGAAGGCATTGTCTTGATGATCAAACGGCAGACTCAGGATTTTTGGAGTCAGCAGAAGTAGGCTCACATAGATTACCAGGCCTGTCTTTTGGCTCATCCAGACAGTACCATTATGGAAGAGGATTGGGAAGAAAGTGGGCCAGGAACTTTAGTAAGCACGGAGTAAGTTGCCCCAGTATCTAAAAGGAAATCGCCAGATTGGCCCCCCACAGTTAATAATACCCAGGGTTCCTCAGGTGTAATTGGGACAGGAGCTTTTGTGGGGACCCCTGGGCACCTTCAGTCCTGATTGTCTTGAGAGTCCGACCCCTGAAACCTACACCTCTGGGGGCAGTCTCTCCTCCAGTGTGGTCCTTTGCAGACCAGACATGGAGGCGGAGCAGGTTTAGATGCCTGAGGGCAATTCTGCTTGAGGTGCCCCTCCTTTCCACAGTAATAGCAAGCCCATCTCTTTTCACCTGGGTCCCTCTGGGCATTCTCAGGCTGTTTAAGAATGGTTCTCATAGCCATTGTGAGGGCTTCTGCCTGTTCCTTTGTCTTTTTCTGCCTTTCTTTCTTTTCCTCATATTCCCTACCATAGTAGACTGTCTGAGGCAGTTGTAACAGATTGTCTAAAGACTGATTTGGTTCATACGCCCGTTTTAATAGCTTACGACGGATATCTGGAGCTGACTGAGTGAGAAATCTATCCTTTAAGATCACTTTTCCCTCTTCACTTTTGGGATCAATCTCAGTGAATCTTCGAAGGGCTTCTCTCAGTCTATCTAGGAATTTACCAGGAGCTTCCTTCTCCTCCTGTTCTATGTTTGCCAATTTACCATAGTTTAAAGGCTTAGCATGTGCCTGCCTGAGTCCTTCAAGAATACATATGACAAAATGACTCTGATCCCATCTTCCTTTAGCTGTGTTGTAATCCCAGTCTGGTTCTGTAATTGGGACCACCTGATTTCCAGTGGGGAGGGCGGTTATCTCATCCTCCCTCTTCCCTACTGATTCATTACTAAGCCATTCATATCCATAAGCAACCACTTTTCCCAAAACTTGAGTTTTTGAGTCGGGAGTCAGCATTTGTCCCAAGATATACATCACATTCTTCCAAATAAGGTCATAAAGCACAATAACACCTTTAAAATCTCTAATATATTTTTCTGGGTCCTCTAAATAGTCTCCCAGATCCTCCTTGATTCTTTGTATTCCTTGATAAGAAAAAGGCTTATTAACTCTCATAGACTGATTACTTCTCCTGGTGGGTGCTTCATGAAGAGGCAACAGCTTGTGTGGTTGTTCCTCAGTCTCTCTGGCTGCTCTGCACATATCAGGGATAGATTGGAGAAACCTGCTTTTCTTTATCTCTTTGTATCCTATCCTCCATCTCATCTAGCAAAGTAGGAGGACAGGAGGGAGCTGAAGGAGTCACACCCAAATCTGTAACCTTAGGACACAAGTCTGGCATATTTCACAGAGAGAAAAAGGGCTACACATATGTTACTTCTACTCATTTCCCTTGTTTTCTAAAGAAGTGGTCTAATTTTAAAACAGTATTATACTTTAGAGACCCTCCAACTGGCCACCGTTCGCCATCCTCCAGTGGGTACTGTGACCATACAGTATCACATAGGAAGACTTGGTGTGTCTTCTTTAAGCCCTGGGGATCAAATCTATCCCAGTTTTTCAGGGTACAGTTCAAAGGAGTGAGGCTGGAATTGTTAGCTCCCATCTGTAAGAGAGAAAAAAGCGACCAGCGCCCTCTTTCTATTGGAGGCAGCCCTCCCTGCTCTAGATAGGGGTGTAGACAGACTTTACACCAAAGCTTTCCTTCCCTGGTCGAACTTAGTCTGTCCCTTACAGATGCAGGCGACATACTCGTCCCTCCCAGTTCTACCATCAAGACGGGGTGGAGTTGCACCAGGGGTAGACCTGATGGCATCCCTGACTGACGTCCAGCTCCTCATCATTAAAACCTTGCTTGCCTCTGATGCCACCTGGGGTGCAATCAGAGTAACCTTCCAGAATGCCTCCAAGGCTAGACCGCTGGAGGAAACATTTGTCACCTGAGTGCCTGTGCACGACCCTGAGTATATTCCTGACCACAATAAGACTGATACGAACATAAAACTGAGATGTTCCTTCCAAGCATCACCACACCAGTATGAGAGTCTCCTCTGGCCCACTAAGAGCCAGCATTACCAAAGGAAAAAAAAAATTGTAGTTCCAATCTGAGTAACCTTTAACCTCAGAGATACTCTTGTAGCTAGAGTTCCATCTAACTTCCGAACTTTTGATTCCTAGTGAGGCTAGGTGCTTCCTGACCACCAATCCAAGTTTGGGACCTAAGTCATAGTACACAGTAACAGCACAGATCACAAGTCCTTTGAAAGTCTATGATCTGACAGATTAAGTTTTTTACTTCTAATTTCCAAGGAGTTATGAAATGGTCAAAGAGACCAAAAAGTTTGACCGAGAAAGGAGAGTGCAGTCCACACGCTTTGCCCATATCTGGTCGGTCCCCGAAGGAGACATTGGGTGCCTCTTGGCTTTGGCAGGTTGGTATAAACCCCCAACAGGTTTCTGCCATAAGCCATATGAGGTTGCCACAGAACCGCAGAGCAGGGCTCCTCACTTACTTCACGCAGGGCATTTCATTAATTTACACAAGCACTCAGTAGAGTTAAAAAAATACAGCAGAAAACATGTTCGCTAGGAGAACAAAGAACTAGAGCTCCAAGCATCATTATCTTGTCCTGAAGAATCCTGTATGAGCCCCCAAGATGAAAGGTTGTTGCTGAACCTCGAAAAGATGCAGGAATTCTTGGCCTCTGGAGGAGAAGAATTCAATCCGGGGCCAGAGACGAGCTTGATTGCTTAGAACTTTTGTATAATAAAGTTTTATTAAAATATAAAGGAGATAAAGTTTATGACATAGACATCAGAAGGGGGTAGAAAGAATACCCCTACTAGTAGTTTTTCTATAAAGGAAATGATACTTTGCTAAACCCAGTGCACTTCAGGATTCAATCAGTGGCAATGCGCCAGACCAGACATAGGCTAATTCCCTTCCTTTAGCTCACATCTGGGCTTCCTTGGGTGGTTCAAGGTAAAGAATCCACCTGCCAATTCAGGAGATGTGGGTTTAATCCCTGGGTCAGGACAATCCCCTGGAGAAGGGAATGGGTACACACTCCAGTGTTCTTGCTTGGGAAATTCCATGGACAGAGGAGCCTGGTGGACTACAGTCTCAAAAGATTCAGACATGACTTAGCAACTAAATAGCAAGCTTACACTCTCTTTTAGCTGCACTTCAATCCCCCTTGGGTACTTATAGATTTCAACAATAATAACAAAGCCTAAGAATTCTGACTTCCTTACTTTTACTGTGATTTGACTTCCTTTAATACTAATCTTTCATTTAAACGTTCTGATATGGATTTCTTAAAGTCTGATTAACTTTCTTCAGGTGGAGCTCCTCCAGAAGAAAACAATGTGAGAAGACTTTGGGACACATAAACAGTGCCCTTAGTCTTTGAAGACTAAATCTGAGTATCTGAGCATGCTCACTTAAAGGAAGAATACTTAACTTCATTGATGGTCCATTTTATGCAGTTTTAAAAAATATGATATATTAGAAAAACATTAAGTCTAAGTTTCCCGACTTCTCATTTTGATGTCCTGATTCATTTTGATCTTTCTGCTTCTTGGTTTAAAAAAAGTTGATCCTCTAATTATAGCTGAAAATGCTCAAAAGGAAGCTAATTGCCAAAATGGCTGATTAATTCATTCTCTGTGGTTAGCTGTGTTCCTAGTCTCTCAATAGCAAGCAGCATCTAGGGATGTTCTGACCTTTCAGGGAAGCTACCTATAACATAAACTACAGATGAAAGGAAAGTACCGTCCCTAATGTGCTGTGTCAATGCTCAAAAAGAGTGTTAAAAGACCCGTGAAAACCAAATGCCTTGCTCTACAATTTGGTTAATTCAATAATTTTGAGTAGACACCACACATTTCAAAAATTTGTTTTGCCTGTGTTTATATTATGGATCTCTAAAGGTGATTTATTTAACAGAAACATTTTAGTCCAAGATTCCCATGTGACCACTGGAAAAAACTGCAGTAACTGCAAACATTGAGTGATATTGGGAAAGAATCATTTATATTGAAAACTGAGAAGGAACAATTTACCCTAGGAATATCAATTACCTGTCTGGGTACTTGCAAAGTGACTCTCTCTGTCATGTGAAGTCATTAAAAACTCAAAATGAAACAAAGAAACTTTGCAGAGAAGACATATTTTCTATTAAATTAATTTTTAATTGAAGGATAATCACTTTACAGAATTGTGTTGGCTTTGGCCAAACATCAACATGAATCAGCCACAGAAATATATA
This sequence comes from Muntiacus reevesi, assembly GCF_963930625.1. NCBI lineage: Eukaryota > Metazoa > Chordata > Mammalia > Artiodactyla > Cervidae > Muntiacus > Muntiacus reevesi. The sequence continues at coordinate 122,924,264 of NC_089271.1, read as the reverse complement.
TATTCTCGCCCTCCTGAAACTCCTTCCCACCTCCCTCCACATCTCACCCCTGTAGGGTGTTACCAGGGCCCCAGTTTGAGTTCCCTGAGGTGTACAGCAAATCCCCACTGGCTATTTATCATCTCTCTACATGGTTACATCAGGAATACACCTTTAGACACAGAAGATTTTGCACAACACCAGCTGAGAGCAGGCAGGAGTGCCTGACCACTGTAGAATATGTAGAACCGTGCAAAACTCAGTAGGATGAAGGAAGTGGAGGGGGGGGAGAGGAGAGTTAGCAGAATTGGACCTGCCCTTTACAGAATTGGACCTGCCCCTCAACTAAAGCAGGGGTCCTATCCCACGTTGAGGCAATTCTTTGGAACAGAGGAGAAATATTTGAGACTGAGAGTGAAACAGCTGATCTGCAACAGTCTAAATGAAATGAGAATCACACAGACAGTCCTTGCCACAGCCATATGTACCCTGAACATATTTTCTTTTTGGATGCAATTTCACTTTGTGAGAAAGCTGCCCTTGCTTTGTGTTGATCTTAAGGAAAAACTTTCTCTAGGTATCTGACAAAAATTATAGGTGTGATGGGTATTTTGTTTACTGTTTTATTTAAAATGCAAGTTAGTAACTTACAAAAGCATCCATCTTCTATACATATGAGTTTACACAATGAATTGTTTGTAGATAATCATTTATAGATTTTTGTCAATCTAAAATGAGGTATGGCTATCAATAATTACTTTAAATGTCAAAGAACTAAAAGATCCAATTAAAAAATATAGTTTGGCTGATTGGATAAGAAAAATAAGACCCATCTAAATGCTAACTACAAGAGCCTAATTTCAGACCTAAAGACATTCACAAACTGAAAGTGAGGGGATGGTAAAAGACATTTCAAGAAAACAGAAATGACAAAAAAGTGGAAGTAGCCATACTCCCATCAGACAAAGTAGACTTTAAAACAGTTGATACAAAAAAGACAAAGAGGGCATTATATAATGAAAAAGGGATCAATACAAGAAAAGGATATTATGTTTGTTAACTTATATGCACCCTAATACAGAATGAGTCTCAACAAAGCTGGCATAGAAGGAATACATCTTAACATTTTATTATGACAAACCCATAGCAAACAGCATACTCGATGACTTAAAGACAAGAATGTCCACTATTATTACTTCTATTAACATAGAATAGGAAGCTTTATCTATAGCAATCAGACAAGAAATAAAAGGCATCCAAATTCAAAGGGAAGAAGTAAAACAGTCACTGTTTGCAGATGACATGATGTTATATACAGAAAATGTTAAAGTCTTCACTAAAAAAAATCTATCTGAACTAACAAATGAATTTAGTAAAGCAGCAGGATCTAAGGTTAAAGAAATCGGTTCCTTTTCTAGACGCTGATAATGAACTATCAGATAGAGAAGGCAAAAAAATCCTGTTTAAAATTATATCAAAAAGAAAAAAAAATAGCTAGGAATAAGCTTAACCAAGGAGGTAAAAGACCTGTATTCAGAAAACTACTAATAATTAATGAAGGAAATTGAAGATATACAAAGAAATGGATAGATATTCCATGTTCTTAAAATGGAAAAATTGATACACCTAAAATGACCATATTACTGAAAACAATCAACAGATTTAATGAAATCCCTAGCAGAATACAAATGATATTTTTCACAAAACCAGAACAAATAATTGTAAAATGTATATGGAACCACAAAGACCCTGAATTGCCAAAGAAATCTTGAAAAAAAAAAAAGAACAAAACTTGAGGTATCACCCTCCCCTACTTCAAAATATACTACAAGACTATTGCAATCAAATAGCATGGTATGATACTAAGACCAAAAGAAAAAAAAAGACAAATAGATAAATGGAACAGAATACAGAATCCAGAAGGAAACCAAAAAATCTAAAGTCAATTAATCTATAACAAAGCAGTTAGGAACACACAGTGGAGAAAACAGTCTCATTAATAAGTTGTGCTGGAAAAGCTGGGCAGCTACATGTAGAACAATGAGATCAGTACAATTCCTCACATCATATACAAAAATAAAGGCAAAATGGATTAAACACCTGTAAGACCTAAAACAGTTTTTACAAGAGGACATCAGTAGAACACTGACATAAATCATAGAAACATTTTTTGATCTATCTCCTAGCAAAAGAAATAAAAACAAAAATAGACAAATGGCTCTAATTAAATTTAAAAGCCTTTGCACAGCAAAGGAAACTATAAACAAGATGAAAAGACAACCCTCAGAATGGGAGAAAATATTTGCAAATGAAGCAATTGACAAAGGATTAATCTCTAAAATATACAAAGAACTTCATGCAACTCAATATAAAAAAATGGGCAGAAGAACTAAATAGAAATTTCTCAATATAGGATATACATATGGCCAAGAAACACATGAAAAGATGCTCAATATCACCAATTATTGGAGAAATGCAAGTCAAAACTACTATGTGATATGACCTCACACCAATCAGAATGGCCATGATCACAAAATACAAACAATAAATGCTAGAGAGGGTGTGGAAAAAAGGGATCCTTCTTACATTTTTGGTGGGAATGTAAAATGATACAGCCACTATGGAGAACAGTATAAAGGTTCCTTAAAATACTAAAAATTGAGCTACCATATGACCCAGTAATATCACCACTGGGCAAATACTCAGAAAAAAACCATAATTTAAAAAGACACATGAACCCCCAATGTTCACTGAAACACTGTTTACAATAGCTAGGGCATGGAATTAACTTAAATGTCCATCAACAGAGAAGTGGATAAAGAAGATGTGGTACATATACACAAAGGAATATTGCTCAGCCATAAAAAAGAACAAAATTGGGTTATTCATAGAGACGTGGGCAAATCAAGTGACTGTTCTATAGAGTGAAGTCAAAAAGAAAAAAGTAATTTATATTAACATATATATATATATATGTGGAAGCTGAAAAAATTGATATAGACTATGCTATTTACAAAGCAGAAGTAGAGACATAGATGCAGAGAACAAGCATATGGATATCAAGGGGATGGGGTGTGTGATGAATTTGATTAGTATTGGCATATATACACTATTGCTAGTAGGTATAAATTAAACTAATGGCAGGCTACAGTCCATGGAGTCACAAAGAGGTGGACACGACTGAGCAACTGAATTGAACTGAATGAGAACATACCGTATAGCACAGGGAACTCTACTCAATGCTTTGTGGTAACCTAAATGGCAAGGAAATCCAAAAAATAAGGGAGATGTATATGTATATATATATATATATATATATGTCTATATATCTGATGTGATGCATTTTGCCATAAAGGGGAAACTAGTACAACATTGCAGAACAACTATATTTCAATATAAACTTTAAAAAATGTTATATCTGTAAGAAAAAAAAGAAAAAAAGAAAAAAAAGTCATATCTTTGTATGATGACAGATGGTTACTAGACTTATTGCAGATCATTTGAAATGTATAGAAATATCAAATCACTATGCTGTGCACCAGAACCTAATATAGTATTGTATAGATATGTTAATTATATTTCAAAACAAATGAACTCCTAGAAAAATAGATCAAGCTTATGGTTGTCAGAAGAAGGGTGTGTCGGGGGCACTGAATGAAGGTAGTAAAAAAATAGAAACTTCCAGTTACAAGATAAATTAAGAACTACAGATGCAATGTACAACATAATATAATTAACACTGCATTTGGTTCACATAACCACAAACTCCAACATCAACCTTATCAATTTATCATAACTGGTAACAGTAACTGATATTTTCCCTTTGTATTTAATCTTCTCCAAGTAATTTTCTGACAAATTCAATCTATGTTTATTCCTCCATCCTTCACTTACTTTTCACTTATGTATACAACAGATGCACAATTTCAGACTACAAAATTTTCTTTTGACTAGTTCTTGCTAGAAATACTGACACCCTCAACAATATAAAAATCTCTCAATGCTATCAAGAAAATTTATTTTTCCATGCAATTCTGTTGAATAAATCCAAAGAGGCTCTCTCTTCTTTACTCTAGATTATGTGCTTAACTGTAGAATAACCATCTCATAAATGAATACTGATATGTGACAACAAGGAAGTAAATATATATATAGCTACCCTAGAAATAAAGCATATTTCCTCTCCAATTTTACATTGTATCTTTTTAAAAGCAAACTATTATCAAAAAATAAAATGCAAAACAAGAAATATCAAATGAGACTGTTATAAAAATTTTTTTGAAATTGTTCATCATAAAATACAAGAAGATGTTTTAAAGGTGTTTGCAATTTAAATGCATTTCCATCTTGTTTCCTTGACTTTTTGAGTAATCTGTTCCATAATGTGTTTTTATAATTGAGGGAGATGAAAAGTGAAATTGATAAAGATGCATAATTGGTGTCTCTTTTTATGGGTGCTTCTGTTCAGATTTTTATGTTGTCTTCCTGTAGAATGTTAAAATTCAAAGAAGACTTTGCAGATGGTATTTTAAATATTTTTTTTTCTCTAAGCTCTTTCAGTACACAGCATTATGTTCGATGTCTTACAAGGAATAATTAGTCTTAAGAAGCAAGACGATCTTGAGGTATGTTGGGACTTTTTTTCTAGCTTGAACAAATGGAACTTAAATGGACATTGTAGAAGAAATTTACATACCTCCAGTTATAATCAAATACTCCATTCATTCCTGAGAAATGTGTGTGAAATCCCTCACAAGTGTTTTTGAACCACACACACAAAAAATGGTTCCTCAAATAACAAACAGCTTGCTTTCAGAAATTTCCAAGAGCTATATCTAGGCATCAAATATTAATTCAGGTTATCACATAATATTGTGATACTTGGTTTGAGGATATCTGGGCTGATACACTAAATCAAAGAAACATTTATAATCTGATTATGCTCTCTCATGTGTTATAATTATTGACCCATAAAGTATAAATAATTACATAAAAGATCAGCCAAATTAAACAGGTAATTAAATGTAAATTAGAGATACCTTAATCTGGTCTTGTAACTCATATGCCCTGGACCTGGAATACATCAAAATATTCAAAAAAAGTAATTTAAATAGATAATTATATAGGAAGGAAGGGGGAAAGAGAGAAAGAAAGAGCTAGATTGGATGGATGAATAAATGGATAGATGATGAATCAACTGATGTGGATGGCTGGGTAGATCAATATAGATGGATGGATATCTAGATATTAAGAGAATATATTGTCATGAAAATAAATGCTATAGAGTTCTATAACTCTACAGAATTCTTGTGAGGAACCTGACTAAATAATTCAAACTAAATTGCCTCAGACATGATTCAATTCAATTAGGTGACAAGAATAATATTGTGGCTTCTGGATGTAATAGGAAAAATTCCTAGCACCAGTAAATCAAGATCATTCAGTGATTCCTTATGTCAACATTACATACTTAGTCCCTATCGTGAGCTCAGAGACTGAGTGCTCTGGTTGGAACATACTATAAGCGAAAGCATTAACCTGTTCCCTAAGGCAATTTTATTAGTTAGAGGCCAACACCAGACACACATACACACAAACATATACTTTGAACTCAGCTGGACCAAATTCATTAACCAACCTATGTCCAAATGTGACAAAATATGATGACCTTCCAATATTCCCATCAACTGAAATATTTATTTTCATAATATTTTACTTTTCTTTTCTAAGGAAGTACAAGCAATATTTTGAAATAAGTAGAAATAACAAAGGTATGAAGGAAAATGTTGATTTTCTAGATTTTATAGTGCTGGAAATTGCTTTTTTTGTATTATGCTTTTATTTTGCCCTTTTCTGCTGTAATGAACTTGTCACTATAAAATTGATTTCAAGCATGAATATCTATTTGCTTGGCCAAAGCTTATTATATCTTCTTGGCTTTAATTATTATAAAGTAGCATTTGATGAACTTTTGGTGGGAAAAATCCTACTCTGAGCATGATTGATTGTTAAGTTATGGTGCTGAGTGAGGCGGTTTAAAATATTTGTAAGTGCTCTTTGATGAATAACTGTTAAATACAGTTTTGAGAATACTGATTTTTAAACCCAATCATGCTGTTTTAAGAAAAAGAGGAAGAAGCAAAAGTGTAAGCTAATTGTAAGATGTGGCTAAAAGAAGCTAATCTATTCTTAACCTTACTTCATAAGTGACAGCAAAATTAAATGGAGACAATCATGAATCACAGGAGGATGAGAGTTGGGTAACTAATTGGCCTATTTTCTGTGCTGTCAGAATCCTCTCAAGCAATTTTCTTCAATTATAACTGCAAATCAGCATGCTATTTCCTCCACATGAACTATCTGTTGCCTGAGGACTAACTAGGTATCCTGGGATAACTCATGATGGATTGTTAGAGACCATTTTCCACTAGTGAATCATTACAGGGAGTTCATAGTGAAATACCAGCATTAAAACTCTCTAAAAGTTCAGGGTGAAAATATTCACAAAAATGCATTATGTGTAAAAGGATAACTGCTTTGGTCATCAACAAGAATTAGATCATTCTGCTATCAAACTCTGTGAAATAATAAAGAAAGCAAAACAGACATCAAAATATTGCCCTCATGTGCTGAACTCTGCTGGATATAGTTGGTCCCCGAGTATCAGTTAAATGCTATGGTAGCCAGAGACTGCTGGTAGCTTCAGTTCGGATTGTGCCTTTGCTCTGTAATTTTAACACAATCAACTGTTATTCAGAATGAATTATACCCTCTCTTATTTCACCTGGTTAAATAATTTCCTACATTTAATCCTGTGTTCCACACATCAACATCCCTATCATGTTCTACTAAAGATGAAAAAGCACTATAATTTCAGGTTTTCACTTAAAAATATACATTAATTAGCAAAATGCTCTTCTTCCAAAATTCATATTCCTTTTGGTATGTGACAGGTAGACTTCAAGAACTACCAGGAAAGTGACCCAATCTTCTATGGAAATACCCAGTTGCAAAACAAGAAAATACAATGTTTGGGGAGAACTTCTAAAGTACAAGTTAATTATTTTTATAATAGGATTTTTGGGTTTAGGAGTCTAAAGTGTCATCCAATATATTAAAATCTATATAATAAAAAACATTAATATGATATCATACCTATCTTACTATGCCGTCACAAAATATAATTGGAAATAGCTAACTGTTATGGTAGTGGTATTTTAAGTGTATTTTCTATACTTTATCAAAGCATATACAGGATTTTATACAGTGTTTATTTAATGAAAGTTGTTGAAATAAGTTTTTAAAAAATAAATCTATTAGGTATTACACAGAGACTTATAAGCAAAGGAAGGGAATGTACATGATGAATGCAAACTCTTGGAATTTCTAAGGAAAATTACATTGACTTAAATGTCAATAGCTATTTAGACATCTGAGGTTAGGCCTTGAGGAGGAAAGAACACATCTTTAGTCCATAAAGAATCTTTTAGGTGTCCAAAAATACAACTTGAAATATGTAAACACATCATGTACTCTTGAGAAAAATAGATTGAACTCTCTTAAAAACTATTCAAGATCTCAAAAAAAATCCATATTTAATCCTTAGTTTGGTTTTGTTCTAAGATTGTTTTAACTGTTATCTAGGAAATCTGCACATCAAAGTATGAGTTTAATGGTGACAGATTTTATTTCCTTTTGGCTTTTTTGTGTTTTATACTGTTAAGAATTCCTTCAATGATTGGACACCACGCTCCAAAGGATCTAATCTACCCATAATAGCAAAAGTTGACATTTTAAAAACAATAAAGTAAAACTCTTTTGTTGTGAGTCACTGAATATCAAACCATGTATACAATAACTTTATAGGTGGGAGAGTGAGAATACTAATTATTTTTGAAATTGCAGTTATGCTAAAGTTGCATGATCTAATATTAATGTATCCTTTCTACATTTCCAAACTTTGAGCAGGCAGAGTCATGGTTTGATCTTTTTTAATCTCATATGTTGGTTCTCATAGTGTGTTCTCAATAAATAAGTATTGAATGATTGCTTAAATGGGTAATTAAAATAAAAACATAAAGTCAAAATTAACAGCTTCATGGGAGTGATGTCAGTATCATGGAAGAATAAGATGCTCCCTTTGGATCTACACTTCACTCTCTAAGTAGTAAAATATCCACAGCTCAACAAAGGTTCCACCATCCAACATATCTGGATACCCAAGAGATTCACACTGCTGTACATCTGAAGGTAGCAGGATTTTGAAGACAGTGGTGGGGAAAAAAAGGAACAGTGGAGGTAGTGCCTACAGTCCAGTGCTACCAGCTGCACTAGCTGAGCACACAGCTCCAGAGAACCTGGAAACAGCAGTACAGATGGCGCATTTCATTCCAGCTTACCACAGCAGCACCCATGATCACAAGGAATATGGCAGCTAAAGCAGCAAGGTGCATGATCCAGGTCCCTCTAGGTGTTGTCACCTGCAACTTTGATCTCCCTGTACACAGCAGTGGCACCTTTAACTTATCAATCCTGGATACAGCAAAGGAGCATGACCCAGACACCCCCACAATTATTATGCCCCTACCACATCAGTGGTGCATCCAATTTAGGCAATCCTAGATACAGCATAGGTGCCTACAATCCCAGTGCTCCCAAGAATGATGCCAATGATAGCAGTGACAGTGTGAGTAGTAAGGCACCAGCAACCCAGGAGGCATAAGCAGTGATGACAAGAGCATTGGTGACAACTCTGACAGAGGCAGAAGAGGGTGGAAAGCGTTGATTCTCAAAATCTGCTGAAGGCAGCTCAGGAAAAAGAAACCAAAAATTTATGCAATGGCACCGCCAACTGAAAACAAAAGAAAGGTCTCTAATTTCCAGTTTATTAAATTGTTGGAAGTAAAACAAACAAAATGTTAAGAAAGATATTTGCAGCTTCAAATGTAGCAACAGAGGAACAACACATAAAGCACCATGAAAAACCACAGTAACATATATCAGAAAATTTAATGACAACTCTCCAGAAATCTAACTCAAAGTCCTGGAAGATTGTGATCCAATTGATAGAGAATTCAAAATAGCTGTCATAAAGAAACTCATACAGGAAAAGTCAGAAAGGCAGTTCAATGAGTTCAGGGATAAATTTATGAACAGAAAGAATTAAATAAATTAATGAATTAAATAAATAAAGGGGTTTAAATAATTAATATTGAAATTAAATATTAAATATATTAATTTGAATAATAAAAGAATTAAATAAATAATGAACAGAGGGAATACTTTACCAATGATATTAAAAGTATAAACAACAAACAGAAATTATGCAGTTGAAACACTTAATAAAAGGAATAAAGAATGCATTGAAAAGAATCAGAAAGAGCGCAGGTAATAGGAAAGAATTATTGAGCTTGAAGATAGAAATCCAGAAATGATTATGGCAGAAGAGGAGAGAGTAATAAGATTTTTTTTAATGAAAAAAATACAACAAGAATTATCCAACTTCATTAGACAGAGCTACATAAGGGGGGGGGGTAAATGTATCCCAGAAATAGAAGAGAGGAAAATGGGAGAGAGAGCTTATTTCAAGAAAATTAACTGGGAACTTCCCAAACCCAGGGAAGGTAATGGATATACAAGTTCACAAAGCTACAAAAAAAAAGACCTCCAAACATGCTAGGGCAAAACTGCCAAAAGTCAATGACAAGTTTTTAAAGGCAGACAGGGAAAAAAAGAAAGTGAATGAAAAAGTCACCCCATTAGGTTATTAGCAGATTTCTCATCAGAAACTCTCCATCCAAGAGAGAGTAGAATGACATATTCAGAATTTTAAAGATAAAAACTGTCAGCCAAGAAATTTCTATCCAGCAAAATTAACATTAAACTATAAAGGAGAAATAAAGGTTTTTCAAGATAAACAAAAGCTGAGGGAATTCATCACCACTAGACTTGTTTTACAAAAAATACTGCAAATACTTCCACCTGAAATGAGAAGGCAAAAAAGTACACAAAACTTTAAGGTGACAAATAGAAGCAGAAAAATACAACTCTTTATTAATACAGGCAGTTAAGCAATTACAGTGAAAGGTGAAGGGTAAAAATCATTAAAATAACTATGGCTACTTCAATTTGATAAAAAAAAAAAACTCACAACATAAAAAGGAATAATTTTTGACAACAAAAACACAAAAGGGTAAGAGAAAAAGGACTGAACCTGTACAGCCAAGGAAAATAAGATATTATCAACAGAAAAAAGACTATTTTACTTATGAGATGTTTTATACAAATCTCATGATGAAAAGAAAATGTAAGTCTAGAGAAGAAACAAGGAACATAAACAAGAAATTGAGAAAAACATTAGAAAAAACCATCAAACAGAAGTGGCAAACAGAAACACAAGGAAAAAGAAAACAATGGAGATATAGATAAGCAGAAAACAAAAGATAAAAGAGCAATACTAAATCCTCATTTATCAGCAATCATCCTAAATGTAACTAAATCATCCTAATTTAACTCAGATGACCATTATATTATATACTACTGTGGGCAAGAATCCCTTAGAAGAAATGGAGTAGCCATTATAGTCAACAAAAGAGGCTGAAATGCAGAACTTGGATGCATCTCAAAAATGACAGAGTGATCTCTGTTCATTTCCAAGGCAAACCATTCAATATCACAGTAATCCAAGACTACATCCCGACCAATAATGCTGAAGAAGCTGGAGTTGAACAGTTCTAAGAAGACCTACAAGACCTTCTAGAATGAACACCCAAACAAGATGTCCTTTTCATTATAGGGGACTGGAATGCAAAAGTAAGAAAACAAGAAATACCTGGAGTAACAGGCAAATTTGGCCTTGGAGTACAGAATGAAGCAGGGCAAAGGGTAATAGCATTTTGCCAAGAGAATGCACTGCACATAGCAAACACCCTCTTCCAACAACATAAGAGAATACTCCACACATGGACATCACCAGATGGGCAATACCTAAATCAGATTGATTATATTCTTTGCAGCCAAAGATGGAGAAGCACTATACCATCAGCAACACTAAGACCAGGGCCTGACTGTGGCTCTGATCAGACTTAAATTGAAGAAAGTAGGGAAAACCACTAGACCATTCAGGTATGAACTAAATCAAATCTCTTTTGATTATACAGAGGATGTGATAAATAGATTCAAGGGATTAGATCTGATAGACAGAATGTCTGAAGAACTATGGATGGAGGTTCATGACACTGTACAGGAGGCAGGGATCAAGACCATCCCAAAGAAAAATAAAAGCAAAAAGTAAAAATGGTTGTCTGAGGAGGCCTTACAAATAGCTGTGAAAAGAAGAGAAGTGAAAGGTAAAGGAGAAAAGGAAAGATATACCCAATTGAGTGCAGAGTTCCAAAGAGTAGCAAGGAGAGATAAGAAAGCCTTCCTCTCTGATCAGTGCAAAGAAATAGAGGAAAACAATAGAATGGGAAAGACTAGAGATCTCTTCAAGAAAATTAGAGGTACAAGGGAACATTTCATGCAAAGCTGGGCACAATAAAGGACAGAAGTGGTATGGACCTAACAGAAGCAGAAGATATTAAGAAAAGGTGGCAAGAATACACAGAAAAACTATACAAAAAAGATCTACATGACCCAGATAATCATAATGGTGTGATCACTCACCTAGAGCCAGACATCCTGGAATGCAATATCAAGTGGGCCTTAGGAAGCATCACTACGAACAAAGCTAGTGGAGGTGATGGAATTCCAGTTGAGCTATTTTAAAACCTAAAAGATGATGCTGTGAAAGTGCTGCAGTCAATATGCCAGCAAACTGGGAAAACTCAGCAATGACTACAGGACTGGAAAATGTCAGTTTTCATTCCAATCCCAAAGAAAGGCAATGCCAAAGAATGCTCAAACTATTGCACAATTGCATTCATCTCATAGGCTGTCAAAGTAATGCTCAAAATTCTCTAAGACAGGCTTCAATAGTACATGAACTGTGAACTTCCAGATATTCAAGCTGGATTTAGAAAAGGCAGAGGAACCAGAGATCAAATTACCAACATCTCTTGGATCACCAGAAAAGCAATGAGTTCAAGAAAAACATCTATTTCTGCTTTATTGACTATGCCAAAGCCTTTGACTGTTTGAATCACAACAAACTGTGGAAAATTCTTAAAGAGTTGGAAATACCAAACCACCTGATCTGCCTCTTGAGAAACCTGTATGCAGCTCAGGAAGCAACAATAGAACTGGACATGGAACAACAGACTGTTTCCAAATAGGGAAAGAGTATGTCAAGGCTGTATATTGTCACCGTGCTTATTTAGCTTATGTACAGAGTACATCATGAGAAACACTGGGGTGGACGAAGCACAAACTGGAATCAAGATTTCCAGCAGAAATATCAATAACCTCAGATATGCAGATGACACCACCCTGATGGTAGAAAGCGAAGAAGATCTAAAGAGCCTTTTGATGAAAGTGAAAGAGGAAAGTGAAAATATTGGCTTAAAATTCAAAATTCAGAAAACCAAGATCATGGCATCTGGTCCCATCACTTCATGGCAAGTGGATGGGGAAACAGTGGAAACAGTGAGAGACTTTATTTTTTGGGCTCCAAAACCACTGCAGATGGTAACTGCAGTCATGAAATTAAAAGATGGTTGCTCTTTAGGAGAAAAGTTATGATGAAACTAGACAGCATATGAAAAAGCAGAGACATTACCTTGCCAACAAAGGTTTGCCTAGTCAAAGCTATGATTTTTCCAGTAGTCATGCATGGATGAGAGAGTTGGACTATAAAGAAAGCCGAGCACTGAAGAATTGATGCTTTTGAACTGTGGTGCTTGAGAAGACTCTTGAGAGTCCCTTGGACTGCAAGGTGGAGAAGGAAATGGCAACCCACACCAGTACTCTTGCCTGGAAAATCCCATGGATGGAGGAGCCTGGTAGGCTATAGTCCATGGGTTCGCAAAGAGTTGGACACAACTGAGTGACTTCACTTACTTACTTCACTTACTTGGACTGCAAGGAGATCCAACCAGTCAATCCTAAAGGAAATCAGTCCTGAATATTCATTGGCAGGACTGATGCTGAAGCTGAAACTCCAATACTGTGGCCACCTGATACAAAGAACTGACTCACTTGAAAAGACCCTGATGCTGGGAAAGATTGAAGGCCAGAGGAGAAGGGGACCACAGAAGATGAAATGGTTGGATGGCATCAACAACTCAATGGACACGAGTTTGAGTAAACTCCAGGAGTTGGTGATGGACAGGGAGGCCTGGCGTGCTGCAGTCCATGGGGTCACAAGAAGTCGGACACGACTGAGTGAATGAACTGAACTGAACTGATCCTAAATGTAAATTGATTGAATTCACCAATTAAATGACACAGAGAGGTTGGATTAGAAAGGAAGAAGTAAAACTGTTACTATTTGAAATTGAAATGATTTTATATATATGAATTACCACAAAGACTCCATCAAAACTGTATTAGAAATAAGAAATGAATACCGTAAAGTTGCAAGGGAAAAAATATACAAAACTTATTGTAATTTCTGTACTTTAAAAACAAATAACAGAAAGAGGAATTAAGAAAAGAATCCAATTTACAACTGCAACTAAAATAATAAAATGCCTCAGAATAAGGAGTTAAAGACTTCTACGCTGAAAACCATAAGACGCTGGTGAAAGAATTGAAGATGACACAAAGAAATGGAAAGATATTCCACACTAATGGACTGAAGAATTAACATTGTTTAAATGTCCATATTTCCTAAAGTAATCTACAAATTCAGTACAATCTCTATCCAAAATACTAAAAACATTTTCCACAAAAATAGAACAAAAAATCCTAAAATTTGTATAGAACCACAAAAGACCTGATACTGTAGAAATCCTAGAAGAAAACATTGATATACACACTTTGACATTGGGCTTAGTAATATCTTTTTGGATATGTATCCTATGGCAAAGGAAACAAAAGCAAAAATAAATAAATAGGACTATATCATACTACAAAGCTTTTACACAGCAATTGAAATCATCAACAAAATGAAAAGAAAATGTACGCAGTGGGAAAATATATTAGCGAATCATATATCCAATAACAGGTTAATATACAAAATATATAAAGAACTCAGGGCTTCTCTGGTGGCTCAGATGATAAAGAATCAACCTGCAATTGAGGAGACATGGATTCAATCCCTGGGTCGGGAAGATCCCCTGGAGAAGGAAATGGCTACTCACTCCATTGTTCATGCCTGGAGAATTCCATGGACTGATGAGTATGGCAGGCTCTAGTCCATGGTTCAAAAAGTCATACACGACTGAGTGACTGATGCATACATATAAAGAACTCGTGCAACTCAACAAGAACAAAAACACAATCAAATTTTAAAAATGAACAGAGGACCCTGTTTGAGATATCAACACCCCACATTAAATGGATAATATCAAAAAGACAGAAAATAACAAGTGGTGATGAGAAAGTGGAGGAAAATGAACTGATATACGCCTTTGATGGGAATGTAAATTGGTACAGTCACAGTGGAAAACAGTATGGAGATTTCTCAAAAAATTAAGAATAGAACTACCATCAGTTCAGTTAGTTTAGTGGCTCAGTCGTGTCCGACTCTGTGACCCCATGAATTGCAGCATGCCAGGCCTCCCTGTCCATCATCAACTCCCAGAGTTTAGTCAAACTCATGGCCATTGAGTCGGTGATGCCATCCAGCCATCCTATCTTCTGTCATCCCCTTCTTCTCCTGCCCCCAATCCCTCCCAGCATCAGGATCTTTTCCAATGAGTCAACTCTTCGCATGAAGTAGCCAAAATATTGGAGTTTCAGCTTTAGCATCAGTCCCTCCAATGAACACCCAGGACTGATCTCCTTTAGGATGGACTGGTTGGATCTCCTGGCAGTCCAAGGGACTCTCAAGAGTCTTCTCCAACACCACAGTTCAAAAGCATCAATTCTTTGGTGCTCAGCTTTCTTCACAGTCCAACTCTCACATCCATATATGACCACTGGATAAACCATAGCCTTGACTAGACGGATCTTTGTTGGCAAAGTAATGTCTCTGTTTTTTAATACGCTATCTAGGCTGGTTATAACTTTCCTTCCAGGGAGTAAGCGTCTTTTATGTCTGCAGTCACCATCTGCAGTGATTTTGGAGACCAAAAAAATAAACTCTGACACTGTTTCCCCATCTATTTCCCATGAAGTGATGGGACCAGATGCCATGATCTTAGTTTTCTGAATATTAAGCTTTAAGAAATACCATATGATCCCATTATTTAACTTGTGCATATTTATCCAAAGAATAAGAAAATGATAACTCTAAATTATATTTTCACCCTATGCTCTTGACAACATTATTTACAATTCTCAAGATATGGAAACAATCTAAGTGCCTATTGATGAATGAATGGATAAAAAAGATGGTGTGTGTATATATACACTATAGGATAGTACTCAGCCACAAAATGATGAAATCTCACCATTTGCAAGAACACTGATGGCACTTGAGGATATTATGCTAAGTGAAATATGTCAGAGAAAAACAAATACCATATGATTTCATTAATGTGGTATACTTTTTAAAATCTCAAAATATTCAAACAAATAAAACAAAAACACATAGATATGGAGAACAGATTGGTGGTTGGGCAGGGTGTTGGGGAAGGCAAAATAGGTAAAAGGGGTCAATTTTATGGTAATAGATGGAAAGTAAACTTATGGTGATGTAGTCTATAAAAAATTCAAATTGTAATGTTGTACACATGAAACTTACATAATCTTATAAACCAATGTTACCTCAATCAAAAAAATAGCTTCTTAAAAAAGTAAGAAGTCATGCTTGTTTTCAAACCTCTTTGTGAATCATAGGAGGATCACCTAAATATTAATTGGTTATGAGAAAAACTTGTTGCATTTGTAACAGTGACACAAGTAACTTGTATCTATATTTACACACATAGATATTCATACATACTAATATTGTCATGTGTGTGTATTAGTCTCTCAGTTGTGTCCAACTCTTTGTGACCCCATGGACTGTAGCCCAACAGGCTCCTCTGTCCATGGAATTCTCCAGGCAAGAATACTGGAGTGAGTTGCCATGCCCTCCTCCAGGGAATCTTCTTGACCCAGGGATTGAACCCAGGTCTCCTGCATTGCAGACAGATTCTTTAGCATCTGAGTCATCAGGGAAATCCTTATATTGTCATATTGTAGGCGATTTGCCTGTTTTATCACCTCTATTTGAAAACATGTGCATTATAAACAACTTTTAAGGTTATTTGAGTAATAAACTTGTTTAACATTTTTTCACCTCATTTAAGAAAGACTATGCTCATTTAATTAACCATGATTTTCCCGTTAAATCAATAATATTTCTCTTGATAATTTCATAAAAGTTCTAACTTCTACATGAATTTAACTTAAGTTAAAATTTAACTTCATAAATTTCAACTTCTATATGAATGGCACTGACAAATTAAATAGAGAATAATTTTAATTCAATTAAAACTTAAAAGAAAGACCACTTCTTTGAAGTTGACTAAATATAAAAGGCATAGGAACTGGTATATTCAGGCAATAATATTTGATTTTTCTTAATAGGACAAGACAAGATTTTAAGATTCAGGACTATAAAAAATTTTCCATGTACAACTTCTGTTTGATTTTTATGATTGATAAATTTAAGGATTTGTGTTATTGTATTTTTTTTCTTTTTGACCTTTTTCATGAAACGTTATGTGCATATAGCACACCAAAATGTCACAACTAATAGTCCCACCTATTCTTCCACTATTACAACTAAAGTACATTTTGTTAATCTCACAAGACTGACTGATATGTATATCTGGCACTTTATTTGTGTAACCATGTAACACATACACACACAAAAAAAAACCCCTGAAGTTTGTATTTATAAGCCAAAGTGGATATGAATAACAAAGCTGCCAACTTGAAGGGGATAGTACAGAATATAATACTTAGCTTGGCTAACATTCATCCTGAAACATTTGTTATCACGCTAAGAAGCATGAGATAACTGACAACTCTCCAAGAGATAAAAATTCGTCTATTATTGCTAAAAAGATAAAAAAAGCAGTGCCAGATCTTCTACCACAACCCTCTTTTTCCAAGAGGACAGTTATTTTAATAAATCCCAATGTTTCTCTAGATTAACTTCTGGGAGTTTGCTTATCAATTATCACTGACTGCACCTAAGTTAGCTATTAACAGAGTGATTAAATTCAAAGCATTAAACCCAAGTCAAAATGTATGTCTAATATTGTGATTAATAATTCAGTAAGATATAAACATAATAAGAGAAAATAGTAATCACAATTCATCATTCATGTGTTTTTAATAGCGTTACTATTAGCTAATATTTTGAGTGTTTGTTATTTTGTTGTTGTCCAGTCACTAAGTCGTGTCTGACTCTTTGCCACCCCATGGATTGCAGCACACAAGGCTTCCCTGTTCTTCACCATCTCCTGGAGTTTATTCAAACTCATGTCCGTTGAGTCAGTTATCCTATCTAAGCATCTCATCCTCTGCCACCCTCTTTTCCTTTTGCCTTCAATCTTTCTCAGCATCAGAATCCTTTCCTGTGAGTCAACTCTTTCCACCAGGTGGCCAGAGTATTAGAGCTTTACTTTGTGTCAGGTTCTATGTACATTGCATGTATTTTCTCTTGTTAAAATCACAGTAATTAAGTCCCATTTGTTTATTTTTGCTTTTATTTCCAATATTCTGGGAGGTGGGTCATAGAAGATCTTGCTGTGATTTATGTCGGAGAGTGTTTTGCCTATGTTCTCCTCTAGGAGTTTTATAGTTTCTGGTCTTACATTTAGATCTTTAATCCATTTTGAGTTTATTTTTGTGTATGGTGTTAGGAAGTGTTCTAGTTTCATTCTTTTACAAGTGGTTAACCAGTTTTCCCAGCACCACTTGTTAAAGAGATTGTCTTTTTTCCATTGTATATCCTTGCCTCCTTTGTCAAAGATAAGCTGTCCATAGGTTCGTGGATTTATCTCTGGGCTTTCTATTCTGTTCCATTGATCTATATTTCTGTCTTTGTGCCAGTACCATACTGTCTTGATGACTGTGGCTTTGTAGTAGAGTCTGAAGTCAGGCAGGTTGATTCCTCCAGTTCCATTCTTCTTTCTCAAGATTACTTTGGCTATTCGAGGTTTTTTGTATTTCCATACAAATTGTGAAATTATTTGTTCTAATTCTGTGAAAAGTACCGTTGGTAGCTTGATAGGGATTGCATTGAATCTATAGATTGCTTTGGGTAGAATAGCCATTTTGACAATATTGATTCTTCCAATCCATGGACACGGTATGTTTCTCCAACAAAGGAAACTATAAGTAAGGTGAAAAGACAGCCCTCAGATTGGGAGAAAATAATAACAAATGAGGAAACAGACAAAGGATTAATCTCAAAAATATACAAGCAACTCCTGAAGCTCAATTCCAGAAAAATAAACGACCCAATCAAAAAATGGGCCAAAGAACTGAACAGACATTTCTCCAAAGAAGACATACAGATGGCTAACAAACACATGAAAAGATGCTCAACATCACTCATCATCAGAGAAATGCAAATCAAAACCACAATGAGGTACCATTACACGCCAGTCAGGATGGCTGCTATCCAAAAGTCTACAAGCAATAAATGCTGGAGAGGGTGTGGAGAAAAGGGAACCCTCTTACACTGTTGGTGGGAATGCAAACTAGTACAGCCACTATGGAAAACAGTGTGGAGATTTCTTAAAAAACTGGAAATAGAACTGCCATATGACCCAGCAATACCACTTCTGGGCATACACACTGAGGAATCCAGATCTGAAAGAGACACGTGCACCCCAATGTTCATCGCAGCACTGTTTATAATAGCCAGGACATGGAAGCAACCTAGATGCCCATCAGCAGATGAATGGATAAGGAAGCTGTGGTACATATACACCATGGAATATTACTCAGCCGTTAAAAAGAATTCATTTGAATCAGTTCTAATGAGATGGATGAAACTGGAGCCCATTATACAGAGTGAAGTAAGTCAGAAAGATAAAGAACATTACAGTATACTAACACATATATACGGAATTTAGATAGATGGTGGCGATAACCCTATATGCAAAACAGAAAAAGAGACACAGAAATACAGAACAGACTTTTGAACTCTGGGGGAGAACGTGAGGGTGGGATGTTTTGAAAGAACAGCATGTATATTATCTATGGTGAAACGGACCACCAGCCCAGGTGGGATACATGAGTCAGGTGCTCGGGCCTGGTGCACTGGGAGGACCCTGAGGAGTCGGGTGGGGAGGGAGGTGGGAGGGGGGATCGGGATGGGGAATACATGTAACTATATGGCTGATTCATGTCAATGTATGACAAAACCCACTGAAATGTTGTAAAGTGATTGGCCTCCAACTAATAAAATAATATTAAAAAAAAAAAAAAAAAAAAAAAAAAATCACAGTAATACCCTTTATAGATGAGGAAATCGTTTGGCATTGCACCATTCCAGCTGAAGTACAAAGAAATTATGAAAAAGTATGCATGTGAAGTAGTGACCAAAATTTATTTTAAAAGAGGCTTTTTCTTTGGTGGGACAAAATTATAAAGCCTGCATTATAATAAACTGCTAATAAATTAAGCCTAAATACTCTAACAAATAAGGTTTAAAAGATCAGCACAAATTATTTGTTTAAAGGGTATTTTAATTGGCAATATTTTATACTTATGAGTCATTAGATCATGTTAAATGTATCAGTTATCAGTTATTACTAGATTCAATGAAGATTCAAATCCATGTTTATGGGGGGATGACCCAGAAACTGAATAAGTAAGAATTACAGCCTAGAAAGGTAGAAGTTAATGTGGAACAACAGATTAAGGAAGTCTAAACAAATAGAAAAATAGGAAATTTATAATGGAAAGGTCTAAGGGAATCTAGAAACAAACAACAAATTAGGACATTTTCCAAGGAGTCAAGTTTTAAACATTTTTCAGGTATGCAGGTTCTTGTCCTAGAATTCTGACTATAGGCAGTGGTCACACAAATGTTAAGATCATGGTATAGAGGTAAAATTGTATGGGCAATTTGAAGGACCAAGCAAGACAGAACTCAAGTTGCTGGAGGATATGGGTAACAAGATTAGAACTCAGGTGTGGGGAACAAAACAGATATTCAATCAAGCGAACTAAAGAAGAAGGTAGTTGTTTGATCACAAGAAAGAATACAACAACCAAATTTGGGGAACAGAGCATAAGTTCAAAATTGGAAAAGCAGTAAGTTGGCTCATGATAGGGAAGCTAATGATCTAGGAATTATTGCTCTGTTTTCCGCCCCCCCCCCCTACCCTAGGGTCAGATTGTTTCAGAACCTGTGAAGGTTGAACTTTGAATATAATGGAAACCAATAGTGATGTTTGGGAGATTCCAGGAAAAAAGAACTAAACTCAACACTATAGAGTGAACTAAAATGAAAACATAAAAATTAGGATGTTTGTTTTTTTACAATCATTTTTGCTTCTTAAAAAAAAAACATGAGTTTTCTGTAGTATAAATTTATCTACACATTTTCAATGTGACTAAGGAGGCAGTACATTCATGTTATTTTTCTGAGCACTTTTCAATTGATGAAAGTTATATCAGATTTTTGAAGCTATCATAATTATATATTGTCAGATTATATATTGATAGACTAGCTTTAAAATACTTTAAAGTAAAATATTAATAATTTATGCTTTAGGAATACAAAATTTTAAAACAAGATAATTTCACTAATAATTTAAAAATAAACCTGAACTGGGCAAATCTAACATTTCAATAATAATAATATGGGCAAGCAAATTTTCATTTACTCTTTTTACTTTAAGCTCCCACACTAGGTACTGGATTATAAACAGACTAGAATGGATTGGCAAGAGTGACAATTCTACTGCTAAAACAACCTAGCCAAGTCATTACAAAGAAAATTGATTTGTAAAGATATTTTACCTACATGAGATGCTGGACTGTAGTAAATATACTGCTACTATGGCATTGTAATGCCAATTTTATGTCTATTTTTACTTCTATAACAATGTAGTATAGCAATTTGGGTTGGGGTGAATTTTGCATGCTTTAGAAATATGGTTTATTTTAGAGTATGGCTTATTGCACAATATTGTTTCTGGATATAATAGTGTTCTGTCCTGGAAATTTCAACCAGAATTAAAAATAAACATATATACAATAATTGAAAATATCTATCTCCAGAGTAGACAATATATTCAGAATCCAGGAATGGATCATAAAATAAGATATGCTCAGAGTATAACAATATCTACCCCTGCAAATATCTACCCCTGAAAATGTTTTGTTTTTATTATTGCTATGTAAATTTAAAAAATAATTTTGTACCAAAAAATTTGGTTTCATGATTCTATCCCTCCCAGAGGGCTAACATTGATTGAGCACTGATTCATCATTAGGAACTTCTAAGATTCAGAGAAAGATAATATTTAAAGTTGGAGGACTCCTCTCTGACATTGAAATTGGGATGTTACTTCGATCAGATAAAGGATACACTCTACATGTGGATAATGATAGCTACACACAGTAGAAATTCCATTTTATTCAAAAGAAATCTATAAATGGGATCACCTTTTATTACTCTTTTGACTTGAGGTGAACGTGAAGTGGACTTGACATTTATATCTATTCAGGTCAGACACACTTAACTCTACATGGTGCAATTCCAGGAGTCCCTCAGGAAAGACTGCTCAGCCTTAATGAATGCATAGACTTGCTTTATGTTTTCCCAAAGCCAAGCAAGGCTCAGTTTGAGCTTGGCTCATATCCAGGTTAGGAGAGCAAAGAAACATGAGATGACTGCAAATATATTAATCAAAAATGTAGAGCACTGCTGGTTTTAAAAGAAGAAAAGAGATAGTAGGTTGCCACTTCAAAAAGTGTCATGGGCATCTAATAAACATGTAGCATACAGACCAATTAGCTAATGCTAAAGCAGCCCTGAGAGTTCATAAGGACCCGTAATGCATGCATGATAGGTCATTTTAGTCATGTCTGACTCTTTGCGACCCTGTGGTCTGTAGCCCACCAGGCTCCTCTGTCCAGGGGATTCTCCAGGCAAGAATACTGGAGTGGGTTGTGATGCCCTCCTCCAGGGAATGTTCCCAATCGAGGGATTGAACTCCTTTCTTGTATGTCTCCTCCATCGGCAGGCAGGTTTTGTTTTGTTTTCTTTTACCTCTATAGCTACCTGGGAAGACCAAGAACCCATAAAGCAAGCTCAAATGTCAGAAATTTTCTGGAAATATAATTTACCCAGGGATCAGGAATATAAATTTACTTCACTTATTAGATCCTACTTATTTAAGTCATGATCTGGATTTTGAATGATTTGAGAAATCAAATTTGAAGAAGACAGTCAAGTCAGCTAAGTAGCTATAACAAAATTTTCACACTACAATGATTTATTATTATTTAGACCAAGCTGATTATTCCAGTCCTATGAAACTTAACTGACATGAAGAAGTTTAGGCAAGGAACAGTAGACCAAATGGCTAGAGATGCCATGTAGCTTAAGAGGAACTGGCTTGTTGACCACCAATGAGGATTTTTAGTCTGGAAAATGTCCTACAAAATGTATCAGATCAGCAGTCCTGGTTTGGTAATGATGTGAGATCATATTGAGTTTTTTATTATGACATCTGTAGTTAAATTAGTCAATTTCTAATTTAAAATTCTTTAACTTAATATTTAATCTCTCTCAAAAGCAAGAAACATGCATGATAGAATTAAAATATTGGATTGGCCCCCAAATTCCAGAAGACACTACAGAAAAACGCGAACAAACTTTTGTGGCAAACCAATATATTGAGTACCTACTATGTATAGGGTGCTTGGAGACAAAAAATAAATAAAACATAATATCTTTCCTCAAGAAGTTTAAAGTTATCACATAAGATAAGCATGTCCACCAGTTCACAACTAACTAATGAAGAAAAGAGTTAGTGCTAAGTCAAAATATATGCTATAATAAAATAGCCTACTAGTGTCCAATTTGTTGATTAATTACAGAGAAACTGTTGCTTAAAGGAGGTTTTGAGGTTTCGGATCTTGTAGGGTTTTCTTGTTCATTTCCCATACTAGATTTTCCAAACAATGAGAAAAAATATTTTATAGTCAGAAAAATGTTGCTATATGTTTTTGCTTCAAAGTGGTGGGGAGTGTTAGTACTAAAAGTGAAACAGAAGATATCAAAAGGAGAGACACACACACAAACTAGCATTTCTGTAGTTAGAGTTATTACTTATATAGTGTATTGACTGAGGCTCCTATTTTTTAGAATCTGGTTACTAATTCTTACATAGTTCTTACTCTGTTTTATGACCTATTGCTAAAGCACTATCTCTTCCTTTGCCTTTCAAACAAACAGTGCTTTCAAGTTCTTAACTGCTCACTGGTATAGTACTTTGTCCTACTCTTCCCTCTTCAAACACACTAAGAACTAGATCTATTCTCTGCTGCCCTCAATAAAATACATCTATTTAAAGAATTTGCCAGGTGATTGTCTGCAAATATGTGATCACCTAAGGATGAGGTGGTAAATGTGTTTAATGGTGTATTTATTAACCCTTACCTAATAGCTGCCTTTCTTAGAGGCACTGAGTTAGAGTTCAGGTACTTTGTTAGTTACTCTCTCTCTCTCTCTGTTTTCTCATTTAATACCCAATAAAACACTCAGAGAGAGACACTGTATACTCATTTACATAAGTGGAAACTGAGACATAAAGGTTCAGATAATTTGACTAAGTATTGAACCAAGGTATCTGACTCCAAAACCTGTGCTTTTCCTGCTCCTGAAGATATTTTGTCCTAATCCTGAGTTGGAGAATATCTGGGATGTATGCTTTTACTCTTCTCTTCCAAGTTCTTGGTGGTCACTGCTGAATAGTCACAATCCTTTTCAGCCTGATACTGTAGCTGCCACTACAAAGCTGACCGAAACTGACATGGGAAATGAGATAGTTTTAGCTCCCTGGTCACAATCCAAATGTGGATTTTTTTTTCTTATTGTATATGTCTAAAGGCCTTTAAATACTTATTCTAAATGATATAAAATTGATCCACAGTTGTTTGCAGGTAACATAAAGCAAGCTGAGCACCAAAGAATTGATGCTTTTGAAATGTGGTATTGCAGAAGACTCTTGAGAGTCCCTTGGACAGCAAGGAGATCACATCAGTCAATCCTTAAGGAAATCAATCCTGAATATTCACTGGAAGGACTGATGCTGAAGCTGAAGCCCCAATACTTTGGCCACTTAATGCAAAGAGCCGGCTTATTAGAAAAGACCCTGATGCTGGGAAAGATTGAAAGCAGGAGGAGAAGAGGATGACAGAGGATGAGGTAGTTGGATGGCATCACTGACTCGATGGAGACATGAGTTTGAGTAAGCTCCAGGAGTTGGTGATGGACAGGGAAGCCTGACGTGCTGCAGTCCATGGGGTGGCAGAGTTGGACATGACTGAGCAACTGAACTGAACTGAACGGAACACTTAGCTGAGACTGATGAAAGACAAAAGGAAGACAGAAAAGGGATCAAAGTTCAGTTTAAGCACTGCGGTAGATTTTCTAAAAGAGGAAATTTATAGGGTTAAAAATAAGCTAAAACAAGTGTTTCTTTCTACATCTAGATCAGCAATATTCTTTGCTTGATCCAAGTGGAAAGACATTTTTAATCTTACGGTGATGATGCATAATTAAACACATAAATGTCAAATTCAGAAATAACCTTGAATTCAACCATAAAATGTATATTTTTGAATAATTATCTCAGTGCTAAGACATATAAGGATATATGGAAGTTGTGAGAACCACCTGTTCATTTCTTCCCCAAGTTAAAGAGCAAACATGACCTTTGGTCAAATTCATGTATTCATTTAGATGAACCCCAAAGTTCTAATGTACTGTGTGGGTGGGGGGTTTGCTGCTTTTTTGCATTAAATGAATGTCTAGGACTTTATTTCATAAAATAGGCATATATATATATAATTATTCTTTATTATTCATTTATCTTATATTTTCATTATTTAACTTCTTTTTATAACAAATAAGTGGGGAGTATAACAATTTAAGTTTATTGGAGATTAGTATATATTATACTGAAAAATATCCATGTATATTTTTTCTATTGTAAAATGTAGCAATAAGGTGATAGCATATGCATTTTTTTCTTTACTGTATCCTTGTTAAAACTGCCAGATGAATATTCCAGAATTTAATTGAGAATATTTTATTGCAGATTTGTATTAGTAAAAACAACCTTCTCAACCAACATATATGTTGGAGTGAAAAGAAATGAAATTTACATCACTGACAAGCAATAGCAATAGTAATAATTACAAAATTAACAGCAACATTCTAATATTTATATATTACTTTTTTGTTTTATAAAGCACTCGGCACACACTTTGCTCATTTAATCTTCATAATAATAAAAAGCAGAAACATTACTTTGCCAACAACGGTCTGTCAAAGCTATGGTTTTTCCAGTAATCATGTATGATTGTGAGAGTTGGACTATAAAGAAAGCTGAGCGCCAAAGAATTGATGCTTTTGAACGGTGGTGTTGGAGAAGACTTTTGAGAGTCCCTTGGACTGCAAGGAGATCCAACCAGTCCATCCTAGAGGAGATCAGTCCTGGGTGTTCATTGGAAGGACTGATGTTGAAGCTGAAACTCCAATACTTTGGCAACCTGATGTGAAGAGCTGACTCATTGGAAAAGACCCTGATGCTGGGAAAGATTGACAGCAGGAGGAGAAGGGGATGGCAGATGATGAGATGGCTGGATGGCATCACTGACTCAATGGACATGAGTTTGAGTAAACTCTGGGAGCTGGTGATGGACAAGGAGGCCTGGCCTGCTGCAGTCCATGGAGTCACAAGGAGTCGGACCCAACTGAGTGACTGAACTGAATAATCACTAGATTGCTTATAGTGTAGGTCAGTGGTTTTTCACTTCCAACACTATGATTTGGAAGATCTTGGTGGAGTTATATCTTATATACTCATCTGCAGGTTAATTCTAAAGGAATATGTGCATGTGCTTAGCCACTCACTCATGTCTGACTCTTTGTGACCCCATCCACTGTAGCCCACTAGGCTCCTCTGTCCATGTGATCCTCTAGGCAAGAATACTTGAATGGGTTGCCATGTCCTCCTCCAGGGGATCTTCCCAACCCAGGGATCAAACCCAGATCTCCCACATTGCAGGTGGATTCTTTACCATCTGAGCCACCAGGGAAGCCCAATAGTCATCATCATTATCACCATGGTCATCATCATTGTTATTGTTAGTAGTATTTATAATAATAATAACATTTGTTATTATTACTAAAGGCAGATATTAAAAGGGTAATAAAAGTAGACTGAGAAGAGAAGGATAAAATGCTTTTAATTAGCAGTGTAGTACAAGCAAAGGCAAGGCAAAGTTAGCATATTAGTTCGACTTCACAGAGAGATGGGTCATTGCAAAAGGTACCTATGGCTGGAGAAAAGTACAGAAGGGATAAATAAAGACAAGAACAGTACATGTCCCGAAGTGCATAAGTCATTTTCACAAAGTCCTAGTGAGTTCATTTTAATAGGTAAAATATTTTGTGTTAGCTATAGCAGACACTAGAGAAAATAACACATGTGGATTCTCTGGTTTCTGCCTCAACATTTTTGTAGTTCTAGCCTCCCTGGGGTTGTGAGCCCAGGGCTTCCTCACCACTTCTAAAGGTTTAGAAATGAGTTCTATCCTGCTGTGATTCTAAGAGGACTGATTCCACATGAATTGCCCATCACTTCTCAGGACTTAAGTCTCTTTCACATAAATGTATGAATCACACACACACACACACACACACACACACACTTGACCTAATGCTTCAAGACTGAAAAGGAAAGCATTCTTAGATTGAATTTCTGCCTGCCCCAGAGTACACACCAGGAACCCATTGCTTGTATTGATAAATCTCTTAACTAGACAATGGGATTCACTCTCAATTAGAGAAACAGATTGAGGTGTTTCCTTTAAAGATAAAACTATTGAAAATTGTGTGAAGCAGTTTGGTAGTGAAAAAGGCAATTAGGCATATCACCTGCAGCCTCCTTGTATTTGCAAGAGTGAATGCACAAACAAAACAATTACTCCATTCAAGAGGTACTTCACCAAGGCTCAGAGAGAGAAAGCGAAGAATCAGTGCTGATGAGTATTTTACAAATGTCCTCTGAGATTAATTCCCACAAAAGAAAGATAATCACCCTGAGTGACACTACTTTAGTATACTTTCCCTGAAACCCCATTGAATTTTTGGAAAAGAACATGATGATCATGCTTAGAATGCAAGCAGAAACAAGCACTTTTCTACCTTTGAATTTGCTACATCTAAAAATACCTACTGTTTTACTCAGGTAGCCAGCTGTGTTTTGTACCTATATTGTACCCAACTCTATGCATTGTATTGAGTAGCTAAGTTGTGTCCAACTCTTTGTGACCCTATGGACTGCAGCCTGCCAAATTTCCCTGACCTTCACTGTCTCCCAGAGTTTGCTCAAATTCATGCCCATTGGGTTGGTGATGCCATCCAACCATTTCATCCTCTGCCCCCTTCTCCTCCTGCTGTCAATCTTTCCCAGAATCAGTTCTTTCCCAATGAGTCAGTTCTTCACATCAGGTGGTCAAATTATTAGAGCGTCAGCATCAGCAACACTATACTAACTACATAATCACATTCAAATGTGTGAAAAAATAATAATTCACTGTCTTCCAGGTGTTCATTAGCAAGACATGTGGCAGGACATCCCATCAGATAATTAGAGAAAAAATTAAGTCCATGTGTTAGAAAATGTGTAATAGGCAGTTGGGTAGTATGTGTGTATCTGTGTATCTGTGTATTCATGCATGTGTGAGTCAGGAAGAAGTCCTGTAGAATACTTAGTAACATGTTGGAGATGAATTATATCTTAGGTCTTGAAAAGAGTACAGACTTTGAATTTGGTTGCTTTTAGAAGATAACAAAAGAACTGTTTAAAAGCCAAAAGTTCAATTACTAATTATATCTTTTTGTCTATACAATGTCAATTGTATAACTTGATATTTTCATTGAATTTGATTGGTTATCTGAGTGTACAGACCACCTCACATTTTTTTTACCTCATGCAATAGTTTGCTAATATATATTTTCATCCATAAATTATTCATTATATAGGGAATATTTGTATGTAGGCAAAATACACCTTCAAGAGCTCTACAAAGATCTGCTGTCCAGAATAAATACTTCTCTAATTGTTTTTTTGCTAAATGATATTACAAGAGCAAAAAAGCCTTTTACTACAAAGGAAGGAATAAAGCTTAAAACTGAAATCCAAGAGGAAAGAGAATGGAGAAATTTAAATACATTTTCATGTGCAAATGAAGCCAACCCTAAGAACCTAGAGATTTCACCAATGACCCACCAATGGTGAGGATTTCCATCGTAAATGACTTGGAGCTCCTTTAGACTTATTAAACCTAAGAAAAGAGGTCCAAATTCAAGGGGCTAGCAACAAACCACAAGTCTTTCCTGTGTTCATTAGGCATAACTAAAACATTTCCAAGGGAGTTTCAATTAAACAATTGGTCAAATATATGGTTTGCTTGAATTTAAAATTTTACTCTATTGTTTAGGCATTATAGATAGGCATCTGTAAGAAGGAATGAATCAAATGTCCTAGATATTTAAGCATACTGCAGACATGAAGAGAGAATCAACTCATTTGACAGTCTGTTGAATTTTAGGATACATACTAGAATTTGAAAATAAAATATAAATGCCAGAGAAGTTTCTGCATGTATGATTATTTACCATCATCAACAAACTGCTGTCAAAAAGTACCAGACAACCAAGAAAGTTTACTTTTACTGTGCATTTCCTTTTAATGTAGGCAACACAATTGATACTTCTGTGTTGAAAAGATATCCTGTTGATGTTTACCGGATGCCTTGCTATTAAAAAAATCAGTTCTCCCTATTTCATCATGGCAAATCTCAGCACTCAAGAGATTCCCTTGACAGATACTTATTAACATCAGACTTACAACTTACTCTCCAATCAAAGTTCAACTTTTTTTCCTCCTGGGGAAAACACTAAATTTAACAAAGTCTTGTGAACTCATGAGTCTTGTGAACTCATCGATATTTATTCTTTCTTTTGCAACTTTAATTCAGCTGGAGATGTAGAAGACATCAATTTCAATAGAACATAAACAATATTTGCACTGCTTTAGGCTTAATTTTATTTTCTCAGTTGATTTGAGCTGTTATACTCTGAACTCTAAGCAGAGCAATCTGAATCTGAGGCTCTAGATTTTGCACAATGTGCTCACCTCAGAGAAACTCTTGTCACAAAACATGTTGGTAATAAATTATGGGGAGTTCAATGCAAACCCATCCTCATTACAGGAAGACCAATACAAAGAGTTTCCTTCTGATGATATGTCAGGGACAAAATCCTGGGCCCAAACGAGACAAAATCAGTCTACTTTTTCAATCTCATTTTTATTTTTTTACTTTATGTGACAATACTACCAATTTCCCCTTGTCTCTTTTTTTTTTTTTTTTTTTTTTTGGTAGTTATCCCTTTTTTAAATTTTATGGAAGTATAGTTGATTTTCTATGTTGTGTTGGTTTCTGGTGTATAACCAAGTGAATCAACTATTTCCCTATGTCTCCCTGTACACACCACAGTGATGCTTGGTTTCAACTCTGCTTAGCACTGTCCTCTTTGAAAATTGATTCTTCAGCCTCTTCACCACTCAGCTATTGACACACAGCTCTAACCTTAGCTCTTTCAGAAAGGCTTTTTTCCTGCCTTTAATCATTTCCTCACCTCCACCCAGGCTGGTTTAATTCCCATCCCTCTGGTTCTCTTAGCTCTAGGAGTGTATATGTCATTTTTATAGTGTTTCATCTTAAGTACATAAAGTTAAAATAATGGAGAGTCAAAAAGAACCTTTGAGAAACGTCTTTCTTAGGAGGATGTTCCACTGAAAAGAGACATATGACATTCCAGAGACAACCCACAAACTGTCTGATTTTTCTTTGTTCATCAATGTGACTAAAATATTTCTCAAGGTCTCTTTCAACTGTACAACTTGACAAATGTATGATTTGCTTGAACTGAAATTTGCATTCTATTGTTTAGTAGTAGAGACAGGAATTTAGACATCAAAGTATGCTTTCTGAGATTACTCAGGCTGAGGTTGAGTGAAGAGAAGGAAGAGTTGCTACTTACAGTGGCTTCCATAAGTAGGTTTTGGGGAAAAGGAGGGATGAGTCAAATCAGGAAAACAACTGTGTTGTTCCCTTTGGGGGAGTCTAGCAAACCACATTGGTAGTTGACAGAAGAGGGCTAGTAACAGTGAATGGCATAGAAATCTCTGGAAAAGTGACAGTTCCCACTGACCTTCAAACCCAAAGCCTCCCTCATATAGCCAAGCTAGTGTCCTTTTCTCTAGGTATCTAGAGGTCAGGTGGTATTTGTACGTAAATTCATGTATCTCCAGGCCTCTGGAGATCCTGAAGTCTTCATGATCTCAGTCTTCTGCCTTTGCTACTAGTGATGACATTTTTGAAGCAAATAGGACAAAGAGGATAGTAAAGAAATATTTCCCTTTTCATTCCCTTCTGTCTTCTCCTTTGTCTCCATGTATTGTAGGATATACTGTTTCTTTGAGGAACAATCACACTTTGGTGTGGCTTGCTCCATGTAGTAGAGCATAATAATTCACAACAGAGTGAAGTCACAGATTTTTGAAGAATGTTTCCCTTTCTTCCTCTCACCTCCCTTTTCCTCCTGTGGTCTTTTGGAAACCTGAAGTTTTCTATTGCATTGAGTTTATAGAAAAACAAAGTAGTTCATGGATGCTCCAAAGCTAAAACCTCTCACTTTATTCCATATAGCTTTAAGACAGTAAAGACATTAGTATGCAACCCCATTTAATCATTTTTACTTTAAAATAGACTTTAAATGTAAACAGTATATTACAAGATTCACAACAAGATGAAATTTTTAAAATGTATCTCAGTATATTGTACATAGTTGTCATTCAATTTTTGTTTTGTAAGTTTCAGTGAAAAAATACAAAATAAAGGCCCATTTTCTTTAGTAAATAATGTTGGTTCGAGACTTCTTCATTAACTAGTGGGCAACAATACTGCTACCTGTGACAATTTATTGACTCAATCTAATTGATACATACAAATCAAATTAGATACTTGATGTTAGCTGTTAACTGTCAATACTAAATGACAATCTCCTGAAATTCCCAGCATATTCCTTCTGTCCTTATTAGCACCATAGAAAATATATTTATTGAAAATTCACTGACTGGTAGCCTTGGCTTTGTGCAAGACGGTAAATTTTGGATATCATTATTAGATTCAAATGAGGCAAGTGAAACACAGAATGTCTAAAAATCTTGGAGGAAAGAACAAATCTAACTGGAATTTCAACCCCTGAAGAAGGCCTTATATCAGTTGGAAAATAGTACCAGAACTCTCCAAGAAGCAAAGTTATCTAAGCTTGATAATGTATTGTTTCTACTTTTCCAAGAGTGAATTAGCAGCTTCTGTTGGAATCTTTAAATCACTATCCCTTAAAATTAATAATAAGGGTTTAGGGTGCAAGGTGGCACCTGGCACTTATATCCATACTATGCAAAAATTGGCATTAAAAATACACTAAAATATGAGATAATTTGCACACTTGTTATTCAGCAGACAATATTACAGAGTAAATATTCATATAGGGCATCACAGTTAAGGTAGCATTGAAATTCTGCAAAAAAACATGGCATGCTCTTCCTTGTACAAGTAGCATGTCTGATATCAGCCAAAACCTACTAGACAAATCAGTTATATGGTCCACCTATACCTATCACCCATCTTGGAAAAGCCCTCAAAACCTTAAGATTTTAACACTAAAAAAATTAACAGAAGACTTAGAGTCGGGAGACCAGAAGGAGGGAGCTCACAGCCCTGTGATGGCAATAGAGCCCAACAGAAAGAAGAAACACTTATTTTTGCTTGGCAACAACTCAGTGAAAAGCAATGGACTCTTTGTTTACTCTAGCTCTCCAACTTCCTTTTCTGCTCTGTAAAAAGTGTTGTCTATGTGCTTCCAAGTGGGAAACTTACATGTAGCCCGCCATGATTTCAGATACTGAATTGCAATTCCGTGCTGCTCCCAAATAAACCCATCTTGCTGGAGAAATAGCTGGCACTCTGTTTTGGGCCAACATTTTGGTGACCTATGGAAGGACCAGAGAAAATTCCTGATGGCTTAGGGGCTGATGAGCAAAAAGATGGAGTACCCACAATTGAGCCCATTGTTGCTTACCTCCAGGGTTGAGCAAACTCTGGAGTTTGATATACATCTTTATCCTGGATTCAAGCTCACACACTCTCTGTGTTTGAAGTTCTCTAGGGTTATTGAGTATCTATGTAAAGATTTTGTCTTTCTGGTTAAGGGATTATTCTGTGGGTGAGTACTAGTTGGCGCTCTGGTCTGAATTTAAGATCAGACAATTTCACTGAAGCTGACTAGCCTTTGGCCTATTCCTGTGGAAACAGTGGTTGTTTCTCTGAAATGGTGCCAGGTTTTTCAGCCTTTGGCCTTTTCCTTTGGAAGGGCTGTCTTCTGGAGATTGACTTTTCAAAAAAGTCTTCAGCCTGGCTCCTCCAGGACAGAGTTGTGTCCTTAAGAGTGGCTGGGATTGGCTTGCAAAATGTTTGAATTGAGCTGTTTGTGTTGTAAGTGTAAGCTATTTGAAAATTGTTCTTTAGATGAAAAACCTCTAGCATATGGAATCATAGTTATCTAAGTGTTTTAAGGGTGCACCCCCTCCCCTTACAGGGACTACAGCCAATTTTATGTTATAAAAAACTGTGGTCTTTCCCATATGCATTTCTAACTAAAAGGAAGACCTGATCAAAGGCAATTTAGAACATCAATGGCCATTAGGGGTAACTTTTGAAATCAGCATACCTAATTTCCTTAAGACCAAATTGAAATACAACAACTCAAAAAACTTCCAGAACGGAGTGGTATGCTGTATTTTAATGGGCATTTTGAGGGTTCCTAATGTTGTCAGGATTTTAAAATTTGCCTCTCTGCAAAATAATATTTTAAGATTAACTGAGGCAAACAAACAAGTAAAGAGAGATGAAGTAGCTCCCAAAGCCACTGGTGCCATCTCTGACGCCATCTTGTCTCTCTGTCTTGGGTTTCTTATGGTCAGACTTCATTTCCTGCACTATCTTCTTTCTTCCCTTCTATGCTGTGTATGCCTCCACTATGCCCTCAGTTGCCAAATTTCTTTTCCCTGAAACTCTTCCCACTGCCATTTCTTCTGAAGTTGTCAGCACATATCACTCCAAAAATGAAGACTTCTGGGGATCCAAAAGCCAAACCCTTAATTTCTCATACTTCTTGGACTACAGCTGAACTATGAGCCACAAAGATTTTCCCAAACTAATCAAAGATCATCACAGATTTGCTAAAGAATTTTATACAGTTATCCAACTTATCAACCTTGTTGCTCTGACTTACATTAGCTTAGTTTATATGCTTAACTGTGAAGGCCAGACCCAGCATTGGATGAAAACCATAATTGGGAAAATCCTGACAGGTCTAGAAGATTACAACTGGGAGATCACCCGGCTAACTTCTTACATGATCATGTTCTGGCAATCACTAGGTGACTTCATCAAGCAATTCCTACAGCTTTTCCAAAGGTTCTTGATTAGAATAAAATTCAAGGGTTGTACACTAAAATCTGAAGAACTTTTTCATGAATATTATCATAAGCTTCAGATTGTTTTTTTAAAAAAATTCTGGTCTTCCTTCAGGTATTGATTCTACCTGGGTAGGTTTTAACTCTACATTTATTAATGGACTGTACTGGAATATTTCCCTTCTAGTAAAAAGGACTAGAATGTAACGGGAAACTATGTCCACTCCAGACTTACCCTACAAAATTCTTATACCCTATATGAGTCACATACAAGGAGAATCTCCAAAATTCTTCAACTCCAGGAAATGAAGGCTCCTAAGCAATACCAAAGCCCTCCTAGTTTTTGCTACTAGTGAAAATGGCCAGGAAAAGAGATTGTTACAAATTTAAGTCCTTTATGCGCTTTCAGCCATCTACCCAGCCTTTACAATGTCCTCCCAATTCTCAATGGCAGGGCTCTAAGGAACTACATGGGCTCTGCCTAATCCTTCCTCTTAATCAGCTTGGAGAATCATTTCTCCAGGTTGGAGATGAATCTTTTCCTGTCTTAATTGACATTGGGTAGGCTGAGACTTGTTAGAAAAGTATCATGCCAGAATTTCTGCTAAAACAGGGAAATTATTTCAAAATATGACAGTAGTCATCAATATAACCAACCAGGTGAATTATTTTTTTTTAAATATATATATTTTATTTATTTTATTTATTTATTTATTATTTTATTTTATTTTAAATTTTATTTTATTAGTTGGAGGCCAATTACTTCACAACATTTCAGTGGGTTTTGTCATACATTGACACGAATCAGCCATTGAGTTACACGTATTCCCCATCCCGATCCCCCCTCCCACCTCCCTCTCCACCCGACTCCTCTGGGTCCTCCCAGTGCACCAGGCCCGAGCACTCGTCTCATGCATCCCACCTGGGCTAGTGATCTGATTCACCATAGATAATATACATGCTGTTCTTTTGAAACATCCCACCCTCACCTTCTCCCACGGAGTTCAAAAGTCTGTTCTGTACTTCTGTGTTTCTTTTTCTGTTTTGCATATAGGGTTATCGTTACCATCTTTCTAAATTCCGTATATATGTGTTAGTATGCTGTAATGTTCTTTATCTTTCTGGCTTACTTCACTCTGTATAATGGGCTCCAGTTTCGTCCATCTCATTAGAACTGATTCAAATGAATTCTTTTTAATGGCTGAGTAATATTCCATGGTGTATATGTACCACAGCTTCCTTATCCATTCATCTGCGGATGGGCATCGAGGCTGCTTCCATGTCCTGGCTATTATAAACAGTGCTGCGATGAACATTGGGGTGCACGTGTCTCTTTCAGATCTGGTTTCCTCAGTGTGTATGCCCAGAAGTGGTATTGCTGGGTCATATGGCAGTTCTATTTCCAGTTTTTTAAGAAATCTCCAAACTGTTTTCCATAGTGGCTGTACTAGTTTGCATTCCCACCAACAGTGTAAGAGGGTTCCCTTTTCTCCACACCCTCTCCAGCATTTATTGCTTGTAGACTTTTGGATAGCAGCCATCCTGACTGGCGTGTAATGGTATCTCATTGTGGTTTTGATTTGCATTTCTCTAATAATGAGTGATGTTGAGCATCTTTTCGTGTGTTTGTTAGCCATCTGTATGTCTTCTTTGGAGAAATGTCTGTTTAGTTCTTTGGCCCATTTTTTGATTGGGTCATTTATTTTTCTGGAATTGAGCTTCAGGAGTTGCTTGTATATTTTTGAGATTAATCCTTTGTCTGTTTCTTCATTTGCTATTATTTTCTCCCAATCTGAGGGCTGTCTTTTCACCTTACTTATAGTTTCCTTTGTAGTGCAAAAGTTTTTAAGTTTCATTAGGTCCCATTTGTTTAGTTTTGCTTTTATTTCCAATATTCTGGGAGGTGGGTCATAGAGGATCCTGCTGAGATTTATGTCAGAGAGTGTTTTGCCTATGTTCTCCTCTAGGAGTTTTATAGTTTCTGGTCTTACATTTAGATCTTTAATCCATTTTGAGTTTATTTTTGTGTATGGTGTTAGAAAGTGTTCTAGTTTCATTCTTTTACAAGTGGTTGACCAGTTTTCCCAGCACCACTTGTGGGTGCATTAAATGATGCTTTGCCAACTTGATTTGCCCCATCTCTGATGGTATTAGAGTAGATTCTGGAAACACTGATCACTTGTCATAATTGAATTACCTCCTTATGGGCAAAATCTTCAACAGGTGTTGGTAAAATTCACAGCACACTTCCCATCAGGATTCAAATAGACTCCATAAAAAATCTCTTCCCAGAATTAATCAATCCTCTATAGGGAAAAAAGCCCTTCAAGGCATAAAACCCACAGTAGAAGATTACAGGCTCAAGGTCTCATTATTCCTTGTACCAGCCCCTGTAACTCCCATTTTACTGGTGAAAAAAACCTAGAAGCCAAGGGTGGAGGTTTGTCTAGGATCTCCAAGCAAATAAACAATACTGCTATCCCTCAACAATCTGTTGTTTTTAACCCTCATGAACTAAGAACATCCATTCCCACCAGAAGTAATTTTTTATACAGTACATTCTTTAATATTCCAGTTGATGAAGCTAGCCAATATCTTTTTGCCTTCACTTGAAGGCAGGAAGAGAAGGGGATGACAGAGGATGAGATGGTTGGATGGCATCACCGACTCAATGGATATGGGTTTGGGTAGACTCCAGCAGTTGGTGATGGATAGGGAGGCCTGGTGTGCTGCAGTTCATGGGGCTGCAAAGAGTCAGACACGATGGAGCAACTGAACTGAACTGAACTGAGAAGAAAAGCAATTCGTCTGGACATTAATGCCACAGTGTTATACTAAGAATTCTTATTTCCTATCCTGAAGGCTGATCTGGATAACAATTTCCTACAGGCTCTACGTTGTTGCAATATGAGGATGATTTGCTTCTTTGCTCTCCTTCTCAAGCCTCCTCACAAGAAAACAGGATCCATTTGTTAAAGCTTTTAGCCTTAAAGGGACACAAGGTCACCAAAGAAAAATTGCAGTTTGCCCAAGCCTTGGCTTGATATTTAGGGCTTGTGATATCAGAACAAGGGATACACCTAAGTCCAGGCAGCCTTCATTGTGTCCTAAATTTCCCAAAATCTAAAACTAAGCACCAACTGTGAGGTTTTCTCAGGCCAGTTGGTTATTGCTGAAATTGGATTCCAAGTTGCTCTCTTATAGCCAAACCAGTATATGTTCTACTGAACAATAACAACCCCAACTCAATCTTTGAAGAAGAATCAGAAAACAAAGCCTCCAAGGCTTTAAAGGAGAGTTTGATGATGCCAGCTACCCTTGGACACCCCATTTGTCAGATCTCTGCTTTCCTTTATGCATATGAAAAGCAAGGGAATGCCATTGGGCTGCTCAAGCAAAATCAACAGGTACCACCAACTATCCATATAGTGTTATAGCTAGTAACTGGACATGTCTTATAGGCACTATGGCTACTGCTTTTTGGTGGAAGGCCACTAACGTATCATTGTAGGATTCCCTTTAACCATTTTTGTACCTTATGCACTAGAAGTTCTCCTGAATTCTCATCACACTGGACTTCTTTCAGCCAGCTGCCTCACCTCCCATGAAGTCCTTTTGCTACCTACTCCTCACATAACTCCTTTACATTGTAATAATCTTAACCTGGCTAATCTGGTGTCCATCAGCTTGAAGTCCCTCACAATGGCTTGGCACTGATGAATCACTCATAATGACCTACACGAAATTTCATTGAGTAATGTTGATTTCTTATGGTTCACAATGATTCTTATTTAAAAGGTCACAATGGCAAATATTGTGCTGAATATGCTATTACAAATCCCTTTGGTACTACTAAGGCAGCATCTTTACTTAACTATGGCTACTTCAGCCCAACTTGTTGAATTATACACTCTTACATAGGCGTATATTTTAGCCAAGGACAAAATGATCAATATTTATACCGATAGTCGATATGCTTTTGGAGTAGCTCATGATTTTGGAATATTGTGGAAGCAAAGTAGCCTCCTTGCTTCCAATGGAAATAAAATTTAAAATGGTCCCAAGTTCAGGAATTATTGAGTGTAATATATTTACCTTCCACTTTAGTTATTATTAAGGTTCTGGTGCATTCTAAACTTGACTCTCTGGAAACTAAAGGAAATCACCTTGCTGATATTTCTGCAAGGAATGCTGCTCTTAAAGTGACTAATAACAGCCAAATATCTGTCATGGTCCAAAGAGATATTTTCCCAAATGATAATTTAGAAGAACTGGCTACAGAGACCCAACAATTGGCCCCAGAAAAGGAAAAACAAGTTAGAAATTCAATAGTTGGTTTGATTTTTAAAAATGAAGCTCTAGTTTGTACCAAATAACAACCCAGTCCTCCTGTAGACTCTAAAAGTCCCACTCTTCACCACTGTGCAACTGTGCATATATTAAGCCATTGAACTACTGACAAAATGATAGCTTTCATGAATCACTTTCGGTGGGGAAACATTAATAAGGCCACAAAAAATGTCTACCTCACTTGTCCTATTTATCAGCAGTACAATCCAGGGAAACCTGTTTGTACTCTTCCTAGACATTTTAAATTATCTAATGAGCCATCCAAAGTCTGACAAATGGATTTTGTATAACTTTCTCTATTTCTTGGATATAAATATGGTTTAGTCATGGTCTATATGTTTTTATACTGGACTGGAAACTTCCTTAACAGACAGGTGATTGCTTCTTCTGTAGCTAAAGTCCTCTTGGAAAAGATTTCCCTACCTGGGGAACTCTTATCAAACTTCATAGTGACCAAGGAAGCCATTTACCTGGCCAGGCGTTTCAACAAGTCTGTACTATTTGGCCAGGATTACATCATTTTCACTGTGCTTACAACCCTCAATCCTCTGGTTTAGTCAAACACATTAACACCATTATTAATACTCAAATGGCAAAATTTATAAAGGCTCTCCAAATACTTTGGCCACAGGTATTGTCGTGATCCTTCTGGATCTCATATCTGCTCCTCTTGGAACTCATAAACTCTCACCCTTTGAGATAGTCACAGGATGCCCAATGCACATGGCTACTGCTTCTTTTGACCCACAACTGATAAAAGGAGAGATATTCCAATTTTTAAAAGGTCTAATTCCTTTTATTAAAAATAACACTGCTTTGGGAGAGCAATCTTTTCAAAGTGTGCCCTTGGGAGATAAACACCTTAAACATCATACCTTGCAACCTAGAAAAAATCCTCCAGAAGGACTCTACTCAGACTCATTGGAAAGGCCACTACCAAATACTGCTAACAAACCTTGTGCCACCAAGGAATAGACTCATAGATACACATAATACACCTAAAGAAAGTGCTGAAACATGAATAAACCTTGATGGACCTGCGTATAATCTGGCAACATGAAAGTAAAGATTTCCCAGTACTGAAGCAGATTACATATGATGAGACAGTTTTCCTAAGATATGTGGACCAGGCTTGTTGGAAGTTTGCTGCAAAACTTTGATGAAGACATTCATTAACACTTCAGATGATCTTCAGTGTCTATGATCTTACTAACATATGGATGTTAATAAAAAGTACCAGAGGGTTCTTTTTCCTACTCCCACTCACATTCTCCTAAGAATGTGACCTTAATAGGTTTTTTAAAATTAATTAATTTATTTTAATTGGAAGCTAATTACTTTACAATATTGTGGTGGTTTTTGCCATACATTGACGTGAATCAGCCACAGGTGATGTACATGTGTGTCCCATCCTAAACTCCCTCCCACCTTCCCCCCCATCCCACCCCTCTGGATTGTCCCAGTGCACCAGCTTTGAGTGCACTGTTTCATGCATCGAACTTGGACTGGTCATCTATTTCACATATGGTAATACACATGTTTCAATGCTATTCTGTCAAATCATCCCACCCTCAAATTCTCCTACAGAGTCCAAAATCCTGTTCTTTATAACTGTGTCTCTTTTGCTGTCTCACATATAGGATCATCATTAACATCTTTCTAAATGCCATATATATACATTAATATACTGTATTGGTGTTTTTCTTTCTGACTTACTTCACTTTGTATAATAGACTTCAGTTTCATCCATCTCATTAGAACTGATTCAAATGCATTCTTTTTAATAGCTGAGTAATATTCCATTGTGTATATGTGCCACAGCTCTCTTATGCATTCATCTGCCAATGGACATCTAGGTTCCTTCCATGTCCCAGCTATTGTAAACAGTGTTGAGATGAACATTGGGGTACACATGTCTCTTTCATTTCTGGTTTCCTCAGTGAGTATGCCCAGCAGTGGGATTGCTGGTCATATGGCAGTTCTATTTTCAGTTTTTAAGGAATCTCCACACTGTTCTCTATAGTGGCTGTACTGGTTTGCATTCCCACCAACAGTGTAAGAGGGTTCCCTTTTCTCCACACCCTCTCCAGCATTTATTGTTTGTAGAATTTTGGATAACAGCCATTTTGACCAGTGTGAGATGGTACCTCATTGTGGTTTTAATTTGCATTTCTCTAATAATGAGTGATGTTGAACACCTTTTCATGTGTTTGTTAGCCATCTGTATGTCTTTTTTGGAGAAATATCTGTTTAGTTCTTTGGCCCATTTTTTGATTGGGTCATTTATTTTTCTGGAATTGAGCTGCAGAAGTTGCTTGTATATTTTTGAGATTAATCCTTTGTCTGTTGCTTCATTTGCTATTATTTTCTCCCAATCTGAGGGCTGTCTTTTCACCTTGCTTATAGTTTCCCCTGTTGTGCAAAAGCTTTTAAGTTTCATTAGGTCCCATTTGTTTATTTTTGTTTTTATTTTCAATATTCTGGGAGGTGGATCATAGAGAATCCTGCTGTGATTTATGTTGGAGAGTGTTTTGCCTATGTTCTCCTCTAGGAGTTTTATAGTTTCTGGTCTTACATTTAGATCTTTAATCCATTTTGAGTTTATGTTTGTGGATGGTGTTTGAAAGTGTTCTAGTTTCAT
Organism: Muntiacus reevesi; assembly: GCF_963930625.1. Classification (NCBI taxonomy): domain Eukaryota; kingdom Metazoa; phylum Chordata; class Mammalia; order Artiodactyla; family Cervidae; genus Muntiacus; species Muntiacus reevesi. Next base: position 122,883,440 of record NC_089271.1, on the reverse strand, counting down.
TCTTTTACAAGTGGTTGACCAGTTTTCCCAGTACCAGTTGTTAAAGAGATTGTCTATTCTCCATTGTATATTTTTGCCTCCTTTGTCAAAGATAATGTGTCCATAGGAGCGTGGCTTTATCTCTGGGCTTTCTATTTTGTTCCATTGATCTATATTTCTGTCTTTGTGCCAGTGCCATACTGTATTGATGACTGTAGCTTTGTAGTATAGCCTGAAGTCAGGCAGGTTGATTCATTCAGTTCCATTCTTCTTTCTCAAGATTGCTTTGGCTATTCAAGGTCTTTTATATTTCCATGCACACTGTGAAAACATTTGTTGCAGTTCTGTGAAAAATACCACTGGTAGCTTGATAGGGATTGCATGAATCTATAGATTGCCTGGGGTAGTTTACTCATTTTCACTATATTGATTCTTCTGATCCATAAACATGGTATATTTCTCCATCTATTTGTGTCATCTTTGATTTCTTTCATCAGTGTTTTATAGTTTTCTATCTATAAGTCTTTTGTTTCTTTAGGTAGATTTATTCCTAAGTATTTTATTCTTTTCATTGCAAGGGTGAATGGAATGTTTCCTTGATTTCTCTTTCTGTATTCTCATTGTTAGTGTATAGGAATGCAAGGGATTTCTGTGTGTTAATTTTCTATCCTGCAACTTTACCAAATTCATTGATTAGCTCTAGTAATTTTCTGGTGGTGTCTTTAGGGTTTTCCATGTAGAGGATCATGTCATCTTCAAACAGTGAGAGTTTTACTTCTTCTTTTCAAACTTGGATTTTTTATTTCTTTTTCTTCTCTGATTGCTGTGGCTAAAACTTCCAAAACTATGTTGAATAGTAGTGGTGAGAGTGGGCACCCTTGTCTTGTCCCTGACTTCAGGGGAAATGTTTTCAATTTTTCACCATTGAGGATAATGTTTGTTGTGGGTTTATCATATTTGGCTTTTATTATGTTGAGGTATGTTTCTTCTATACCTGCTTTCTGGAGAGTGGTTGTTTTCTTTTTTATCATAAATGGGAGTTGAATTTTGTCAAAGGCTTTCTCTGCATCTATTGAGATAATCATATGTTTTTTATCCTTCAATTTGTTAATGTGATATATCACATTGTTTTCTAACCTGTGCACTTTCCCTTTTATATGAGACACTACATTCATGAGAGTTCCTTCCAGATACTGAAGAACAAAAAGCTTCTGAAACTAGAAAATCTAACTCTTGATCAGCAATGCTTTCAGAGAAAGGTCTTGATCAAAAGGTGGAAATGTGGGAAAAAAATAAATAGAAATCCCAATTAAATAGAATGGGGAGACCATAAGGAAGAACTCTCATATTCCACAGCAATAGCAGTGCCCAAGACGAAGAAAGATTCCTCTTGTTTAGTGGCAAGGACTCAGCCAATGAAAAGCCATGGACTATGTTTACTCTAGCCCTCCCAATTTCCTTTTCACCTCTTTAAAAGTGTTCTTCACTTGCCTTGCAGGGACTTTGCATGAGGTTTTCCATGATTGCAGACCATGAATTGCAATTTTCTACTGATCCCAAACAAACCCACTTTTGCTGGAGAAATATCTGGCAGTCTAATTTTTCCAGTCAACAACATAAATGTCATGACTTTCCCATGGATACTGGGAGATGCTTTATGCACAGATGTCTCACAGTGTCCACAGGAGATTAGTTGCAGGATACCCCATGGGTAGCAAAACCTGTGAAGCGTCAAGTCTTTTAAATAAAATGATGTAGTATTTGCATATAACCTATGCACACTCTGTGAAATACTTATAATACTTGTAATTTATCTCTAGAATACTCATAATACTTAGTACAATATAAATGCTATGTAAATATTTACCAGCATGTGGCAAATTTGAGTTTTGCTTTTGGTAACTTCTTGAATTAATTTTTTTAATATTTTCAAACTGCAGTTGGTTGAATCTGCAGATGCTGAAACTGTGGAAACAGAGAAATGATTGTACTAACACTGACAGTGACAGAGACTAAGTGCATGCCAAATCAAGGCAACCTCCTTCCATGACATCTTTACCACGTAACCCCATACTACTAAAATTTCAGAAATATATAAATTTAAATCTGTTATTATGAGTTATATTAGAAGTTTTTGTGAATAAATACTGACAAAAGATGCTACCAGTACTTACCAGTACAACTACCAGGCTATTCCCAAAGGGAACATGAAAAGGTATAGACACTATACCTCTCCAACAAATGGTTAAAAATTAAATAACACAGGTAGAAAATTTGATGATTTACAGATAACTCACTTCACTAATTATTTTTACACTCCCAAATCAGAAAAAAAAAATGTATTTACCCCATAATCTGTGGCCATGCTATTGGCAAGAATTGACGTGAAAGATAAAAAGAAAGCATAGTTTATCACCATTCATCTAGAAGAGTTTCTAACCCCATTTCAGAGATAACATAGAAACATATGAAAAAAATAGGAAACAAAAGAAGATAGTATAGATGCAAGTGCCAGACTGAGTGGTACAAGTAATTAACTATTTGATACTACCAGGCCCCATAAAACAACTTATCTATAGATGATCTTTAAGTTGTTCAAGTCAAAGAGTTCTCCTTAAATAATCTATTTATATCTTTACTGGTATCTAATATCAAATAAATATGCTAAATGCCACTGTCCCCCAAATCATGCTTAGAATAACTCGTTAACAAACACTTTAAAATAATTAAACAAAAATTATACCAAGGAAAAAATTTGTATTACATATAAAACAGTGTCAGATACATCAGTGGAGAGTATTTAGTGACATAATCTAGTTACATCTAACTCTCCACATGTCTATCAGCATGTCAACAAAGCCTGATTCCTATTTTCTTTGCCACTCAGAAAAGATTCCTAAATCTTAACCATAAATAACTCTTGTAGTTTGATGTGATCAATAATTGACATTTTTTTCCCTCAGTACTGAGTTGTAAACCAATCGAGGGGTAAAGAAGCAGTAATGCAGCTGTAGAACTAAATGTCAGCGTTATTATTGATGGAGCTATTGAAGAACTTGCATCAGAGGTGTGTCAAAGGTGGAATTCTTAATGCTGAGCTCCAGTAATAGACAGTGTGTGGTAAAACACTGGCATCTTCATGCAGGGAAATAGCCAGGCCTTGAAAGACTTATGGCACAAAGTAGCTGAGTAAAATGAGTGAATGTTCTCTCTAGAGAGACTGAGCTTAAAGAGAAAGAGAGAAAGTACTGAGTTCTGCATGCCCAGTTCTTTCTCTTGAGTTCACCAGTTGGCTACTTAACTGATCTTCCTTTGAGAGAGGGATTCAATAAGGGAAAGTACAGAGAAGCCAGGAGTTTCCTAATTGAAGTTCCTATACAGAGACATTCAGGATTAAAGAGATGTTTCGGATGTTTCCTGCTCTCCTCCACCGTTCATAACATATACTTTCAAGCAAACCTTATTCTATGAAAAGGTAATGCAATATATAGGCAGTATGAGTAGCAGTAAAGAATTCAGGCTCTGGATCGAGACACAGGAAAGTATGAGTTCCAGCTCTACAACTTACTAGCTGTATGACATGAGACAAGTTAATTTTAGAGTTTCCATTTCCCCATCTGTAAATAAAAGTATAATCATAATACCTAATTTATAGAGTTATTTTGTGAGGATCATATTAGTTAATCGATGTAAAGCAACTACTAGACAAATATATGATGAAATACTCACTGATTTTAGTTTCAAAGACTAATCACTTCTCGGCCTTTTGGCTAAGATCAAGTGTAGTTTCAAAGACTAAATTTTTCTTTTTTTTTAGTTTACAAACAAGTCTGTGTATATGATTAGAAGGATGCTTGAAAACTTCGCCTATTTAAGTAATCTGTCCTGAACCATATTTCCCTAAAATTATTACTATAAAAAGAATAATTTTTGTTATTGAATTTAGGTTGTAGGTCTCCATAAGATTCATTTTCATACGATTAACCCTTTAGAAAGATAACTGAGAAGTACATGGCATCATGATCATGGTAGCATGGTTTCACTGATTAGTTTGCTAGTAGAGAGTAGGGTTCTAATAGGGCAGGGCACAAATACATCAGATTTTGATAAGAAAGAAGCTTAGCAAAGTTTGGATGGCAAGCTTGCCTATAAAAAGTCTAAGAGCAGGGACTGGGAAGTTGTAAAATACACAACTTTATTTTTTATCATTATGTCTTGATCTATTCCAAATTATATGAGAGACACGTGTATCTGACACAACTGGCTCTCCGTGGAGTACTATAATTTGGGGAGGTAATGGTATCTGTTTCATTAGAAGTATTTCTTAACGACTTATTTGAGACCTGCAACTGGCTATGCCTTCAGATATAACTTTCAATGATTTTCTTACACTCTCTTATACATGTCTACTAAATTCTCCAAAAATGATAACATCTCTTTCTTGTGATATAACTGTATTCAATTAACTGTAATTCTAAACACACTTACCCGATTTCCACTGATACTCTTCTACTTTGCTTAGCTGTTTAGTAGCAGACTGAGTTTGATTGTTTTCACTGAGAAGTTAAAAAAAAAAAAAAAGATCTCACATAAAAGACAGTGAATTCCTTCTCAAAGTTTCCTATTCCCTAATGTACATTCCTTTCTAATTTAATTACTAGCGCCTGGCTGTTCACTTTTTCACCTAGTTTCCATTAGCTCCGACTTGTCCAAATAGCTCTTAGAAAAGAAATGCACTGTTATTATTAAATATAGATTTGAGAAAGCACATATTTAATAGCCATTTTAATTGCAGTTTCTTCCATTATTAGTCAATCCATTTTGTTTCTGGTCTTTCTGTGTTATAATCATAAAGGTTTCCCATTACCTGTGCCCCTTTATAATCTCTGACTGCTTTTGTGTGCAGGAAATCATTTCACTTTCCAGCTGCCTTTATCTCTTTCCTAAAATTCTTAACTGATGCAGCAGACTTTTATTTTATTCCATTTTCCTTTTCTCCTCCAGTTTCCAGAACAGATTTTTCTTTACCTGGAGATCTTTGAACAGTCCTCTGGGAGGCTGCATTGAATTTGTCTTGCTCTTTATGATTCCTCCAAAAAAGAAAAATACAATCTGTTGTGCTTTAATTATACTTTCCCTTAGGATATACTATTCTTCCATAGTCAGGAAGTTTAACAGTTCTTCTTAGCAAACCATATTCAGTAGATTGCTTAGCTCCTCTAAATCTTAAAGCATGTTGTAGTTTGAAATTTCATTTCTAACCCAATTTAAGTGGTCCTCGTCACTGGTTTCCTGCCGACTGAGTTTCCCACATTTCCAATCGATTTCCCAGGTTAAAATTGGTTTTATTCACAGCCAAGAATTGACTAAGATCCATTAGCTTGGCTACATTTGTTTCTCATATATCCAGATATATTCTGGTTTTTCAACTTCAAATGACTTGGATGGAGGTAAGTCTACATTAGTAAGGTCTGGATAAAATAATAGCTTAAATACAATGGTTTCACTTTAACTTATGCTAAAGAGAAAATAACTGTAAAATAATTCTTAAGATGCATACTAAAGATAATTTGTCCAATAAAAGCTATTTTGAACTGTTTTAAATGAAGATAAGAATGACAAACACTTTTCATGTTAAACAGAAATAATTCAAAAGTGTTAAAAATTATATTTTCTTAATTAAAACAGGTAGATGCTATCTCTCCAAAGTATATAATATGCATTTATATAATACTCAATACACATATATTTGAAATATAGATATACATATAAATACACAAGACCTTTAAGCCTTTAAACCTGGTTGCATTTTAAAATTCCTGCTTATTCTTCGGGTCTCAGAAAAAAAAAAAAATACCTCTTTTGTTTTAATCTCTCATGCAAGCAGTAGTTGTTCTCTCCTCTGTGTTCCCTTGGCACTAATAAATACCTATGAAAAAGCACTTATGATGTTATATTGAAATTATTTAGTCACAGCTGACTATAACCACCTTAAAGGCAAAGAATATATCATGTACATTTCATGACTATTCCATCTCTAGCTCTGGCATAGTAACTGACATTTAGTAGATCTTTAGTACAAATAAAAACAAACCCACCACATTTGTTGCTTAAGTTTTAAGTGTAAATTGGTAAAGTCAGAAAGGAGTCAGTAACCTTAGATGTCCAAAAAGAGTAAAATCAAAGCTGTTATCCCAACTTACTTGATCCAACATAGGATGTCTATTTTTGAGGGAAAGAATGAAAAGTAGATTTGAGTGCTTTCTTAGTCTTTGTCATGACTCTTGTGACACATCTTTATGAACCTATCATCTTCAAGTTTGGGGACTGCTGCTGCTGTTAAGTTGCTTCAGTCGTGTCTGACTCTGTGTGACCCCATAGATGGCAGCCCACCAGGCTCCTCTGTCCTTGGGATTCTCCAGGCAAGAATACTGGATTGGGTTGCCATTGCCTTTTCCAATGCATGAAAGTGAAAAGTGAAAGTGAAGTAACTCAGTCGTGTTTGACTCTTCGTGACAACATGAACTGCAGCCTACCAGGTTCCTCCCTCCATGGGAGTTTCCAGGCAAGAGTACTGGAATGAGCTGCCATTCCCTTCTCCAATAACAGAATAAGAAGAAGACATTTCAGGAGAAGCTGTAAGGTTGTGTGGAAAACATTTGTCCAGGTTTTCTTATATCAAAGGTTTTTTCTATCCAATATCCTAGTATTAGGAGACTGTTAGTGGCATATACACAGATACTTCCTAGACTAATCTTATGAAAATGAGACTGAAACTTTGAGTTATGCATTCCCTTCAACAAGGCAGGAACAAAGAAATGGTTCCACAGGAATTTAGGTAAAATCTCTCATCTCTATACCCAATCTGGGTTTTTAGTTAAATGTAGGCTGAATATGAGCCAGGAACTTAACAAAGCTTCAGAAAATTAAGTTGCTTCAATAAACTTAAAGCATGCTACCTAAGGAAGGTCTAATTCCCACATGTAACTGGTAATCAGGCTGGACTGACACAGTTTTAGAGGAAGATCATTGACAAACAAAAGAATAATCAAAGGAGGGCCTGCAGGATGGTGAGAGGTCTGGGGGAAAAAATGTCAAATGAAGAACATTTGAGAAAAAATCTAACAGGAAAAGACAGGGAGAAGAACTGGAGTTTGTGTTACCTATTCAGCAATATAACCTTGTAGGCAACCAAGTGAAAGAAATATTTCATGTTATTCTATTGATATTCAAAGAACAAAGAGAAACAATGACTCAAATCACAAAAACTTTTTTGAGTGCCTATCATATGCCAGGTGCTTCACAAAAATCATCTCATTTAATACTCATAGCAAACCTATGAGTTAGTACTAAGATTATCCCCATTTTCAACATAAGTAAACCAAGAATCAGAAAAGTTAAGTAACCTGTCCAAGAGCATACACCTAAGAGGTAGCAGAGATGGGTCTAAATTTGTCACATTCAAGGGCAACTTTTCCTCCTATTATATCCTGTTGTCTCTTGGGTCAATGTACTTAGAACTGCATGACAACTGTTTAAAGTTATGAAATCATCATTACTGAAAGTGTTATGGTCAAATATCTGAATCTGACATAGGTACATACTCAGGAGGAGGCTCTTGGAATGGATGGATGTTGTATTGGACTAATGCATTTAAATATATGCTTCAGAAAACCATAAGAATTCTATGAATCATCATGGAGGCTTCTATGCCCTAGGCTAAGTGAGACAAGTTATGAAATGCCCATACCTCCCCCTTCTCTCAGTCAGAGACACTCCAATTTCGCCTGATGCCTAGAATTACTGAGTATTGACTATGTATTAGGTACTATTTTTAAAACTTTACATTTAATTCATTTAATCTTTACAACTGCACTTTAAGACTTTTTAGAATTAGAAGTTGCTCAGTTGTGTGTGACTCTTTGCAATCCCATGTATTGTAGCCTTGCAGACTCCTCCATCCATGGCATTTTCCAGGCAAGAGTACTAGAGTGGGTTGCCATTTAATTCTCCAGGGGATCTTCCTGACCCAGTGATTGAACCCAGGTCCCCTGCACTGCAGGCAGATGCTTTACCCTCTGAGCCACCAGGGAAGCACTTTAAGATAGATACCCTTATTTCCCCATTTTACAGATGACAAAAAAAGCCTTACCTCACAGAAACAAAGCAAAAACTTGAAGAAGTAAAGGTACTTGTCTAACAGGATCACACAAGTTGGGTAAGTGATAAAGCTTGAATTTGAACCCAGATTGTCTGGTGTGAGAGTCTGTTCTCCTTACAAAATATGCCAGTCTCTCAATTTCATTATAAATAATACATTTCCTTGAAAGAATTTATATGAACAAAAATGATATAAATAAAAATTTGTTGAACATTAGATGGGGAAAAAGTATTTTCTTGGGCTCCAAAATCACTGTGAACAGTGATTGCAACCATGAAATTAAGAGACACTTGCTCCACTTGCTCCTTGGAAAAAAAGCTATTACAAACCTAGCCAATATATTAAAAAGCAGAGACATCACTTTACTGAGAAAGGTCTGTATAGTCAAAGCTGTGGTTTTTCCAGTAGTCATGTATGAATGTGAGAGTTAAACTATAAAGAAAGCTGAGTGCTGAAGAATTGATGCTTTTGAACTGTGGTGTTGGAGAAGACTCTTGAGAGTCCCTTGGACTGCAAGGAGATCAAACCAGTCAATCCTAAAGGAAATCAACCCTGAATATTCATTGGAAGGGCTGATGCTGAATCACCAATATTTTGGCCACCTGATGCAAAGAGCTGACTCATTGGAAAAGACCCTGATGCTAGGAAAGATTGAGGACAAGAGGAGCAGAGGGTGACAGAGGATGAGGTGGTTGGATGGCATTGTTGACTCAATGGACTTGAGTCAGAGCAAACTCAAGGAGATAGTGAAGGACAAGGAAGCCTGGCGTGCTGCAGTCCATGGGGTCATTAAGAGCCAGACACAACTGAACAACAACATCTGTAATTACATCCTCTGAAATTTTCCTTAGAATTCTAAAATCTGTGATTTCAAGTTTCATTGGTTCAATAATAGTCTTCTAGTTTCGGCTAGGAACTCCCTATGCCTTTTTCTACCCAGCTAAGACCTTGGCCACAGTCTCTGACTGCAGATTTGAATGGTGCCCTCGGCTTTGCTAAACCATGACTTTCTGCATTTGACCCTGGTTATACCTGCAAACTAGCAAGTTATGATGGCCTGACTTGGTCTCCTCATTCCAGAATTTATTCCCTGGCTTGGGCTTGGCTCTAAGCCATGGCATTTCAACACACTAAAGCTGGCTGACTGATCCATTGGTTCAAACCAGCTAGAGTACAAACTGGGGTTAAAGTTAACGTTGGACACAGCTGGTGAACTCATGGAGCATGTGAACCAAGAAGCCTCCTAGGTGATGACTCTTCCTGCAAGAAGAAACGGCCATGCAAGAGTGATGAGCCTGAACTAGTGACAAAGTCCTAGGCATCAGAGCAGAGAGGAACAGGAACTGTGTAGCATGGTTGTCTGTCATTCAGGTTTGTCTCCTGGCCAAGACAACCATGGAAACATGCTTCAGTGTTGTGGAGAGTAGGAGGGAGATATGTACAAAAATCAAGAGCACTGGATCATGAAAATCACCAAAGGTCATCTGGACACCAGCAACACAACCACCATCTAACCCTCCATAGATTTTAGAGTCTCTGGGAATGCCCCGGAAATAGCACCTGTCTTCTTTACCTAAGTTCTAAGCCATTTGAGGAAAGAAGGCAAACCACTGAAAAACAAAGACATCTTTGTTACTAAAAAGTCTAAGTGGGAAGATACAACTTCATTTGAAAGCCAAAATGAGCTTGAAAGACACTTCCCCTGCGCTGGTCTAAATCTTGTAATAATCTACTTGAGAGGACATTTGAGTTTACTACATGCATAATTGCACATATACACTGCTGCCTCCTACTGGTCTTGGAGAAAAAAGAATACATATTCTGCCTTCAAAACTCTGTGATGCACTGAGGAAACCAGATCTGAAAGAGACACGTGCACCCCAATGTTCATCACAGCACTGTTTATAATAGCCAGGACGTGGAAGCAACCTAGATGCCCATCAGCAGATGAATGGATAAGGAAGCTGTGGTACATATACACCATGGAATATTACCCAGCCATTAAAAAGAATTCATTTGAATCAGTTCTAATGAGATGGTTGAAACTGGAGCCCATTATACAGAGTGAAGTAAGCCAGAAAGATAAAGAACATTACAGCATACTAACACATATATATGGAATTTAGAAAGAGGGTAATGATAACCCTATATGCAAAACAGAAAAAGAGACACAGAAGTACAGAACAGACTTTTGAACTCTGTGGGAGAAGGTGAGGGTGGGATGTTTCGAAAGAACAGCATGTATATTATCTATGGTGAAACAGATCACCAGCCCAGGTGGGATGCATGAGTCAAGTGCTCTGGCCTGGTGCACTGGGAAGACCCAGAGGAGTTGGGTGGAGAGGGAGGTGGGAGGGGGGATCGGGATGGGGAATATGTGTAACTCTATGGCTGATTCATATCAATGTATGACAAAACCCACTGAAAAAAAATAAATTAAAAAAAAACAAAAAAACTCTGTGATGTTCGTCAGCTCATTATTCTGTTGCAAAGTGGAATACAACATATAAAAAGAAAAGAAATTTTCTACAGCATACTGTGGTAACTTCAGAGCCTCAATTTTGCTAGAACATTAATAACCTAACTTGGGGAGTCCACTGAAGCAACAATAGCACCTGAAAGTGTGTTTTCTGGACTTCTCTGATAGCTTAGTGGTAAAAAATCCTCCTGCCAATACAGGGGACATGGTGTGCAATCCCTGGACTGGGAAGATCCCACATGGTGTGGAGCAACTAAGCCAGTATGCCACAACTACTTAGCCTGTGCTTTAGAGCCTGCATGCCACAACTACTGAAGCCCATGCACCCTAGAACTCAACAGAAAGAGAAATCACCGCAATGGGAAGCCCATGAACCACAACAAAGAGCAACCCCCACTCGCTGCAACTAAGCCTGTACCAAAGCAATGAAGACCCAGCACAGTCAAAAAAAGAAAAAAACATGTATTTTCCTAACTCACAAACCCATATACGTGACTGACATAAAAGAAAGCAAAAGTAAAATTTGATTATCATTGCTTCTTCTGTCCAGAGGCTATAGAGATTTGGGGAAATGCAGGTAACTAAGTGTGCATAATACTTAAATTCTTAACTATATTAACAAAGTTGATGTTTTAATTTACACTGTCACCCATTAGACTCATTTATTTGTACCTGTAGATTAATGAAAAGGTATAAATCTTAAGGACAGAGAACATGCCATGTCTTTGAAACTCCAAATATCAGGACAATTTGTAGTCACACAAAGAAATAAGATCTTAAAGGGAATGAATAAAAACATTGCTAACAACGGTAGCATTTATTATAATGTTCCAACCAATGAACTATGCAGTGACAGACTAGTCATTTCCTCTCAACCCTATTAAAACAAACAATAATTCAATCTGGTTAAGTTCAGTCTTGCAGTCATATCCTCTATATCTTCCCTTCAAATGTTGTACTTATCATTGGTATTACTATGCATACTGATTCTTTAATCTCCTGCAATTTTACACTTATAAAATAAGACAAGAAGATCCAAGAAAGAGAAACACAGACTTGCCAGTTTAAACAAGCAGCCAAATGGAAGACATGTATCTCTGGGGATCGTAGGATAATTATTGCCTAAGATCAGAGATTTTTGATAAATTGACAATTTGAGTGTGCAGCAGCATAAATTGAATGAACATTGCCTTGAAAATTGAAGATTAAAATTGGACTAAAAGCTTTCCCTGGGAGCTTACACCCAGAGAAGATGCAATCATCAAGTAGTAGTAAATAGCCATCTCTATACTTTCAGAGATTTGAATGACTTTCCTCCAATAGCTGAAATACCATAAGGGGTTATCTTTACTCATGAATTTAAAGTAACTTTAAACAGAATATAAAATCATCATAAAAATTGAATAAAAAATTTGAAACTATACAATAAACTGAAGAGACAAATTATAATGGAAAAGTGAGAAATTATTTGTACTTGACTAAATAGTGTATAGGGGTATACATTTGTCCCAGTAAAATTTGATTTTTCAAGAAACATAGCATAATATTCAGAAAGATAGTTTACTTACATTAATGCAAGAAAGATTTTAAATTCATGGAAGAGGTTTTTGTATCAGAATTTAGAAAATCTCAAGGCAAAAAGCTTTCAAAAATAAAGTCTAAGAGGCAGTTAGGCAGGCTATAACAAGAGCATAAAATATATTCATACACTTGACCAGGTTGTACAGAAAACCCTTCTTGTGAATTAATTCTAATCATGTATTTGTAGGCAACGGTTCATTTAAAATCTTATTCAAAGACACAGAGCAAACAATTAGTATATAAGTAGGAAAGATTTTGTGTATATTTGAAGTTTTACATTAGGTTTATAAGGAAAATGACATGACTGAAGCAACTTAGCATGAATGTACGCATAAGGAAAATAGCCAGTAAAATCTGAGTCACAGGGGTTTAGGTAAATCATTGGACTCATTAGTACTCATGGACAATTGAGGCCTAGGAAACCTTGGAACTAGGAAGAGAATTCTATGAAAACTTAAATTCCCATAATTTAGAAAGATATTTAATGATAAGGGAAAGTTTTCATAATCTATTTTTATGAAATGAGAATAAGTATCAACATGTTAATAGTTGCTTCTGAATAAGAATAAATCTACATACATAAATTCATATGTACACGGTGTGTGTGTGTGTGTGTGTGTGTGTGTGTGTATCAGAGGGCTTCCTTGGTGCTAAGTGGTAAAGAATCTGCCTGCTAATGCAGGAGACATGGGTTCAATCCCTGGCTCAAGAAGATCCCCTGGAGAAAGAAATGGCAACCCACTGTAGTATTCTTGCCTGGAAAATTTCATGGACAGGGGAGCCTGGCAGACTACAGTCCATGGGGTCGCAAAAGAGTCAGACAGGATTTAGCAACTAAAAACAACAACAGCAAATATTCACCGTAATAACTGAAAGTTCGACCACCTTCAACCATTTCCCATGGGCTTCCCTGGTGACTCAGTGGTAAAGAATCTGCCTGCCAATACAGGAGACATGAGAGTTGTGGGTTTGATCCCTGGGTTGGGAAGGTCCCCTGGAGAAAGACATGACAACCCACTCCAGCATTCTTGCCTGGAGAATTCCATGAACGGAGGAGCCTGGCGGGTTACAGTCCATGGAGTCCCAAAAGAGTTGAAACAACTCAGCGACTAAACAACAACAATATATATCAGAATCAGCATTTCAGTACTCAAAATTAACTGAAGGCTTGTAGCAATCTGGGGAGTTTTTAATCAAGAAAAATGACTGGATCTCAGTTAGAACAGCAAGCTTTGTAGTGTTTTAAATTGCCTTATTCTTATAATCCCCTTACAATCTCCATGGTAGCACTGAAAACAGGCATATCTTGGTGAAAAGCAGGAGTCTGGTAACAACTAGAGGGACAACAAAAGCCAGATTCCCCTTCAAAGGTAAATTTCTAGATAACTGTCATTATTTGATTTGGAGGATGATCCCCTAGAAGATACCAGTCACAAGTCAAACTTTATTTGACCAGATTTGGAGTTTGCCCAGTGTGAAAAGTCTTTTTCCTGGGGGAGTTTCTTGGAGCAAATCATCAGGGGCAATTACTGAATATCTTGGCTACCTGAGGTAGTAAATAAGAGATAGAACAAACACTAGGCTAATACAAAAGTTAAAAGAAAAAGTTAGAGAATGAGATGTGCATAGGGTTTTCTTTAAGTTCAGATATATTCCTGGGCACCTAGAGAGCTATGCACATGCCTATGGCTGTGCATATGTGTGGGACAGTGTACACATCCACAAAGTCTTAAGAAGATTGTAAGCTTTTACTTCCGACCTTGAGACTCTCCATAATCAGGAAATGAAGGCTAAGGCAGAGTTATAGACTGCCTGGCTAACAGTTAATAGTATGTCCCAACATACACAGAGATGCATGCCAAAAAATGGGAGATTTACTGGTCTTAGGCTTTAAAAGAAATCTCAGTCCAATTATTAGCTGACCAGTAAGTAACTATGCAGAGACTTCAGTGGCCACAGATAATAAATAAATAACTTATAGAATTAGTTTAGAAAAGACTCTAAATGAAAATATTCCTCACAACAATATGGGGTTGAATTCAGGTTTTCCTATTCATAATATATCCTGCTTGAATCATTAATCAATTTAATTTATTGATGTCTATATGAAGTAGGGGTGCTAAAGTTGAAAAAGAATGTATAATTTCTTCCCCCAAGCACTGATCCCAGTGATTAAATTGTCCATGAATAGAAATGAGTTAATTCTTCCAGTAACACACACCCACAACAATCTGCACCCAATATATCATCCTGTACATGTGTTTGCATAAATTATTTCTATTCATAGCATAGCAACTATAAGCACACATAGGTTATGATGAAAATTATGTATATAGTATAACTATAAATTTATCTGTGATATGTAATTTCATTTGAGGTATCTAAAATAAAATGTTGGCAAGTATCATTCACTCTTTTATGTGTTACTTTTGTTTTCTTTTTTTACCAATCTCTAAGATTCTATTTAAAAGGACCATGTCTTGAATTTTATTCTTAATTTTGATTTTCCCATAGCACTTAGTATATTACTACTATATAACATTAAATTAAAATTTGTTGGTAGTTAATGATATAATCTTATTCAAAGATTAGAATTACAATCACAGTAGAATAAGTCAACATAGGTTTTGTTGTTGTTGCTTAGTCACTAAGTTGTATCCAGCTATTTTTGTGACTCAATGGACTGTAGCCCACCAGGCTCCTCTGCCCATGGAATTTCCCAGGCAAGAATTCTGGAGTGGGTTGCCATTTCCTTCTCCAGGGGATCTTCCCAACCCAAGGAATGAACTCACATCTCCTGTATTGGAGGGCAGATTCTTTACCACTGAGCCACCAGGGAAACCCCAACAGAGTGTTATTGTATGGATATAACAAATAATCTTATAGATATCCAAGGACTGAACCCCAAACACTATTTGTTCAAGTGGCACTGAAACTGGAAAGTCAGAAACTGAAGCTACTTTTCCTATCTCTTGTGGGTTATGTATTCTCTAATCTCGATTTCTATCTATGTATGTACTTAATTCTCCTATTTTTCTTTGCAGATTTACTTTTCCTTTGCATTCATAGATCTGTGATCTTCTATACTTCCAGCCTCAATATAGCTTAGACTTATTCTCAAGTTAACTCTGGCCAAAATTTCATATGGTCATTTTCTTTAAGAACTCTTTCCTTAACTGTCCTATTCTGTCAGTGCCTCAACTCTAAATGCCCAGAAAAAATACTCATTATCTGATAGATACACTTTGGGCCAGGAGTCTGTCCCTAATCTAATGGCCATTTAAAGGTAGATTAAGTACTTGCAGAAAGGCTTTACATGAAAAGTATACCAAGTTTTGATGGCAAATAAGTATTTCAAAACTTTTGTAAAGAAACATTTTACTAAGCAGTACAAATAGTCACTTTCTAATCTTTGTTACTATTTCATTGGCCTAGAAAATCCTTTTATTTTCCCAATTATAAACAGAAGGTAACACAATCTTTGTATAAATTTGTGCAAATACTGGGATCCAAGTTAAAGAATTTTAACTGCTTATCTGGTAAGATATTGTGCCACAATGCAATTCTAAAAATGTAAAAAGCAAACGCATTGATATGCTGCAAACACAGGCCATTAGCCGTGTAGAAACTATAAAATAATAATGTACATGCAGTTAAAGCAAGTTAAAACAAGCATAAAACAGATGTGCAATAAGTATGCATCAATGGCATTAAGACTATAATATTGATATATTTACAATTCTAATAAATTATGCCCTCAAACATCCAGTTGTTTTGCACGTGACCAGCATGCTTTGCAAGTATAAAATAAGATTTCTTTTGCTTTGGTATCTTTTTTCCTTCCACAGGGATCATGCAAACAGTGTCAGAAATCTTCCTAATAAATAGCCTGGTTGTAAAGTTTATTTCCAGACAAGTAACTATTTTGTTTATGCCAAGATTCTTACCTCTGACCTAATAGTTTAATCAACATAAGTCTCACAATGAAATGAGAAGGACTTTCTAATAAAGTCTATTGCCATTTCCCTTGTGCCATCACTGGAAGCAATGTTTGTAGAATAGAACTCAAAGTCAGCTTAATAAAGAATCCATAGGAGTCTTTTTCTTCTACAATTAATCATTACACACTATGAGCAGGGCAAGTAGCTCTTTTGTCATCAAGAATAAAATGAGAGAAAACAAGATGCTCCCCCATCTATCATCCCATGGTACCATAAGATGACCCTATCTTGGATTTATTAACACTATGAAAATATTGTTTATGAATGAGGATTACTGTGTATGAAAATTATAAGATGGGATATTCTTGAAGTAATGACATAGGAGTTTATGAACAATTAACATATGAAGCAAGGACATTAGATTTATCAGTGTTAAGAAGTTGAAATATAAGTTGGCAGGTGGATGGATATAGTACCCAGAGGAAAGTTATTTGAACTATAAAATGAAAGCCAGCATCTGTAAAGGATGGAGACCCAGACATCACAGGACATGGACTGGGAGGTTTT
The DNA here is from genome assembly GCF_963930625.1 of Muntiacus reevesi. Classification (NCBI taxonomy): domain Eukaryota; kingdom Metazoa; phylum Chordata; class Mammalia; order Artiodactyla; family Cervidae; genus Muntiacus; species Muntiacus reevesi. The sequence continues at coordinate 122,866,732 of NC_089271.1, read as the reverse complement.
AAAGGGGAGATAGGGAAGATAGGATTCTCCTTGAGAGATTCCCAACTGGGAAAAATAGTGGAAGCCCTATTTCATGACTTTGCACATAGATAATGCCTTTGAACAAGCTATTCCAAAATGGGAGAGTTCTATGAACTATCATTCTATAAGAACTATACCTAGTCTTTATTTTTCTGCAAAGAGTGCCAAGGTTTGTTCAAAAATGTTCCACACAGGATACCACCAGTGCCAAGCAAACCAGTACCAATTAATTTATTTCTCTCTCTTTCTCCTTCTCTCTCTCCACCTGCATCTCTATTTCTACTCTCCTTTGTGGGTGTTTTTTTTTCTTTTGACCTGGCCTGGGGTAGAGGAACAACAACAACAACAACAACAACAACAAAAAAAAAACACTTGGAGATTAGAAAGCTACAACTCAAAGTCAGTGACTACTCTAATCTCAGTTTTGTTCCTAACTACTCTCAGAGTAAAATAATTTATCCCAGGCTACTTAAGAAATCTTAATAATCTGAGAGGCCACTCCAAAGCAATAAAATCAGAGAGTGTTATAGATTCTATGATAATAAAATACAAAGACCATAGTACTGAGAGCTGAAAGTTCACGCCTAATAAGGGGTGAAAAACTAACAATATTTGCAAAGTCTAAGGAAAACTAACAAATGCAAACTAATACAGCTGAAAGGAAATGTAAATATGATACAAGGACTGAAGAGCCTAGACTACAAAGAATTGAAGATGGTGGCAGTGGAGGGGGCTTCCCTGGTGGTTCAGCTGGTAAAGAATCTGCCTGCAATGTGGGAGACCGGGGTTCCATCCCTGGGCTGGGCAAATCCCCTGGAGAATTCTGGCCTGGAGAAGTCCATGGACTGTGTGGTCCATGGGGTTGCCAAGAGGCAGTGGAGGATAAAGAGCAGAGCAGCAAGAGGTCAGTGCTAATCTGGTGATACTCAGAGAGAAGTTGAATCCAAATCGGGACTTGAAGGGGAGAATTTGTCATTATTCAGAGACAGACATGAGCAAACCTGGAGAGTGTGTTTCACTTCTTACTCTTGATTAAATCAACCAGGTTATTCAGGATATATGTGGTTTTTGTTAAAATTCTCTGGCAACTTGCCTCTCTTCAGTTTATCTCTGAAGCATTGGTCTGGGGTACATCACAATTAACTGAGTCTAACAATCCCCATGTATCTTTCTTATTTATTTGCTTTTATTTATTTATTTATTTGACTGCACCAGGTCTTAGTTGCAGCATGTGGGATTTAGTTCCATGACCAGGGAATGAACCCAGGCCCCCTGCATTTGCAGCATGGAGTCTTAGCCACCAGGGAAGTTTCCCCTTTCTTATTAATAAGAGTTGTTTTTCAATCTGAACTCTAAGGAATTCCAAAAGGATAGAGTCAAATGAGAGTGCCATCTTCTTCTTAATAAACCATTTTCCTGTACTTCATAAGCCCAGTAATGGCATTGCATTAGGTCAATGAACAGTACAATTCTCACTCGTTGGGCCTTACCTTCAATCCTCACCCACTCCCACGCCTTGACATCCTGCACTTTTCTCCTAGAAACTAAAGCAGATGACTGTATCCTACCTTTTTAATAAGTACTTTTTTCCTGTTTTAAATCAGAGAGAGAGAACGCAGCATTAAAAAATTCATGCTCTTTAGCACATTCCTGGATGAAAAACAAAACAAAACAAAAATTCTCTTTCTAATCCTTACACTCATCTTTCTCAAAGACTTTAATTAAGGATACAAAAGGCAAGGCAATTTTTTTTTACTTCCTGTAAGAACCTGGGCTTTGATCTTTCTCTGACAGGTCAGTCCTAAAGGCATTAACTAAACAAATGTCAAAAAAGAAGCTAGGGTCAGAAATAAAATACCTACCTGGGACTCATCTCTCCTTTCTGTGCAAGCTTTTTGGTTCACAGAATTATTACTCAGCTCAACTACAGAGAAAGTTTTTGTTGCAAACTGACCTAAGCCAATTTGCTCATGCTCAACTCTTAGGTTCTTTTCTACAGATCAGGGATGTCACTACAGAAGTTTGAGACGACTGAGGTTTAGCTACTTTCCCCAAACCTCACTTCCAAGTTACAATGAAAGCAAGTAGAAGACCAAATTCTTCTGCACATATATTAATTAAAAACTCCTTAGTGAGCAGGCAAAAACTGATTATACATCTGCTCTGCAAGCTCTGTAAGACTTACCTGTCTGCCATTTTAGGTGTTCCTACCAATACTTTGCATGAAAGAGAACTCAAGGCAGATAGAACTATTATAGAGGTATCATTTTTTGTCTATAGTCACTATCAGGCAACTAAAAATCCTCTAGAACCTAGACAGCAGCTGTTCAAACTGCTTTACAGTAATGTCTCACTGGATTCTAAAACACTTTCATTGAATATAGGAACCCTAAAACAGTCAAGCCAATACTCATAATTGTATCTTGAGAACCTTTCATTTCTCCAGCAAGAGCCCATTTCGAACAATCCATCATACTAATTAACAAGTAATGAATTTCATCAACAAAAGTCTACTTCAGACATTCCAGATGATAATTAGCAAAAGCCTCAGGTGTTGATAGAAATAGAATAACAGAAGCATGTGGAAAATCTGGCTCTACAGGCTAGTTGATGACATCTAGAATGTGGATTGTTGTTGTTTAGTCACTAAGTTATGTCTGACTCTTTGTGGCTCCATGGACTGTAGTCCTCCAGGCTCCTCTGTACATGGGATTTCCCAGGCAAGAATAGTGGAGTGGGTTGCCATTTCCTTCTCAAGGGGATCTTCCCAGCACAGGGATCGAACCCACATCTCCTGTATAGGCAGGTGGATTTTTTTACCCCTGAGCCACCTGGGGAATCTGGATTGGCCCAGCCCTAATCTGATTGTTGCATATTTTAATTTGAACAACAGAGTGCCCCCACAATTGATGTTTAAGCTGAGTAGTATATACATAATATCATACTATCTATGTTGAGGAATTTTAACATGAGTTATAAAAAGCATGGCATTCACTTGTCACAGGAATAGAAGACTAGGTTAAAAAGTGGAATGCTACCCTTTTGATAAAGGAAAAGGAATTCTTAATTGTTTAGAGCATGATCTCAGGATTCAACATGCATGGGGCTTGGGCTAGTGAACCTTGGGGTCCCTTCAACCTTACAATTCAAGTGTAAAATCACTGCCCTGTAACTGAATTTAGACTTATGTTGTCAGAAACCTTTCAGTATCTCTGGAGGGATATGACCACAAATATTTTCCCAAACATATCTCTCTGGCTCCACTTTCAGTAGGGTCAGTTTGAGCTTTCATTTTAGTGGTAGGCACAGATATATACTCATTGTACAAAAGATTTGGGGTTCTGGTTTTTGTTGCTGTTTTGTTGTCTGTGGCAACAAAGAGGTTTGGCAATTTGAGAGGTCTCTATATTATCAGTGAGTGTAGAACTGTACATTCAGACAATTTGTTTTACTAACAATGCCCAAAAGCCACTGGTGACACACTATGCCTCTTCCTCATTCACCCTGCAGGTCAGTGGTAAGTATAGTCTTCATTGTGTTCACATTATTTACAGTGCTTTTTAAAAGGCTATAGCATCCATTATAGTGGTAGCTCATCTCCTTACCGGGTTCTTCCCTTTATCATCCCTTCTCCTGACCACTACTACCATCACCAACAGAGTACATATATGTGACTTGATTTGGTACTGCACTGCAGTTAAATTTAAAAAATCTAAAGGTTTCTTAGCTACAGTTTATGGCAGACAATTTCACCCTAAAGTTTATTTGTTGATAATAAACTACCTACAAAAGTGGAAGTGCGTGACTTGACTAAACAAGAGCTTTAGGGTCCATCCCTCTTTCCCATCTATCTAATCCAGAGGAATCACAGAGAGGAAAGGGAGACCCGTATGATTATTTGATCAACTTTCTAATGGTTCAGATGACCATTATATCTACGACTGTGGGCAAGAATCCCTTAGAAGAAATGGAGTAGTCATTATAGTCAACAAGGGTCCAAAATGCAGCACTTGGATGCAATCTCAAAAACTGACAGAAAGATCTCTGTTCATTTCCAAGGCAAACCATTCAGTATCACAGTAATCCACATCTATGCCCCAACCAGCAATGCTAAAACTGAAGTTGAATAGTTCTGTGAAGACCTACAAGATCTTCTAGAACTAACACCACAAAAGATGCCCTTTTCATTATAGGGGACTGGAATGCAAAAGTAGGGTGTCAAGAGATAACTAGAGTAACAGGCAAATTTGGCCCTGGAGTACAAAAGGAAGCAGGTTAAAGGCTGAGAGAGTTTTGCCAAGAGAATGCACTGGTCATAGCAAACACCCTCTTCCAACAACACAAGAGAAGACTCTACACATGGACATCACCAGATGGTCAATACTGAAACCAGATAAATTATATTTTTTGCAGCCAGAGATGTAGAAGCTCTACACAGTCAGCAAAAACAAGACTGGGAGCTGATGTGATTCAGGTCATGAACTCCTTATTGCCAAATTCAAACTTAAATAGAAGAAAGTGGGAAAAACCACTAGACCATTCAGGTATGACCTAAATCAAATCCCTTATGATTATACAGTGGAAGTGACAAACAGATTCGAGGGATTAGATCTGATAGATTGCATGAATAACTATGGACAGAGGTTCATGACATTGTACAGGAGGCAGGGATCAAGCCCATCCCCCATAAAAGAAATGCAAAAAGAGAAATGGTTGTCTGAGGAGGCCGTACAAATAGCTGAGAAAAGAAGAGAAGCTAAAGGCAAAGGAGAAAAGGAAAGATATACCCATTTGAATGCAGAGTTTCAAAGAATAGCAAGGAAATATAACAAAGGCTTCCTCAGTGATCAATGCAAAGAAATAGAGGAAAACAACAGAATGGGAAAGACTAGAGATCTCTTAAAGAAAATTAGAGATACCAAGGGAACATTTCATGCAAAGATGGGCACAATAAACAACAGAAATGGTATGGGCCTACCAGAAGCAGAAGATATTAAGAAGAGGTGGCAAGAATACACAGAAGAACTGTACAAAAAAGATCTTCATGACCCAGATAATCACGATGGTGTGATCACTCACCTAGAGCCAGACATCCTTTAATGTGAAGTCAAGTGGGCCTTAGGAAGCATCACTACAAGCAAAGCTAATGGAGGTGATGGAATTCCAGTTGAACTATTTCAAATCCTAAAAGATGATGCTGTAAAAGTGCTGCCCTCAATATGCCAGCAAATTTGGAAAACTCAGCAGTGACTACAGGATTGGAAAAGGTCAGTTTTCATTCTGATCCCAAAGAAAGGCAATGCCAAAGAATGTTGAAACTACTGCACAAATGCACTCATCTCACATGCTAGCAAAGTAATGCGCCAAATCCTCTAAGTCAGGCTTCAACAGGATATTAACTGAGAACTTCCAGATGTATGAGGTGGATTTAGAAAAGGTAGAGGAACCAGAGATCAAATTGCCAACATAAATTGGATCATCAAAACAACAAGAGAGTTGGAGAAAAACATCTACTTCTGCTTTATTGACTGTGTCAAAGCTTTTGCATGGATCACAACAAACTGTGGAAAATTCTAGAAGAGGTGGGAATACCAGACCACCTGACCTGTCTCCTGAGAAATCTGTATGCAAGTCAGGAAGCAACACTTAGAACTGGACACAGAACAACAGACTGCTTCAAAATCGGGAAAGGAGTACATAAGGCTGTATATTGTCACCCTGCTTATTTAACTTAAATGCAGAGTACATCATGTGAAATATCAGGCTGGATGAAGCACAAGCTAGAATCAAGACTGACGGGAGAAAAATAAATAACCTCAGATATTCAGATGACACCACCCTTATGGAAGAAAGTGAAGAGGAACTTAGGAGCCTCTTGATGAAAGTGAAAGACAAAAGTGACAAAGCTGGCTTAAAACTCAACATTCAGTAAACTAAGATGGTGGCATCTGGGGAAACAAGGGAAACAGTGACAGACTTTATTTTGAGGGACTCCAGGATCACTATAGATAGTGACTGCATCTAAGATGCATCTAAGACTGCATCACTAAGATGGTGACTTGAAATTAAAAGACGCTTGCTCCTTGGAAGAAAAGCTATGACCAACCTAGACAGCATGTTAAAACACAGAGACATTACTTTGCCAACATAGATCCACCTAGTGAAAGCTATGGTTTTTCCAGTAGTCACGTGTGGATGTGAGAGTTCAACTATAAAGAAAGCTGAGCACCGAAGAATTGATGCTTTTGAACTGTGGTGTTGGAGAAGACTCTTGAGAGTCCCCTTGGACTGCAAGGAGATCCAACTAGTCGATCCTAAAGGAAACCAGTCCTGGGTATTCATTGGAGGGACTGATGATGAAGCTAAAACTCCAATACTTTGGTCACTTGATGCAAAGAGCTGACTCATTGGAAAAGACCCTGATCCTGGGAAAGATTGCAGGCAGGAGGAAAAGGGGACGACAGAGGATAAGATGGTTGGATAGCATCACTGACTTGATGGACACGAGTTTGAGTAAGTTGGAGGAGTTGGTGATGGACAGAGAAGCCTGGCATGCTGCAGTTCACGGGGTCGCAAAGAGTCGGACATGACTGAGAGACTGAACTGAACTGAACTGAACTGAACTAAAGGCTCACTTAGTGTTGGTGATAAAACGTGTCATCAGCAGAGGCCAGCAAAGGGCCAAATATCTCTCATGATATGGAGGCAGGTATAAAGGAAGACCAGTCCTTAAAGCTACTCCATTTAACTAGTGTCCTGGAAATTTGCCTGTACTTAATTAGATACACATCTAGGCAGGATCTGGAGTATTTCCCAAATATCACTCTCTCTGTTCAGGGAAAGGCCCTTACTTTCCTATTTGACTCTGGAGATAACTTACCCAGCTTCTCAATATTCTAAGACCCTGCCTTGGCATGTGGTTCTTAGTATTTCTGATAAGTTCAATAAGGAACTATCTCAGTCCCTGAGTACAAACGTAGCATTTTTTACTAAGATCTTTTATTACCAAATTAGGTATCTATATATTATATATAATAGAAATAACTTTCCAATTTATAGTCCTCTCATACAGCAATATATACCCACTCAGAGTACTTTTACATCATTCTTAAATGAAGGTGGAGTCTTTATAAATGTTATATACATCATAAAGAATGCAGTCCTCAATGAAAAAGGGTTGTCTCTCAAACCTCTGATCAAAAAATTTTAAGCTTTAGAATTTTAAAACAATTACTGACTCTGTGACACACTTTATTCTTATGGAAGAAGACAAAATTTAAGATATTTGCCCCACTTTTAGGGCAAGTTAACACTCACTGTTCCATTCACCTCAGGTATTTTCACTCATTTCTTTCCCTTTCATTTTATCCTGTCTCCCCTGGATTAAGAGTATAAGACAGCCAGTTCTTCATTATAAGTATAATCTTATGAGAAAAATGGTAGTTGAACTCTAGAGCTACAGTAACTCCTCAGATGATTTAACCAAATTCAGGATTTGCTTTGTCTTTGAGGGATATTTTGAAAGGAATAAAAGTTCTAAATCAGTAACTCCTTTTATCATCACTTGTAATCTTTATTTTAAAAAACCTGTCATGTAGGATTTATTATTTCCATTATATAGATGAGTAGACTAAGGACTCAAAGAGGTTGTATAATATAAGTCTGTTTCATTTCAGTTGTGTTCTTTCTGCTATAGTGCTTCTAATCTCTTGCTCTTTCACAGCCTTTGTGTTTCCTTTTTTGGTAAGACCAGCTGCCAGAAGCTCAGCTTACTGCCTCAGGGCTACCATAGCAATGCCTTATGCACCTTCTATAAGAGAAGTAACAAATGTCTGTTTCATTATATGTTTATTACCGGATGGTTTCCGTCCTTAAGAGTCATCTCTTTGTACTTAACATTTCACATAGTTGCCAGCACATATCATGAGGTGCTTAATCAATGCTTTTTTTAATTAATGAGTAAGAACCAGGAACTTCAAGAGAGAGAAATTTGTAGAGAACTTGATTTCAATTTACTTAGCCATTCATGGCTGCATAATTCATCAATTTTTATTTAAATAAACGAGGATTTCCAAATATAGTTGGCCAATGGTAATGTCCAACAGAAAAATCTTGCCAACCTCTATTTTGTGGATAAAAATAGAAAATCATGAAAATAACCACAGTAATCAGTACTATAGTGTTGAACAGTGTTATAGAAGGTAAGCTCTTAAGAAGACTTTCTCAACTTTTCAGCTTCTTGATTGCTTCATGGGATTGTACTGAACTGGGTCAGCCTTATAGGTAGGTAAATTAGGCAATGTCTAAATGGCGTGATTTGAAGAATGCCAGTAAAGCATACTTGATTAAAACCCTCTAACCATTCCACTTCTGCTAGTACTTGAAAATTTAAAATTTTCAAAGTAATCATTACCTCAAGTTAAGGCTCTGAAAGCCCCAGTTCAAATGCACATATGCTATGTAGGAAAGTAAGCACACAAAGCCTTGTCAGTCATTGACATCTGGACCTCCTTTAGTTTCACAGGAAGCTATCACTCAGTAAATCAGAGGCAAGCCTTCAGTGAAGGGGTTTTGATGAATATAGTGGAGCTGGACTGAGGATAAGTGAAGTAAAAGGCAGATTCTACAGTGGAGACATCAATGTGAACTCTGAGTATCATTAGAGAGGGATGGGTCAAAGGGAAACAGAAAGAAAAATTGAGAGTTCATCTAACTTGCCAACTTTAACATTTTACCAAGAAGCAGTCCTGTGACTAAGAACATAAGATGTGCTATCCAATGGAGGATAATTAAGTCTGTATAATGCATGAAGCTTGGTCCATTTTAACATTTGCAAGAAAAGCTTCCTGATGGTTAAGATGGTAGAGAGTATGCAGAAAGCCTGGGAAAAAACTGGAGCTGCTGTTCTCATCATTTTTCAATGAGAACAGGCTACTAATTAAGGTGTCCATGATAATTGCAGACTCACAGTTCTCTGTGAATGTTATTTCTTTAGAGTGACCATAAGATGTGAAGCAACCTTTGGTATAGAATTTATGTTCAAAATCTCCATGCATCTTCCTAATGTGTCATCTGACATTTGTTATTACTTGTCTGTGGACTGGTTTTGAATATCTTATGAAATATTTATAACCGCAAAGGATGTGGGAGTCATATGAACAAAGCATATAGAAACAGCTAAAGATTAGTGACAATAACTGACAGGGCAAAATCAGAAATCAGCTTTCATTTTCCATTTGTTAATTTTTAAGTATGCTTGATTCATGTCTTTCATTCCCCAGTTGCACTCTGTTTAAAGACCTTTGCTTGGTCTTCATGGAATGGCAAGCTCAAATAAACTCTGGAGTTTATCAGAAATTGTATAAATTATCCCAAACCAGAGAAACCTATGCCATTTGGTCCGAAGAAATAACTTGGTATTTCCTTTCTGTGATTGACAGCAGATGTCAAAATGTGGGAGAAATGAATCTCAGACTAGAAACTGGCACACAGTCCTGAAGAGAAGTAAATTGCAATATGGAATATAATTAGGATTCCAGAATCAGAATATGGGCATTCTGCCTTGAAAACACTAAATGTAATGTGTACCCCCAAGCCACCAGCAGGGTTATGCACTTTTTAAAAGCTCCAAAATCATTTTGACATTGATATAGGATTACACACCAGCAAGTGGCATAATTGGGATTCAACCCTAGTTCCCAATATGCTAGGATCCATGATTTTATTATTGTTGTGTTTTTTTTCCTTTTTATGCTATGGCTGTTAGGCCATATGACTGCTATTTTCACCAAGATGAGAACAGAAGTCCATAGGTAAAAATGGCGAACTCTTCCTTTCTGCCCCCTTTTCATGTCTTAGAGCATTCTAAGATAGCATCTACAACATTTTTTGTTCTACACTGCTAGCTTTGTGTCACTTGGCACAACTATCATATGTAAGTAAAAGAAACCGAGCTTGCGTGCTTAACAAATAGGGGCTTTTCCCCCCACCAATCAAAATATCTGGGAATATGCTGTGACTAGTACCAGTGACTGACGTTGGTTCAATATTCAATGATGTCAAGGACACTGTTCCTGAATTTGTACTGGTGTTTCTCTCAGGACCATACAATGACTACTTTATTGATCAAGGTTCTCTAGAGGCAAAACCACTTCCAAGTTCTCCAGACAATCCAGCATCATAATGAGGGTATGGGTAACTGAAAGCTGTTGGAGAAAACTGTTACACAGGGCAATTCAAGGGTCCTGGAGTGGAAGCTCACCCTTCTGCAGTTTTACAAAGATTCAGGTTTGCTACTAAAGTACTAATGGAATTAGAAATCTAAAGCTAGTCTAAATATACTGCTTTGCCTTTCAGGGGAACTTTAAAAAGTAGAGTCTAGAAAAGATTTCATGTTGCCCTGGAGAGGCATTAGAGAGCTAGAAGAAGCAGGGCTATTTACTTGCTGAATTTTGAGTGATAAAAATCACATACTTTGGGCAGACAATTGGTCATAGGCCTCTTTCAAATCTCAACAGCAGCTCGCATTGATGCTGAGAAAGTTTACTTTGTGCCTTTAAATACACAGGTAAGGTAAGAAAGCTGAATTTCACAAATTTCCACCAGGCTCACTTAGGAATAAGGACTTGTCAAATGTACTTTAGTGCATCTAGTGTGGTATTAACTAAAAAACAGTTAAACAGAGCAGAGAGCAGCAGGTGAATGTAAAAATGGGATCTTAAAAATTAACATACACACAATCATATTCAGGAGATGCCTTGGCACCAATGAATTAAAAAGTCATATAGTGCAAATTATACACAGAATGGTTTCTAAATTTAATAATTAAGACCCAGCAAAACAGGCAGCTTCATTAATCAGAAGTACCATACCCTTGTTTTACGTTGAGGAAAACAAATAAGGTAGGATGAATCAGAGTCAGACCAATCACTGACTCCTTCTATGTGCTTTTGTATTATTAACGGGATATACAGAGAAGGCTGCTAGGTGCTGAGGATTCAAACGTGAAAGACAGGGTATTGGACTGGGGGTCTCCCTCTCTCATTTCCTTCATCAACTTTGACAAATGTATCTGTAGCTCCTAGATGCTTCTTGTCATGGAAACATGTTTGAAAGTATAGAACATAGGCTGATATACTTGTCATTCTCATTTACAAGGTGGTTATTATCCCAAGAATTGTCATATAGCTCAAACTTCTATACCTGAATATAACTTTTATCATTAAAAAAAATAGAGATCATAATTGAAGAAAGCCATAGCTTTCGTTATTTTTGTCTATGAGAGGGTAAGTTATCTCCAGTTTAAAAAAAAAATTAAGACTCTGTAATGTCCTATAAGGGAAAAGAATGTTAGAAACAATGGATATATGTGTATATATAACTGACTCACTTTGCTGTACACCTGAAACTAACACAACTTTGCAAATCAACTATACTCCAAAAATATTTTTTCTAAATTTAGAGAGAAGGGATAGGCTACCCACACCAGTATTCCTGGGCTTCACTTGTGGCTTAGCTGGTAAAGAATTCACCTGCCAAGTGGGAGACCTGGGTTTGATCCCTGGGTTGGAAAAATCCCCTGGAGAAGGGAAAGGCTACCCACTCCAGTACTCTGACCTGGAGAATTCCCAGGGAGTTGCAAAGAGTTGGATACAACTGAGTGACTTTCACTTTCATTTTTCATTTATCTGATTGTCCCCTACTACTTACTGAATGAAGTCCAAGCTCCTTAGCCTGTCATTAAACACTTTCCACAATGCATTTTTACTTTGCTACCTATTCTCTCAAGGACTTTATGCTCCAACCAAACTGAATAAATGCAAAACTCTGTGATAATATGCCCTATAATAAAGCAAACTTGGGTCTAACTTGATTAACCACTGCTTCCCATCTTCTGTGAAAGTCCAGCTTCAAATGCAGAGGTTAAAGTTCTTACTTTGGGCCAGGGAGGTAAGAGGCAAAAGGTGAAGGAGACCATGAGCCTGGTGGGAGAATAAGTAAGTAACCCCATTTGGGAAGCAGAGAGAGACTCGGGTCATTTTCCATATAATAAGCTATATCCAGTCTTGTATCTGTCGAGTGAAACATGTGCCAAGTATTGGGATACTCTTACCATGACTCCTCCTGTCCTGGAAGAACCTTGACAGTCACCCATCAGGTGTTCCCAAACTATAGCCAGGATCTGGACAAATTTGAATTGTTCACCTGGGTCCCTGGCAGATTAGCTGAGGAGACTAGTCCTGGTTCTTCTATTAATCTTTCGAAAAAGTAACCCCAGATTTTATACAATTATGGTTTTCTGGAACACAATTCATTGTGTATTACACATTTTATTCTGTTTTCCTTTCCATGAACAAACATCTAGAATTTTCTCACATCACTGCCTTTACCCGGACTATCTCCTGCTTATAATGCCCTTGTTAGAATTATTTCAAGCCAGTCTCAAATGTCTTTTTCTAAAAGGCAAGATATGAAATCTCAGGCTTTGTGGGCCATATGGTCTCTGTCATAACTATTCAATTCTGCTGTCATAGCATGAAAGTTACCACAGACAATCCCTAAATGAATGAGCATGGCTCTGTTTATAAAACCTTATTTTAAAAAGAAAGTGGTGGGCCACATTTGACCCCTAGTACTATGGTCTGTGCCCCCTTAGTCTGAGTTGTTTCCTTCCCTAATGCTCTAACGAGAATTAACACCTGTCTCCTTTGGAATGTGCACAACCTCGCTTTTATGTTTTTGACAATGCTTATCACATTCTGCCTTGTAGTTTTTTTATCTTCTGTTTTTCCCCCCCAGTGGTTTGAAAGTTTCTTTATTCCTTTTAGGTGTTAAATAAGTTATTAGTCAATCCAACAAAGAAACAATGAAGAATATTTTTATTTCTATTTTATACTTTGTATTATAAATGAAAAAAAAAAAAAACTTCTCTCTCAACCCTCTGTATTAGTGCTGGAGACAGTGGCTCCTCCTAGTTTGTTGAATTTTTATTTTACTCCTGTTCCTTAGTTATTTAACTATTGATTTTTAGCTGGAAATGTGGTAGCCTGAAATGATGACTATAATTTTCAGTTTTGCTTTAAATTAGATGAGGCTATGTGGTCATGTTCTTGCTACAAGGATGCAAAAGCAAGTGTCAAGTGCCACTTCTAAGAAGTGTCCTTAAAGGTAGTGGGTTTATCTTTCTTACCCTGTTGAGTTAGATAGCCATCTTGGATCATGTGATACAAAATCCTCATTGAGGAAAGCAGAAGAAAAGATAGAATGAGCACAAGTCTTTGATGAACATGGAGTTGATATATGAACCCTAGACCTTCAGATTTCTCTACATAGAATAATTCTATTTTATTTAAGCCACATACATTTGGAATATCCATAGCCAAACCGAGTCCTAACTGGCATGACTAAATAGCTCTCCACTCAATGAAATCAGTTATGGGTTGATTTTGAGTCACTTCCCAGGGTCAGAGGCCTTCCAGGGCTGGTCTCATTGATTATGCCATTCTTTACAATGACAGGACTGCAAGAACAGGGAACCCTGTCACTTTGACACATTTCTTCTTCGCTTCAGTTATATCCAGCACTAACATTGCCCTGCTGATGAAAGGCCGTCCTGTGCTTTCCTCTCTAGCTTTAGACCTACACAAAGCTGGGTGTCACTCAGTGCAGCCTGACTCCAATTGAGCCATTGTTGACATGATATTTCTTCATTAGTTACTGTTCATCTTTTGCTAAATAGTTCCAACAGATAAGTATAAGGCATCAATTTGCAATTTTTTCTATGCCCTTTTTCTTGGAGAACTCATCCCCTGCATCATAAACAATAAATAAATACATATGTAATACAAAAAAGATTAGGCTACCCCACCATACTCCCCACTCTTCTTTAACAATCACTTTTGTTAACAACTACTTTTTCTTCAGAAGGGCTATGGTTACCTGGGTGACTAAATTACCAGCTTGGTTAGCTTCTATTCTCCCTCTGCCTCCCACTCCTCTCAACTCTCTTTCTTCCCTCTTTTATAATGAATAGCTAATTAACTCTGAAAGGATGAAGATAATGCATTTTATAACCTCTATCCCTCCTAAAATTTTCAAAGCTACTTCTTACCTGAGATTATCTTGAAGGGGCCTGAACAATTCTATTTCTTCAGAACACAATGCATTTTCAAATGTAAGAAAACTGAAAGGTTTTCACATATTTCTTAACAGAGTGTGAGAAAGTCACTCTCCCTCAGGTATTTGTTCTTTTGTATTTTTGTCCCTTCTTCCCCCAGCTTCGCTGTCCTATAAGGGAATGTAAACACTTAAAACACATTTGGGAGGGCTTCCCTGGTGGCTCAGATGGTGAAGAGTCTGCCTGCAATGCAGGAGACCCAGGTTCCATCCCTGGGTCAGGAAGATCCCTGGTCAGGAAGATCCCCTGGGGAAGGGAATGGCAACCCACTCCAGTATTCTTGCCTGGAGAATCCCATGGACAGAGGAGCCTGGTGAGCTACAATCTGAGGGGTTCCAAGGAGTTGGACTGAGCAACTAACACTTTCACATTTTCACTAAATAAAGAAACCAGAAATATTTTTAATAAACTGAAGTATCTTTACCTTATTATTATCAACACAAATTTCTCTGTTTTATCAGTTGGATTTCATCTTATTGGTTCTAAATTTCTACTGGCACTGTTTCTGGTTTTTTTGTTTATCTTTCTTACTTTCCTTGTTTTTACTTATAGGAAGCAAAATATACAGCTTCAGAGTTTCATGTTTCAAAATTCTTTACCATTGATCTGAGTTTCTGTAGGAAATCCAGAAAAGATGAGAAACTCAAGAAATTAACGAGGATTTTATGTGACTAATTTATGATACCAGGTAAACAAAGGGCTCATGAATTCAAAAGGTGTGCATACATGCACATAAAATCTAATCAAACTTTATCTAGAGATGATTAATTATATATGTATTATAGTTGAAGCAATCCCAAAACAGAAAGCTATCTGCTTTGGATTCTAACTTAATATTCAGTACTATTTACTGGAAGGGAAAGATAATCATTAACAGACTGATAGGTCTTCAACAGGTAAATCACCACTTAAGCCATTTTCCTTACAGAGTGAAGACAATGTTTTAGAAAGCTGAAGGTTTCATTTTCAACAGTGTCTAAAAACAATAGTCACTGCTTCCTACAATGTGCCTATACTAATTTGAATAAAAGCAGAGGATCTAATAATCCCTAAAATGTCAGCAAATCTTCTAGTCCTATAATATAATAAGTTCATAAAGGGTTATATGATATTATTATTATTAGTAGTAGTAGTATTACAATTATTTATGGTAGTAGTAGTATTTTTCTAGCTTCTGGATAAAGTTGAGAACATGAATATATCTGGGAAATAAAACAGTTTGCAAAGGCCTTTCATGATCATTGCCTCACACAAAAATCCTACAACCTAGCTCAGACAAGTACCTTCACTTCACTTTGAGTCTTATCTCTTCTTTCTGCTTCCTGGTTGACCACTGACTCTAGCTAGGACATTTAACCCATAATTCTACCATCAGCTTACATGATAATCTTGGCCAAAGTGGAGATTGTTTTTAAAAGCTCCTCGGGTGATTTTTTTTTTTAATAGATACATCCATTTTAGGGAAATGGAACATTTTTTAAATAGTTTTTGAATTTTCTACAATTTTGCTTCTTTTATGCTTTGGTTTTTGGGCCAAGAGGCATGTGGGATCCTAGCTCCTTGACCAGGAGTCGAACCTGCAACCCCTGCATTGGTAGGCAAAGTCTTAACCACTGGACCACCAGAGAAGTCCCACCTCAGGTGATTTTAAAGTACAGCCTGTAAGGTCTGTCTAGTCAAGACTATGGTTTTTCCAGTAGTCATGTATGGATGTGAGAGTTGGACTATAAAGAAAACTGAGCACAGAAGAATTGATGCTTTTGAACTGTGGCATTGGAGAAGACTCTTGAGAGTCCCTTGAACTGCAAGGAGATCCAACCAGTCCATCCTAAAGGAGATCAGTCCTGGGTGTTCATTGGAAGGACTGATGTTGAAGCTGAAACTCCAATACTTTGGCCACCTGACGCGAAGAGCTGACTCATTTGAAAAGACCCTGATGCTGGGAAAGATTGAAGGTGGGAGGAGAAGGGGACGACAGAGGATGAGATTGTTGGATGGCATCACCGACTCAATGGACCTGAGTTTGGGTACACTCCGGGAGTTGGTGATGGACAGGGAGGCCTGGCATGCTGTGGTTCACGGGGTCGCAGAGTCAAACACGACAGAGTGACTGAACTGAACTGTATTGAGAATCAGTAAATCCATGTCAATTTGTTAATGATTATGCAACTCAAATACAATTGAGTACCAACATGTGCTTTAGCAAAAATGTCTCACTCACATTCTACATTGCATAAGAATCACCTAGAGAACTTGACGAAAGAGTTTCTTGGATTCCATTTTCAGTAATTCTAACTCAGTGACTCAGAGTGAAGTCCCCAAATCTGCATTTCTAACAAGCTCATAGATGATGTCAAAGAACCACACTTAGAGAACCAAAGATTTGTACAAAAGGACTGAGCCCTGTGGTAGATTTCAGATTTTCTAGCTAGTTAATACTGAATGTTTGGTGGAAAGGGTTAGGTTTGAACCTACAGAGGTCACTCAATTCTATGACAGGAAATGTGTGGTCTGCATTTTTATCTATATTAGGTTTATTTGCCTTTACAGAAAACCTAAAACAACAGTAATTAAAGTATCAAGGGTTAATTTTTTCACATAAAAAGTTCAATCGACAATCTAAAGCTAGTATGATGGTGTCAAGGTACATACATTCTCAGTCGTGTCTGACTCTCTAAGACCTCATGGACTACAGCCTGCCAGGCTCCTCTGTCCATGGAATTTTCCAGGGAAGAATATTGGGGTGTTTGCTATTTCCTCCTCCAGGGAATCTTCCTGACCCAGGGATCAAACCCTTGTCTCATACATCTCCTGCACTGGCAGGTGTATTCTTTACCACTGAACCACCTGGAAGCCCATGGTGGTACCACGGGGCAATCAATGACAGAGAATCCTTCCACGTACCTGGTTCACCAATCTTCATGCATTATCTCTGAATCCACTTAATGTTCTAATATGGCTGTTGAAAGTCCAGACATTGTATCCACATTCAAAGGGGTAGGGATCATTTTTTTAAATTGGAGGAATGATACTTTACCTACCTATTTGACCTTTGTTTCATGAGCCATCACAGAAATTTCCCCCAATAAATTTTATGTCCATATCACTTTTCTGAACTTTATCACATAACTGAGTCAATCTACAAAAATGTCTGAATAGATCAAGCTATTGGATTAAACAGATCCAAAAAGAATGACTCTAAACTCAATAGAAGTATATGCTCACCACCCAACGAAAGCAGATGTTGTCGACAGTTCTCTTCCATATGGAGAGTCTAGAATCCAGGCTCCTTCCATCTTGTGGCTTTGTCATTCCCTAAAGCCTCATCATCTATATTATGTCTGGAATATGAAAAGGGATAAAGAATATGGATGTAGATACATTTGATTAAAAGCCTAGACCCAGAACTGGCAGGCATCCTTCTCTATTCACACTCCCCTGGCAATCACTCAGTCAACATAATGAAAACTAACAGCACAGGAGGCTAGGAGTCCAGTTATGTGCCTAGGAACAAAAGAAGTAGATTTTTGATGAACCATCTCTTATACATTAGGAATTATAATCTTATAGCTGAATATATGATGGTGGAGCGGGTTGCCAAGCCCTCTTCCAGGGGATTTTCCTGACCCAGGGATCAAACCTGAATCTCTTACATCTTCTACATTTGCAGACAGGTTCTTTACCACTTGCACCAACTGGGAAGCCTTTATAGAATTTCTAGTCCATCTTAAAATTTTACAAAAAGATGTGAACCAGAAGTGAGATGACCTGGATTCTCATCTAGAGTGTATTTTAGTACTGAAGTGTGTGACCAGGAAAATATCACTTAAACACTGTTCTGCAATTTCCTTATCTGTAGACTAGGAGTAGTAGCTGCCTCTACTTGACCTATATCTGAGAAGTATTGTGGTAATCAAATGAGAATATGGATGTCAAAATGTCAAAAAAAGACAAAGCAAGCATTTGCCTACAGAAAATATCTTTTCCTCTTTAGGCTATTAATATGAAGTGTAATATATTTCAGAGTCTGTAAGTCAAGATAGAATTCAGGGCAGGAGAATATAGATCTATGAAAACTGACTCAAGCTTTGAGCCAGAAAAAAAAAAAAAAAGC
This sequence comes from Muntiacus reevesi, assembly GCF_963930625.1. NCBI lineage: Eukaryota > Metazoa > Chordata > Mammalia > Artiodactyla > Cervidae > Muntiacus > Muntiacus reevesi. The sequence continues at coordinate 122,848,421 of NC_089271.1, read as the reverse complement.
CAACAAGGTAGCTTGTCACTGGAGAGCTGTGACTTAGAATAAAACAACCAATCTGCCACTTGATTTCACAGCAACATATTGGTTTCTGACAGTAATGGCTGCCTTTGTAGCACAAAATGGATGGCCATGAACACCAGTAAAAGATGCAAAATGCAGAGTGGCAACCAATGTGACAAGACAAAATTACCCCAAAGGGCTAAAATGCCTTAGCCTCAGGCCACAGATGAAAATGGCATAGACATTATATCTATTCATTCCCCCATACAAAGTGCAATTACACTTCTGGAGTGAAAAGGTGCTGCTCTTTCTTGGACTGATAATCTCATTGAAGCATCCCAGGGAGTGCAATTTACACCTCTTTGAGGGGGAGGTAAGAGGCACTTTACTAGAGTGAAAGGAATAACAGGGAGAGGAGGGAAAGAAATGAGGAAGCCTAACTTGAAAAGTCAACCCTCTCAAAGTAAACTGTCTACTTCCAGAGTTTTGATGTTGTCTACAGCCCAGAGTGCCAGTTGGGTATTGAGAAGACCAATAGAGAAGTATTTGGCATGAGGAGCTAATGGAGCTGTGGAAAGGTTCATATTGAGCTTCTAATCCTTGATCCACCAGGTTCACCACCAACCTCCTCAAAGTCCAAATCTAGCTCTATGAAAAGGATAGTGTGTCTTGATCTCTGCAAACAAAATGTATCTTCTCAGGAATACAGAAAAGATTCTCTTATACAAGAGCTGTGTTTTATGCTTCTTTTCCATCCCCAAATCCAAGTTCAGAAAAATCTAGCTCAGTGTCATATAAAAGACAGATATTTACTGAATGTCTTGCCATTTAACTCTGAAATATACCACACTCTTCAAAGGATCAAAAGTTTCACTATCATCATGCTCTGATCCATGACTTCCTGAAAACTCACAGGCTAACTGCAACCTGACTGTGCAGACTCCTGTGACTACAATGAGATACATTAAATCAGAATCTGAGGCTGAGTAAAGGACTTGATTTCTATATTTTCTACCCCTTTGGTAATCTTTATGGATCCTAAAGTTCATTAAACAGTGGTTGTTAATCTAGGGTGCAGAGAAGAACCATCTGATGAGCTCTCAATTTTTAAAATAAAGTTATTCTCGCCCTAGACATTCTTATTCAATCAGTCTCAGATAAAATTTGGTGATTGTGGGAAGGGATCCAGAAGATGGTGGAGGAATAGGATGGGGAGACCATTTTCTGCCCTACAAATTCATCAAAAGATCATTTGAACGCTGAGCAAATTCCACAAAAACACTTCTGAATGCTGGCAGAGGGCACCAGGCACCCAGAAAGGCAGCCCATTGTCTTCGAAAGGAGATAGGACAAAATATAAAAGATAAAAAGAGGGACAAAAGAGTGAGGGACAGAGACCCATCCCAGGGAGGGAGTCAAGAAAGAGGAGAAATTTCCAAACAACAGGAAACCCTCTTACCAGAGGGTCTGTGGGGAGTTTTGGAATCTCAGAGGGCAACATAACAGGAGGGAAAAATAAATAAATAAAACACAAGATTAAGTGCCTAACGGCAACTCCCAGCGGGAAAGTAACCCAGACACTCGTGTCTGACACCAGCAAGCGGGGGCTGAATAGGGAGGCGCGAGCGGCATTGCTTAGGGTAAGGATCAGGCCTGAGGGCCCTGAGGACAATCTGAGGGAGCTAACGTGAGATAGCAACCCAAACTGTGGGATAGCCAGAGAGAGAGAAAAAAAAGAGAGAGAGAGAAAGAGAAATTTCCCGTGGAAAGCTCTAACCTAAGGCACTGCTGGGCCTGCTCATAGAACAAAGGACTGAGCGATACCAGAGGAGAACTAGCCAGCTGTGGACTGGCCCATCCCCCCAACCCTGGAGGCAGAGAGGCAGGCTGGCAACAGCCAGAGCCAGAAAGGGGCAATCTCGGCCCCAGAGATGGCATCCTCTATCAAACTGCGAGCAAGATCCCAGTTGTTAACCAAGTCTTCCCGGGATCCTGGATGGTTGACACCTACCAGGAGGGTCACAGCCAGAGATCAGCTCCCCAGAGGAAACACACAGCACACCTGAGACAGCGATCCCACTGAGCACCCAGGAAACTGAGTGGCTGGGATGGGGGAGGTGATAAGATGCACCGCCCCACATGGGGAGAGTGTGCTCACCAAGCACCTCGTCGCCTGAGCTGCTTGGACCTGGGAAGGGCACAAAACGCAGGCCAAACCGAGTCTGCACCTTTGTGGAGTACCCAAGAACCTGAACTTGAGCGGCTTAGACCTGGGAAGTGCATGTAACCCAGGGCATGCTTTAGAAAGTTCCCCTGCAGAGGAACCTGGAGCCTGAGCAGTGTAGACTGGGAAAGCACACATGCCGTGAGCGGGGGCGGGGGGAGGACCCAGTGTGGCCGAGACACTGCGGGCATTCCCCACGACGTAGGCCAGTGATATTAGCTTGCAGTGTTTCTCCCTCCCCACATCACGACTGAACAAGTGAGCCTAAATAAGTTACCACCTTCGCCCCCTTGTGTCAGGGCAGAAATTAGACACTGAAGAGACTTGCAAACAGAAGAAGCCAAAATAAACAGAGGGAACAGCTTTGGAAGTGACAGGTGCCACAGATTAAAACATTGTAGTTAGCACCGACTAAATTGGAAGGGGCCTACAGACCTCGAGAAGTATAAGGTGGAACAAGGAACTATCTGAAACTGAAGTGACCCAAAGTGTGTGCAACAGCTCCAGAGAAATTCCTAGATATGTTGTTATTATGATGATTTTTTAATTTTTTAAAAAATTTGAGTCCTTTATTACTCTTTAATTTCCATTTTTACAACCTACTATTACCTTGCAAAAAAAAAAAGACTCTATTTTTAAGGCAAATTTCATATATAATTTTTATAATTATTGTGACTTTGTTTTTTTTTAATATTGTATTTTTGAGAGTCTAACCTCTACTCTAGATTTTTAATCTTTGCTTTTTGGTATTTGCTATCAATTCTGTACCATTAAGAATCCAATCTTCGGTACCCATTTTGACCTAGGAGTGTGGTTACTGGCTTGATTGCCCTTTCCCCCTTTTGACTCTCCTTTTTCTCCCCTAGGTCACCTCTATCTCCTATCTCCCCCTTCTCTTCTCTATCCAGCTCTGTGAATCTCTTTTGGTATTCTGGACTGTGGAGAACACTTAGGGAACTGATTACTGGCTAGATCTGTCTCTCTCCTCGATTCCCCCTCTTCTCCTTCTGGTCACTTCTATCTCCTTCCTCCCTCTTCTTTTCTCTATGGAACTCCGTGAACCTCTCTGGATGTTTCAGGCTGTGGAGAGCACATAGGGATTTGATTATTGACTAGATTGGTCTCTCCCCTTCTGATTCTCCCTCTTCTCCTCCTGGTCACCTCTATCTCCCTTCTCCCCCTTCCCTTCGCCACATAACTCAGCAACCCTTTCCGGGTGTCCCTCACTGTGGAGAATCTTTTCTCCATTAACCTAGATGTTTTATCATTGGTATTGTATGGATGGAGAAGTCTTGAGGCTGCTGTAAGTATAAGATGGAAAACCAGAGGTAGGAGGCTTACATCCAAAACCTGAGAACACCAGAAAACTCCTTATCCAGGGAACATTAATCAATAAGAGCTCATCCAAAAGCCTCCATACCAACACTGAAACTAAGCTCCACCCAAGAGCCAAGAGGTTCCAGAGCAAGACATACCACGCAAATTCTCCAGCAATGCAGGAACATAGCCCTAAGCTTTAATATACAGGCTGCCCAAAGTCACACCAAACCCATAGACACCTCAAAACACACTACTGGACATGCCATTGCACTCCAGAGAGAAGAGATACAGCTCCACCCACCAGAATACCAACACAAGCTTCCCTAACCAGGAAACCTTGACAAGCCACTCGTCCAACCCCATCCACAGTGAGGAACGTCCACAATAAAGAGGAACCAAAAACTGCCAGGATACAGAAAGGCCACCCCAAATACAGCAATCTAAACAAGATGAAAAGGCAGAGAAATACTCAGCAGGTAAAGGAACAGGATAAATGCCCATGAAACCAAACAAAAGAAGAGGAGATTGGGAGTCTACCTGAAAAATAATTCAGAATAATGATAGTAAAATGATCCAAAATCTTGAAAACAAAAATGGAGCTACAGATAAATAGCCTGGAGACAAGGATTGAGAAGATGCAAGAAATACTTAACAAGGTCCTACAAGAAATAAAAGAGTCAATCAATAATGAATAATGCGATAACTGAGATAAAAAACACTCTGGAGGGAGCCAACAGTGGAATAACTGAGGCAGAAGATAGGATAAGTGAGGTGAAAGACAGAATGGTGGAAATAAATGAAGGACAGAGGAAAAGGAAAAAAGAATTAAAAGAAATGAGGACAACCTCAGAGACCTCTGGGACAACGTCAAGCACCCCAACATTCAAATCATAGGAGTCCCAGAAGAAGAAGACAAAAAGAAAGACCATGAGAAAATACTTGAGGAGATAATAGTTGAAAACTTCCCGAAAATGGGGAAGGAAATAGCCACCCAAGTCCAAGAAACCCAGAGAGTCCCAAACAGGATAAACCCAAGGAGAAACACCCCAAGACACATATTAATCAAATTAATGAAGATCAATCACAAAGAACAAACATTAAAAGCAGCAAGGGAAAAGCAACAAATAACACACAAGGGGATTCCCATAAGGATAACAGCTGATCTTTCAATAGAAACTCTTCAGGCCAGAAGGGAATGGCAGGACATGCTTAAAGTGATGAAAGAGAAAAACCTACAACCCAGATTACTGTACCCATCAAGAATCTCATACTGTTATGAAACAGAAACCAAAAGCTTTACTGACAAGAAAAAGCTGAGAGAATTCAGCACCACCAAACAGGCTCTTCAACAAATGCTAAAGGATATTTTCTAGATAGGAAACACAGAAAATGTGTATAAACTTGAACCCAAAACAACAAAGTAAATGGCAATGGGATCATACTTATTTGTAATTACCTTAAATATAAATGTGTTGAATACTCCAACCAAAAGACAAAGAATGACTGAATGGATACACAAACAAGACCCCTATATATGCTGTCTACAAGAGACCCACCTCAAAACAAGAGATACATACAGACTGAAAGTGAAGGGCTGGAAAAAGATATTTCACAGAAATGGAGAACAAAAGAAAGCAGGAGTAACAATACTCATATCAGACAAAATAGACCTTGAAATAAAGGCTGTGAAAAGAGACAAAGAAGGACACTACATAATGATCAAAGGATCAATCCAAGAAGAAGATATAACAATTATAAATATATATGCACCCAACATAGGAGCACCATAATGTGTAAGGCAAATGCTAACAAGTATGAAAGGAAAAATTAACAGTAACACAATAATAGTTGGCGACTTTAATACCCCACTCACACCTATGGATAGATCAACTAAACAGAAAATTAGCAAGGAAACACTAGCTTTAAATGATACAATGGACCAGTTAGACCTAATTGATATCTATAGGACATATCAACCCAAAACAACGAATTTCACCTTTTTCTCAAGTGCACACGGAGCCTTCTCCAGGATAGATCCTGGAGAAGGATCTATCCTGGGCCATAAATCTGGGCCATAAATCTAGTGTTGGCAAATTCAAAAAAGTTGAAATCATTCCAAGAATCTTTTCTGATCACAATGCAGTAAGATTAGATGTCAACTACAGGAAAAAAAAAAAAAAAAAAACTACAACATAAGGAGGCTAAACAAACTCTACTCAATAACAAAGAAATCACAGAAGAAATCAAAAAAGAAAATAAAATATGCATAGAAATGAATGAAAATGAAAACACAACAACCCAAAACCTATGGGACTCAGTATAAGCAGTGCTAAGGGGAAGGTTCATAGCAATACAAGCTTACCTTAAGAAACAAGAAAAGTCAAATTAATAATGTAACTCTACACCTAAAGCAGCTAGAAAAGGAAGAAATGAAAAACCCCAGGGTTAACAGAAGGAAAGAAATCATAAAAATTAGGGCAGAAATAATTGAAAAAGAAACAAAGGAGACCATAGCAAAAATCAACAAAGCTAAAAGCTGGTTCTTTGAGAAGATAAATAAAATAGACAAAACATTAGCCAAACTCATCAAAAAACAAATGAAGAAGAATCAAATCAACAAAATTAGAAATGAAAATGGAGAAATCACAACAGACAACACAGAAATACAAAGGATAGTAAGAGACGACTATCAGCAACTCTATGCCAATAAAATGGACAACTTGGAAGAAATGGACAAATTCTTAGAAAAGTATAACTTTCCAAAACTGAAACATAGATCATTGGAACAAAATAGAAAGCCCAGAGATAAATGCACACACCTATGGACACCTTATCTTTGACAAAGGAGGCAAGAATATACAACGGAGAATAGACAATCTCTTTAACAACTGGTGCCTGGAAAACTGGTCAACCACTTGTAAAAGAATGAAACTAGAACACTTTCTAACACCATATACTAACAAAAAATCAAAATGGATTAAAGATCTAAACGTAAGACCAGAAACTATAAAACTCTGAGAGGAAAGCATAGGCAAAACACTTTCTTATATAAATCACAGCAGGATCCTCTATGATCCACCTCCCAGAGTAATGGAAATAAAAGCAAAAATAAACAAATGAGACCTAATTAAACTTAAAAGCTTTTGCACAGCAAAAATAACTATAAGGAAAGTGAAAAGACAGCTGTCAGAATGGGAGAAAATAATAGCAAATGAAGCAACTGACAAATAATTAATCTCAAAAATATACAAGCAAAAAAAAATATACAAGCAGCTCCTGCAGCTCAATTCCAGAAAAATAAATGACCCAATCAAAAAATGGGCCAAAGAACTAAACAGACATTTCTCCAAAGAAGACAAAGATGGCTAACAAACACATGAAAAGATGCTCAACATCATTCATTGTCAGAGAAATGCAAATCAAAAGCACAATGAGGTATCATCTCACACCAGTCAGAATGGCTACTATCAAAAAGTCTACAAACAATAATTACTGGAGAGGGTGTGGAGGAAAGAGAACCCTCTTACACTGTTGGTGGGAATGTAATCTAGTACAGCTGTTACGGAGAACAGTTTTGCGATTCCTTAAAAAACTGAAAATAGAACTGCCATATGACCCAGAAATCCCACTGCTGGGTATAAACCCCAAGGAAACCAGAATTGAAAGAGACACGTGTACCCCAAATTTCATTGCATCACTGTTTATAATAGCTAGGACATGGAAGCAACCTAGATGCCCATCAGCAGACGAATGGATAAGGAAGTTGTGGTACATATACACAATGGAATATTACTCAGCCATTTAAAAGAATACATTTAAATCAGTTCTACTTAGTTGGATGAAACTGGAACCTATTATACAGAGTGAAATAAGTTAGAAAGAAAACTGCCAATACAGTATACTAATGTGTATATATTGAATTTAGAAAGATGGTAAAGATGACCCTATATGCGAGACAGCAAAAGGGACACAGATGTATAGAACAGTCTTTTGGACGCTGTGGGAGAAGGTAAGGGTGGGATGATTTGAGAGAATAGTATTGAAACATGTATATTATCATATGTGAAACAGATCGCCAGTCCAGGTTTGATGCATGAGACTGGGTGCTCAGGGCTGGTGCACTGGGATGACCCTGAGGGATGGAATGGGGAGGGTGGTGGGAGGGGGGCTCAAGATGGAGAACACGTGTACACCCATGGCTGATTCATGTCCATGTATGGCAAAAACCACTACAATATTTTTAAATAATTATCTTTCAATCAAAATAAATAAATTTTAAAAATTTGGTGATTGTGTTTGATAACATCTCCTGAAGTAATTCTGTCACCCATCCCTTGTCAAGGAAATGTTGCTCTAGAGTAACATTTACTAGCCCTTTAAATGGCAACCCAGTCCAGTATTCTTGCCTGGGAAATTCCATGCACAGAGGAGCCTGGTGGGCTATGGTCCATGGGGTCACAAAGAGTTGGACACAACAGGGCAGCTGAGCATGCAAACAGAAACTTATTTTCAACACCCCTGTGGTCACTTCTGTTGCATTCTCCACTTCTTTCAGATAGAATCCAAACTCTTCCCGTCATAATTTTGTCACTAACCAGTCTCCACAAGGTCTCAGGCTCCCCTGGCACCATGCCTACATTGGCAACCCCAGGGAAAAAATCAGGCACAGTGATGCATGATTTGATGATCTACATTGTTTAAAATTTACAACTGTTTTGATCATCCCACAAGCAGGTGGGAGGAGGGGGTTTGCTTTTGTTCGTTGTAATACATTTGGTTATCAAACTATAGCCCAGGCATATTCATTCTGACAGGTTGTTTGAAGTTTATGCATCTTCTGATTCAAATATGTAATTTGTGCCACTGTTGATGGGAATTACAGCCTTCCAAAGAGTGGGGGACGAGATCCCCAAGATTCTTGTAATGATGGCTCAGGAGAGTACATTGACAACATAAATGTTAGCACAATTATGTATAGTCTCCATCTGCTTCCTAGCCTGATGTGTTTAGGTATGCTATTTATATAACAAGTGCATCTGTATTCACAGAATTGGGGAGGCCGTTATGGAAGTAGACATTTCTATCAGGTCTCTTTAACTGGGAACACAGCAAGTTTGGCCATTATTCGATAGCAGAGCACTGGAATCAAAGCTCTGTCTTCCTGTCATTGTTTCTAAGGGTGATCATGGCTGACACAAGGACGCAAAAGTTCATAATGTGAAATCAGGGTAGATTTCCTACTTTTCTCCTCCACTTCATGCCATTGAAATTGGTCTTGTGGACACAAACTAGATAATTAATAACAGAAGGCACTGAGCACTTACCACATGCCATGCATTTCAAAGTGTTTTATGTAAACTTTCATTTTCATTTCATTCTCACATTATAAAGTAGGTGCAATATTATGATTATCTCCACCATCCATATATTATACACAAGGAAACTGAAGCATAGAGATTTTCTCACACTCAAGCAAGTAATACACTAGACTTCAACGCAGGCAAGCTAGATTCAGTGCCAGATCTCTTAACTGCCATGGCACACACCATGCTAAGGCAACCTGTTATAGTGGCAACAGAATGTGCTTTGGAATCAGACGGGAACCAACTCTCATCACTTCAAAGTTGGGTGATTTTGGGCAAGTTACATAACGTCTTGGAATCTCAACTTTCTCATACATAAATAAGGATAATAAGATTATAGTACAGTTACATTATATGTGTGCACTTAACTTAGAAGCTAACTTTAATAACCTAATACATCAATTACCCTGAGGTACAATTATATTATCTTGTATAATTTTCATATGAAACAAATTTGATAACACATATTAAAGTTATGAAGAACTAATATTAAACTAGTGTAAAGTAAAATATCAGCCACACTTGAGAATTCTCTACTCACCCTCCATCCTATTCTAGGGACTCGGTAGCAATTTCCAAGACAATATGGTTTGGATTTTTGGCATCAGCATGTAATGTTTCCTTTTGTTTTTGTTCCTTCCCTTAGTTTAGCTCAGGGACTCTCAAATTTAGCATGTATAAGAATTATGGTGCCCACACAAAGCCATGTATACTTTTCTTTATGAGCAATTTTAGGGGCTTTGATAATTTTAACTCTAAAATCTTCATAAAACTGTGCAAAGTATAAATACTCAAGTTTCCAATTCCTGTATCCCTATTGCAGAGTGGTTTGAAGACTAACTGATAGAACATTTATAAAGCATTTATGAGTAAATAACAGTACCTGACATATAGTAGACATTGAACATATCTAAAAGTGTATACGTAAGTATGAATAGAGTGCAGAATAAATTCATCATAGGTAGCATCATGGTATCCTGGTTAACAACAAGAGGTCTATGGATAAATGTACTGGGTTTGCTTAGTCTCCGTGTGACTAGTTACCTTCTGTATAAAAACTAAGGATAATAATAGTCATCAGATTACTGAAAGGATTAAGTGAGCAAATATACAGAAATATTTAAAATAAGATTTAGCACACAGTATAATGCCAAATACTCTCTGGTGGCTCAGAAGGTAAAGAATTTGTCTGCCATGCAGGAGACCTGAGTTCGGTCCCTGGGTTGGGAACATCCCTTGGAGGAGGGCATGACAACCCACTCCAGTATTCTTACCTGGAGAATCCCCATGGACAGAGGAGCCTGTCAGGCTACAGTCCATGGGGTCACAAAGAGTTGGACATGACTGAGCAACTAACCACAGCACACATTTATTCAAGAAGGTAATTTCTATACTAGCTATTGAAATAGTTATGGAAAGAGATTGTTGGAAGAAAAGAGGAAAGGGCCTGAATTTCAGGTCATGGTAGACACAGAGGCCAGAGTAAGTAAGGTATAGATAGCCTGAATGGCTCGAGTCAAGGGCACCATTTAGTAGGATAGGAAGTTATCCACTGCATTTCCAGGTTCTTTAGAGACAAGTCCCTTTGCATGTGTCAGAACTGTCTGTAGCTCAGAGGAGGCCTATTTGTAGCAGCTTGCTAGGTACTCAAGATTTCTGGTTTCAATTAGTTTAGTGATATTGCATCTTGCAGTCAATAGCTATAATAGCACCTGTTTTCTTTCTAACTAGGATATAAAAAACATCATTTTCTATCTTGCATGTTTATTGGAACCTCTCTGGTGTGCAAGAAATAACTGCCATAAAGCCTCTGAGGTTGAAGATTGCCTTATATTTTCTTATGCACCTTAAATGGGGGAAAAAATAGATGTTCCAAGTTTAGCTTTAGATAGAATATGCAATATGGCAATTTAATCACCTGAATTTAAATAATTAAATATATTTACAAGAGCTACTTTTGCTGCTTGAATAATCTTTGTGAAGTTCAACATATGTAGCACTAACACTAAGCATTGTTAGTATTCTAGGTATCTCCTTTCTGAAGCCCACTGTAAGCACTAAAAACTCAGGTTCATTTCTATGATGACAAAACAAGTGAAATACAGTGTCTTCTCATTTCACCAAGAAAAATAGGAAGTTCAGACCATACACAAATTAAGAAGAAAAGAGGTGCCATTAGAATCTTAGACTGAAAGATATAATACCGCTAAGCTCTGAGGGTCCAGAGTGTTAGTTGTGGCCAGCTTTTATATCAGAAGCATAAATTATTTGACAGAGCTCTACTCACTGAATTCACTGTCTACTTGATGAGAAATCACACCGTGGACTAAGATCATAATGTGTGACAGGATATGTCAAGCACCAGGTGGTGTGGTAGGCATGTGGCAGTACTATGGAAATTCAGAGAAGAGAAGAGAAGAGAGTTGGGATAGTTAAGGAACACTCCATGGCACAGGGCACTGAAGGGTTAGTATTTTGTGTTATAATTCATTAACTTTATAGTTTAATGAGCAAATTTCTTTACCACCATGGAATAAAGAAAAGAGTCTTAGAGATCTAGGGACTCTTTAGTTCCAGAGGAGGAATAAATGAGATTTTACATTTTAGATCAAGTGAGAGATTAACATCCTAAAGATAATCTTGCTTGAGTGAGGAAGTCACATAGAGAGAATGACAAGTTATTGACTGTCCTGGACTAACTTCTGCTCCCAGTCTCTGCCAAAAATATAAAATCATATGCTGAAGTCCTAAAGACTAGTACTTCAGCATATGACTGTACTTGGAGATAATATCTTTAAAAAGGTAATTAAGTTAAAATGAGGTCTTTAGGATGTTATCTAATCCAATATGAATGGTGCCCTTATAAGAAGAGGAGATTAGAACCCACAGGTATAGAAGGAAAACCATGTGAAGGCATGTGGAGAAGACAGACATCTATAAGCCAAGGGGTGAGGCCTCAGAAGAAACAATACCACTGACACTTTGATCACAGACTTCTAGTCTCAAGAACTGTGACAAAATAAATTTTTGCTGTTTAAGTAACTCAATCTGTGGTACTTTGTTAAAGCAACCCTGGCAAATAATATAGAGAATAAAAACAATAGCTGTTATACAGTTCAACTTTTTGCTAGGTACCTCCTTTGTGCTAAGTTGGCTCAGCCAATCTTGATGGTCCTCACTTATGTTTCTAGCTGCACATCAGGAGGAAGACAGAGTCATCAGAAGGATCTCACTCACTTCTCTGGAGGTCTACAGCCTTTTGGCTATAATACCTTACTTCCCCTCCATGTGGCCTCTTAATTCTCCAGAAGGTTCACTTGAACTTCTTTATATGGTGAAGTACTTGGTGCCAAGAACAGCAAGAAAGAGCAAGCACCGAAGTTCAAGTACTTTTCAGGCTTCTTGCTTGTGTCACATTGGCTAATATCACATTAGCTGATGCAGATCACATGACCAAGCCCAGATTTAAGCAGCAGAGAAAATGACTTAACCTCGTAATGAAAACAACCTCAAAGTTACTGTGCCAGGGACACAGTTAGAAGGATGAAAATAATAATAACAATAATAATAATAATAATTAGTGGCGAGGGACATGCCTGGTGGTTCAGGGGTTAAGAATCCACAGGTTCAATCTCTGGTCAAGGAACTAGCATCCCACATGCAACAGGGCTACTGTGCCACAACTAGAGAGTCCTCAAGCTGCAACAAAGAGTCAACATGCCACAACTAAGATCTGACACAGCAAAAATATCTTTTTTAAAAAAAAAGAAAACAATTTGTGGCCAATTTTGTGATTTATTGATACCACAGAGAGAACAGTTGTTTGGTGGCTCAAAGGATTAAGGGAAATAGGTTGATCTCCTTATGCACATAGATCACTAGAGACTGGTATAATGAGTGCCAAAATTAGAGGCAATCTAGGTCTTACAGTGAATTGAATGAGACACTAAATTGAATGAGAATGCTTGAATGAGAACCTGTAAAAAGCACCACATGACTATATCTTGTGAAGTCATGATGGTTTCTTGTTGACTAAGTTCAGTAGAACTGAGTCAAATTACCATCAGAGCTCCTAGCCTTCAAGACATGGAGAACAAGGTTGAACAAGGCGTGAAGCCTGGATTTCTTAATTTAAGAAATATTGAAAGTGAAAGTGTTAGTAGCTCAGTCCTGTGTGACTCTTTGCGACCCCGTGGACTGTAGCCCACCAGGCTCCTCTGTCCATGGAATTCTCCAGGCAAGAATACTGGAGTGGGTCTTCATTCCCTTCTCCAGAAGATCTTCCCAACCCAGGGATCAAACTCAGGTCTCCTGCATTGCAGGCGGTTTCTTTACTGACTGAGCCAATATTGGGTTGACCAAAAAGTTTGTTCAGATTTTTCCACGAGATATTTTGGCCAACCTAATACTTTAGGGGGCCAGGGCAGAGGCTAGAGAGTGGAGAACCAGAATTAAAGCAGCATCAGGTGACTACAGGAAGCAGCAGGCAATAATAACTCGAGGATACTCCAAAGCTCTTTAAACTCTACTTCAATCATAAGGGAAAAAACACTCCCATAAAAGCTCCCAAATGACTGGCTACAAAATTTTCACCAGTTGAATGGTTGCTCAAATGGATTTAATTTTACTTCAACAATATAAATAAATAAACGTGAATTTTATTGCATTCCAAGTATTGTGGTTACAAAAATTTGATACCTGCAAGTAGAATTCTAGATGAAAGAGAATGACATTCCAAATAGAGTTAATGGCATAAGACTAGGAGGAAAGAGGATTGTGTGTGTGTGCATTGTGTTAGCATGCATTTATAGAGGCAGCAATAAGGCAATAGTTGTAAAAGAACACCAAAGTTCCTGAGCAGATGAGATGGTGCTTCCATATTACAGATCACCCTAAATACAGGACCAAGAGGTTTAGATTTAATCTGGTAAGCCAAAGGGGGTACGTAACAAGAGAAATGTAAAAGAAAACAAAGCATTATATTAGGAAGATGGAAAATACTCAAGAATCTGGGTATATTCTCAGGAGTGTCATAAAATTCTCACTAAAAGATCAAAAATAAAATTTATTTAAATTCTCCTTAATTTAAAACAATAACACCTGCCATTTGGCACCCTAAGGCAGGCATGGGAGACATGTCTTGAGTTCAGATATAGGATAATAGAACTTTGCTGTCTCAGTACTCTTCCCCAACAGCAATGCATTCAGTCTCAGTTATACTCATTACCTGAGGGTCATTTATTCAGTACCCACTATGTGCCTAGGAGTGAGTCAGTTCCTTGATAAATCATACAGCATATTTTAATGGAGAAAGGAGGGCTCCAAGTCACACAGGACTGATCTGTACTCCTATGTCTGAGGCTTACCAGCTATGACAAGTGGATACTGTTTTTGATCATTTTATGCTTCAGATTTCTCATATGAAAAATGAAGTCAAGATTATAGCAGTAAGTATCTCAGAGGCTGCTGTGATTAATAAGAAAATATACATAAAGCACTTAGCATGGGCACTACTGGTAGGTACTTACTAAGTGTTAAAGCTACACACAGAGTAGGACACTGTCACTCCCTGCTCTAATCAGCCTCCCTACCTGGGCCCAGGCTTACATGGGTCCTCATATTAGTGATCATTGCAGGAATTCAGACCAAGCAAAGTGCTCAAATGGACAGCGACAACTCAGATTTTACTTTCGTTCATTTTCCACAGAGAAAGGAGAGAGTTAAGAAAGCAGTTGCTTGGGAATATGTTTCTTCTCCAAAAGATGAGGTTTTTGAGACCCCTTTTCAGAAACAATTCAGTCTGTGTCCTTGAGACAGTTAACGAGATATGCTAATATGGGATAAATAGGTCTGTTATGGTCTGCTATGAATTCTTGATAAGAAAACATCTGCGTGGCTCACTATCCTTGCTTTCTAGGGAGGAGGTCAAGGTCTAAATACAATAAGATATGATAAGATATAAGACACTGCCTTGAAGAAAACAATTTAAAATAACTAATTGTTTCTCAAGTCTACTATTTCTAGTAGAAATAATGATTAGATCATACCAAGCAAAGAAAGATGGCTCCTTGATTTTGAGAGAATGAGGCCCAGGAAATGCAGACAAAGAGTCTAAAATGCTCCGACAACAAATAGTTAACTGTAGTTGGAAAATATTCTGCTTTACTGAATCGAACCACTATAACCCAAGGAACAGGTCCTGTTTGTGATGAAGGCTCACGGCTCCAAATTAATCTCATCCTTGGGAAACATGTCAAAGAACCATAAGATGAGGTTTTAATTTTAGTTCTGTTTTCTCTTTCTTTATCTCTCCCTCTCCTTCCCTGCTCCCCCTTCCTCACACACACAAACACACATGCACACACTTGTTCTTTTTCTCTGGAGAGCCTTGATTAATACACTACCTAAGGAAATGGCAACCCACTCCAGTATTCTTGTTTGGAGAATTCCATGGACAGAGGAGTCTGGTGGGCTGCAGCCCATGGGATTGCAAAGAGTCGGACATGACTGAGTGACTAACTCTTTCTTTGTATAGTTTATTTTCGTCCTTTTTTGCTTGGTGTATCTTTTCCATAATTTTATTTTAAACTTTATTATTTTATGTGTGTCTCTTGTAGACAGTTATTGGCTTTTAAATATCAATTGAAAAAAAAGTGTCTTTAGATCGGTGAGTTTACAAGTTTAGCATAATTATATTTATTGTAAATACCATTAGAGTAGGACTTTTTCTCCATTTTTTTCCTATTTTCCTTTCACACTATTATATTTTCCTTTATTTCTGTGTTCTTTATTTTAATTATTAATATTTTGATTCCACATACATGTTTAATGATCTTCATGTTTCTGTTTCATAATATTAATAATATCCTTTATTGCTTTGAGGATATTTATTATTATTTAATGCTCTTGATTTCTTTGTTCCAATAATTCTTCTTTGTGTGGTATGTTTTGTTCACTTATTCATACTCCTTTTATGGTTCTTTTACTCCTCAGGTGTCTTGTTATTTTGGTCTTTGCATTCTTGATCCCATAGAGATATAATCTACCTTTCCTGGTTTTATGTGTTGGGGATGGGCCACATTCTAAGTAAGTTTGTATCATACCTGGTAGGGGATACATCCCAAGAGACAGTGTCTGCTCTATACACCAAAGAACAACTATTAAATGGATTTATTCATGTCAGTCACTTCACTGCACAAACACTCTGGTTTGGGAAATAAGCAGTGCTAAAAGAGGCAGTTTCCTTAGTCTATGATCCATGAGCTCTCCATGATCCATGGTGGGGAATAGGGGGGAATGAATGAATGCCCTAGACTAGCTGGTCAGTCTGCACTTGTCCATACCAGCTTCTTAAACACCAATAGATCTTCACAGTGCCCTGACATTCATTCACTGGCACCAGAAGAATCTGGGCTGTTATTGTCAATTTCTTTAGTGATAGATAGGCAGTGATCATCCTAAGGCAATGTAGAGAAGAAATGTGAGAGTGTGTGTGCTCAGTCACTCAGTTGTGGTCAACTCTTCACGATCCCATGGACTGCAGTCCTCCAGGCTCCTCTGTCCATGGGATTCTCCAGGCAAGGATACTGGAGTGGGTTGCCATGCCCACCTCCAGGGAATCTTCCCAACCCAGGGATCAAATCCGCATCTCTTACATCTCTTGCATTGGCAACAGACTTTTTTTTTCTTTACCACTAAGTCACCTGGGAAGCCAGAGAAGAAATAAGAGGATACAAAAGCTCTCACTGAAACAATTCCTCCACTATTGTACCTAGCTAATCCATAAATGAAGCTGAAATAATTTACACACACAAAAATGCACACACAGAGTTCTTGACAACCACCTTTAGCTTCCCCAAAGGCTTCTTATATCTTTTGTGTTAAGAGCTCCAATCCAGGCTTCCTTCAGTTTTTGTGGTTTCTCTAAAAAGGAAACCCAAAGCACTTTTGGTTCCTAATTCTTTGAGGAATTAAATGTTGTTACTCTCTCTTTTTTTTTTTTTCATTTATTTTTATTAGTTGGAGGCTAATTCCTTTACAATATTGTAGTGGTTTTTGCCATACACTGACATGAATCAGCCATGGATCTACATGTGTTCCCCATCCCGATCCCCCCTACCAACTCCCTCCCCATCCCATCCCTCTGGGTCTCTTTATTATTTTTTCATAGATGTTAAAATATCACAAGTACAAAATACTACATAAAATAACTTTGTACAGCATAATTAAGAATGATAAAAGTTTATATATCTATTACCCAGGTTGGGAAATAAAATATTATCAATGCTTTAGAAGGGCACCATGTGTCACTTTCTATTTTAGCAGTTACGAATGCAGGATCATTTCTACCTGTCAGTTCAATTTTCAAGGTCTACTACTCGGCTATCTTCATGAACTCAGGAATATTGCACATCTACCCTGTGCTTCTTTTTCCGACATACAAAATGGGGATAATAAGGGCACTTGCCATATAGGTTTTTCCCCGACAGCTCAGTTGGTAAAGAATCCACCTGCAATGCAGGAGAACCCGGTTTGATTCCTGGGTCAGGAAGATCCCCTGGAGAAGGGATAGGCTACCCACTCAGGTATTCTTGGGCTTCCTTTGTGGCTCAGGTGGTAAAGAATCGACCCGCAATGTGGGAGACCTGGGTTTGATCCCCGGGTTGAGAAGATACTCTGGAGAAGGGAATGGTTACCCACTCCAGTATTCTGGCCTGGAGAATTCCATGGACTGTGTAGTCCATGGGGTCACAAAGAGTTGGAAAAAACTGAGAGACTTGCACAAATTTTAGTACATAAAATGTATCTAGATTGTTACCTAGCACATAGTGTTAGTGACTATCATTATTATGGATATTATTACTCCCAATCTTATTCTTTAAACTGCAAGAGTGACCAATATTCTGATATTTGTGTTAATTATATTCTTTTTTAGAGCCTACCACCTATATATATGTCCTTAAATAATATTGCTTTGCAGCTTATTGAATTTCTAAAAATGGAGTCATACTTTTGTATTCTTCTGAATCTTGCTTTGTTTTCTAAACACTGTGCATTTCATATTCATACATTTTCTTTTTTTATTTATTTTTATTAGTTAGAGGCTATTTACTTTACAATATTGTAGTGGTTTTTGCCATACATTGACATTAATCAGCAATGGATTTACATGTGCTCCCCATCCTGTTCCCCCCTCCCACCTCCCTCCACATCCCATCCCTCTGGGTCTTCCCAGTGCATCGGCCCTGAGCACTTGTCTCATGCATCCAACCTGGGCTGGTTATCTGTTTCACACTTGATAATATACATGTTTCAATGCTATTCTCTCAGAACATCCCACTCTCGCCTTCTCCCACCGAGTCCAAAAGTCTGTTCTGTACATCTGTGTCTCTTTTTCTGTCCTGCATATAGGATTATTGTTACTATCCTTTTAAATTCCATATATATGTGTTAGTATACTGTATTGGTGTTTATCTTTCTGGCTTACTTCACTCTGTATAATGGGCTCCAGGTTCATCCATCTCATTAGAACTGATTCAAATGAATTCTTTTTAATGGTTGAGTGATATTCCATGGTGTATATGTATCACAGCTTCCTTATCCATTCGTCTGCTGATGGGCATCTAGGTTGCTTCCATGTCCTGGCTATTATAAACAGTGCTGCGATGAACATTAGGGTACACGTGTCTCTTTCAGATCTGGTTTCCTCGGTGTGTATGCCCAGGAGTGGGATTGCTGGGTCATATGGCAGTTCTAATTCCAGTTTTTTATGGAATTTCCACACTGTTCTCCAGAGTGGCTGTACTAGTTTGCATTCCCACCAACAGTGTAAGAGTGTTCCCTTTTCTCCACACCCTCTCCAGCCTTTATTGCTTGTAGACTTCTGGATAGCAGCCATTCTGACCAGCGTGAGATGGCACCTTACTGTGGTTTTGATTTGCATTTCTCTGATAATGAGTGATGTTGAGCATCTTTTCATGTGTTTGTTAGCCATCTGTATGACTTCTTTGGAGAAATGTCTGTTTAGTTCTTTGGCCCATTTTTTGATTGGGTCATTTATTTTTCTGGAATTGAGCTGCAGGAGTTGCTTGTATATTTTTGAGATTAATCCTTTGTCTGTTTCTTCATTTGCTATTATTTTCTCCCACTCTGAAGGCTGTCTTTTCACTTTGCTTTTAGTTTGCTTTGTTGTGCAAAAGCTTTTAAGTTTAATTAGGTCCCATTTGTTTATATGTAGCGATTCCTTTATTTTTACTTTTGTCTACTTTCTCATGTAACACTTCATAGATATTTATTTTCTGTTCCCTGCTACTATGGGCAATGTTGTTATTCTTATACACTATTCTTATACAGTAATATCTATATAACAGTGGAATTTCTGAGTCACAGGGTATAGGAGAGTTAGAATAACCTAGATTCTGTTATAATAAAGACAGATCAAAATTTCAGTGGTTCAAATGTTTATCTTTTACTTACACAAAATCAGAACTCTGCAAGTCAAAAACCTTATTCCATGTGTAGAATCAATGACCAAAATTGCTTCCATTTTATGGTATCACCACTGCAACACATGGTTTCCTGGTCACTGAAGCAGGGGAAAAGCAACAGGAAAACTTATACCTATTTTTAAATGCCTCCATCCAGAAGTGACATGTCACTTCTGCTCACATTCTGTTATTCAAAACTGATTTCATGGTACCATGTAACAGAAAGGTATTTGGGGAGTGTGGGAGAACACTTACTTCCCTGAACAACAAGAAATGTGTCAGCTGTACTTACCAGGAAATGAAAAACTGTTTTCCAAATTTGCTCTACCATTTTACTCCACAGCAGAGGATGAGTGCTCCCATCATCCTTATCCTGGGCAACACTTAGAATTGACTGCCTTTTAAATTGTTGCCAATTTTGAGGATGTGAAATGATATCTCAGGTTTAATTTAAAGTCTTATTATGATCAAAGAAGTTGACAATCTTTTCATAAGTTTACGGGTCATGTGTGCTTCCTTCTCTGAAATGCCTATGCATTTTACTCAAGAAGGACTTGTCTTTTTCTTTCTTTTTTTTTTTTTAAGTTTTGTGAAATAATTGACCTATATCAATGTGTACGTTTAAGGTATAAGCATGATGGTTTGATTTACATATACTGTGAAATGATTACCACAGTTAACATTGGTCATCTCATACAGATATAAAAAATTAAAATGAAGAAAAATTTTTTATCCTTCTGATGAAAATTCTCAGTATTTACTCTCTTAACAACTTTCTTATATATAATTTTTCCTAAAATTTTTTGGAATTTATTATCCATTCTGAGAGAGCGCTCACTTTTCAGTTGTATCTATTGCAAACTTATTTCCCCAGATTCTGTTTTTTTTAAACATCTGTTCTTCATTTTGATATTTTTTAACATCTGTTCTTGATTTGGATATTTTAAAACATCTGTTCTTTATTTTGATAAAAAGGATCTCCTTATTTTATTGTACTCAAATTTATCTTTGCTTTCCTTTTATGGACTGAGCTTTTTATGTCTTAAGAAGTTCACATAACAAGGTTTTCAAATTATTCTCCTGTCTCAACTTCAAAATATCTTTAGTTTTGTCTTTCATATTTGTGAGTACACTGTAATCCTAGAGGTTTGGATTGGTTTTCATATTTCCCCATCATTTAGATAACATTTATCCACTGATTTGCAGTGTCACCTTTGTCTCAAATCATATCTATTCTGTTCCACTGATGTATCTATCAGAGAAAATACCACCTTGATTTTATGAATATATTTTATAAAGTCTCGATATTTTATGGTACAAGTCCCTTCTACATTTTTCTTCTTTAAGAATGTCTTGATTATTCTTGGCTTTGTGTTCTTACATATATGTTTTAGAATCTTTCTGTCAGGTTCCTGGAAACCCTTAAGTATTTTGACTGGGATGTCACTGAATCTATAAATGTTGGGAATCTGACAGGTTTACAGTTTGGTGTCTTCCTGTCCTAGAACATGATATATTTATCCATTTATTTTCATCATACAGGTGATTGAATATTTTGGTACAAACTCATCAATCACCCTTTTACTTATTTAGCATATGATTTTACCCAGATTTCATATCAAACTACTCATCTTTAATATGGAGAATTGACCTTCATTTGATTTTGAACCTTAAGGTTCTGTTTGTATGTCTTGCACCTCTATCTTCAAAAAATTAATCAAAGACAATTAGTAAAAGATAAACAATATATTTCACCCTAGATAATATACATGTTTTGATGCTGTTCTCTCAAAACATCCCACCCTCGCCTTCTCCCACAGAGTCCAAAAGTCTGTTCTGTACATCTGTGTCTCTTTTTCTGTTTTGCATATAGGGTTATCATTACCATCTTTCTAACTCCCATATATATGTGTTAGTATGCTGTAATGTTCTTTATCTTTCTGGCTTACTTCACTCTGTATATCGGGCCTGGTGCACTGGGAAGACCCAGAGGGAGTGGGTAGAGAGGGAAGTGGGAGGGAGGATCAGGATGGGGAATACATGTAAAACCATGGCTGATTCATGTCAATGTATGACAAAACCCACTACAATATTGTAAAGTAATTAGCCTCCAACTAATAAAAATTAATGAAAAAAAATTAAAGAAAAGATGAACAATATAATGGGTGAATTCTTTATTATATTTTAACGGAGTTATTTAAAGTACTCAGGTCCTTTCTTTAAATTCACTGGAAATTTAATTATCTCTTAACCTGTGCCTACTACTCATTCTGGTATGAGGTCCACTCTCAGAGTTAGAGAAGACAGAAACACAGAAGGAACAAAGGGGTCATTCCCACTTTTGTTTTCTGTCAACTTCAAACATCAGACCCTCCTTGCACCTCTCTTATTGGAAATATAACTTTTAAAGCTCTTTTATGAATCTTAGCTCTTATAATCCCACATTCACTCTGAATCTTAGTCTTTCTGCTACTATTTTTATATCTTATGCCAGTCATATAACAATTATCACTTATTTGTCCCTTTCTTCATTTGAATAATTTATGTTCATAAGTATACCTTTGAGTGTTTCTTCTATTAAGTTTCTTTCTTGGGTCATAAGGAATGGAGTCAGCTTCATTTTTTCTTTGAACTTTTTGACTGTCCTTTTCTATATTTAGGGTTCATAACACACCATCCTGCCTAGGTAGCACATGTTTGGCATGGAATTTTGGTGGCGCATCCTGAAGGATTGTCTCAAGGACAGAGTGGTCAGAATTGGAGTTGCAAGCCAGAGACTGTGGACCCAGGACAGTGATGTGCCCTGGATTGAAAAAAGTTGATCACATAGAAAAAAACTACCTTTATTCTCAATTTTGCTTCAGGCTGACCTGATGGGAAAATCTCCTACTAAAATTGTGCCCTAAATAAATAGTGTATCCAGTTACCTGGGTTTAAACTATATCATGGGAAGCTGTCATGTCAGATTGTTTCCCTAAGTAGAGTTATGTGCTTCAATTCAGATTGTCGAGGAAGTGCCATAGTCTAATGGTGTCAGACACTAGCCTCTGGCTATCCTGACAGTCTGGATAGTAGAAGCATATCCACATTCAGAAAATAAGTTTCAAAATGCATTCACATTCTCGTTTCCTAGATATCTAAAATGCTATTTCAAGTAGATGGGAAGCTGTGCTTGCCATAGTCTAGTGCTGGTTCCTCAGGATCCTTTATCCCCTCTTCAAACAGAAGTGCTGCTTTTTTTTTTTTAACCTAATCTGATTTGCCGTATTCCAGAAAATATTCTATCAGTGAAATTCGTTCTTGGAAGGAGATACCAGAAAATAAAAGGGAATTGCACTATTTTTCTTTTCATGAAGTCTCATCACATTTCACTTTCTCAGAGTATGAAACTCAATTCACTATAACTTCTATACTTCTTCTACATTTTGCCTTATCTTGTCTCCTTCATTAATATTTCCTCAATTGTAGACTGCAGATAGAATATAAGTAAATAGGGCAGGACAAGGGAGGCAAAAAAAAAAAAAAAAAAAAAACAGTAGAAGCAAGAATATAGTATATGATTCAGAATAACAGAAGAAGACTAGCAATGGTTAATTGTTCCATCTGTTTTCATAGTGACAGGCACCCGTGATTTTCAAACTTTGTCCTAAAGATAGCTTAAACCCTAGGGAGAGTTTCAGCCTTCCAAGTAATGCATGAAAAAATATCTGAGTTCCAACTAATAACTCTGTTGTTTTAATGATTTTTAAAATAACAGAAATATGTTTATTTGTTCATGAACAACATATTTCATAACTATCACACATCTGGCACAGTTGTGGAGACAATGTTAAGACCAACTAGGACCTAGTTCATTGATCCATGGTAATTATTCCAACCTGATTAACATACTGCTTACTTATGCAGAGTTAAAAAAAAGGACACCCTCTTCAACTCAAATCATGTATGAACAGAGGACACATTCCTGTGATTAGGACTGGATAACTAAATGTCTGCTTCATAGGCCTGGAAGTAGGCCAACTATTTTCCTAAATCTTGGACTAGAACTCACTTGTATTTGCTTTCAGGTCAGACTCTGGTTCTCTCATTTTTACTTAACCCTAATTGATGCTATTGAAATTTTCATCTTCACAGTGCAAAATCATTAGAGTCTCTTTATCAGGCTGGCTTCTAGAAGCAGTATGAAAATCTGTCTTATGAGTTATTTGCATTAAGAATTTTACCTTTGGACAGGCATAACTTAATCTGTGCATGCTCAGTAGCTCATGTCTGATGCTTTGTGACTGCATGGACTGTTGCTCATCAGATTCTTCTGTCCATGGAATTTTTCAGGCAAGAATACTGGAGTGACTTGCCATTTCCTTCTCCAGGGGATCTTCGTGACCCAAGGATCAAACACACATCTCTTGCATTGCCTGCACTGACAGGTAGATTCTTTACCACTGCACCACCTGGGAAGCCCCATAATTTAACCTACTTAAGCATTATTGTGTGATTCGTTTTAAAATAATAGCATTCTAAATGCTAAAAGACCAATTTTGAAAATTAACTCCCTTTTTCACTGAAGTATAGTTGATATATAAAATTATTTTATTTTCATGTGTATAACACAGTGATTCAATATTTTTATAGATTATATTCCATTTAAATTATTATAAAATATTGGCTATATTTCCTGTGTTGTAGCCCCATTTTAAATATCTAAACATATATTTTAAAACTTGATGGGATCTTTGGCACCAAGTGAATAATTCAAAGTATCTATTATGTCATGACATTGGTGACATGGAGAGATGATCTTTCACTTCTATTTTTCAAAAGTAACATGAGGATATATATTTGTCCCCTCTGCTACATCAGTCAATCAGAGAACTGAAATCTTTCCATATGCAGAAATAATACATTGCCATTGCTGTAGCTAAAAATATTAAAATCTAAATTACATTCCACCCTGCTGTCAAGATTGTATTAACCAAACTTAAATATACAAAAAAAAAAATGACAGTGCAATAAAATACAGAGTATGATAAATCAGTAAGCTTCTCTATTTCACATATGTGGAGAGAGGGCTGAATTAAGTGCCTGAATCTACCTGCTCCAACTTGTCTGAATATCCTAACATTTGTAGAAAAGGGGAGGGGGGAAGAATTTAAATTAGCATCCAATTCTACCTTTAGAATACATTTCTTGCTCAGACAGAAGTTATCTTCACAGTAGCACTAAAATCAACTCAAAATTTATATTCACTGTAGGCTGAGTCTGGGAATGAGGTATGTACTGAAGAATTTAATTGAACAGCTATTCTAAGAGCAGAATATCTAGTCACACTGATTAAGGGACTGGAATTGGATCTAGATGTTTAAGAGGTGTCACTCTTTAATCCAATATCAGAAATATCAGCAACAAAGGCTAACTTACTTCCCTTCTACTCATAATCATAATGGGGAATTTTATAGTACTCTATGGCAGATAAATAACTTCTATGAAACTTGGTAAAATGGCACTGCTCCTCAAAAGCTAAATAAAATATCATTTTTATGTCTAATAAGGTATAACACTTTCCTTAATATATTCAAAATATATTTATGGAACACTTACCATGTTAGTGGTACTGATCAATTTGCAAAAAAAAAAAAACAAACCAGATATGAATAATACTGACAATAACTACCATCATCACAACAGGCAGCCTGATAGGTGGTTTATATATTATCTTTCAATTAATTCTCACAGCAGGCTTATGAAATAGGGACAATTATTACTACAATTGTAACAATGAGGCATCTAAATGAGTGACTTTCCTACAGGTGTAAATGCAGCAAGAAGTAAAGCTGAGATTTAAACCCAGGCAGTATACGTCAGGGTCTGCACTCATAGAATTCATAGTTTAGTTGGAGGAGGCAGACAATAAAACATAAATAAATGCGTTATTCAACAAGAGAATTTCAGCTAACAATAATTGTTACAAAGAAATTAAACATGACAATGAATTAAACAGTCACCTGGGGAAATAATATTAGACAGGCTGGTGAGAGAAGATACACATTGCATTCAACAAATATTTACTGAGCATGTGCAATGCTATTCTAAGTCTTAAGCATCCATGGTGAAGAACCAGACATAGTTGCTAGGCCCATGGAGCTTAGATTATGGTAGAAGAGACCCTTAAGAAATAATCCCCCAAATAAACATACGATTATAAATTATATTCACAATTTTATGTTGCGTTACTAAGGAAATATAAAGGAGTAGAAAGAAACATGATAACAAAAATTGTTGATTTGGATTGAGAGGAAGTGCTCAAGTACAGTTTCTCTGAAGACGTTCCACTTAAGATAGTGTTCCAAAAAATTAGTGGACATTAACCAGAACAGCAGGAGACTATTCCACAGTATGGGAAAAGCATAAGTGAAGTCACTAAGGTATCATAGAGCTTGATGCTTTCAAGAAAGTCATTATTTAGATCATAGAAATTAATGAAGGAATGGTGAGAGGTGTTCAAAAGATCATAACCCTGCTGTGTGGATAAATGAATGGAAAGCGCAAATTTAGAAGAAATAAAGACCCAGTAAGGAAAATATTTCTATAATCCAACTTGGGATTTCTCTTGTTCTCATTTAAAACCAGGTGTCGGATGGGCCTTGGTCACCCCAAGTTGCAGCAATTGGAAGAGGTTCAGAAAGGGGAACTCTAGCAATTGTGAGCATGGAGGAGAAAGACAAAAGTTAAAGGTCAGAGAAAGCTTTGTTAACTACTATAGCCTCAGTGCTTGGAACACAGCAGATACTCAGTGACGGTTTGGAGAAGTGAACTAAAGCAAGCAAGCCTAGGGAATGTGAATACACAATTATTCAGCAGACTATAATATAAAGCCTAGAGAGATTCCCCACCCTACACTGAATCTTCAAAGAAGCTGGTCCAGCTCCATGATTCTCAACTTTTCATATGTATACAGAATTGTATGAGGATCTTGTTATAAATGCCAATTTCCATGCAATAGTTTGGGGAAGGGGGCTGTTGACTTTGCAGTTCTAACAAGTTCCCAAGTCAAGCTGATGCTGTTAATCCCCTGACTGACAGCATTTAACTACTACTCAAGTGATTCGTATGCACATTAAAATTTGAGAATCACTGGCCTTAATGACCTCTAATTAGGTTCCTTTTTAACCTTTGGATTTGTTAATTCTAGTACACACTTTCAGAAGTGAAAAATATTAGGATTATTACACTGTTTTTCACCAAAATTAAAATGACTGAAAACATAAATTAATCCAGGATGAATTTGGAAAATTCAAAGACTGACAGATTCACACATAATGAGTTGTTAAGAGAAGCTGGAGACACTTTGTAGCTACCTTACCCATCTATTTGGGGCAGAAATGATTGCCTATGGCCTGGACATGCATGTGCATGCTTAGTTGTTTTAGTTCTGTCTGATTCTTTGTGAACTTATGGACCGTGGCCCACCAGACTCCTCTGTCCATGGGATTTCCCAGGCAAGAATACTGGAGTGGGTTGCCATGCCCTTCTCCAGGGCATCTTCACAACCGAGGGATCAAACCTGTATCTCCTGTATTGCAGCTGAGTCACCAGGGAAGCCCATGGCATGGACATAGCATGACCCTTAGTGGTGAAATAAAGTTGTTTTGTCTACTGTTCATCATTGATTCCTTTAAGTGAATGACAGTGCCCTCTGTTCTCAACCTATCAGGTGCTTAGCCAGACTTCCCTGAGAGCCCAATTCTGCTGCAGTCCCTAGTTGCTGGGTGATACAAGGAGGCAGCCAGACAAGGATAGAGATGCCTTTTCCAGCTGTCACTCATCTGCATAAAATCAGGCATAGATATCAGAGACTAAGGCAGACCTCTACTATTCATCTCTGGGACTAAGCAAAATCAGCCACTTTCTGTTCTATGGCATGGCCTGCTCTAAAGTGGCTTTTCTTTTGGCTACCTTATTTCCCTTTAAGACTGCCTTCATGTTAACTGAAAATTGGTCTCTCCATCAATAAGTTTGATCTAAAAAATACTCTTACTAGCTTAAAATGGCATTTTTATGTGTTTATCTATGTCAAGTGGGAGAGATGGGCAGGGAGTATGAGTACTTTCCAGAATATATAGTGTGGACCCAAGTACTCTCTACTTGATCTGTTATCAACATTAGGTGTTACTCAGTTCATATCTACGATTTTCCTTCCAGGATATATCCACAGTCCAACACATAAACCAGTTTCTCCTGATTTGAATATTGTTAAGCATCTAACATAGCCAACTTTTTAATGACCATTTCTTAAAAGGAAATCTTCAGAACCACTGATCCTCCAACTTTGTAGTAGATTTGAATCATAGGAAGACTTTTTAAACATCCCAATACCCAACTCACATCCAAAACATCAGAATCTCTGGGAGCAGTAAGGACACCCAGACAATAGTCTATTGTAAAGATCTCCAAGTGACCCTAGTGTGTATGCAGTCAAAGTTGAGAATCGTTGGTGTGTGTCTTATTCCTTTCCTAAGAAACGCCTGTACCTTTTAACTGTGGCTATTTAGAAACAAAACTCACAGATGAATTTTTCAAAATGGTATTTTTGGTAATCGTAATGGGGAAGAAACAGTTCAGTTCAGTTCAGTCGCTCAGTCGTGTCTGACTCTTTGTGACTCCATGAACCCCAGCACACCAGGCCTCCATGTCCATCACCAACTCCTGGAGTCCACCCAAACCCATGTCCATTCAGTCCATGCCTTCTCATCCTCTGTTGTCCCTTTCTCCTCCTGCCCTCAATCTTTCCCAGCATCAGGGTCTTTTCAAATGAGTCAGCTCTTCGCATCAGGTGGCCAAAGTATTGGAGCTTCAGCTTAAGCATCAGTCCTTCCAGTGAATATTCAGGGTTGATTTCCTTTAGGATTGCTTGGTTTGATCTCCTTGCTGTCCAAGGGACTCTCAAGAGTCTTCTCCAGCACCAGTTTGAAAGCATCAATTCTTTGGTACTAGCCTTCTTTATAGTCCAACTCTCACATCCATACATGACCACTGGAAAAATCATAGCCTTGACTAGATGGACCTTTGTTGACAAAGTAATGTCTCTGCTTTTTAATATGCTGTCTAGGTTGGTCATAACTTTCCTTCCAAAAAAAAAAACAAACTTTCCTTCCAAGGAGTGAGTGTCTTTTAATTTCATGGCTGCAATCACCATCTGCGGTGATTTTGGAGCCCAGAAAAATAAAGTCAGCCACTGTTTCCCCATCTAGTTGCCATGAAGTGATGGGACCAGATGCCATAATCTTAGTTTTCTGAATGTTGAACTTTAAGCCAACTTTTTCACTCTCCTCTTTCACTTTCATCAAGAGATTCTTTAGTTCTTCTTCACTTTCTGCCATAAGGGTGGTGTCATCTGCATATCTGAGGTTATTGATATTTCTCCCGGCAATCTTGATCCCAGCTTGTGCTTCTTCCAGCCAAGCGTTTCTCATGATGTACTCTTCATATAAGTTAAATAAGCAGGGGTTCTCAACTGGGGGTAATTTTGTGCTCCAGAATATCTGTATTTGTAACAGCTGGGGAGTTGAGTGGTGCTACTGGCATCTAATGGACTGAGTTCAGGATACTAAGGGAATGGCTACTCACTCCAGCATTCATGCCTGGAGAATCCCAAGGACAGAGGAGCCTGGTGGGCTACAGTCCACAGGGTCACAAAGAGTCAGACATGACTGAGTAACTAACACTTTCACTTTAGAAATCCTGCCTCAGATGGACACAGTCTAGTGGTATTCCACATATCCCACCTCATGGACATTTTCCAACATGATATAAAATTAGTGTATGTCATGATCAGAATGACCAAATCCCACCCAAAAAGACCCCACTGGCTTGACTTTGGGGGTATTTCTAATGTTCATTATACATTAACCACAAACCATTTCATGTGTGTATGAGTGTGGTGTGTATGCGTGAGAGAGAGAGAGGGAGGGACAAAGAGACAGAGATAGAGGGAATGAGATTATTAATGACTTAGATTAACAGTGGTACTTCGAACAGGCAGGAGACTTGTCAATGATTTGAGATTTCATTTCTATTAACAAAATAGAATTTGTGGGAAGATGAACAGTACACCTCTCTCTTAATTCCCTCTCGTTTCCCTGTTGAAATTTTAGTGGCAGATTATATAACTCCCACTAGGCTGCAAATAAGCTACACTCCAAAAAGTGATGGATGTGAGCACGTGAGCTGCCATGTAATAAAGATTAAGATTTCTGTCTCTGAAAGTATATAGCTTCATGGAGAGACACAGTCTGCCTGAACTCGTGCAATTATTATGAACATTCTGTAAGTGATGGAAAAAAGAGGCCTGTAATCAGCTTTATAAGTGAGTGCCAGGCAGTTCCTAATAACTAATGCACATTGCATGCAGGAACACTCTCCTGAGGCATGGTTCCTGAAATCAGATATTCAGTATTAATTACCAGGGAAATGTTCTTAAGTGGGAAATGGAAAATTACAGACTCAAAGATCTACAAATATAAGCATTGTGTATATATATGGCTAATTTAGACAAAGGTCACTGCAGTGTTGTGGAGCCATTGAGCTCCCAGCAAAGACTCTCCCTCATCACAATACCCCCTCCTCCTATAGGGTGGGTGAAGAGGAAATACCCATAGAGAAGAATACCAAGACTGAGGAGCACAGAAAGAGGGAAAGGGAAGTGATAAGCTGTAATTTTGCTAATCACAATTTTGCCCAGGCAAGAATGCTCAGTCGCTTCAGTTGTTTCTGAGATTTTGTTACACTATAGACTGCAGTCCACCAGGTTCCTCTGTCCATGGGATTCTCCAGGCAAGAATCCTGGAGTGGGTTGCCAGAGCTCTCCTCCAGGGTATCTTCCTGACTCAGGGATGGAACTCATGTGTTTTATGTCTACTGCACTGGCAGGTGGATTCTTTATCATGAGCACCACTCCTCAATTAACTTTATATTCCTTGGAATGGTTCAGTATCTGGCCCCTACTGTGTGTAATCCTGCAGCCTGAACTAAGTACTAAGAGAGATGGAGAAAATAAAGGTCACATTATTTCCAGTGTCAAGAAACTTTCAACAGAATTTTAGCAAAGAAACCCTTCAAGCTTTAGTCATTTTATATTACTCTTAAATGAAGCAAGTCCATATAACATAAGCCGTATTTATAAGCACAGAAATAAAATGGAGGGATACTGTGATCAGAGCCAAGGGATAGAAAAGGATGCTTCCTGCAAGAGGTAGATGTATTTTCTTCCCTTGAAGCCTCTAGATTATAACAGGAAAGAATTGGCCACATACAAAAGTCACCTCCAGATATGTGAGGTTAGGCATAAAGAGTTTGGTCAGACTTAGAGGGTCACACTTATTCATTAACAGGCTACACATCCTAGGACAATTCATTTTACCTCCAGGTCTTGGTTTCTTTGTAGTGTATAGCGAGTTTATCATACTTAAGGGAACTTACAAGGGCACTGCCACAATTACAAGTAAATGTTTGCAAGGTACTTGGAACAGCACAAAGCAAAGTTGCATTCAACATACAAAACACTATAATTACACAGAGGTAAGTGCTTCTTGAAAAATTTTTATTAATCCACTTTTTAAATTCCAAACTGTCACTATAGGAGATTAATGATATAGTTTTTTCAACTGTAAAGTTTAGTAAAAGTATTTATTGATCTTCTAGTACAAAAAGTTTACATAGTTCTCACTAAAAATAAACCTCATACTTGATAGAGCTTTGGGTTAACCACGGAGTTTTGATGAACTCCAGATTGTATGCATGAATTTTTATATATCATCCTGCTTTCACCATGCAAACTAGTGTTGTTCCTCAGTAGCCCCAAGTTCCAGGATCTGGGCAGTTACCAAAATCCATGAATACTGAGGTCCCATAGTCAGCCCTCCACATTCACAGATTCTCTGTTTGCAAATTCAATCAACCACAGATCATAAACTTAATAGTATAGATATTTTTTAAAAACCTTCATATAAATGGACATAATCAGTTCAAAACCATGTTATCCAAGGGTCAGCTGTATGTGTGTGTTTGTGTGTGTGTGTGTGTGTGTGTGTGTGTGTGTGTGTGCTTAGTCGCTCAGTCATGTCCGACTTTTTGCGACCCCATGGATTTTAGCCTGCCAGGCTCCTCTGTCCATGGGGAGTCTCCAGGTAAGAACACTGAAATGGGTTTCCATGCCCTCCTCCAGGAGATCTTCCCAACCCAGGGATCAAACCCAGGTCTCCTGCACTTCAGACAGATTCTTTACCATCTGAGCCACCAGGGAAGCCCTTTATATATACGTAATGTGGAATCAGCAGGAAATCGAAGATTTGAATATGACTTTGTTAGGAAAGTAGATATTTGAATAGAGGTCACATGTTGTTTATTTTGACACAACCATTTTGAGTCTTTCTCAGAAGTTGTAAAGTTGTATTTTTAACCTGAAAATAGGAAGGGGGTTCAAAAAACTATCATTTCCCAGGGTTGTAGGGTTTATCCTCCTAGTGGTATTCTATGTGGAAACCATTCCTTCTTTTCTCAAAGGAAAAAGGACATCCAGTCCGCTGAGTACATGCTCAGTCCCTCAGTTACTCTTTGTGGCCCCATGGTCTGTAGCCTGCCAGGTTCCTCTGTCCATGAGGATTTTCCAGGCAAGAATACTGGAGTGGGTTGCCATTCCCTTCTCCAGGGAATCTTCCTGATCCAGGAACTGAACCCGAATCTCTTGCATCTCCTGCATTGGTAGGTGGATTCTTTACCACTGTGCCACCTGGGGCATCTAAACCTTAGCATACTTCTATTATTAATAGGTTGAGAGCAGAGAACAGAGTGAAAACTGTAATGAGAAGGTCTAGGGAGACCAGAAGGTGCCACTCTGATTGGACTGTCAGAAAAAGACCACAGAGGTGAAATGGTCAAGGTGAATATACTACTATATTAGGAGTATGTCATTATGGTCAGTGGAATTAGAAAAAGAAAGGTCAATTAATCCAATTATTAGTCCAGAGTAAGGTTCCTTGGGAGTCCAGGAAGACTAAAATAATTAAAAAAGATAGTGTTTATGCACAGATAAAAAGAAAAATATAAGAAAGGGTTATAGTGTAGTACAGACAAGTAGTTCCATCACAACATAAGGAAACTAAGCTTATTGCCAATGAAAAGAGTGAACCAAGGCTAAAGTACAACAGGAAGAAGAGACTCTGTTTCTCTGATTTTATAAGAAAGCATTTCTCCACTGAGCAATAGGAGACTACACAAATGCAAGGAGACAGAGATGTAGGAAAAATTAAAGGACATCAGAAGCTACAATTATAGCAATAGCTATAGTCAGAACAGAACTCTCCATACACCTCAAACTGGATTAAAGGAAGGACAAAGGGAGCTTGAGAGGCTGCCTAAAGTAAACAATTCTAGAGCCATTATTTTTTCAGATGCTATATTCAAAGACTAGCACTTTTAAGATCAATAGAGACACATCCACCTTAGTAGAGACCTAACTTTAAAAGAAGCCCCACTGAGCAAAGAAGGTTTATTCAATAAAAGGTGCTGACACCATTGGTTGACTATTTGTTGGAAAATATGAAATCAGTTCTCCGCAACAAGCCTCACATTAAAATTGTTTCCAGATAGACTTAAAAGTGAATCATAAATATTAAACCATAAAAGGACTAGAAGAAAATACAAGTAAATCATTATCTGGATTTTTATTGGGGAAAGTCTTACTAAGAATAAAAGCAAAGGCAAAAAAGGAAAATTATAGTATACTGAAATACATGAAATTTTAGAACAAGCAGGGAGGCATTTTCAAAACCGATTACAAAGGGCTGCCAACTAAAAATTGGTACTTGCCATCTGTCTCTGCAAGGATTAAGTCACTAACCCTGCAGTCATTGACTTTCAGCACATCCTGAAACTCAGGGTGGAGATCAGGAATGAAGCACTCTGTGTTCTGGGAAAAACTGGCAGAACAGACCTTCAGATAGTTATTCTCAGGAGAAGATTTTGCATCTTCTCATATCTAGGAAGGCACTAAAATCATTAATAGAGACATCTGTTCCTTAGGACTAGTACTAACTTTCATGAGACTAGCAGCAAGCTTCTGCCAAAATTTATGCTTGACTGCATGTATTCCTCTTCACTAAAATAATATATCATACTGAGCTTCCCCCCTACATCTTCAGAGCAGTTCCTCAGAGCTATCTGAGATGCTGTCTCCTGGTCTGTAGTCCTTACTTTACCCCAAATAAAACAACCCACAACTATCACGTTGTGCATTTCTTTCAGTTGGCAGGGCTAACAGTTCTTAATATGTGCAGAACTTTTAAAAATCAATAAGAAAGTGATAAATACCTCCAGTAGCACAATGAACTGTAACAGGGATTGGTAAATAATGGCCAATGAGTGGGCAAATCTG
This sequence comes from Muntiacus reevesi, assembly GCF_963930625.1. Taxonomy (NCBI): domain Eukaryota; kingdom Metazoa; phylum Chordata; class Mammalia; order Artiodactyla; family Cervidae; genus Muntiacus; species Muntiacus reevesi. The sequence continues at coordinate 122,814,602 of NC_089271.1, read as the reverse complement.
GTCCACTGCCAATTTTTGTATTAGAACTCAGTCAGGCCTATTCAATTATACATTGTATAATGGCTACTTCTGTACTACAATAGCAGAGTTGAGTAGTTGTGACAAAAACTCAGAGACCATAAGGCCACAAAAAATAAAAATGTTAGCTACCTGGGGGACTTCTATGGTGGTCCAGTGGTTAAGACCCCGAGCTTCCCATGCAAGGAGAACAGGTTTGATCCCTGGTTGGGGAACAAAGATCCCACATGAGCAGAGTGTGGCCAAAAAAAAGGTTAACTATCTGGCCCTTTACAACAAAAGTTTGAAAATTCATGAACCAAAGAGGACATAGAGACTTCACAGGAAAAGAAAATCAAATGGCCAATGTATTGATAAATATAAATTTTTTGATCTACTAGTTATCAAAAAACGCAACTCACACACACACAAAAAAGATATCAGGTTCACCTTTCATACTCGTAGTACTGGTAAGCTTCAGGGAAAGGTGTGCTAATAACTACCATTGACTGGAATAGAAATAAGTAAACTTTCTTGGGGATATTGTGACAATATGTAACAACATCTTTGCAAATGATCATAACTCTTGGACACAGTAATTCCACAGCTAGGATTCTGTTCTGAGGAAATAAAACAGATCAACAAATATCTGTGGATATGGATATTCCAGTAAACATTAGTGCTAGTACAAAATTGAAAACAATTATATTTTAGAAGAATAGTTTAATGACATGGGATAATATTCACTATATAATTTTAATTGGAGGAAAAATAGCCCAGGGTGGGGGAACCCAGTTTGATCTCAAACCTGTGTTCTGCTGTAACTCACACATATCTAGTCTCATCTGACAACTAATGGAATATCAGAAAAAGTTAAATGGGAGAATGAGGGACCTCCTTAAAAGGAACTTTTCCAAAAGGAAGACAATTTACACAGAACAAATCTGGTCAAGAATGAGAACATGACTAGTGGGAAGTTGCTGCATAACACAGGGAGTTCAACTCAGTGCTCTGCGATGACCTAGAAGGGTTGAATGGGGTAGAGGGTGGGAGGGAGGTTCAAGACGGAGGGGGTGTAAGTATACTTATGGCTGACTCACATTGTTGCATGGCAGAAACCAATATAACATTTAAAGTAATTATCCTCCAATTAAAATATATAATAATATTTCTTTAAATGACATGACCTAAAATGTTACCTTTGTTATGGGAGACCTCTGCAAGTTTCCATCGCTCTACCATAAGAGGGGAACAATGACACTTTGTCTCACTCACCAAATTTTCAAGTCTCAGTTAACAGGTATATATTGAAATGCTTTGAAACCTGCCAAGAATTATCCAAATAGATTGGCCTTATTAGTTTAGGTGATCAGAGGCAATTCCTCAGAAACTTTGCTCATGAGATGGGTTTGTTTATCATTCACTCCTGGTGTTTTCGTCAACCATGACAAGTACTAGTGCAATTAATCTGACTGAGATGAAGGCTTTTGATACTGTTTCAGGTAGAACAGGTTTTCCTCACAAGGGGATTAGTTTTTAATTTCCAATGAGGTTGAAAAGAGAGCATCTAAGAACAGTAGGGCTTCTGATGCAGTTCAGTTAATGCCGCAGTGTTTTATTACCTCCATTTGCTATAATACTGCTTTTATTAATATACTCATTTCCTTGACTCATGCTACCATACCAGCCACAGGTGCATGTAGTTAAAATTAACTTCTATAGTCCTTTCATTTTCACAGGAGCCTTGCATCTTTTTTTCCTTTAATGTTTAATTGAACTACACATATCCCACTGCCACCACCCCCTCCCACTTACCTCAGTGCAGAAAGCAAACATTTTGATGCTTTGCTTTAACTATTAGGATAGTTGTGGAGGCAGTAATGAAAATAACTTAGCATTCACTGCTATTTTTGAGTATCTAGAATGTACCTGTCAAAAATTATCTAACTTCAAATGGATGGAGGAAAAAAAACATGAAAATGATTCTTTCTCTACTTTTTCCTTCTATATCACCACTATTCTTTCTCTCTGAAATACTCCAAACATGGGGACTATATTCAATTCTAAAATTCCCTATTATCCTCTCCAAGTCATATTATTTTATCCCCTTCTCTCATTTTCCTACCACTTTAGTGTAGGTAGACACTGCACTACCACTTTAGTTCAGTGGTTCTGAGATTTCAGCAGACATCAGAATCCCCTGGAAGGATTGTTAAAACACAAGTAACTAGGCCCCTTCCAAAAGAGTTTTTCATTCTATGGATCTGGGATGAGACCCAATAATCTATATGTTTAAGAAGTCCCAGGGACTTCCTTTGCAGTCCAGTGATTAAGAATCTACCTTAGAATGCAGGGGATGCAGGTTTGAATCCTAGTTAAGGAACTAAGATTTCACATGCCACGTCACAACTAGAGAGTGGAGCCCACATGCCAAAACTAAGACCTGACTCAGCCAAACAAATACATAATTTCTTTTTAATCCCAAATGGTGCTGATGCTATAGGCTGGGGACCCCATTTTGAGAATATTTTTCTAATCTACTCCTAAGTTACTGTCAGTCAGTTTAGTTGCTCAGTCGTGTCCGACTCTTTGTGACTCCATGAACCGCAACACACCAGGCCTCCCTGTCCATCACCAACTCCCGGAGTCCACCCAAACCCATGTCCATTGAGTCAGTGATGCCATCTAACCATCTCATCCTCTGTTGTCCCCTTCTCCTCCTGCCCTCAATCTTTCCCAGCATCAGGGTCTTTTCAAATGAGTCAGCTCTTCGCATCAAGTGGTCAAAGTATTGGAGTTTCAGCTTCAACATCAGTCCTTCCAATGAACACCCAGGACTGATCTCCTTTAGGATGGACTGGTTGGATCTCCTTGCAGTCCAAGGGACTCTCAAGAGTCTTCAATGCCACAGTTCAAAGCCATCAATTCTTTGGCCCTCAGCTTTCTTTACAGTCCAACTCTCACATCCATACATGACCACTGGAAAAACCATAGCCTTGACTAGATGGACCTTTGTTGACAAAGTAATGTCTCTGCTTTTTAATATGCTGTCTAGGTTGGTCACAACTTTCCTTCCAAGGAGTAAGCATCTTTCAATTTCATGGCTGCACTCACCATCTGCAGTGATTTTGGAGCCCAGAAAAATAAAGTCAGCCACTGTTTCCACTGTTTCCCCATCTATTTGCCATGAAGTGATGGAACCAGATGCCATGATCTTAGTTTTCTGAATGCTGAGCTTTAAGCCAAATTTTTCATTCTCCTCTTTCACTTTCATCAAGAGACTCTTTAGTTCTTCTTCACTTTTTGCCATAAGGGTGGTGTCATCTGCATATCTAAGGTTATTGATATTTCTCCCAGCAATCTTGATTCCAGCTTGTGATTCCTCCAGCCCAGCATTTCTCATGATGTACTCTGCACATAAGTTAAATAAGCAGGGTGACAATATACAGCCTTGACATACTCCTTTACCTATTTGGAACCAGTCTGTTGTTCCATGTCAGTTCTAACTGTTGCTTCCTGACCTGCATATAAATTTCTCAAGAAGCAAGTCAGGTGGTCTGGTATTCCCATATCTTTCAGAATTTTCCACAGTTTATTGTGATCCACACAGTCAAAGGCTTTGGCATAGTCAATAAAGCAATAGCCTTCTAACATCTATTCACCCTTCAGTCTGCTGCATATGCCTACTCCATACAAAAGAGAAAACAAGCCTGGAATGAGACTGAATACCTTTGGAATTTTTATATCCTATGTTACCTTGGACAGAAAACCTAATATCCACAAACTTCAATTTCCTTATCTAAAAATATGGCTAATGACAGTACATATTTCATAATATCACTGTGGTGATTAACTGAGATAAGTATTGAACAATACAAATAACTCAGCACAATTTTTACCACATTGTAAGAGCTCAGTAATCATAGCTATTATCATATTTACCAAAGAAGTAGTCTTAAAATATCACTATATGTAAAATAACTCTACCACAGTCAAGAATTGAAATACGTTTTGATCTAGTAAGGCTATGTAATACATATGTGAATTAAATAATAAAAGACATGAATAAAGATGTTTCTGTAAAGATGTATATTGTGGAGTTAGGTATAATAGTAGTATAGTAGTTTTAGTCACTTAGTTGTGTCAGACTCTTTGTGACCCCATGGATTGTAGCCCCCCAGTCTCCTCTGTCCATGGAATTCTCCAGGCAAGAATACTGGAGTGGGTTGCCATTTCCTTCTATGGTATAATAGTACAAACTGGAAATATATGATGAATAATATTAAAGATGTCAAGTAAATTATGGAATGTCAGTAACAAAGAAATGCTATGTAGCCATTAACCAAGAGAAGTAATGTAACAAGGTGGCTAATTGTGCAAGCAAAGTTCTGAAGCAAAGCTGTCTGGACTCAAAATGCCAGCTATCCTACTTACAAGTTATGTTACCCTGGATAAATTCAAGTTGATTCAAGTTCACTTACTGCCGGTCTCATCTTGACTTTACACTCTCAGGTTATTTGGTATTCAATTTTGTTAACTGAGACCAAATCAAGTAAACATATAGGCCAAGAAGCACATGAAAGGATGTTCAACATCACTAATTATTAGATAAATGCAAATTAAAATGACAATGAGGAATCATCTCAAACCAGTCAGAATGGCCATCATCAGAAAGTCTACAAATAACAAGTGCTGGAGAGGGTGTGGAGAGAAGGGAACCTTCCTGCAATGTTGATAGGAATATGTTAGCACAGCCTCTATGGAGAGCAGGATGAAAGTTCCTTGAAAAACTAAAAATAGAGCTACCATATGATCCTGCAGTCCTACTCCTGGGTATATATCTGGAGGAAACTCTACTTTTAAAATATAGATACACCCTAATATTTATCACAGAACTATTTACATTTTATGTATAACATACATAAATCCTAATGTTCAAAGCATATTCTATTCACGTAAGAAGCAACCTAAAAGTCCATCGACAGATGAGTGGACAAAGAAGGTGTGGTATGCATATACAATGGAATATTTTTCAACCATAAAAGAGAATGGAATAATGACATTTGCAGCAACATGGATGGACCTAGAGATCATTGTGCTAAGTGAAATAAGTCAGAAAGACAAGTAACATATGGTATCATTTATATGTGAAATCTAAAAAAAAATTATACAAATGAAATATACAAAACAGAGATAGATCCACAGACATAGTTACCAAGAGGGGGAAGTGAGAGGGATAAATTAGGAGTTTGGAATTGACACAAACTCCTATATATAAAATAGATAAACATTGACCTACTGTATATCACAGGAAACTCTACTCAATATTCTGTAATAACTTAAATGGGAAAAGAATCTGACAAAGAATTGATCTATATATATCTATATCTGAATCACTTTACTATACCTCTGAAACACATTATGAATCAACTATATTACAATATGAAATAAAAATTAAAACAATGTAAATTTGACATCATTCTCTGACTTTGAATTCTCTACTAGCTTTTCATTCACAATACAATAAAATTCAGACTGCCTCAAAGGTGTCAAGTAACATATACTGAATAAATATATGAAAAATTTAAATGAAAATAAGTATTTGAGGGTTGAGATGGAGTTAGGCACATCAACAAACTGTATTGTCAGCAGAGATATCCAAAACTGTTCAGTTATTCCTTTTCATTTTTTCAAATTCATGGATGTTTTGCAATTTCTATACTATTATGGAAGAAAGGACACCACTGCATATGTGTCACAATGTATATACTTGGTATCATTTAATATGTTCATGACAGATATAATGATATTCTTCACTTCTTTGTGAAGTTGGGGAAGCTTACAACTCTCTTACATACTTCACCAGCTAAACAAGAGCATGGTAGGTGAAAAGAGCAGGTAGCAGGGGCTATTATGGTAAAGAATGGTAGGGTCAGGTGGGGTCTTTCGGCAACTGTTTTTAAATTGAATCATGTATTAATAGATGGTTATGACTATAGTCTAGCATACAGTACAGTTCTACACTGTAGTCATGGGGCCCCATTCTCCTTTTGAGAGCTATTAATTTTATAACTAATAATTAATTAGCCAACCTGCTTGGGAAAAGAGTTCCTTGTGACAATTTTATCAAATTCATCAACACATGTTACAGCACCTTTCAACATAAATTTACCCCAGTGAAAATTAAGGAATTGGAGACAACAGGGAGGAAGAGATTGACAACACATTTCTTAGATTTTAAGACCCATCATTCACATTTGAAGATAAACAGAAACATCACCAGAAGAAATGTATATAGTAGGGATTTCAGTTTTTATTATACTGATATAGATTTGTATATCATATACATATTTATATATAAATTTCTGAACAATCCCACAGGATGAATAATATTATTTACTATTTGAAGAGGAGAAAGAGTCAGAGCTGTTACTGTTTTTTCAAGACTTCTCTCAAAGTCACTAATTTTCATGGCCATGCTTCAAATCTGTCTGTTTTGCTTCAGAGTCTGTGTGTTTTCAATTATATTATATCACTTCAGTAAGGGGAAGTAGAATCTCTTAAGGTGGAGGAATACATAATTAAAATGAAAAAGGGATTTTAATTTTTTAAAACAAATCCTTTCTTCAGTATTTCCAAGAAAAGAGACATAAGCCATCATGTGTATATCATGACACAATTCTCCTATTGATTGACTTCAAACTTGTCAAACTTCTTCCACAAAACATGTTTACCATAACCAGCTTTTTCCAGATCCCACTCTGAATGTCAGGGGTTTAGGACAGTGAAGTAAGTCAGACATTCTTCTAATGCAATGGGAGAACAATATAGAACTTCACATAAAAAGAGACTATTTCAGACTCATCCAAAAGAATTTAGTTGCTGGAGCAGCACAAAGACCTTGCTTTGGTTTTCTTTCCTATAAGAATAGCATGGCCCCAAAGATTAGGTTTTGAGTGAGATTCTGGAGTGTACTATAATTTCATTAAAAAATATGTTTCACGGTCTTATACCTTTCCAACCTTCACAAACAAAAATTCATTTTTATCTGAAACCTGATATCATTTTTTTTTTCTGGCTTGAATGTGAAGATTTGGGGAATGGGTGAAAGAAATTTATTGAGTTGTTAAAAATATATGATACAGGTCTTGTCTAGTTTTCACCTCTCTGGCTCATAAACACAGTTGCTCTCTTTCACACTTCATTTCTGTCAATCACTGTGACAGGCAGAGTAGAATTCCCTTCCTCTGCCTTCTCAAACAAAAGTAAAATAAACAAAACAATATTTTGATGTAGAATCTCAGCATTTCAGTTCAGGTGAAACAACTTGCCACTTCCAATCCACTTTGAGATCTGATCTCAGTTTGGGGCCAGGGCATGGGCCTCAGTGGTATTGAGGTGGCTCAGTAGTGAGGGAGGCATGAATGTGGGCATTCGTCTGAGCCAGTGGGGAAGGTGAAAGAGCAAAGACCTCACACAGTATGCAGGGTAGGAAAGCTTTTAGTCAATGTTCTTGGCTCTTCCTTCCACATGTAAATTCAGGAAACTATTTGAGAAGTTAATTGGCAGAAATGTTTATGTTTTGAGTGTAGGTCCTCAAAACTTGAAGTCAAAGGTGACCCAACTTAAAGACCTACAAGGCATAGATGTACTATTTGGTACTACCAAGTCTTATCTACCAAGTACTTTTGTAGTAGTTGGTTTGAATTTTTAGAGGGCAAAAAAATAAGAAAGCCTTATTACATATAAATATAAACCTTACTGGAAAAACTCCATGATAAGGATGAGCAAATGAATGAGAAGATAGAGGTCAGTAGAAAATTACTTTTTAACTCCTCAGAATGTGTGCTCAGTGTAGGAGGGCTACCTTGGACAGGAGCTATAGAATCCTGTCATGCACAAATCACTCTGTGTGAGTTATACCTTGTTGGCATATATTTATCTGGTAGATGACTATAGTCCTCAACTTACTGGTACATAAGAGCCTAATTTAAAAAGTGAGCTGAGTATTCAATATTTCATATCATAATATCATAGACAGTGAAAAAGTTCTATTGTCATAAATATATAACTCCCTTCCTGACCCTGGGATCAACATTCCCACTGGATTTCCTCTGAACTTATATAATATATAGCAGAGGTCTCCAACCCCCAGGCCATGGACCACTTCTGGCCTGCACCTGTTAGTAACTAGGCCACATAGCAGGAGGTGAGCAGGAGAGAAGCGAGTAAAGCTTCATCTGAGGCTCCCCATTATTCACATTACCGTGTGAACCATCCCTATCATCTGAAAAGCTTTTGTACAGCAAAGGAAACCATAAACAAAATGAAAAGACAAACCTCAGAATGGGAGAAAATAATTGCAAATGAAGCAAATGAAAAAGGATTAATCTCCAAAATATACAAGTAACTCACACAGCTCAATATCAGAAAAATAAACAACCTAATCAAACAATGGGTGAAAGATCTATACAGACATTTCTCCAAAGAAGACATACAGATGGCCAACAAAAATATGAAAAGATGCTCAACATCAATCGTTGTTAGAGAAATGCAAATCAAAACTACAACGAGGCATCACCTTATACCAGTCAGAATAGGCATCATCAAAAAATCTATAAACAATAAGTGCTGGAGAAGCTGTACAGAAAAGGGAACCTTCTTGCACTGTTTGTGGAAATGTAAATTGATACAGCCATTATGGAGAGCAGTATGGAAATTCCTTAAGAAACTGGGAATAAAATTACCATATGACCCAGCAATCTCACTACTGGGCATACACCCTGAGAAAACCATAATTCAAAGACACATGTACTCTAGTTTTCATAGCAGCACTATTTGCAATACCAGGACATGGAAGCAACCTAGATGCCCATTGACAGATGAATGGATAAAGAAGCTGTGGTATGTACACACAGTGGAATATAATTCAGCCATAAAAAGGAATGAATTAAAGTCCATTATAGTGAAGTGGATGAAACTAGAGCCTGTTATACTGAGTGAAGTAATTCATAAAAACAAATATTGTATATTAATGCATATATAAGGAATCTAAAAAAAAGTGGTACTGATGAATCTATTTGCAGGGCAAGAATAGAGATGAAGACATAGAGAATGGATTTGTGGATACAGTGAGGGAAGGAGAGGGTGGGGCAAAATGGGAGAGTGGCATTGATACATATATATATACACTTCCATGTATAAAAGACCCTGATGCTGGGAAAGATTGAAGGGAAAAGGAGAAGGGGGTGGCAGAGGATGAGATAGTTAGATAGCATCACCAACTCAATGGACATGAATCTGAGCAACCTCCAGGAGACAGTGAAAGACAGGGGAGCCTGGCGTGCTGCAGTCCATGGGGTAGCAACAGATCAGACACCACAATGACTGAACAACTAGAACAACAGATGTGTAAAATAGCTAGTGTGAAGCAGTTTTATAGCAGAGGAAACTCAGCTCAGTGCTCTGTGATGACCTAAAGAGATGAGATGGGGGTTGGGGTGAAAGAGAGATGCAAGAGGGTGGGGATATATGTACACAAAAAACTGATTCATGCTGTTGTAGAGCAGAAAACAATACAATGTTATTAAACAGTTATCCTCCTAAAATAATTTTTAAAAAAGGAAAACTGTCTTCCATGAAGCCAGTCTCTGGTGCCAAAAATATTGGGGACCGCTGATATATAGTGAAAATAAACTAGAGGTCAAAGGAAGTCAAAGAGAGAGGAACCAAGGACACAAGTCTAACCATATATATTAATAGATACACCAAGAAGTCAATGGAGTTTCCACAAATAAACAAGTGTAACCCAAGGTGAAATAAATAGTGTTTAAAAACTGGAAACAAGCTGTCTGGGTTCAAATCTTAGTTCTGCTACATACTAGTTATAAGACCTTGAATAAGTTGCTTTACCTCTCTGTGCCTTGATTTTCACCTGTAAAGCCTTATAGAGTTATAAGGCTGAAAGTAATAGTTGCAGAATGGTTAGAACAGTTCTTAACATATAGCAAGTGTTATACATGTGTATCTATGCATATACATGCAATACATAAGTATCTGCTCTTATTCTAAGCTACAGTCCTAAATCTAATGGGCACACAATGGAGAATATGAATAGATGAGTGTATATTATAATGTAGGTTATTGCCATAATTAGCATTCAAACAAAAAAATGACATGCAAAATGACATGCCAGTCCCTTTATACAGCTGGTCCCCTCTATCTCAAAGAATATTATTTGTCTTCCCCTCCTCTCTATTCATCTCTCTGTCCATTTTTTTTTTTAATTTTTTTTTTATTAGTTGGAGGCTAATTACTTCACAACTTTTCAGTGGGTTTTGTCATACATTGACATGAATCAGCCATAGAGTTACACGTATTCCCCATCCCGATCCCCTCCTCCCACCTCCCTCTCCACCCGATTCCTCTGGGTCTTCCCAGCCCACCAGGCCCGAGCACTTGTCTCATGCATCCCACCTGGGCTGGTGATCTGTTTCACCATAGATAATATACATGCTGTTCTTTCAAAACATCCCACCCTCACCTTCTCCCACAGAGTTCAAAAGTCTGTTCTGTATTTCTGTGTCTCTTTTTCTTAAGATTTAACTGAATATGCATTTCTTAAGGAAATGAAAAGTGTCCATTCATGCTCTAACAAATGAAAGCAGAGTACAGTCTATCAAGTCTCAGCTAGGACACCCCATCACTTGGAGAATCTTTCCTTGATTTTCCTGGTGGTTTCATCCCAGACTGATCTCTATTTTTCTTGAGATTAAATAGCATTGTGTTTTGTACCACATCCCTAGCACTCACAATTGGAAAAAATTGTTTCAGGATTTTGACTTGAGGCTTGCCTCTTTTCCCAACAGGATCATAAGGTTTTCTTAAGTCTGGGAATATAGTTCTATTTTGTCATGCCTTCTGTAATAGCTAACACAGAGCCACATATGGCATAGGAGCTACATAGCTCTTGCTTAATGACTGACTGACTGATAAATCATTATGTTTTCTCCAGTTCACTCAATAAATAACCAGACGTTATCCTATTTCATCCTACTTGAGCCCCAAATTTGAAATTCGGGAGAAAAAAGTTATGTCAGCATATTTTCACAATTGTAAAAAAAACCTAATCTGTCAATCATCTAAAGTTTTCTTTCCTTCCTTTCATAGCCAAACCATTAGATTACTGAAACAAAATTTCCCAGAGAACTGTACTATTTCCTTCTTCAGCAAGAAGTATGGAGGTTTTGGCAGAAACGTTAAAAACCACAGAGATGCTATCATTTTAGACATTGGATCATAATGGAATTAGGCATTATTTTAGCCAAACTGGCAAATCTAGGAAAATTGAATATTATGAGTGAAAAGAAAGCAGAGGCTGACTCTTTAATTCAGTCAGATAACCAAATAAAGATCAATTTATTTTGCCTCCGATTCCTTCCTGGTACCTTGTCACTTGCCTAGCCTTCTTGATTCCTCTTTTTCATTATTTCTGTTCAAGGGTTAGGGTTAGAGTCTCAAACAGCCAGAGACAGATAGTGGGGCTAACAGCAAAGGAAAAGGTAATAGTATTTCTTTTCAAACAGCATATCCAACATTTCAAATAAATAACACCTTCATAAAGGAAGGGTAAAGCTTCTCAGTGCATGTATCTGAAAAATCCATTTAAAATATTAATATCTAATGTTAATAAATCATATTTTTTAAATATTTTCATTCACACTATATAAAACTGCTTGCCATTTTCAAATGACTTTTTTCATCTCTTGAAAGATCAACAAAGAGATGTTTTGGTTACCTTCATGGAACTGAAGTTGAACAACTGCCACAATTTGGGGTGAAAGCAATGGAATCACAGAGAGAAGATTTAATCTGTAAGGATACTATCAAAAGCAAATTAGAAGTGTTCTTGGTCTCTTAGTTTGAGACACAATGGAATCTACTCACATTTCATCCTTGTCAGACTGACTTCTGCTCAGGATTTCCAACCTGCCATAATTTTGAGAGTCATTCTCTTCTCTGCTCTTCTCCATTCAAACTGAAAACCTAGAATAACAGAGCAGAAACTACAGTTTTAAAAATGCAAGAAAGTGTTCTAGTTTCATTCTTTTACAAGTGGTTGACCAGTTTTCCCAGCACCACTTGTTAAAGAGATTGTCTTTTTTCCATTGTATATCCTTGCCTCCTTTGTCAAAGATGAGGTGACCATAGGTTCGTGGATTTATCTCTGGGCTTTCTATTCTGTTCCATTGATCTATATTTCTGTCTTTGTGCCAGTACCATACTGTCTTGATGACTGTGGCTTTGTAGTAGAGTCTGAAGTCAGGCAGGTTGATTCCTCCAGTTCCATTCTTCTTTCTCAAGATTACTTTGGCTATTCGAGGTTTTTTGTATTTCCATACAAATTGTGAAATTATTTGTTCTAGTTCTGTGAAAAATACCGTTGGTAGCTTGATAGGGATTGCATTGAATCTATAGATTGCTTTGGGTAGAATAGCCATTTTGACAATATTGATTCTTCCAATCCATGAACACGGTATGTTTCTCCATCTGTTTGTGTCCTCTTTGATTTCTTTCATCAGTGTTTTATAGTTTTCTATGTATAGGTCTTTTGTTTCTTTAGGTAGATATACTCCTAAGTATTTTATTCTTTTTGTTGCAATGGTGAATGGTATTGTTTCCTTAATTTCTCTTTCTGTTTTTTCATTGTTAGTGTATAGGAATGCAAGGGATTTCTGTGTGTTAATTTTATATCCTGCAACTTTACTATATTCATTGATTAGCTCTAGTAATTTTCTGGAAGAGTCTTTAGGGTTTTCTATGTAGAGGATCATGTCATCTGCAAACAGCGAGAGTTTCACTTCTTCTTTTCCTATCTGGATTCCTTTTATGTCTTTTTCTGCTCTGATTGCTGTGGCCAAAACTTCCAACACTATGTTGAATAGTAGTGGTGAGAGTGGGCATCCTTGTCTTGTTCCTGATTTCAGAGGAAATGCTTTCAATTTATCACCATTGAGGGTGATGCTTGCTGTGGGTTTGTCATATATAGCTTTTATTATATTGAGGTATGTTCCTTCTATTCCTGCTTTCTGGAGAGTTTTAATCATAAATGAGTGTTGAATTTTGTTATAAAACTCCTAGAGGAGAACATAGGCAAAACACTCTCCGACATAAATCACAGCAAGATCTTCTATGACCCACCTCCCAGAATATTGGAAATAAAAGCAAAAATAAACAAATGGGACCTAATGAAAATTAAAAGCTTTTGCACAACAAAGGAAACTATAAGTAAGGTGAAAAGACAGCCCTCAGATTGGGAGAAAATAATAACAAATGAGGAAACAGACAAAGGATTAATCTCAAAAATATACAAGCAACTCCTGAAGCTCAATTCCAGAAAAATAAACGACCCAATCAAAAAATGGGCCAAAGAACTAAACAGACATTTCTCCAAAGAAGACATACAGATGGCTAACAAACACATGAAAAGATGCTCAACATCACTCATCATCAGAGAAATGCAAATCAAAACCACAATGAGGTACCATTACACGCCAGTCAGGATGGCTGCTATCCAAAAGTCTACAAGCAATAAATGCTGGAGAGGGTGTGGAGAAAAGGGAACCCTCTTACACTGTTGGTGGGAATGCAAACTAGTACAGCCACTATGGAAAACAGTGTGGAGATTTCTTAAAAAACTGGAAATAGAACTGCCATATGACCCAGCAATACCACTTCTAGGCATACACACTGAGGAATCCAGATCTGAAAGAGACACGTGCACCCCAATGTTCATCGCAGCACTGTTTATAATAGCCAGGACATGGAAGCAACCCAGATGCCCATCAACAGATGAATGGATAAGGAAGCTGTGGTACATATACACCATGGAATATTACTCAGCCGTTAAAAAGAATTCATTTGAATCAGTTCTAATGAGATGGATGAAACTGGAGCCCATTATACAGAGTGAAGTAAGCCAGAAAGATAAAGAACATTACAGTATACTAACACATATATACGGAATTTAGATAGATGGTGGCGATAACCCTATATGCAAAACAGAAAAAGAGACACAGAAGTACAGAACAGACTTTTGAACTCTGGGGGAGAACGTGAGGGTGGGATGTTTTGAAAGAACAGCATGTATACTATCTATGGTGAAACGGACCACCAGCCCAGGTGGGATACATGAGTCAGGTGCTCGGGCCTGGTGCACTGGGAGGACCCTGAGGAGTCGGGTGGGGAGGGAGGTGGGAGGGGGGATCGGGATGGGGAATACGTGTAACTATATGGCTGATTCATGCCAATGTATGACAAAACCCACTGAAATGTTGTAAAGTGATTGGCCTCCAACTAATAAAATAATATTTAAAAAAAATAAATAAATAAAAAAAAATAAAAATGCAAGAAAATAATAAATTATCATATTTATTCATTCAACAAGTATTTATTGAGAAACTACTACCTGCTAAGCAGTTATTAAAATAAATAAAATGATAAACAAGAAAAATATAGTCCTTATCCAAAGAGAGCTCAAATTTTTTAAGAGAAAAGACAATTTGCAACCTTTACAGTAATGTGGGTATCATTTCAGTTCAGTTGCTCAGACATGTCCAACTCTTTGCAACCCCATGGACTGCAGCATGCCAGGCTTCCCTGTCCATCACCAACTCCTGGAGCTTGCTCAAACTCATGTCCATGGAAGTCGGTGATGCCATCCAACCATCTCATCCTCTGTCGTCCCCTTCTCCTTCCACATTCAATCTTTTCCAGCAGCAGGGTCATTTCCAATGAGTCAGTTCCTCGCATTAGGTGGCCAAAGTATTGGACTTTCAGCTCTAGCATCAGTCCTCCCAATGAATATTCAGGACTGATTTCCTTTAGGATTGACTGGTTTGATCTCCTTATTGTCCAAGGGACTCTCAAGAGTCTTCAACACCACAGGTGAAAGCATCAATTCTTTGGCACTCAGCTTTTTTATGGTCCAACTGTCACATCCATACATGACCACTGGAAAAGCTTTGACTGTAGGGACCTTTGTTGGCAAAGTAATGTCTCTGCTTTTTAATATGCTGTTTGTCAAAGTTTTTCTTCCAAGGAGAGTATAGAGATAAGAAAAATGCAGGATGCTCTGAGATCACACAGGAGGGACATCCAACATATAACCTAAATGAGAGAAGATGTGTGGGCAGGAATTAAGAACACTTAAGAACATTCCTCATATAATAAAATCTGGAGAGAAGAACTGAAGCATGTGTTCAGTTCAGTTCAGTTCAGTTCAGTCGCTCAGTCGTGTCCGACTCTTTGCGACCCCATGAATCGCAGCACGCCAGGCCTCCCTGTCCATCACCAACTCCCGCAGTCTACCCAAACCCATGCCCATCGAGTCGGTGATGCCATCCAGCCATCTCATCCTCTGTCATCCCCTTATCCTCCTGCCCCCAATCCTTCCCAACATTAGGGTCTTTTCCAAGATGAGTCAACTCTTTGCATGAGATGGCCATGTGTAGGCTTTATCAAATTAGATTGGGAGTAGAGTCAAGGGAGAATGTTCCCGTCAGAGGAAATAGCATGTGAAATGGACCAAAGGGAAGAGACAGTAATCCACTTAGAAATCTGAAATATGCTTAATATATTTGTCCAGTAGAAAGCTGGTGTAATAGTGAGAGATAAGCAATGAAACTGGAGAGTTAAACATTGAACTCTCGAATACTACCATGGCTAGTTTCCAGGGTTGGAGGGTCTTAGCACCAATTCTTTTCATCGTCTTTTAACATCAGTACTTGGGCCACAGAAGTCTAGTGCACTGTTCAACAGCACCTTGCTTAGGCTTATTAATTTCTTATCTTGCAGAATTCCTCTATGCGATGGGAAAAATCTCTAAATGCAACATCTAGAAATACCCTGGGACATGGTGATTAAATGAAAGGAGAAAACTTTAACAGATTATCCTTCTCAGTTCCTGCATCTGAAATAGAAGCTCCTTTCTCAAGAGGTTGGGCATCAAGGATGACTTCATATTTCAAGAGACACCTTGCCATAAAACACCTGAGTATGTAACTTTATTTTGATAGGCACATCAGTATAAGCAACATTTAAGCTAACTCAATTAGACAAATAGAGTTATATCCATAAAGCAACAAATAAATCATGCCCTCACACCCAGTAGCTAAAAAGTTGAATAAGAGCACTAGAGAGATGTCATAGCAATGACCCTTGTTAATGAAATTAAAGGAAATATACAAAGACCACTGCTCCAGCCCTCAGCTCTTAGAGAGGTGTCTAATGTCTCTGAATATATACTTGTTTTCCTTTAAAATATAGAATATTTTATTGTTCTCATCAATAAAAATATTCAGAACCAGTTTACATGTCAATTGGACAGAAACATTAGAATATACTGGGCAACTACAATGTGCGAGGCTCTTTAGGAAAAACAGATCATGGTCTCCATAGTTTCCACTCTAATGATACTATGAGTACAGCCACATTCAGCATCAATTTATCTTGAATTCTTTTAGTTTTCTCTTGAAGTGTAATTATGGAAGATAAAGGATTGACGTGATTAATAGGAGAAATGGGACAATTATTTTCCATTTTCCAAATTGCACTTCACATAAATATGAGTGCTCCAGGAGAGGTTTTGGAGAAGGAAATGACAACCTATTCCAGCATTCTTGACTGGAGAATTCCATGGAAAAGGAGCCTGGTGGGCTACAGTTCATAAGGTCACAAAGAGTTGGACACAACTGAGCGACTAACACACACAGGAGAGGTTTAATTGGTTTTAGACTTAAAAAGAAAGAAAACCCAAGTTTAACAAACTTGAACAAATTTCGTTTTTACAAAATTTCTCAAAACATTTTATCTACTAATACACACTGTGAGCCTCCAAGAAAAGGATATTATGTACAATTTTACCCAAAGGTGTTTGTCCTTGTTTTCTTATGGGACATACCCCTACCAAATAGAGTCTATAAAACAGGATGCTAATAAAATACCAGAAGTTATTTATTTTCACAAACTATAGCTTCACAAGATTAAAAATAAGGTAAAGTACCAGCATGTTTTTAGTGCTCTCTATTATAAATAAATGCCATACTTAAGTATCCCACCTCAGTAATGAAATCTATTTTCTTTGAGGCCTCTGGCCCAAATTAATCTTTCAAATTTCATAGGTGTCATAGCTTCATTTAGTTGTACCACAATTTAGTTTATGCAGCATCCTGTGGCAGAGAGATCACTATCAGTGGATGCAGAATGCCAGAGCTTAGTCCTAGCTAGGAAATATTAACAAGTAACAATCAATCTGAACTTCAACTGTTCCAACTATGAAATAGAACAATACTAGCTAAAATGAACTGACTTATATGGGAATTGTAAAATGCTATATAGTTATACTATTAGTATAAAATATGTGCTCTCTCTCTCTCTCTCTCTCTCTCTCTATATATATATATATATATATGTATGTATATATATGGAGAAACTGAGAGGGACAGAGAAAATTCTAGAATAAAACTGTGTGTTCACAATTTGACTCAACATAATTCTAGATATAATTTTGTCGTTTAAAACATTGTAGGATAAATAGCACCAACATAGCTTTAAAGTATTTAAAGCAGCAAAATTATACCTAGAAGAGCTATTTTACAATATTAATCTTTTCCTATGTCTTACAGTGACTTTGTACATAAGACTTTGTCTCTTCCTGCCTTCCTACTCTACTGGGCTCAATCAATCTACTAGACACATGCTGGAAACAAGAGCACTTGTGTTTCAACTTTGCTTTTTAGTCTGCTGCCTATACAAATGAAAAGTAGTATATTTCAAGACCAATCCAATGTTTCATTATAACGACTTGGAAAATCTTGCATCTACAGCAATTCCTTGCATATACTTACCCTGAGAGAGTTATATATAGCAAGTCAGTAATCCAAAATTCTTCGGAATTACAGCAAGTAAGATTTGATTTTTAAAAGTTAAGATTCAGTCATGATATAAGTTATTCAAGGTGACCCAATAGGCTAGACTTGAGAACAAAATTCAGAACTCTAATTTCCTATCCTGGGTCCCTCCAATTGTCCAGGCACCCTCCTTAACACAATCAGTTTTCACCTACAAGAATACCAGTTAATATCTCTGGGTGCTAAAATGGAATTGGAGGCTTGAAAATGGAAATTGGTTACTTAATTGACTCAATCAATATCTCTGTTGATAATGCATCTGTCAATGTAAGTATCAGGGATCCAGCTGGGTACTGGTGCATAGCTCCTCAGTCATTGTCTCAGGATGTCCTTGTGACATTAGGGAAAAGATCAGACTTTCAATCAGGCTTCAGCTGTGCTGCCCTTTTTTTAGCACACATTAAAATGCACTTAGTGTGATCTCCCTCCAAGGGACAAAGAGGTAAAAGCATTCTTGAAAGAATATTGAGAGGTTCAGGGACTATTCTGAAAAATAAATTTGAACAAATAAGTACTGAATGCTTATAATAGGTTCTCAGAATGTTCAGACATTCAGCATGGGCTTTGAAACACATCTTGAAACATATGGGTGGTGTGTATACATTGTTGAGTATGCTGAGAAGGAAAAATCTGTGCATGAAAATACTCTATAAGTTACTAAAATGAATCATGGACTACATGTGATTGCTGTGCTCAGTCACGTCCAACTCTTGCTACCCTATGGACTGTAGCCCGCCAGGCTCCTCTGTCCATGGGATTCTCCAGGCAAGAACACTGGAGTGAGTTGGCATGCCCTCCTCCATGGGATCTTCCCAACCCAACAATCAAACCCTGGTCTCCTGCACTGCACTGTCTGAGCTGTGAGAAAAATCTGTGTGGAAAGGAGCCATGTCTTAAATCTCTGAATCACTATGATTTAGCATGGGGCCTGGCACAGAGTAAGTACTTGTTAAATGTTCATTGGATGAATGAATGAATGCACAAATGAATCACAAACATATATATTACATTATATAAATGTATGTTAGATACACAAACACATACCATTGTTAATAACATAAGACATCGAAGATCCTTCACAATTTATCTTCCTCCTTCCACTATTTCAACTTTACATGAATACTCTGTTTAGCTACAATAAATAATGTGTCCTTTTTCTGAGACATACCATCTATTTGGATATATTTTCCTGATGTTTTGTTCATAATATTTCCCCTGGATAGAATTCCCTTCTTACTGTTCTTTGCTTAGTATTATGTGGCCTTATCATGACCAACTGCAATATTACTACCAGTCAGTGCTCTAAAATTTCTCCAAACTTACAGTATGGCCCTTATCACATTGCCATATAAATATAAATTATTTATTTTTATAACTCTGAAAAATGATAGAATATACATTGTTAAGCTGAAAAAAACCCAGAAATCTTTCTTTGATAACTCAAAAGGCTTCATAATCACAGGACAATGTAAAAACTCATATTCTGGGGATAATGGTATTGTTGCTAAAACCTCATGTTCTAAAGCCATCGAGAACTGAGTGGAAAATCTCAGCCCCATCAGTTATTAACACAGATTGTAGGAAATTCACTCTATTTTACCATCTTTCCATCCATAAAAAGGGGATTCAACCCCATTTACTTTTATTAGTTGGAGGCTAATCACTTTACAATATTGTAGGTAAATGGGGAAAAAAGGGGGATTCAACCAAAGTTCCACTATAAATGACTGCTATGAAGATCCAAGAAAATAATCTCTGTAGTATTTGGCACATAATGGTCACCCAGTAGATATTAGTGATTGTTATTATTAAGTTTCCATTTCCCAAGTGCTGAAAAGTTGGGTAGTTGTGGTATCAAATATTTAATCAATGAAAGTTTACATTACAGATTTAGCTATGCTGGGAAGAGACATTGGTCAAGGGCACAAGCTCTCATTTTCACTCTGATCTAAAATTCTGTCTGTATGCAGAGGCTTATGAGAGGTCACCATGAGCTGGTACCATGGGAATGCCTGTAGGAATTCAGAAAAATTCCTATCAGGAACTCAGTCTCCCCCTGACAGATATAAAATTCAGATGGATTACTACTGGAATGAGTATCAGTTAGGTCACCATCAGAATTAGGTAACACTCTGCAGTCTTGACTTTTAACTCAGCCCAATGGGGCTGGAAGCCGCAATTTCCCATATACTGTTTAGACCAGACATATAGAAAAATAAAGAGCAATTTTTAAGCTGCTTCAATAAATTCATGGTTGAGAAACTTTGGGTTGAGCCAGCTGATTGAGAGCTTACCAGAGAGGGTTAATTGGGCTGTCATCAGGTTTGTAAGTCAGTGAGATATTGTCACTGGCCATGTACAGATAGCAATTTATTTGTAAATGAGCCAGTTGACCATAAATTTTAAAAAGAAAAGTAGTTTTAGGAAGAGGTGGAGAAAAGGGGACCCTTGTACACTGTTGGTGGGAATATAAATTGGTACAACTACTATGGAAAACAAGATGGAACTTCCTTGAAAACCTAAAAATAAAACTACTAAAAGATATAGTGATTCCACTTGTGATTACTCTGAAAAAAAATGAAAACACTAGTTTGAAAAGATACATGCAACCCACAGTTCATAGTAGCATTATTTATAATAATCAAGATATGGAAGCAACTCAAGTTTCTACCAACAGGCAAATGGATAAAGAAGATGTGTATGTGTATATGTATGCATATGAAGGTGAAAGAGGAGAGTGAAAAAGCTGGCTTAAAACTCACCATTCAAAAAACTAAAATCATGGCATCTGGTCCCATCACTTCATGGCAAACCGATGGGGAAACAATGGAAACAGTGACACACTTTATTTTCTTGGGCTCCAAAATTACTTCAGATGGGTGACTGCAGCCATGAAATTAAAAGACTTGCTCCTTGGAAGAAGAGCTATGACCAACCTAGACAGTGTATTAAAAAGCAGAGATATCACTTTTCCAACAAAGGTCTGTCTAGTCAAAGCTTTGGTTTTTCCAGTTGGACCATAAAGAAGGCTGAGCACCATAGAATTGATGCTTCCAAACCATGGTGCTGGAGAAGAGTCTTGAGAGTCCCTTGAACTGCAAATAGATCAAACCAGTCAATCCTAAAGGAAATCAACCCTGAATATTCATTGGAAGGGCTGATGCTGAAGCTGAAGCTCCAATACTTTGGCCACCTACAAAGAGCCAAATCATGGGGAAAGACCCTGATGCTGAGAAAGACTGAGGGCAGGAGGAGAAGGGAGTGGCAAAGGATGAGATGGTTGGATGCCATCAATGACTTAATGGACATGAAGTTGAGCAAACTCCAGGAGATGGAGAAGGACAGGGAAGCCTGGCAATCTGCAGTCACAGAGTCAGACATGACTTAGTGATTGTAAAACAAAAACAATATGTGTGTATGTATACTATGTATAGTATTATGTGTGTATGTATACTATGTATAGTATACATACACACACACACACACACACACACACACACACACACACACACACAATTGAATAGTACTCAGCCATAAAGTGGAGAAGGAAATGGCAATACAGTCCAGTATTCTAACCTGGAAAATTCCATGAACAGAGGAGCCTGGTGGGCTATGGTGTCACAAAAAGTCAAATACGACTGAGCAACTGAGCATGCATGAATGTACAGCCATAAAAAATAATAAAATTTTACCATTTCCAACAATGTGGTTGGACCAAGAGAATATTATGCTTAGTGAAACAATTCAGACAGAAAAAATAAAACTCAAATACTATACAATATCACTTACATGTGGAATGCAAGAAAAACAATGAATATATATACAAAACAGAAACAGATTGAGATATAGAAAATATTTCCATTTTCTACTTTCTTTCAGTCACAAATTACCATTACAATTTTTCACTTAAGTGAGTAACTTGCTCATTCTATTTCTTCCACTGCACAGTAAGCTCCAAGAGATCCAATGACCATGTATATTTTGTTTACTGCTCTATCCTTAGAACTTATCTCAAATTCTGGCACAGACTAGGCAAACAGTTGGCAAATACACTGATCCATTAGTATCCCAGTTGGCAGGTTTAGACATGACTTTATGGCCTCTTGCTGATTTTGATCTTCACACAAAGGTTCACTTGCACAAACTTTATATCAGCTTAGAAATCACAATCTTACAGAGAAAGTTGTAGAAATAAATGAAGTAGCCCTATTGTAAAATCAACTGAGAGTAGTTGGGATTGTAGAGAAATAGTATATGCAGTGTCTAAAGAGATTAAAAAATATTGTACTGGTCAAATGAAACATAATCAGTAGGTTAACAGTTCGTGACCGCACTTCTGGTTCAATGAAGACATGCTGTCACTTAATACTGGAAAATTTCTATCATCTCCTGATATCAATTGTCACATAGAAATAGGCAATTAGCCAAGGAGAACTATTTGTTACAAGGAGTTCTCAGATATACCTGTCAAAGTGTGTTCATTTATTCCATCACCAGAGAATAAGTGTAGGTGAAGACCTTTAAGTGAGTTCTAATAAATGTAGAGAATAAAATTGAATGAAGTAGCAACAGGATGTCTGCCACGAGTTGATCAATTTTTTCCCCTGAGTAATTTTCCTTTAGAATTGTAATGATCTATGAAATTGAGTCACTTAAAAGTAAATAAACCAGAAACAAACAAATAAAAACATGAGAAAATGACAGAAAAATCTGTAACACATAATTGTGTATTTCCAATGAGAATATACAGTATATCATACTTGTAAAATATATTTTAATTGGCAGAGAGTGATGAAAAGGCAACAAAATAAAATCAGAGATTTTATGGAGAGGAAAAACATATTCACTTAATGTAAAACTATGATGAAGGAAAATAATTAAATGTGTCTAATTTTACTGGGTGCTTGTTATATGCCAGAAGCTATTCTAAATATGTAACATGTTATAGCTCATTTACTCCTCTCAGTGCTGTGAACGAGATATTATTATTGCCCTGCTGTTGTTTAGTCACTAAGTCATGGCCAACTCTTTGCAAGCCCATGAACTGTAGCATATCAGGCTTCTATGTCCATGAGATTTCTAGGCAAGAATACTGGAGTGGGTTGCCATTTCCTTCTCCAGGGGATCTTCCCTACCCAGGGATCCAACTTGGATCTCCTGCATCTCCTGCTTAACAGGTGGATTCTTTACCACTGAGCCCCCTGGGAAGCCCCAGATATTAGTAGGAGTGGTAGTATTACATTACTGTTTAAAAAATGGGAGCACAGTAAATTTGCATAACTTTACCAAAGTCACATAGCTAGTAAAGAGCAGAGGTGGGACACAAAAAAAGGTTTGCTTGATTCAAAGTCCTAAAGCTAAATCAAGTAACTTTACTACATTTTAATAACCAACCTAATATGTTCATATACATATCAATACATACTTCATATATACATGTATACACACATATGGAATTCTACAAAAAGGTATAGCAGATTTAGGAGAAAAAAATGAAACAAAAAGAACTTTGTAGAAAATACAGACTTACAGAGTAAATCTGTATCTATTGATAGCTTTTTACTGTCAAGGAAAGAGGAAAACTCTTATTAATATTCATAGCAACAAACTAAGAAAACAAGCAAATCAAAAACAGCTTACCTAAAAAGAAAACCAAATATGAATTTTATTTGTCACATCTTCCATAACATTGAAACCTAGGAAACAATTGAACAATACCTATGGAGTTTTGAGAAAAACTAAAATAGCAACAAAATTCTATACCCAGCCAAGCTATTATATACCTATGAGGGCAACAGAAATATAGATATTAAGATATCCAAGGATGAAAAAGCATAAACTCTAATTTTTCTACATAAAAGAATAACTACCATAAATAAATATATCAGATAAAATAATTTGTGAATTGGGGGAATGCTATAAAGTAAATAATAATGATTAAAGAACTGAGGAAATGTAGAGAATAAGCAATGGTTAAGAAAGCTGTGAGGGCTTCCCTGGTGGTTCAGTGGTTAAGAATCCACCTTACAATGCAGGGGACACTGGTTCAATCCCTGGTCTGGGAATATCTCACATGCCATGGAGCAACGAAGCCCCTGTGCCACAACTACTGAGCTTGTGCTCGAGAGCCAAGGAGCCACAACCACTGATCCCATCCTCTAAAACCTGTAAGCCACAACTATTGAAACCCATGTGCCCTAGAGCCTGTGCTCCATAGCAAGAAAACTTACTGCAATGAGAAGCCTGCATATCACAGTTAGAGAGTAGCCTCTGCTCTTCACAACTAGAGAAAGTCTCTGCACAACAATGAAGAGTCAGCACAGCCATAAATGAATAAAAACTTAAAAAGAGAAAGCTATGAAATGTTAATTTTTTATTATCAGAAGTAGATTTCCAATAAAGCCCATAAAATTTGGGCTTTAAGTCCCCAATCCCCTCATCTACTTAGACCCCTCTCAAGACCCTGGAAGGAAGAACCTTAGCAAGGTTTTTACAAAGTCCTATTTTTTAAGATGCAAAAATAAACTATTTTATCTGTGGTTTGTTTCTACTTAAACATAACTTTTGTTAAGCTCCCCCTTAGCCAAAGAGTATCTGGCTAAAACGTTACAGAAAACAAATTAGATTATAAACATTTGCAAGGCAAAAGTTATGCCCATTTATATTGGTAGATACAGTTGAACCATCTTTCAAAGATTATACACTCCAACTAATTGTGAATGACATACTATTTATATTTTTTAATCTTCACCAAATGTAAAGCACAAAATACCTAATTTCTAACATTCATAATCATTAGAACTATATTATAGTATATATGCTAGTCATGTAATGCGGTGTTTCATCTGTGAATTATTGGTTCATATATCCATTTTTATTTTGCTCCATTATGCTATCACAACAAAAAAAAGAATTATATAAATTTAAATCCTTAAATGTAAAGCAACCAAGAAAAACATTAGATTATCAAATGAGAGAAAAAGGAAGAGGCAAAAACTCAAAGTTAAAGGTGAGAAGTCAAATATAACAGTAAGACAATCTCTTATTAAGATATATTGACTTTTACATAAGTCAAAAAAATAAAATCAAACCTAATATTAATACTTTAGAGAACACATTTAGAACAAAATTTAATAAAATAATATCAATGAAAAGATGAAATTTGATAAAATTATTCATTTGAAGGAATACTTGAAAAAGATAGTCCTGAGATAGGCAAAGGGAGTATAATGTAATGAAGTAAAAATTTAATATGATGGAACTAAAACCATTTAAAATCCACTGGTATAGCCTGGCACTTTGTGATGACCAAGAGGGATAGGATGGCAGAGGGGAGAGAGGATCAAGTAGGAGGAGATTTATAATTATGACTGATTTTCTCTGTTGTACAACTGAAACCAACTCAACATCATAAATCAATTTCCTTAAATTAAAAAATAAAAACACATAAATTCTTTAGCAAACAAAAAATCTAGTGGTGATAGAAGGAACAAAATACATAGTATATATCTATATATGTCTGTAATCTTAAGAAATTTCTTCTATGAAAAAGGTGATAATTATTATCAGCAAGACAAGAACCCATCTGCATTTCCCAATGAGACATTTGTTTAATATTTTGGGTGAGATATTTCTTCTTTATGTGGCATTATGCCACATATTACAAGGTATTTAGCATCCTTGGTATCTGTGTTCTATGTCATTAGCACCTCGCAGTTACCATGACATATAAAAAAGTCTATATACACAAATTTATCTTGGAGGGAAGATACTGCTTATAATTGAGTAGCAGTGATATACACAGAAGAACTGTACAAAAAAGATCTTCACTACCCAGATAATCATGATGGTGTGATCACTCACCTAGAGCCAGACATCCTGGAATATGAAGTCAAGTGGGCCTTAGGAAGCATCACTACGAGTAAAGCTAGTGGAGCTGATGGAATTCCAGTTGAGCTATTTCAAATCCTAAAAGATGATGCTGTGAAAGTGCTGCACTCAATATGCCAGCAAATTTGGAAAACTCAACAGTGGCCACAGGACTGGAAAAGGTGAGTTTTCACTCCAATCCCAAAGAAAGGCAATGCCAAAGAATGCTCAAACTACCGAACAATTGCATTCATCTCACACACTAGTAAAGTAATGCTCAAAAATCTCTAAGACAGGCTTCAACAATACATGAACTGTGAACTTCCATATGTTCAAGCTGGTTTTGGAAAAGGCAGAGAAACCAGAGATCAAATTGCCAACATCTGTTGGATCATTGAAAAATCAAAAAAGTTCCAGAAAAACATTTATTTCTGCTTTATTGACTAAGACAAACCCTTTGACTGTGTGGATCACAATAAACTGTAGAAAATTCTGAAAGAGATGGGAATACCAAACCACCTGACCTGCCTCTTGAGAAATCTGTATTCAGGTCAGGAAGCAACAGTTAGAACTGGACATGGACCAACAGACTGCTTCCAAATAGGAAAAGGAGTATGTCAAGGCTGTATATTGTCACCCTGCTTATTTAACTTATATGCAGAGTACATCATGAGAAATGCTGGGCTGGAGGAAGCACAACCTGGAATCAAGATTGCTGGGAGAAATATCAATAACCTCAGATATGCAGATGACACCACCTTTATGGCAGAAAGTGAAGAAGAACTAAAGAGTCTCTTGATGAAAGTGAAAGAGGAGAGTGAAAAAGTTGTCTTAAAGCTCAACATTCAGAAAACTAAGATCATGGCATCTGATCCCATCACTTCATGGCAAATAGTTGGGGAAACAGTGGAAACAGTGGCAGACTTTATTTTGGGGTGCTCCAAAATCAGTGCAGATGGTGATTGCAGGCATGAAATTAAAAGACGCTTGCTCCTTGGAAGGAAAGTTATGACCAACCTAGACAGCATATTAAAAAGCAGAGACATTACTTTGCAACAAAGGTCCGTCTAGTCAAGGCTATGGTTTTCCCAGTATGGATGTGAGAGTTGGACTATAAAGAAAGCTGAGTGCCAAAGAATTGACGCTTTTGAACTGTGGCATTGGAGAAGACTCTTGAGAGTCTCTTGGACTGCAAGGAGGTCCAACCAGTCCATCCTAAAGGAGATCAGTCCTGGGTGTTCATTGGAAGGACTGATGTTGAAGCTAAAACTCCAATACTTTGACCACCTGATGCGAAGAGCTGACTCATTTGAAAAGGCCCTGATGCTGGGAAAGATTGAAGGTGGGAGAAGAAGGGGACAACAGAGGATCATGTGGTTGGATGGCACCACTGATTCAAAGGACATGAGTTTGGGTAAACTCCGGGAGTTGGTGATGGACAGGGAGGCCTGGCATGCTTCAGTCCATGGGGTTGCAAAGAGTCGGACACGACTGAGTGACTGAACTGAACTGATATATTAGTATGGGAAAAACTGGCCATCCATCTGTAGAAACAATACTAAAAATAAAATTAGATCATATGTCAAAAATAATTTCATAAGTATTAAAGATTTATACATTAAAAATGAAGTCATACTAGGAAAGTATTGTGAATAATTATCAATCTTAAGCTTTGGGATCATGACCACAATGAGTCTAATTATAAAGCAAACAAAGAAAAGCTGGTAGATCTTTATTTGATGTTAACACTTAAAATATCCTAAACAAATCTTATAGGAAAAAATGAGAAATGGAGGAAGAATTTTCAAGATAACCCTAAAATGAGTTATTGATATCTTTAAATTATATATTTAATAAACTTTCTTTAAGCGACATAGAATTATGCCAGTATTTTTTTAAAAGTGGTTCAAGAATATAAACAGTGAGCATAAGAAAAATATTCAACCTCACATTTAGGCAAGTAAATGAAAATTTAAATAACATATCAATTGACAAAGATAAAACCAAAAATAACAATACCAAGAGCCCGTATGGGCACAGGAAATTTGGTATGTTCATACATGGCTGAAGAGTTATTTTGAAATATGGAACAAATGCCTGAAATATCCATGCTATTTAAGTAAGAACTTTTACTGCTAGGAACTTATCTTACAGAAATGATCAGAAGTTCACAAACACAATGTGATGATCATAACTGCCTATATAGCAATTTAGAATATTACTTAACAAAACAAAGACCCCATACATAAATAGCATGAATAAAATAGACATTTGAGACATTTGTGTTTTTCTTATAGAAGCATTTCAGAAGAATATAAGCCTAGTTAAGCAGCACTTCTAATCTCATAACTTTTTTATCTTTGGATCTAGGGCTACTGCTTCAGTTCTCATTGTCTTCTAGCAAAGAGTCAGGGAAACATAGGACTTTAATTCATTTTTAGGGACAGATCTAGGAAGTAGAACATAGCATCACTACTCACACAGCACTAGTCATACTATATTTACATGCCCAAAGTTGCAAAGGAGTGCAGGAAATGTAGGTTTAAGTTGGGCATCCATAGATCCAGCTAAATGTTTGAGTTCAACTTTGATGATTCAGATGGTAAAGAATCTGCCTGCAGTGCAGGATATGCAGGTTTGATCTCTAGGTAGGGAAGATCCCTATAAGAAGGGAATGGCTCCCCACACCAGTATTCAGGCATGGAAATTCCATGGACAAGGAAGCCTGGAGGGCGCCCCTGCCAGACTCCCCTGTCCATGGGGTTGCAAAGAGTTGGACATGACTGAGCAACTAACACTTTCACACTTTCAACAAAAAACAGGAGAACAGAGATCGGTGTATACCTATGAGTCTCTGCCATAGTAAAAGAGTGCAAACATTCAAAATGCCCAAGATTTTGCTTAAACAGATAAATATATGTGTTTCAATATGATGAAATAGTCTATAACCATTAAAATTAGTGCTGTAGAAGAATACTTAATTATCTAGGTAAAAGGTCCTTGTTAAGTTCCTATACCAGTTGCCTTACAACTGCAGTTAAGAAATCTGACAACATGAGCAAAATGTCTTTAGTACTCCAAATCCACATTTGACAATTCTGTTAAAGACTTTGAGTTGACTGAGGCTTCAGCAAATGCATGGGTCTTACTTATGTAAAATATTTATATAATATCTGGTGCATTTTTGTATATTCCTGTTTGTCCATCTCAGTGCTTGATGCCATAATTACTATTTGTGATTACATACAGAGGACCATTCACAATCCTGAGCAATTTCCCTTTATTACATCCTTTATTCCTCAAACACACCCAAGTGGTTTATACCAGAATTAGCCTCACTTTTCCTTACAATATAGAAAACTGAGGCTCAGGAAAGTCATAATTTCCTTAAAGGCAAGAGTTTATGAGTGGCAAAAACCAAGGTTAAAAGCTGGATCTTGCCCCAAATCTGTTGTCTACACCATTGTAGTATATTGTGCCTCAATGATCATCCCCCACCAACAATTTTTACATAATCATACAACATAAAGTCAATTTGTTGTCTACACAGTTAGGTATTTTGAGGAAGATAAATATATTGGAGACAAGGAAAAAAAGTCTCACATGATGCATTTTGAAGCCAAACAAATCTAGGTTTTCCCCAGATGGCTGCTTGCTTCCACTACTGCTGAAGATTGAAGTTTGGCACTAATTATGTAACAAGAAGATGCTGAAGAGAATTTCTGCTTCTTATTTCACTAGTACAGAGTATTCTATCCCAGGAAAAAGATAATTATTTAGCACAAGAAAAGGGAAAACATACCTTAAAGAAAAATTTTAACTGGAAATACATGGAAATACAAATGTTTCATGTATCATCACTGTCACATTATCTTGACTATAATAGAATGAAAGAAACATACATAAAGGCCCCCACATCATATGGCAGCATTGCCAAAGTCTGGAGACAAGCAAATTATACTTGTCTTAAACATTTTCTCTCCCCACCCTCACTACAATCCCAAACCCTAAGCAACGTACAAGAAAAGAAGTTAACCACCAACACAATTCCATATGTTATCTATTGTAATAAATGTGATTCCATCTGAGTGGCATGATTTCTCCATCTCCATCTGACTGACTGAAAAATGAATGCAATCTCTAAGAATGAAAAATGAAATGTGATTATATGATGGAACATCCATGGGAGAAAATTTCATTTGTTTTAAGACCCATAAACACAGGCAAACATCACAATGAAATATGAACAGAAGGTAAGAATCCAGCTTGCTCTGTGAAGCTCTAACTTTGGCAAACTTCAGCAAACACCTGTCCTCATGTGATTCAATTTCCAATAATGACACCCTCCTTTGGTGACAAGTGAACCCACCATCACCACCACGGACGTTTACTTGCACTTCATGTGTGTCTCAATTGTTCAGGACTGCATTTTCTGTGATTAGATGCTAATGAGTTTATAGTTATTATATCCCAAAAAAGCTACTTGCCTAAAAGCAGTGGATGCCTGAAGAGGGTGATTTATCCCACTACAAGAAATTCAAATAGGAATTTCATGGATCAATTTGCTGGTGAAATTCATCATATCAAATACAAAAGCTGAAGAAACCTCAGCTTTCTTCTCCCCTCCTCTTTCTTCTTTTACATAGCATACACACAGGTTTATATGAATAAACTTTCAATTTGGGCTCAATGTAGAAAACTTAATATATTATAAAAAAGTTAAAAAAGAAAATGACACTAATATAATCATCTTCACTTCAGTCGCTCAGTCGTGTCCCACACTTTGCCACCCCATGGACTGTGGCCTGACAGGCTTCCCTGGCTATCACCAACTTCCAGAACTTCCTCAAACTCATGTCCATTGAGTCGGTGATGCCATGGAACCATCTCATCCTTTCTCATTCCCTTCTCCTCCCGCCTTCAATCTTTCCCAGCATCAGAATCTTTTCAATGAGTCAGTTCTTCATATCAGGTGGCCAAAGTATTGCAGTTTCAGCTTCAGCATCAGTCCTTCCAATGAATATTCAAGACTGATTTCCTTTAGGATGAACTGATTTGATGTCCTTTAAGTCCAAGGGACTCTCAAGGGTCTTCTCTAACACCAAAGTTCAAAAGCATAATTTCTTCAGTGCTCAGCTTTCTTCATGGTCTAACTCTAACATTCATGCATCACTACTGGAAAAACCATAGCTTTGATAGACCTTTGTCGGCGGAGTAATGTCTCTGCTTTTTAATATGCTATCTAGCTTTGTCATAGCTCTTCTTCCAAGGAGCAAGTGTACTTTAATTTCATGGCTGCAGTCACCATCTGCAGTGATTTTGGAGACCAGGAAAATAAAGTCTGTCACTGTTTCCATTGAATCCCTATCTATTTGCATGAAGTGATGAGACAAGATGCCATGATCTTAGTTACTTGAATATTAAATTTTAAGCCAGCATTTTCCCTCTCCTCTTTCACTTTCATTAAGAAACTCTTGTAAAGTAATTAGCTTCCAATTTAAATAAATAAATTTATTGAAAAAATAAAATACACACACACACAAATATATATATATATATATATATGAAATTCTTTAGTTCTTCTTTACTTTCTGCCATGAGGGTGCTGTCATCTGCATATCTGAGGTTATTGATATTTCTCTGGGCAATCTTGACTCCAGCTTGTACTTCATCCAGCCTGGCATTTCACATGAGGTACTCTGTATGTACATTAAATAAGCAGGGTGATAATATACAGCCTTGACATACTCCTTTCCCTATTTGGAACCAGCCTGTTTTTCCATATCCAGTTCTAACTGTTGCTTCTTGACCTGCATACAGATGTCTCAAGAGGTAGGTAAGGTGGTATGCTAATCCCATCTCTTTAAGAATGTTTTCACAGTTTATTGTAATCCACACAATCAAAGGCTTTGGTGTAGTCAACAAAGCAGAAGTAGATGTTTTTCTGGAACTCTCACTTTTTCGATGATCCAATAAATGTTCACAATTTGATCTCTGGTTCCTCTGCCTTTTCTAAATCCAGGTTGTACATCTGGAAATTCTTGGTTCACGTACTGTTGAAGCCTCACTTGAAGAATTTTGAGCAGTACTTTGCTAGCGTGTGAGATGAGTGCAATTGTACAGTAGTTTGAATATTCTTTGGCATGAATACTGACCTTTTCCAGTCCTGGCCACTGATGAGCTTTGCAGATTTGCTACCATACTGAGTACAGCACTTTCACAGCATCATCTTTCAGGATTTGGAAGAGCTCAGCTGGATGTCCATCATCTCCACTAGCTTTGTTTGTAGTTAAGGCCCACTTGACTTCACACTCTAGGATGTCTGGTTCTAGGTGAGTGATCACACCATCGTTGATAGCTGGGTTATTAAGATCTTTTATATATATAATTCTGTGTATTCTTGCCAAGTCTTCTTAATACCTTCTGCTTCTGATAGGTCCATACCATTTCTGTCCTTTATTGTGCCCATCTTTGCATGAAATGTTCCCTTTGTATCTCTAATTTTCTTGAAGAGATCTCTAGTCTTTCCCATTCTGTTGTTTTCCTTTATTTCTTTGCACTGATCATGGAGGAAGACTTTCTTATCTTTCCTTACTATTGTTTGGAACTCTGCATTTAGATGGGTATATTTTTCCTTTTCTCCTTTGCCTTTTGCTACTCTTCTTTTCTCAGCTATTTGTAAGGCCTCCTCAGAAAACCATTTTATCGTTTTGCATTTCTTTTTCTTGGGGATGGTCTTGATCATTGCCTCCTGTACAATGTCACTAACCTCCGTCCATAGTTCTTCAGATACTCTGTCTATCAGATCTAATCTCCTGATTCTATTTGCCACTTTCACTGTATAATCATAAAGGATTTTATTTAGGTCATACCTGAATGGTCTAGTGGTTTTTCCCACTTCCTTAAATTTAAGTCTGAATTTGACAATAAGGTGTTCATGATTTGAGCCACTGTCAGATCCTGGTCTTGTTTTTGCTAACTGTATAGAGCTTCTCCATCTTTAGCTGCAAAGAATATAATCAATCTGATTTTAGTATTGACCATCTGGTGATGTCCATGTGTAGAGTCTTCTCTTGTGTTGTTGGAAGAGGGTGTTTGCTATGACCAGTGCATTCTCTTGGCAAAACTCTGTTAGCCTTTGCCTTGCCTCATTTTGTTTTCCAAGGCCAAACTTTCCTGTTACTGCAGGTATCTCTTGAGTTCCTATTTTGCATTCCAGTCTCCTATAATGAAAAGGACATCTTTTTTTGGTGTTAGTTGTAGAAGGTCTTGTAGGTCTTCATAGAACTGTTCAGCTTCAGCTTCCTCAGCATTAGTGGTTGGGGCATAGACTTGGATTACTGTGATATTGAAAGAATTGCCTTGGAAATGAACAGAGATCATTCTGTCATTTTTGAGGTTGCACCCAAGTACTGCATTTTGGATTCTTTTGTTGACTATGAGGGCTACTCCATTTCTTCTAAGGGATTCTTGCCCACAGTAGTAGATATAATGGTCATCTGAATTAAATCCCCTCATTCCATTCCATTTTAATTCACTGATTCCTAAAATGTCAATGTTCACTCTTGCCATCTCCTCTTTGACCACGTCCAGTTTACCTTGATTCATGGACCTAACATTCCAGGTTCCTGTGCAATATTGTTCTTACAGCATCAGACTTTACTTCCAGAACTGGGCATTGTTTTTGCTTTGGCTCTGTCTATTCATTCTTTCTGGAGTTATATCTCCACTCTTCTCCAGTAGCATATTGGGCACTTACCAACCTAGGAAGTTCATCTTTAAGTTTCATATCTTTTTGCCTTTTCATACTGTTCATGGGGTTCTCAAGGCAAGAATGCTGAAGTGGTTTGCCATTCCCCTTTCCAGTGAACCACATTTTGTTAGAACTCACCACTATGACCTGTCCATCTTGGGTGGCCCTATTTAGCATGGCTCATAATTTCATTGAGTTAGACAAGGCTGTGGTCCATGTGATGAGTTCGGTTCATTTTCTCTGTTGTTTTCATTCTGTCTGCCATCTGATGGATAAGCATAAGAGGCTTACCAATCTTACTGATGAGAGCTTAGTATTTAATACAAACAGTATAAACTTGGTCTTTTGTCTCAAACATGTGAAAGTGAGTATGTTAGTCACTCAGTTATGTTTGACTCTTGGCCACCCCATGGATTGTAGCCCACTAGGCTCTTCTGTCCATGGGATTCTCCACTGAAGAATACTGGAGTGGATAGCCATTCCTTTTTCCAGGAAATATTTCCAATCCAGGGATCTAACCCAGGTCTCCTGTATTGGAGGCAGATTCTTTACCATCTGAGCCACCAGGGAAGCCTGTGTATACCTAAATATGTTTATATAAAACTACAACTATTGCTTTATACACTGTTTTATACACATTATTTTATACACTGATTTAAACTATTTATATATTAAGCTATTTAAACAATTATAAATTATTTTTATACACACTGTTTTATACACTGATTTTTTTCCAACTAACACTATACAAAGATATTTTTCTAGATGATTAAAAGTTTTTTCAACGGGACAAATTTTATTAGCTTATTCATTGTTTTTTGCCTCCTCCAGATCAATCATATTAATTAAACATTTGAGCTACTGCACCTCAAAGTTGTATTGGTATGTGTCCATCCATTGTTTGACCGTATGCATTTTCAGAGTTTTAGATATTTCCTTACTGTGTTTTTTTCTTAGAATTCCCATCTGGCAAAGTTGATTGACTGGTTTTAGTAGAAGAAAGGCTTCTACTGTCATCATATCTTTTCAAAACCATAATATAGACCAACTGAAAATTAATGTCTTATCTTTAAATTCAACTCTAGCATGCTCCTCATTTTCCACACTAATAAGAATGGAGACACAGAGTATCAGTGCTAGAGTGATATATATTTTACAATACAACTCAGAAAAGTTTATGTGTCTGAATTTGATTGCAAATCAATCAAGCCTCCATAAAGTATACTATCTTTCCCAAAATCACATAACTTGTTAGGATCAGACCTGAGACTTGAATCCAGTATTTCTAACTCCATAAAATGTAATACTCTTTCAACATTCCATATGATATATTGTAACCATCGGCTCTGAGTCTTAGTTTTTTTTAAAAAGGAGCATTAAACTGTTTTTAGACTGGTTTAAACTATGAGGATGCAGAACCAAAACCATTTGCCCTTATAACAGTCTGGCACTCTGTACATTAAAATATATTTATGACATTACAACATATTGCAGAAACACAAAGTTTCACACTAGACTATGATGAACAAGTATACACCAACAAATTTGACAACCTAGAAGACATGGATGAATTCTTAGAAATATACAACCTAACAAGACTAAATCTTGAAGAAAAAGAAAATCTGAATAGGCCAATTACTAGTAAGGAGACTGAATCAGGAATATAATAAAAATCTTCCCAACAAAGAAAAGTTCAGGAACAGATGGCTTTAACAGTAAATTCTATCAAACATATAATGAACAATTGATGCTAATTCTTCCCAAACTCTTCCAAAAAATATAAGAGGAAGTAATACTTCTGAATTCATTTTATGAGGGAGGCTAAAATTACCCTGATACCAAAATCATTCAAGGGTACCACAATGAAAGAAAATGACAGGTCAGTATCCCTGATGATCACAGATGCAAGCATCCTCAACAAAATATGAGCAAAACTAATGCAACAACATTAAAAGGATTGTAAAATATGATCAAGTGGGATTTATTTGAAGGATGCAAGAATGATTCAACATATGCCAATCAATGTGATACTCCATATTAATCAAATGAAATATAAAAATAATATAGCCATCTTTATAAGATGTATTAAAAGCATTATTTAAGCACTGAAGCTTGAGCAAAATCATACTTCTTACCAGAGTGTAGAACTTGTTGTTTGAAACACACACACCTACTTGTGGCAAATTTGATGGAATTCCGAAAGAATGTGCAACTTAAGTCATTTCATTGACATTTTGCTTTATTCCATGGGGATGAGCATTGAATTTTTCATTTTGCTAAAAAGTGGTGCTCACCCATAATATTCCCTGAATTATGAGGAGAAAAAAATTTGTCTTCTAAGTATCAAGAATATATCTTAAAATAGCTACTCAAATCTCATCATACTTTCCCCTTCTCTACTGCATGACAAACTGTGACTAGGCATCACTAAGAACTCTTATCTCCCTTCTTCCAAAAAAAAAAAATCCCCTAATATATTTTTAAAACATATCTATAAACAAAACAAAAATAAGTGTGAATCAAAAGTAAGGACATATATTCTCACCTCTAAATTAACAATATTTTAACAGATTTGATTATCTGTGCTTTAAAAAAGGCAGCAACATTTTCAAAATCATCTGTCCTCTGATGTTTGGTGCCAAGCTTGGGCATAATGGAATGTTACACAGTTGAACTGGTAAATAGAGGGTCAAAACTGTTGATGGAAACAGTGCAGACTTTTTACCCTCACCTCATAGATCAGTTGGTAAAGAATCTGCCTGCAGTGCAGGAGACCCTGGTTTGATTCCTGGGTTGGGAAGATCAGGCTGCAGAAGGGATAGACTACCCACTCCAGTATTCTCCGGCTTCACTTTTGGCTCAGTTAGTAAAGAATCTGCCTGCAATGTGGGAGACCTGGGTTCGATCCCTGGGTTGGGAAGATCCCCTGGAGAAGGGAAAGGCTACCCACTCCAGTATTCTGGTCTGGAGAATTCCATGAACTGTATCTTCTATGGGGTTGCAAAGAATCGGACACGGCCAAGTGCCTTTCACTTTACCCTCACACTATCAAATCTACTGAGCTCTAGGAGTCTAAAAACAGCAGGTGGTATACCAGCAGGTGTTATAGTAAGGGCTAAGGCAGAAATTCTAAGTCTGCCTCTATTTGAGGGATGAGGATGGGGAGCTGTGCACAGTGTTTCAAATGCATTAATCCTGTGAGTGAATGTTTTTGAAAAGAGAATGCAGCTGGGAAACATTTTTTCAACTGTTACAAAAAGAGTGGGCACCACACACCACCATTCTCTATCTTCCTTCTACCTAATCCTAAATTCCTAACCATCTCTTCTCTCCTCCCTACTCCTCACCTCCTGTAGCCCCATAAGAGAAGTCAGAAAGTCAGGCACCTAATACATTTTTATTTAAAAATTTTTTTTTTATTTTATATTGGAGAATAGTTGATTAACAATGCTGTGTTTCAGGTGTACAGCAAAATGATTCAATTACACATATAACTGTATCTATTCTTTTTCAAATTCTTTTCCCATATAGATCATTACAGAATATTGAGCAGAGTTCCTAAGGGAACAATGATGAGCACGATTAAGTCTCTTGGTTTTACCTTCTTCTTCACTGCTTCTTCATTTTATATAGCCTTCCTAATAATAATTAGATCATTTGAGAATTGAACTGTCCAATTCCTACTCAAGGTCTTTTCTCATAGCAATTCTCCAAGAGAAAAGAAAGGTTTTTCTCTTCCATGTGATTTTTGAATAATCCCTGATTAGTCAGCCTTGACAGCTGTTAGAAAATCTTGGTATAGCCTGAACATTGCTATTGATTAGCTGATATATGGCCGAAGAGTTGGCTGGGATGATTGCTTTATCACTAAAGCATTCAAGAAGTTCAGATTAGTTAGGCATCATTGTAAATTCCCACTAATCCAGAACTCAAACCTCAAGAAAGTTCAAAAAATCAGAATGATTTGCAGGTGTCGTCCTAAAGAAGTAGTGGCAAGGCAAGAGTCAGAAGTGTGTTCTGGATCACATATACCTCACTCTGTTTCTTATTCCTCCTTTTCCTATGTGTGTATGAGCTAAGTAATGGTCAACTCTTTGCGAGCCTAAGGACTATAGCCTGCCAAACTCCTCTGCCCATGGGATTCTCCAGGTAAGAATATTAGAGTGGGGCAGGGGGCAGTCTTAAGATGGTGGAGGAATAGGATGGGGAGACCACTTTCTGCCCAACAAATTCATTGAAAGATCATTTGAACACTGAGCAAATTCCACAAAACAACTTCTGAACACTGGCAGGGGACACCAGGCACCCAGAAAGGCAGTCCATTGTCTTTGAAAGGAGGTAGGACAAAATATAAAAGATAAAAAGAGAGACAAAAGAGTTAGGGATGGAGACCCATCCTGGGGACAGAATCGTGAAGAAGGAGAAGTTTCCAAACACCAGGAAACCCTCTCACCAGGGGGTTTGGGGGAGTTTTGGAATCTCAGAGGGCAGCATAACCAGGAGAGAAAAAAAAACAAAAAACGAAACAAAGATTATGTGCCTAATCGCAGCTTCCAGTGGAGAAGTAGCCCAGAAGCTTGAGTCCGCCAGCAGTGAGCTTGCCAGCAGCGAGCCTGCCAGCAGCGAGTGGGAACTGAACAGGGAGGCACAGTCTGCATCGCCTAGTGTAAGGACCAGGCCTGAATGCTCTGAGGACAATCTGAGAGAGCTAACACGAGATAGAAAGCCAAACTGTGGGATAGCCGGGGTGGGGGGGTGGAGAGAAAAAGAGAGAGAGAGAGCTTTCCCACGAAAAGCTCTAAGCTAAGGCACTGCTGGGCCTGCTCACAGAACAAAGGACTGAGCGAATACCAGAGGAAAGCTAGCTGGCTGTGGACTGGCCCATCCCCTGCTAGAGGCAGAGAGGCAGGCAGGTGGCAGCTAGAGCCAGAAGGCGAGGGGCAATCTCAGGCTCAGAGACAACATCCTCTACCAAACTATGAGCAGACTCCCAATTGCTAACCAAGTCTTCCTGGGATCCTGGACAGTTGTCATCCACCAGGTGGGCCACAGCCAGAGATCAGCTCCCCAGAGGAGACACACAGCACACCTGAGGCGGTGCTCCCACTGTGCACCCAGGAAACCAAGTGGCTAGAACCAGGGAGGTGTTAAGACACACCACCCACCTCGGGAGAGTGTGCTCGCCAAGCACCTGGTGTGGCCTGAGCTGCTCAGACCTGGGAAGGGCACAAACTCAGGCCCAACTGAGTCTGTGCCTTTGGGGAGTAGCTGAGAACCTGAATGGCTCAGACCTGGGAAGTTAACACAACCCAGGGACCACTTTAGACAGTTCCCCTGCAGAGCAACCTGGAGTCTGAGCACTGTAGACTGGGAAAGCACACACGCCATGAGCGGGGGCAAACCCAGTGTGGCCCAGACACCACGAGCACTCCCCACACAGGCCGGTGATATTTGTTTGCAGTGTTCCTCTCTCCCCACAGCACGACTGAACAAGTGAACTTAAATAAGTGACCACTTTTGCCCCCTTGTGTCAGGGTGGAAATTAGACACTGAAGAGACTTCCAAACAGAGGAAGCCAAAATAAACAAAGCGGGAACTGCTTTGGAAGTGAGAGGTGCAACAGATTAAAAACCTGTAGTTAGCACTGACTACACTGGAAGGGGCCTATAGAACGTGAGAAGAAGTATAAGCTGGAATAAGGAACTATCTGAAACTAAACTGACCCCACACCACCTGCAACAGCTCCAGAGAAATTCCTAGATACATTTTTATTATCATTTTTTTAACTTTTTAAATCTTTTTTTAATTTCTAACTTCTTTATTATTCCTTTAATGTTCATTTTTATAACCTACTATCATCTTGCAAAAAAAGACTATTTTTAAAGCAAATTTCATATATATATTATATATATATATATATATTTATAATTTTTGTGATTCTGTTTTGTTTCCTTAATATTGCATTTTTGAGAGTTTAAACTGTACTCTAGATTTTTAATGTTTGCTTTTTGGTATTTGTTATCAATTTTATACCTTTGAGAATCCAATCTTCAGTACCCATTTTGACTTAGAAGTGTGATTACTGGCTTGATTGCCCTCTCCCCCTTTTGACTCTCCTTTTTCTTCCCCAGGTCACCTCTATGTCCTCCCTCCCCCTTCTCTACCCAACTCTGTGAATCTCTTTGGGTATTCCGGGCTGTGGAGAACACTTAGGGAACTGATTACTGGCTCTGTCTCTCTCCTTTTGATTTCCCCTCTTCTCCTCCTGGTTAACTCTATCTCCTTCCTCCCTCTTCTCTTCTCTATGTAAATCTCTGAACCTCTCTGGGTGTGCCAGACTGTGGAGAGCATAAAAGGAATTGATTACTGGCTAGATTGCTCTCTCCCCTTTTGGTTCCCCCTCTTCTCCTCCTGATCACCTCTATCTCCCTCCTCCCACTTCTCTTTTCCATGTAACTCTGTGAACCTCTCTGGGTGTCCCTCACTGTGGAGAATCTTTTCTCCATTAACCTAGATGTTTTATCATTGGTGCAGTATGGATGGAGAAGTCTTGAGGCCACTACAAGAATAAGACTGAAAATCAGTCAGGAGGCTTATATACAAAACTAGAGAACTCCAGAAAACTCCTGACTCCAGGGAACATGAATCGACAAGAGTTCATCTAAAAGCCTCTATTCCTACACTGAAACCAAGCTCTACCCAAGAGTCAAGAAGTTCCAGAGCTAGACATAATAAGTTAATTCTCCAACAATGCAGGAACATAAGCCTGAGCATTAAAATATAGGCGGTCAAAAGTCACACCAAACCCATAGACACCTCAAAACTCACTACTGGACACCTCATTGCATTCCAGAGAGAAGAGATCCAGCTCCATCCACCAGAACACAACTATAAGCTTCCCTAACCAGGAATCCTTGACAAGCCACTCATCCAATCCCACATACAGGGAGGAACCTCCACAATAAAGAAGAAAAATAAACTGCCAGAATACAGAAAGGCCACCCCAAACACAGCAATCTAAACAAGGTGAAAAAGCAGAGAAATATTCAGCAGGTAAAGAAACATGAAAAATGCCCACCAAGCCAAACAAAAGAGGAGGAGATAATGGAGTCTACCTGAAAAAGAATTCAGAATAATGATAGTAAAAATTATCCAAAATCTTGGAAACAAAATGAAGTTACAGAAAAATAGTCTGGAGACAAGGATTGAGAAGATACAAGAAATGTTTAAACAAGGTCCTACAAGAAATTAAAAAAAGAGTCAATCAATAATGAATAATGTAATAAATGAGATAAAAAACACTATGGAGGGAACCAACAGTGGAATAACTGAGGCAGAAGATAGGATAAGTGAGGTGGAAGATAGAATGGTGGAAAGAAATGAAGCAGAGAGGATAAAAAAAAGAATTAAAAGAAATAAGGATAACCTAGGAGACCCCAACATTCAAATCATAGGAGTCCCAGAAGAAGAAGACAAAGAGAAAGGCCATGAGAAAATACTTGAGGAGATAATAGTTGAAAACTTCCCTAAAGTGGGGTAGGACATAGCCACCCAAGTCCAAGAAACCCAGAGAGTCCCAAACAGGAAAAATCCAAGAGAAAACACCTCAAGACACATATTAATCAAATTAACGAAGATCAAACACAAAGAACAAATATTAAAAGCAGCAAAGGAAAAACAACAAATAATGCACAAGGAGATTCCAAAAAGGATAACAGCTGATCTTTCAATAGGAACTCTTCAGGCCAGAAGGGAATAGCAGGACATACTTCAAGTGATGAAAGAGAAAAACCTATAACCCAGATTACTGTACCCACCAAGGATCACATTCAAATAT
The DNA here is from genome assembly GCF_963930625.1 of Muntiacus reevesi. Classification (NCBI taxonomy): domain Eukaryota; kingdom Metazoa; phylum Chordata; class Mammalia; order Artiodactyla; family Cervidae; genus Muntiacus; species Muntiacus reevesi. The sequence continues at coordinate 122,773,177 of NC_089271.1, read as the reverse complement.
GAAGGAGAAACCAAAAGCTTTACTGACAAGCAAAAGCAGAGAGAATTCAACACCACCAAACCAGCCCTTCAAAAAATGCTAAAGAATCTTCTCTAGACAGAAACACAGAAAAAGTGTATTAACTTGAACCCAAAATAACAAAGTAAATGACAATGGGATCATGCTTATCATTAACTAACTTAAATGAGTTGAACGCCGCAACCAAAAGACAAAGACTGGCTGAATGAATCCAAAAACAAGACCCTTATATATGCTATCTATAAGAGACCCACCTCAAAACAAAGGACACATACAGACTGAAAGTGAAGGGCTGGAAAAAGATATTTCACACAAATGGAAAACAAAAGAAAGCAGGAGTAGCAATACTCATTTCAGACAAAATAGACTTTAAAATAAAGGCTGTGAAAAGAGAAAAAGAAGGACGCTACATAATGATCAAAGGATCAATCCAAGAAGAAGACATAACAATTATAAATATATATGCACCCAACATAGGAGCACCACAATATGTAATGCAAATGCTAACAAGTATGAAAGGGAAAATTAACAGTAACACAATAATAGTGGGAGACTTTAATACCCCACTCACACCTGTGGATAGATTAACTAAACAAAAAATTAGCAAGGAAACACTAGCTTTAAATGATACAATGGGCCAGTCAGACCTAATTGATATCTATAGGACATTTCAACCCAAGACAATGAATTTCATCTTTTTTTCAAGTGCACACGGAACCTTCTCCAGGATAGATCACATCCTGGGCCATAAATCTAGCCTTGGTTAATTCAAAAAAATTGAAATCATTCCAAGAATATTTTCTGATCACAATGCGGTAAGATTAGATGTCAACTACAAGAAAAAAAACTATTAAAAATATAAACATTTGCCATACATTGACATGAATCAGCCATGGATTTACATGTGTTCCCCATCCTGATCCCCCATCCCGCCTCCCTCCGCATCCAATCCCTCTGGGTCTTCCCAGTGCACAAGCCCTGAGCACGTGTTTCATGCATCCAACCTGGGCTGGTGATCATTTTCACCCTTGATAGTATACTTGTTTCAATGCTACTCTCTCATCCAACTAATAAAAATAAGTGAAAAAATAAAATAAAATAAAAAATAAAAAACACCATATATATATATATATATATATATATATATATATATACATACATATATATATATATATATATATATATATATATATATATACAGAGAGAGAGAGAGAGAGAGGTTAAACAACATGCTCTGAATAACCAACAAATCACAGAAGAAATCAAAATATGCATAGAAATGAATGGAAATGAAAACAAAACAACCCAAAGCCTACAGGATTCAGTAAAAGCAGTGCTAAGGGGAAGGTACATAACTATAGACGATTACATCAAGAAACAAGAGAAAAATCAATAAATAACCTAACTCTATACCTAAAGCAACTATAAAAAGAAGAAATTAAGAACTCCAGGGAATAAGTTATACTTCTCTAAGAATTTGTCCATTTCTTCAAAGTTGTCCATTTTATTGGCATAGATCTGCTGGTAGTAGTCTCTTATGATTCTTTGGATTTCAGTGTTGTCTGTTGTGATCTCTCCATTCTCATTTCTAATTTTGTTAAATTGGTTCTTGTCTCTTTGTTTCTTAATGAGTCTTGCTAATGGTTTGTCAATTTTGTTTATTTTTTCAAAAAACCAGCTTTTAGCTTTGTTGACTTTTGCTATGGTCTCTTTAGTTTCTTTTGCATTTATTTCTGCCCTAATTTTTAAGATTTCTTTCCTTCTACTAATCCTGGGGTTCTTCATTTCTTTCTTCTCTAATTGCTTTCGGTGTAGAGTTAGGTTATTTATTTGACTTTTTTCTTGTTTCTTGAGGTAAGCCTGTAATGCTATGAACCTTCCCCTTAGCACTGCTTTTACAGTGTCCCATAGGTTTTGGATTGTTGTGTTTTCATTTTCATCCTTTTCTATGCATATTTTGATTTCTTTTTTGATTTCTTCTAAGATTTGTTGGTTATTCAGAGAAGAGCTAACACCTATCTTACTCAAACTCTTCCAGAAAATTGCAGAATAAGGTAAACTTCCAAACTCATTCTATGAGGCCACCATCACCCTAATTCCAAAACCAGACAAAGATGCCACAAAAAAAGAAAACTACAGGCCAATATCACTGATGAACATAGATACAAAAATCCTTAACAAAATTCTAGCAAAGAGAATCCAACAACATATTAAAAAAATCATACACCATGACCAAGTGGGCTTTATCCCAGGAATGCAAGGACTCTTTAATATCCACAAATCAATCAATGTAACACACCACATTAACAAATTGAAAGATAAAAACTATATGATTATCTCAATAGATGCAGAGAAAACCTTTGACAAAATTCAACACCCATTTATGATTAAAACTCTCCAGAAAGCAGGAATAGAAGGAACATACCTCAACATAATAAAAGCTATATATGACAAAACCACAGCAAGCATTACCCTCAATGGCGAAAAATTGAAAGCATTTCCCCTGAAATCATGAACAAGACAAGGGTGCCCACTCTCACCACTACTATTCAACATAGTTTTGGAAGTTTTGGCCACAGCAATCAGAGCAGAAAAAGAAGTCAAAGGAATCCAGATAGGAAAAGAAGAAGTGAAACTCTCGCTGTTTGCAGATGACATGATCCTCTACATAGAAAACCCTAAAGACTCTACCAGAAAATTACTAGAGCTAATCAGCAATATAGTAAAGTTGCAGGATATAAAATTAACACACAGAAATCCCTTGCATTCCTATACACTAACAATGAGAAAACAGAAAGAGATATTAGGGAAAAAATACCATTCACCATTGCAACAAAAAGAATAAAATACTTAGGAGTATATCTACCTAAAGAAACAAAAGACCTATACATAGAAAACTATAAAACACTGATGAAGGAAATCAAAGAAGACACAAACAGATGGAGAAACATACCATGTTCATGGATTGGAAGAATCAATATTGTCAAAATGGCTATTCTACCCAAAGCAATCTATAGATTCAATGCAATCCCTATCAAGCTACCAACGGTATTTTTCACAGAACTAGAACAAATAATTTCACAATTTGTATAGAAATACAAAAAAAGCCTCGAATAGCGAAAGTAATCTTGAGAAAGAAGAATGGAACTGGAGGAATCAACCTGCCTGACTTCAGACTCTACTACAAAGCCACAGTCATCAAGACAGTATGGTACTGGCACAAAGACAGAAATATAGATCAATGGAACAGAATAGAAAGCCCAGAGATAAATCCATGTACCTATGGACACCTTATCTTCTACAAAGGAGGCAAGGATATACAATGGAAAAAAGACAACCTCTTTAACAAGTGGTGCTGGGAAAACTGGTCAACCACTTGTAAAAGAATGAAACTAGAACACTTTCTAACACCATACACAAAAATAAACTCAAAATGGATTAAAGATCTAAATGTAAGACCAGAAACTATAAAACTCCTGGAGGAGAACATAGGCAAAACACTCTCTGACATAAATCACAGCAGGATCCTCTATGACCCACCTCCCAGAATATTGGAAATAAAAGCAAAAATAAACAAATGGGACCTAATGAAACTTAAAAGCTTTTGCACAACAAAGGAAACTATAAGCAAGGTGAAAAGACAGTCATCAGATTGGGAGAAAATAATAGCAAATGAAGCAACAGACAAAGGATTAATCTCAAAAATATACAAGCAACTCCTGCAGCTCAATTCCAGAAAAATAAATGACCCAATCAAAAAATGGACCAAAGAACTAAACAGACATTTCTCCAAAGAAGACATACAGATGGCCAACAAACACATGAAAAAGTGCTCAACATCACTCATTATCAGAGAAATGTAAATCAAAACCACAATGAGGTACCATTACACGCCAGTCAGGATGGCTGCTACCCAAAAGTCTACAAGCAATAAATGCTGGAGAGGGTGTGGAGAAAAGGGAACCCTCTTATACTGTTGGTGGGAATGCAAACTGGTACAGCCGCTATGGAGAACAGTGTGGAGATTTCTTAAAAAACTGAAAATAGAACTGCCATATGACCCAGCAATACCACTTCTGGGCATACACACTGAGGAAACTAGATCTGAAACAGACACGTGCACCCCAGTGTTCATCACAGCACTGTTTATAATAGCCAGGACATGGAAGCAACCTAGATGCCTATCAGCTGATGAATGGATAAGGAATCTGTGGTACATATACACCATGGAATATTACTCAGCTGTTAAAAAGAATTCATTTGAATCAGTTCTAATGAGATGGATGAAACTGGAGCCCATTATACAGAGTGAAATAAGCCAGAAAGATAAAGAACATTACAGCATACTAACACATATATATGGAATTTAGAAAGATGGTAATGATAACCCTATATGCAAAACAGAAAAAGAGACGCAGAAGTACAGAACAGACTTTTGGACTCTGTGGGAGAAGGTGAGGGTGAGATGTTTCGAGAGAACAGCATCTAAACATGTATATTATCTATAGTGAAACAGATCACCAGCCCAGGTTGGATGCATGAGACAAGTGCTCGGGCCTGGTGCCCTGGGAAGACCCAGAGGAATTGGGTAGAGAGGGAGGTGGGACGAGGGATCGGGATGGGGAATACATGTAACTCCATGGCTGATTCATGTCAATGTATGACAAAACCCCCTTCAATATTGTAAAGTAATTAGCCTCCAACTAATAAAAATAAATGAAAAAAAATATCAATAAGACATTGTCCCTGTCATTGAGGAACCCATAGTCTAATGAGACAGTCATGCCAAAAGGCAAGTACAATACAATGAATTAAGTGATGTGATAAAAAGGTGGCATTACAAAGGACATGGCATCCTTTGCTCACTTTAACTATTAAAGATGTTTGACTGGATTCCAATCCTTGGCAAATAGGTGAACAGTGCATCATAGGAGAACGAACGTTTGGTGTGGGAGCTGACAGTGTCTCAATTCACAGTCTCATTTTAATATGGATGAGCTCTGTAAACCTGGCTGTCACTCAGCATTTCTGAATATCACTCACTGGTTCTGAGCTTTGCTTTCTCTTTCATATGAAACTTACATTACTTACCACATATCAATTGTCTTTCTTGGTTTCTCATAAAGGTAATAGTATTTATGCCTATTTTACAAAAAACAGAAATCACAGTCCAGAAAAATTGAGCCACTAGACTAAGGACACCAAGCTTGTTCATGGCAGGCTGGTGGATGCCAACTCCACTGTTCTTCCCCTGAGTTTTTTTCTCTAATACAAAAAGGTCACTTATCTACACTTATTATGAAGGAGATGGACATAATTTTAGTAAGATTTTCAAATCCTGAGAAATGAATCAAATAGGATTTGTCAGTTTTTGAGAGGATCTCATTAAACAGAGTCCCTTTATCAATCAAACCCTCTCCCACCACACACATAATCCCAGATTCTTTCCACTAATTGAAGAGGTGATATATTTAGCATGATCATTATGATTTTTGAAGCAGAACTTTCAGTTCTATCTTGAGTCTATAAGTTCAGAAAGTGCACAAAACCTGTTAGCCCACTGGTTTTGGCAGGCAATTGTTCCAGCCAGGCATTGTTCTCTTTCTTTCTCTATGCTGGCAGGAAGTAGAAAGGGAGACAATCAGTGTTTCTTTGATCTCCTTGTCTGCTAATGTCTACTTCACACATATGTATGCCCTGGCTAAAGCTAGAAGCTGAGTGCCTACTTGTAAAGTCAAAAGTCAAGGGGAAAAATACTACCCTGAAATAATTTTTATGAACTATACTTCCTAAACTTAAAAAAAAAAGATGGGAAAAAAACCCTCTGTTGAAAATGTGCTTCTATCAGAAGCTAGGCAGTATCTTCATGCTGATAAAAGAATGATAATAATTTTAGGTTAGTGAACTGGAATGAGGAACACCTGCCCTGCCTCTGATGCTCCTGGCATTTGGGAATAGTGATAAATGACTGGAAGTTATTAGACGTGTCCTGCAAAATGGTGCTGGTGAGTTGGAACTTGAAGTTTGTCATTTGTGAAAGGGAACTGACTTCCCCAATTGAACCTAATTATGACAGCCATGATAAATAGCCTTTCCATGTTGACATGTTTATTTCTCAGGAACCTGAACAGGGAAATTGGTTTTACGTATTTATGTGGGTGGGAAGAATTACAGTTTTTATCATTCCTTATAACAAATTTATCACCTGATAATCTGGAAGCATGATCAAATTGCAAAAGCAGATAACTTCCACAGTCTCCCAAGCATTTGGTGTCTATTCAGCAAGAAGAATATTAATCAGAAAGTGAAAGGGAAGTTTCTCTTACTTTATATTCAGAATGATCCTTTGCTAGGTAAACTCTCCAGCAGTCAAATCTTTGCCTTATACTTGACAAATTTATATTTGCCCATAGGGTTCTTCAAGACACATAGGGAAAGAAGAGCAAGTGGAAAAGCTTTGTTTAATCAATTTTTTTCTCCACTTGCTTAAAGAAATAACACTACTGGATTTCTCAGTGCTTTCAGGTTTATAATTCCTATTTATTGAGGAAAAATGAAATTCTTACAGATCTCAGCTAAACATGTCAACAAATTGTTTTATACTCTAGTCTTTGCTAGGGTGCATAGTTTAATATTTATGATGATGATATATAGATAAATGCCTCCTAATAGTTATTAGATAGACCAAATACTATGCTAAGGCCTTGATTAAACAGCCCTGTGCAATAGGTCCAATCCCCATTTGAAAGAGTAAAAAAAGAGAAACTAGGAAGGGTTACTATTTTGGAAACACATATTTTAATTTCAATAGACTTTTCAACATCATGTACATGTGTTACCTTGATTTTTTTTAATTATTTTGTTTAAATACACAGGATCAGGTCTGGAATCTGATTTTAGCATGCCCTCACTGACATAAGGGCTTCCCTGATAGCTCAGTTGGTAAAGAATCTGCCTTCTATGCAGGAGACACCAATTCAATTTCTGGGTCAGGAAGATCTGCTGGAGAAGGGACAGGCTACCCACTCCAGTATTCTTGGGCTTCCCTTGTGACTCAGCTGGTAAAGAATTGGCCTGCAATGTGGGAGACCTGGGTTCGATCCCAGGATTGGGAAGATCCCCTGGAGAAGGGAAAGGCTACCCATTCCAGTATTCTGGCTTGGAAAATTCCATGGAGTCCATAGGGTCACAAAGAGCCAGACACTACTGAGTGACTTTCACTTGCTCACTTATATTAGGATATTAGATGTTGAGCCCAATTTTATGCCAACGCTATACAGACCAAGTGAAACATGGCTAGTGAATCTTAGTTATTTAAACAGTATATTCTGACATACCAGAGATTGAAATCCCTGTGTTGCAGAAATGTTCACAAAACAAAATCCAGCAGGAATTGGATCCACAAAGGATAGGATCTGGCACTGTACCTGCCCATTAGGATAAGACAGGGATGTGAAGGAGGCCAAGATGACAGTGAAAGTTTAGACTGTGGATCAAGGCTTGTTACTTCACATATAAGGGATTTGTAATTATGATACAGAAAAAGAGAACTATTAGCATGTGCTATTCAAAAAAGAGCAAAATTTCCAGGAGGTGGTCTTCTCTCTTGATGGTGAGCAAAACAGGTATAGATTAGAGCTGCAGCTTCTACATGGGCAGTTTTCATGCTCAAAGTTTTAATCAAATCTCATTAGGGTAAAGGAAAAGGAAGCCATGAAAACTAAGTCAAGGATAAACCAGACTTTTGGAAACTGAATAAAGAAATTGCCATATGAGAAGAGGGGTGTGTAGTAAGGGTAAGTGATGAGAGAAGCAGCGTAATAAACTCAGGGAGCTACAAGGCAAGAATACACAGAAGAAACATATAAGAAAGGTCATAACTATGAGAGTGTGGTCAAGTCAGACATCTTAGAATGTGAAGTCAAGTGGGCCTTGGGAAGCATTACTACAAACAAAGCTAGTGGAGCTGATGGAATTTCAGTTGAACCATTTAAAATCTTAAAAGATGATGCTTTGAAAGTGCTGCACTCAATATGCCAATAAATTTGGAAAACTAAGCAATGGCTACAGGACTGCAAAAGGTCAGTTTTCATTTCAATCACAAAGAAAGGCAATGCCAAAGAATGTTCAAAGTACCTCACAATTCCACTCATTTCACATGCTAGCAAGGTAATGCTCAAAATCCTTCAAGCTAGGCTTCAACATTGTGTGAACTAAGAAATTCCAGATGTACAAGCTGGATTTAGAAAAGGCAGGGGAACCAGAGAGCAAATTGTCAACATTTGTTGGAGCAGAGAAAAATTAAGGAAGTTCCAGAAAAACATCTCCTTCTGCTTCATTGGCTATGCTAAAGCCTTTGACTGTGTGGATCACAACAAACTGTGAAAAATTCTGAAAGAGATGGGAATCCCAGACCACCTAATCTGCCTCCTGACAAACCGGTATTCAGGTTAAGAAGCAAAAGTTAGAACTGAACATGGAACGATGAACTGATTCAAAGTTGGGAAAGGAGTTTGCTATAAATTGTCACCCTGTTTAACTTTTAGGCAGACTATCAAGAGCCTCTTGATGAGGGTGAAAGAGGAGAGTAAAAAGTTGGTTTAAAACTCAACATTCAAAAAACCAAGATAATGGCATCCAGTCCCATTACTTCATGGCAAATAGAAGACGAAAAAGTGAAAACAGTGGCAGATTTTATTTTCTTGGGTTCCAAAATCACTGTGGGTGATGATTACAATCACAAAATTATAAGATGATTGCTCCTTGGAAGAAAAGCTATGACAAACCTAGACAGCATACTAAAAAGAAGAGACATCACTTTGCCAACAAAGATCTGCATAGTCAAAGCTACAGTTTTTCTAGTAATGTAGGAATGTGAGAGCTGGACCATAAAGAAAGCTGAGTGCCAAAGAATGAATGTTTTCGAACTGTGGTGCTGGAGAAGACTCTTGAGAATCCCTTGAACAGCAAGGAGACCAAACTAGTCAATCCTAAAGGAAATCAACCTTAAACATTCATTAGAAGGACTAATGCTGAAGACAAAGGTCCAATATTTTTGCTACCTGATGTGAACAGCTGACTTATTGGGAAAGACCTGGATGCTGGGAAAGAGTGAAGGTCAAGGGAGAAGGAGTGGGCAAAAGATGAGATGGTCGGATGTTATCACTGACTCAATGGACATGAGTTTGAGCAAACTCCAGGAGACAGTGAAGGACAGGGAAGCCTGGAGTGCTGCAGTCCATGGGATTGCAAAGAGTAGGACATGACTGGGTGACGGAACAACAACAAACAACAGCTACCTGAGGACCCACTTGTCAAAACTAGGAGGAAGCCTGTGAAAGGGTATAAGTACATATTACTGACATAGACATGCACTTAATTCTCCTCTTACCAGGAGGGGAGTTTGGGATTGCTGAAGAGAGGGGTAGCAAATATATAGCAGATGAGTTCTCTCCTCCCATTGCAATTACAGCCTTCAGTAATTGATCACAGAACCCATTTCACAAATCTTCTCCAAAGTGTTCTAAGAAGTTACTGCCAATAGGTCAGTGCTGGAATGGGATGATAATCTTTCATCCTTGCTCTCACATTTCCCATTACTGGCTTAAGCACTTCCTATATCACATCTGAGAAGTGGGTCAGGGACAATAACACTGGTGGAGAGATTAGTGAACCTAGCTTTTGACAAGCTGATGCATGAAAAGGGCAGGGCAAAGGAGGTGAGCAGGTTAAGACAGAGAAAAGAAACATCATATATATGTTCAGTTATGTCTCTCTGTGCTCTTTTGACTCATTTCTGCCCCAGAATTCAGCATGGCATGTGATGGAACTGGCAGTGATTTTAGAATCAAGCAGGTGTAGATATAAATCCAGATTTCACAATTTATAAACTTTACGCAAGTTATTCAGATGTTCAAATGTCAGAAATTCATCTGTAAGATGAGGTTATTCAGATCCACAGTACAAAACTGACATGATGATTAAATCAGGCAATATAGGTGAAAGCATGTTACCTTACACATGGTAGGTTCTTGACAAATGTGAAATAAGAAAGAAGTACAGAGTAAAATAAGTTGAAAAGTGTTAGGCAAAACCAAAATGTTGATGATCATTGTTCTTTCTCTGAATTCTTGTGAGTACCAAGGAAATGCTCTAAGAAAAAAAAGAGAAAGAAACATGAGGCCCCAAAAAGGCATATCACAGGATAATTTGATATTGCCCCCAAGTCCAGTTCTAAATCTGGGCAAAAGCCAGGACATATGAATTCCACTTCACATTGACCGGCGGTGCCTGTGACCCCTGGGTTTAACTCTGGCCTGAACTGGAAAGCTACTCTCCGTTTCTTCTGGGATTTCCTGGAAAGAGATTATTTTAGAATATCAGGGTTCTCCAGTTGATCCTGGGGTCATCCTAGGAGCAGGCTTCACTAATGGAGCAGAGAAAGAAACACTGCCAGTCTCCCCCAGCTTCCAGTGGAAGAAACAAAATTCAGATAAAATTCTGGCCTTTTGCTTCAACTAGGTGGCACCCAGAGGCTCACTGCTGTACAATCACTTTCATAACTTGAATATAAAAAAAACTGTGCTTTCCCGAACACGTTTCTCAAGTCTCTCACAGGACCACAAGGTCAAAACTACATTTTTTCCCCTAAAGATACCTAGAAAGTCTTATTTTATTGTGTGTCCAAGAGGGAAAATAAAGAGCCTCCTAGTATATAGTTGTAATGATTGGGAATCCTTCAGTGCTCTTCAGGGTTAATCTGACAGCATACCTTGTTTGCATCAAAAAGCATCACATTAGTCAAAGCTTCACTATTTGCAATGCAGTACAATACTTTTTTCTTCATCTTAATATGCTCATCTTGCATACCAAACAACCCTTGATTTTTAATGGTATTGGAGGAGAATCACAAAAATTCTAAAAGAGTAAATTATATAAACTCATTCATATCTGGCTTTGGGATGTATGACGCTTGTACAGACACTTGTTTTCTTTGCTGCAGCTTTACCTTCTGGGATTTTGTTTGGATTATTAATAAAATTAGTACATTTGTTAATGAGAATCATGGGGTTAAGAGACTCAAAATGTTGGATTTGGGGCATTCTAAATTGGCAACAGCTAATCCATAAAGTGAACAACACACATGGAAGCAGTTGAGAGGTAACATTATTCACAAGAGAAGGTGTGGAAGATAATAAATAAGACTTCTATCTACTGCAAATAATTTTCTATCCATCACTTTGGGGTTCTCAAAAAGACTCTTCATTTGGATGCCATTAATTTTTCAGAATTATTCCTGCCCTCTTTCTGGCCTGCACTGTGGGGAACCAGGGAGCATTTGCTAAGGTTCTCTGCTCTTTTTTTTTCCTTCATTTATTTTTATTAGTTGGAGGTTAATTACTTTACAATATTGTAGTGGTTTTTGTCATACACTGATATGCTCTTTCTTGTCTTTTGTGAAAGCTTCTGCCTGCCTTACTCTATCCTCTTAACAGCTCAGTTCAACTGACCCTTCCAAGTGAGACAAATGACCTCAGAAAATGTTCTGTGCTTCGTTGAGAGAGTTCCCAAATAATATAGGACACTGAAGACCTGAAGCCATATGAAGTGAGGACTTAATGGCTAAGTTTCATACAATGGCTGCACTCCAACTTGCCAGAAAAACAACCTCCTGGTAGAGATGTCTACACAGAACAGATTTTGATCCCATTCTCATTCTAATCTACTAAGAGAATGCCTTCCAAATCCACTTACCATGTCCCTAAGCACCTCCCTCACAGTACCCAGAGAAAAGACAGAATATTAGATCTTACCTAGGTCATTGCTTTTCACTAGGAGCTCCTTCAACTAAGTACAATTCAACTTCACTAAATGCTTGCCTGAAAGCATAGTTCAAGTGAACCATGCAATTTCCTTTCTTACGTACCACGTCCCAGGCCCCCAGCCTCTTTTGCTTCCCAAACCATACAGGCTAATGGAATTCTTTCTCTCTCTCTCTCTCTCAAGAAAAAACATGAATAGCCTAATTAAAAGTCTATTGTACCAATAAGGAGTTGAGGAGGGTGAGAGAGTGAGTTTATAGTAGTATATGTCATGGGTACTAAGGATGGGCCCTCACTTTGACCAACTGTTTGACAATTCCTCCCCCAACCTCAAAGGACAATGTTAACTTAGAAACAGTCAGGCTTTTCTCCTTTATAAACTACTTCCATTTTAGTCCCATAGATACATGAGAAATTATAACTTTTCATGGTTCATGTACTATTTGTGTCTCATCACTAGCTGATTAAGAAGGTCTGAAAAATTTATTTAGGTTAGAGCAGAAGAAATTGGAGCTTATGACTTGAAAACACAAGTAAAGAAGGAACACACAGAGTCAATCCAGGCAGGGATCAGGAGGAAGTTGTGCTAGATTCCTTTCCATTGTCCCTTTTCTCCTCTTCTGACTTTCCTCATGCTTTTGCCTGCTACTTCTATCTATTTTCTTAGACAGATGCAGGGTTTCCAGCAGTGCTGCCCTCATGCCCTTGGCTGAATCTCTTTATTTTTCATGCTGCTGCTCAGTGTCCTTTTCCTGTTACTTTCAAATTTAGGGACAACTTTAATTTCAGACTGGAACTTCCCTGGTGGCTCAGATGGTAAAGAATCTGTCTGCAATGCAGGAGGTGCAAGAGATGCTGGTTCCATCCCTGAATCAGGAAGATCCCCTGGAGAAGGGAATGGCAACCCACTCCAGTATTCTTGTCTGGAAAATCCCATGGACAGAGGAGCCTGGCGGGCTAGAGTTCATGGGGTCGCAAAGAGTTGGACATGACTGAGCGGCTATCACTTTCACTCACTAATTTCAGAGCTGTGACAACCTAGATCACAGGTCAACAATGGGTAAATTGGTTAAAGTTCACTAACAGATAAACATAGTTCATCCAGTTCACCCTTGCCCTCTTGCTATTTTTTTTAATCTATTAAGATATACATGTAAGTGTATGCATGTTTGTATTTCTGAGTCTATCCCATATTCTCAACCAGGTGAAGTTTAGTACACTAGGTGGTATAATACAGGAGTTAAAAACATGGGCTTTGGAATCAGATGGACATGGATTTGTGTTCTGTCTCTAGAATTTTCTAGCTGTGCAACAGTGGGCAAGCAAACAAACTCCTTGCTGAAAATGGAGAAAAGAATAGTGTTAGAATCATATATTTGTCTTAAGGATTAAATGTGATAATGCATGTAAGGGGTCTAGAATTATATTTTAAATATAGTAGTAGCTGAACTAAGTTATTCAAAGGTAAAAATCTGATATTGATTATATCAGATTTCTTTATGCTCAATTCCATAAACCCTGTAACAAAAAATAGCCATGACAGATTCAAGAAGATTGAGCCAGAAGGGGCCTTAGAGATTGTGCGGCCTAATCCTCTGATTTTCTTCCTAGGAATTTGAGATGCAGAGACAGAAACAGACTTCCATGTAGTCATTTTGAAAGAAGGTGGTACAACCAGAATGAAAACTCAGGACTTATTATTACCCTCTTTCTTTCATTCCAGTTTCTTCCTGTGATTAATTTCAAGAATTTTTTTCTGCTTTTAACTTTCTAACACAGTCTGGTGGGAAAAGGGAGTTACATACAAAGCTTCATGTTATAAAGACCAAAAGCCCAGGGGGACTTCAAAAGAAAGGAAAACAGCCAAATGCTCTGCATGTTAGAAGCTCGCACTTTAAGTGGAAATCAAAGACATACATATGTGTGCATATCACACATATGCAATCATAGACATGCTCACTCAGCAGAAGAACAATGGTGGGCATCCCTGGTGCCTCAGTGGTAAAGAATCCATGTGAAAATGCAGGGGTTATGAGTTTGATCCCTGGTCCAGGAAGATTCTACATGCCACAGGGCATGTAGAACTAAGCCCATACACTGTAACTACTGAAGCCCACAGCCTGGAGTCCATGTTGGTCAACAAGGGAAGCCACCACAATGAGAAGCTTGTGTACTGCAACTCTAGAGTAGCTCCTGCTCTCTGCAACTAAAGAAAAAGCTCATACAGCAACAAAGACTCAGCACAGTCAAAAATAAAATAAACTTATTTTTTGAAAAGAGGAAGAAGAACAATGGCAAGGCAAAGGAGTAATGTGTGCAAAGTTGCAGCATAATGTGAGTTCATGAGGGTTGAGTAGACAGACTAAAATAAAAAACTCTTGAGTTAAGAAGTCTTAACAGAGGATTGCTTCCTGAAAATAAATGGAGGCTAAACTCTTGCATTAACTTGCATTAACTTTGCTAAAATATCTTTCCAAACATTTAAGAACAAGGAAAGTAGCAGAGAACAACCACTTTTTTTTTTTTTTTTTAACACAGTGGAAGAGATCCATTCTACAAGGAAGGCCAAACATGGACTTAAATCTTGGTGGCTCTCTTCTACAAAGATGAGATTTCCATATCTGTTCAGCTTTTATGCAGCTTCTTCAGTCATCGTCCCATGCATTTCCCATGACCACAGAAGGTTTTGAGAGAAGCCATTGAGCTGCAGCGCACTTCCAGGTGCCAGAAATACAGTGCAAACTACCCTGGCCAACTTCACACTCCTGGGGATGAGCCCCCTCCCCCTATGAGGGGGGAGGTGTCAGACTGACCCTTGCTTCAGCAAACTTAACGGAGAACACACAGCAGATTTCAGTAATGGATCAGTTCCTCTCCTCAGCATGCCCGATCTATAATGAAAATGAATTACTGTGTTTTAGTTCGCTCAGGATAACCAAGTATGGATTAGTCTTTGATTCCGACTTTGCAGATGCACAAATCCTATTGTTTGAGACCTTAGCAAGACACTGTAATGTTTCAGGTATGGATGTGCCAAAGGAAGGTGGGTATAGATTAGCCAAATGTCCATTTATTCACTGACATGGCAGGATTCAAATAATAGATCTTCAAAAACACTGTGCCCTAGTCAGTCTCCATCTCAGACACCGACAGCATTTCACAGGTACTAGAGAAGCTTTCTTAGCAATGCAGAGATGCAAAATAAGCAATGCTTCTCTGCAGATCCCCTGCATCCCTCTTGTTAGCACCCGGCCACCATGCCAAAGCACTCAAAGTGCTTCTGATATCCTACTGGCATGTCCTACTTAGACACAAGGCAATGCCTGGAGCCCAGCACTCCTCCCACCTCATGCCACAGCCCAATACCTTTTACTTTTGAATGAATTCAACCAACATGTATTGAGTGGTTAACTCTGAGGAAGCTCAAGTGTTACCCATTATTTGCCCTTCTAGGGAGAAAGCACATTTTAGAATGCAAGACAAGATCCACAACTAGAAAGACAGGTAGAGTCTAGATTGTGAAGACTCTTGTATACTATTATTTGAAGGTGTTTAGGCTTTAGAATTTATGCAGTGGGTGTCTATGGGAGGTTCTCATATAGGAAACTCATTGTCAGGTTTAAAATAACTGCACTGGAGATATTGTAAAGGATAAGACTGACATTCAGTATAATCCTTGCAAAGGGTGTAGTCAAGGACCAAAGCCAGAGTTCATAGAGAGGTTGAGTCAACGGTCAAATTCAAGTCAAATCAAAGGTCAACAACAACAAAGGTTGGGGACTTTCCTGGTTGTCCAGTTGTTAAAACATTGCCTTCCAATGCAGAGGGTGCATATTCGATCCCTCGTTTTGGAGCTGGTATCCCACATGCCTTGCAGCCAAGAAAACAAAAACATAAAGCAGAAGCAATATTAAATTCAATAAATATCTAAAAAAAGGACATGGGTTGGAAAATGTAGAAACTATCATAAAATCAAACCTAAAATATGTCATTCTAGGAAAGGCAGATCTAGCCAATAGTTCAGCCCTTTGTGTATAGCTGGATCACACATCCTGAATCAGTTGATGAAGGTTTCCTTCCTACTCATGAGGTGAAGAAACAAGGAAAGGAAAAAATGAGAAGAAAGCATGAGAAAGCGTGAACCAGTTTGACAGACACAAAAGTAGTGGAGGGCATTTTTCTCATGTAAGCATCCCAACCATTCTTGCAGACCTGACGGACAAAGGGGCCCTTTGATGGTACCATCCAGTGGACAGTGTCTGGAAAAGTGACTTCAGATTGGGGAACTGTCCCATTTCAATTCTTTTCCAATTACTCAAACTTTCTTTTTACAAAAGTGGCAGAGTGCAATTGGCCTGAGTAAGCCTTTTCATCTACTTATTTCCACAGATAAAGAACATATGAAACCACTCAAGTTTCATTATCATGATTTATGATGTATTCCATTGAGTTTTAGTCATAGATCTTTGCAGTGATCTTGAGCCTCTCTCTTTATGTTTATACGTTAGAGCCAAACATAAACATGAGAAGTTTAGGTAACTTAATTTGCTGAGCTACCATGACAGAATATCACAAACAGGGTGATTTAAACAACAGAAATTTTTAATCTTCCAGTTCTGAAGGCTAGAACTCTGAGATCAAAAGGTCAGCCAAGATCTTTCCTTCTAAGAGATGGAAAGAAGTATCTGTTCCATACCTTCCTCTCAGCTTCTGGTGGATTGATAGCAATAGTTGGTGTTTCTAGGCTTGTTGACACATTATCTCAATTTTTTTTTTTTTTTGGTCACATTGGCATTCTCCCTGTGTGCAAATCCATTTCTGTATCCAAATTTTCATATATATATATATATACAGACCTACATTGGATTAAGATCACTCTAATGATGTCATCTTAACTTGATCATCTGCAAAGATCCTATTTCTAAGGCTGCATCTACAGATTCTGAGAGTTAGAGCTTCAGCATCTTTTAGAGGGATAAATGTCAACCCTTAACAGTTACTGTCCAAATATTTTCATTAGTTTAGTCCTTCTTAGGTGCCAGTTGGGCTTCCCAGGCAGCACTAGTGGTAAAGAACCTGTGTGCCAATGCAGGAAAGGTGAGACACAGGCTAAATCCTTGGGTCGGGAAGATCCCCTAGAGGAGGGCATGGCAACTCATTCCAATATTCTTGCCTGGAGGATCCCATGAACAGAAGGAGCATGGCGGGCTACAGTCCATAGGGTCACAGAGTCAGGCACAATTAAAGTGACAGCATGCATGCACACAGCATGCCAGTTACTATGTTACATGTTCTACATACATTCTTACATTTAATCCCCACAGCAAACATCCCTGGTCAGTGTTATTATTGAGGCTTAAGAAATTGAAGCAGAGGACAGTGTCGGCTGACCCACTAGATCAGATGAGGGAATGGCAACTACACACAAGAATAAGGCAAGTGTTTTTTCTACAATCTGGCATATAATGATTTTCAGGATGAATATAAAATATGAAGTAGGTCCACAATTTGGAAATCAATCCATATAGGACAGACAAGGGCAACCCAAGTGCCATTAGTCAGAAATTCAAACACATTCTCACTTCAAGATCCAAATGTGTCTTCATGCTTGGTACCAGTGGAAGAACAAGCAGCAATGAGTCAGAAGTTAAATCCAAAAGCATAGATACGAGATTACAGGAAAACAGACGTTTAGTGAGCAGTGGTCTCAGCAACTGGAAACACTTGGATCTAATCTATTAAACTTGATGTGATCCTGAAATGGAGGCTGTCTTTGATATTCAATTCAGATTCACTCTGCACACACACACACACACACACACACACACACACACACAAGTACACACACCAGTAAATCGCTCAATCAATATATAGACAGATGGTAAATGTATATTATATACACATGAGGAGATTGAATTACATAGCGCTACAAGGGCTCTGGAACCAGATTGTCTTGGTTTCTATCCAGGTTATAACACATCCTTGTGGTGTGACCTTAGATAAATCATTTAACATCCATGTGACTTGATTTTCTTATCTGTAAAGTGGGGACAATTATGGCATCTTTCTCATGGAGTTTTAATGAGGATTAAGTGACTTAATCTTTGTAAAGTACTTATAAAATTTACAGTGCAGTTGGTATATGGCAGAAACCAATACAATATTGTAAGCAATTATCCTTCAATTAAAATAAATTAAAAAAAAACTTTACAGAGCATACAAGCATCATTCAGTAAGTATCAATATTGCACATAAGTATGTTAAATACACAGATTTAAATGGACACACATATAGTGGATAGGAAAGCCCTGATAGACCTCAGATTTTATATACATATATATATATATATATATACACACACACGTACGTACAGACTCTCATATATTTAAAATTTGTGAACTTACATTATATAATTTTCCTTTTAAAATGGAGCAAATTAAAATGTTAGACACTTCATGATTCCACGATGACACGGCAATGATCATTTATAAAGCTATGAAAGTAAATTTAGCTACTAAAATAAATTCTACTATTTGATAGTATTAACTAAGAACTAAACTGAACTTGCAAATCTGAATCAAAAGTGATGAGGAAGATCAGCATATATAGTCATCCAAGATTCTTGAACAGCACAGGAAATGAAAATAAAAGCCGATCTATCCCATCCCACTGGAAATCAATCTCTCACTTGAAATTAAGGAGCAAACACATTTCATCTTTCCCCTCACATTCTGTCCCACAATTCAGCAAAGCAAGGGCTGATCACCTAGTTCATACATACATCTTATGGAAGCAACCAGAGAACTTTATTTCTCCATCGTCACACCATTATTATCTTGCTGTCCATATCCAGAGACAAATTCCCAGAAAACATATGATCAGTAAAATGCTACAGGCAAATATGAAAACATGACAAAACTGATAAATACAGAAAATATACATCCAAGTCAAGAATATAGAGGTTACTAAGGAAGATATCAGAAGCAAGAACATGATCGAAGAACTTTGTCTGGATTTTTTAAATAGGTAACAAAAAGAGACCTGTGCTTAGATATATCCTGAAAAAAAAATTTATTATTAGAATAACTTTTTTCTCTTACAAATATCCATAGTGTAAAATAAATAGTTTATCTCAAAAGCTACAAAATTTAATCTATCATCAAACACCTCAGACACACAGCATTTTCCAAAAGGCAATGAATGAAGCAAAATCAATGTGATTTTTAAGGGGAAATATTGTGAACAAAGGATTATATACTAAGTTGAATTGTGTTTCATGTACAAAAAACACACAGAACACAGTCTTAGGCTCATAGTCAAAGGCTCATAGGACAGGTACAAAGGCTAAATTGCACTATAAATCCTTGGAATAAATATGTGGACTATATGACCATTGCTCAATGAATGAATATTTATGATTCACAAACATGGAAGCAATGATATAAAAAGACTCAAGCCTTGGCTACTATGGATAAAGACCCAGGAGCCTAACATTAACACTAGCAATGCAGTAAAGTGTGGTAAGAACATAAGACTAGCCGGAAAAAGACCTGTTTAGAATCCAAACAATATGAACTATTATTTGGTTGTAAAGGTTAGTAATTGGGTTCCAAATATATTTGGAACCTGATATCTTGTAAGTCAAGAAGCAACAGTTAGAACTGGACATGGAACAATGGACTGGTTCCAAATTGGGAAAGGAGTATGTCAAGGATGCATATAGTCCCCCTGCTTATTTAAATTATATGTAGAGTACATTATGTGAAATGCCAGGCTGGAGGAAGCACAAGCTGGAATCAAGATTGCCAGGAGAAATATCAATAACCTCAGATATGCAGATGACACCACCCTTATGGCAGAAAGCAAAGAGGGACTAAAGAGTCTCTTGATGGAAGTAAAAGAGGAGAGTGAAAAAGTTGGCTTAAAACTCAACGTTCAGAAAACTAAGATCATGGCATATGGTCCCATCACTTCATGGAAACAGTGACAGACTTTATGTTCTTGGGGTCCACAATCACTGCAGATGGTGACTGAAGCTATGAAATTAAAAGGCACTTGCTCGTGTAAAAAAAAAAGCTATGACCACCCTAAACAACACGTTAAAAAGCAGAAACATTACTTTTCCAACAAATGTCTGTCTAGTCAAAGCTATGGTTTTTTCAGTAGTCATGTATGGATGTGAGAGTTGGACCATAAAGAAAGGTGAGTACCGAAGAATTGATGCTTTTGAACTGTGGTGTTGGAGAAGACTCTTGAGAATCCCTTGAACTGCAAGGAGATCTGACCAGTCCATCCTAAAGGAAATCAGTCTTGAATATTCACTGGAAGAACTGATGCTGAAGTTGAAGCTCCAATACTTTGGCCACCTGATGCAAAGAACTGACTCATTGGAAAAGACCCTGATGCTGGGAAAGATTGAAGGCAGGAGGAGAAGGGGATGACAGAGAATGAGATGGTTGGATGGCATCGCGATTCTACAGACATGAGTTTGAGTAAGCTCCAGGAGTTGGTGATGGGCAGGAAGGCCTGGTGTGCTGCAGTCCATGGGGTCACAAAGAGTCAGACACAACTGAGCAACTGAACTGAACTTGAAATATATTCACCTTCATAACCATATCCATATTTATATTAAACTACCTTAAGCTACTTTGAACTGAATTGCAGTTTCTCTAAGTCTTAATTTCTCATTTTATAAAATAAAGATTAAAACAGTGCAGACTTCTCTAGTGGTCCAGTGGCTAAAACTCCATGATCCCAATGTAAGGGAATCAGGTTTGATCCCCGATCAAGGAATTAGATCCCATAAGCCTCAACTAAGTGTGTGCATGCCACAACTAAAGATCCTATGTATCGCCACAGCCAAATAAACAAATGCTTTTTCTTTAAAAACAGATAACAACAATGATATTTATAGTGTAGGTTTATAGGAAGAAAAAATAGTGTCAGCATATGAATACTATATAATTCTAAGAAAGTGCCATAATTAAGCCAGAGTGCTTGATCTCAAATCCCCTAGCAAAAGCAACATCATGTTTTGCACTGTATCTTTTTGGAAGGCTCTGACTCATATCATTTGGTTTCTTCTTTGTTCACAATTCTTTGTTAAAACATGTTACATAAGATGACATAGTCCTCTTTGTGCCTCTTAAACCAGTAAGTCCTAGATTATGCCAGATGTTTACATACACCTCATTGCTCTATGGAAATAGAAACCTTTTTTTTTTTTTTTCTGATTTACAAGATCTCCCCAAATCAAAACACTTCATACATCTACATTTTTTTCTGACCACCCTTACTAAATCTTCATCCTAGCCTTTGTTCTTTATACATAGATCATGCCTCAACTGAATCAGAACACATATGAAATGCAATTCTCTTGGTCTAGATTGTCTAATCTGTTCCTTGCTCCTAAATTATATTCTGAAAGTGAAATTGTTAGTAGCTCTTTGCGACCCCATGTACTGTAACCGCCAGACTCCTCAGTCCATGAGATTTCCCAGGCAACAATACTGGAGTGGGTAGCCTTTTCCTTCTCCAGACAATCTTCCCAACCCAGGGATCAAACCTGGGTCTTCTGCACTGCAGGCAGATTCTTTACCATCTGAGCCACCAGGGAAGAGGGCAAATTATAGTCTGTGTGTGTTAGTTGCTCAGTTGTGTCCGACTCTTTGTGACCCCATGGACTGTAGCCCGCCAGGCTCCTCTATCCATGGGTTTCTCCAGGCAAGAATAGCGGAGTGGGTTGCCATTCCCTTCTCTTGGTGGGGGAGGGGGGGCGGCGGGGAGGGAGGGAGGAAGGAAGGGAGGGTATGTCTTCCTGACTCAGAGATCAAACCTGTGTCTCCTGAACTATAGGCAGATTCTTTACCATCTGAGTCACCTTCCACTATAAATTCCACCTTCACTCTGTCTAACAAATTCTCTGATTTTCTAAACTTTTTAAAATCAGAAAATTCTATTTTGAATTGGTATTTTAATTGATAATTTAAATAATGCAATTATATTAGTTTCAGCATAGTCATAGTTCCTAATTGATTGCATTACATACTTTTTTTAATAGACTACTCATTGTTTCTTACATACTTGTATTACATTCCCCAATAAGTGTAATTTTCTTGGGAAGAAAAACATGTTTTTTATGAAAAGTTGTTAATGATGTGGGAGAATGCTTATATTTGGTGTTGAATGAAAACAAGCAGGATAAAAATTGTATATACATGATGATCTCTACTACATAAAAAAGGATAGAAAGAAGAGTAAAAACAAATATGCTAAAATAATGATAATATTTTCCTCTGGGTGGTGGAATTATAGGTAACTGCTGTTTTCTGCCTTAAACTTGCCTACCTTAATTTTTCATATGAGTGGGTACTTTTATACTCAGGGGAAATGTTTAATGGAACACACATTTTAATTATTTATCTTAAATTTTACTCCTGGTGCAGATCTGTTCAAGCAGACACTTTAGTGTTTCCTTTAACAGTAGCATCATAAACACGTTTGAATAATTCCCTCACTTTCTGTCAAATCATATTTTTATTGAGAATCACATGTTTCTTATGCATATACTCAAATCTCAAATTAACCATGTATATGGTTAGGATACTTATATTTTTAGTGAGAAATAAACCTGAACAGAAGTGTCTCAACAAAATAGGATATTGACTCAGAGAACGGAAATATCAAAAGTATGCCTGACTTGGGACATAAGTTGATCCAGAAATTCAAGACATTATCTGAGTTCCAGATCTACTGTCATTCACATCTCTTTCTATCTTTCTCAGCCTTCAAAATTTGGCCTCAGGCTATCTCTCTTCATAGTATCAAAACAGCTACAGTAATTCCAAACCATGCATTCTCAGAGTAATAAACCCTGGGAAAGTGAAAGTGAAAATGAAAGTCGCTCAGTCATGTTCAATTCTTTGCAACCTCATAGACTTACACAGTCCATGGAATTCTCCAGGCCAGGATACTGGAGTAGGTGGCTGTTCCTTTCTCCAGAGGATCTTCTTAACCCAGGGATTGAACCCAGGTCTCCCACATTGCAGGCAGATTCTTTACCAGTTGAGCCACCAAGAAAGCCCAATAAACCATGTGGAGAAGAGAAAATCATTGACTCAACATTCTCAAGAAACCTCCTGAGGTTTGTTATGACTGGACTGGATCACGTCATTTGCCTACACAAGACTCATTTATTAAGTGAATGCTGTACACTGATTGGTTTAGGTTAATCCAGACCCATCTGAAGCTAGATGTAGAATCAATTGCCTGTAAATCATATGGTTGAGAAGATGGCAGAGCTAAAGAAAAGATAAATTTTAGAGGAAATTCAGAATACAATTGGCCCTTGAACATATGTGAGGGTTAGGGGCACTGACACTCAGCACAGTCAAACGTTTATGCATCACTCGTAGTTGGCCTTCCATATATATGGATCCTCCATATTGGTGGTTCTGCATTCAACTATGGTGTAGCAGTATAGTATTTACTACTGTAAAAAATCAATATATAAGTGGATCGGTGGAGTTCAAAATCTTTATGTTCAAGGGTCAATCACACTGTTATATGAAAGAGGAGTGAATCTGCCGAATAGCAAAACAAACATAGCAAAACTAAGCCAATTTTTTAAGCATTCAATAATTTTTCTCTCTCTCCTGATGGACATTTTTGCACTTGCAGCATTGGCAGAAACAATTTTAAAAGTGAAATCTTCTTAGTTCCACAGAGAGAGCACATAGAGCGAATTATTCATATCATATACTGAACTATCATAGATTCTGATGCTTTATTCTTTACCAACTAAATCTACTGTTCAACTGAGAACCATCACTTATGTCACCCTTTTCTATACATCTCAAGCAAGAGCTGGATGATATGGCATTTTATCACTTAAAACAATTTTTCATGAAAGATAATTAACAGTGGTGACTATACAATTCATTAATTGAGGACTTTCTCATTGTGCCCTGTATCAAGTGCCATTTAAATTTTGCCTTAGTAAGATTTTAAAAATCACTAAAAGCAAACATTTTTTGGAGTACTCATGAATAATATCCAAAGCTGTGAATGTTTTAATCATCTACAGTATTTTGGATTAAACCACATAGAATTGCCAATATTTGACTCTTCTTGACCTGCAACAGAGGTAATTTTGTATGGTTCAGCATAAATACACATATATGCACACATATATACACATTAATCCTGATAACTAAGAGCAGAGTCATATAGTTTGGAAAACAATAAATGCCCATTTGACCTTTTGATTACTTCATATTTTATGCTATGACTAATGGGAAAGGCAAGAAAAAATATGTGTTTATACAAATACAGATGAAATAATAAAATGCAATCCTTTTTGTAAAAAAGTGCTTGATGCAAAAAATTTACTGTTTTTCTCCTTGGTGTTATCTTCTTCTAAATTCAAATCTGCCAAAGCACTTTTTGTGGTTTCTTTTCGATACAACCACTGAGTGACCCAAAATAACCTTTACTAACACCCTCAATTTCCTTCCCTGTCAAAGCAGATAGGCAAGCAGCAGCTGATGACTGAGTGACTCGATGACCCCAACAGCAGAATGACAAATCTAGTTTTCTGAGAACAGGTAAGCTGACAGAAACGAATCATTCACATCTGTCCATTAGAAACAAACAGAAAATACCAACACATATACAAAAACTATTCAGCTACTAATGATCTAAACAGAATTTGACCTCAGTGAGAAAGATATACTCCACCAAGTATTTTTTAATATATTTTGTTAGAGAAAATATTAAATCTTTAAAGACTCTTTATCTGGTTTTCCTTTGTGGTGATCTAGTATCTCCCAGCCCTTATGTTTCTTTAGAATGGATGCTAAGTAGCAGTATGTAGGAACAAAAGAATTACCTTGCAAAATTGTTCCATGAGTACTGCAATCAAATGATATAGGTAAAATCTAGTATTTTCTTTCCTCTTTCAAGATCTCAAACAGCCACAAATTTTAGTTAGCTGCCTTGCTTTCACAGCAGTCCGAAAGAACAAGATCTTCTTTAAATTGTTACCATGATTAGGCCTCCTCTTAGAGTGACAGTAGACATCAGAGGAATACAGTAGTGAGGACAGATACTAACTTGGATATATCATCTTGGGAACCATTGCTAACCACATGATGCCTGCTAACACTGTAGGAATAGGCAATGCAGAATTTCCCATCCAATTAAAAGAGTAACTGTTTAAAGATGATTATGTAGACTGTGATCCTTTGCCACAGTGAAAATATTTCATACTCCACTTCTAGTTCCACATTCTATCTGCTATTACCCAAATAACCTAGACAGCATATTTAGCAGCCTAGACATTATCTAGAGAGATGACAGTAGACACCATAAATGCAACACTCATTCAATTTAAATGATATTTGAACCAATGCAGAGCTGAGGCTGGCATTCTAATACAATCATTATGAAATATTCAGAGCGAGAGTGTAAAGGACTAATTACTATTCTCTTTTGCTTTCTTGGGGAAAAAACCACAGAAAGCCTATGACCAAAATTAAGTTTCATTATAATTATGGGATGTTTGAAAATTACTTCCTCTGATTAGAAATTGGACTCTTTAAGAAACTGTTGCCTAAATCAGATTTTTTTTTACAACTCCAAGTATTATACAGTTTAAAAGCTGACTGATGCAAAGAAGACCACTGGGTGATTTTAAACATTCATAAGCTAGAGGTAAAGATGCAAACATATGAAGGAAATTTCATAGGAAGGATTTTATTCTACTTTACCAAAACAAACAGGAAAACTTCTGATTGAAAAGACAGTGAATATCTCATTTGTAATAGAAAGAATAAATCTCTAGATCACAGAATCTCTCTCTTTAAACAAACAAATAAATGAGCAAAAGAAATTCCAGAGCATCATCCATATTAATTAAATAGTAAAAACTTATTATATTATAAACTTTGAAAAGTGATAGCCAAAGAAAGAAACAAAATATTATAGTGGGGTTCTTTGGGTTCTTACAAATTTCATTCTGAGGAAAGGCAGTAGATAAACAGATTCAGAGTATAGTCATGAACAAACTTCACATCTGGACAAAAGTAGACTGAAAAACCCCAGGGAAAAACTGTAAGATCTTTAAGAGTAGGAGTCCATACTTACAATCATCAAGAATTCACCAAAGGCAAGAAAACAGTGACATTTTTCAGGGTTCCATAACAAATTATAGAACTGATCTAAAATTTCTAGTATATTCTCAAAGAGGAATACAATATATTCTCCAAGTTGGTGGGCTGAGTCCAGATATAGGACCTCTTATACAACTGTTGAAGAAACAGCAGAATCCATGCCATCCACACAAAGTTATATCTGTGAGCAGTGAAGCTCTTCCTTCCACCCACCCCAATATTCTTTGCCGCATTTCTCAAAATATACTTGGGAGATAAAGAACAATAGGATTCAAATACAATATTAAGTAAAGGACATTTCATCTAAAATGAAACATCAGAATAGAGTTCACACATGGTAAGAATGATCAATAGGCAATATGAGAAGGAACTGCATGGTCACAAACCCACTAAAAATAATAAATGAAAATAATATAGCAAGTGTAGCAGACAGTCTTCCTGCTCTTCCTAGGTGAATTTCTGAGGTGAACTTGTTTCTAAAAACCTTCATCAAAGGCTCTTTTACAGAGGTCTGCCCTTCAGGCTATTAGATTCTACTTTGCCTATATTCCAGCAGAAATGGAAGCTCTCAAGAATGTATTGATCTCTCTCCCTCTACCTCAATCAGTCTGGGATTAGTCAATGGCTGATGGGTGAAAAGAGTATGAAAGCTGTTCTTGAGTTGGTTTGAGGGAACTTTGAGCTGTAATTTACATTCTAGAATCTCTCTACATATGCTGATTCTACCTTCTGTAAAGCTTTACCTAAGACACATCAATGCATGACTTCTCACTGTCCTTCCCTGAGAGTACTTCCTCCTTTAAAAAACTACTTACCCAGGAATCTTCCCTCTCAGGGGCTGTTTCTGAAGAACCCAATTTAAGACATGGAAAGAGGAATGAATAATCCAATGTGAAAAAACAGACATCTCAAATGAAAGGAACAAAATACCATAACTTATGTGCACTTCGTGCAATGAAAGAGTTTAATAAAAATGCAATTTCAGTGGAATAATGTCCCAGAGAACAAACTGGAATCAAGATTGCAGGGAGAAATATCAATAACCTTAGATATGCAGATGACACCACTCTTATGGCAGAGAGCAAAGAGGAACTAAAGAGTCTCTTGATGAAAGAGGAGAGTGA
Organism: Muntiacus reevesi; assembly: GCF_963930625.1. Taxonomy (NCBI): domain Eukaryota; kingdom Metazoa; phylum Chordata; class Mammalia; order Artiodactyla; family Cervidae; genus Muntiacus; species Muntiacus reevesi. Next base: position 122,746,042 of record NC_089271.1, on the reverse strand, counting down.
AAAAGTTGGCTTAAAACTCAACATTCAGAAATCTAAGGTCATGGCATCCAATCCCATCACTTCATGGCAAACAGATGGGGAAACAATGGAAACAGTGACAGACTTTATCTTCTTGGACTCTAAAATCACTGTACATGGCGACTGCAGCCATGAAATTAAAACACGCTCCTTGGAAGAAAAGCTATGAGGAAACTAGACAGCATATTAAAAAGCAGAGACATTACTTTATCGACAAAGGTTGCCCTAGTTAAAGCTATGGTTTTTCCAGTAGTCATGTATGAATGTGAGAGTTGGACCCTAAAGAAAGCTGACCAATGAAGAACTGATGCTTTTGAACTGTGGTGTTGGAGAAGACTCTTGAGAGTCCCTTGGACAGCAAGAAGATTAAACAAGTCAATCCTAAGGGAAATTCATTGGAAGGACTGATGCCAAAACTCCAATACTTTGGCCACCGATGTGAAGGACTGACTCATTAGAAAAGACTCCAATGCTGGGAAAGATTGAAGGCAGGAGGAGAAGGGGATGACAGAGAATAAGATAGTTGAATAATATAACCGACTTGATGGACATGAGTTTGAGGAAGCTCTGGGAATTGCTGATGGACAGGGAAGCCTGGAGTACTGCAGTCCATGGAGTCACAAAGAGTTGGACATGACTGAGCAACTGAACTGAAATAATTCAGTTTCTCTCTCTCTCCCAGAGATGAGAAAATTAAGACACCACATTGAAATGACAACTGAGATAAGAAAACAACCCAATGATCAAAACAATACCTTTATAGAACTAATAAGCATTAATATTCACAAAACAGATGAATTACTGAAAAAAGGAAAATACATCACATAATCGCAGGGAATCCAGTAGAAAAAGATAATAAAGCAATTAGAGATAAAATTTGAGGTGTGTGCCATAAACAAAAATAAACTCAAAATGGATTAAAGATCTAAATGTAAGACTAGAAACTATAAAACTCCTAGAGGAGAACATAGGCAAAACACTCTCTGACATAAATCACACCAGGATCCTCTATGACCCACCTCCCAGAATATTGGAAATAAAAGCAAAAATAAACAAATGGGACCTAATGAAACTTAAAAGCTTTTGCACAACAAAGGAAACTATAAGCAAGGTGAAAAGACAGCTTTAAGAATGGGAGAAAATAATAGCAAATGAAGCAACAGACAAAGGATTAATCTCAAAAATATACAAGCAACTCCTGCAGCTCAATTCCAGAAAAATAAATGACCCAATCAAAAAATGGGCCAAAGAACTAAACAGACATTTCTCCAAAAAAGACATACAGATGGCTAACAAACACATGAAAAGATGCTCAACATCACTCATTATTAGAGAAATGCAAATCAAAACCACAAGGAGGTACCATTACACGCCAGTCAGGATGGCTGCTATCCAAAAGTCTACAAGCAATAAATGCTGGAGAGGGTGTGGAGAAAAGGGAACCCTCTTACACTGTTGGTGGGAATGCAAACTAGTACAGCCACTATGGAGAACAGTGTGGAGATTTCTTAAAAAACTGAAAATAGAACTGCCATATGATCCAGCAATGCCAATTCTGGGCATACACACTGAGGAAACCAGATCTGAAACAGACACATGCACCCCAGTGTTCATCGCAGCACTGTTTATAATAGCCAGGACATGGAAGCAACCTAGATGCCCATCAGCAGACGAATGGATAAGGAAGCTGTGGTACATATACACCATGGAATATTACTCAGCCATTAAAAAGAATTCATTTGAATCAGTTCTAATGAGATGGATGAAACTGGAGCCCATTATACACAGTGAAGTAAGCCAGAAAGATAAAGAACATTACAGCATACTAACACATATATACGGAATTTAGAAAGATGGTAACGATGGCCCTATATGCAGGGCAGAAGAAGAGACGCAGAAGTACAGAACAGACTTTTGGACTCTGTGGGAGAAGGCGAAGGTGGGATTTTTTTCAAGAGAACAGCATCAAAACATGTATAATATCTATGGTGAAACAGATCACCAGCCCAGGTTGGATGCATGAGACAAGTGCTCGGGCCTGGTGCACTGGGAAGACCCAGAGGAATTGGGTGGAGAGGGAGGTGGGAGGGGGGATCGGGATGGGGAATACATGTAACTCCATGGCTGATTCATGTCAATGTATGACAAAAACCACTACAATATTGTAAAGTAATTAGCCTCCAACTAATAAAAATAAATGAAAAAAAAATTTTTAATTAAAAAAAAAAGAATCCTAAAAAAAAAATTGAGGTATGTGCATATGTGTGTGCATCAGGGAAAGACAATCCAATCAGGGATCCAATCATGTTTATGTGTGTGTATAATAATATATTGCATACATATTCATAATATACATATGAAGGTTTACAGGAATATTTCTCTGAAAAAAGAACTGACTCTACAGAAGAAGATAACACAACATGTTCCCCAAATATATTGATACAGAAATTGATAGACTCAAATCAATGAACAATCTGATTAAATCATTGAGTTTCAATGTTAATAAAAGAAATAACATGCTTAAGCACTAAACAGACTATGTATAAGAGGAAAGATTTGGCTGATATCAGAATTCTCTACAGATAGTAAAACAATATCTACCAAGTTCTGTTTGAAGTACTGAGTGACCCAAATACATGGTATCTAGGCAAGATGTCCTTCAGAACAAAGGTTGAAGAATATCTGTAGCAAGTAAGAACATCAGAGACTACAGCAAGTCTAGGTATCCATGGAAAAAATTACATGATGATAAAATCTGGTTAAATAAAAATAGATAAGATAAATTATTTCAGGAATGTAGACATTGTGGTAAAATTACTGATAATGAAAATCTAAGTAAAACACAGAACTAAGACAAAAATACTAATAGAATTATAGTTATAAAGTTAATTTTTAAGAATATTTGAGTTTATAAAGCTTGGTTGAATCATATAGTCACAAAAACCAATGTACTAAACTTGTTTGGGAGCAGATTATGGACAAAATCCCTTCCATAATGACTGACGCTGAAGACTTTAAAAAATCACAACAGTAACATTATGGTGCTCTCACACTTATGTAGTCAGAAAGAAATCATTTTGCAAGTATTTATTCCTTCCTCAATTTATTGAATGCCATAGGTGAGCTTATCATCCAGTGTAGGTAAGAATTCCAAAAAGCACTACACTATTTATGCTACCTGAGCCCTTATTTCTAACTGAGCATGTAGAATTTCAATAAATATTGATTTATTCTCACTCCATCACTTCTTCCTCTATTTCCTTGGGAAAAAAACAATTTTAATCTTTATTTTGTGTCCGAAATTTCAATAGGCTCTTTTATATATATTATCTCCTTTAATACTCACAGTAATCTTACAATTTACAGATAAAATAGAGGCTCAGAGAGGTTTAAGTGAGGAAGAGCCAGGAAGCTAGATTTAAATCCAATTCTTTCTATATGAGATAGTCTGTCCTCTTTGAAGTTCCTGGTATTAAGCTACGAATACGTAGACCATATGTTAAGTGCTTTAACTACCTGTCTTCTATCAATTCCCCAGTGCCCCCAACCATTAAATTCTCTAAATCCACAGCCTCTTGTACATGTAAAGTGACTCTTGCATTGCCAAAGTGTACCAGAGATGTCAATGGAGCTATGCAGAACTACAGAAAAAGGAAGACAGAATGAGAAGGCCACAGATTATTATATCAAGTCAACTGTGCACCTTTGCTCTCTCCTTCTAACTCCAACATTAGATTCTGTGATGGCAAAATTGACAAAATAGGGAGAAATGTAGGAAGTAAGGTCCTACCTGTGTGCTTGTGGAGTGTGTGTGATGCATGTATTTTGCAGGCAGAGCATGATTTAATGTACTTTTACATATGGCTGAATCTTTTTAAATCAAGATTTTCTTTAACAGTCACCAAGTGGGAGGTGTTCTGATTAAATGGGCTATTCTTGTCAACTATATGTCACAAATCCCAGCACCCAGATTTCTCAGGATTGCTTCTAATGTGGCCATGAAACCTATCATCCAAGAAGCAGCCATCAGCTGCTTTTCCTCTCACTGAAAATTCAGAATTAAGAAAAGGTGATACAGAAAAAGAGACATGCAGATGTACTTAAGCTGAAGCCAGGGAAGAGAAAAAGTCATTCTACTCTAATTAACTCTTTCTCACCCCATCAGGACTGAGAAGAGTATTTTCTCAGCCTTCATGCCTAACTGAGGTTTGAGAAGGTGACACAAGACTACTTACTACCTCTAGAGAAGAAAGAGCCATGATGAGAACATTACAGCCCGATATCATAATGCAGGAAACAGATCATAGACTGCAGTGGAAAATTCAGAGGAGACTGGTGTTTGAAATTCAACCTATTGAGTCTGAAACATTTTCTGTCATATTGTCCCCATTTTCCAATTTATCACAAGCATAGTGTAAGTCAACAGAACACACCTCAACCTCAATTTTATCTGCAAAGTATCATGGCAAAGTAAAGGTATCTATATAGTGTTCCATTCTGGGGAACACCACTAGAAGGTTGATTTGTTCTAAAATATAATTTCTGCCACTCTCCTACCCAAATATGCCTTGATGTCTGCAATTAATACCATCCAAAGCAATATTTAACAGCCTCTTGAGTCAAGCACATCTCCTCCAGGTTGACATTCTTCTACGTGAAATGGGTGACAACCTATTTAGCTAAACTAATTGTAGAAATTAATTTACCTACTACATGGCAGAGAGTAGAAACCCAGGAGATTATTTTGACTGTGAGAAAATTAGCCTAAGAGAATGCCTATAGTATGGAATCCTGTCAAGGCCTAGTGAGACATGACAAGGAGATTCTTGGATTTTAGGACTCAGCATGAGAACCCTGGGTTACTAGCAGGATGAGACAGAGAAGGGAAACTCCGGCTAGTAATAAAGAAGGCAATGAAAACTTTATTTGTTTGCCTTATCTGTAAAGTACAGTAAGAAAGGTACATAAGGATTGCAAAGATGTAGAAATTCTTGGTGTATGGTAAGCATGGAAAAGGTGAAGAACTGAACAGGTTCTAGGACAATTCTAACAGAGTTTTAGTCAAATGTTACCTAGAGCTGTAAGTTAAATGAATAAGTTTCATTTAATTTTTGGTGAGTATGTTAAATGAATATGCTTCCCAGGAGTTCCATGCTTCTGGAGTCATTGTAAATTCACCTAAAGAGGCATAACTAGTGTATGGTCTTACATTTAAGTCTTTAAAACATTTTGAGTTTAACTGTGTATGGTGGCTCAACTGGTAAAGAAACTGCCTGCCCATGCAAGAAATGCAAGAGATGCCAGTTTGATCCCTGGGTCAGGAAGATCCCCTGGAGAATAAAATGGCAATCCACTCCAGTATTCTTGCCTAGAAAATTCCATGGAAAGAAGAGCCTGGTGGGCTACAGGCCATGGAGTCACAACGAATTGGATATGACTGAGCATGCACCTCATACTCACATGGTATTAGGAAGTGTTCTAATTTAATTCTTTTATGTGTAACTGTCCACTTTTTCCAGCACCACTTGTTGAAAAGATTGTCTTTTCTCTATTGCATATTTTTGCCCCCTTTGCCAAAGATAAGGTGCTCGTAGGTGCGTGAGTTTACCTCTGGTCTTTCCATCTTGTTCTATAAGTCTATATTTCTGTTTTTGTGCTCATACCATAGCCTTTTCAGGACTGCTGTTTTGTAGTATAGTCTGAAGTCAGGAAGGTTGATTTTCTTTTGTAAGATTGCTTTGAAAAATATTATGAAATCTTTTGCTCTACTTCTGTGAAAAATACAATTGGTAGTTAAATAGGGATTGCATTGAATCTGTAGATTGTTTTGAGTAATATAGCCATTTTCGCAGTATTGATTCTTCCAGTCCAAGAACCCGATATATCTCTCAACACGTTTGTGTAATCTTTGATTTCTTTCATCAGTGTCTTATAGCTTTCTGCATATAGGTCTTCTGTTTCTTAAGTAGGTTATTTCCAGGTATTTTATCATTTTTGTTACAAGGGCAAATGGGATGGTTTCCATAACTTCTCTTTCTGATTTTTCATTGTTAGTATATAGGAATGCAAGGGATTTCTGTGTTTTAATTTTATATCCTATAACATTACTATATTTATTGATTATCTCTAGTAATTTGCTGGTGGCATATTTGGGGGTTTCTATGTATAGTATCATGTCATCTACAAACAGTGAGAGTCCTCCAGTTAAAAAAATAAGTTAAAATACAAAAGGAGGCATATCTAATAAGTGAATCCCATATGAATATGCTCATGTTGGAAGGATTCAGAAAGTATTCTCAAGAAGGGATTAAATCCTAAGTAGCATCTAAAGACTATAATGAGCAACACTAGGTTGATATAAGGAAGACTGTTTAATTCAGTTGTGAAGGACAGAATGTTTATTTACAATTGCTAAACTACTCCTACTGACCTTTGAGAGATGACCAGCAATGAGAAAGGAATCTGAAGACTAAACATGAGTAAATGTCTTAATTTTCAAAAGCAATAAATTGTTGGATTCGAGGAGAAAAACTGATAGAAATATTTATTTCCAGAAAAATTCAACAATGGGTTAATAAGCAGGTGACTTTGGGGGCATTTATGAAATAGGCCAATATGGATTCTCTTGTTTCTTTTTTCCATAGTGTTACTTAGCTGGCAGATTTGCTGAATGTTACAATTACAATTCACGTCAATTTCAGAAAAGAATGAAATAACTCTGGCAACTACATGGAATGATGCTGACTGGACTCAGTTAAGTAGATACTTATGAAGCTGGATGACCATTGCCAGAGTATGCAACCTGAAGAATAAATCAGTGACAACTTGGATGAACAGGCTCCTCTTAAATATCTTACTCACTCTCTCATTACCTTGGAGTATCTGAGAAAACTAAAAACATGAACATGTTTATAAATTAAAGTAAAAACTGATAGTTAATGTAACAAAATCTTGATTCAAAGACATTGCAAGAGACTGGAATGATAAATCAAATAATATAATTTAAAAACAATAGTTCTGTACTTAGGAAGAAAAAAGATCTTCCCATAGAGGGGAACAATTTTAAAGGCCCTCCCCTCTATGACCTGGTCAAGCCAACCCAGAAAAAGGTATCATTCCTTTTCAGAGATACATGGGTAACCCGGAGAAAATCCAAAGGATGGGACTAAGTAGTTTTAAAACTATAGCATATAAAGAATATTTGAAAACCTGACAATATCTAGATGGCAAAAGCAAAGAAATGGAAGCAGAAGTTGAGCAACGATGGAAGCTACCTATCTGAAGAGCTATCATGTGCAACAAGACATAGACTTATTCTATGTAGCTCCCAGAGTACAATTAGAAGCAATGAAAAGTTAAAAGGAGGTATGGTTCAATTCAATGTCAGGAGGTCAATAGAACAGAAGATGGCCTTGTATAAAAATGAGTGCCTTTCTTGAAATGATAAACCAGACTAAATGCTCTATATAGTCGGCAAAAACAAGACCTGGAGCTGACTGTGGCTCAGATCATGAACCATGATCATAATGCCAAATTCAGACTTAAATTGAAGAAAGTATAGAAAACCACTAGATCATTCAGGTATGACCTAAACCAAATCCCTTATGATTATACAGTGAAAATGATAGATAGATTCAAGGGATTAGATCAGATAGACAGATTGCCTGAAGAACTATGGATGGAGATTGGTGACATTGTACAGGAAGCAGGGATCAAGACCATGCCCAAGAAAAAGAAATGCAAAAGGCAAAATGGTTGTCTGAGGAGGCCTTACAAATAGCTGAGAAAAGAAGAGAAGCAAAAGGCAAAGGAGAAAAGGGAAGATATACCCATTTGAATGCAGAGTTCCAAAGAATAGCAAGGAGAGAAAAGAAAGCCTTCCTCAGTGCTCAGTGCAAAGAAATAGAGGGGAAAAAATAGAATGGGAAAGACTAGAGATCTCTTCAAGAAAATCAGAGATACCAAGGGAACATTTCATGCAAAGATGGGCACAATAAAGAACAGAAATGGTATGGACCTACCAGAAGCAGAAGATATTAAAGTGGTGGCAAGAATAAACAGAAGAACTATACAAAAAAGATCTTCATGAACCAGATAACCACGATGGTGTGATCACTCATCTAGAATCAGACATCCTGGAATGTGAAGTCAAGTGAGCCTTAGGAAGCATCACTATGAACAAAGTTAGTGGAGGGGATGGAATTTCAGCTGAGTTATTTCAAATCCTAAAAGATGATGCTGTGAAAGTGATGCACTCAATATGCCAGCAAATCTGGAAAACTCAGCAGTGGCCACAGGACTGGAAAAGGTCAGTTTTCATTCCAATCCTAAAAAAAGACAATGCCAAAGAATGTTCAAACAAACACACAACTGTACTCATCTCACACGCTAGCAAAATAATGCTCAAAATTCTCCAAGCCAGGCTTCAACAGTATGTGAACTGTGAACTTCCAGATGTTCAAGCTGGATTTAGAAAAGGCAGAGGAATCAGAGATCACAATGCCAACATCCGTTGGATCACTGAAAAAGCAAGAGAGTTCCAGAAAAACATCTACTTTTGCTTTATTGACTATGCCAAAGCATTTGACTGCGTGGATCACAACAAATTGTGGGAAATTCTTAAAGAGATGGGAATACCAGACCATCTGACCTGCCTCCTGATAAATCTGTATGCAGGTCAAGAAGCAACAGTTGGAACTGGACATGGAAGAACAGACTGGTTCCAAATCGGGAATGGAGTACATCAAGGCTGTCTATTGTCACCCTGCCTATTTAACTTATATGCAGAGTACATCATGAGAAACACTGGGCTGGAGGAAGCACAAGATGGAATCAAAATTGCCAGGAGAAACATCAATAACCTCAGATATGCAGATGACACCACCCTTATGACAGAAATTGAAGAACTAAAGAGCTTCTTGATGAAAGTGGAAGAGGAAAGTGAAAAAGCTGGCTTAAAATTCACCATTCAGAAAACTAAGATCATAGAATCTGGTCCCATTATTTCATGGCAAATAAATGGAGAAACAATGGAAACAGTGTGAGACTTTTTGGGGGGGTGCTCCAAAATCACTGCATATGGTGGCTGCAGCCAGGAAATTAAAAGATGCTTGCTCCTTGGCAGAAAAGCTATGACCAATCTAGACAGCATATTAAAAGTCAGAGACATTACTTTACCAAGAAATTTCCATCTAGTCAAAGCTATGGTTTTTCCAGTAGTCATGTATGGATATGAGAGTTGGACTATAAAGAAAGCTGAGCGCTGAAGAATTCATGCTTTTGAACTGTGGTGTTGGAGAAGATTCTTGAGAGTCCCTTGGACAGCAAGAAGATCAAACCAGTCCATCCTAAAAGAAATCAGTCCTGAATGTTCATTGGAAGGACTGATGCTGAAGCTGAAGCTCCAATACTTTGGCCATCTGATGCAAAGAACTGACTCATTTGAAAATACCCTGATGCTGGGAAAGATTGAAGGCGAGAGGAGAAAGGGATGACAGAGGATGAGATGGTTGGCTGGCAACACCAACACGATGGAGATGAGTTTGAGTAGGCTCTGGGAGTTGGTGATGGACAGGGAGGCCTGGCGTGCTGCAGTCCAGGGGGTAGCAAAGAGTCAGACAGGGCTGAGTAATTGAACTGAACTAAAAATGCCTACCTTCTAAATATGTAATAGTGTAGATTTCTATATTCAATGGAAACTTGAAGTCTAGACCAAATGACCTCTAAATTCCTTTGTATTCCAAGATTCTACAATTCTGTAATTCTATTTTTAGAAAATATTTTACCACAAAATTTCTTTAAATTGTAGATTATCTTGGCGGTTAGCCATTTGCTTACTGTGAAACAGTTGGTATTTGTTTCCAATTGAGTAGTTAACAGCTATTTAAATCAAGCACCTTTAGAATAGTGATGATAATTGGTAGCTGGTAAGCAACACAGAATAAGAACTATAGATATTTGATATAAAGAATGTTAGAATTGGTAGAATGTATGACGAGTACTCAAAATCATTCACTTTTGGTTATTACAGAGAAGAAACACAGGCAGGAATAACCCTACTTATTATTTAACTCATCTTCATTCAGAGACTTAGCAAGCATACCCAGATTACTTGTCCCACAAAAGGCCCATGTACTGATTATTATTCAGATGGTACCTATTTCCTTAAGGAGCACACAGTCCAATGGAAGTGGTGGAGACTGGCTTTAGGAAAGTGTTCTGCTTCAGGATGATATGCACTGCCTCCTTGGCTTGTAGCTTTAGGTCTGAGAAGACACAGCACTTGGAATCAATCTATTGATGAGCTCCAGACAGGGTACTATTGCCTCTGTGCCTATCAAGACTAGCACTAAAATGACCACTTAACTCCATAATACCTGAGTATATGCTGTTTTGTTTTGTTTTACTTCTGAGACCATGACAACTCACTACCACCTAAATAACAATCCAGCCATAAAAGAAAGACATACCACAGGGAAGTTTTGATGGGAAGAGGGTGCATATTACACACTGTGGAAGAAGGTCAAAGCACTACACACCAGACGCAGTAGTGCTGACTGAAGAATGAGAACATGGACCAGTGTTTAACTGATATCTCAGTATGTGACTGGTACTCAACATACATACTACATACAAAGGATGAATGAGTGAACAAATGAATATGCAGAAAAGATAGAAGTCCGGGTGCCTCAAATGGGCTATCTACATATAACGAAACTCTCATTCATCAATAACCAAACAGGTATTGACATGGTCAAAAAGATAAAAATTCTAAAATGTTAATTTGAGTATTAACTGAAATTTATTTTCAGTTATTTTCAGTATTTAACTCTGTCAAATTCAGTATTAACTGATCCTCCAAATCTAGCCAGAAAAGCTCTTCCTGTTTTTTTTTTTACTTCCATTTTCTTCAGTTAGAATACTTTTCCAAAGCTTTCTCCACCCTCATGCAAGGTGACTTGCTCATTGCACATCATGATCACTGCCAGAGAGAAAATATCAGAATAGCATTAAATCTACTTCACTTTCTATGTAGATGCCTGGTTTCCATAAAGTAACTTTTTGCCATCATGCATTTATGTGCTAAGAGTGATTATGTCTAATTGTCTATTGAGTGTAAACACATGGAATCATATAATTACAATGTACAGTTATGCAATTATGATGTGTAATTAAGTAAATATCACCAGAATGGTGTTATAAAGATCTTAAGAGAACTGTTGGGAAGAAGCATAATTTAGTCTCTGGCAGTTCTGAATACTCAGTTTCAAGATGCATATTTACCTATATGTACATGTGTGTGGGCACGTACACACTCATGTGTGTATATGTGCTAATTTGGGGTGGGGATTGCAGAAGACCATAAAGTTTGGTAGCAGAGCATCATAAAGCTTGGTATTATTCATCTAGATTGGATAAAAGAATAACGGCAAACAGTAATGACTTTCTGAGGGGTTTTCCATCCTGGTTCCAAAGTTACATTTTCTTAGAGCATTTTAAATATGTAGATGGTTAGCACAAAGCCAGTCTTAATATATAAGAAGGATTGTACCCCAGGCCCATATATGGATGATTCAGAAAATAATTAAACAATTTTCAAAATTAATTACTTAGTAATTGTGTTATATATGAGCATAGAGCCAAACTAATTTATAAAAAAATCTATCACAATTATTTTATAATCTTACAAATGCTCAATATTTATTCTTTATTGCATACACCCACGTTCAGTCCTATAGTAATTTATCTCAGACTGTCATGGTAGGAACAGCAGCCAGATTGTGCTCTTTGCTTTCCTCAAGCCTTCAAGAAAGAAGTTGTACACACCACAAAGTTCTGAATATATCACTTCTTTAAGAGAAAAGATTTACAGTGTGATAACTGGAGATGTGGGTGGTCAATAGTTTCGAGGCAGTTTACTTGTTTCAATGCTATTCTCTCACCCAGAGGGATGGGATGGGGAGGGAGAAGGGAGGGGGGATCGGGATGGGGAACACATGTAAATCCATGGCTGATTCATGTCAATGTATGGCAAAAACCACTACAATATTGTAAAGTAATTATCCTCCAACTAATAAAAATAAATGATAATCAGCAAAGTAAAAAAATAATAGTTTCAAGGTAGGTCAAAGTTTAAACAGGATGTATGTTCTTTGTCACTCAGTCATGTCCAACTCTCTGCGACCCCAAGGACTGTAGCCCAATAGGCTCCGCTGTCCATGGGGATTCTCTAGGCAATATACTGGAGTGGGTTGCCATGCCCTTCTCCACGGGATCGTCTCAACCCAGGGACTGAACCCAGGTCTCCCATACTGCAGACAGATTCTTTACTCTCTGAGCCACCTCAGAAGTCCTTAAACATTATATCCAGTCTAAATGTCATGGTAAGGGCTTCCCAGGTGGCTCAATGGTAGAGAATCTGCCTGCCAATGCAGAAGACACAAGAGACTCAGGTTCAACCCCTGGGTCAGGAATATCCCCTGGAGAAGGAAATGGCAACCCACTCCAGTATTCCTGCCTGGAAAATTTGGTGGACAGAGGAGCCTGGCAGGCCACAGTCCATGGAATCACAAAAGAGTCAGACACTACTGAGCAACTGAGCATACATGCAGTGCCATGTTAGATGTTTATTAGGTGATTTCCAAACTTGTTATGGAAATAACAGAGACTCGTACTTCTGGAAGTGAAGTTACAGGAGAAAAATCACCCTCCATTTGATATGGGATTACTGTCAAAGTTCATACAAAAATAAATAAGTAAAAGACTAAAGTCCCATGTGCAAGAAATATAACAAATGATGTTAACTTTTGACAGCATTTCTACACGTGTCACATTGGTTTCCATTGTCTCATAAGTGGAAATTACAGTGGTTCACTTTTTCATTTCAATAAAATGTAGCCTATTCAGTGAATATGAAGTAACATGCAAAATCCCTTTCTATATGACTGAAACTGCAGAAGGTATATCATTTTGCCTGTTATCCCTCCATCAGCAGAGAAAGCAGTGGCAACCCACTCCAGCACTCTTGCCTGGAAAATCCCATGGACAGAGGAGCCTGGTGGGCTGTAGTCCATGGGGTTGTGGAGAGTCGGACACGACTGAGCGACTTCACTTTCACTTTTCACTTTCATGCATTGGAGAAGGAAACGGCAACCCACTCCAGTGTTCTTGCCTGGAGAATCCCAGGAACAGCGGAGCCTGGTGGTCTGCCGTCTATGGGGTCGCACAGAGTCGGACATGACTGAAGTGACTTAGCAGCAGCAGCAGCAGTCCTCCATCAGTGTCTTCATCAGGTGTAAGGGACCTAATGTCATCTTTAGCAGTTTATAGAAAATGTGCCAAGCCAAAGGTGAAGAGATGCCTAGTTAGCCCCTAGGTTTTCTGGGGGTTTGCTGAAGATAGCACCAAAGTGACTGATGGATACTTTGACACACTGGCCCACTTGGTGCTAATGTGCATTACAGGGGCACATGTTTTACCCCACTTCTTTGGAGCAGCAGTAAACATTGTTATGATCTATATGTGTGTGTTCTAACTCGCTCACTCCTGTCCAACTCTTTGTGACCAAATAGACTATAGCCCACCAGGCTCCTCTCTCCATGGGGATTCTCCAGGCAAGAATACTGGAGTGGGTTGCCATGCCGTTCCTCTAAACGATCTTCCCGACCCAGAGATCAAACCCAGGTCTCCCATACTGCAGACAGATTCTACCATCTGAGCCACCTGGGAAGCCCTTAAACATTACACCCAGTTTAAATGTCATGGTAAGTGCTTCCCAGGTGGCTCAATGTTAAAGAACCTGCCTGCCAGTGCAGGAGACACAAGAGACTCAGGTTCAATCCCTGAGTCAGGAATATCCCCTGGAGAAGGAAACGGCAACCCACTCCAGTATTCCTGCCTAGAAAATTCCATGGACAGAGGAGACTGGCAGGCCACAGTCCATGGAATCTCAAAAGAGTCGGACACTACTAAGCAACTGAGCATACATGCAGTGTCATGTTAGATGTTTATTAGGTGATCTCCAGACCTGTAATGGAAATAATAGAGACTTATACTTCTGGAAGTGAAGTTGCAGGAGAAAAATCACCCTCCATTTGATATGGGATTACTGTCAAAGTCCATACAATAAATAAATAAATAAAAGACTAAAGTACCCTGTGCAAGAAATAGAATAAAAGATGCTAACTTTTGACAGCATTTCTACATGTGTCACATTGGTTTCCATTGTCACATAAGTAGAAATTATGGCAGTTCCCTTTTTCATTTCAATAAAATGTTGCCCCTGTTCAGTGAATATGAGGTAACATGCAAAATTCCTTTCTGTATCACTGAAAACTGCAGAAGGTATATCATTTTGCCTGATATGCCTCCATTAAGGGTCTTCATTAGGTTTAAGGGACCTAATTTCATCTTTAGCAGTTTATAGAAAATGTGCCAAACCAATGGTGAAGAGATGCCTAGTTAGCCCCTAAGTTTTCTGGGGGTTTGCTAAAGACAGCACCAAAGTGACTGCTTGATACCTTAGATACACCAGCTCACTTGGTGCTAATGCACCTTACAGGGGCACATGTTTTGCCCCACTTCTTTGGAGCAGCAGTAAATACTGTTATGATTTATATGTGTGTGTTCTAACTTGCTCACTTGTGTACGACTCTTTGTGACCATATGGACTGTAGCCCACCAGGCTCCTCTGTCCATAGGATTTCCCAGGCAAGAATACTGGAGTGGGTAGCCATTTCCTTCTCCAGGGGATCTTCTTTGTGGATCAAACATGTGTCTCCTGCATTGCATGTGAATTCTTTACTACTGAGCCACATGGGAAGGAGCCAAATGTTAGTATATCTTTATAATTTGGTACATACTACATGTTAATATATAATCTAGTACCTAAGAAATGAAGCTATGAAGTTTTCAACTCTTTATGAATCACTCTGTATATTTTAAAATTTCACAGATTATTATTTCATGTAGACTAGGCTTTATAGCCAGCCTACATACAAATCTGTCTGTACATCTAAAGTTTGCAAGTTGATTCAGTTTCCATGGAAAGTTCACTTTATTTGCTCTCATATACCAGCATGATATTTCCAACAATCATATTCACTTGGTGAGAGCCTTTTTTGGACAAATGTACACTGTAGGTAGATTAAGAGGTAACATGTCAGCTAGTTTACATACCCTTTCACCTGATTAATTTATCAATAGTTCTTTTCTCCTAAGGGCCACAGAATCCTCAAGTAATAACATTAAACTTAGATGGGTTTGATTTTCCTTAAATGTTATTTATGGAGGAACTGTTCTGTGTCAGATACTATACTGGGTTTGTGGAGGGAAAAAACCCAAGATTAATCAACATGGTGTTTGCTCAGAATGGAGCTCACAATTTAAAATGGAATGCTTACTTGCCTGAAAAATTGTTCTGATGGGCAGAGAAAGGAAGATTTGGGGAACCAGAAACACAGCTGGCAGGTTGTCAAATCCTTTCAGTGAACCATGGGAGAAGGTTGTCCTAAGGATACAATAGAAACCCCCCTATTAGACCCAACAGAAGTGAGGCATCTGTTCCTGAGTTGAAGATACATTATTTTCAAAACACTTCATCAGGATGGTGAATACATGTAAATCCATGGCTGATTCATGTCAATGTATGACAAAACCCACTGCAATATTGTAAAGTAATTAGCTTCCAACTAATAAAAATAAATGAAAAAAAAAAAAACACTTCAGTATGCTCTCCCCCAAATTTCCTAACAGATACAGATATATCTCATCCTTAACCTCTTTCATTGAAAAACATTCTGCTGAAGAAGAAGAAAACAACTTCATGACACTGATAGGAAGTGAAGGTTCCTAGCCTAGAAGAAGGCTTGACATGACCATTTGTAGTGCTGTAGTCACTTCTCTAATTGTTCATGTCTCACATAAATAGACACAGCAATTTGTTGATTTCATAGCTGGGCTAGATCCAAGTTAATTTTCCTCTTGTCACTGCTCTGTTGATAAGATATTTTGTTGAACAATGACTCAATGAAGAGCTCAACAAGGAATCCTTTCAGTAACCTGAGAAAAGAGTGACATCAATAAAAGGGCAGATTCAGAGACTCCAGACTCTGTCCTCCCACAAAGACCAACAGTTAGATAGTCATCCAAAAATAAAAATAGTTCTAGGAGAGCTCTGGAGTCCATATAAGGACCTTGAGCAACAGAATACAACCAAAAACCTGAGAATAACCTCACGAAACGAATACAGGAAACAGCTTCATGTTGCCTGAATTATTCCATCTCCAAAACCAGCATTGATCAGTTCTAAGGGGGACTTCCTCAGCAAGATAGAGTTTTTCTCATCAGAAAAGAAGAATGGGGTATGAGAACAGCTTCCCCAGCCTCACGGGGCAGTATAAGAAGGAACTGCTTTGGTTCATTCCACCCAGAGATGACCAAGCTGAGATGTAAGAGACATTTAGCAACAAGGAAGAAAAGCAGGGGCTACAAATAGCTCCACAGTGGGAGCAAACATGATAACCAGTGACCTGCCCTAGAGACAACATCAGCAGTTTTCAGCAGTAGTCCACACAGCCACCAGAGACCTCTTGCAGATTTCACTAGGTTTGGCTCCACATGTTTTCATGTTTGCTGATACCAGTTGCCTGAGTCCCTCACTGCTCCCTACCTCTGCACCACCCCAACAGCCCAGGCATCTCAGACTGTGTGACCTCAACATGTCAGCCTAGAACTCCACAGCTGACCCCCACCATCATGCACACACCTGGAGGTAGCTCCACCCCTGGGCATGTCCATGCTGCAGGCATGACGCTGGTCACTGGCCTCTACTGCCATGTGCGCACTCCTGGAAAGACCTCACAGCCCCAAAGCGGGCATCCATAGCCAAGGTGCCCAGGCAGCTTGTGGGCCCGGATTCAGCCACATTCCCAGTCACTGGCCTGCACCACTGGCTCATCTTCAACTACTCATGCGATGTCCCACTGCATGCAGCAAGCCCAACCCCCATCACCGGCTTCCAGTGCTGTGTGAGCACCAATAAGGATACCCCACAGCCACAGGAGGGCACTGAGGGCCAGGCCTTCCACAGCTAACTGTGGGCCTGGATCTGAACCTGTCTTATGTCACTGACCTGCACCACTGAGTTCATCTGATGCTAGCCCCTCCATCTATACCCCTGTACATTTCTGGTCTGACTCCCTACCACCAGCTTCCACTGCCATTTGCGTGCCCATGAAGAGACCATGCAGTCACAGGAGAGCATGCAGACAGCCATATGTGGGCCCGAATCCAGCCCTATATCCTGTCTCCGGCCTACACCACTGGGTTCACCTACTGCTAGCCTTTCCAACTGGGCACCTGTATTCCCTGAATCTGACTTCCAACACTGGTATCTTCTACCATGTGCCCATAGTGAGATTCAGAAAAACAACTGGTATTGCATGGTGAATACTGAAGCCTCTATATCTGCCAGTATCTGCACTTCGCCCTAACCCTTGTTGCTTTCCTGAGATCCCACCTCTGCATCTGTGTTTGCAACTGTCACTGACTCTGTGCAGGCACCAGCAACTGGCTCCCACCATCAAGCACGGGCACACCACTCAATTGCCTGCCTTAGGCCCTAGCAACTGGACCTGAAGTCACTGCTGAAGAACTATGCTGCGATTTGAGTCTCTGTGAACTCTCGGCAGTGCTTGCCAAGGACCACATAGCTGTAGATGGTGTGGAACACAGTGGCATAAACCAACAAGTATCCAAGCTCCCTGGACCTGGAGTCAAAATACACCATCCGTATTCAATGCCCTGCCTCACTAGACAACGGTCAAGAATGTTGCCGTTCAAACATGAAGGTTTCTCCTTCCGAAAGTCACTTCATAATGTCTGGAAGAGTTGGTGGCTTCTTTAAAATGCTCAGTCACCTACACAAGGCTACAGAGATCATAAGGAACCAGGAAAATATGAATGCAGCAACGGAATACAATAAACTTCTAGTTCCTGACTCCAAATAAATGAAAATACAGAAACCTCTAGACAACAAATTCAAAATAATTGTTCTAGAGATGCTTCAGTTCAGTTCAGTTCAGTTCAGTTCAGTCACTCAGTCATGTCTGACTCTTTGCGATCCCATGAATCGCAGCACACCAGGCCTCCCTGTCCATCACAAACTCCCAGAGTTTACTCAAACTCATGCCCATCGAGTCGGTGATGCCATCCAGCCATCTCATCCTGTCGTCCCCTTCTCCTCCTGCCCCCAATCCCTCCCAGCATCAGGGTCTTTTCCAATGAGTCAACACTTCACATGAGGTGGCCAAAGTACTGGAGTTTCAGCTTCAGCATCAGTCCTTCCAATGAACACCCAGGACTTATCTCCTTCAGGATGGACTGGTTGGATCTCCTTGCAGTCCAAGGGACTCTCAAGAGTCTTCTCCAACACCACCGTTCAAAAGCATCAATTTTTTGGTGCTCAGCTTTCTTCACAGTCCAACTCTCACATCCATACATGACCACTGGAAAAACCATAGCCTTGACCAGAGATTCTTAGAGAGATACAAGAGAATGCAGATGAACAATTTAATGATATCAAGAAAATCCTACAAGAACAAAACGAGAAATTCCATGGAGGTGTAGAAAGCATTAACAAACTTATATGAATATAAAACAAAATATTATATAACAAATATATGAAAAATGTTATATAAACATCTTATAAGATATTTCACATAAGTCACAGGGTAATCTCAAAACAAATACCTATAGTAGAATATACAAAATAAAAAGCAGAGAATCAAAGGCTATACCACAATGTAAAATTATCAGTTCATAAAGGAAGACAATAAGAGATGAAGAAAGGATAAAAGGAATTACAAAACATTCACCAAAAAATTATAATAACAAGATGGCAATAGTAAGTCCTTGCCTATCAATAATTACCTTAACCTACTGTCCTCCCTCCATATCCATGGTTCTTCTACATCCAGGGATTCAACCAACTGCAGATTGTATAGTATCCAGTATTTACTACTGAAAAATATCCACATGTAAAAGGAAAAATTCAATTAAAACCCACATTACTCAAGGGTCATCTGTATAATGACAAAAGGATCAATTCCTCAAGAGGATATAACAGTTTTATTATATGCACCCAGCACTGGAGCACGTAAATGTATTAAGGAAATATTAACATGTCTGAAGTGAGAAACAGATAATATGATACTAGTATTGGACTTCAATAGCCCACTTTTAAAAATGGATAGATCATCAAGAAAGAAAATCAGGAAACATTAGATTTAAATTAGACCTTAGGCCAAATAAACCTAACAGATATATATGGCACATTCCACCTAAGAGCCTCATAATATACATTATTCTTAGGTACATATGGGACAGTCTTCAGGATGGATCAATATGTAGGCCATAAAACAAATGTCTGCAAATTTTAAAATATTTAAATCATACCATATAACTTTTCCGAACACAATGGTATGAAACTAGAAATCACTAACATAAGGAATACTGAAAAATCAAAAGACATTTGGAAATTAAAAAACAGTCCTGAAACAAATGTGTCAAAGATGCAATCAAAAGGAAAAGCAAAAATTATCTTGAAGCAAAAATGGAAACACAGCATAACAAAATTTATAGGATGCAGCAAAAGCAGTGTACAGAGGAAGGATCATAGCAATAAATGCCTATATTAAGAAAAAAGAAAGATATCAAGTAAATTTCCTACCATAAGATCCACCTACTGTATGATTCACCAGTCCTACTTATGGGTATGTATTCAAAGGAAATGAAATAAGCATCTCCAAGAGATATCTCCACTCCATGTTCATTCATTACAAATTCAATACTAAAATTAAGTAAATTAAATATATATCTCCTTATATAGATACCATAGTCTTTCTTTTTCTTTTACTTTTGGGTGAGGATAGGTAATAGTTACCCTTTTGTTAATATCAAAGGTACAATTGTTGTTGTTTAATCATTATGTTATGTCCATCTCTTGTGACCTGATGGACTGTCATGTCCAACTCTTGTGACCCGATGGACTGTAGCCCAAAAGGTTCCTCTGTCCATGGGATTTCTGTGGCAAGAACACTGCAGTAGGTTGCTATTTCCTACTCCAGGGGATCTTCCCAACCCAGGGATCCAACCCGCATCTCCTGTGTCTCTTGCATTGGCAGGTAGATTCTTTACCACTCAGCCACTTGAAACGCCCAAGTACATTAGAGTATTGTTAATTTGAGTCTCTATGCTATATATTAGATCTCTAGAACTCATTCATTCTGAAACTTTGTACCCCTTAACCAGTACCGACATATATCTCATTCTGCCTAACAGCTAAAAACTACTAATCTATTCTCTGCTTCTATGAGTCTGACTATTTTAGATTGCAAATATAAGTGAGATTATACAGTATCTATGTTTGGCTTTTTCACTTATTATAATATCCCCAAAGTGCATCCATGTTGTCTAAATGGCAGGATTTCCTCATTTTAGGCTGAGTAATATTACATTATACAAAAAAATACATAAGACATAGATATGATAGTCTTTATCCAATGTTCAAACTACCGCGCAATTGCATTCATCTCACACACTAGCAAAGTAATGCTCAAAATTCTCAAGCCAGACTTCAACAATACATGAACCGTGAACTTCCAGATGTTCAAGCTGGTTTTAGAAAAGGCAGAGGAACCAGAGATCAAATTGTGAAAATCTGCTGGATCATCAAAAAAGCAAGAGAGTTCCAGGAAAACATCTATTTCTGCTTTATTGACTATGCCTAAGCCTTTGACTGTGTGGATCACAATAAACTGTGGAAAATTCTGAAAGGGATAGGAATACCAGACCACCTAACCTGCCTCTTGAGAAATCTATATGCAGGTCAAGAAGTAACAGAACTGAACATGGAACAACAGACAGGTTACAAATAGGAAAAGGAGTACATCAAGGCTGTATATTGTCACCCTGCTTATTTAACTTATATGCAGAGTACATCATGAGAAGCGCTGGGCTGGAAGAAGCACAAGCTGGAATCAAGATTGCCGGGAGAAATATCACTAACCTCAGATATGCAGCTGACACCATCCTTACGGCAGAAAGTGAAGAAGAACTAAAGAGTCTCTTGATGAAAGTGAAAGAGGAAAGTGAAAAAGCTGGCTTACAACTCACCATTCAGAAAACTGAGATCACTGCATCTGGTCCCATCACTTCATGGCAAAGAGATGGAGAAACAGTGCAAACAGTGGCAGACTTTATTTTTGGGAGTTCCAAAATCACTGTAGATGGTGACTGCAGCCATGAAATAAAAAGACACTTACTCCTTGGAAGAAAAGTTATGACCAACCTAGACAGCATATTAAAAAGCAGAGACATTACTTTGCCAACAAAGTCCATCTTGTCAAGGCTATGTTTTTTCTAGTAGTCATGTATGGATGTGAGAGTTGGACTATAAAGAAAGCTGAGCGCCAAGAAACTTCTGCTTTTGAACTGTGGTGTTGGAGAAGACTCTTGAAAGTCCCTTGAACTGCAAGGAGATCCAACCAGTCCATCCTAAATGAGATCAGTCCTGAATGCTCATTGGAATGACTGATGTTAAAGCTGAAACTCTAATACTTTGGCCACCTGATGCAAAGAGCTGACTCATTTGAAAATAACCTGATGCTGGGAAAGATTGAAGGTGAGAGGAGAAGGGGATGACAGAGGATGAGATAGCTGGATAGCATCACCGACTCAATGGTCATGAGTTTGAGTAAACTCCGGGAGTTGGTGATGGACAGGGATGCCTGGTGTGCTGCAATTCATGGAGTCACAAAGAGTCAGACACGACTGTGTGACTGAACTGAACTGAACTAATCCACTGATTTGTAAATGGATGTTTCAATTGTTCCCATCTTTTAATTATTGTGAATAATGCTGCAATAAACATAGGCATGCATATATCTCTTGGAGATACTGATTTCATTTCTTTTGCATATATACCTAAAGTTGGAATACTGGATCATATGGTATCACAATGTTTTGAGTAATCTACATACCCTTTCCCACAAATGTTTTACAAGTTTACATTAACATCAACAGTGCACCAGGGTTTCCTTTTTGCCACATCATTGACCCCGCTACTTACATTTCATCTTTTTGATGAAAGTCATTATAAAATTTGTAAAGTGATATCTCACTGAATTTTTAATTTGCATTTCCCTGATGTTACTTAGTTTTGCTAACTTCTTTCCATATATATGCTGGCCTGCCTCTTGAGAAACCTATATGCAGATCAGGAAGCAATAGTTAGAACTAGACATGGAACAACAGACTGGTTCCAAATAGGAAAAAGAGTATGTCAAGGCTGTACATTATCACCCTGCTTATTTAACTTATATGCAGACTACATCAT
Organism: Muntiacus reevesi; assembly: GCF_963930625.1. Lineage (NCBI taxonomy): Eukaryota > Metazoa > Chordata > Mammalia > Artiodactyla > Cervidae > Muntiacus > Muntiacus reevesi. The sequence goes on along the minus strand of NC_089271.1, from coordinate 122,723,628 downwards.
GAGAAACGCTGGGCTGGAAGAAGCACAAGCTGGAATCAAGATTGCTGGGAGAAATATCAATGACCTCAGATATGCAGCTGACACCATCCTTATGGCAGAAAGTGAAGAAGACCTAAAGGGCCTCTTGATGAAAGCGAAAGAGGAGAGTGAGAAAGTTGACTTAAAACTCACCATTCAGAAAACTAAGATCATGGCATCTGGTCCCATCACTTCATGGCAAATAGATGGGGAAACAGTGTAAACAGTGGCTGACTTTATTTTGGGGGGCTCCAAAATCACTGCAGATGATGATTTCAGCCATGAAATTAAACGATGCTTACTCCTTGGAAGGAAAGCTATAACCAACCTCGACAGCATATTAAAAAACAGAGACATTTCTTTATCAACAAAGGTCTGTCTAATCAAGGCTATGGTTTTTCCAGTAGTCATGTATGGATGTGAGAATTGAATTATAAAGAAAGAGTTGCTATATGATCCAGCAATTCCACTCCTGGATACATATTAAAAAAAAATAAAAACACCAATTCCTAAATTACACACTCCAATGTTTACAGCAACATTATTTATAAAAGCTAAGGTTGGAAGCAACCTAGCATACATTGACAGATGAGTAAATAAAGAAGATGTGGTATATTTACTGAAATACTAATCAGTCATAACAAAGAATGAAAATTTGCAATTTGGAACAACATGGATGATCTTGGAGGGTATTATGTATAGTGTAATATATCAGACAAAGACAAATATTCTATGCTATCACTTATATGTGATACTGAGAAGTAAAACAAATGATTGTAACAAAACAGAAAGAGACTTACAGATATAGAGAACATACTAGTGATTACAAATGGAGTGGTTACAAACTAGTGAATACAAAGTGGAAGGGAAAGAAGGTAGAGGCAAAACTACTATATATAAAATAAATAATCTACAAGGATAAATTGTACAGAAAAGAGAACATAGCCAATAATTTATATATTTTTTTGGTCACACCATGCATCTTGCAGGATCTTAGTTCCCTGACCAAGGATCAAATCCTTAGCCATAGCATTGAGAAGGTCAAGTCCTAACCATTAGACTGTTAGGGAATTCTCATTAAATGAAGCATAATCTATAAGAAGTTTTACACTAAGTTGTACACTTGAAAATTGTAATATAACAAATCAACAATACTTCAATAATAAAATGCAATAAATGGCCTCACTATTTTCTCACAGTTATTGTACTATTTTATATTATCACCAACAAAGTATGAAAGCTTTAGTCACTATTCATCCTCTGGAGATTGAACTGGCCAGAATTTGTTGGTTTATTTTGACTATTTGAATTGTCTGTTAGGTTCTTTGTGATTTAATTTGCCTTGTCCCCAAAGAGGAGTAATCTTCAGCACTTTCTATGCTTAGAGTCATCTGTATTTTTCCTATTATCCCCAAATAAACTACCTGTCAGCCTGCCAGTTTCTGAATGTCTTTCCACTTGTTTCTGCATGTTAACTTGTTTCTGCTTTAACAGAGGCAGAAACTGCCTTGGGTTCCAACAATATACTTTGTGTGATTTGAAATTATCTACACTTATTTTTAAATTTATTTATTTTAATCAGAGGCTAACTACAATATTGCAGTGGTTTTGTCATCCATTGACATGAATCAGCCATAGGTGTACATGTGTTCCCCATCCCGAGCCCCCCTCCCACCTCCGTCCCCATCCCATCCCTCTGGGTCATCCCAGTGCACCAGCCCTGAGCACCCTGTCTCATGCATCAAACCTGGACTGGTGATCTGTTTCAAATATGATGATATACGTGTTTCAATGTTATTCTCTCAAATCATCCCACCCTTGTCTTCTCCCCCAGAGTCCAAAAGACTGTTCTATACATCTGTGTCTCTGTTGTCTTGCATGTGGGGTTATCGTTACCATCTTTCTAAATTCCATAAATATGCATTAGTATACTGTATTGGTGTTTCTCTTTCTGACTTACTTTACTCTGTATAACAGGCTCCAGTTTCATCCACTTCATTAGACTTGATTCAAATGTATTCTTTTTAATGACTGAGTAATATTCCATTGTGTATATTTACCACAGCTTTCTTATCCATTCGTCTGCTGATGGGCATCTAGGTTGCTTCCATGTCCTGGCTGTTATAAACAGTGCTGCGATGAACACTGGGGTACATGTGTCTCTTTCAGATCTGGATTCCTCGGTGTGTACGCCCAGCAGTGGGATTGCAGCGTCATATGGCAGTTCTATTTCCAGTTTTTTAAGGAAGCTCCACAGTGTTCTCCAGAGTGGCTGTACTAGTTTGCATTCCCACCAACAGTGTAAGAGGGTCCCCTTTTCTCCACACCCTCTCCAGCATTTATTGTCTGTAGACTTTTGGATAGCAGACATTCTGACTGGCGTGAGATGGTACTTCATTTGAGGTTTTGATTTGCATTTCTCTGATAATGAGTGATGTTGAGCATGTTTTCATGTGTTTGTTAGCCATCTGTATGTCTTCTTTATAGAAATGTCTGTTTAGCTCTTTGGCCCATTTTTATTGGGTCATTTATTTTTATGGAATTGAGCTGCAGGAGCTGCTTGTATATATTTGAGATTAATTCTTTGTCAGTTGTTATTACTTCTCCCATTGTTAAGGCTGTCTTTTCACCTTGCTTATAGTTTCCTTTGTTGTGCAAAAGCTTTTAAGTTTAATCAGGTCCCATTTGTTTATTTTTCTTTTATTTCCATTACTCTGGGAGTTGGGTCATAGAAGAGCCTGTTGCGATTTATGTCAGAGTGTTTTGCCTATGTTCTCCTTTAGGAGTTTTATAGTTTCTGGTCTTACATTTAGATCTTTAATCCATTTTGAGTTTATTTTTCTGTATGGTGTTAGAAAGTGTTCTAGTTTCATTGTTTTACAGGTGGTTGACCAGTTTTCCTAGCACCATTTGTTAAAGAGATTGTCTTTTCTCTGTGGTATATTCTTGCCTCCTTTGTCAAAGATAAGGTGTCCATAGGTGCATGGATTTATCTCTGGGCTTTCTATTTTGTTCCATTGATCTATATTTCTGTTTTTGTGCCAGTACCGTACTGTCTTGGTGACTGAAGCTTTGTAGTATAGCCTGAAGTCAGGCAGGTTGATTTCTCCTGTTCCATTCTTATTTATTTTTAAATGTATCTTGAAGAAAATTGGAGATATCAAGGGAATATTTAATGCAAGGATGGTCATGATAAAGGACAGAAATGGTAAGGAGCTAACAGAGGCAGAGATTAAGAAGAAATGGTAAGAATACATAGAAAAACTATACAAGAAGTCTTAATTACCTGGATAATCATGATGTTGTGGTCACAAACATAGAGCCAGACATCCAGGAATGTGAATCAAGTGGGCCTCAGGAAGCATTACTACAAACAAAGCTACTGGAGGTGATAGAATTCCAACTGAGCTACTTGAAATCCTGAAAGATAATGCTGTTAAAGTGCTGCTCTCAATAGGTCAGCAAATTTGGAAAACTCAGCAGTGGCCACAAGACTGGAAAAAGTCAGTTTTCATTCCAATCCCAAAGTAGGCCAGCATCAAAAATATTCACACTATTGGAAAATTGTGCTCATTTCACATTCTAATAAGGTTATTCTCGAAATCTTTCAAGCTCAGTTGCAGCAGTACCTGAACCAAGAACTTTCAGATGTATGAGCTGAATTTATTTGCCAGAGGAACCAGGGATCAAATTGCCAAAATTCGTAGGATCATAGAAAAAGCAAGGGAATTCCAGAAAAACACCTACTTCTGCTTCATTGACTACACTAATGCCTTTGACTCTGTGGGTCACAACAAACTTTAGAAAATTCTTAAAGAGATGGGAATATCAGAACACCTTACCTGTCTCCTGAGAAACCTGTATGTTTCAAGAAGCAATAGCTCAAATCTTACATGAAAAAATGGACTGGTTCAAAATTGGGAAAGTAATACATCAAGGTTGTACATTGTCACTCTGCTTCTTTAAATTACAGGAAGAGTACATTATTCAAAATGTCAGGTTGGATGAATCACAAGCTGGAATCAAGATTGTGGGGAGAAATGTCAACAACCTCAGATACACAAATGATACTAATCTAATGGAAGAAAGTGAAGAGGAACTAAAGAGACTCTTGATGAAGGTGAATGAAGATAGTGAAAACGCTCGTTTAAAACTCAATATTCAAGAAACTAAGATCATGGTATTCAGTCCCATAACTTCATGGCAAACAGATGGAGAAAAAGTAGAAGCAATTACAGGTTTTACTTTACTGGGCCTCAAAATCACTATAGATGGGAATGGCAGCCATGAAATTGAAAGACAATTGCTCCTTGGAAGGAAAGCTATGACAAACCTAGACTATATCGAAAAGCTGGGACATCACTTTGCTGACAAAGGTCCCTACAGTTAAATCTATGTTTTTTCCAGTAGTCATGTACAGATGTGAGAGTTGGACCATAAAGAAGTCTGAGTGATGAAGAATTGAGGCTTTCAAATTGTGGTACAGAGAAGACTCCTGACAGTCCCTTAGACAGCAAGGAGATGAAACCACTCAATCCTAAAGGAAAACAACCCTGAATATTCATTGGAAGGACTGAAGCTGAAGCTCCAATATTTTGTCCACCTGATGCAAAGATCTGTCTCACTGAAAAGACCCTGATGCTGGGCAAGATTGAAGGCAGGAGGAGAAGGGGATGACAGAGGATGAGGTCATTAGAGTCACTAACCCAGGGGACATGAATTTAAGCAAACTGCAGGAGATAGTGAAAGACACAAAAGCCTGCTATGCTGCAGTCCGTGGGGTCAAAAAGAGTTGTACATGACTTAACAACTGAATAACATTTATTTAGATATATTTTATAAGCCAGAATATGACCTACATTGGTTAATGATTCATGTACACTAGAAAAGAACTATATGCCATTGCTGCTTCGTCAGTTATTCTCTAAAAAACAACTTGGTTGAGAGTTCAGTTCAGTTCAATTGTTCAGTCATGTTCGACTCTTTGTGGCCCCATGGAATGCAGCATGCCAGGCTTCCCTGTCCATCATCAACACTCAAAGTTTATTCAAACTCATACAAATTGAGTTGTTGATGCCATCCAACCATCTCATGCTCTGTCATCCCCTTCTCCTCCTGCCTTCAATCATTCCCAGCATCAGGGTCTTTTCCAACGACTCACTTCTTCACATCAGGTGGCCAAAGTATTGGAGTTTCAGCTTCAGCATCAGTCCTTCCAATGAATATTCAGGACTGATTTCCTTTAGGGTTGACTGGTTGGATCTCCTTGCAGTCCAAAGGACTCTCAAGAATCTCCTCAAACACCACAGTTCAAAAGCATCAATTCTTTTGTTCTCAGCTTTCTTTATAGTCCAACTCTCACATCCATACATGACTACTGGAAAAAACATAGCTTTGACTCGATGGACCTTTGCTGGCAAAGTAATGTCTCTGCTTTTTAATATGCTGTCTAGATTGGTCATAGGTTTTATCCAAGGAGCAAGCGTCTTTTAATTTCATGGCTGCAGTGACCATCTGCAGTGGTTTTGGAGGCCTGCAAAATAAAGTCTCTCTTTGTTTCCATTATTTCCCCAGAATTTGCCATGAAGTGATGGGACCGGATGCCATGATCTTAGTTTCCTGAATGTTGAGCTTTAACCCAACTTTTTCACTCTCCTCTTTCACTTTCATCAAGAGACTCTTTAGTTCTTCTTCACTTTCTGCCATAAGGGTGGTATCATCTGCACATCTGAGGTTATTGATAATTCTCCCAGCAGTCTTTAGATTCCAGCTTGTGCTTTATCCAGCCTGGCATTTCCCATGATGTACTCTGCATATAAGTTAAATAAGCAGGGTGACAATATACAGTCTTGACATATTCCTTTCCCGATTTGGAACCAGTTTGTTGTTCCATGTCCAGTTCTAACTGTTGCTTCTTGATCTGCATACAAATTTCTCAGTAGGCAGGTCAGGTGGTCTGGTATTTCCACCTTTTTAAGAATTTGTAAAGTAATTAGCCTCCAACTAATAAAAATAAATGAAAAAAAAAAAAAAGATTTTCCCACAGTTTGTTGTGATCCACACAGTCAAAGGCTTTGGCATAGTCAGTAAAGCAGAAATAGATGTTTTTCTGGAACTCTTGCTCTTTCCATGATCCAGTGGATGTTGGCAATTTGATCTCTGGTTCCTCTGCCTTTTCTAAATCCAGCTTGAACATCTGGAAGTTCACAGTTCTCATACTGTTGAAGCCTGGCTTGGAGAATTTTGAGCATTACTTTACTAGCATGTGAGGTGAGTGCAATTGTGCATTTGTTTGAACTTTTTTTGGCACTGCCTTTCTTTGGGATTGGAATGAAAACTGACCTTTTCCAGTCCTGTAGTCACTGCTGAGTTTTCCAAATTTGCTGGCATATTGAGTGCAGCACTTTCACAGCATCATCTTTTAGGTTTTGAAATAGCTCAGCTAGAATTCCATCACCTCCACTAGCTTTGTTTGTAGTGATTCTTCCTAAGGCCCTCTTGACTTCACATTCCAGGATGTCTGGCTCTAGGTGAGTGATCACACCATCGTGATTGTCTGGGTCATGAAGATCTTTTTTGTACAGTTCTTCTATTTATTCTTGCCACCTCTTCTTAATATCTTCTGCTTCTGGTAGGCCCATACCATTTCTGTCCTTTATTGTGCCCATCTCTGCATAAAATGTTCCCTTGGTATCTCTAATTTTCTTGAAGTGATTTATTGTCTTTCGCATTCTATTGTTTTCCTCTATTTCTTTGCAATGATCACAGTGGAAGGCTTTCTTATCTCTCCTTGCTATTCTTTGGAGCTCTGCATTCAAATGGGTATATCTTCCCTTTTCCCCTTTGCCTTTCACTTGTCTTCTTTTCTCAGCTATTTGTAAGGCCTCCTCAGACAATCATTTTGCTTTTCTGCATTTCTTTTTCTTGGGCATGGTCGTGATCCCTGCTTCCTGTACAATGTCACAAATCTCCATCCATAGTTCCTCAGGCACTCTGTCTCTCAGTTCTAATCCCTTGAATCTATTTGTTACTTCCACTGTATAATCATAATGGATTTGATTTAGGTCATATTGAATGGTATAGTGGTTGTCCCTACTTTCTTCAATTCTAGTCTGAATTTGGCAATAAGGAGTTCATGATCTGAGCCACAGTCAGCTCCCAGGCTTATTGATCCCTTATTCTATATTTTGCTGATTTTCAGCCAAAATTTTCTATCAAATTTGAACTTTTCTATTTACATGATGTGTCTTTTTCTACCCTTTTACTTTATAACATTTTATATCTTTATACTTGAGGTGGATTTCTTATAAGCAAAATAACAATCTCTGCCTTTTAATTTTTATGCTTAGACCATCTACATTTGATATAATTACTTATATGGTTGGGCTATGATCTACTATCTGTTCCTTCAGTTCTTTGTTTCCCGTTTTCTATTTATCTCTCCTCCTTTGGATTTATCGAGTATTTTCCATAAATCCTTTTTTTTTCCCCAACACCACTGATAGAGGCTTTATCAATTACCAACTCTAGTTCACAATGAGCACTTATGGAATAAAGGTTACAGGTGTATGCAAGCTGTGTTTGTGTCCAGGATCCCCGGGGTTCTATATTTTAACCCTTTCATCCATATCAGTCCTTAGAATTCTCTTTAACATATTACCTGGCTTTTAAATTTATTTATATGGCACCTAGCCTCTCTTTAATACAGTACTCTTCCACATGTGATCCAGTATTTGCATCTTATCTCCCGTTGGAAGATCCTTTTTTTCCTTAGATTTCAGGCTATTTGGTTGTTCTTCAACCTCTATTCTCTAATAGATTCAAGAAAATTTATGATTTAGTAACTAGTCTAACTTTATTTTTTGTTTACATTGGAACCAAAGCTCTTTCTAGCATTTTAAATTCTGAAAATAAGCAACATTATTCATGGTCCATACTTTAAGTAACATAGCTGTCGAAAAATTCTCACCCCTTGAAGCAAAATATTCCTAGAGAAGACAAATATGAGAATATTTTCATTGCAAGTGAGAGCTCTTAACAACTCCCTTTGCTTGAGTTCTGTATTCATAAAGCAATATGTCTTTTCCTAACAAGATTCAACACAGATAAATAATTTTTGTGTCATATCAGTATTTATATTCATTTGCTGCTACAAATCAATTTAAAATAAATTTTGAGGGGATGATTACTTTTTGATAAGGTGACTGTTCATAAAAATATGGTAACTATGAGATGTGATGGGTATGTTAATTAGCTTGATTGTGGTAATTATTTTACAATGTATATGTATATCAAAACAATACATTATATATCTTAAATATAAACAAATCAATTTGTCAAATATATACATTATATATAATATATAATTTTTTTCCAAGAAGCCAGTAGAACTGGCTATTCATCACGGATAATTGTTACTCTTGTTTGGATGAGTGGTTACAAAACAGCCCAGGACACATAGTGACCTAATCAAAATGAAGTCACATCCTTAGTTTAGGCTAACTTATCCCATTACTATTTACACTACACTTGTCTGAATTACCAGGACAGATCCAATGTGTATGGCTTTGATGATGAAATATATGTACTATACTAGTAACAGACATGGCTACTCTGAATTTTTAAGACTGATTACAGCTCTGAACTGGCCCAATGCAAAGAAACCCTTCTGAATGCCCCTCCAATATTCTTGGTAGACATTCCATAAAAATAAAACATTAGTTAAATGTTACTAGGTCATTTGACAGTTAAAAATAAAAGACATTCCTCTATTGAAACTTTTTGAGCTTCACTAATATTTAGTGCTTTGTTCATGCTCTTTCAGTTAGAACAACTCAGTAAGTTTCCACTTTTGAATTTCTAACTGGGCCTAGGGATGAAAGTACAGAGAGAATGACCTACTTTATACATTAAAAAAAAAAATAGTGACCTCTTCATGTGCTCTAGAATACTTCTTCATCCTGGTAAAACTCCCTTTGAGTTTCTCCAAATCTTAGAAGCATTTAAAAAGGAGAAGGAATAAATGACTGTCTTAATTGCTTAGGAAGTAAAACTTCAGTACAAATGATAATAGACACTCCCAGACTGCAAAAGACAGTTATCATTTGGTCAAGCTACAAAATTCATGCAAACTTACCAAATTCAAGAATTATTCACTAAATTCTTTGTGCTCAAAACCTGCCTTACTGCAAAGGGAATATATTAATCAGACAGAGACTAGAACATATCCTATAGTAGCCTATCCAATTGTGAAAAATAAGATGCACACATAGGAAAACAAGAAAAAACATACCATACTCTAATCAAGCTTGTGTTATAAAGATAGTGGATACTATGAGGATCCAAAAATATAAAAAATGTTCTAAGGACTGATGAGATACTAGAGCAAATCTGACATATAGATCTATTTTCTTTTGCAAGAAGAGTGCTATATTTTGGTATTATTTGGTTTGCTTTCAGCATTTTTATATTTAAAACAAGTTATAAGATATAAAAATTTTAATGATAAATTTATTTCTACCAATGCTTTCCTAGATTCACCAAATATTAAAATTTCATCTCATTGGTTTGCACATGCTCAAACATGTATTTACTCTTCTACTACAGCATATATCCCCCAAGAAAAAGGATATTCTTTTATATAAAAAAGTAAAAATGATCAAACTTAGAAAATTTCACTTGATATTTTAATTTCACTGTAATTTCACTGTCATTTTCATATAAGCCATTTACTCAAATATTGCTATTATTTTCCTTCATTTCAATTTTTTTCAATCAAGTATTCAAACTAAAATCATGGATTAGGTTTAGTTGTCATGTCTCTTTGGTCTGCTTTAAACTGGAGTAGTTCTTCAATTTCTCATTGTCTTTCATGACACTTAAACATTTAAAGTGTTCCCACCAGCTTGTCTTATGCCAAAGACCTCCATAATGAGTGGTATTTATATGAATGGTACCTCATGAATTAAGCATGAAGAGTCTCACTTTTTTTTTAAGATTTTTTTATGTGAACCATTTTTAAAGTCTTTATTGAATTTGTTACAATATTGCTTCTCTTTCATTTGTTTTTGTTGTTTAGCCCCAGGTAATGTGGGAGTTTAGCTCCCTGACCAGTGATCGAACCTGATCCACTTACATTGAAAGATGAAGTCTTAACCACTGGACCACCAAGGAAGTCCCTGGAAGAGTCCTGCTGTTGAATTAACTTTCTGGATGACAGAAATATTCAAGTTTGAGACACAATTATGGAAGCCTTCTTATTTGAACTGAGATTTGGACAAATTAAGTGAGAATATCCAAGGTATGGAAGGATGTGTCACTGTACACTGTATATGAATACAGCAAAAATGGTGCAACTGTGCTAGATTAGCCCAAAGGGATAAGTTGCTTATAGTTATAATTGGGAAATTTTATTTTCATTGGTCAAATCAATATTATAATATTACTAGCAATACCTTTGCAGTTAATCTAATGAAAATTCAGAAGGAGAATTGCTGGCAATTATCCCAATTAATTCAGATATAATGACAATGGTAAGCAGCCAACTATTATGTGACATCTGTTCTGGCTGTACTGTAGTAAAAGGACCACACTTAATTTCCCACCATAAATAATTAACTTGACCAAGTATATCCACACATTGGGCAATGAATTAGCATTAAACTGGGATCCTTGAGTGAAGCGAAACTAAAAAGGTGAGCCCCATGAGAGCTCCAGTTTTAAATCTGGAGGCAATTTCCACAATGAAGGTATAGATATAGAGAATCCAAACAATCCTAGTGGCTTTGTTGATTTGATGAGATGGAGCTTAGAGTTCAGAGATACTGAAGCGGCTGGAAATTTTAAGGCAGAATTTTGGAAAATCAAGAGCTATGTAGAATAAAAGCTCCAGATACTTATATAGCTATCACTTTCAAATGCATAACATAAAACCTTATATGGCTGCACACAAAATCACTAGATAGATATAAACCAAGTAGTATCTAGAGTTCATATAAGTGATGAAAAAGTTCCAACCAGCCAGAACAGAGAGACATTGTTGATACTAAGGATATTCACTGGTAAACTCAGAGAAATCACTTTGTTGTAGTACAGTTGAACTACTGTACTACTGTACTACTTTACTCCATGGATGGAGTAAAGCTTAACTTAGAATTCCCTTGGAAAATATTAAAAAGAGGCTTTGGGGCATCAAATTCATCTGCAACTTATTTCTCTTGAAAACAAAATCCAGCATCATTCAGAGAGGATGAAAAAATTCAGGCATTCAACAATGTAACATTTAGAATACTCAATACCACAGTAAATAAAACTACTAGATATGTCAAGATGTAAGAAAACATGGCCTATGTAGTCCAGATGTCAAATTTCCACAAACTGGCCTGTGTACTTAATGCATTTTTAACGAAAATCCTTTCAAGATTTTTGTAGATGGAGAAAAACTGACTTGAAAATTTATTTAGAAAAACAAAAGTATAAGAATAACAACAGAAATTTTGAAAAAGAAACATTCAGTTGGAGGACTCACTCTGATATTAAAATATTTAAAAAAAATACACTGTAATAATCAAGACAGTATGGACCTGGCAAGGAATATGCATACTGATGATTGGAATAGAACAGATTCTAGATATAGACCCACACAAATATAGCCAAATGATTACTGAGGTAACATTTGCTTAGAACATATGTTTGATATGTTGAGCATTATATTTCTACTTTTATATACACTAAAGTATGCTACACAATAAAAATTTAGTTTATATTCATCAACATATAGTTGACTCCCTTTACCCATTTTGTTTTTCTTATACACTTATATCCCTGTGGTAACCACATTACACTCGGTATTTGGCTTGGTCTTTATTTTTATATATCATATTTGAGTGAAATTATCCAGTATTTGTCTTTCTCCATCTAACATTTCATTTATCATAATACTATAAGGTCCATATATGTTGTCAAAAGTGGCAAAATGTTATTTTTCATAGCTTAGAATTGTTCCTGTGTGTGTGTTTGTACATCTCTCTGTCTTGTCTATCTGTCTGTGTTTATGTGTTCAGCATCTTATCTATCCATCCATTCATCAGGCACTTAGGTTGCTTCCATATCTTGGCTGTTATAAATAATACTGAAATTCATATAAGGGTGTATGCATCTACTTTGTTTTGGTATTCTTCAGATAAATACTCAGGAGTGGAACAGTTACATCATATAAAAGTTCCATTCTTTATTTTTTGAGGCATCTCCATACGTTTACCATAGTGACTGTACTAATTTACATTCTCACCAACAACTTACAAAAGTCCTCTTTTCTCCACATCTTCACCAACACCTGTTATTTGCGTTCTTTTTGATAATATCCATTCTGGCCATTCTGACAGGTATGAGATAAATTGTGATTATGGTTTTGATTTCCATTTCACTAATAATTATTGATGCTGAGTATCTTTTCATGTGCCTGTTGGCCATCTGTCTGTCTTCTTTGGAAAATATCTGTTCGGCTCTCTGTTGGTTTTTAAATCAGGTTTTCTTTCTTTCTTTTTTTTTTTTTTTTTTGGTATTGTATGAGTTCCTTGTATTTTTAGATATTAACTCCTTATTAGATGATGGAGAAGGAAATGGCAACCCACTCCAGTACTTTTGCCTGGAGAATCCCATGGATGGAGGAGCCTGGTAGGCTACAAGGTCACAAAGAGTTGGACACGACTGAGCGATTTCACTTTCACTTTTCACTTTCATGCATTGGAGAAGAAAATGGCAACCCACTCCAGTATTCTTTTTTTTTTTTTTTTTTTCATTTATCAGTTGTAGGCTAATTACTTTACAATATTGTAGTGGTTTTTGCCATACATTGACCTGAATCAGCCATGGATTTACATGTGTTCCCCATCCTGATTCCCCCTCCCACCTCCCTCCCCATTCCATCCCTCTGGGTCTTCCCAGTGCACCAGACCTGAGAACTTGTCTTATGCATCCAACCTGGACTGGCAATCTGTTTCACACTTGATAATATACATGTTTCAATGCTATTCTCTCAGAACATCCCACCCTCACCTTCTCCCACAGAGTCCAAAAGTCTGCTCTGTACATCTGTGTCTTTTTTCTGTCTTGCATATAGGGTTATCATTACCATCTTTTTAAATTCCATATATATGCATTAGTATACTGTACTGTTGTTTATTTTTCTGGCTTACTTCACTCTGTATAATGGGCTCCAGTTTCATCCATCTCATTAGAACTGATTCAAATGTATTCTTTTTAATGACTGAGCAATATTCCATTGTGTGTATGTACCAGAAGGAACATACCTCAACATAATAAAAGCTATATATGACAAACCCACAGCAAACATTATCCTCAATGGTGAAAATTTGAAAGCATTTCCCCTAAAGTCAGGAACAAGACAAGGGTGCCCACTCTCACCACTACTATTCAACATAGTTTTGGAAGTGTTGGCCACAGCAATCATAGAAGAAAAAGAAATAAAAGGAATCCAGATAGGAAAAGAAGAAGGAAAACTCTCACTGTTTGCAGACAACATGATCCTCTACATAGAAAACCCTAAAGACTATAAGAAAACTACTAGAGCTAATCAATGAATATAGTAAAGTTGCAGGATATAAAGTTAACACACAGAAATCCCTTGCATTCCTATACACTACCAAAGAGAAAACAGAAAGAGAAATTTAGGAAACAATACCATTCACCATTGCACAAGAAGAATAAAATATATAGGAGTATATCTACCTAAAGAAACAAAAGGCCTATATATAGAAAACTATAAAACACTGATGAAAGAAATCAAAGAGGACACAAATAGATGGAGAAATATACCGTGTTCATGGATTGGAAGAATCAATATTGTCAAAATGAATATACTACCCAAAGCAATCTATAGATTCAATGCAATCCCTATCAAGCTACCAATGGTATTTTTCACAGATCTAGAGCAAATAATTTCACAATTTGTAGGGAAATAAAAAAAAAACCTCAAATAGCCAAAGCAATCTTGAGAAAGAAGAATGGAACTGGAGGAATCAACCTGCCTGACTTCAGGCTCTACTACAAAGCCACAGTCATCAAGACAGTATGGTACTGGTGCAAAGACAGAAATATATATCAGTGGAACAAAATAGAAAGCCCAGAGATAAATCCACGTACCTATGGACACCTTATCTTTGACAAAGGAGGCAAGAATATACAATGGAAAAAAGACAACCTCTTCAACAAATGGTGCTGGGAAAACTTGTCAACCACTTGTAAAAGAATGAAACTAGAACACTTTCTAACACCATACACAAAAATAAACTCAAAATGGATTAAAGATCTAAATGTAAGACCAGAAACTATAAAACTCCTAGAGGAGAGCATAGGCAAAACTCTCTCCAACATAAATCACAGCAAGATCCTATATGACCCACCTCCCAGAATATTGGAAATAAAAGCAAAAAAAAAAAAAAAAAGGGACCTAATTAAACTTAAAAGCTTTTGCACAACAAAGGAAACTATAAGCAAGGTGAAAAGACAGCCTTCAGAATGGGGGGAAATAATAGCAAATGAAGCAACAGACAAAGGATTAATCTCAAAAATATACAAGCAACTCCTGCAGCTCAATTCCAGAAAAATAAACAACCCAATCAAAAAATGGGCCAAAGAACTAAACAGACATTTCTCCAAAGAAGTCATACAGATGGCCAACAAACACATGAAAAGATGCTCAACATCACTCATTATCAGAGAAAGGCAAATCAAAACCACAATGAGGTACCATTACATGCCAGTCAGAATGGCTGCTATCCAAAAGTCTACAAACAATAAATGCTGGAGAGGGTGTGGAGGAAAGAGAACCCTCTTACACTGTTGGTGGGAATGCAAACTACTACAGCCACTTTGGAGAACAGTGTGGAGATTCCTTAAAAAACTGGAAATAGAACTGCTATATGACCCAGAAATCTCACTCCTGGGCATACACACTGAGTAAACCATCTGAAAGAGACATGTGTACCCCAATGTTCATCACAGCACTGCTATAATAGCCAGGACATGGAAGCAACCTAGATGTCCATCAGCAGACGAATGGATAAGAATGCACTCCAGTATTCTTGTCTGGAGAATCCCAGGGACAGAGGAGCCTGGTGGACTGCCGTCTATGAGGTCGCACAGAGTCAGACACGACTGAAGCGACGCAGCAGCAGCAGCAGCAGGTATATGATTTCAGATATCTTCTTCCATTTGGACAGTTGCTTTATTGGTTATTTCCTTTACTGTAAAGAAGCTTTTGAGTTTGATATAGTCCATTTAAATTTTGTTTTTTGTATCCCTTATCTCAGGGGACATATCCAGAAAGATATTGCTAAGACAGATGCCAAAATTTTTCCTATCTATGTTTTCTTGTAGGACTTTTATGGTTTTAGGTATTATAGTCAAGTCTTTAATCCATTTGGATTTGATTTCTGTGTATGGTGTAAGAATGGTTTAGTTTCACTCTTGTTGATGTGACTTTCCAGTTTTCGCAACACCATTTATTGAAAGGGCTACCCTTTCTCCATTGAATATTCTTTGGCTTCCCAAAGGAAATGAAGTAAAAGACAAGATAATGCAATGAAACTTCAAATCTAGATCTACACCTAGTCAAAATATCTTTTTGAAATAAAAGTAAATGAAATTTTCTGAATACCAAAACAGGCAATTTTTCAGATAATTTGTAGGCCATGCCAAAAGAAATGTTGAAAATATAGACATTTATCATGATAAAGGGCCCTATGCATAAAAAGATGTAACAGTCTCCAAATTTTACCACTTAATTCTTTATATAAAGAAAAATGTACAGAACAACAAAAATGATAGATAAATCCACAGAGAGTAAAATTTTAATCTTTCTCAATGACTAATAAAACAAGTACATATAAAACAGTAATGATATGTAAGATATTGAGACATATCAGATAATCCTAAATAAAAGAAAGAATATACCATATCATAGACTAGAAGATTTAATATTGTAAATATGAAAATTCTATATATATAAAGCTATAATTTTAATGAAATCCAAATCAAAGCTAACTGGGTTTTAGTTGTAGAAACTGGCAAGCTGATTCTAACAGTTTCATATAAATGCAAATAATCAATAATAACTGAGACAATCTTTAAAAGATAAACAAAATCTGAGGACTTATATTAAGACCTATTTAACTACCGTATTTATGACAAAGGGTTTTCTATTACAGAAAACAAAAAGAAAGATCACAGTAATAGTCCCAGAAACAGATCCATATAAAGGAATTTGATTTATATCAAAGGCAAGATGAACCGTATTAAGCTGGATAAAGGACAGTCTTTCCTGACAAGTAGAAAGGGCCAGTTGGTCATATACATGAAAATAGGAAATACTGATTTTCATCTCATACTGTAAAAAATAAATTTTAGATATATTCTGCATATAAATCTGAAAGGTAAAATGACAAAGCCTTTAGAGTAAAGCATAGGACAGTATCTACATGAGTTTAAGTAGCAAATAATATATTCTAAACACAAGGCATAGGAAGAGGAGATCAAAATAGCGGAATAGAAGGACAGGAAGCTCACCTCCTCCCACAGATAAATCAAAAATACATCTACAAACAGAACAATTCTTACAGAAAATGTATTGAATGTTGGAAAAAGATCTCATACAACCTAAGTGGTAAGAAAGATCACCATGTAACCAAATAGGACAAACGGTTAAAAAAAAAAAAAAAAAAAAGAGGGAAAGATAGGAGCTGAGCCCCTGGGAGGGAGCTGTGAAAGAGGAAAGGTTTACCTCTAGGCTCTATTAGTCTTTAAATAATAATGAAGACCTTCACTGAGCTATTCCCAGTGCCCATAAGACTAGTTGCCCATTCATAAATCTTGACTTAGGAATGCACTTTCTGTTTCCAAGCATGTACCTCCCAGACCCTAGGTTAACTGTGAAATTGTCCCAGTTGTCCTTCAGCTGTGTAGGAGGCAGCTGTGAATGCTTCTGGTTCATGGGCCCCCGATCCCACCCTGTGAGTAAGTTACCTATAACAATAAACTGATCCATTTATTATAAAAAAAAAAAAAAAGAGGAAAGGTTTACTCACTCTGGGAACACCCTTGACTAGCTGGGAGATCAGCCAGGACAGAAAGGGAGCTTCAGAGACTCAGAGCAGAGCGCCTCAGACAGACTAGAGCAAGGAGAACAGACAGAGACCAGTACAGATGGTCCTGGCCACCTCCCTACACTCCTCAGCCTGAAACACATCTGCTGGTAATTGCAGGGGCTGGATGCTGAAACCTGGGCTTCAGCAGGCAGACCATGGGAGAGGAGTATGGTTGACAGTGCATCAACGACCTGAAGGGACTGGAGTGTGAGCTGAGCTGCAGCTAGGGTTGTACACAGGACAGATCCTGGGTCCTCCACAGAAGCCTCAGCGAGTGAAGGGAGAGACACTGCCCTGCCTTAGTAACATCATTCTAGGTGGGTTCGTAGTCAGTTCAACTCCACCTTAGCAAAGCTCTGGGAGTTCACAAGCCCCTTCAGTTTGCTTACACTTGTAGAGGGGTTCAAACCTGAGCCAGTCCCCAGGGACCACAGGACTTGGCAATTTCGGAAGCTGAGCTGAAGCCTAAGGACTAAGCGGTTGTGAGATCCACAGATTCACATCACCTCATGCAGCTTTGTAAATGCAGTGGCTGGGGCAGGTCTAGAGTTAGCAGTTACAGGATTTGCTGCATAAGCCCAGGGAGGCAGGCAGGATCTGGGTCTGAGCTGATGCTGGAATTCCCACAAGGGGCGAGGTGTGTGACTACAGCGGTCCCAGTGTTTCACTTCAGTGGATCTGCAACAACTGATCTGTGCTGGTGACTTTGTGAGCAAAGCACCTGAGGGAAACACAAGCCAACTGCCTGCATTTCCATGGTTGAGGCGGGGCTGAAGGCAGCGCCAAGAGTGTCCTTTGAGAACTTGCACATTGGGTGACAGGAAACAGCGCATAGCATGTTTTCTAGTGGAGAATTCCAGCAGAGGAATATTCAGTGGCTCCTCTGCCAGGGTGAGCACATCAGTCTCACCTTTATCATGCCAAAGCTCAGAGACAGATCTGGGGGTTTCTACTCCAATAACCAGGGAGCAGACCCCATTACTGGCAGGACTGTTGACAACCACAGAGCAAAGAGGAGGATCCAGTCAACATCTGGTTCAAACTGTGGTCAAGACAACAATTACACCTCCTATCAAGGGAATCAGGGCCAGCACACACTGAGGAAAGACATGGCAGGCATCTGTACTAAAAATAGCCCTCACACCAAAAATATTGGACTTTCACAGCCTACACAGGCATGTTCCTGCATAAAAGCAGTCCTCCAAGAGAACAGTACATTACTGTTTCCCCTCAACTCATAGAGTCAAAGAAATCTGAGTAAAATGAAGCAGAGGAACCACTCCCAATCAACAGATCAAAAGAATTCCTCTGAAAGAACAAACAGATCAATCCAGTCTACAACACCTCAAGTCCAACAGAAACTACAATGCAACATTGTAAATCAACTATATTTCAATATCAAAAATTTTAAAAGAAAGCATAAAGAACCAGGCAGGCATAAAAGAAATATTGATCATCTGGACTATATTAACATTAAAAATATTTGTTAATAAAAACCATCATTAAGATGGTGGAAATTCAACCCATCATGTGTGAGGAGATTTGTAGTTATTTTATTGTATTATAGACTCATATTCAAAATATATAAAAATTCCTATAAAGCAGAATGAAAAATGTGGACAATCCAATAGGAAAGTGAATATACACATGGCTAATAAACATATGAAAATCCTCAAATTCATTAGTTAGGAAAGAAAGGCAAATTAAAATTCCAAAGAAGTACCATTATACACATATACCAAAATGAATGGAACTAAAAAACTGCTACAGGGGTATCTCAAATAATTAAAAACAGAATTACCATATGACCCAGCAATCCTGCTTCTAGGACTACACTCAAAAGAATTGAAAGCAGGCATTCAAACACATATTTGTAGACCCATGTTCACAGCTGCATGATTCACAATAGCCAAAAGATAGCAATAACCCAAAGATCAATTGATGAATGAATGGATAAACAAAATGTGGTGCATGCAACAATTGAGTATTAAAAAGGAATGAACCCTTATAAAGGAATGAAATTCTGTTACAAACTACCATATGGATGAACATTTATTAAATCACTATGCTAAGTGAATTAAACCAGATTCAAAGGAATGAATATACAATTCCATTTATCTGAAGTATCTAGAATAGTCACATTTACACAGACAGAAAAAGGATAGCAGTTAATGGGAGCCGGTAGAAGAGGAGACTGTGGAGTTATAGTTTGATAGGTACAGAGTTTCAGTTTGGGATGATGAAAATATTCTGGATATGGATAGTACTGATGGTTGCAAAACAGTGTGACTATATTTAATGCTACTGAGTTGTACATTTACATTTTAAAATCACAAATTATGTTATATATATTATCAATTTTAAAAAGTAATTTTAAAAAATATTTCAAATACAAAATGTTGGGAAGAATATACAGTGACTAGAAACTCTTATATATTGCTTGTGGGAATATAAATTGGCACAAGCACTTTGGAGTATTTTTGGCAATATTTGTGAAAGTTGAATGTAGGCATTCTCTGCGACACAGCAATTCTACAATTAGGTTCCTATGTAACATAAAAAAGTATTGCTATCTATTCTAATGTGGATGGATCTCACATACAACATTGAAAAAACAGTATATATTGCATTGCTCCATTTATATAAAGTTCAAAAATAAGCAAAAGTTATCTATGGCAATAGAATTCAGAAAATCAAGCTAGTGGTTATCTTGGGGTGGAGCGAAAGAAGCTGGCTGGGGCATGAGTGGTCTTTTAATGTGCTAGAAATATCTTGCTTCTTAATCTGAGTGCTTATTACTTTTGGAAAACTCATGGAGCTCTATACTTATGTTTTCTGTACTTTTCTGTTTATATGCTATGTTTCAATTAAAATGTTTCTTAAAAATCAATCATCTGGCATTGTGAACATTTCAAAATGTAATCTGAACATTTCCTTTCATCAACCCAATTATATAATAGAACAAAGAAGGCTTTCTAGAATTCTTTCCTCAATGGAAATGGTTGAAATAGGCCAAGGCAAAATCACTTGAAAATCAATCTATTTTCTAACTTTGGAAAGTAAGTAGCAAGATTTAACATACCTGGTGCTTAGCCACTCATATTTGACCCTAAGCAATATCACAAGGGCATCTTGTTCCAGTTGGCAATAAGCTATCAAATCTGTATGTGATTCATTCGTGATGGAACTACATTCAGTTAGTCACAAGATAAATTTGCTGTGCACAAATATGCATGTATGTTTGTGTGCACACACATAGACTGGGATATGGAAAATTATTATTAGGAACAAGGAAGCTAAACCACTCTCAACCTCCAAGTTTACATGAAGGTTTACAAAACTCAGAAAGGTAGAAACATTGTGGGCATTTATTTTGTAAATATCAAGTGACAGCAATTTTGTATGGTATAAGTAAGTTACTCAATCCCATTCCAATTTAATTTTTTCTTTTGCTTTTATTCAAACTTGTGTTCAGAAAATTACACATGTATTTCTGTGAAATTCATGGCTTTGTATTTCAGAGCTACCCTCATCTTAAAATAAATTATCATAGGGCCTTCATCCTAACTTAAGCCTCTTGAGTAATCAAGAGACACTAAATAAAAAAAGCGGTAAGTAAAATTTTTGAAAGGTGGGGAACAGAGTAACTGGGAGAGGAAAAGTGGAAATTAAAGATGATGAAAATAAGTAGAAGAGGTCACGAGAAAGAGAAAAGAAATGAGGAGATGTAAGTGGACATTGAGAGAAGAGAAATGAGAGAGAACAAATAAAGAGAAACAAAGCAGTGGGAAAAGAAAAAACTAAAGAGAGCCCTGTGGAAAGTAAATAGGCAGAAATCTGGATGTCAAATAAGGCAAACACAAAATAAGCTATAAAGTAAAACTCCAAATCACTATCAAAATTTTTCACACTTCATAGAAGAATTGTCCTAAAAAATTAGCACTTTCATGCCTACATGTTTTCTACCTTTATGATTTTTCTACCTTCACAAAATGATTATTAGGAAACTTCTTTAAACTGTGTATGTAAGTGTTAGTTAACAGATTAACTCCTTTAGAGACTGGATGAGTGCCAAAACAGAGTCACTATCCTTTGAAGACCAATTCAAAAAGATGATAAATAACTATAGAAATAACAACAAAAATTAATAGAAAAAAATGAATTTATCAAAATATTGTAAATATCCATTTGGAAAATTGGGAATGAAATAATGAGAGAAGCTGCTACGACTGATCATTAAGGGAGAATAGGAGAAAAGAGGGAAGGGGAGATTCGTGACAAGGCAAGGGAGACAGAGACTAAGTTAAAGAGAAACTTTAGAGAAAGGGAATCCTACAGATTGCTATAGACATCTGTCAGCTCTTCATCTTCTCTCTCTCAATGTTTACATTATTTGTAATTACACCAAAAGATCCTAACCAGTACTACAGATATTAAGTAGCTGAACTTCAGTGCATGGGGAAATAATTCAGCAAAGTGAAACCAAAAAATAGAATTGTTCTGTACTAACATATCAGATATTTCCCAAATTTAGCCATTTGGTAAAGCCCCAGCTACCATCAGGATGGGTTTCCCTGGTGACTCAGTGATAAAGAATCCATCTGTCAGTGCAGAAGATGCGGGTTCAATTCTAGGGTCAGGAAGATCCCCTGGAGAAGGGCATGCTACCCACTCCAGTACCCTTGCCTGAGAAATGCCATAGTCAGAGGAGCCTGGTGGGCTACAGTCCATGGGGTCCCAAAAGAGTCAGATATGACTGAGCATTAGCAACTAAACAACCACCACCTCCATTAGGACAAACTGTTCCAGGTGGGGTCTGACCTACTTCATATGGGCAAACCTGATAGCCCCTATCCTGTTTTCTGAGGTATTGTGATTTTGGCCATGGTATAAGAAACCAGGGACATTTTTAGAACCACTGCAAAGTATAGGGGGAGAATTAAGGCCCCATGCACTTAACTTTGACAAGAAATGGGTGCTGAGGGCTATATTACCCTTTAAGTCGCTGGATCTACTGTCAAGACAAGTAGTTGTTTATACAGATTCTCAGATGACAGTCCCACAGACTCGAGCAAGCTCTTGACATTAAGTGGTGACCAGTTCTATTCCTGCACTGGTTCTTCCTACTTCCTCTCCTCACCTTTTCACTTATCCCTTCTCCGTGAGATTGTACCCTCTAATTAAGAATTCGCCTCAGGTTGCTTTCTGAAGAACCCAGTCTAACACAGCCCTCAAAAGGCTAAAACTCTATGAGATTCAGTGTTTATATATTTAGATAGCAGACAAAATGTGGTACAAAGTGAGGAAAACAAAAAGCTGCTGAGTAGCCACCATTTAAGTTAACCTAGGACTCCCTTGTTCATTGAATTCTCCCTGATGTCAAATGCTATGTTAAAAAATTTGGCTTATACCGCCCATTGAGGGAATTAATACATAATTTAAACTCCATTGTTCAAAAGTTATTTAACTAAGTAACTGAAAACTGGTAATAAACATGAAACATATGCAAAGCATCCTCTTTCTTTTTTTTTTTTTTTTAAGTTATGCACTCCCCTTGACTGAGGCCACTTAGCCACAAGAACCCCATCCTTGCTACATTCCTGCCTTGCTCCTAGTGACTTTATCTCCACCTTAGTGGTTTTGACAACCTAAGCACTGGCCCTTGACTTATATTTTCCTGTCTTTAGAAAAGGAAAGTCTTGCTTGAAGTCCTCAATTTTTGGATTGCAGTGTCCTTGCTGTCAGATTTCCTGCTGCCTTCTTGCCTTGGGAAATCTCTGATTACCAACTATTAATACTTTGTGTTTTCTGGACAGTATGATCCACCCACTTTTTCGGATATCTCAGTTACTTCATGTTAGAGCTTAACTATGATTGTGGTGCCGGAGAAGACTCTTGCAAGTCCCTAGGGCTGCAAGGAGATCAAACTAGTCAATCCTCAAGGAGATCTACCCTGAATATTCATTGGAAGGACTGAGGCTGAAGTTGAAGCTTCAATACTTTGGCCACCTGATGCAAAGAGCTGGCTCATTAGAAAAGACCCTGATGCTAGGAAATATTGAAGGCAGGAGAAGGGGGTGACAGAAGATGAGATGGTTGGATAGCATCACTGATTCAATGGACATGAACTTGAGCAAACTCTGAGAGGTAGTGATGGATAGGGAGGCCTGGTGTACTGCAATCTGTTGGGTTGCAAAGAGTCAGACACAACTTAGAGACTGAACAAATACAACAAATGATTGTGAACTTCTATCCACTCATTAATAACATGTTTTATCTATCAAACATTATTAGAGTGGCTCTAATTTCAGCCAAGAAGAATATGTCACAGAATTCCTGCTTAATCCCAGTGAAGGAGCAATCCCTTACTCTCCCTCCTCCCACTGAATTGAGCCAGTCAGTCAATTTTAGCTCCTTCCTCTCTGGTACACTTCTAGCTAGAATCATTGATATTGTATGTCTACATTTCCTATCTGTCCATATCTTGAACGAGTCCTGAACAACGTAAACAATATATTAGCTGTCAGAAACATGGACTCGGGCGAACTCCAGGAGATGGTGAGGGACAAGGAGGCCTGGTGTGCTGCAGTCCATGGGATCACGAAAAGTTGTACATGACTGGGCAACCAACAACCACAAAAGAAACATGGATTATAATGTGATATCAAGATCATAAGGGAAAAGGATGAAGTTAAAGTCAATTTACATCATTTACCAAACTCATGTTTGGTTTCCTTTTACCCTCTTTTTCTTTTAATATAGCAATCTTTATAGCAAGTAGAGATCACGAAGCCCTACTTTTCTCTGCCCTCAGCCTTTATCTCATTTTTCATGAATTCAGTGAGGCAGTGTTTGGTCATAGTGTCAAATTAGTAAGAAACCTGAGGTCTACCAATTTGACAATGATATACCTGTCACAATGGGTTTACTTTCAGTCTGTACCAGGTATAATTAGAATAAAATATCTGCCTCTTAGCATTTCTCTTGGGTTGACCCAACTCTGAAAGCTCTCAGGTTATTAAGGCATATCAATTAATAATATGATTTTCCCCAGACCCCTGTAGCTAGTGAAGCACCCATTAAAGATGATATCTGTAGTCAAAATTTGAATGTGCACAGTTTCAAAGTATCTACTTTGATGTACAAAACAATATCATCTGAAAAACTCATTTGTTTAAAGTTTTATATTTCAGTCATTAAAAATTTTCATTCTTTTGAATGCATGTGCTGTGAACATTTCCATACCTACTGAGTAATATTAATTATTTGAAGGTTTGAAAAAATACTAATTATTAAAAGCAGAAATAGGATATGCAATAGTCTGGAAGAACTAGTGTTATCACTTTTGTGGCCAGTTTAATGCATTCTTATGATAATCATTTTTAGCTAAATCATCATGATCCAGGGAAAGATACTTTCTTTGGGAGTAGACAGGTGGGGGCAGAAGAGACAGGAAGGCGATATGACAGTCTTACCATGCTTTAAATAGTCACATTAGATATTAGTCACATTTTCATCAACTCATTTAAATACACTGTAATGGACACTGTAAAAGCGATCCTTTAAGGATTTCACTGTGTGATGGTCCTGTCACTTCCTGCCTAAAGTATGGCATGAAAAATGAGTTGGTCACTATCTAGACCAAAAGAAAGGAAGGAAGGAAGGAGGGAGGGAGGAAAAAGGAAGGAAGAAAGGAAAGAGAGACAGAACTGTACTAATGCTGAAATTCCATGGTCTTAACTGCAGATAGTCTTAAACACAAATATACATGTGTGATATTACTCTGTGCAATAATTTAGAGGCATGTTCAATATCTTTGCAAAATTGGTTAGTGGTATTAGTGGTCAACAAGGAATGTCCCACTCATATAAAGATCTATTGGCAAGATATTGGGGTCAAAAAGAATCTCCCTTACTGAATTGCTTCAGTATCTAAAATTACCCATAAATTTAATGTCTCAAAATGGTTAATTTAGAGATCCAAAATTTGATATAAACTTTGCATGTAAAGAGAGGTGTGCTTAGTTCAAGTAAGCAATTAGACTAGTTGGGTAAAATCATTATCTTAATTTCATTAAAAAATGAATAAAATCTGATAATGGGTATAATTAGGAAAGCAAGAGTATTGACTTTATGTTCTTATATTTTGCAAAAACCTTTAAACAAGGCTACCTCAGGAAAACTGGACTTGAGAAGTATGATTATGGGAGTGGACTTGTAGTATTTCTCCTCAGGAATCCCTTGTCTTAGTCAGGATTCTCTGAAGAAACAGAACCAATAGGATCTGTATATAAAGACATTTATTGTAAGGAATTGGTTCATGTGATTGTGGAAGCTGGGAAAAACCTGAGGTCTACAGGTAAATTCCTGGCAACCCAGGAAGAGATGATGGCTTAGTCCCAGTCTTACTCTGTAGGCCTGCAAACCAGGAAAGCCAATGGCACAATTCTAGTTGAAAGGTCAACAGGCTCCAAACCCAGGAAGCACTGATGTTTCAGTTTCAATTCAAGGGCAGGAAGAAGCCAATATTCCAGTTCGAAGTCCATCAAGCTGGAAGAATTCTCACTTACTTAGAGGAAGGTAAGCCTTTTTGTTCTATTCAAGCCTTTGACTGATGGGATGAGGACAACCTTCTTTACTCACTTTCACAATTTAAAAGTTAATCTCATGTAAAAATACACTCATAGAAATATCTAGAATAATATTTGATTGAGTATCTGGCCACCCCTTGATGAACCTAGTTGACTCATAGAATTAACGTCATACCCTTCTTTCTCTGTTGACTTAGCTTATGTTAACAATGCAAATGAATACTGAGAAGATGGAAGCCAACTGATGCTGGGTGGCTACAAATGCATGGTTGAGAAGTTATAGAGAAGCAAACTCTTAACAGTGTTTCATGCCTGGGTAAGGGGAATAGCAAAGAATGGCCTATAATCTCTAGGATATTTGGAGCTTTATCTTTTTGATCACAATAGTGTGAGTGACCAGTAATATATACTACATGATTAAATAATTCTTTGTTCATTTACTGAATAGATGAATGAAAGTTCAAAAGATTTAGAGAAGTTAGAAAAATAGCACCAAACTGTAACATCCGAGAATGTGATGGGTTAGGATCAGAAATTCAGATAAAGCTAAAGATACAAAAAGTTCAATCTGGTAAAAACTAAATGTCCAGAGAATTTGGGATACTGTCTTTACTGAAGACAAATAATTCTGTATAAACAGTAGTACTCATAAATACTTAATTGAAAATTAATGAATTAGTAATGACTCTAGGAAAGAGACTTTGCTCTCCATTTCTGTTGTTGATGTTACTTTTTTCTTTCTTTTCCCGATCTAGATTACCCCCTTTAATACTAATGGTCTTCCTAGAGTGCAACTCACTACTGTTTATCATCCTATCAGTATACTCAGCTAAAGTTCATTTCATCATGGAAAACTGGGTTTATCTTCAGGTACCTAGTCTAGCCATATGGACATGTCTGGCTGCCAGGTATCATTATGTTCCATTCTGATACATTTCACAGTCATCCCGTCTCAAGTTGTCCTTCTGTATGTATCTTGAGTTAATGACTTGTAAGTTTTTATGGAGGTTAAAAGGTAGCGAAAGTACTTTGTAAGAATTAAAGCAAGAATCTCACTGATAAAAGCTAAAACTGTACATTTCTTTGTTATACATAAGGATTACATTCATCCATCCATTCATTCAAAAAACTACTGAGAACATATTACATGCCAGGTGGTCATTTGGGCACTACAGATACAACAGTGATTCACATACATGATACCTGCTCCAGTGAATGTTATAGTCCAATAAAAATTCCATCTAAAAAACAAAAGCAAATATCATTTTAAGTTGGAGAGGTGGACTGTGTACATTGACCAACTATAGAGAGCACATTGACCTAGCAGACCTAGTGAGAACAATCAACACCACTTAATAGCTTTATTCCCATTTCAGTGTTTCAAAAGCCTTTCCCATTTGTTCTTATAAATTATGGTCTATCATTTATCCTTTCTAGTTTATATTTGATCACAACCACCAGCCAACAAACTATGGGCTTCCCACACCAATGAATTCATTTCAAACTGGAACAAGAACTGATTCCACCCTGTCCTTTTCAAATGTTCTTGACCCAACCCATTCCAGACAGGCCATATTTCTACATTAAGTAACAAAATACGGAAGGAAAAAATGGAGATGGATTAAAAAAGACAAAATCCAAAGAAAATAAGTGGTTTAAAGAAAATATGTGATGATGGTATGGGGTGCTATAAAATTTTTATTGCCACTTACTTGGGAAGACCAGCATAACTTATGTCTACTGCTGCCACTTATAAGTAATGTGGGCACCACAAACTCACTGCAGTAAAAACTTCAAACATTTTCACCACCACATATTATACACTTACACATACACCAGTAATTTAGTAACCTTTCCAGATGCCTTCCTCTGTGATACTTTATTTCTTGATGCCCCTTCTTAATGGGACAAATTCATTTTTAGCACAGCATGTGGCTGATTAAACATAGAGCTCTGATCATTTTTTAAATAAGGCTGCAACAATTAATGCACCGCATCTGATGCTGTGTCTACCACAATAAATACTTTGGATGAATCTTCCCTATGTTAGGCACTGCTAAATAAGTCAATGGTTTCTCCCACTCTTGTGAATAAAGATAAGGTTCACCTTCATTGATTCATTTGGATCTATTGCCTCAACATTGTTTAACTATAAGAATCATGGAAATTCAGAATGATCAGGGACCTTACATACTAACTAGTGATTTTTAAACAATTACAATTACCCTAAGAGCTGATACATGGTTCAGAATGGTTTGATGAAACTGAGGTAGCTTCAAGTAGAATAGTTCTATTTTAATGTATTCTATATATGGGAGTTCTACACAAGATTTTATTTGAAGCAACATTTACGATGAGAAAATGCACACACAAACAAAAATATATAAACAACGTACCTAGAAAATGACTCATCTGGATAAATATTTCCATTTGAGAGGTGAGAAAACAGATCTCTGTGAAGGTTAAGTGATAAATATACATTCACACAGTCACTTGGAGGCACAGCTGAGACCAGCACAGGTAGTTCCCCAAAATTCCAGTCTATTATTCACTCTATGAGACAACAATGAATTATATACCTCTAATTAATATTATTTATGATATAAATAGTGTTGGAACTGGGCTGAGCACCATATGTGACATAAACTATATTAGACATAACAGTTTCAGAGAATATATTTAGCTAGTGCAAACACATTTTGTTTTTCTTTTTCCTGAGTAAAGAGCAGGCTACAGGCTAATAACAACAACAACAAAAAAAACACTTTCAGATTATAATTTTCAGGAAATCATGACATTGCTGAAAGAATGAATATAAAATACTGGAGGGAGTATGGTTGAGTAAGAGGACATAGAGCTCACTTCCTCCCGTGAACTCATAAAAAATACATCTACATATGGAACAATTTTCACAGGAAACTAAGTGGTAACTGGGAAAAAGACTCCTCTACAACCAGACTGTGAGAAAAATCCACATGTAATTGGGCAGGACGAGAGAAAAGGACCAGGTTGGGACCTGTACCACTGTGAGGGGAGTCAGAGGAAAAGAGAGATCACCAAGGTAGACACTAAATTTGGGGAATGTACAGGTTGAGCCACAGACCAGGCATCCTAGATAAGCCCCCTTGGTGGCTTGGAGAATTGCAGTGAAAGAAAAGCTGGAAAAGCCTAGAATCTACTCATGAGGAGTATACAGGTGCTGGCTTGCCCCTAGGCAGGGCAGAAAGAGGTTGGCCCTAGAAGCTGCCGGTTCAGCGTTCTCCCCAATCCAAAGCAATGAAAACCCTGACCCAACTCACTCCATATTCCAGACTGGCACTAGATCTAGGGCGGCCAGGACTTGGGAAAGACTTGATTTAGGTACTCAGAGGTGACCTGGGGTCCAAGGCAAAGCCCAGGTAGTGTGATACAAACCACTGTTAGTGTCTACTCAAGCAGTTGTGCAAAAATAGTCATTTCTGAGGGCAGCAAAATAGCTGGAATTCTTGCAGTCACCTAGTTGCATGCCCCAGCTGAAGTCCTGTGAACACTCCAGCCTTGCTCACTCAATATCCCAGGCTAGGACTAGATCTGGAGCAGACATGAGAGAGGAGAAGATGCGATGACAGAATGCATCTAAGCAGAGCCCCTTGTCTATATAAGTAAAGTATTAGAACTCTAAGTGCCCAAGTCCCACTTTTCTTATCCCTCCACTTCTTTGGTGAAAAGGACCCAGTGAGGGGAGAAGGAAAAACATACACATAAAGGGAACAGAGCTAGCTGAAGCCTAACTCTCAGGGTTTCCACACAAGCAACATGGGAACAGACTCCACCCTCTGACAGACCAGAAATGGCTGCTGAGTAGAGAGGAAGTCCCGCCTCATAACCTGCCTAGGCTCTATTCTTCCATCACAAACAATCCCTACCAAGGTGATACCTAACAGCATATCCTGAGGATAGATGTCACTGGTGTTCACATCAAATCCAGCCCTCCCACCAAAGACATTGGGTACATGCAGTCAACACAGAGATACACATAAAATTACACCTTCAAGACAAAAATAGGTAACCATTTCACCTAAATTGACAGAGACAGAGAAAGTTAAGCAAAATGGAAAGACACAATAACTGCTCCCAACTGAAAGAAAAAGAGAAAGCCCCTAAAAAATAAATACTGAAACAGAAATAAACATTATACCAGACAAACAATTCAAAACATTGTTAATAAAAGTTAACAGTATTGTTGTGATGTTCAGTCGTTGAGTCCTGTCTGACTCTTTGCGACCCCATGGACTGCAGCATGCCATGATTCCCTGTCTTTCACCATCTCCCAGAGCTTGCTTGAACTCATGTCCATTGAGTCAATGAGGCCATCCAACCATCTCATCCTCTGTCACCCCCTTCTCCTCCTGCCTTCAATCTTTCCCAGCATCAGGGTCTTTTCTAAAGACTTGGCTCTTTGCATCAGGTAGCCACATTATTGTTGCTTCAGCTTCAGCATCAACCTTTCCAATGAAATATTCAGAGTTGATTTCCTTTAGGATTGACTGGTTTGATCTCCTTGCTATCCAAGGGACATTCAGGAGTCTTCTCCAACATCACAGTTCAAAAGCATCTATTATTTCATGTTCAGCCTTCTTTATGGTTCAACTCTCACATCCATACATGAATAAGAGAAAAACCATAGCTTTGACTATACAGACTTTTATAGGCAAAGTAATGTCTCTGCTTTTTAATATGCTGTCTAGGTTGGTGATAGCTTTTCTTCCAAGGAGTAAGTGTCTTTGAATTTCGTGACTGCAGCCACCATCTGCAGTGATTTTGGAGACCAAGAAAATAAAGTCTGTTACTGCTTCCATTGTTTCACCATCTATTTGCCATGAAGTGATGGGACTGAATGCATGATCTTCATTTTTTGAATGTTAAGTTTTAAGCCAGTGTTTCCACTCTTCTCTTTCACTTTCATCAAGAGGCTTTTCAGTTCCTCTTCATTTTCCGCCATAAGGGTGGTGTCATCTGCATATCTGAGGTTATTGATATTTCTCCTGGCAATCTTGATTCCAGCTTGGGCTTCAACCAGACCAGCATTTCTCAAGATGTACTCTGCATATACGTTAAATAAGCAGAGTGATGACATGCAGCCTTGATGTACTCCTTTCCCAATTTGGAACCAGTCCAGTGTTCCATGTCTGGTTCTAACTGTTGCTTCTTGATCTGTATACAGGTTTCGCATCTCTTGAAGAATTTTCCAGTTTGTTATGATCCACACAGTCAAATTGTTTGGTGTAGTCAATGAAACAGAAGTAGATGTTTTTCTGGAATTCTTTTGCTTTTTTGATGATCCAACAGATGTTGGCAATTAGATCTCTGGTTCCTCTGCCTTTTCTAAATCCAGCTTGAACATCTGGAAGTTCTCAGCTCATGTTCTGCTAAAACCTGACTTGGAGAATATTGAGCATTACTTTGGTAGCATGTCAAATGAGTACAATTGTGCAGTAGTTTGAACATTCTTTGGCATTGCCCTTCTTTGGGATTGCAATGAAAATTGACTTTTTCCAGTCCTGTGGCCACTGCTTAGTTTTCCATATTTGCTGACATATTGAGTGCAGCACTTTAAGTTCCTTCCTTAACAGAATTAGGGAAGATAATTGATATAAACACAAATCATTCTAATAAGGAAATAGAAAATATAAAGAAGACCCAATCAAAAAAGATGAATTTACTATCTGAGATAAAACACACTCTAGAAGCAATGAATAGCAGACTAAATGACACAGAAGATTACATAAGTGATCTGGAAGTTAGAATAATGAAAATCATCTAATCAGAAAAGCAGACAGAAAGACAAATGTAAATAAAAAAGAGTGCAACATAAAGAAATTTCAGAGATAACATCAAACATGCCAACATTTGCACTATACAGTTCCAGAAGGAAGAAAAAAAGTGAAGAGAATAAAAAATGTATTTGAAGAAATTATGGCTGAAAACTTCCCAAATCTAAACAGGGAAACATATCCAGCTATAAGAGTTACAGAGGGTCCCAAAACTATGAACCAGAAAAGACCCACACCAAGATATATCATAATTAGACTACCAAGAGTTAAATGCAAAGAAAGAATTCTAAAAGCAGAAAGTTAAAACAAAGAGTCATATGCAAGGGAACCCCAATAAGGCTATCAGCTGATTTCTCAGCAGAAACTCTGTGGGTCAGAATGGATTGGCATGATCTATTCAAAAGGCTAAGAGTAAAAACCCTGCCACTTAGGATACTCTACTCAGCATGATTATCACTTAGAATAGAAGGAGAAATAAGAACTTCTCAGACAAGTAAAAACCAAAAAATTCAACAATATTAAACCTATTCTAAAAGTAATGTTGAAGGGTCTTATCTAAATGGAAAATAAGTAAAAATCTGTAGGGAAGGAAAAATCCCAATAGAAAAGATAGATTCATAGTAAAGATTAAAGATCACTTAACCAGGCTAGTATGAAGATTAAAAGACAAAAATATGTAAATATAAAAGCAATTATAACTATTTAAAAAGTAAAGGGGTAGGCACAAAGATATAAAATATAACATCAAAAAAACGAAACATGTGGGAGAGGAATAAACAATGTAGATTTATTAGAATGTCTTTGAACTTAAATGACTGCCAGTTAAAATCAATTTAATGTACTTATGGGTCAAGATACATGAAATCCATAGTAACCACAAATCAAAAGCTAAAGATACAAAAAAAAAAAAAGAAAGAAAGAAAACCAAGCATACTATTAAAAAAAATCATCAAATACCTTGGGAGAAACAAAATGAAGAAATTGGAACAAACAATTGGAAAACAAGTAATAAAATGGCAATAAATACATATCTATCAATAATTGCTTTAAATATTAATAGAATAAATGCTCCAATCAAAAGAAACAGGGTAGCTGATTAGATCAGAAAACACATTTCTTTACTATACTACTTGCAAGAGACTCACATCAAAACTAAAGATACAAACAGACTGAATATGAAGATAAGGAAAAATATATTTTGTGCAAATGAAAGTGACAAGAAAGCAGGGTAGCAATACTCATGTCTGGCAAATAGACTTTAAAAGAAAAACCGCTTACTTCACAAGTGCTCGGGGCTGGTGCACTGGGATGACCCAGAGGGATGGGATGGGGAGGGAGGTGGGAGGGGGGTTCAAGATGGGGAACACATGTAAATCCATGGCTGATTCATGTCAATGTGTGGCAAAAACCACTACAATATTGTAAAGTAATTAGCCTCCAACTAAC
The DNA here is from genome assembly GCF_963930625.1 of Muntiacus reevesi. Classification (NCBI taxonomy): domain Eukaryota; kingdom Metazoa; phylum Chordata; class Mammalia; order Artiodactyla; family Cervidae; genus Muntiacus; species Muntiacus reevesi. Next base: position 122,690,596 of record NC_089271.1, on the reverse strand, counting down.
AAAAATAATTGGGAAAAAGAAAAAAAAAGAAAATCTAAAATTTGAATAAAAATAGTATAAATATTCAAAATAAATAAAAATTTAAAAAAATAAATAAATAAAAATAAACTCTCTTGTATATAAAAGAAAAACTGCAACAAAAGATAAAAAAGGGCATTATATAATGATAAAGGGCTCAATAAAAGGAGAGAATATCACACTTAATATATACAAACCCAATACAGGAGCACCTAAATTCATAAAGCAAATACTACAACATAAAAGGAAAAATTGACAGTAATACAATAATACTAGGAGACTTTAACAATCTGCAGATATCAATGAACAAATTATCCAGATAGGAACTCAATAATGCACCTGCAATTTTAAATTGCACAATAGAACAATTGGACTTCATAGATTTTTACATGAAATTTCATATCAAAACAGCAGATGACACATTATTTTCAGGTGCCCATGGAACATTCTCCAGGATCCACATACTAGTTCACAAGACAGGCCTAAACAAATGTTAAGAGGATAGAAATTATATCAAGCATGTTTCCCACCACAACAGTGGAACAAAGACGTAGGGATTAAACAACATGCTACTAAAAAACAAAGGAGTCAATGAAGAAATCAAAGAGGAAATCAGAATATACTTTGAGATAAATGAAAATGGAAACATAACTTTCCAAAATCTATGGAATGCAGTAAAAGCAATTCTAAGAGGGTAGTTTATAGCAATACAGGTCTTCTTCAAGAAACAGAAAAAGCCTCAAACAATTTAACTTACCATCTAAAAGAACTAGGCAAAAGAAATAAATGGAAAAATTAACATATGGGACTGAATCAAACTAAAAAGCTCAACACAGCAAAGGAGACCATCAGAAAAATTAAAAGATAACCTATAGATATGCAGAAAATGTTTCAAATAATGAAACCAACAAGAGATTAATATCTAATACACATCATACATCTCATACATAATCTTCATACATCTCAATATTAAAAAACAAAATCAAAAAACAGGCAGAAGACCTAAATAGATATATTTCCAAAAAAGACACACAGATGTCCAAATGGCACATGAAAAGATGCTTATAGCACTAATTATTCGAGAAATACAAATCAAAATCATAGTAAGATATTACCTAACACCTATCAGAATGGTAATCATCAAAAAGTCTACAAATAACAAAAGTTGGGGAGGATATGGAGAATAAAGAAAACTTGCACACTGTCAATAGAAATATTACTTGGTGCAGCCACTATGGAAAACAGTATAATGGAAAACACTATAAAGCTTCTTTAGAAAACTAAAAGTATGAGTACTGCAAGATTCAGTCTTTGCAATACAGAAAATTACTGCAGACGGTGATTGCAGCCATGAAATTAAAAGATGCTTGCTCCTTGGAAGGAAAGTTATGACCAACCTAGATAGCATATTAAAAAGCAGAGACATTACTTTGTCAACAAAGATCCGTCTAGTCAAGGCTATGGTTTTTCCAGTGGTCATGTATGGATGTGAGAGTTGGACTATAAAGAAAGCTGAGCACTGAAGAATTGATCCTTTTGAACTGTGGTGTTGGAGAAGACTGCTGAGAGTCCCTTGGACTGCAAGGAGATCCAACCAGTCCATCCTAAAGGAGATCAGTCCTGGCTGTTTATTGATAGGTCTGATGTTAAAGGTGGAACTCCAATACTTTGGCCACCTGATGGGAAGAGCTGACTCATTTGAAAAGGCCCTGATGGTGGGACAGATTGAGGGCAGGAGGAGAAGGGGATGACAGAGGATGAGATGGTTGGATGGCATTACCGTCTCAATGGACTTGGGTTTGGGTGGACTCCGGGAGTTGGTGATGGACAGGGAGGCCTGGTGTGCTGCGGTTCATGGGGTTGCAAAGAGTCAGACATGATTGAGCAACCGAACCGAACTGAACTGTATATATCTGAAAGAAATGAAAACACAACTTCGAAAAGATATGTGCAGAACGATGTTCACAGCACCACTGTTTACAAGAGCCAAAACATGGAAGCAACCCAAGCGTCCATCAACAGATGACTGGATTAAGGTGTGGTATGTGTACATACGTACACACACTGTAATAGATACAAACACAGACATACATAATGGAATATTTGTCAGCCATAGAAAAGAATGAAATTCTGTTGTTTGCAGCAGTATAGATGAACATAAAGAATATTATGCTTAGTAAAAGAAAGTTAAATACTGCATGATGTCACTTATATATGGAATCTTAAAACAGAATGTAAATGAATATACAAGCAAAAGAGAAACAGACTCAAAGATACAAAATACAAAGTTGTGGTTACCAAAGGGGAGTGAAAAGGATACAGGGACAAATTAAGTGTATAGGATTAGCAGATAAAATCTACTATGTATAAAATAGGTAAACAACGAGGATATACTGTCTAGCACAGGGAATTATAGTCATGATCTTGTAATAACCTATAATGGAGTGTAATCTGCAAAAGTACTGAATCACTAACCTGGACACCTGAAACTACCATAATATTATAAATCAACTAGACTTCAATAAAAAAGAATAATTATGAAGAATGTTCTTATTTAAATATATTATTATTATTGCCCCAAACCTCTAATTTGCTAAACATACCCTGGACTGAAGAAAAGTCCCTTCATAGTTTCCTAAGTCCAACATGCATCACTGGTCAAGAGAAAAGCCTATCTTTTGCACATTTACCTTTCTCTTTCATTTGATTGTTGTAACCCAAATTAAGACTATAGAACCTGCTTCATCTCACTTTGACATATACAACCAGAAAATCATCATATATATTCAAGGAAGAGATAATATTTGTATATCTCAACAGAAGCCATGTCACTGCTGAAAGAGACAGTAGACTCTAAAGTGGAATTTTATTCTTAAAAAATGCATTTTCATAAAAAGATACTTAGTTTGATATTAGCTATCAGGATTATACTATCTCATTGTGGGGAAACAGGTATATCTTCTTATAGATACACTGAAATGCAGTATAGGAAAGCATGTTAATATGAGAATTTAGAAATATATTTAAACAGAGGCTTTTTTCTGTGATGGTCACAATTGAGTAGGGTTCTAAAATAAACACCTAGTCATATATGTAAATAAGGTCAGCAGATGCCAGAGCACAGATTCCAGGCAGGGCCTTCTATAGCAATCTCCATGTTAATAGATTATGAGAATTATTTTCCACCTATCTGATTCTACACCTAGCTTCATAAGTTGTATTCATTGTTGCTCTGTCTGACTGTTACACTTGATTACCCTTAACTCTCTGGTGATATTGCCTGAGTGCACAAATATCTGCCCCAACAAAAATGAGCACCTCACGTGCATTCTTTTTCTCTCCATCTCTTTTATTTCTGTCCCTAGGATGAACTAAGCCCTAGGCTATATGCTTCACGAATCATTCCCCAATACACTTTTACTCAGTAACTGCAAAGGGTAACCTGGATTTTGATGAACTATCTGGTTCAGCTGTCCACACTGATCAAAATCACAGTTAATTGGCAGATTTCTACATGAATTGAATCCAAAAGTTCCAGAAGGAGCAGCTTATAGGTCTTCCTTGTAAAATAAAACTACTTGTTAAGTCCCCAAAATATCTAGATGTTTTTTCTAAGTTTATACAAAAGGGAATGAACATATGGTGCACATTAGTATTATAAAAAATAATTTAGATAGATGGTAGCGATAACCCTATATGCAAAACAGAAAAAGAGACACAGAAGTACAGAACAGTCTTTTGAACTCTGGGGGAGAACGTGAGGGTGGGATGTTTTGAAAGAACAGCATGTATATTATCTATGGTAAAACAGACCACCAGCCCAGGTGGGATGCATGAGTCAAGTGCTCGGGCCTGGTGCACTGGGAGGACCCTGAGGAGTCGGGTGGAGAGGGAGGTGGGAGGGGGGATCGGGATGGGGAATACGTGTAACTATATGGCTGATTCATGTCAATGTATGACAAAACCCACTGAAATGTTGTGAAGTGATTGGCCTCCAACTAATAAAATAATATTAAAAAAAAAATTAAAGATGGTTTTGAAAAATTTGTGAACAGTAGAACTCTGGGGTGTAAAAGGAGGTTGAGATGGTGAGAGAGATGACCCAGGGGAATGACCATTCTGCTCTACTGTAAAGCTGTCACTGCATATTTCAATCAGAAATATATCCTGAACTTGACAAGAAGGAGGTCATTTGGGCAAGTCACATGTTGTTTGTTTGTTTGTTTTACATAGACAGAATCTTGAAAGGATTTTTGCCTTAATATTTTGCTAAAATCACATCAACTGAAAGAATTTTTTCTTTGAACATTCAAGACAGGGAAAAAGGGGGTTAGCAAGATTAACAAGTACAGTCACAAAGCTAAGACTATTCTAAATGGATCAAATGGACAAAAATATCATCTTCAACAGTGTTCTGATGGGAATATGAAATTCACCCAACTAACTGAAAAATCTTGGCCTGTGTCAGTAACTGTGTGAATGGAAACCTTGGCTCTGAAAGCCTCTGATTCAATCTACAAGTTGGAAAGAGTGTGCACACAAGACACTTCATCACCCATACAATAGGCTGTAAATTATTTGCATGACATCTTCTTTGCATTAGGTGCCATGGGCCTATAACAGGTTAGTGTAATATATAGACCATTTAAATGACAATAGTCATAAGTTACAGATGGAAAGCTCTATTTTGGCCAGCCATTGTGCTACCTCTTTGCCCAATTTTCAATATGAAAAATCACCACTGAATTTCAAAAATGACTTCTTGGAACATCAGCTCTGATCTACAGGATTTGTCATGTTGTAGCTCATCTGTTTCAAAAGCACTCCATTCATTTGTCCCATATTACTAAGATGAGATTTCACTGAATAATTGATGAAAAGAGAAAACTATGAACTACCATACAGTCAGTCATTATGCTTTTGATGCTACCTTTGTGAAAACTAACTACAGAATTAGCCAATAAACACACAACCTAAATGATATAAGAGACAATTTATCAAATGGTCTGTCTATATCTCCACTGATGTTTAAGGATCAAGGTACTGACCTTTCATCTCTGATCATTACAGAAGCTTTTAGTTATACAAATGTGGGGAAGGGAATGGATTTTCAAAGTAGTAAGTGTGTGTGTGTGTGTGTGTGTGTGTGTGTGTGTGTGCGCGCGCGCGCGCGCGCCACTATCATCAGACTACTTTACAATGTTTCTAATCTTAGGCAAGAACAGATAAAGTAATTAGAAAAATACAAAAAATAAAATAAAATAGCATTTATCCTGTGTTTATTGTCATATGACAAACTCCGTGTATAGAGTTACTCTTTTTTAAAATATAATTTTATTTATTTATGTTTGACTACACTGGGTCTTCATTGCTACACAGGCTTTACTCTAGTTACTGCAAGTAGAGGCTACTCTAAGTTGCAGTGGGCGGGCTTCTCATTGTGGTGGCTTCTCTTGTTGCAGAGCATGGGCTATAGGGCCTGCAGGCTTCAGCGGTTGTGACACGTGGGCTCACTAGTTGGGGCTTCTAGGCTCTAGAGTACAGGTTCAATACTTGTCGGACATGGGCCAAGTTGCTCTGCAGCATATGGGATCTCCTTGGATCAGGGATCGAAGCCAGGTCTCTTGCATTGGCAGGCAGATTCTTTACCACTGAGCAAATAAGAGAGTTAATTTAGGCAGGTTGATACAGAGTCCAAGCCTAAGGTCCCTTTAAGGAGGAGGTGAACATTCTTTTGTTTTCACATTTCTTACACACATAGGCCTTGTAGGCAGCAGTATCTCTTGTTCAAGAACATGCCTTATTTGACTCCAGAATGTATACTATGGGAGAAGGTTTGGGTAAAACTTCCACAGCCTTGAGCTCTGGGTTAACTCGTTCCTTCTGGCTTATCTCATACTGATGTCATCCTAGGATGTATGCTACAGGAAAGGGTCTGGGCAAAATTTTCATAGCCTTGAGGCGTTCTATTCTCAGCAGCTAGCAGAAACATATATAATGTTCTGCTTAAACTAGTAAGGTGGGTGATCTTTATATCCCCTTCTGATGTCTATGTCAGAAGCTTTTTCTGTCACTATCACTTTAATAAAATTTCTACTACACAAAGCTCTGAGTGACTGACACTGTCTTTGGTCCTGGAATTAAATCTCCTTCAGAGACCATGAATCCAGCAGCACCATTCACCATACATGTAAGCTATCATTATCATCTTGGGGACTATTCCAGGATCCCAAAGACAAGGTATAGCTATCATCTTGGTGCCTAAGCTAAAGGTATCATCACCATGGAAGCCCTACTCTTTTAATAGTCTTATCAATTTTATAAAGTAAATATTATTATCAGGTTACCACTCCCAATCTACATTGCTAATTCCCAAACTGGTATTTAATTTGCCTTTACATGGATAAAACTCCACATGTGCAATTGACCATATCAGCTTCTGATACTTGAGGTACAGGTGATAAAAAGATGTAGCTGGTCAGGAGGTACTAGCACTGTATTTTCCATCAAGCAAATGGGAGACGCACAGAACTAGGGAGGCAAGGAATGTGTTATCTTCAGGGGGTTTGGCTAAAATGGAGAGGAGCAAGCAGGTCATAAATGGCTAGGTAACCAGACAAAATGCAGAGTCCAGAAAGTTAAAGGGGTCAAAACATCAATATTAATAAGCAGATTTGAACTTTAACCCTAGACAGAAATGATTTGCTCTCTGCTCTATTTTATACTTCCTAATGGATATTAAGAGCCTTGAGCCCATAACTGGTAATCATCTCCAGAAAGAAGGCAAATCAGTTTAGTTGAACTCAGTCCCAGATAAAAAGCGAGGCAGATGTGTTAAAATTACCTCACAGCTTCAAGTAAATGTGCCTTTTAACACCACCTCTCCCCCATGCCCACTCCTGCTTTGGTTGCCACATTGTGATTCAGCAGTTCCTCCCTCCCTCTCTCTTCCTTCTTTAATTTTACTAAGGCACTCAGGAAAAGTAGAAAATGTTCCCTTTAAACCCAAGTACTTTAAAATCTCAATGAAATGAAAAAGCATGGTCAAATAAAACCAGTAAAAGAACACCAAGAAACATACACATCACCTTGAACAATAAATGTACTTAGTGAAAGACACTCAAGTCATGTCTGGCTCTTTGCGACCCCATGGACCATACAGTCCATGGAATTCTCCAGGCCAGAATACTGGAGTGGGTAGCCATTCCCTTCTTCAGGGGATCTTCCCAACCCAGGGGTTGAACCTGGTCTCCTGCATTGCAGGCAGATTCTTTACCAGCTGAGCCACCAGGGAAGCCTGTCGTACATATGCACACATGCACATAGATCAGTTCAGTTCAGTTCAGTCGCTCAGACGTGTCCGACTCTTTGTGACTCCATGAATCGCAGCACGCCAGGCCTCCCTGTCCATCACCAGCTCCCGGAGTTTACTCAAACTCATGCCCATCAAATCGGTGATGCCATCCAGCCATCTCATCCTCTGTCGTCCCCTTCTCCTCCTGCCCCCAAGCCCTCCCACATGCACATAAGCACTAACATAAAAAGGAATGATCAGAGACAGCTGTTGAATATCTTATCATACTAAACAATATGGTTTGAATACATGCAAAGAATGTAATCAATCTGATTTTGGTATTGACCATCTGGTGATGTCCATGTGTAGAGTTGGAAGAAGGTGTTTGCTATGACCAGTGTATTCTCTTGACAAAACTGTTAGCTTTTGCCTTGCTTCATTTTGTACTCTAAGGTTAAACTTGCTTGTTATTTCAGGTATCTCTTGACTTCCTATTTTTGCATTCCAGTCCCCTATGATGAAAAAGACATCTTTTTTGATGTTAGTTCTGGAAGGTCTTCATAGAACCGTTCAACTTCAGTTTCTTCAGCATTAGTAGTTGGGGCGTAGACTTGGATTACTGTGATGTTGAATGGTTTGCCTTGGAAATGAATCAAGTCATTCAGTCATTTTTGAGACTGTACTCAAGTACTGCATTTCAGACTCTTTTATGTACTATTACAGCTACTCTATTTCTTCTAAGGGATTCTTGCCCACAATAGTAGAGATAATGGTCATTTGAATTCAATCTGCTCATTCCCTTCCATTTTAGTTCACTGATTCCTAAGATATCAATGTTCACTCTTGCCATCTCCTGCTTGACCACATCCAATTTACCTTGATTCATGGACCTAACATTCCAGGTTCCTATGGAATATTGTTCTTTACAGCATCGGACTTTACTTTCACCACCAGACACATCCACAACTTAGTGTCATGGTTTTCACTTTGGCCCAGCCTCTTCATTATTTTCGAAGCTATTTCTTTGCTCTTCCCCAGTATAATATTTGACACCTTTTGACCCGAGGTGCTCATTTTCCAGGGTTATAGCTATCTTCCTCATCATATTGTACATGGGGTTCTGAGGCAAGAATACTGGAGGAGTTTGCCATTCCCTCCTCCAGTGGACCATGTTTTATCAGAACTCTCCAATATGACTTGTGTGTCTTAGGTGGCCCTGCATAGCATGGCTCATAGCTTCATTAAATTATGCAAGCCCCTTTGCCATGACAAGGTTGTGATCCACGAAGGGGATCACTCATTTGGTCTCCCACAGTTATTTATATTTTAATTCATCCTCCCCCATCATCAGGAAACACACTATTCCTGCCAGGGCAGGAACCATACCTCTCTCTTATTTGTGGTGTGCATGGTAGATGCTGGTATATTTTTTGAATGATGGTAACCAGTTTGTCTGAATTTAACCTCCTGGTTTCCATTAAAATAGGTTTATGCATGTATCTATACAATAAAGACACAGGATGAGAAGTGTCTTCTCTTTTGTATCACACACCAAGCATAGCTACTATTTCCCTTGACTATTCATAATTCTTTAGTTAAAAATGATAAGGATCCACTCTTACTCAAATTTTGTAACTTTCTTCTGACTTCCTCAGTACCTTGTAGAATGAACTTACTTGCTTATAACTCCTTATAGCCTCTCTAACCTCCCAGTTTTCTTGTAAAATAGAGATAATATGTAAAATATAGGTTTGGGGGGAGGAAGTAAGAGGCAAAAGGATCTAGGACAGAGTTTGGTACCAAGCAGGTACTCAGTAAATCTTAGTGTCTATCTCCTTTCTTTTGAAACTCTTTTGGAAGTAAAGGTGTGCCATTCTTCATTTATAGAGATGTGTTCTTTCTGTCTTAGTGAGGATAGGCTACATAGTGAGGATAAGCCTAAGACTCTTGATCTTAGCATCATATAATTGTGAGACAAATAGTCGGCATTCGGAAAAAGCCTAGATTGCAGCTAAGAATTAGAAGAAAAAGCAATTTGGCCCATAGAAGACCAAATTCCATGACCGTGGCTTTTTCCTCACCTTTTTTATTGCTATGAATGAAAAAGCAGTAAACTAGTGCTTTGGGTAATCACAATGATGATGGGATATAATTAAGCCTGTTTGTTTATAGTGGTAGCCAAGTGCTTGTCTAGGCTCAGAATCTTTTAAACCTGCCTGGAAACAAAGGAGCTGCATCTTTGGTCTAGGTAGAAACCTTGAGAGAGGGCTGTTGAAGTCACGGTAGAGAGGAAAGGAGTACCCAGGAATGATTTTTCTCCTACACCTGATTTTGTATGAATTTGTTCAATTTCTTCTTGGATGCCTTAAATTCAAAATGACTTATCCCAGAAGATAGTACAGATTACCAGTAAGTGGGTAAGCTAAACATGCTGGCCAAGCCAATGACTTTTGGAAGCTTGTCATGAGGGATCAGGTACTCTATGCTGGCTAAGCTTATGTCTTGCTGTGAGGTTGAGTTTTTTAGAAAGGTGCTGGGAAGAGGCCAGGAAGGAACAAAAAGCCAAATCCCCAAATACTATTCTTTATTAGAAGTACAATGGAAACAGAGTTGGTTTTATGAGATCAGGGGGAATCAAATGAACTCCAGGCATGTTCTCTCAATAAATCAGGGTCTGGGAGCTCTTTTCATGCTCCTGTGTCCCTTCTTGATCATAGACTGAAAGAAAAGAAGAAGATGAGAGGAGCAAAAGGAAATGATTTTTTTCCAGGCACATCTGATCACTTCATACTGCTTTATTAAGAAAGCAAAAATCAGCCAGAAGCTGATTTTTTCTGTTGTTGTTCAATGAGGATTCCAGATGAATTCAGTAACTCAGTCTGATAAATTCTAGGAATGTATCAATAACTAAATTTAGAGTCATGTGTTGCTACAATGATCTTTAAACTTAATAAATAGGCTCATATTCCTTATCCTTTTTTCTTGTGTATTCTAGTACCTACATCTCAACAGTCTATTGTTCATATTAGGACATACCTACATCTTTTCCCTCCATTTATTCATTTATGCAACATCCATTTAGTAAGCACCTATTTTGCTTCAGTCCACTTAGGCACTGAAGACAAAGATACGAGTAAGACTTGGTTTATGCTCTTAAGGAGATTATAGTCTAGTAATATTTTAATTATTCTCTAAGATATTCTGGAATACGAACTAAGGCTTCTTTTTGTAGTACCTACATAAAATTGGAAACACAGTTATGGTGAGGTAAGACTTAGTTAATTAATTTTGGTGGAGTTTTATCTGAAAAATATAGTTTTCCTGTTTGGCCTCTTAGGTGGCAATGCAGTGCATGAGAAAATACAAATATTCTAAGAAAACATAAGGGTTTATGTTTAAACATAAACACACACACACATACATACGTATATATGTATATATTTCTTTGTAGGAAATTATCAACCAAGTCTATGCAAGATGTCTCCTGGGCAACTTCAGCTTTACCAGCAGTGGCTCATTATTATTCTGTTTAAACATATACATCAACATTTACTGATGTACACAGCCCTCTTTACTTGTCTGTGACATCTCAGAGAGCCATGACCAGTTTTTCCCCAGTCTATTTATGATTTTATTTTATCCTGACTTGAAATGCCCTATCTCCAGAGAAAAGTGGGATACCCTACATAACTACCCTAGTTTCATACTCTTTACCCACCCAGTGACAAATCGAATGGTTTGTCATTATGGAATTCAGAGCAATTAATCCTTTACAAACTCTCGACTGCATAACGTCACTTTCCAGAGCCTTAATTTATTAAGCGACTCAACTGGTCAAGACAACACTAGTCAAGCCAAAAGTTCATACTTTGGTTTTTGTCAAATTAAAGATCCTAGCGTGTGTTAGTCACTCAGTCATGTCCAACTCTTTGCAACCCCATAGGATGTAGCCCATCAGGCTCCTCTGTCCATGGGATTTTCCAGGCAAGAATACTGGAAAATCCAAAGGAAAGCAGAATAATCTCAAAATTCAGAACTGTATTTTTGTAAAGAGCAAAAGGGTCATAAAATCTAATTCCTAAGCAAGTGGAGTGTTTTGTGAATTTCCCAACAATATTCTGACTTGTTTTCTTCCCTCTTCAGAAGCCCTCTGGATGGAGCAGCAAAACTGTGAGCAAAGAAGCTTTTTTTTTTTTTTTTTTTTTAAGATGTAGCTTAATTCCAACTATTAGCAAAGGACTGAGCCCATATCAATACAAGCAGGATGTAGCACTAAGGTGTCTGAAGTTACCTATTTTTTTTTCTTTCTCCATGTATCCAGTCATATGAATCATTTGAGTCATCTTGGCAAGTTTTCAAAATGCTTGTTTTGAATTGATGGGCTTGAACAGTAGTGATTTGTTACACGGACACTTCTCCTTGCACAATCTCTACAAAGAGATAGCTCTTTGACATACATTGTCTTCCTCTTCCCTGAGGACCTGCTTTTCTCTTGATATTTTTCAAATGAGATCAAAGGAACAGAAAATTTTAGGCCTGAACTGAAGGTCAAAATTGACTGATACAATGAAAACTAGCCTCAGGTATAAATATTAGATGTATACACTGAAAGATTAAAAAATTTCTAGGGCAATAATTTTCTCTTTTAAGTAGCATATATAATTTTATTTTCTACTTCTGTAACAGAGACACTTAGAAGATGTATTTGTACATCTTGTTTCTAAAATCATATTTTTCAATTGCCATATAAGAGTACCTTAACACTGCTTAGAAATTCTTGTTTTCTTGCAAAGGTAAGACTGTGAAAACCTTGTAATTATGGCTGGGAAAAATTGTATTTATATACACTCATATATAGGGGGCTTCTCTGGTGGCTCAGAGGGAAAGAATCCACCTGCCAATGCAGGAAATGTGGGTTGGATCCCTGGGTCAGGAAGATCCCCTGGAGGAGAAATGGCAACCTACTCCAGTATTCTTGCTGGGAAATCCCATGGACAGAGGAGCCTGGTGGGCTATAGTCCATGGGGTCGCAGAAGAGTTGTACACAACTTAGCCATAATCAACAACACACATATATAGACACAAATGTGCATATATGAGAGATATAGAAACCTGTATTATATATAAAATTGTGAAAATTGTTCAATTCCATCTGTATAACTGAACACAAATTTTTGAGTGTGACTAAATTAGACAATTATGTTTATAAGTGTATTCTGAAGCAGCTAAATTGGATTGCCTCTGTGAGAGGAAAAAACAAACTAAAACAAAAATGAATGAGGTCAGTTCATCTGCTATAACAATGTTCCTATTTTGGACTTCAGTGGGAAAAATAGGGTATAATTCAACTTTGGCAAAACCTAGAATTGCTAAATAAATGTGAAAATATTTGTAGTTGTTTATCAGCCTGATGTAGCTCTGCATTGTGCCTCTCATGTTGGAGTGCCTCAATATTTGCAGGTCAATCAACTGAAGGCAAAGCTCATCCATGTCACTGAAAAGAAAAAACGACGGTGACAATCCAACATGGATCATCTGGGTAGCAGACCTCAACTGCCAGGCCACTGAGAGTGAAAGTGAACCTATCTTAAATTAATTAAGCTGTCATGACTTTGTGATGATAGATAGAAGTCCACCAAGTGATAACATTTCTGTGACTCCTCATGATAATATCATGAGGTGAGTAATACTATTATCCTCATTTTATAGATTAGAAACTAGAGCCCAGAATACGATTGTGAGTTGTCCAGGGTCACATGCCATCTAGTGCCTCTGAGTCAAGTGCACAGCCAGGCCTGACTTACTCCAAAATCTCTTACTCTTAAACCAGTGTCTATTCTGTTCTCCACAAAGGATCCCACTGAACCAGTTAGGGATCAGGTAACCAAAAGAGCAGGTTTGACAGAAACATTCTAGCTGCTGCTCTAATGATTCAGACGTGGTGAATCCTGCAATTTATTTTCAACCCACTTTTCAAATGTCTCTGCCCTTCCCTCTACAAATTCTCTTCCTTTTCTATGGCAGAGGGCATGTGGATCTGCCTCACTACCTGGGCTATAACGATAAGCAAAAGTCAAGCTTCTGTTCATTTGTACCCATTTCTTCTTGGCACTTTAGATAAAATTGCTTTACTTTCATCTCAAAAAGTAGAGCGACATTACTCGCTTTATTTCAGCTGCTGGAAAGGATGAAAGCTCTCCCAGCAAAGATGGGCCTTTGAGCTAGTGAAAAGTGAATGATTGATATAGGGTATAAATCTTCGTTCTTCTGAGACTGATCTGTCTTGATGGAGACAGAGAGGAGAAGAAGAAAGGGGGGAAAGGAAGGAAGGAGGGAGGGAGTGGGGCAGAATAGAGAGAAAAAAGCTGTCCTTTGGGCAAAAGGGGGTGAGGTCTCTTTCTGAAGTGAAAGTTATTGTATAAAGACAATTCAACATGAAAGATTTCAATACAAGCAGACATTAAATACACCACTCAAACCTTTGTATTCCCTACAAAATGTAGAAGTTCCAGAATTCTACTCCAAATAAAATTTTCTGCATTGTAAAACCAGACTCTTAACATTTTAAACTATAAATGGTTCATTAATATGCATGGGGGTCTTTCAAAATGCATATTCTGATAGCAGTTATAAATCTGTATTAGGAGATTTTTTTGGGGGGGGGAAATATCAAGAGGGTGATCCAACCAGGTATGCCCTCATGGCTCCTATTCTAAGTTGCAATGGGCTTTCAGAGATTTAAACATTCACCAAATACTCAGACGTTGCATTTTATAGTTTACTCCACCTGCTAAAACTGACACTTGGTTGAAAATAAGTTGTGCACTCAGGGAAGTACTTCATTTTTCTCAACTCTCTGATTCTCTCTGCTCTAATAGGAAGTTGGAAACAAATAGTGAGAACAGTCCAACAAAAACATGCGTCAAGGACCGGAGGGAAGAGGGAGGGTAATTTGAATTCTAAAGAGTGAGATGATCGGGGACTAAAACAGCTTAAGAAAGAATCTTTCTTGTCAAATTTCCTGCCAATGAGATCAGTAGAAAAGGGACCAGCCCCAACTGATGATGGAGAGTTAGGTCTTTTCAGGCCAGTGATTACTAGTTTGTCAGCACAGCAACCTCTACAGGGTACCCCATTTATCATAAACATACACACACACAAAGTATAAAAATATAAATTGTCACTGCACATATTGGGTTTGTTCGTTCATTCATTGAATGACTACTATGTGCCAGGCATTTTAGATAGGACAAACAGTTATTTCAAACATCAAGTAGGGAACTTTCCTTGTGAATTGAACTTCTATCTGACCTGCTTAAAATCCTTCAATGGCTTAGCTCTATGTATTGCTTCACAACAAACCATGTCAAAATTATGTCAAAATTTTCTGGCTTTAAAGCAACAACAAGTATGCCATATCTCATGATATTGTGAATCAGGAACTCAGACGTGGCTAGGCTGGGTGATTCCTCTGCTCCAAATAAGTGGTGTCAACTAAGGTCATTCAGTGGTGGTCATCAGATGGATAGACTTTGTACATCATAAAGTAGCTTCATAAATACATTTGGTGCCTTGGTATAATAACTGGAAGGTTGAAATCACCTGGGGGAGCTTCCCTGGTGACTCAAATGATAAAGGATCTGCCTGCTATGCAGGTGACCTGGGTTTGATCCCCTGGGATCCCAAAGAGACCATGGAGAAGGGAATGGCTACCCATTTCAGTATTCTTGCCTAGAAAATTCCATGGACAGAGGAGCCTGATGGGCTACAGTCCATGGGGTCGCAAAGATTTGGACATGACTGAGCAACTAACACTTTCACTTTTCATTCACCAAAGCACCTATATGTGGACTCTTTGGCATGGCAAACTCAAAGTAGTCAGACCTTAAGGATAGTGGCTCAAGGTTTCCAGAGACAGTGTTCAGGACACAAGTGGAAGCTGCCACTCTCCTAGTCTAAGCTTGGAAACTGGTACACCATCATACTCTTCTATTTAAGGCAGTCACAGAGTTAGTTGAGATTCAAGAGAAGAAGGCATAAACTTGACCTCTCAGTGGGAGGAAGCATCAAACAATTGATGAATATCTTTAACCCATCATAGGTTCTTCATGGCTTTCAGGTTAAATGGATACAATGAAGTGTATAGGTAAAAAGCAAGAGCTCTAGAATAAATTATATTTAAATCCCAGATCTGTCACTTAATGATCTTGGGCAGTTATGTAATTTCTCTGAGCTTCAGTTTCTACATCTGTAAAATAGCTATAATACTACTGTGTTGTGTGGTTGTGAGGATTAAATACATATAAAATAAGTATACAAGTAACTTACTACTCATAGTAAGCTGAAATAAATACTAGCTATTATTTTTAAATTCCAAAATTGACAGGTAAAACCATTTACTATCTAGCTTCTGCTTTCCTCTCAAGCCTCATACTCTGTTACACTGCACAGGCATCCTTAACCCTACCAAGCCATACTCAACTATTTATTGTTCTGTGAGCATGCCAATTTCTTATGCCACCATGCCATTGCACATGGAGCACTGTTTGCCTAGAAGAATAATCTTCTCTTCCCACTCCTTCTTTACCTGGATAATTCCCACTGCTTGATTAAAACCCAGCTTATAAGTTCCTACCTCAGTGGAGCTATCTCTGAACCTCCAGTCTGGATTAGGTATTCCTCTATGTTCCCATACTACCCCATGTATACCTTTTAAAAAGGATCTACCACCACATTATAGGTGTCCATTTATTATGCCATACACTAGACTAGATTGTACATTTCCTACAGGCAAACATTGTGTCTTACCTCTCTTTGAATCTTAAGCTTTTAGCAAAGTACTTATCGCTTAGCAGGAGTTCAGTAAATGTTTTTTGAAATACAGAAAGATGGTGAAAATAAGAATTGTTATAAATAAGATAAAGACAGTCTTTCCCCATAACCCAGCACTTAGCAACAAAACAGCTACACAAAATGAAGTACACCTGAAAGGAGAAACAGCCTTCACCGACTTTGGTCACCAGAATTCAAAAGCCTCAAAGATACACTGAGTAGGTAACTGGATGCAGAGTACTGATAAAGCTGAGAAGGAAAGAAACAAGTGCATTTCTCAGAAAACTCAGTCTAATTTATTTTAATTATTTCCCCAAATGTACCAAAGAAGTAAATCTTCATTCTGAACTAACAACTTATCAAATTTCCATGAGGTCTAGCGGTTCCCTCATTGAAGGTTCTGCTCTTTTTCTAGAAAGCCAGCTTCAGGTCAGGAAGAGAAACAGGAAAATAGAAAGCAATGTGGGTCTGGCAATATACCATGTAAGCCAAGGAGTATCTCTGTGCCTCTGCCCACAATGAACATTTCCTGTTTCCCGAGAAACAAGTCCAGCTTTTTATATCAGTGTGAGCAAAAGTCTTCAATTTTGTGTGCATAATTTCCTGATAGGGATTTCTTTTCTTTTTTTTTTTTTAACTTTTTAGTGTCAAAATACTCTGATCAATTAAATGACCTCTCCCTCTGACACCCCACATCTAGTTCACTGACAAATCCTCCCCAGCTTTGTCTTGGAAATAACAAAATATCACCTCACACCACCTCTTCCTCTACCACACTAGCCAAGCCATCATCCTTTCTCCCCGGATTAGAGCAGTAGTCTCCTAGCAGCTCTCTCTGCCCCTGACCTTGTCCTGTAACCGTCTACCTATCGTATTAGTCCATATTCCAACAATTTTGTTAGGCTAGAGATCATTTCCTTCCTATTTTTTAAAGAAAAAATTTGGCTGGATTCCATGGCATGTGGGACCTTATTTTCCCAAACAGGGATCGAACCTGTGCCCCTTGTATTGAAAGGCAGAGTTTTAACCCCTAGACCACTGAGGAAGTCCACATTTCCTTCCTTTACCAAAGAGAAGACATACTGAGGTGATACTGAGTTCTAGGCCACCTACATTTAGTATAGAGCAATAGACGCAAGGAAGATCTCCTAACAGCTAATTCTCTTCCCTTCCAACATCAAATTGGCTAGTAAAGTCACACAAGTGAAATGTTAGTCACTCTCTGTGACTCCCCGGACTGTAGCCTGCCAGGCTTCTCTGTCCATGGAATTCTCCAGGCAAGAATACTGGAATGGGTTCCCATTTTCTTCTCTAGGGGATCTTCCCAGCCCAGGGATTGAACCTGGGTCTCCTGCATTGCAGGCAGATTCTGTACTGACTGAGCCACCAGCCATTGCATTTTGCAAAATATACTTTTTCATTTGCATAGGCCCACATGGAAATTTGGAGCTTAAACAGGGAATACTAACTCTGGTATTCAAATATCTGAAAGATATCTACCTAGGTGTTTCATCTTAGGAGGAAATTTTATTCTTATACATTGGCCCAATGAAGGCCTTTACCTTGTGAAATACTTGAGATCAGTGTTTTAATGTTATTTTTTTGTTTGTATTCTTAGAAACCAAGCTCAAGCTCTATTATCTTTCTAATCAAATCTTATGCAGGATTCCACTATACTAAACATATAAAAAGAGAGTATATTTTTAAAAAAATGAAAGAGGTATTATCTAGAGTTTTCATGTCTTTGGTTATCCATTCGGCCCTCTGAGTTAGTCCCTGAGGCATCTACATAGACTCAGACTCCGTGGTAAAGCAGGTTGAGAATACCTCCTATAGAAAGAAAACTTAAGCTGTTCAGTAGGCTTCCCTAGTGAATCAGTCAGTAAAGAATCCTCCTGCAATGCAGGGGACCTGAGTTCAATCCCTGGGTAGGGAAGATCCCATACAGAAGGAAATGGCAACCCATTCCAGTATTCTAGCCAGGAGAATTCCATGGACAGAGAAGCCTGACGGGCTACAGTCCATGGGGCTGCAAAGAGTCGGATACCACTGAGTAACTAAACCACGACCAAGATGTTCAGTTTGGCCCACAGAACAAGCAGCATCTGCATCACTTGGGAGCTCATTAGAAATGCATAATTTCAGGCCCTACCCCATAATGAGTCAAAATATGCATTTTAACAAGATTCCTTCTGGTGATTCAAAGTGCATTTAAGTTTCAGAAGAGCTGCTGCCTAGACTATAATGGCAAAGGTCTTCTAGTTAAGATTTAAACATGGTTGTACAAATATAAGGTCAAACACAAGAAACCAAGGATAGTAAAATAGCATGGTAAAATACATATCCAGACATCTCACCAGATGCTTTAGGTTTCTTCTGTCTGCTTTGCTATACAGTAAACATAGCCTATGTCTACATTCCTTCTTACCCTTAGGTAGACTAGGCAGTCACCTCTGCCTAGTGCGATGAATTCCTTGGGTACTGGAAAGACCTCAAGACCTCAAGTTTTGCTCCTATTAGCTCTATCATGACTAGAAAGCCTACTTGACTCACTCCCATGAATGAAGGATAGTGTAAATGTAGTTTTCAGAAAAATTGTTACATCAGTGATTACAGGTAATCAACAATCTTACCTCAAGTACATTCAGGAACAAGCAGGCGCTACAAGGAGGAGTTGCAGAGGCAGATGTGAAAAGGGTCACAATGCAACCAAGTGAAATGCTGCTGGATGTCAAGGAAGGGACTAGGAACTGTAAAACAATGGAAAGAGGAACATAGAGCTCAAAGCACACCCGATCAGTTTAATCCTATGGACTGCAACAGGCTCTTCCTACAATGAACATTAGTCAGTTCATTGTAGCTAATAAAATGAGAGAAGAAGCAAATCAATCCATGTCTAGTGATAGTAAGACTCGAAAAATCAGTGTCCTCCAGTCCTACCCAAAGAACAGAATGGTTTTCCCTCCCCATATCATTTTCTGTGAATCCATCATCATTATTAAATTCTTTTTTTTTATGTTCCAAAGAATAATTATTCCACCAATGAAAAATTCGAACATGGCATTCCAAGGAAGCTTGATAAAGCAAAATGGTGTCTAGGCCCATAAGTACTTTATCCATTATGCCTGTGAGAGAAGCAATGTTCACTGGTCAAAGCCTTAGAGGCTCCATTGTCAGAAAGAAATAAACTGAAGATATATCCAAATACTTCAATCCCAAGTAGGTTTTCACCTGAAAGGTTCAGGAAATGGAAGCAATTGAAATGTATTTACTTGGATGGTCCAGATGGTTAACTCAGTTCATCATCTTCATTTTCCTAGTGTAGACCTGGTCTGATTAATCCTCTAACCATAAAAAGACAAATTATTCAGATTAAATCTATAATCTTTCAATAAACTTACATAATACTGTATCAAAATGCCTCATGGCACATGGTTTGGGATGATTAAAGTGGACATATTCTTGACATAAATCTGTAAATATTCCAGAAATGCCTACCTAAAGAATCCCTTGGACAGCAAGGAGATCAAATCAGTCAATCCTAAAGGAAATCAACCCTGAATATTCATTGGAAGGACTGATGCTGAAGCTGAAGTTCCAATACCTTGACCATCTGATGCAAAGAGCCAACTCATTGGGAAAGATCCTGACCCTGGGAAAGACTGAAGGCAGGAGGAGAAAGGGATGACAGAGGATGAGATGCTTGGATGGCATCACCAACTCAATGGACATGAGTTTGAGCAAACTGTGGGAGACAGTAAAGGACAGGGAAGTCTGGCGTTTTGCAGTTCATGGGGTTGCAAAGAGTCAGACATGACTGAGTGACTGAACAACAAAATGTTTTACTGGCAGAGGAAATTTTATTCTTATAGATTGAGTGACCTTAATCTTAACAAATACTTAGGATGAAAAGGTGGGTCTTGTAATTCAAGACAGACTTGGAAAAGAGGCAAATGCTTCTTGACCTAATAATGGCAGACTGTTGTTGTTAAGAGCCAGGGAAAACCTGTGCTAAGAAAAAGATCACTTTTAGGTATGACAGATTAAATGACCTTTGATGCTTAATCCCCAGGGCCTCTAGTGATGAAATAAGCCCCAGTTCTCCATGTTAAGAAAACTGAACTGCAATCTAAGAGATACGACTATACTAGAAGCAGTGCCTCCTACACTCTAAAGCAGAAGAGAAACACAATCATTTGACCAAAATGTGAAAGTTTCACTTTTGCAAAATACAGTAAGGAACTATAAGATAAAACTCTGCCCTCCTGTGAAGAAGGCAGGGTTTTGTGAGGGAGAAGAGCAGAATACAAATCTAAGGGACAAGAAAGAAGGGACTATGTGGTATGGAAAGGAAGATGACTAGAGAGATCCTCTTCTTCGGAGACCAAAACCTCCCCTTGTCTGGCACAAGAAACTTCTATTTAGAAACTTTGACTTTATTCTTTGTAGCTCAAAACATTTGGTCTGGGGGAGATTTGTAGAGGAAGAAGTACATGGGGAAGGAGGTAACCATTGAGCAACAATCTTCCAGGGGATCTTCAATGATGGTTCAGGTAGCATCAGATCTCATGAGGATTACTGAGCATGGATTCAATGGTAATTCACATATATGGATAAGTCATTAGCAGAGGCAGAGGAGTCCCCCACCCTGTCCCACAGGCATGAAAGAGTAGGATTGAACTTCCCATTACAAAACAACAACAACAACAACAAAAAAAACACCCTTTCAAAACAGAAGGAAATGGTAACCCACTCCAGTACTCTTGCCTGAAAAATCCCATGGATTGAGGAGCTTGGTAGGCTACAGTCCATGGGGTCGTAAAGAGTCGGACATGACTGAGCGACTTCACTTTCTTTCAAAACAAACAAACAAAAAAATATTCTCCTGGATATTCTGCATATAACACAAAAATCACCAAGTTTCATTTATAGAGGAAGTTAAAAGGAAGTTTGCGGTCACAGAAAGAATAGTGACTTAGATGTCAGATCTGTATTCTAGTTATTAATTAGCTCTGTGACCTTGGGAAAGTCAATTCACTTGGGCCTCAGGAACATTATATTTAAGCCCCAAAGGTGATAATAATGATAATGATAATAGTTAGGATTTATTGAAATCTTATTATGTGAAAGCATTGTTTGTTCTAATTGTTTTATAAGCATAAATTCTTCTTATTCTGTCAAAAATTCTATGACCACACACTACATATGATCTTTTCTACCAAGACAAAAGGATAAGTCATTTATCCAAAATATCACTCAGCCAAAAATTACTGGAGTTGAGATGTAAAGACAGATGTTTCTAATGCCAAAGGATACTGGTGTTATATGCCAAGATGATGCTTGTTGCTTCATCTTGATCTAAGAATGATGCTTTCATAATTTTCCCTCCTTCTTCTAGGCCTTCTCTTCTACTAAACTTGCTTATCAGATTCATCATTATGTATGGTCTTATGTCAACTCATCTTCCTAACCATCATATCAGAGCTCCTTTTTCCAAAGCCATACGTGTTACAAATGACATAGCCAGGCCTCAAACCAGGGCACTGTGGCTCCTAGGCCAGTGTTATTTACTCTGTCGACTTTACCTTTTGAGCAGGTAAAAACCTCAGAGCTTCATTTTGATCAGGCCATGGCATAAGTTATATAGTCATAGAAAGAATAACAGGCAACACTTACAGAAGTCTTAGTCTAAGTTTGGCACTATTCTAACACCTTTACAAATATCACCTCACTTAAAGTTCATGAAAATCTTATAAGGTAGGTGCTGTTACTATGATCTTATTAACAGTATTGTTATACCAATTTTATTGATGTGGAAAAAAGGGCATACATAGGTTAAATAAATACACACCTCACACTTAACATTTGAACCACAGAATTCTAGTTCCACTGTTCTGACCCTAACCACTAGACTATAATGAATTACCCCACAAATCAAATATCAAATTTCTATCTTTTGACATGTATACCTATATTACATAGCTCAGCATCATGGGACTATACAGGGTCACCCAGGAGAAATACCCTACATAATGATCAGCAAATTCAGAGGGTTCAGGTTCTGTACTGGACAAAATGAGAAACAATTAAAATCAGTGACTCCTCTATATAAAGTGAAGAAAGGTTCACCCAAACTCTGTGACTCCACAATGGAACTTGATATTTCTTTCCCTAAGGACCTCTTCCAACTATAAGATGTTCAGAAGCTGTGCCACAGAATCACAAAATTGAAAACAGTGCCCTTGGAACAGTTCCAGTCCTTAGAGTTCATGTCGACAAGTATAGACCAACCTTCCACTAGGGAACTCAGCACTTCCATGAATCTGCATGACCTAAAGAGATGTCCTCAAGTATTCACAAGGCAGTTGGATTAGGGATGAAAGAGGATGAAGAGAGGGATCAAATGAGAGAGAGATTAAGGTTGAAAATAAAAATCATTGGCCCACTCTTGCCACTATAATTTAAGGTAATTTTGGAAATCCTAGGTATGGCAACCAAAGAAGAAAAAGAAATAAAAGCAATCTAGATTAAAAAGAAGAAGTAAAACTCTCACTGTTTGCAGATGACATGATACTATATGTAGAAAACCAGAAAGACACCATCAGAAAATTAATAGAGCTAATCAATGAATTTGGTAAAGTCACAGGATACAAAATCAATACACAGAAATCGCTTGCACTCCTATACACTAAAAATGAAAAATCAGAAAGAGAAATTAAGGAATCAATGCCATTTACCATTGCAACAAAAAGAAAAAAAAAATACCTAGGAATAAACCTACCTAAGGAGAGCAAAGAGCTGTATAGAGAAAGCTATAGGACACCGATGAATGAAATCAAAGATGACTCAAACAGATGGAGAGATATTTTAGTTCCTGGGTTGGAAGAATCAATATTGTGAAAATGACTGCATTGTCAAAAGCAATCTAAAGATCCAGTGCAATCCCTATCAAATTATCAATGGCATTTTCCACAGAACTAGAAGAAAAAATTTCACAATTTATATGGAAACACAAAAGACCCCAAATAGACAAAACAATCTTGAGAAAGAAGAATGGAGCTGGAAGAATCAACGTCATGACTTCAGACTATTTTACAAAGCTACAGTCATTAAGACAGTATGATACTGGCACAAAAACAGAAATACAGACCAACAGAGCATGATAGAAAGCCCAGAGATAAGCCCAAGCACCTAAGGGCACCTTACCTTTGACAAAAGAGGCAATAATATACAATGGAGAAAACGGTCTATTCAATAAGTGGTGCTGGGAAAACTGGACAGCTACATGTAAAAGAATGAAGAACACTTCCTAACACCATATACAAAGATAAACTCAAAATGAATTAAAGACCTAAATGTAAGACCAGAAATTATAACACTCTTAGAGGAAAACACAGGCAGAACACTCTGTGACATAAATCACAGAAAGATCCTCTATGACCCACCTCCTAGTGTAATGGAAATAAAAACAAAAAGAAACAAATGGGACCTAATTAAACTTAAAAGCTTTTGCACAGCAAAGAAAAATATAAACAAGGTGAAAGGACAACCCTCAGAATGGGAGAAAATAATAGCAAATGAAACAATTGACAAAGCATTAACCTCCAAAATATACATTCAGCTCATGCAACTCAATACCAGAAAAACAAATAATCCCATCAAAAAGTGGGCAGAAGGCCTAAATAGACATTTCCTCAAAGAAGACATACAGATGGCTAGTAAACACATGAAAAGATGCTTAACATCACTCATTATTAGAGAAATGCAAATCAAAACTACAATGAGGTATCATCTCATCCCATTCAGAATGGCCATCATCAAAAAGTTTACAAACAATAAATGTTGGAAAGGGTGTGGAGAAAAGGGAACTCTCTTACACTGCTGGTGGGAATGCAAATTGATAGATCCACTATGGAGAACAGTATCAGTCAGTTCAGTTCAGTTCAGTCGCTCAGTCGTGTCCAACTCTTTGCGACCCCATGAATCGCAGCACGCCAGGAGAACAGTATAGAGATTCCTTTAAAAACTAGGAATAAAACTACCATGCATGCATGCATGCTAAGTCATTTCAGTCTTGTCCAATTCTTTGCGACCCCATGGACTGCAGCCCACCAGGCTCCTCTGTCCATGGAATTCTCCAGGCAAGAATACTGGAGTGGGTTGCCATTCCCTCCTCCAGGGGATCTTCCCAACCCAGGGAGCAAACTTGCTTCTCTTATGTCTTCTGCATTGGCAGGCAGGTTCTTTACCACTAGTGCCACCTGGGAAGCCCAAAACTACCATATGACCCAGTAATCCCATTACTGGGCATACATTCTGTTGTTGTTGTTCAGTCACTAAGTCATGTCCAACTCTTTGCAACCCTATGGGCTGCAGCACGCCAAGTTTCCCTGTCTTACTATCTCCCAGAGTTTGTTCAAACTCATGTCCATTGAGTTGGTGATGACATCCAACCATCTCATCCTCTGTCGCTGAGGAAACCATAATTGAAAAAGACACATGTAACCCAATATTCATTGCAGCGTTATTTATAATACCTAGGACATGGAAGCAATATAGATGCCCATTGACAGATGAATGAATAAAGAAGTTGTGATATAGTACACGATGTAATATTACTCAACTATAAAAATGAACACATTTGAGTCAGTTCTAATGAGGTGGGCAAAACTAGAGCCTATTATACAAAGTGAAGTAAGTTAGAAAGAGAAAAACAAATATTGTATTTTAATGCATACATATGGAATCTAGAAAGATGGCACTGATGAACCTATTTGCAGGACAGCAATGGAGACACAGACACAGAGTATAGACTTGTGGATACAGGGCAGGGAAGGAGAGGGTGGGATAAATGGAGAGAGTAGCAGCATAAAAATATTTATATATTACCATATGTAAAATAGATACCCTGTTGCAATTTGCTGTATGATGCAGGGAGCTCAAACCAGTGCTCTGTGACAATGTAGAGGGATGTGATCGAGTGGGAGGTGGGAGGGAGGTTCAAGAGGGAGTGGATATATGTATACTTATGGGTGACTCGTGCTAATGTATGGCAGAAACCAATACAATATTATAAATCAATTATCCTTCATTAAATTAAAAATAAATAATTAAAAAAAAGAATTGATGCACCAGTCAGACAAAACTTATCTCTTCACATCACACACGTGCTTGTGCACAAGTGTGCGTGATTGCACACACACACACAAGATCACAATTTAGAAGGGGATGGACTGAGCAAGCTCACCCAAGATCTACAATAATATGGTTTTAGCTGTCTAAAGTGTTTTTCCCAAAAGAATAGCCTTCATAAGGTAATCCGTCAACTCCAGTTGCTCGACCTGTGATGGACGTCTGTGCTGGAAAAGATACCCAGAACCGGGTAGTCTCTGATTATCTAATTCACACTCCTTATTTTACCAGCTTCTATTATGAAAAGTCTATTATCAATGCCATCTCTTGAAATTAGGGTTTGATTAGATTATTTAGAAAGTACATATAGGTCATCCAATGATTTGTACTTTCAGTTTTGAGACAAGATGTGGTGACATTTTATGGGAAGGGATAACAGGCACCAGAGGAGAGATGAGATGAAAAACTTATAGTAAAAGTACATCTAATATATCCCAGGGGATTACAAACTGTAACCCATGGGCCAAATTTGGCCTGCAATCTATGTATGGTCTGCCCTCTAAGAATGTTTTTTATATTATCAAATGGTTGAAAAAATAATTACTGGATATTTCACGACAAGCAAAAATTACATGTACTATCCATCACTGCTTTCATGCTATAATGTCACAGTTGAGTAGTTGTAGCACAGGCCATATGGCTCACAAAACCTAATACTAATACAGGAGATGTGGGTTTGACCCACGGGTTGGGAAGATTCCCCTGGAGGAGGAAATGGCAACCCACTCCAGTATTCTTGCCTGGAAAATCCCATGGACAGAGGAGTCTGGCAGGCTACAGCCCATAGGGACACAAAAAATCAGACATGACTGAGCTCGCACGCACCACTGTAGTGTTATGAAACATCTCAGCTCTCTGTCTACCTGCTTTCTATCTTACCTCAACATCATTGACTAAAGCGCACATCCAAAGCAAAATACTGCTCCCTAAAAGGCAAAAACAAGCAAAAGTTTGTATGCACTATACTTTGCCAAGTGGGGAGCTATAGAGAATTTGAAAATTTCTCCCTCTTTGAAGGAGATATATGTGCCAAAATATGCCTGCAAGGCACAAATATACATAAAGTATCTTATTGCTTTCATTGCAAAAATTAATTAAGTGCTTCTTTGGAAGACAATTTGGATCCAGACATAATCAAACTAGTCTTTTAAAACACAACACAGAAAGTAAAAATATTTCTAATGAACTACTAATGATGTCTAATACAAACAGATACACCAACAGGTTGTTTAAGGTTTTATTTCACTGGCTTAAAGTAAAAACTACAATGATTAAACAGAAAGAGCAAGTAGACTGAAAATTTCCTCCATTTTGAGAATACTTTCCTAACAACATTTACAGCAAAATAAGCGATGATTCCAGGAATGGCCTCAAGAAAGCAACGGTGGTAAATGAAATAATTGCATAGCTACTTTAGAAACACATACAAGAAAGATTTTGGGTAGATTTTGGATCCCTGAGGTAGAGAATTTGAAAAACCAGAAACGTTGGCATTCTATGTAAAATGGTAATCATTTATTATTTCAAGGAAATTATGTCTGAAAAACACTTGTTCGGGAAGCAGTTTAGAAGAGAGTTAAGAGTGTAAAGCCAGACTGCCTGGTTTTACATCCCAGTACGTCCATTTACTATCTATAAGACCCTGGTCAACTTGTGAAACATATTTGCACTTAAGTGTCCTCATTTATAAAATACTGATTTCAATAATTACCACCACCTCACAGGGCATTATAGCTATTAAATGCAAGACATATAACAGCACTGAACACATCACAGGCATTCTATAAATGGTAGCTCCTCCTCTTACTCCTACCTCAATCCATCATCATCATCATCATCATCATTGATATAAATTTCCTGGAATATTTGTGTCTTAGCACAGACTGTTGTGGGTACTTTGCCTTGGTTTTGATTTGCTATAAAACACATGATGCCCCAGAATGCACCCAAAATCCAGGGAATTTGTACTTAGAGACAACTATCATTCCATTGCTTATTCATAAAAGTGTTCTTGGAAATCATTACAGTTGCATAACTCTGAATTTAAAAAGCCCCTTGTCAACAAGGTCAAATACATAGATCTCAACAGGGCTTCAGAAACCATGCCCCAGAGTACAATTATAACATCTGGGTAGCCAGCGAAGTTTCAGGAGCTCTCATATGTATCCCCTAAAGTATGGTGACCAGTTTGCATGGCATCCTATTGCTACTAAATATCCAAAAATGATCAATTTTATTATTATATATATTAATCTCATTATAAAGTTCCATTTCTCATAAGTGAGATATAATCTTATACATATTTGTTTAAAATGTACTAAGCTGCTGATTTTCTTCAAAGAGATTTGTAGTTGATTCATCCTTCTGTCAGGTACCATACACTATACTAAGTTTTGAGAGTACGGCACTGAATTATGCTATTTTTTCATTTTTATTTATTCATCCAGAAAGTATTTATGCACACCTTCTAGGTATGCATTGGGGATACATGTGGCCCAAATAAACAACATGCAAAAGCCAAATGAATCATCACCCCTGTCATCTGGGATATTACAATGTACTCCCTAATATTTTTTTCTAAATGGTAAAACCAATGCCTTTGAGATCTTAAGTTACTCTTGTGATTACTATGTAGTAACAGCACAATACATTAGCAATGAAACTGGGTTTAGAACATTGACCTTCTAATGCCAAATTCCAAGCATATTTGACACAACCTAAATCCAAATGCATAATTTCATTCCTAATATCTGGCAGTGTCATTCTATCAAATCCATTTTTCAATCTGAAATCAACTTTAGTCAGTCTATCTATAGCACTAAATTAATTTATTCCATGAGATAAATTATTGCTTTTTAAAATTTAGATTAGACCACAAGGGAATTTTTTCTCTGTTCTGTTATTAATGAGGCACATTTTAGATCACATACTCTTTAAAAATGAGTAATTATATTATTGCAGCATGTTTTCCTTTGTTTCTCAACAGTTACAGTGTTTTGACACACAAGTCATGAATTCAAGTAATTGCATGAGAAAAAAATATTTAAAACTTGAAATCGAGAGGGATAAACCATTGAGCAGTGTAACATGGGCATGCACTTCTATCCAGTATTATAAATTGTAAATGATACAGTCAAAAATTCTTAAAACTGAAATTAATAGTACCTTTTCAATAGCCTCCCCATGTTTCTATCATTTTTATGTCCCAATCTATTGTATAAACCATTACAAGATTATTCCCTAAAGTGCCACTTCAATCTCTCCACCTCAAGAAACTCTAGTGGTTGTCCAATGCCTAAAAAGACTAAATACAACCTCCCCATAAGGAAGGAGAACAAGATGGCAATGTAGGAGAATGCTGAGCTATTGGAGTTGGAAAAGGATTTTTGTAAAACCAAAGCTATAAAGAAAGATCCACACAGAGAAGGGAAGAAAAGTAATTGGGTTGGGATGTGCACCCCTGGGAGGAGATAAAAAGAAGAGAGGGATTATATGGGCTCAGAGACCTACCCACCATGGGGAGTGAGCAATGTGAGCCACATATTGGGTACCCTAGCTGTGGGATCTGACAATGAGCAGATGACTTTCTATGACTGGTTTAAAGACAGTGGAGCTGGTACACATGCTGGGAGAAACCACTTGTGAAGAGCACGCACATATTTCTTGCATCCAAAATAAGGCAGAGGAAGCTGACTGAAACAGCCTGGAACACTGGCTTGTTTACTATAACCACTGCAGCTCCATCACAGTATGCAAACCTGCTCTAGTAACTCTGGCTCTGGTGTACCTCCATACCAGGCTGAGTGCCATTGGTGATGAGGGAAGTGTGCACTGTGGGGGATGGAACAAGCTCAGACATGGCCCTACATCTGAAAGCAGCAGGGACTGCCATTACTTGTTCCTTTTGAATTAGCAGCTCAGAAGTCTGGAAGTCTGATTGGCATGCAGGGACCACCCCATTATATGCCCTAGCCTGAAATGGGTGCCAATCTGGCACTTCTTACTCAGCAATGGGCAAAGATAGAAGTGCTTGGAAAGGGAAAGCACACACTTGGACAGAATGGAACTAGTTTGTACCTCACAGGTTCTGCTTCAGCACCACAGACTCACCCCAGTCTCTACTAGGACAATGTCAGTCAATGGGCAGAGGCAAAGCCCTAGCT
The DNA here is from genome assembly GCF_963930625.1 of Muntiacus reevesi. NCBI lineage: Eukaryota > Metazoa > Chordata > Mammalia > Artiodactyla > Cervidae > Muntiacus > Muntiacus reevesi. The sequence continues at coordinate 122,661,097 of NC_089271.1, read as the reverse complement.
CACACTTTGGACCTAGTTTCTCCATCTCCAGCCCCATTTCTGATCAAAGTGATATCTCTTAGCACATCCCAGGAAAGACATGATCAATGCTCACTTCACATCTAGTTCATGGACGAAAGTGATCTGGGACAAGCCAACTGCACAGGAGCATTTTCTCACAAGGATAACCTTCAAGAAAGATAGGTGACTGTTTCATCTAATTTCAAAGAGATATAGAACGTGAAACAAAATAAGAGAGAAGAATTTGTTTCAAATGAAATGACAAAAACAAAAGGAATGAACAGATGGATGAAACAGACAAATAAGTGACCAAACAAAGTGTTCAAAGCATTAGTAATAAGAATGCTAACAGAACTTGGGGAAATAATAGGTGGACACACTGAGAATTTTAACAAGAACTAAAGAAAGATAAAAAAAAAAAACAGAACTTAATAACACAATAACTGAAACAAAAAGCACACTAGAAGGAACAGAAGATTAGGTGACACAAAAGAATGTATGAGTGACATGAAAGACAGAATAATGGAAACCACCCAATCAAAATAGCAAAAATGAATGAATGAGGAAAGTTTAAGGGACCACTGAAACAACATCCAGGGCACTTACATTCACATTATAAGCATCCCAGAAGAAGAAGAGAGACAGAAAATGGTAAAAGTGTATTTGATGTTTTCCTGAGTGAGTCTTTTGTTATCGAATATGGGCAAAGAAGTATGAAGGCGCATGGTCCTCCTCCACCTTTTTCTGATTTGGAGATGCGTTTGTATATGTGTATGCATGTATTTATGTATAGTCCCTGGTTTATCACTTACTACATGGTATAGAGATAGAAATACAGATGTTTAAGCCTTCAATTTGGGGTTTATTATATGGAAGGCAAGTAGCAGTCAAAAAAATGATAATAAACTAGATGAGCTGTGAGATTTTTTCCTTGAAGTTTCCTATATCCATGTCATGAACTGGGCAATTTTCCACTAAGCTTAAATAGGTTTTTCAGGTGGTCAGTTTGCTATCTACACACACTGCAATTTTTACAATATATAGTAACCAGTCCTGTAAGTCACTGAGGAAAGGAACAAGCATAAAACTCACTTTATGCTCTCAGAGAATTTCTGAATAAGTGTACCTTTAAACAACACTGAGATATAATGCATACCTCTGTTTTCTTTCAAGTCCAGATTTCTCTCATTCAATTCTCTAAATAACCTGAATCAAAATCAGTATTTTATGTACAAGATTCAATCCTCCCAACACTGACCAATCTTTTACAAGTACTTTAACCTGTTTAGTTATGTCACTCTAATAGGTGATCAGAAAATAAAAACAAGTGAAAATACAATCAAATTATTTCAAATGGGCCAGGAGTACTTTTTCTTCAGTAGCAGGATTTCATGTAACTATAACTGGGTTATACTTTAATAAAAAGTGAGCTAAATGTGAATTGGGAAAATCAGAAGACTAATGAGAAGAATACCACTCATTGATTACTGGTTATATAAATGTATTTGTTACACATACAACTTCATTCCACAATATTTGGATTTAAAGAATTCATTATGTTTCCAAATTATATAATCTGTCCAAATGGTCTACTAAATTTAATGTTAATCATTTTGGGGGTATGCCCCTCAACTCTCACAGGATTCTAACAGAATCCCAGGCTTAAGTGGTAACTCGAAATTCAGAGTTATATAACTACATCATAATTGTCATCATTTAAGTTGTATTTTAGGCAACATAATTCTGCTGTCAAGGAGACCATCTAAGTTAATTTAGTCATTTGGCTGTGATGGATTGAGATTGCCTCCTATAATAAATAGTCTGCTTAACTGACCAAAGATTCACTCACAAGTAGCCTCACCATTGGTCTCAAGTCCATGATACATATGGTCAAGCTTATAGAGTATGTAGTAATTACTCATCTAGAGACCTGTGAGCAAATAAATTTATTTTCCTCAGTTCCTGGAAAACTTAAAGATCCCTATCAGAATTAGGAAAACTGTACACAAAAGCTCCACTCTCCAGATGGCCTTGTTCTTCTCCTTCCATATCTTGGAACTTGTCCTCATAAACAATATTTCCAGAAAACTACGTTTTTGAAAATTAAAGGGTCTGGAAGGAAATCACCTGCTGCATTTCTGAAAACTATCCCTTTCAGTGAATTAAAATTTAATCATCCTCTACTGTCACTTCTACCATGACAAAAAACAAAGAGTTCTGATTATTTTTAAGGATGGGGAAGGAAAAAAATATCCCCTTCAGTGAGAATAATATAGAAATTAATATCATAATTAATTATCCCATCACATATAAATCAGTGGATGTCATGGACAAAAATACAACTCAGTTTAAATTCTATTGCACAGAAGAAAAAATTGCAAATGCATGTATTGTGGTTTATCCTTCTGTTGCTAATGCTGTTTTATTGTTGCTGCTGACAAGTTTCAGTAAGAAAGATCCTGATTGATTGGAGTAATTAATTTTAAAAAGTGTTTGCTGTGTCACAAATAGATTTGAATTTCATATCAGAGAGGGTAAACTCCACAAACATATGTATTTACTAATACCTGATAAAGTCTGAAAGTATTAGTTGCACAAATATCTAATTAGTTTTAGGAATAGAAGTGTAATCAGGAGCTTTTATTTGTTGTAAATTTCTTGCATGTACCATGGCTTGATCTTTAAAGTTTAAACAGCTCTCTACAAATATGCATAGCTCTGCAGGGATTTGGGTCAGTAAATAAGACAAGAATATTCAGATTTAAAAGTCAGATTTCAAAAATAAAGTACTAAATGTTTCAGCGTCGAATACCCATTACCTAAAAATCTTTGAAAATTACATTCCCTGTAATGTTTTCAACTATGATGAAGCTAGCTTTTTCTAAAAATGAATTTTATCACACACCAAGTTATTTTCAGTGAAATTATGCCAACACCACCATCACACAAATTATGACCCTGAGGCAAGATTTAAACCAAAGCAACTTTACAATTGAAAGTTTGTTTAGTTGATGTGTCATATTGTCAGCTTGAGCATTTAGGATAGCAAATTTTGCTTAGCACGACCCAAATGTTTTGGAAACTAATAGTGATCCATAATTGTATTAGCAGTCCTAAAACCTAGCCCCACAAAATCAAAAGAAATGGCTTAAAGGTTGAGGTGAACAGGTCAAACCAAAAATGCAAACAAGATCAATGCAGTCTAATCTCACCTGGGAAGATTTTAAGCCTAAAGGGTTGTACTCTGCAAGTTACTTGTACATTTTAGCAAGACAAGACAATGGGGCATCAAGGATTACTCGGTTGGGGCTTGAAATCTCTCAAGTTCACAAAAAGCTCTGAAGCCAGGCTGCCAATTGCAGGATATCTGAAGAGAGAAAGACAAAGACAGATCAAAGGAGTGGCTGAATTCCAGTTTTATATATTTCATTGTTAGGAAAGGGAACAGAAGTAGGCCAGTTACATAAGGGATGCTCATACTCACTTTCAACCTTTCTCTCTAACTCATGCTTACTCTTTTCCTCTTTGACAGAATACCTCAGTGTTTTATCCCTAAGGAAAAAAGCCCAGGCTGTTCAACTACAAAAGTCTAGGGCAAGACTCATTTATATTCTTTGACTTTCCGCAGGCAACTCAGCCATGGTCAGAATTCCAAAGGCAGACGGAGGGCTAGAAAACTGTAGGTGAGAAGAAATAGCTAAGGGGAAGAACAGTTTCATTGTTTTAAGATATGAAAACACAGCAGGGACTTCTTTTTTTTCCATTTATTTTTATTAGTTGGAGGCTAATTACTTTACAATATTGTAGTGGTTTTTGTCATACATTGACATGAATCAGCCATGGATTTACATGTGTTCCCCATCCCGATCCCCCCTCCCACCTCCCTCTCCACCTGATTCCTCTTAACATGGCCAGAGTCTAAAAGGATAGCTGCTGCTGCTGCTGCTAAGTCACTTCAGTCGTGTCCGACCCTGTGCAACCCCATAGATGGCAGCCCACCAGGCTCCTCCATCCCTGGGATTCTCCAGGCAAGGACACTGGAGTGGATTGCCATTTCCTTCTCCAATGCATGAAAGTGAAAAGTGAAAGTGAAGTCACTCAGTCATATCTGACTCTTGGCGACCCCATAGACTGCAGCCTACCAGGCTCCTCCATCCATGGGATTTTCCAGGCAAGAGTACTGGAGTGGGGTGCAATTGCCTTCTCTGAAAAGAATAGCATGTCTGTCCAGTTTTAACTTTCACAACCTAACAAAGAAAGGGAGTCCAAGTGGGTTCAAAATCAAGAAAACAAAAGTTCAAGAAGTGGATATGGGAGGGGGAAGATGGAAAATTAATACACACAAAGAACTATCAATGCAACCTTTTGAATAGAATAAATAAACCAATGAAGCAGCTACGGTGACTAATTTTACTCAAGTAAATAATTAGCTGTTCCCAGCAGGTCTATATTCCAGTTTGTATAATCAGAGCCAAAGTGAAGGCACATCTTCTATGATGCTATATTTTTCAAAATGTGTTCCATAGGCCACAAAATCCTTTGGAGCACTGGTTAAAAATACAAATCATGGGACCCCATCACAAACTCTTGGAATTTCTTGAAGTCTGACCAAAAAAAATAGCATTTTAAGACATTCTATATGTCAGGAGTTCTTAAAGTATGGTCTTCATACCATTGAGGTTCACTGGTTTAGGGAGTCTTCAAAACTATTCTTATAATAATAATCATTTTTTCATTTTGCTAACATTTGCTCTGATGGTACCTTGAATCCAGGCAGTGATACCATATGGTACTAGTCATCATTTATTTTTCATTGCCATTTATTTTCAATAAATTAATAACAAAAAGGCCAGTTTCACTTTAAAATATCCTTGGTAAAGCATTAAAATTATTGATTTTGTTAAATCTTGATCCTTGAATATGTATCTTTTTAATATTCTGTGTGACAAAATGCATAAAGCACCTCCTGCATGCCGAAGTATGATGGTGGCCTCAACACAAAGCATTTGTTTTCCCATTTTAGTTGTGAGGTGAATTAGCTACCTTTGTCATTGGACACTATTTTCACTGGAAAGCCTAAAAAATTATAGTTATTCAGATTTGCTCATTTCTTGATATTTTCTTGAAAAATTAATATATAATTACCTAAATAACAGTTCCATGAAAACTTATTTTCTAAAAAACAGTCTGTTCAAGGAAAACAAGAGATGATATTTGTTGCCAATCCTAAATTTCAAGCTTCCAAGGGAAAACTCAAATTTTGGAAAACTTGTATCTGCAACTAAGAGCATGACAGTTTTCTACCTTCAAAGACTTTTCTGATAAGATCCATGTTGATATTAACAAGTGTTTTTATTGATATTCTATAAAAAGTGTGTCAACATTTAGAACATCTATATAACTCCTGAATTAAGTATTTATAAATAACCAATAAATTATATTACAAAATCATGATGAGTAAAAGAATCATTCAGAGTGCAAAATGAACTAATGGATGTTGATAAAACATAGTAAGAAAAGTTCATTAATACAGTTTACAATGGAATGTTGCAACAAATCTTTAAAAAAAACTCCCACGCATTGAATTTTGGGATAGTATCAAGAAAAAAATGTCCACAATCATCTACAACATATTGCAACAGATGGAATGCAGAAAAAGATATGATTGCACAGTTGCCTTCTGTTATGTCAGATATTAAAGAGAATTACAAAAAATATAAAAGGAATCCATTATTTTACTTTTTTTTAGAAAATAACTTAGACAGTATATTAAAAAGCAGAGACATTACTTTGACAACCAAGGTCCATCTAGTCAAAGCTATGGTTTGTCCAGTAGTCATGTATGGATGTGAGAGTTGGACTATAAAGAAAGCTGAGCACCAAAGAATTGATGCTTTTGAGCTGTGGTGTTGGAGAAGACTCCTGAGAGTCCCGTGAACTGCAAGGAGATTCAACCAGTCCATCCTAAAGGAGATCAGTCTTGAATATTCATTGGATGGACTGATGCTGAAGCTGAAGCTCCAATACTATGGCCACCCAATGTGAAGAGCTGACTCATTTGAAAAGACCCTGATGCTGGGAAAGATTGAAGGAGGGAGAAGTGGACAACAGAGGATGAGATGGTTGGATGGCATCACTGACTCAATGGACATGAGCTTGAGTAAACTCCAGGAGTTGATGATGGACAGGGAGGCCTGGTGTGCTGTAGTCCATAGGGTCTCAAAGAGTCGAACACTACTCAGCGACTGAACTGAGCTGAACTTAGAAAAGAAATTTTCATGAAACTGTGTTATTTAGGTAATTATGTAATGGATAAAAAATTAGGGGTTTTCATAATTTTTAAGAGTGTAAGGGGATCATAGATGCAAAAAGTTTGAGAAGTGCTGTTCTAGGTGATTCTGATTTGCGACTACATTTAAAAATCATAAGGGCTTCACAAGTGGTGATAGCAATAAAGAACACACCTGCCAATGTAGGAGATGTGAGTTCGGTCCCTGGGTCAGGAAGACCCCCTGGAGAAGGGCATGGCCACCCACTCCAGCATTCTTGCCTTGAGAATCCCATGGACAGAGGAGACTGGTGGGCTACAGTCCATAGGGTCACAAAGAGTTGGAAACAACTGAAGTGACTTAGCCCACATGTACCCTAATGGTAAAGGCAGGAACATATGGAATTATTTTAATAAGAAGACTGATATAATCCCTTTCCAACTTGTTTTAACTGTCATGTAATTCCAAAGAGATTCTTGTATAGTTTAGGTACATGTTGCCTCAAAGAGTAGGGGGAATCTTCCTAAACACTCAAAATTCCATCCAGTTATCTTAATCTAAGTCACTTTATGTAAAACAAGTTAAACTATATTTAGTTTCAATGTGATACACCTTATATTTCCTAAACATTTATCAACCAGAGATATTTTTGTATCTTGGTCATGCTTGACAATGGATTAAATCTAAATCCTCTTGTATACAGAAACTTTAAGAAGTGCTTGGTAGACACAAACTATATTTGAATCTCATTTTATGCTGGTTTCTGCCGAGTGGCTTAATTATACAGCTATCCACAGTCAATGGATGTTCAGGGTAGATGAAATCTCAGCTGAGAAATAAGAGAAACAAACCAAACATTCATTGGATGCAAACTATGTGCGAGCCTCTTTGCTAGGCATGTTTGCCTTTCCTTCTAGGATTTTAAAGTCCAGGGAGCAAAAGTGGTTTCAAGTGTTCTCTCTCCAAGTATCTGTTCTGGACTTTGTTATACTCCTATAGTCGACACAGAAACCAGGGAAAAGGTAATTTGTAAAATTTAGGAACCATCACTCACACTACATTGTACAGCTGCTGGAACTTGTCTATCTCTTCCCCTCCTCACAGTAAAAAGTGGTATCCCAATTAACTTAGACTGCTATGCTGCAATGTAGTTGTAGGATAAATTGACAAGTTGAAATAAAACTAACATATCAAGGTTATGAAGTCCAACCACACTGCGGCTAAAATCACTCTTTTTTTGATCAGGTTGAAGTTTAAATTCTCTCTTCCATTTTGTGTCTGGGTGAACTGACACAAGTCTCCTCTTCTGTAAAAACTCCCCTAATAATAATACCTAGCTCACTCTTGTGACCAGCATATGATATATTCATCTAAAGCATTTGGTCTAAAGCAAGCAGTGTTTGGCATTTACTAAGTGCCCAATAAATGTTAGCGCTCATATTTGTTTTCAAAAAATGAACTTTCTGTAAATATCTTTCTTTAACACACAAATTCTGCCAAATCATCAGACAATACTCACTGGATCTTTTAGAGAATAGCAGTAACAATCTTCACTTTTTTCTCCCATATTTTCTAAGCTATATGCCCATATTGCATAATACAGCCAACCAAGTTACCTGTGTTATTTTGTGGAAACTGGAAAAAAATATACTTTCCTGATTTGAAACCCACACCAAGACCAAGAAGAAAGCAGAATGTGTATGACTTTTACAGATGAGGAAAAGAAGGAACTCAGAAAAAATAAATGATGTAGCTAAGGTCACACAGCTAGTAAATAACTGAATCACAAGTCAAATCCACCTCTGTTTGACCATGCTGCCATGTTCTTTTAATCTTTAACTGGCAATGATCGATAAAGTTCAGAATAAAAGCAGCAGTCCTAAAAAGACCATTTATCAGAGGAAACATCAAAGGTCAATTCAGTTTGATTTACTAGCACAGGTACAATGGGAAACAATGTAGATTTAGATACTTTAAAAAAGACTGTCAGTAAAAACAAAAGTTTTTCAAGACAGTAACTAGGAAATACTAGCAATCTGAATGCCTCCATTCCTCAGCATTTTGTTGACTTGAGGCTGTCCCCCTTGTTGCTTCATGTAAGGTGAAGGAAGCTCTAAGGAAAGAAAAGGAAAGTATAGAACTCAATTCAGAGCAATAATCAGAGAAGTACCTTAATCAGGAGTCACTTTAAACTTTTCTCTTGAAAAGCTGAGAAAAAAAATGTTGAGTTGTGTGATTGGTGTAAACAACTCTTGATTTTGAGGCATTTGAGATCCTTTCATGGAGGATGAAGAAAGAGGTAAGTAGTCATTGCTTTGGTATCCTTCAAGAAAAATCAATAATGAATATGAGTGAAGAGTCAAGGAAAAAATAACAGATCCACTCTGGGGGTATCAGAGAATGCAAATATCAGACTAAAGAGAACTTGATCAATTGTAGAGTGGAGGATTGCTTCCTGTCTCCTTGGCAGTGATTAGGGAAACATGATGCATTTTCAAAATAATGAAAGGGCCAAAGTTACAGTGATATCATACAATAGCCAAGTCCAGAATAGATTTATCATCTAAGAAACACAAAAAGCTTCAATAAGAGAGATTTTAAAGGAATGGTGGATTCCAGCTAATTAAATTGCTGTGCAACTGAAGCTTAATGTGAGCTTTTCTTCAATCAATCTTGTCTAGTGAGCATACTTGTGTCTCTCTTTACTAAATGAGACTGGTACAGGGTCTTTGGATTGGCATACTCTCCACCACTGGCCAAAGTCCAAGCACCTGGAAAACAGGATTTTCACCTCCAGGTATTTTTTTCATGTACAAATAGTGATTTTATCAGCATCATTATGTCCTATTCTTCCAGTTCTCTTATTTTCTACATCTCAGTTGGTGCATCAAAACTTGCCCACTCAACCTTGTAAATCTTTCCTGTTTTTTCAGATATCTGACCCCATCCATTCTATTACTACCTCCTCATTTCTCACCTGGTCTAACACAATACCCAACTATTCTTCTTTCTTCTTGTCTTAACTTCTTAAATTCAGCCTCCACATTGCACCAGAAGTATCTCTAAACTACAAATACAGCCATGACTCCTTGTATCTGAAAAGTCTTCAATAACTTCCCCACGTCTTCAAGAAACAGTCTAAATGTGTTAACCTGATGATTAAGATCATTCTTAATGATCTGCTTCTGCCTACTGGTCCAACTTCCACTTCTGTCACAGCCTATGTCTTCCTGTGTGCTGCAGTCATACTGAACTCCTGGAAATTTTTAATATATGCTTTCTTCTCTCATGTTTCTTCTTTGCCCAAGAGTGCCCTGTGCCCTTTTTCCACCACTTCACTTGGCCTACCTCTGTTGCACTTTGTCGCTCAGTCATGTCTGACTCTTTGCAACCCCATGAACTGTAGCCCACCAGGCTCCTCTGTCCACGGGGATTCTCCAGGCAAGAATACTGGAGTGCCATGCCCTCCTCCAGGGGATCTTCCCAACCCAGGGATCAAACCCAGGTCTCCCACACTGCAGACAGATTCTTTACCATCTGAGCCACAAGGGAAGCCCAAGAATACTGGAGTGGGTAGCCTATCCCTTTTCCAGGGGAACTTCTCGACCCAGGAATCGAACCTAGGTCTCCCGCACTGCAAGTGGATTCTTTACCAGCTGAGTTACCAGAGAAGCTACTTCTCTTAGCTCTTCAACATGAACTTCATACCCCACCACTCAGAGTCCTGCCCCAGGAGCCCTTAGCTGTCTGCCCTGTGCACTCCATACTACTCTGTGCTGAGGTCCATACGGAGAACATTTCATGGCAGTCATTCCTTTCTCTATTTCTAATTTGAATGTGAAGACTATGTCCTTTGTCAGTATGACCAGCGCCTACTGCTATGCTGAGAGTCCCTTGGACTACAAGATCAAACCAGCCTACCCTAAAGGAAATCAGTCCTGAATATTCATTGGAAGGACTGATGCTGAAGCTGAAACTCTAATACTTTGGCCACCTGATGCAAAGAGCTAAGTCATTGGAAAAGACCCTGATGCTGAGAAAGATTGAGGGCAGGAGGAGAAGGGGATGACAGAGGATGAGATGGTTGGATGGCATCACTGACTCGATGGACAGGAGTTTGAGCAAAGTCCTGGAGTTGGTGATGGACAGGGAAGCCTGGCATGCTGCAGTCCATGGGGTCACAAAGAGTTGAACACTACTGAGCAACTGAACTGAACTGACTGACTGCTAAGTCAATGAATGAATAAATAACTCATTCACTAGTTGCTTGACATGGAATTCTTTCCAGTTATCTAGCATTATCTCCTAAACCTGAAGCATCACTTAAATATTCCAATTAATTAAGGAGTGTACTTAATTGGACTTTAGTTGTTTAAAGTTTTAATGTGATTTTTTTCCATGCAAATATCTTCATCTAGTGATGGAGCCATTCTCTAACCTAGACTTCACCCTTTGACAAGTGACTAATGTAGCACTAAAACAAGACATTTGCAAAAATTTTTAATTTAATTTTATTTTTTAACTGGAGGATAATTACTTTGCACTATTGTGATGGTTTCTGCCATACATCTACATGAATTAGTCATAGGTATACATATCTCCCCTCCTTCTCAGAGCTGCCTCCCACCTCCCTCCGCATCCTACCCCTCTAGGCTGTCACAGAGCACTGGCTTTGGGTTCCCTCTATCATACAGAAAATCCCTGCTGGCTATCTACTTTACATATGGTAATATATATGTTTCAATGCTACTCTCTCAAACCATCACACCTTCTCTCTCCCTCATTGTGTCCAAAACTCTTGTTGTCTTATGTCTGAATCTCCATTACTGCCCTGTAAATAGATTCATCAGTACCATCTTTCTAGATTCCATATATGTGTGTGTGTGTATATATATATATATACATATACACACATGCATTAATATACGATAGTTGTCTTCCTCTTTCTGATTTACTTTACTGTATATAATAGGATTTACCTTTGTACACCTCTACGTTTGTCCACCTCATTGCTGCTGCTGCTAAGTCACTTCAGTCCTATCCGAGTCTGTGTGACCTCATAAACGGCAGCCCACCAGGCTCCCCCATCCCTGGGATTCTCCAGGCAAGAACACTGGAGTGGGTTGCCATTTCCTTCTCCATGTCCACCTCATTAGAATCAACTTAAATGCATTCCTTTTTATACCTGACTAATATTCCATTGTGTATATGTACTATAACTTTTTATCCATTCATTTGTTGATGGATATCTAGGTTGCTTCCATGTCCTAGCTATTGTAAATTGTGTTGCAATTGGGTCTTTTTCAATTATGGTTTCCTCAAGGTATATGCCCAGTAGTGGAATTGCTGGGTCATATGGTAGTTTTAGTCCTAGTTTTTAAAGGAATCTCTATATTGTCGTCCACAGTGGCTATATCAATTTGCATTCCTACCATCAGTGCAAGAGGGTTCCCTTTTCAATTACAAGTGCCACCACACTTAAAAAAATGTAAATAGAAAAAGTCTTACCTCTTACAGTATCTTATTTCCTTCAGCTCAAAATTTGCCCATTTGGAGTTTTGGTTCATTAAAGCAGAAGTCATGCCTGATTTTAAGTTTCACTGAGACCAGGCATAGTGTACCTAACAATGGATATAGAACAATAAAATCCTAAATTGCTGTAATGAGGGGGAAATGTTTAATAGTGTTAAATAGGAAATACTACGGCATCCAAGCTTTGGCCATTTCAACTTAGATGCAGTCTGGAAGTTAGTTTTCTCCAACACAGTAGGTGAAGAATCTAGAACTTTTCATCTTCACAGTATGGACAGAGGCATCTTCCCAGAAAACACAGAATATTCATAGTCGAGAAATAGAAAACCAAAGGGCCAAAGAAACATACAAGAAATCATCCCCAATGTAATATACAATACATGGGAGACATTTCAGAGAGAATCCATGGTTCTTTAGGAATAAAACTGATAAGTACTCTGAACTGAAAATGATTTTGGAGGAAGTGCTTCATCAGAGACTAAAATAAAGAGCCTTGATATAGAATGCCCCCAGGGCAGAGCAGCACAGGGCAAAAACAGCTCCAGGCACTCTGACAAGCATCAGAAGGACTTGGGCAACTCCAAAATTAAAGAAATGTGGATCTGATAAGAAGACAGAGATGTCTGTACCTTCAAGTGGCTAAAGCCTTAAAAAATTCTTTGTACATGGAAATTAGATATTCATATCTGAGCACAACTTATCATTTACAGAACACTGTATCACAGATACCTAACCATTTTGAAAGTTGTCATCACATTGTGTTTGTTTAATTCAGCTAGACTTTTTGTTGTCTCTTCAAGTTATGTGTTAAAGAAACCTGTGGCATTTTGTTGAGAGTTACCTGGGATGGTCACACCCACCTTACAATTGCAGTCAAGGTTCTGGTACCCAGAGTGAGAGACAAGTTAACTGACATCCCTTCCACAAAAAGACTTTAACAATGGTTTCCTAGTCTGGGTATGCTGCACTTTTCACATGTATGTTACCAACACTCAAGACACAGTGTAAATAGATAACAATTCTATTTTTATCTGTGAGGAAAACCAACCTTTTCTAATATTTGCACTAGATAAGATATCTTTTTATTCACTTGCACTGCAATTATTTTTGGAGAGATTTTGAGAAGTCTCTAGGATAAAGAAGAAGAGACAAGATGGTAAACATCATGGGACTCTAGCTGATAAAAGAAATAGGTTTTCATCTCTGTGACAACAATATGGACTTCTCAGAGAACACATTTGTTTTTAATTCCAAATCATTTGAGTGGCTCCAAGCCTTTATACAATACCACAGTAATCATCTTATAGAATCATGTTTTGCTTTCATACTCTATTAACACCATCCAAGGGAAGGAAATAAGATTCATCTAAAGGTGTTATACAATCTGTACACAATTGTGAGTTCCTTTCAATATGTTACGACAGATGATGTACAACACATCTCTGCTCTATCCAACCTCATTTGCAGGAAAATGATTGTGAAATTAAGCATGACAGGGAGAAAGGAAGAGAGAAAAGACAGATAATTACTAAACAGATTCTTAGATGCCTGTGTGTATAGAAAAACCAAGAAATCAAGAGAAGTAAAAAGTAGACTTTCTCACTGACCATGAAATAGAATCTCATTTGAACTAAAAAGAATCTGGAAATAAGACTGGGGCATCACAGGGCCCTCCACTTTGCTTCACAATTTTTAACCTTCAATGTATTGACAACCCCTTAATATTTAGTTTACAGTCCACTGTTTGCCAATGAGTATATGTACACAATGAAAGGCAAACCAAAGACCTCCGACATGTGTTTTGAGTTTTTTCCATTTCTTCAGAGATAATATGGCACGTCATGGAGAAGGAAATGTGTTTGGTACATGTATCTGTACACATTTGCCTATTTTTGATCTCATTCATCTTCTCTTAGGTAAACTCATCTTCTAAATACCAAATACTTTTTTCAAACCTCTTTTCAGATTGCAATAATATGGGCGTGGTTGTCCTCTCCCTTCTTCTGTAAACATTAACATCCCAACAGAGCATCATATAATCTTGAATCTCCTCCCATTTCACTGACAGCTGATCCTCTACACTCACATAGTTCTTTCTGTCTTCCACCATCTCTGTTATTGTCAATCTAATTTACCCGGTCACTTGAAACTGACACTTTGAAGACAGCTTTGAGTCCTCCCTCTAACCCATGTACTATACATAGTCATTGAATCGAAACAATAAGACTGAAAATATACTTCTTTCTCCAATTTGTCCTTTCTGCCTCATTTCCACTGCCACCTTTATGCATCTAGTCTTTGTAGCATTATCAGATTATGTTAATAATCTTCTATCTGCTTTACTTATTTCATAGAAGGGATTATTTAATCCAACCACCACTTCCCCATAATTTTTTTCAAATTAGAAATCTGAAAACCAAAGAGGATAATGGGACAAGTTGTCAAAGCTAATCACGACTAGTAACAGGGGTAAAAGTCAGATTTCCCAACTCTCAGTCAAGGTTTTTATTATTATTATTACTATTATTATTATTATTATTACATTGTGCTTCTCTGGCACTGCTCCCAACTCAGAACATCCCACATGACACTGCCTACCTAACCTGTCTTAGATTTCCATTTTCACTAAATCACTCCACCTTGAAAAATATTTTCTCATTAAACCAATCTATTTTGCTTATCTATGAAACCTTACCTCAAACACAGTTTCTCTAAAAAAAAATTTTTTTTGTGAATTTGTAACTTCAATGCTTAGTTCTAATAGGGAATCACACACTTACTGGCAAAATAAATGATAGTGATATGCTTGAAAGTGAAGAGTGAAAGTGTAAGTCACTTCAGTCATGTCAAACTCTTTGTAACCCCATGGATTGCAGCCCACCAGGCTCCTCTGTCCATGGGATTCTCCAGGCAAAAATACTGCAGTGGGGAGCCATTCCCTTCTCCAGTGTATCTATCAAACCAAGGGATCAAACGTGGTTCTCCTGCATTGTAGGCAAATTCTTTACCATCTGAGCCATGAGGGAAGCCGCAGTGATACGTTTCAGTTTAGTTCAGTAACTCAGTCATGTCCAACTCTTTGCGACCCCATGAACTGCAGCACACCTGGCCTCCCTGTCCATCACAAACTCCCAGAGTTTACTCAAACTCATGCCCATCAAGTCGGTGATGCCATCCAGCCATCTCATCCTCTGTCGTCCCCTTCTCCTCCTGCCCCCAATCCCTCCCAGCATCAGGGTCTTTTCCAATGAGTCAACTCTTCACATGAGGTGCCCAAAGTATTGGAGTTTCAGCTTCAGCATCAGTCCTTCCAATGAACACTCAGTGATATGTTTAGACAGAAGCAAACTCTCATAATAGTCCTTTCACTGTGCTTTCAAATAACCCTGATCTTATTTCAGGTCTACTTCCATTAGAATGTCCAGTCTTCTGTAAGTTGCTATTTTCCATGAAGGTAATATGAATGCTCTTTAAGTTTAGAGTCTGTATTAAAAGAACTTTAACCAGCATTAAGAGGCTGAGAGAAACTAGGCTTGGGGTCAAGTATACTACTGGAAAGAATGGCAATGCCATATCCTTGCAAAAGTATCATTACCTACTATGCTAACAGAATAAATTAATTAAGAAAAGACATGAGTAATGTGTTAGGGGTAGCCACTCATGGAATATCCTAACAAGAATAGAACTATTAATGCTTGGAAACTCACATACCTAATCTAGCCAAAGAGACCTTTGAGGAGGGGCCAAGGTCAGTGTGGGCAGTGAGTAGAAGACATTAGGAATAAAGGGAGGTGGCAATTAGTGACCAGGGATAGGAATGAAGGAACAAGTGAGAGGATTCTGAATCTAAATGGCCTAAGTATGCCTGCTGACTGATGCATGTAAAGAATAATACTGGCAGCCCTAACATGTATGGGCCACTTCACATTTCACAGAATACTTTTCTATCAAATATCTCATTCTATTATCACAACAATTGTGTGAGACAGTGTTTTATTTGAAATTAGAAACATGAAAGTGAGGTGGTAAGAAGCCTGAGCATGAGTATAAAGCTCATCTTGAATTGCCCTTAGCAATACTACAAACACTTGTAATTACTTGTTCTGTGACTGTCTTCTTGTTAGACATTAAATCACATGAGGACAGGAACAGTATCTGTCTTGATCACCATGATATCCCCAGTGTTTAGCACAGTGTCTGCTCCAAAGCAAATTGTTTAAAAATATTTGCTGAATAAATGAAAGAATAAATATGGGTTGGTGGTTGATTCATATAAAATAAATTATGAAGTACAATTCCAGTTTGAAAACCCCACCTAAGTTTTGAGGTGACTTGATGCTAGCTATAGGAATATACTGGAAGATCCATTAGAGTTATTCATTGTCCTGACTTACTAAAATATGAAAGAAAGTTTAATTTAAAAAAATAACTCAAGTTTGTACCTATGGCTGATTCTTGTTGATGTTTGACAGAAAACAACAAAATTCTGTAAAGCAATTATCCTTCAGTTAAAAAATAAATAAAGTGGTAAAAAAAACCCACATTGTCTTCTGACTCAAAACAAATATAATTTGGGTTGTAAAACAATAGTGGCATGAGATTCAGAGTTATTGACTGTCCCTCAAATAAGTGATGTTGCTCAGATGATTGTTCTCATAATTAATGTTTGCTGCAAACAATTTCTATTTTCTTGGCTTATGAATATACTTTACTCAAACAGTACTTTTCTCCACTGTGACTTAGGTTAACACTTTCATGTTATATAATACCACTACTGGTTATTTTCTGATGATTGCAAAAATTTATAATGTAACTAAAAATTATAACAAATATATAGCCCTAAGAAATGTAAACTGTCTGACAATAATGAAATGAAATTAATTTTTATTAAGCAAAGGATTGGAGGAGTCAATTTTAAATTTACAAAGAAAATGCTTCATTGATTGTAAATGCAAGTGATTTAGGAAAGAAATGAAGATAGGGCTTAAATTATTTTTCCCTTTACCCACAGTTCTTCTTTTGCATTTCTGGTGTTTCAAATCAGCCTGAGACTTTGTGTCACCAAAAAACTGAGTAGACTGGACCAAGAACTGGAGTACTAATCTGACTCCACATTCTTATGGTATTTGAAAGCATGGCTTTTAAAGAAAATGGAATCAGAGCTTCAGTGGAAACCATTGCCATGAAGGTTCAAAGTATAAATCAGTTACAGAGGGCTTAAATAAATTCATGAATGAAAGATCCATAGAAGGGAAAGGGAAGCCAAAGAGGAAAGATTACAATGTTAGACCTTAAAATGGGAAGAGATCTCAGGAGAACATCTGCTCTAGCTGCCTGCCTTCAGGCAGGTGAAAAAAGAAATCTCCACTTTGCTGGCAACTGAAACTCAATGAATCTCTTGTCCAAACCACGTAGCCAGTCGAAATAAAAAGTACTTAGAAACCAGGATTCTTGAATTACAGGGCAGCAGATATCCCACTGGGCTTCCCTGGTAGCTCAGTGGCAAAGTATCTGCCTGCCAATGCAGGGGATGCAGGTTCAATCCCTGGGTTCAGAAGATCCCCTGGAGAAGGAAATGGTTACCCACTCCAGTATTCTTGCCTGGGAAGTCCCATAGACAGAGGAGTCTGGTGAGCTATAGTCCATGGGGTCACAAAAAGCTGAACATAAATGAGGGACTAAACAACAATATATTCTGCTGCCCTTCCATATTGCTTCTCCCTCCATATGATCCAAAACTGGATTCTGATGCTGGACTGAGTCATTCAATGGTTTCATCCCTGGAAATTCATTTTGCTTTGAAACCTTTAACCAATGTTATCTGTATGCAAGTACCATGGCAGCCTTAAAACCAGAGGCGTTCTATTTTTCATAATTACCTTACTTTAACTGCATTTGATCTATACCCTAAATCTTATGTCTTCTGACATATATAATTCCATCAAAAATTGAAACTGAATTCCTGGTATAATTGAAAGGCTTCCAAGAGCCATACAATACTTAGAGATGTGCATTCCAGGCTCCAAATTCAATCTGGACAATTGTTTGCAGGTTGTTACAATGATGTATTGTGAGCATTTCAGTTTCAATTAGTAAGGAGAAAAAAATGCATTAGTAGTGCCTACACACAGAGTATTTCACTTTGTATGCACTCTACATGAATGTAAATTGACATGTACAAAGAAGATGCAACTTTGAGTCCTAACGGCAGTGTCATAGAAGCAGTCAAGACTCACGGAATTTGAGAATAACTTTTCCAATGTAACCTAGTTTGTGATTTGGGGCAAGTCATTTCATCTTTTTAAAAGTGTGTTCACTCATGTAAAAATGTAAAGGGACTGTATTATTATTTTACTCTTTCCCAGCATGTAAATATGCTTCATAAACTGGAAAGCAGTATACAGATGTGAGATGTGAGTAAATACTATTATTAGGGTAATAAGCACCCAGACTCAAATGTTCTCTCCCTCGCCTCCTCCCTCTCTATAGAAATATCTATTTACAGGCATATGCACATACATACATACACATACACATACACAAAGACTCCATTTACCAATTGAGAGTTTCCACAAAAGAAGTCTGCATAGGATTGGTCCTTGAGATATAAGGATGAATAACTTAATCTTGCTTTTTGCAAACTCATTCATAGATACCTAGTATTCTCAAGTTGTTCCCAACTGCTAAGACTCACCTCTGTAGAAACCCACCTACAGCTGTCTTTATCAGTTACCCTCTCTCCATCCCAAGTATAGGGGCTTCCCTGGTGACTCAGATGGTAAAGAATCTGTCTGCAATGTGAGAGACCTGGGTTCAATCCCAAGGTTTGGAAGACCCCCTGGAGGAGGGTATGGCAACCCACTCCAGTATTCTTGCCTGGAGAATCCCCATGGACAGAGGAGCCTGGCAGGCTACAGTCTACAGGGTCTCAAAGAGTTGGACACAAATGAGCAATTAAGGACGGATCACAAGTATGGGACCGCTCTCTCCTCTCATTCATAAACCTCCCTATTTTATACCTCCTTCTCCATAGCCTTTCTCTCTGCTTTCCAAGGACAATAGGGAAGTATCTAAAAGGTATTTGCTATGGGTTACCAATAACTAAGAATAAGTCCCCATCCCATCTGCGGGCTTCCCCGGTGGCTCAGACAGTGAAGTATCCGCCTGCAATGAGGGAGACCTGGGTTTGATCCCTGGGTTGGGAAAATCCCCTGGAGGAAGACATGGCAACCCACTCCAGTATTCTTGCCTGGAGAATCTCCATGGACAGAGGAGCCTGGCGGGCCACAGCCCGTGGAGTCGCAAAGAGTCGGACATGACTGAGGGACTAGGCACAGCACAGCACATCCCACCTGCAGCAGCTTCTTCATTGTTCCAGTCCACTTAGATAGGGGATATTATACGTGAAGCAATGACTTAGATAAAAGGAGTTTCAGCCACTAACAGAGGGTGGCTAGAAGATATCTTGAAGTTAGAAACATTTCTTGGTATCCCATATTACAGCCCAAAAGTATGTCATGGGCAGTCTATTCCTGTAAAGACTTCTGGCTCCCAGGTAACACTACAGGCATCAAAGAATATCTATGGTTGACATCAAGAATGTCAATGACTGTTAGTCACAGGAGGAGTCATTTTAAGGTGAACAATGGAGGCATATCTGGATATCACTTTTTCTTTCTCTTGTATATGAAAATATTTTCTATTTTACAGATAACACTAAAACTACATGTTTAAGTTACTATTTCTGCATAACCAACTATCCCAAAATGTATTGGCATGAAATAGTGTGAATTTTATTATACATCATAAATTCTTTAGATCAAAAATTCTATCAGGACAAAGCTGAGTTATTTGTAGCTCCATGTGGATCAACTGGGATCATTTAGTCAGCTGGAACTATGTAGTCTTGAAGAAACAAGATGGCTTCACTTACTTATCTTGCATTTTGTCAAAGTCTAGAGGCTATGCTTAGCTGAGACTGACAACCAGAGCAACTGACATAAGGCAGCTTCAGCAATGTGGTCTAGGGGTGGTGGAACTCCTTACATGGCAGCAACCTTCCCGCAGACTGTGTCCTGCTCAAAAATAAATAAATAAATAAGAAAGCTACACTGCCTCTTAAGATCTAGCATCACAAGGCACAGATTTAAAGTTGTAAGCCAACCTGATTCAAGAAGAGGGGTACAGATTATTCCTCTCCATGTGAGAAATGTCCCAGAAGTTGGAACCATTTATTTAAAATAGCCACAATGCACTCTTTGGCTAAAAGTTATATTTCTCACACATGCAAAATATACTCAATCTCTCCCAGTGCTCTCCAAGTATATATAATCTGAGCATCAAGCTCAGGTTTAAAGTCCAGGACTTTGTCCAGGATCTTAATCAAGTCCAGGTGAAGATGAGGCTTCCTGGATTCAGTTCCTTAGATAGGTTTTCAACGTGAAAACCTATAAAATGAAACAAGCCATATTCCACCCAACATACAACAGCAGGTGGGCACAGCATAATTAGAATAGATACTTCCATTTAAAGAGGGAGACAGGAAGCAGAGAGCAGCACGCCTAAGTCCAGGGCGATCCTGAAATCCAGAATGCCCATACGATATCTTTATTAGGGTCCAGTTTTACTCTCTGGATCTTGACTCTATTCTCTGGTCTCTTTGGTCTTCCTGGCTGATTCACGTCAATGTATGCAAAAACCACTACAATACTGTAATGTAACTAGCCTCCAATTAAAATAAATTAATTATTTTTTTAAAAGACCATCTATGTTGGTAACTAAGTAGTTTCCTCAGCCTATTTCCTTATAAATGTTTTGTATCCAAGGCTCTCTTTTAGTTTTATATTTTCACAGCCCCTTTCAGTCCAAGCCGGCATAATTATTTTTTTTTAAATTGATAACTTTATATGCATTAATTTATGACCCAATCCATTAAAGACATACCTCCATATCATTTCAGTGAAAGTGAAAGTGTTAGTTACTCAGTCGTGTCCAGCTCTTTGCAACCCCATGGACTGGAGCCCACCAGGCTCCTCTATCCATGGAATTCTCCAGGCAAGAATACTGGAGTGGGTAGCCTTTCCCTTATCCAGGGGATCTTTTTGACCTGGGGATCGAACCTAGGTCTCCTGCATTGCAGGTAGATTCTTTACCTTCTGAGCTACCAGGGAAGCCCTATATTACTTCAAAGTAAGCCTTCATATGTTTTACTCTTTGTGAAACTGGATCCTTAGAAAGCCTCTAGTCTGTCTTAAAGAGTTTATGAGGCCACATCTCAAGTCTTTTTCAAGACTTAACAAAGAGTTTTCTGATCACATCCCTAGCTTCATTTTTGCCCCCTGGAGCTCATATTCCTTAGACTTGATCTTTATCTTCATGTCCTTTCTTAGTTTGAGGATCTTCTTCTCATATTGATGGGGGATGAGATATAGTTTTATTGTTGAATCTACTATGTCCTGGCTCTATTATATATCCTCTAAGTTTTTCTTGAGAACTGAAGAGCTCTTTCTTTAGTTCAGCTCTGTTTATACTGTATGATATGCAACTAAAAGGAACCAGTTGATATCTTCGATAATCTGTATGGAAACCTCTTTATCCAGAAGCATCAGTTCAGGTACATTTTCTGTTTTATTAAACTTTCTGCTACAGCCTACAAAATCTCTTCTTTCCTCTAGCTTCCAAGAACATTTTCCTTGCTTCTTTTAAGCCATTACTAACAGCTTCCTGGAGCTACAACACAGTTTGCACTAACAGTCTCCTCAATGTCCTCCTGGTTTCCATTTGCTGCCTGACCCCAAAGACACACAAGGGGTTTCCAGTGCTATGGTGTTACCCTAGTACTAATAATAAAATCTTTACATGTTACTACTGCTGCCTAACACATTGTTTAAAACTAAGTTACTTAAAATAACGACCATTTTATTATGTCTCATTGATATTGCACCTGTGTGGCATCTTTAGCATAGGAGTGTTCCAACAGTTGAATTTTCTACAAAGTTCTTTAAAAGAATTGCCTCACAGTGTTCCAAGAAAAACTAGTGGGACTAGATGACTTTTAAAACTCAGCTTCAGAGCCCATGTAGGATAATATTCACCATATTCTGTTGTTTAAAGCAGTCTGAAGTCTACCCAGATTAAGAGAGAGAAGCTGAGTTTCCTGCGATATGAAGAAGGTCCAAGAATTTGTGGCCATGCTTTAAAACTGCCATATATATAATCCATTAGACTCCTTTTAGACTAGTAAAGATGGTAATAATAATGTATACACTGTATTGAAAAATTCTCATATTCTGGACACTAGCCTAAATGCATGTATTGTCTCATTCAAACCATACTATAACCCAATGAGGTGAAAACTTGCTATCCCCATTTCAGATGAGGAAACTGAAGGATAAAGAGAATAAGCAACTTGTCCAAGATCTCAGAGTTTATAAGTGACAATGTCAATTAGCAAGATATATTTTCATATATGTAGATCCATGTATACAGTTTATACTTCATGTAATTTCATGCCAGGAAGACATCATTTATATACAATGCTCTTGCAAATTATATCAAAATGTAAATGCATCAGTGAAGAAAATTTAATAGCTTTCTCTCATAACCAGAGCAAGTGAGAAAATGAAGACAAAAAGAAAAATACTATTCACAGTGATTGGAAAGATATGTAAAGAATTTATTATTTTGTAACATTCAGGATCTGGGGTGAGGGAAGAATATAGGAAATTTATATTAGTAAGTTTTTATTTCTATTATTTATAAAAAGATGAAATAAAGCAACAGAATGTTAATAATAGAAAATTCTAAGGAATTTATATAAGAACAATTGACATACTTTTTATCGCTCAGTCTCCAAGAGCCTCAATACCCAGATAAAATCACCACAAATATTTTGCTGCATATCTGTCTGATCATTATACATACACACACACACACACACACACACACACACACACACTCATACTACATACTGTGTGTAACCTGTAACCTGTATTTTTCACCAAACAATATGCAGGAGTAAATTTTATCATTTTAATGGTGTCATTGTATTTGTACATGGTGCCCCACATTACTGAACATTTAGGATTTTTCAATTAAATAAAATTATATAATGCTTACATGAATATTCTTTCAACTTGAATCTTTGTCCACATATCCATGCTTATTTCATTAGCATAAGTTCCTCAAAGTAGAATAACATGGGCTAAGAATATGTATACTTTCAAACAGTTTTATGTTATATTAAAGCAAATTATGAAGGAAAAATGTGTATATATATACACATGTGTGTATGTATGTGTGCATATATATATATACACACACACATATCTGTATATGTATGTGTGTATATATAGGTACTTATATGGCTTCTCAGGTGGCTCAGATGGTAAAGAATCCATCTGCAAGGCAGCAGACACAGGTTTGATCCCTGGGTCAGGAAGATCCCCTGGAGAAGGGCATGGCAACCCACTCTAGTATTCTTGTTTGGAGAATCTCATGGACAGAGAGGAGCCTGGCAGTTGTTCATGGGGTCACACAGAGTCAGACACAACTGAGCAACTATCACTTATAGGTACATGTCTTTGTGTGTGTATGTGTGTGTGTGTATAAAGATAGAAAGAGTATGAGAGAAAGACACAGAAGCAATCTCCTCCTTAGAGTTTCCTATTTTATCTTTTGGAGGACTCAAAACATTCATATGTCACATTGCTTCAAGTTAAGTACCTGCACTGCTAGCCTCTGACTCTCATGAAGAGCTTCCCCATGGAAAAGGCAAGCCCTGAAGAAAAGAAGTCTTAATAAAATAAAACCCCAAAGCTATAAGGCTATGTGTCCAGAGCAACTGATTTGTCCTAAAATAAATTGACTTATTAACTAGACAGCCTGGCTTAGTCCCATTATCAAAGACAAATAGGACAATAGGCCATGGACTTGCATACTTGCCCAGACATACCAATTATTTTTTGGATATAATGCTGTGAGGACAGTGTACTTTGATACTGGGAGAATGTTAAGTGGACTTTAGGTCTTATACTGTGATCTAGGCACACACAGACAGTGGAAAGGGATGCAGGATGTGATAAAGGGAAGCATAACAGACAGGTCATGGAAAAGGAAGAGGAACAAGAGCTTATTAAGGACAGGACAAAGGTTTGGACCATCTCCTTATATCTGTGTAATTTTTGAGTTCATTTGAGTGGGGTTTGTGAGAAGGTCACTGGTGATCTAAATGGATGCAAATTCCACACTTGGGGAGATAACTACCACCAAGGAAACTAGTTCCATCTGCTTGTAGGATCCTCTATCCCATCCCCCACTGTCATTCACCTCTTATCACCCTGCAACCTAAGGCAGAACTGGGAAAATGTTGACAAAGAAACAATTCAAAGGCAAGGGGCTTGCTGGGATGTATAACTAAAAAAGAAAAAAAAAAAATTTTCCATGTCAGCCATAGAGCCTGAAAAGCCAGCTGGGCAATTGCTCTGGCACTCATTTCTAAGAGATGCTCCAATCTAAATCAAATACGTTGACTAAGGCAAATTGTTCTTACTCCTAACAAATTAGACAAGAACTTCAGGTGGAATTTAGAAAACAAAGTAAACCAAAACCTTCACCAAGGGTAAAAAGGAACTTATCTACAAAACAGAAATAGAATGAACAGATGTAGAAAACAAAATTTGCTTATCAGGGGGTAAGGGGGGAGGGATCAATTGGAAGATTGAGATTGACATACTTCTTGTTGTTTAGTCACTCGGTTGTGTCCGACACTTTTGCAATCCCATGAACTGTAGCCTGCTAGGCTCCTCTGTCCATGTGGTTTCCCAGGCAAGAACACTAGTGTAGGCTGCCATTTCCTTCTCCAGGGGATCTTCCCGACTCAGGGATCGAACTCACATCTCCTGTATTGCAGGCAGATTCTTTACCACTGAGCCACCTGGGAAGCCCATTTGACATACACACATTACCATATATAAAATACATAACTAATAAGGGCTTACTGTGTAGGACGGGGAACTCTACTCAATACTCCTGAATGGTGTATATGAGAAAAGAATCTAAAAGAGTAGATATATACATGTTCAGATTAACATGTGACACAAAATGGGTGTGCCTTCAGTCTCTCCCAACATCAGGGTCTTTTCCAATGAGTCGGCTCTTCACATCAAGTGGTCAAAGTATTGGAGCTCCAGCTTCAGCTTTAGCATTAGCCCTTCCAATGAATATTCAGGATTGATTTCCTTTAGGACTGACTGGTTTTAATTCCTTGCTGTCCAAGTGACTCTCAAGAGTCTTCTCCAGCTCCACAGTTCAAAACCATCTATTCTTCAGCACTCAACCTTCTTTATGGTCCAACTCTCACATCTGTACATGATTACTGGAAAAACCATAGCTTTGACTATATGGACCTTTGTCATAAAAGTGATGTCTCTGCTTTTTAATATGCTGTCTAGGTTTATCATAGCTTTCCTTCGAAAGAGTAAGCATCTTTTAATTTCATGGCTGCAGTCACCACCGCAGTGATTTTGGAGCCCAAGAAAATAAAATTTGTCACTGCTTACACTTTTCTTCCTTCTATTTGCCATGAAATGATGGGACCAGATGCCATGACCTTCATTTTTTGAATGCTGAGTTTCAAACCAGCTTTTTCATTCTCAAATTGTCAGGCAGATTCTTTACCACTGAGCCACCAGAGAAGCCACTAGCTTTTTCATTCTCATCTCTCACCTGCATCATGGGAATATTAGGCCCACTCTTAACTGAAGGTAATCACTTTCAAGACAATTAAAGCATTTCTCAGATCTAGTAAATTGCTCATCTGTTAGAAGAACAACTGCCCATAAAGATATGTAGGTTGAGATCTTTATGGTTTTGTTGGTCTCAATCTTAGACTGTCTACTGTTTTGTCATTTTTCTGAATTGTTGCTAGGATACAAACTTACTTACAAGTTTCTCATATTTTTAGATCATTTCTATCCATGTTTTCTGTACGTCTTATTTCCCCTCACCCCATTTGGCTACACACGCCTGCATCTGACACTTTTGAGCATTGTCATTCAATTATCTCCCCATCACTCCATTTTGTTGCATAGGAAGGCCAGTTTCTTTCAGGGTATGGATATGATTTCACCTGACAGGCTTTGTCCTCTGACTTTTGAGATACAGAATAAGACTCTTGGCTGCTGGAGTCTGATCATTTTGGTAACTCCAGATGTGTTACACATTCCATAGCTATTTAGGAACCTGCATTCCCATTTCTCATCATGGACTTTCCAGGTTATAGATTCCCTCATATGTCCCAAGTAGCCCCAGTAACTCTCAGCAGAACACATATTGTCCAGGACGCACTGTGGGCCTGGTTTTATAAGCAGTCCCCATGGCAAGCTGTTTGTCTCACTCTGAACTCCAGCCAAAGCAGACTTCTACATTAATGCAGAGAATAATGGAGTTCTCCATGGCCCGTCTCTGCCTATATTTTCCTCAATCTGTCTCTAACTCAATCTGTCTTAGTTTCACTCTTTTTTTTTCCCCTTTGGTCTGTGACTGTGTGAGTGTGGTTTTTCACTTTGATTCTGTCTTTCTCTCAAGCACGCTGTCTTAAACTGTCTCAGAGGATGCAGAAAGTGTTTTGGGGAGTCAAGCCTCTGAGTAATTGAGCTCTAAGAATGTTCAGAGACATATTTCTTCACCTCAGTGTTCACTGTGTCTTTCGTCTCTCTTGCCCAGAATCCTGTTTGCACACAGTGGGAATCATGGTATCCTGATGGATATGACACAGGGAACATATGTCACTGGCTCTTTCCCAACATGTAAACCTCTGGCACCCTTACATGAGCTGTAAGCCCAGCCTGGACAGTGCGTGTGGCACTTCAATATCAACAGCCCTCTATATTATTCAACTGGACACTCACAGATGAGAAAGCATCAATGTAAACAGACATCATCCTCCCTCTGGATAAAAGGCCTTATCTTTGAAAGGTCAGAAAAGTCCATCTCTAAAAGCAGAAACATAATAGTGCCCTTTAAAGAGCTCCTCTCAACAAATGTCCTGCATCTGTTCACTACAAAGAAGGAATAAGTGGCCACAGAAATAGACATTTAGAAAGAAGTAGGACTGGCCCTGGATTTTGAAACAGTGTAGTAAAGAGACTGATTTGACATAGAAAAAGCAACAAGAAAATGTATGCTTTCTACATATAAGCTAGCAATAACTTTTCAGTGATGACAATTGCAAGCAATAGTCCTTCAAAAAGTAAAATTGACAATAACAACCACCACCAAAATGCCATCTGCATCACCGGGTTTATGTGAGGAACAAATAAGAATGTATATAATCATATGATTTATTTGGTGAAATATAATACAAGTAGGGAGCTTTGTTATACAGAACAATATCTACATATCATTTAGTGCTTACTATGAACCAGATAGTGCTTTAAATGCTTTAATGTAACTTCACTCAGTCATCACAGTCTCCCTAAGAGATGGCTATAGTTATGATTTGTATTAAAGACAAGGTATCTATGTTCAGAGAGGATAAGCAGCTTGCTCAATGTCAAACATCTTCTAAGTGGCAGAACTCTGGCATATAGATTTGTCACAACTAGGTTAAAAAAAAATGTGGATGAGGTAGACAACAGTGCTCAAAATTCTTTTCTTTCCTTTCTCTTCCAGAAATTAAGTCCTGCTTTTCAATCTTCTAAGCCCATTCCCCTTCTAACATCTACTTGGTCAGCCTCTACCTACCCCAAATATAAAACAACCCGTCCAATTCATTCCTTCTCTCGGTAACCACAAACCACTAACCTCATTTTTACACAGCCATTTAAGACTGCATAACAGACAGCATCTCTTAGCATCGATGGGACAGCAGTCAATGATGAGCATGAAGAGTAAGTTGTTTTCAGTGAAACAAGCCTCACTTTGTGAAGAATTGACCATTTTCCTCTAGCTGAGGTTATCTTTTGCCATAACCTTGATCTCCACAAAGAAACAGATAAACCAAAAAGTAACTTGCTAATTTCTGCTTTACAATTTCAAGCAGTTTATTCCTCTTTTTCATCTAGAATTTAAGCTTTTCTTTTAGTTCAAGCCTTTATCTGCCTCAAAAGGACATAAAAAAATGTATCTCTTTCCAGAAGTGTCTGATAAACCCACATGAATTCTGACCATTCTTCTTGCTCTCCCTTCGGGATCAAAGTTTTATTAAAGTTATTTTCCTCTTCCTACACTTAGTTTTAGAGTTGTTCTCATGTTCTTTTGCTTCTACCTGTTGAGTGTACCTTCACTAGATGGTGCAGTGGCTCCCACCTAGAGATAAGGATCACACGTAACGAAAATGGCATAGAACTTGATATCTAGATGACAATTTGAAAGCTCAATGTGCTGCTAACAAACCATGGAAGCTTTTACACCTTAATTTGCCCATCTGTTAAATAAAGCATTATATGTTCTCTAAGGTCTTCAAGGCTTCTTACAGTTTAAAATTTCTATCAGGTTTTCTGACTGCTCTGTGATGCTCTTCCCACCAAGGTACCCACATTATTGTTTCTTCCCTAGCAGAGATTCACTCATACTCAAGATTCTGATGAGATACACAGATCTCCTGGGACTGGTAGCATTTTCTGAAAATAAAAAGGAAAAGTCAAGATCATTAGGAAGCATAGTGAGGCCTAAGGCACTTAGTATATAATTATTCTAAGAATTATGAAATGTTTTCATACAACATCCAAAGGATAGCTTAAACATTTATTGTATACGTTCATGGTCAAGTTCAGATCTACATAGCACTTGATGGAACATGATACCTGACCTCAACGAACATATATGTTAACAGGGAAGAGTGGAGACAATTATATTCAAATAAATTAGACCGTACATTTTGCCTGATGGTATTCAGTGTGAGGTAGGAAAATTCAGGAAGCATGGAATGCTGATTACGAGACGATACAATTTTAAACACAGGTTCATGAAAGGCTTCAGTGGGAAAATGAAGTTTGAACAAAGACCTGAAGGAGGCAAGAGAGAGAGTCAAATGGATATCTGGGAGAAGTGTTTCCAGGCAGAGAAGAAAGCAAATGCAAAGTCCCTGAGGATTATGCCTGACATATTTGAGAAGTAGCTAATGACAAGACAGGATGACAAGACTGGAGTGATTAAGAGGGGAGATTGGGAGAGCGTGTCAGAGAGGTCACTGGGATTAGAGCATGAAGAGCCTCATAAGGCCATGTAAGGATTTTTTAGGGTTTGCTCTGAAATGAAAATTATTAGAGGGTATTCAACATTGGCAAGGCATAACCAACTGAGGTTTAAGTAGTCACTCTGCTTGCTGGGTTGAGAAGAACTGGTGGGAACTGGGAGCAAGGGTGAAAGTAGAGAATTATTTGAAGGCTACTGCAATCACTAAGAAAAGCAATAATAGTGATTTGGATCAGTTCAGTAGGGGTGGAGGTGATGAGAACTATTCAAATTCTGGGTGTATTTTGAAGGCAGAGCCAAGAGGATTTTCTAATGTTTTGAGATGTCAATTGGAAGTCTTCTGTCAATTAACAGATCTGGAAAATCCAGGAGGAGAACCATACTAGAATAAGAATCATAGCTTACACATAGCATTTACTACCTAGCAGGCACTATTCTAAGGGCTATATAGTGCATAAATTCATTTAATCCTCATAATAGCCATATGAGAAAAGTACTACTTTCACCCCAATTTTATAGATAAGGAAATTGAGGCATAAATATTTTTCATAAGGTCACACAGCTAGTATATGATACAGATAGAATTCAAATCAAGCAGTTTGATTTCAGAGCCCATGCTCTTAAATGCTATGATACATTGTTTATTATTGTTCACAGTACTGCACAAATACACATCCACATAAGGATAGAAATTTCTCTTTGCCTACTATTTTAAAAGAATATTTTCAATTAAGAACTCAACTTTTCATTGTCCTTGTCATGAACTTCTGTGGCCTCTTATTTATGTACTTTTTTAGGGCACAAGATCAAGTGTCATCAATACAACCACCCAAGGCAAACCTAATGGAGCATTGAATAAATAATGTCCTTCAGAAACATTTGAATTTTTCCAGAGTCTATTTAGAGAAAGCAATGAAATAGAGCTAACCATTCTGGAAGAAACATCACTCACTAGTTCATGTAACAAGTTTTTTTTTCTCATATTCTGTAAGAAATCTCCAAGGACTTTTCAAATTTATCAACCCTTTGGGCACCTTATTGGGGTAGATGCAAGCTACTGTACCCATACTAATGAGAAGCTGAGTGCTCTAAAGAGAACCGGCTAGTCCACGGCTAAGAAGGAAATAGATGGGACCCATGACCCAAAGAAGTCATAAATGTGGTCCAAGAAACCAGATGCACAAAGACCAGAGAAGGTAGGGAGAGTATGGTTTAGAATCATGTTCGATACTCCTTCAAGTATGCTCAATATGAATCAACATTCATCAGGGGCTACCAAAAAGCTAATGCTGTCTAACCTGCAATATTAAACATGTGATATATAAACTAAGAATAGGGAGACTGGCCTATTATCCTCTGGTCAGAGGACATTTGTAGCATTTTATTGACTTCTGGCCTTCAGAAGGCTGGGCACCAACTAGGAATGTGTTCAGAAGACGGAGATCAGAATAGAAGCCCTTGAGATATAGCATATAATCATAATCATAATAGCTACCACTTGTTAACCACTTATAATGTACTATGCTTGCGCACTATGTGCTTAATGCTTTACATATGTTATCTCATTTAGTCTCCTCGACAGTTCTTTGAGCAAGACTGCTCTCTGAGGCTCAGAAATGTTAAATAACATATCCAAGTTCAAACAGCTAATAAGATCTGGTGCCAATACTTGAACCAATGTCTGGATGCTTCCACTATACCATGCTGGACTTCTGTGGGAAAAAAAGTGAGGGCTCTATTATTATTTCATTGAACCTTCACAACAACTCTATGAGGTATAATTGTCACTATCTCTGTTTCACAGATAAAAGAAACAGAAGCACAGAGTGGTTATGAACTTACCCAAGGACACACAGCTACTAAATGGTATAAGCAAAGTCTAACATGAAGAATAGTTGGAGATACCAGGAATGTTTATCCAGAAAAAGAAAATTCTAGAATATTATTCAAAGATGGAAGTTTGGCACCAATGACTTTCAAAGCTACTGATACCTTTCAAATTTATTCTAAGATAAACCAAATTTGTTGTGTATATGACTCATGTCCATCATCATATATGTATATATGGATTCATTTAACAAATGATGTTTTCACTGATGGCATGCCAGGAACTCTACTCTGCGCTGAGAATCTAAGACTAAACAAGACAGATAAAGTACACAGCCTTAGGAACCTTGCATTGTTATTCTGTATCTTCTAATTTTACCCTCTGTTTTTCATCTCCTTCTAAATTCAATTTCACCTAAAAATTCACTTTCCTCTACCCCAGGAATCTTCAATAACAGATTCACTGCTCCTCCAAAACAGACACACACACAAACGTGTACTACTGGCAATGCTGTATTCTTGTATTTGGTCACATTGTCACTGTTATTAGAAGTGAGTTATTTCCTCTCATTCATTTATTTGCTCATTTATTCACTGACTATTTACTTAGAGCCTATTGTATGCCAAGTGGTCTCATAGGGGTTGCAATGGTGGTAAAGAAAAACTGCACGATATTACTCTGCCTTCTCAGTTTTATTGTCTTACTTCCATCTTTTGTTCTACCTTCCCCAACCCTCACCTAGGTAGCTACTTCTGATGCACTGATTTGGAACACTTTAGGGGCTCTCAGAGCACTTTGAAATCTACTGACCTAGCTAATCCTCCCACCTGGTGGAGTCCTCTATTCAAAAGCCCAGGCAGTTGGCCACCCAGGCTTAACTAGGATTTATACAGCACAAGTAAAATTCCTACTTCTCATAACAGTCTGTTCTAATTTCACAGTCTTTTTTTAGATTTAATTTAACTCTGTCTCATTCTAGTTTTCATTCAACAGTCCTAGTTCTGCCCAATTCAGTTGCAAAGAAGCAGCTAAATCCTTCTGTACAGCATCCTTTCAAATATCTGAAAATATCTATTGTATCTCCTTTTTGCCTCCTCTTCTAGAGGTTAAATATCCCCATACCCTCAATTAAAACACAACGGTGGGAGGGGGGGATCGGGATGGGGAATACGTGTAACTCTACGGCTGATTCATATCAATGTATGACAAAACCCATTGAAAAATAAATAAATAAATAAATAAAATTTAAAAAAAACCACTTCCTAAACACTTTAAACACCCTAAATGGCATTCTCTAGACACTTTCAATGTTTACAATATCTCTCAATATACAATTTTTAATTTGTTCATTCAAAGAGATTGTCTACCCAGCTAATACTTTCCTTCAGGACTATGTGACTTACTTCCTAATAAGAACAGATGTACACTTAAGCATTCTAAAGATTTCAATGTCATGCTAATTACAAAATTGAAAGTTTTTCTAAGTGTTTTGGGGATTGTAAAGTAAGAGTTAGAGGCTAGAGGAGTGAATGGCTTCTCATCATGAGTGACCTTCTAGGAAAGAATTTGTCCTAAGTAAAGAAGTAGCCAGACACAACCAACTTAAGAGAGAAGAAAAGAGTAGATGAATCTGAAAACATCAGGGGTATTTCTTGACCAAGTCCATATTTGGTTCATTTTTGAGACTTATGGAGAATAAGTAAAAACTGAAATGCTTTGCCAAGATCTCTATAAGATATTATGGCATCAGTACCAGGACTAGGGTAAGTCTGTAACATAATGGAGCACAGAGGAGTGAGGGCGGGAACACAAAGCATCATTAATACCTTGGGCATTCTGGTTTACCAGTTGTAAAAGAAGACCCTGCTACCTGGCAGCCATGGGAATACCTGGCAGAGGGGGCAGTGCTTTATAGACAGAAACATACGGCATCCACATTTAGTGATAACTGGTGATAGGTGGCAATGAGGAATGGCAAACTTATTCATTCACAACTATAGATAAAAACCTTCCAACTCCTAACAATATCTTAGGTGTGACCCTGGAGGGGATATGGAGATTCTGCATCATCAACTTGGCAAGAATTAGTTAAACCTGAGCTGCTATTTTTGCTGTGACTCAAATTGTACCCACAGGCTATCATTAGAAATAAAAATGAATAAAATGACCAAAGTGGAGACTTACCTGGTAGTTCAGTGGTTAAGAATCCACCTGCCAATGCAGGGTACATGGGTTGGATCTCTGGTACAGGAAGATCCCAAATGTCACTGAGTAACTAAGCCTGTGTGCCACAACTACTGAGCCCAAGAGCTGCAAGAAGTCACTACAATCAGAAGCCCATGCACCACAACTAGAGAAAGTCCCTGCTTGCCGCAACTAGAGAGTGCATGCACAGCAATGAAGGCCCAGCACAGCCAAAAACAAACTAACAAATAAATAAATAAAATGTTTAAATGACTAAAGTATTCATAGAGAACAGTGCTTACTAACCAAGATGTATCAATATCATGTGGACTACATTTTTTCTAAATATCAAGCCCAAGAACCACCCATGGATATTCTTATTTAATAAGTATGTTCTAGCAATCTGTATTTTGAGAAAGGGCTCCTATTATCATGTTCAATGTCTGTAAATAAAAACCAGTGATATAGAGCAGATGTTATCCACCATTTTTTGGAAAGAACTGTGTGCATGCATTCATGCTTAGTTGCTCAGTAACGTCCTATTCTTTGTGACCCTATGAACTGTAGCCTGCCAGGCTCCTCTGTCCATGAGATTTCCCAGGCAAGAATGCTGGAGTGGGTTGCCATAACTTTCTCCATGGAATCTTTGTGACCCAGGGATCGAACCCGGGTCTTCTGCATCTCCTGCATTGGTGGGCAGGTTATTTACAACTGAGCCACCTGGGAAGTATTTGGAAAGGATGAGACAGTAAATATTTTGTCTTTGTGGGCCACAATCACCATTGCAATTTTCAATTACACTGTTGTAGTGGGAAAGCAGCCAAAGCCAATACATAAATAAGAGCATGACTGCATTCCAATAAAACTTTATTTACATAAACAGGTGCCCAACCCATTGGCCATAGTATGTCTGCTGAGCCCTACAAAAGATAAAAGATAATTAAATTAGTGGCAGGTCCTGCATGCCAAATTGCCCAAGGCTGCTAAGATACAAAAGAAAATTAGAATTCATTGGAAGAATTGGGCAGAGGAAAATGACAGCACAAAGAGTCTGAATGACATTGCTGGTATTTTTTCTTGTTCATGAGTCTGAAAGACTCATATATATCCAGAAGTTTAGAACTAAGCTTCCTGGCCACAGTCCAAATGTGAAACTCTAGGAAAATACCTTTGGGATCAATAAACAACAGTTGTAGTGAACACTCAGTTCCAAGACAGGAGGCAGGCAGATAATATAAACTGGTTCAAGAAGAGTTTCAATAATTCAGTGAGTGCCATCTCTCCAATGGGTTATAAAGGGAAATGTGGGTTGTTTTGGAGGTCCCTTAACTTTTGAGGATGATGTCAGGAAGGACAAGCAGGTCTACCCCCAAGATATCATTTGCTTTGGGATCTGAGTTTCTGTAATTCTAGACCAGATAAAACCCAAGTGGGACTTCTTTTCAGGCTCTTTATACAAGGATTCTGATGGAATTGAAAAGCTTTGCTACTGACAGGGTCTGGCTAAATTTTCAGTTCTGGAACAATGGTAGAATCCTCTAAGGCTCATTCCAGCTCTAAAATTCTATGATTCCATTATTCACTCTCCTTTCACATCTATCTTAAGGGACTTCTCCATATATCAACAGTAAGCCATCAAGCTGCAATACAATTGGGAAACACAACTGAGAAAATGGCTCTCTGCAAACCCTTCTTTTCCTTAAGAAGAAAGTGCCAGGCACATGGTTAGGCCTTCACTGGGTTGCTTTTTTTTTCCCACTTTCACATAAACACTTGAAAAAATATAAGGGATTATATAAAGATCCAAATGTATTACTAAGCCAGTGACTAGGGCCCATATCAGAGGGCTCATGGCAACTTGGCCATGAGCTCCTCACTCACCCCTGGGAAAAACACACCCCTCCTTGGCACAATAAATCCCCCATCTCCCAGTCCTATTTCCAAATTTGTCCCCTTACTAATTGAAACACAAATGCATCATTTCTGAATATGGTCTCCCCATTCAGGCTGTAGAACAACTGTCACTGGTTGGGGGGGGGGGGGCAACAAAACACTTTAATGACTTTCTTAAAAAGGAAACTTTGTTTGAAGAGTAATTGTGTTTCTCTCCCCTCCCGGCTATTACTTTTCTGCTTTTAAATCTTAATGTCTCATCTGGATGAGCACCTTATCACTAGCCAACAGGGGAAGGTGGTGTTTGTATTTGTATTTGCATTTATATGGCATTTTCATAGAGTATATCTCACACTGCTGACAGAGCAATGAATCACAGGCCTGTAGCACCCTCTCTACATGCATCGGGGGAGCAGCCATCTTCCACATGCTCTACAGCAGCACACTAATTAATCTTTCTTAATTTTAATTCATAAGGAAGATGCTGTGGCCAGGGAAGCATGGAAGAGTGTGTGTGTCTGCTTGTCTATTTCTCCTAACATTCAGGAAGTTAGAAATACTAGGAGCGCATCACACAAGGAACCATGTTTCCTCACAATCTGTCCTTTGCTGACCTGGTTACTGGATAAATCCTAGGCTGAGTGGGTTATTGAAGCTTTTGTATTACTTTAGACATTTGCCTTTTAGAATCTGGGAGCAGAGGAGGGGGGAAGCATATGGATCTGGCACACAATTACTACAGAAGCATCCAAGGAATTGAGTTTGGGTAGCACATCTGTTCCTCTTTAGAAACAGCTCTCATTCAATAGATTTCATGTCCTTTTTAAAAAGCAGCTTCGGGGCTCTGTGTCATTAGTAAGATGCTACTAGTAATGGGAGATCATTGTGGAATGAGTTCGATGAAAAGTTGGCTTCATCTAAGAACTTTGAGGTGGGTGTTAATAACCTGTTGCTCAACAGAGAGGTGCTTACAGCATAAGATCGACTTCCCTAGTCTCAGAGAGCCCCATTCTGTTCCAGACTATCCCAAGTGTCATGCCAGAGGTTAAATACTGAGATGGCTTGCCCAGGCAAACTGTGATGCAGCATTTCCTATCCTAATATAAGTTACATGGTCAGCCACCCTCAAACACAAGAAATACATACACACTGAAGCTCCATTCCCCACAATGTTGACTCACTCTTGGCTTTCATGGAGGAGGTGGCCTGGGAATTCCTTTGAAATTGCCAACAAGATACAGCCTTGCAGTAATTAAGGAACTACTGAACTCGATCTTTAGGGCAAATCCCTTAGGTTTTCACTAGCGGGAAAGGATATCATGTTATAGCATTTAGTGAAATGAATAATTAGCTGTACATGGTATGAATATAAAGCCCACTCATGACCTCCATTACTGCTCCATTGCCTTGTTCCAGATGTCCTGCCTAGAGGCTCTATTAAGTGTGCTTGAGTAAGACACCGTCTAGGTATTAATCCTGTAGGGCAAGGACAAGAATCTCCTCTGGCTGGTCCATTTGTAACTCTCGGGCCCAGTGCATAGATAAAAATGATCTGCAGAGCCTGCTGATGTCATCTAAATTAGTGTCCATGATAGGAAAACAAATGGTTGAGTGAGATAATGGGGGTGTGCAAGGTACTCTGAATTCCTCAGTCTTTACTTTTAGCCAATTAAAATTAATTCCTTCGGCCTCACAGCCCGGAAATCCCAAGTTCCCAGACATGTCAAGTTGTGGTTTAATTTTGAGACAGAGGCAATTCCTCAAGAAACCCCAGCCTGACACAATCAAATAAGCCTTGTCAAAGTCCACCTAATCAAAACCCCCGCACTTAATCACATCAGCTTCCCGAGCTCAAACTAGACAGACTCCCATCAGGGGATGGGAGCTCTCAGTCAATGCAGGCTGTTATTCAAATAATGTGAGCGGCAGTACACCAAAACTGCATCCAGGTGATGGGAATTCAGCTGCAGCTAATTAAAAGCAGTGCACTGCCTCCCACACTGGACTTCCAGCCCCTCCTCATGACCGGCAAAGACTGGAATGCTTCCACAATCACAGCAGCACATCAGGAAACTGGACCAGACAGTTAATGAGATCATGAAAACCAGAGAGCCCACAAGTACAAGCAAAGGTAAATTTTGAGACAACAGAAGGGGAGTTCAGAGACTGGGATGCCTCAGACACCTTCAAGAAATACTGTCCAGAGTTGCATGCTAGTTAGTACATTGGAAGACTTGCCCTCAATTGTGCTGGTCCTTCTTCACGTCTCCACTGTCTGCAACTCCCTCAAATCACTTGGTTTAGTGAACCAAGGCCTTCCTCCGCAACAGCATTATGTTCTACAGCGGCTCATTATAACTCCAATACAAATTGACAACTCAGGAGCCTTTTACTGTGGCTTGCTGCAATACAGAGGTAAAGAAGTTGAGGTCATGTTCAACACAGCGATGTGATGGTTTGTGCATGATGGGTTCTGGCAGTAAATGAATGTTCAAATGCCGTCTCCACCATTTACTAGCTGTGGGCTCTTTAACAATTCTCCTACATCTCTGAGACTGTTCCTTCACGTGCAAAATGAAGATATTAGAAAACAGCTTATGTAAACTGCTTTTAAATTTATCTTGACAGGGTAAATGGAACATTCATCATAGGTAGGTAGATGAGAGCAAGAACCAAGCACAGTGCTCGGTATATAGAATGCATTCAACAGATGCTAGTTTTCCTCCTCTGCTGTATCAAATAACCTAACAAAAAGGGGACAAAATAAGAATATGGGTGGCTCCAAACCTTTCTTTTTTTGGGGGGGGGGATTAGTCAAAGCTTACATCCCATTAATATTGGATAAAGAATGACATCTCCTTGTAGAAGGTACAGAAATACTTGTGAATCCATAGCGTATCTGGTTACTGTCTGCGTCTACTAAAATTCTATACGTTACAAGAGAACAGGCACTTGGTTTTCTTCACTTCTATGTCCCCTATTCCTAGAGTGGAGAGTGAAAGTCCAAAAATACCCAATATGTTGAATCAATTATAAATCTCATGGCTGGCATAAGCCCTCTTTACACAAAACATATCTTCATGAAAACCTGCGTGTAAAATCAAATATGTATTAAATGTTCTTTAATATGTTGGAAACTCCCTATGGTAAAGCCTTTTCTTTTATTCACTCATATACCAAATATTGATTGAGCACCTGTGACATGCCAAGTACTGTACTAGGCAAAGAGAGTTAATAGTGAAAAAAGATGTGTATTTCTTGCCCTCATGGAATTTAAAATGTAGTGGAAAATCTACCTACACTTTAAAACATAATCCTGAGTCATATAACTATTTGTAATATTTTAACTGTTGTATATTACATTTACTTTAAAGAAAGACAATCCACATTAAAATGATCACAACAATGATGGATAATGCTTGCCTTTAACATTTAGATCTGAGTTAACTGATTAGTTAACCTGATTCATTCAGTCCAACCTCGAGTATGTTGGAAAGGGCCTGTCTGGACACATATAAACTCTCAATGGCCCTTTATACCTGAGAATCTCACTGTTGCATTATTCACTCTCTGTGTTTTCTCCAGTCTCATGAAGACATGAAGTCCTAGATTCAATGCACACATTTCCACCATAGCCTGTAGTAGTTTCCTATTGCGGCTGCATC
This sequence comes from Muntiacus reevesi, assembly GCF_963930625.1. Classification (NCBI taxonomy): domain Eukaryota; kingdom Metazoa; phylum Chordata; class Mammalia; order Artiodactyla; family Cervidae; genus Muntiacus; species Muntiacus reevesi. The sequence goes on along the minus strand of NC_089271.1, from coordinate 122,622,530 downwards.
AAACTGCTAGAAAATTAGTGGCTTAAACAATGCAAAATTATTATCTCACTGTTCTGGAGGTCAGAATTTCAACACTGGTCTCATTAGGCAAAAATTGAAGCACTGGCAGGGCTGTATTCCAATCTAAAGGCTCAGGGCACAAACAATCCATGTCCTTGTCCTTTCCAGCTTCTGGAGACCACTTGCATGGTACGTAGAATACAGTCCTTCCTTAGTTCATTCCTCCATTTTCCCAACCCTTTCTTCCATCTTCAAAGCCAACAGTGTAGCATCTTCACATCTTTTTCTGATCCTGACATGTTGCCTTCCTCATCTCATCTCCTTCCTCTCACTCTTTTAAGGCACCTTATGACCGTATTGCTGAAGCTCCAATACTTTGGCCACCTGATGTGAAGAACCGATTCACTGGAAAAGACTCTGATGCTGGGAAATACTGAGGGCAGGAGGAGAAAGGGGCAACAGAGGATGAGATGGTTGGATGGCATCACTGATTCAATGGCCATGAGTTTGAGCAAACTCCAGGAGATAGTGAAGGACAGTGAAGCCTGGTGTGCTACAGTCTATGGGGTCACAAAGAGTCAGACATGACTGAACGATAGAACAACAACATGACTATATAGGCACACCCAGATAATCCAGGATAATTTTCATCTCAAGTTCCTCAACTTAATCATCTATGGACAGTACTTTTCACCAAGTAAGGTAACACATTCACAGGTTCCAGAAACTAGGACAAGGACATCTTGTTTCTTACCTTTGATATTTGAATTTTAAAAGTGTGCATATCTTCACTCACTAAAAATAACCCTTCCTTGGGCCATTCTATCCCTTGGTCCTATTTCTCATATATTTCAAATTACCAATCATTTTGGAAGAAAAAGCTATACTTGCTATTTCTAATTCTTCAACCTCAATTCCATTTTCTCTTCTCTCTATTGCTCATCCTACTCCCTTTTCAGTTCTTCTTCAGCTTTTCATTGGTGTTCATCACCTACAAGCATGAGCAGAAACCCAGGCTGAGACCTAGACCCTCTCATCTTCTCTCTATATACTTATTCCCAGATAAGCTACTGTATATACCAAGAGGCCTCACCTAGTCACCTTGATTAACTAAGACAATATTAATTGAACACCTACCCTGTGCTACTTAGTTTTGTTGACATTGGATAGAGATAGTCCAAGAGTTCACTTTAGCTCTGATATATTATGAATCAATTCACTTCTCTCCACCCCCACTGCCATCACTTGGCCAATGAAAACACCCTTCTGTCGACCCCGATCAAGTGCATCCTGTCTATAGCACCCAAAGTGACTTTTTGAAAATGAAATAATGATGCAACATCTCTCTTTTAAAATTTTTAAAGGTTGCCCATTGTCCTCAGGATAATTTTCAGACCCCCTTAGTATGAGGAAAAAAGACTTGCACATTCAGGGCCCTGCAATTCTTTTCAGCTTATCGTATCACCTTTCCCTACCTATGCTCCAAACTTGCCAAATTAATTTCTATTCTCTGAAAGAGTTCAAAGCCTTTGCACATTTTCTGCCCCCAATACACACTCCCCACTAACTCCAATATATTTTTCTTCTCTGCCTCTCTCACTCTCTCTCAGACACACCTGGATAACTCCTCCTTGTCCTTTAGAGCTGAGGTCCCAACCTCCAGGATCTAATGCCTGATGATATGAAGTGGAGCTGATGTAATAATAGTAGAAATACAGTGCACAGTAAATGTAATGCATTTGAATCATCCTGAAACCATCCCCACAACTGTGGTCTGTGGGAAAATTGTCTTCCACAAAACCAGTTCTTGGTTTGAAAGAGGTTGAGGACCACTGCTTTAGAGCTTCTCCTAGGGGTTACTTTGTGTAGAAGTCTTCCTTGAATACCCAGGTATAGGTTTAGGTATCCCTCTTCTATGTTTTCCCTATTTACATCAATAATAACATGCTATGTTTAACATGAAAATGTGTGTACATTCTCGCTCCTTCCCTAGTTGCATGATCCTTGAGGGCAAAGTGAGCATTTTACCTATTGTTTTATGCACAACAGCTAGCACTATGCCTCATAAAGTAGGGTAGATGCTCAATAGAGATTTGTTAAATGAATGAATCAATTAATGCAGAACAAAGACCTCATTAGAATGTCAGAGAAAAAGAGAATCTCCAGCTGCCCCATCTCTATTCTTCTTCCTGCACCTCTATGAGGTCATTTCTATCTTTGTCTCCCAGAGAGAGACAAAAAGGCTATTTAACAGCTGATTCATTGAAAAAGACCCTGATGCTAGGAAAGTCTGAAGGAAGAAGAGGGCGACAGGATGAGATACTTGGATGGCATCACCAATTCAATGGACATGAACTTGGGCAAACTCCAGGGGATGATGAGGGATAGGGAGGCTGGTGTGCTGCAATTCATGGGATCACAAAGAGTCGGACATCACTTGGTGACTGATAAAGACAACAACTCCCAGAGTCCACACAAGGATTCAAAAGATTCAGAGCCTCCTACAATGTCAAGTGGGAAATCCTGTAGGAACCCACCTTGGCACACTTCATACCACAAATCCCCAAATTTTCATTAAATCATTACATGTTGTTGAGACAGGAGTTCCAATTCTAATTGCACCATGGTAGAGAATCTATCAAATCATCTGTAGTCATGGATACATTCATGACTATTGATCTGCCCCTAGGATCACAGCAGATACAACAGAGCTCTTGTACAATGAAACTTGAGTCACTACAATTCTACATGAAAATATGGGGTAGCAAGTACTAAATATTGACACATGGGAGGAGGAAAAAGCTTGAGAGAGACGATAGCTACAGTAGCCAGGATTCAGAAGGTATTAGGTTCTTGAAATGTGAAGTGAAATTCTGTTTCAAGGGAATGTATTGGGTACCAAAGCCAAACATGGCTTTGGCCTTGGTTCAAAGAACCAAGAAATGCAAGATGGTATGGCTTTCAAGAGTCCAAGTGGGATAGAGAAAAGGTGCTGATCAAAATATTCTTTACAGATTTCTAACAATGCTCTTTAATGGAGGTGGTATTTGAACTAAATGGAATATTTCAAACTCAATTTAGCCTTTAGAATTAACAAATCTTTCCACAGCTCCAGAGATTAAATAATTATTTGAATCCAGATTTATTAAATAATACAAATTCAGCTCATTGGTAATGAAAATAATCATAAGTCACTGGAGGAAGATGAGATATCTGACCTTTTAATTAAAGATCAGCAGTCTCTAGCAACAGTGTGCTAAAAATCATAAAAGCAACATGACCTTTAAATATCGCCACTAAGGATGTAAATGGGAAAACTTTGTGTGTGTGTGTACATACATATAATGTACTATCCCATTAAAGATGCACTGATCCCCCGAAATGTGAAAAATTCAGTATGGTTCTCAATATTGTTAAGGTAAAAAATGAAATTGAACATGTATTTTAAGATTTTCTAGAAAATGGTCTGTGCATAAAGGTCAGTTATTAATATTATCCTCATAGAAGCTGGGTAGATTTCCAACATAAAACATCCATCGAATTTTAAAAATACATATTAAATGATTCTGCTCTGTTTTTTTTTTTTACCATGTAAATAAGATGAATATCAAGTAGCTACCTTATTTAGGGTTCATATGTGAGCCAGAAGCAAAAAGACAAACTACCAAGTCCAAAAAAGGTGTTGGAATCTATTGCAAGAATACAGGCGTATGTCAAAGACCCTAGGTTAGGGAGCATAGGTAGGTTTCATGAAGGTTAGGGACCAGGAACTACATAGCTGATCAGAACAAAGATTTCTTTTACCTCTTATTCTTTGGAAATGAATGGTATGTTGTCACTTTTTAATCTCCCAATCTCTCTCCATCTCTCTCTCTGTCTCTCTCTCCCTCTCTCAGTCAGCTCAGGTTACTATTAGACTGGGCAGCTTAGGCAACACTTATATCTCCCAGTTCTGAAGGTGGTGAGGTCCAAGATTAAGAACTGGCATAAATGGCTCCTAGAGAGGATTCTCTTCCTCACCTGCAGACGTCTTCCTTCTCCTCCTGTCCTCACACAGTGGAGAGAGCAACAGAGCTCTGATGTTGTTCTCTTATAAGGATACTAATCCCATCATAGGGGTTCACCCTCATGACCACCTAAAACTAATTAGCTCTCAAAGGTTCTATTTATAAATTGCATAGTATTGGAGGTTAGGGTATCAACATATAAATTAGAGGGGAACACAAACTCTCATTCTCTTCCTCCTGACTTTCTCTGTTCCACGTGCACATAAAAGAAGCCTACCCCCAGCCTCAACCACATACGATGTCCCAGTTCAAGTGTCCAAGAGACATGAGTTAGAATCTTTGGTCCTGATCCCAATTTCTCAAGAAAGAAAAATGTATTTGACTTAATCTGTGCTCTAGGGATTTTAGTAGGTATCATGTGGGGTGTCAGTTAGGCCATACACGAATCTTTAAAAACTGTTCTCCTAGAGGTGGGCACCTGCAGCTTTCTTTCTGTTATCCCTTGCACTCAGCTGGCTGGAAAAGAATCTGGACATCTGAGCCAAAGGACATACTGTAACATTTAAAGTTATAGCTACCATTTATAAGCATACTGCCTACAAGGAAATCATCAATCTTTCAAAAAATGACATTAACCTGTTAATCTGGAGGCATGATCATTTAATTAGGAAGCACTCATTTCATTCTAGGATACAACAAAATAGAATGTCAGTCACAGAGATGAGAAAAAGCAAACTTGGCAAGACACTAATTCAAAATTCTATATTCTACTGAAACAAGAGATGGTTGACCTTAACTGTAAGAGGAAAAGCATCTGCATCACTTAGATGAAAACTGTAAGATATTTTTCTATTGACTAGGAGAAGTGACGCCTGCTTCAGTTGGTGGTATTACACTTATCTAGCACCCTTCTTGGAAAGTCCAGAGGTGTGATTCAGGTATCATTTAATTAATCCTTAGAATAACTCTCCCTGAAAGAAAAGAAACAGCATCCGCTTGCCTAACTTTTAACATAGAAATCACACCTGGAGTGCTATTGAAATTCTATACAAGAATCCAATTACTATCATCAGACCTGTTTACAGAACTCTGTTTTCTGGTATGGTCAAGGGACATAGCTAATCTAAGATTCTACTTGATAATTACCATTCTGCCTGAGACAATTTTCAAAGAATGAGAAGAGAAAATATATTCTTTATGGAAACAACACTGAAGAGGGCTTCAACTTTCTTTTGATGATTCAGAAGTCACTTCATGAAGCCACAGGGTCTCAGGGTTCATGTTACGAGCATCAGAGTTCTCTCTGAATAGTGAGAGAGGAAAGGGAACAGTTAATGGAGAATTCCTGGTGATAGGAGGCCAGGTACATCGGCTTTTACTTATACAATGATATACGGCCATTGAAATATTATATGTGTATTTTTTACTTGTTTTGCAGGATGCTGCATTCTTTGGGATTTTGTTTCAAATGTGATAGTATACAGCAATTCAGAAATCCCCAGAGGTTAAAGAACAAAGGACTATAAAGAAAAATGTGTGCCTTGTAAGCAGTGTTCCCAGTAATTTGTTTAAGTTGTGAACAGACAGCCATGCTATATCAGCAACAAACTATGAAGACTGAGCAAACATATAGAGAGATCACTGCTGTAATCCAATAAAACTTGCAACAAAGATGTCCTTAAATGCACAGTAAATGACCTACATAATTGTTACTATGCTACAACCAAACACATATGTATTTTATAAACATATACTCACTGAATATTAACTCTGTGCTATATGCCACACTAAATGTTATGAGAACATAGATAAATAAGATGCCATCACGGCCCTGCAGGAGCTCAAAGTCCACAGGGTGGAAACAGAGTGATAGGATGATCTAGAAGTACTGCTATACAAATATGAACAGTGTGATTTGAAAGCCCAATCTGGTCTGGGATATGAGGGGTCAGTTGTCTCTGGAGGAGGTGATATTCGATTCTTAGTCGCTCAGTTGTGTCCAACTCTTTGCAACCCCATGAACTATAGCCTACCAGGTTCCAATATCCATGGGATTTTCCAGGCAAGAATACTGGAGTGGGTTGCCATTTCCTTCTCCAAGTGGAGAAGTAGGAGTGCAGAAATGAAAGGATGAGAAAGGGATTCAACAGACTTGAGAAGCAAAGACAGTGACAGCAAAGCTTTGTAGAATGTATGTGAGGAAGAGGCAAGCAGCTCATCACTGTGGGAGTATTAACTGGGAAGTAGGAATAACACCTGAAGATTCAGAAGAGCCAGATCAAGAGAGAACGAACTGAGTGATGCCTTCATCAATTTTCTTTGTAATTTTAGTTCTTTTGCCTCATTGTGGATATTTGATACAGACCACACTTAATCATCATCTTTACTGCACAAAACAATGGAAACTCGGGTCTCAGATTTGAGCCCTTATCTTCTGAGCTTTCCCTAAAGCCAACTGGCCCTCCCTACTTTGCTTCAGAACCAATTCTCCCTGTCCTTCACCCACTAACAGCCAAAGTGCCTGGCTTCTCTCATGCCCTGGACCCAAACCTTAGGGGACTCGGTCGAATAACTTGGATTCAGGATGTCCTAGGCACCTGATACTCTGAACCACAAGAATTTGAATGGTTTTCTAGGCCTCAGGGATTGGAAATGAAGATGATCACAGTTCTGGGAAGAATTTTCCCCAACATCTGAGAATCCTAGGGCAGAGTTATTGGAGAGCAAAAGGCCAGTGTGAATAAAATTGTAAAATACCTAACAGTAATGATTATGGTTTGGTATGATGATAGGTGGACTGAGCTCATGTAACACTCTGCTAGGGGACTGATAGATACCATCCAGCTTAATTCAATGATGCAGTTTTTTAATCCATTACATGGAAGAGGAAACTAAGGCCCCACGAGGTTATATAACTCACTCAGGGTTTCACAGTTAGTATGTGATTGCTGTTCAGTCGCTAAGTTGTGTCCAACTCTTTGCGAGCCCATGGACTGCAGCACATTAGGCTTCCCTATCATTCACTATCTCCTGGAGTTTGCGCAAACTCATGTGCATTGAATCAGTGATGCCATCCAACCATCTCATCCTCTGTCATTCCCTTCTCCTCCTTCCCTCAACCTTTGTCAGCATCAAGGTCTTTTCCAATGAGTCGACTTTTTGCATCAGGTGGGCAAAGTATTGGAGTTTCAGCTTCAACATCAGTCCTCCCAATGAATATTTAGGGTTGATTTCCTTTAGGATTGACTGGTTTGATCTCTTTGCAGTCCAAAAGACTCTCAGGAGTCTTCCCCAGCACCACAGTTCAAAAGCATCAATTCTTTGGTGCTCAGCCTTCTTTATGGTCCAACTCTCACATCCATTCATAACTACTGGGAAAAACCATAGCTTTGACTATACAGATCTTTGTCAGCAAAGTGACGTTTCTGCTTTAATACGCTGTCTAGGTTTGTCATAGCATGCGGTGGCAAGATTCAAATCTAGGTCATTCTAATTTCAAAATTGAAGCATTCTAAAACGTATCAGTCTAGCAAATGGAAAGTAAAAAACAACTATAGGAACTGGTTCTTTCTTTAACCAGGGAACCTATGCGTAAAGAATCTACCTTCAGGGAGAACAAGAGAGAGGTGTTTAACTCATTCATGGACAAAGTAGAAAGAAGGCTCCCAAATATTCTTAATTTCTTACCTCTCTCTCACCCTTTAACTGTGAGGAAGACATTATATTTACTCTACTGCTAGACTTAATATTTATGAAATTTGGAGACAAAGGGTTTGAATCTCAGCTCCCCTTCAAACTAGCTGTGAAACTGTAGACAAACTTTCTGAGCCATGATTTCATTATCTGTAAACTGGATGCTATAATAACCACTTCGTCTTCCAAGTATATGATGAGATTCAAATCAGAGCATGCAAGAAAAGCATCTATTACAGTGAATTCGACTTGGAAGATCCTCAGTAAATTGCAAATATATACTCATTCAGTTTCTCTCTCACCCTCAAAACGATCACTCCTTAGTATTTCACACCTGTGTTTCAACCAAATCCCAAAATTAAATTGTTTATTAAATTGATTCAAATACTCATTTACTCTTCCTACTTCTGGGGAGCTAAGCATTGCTGGGGAAAGTTATATGAATACCCTGATGGGGTATTTCACATGAATACTTGCTGTCCAACCAACACTGGACTTTCAGAACCTATGAACAATGCTTTTCTTTTCACTTCAGCCTACTTGGAGAATTTTTCAAGGTACCTATACCAAAGATGGGGCTTCCCAGGTGATGCTAATGGTAAAGAACCCACCTGCCAATGTAGGAGACGCAGGAGACATGGGTTCAATCCCTGCACCAGGAAGATCCCCTGGAGTAGGGCATGGCAATCCACTCCAGTATTCTTGCCTGGAGAATCTCACAGACAAAGGAGCCTGACAGGCTACCGTCAATAGGGGTCACAAAGAGTCGGATATGAATAAAGTGACTTAGCGTGCACGCAAGCATACAAAGATATTCCACTTTTCTCAAGTTCCCCAAGCCTGAAACTTGAACAGATGACCTCTTCTATCTACTTTTGTGAGGGGAAAAAATTTTTCATATGAATTCTTTCAGCTCTCAGTGATCCAATCACAAAAGTTCCCTATACTTTTACCTTTATTTCCTTTCATTACTATTTCTTGTCTCAAAGGAAAAAGGGTCCACCTCTTTGGAGACTAATCTATGAATCTGTCCCTTTCAGTTCCCTGACTTCCTTTAATACCTTGGTCTGCGAGTTCAGCCTTTCTGCCTCTTTCATTTTCAGTTTTTTTTCTTTGCATCGATTCCTTCTCTTTGACCTGCAAACCTATTCAAATCTTCCTTTAATTGGAACATTCCAGCATCCACCAAAGTGTCTAGAAAATAGACAATCAATGCATATTTATTAAAGGCATCAAATCTCTTGTGAAAAATCCTTTCCAGGAAAAAAAGTATCCCATAACTCTCATTTTCTGCACTCCAAAACTTAGTTAAAAAAATAGTTTATACTCAGTCCTGCTTCTTTATATCCAATTCCAATTCACTACTCAAATTGCTCTAATCTGATTTCTGCCCTCACCTCTCCAGATACTGATCTGACCAAATTACCAATAAATGATCTCTTTTATCACTATGACCAGTGCCATCCCTAGGTTCAATTCTATTCAACTTCAGACCACATTTGTCAGTTTTTATCCTCAATGAAAAGTAGTCTTCCCCATTGGCTTCTGTAATATTCATTCATTTGGCAAGAATTTCCTCAGCAATTATTATGAATACAAAAGAATAATAAATACAAGAAAACTCTTCTCAAGGGACAGGTGGGCCAGTCAGTAAGTACTTATCTCACTATCACCTATGTTTGATTATTCCCTTTTTTCCCATTTCTTTTATTTTTCAATTAATTTATTTAATTGGAGGATAATTACTTTACAACATTGTGATGGTTTTTGCCATACATCAACATGAATCAGCCACAGGTGTACATGTGCCCCCCATCCTGAACCCCCTTCCCTCCTTCCTCCCCACCCTATCCCTCTGGGTTGTCCCAGAGCACCAGCTTTGGGTGCCCTGCTTCATGCATCAAACTTGTTCTGGTCATCTATTTTACATATGGTAATATACATGTTTCAATGCTGTTCTCTCAAATCATATCAGCCTTGCCTTCTCCCACTGAGTCCAAAAGTCTGTTGCCCTAACATCCATCAGGAGCTATTCTCCTTCCTCCTATTTCCTGAATACAGGAGTTCAAGGAGATGTCCTCAGCCTTCTCTTCTCACACTAGCCTCCATTTTTTGTGATGCCACCAATCCTATAATTATTCACATCAATGACAATATCTCCCAAATCTTTATTTTTAACTCTGAATTGTCTCCTGAGAATCACACTACATGCATTTGTAGCCCCCTCCTGCATACCTCCATCTGAAAATACAAGGAACAACTAAATTCATCATTCACAATCTGATTTCATCACCTACCTCTAACTGCACCAATGATTCCAAATTTGATTAATAAAATTACGCTTCTCACAGATGATCAGGACTGACAAGATGGTCTCATCTTTAAATCCTCCCTCCCCCTTATGTATCAATTCTAGTTAGTCACTAAAATTTTATAGATCTTCCTCCTTCTGTATTTTCATCTGTTCCATCTTCCCATCTTTCCATTTCTCAGCCAGTAGACTGGTCCAGGGCATCATCACATATCATCTAAACATTTACAGTAGCTTAACTGTTTCTCATCCTACAGTCTCCCTGACTTCAATCTGAAATTCATACTCCCATGAGACTGACCTTCCTAAATTAGTGCTCCTCTCTTAAAAAACAACTGATGGTTCACTGTTCCGTAAAGGAAGAAATCTATGAAACTATTCTCAAATGTCTTGGTATCATAACAAGTAATACTCTTTTGTGTATTCTATATTCTAACCTCAAAAAACTCTTTACTGTTCTCACAACATGCCCTACACTTTGCTTTCAGTGGAGCTTTCCCTTACGAACCCTTTTACTCATAATGCCTATCTCCAATATCCCTATTTGCTCAGCAATAAACTTTCAAATCCTAATTAAAAACCTGCTAAGAATAACCCCTTTCTCACATATGCTTGTTATACTTTGACTTTTGTTTATAGCACATTTTATAGTCTTGTCTGTTAGTTGCTTTTCACCTCTTCTATTTCAATATCAAGTTGCTAATTTCTTGAGGATGGGGCCATGACCCATTAGCCTTTATATCCGCCACATCTAGCCCAGTTGGTACCTCGAATGCAGTAGATGCTCAGTAGCCATTGATTTGAACTGAACTGCAAAGAGCACCTGGCAGAAAAAAATCAGCATCACAGGAATACAGTGAAAGTAATGTGATCAAATTATTTCCTGCCTAATTAAGGGAGGAAGGTAGAAAGCAGCAGGGCACTGAGAACTTGAAGGAGAAGAGTACTCCAAGGGGCAAAGAGAGCAAAATGGGAAGGCTGAAGCTTCCAAGAAAAACTTGGCTGACTGCAGAGATTTGCCCCCTGTCCCAGCTCCCCTTATCTTGCAAAGGACTGAGGGAAAAAAAATGAGTATACCACATTTGCCTGCTATCTTGAACAAGCAAGCACATGCATATCTTAAAATAGTTTAGGTCCAAGTTTAAATCATATCCCTGGGTTCTTCCACATCATAATTTAGCTTCTCAGAAGCAGGGTACATTATGAAGATCCAATCAAAATTACAAAGTGACTTCAGTTCCTTAGAAACATTATCCATAATGCTGTATCCAAATGTATGAAATGTTTTACAATATAGCCATATTCTTTTAAAAAATATTTATTTATTTGGTTGCATCAGATCTTTAATTGCAGCATAGGAACTCTTTCTTATTTGTGGTATGTGGGAGGTAGTTTTCTGACTAGGGATCAAACCTGAGCCACCTGCATTGGGAATAGAGTCTCAGCCACTGGACTACCATGGAGGCTGCCATAGTGATGTTCTTAAAGTACTCTGCAAATCAAACTTTGATAAACTGGATCATACTTTGACTCTACCTGCCACCACCACAGTACCCTATCTGCCATTGTCAAAGCTACTATATGCAATTGGATTTAGAGACAGTACAACTCTGCACTGTGCCCCAGAGAAAAGCCTTCTTTCTCTGCCCAGATAAAATAGGCAATGTTCCCATACCCAAACTTCCAACTTAGAGAACCCTGTGTTTTCCTGCCCTCTATGACACTAGCAGAACATCAAGAAAAGATCAAGGACATGGTCCAATATTTTTATACAGTTGCCAAGTTCCACCTCAGCCCATGAGATCCAACTGGAACCTTCATACATATGTACATTTATCCACGTAATAAATATTCATCTAGGACATACAATGAGCCTGACCCTCTGCAAGTCAGTAGGGACACAATGGGCACACATGGACCTGGCCTCATGAATTTAGTCATTTGTAAATAAAATAACTCTTGTAATTAAAGCTGATGCATTTATTTTTACATCTTTATATTATTCATAAAATGACCATTTATTTAGTCCACATTAAAAAAAAAAAAAAACACCCACTATGTACCAAACACTAGACAAATGGATATTTTACTTTTTTGGAGGGAGACAAAATAGATAACTCAAGCTCTAAGGAACTACCTGTCATTCCAGTTGTTCATTTCCCACTCCAGTTAGCAGCTTTCAATTATCCTATATCACACCTAGACTTATTGGCTTCCCTCATAGCTTAGTTGGTAAAGAATCCACCTGCAATGCAGGAGACCCCAGTTCGATTCCTGGGTCGGGAAGATCCACTGGAGAAGGGATAGGCTACCCACCCCAGTATTCTTGGGCTTCCCTTGTGGCTCAGTTGGTAAAGAATCCGCCTGCAATGTGGGAGACCTGGGTTTGATTCCTAGATTGGGAAGATCCCCTGGAGAAGGGAAAGGCTACCCACTCCAGTATTCTGGCCTGGAGAATTCCATGGACTAAGTCCATGGGGTTGCAAAGAGTTGGACTGAGCAACTTTCACTTTCAGACTTAGAAAATAGGTTCTCCCTTTGTAGAAAACATATCAAAGATCATAGGCTGACTCAAGGCTTGGTCTCATGTCACTGGTGGTGTGAACTGTGCCTTCTACTTGACTCACTAGTTTGAAACTCTCTGATACCTGGCTCCTAACTGCTAGGCTAACATCCGCCATCTGCTTTCCTCTGTTCTAACTCCTGAAGGTCACCTAATATCCAAGTATTTCCCCAAGCTATGACCCTGCCCCCTTGATTTATCTCTCTGAGAGCTTCCATTAAGCTGGTTCTCATGCCATTGGCCTCCTACTCAGAAACTGTCCAGCTCTTCTCTTCTCCAACCCTGGCTGTTTTCACCTAGTGTTCACCTATAATCTGTCTTGAACTCAGACACCCACTTGACCTTGATCCCTTTAAGGACCCTGGCTCCTTTCTTGGTGCACCCAATATGCTGATACCCCTTCTTGCACTTTTCATCCCTTTTTGTCTAGGTTCAGAAGGCTACCTACTTAAAGCAGTTCAAGGAATTTTGAAGGACTCCTAAGACCTCTCAGTGCTACTCTCTTCTATATAATGCCCCTTCTGTTAGCCATTTTAAAGCTATAATTCAAAGGCAAGGAGCTAACCCTGAAGGTTCACTTACAAAGCACTCTGCAGTAGCAAGCTTCTCTGTCATTAATACGTATATCAGTTTAAGCCTAAATCCTTGTTATGGTCAAATTTGTATATTTTCCTAGAATTGTGAAATACTAAGTCAATGTCCAGGCTTCCCTTGTGGCTCAACTGGTTAAGAATCTGCCTGCAATGCAGAAGACCTGGGTTCGATCCCTGGGTTGGGAAGATTCCCTGGAGAAGGGAAAGGCTACCCACTCCAGTATTCTGGCCGAGAGAATTCCATGGACTGTATAGTCCATGGGGTTGCAAAGAGTCAGACATGACTGAGCAACTCTCATTTTCACTTTCAGGTCAATTTACATAAGGATCCTAGGATTTACTAGAAACTTGTAGATGGTAATCTTGTTACATCCTCTATATAAAATTTAAGATAAACTGCCAGAAGGAGGAAACCAAAGGAATACTACAACTCCTAACATCAAATTAGAACTCATCCAAAGCAAAGGGAGATTGGAGCACTCAGAAGTCCTGTCTTAAGGTACTGTCACATGCTCATATCATGTCAATGTTTGGCAAAAACCACTACAATATTGTAAAGTAATTAGCCTCCAATTAAAATAAATATATATTTTTTAAAGAATCAAGCAGAACCCTGAGGGGTTACCCTCACAAGACTTCTCAGGACAACTCTAAGGTCTGAGAGTTGGACAGACTTCTGAGTTATAGCAGTTAAAGAATATAGCCTGCTGAGAAACAGACATGCAGTGGGCTTCCCCGGTGGCTCAGCAGTAAAGAATCCAACTTCAATGCAGGAGACAAGGGAGATCCAGGTTCAATTCCTGGGTCAGGAAGATTCCCTGAAGGAGGAAATGGCAACCCATTCCAGTATTCTTACCTGAAGAATCCAGTGGACAGAGGAGCCTGGCGGGCTACAGTCCATGGGGTAGCAAAGAGCCGGACACAACTGAGTGGCTGAGCATGCACAAAGCAGAGCACAACAGGAAGTTAACTATTTCAGTCACTTCACCATCCACAATGACAGCAGGACTGTGAACACAGCCGGGTGTTCCCAAGAGAGATTAGAGGAGCCTCTAGACAGGCCAGAAATGACAAGCATACACTGTACATCCCAGAGATGTTCCTGAACACTTGGATTAGAGTGTTTGGGGACCAGAGTTTTCTCCTCAGTAAAGACGATACTCCACTGCATGGCAGCTACATTCTGCCATTTGGTACCCTGTAGGAGAGATGATCCAGGTTTCAGATACTTGATATGGACATAACAGGCATGACATCATGTCCCTAAGAGCCAGAGGGAAGACACAGGCTAAAGGGAAATGCCAGTATGCCAAAGGTACCAAAGGAAGAAACCAAGATAAATAGGAGGAAGGAAACTCATATACAGTTTCCAATTAGGAGGCAGACTTCCCAATGATGATCAGTTTGGTAGGACCATTATTACACTCAGTCCTTAAAGAGAAACAGAGGTAACTCACTTTCCCATTTACCCAAACATACTTTCAACGTGTGCACCAAATATCTGAAAGTAACAAAGCAATAAGCCATTTTGTCAGTAAAGTTAAAATACTGTGCAAATCTTTAGTGGCTGTGATCAACAAGTCCTTTGCCTCCCTTTAGCAAGTTAAGATTCTGAAATATTGACAAGGGGAGCTAGGGGAGGAAGGCTGCAGTAGGGGGCAGAGAGAAAACGATTTCTGCTCCCAAGTCTCTGCCTGCCAGACTTGATCCACCTAACCCCGAAGTCAAAGAAAGCGTTTCCACACACTTTCCCACATTTGTTTCCCCTCCCTAGTCGCCCAGAGGCCCTCCAGTCTCAAACGAGAGATAATCTTCAGATCAATGAGGGCTGATGTCAAACTCTTACTAAGCCGTGTTTTCCCAGCTGGGGGTAAATTCCACTTGCCTGGAAGTAAAACTTCCTAATTAGAAATGTCAAATCTCTGTTTAAATAGCAAGGAAGGAACTAGGAGTGGGAAGTACTAGGCTATAAAAATTTCCAAATTAACTCTTCCTTCACTCCGAACGTCAAGGCTTTGAGCAGTGACACCAGTAGAGTGAAACTTTGGGTTGGTTTGCATTCATTTTCTTCTTGATGAGGCTGGGGGCTACAGGTGCCTGGGATGGCAGAAGAATGCTAGTTAGGAAAGCTTCTAAATAATTTGTCTCTTGAATAGCTTGAGAAGACAGGGAAAAATTCACCATCCCGGAATACTGCTAATGCGCATCCTTATGGCTTTGCCTCTGTTGTTGTTCAGTTGCCTTTAAATCTCCAGATTTCTTGGAATTCTCTGGTGGTCCAGTGGTTAAGAATCCTCCTGCCAATGCAGGGGACATGGGTTTGATCCCTGTTCCCGGGAAGATTCCACATGCCTTGGGGCAACTAAGCCCATGCACCCCAAGTACTGAGCCTGCACGCTCTGGAGCACAAGAGAAGTTGTCACAATGAGGAGCCCCCACTCACCACAGCTATAGAAAGCCCGCACCCAGCAATGAAGACTCAGTGCAGCCAATAAATAATCTCCAAATTTCTTACTTCTCTACATGAAAGCATGGAAGGCCTGTCAAAAAGGTAGAACAATACCTGGGAATAGAAATGAGCTGTCACTATCTGACATTAAAATCTTTCTCCAAATGTATAGAATATTTTCATAGTAGCCAAAGAGGGTGTGGAGGAAATGAATGAGAAGGTATTAAAAGACTATCTCATCCCACTGAAGAGAGACATTTTTCCAAAGAAGACATACAGATGGTCAGCAAGCACATGAAGATGCTCAACATCATTAATCATCAAAGAAATGCAAATTAATGCCACAATGAGGTATTACCTCACATCTGTCAGAATGGTCATCATCCAAAAGGCCACAAATAACAACTGCTGACAGGGTTGTGGAGAAAAGGGAACCCTCATACAGTGTTGGTGGGAATGTAAGTTGGTACAGCCACTATGGAAAACAGTATGGAGGTTTCTCAACCTAAAAGTAAAAATTACCATATGAAACAGCAGTACTACTCTTGGGTATATGTCAAAAAAAACCAAAAACATTAACTTGAAAAAATACATGTAACTCGATGTTCACAGCAGCATTATTTTCAATAGTCAAAAGATACGGAAGCAACTTAAGTGTCCATCAACAGATGAGTGGATAAAGATGTGATGTGTGTGTGTGTGTGTGAGTGAGATGAAATACTATTCAGTCATAAAAAAGAAGGAGATTCTGCCATTTTCAACAACATGGAAGGACCTGGAGAACATTATGCTAAGTGAAATAAGCCAGACAGACAAATAAAAATGCTATATGATATCACTTTTATGTGGAACCTAAAATAAACAGCAAACTAACAAATATGACAAAAAAGAAGCAGACACAGTTACAGAAAACAAACTAGTGGCTACCAGTGGGGGCAACAGGAGGGGGTCAGTATAGGGGTGGGGGAGTGGGAGGTACCAACTCCTGGGTGTAAGATAGGCTACAAGAATATATTATACAGCACAGGGAATGCAGCCAATATTTTGTAATAATTGTAAATGAAATATAACATTTAAAAAATGTATTATTTTTTTTAAAAAATAAAGAAAAGAAAAAATAAAGTCACTTTCAAAAATATCATTACATTTCATTCTTACAGTGGGAGGAAATATTGGAAGTGAGTGACACAAGTTGATCAGATCACCCTATATCATACCCTATTAAAAAAGGCTGTGTGAGGCCTTCCTAGCAACCCAGTGGTTAAGACTTTGCCTTCCAATGCACGGGGTGCATGTTTGATCCCAGGTAGGGGAACTAAGATCCCACATGCCTCATGGCCAAAAAAAACTAAAATTTAAAGCAGAAGCAATATTATAACAAATTCAATAAAGACTTTTTTGAAAAAAATGGTCCACACCCAAAAAAATAAAAATAAAGAGGGTGTGTGGCGCTAGCAACTTCCCTGTGAGATTGTATAGTTCCCAGGATGACTGACAAAGAGCTGGTGGCATTTCTCAAATTCAGAAAGTAGGGAACTTCTTTCATCCCTACAGATCTCACTTCTCCAAGTGCTTTGGAGCCCATATTAGAGTGTGATTTTTTTTTTTTATGAGTTCTATTACCTGCTGGCTCTTACCATCCAAGTTGTTAGCTTATGGGGCACTGGAAATAATAGGTCAAGCTGAAACTAATGAGCATTTTTCCCCCAAAGCTATATTTCTTATGTTTTTGTTTCCAAGAAAAAAAGGAGAGCTTGCCAGGCGACATACCCAGGTTCTAATTGGGAGCTGGGTAACATTTATCATAATTAGCCCTGTCCCCAGCACCAGTGTGAGCAGCTTTCCTGCTGAGTTTCTGGCTGAGGTAGGCATGCCAAGTAGAAGAGGAGGCCACCAGCCTCCTATGCCAGGTCCACCTCATCTGCTAAGAAATAGGGAAACCTACAAAGTGTTCAGTGTATGATGGGAATCTCATGGACCACTGCTTTGGCTGAATGAGGCACCACGGCTAGCTCCCTCAAATCAGAAATAATCAGATCTGTTGTTGACAGAGAGGGAATGCTTCAGAAGCAAAATGACTAGTCGCTGTCTTCCTTTAGTGTGACTCTATCATCACTATCTGTGAATATGGCTTTTTCTTTTAAAAGGTGTTAAGGAGAATTTGGTCTTCCCCAGTGGCTCAGACGGTAGAGAAACTGCCTACAATGCATCAGACCTGAGTTTGATCCCTGGGTGAGGAAGATCCCTTGGAGAAGGAAATGGCAACCCACTCCAGCGGGTTGCCTGGGAAATCCCATGGACAGCAGAGCCTGGCAGACTACAGTTCATTGGGTGGTGAAGAGTTGGACACGCTTAGTGACTAACTCTTTCTTCTTAAGGAGAATTAAGAGTTCAGGTGGTGTTGATGGTACTATGTAGTTCTTTTTTAAATGAGTGACACGTGGATTTTGCTGAAGCAGGGTGGGGAAAAAAAGACATTCAGCAAGGCAGGAACTAGGTGACAATGATACCACATGTTCACTGTTAGGGCTTTGACTATTATCTGTTACATATCTTCTCATCCCTGGACAGACTGTTGTTGGCTCCGCGTTGCAAGCTTTGATTTGCCTAGCTGAACCATGAGAAGTCACAGAGAGAATCTGCAGTTGTTTTTCCTGAAATAGTGCTAAAGGTGGGAGGATGGCCTCATGAATATCAGAAAATGTTTCCAGAGATTGCATGTGTCAGTGTGGGTGAGTAAGCCAGGATTACAGCCTCAGAACCACATCTGGCTGCTGCCTCAGGTGAGTTGTATATTGACTTACACATTTGGCAGTAGAACCATGAGACCCCTAAGGACACTACCACATGAGCACGGGAACTGGGAGTACAGTGTCTTATTCTGAGACTTAGGGAGATTTAACACACAGACTAAAAGGAGCACAATCTTTTCAAATGCACAGAAGTCACTGAGGGAAAAAAAAAAAAAATGCCTGTAATCAATGGATAGCAGAGGCCAGGAACTTAAGTGTGATTGAGGGCTCAGAATCCAGGCTTCATCAGACCCTAGAGTTGGCTTCTGGATTTGGGTAACAACACTGATTGCTGAAAATGAAATGCCTGTCTCTTAGAGGAAGTTAGTCCCTACTCATGGTCAGCTGCAGGAAATATCAGTGGAGAAAAATCTGAGGCAAGCCTCTTCTACACCAGTTACCCTGGCCCATCTTCATTAAAGGAAAAGTGACTGTGCACACTTGTGGGTGACGGAGTTCTGCAAATGGCTCTGCCCAAGGTTGCATTTGTGATAGCAGAAGTACTGTGGCTGTCTTGATTTATTCCAATATTTGGCCAGCCATTGGTCAGAAGACAAATGGCCTATACACTGTGTCCTTAACTTCACCTAAGACCTCACAGAAGTAGAGGGCCTAGGAAGGCAAAGCTCTTAGCCAGAGTTAGGTAGTCTATTTTTAAAAAAATAAATACTGAACATTTGATTTAACAACATTGCTTAGTTAGTATGGGTTTTAGAAAGACTTCTTCACTAGTTTTGCTGATACCAAATGTTGGTTGTTTTAGCATCTCCTCATGCTAGACCAAAGAAAATTTTCTAGAAGGGTGTTGCATTTTCCCACACGTACCAAAGTAAAATAACAATTGTATGACTGCCACGTGCATTTCCTTGTGCTTGGAGATAGCTGGCATGCTATGCTTATAATTACAAAGGCTTTCTGTCTTATGAGCCTGCATATGATTCAGATCAAAGTCTCCATGGGGGCCTTTCTCTGATGAATGACCCCAACTAACCAAAATAAATGTTTTCCTTATGTTTCAATGTGTACTGATGGCTGAAAGTTGTTTGAAATTGTAACTGGTAAATGTTGAAGCATTTGAGAAGGAAGTAAATACATACTGTGTGGTTCTGCTCAATTATATGCTGTGCACCTTTACTGTCAAAATAATCGTGCTTGTCAGCTGGAAACAAGTAACTGAAGGCTAAGGGGCATGTCAGCTGCATTTAGTCCCTGGAACTTTAAGAAATTTTGTTTTTAATTTTTATTTACCTTTTGATGATGATTCATGGACTGAATAAAGCATGTGAGCTGGGAACTGCTCAGCATAGGATGTGATAATCCAATTTTGAATGACTTTTTATCCATTCCTATATATAAAACATGTACTAGGCCCTCTCTTTATGCTCTAGAATGTGATTTTTATTATTATAATATAAACGTCCTTTTGTAATTTTATATTTTTTATCTGTCAAAGGGTTTCAAGGCCACCTGATACAAAGAGCCGACTCATTGGAAAAGACACTAATGCTGGGAAAGTTTGAGGGCAAGAGAAGAAGAGGATGGATGAGAGGATGAGATGGTTGGATGGTATCACTGACTCAATGGACATGAGGTTGAGCAAACTCCAGGAGATGGTGAAGGACAGGGAAGCCTGGCATGCTGCAGTCCATGGAATCGCAAAGAGTCAGATATGACTGAGCAACTGAACAACAAAACAACAAAAAGGGATGCAAAGGGACTGGGAAGTTTATCCCCAAAATACTAGCAAATGAGAGGTAGAGGAAGAATGGCCAGATCAGGATTTTGCTTCGGGCTCTCGGGCTCACAGTGAGAGACAAATAGCAACATCACAAGTTATGATGCACAGAAATGTTTCTCTTTGACTCTATCTCCTTAGTCCAAATATCCTTCTGTGGCCAGTCCTACAGGGTACTGTTTTCAGCAGAGTACTGGTGATACTGGATTAAACTATACTCCTCTAAACACTATTAATATTTTCATAAGAAAATATGAAATGACTCTCTAATGGTGAAATGTCAGGGAACATGACAAGCAGTAAATCTCAATCTTCATCCTCTTCTAGCAGTTGTGAAATTGTGTCCACTAGGCTGAAAATTATTCTCCCTCCTCAAAGGGTTAGGTGTATGCTGAGCCAATGACTTGCCCTGCACTCAATCTGAAAAGCATGCATATTACACAGACAAATTCCTATGTAATGATGCTGTTGTGAAATACATTTAGAAGTTTCCAAATGCAGAATTATTGCCCCCCAAATTCATCTACTATATTGCATGAACTTCTAAAATTAAAAAACTCCAACTTCTACCTAAAGTTCTCAAACGTTAGTGTATTCAGTATCACAGTATCATCTGGATAGCTTGTTAAAACACAGATTCCTTTATTAAAAAGTTTTTCAAAGATATTTGGACTCTACTTTGATAATGTTTTATCCACTAAGTCGGTGGTGGGGCCTTAAAACTTTTATTTCTAGCAAGGTTCCAGATAATGCTGATGCTGCCCATACAAGCTAGGCACTACACTTTCAGAACAACTGATCTACCCCAAAACAATGCTATTCTGTCAAGGAAAGGTAATACATGACTCCATTTCTACCTTTTTGTTACTGTATTGATCAACTGACTTTCCTAACCAAAGGATCTTAGTACAGTACACAAATATTTGGTAGAAAGTGAATGTAGACAGGGAGAGGATGATTTACAGAATTGAGAGAGGGGGAGAAGAAGAGAGGCTGAAGTGTTACAAATTTCATTTATACCAAAATTCTTCCAAGGATCAACCTAGTCCAAATTCCAGATACAGTCAGATCCCTTAGAATAGGACTGTCTCATAGTACATCAAGTTGAGAACCCAATAATTGATTCTTTTGAACTGTGGTGATGGAGAAGACTCTGGAGAGACCCTTGGACTGCAAGGAGATCAAACTAGTCAATCCTAAAGGAAATCAATTCTGAGCATTTATTGGAAGGACTGATAGTGAAGCTGAAGCTCCAAAACTTTGGCCATCTGATGCTAAGAGCTGATTCATTGGAAAAGACCCTGATGCTGGGAGAGGTGGAAGGCAGGAAGAGAAGGGGATGACGGAGGATGAGATGGTTGGATGGCATCACTGACTCAATGGACATGAGATCACACAGCTCCAGGAGTTGGTAAAGCACAGGGAAGCCTGGTGTGCTGCAGTCCATGGGGTCACAAAGGGTTGGACATGACTGAGCCACTGAACAACTACTACATCAAGTTGAGCAAATATTCCTTGAATGTCTACTCTATGCAAGACATGATAGGATTGATTTCAAAGAAATTTGTCAATCTACCTCATTTCAGAATCAGAAGCACAGCAGAGAAAGGTTTTCATTTAAATACAGGATTTAAGTAATGTATTAAGATATCATTATCTTAATATCTAAATTATCTTAATATTACTATCTGTGTCAGCCATTTACAGTTCATACCATTTAAGGAATAAATTAGTGAACTAGTGCAGACAAAAGAGAGAAATTACTCATGGTTTTTTGTGGGGTTTTCCTTTTTTTTGGCTGAAAGTGATCCCCACAAGGGCAAAAAAATATTTCTTTGGTGGTTGTGGTAGGATGGGATAGTCTATGCTGCAACAACAAATAATCCTCTACTCTCACTGCTTTCAGCAACAAAGGTTTATTTATATTTTACTCATGGAAAATGTGCTCTGTGTCCATATGACTCTAAAAAGTAGCTGTTTTCTACGTGATGACTTATTATTAGCCCTCCATATCAACACTTCCCTCCACGGTCTTGTCAACAGTAGAAGAGAGGGTTGGAAAATTGAGTGCTAGCAACTAAACAAAACCATACTGAAGTGCCACATTGTCTCTTATATCATTGCCTAAAGACAGTCTCCCTGTGTGTCCTAGGGGGAAGCCAGACACTGAGAGGTTTCCCTATATGAAAAAAGATGCAAAGGAATTTTGACACTGGAGTATAAAACCTGTTCTTGAACCCAATGACACCCAAGCTTCTAAAGAGACAGTGATTCAGGAACAGAATGATATAAAAATTATTTAGGCTTTTGGTCCCAAATGAAAAATTTAAAAATAACCATATATTTGCTTCACATTGGGATCTCTGATCCAGAGTTCTTTTTCTTCCAATCCCCCTCCAAAATATTAAGAATAAATATCAAATTTCAGAAAGGACAACAGAACTTCTCTCACTTTCAAAGGTGATATCAAAGAAAATATTAAAATGGAAGATATGAGCTCTTGGGTGTGAATTTTATTAAAGATGCAATAAATTCTTGCATAAAAATTCACATTCTTTAGTTAATACTTCACATATCCAAACATAAGTATATGCATGCACGTACACACACACACACACACACACACACACACACACACACACACAGCCTTACATACTTGGCATAACTTTCTGGCTTTAACAACTTTAATAGGGAAAATCACTATTACAGAGATAGATTATTTCTCCTTCCCAAGAAGTCTTTCATTAATAGGTTCTAAATTCATCATAAACTATTCAGGCCATGACTCAAGCCAGAAAATCTGTAAGAAACACTGTTTTCATTCATTCCCTTTATAACATGTTCAATTTCCATTACTGAAATCCTTATGATTACACCTATACTCAGGACCCAAAACTCCCCACTGCAACCTAATAAGTAAAGTATTGGTTAAAGCCAGTATGATACATTAAGCCAAATCAACTTAGTAAATATTTGCTGAGTGTGTACTATGTAGAGGGCACTGTGCAAAGTGCTACAGGAAATTGAAAGCAGTTAGGATTTTCCTCAACCTAGAATTCTCACTGCCTAAAAATAAGCTGTTAAGAAGACCAGTTCCCTGGGACTTTCCTGGTGGTTCATTAGTTAAGATTTTGCCTTCCAATGCAGAGTGTGTGGGTTCGATCCCTGGTGGGAGAACTAAGATCCTACATGCCCCATGGTCAAAATATCAAAACAAAAAAACAAAAGCAATATTGTAACAAACTCAGTAAAGACTTTAAAAATGTTCCACATCAAAAAAAAAAAAAATCTTAAAAAGAAAAAGACCAGTCCCTTAATGCTTGGTAGGGCCAGTCAGTGCTTTAGATCAGAGTTCAGAACAAGGGAAAACACACATCTAGCAGCTTCACTCAAGAAGGGCTTTTGGAAAGAAAGAAAGACTGCACCGTGTCTCCATGAATGGAAAGGGGAAGGAATTGGACATCCTATGGTCAGGAAAGAGTACAGAGAAAGTCACTGAAAGGGAAAATTCAAAGTTAGCCAAATGGGTAAAAGAGACTGGTGATGATAGAAGGAGACCGAACATCTTTTTTTAAAAAAACAAACAAGCAAAAAATTCCTTAATCAAAATCTCTGGAGATAAAAGAGGAGGTGTCAGAAATTTGCCTTTTTGAAAACACCCTATTCATACCAGTTAATCCCAATTCAAAGTAAAGTTGGTGACTACTTCTCTGCACTGCTTTTATACCTGCCTTTACTAATGTCTCTTTCTGGATGATCTTTCCCTTCATCTCTGTCTATCCCTCAAGGTCCAGTTTCATTGCAGCCTCCTCCAAAAAGACTTCCTTGAAGTTTCCCGCCCCCCCACCACCCTCGAATAGGTAGATTAGTTCACTCCTATTGCCATGTGGTGGGAGATATGGGGAAACATGAGAGCTGAGGTGTAAGGGAGTATTGAGAGCTCTAGAAACAGATCTAAAGGGAAGGAGAATAGATTTGCACTTGGAGATTTATTCATTTGAGATTGTTACATGATTGTAAGGTAGGGGCTTAATCAACAACAAAGTGAAGCTGTCCAGACCCAGAATCTGATATAACATCTATACTGCATGTGTTACATCTCACCAAACCAGAAATGTTTAAAACTCCCTGCTACTTCCAAACTGTTTGGAACATAATAGGCCTGTGATATTTATTTTTTTAAAGAATGAACTTTAAATGAATCAAGGGTCTATATATGCAGTTTGTAAAATAACTGCAGTATTGAGAACTAGGTTGGTTTGCAATAGACAGATCATTTAAAAAGTGTATTAAATCTCATGTTAAAACTTTTTTGGATACCACTGCATATCAGACACAATGATGGGGTTAAATGGAATGATGGAGTTAACTCATTCTCATCTCCCTTTATAAGGATCTAGCAATCCAATGGAAGAGACAGGTACTGTAATACCAGGCCTAATGAGATTTCTGTTAAATAGAACTAAAACAAGTGCTTAGGGAGAGTGAATTCTAATTAGGAGAATGAAAGAATTGAGGAGTAGCAGTTTTGCAGGTTGGTTTGAATCTGAGACGCATAGAAACTAGTGGTTATCTATCTTTAGTAGATTCTAACCTTTTAGATCCCTGGTGGCTCAGGAAGCCTATGCTTTCTAATTCTCCACACACAGGAATGAGCGTGTAGAGAAACATAAGTAGGGTTCCTTGTTTGATCCAATGTAAGGAAAGAGGAGGTCCATGAAACACCCACTTGTGGCTGTGGGAACTAGAAGCCAGCAAGATGGTAGCCATAACTATCAACGCATGACAGGAAAATCAGCACATGATATGAACTCCATGGCTGGTTATGGGAGAAATGACAAAGAAAGAGAAGAGTTATAGCGACTGAAAGAAGGAAAGAGTTAAAGAAGACAAGGCACTCCTAAAATTTAGTTTGAATTCCTCACCTCTAGTCTCAAAGACTGTATATTGTCATCCTGTTTATTTAAATTATATGCAGAGTACAGCATGCAAAATGCTGGGCTGAATGAAGCACAAGCTGAAATCAAGGTTGCTGGGAGAAATATCAACAACCTCAGTTATGCCAATGATATCACCCTTATGGCAGAGAGTGAAGAAGAACTCTTGATGAAAGTGAAAGAGGAGAGTGAAAAAGCTGGCTTAAAACTCAACATTCAAAAAACTAAGACCATGGCATCCAGTCCCATCACTTCATAGCAAATAGATGGGGAAACAGTGGAACAATGGAAACAATGGAAACAGTGAGAGACTTTATTTTCTTGGACTCCAAAATCACTGCAGATGGTGGCTGCAGCCATGAAATTAAAAGACACTTGCTCAAAAAAAAAGAAAGAAAGAAAGAAAAAAAGACACTTGCTCCTTGGAAGAAAAGCTATTGCAAACTTAGACAGCATATTAAAAAGCAGAGACCTGACTCTGCCAATAAAGGTTCATCTGGTCAAAGCTATGGTTTTTTCCATTAGTCATGTATGGATGTGAGAGTTGAACCATAAAGAAAGCTGAGTGCCAAAGAATTGATGCCTTTGAACTGTGGTGTTGGAGAAGACTCTTGCAAGTCTCCTGGACTGCAAGGAGATCAAACAAGTCAATCCTAAAGGAAATCAGTCCTGAATATTCATTGGAAAGACTGATGCTAAAGCTGAAGCTCTAATACTTTGGCTATCTAATGTGAAGTGCCAGCTCTTTGGAAAAGACCCTGATAGAAAGATTGAAGGGAAAGATTGAAGGCAGGAAGAGAAGGGGACGACAGAGGATGAGACAGTTGGATGGCATCACCGACTCGATGGACATGAGTTGGGCAAGCTCTAGGAGATGGTGAAGGACAGGGAAGCCTGGTGTGCTGCAGTCCATGGGGTCGCAAAGACTGAGTGACTGAACAACAATGTCAAAGTCAAATAGGAGTTTCTGCAGGGGAGTACCACAGCTGCAGGGGATCTTACCTCCTGAATCAGCAGTTGTACAAGATGACCTCTTTACTGTGCTCAAGCTCTAACTTATAATGGTCCTGTAATACTACTTCTGTATATGCCAGGGTAATATACCCTTCAACTAGATGGGTAAGGGACAAAGTTGACTGCTTCTGGGATTGTAAACATAAAACAAAGTACTTTCCCAATCACCCTGGATTCAATCCCTGTGTTGGGACGATCTCCTGGAAGAGTGCATGGCAACCCACTCTAGTATTCTTGCCTGGAGAATCCCCATGGACAGAGGAGCCTGGCAGGCTACAGTCCATGGGGTCACAGAGAATTGGGCATGATTGACTGATTAAGCACAATCACCTAGTAACCTTAGGCTACTTCCTAGTGCAAGTCATAGGAAAGAAAGCAGTAATTAGCAGTTACAGAGTTACCAAATATCTGCAAAATCTTAGTTCATATCCTTAGGAGCAGCTTAAGTCCTGGGGACCAATAGTATAGACAGGAAAACAATATTAAATACCCTTCATACATTAGCTCCTGAAAGTTCACTATCAACTTCTGAAAATGATCCTCTACAAAAGGCAGCTAAATCTTGGGCAACCTTCATGTGGCTTGGTGACACAGAGGCTAAAGAGTTCCCGAGGGACCCATGGAAGTCAAAGAACAGGAGCTACAGATGATTTTTATAGCATGCCACTGGGGCTCTATGTGGGGTCATTTGACCCTGCATTTGCATACATTAACCACTTCAGTTCTGTTCACACTGAGAGGTCCTTGCTGGCTAAAAATTTGTGAGTCAGCTGAAAGTTGAAGATATGGTCTACAGGGAAGAAAGTGAGAAAGGTAAGGGAGAAGGAGGAAGGGTATGCATCAGGGAGATAGAGGGTTTGTAGCAAGCACCTCCCTTGGTTTCCTCTAGGGACATACCTTCTTCCCCTAAGCAAATACTATGGGCTTTCCTGCTGGCTTAGCTGTAAAGAATCCACCTGTAATGTAGGAGACGTGGGTTCAAATCCCTGGGTCAGGAATATTTCCAGGAGAAGGAAATGGCAACCCACAGCCTGGCAGGCTGCAGTCCATGGTGTGGCAAGAGAGGAATGACTTAGAGACTAAACAACAACAAAGCAACCAGTATGCTATAGGAGAGGGCGAACAGAATGATAATCACTCCCTGCTGGAGATGTGACAATGGCCCACATTCTCTTGTCACTAGATACTGATCTCTTCTGAAGTTGGTCACCAGGTATTGCAAAAAGCGAGAGTGTGTGTGTCTGCATACACACATGTACATGAGCTCTTGTGCTTTTGAGAACATGTGTGAGTTACGTGTCTAAAATAACACAGGAAAAGGTCATCCTGACATTAGCTGGGCTTCAAACACCCCAAATCCTGAAGCCAAACAGGAGTCTAAAACGGCCTGTATACATTCTAAGTTTACTTTTTGTAATGGAACTGCTTAGCAGGGGGCTACACACAGAGTGATACACATAACCTTTCACTTGGCTGTTATCAGCTGACAAACACTTGTCATGGTGTATGGGTCATCCAGTCACCTCTCTTCATATTCCCAGTGATCATATTAAATGAAAAAAAATAAAGGCTGTCTCAATATTCAAAAACAAAGAGGGGAAAACAGGCTGACTTTCTATTTATTTTCTCTCCCAATCTATTTCTGTCTCTGCATCCCAAAATACTGACTAGTACAGCTCCCTAAAATAGGGAAGGCAACTGTTGGCAAGGAGCTTGCCAGCTAAGGCTAAATGGTAAATAAGGTTTGCTTACATACCAGTTTATGCCTAGTGTCCTGGCTTGATTAATAGTGTCCCTTTCCACTCTCAAAACTGTCCCAGTTTGAACTATGAACAAAATGGTTACTGGAGATAAAATGATTGCTTGGGTCAACTGTATTTAGGTTTTTTTCCCCCCTGGGCTGTGCTTAGTCACTCGGGTGTGACTCTTTGCAACCCCATGGACTGCAACCCACCAGGCACCTCTGTCCATGGGATTCTCCAGGCAAGAATACAGAAGTGGATTGACATGCCCTCCCCCAGGGAATCTTCCCAGGGATCGAATCCAAGTCTCCCACACTGCAGATGGATTCTTTACTGTCTTAGCCACTAGGGAAGCCCCTTTTCCCCCTAATCTAATGAAAATTTGGACTTCTGTGTATCCACCACTTGATATTTTCGAGGCTAATAACTTCAAGTGAAAGTAAATGATTTTTAAGTATACAAACTGCTTTAAATATCTGAGGGCACCTCCACAGTTTGGAACCTCTCCTTTATGAGATTTTTTTTCTAGTATCTTATTAGTCATGCTTTGTACATGACCTTGGGAGCCAGGGTGTGCTCCAAAATAACATTACCTTGCATACCCCAATAGTACACTGGCAACCTTCAGCTATTACACTTGGAAATTGAAATCAATTTCCCTTTCCCAACTCTGCCTTTAAGGCCAGGTGTTTGTAAGGTTATTTTGTAGGCAAAAGTGTCTCCACAGTTCAATGGAGCTGATGAACTGGGATGTAGAAAGCCATCCCACTGACAAGCCCACGCACTTGAGGTTGAAATGCGAGACATGCTGTTAGTGAATGGGTTACAGGCTGGCATTCAGATCTAGTTATAGGGCCATCCTATGCAGGTGGGAGGCACTGTCCACACATTTTCTTCTTAACTGCCCTTGCACTCCTCGGGGCGTGGGTGATATACATTTGCTTTAATTACCTTGATGACTTCAGAGTATTTCTCTTCAATGAATAGCAGTTAATTCCTAGGTACATAAAAGATCCTCTCAAGCATCTCCTAGAGACACTAAACTGCTCTGGAAGTAGGAAACAAGATCAAAGAGGCCTCCAGTGCCTATCTGGAATGGAGGAGGGAAAACAATTATAGCAAGGGTTCTTTAACTTATCAGTGTGATAAGAATGCAGATTCCAAAGCCTACCTTCTTGGAGATTCTAATCCCTGAATTTAAAGACAGGAGGTAGAAATATACACTGTAATAAGAATGACTTTGGGCAATTCTAAAGCAATGGCCTCATGATCACTAAATCAGAGAGAGTTTTAATTCAGAAAATTCATAAGAAGGAAAAGGTGACATCGGTTCGGATGAAAGGAAACTAAGCTATTGGGAAAGGAAGCCATCACTGACCTTGCTGGAGGAAAACAGCCTAAGCAATGGCAGTCCAAACTTGGCAGACCAACTAACCAAAGGAAGTTGGTAAAAGCTGCATACACTCCATTAAATATCTGTAAGAGCCTATTCCTGTAGAGATTAATGCCCCATTCTAATCTCACCACCCGCAGTACAAGAGAAAATAGAGCAATTCTACAAAGTTCCATGCATAGTACTTGGTACAAAGCAGATATTCAGTAATGGACAGATTAATGAATAAAAGAGCAAAATGGATTTATTTTCCATGAAGGAACCAAGACACTTGGATGGAGAAGGAAATGGAAACCCGCTCCAGTATTTTTGCCTGGGAAATCCTATGGACAGAGGACCCAGGTGGACTACAGTCCATGGGGTCATTAAAGAGTTGGACACTACTCAGCGACTAAACAACAAAAATCACATGTTAGGGACTGTGTCAAGTGCTTCACATGTGTCAAGAGCTTTACTCATTGAAATATCACAGTGACAAGAAATATTATTGCCCCTTTTAGCCTTCTAGGAGCGTCTTAGAGGAGTCTAGTAACATGTGCAAATAGACAAAAACAGTAAGTGGTAGACTTAAGTCCAAACTCAGTTTAATTCCAGAAGAGAGGAGTTTAGCCATACCATTGTTTCTCTGTAGGCCCTGAAGCCCCTTTTAGTGGCTATAGCAAGTTAGGAATTTGCCCAGTATGTTCTGTGGTGGTCATTCAATCTGTTCTTGAGGACCTTCTTTCCAACTTTGAAACAATAGCTAGATTAAGAGGTGAAATAGGTTAGTTTATAATTTGTAGAGGGTATGTGGGAACTCTATTTTGTGCAAAATTTTTTTGTAAACCTAGAATGCTCTAAAAATTTAAGATCTACCAACAAACAAAAGGCCTACGCCACTTAAAAAAAGAAGAAATTTGGGGTTGAGAGAGGATATGATTCATAGGCTATGGCCACAAAGCTCCCTGCCATCTTCAGATGGTGGGGCCACAGTCAAAGGACAAGAAGTAAGTGTAGCAGGAGTTAAGTGTTGCACAAGTGCCTGTTTGCACAATGCCTGCTCCCCAAAGCTATTGTTTTTGAAAACTGCACTGAAGCCTTCACATTTTCTGGCCCTTCTCTCAAATCCTTAGCTTTCTGTCCATTTGCTATTTATTACATAGGCAGTATACGTAGACAGGAGCATTTCTGAAAAAAAAGAAGTGCTCTGGCTGAGGAGGGAACACGGGAAAATCACTCCCCTCCACAGGCTCCAAGACTGCTTTCTTTTGTCTTGTATATTAAGGAGGTAACAATCCTCTGCCCTCCCTCCCCCGCCGGATTATTTTGAAATATTGTGAAGCAGAGACCACCAGTCTGGGAAAGCAGGTGTCAGGGACACAAAACAGATGAGCATGTGATCTGAAGTCAAAAAGACCTGGATTTGAATCTATGCACTGCCATGTGGAAACTATTAGATCCTGGGCAGGAAATTCATCTCCCCCAGGCAATAATAAAACCTTTCTGTTTCCTGGGATTCTTTTGAGGATTGATTAAATGAGATTAACGCAAAGAATTTAACATAATACTTGACACTTAATAAGTACTCAACACCAGAAACCAGCTTTATAATAATATGTCATAAGCCATAGCAATGTGAGGAGATCATGTCTGTAAGAACTAAGTATCTCTTCTTCTGTCCTGTCTCCGTTGCCTTGGTGATAAGAGGAAAGTGGCAAGGGATTTGTGTACTGATACTAATTATATATAACTATCTCAGGCAATTGTTTTTACTATTATTGCCATCTGCTAGAGGCTCTGATTGATACTTCCTTCTCTTGTCTCCATGAGCTGCCTCTTCAATCTCCTAGCCCCCATAGTAAGCCTAAGCCTTCTTAAATGACTGGGCCTCAGTTTATCTGTATCCTGATCAACTTGGCTACAATTGAAATGCTAGCTAACACCACTCAAAATCTAACAAGTGATAAGACTGTAACAAGTTGACTCCCTCAAACACCCAGCTTCACTAATTTTACTGGTATTAGTTGTCTCCTTCCCATACTCCCATCAATCCAAAAGATGATTTGTCAAGCCTATCAGGGGATTACTCCAGTATTTTCTTGTTTTCATGAATAACTGTTGGGGTTTGGACACACTTTCAGAACTGGTAGCAACGGTGCCACCTTCCCTTTGTATAATAATTGTTTTCAAAACACTTTCACATAGGCTATGCTAGAGAAAAGATGCAAGCAAGAAAGTCAAGCTATGACAGAGATTGAGAAACTGACACTGAGAGAGGTGGCCTAAAGTCACCAAATGTGAGATAACAGAATTCAAGAGCAAGAGAAGAGTCAACGATGCAGGAGCAGACAAAACAGGAAACAGCTGATAGGAAAAGGCAAAGGGAAAAAAAATTAAAACCTTATGAACTAATAAACCGTGAGCTTGGCCCTTAGAGGGGGCAAGGTGCTGCCAGCCAAGGTGCTTTTCCTGGTGTCCTATCAAGAACATCGATGAACACAAAGGGCCATCGGTCAGGGAAAATGCATGAGCAAAAAAAGCCTGAAAGACAAAGCTGATTTTCTTTATTATTTTTTAACCCTTACCTCCTTTTATAAACATAAAACGTGACTTTTCCTTTTGTTGTGATAAATCCTTTTTGAGGGGGCTTGCCACTCGACCGTTTGAGAATCACTGATATAGGGCAAAAATAGAGTGTGTGCTACTGGTTTCCATCAGGCAAGAAAAAAATGATCAAACTTTGTTTTCTACCAGTAAAATTTCTATAACATCAAATATT
The DNA here is from genome assembly GCF_963930625.1 of Muntiacus reevesi. Classification (NCBI taxonomy): domain Eukaryota; kingdom Metazoa; phylum Chordata; class Mammalia; order Artiodactyla; family Cervidae; genus Muntiacus; species Muntiacus reevesi. Next base: position 122,590,543 of record NC_089271.1, on the reverse strand, counting down.
ATTTCCTAAGCCACACATGTCCCCTGTCCTATTTTGACATACTCTTGTCTTCACACTGTTTCCCTTCCTTCACATCATCCGAATGTAATAGGGGAGAACAAATCTGACTCCATATTAGATCTGTTTCTATTACTTTAACATTTGGATTCTATTGCTTTTCCTTGGAGTTAAGAATGTTGCCTATAGCCTGAAATATACAGGATAGCCCAATCTCAAGGCTCTGACCTTTAAGAGTGTAATATTTTTCCATTCACATGGAGACATGAAGTTGCAGAACAGAGAATAACATTTGTCTTGCTGGAGGTTTACAGGAACATCATGACCTGACCTACATGGACAGCAGCAAGAACAAAGGATTCCTACACCAAGAAGTCTGCAACAAACAATCACATCCCTCCCTCAACTTGACTTTAAAAAATCTGTGATGAAATGTTTCAGGGAGTTCAAGGTTGAGGAGCATAAGCCACCCATCTCCTCATAAGGCTCTGGAATAAACCTTTCTCTGCTCCAGATTCCAATGTCTCAGTACTGTTTGGCCTCACTGAACTTGCATCTGGTAACACAAACACACACACAGTGACAAACCTGCCCATCCCTTTGAACTCACTGGCATAGACACAAAACTCCACATGGGATGCAGGATGTAGAGTAGGACAAAAGCTTTAAGTGAGGAGAATGCTGTTTCTTTGCAAATAGTCAAAGTTGACAATGGTGCATTTCCAGTAAGCTTAGACATCATCTCTTCAAGAGATCTTCTCAGAATTGCCCTCTTCACAATGTCTTTCCTTCTGTCATCAATAGTCCAGGTCTGAGATCTTAAGTACTGTTGTGGCAGAAGCTACAATAAGGATATCTGATGCCCTTTTTAAGGCTCAGAAGACTGTATTTCCCTTTAATTTTATAGTAACTATAAGAAGATACTGCTGCTACTTCATAAAAGCAAGGCAGCATGCCCATGTCAGTCCATCCTCAGTGGGTGAAAGGGTCCGCTGGCAGTGAAGTGCAGTTAATGCCAAAGAAAAGTCATTAGAAACAGAAGCAGGGAGCATGCAAAGAGCAGCTTCCAACTGAGCTCAGCTAAGCTCCCTCCTGACTGGTGGGACATTTTTGTATTGGGGGTGGAGAAGGAAGTTGGTCTCTAACTTTGATAAGTCCTCTTCAGATGTTACCAGGTCACTTAAATGATGACCTGGGGCAGGATCTAAAAAAAAAATGTAAAAGCCACATTCCAATAGGTGAGGGGCTAGGATGCCATAATCTTGCCATGCCTCAGTGCATCAACAGGGAATCACTGACTTCTGTGTGTGAGGAAAATAAAACAGGTTCATTTCACTACACACTTCACAGAGGGGTAGAAGTAGTGGGGAACTTAAACATACAGCAGCAGGTGGGAGCAGGGAAAAACTGTATTGAGCAATTTGAATTGCATTGCAAGCGGTACCATGACCAGAAAATTGAAGTCCCTGCTGCCTCACTGGGAACTGGCTAAAGGGCAGTACTATTAAGTATGGGTCTCACTCCTCCTGTGAGACCGTGAGTTTTCTCTAATCATCATTACTGCCTCAAACTTTTCCTTGGACAAGATGGGACCCTTAACTCTGACCATAGCCTAAGTCCCTATTTTAACCAGCTGTTTATATCAGGGGCCAGACAAAATCGGAAGCAGCAGTTTGCCCCATCCCTACAGCAAGAGAACCAATTCAAGGTAATATTCTAGGCCAGTAGTTGGGATGTATTATGTTGGTATTTGAAGAATAGCAAAGAGAAAACTGGAATTGTACAAAGGAAAAGGAAGACTTATCTTAGAAATCCTGTGACAGAAGTTCCTCTTACAGGGCCCAGGGTTAGGCAGACTGCTGCTTCTGACTACCTAAAGTGTGGAATGCAATACCTATATGAGTACTCAGAGATCCCCCTCTATAAGGCAGCAGAGAGAGAGTCACTAATTTCTCCCAACTTGTCAGAAAAACTCATTGTAAGTCAAAGAAAACCTTTACATGCTGGCCTATAAGCTATCTGAAGGATGGTCCTGTGAAAAGAGGGTTTGAAGTTTTGAGAAAATCAATTTGGAGAAACCTGGGTTCAAGTCCTGGCTGCCCCCCTTCCTAGGCACAAGACCTTGGACAAGACAGTCCACATTTTCTGAATCTCTAATTCACCATCTACAACACAAGATTTCTTATGATACTTACTTTGTAGAACTAGTGTAAGAATTAAAGGAGACCCTGTAAGTAAAGTCCTTAGCACAGGCCACAGCACAAAAATACTGGCAGTAATACTAATTCTTATTATGATGACCACCACTAATAGAACACAGTTCTCTTGAGAGTTACCAAAAAGAAGAGGCTAATCATTATAAAGAGCTCAAGTCTGGCAGCAAGACTTGAGTTTCAGTATGTGCTCCACCACTCCATAGCCTAGCACCTTCCACAGGCCCCTAACCTCCTCTGTACCTCTGTTTCCTTAGCTGCCTCACAGGATTGTGAAGATTAAATACGTTAACATATGTGAAACACTTAGAAATAGCACCCAGCACCAAGTAAATGCCAAATCAGTATTAACAAATATTATTAGTATTTTGGTAAACATTTTCAGGGCTTCGCTTACACATCCCAATGGTACCTCCAGATCATAGCAGTTTCTCAGTCTGAGTTGCTTAAACTTACTATCTCCACTAGAGCCTAAATCTAGCCACTAAAGCTTCAGCCCATGAATGAGAATTTGAAACCACATCTGCTCATTAAGATTCTATCCGCAAAGGCATGTGCCATCACACTTCTCCAGAATCCAACCCTCTGTCGTCTCCCATTTATGACTCACAGAGATGCCATAGTTGCATCTGTCATAGTAGATTATGTTATGTCAGGAGGACAATGCAACAGCCAACACAACTGGTTGTGGCATGTAAGAAAATGACAAATAAGTCCTGGGAATTTGAAAGGACAGTTTTTTTAAGGGAGGGCAGGTGCTGAGCCTGGATGTGAAATGAAAACTGCTTACAAATTGAAACATGGAGAAAGGGTTCTTCATTCCAGATTTGGCTGTGGGCCAAGTTGGAAGTCCACATAATTTACATTTACTACCTTCCTTGTACTCTTTCAGTACCCAATATCTGGATCAGCTACTGTAGTAACCCAATTCGGTCTGTCTTCCCTAGAAGGGGCCTTTATCCCAGAATGTTCCCTCTCAACTCCCTCCTGTCTCACTCAAAACACAAATTTCTATTCCTTCAGTGTATCATCTGGGATATACGAGGCTGACAAGATCTTAAGGTGTTACTCTTCTCAGGGGTATATTCCACTATAAAATGTCTTTAGCAGCAGTAGCCTAGGAAAATGTCTCTCTGATCAGAAAAACAGGGGACTTTTTGACACACAGAGAAAAGTGAAGAGATTGGACTATTGGGGACCTGTGGAAGTGCCTATTGAACTCATTTTTTTAAACAAATTAGTATTTACACTATGCATTGATTCTTTCTCAGGCACAAGAACTTCAGCAATTAAAAAAAAAAAAAAAGATGAGGTCCCTGAGGTCATTTCTGTTCTGGTAGGGAAGAAAATAACCAAGAAGAACGTATTTTTAGAAATGTGAGCAATATGAAGGGAATTTATTTAGGACGATGATTTATTTACAAGAGAGGGTAACAAGAATGAAGGTGACTGAAAAATTATGTAGAGGCTTCCCTGGTGGTTCAGTAGTGAAGAATCAGCCTGACAATGCAGGAGACACAGGTTCAATCCCTGATCCAGAAAGATTCCACATACCATGGGGCAGCTAAACCCAGGTGCCATAACTACTGAGCCCACGTGCTGCAACTACTGAAGCAAGTGTGTTTAGAGCCCATACTCTGCAACAAGAGAAGCCACTGCAATGAGAAGCCCACACACTGCAACTAGAGAAAAGCCCACACAGCAGTGAAGATCCAACACAGCCAAAAATAAATAAAAAAACATTAAAAATATGTAGTATGATAAAGAATGATTTCTTAAGGGGCATTGGGCAGGTCCTATAAAAGCTTTGAGTAAGGTGCATCAGAATACATTAGTTCACAAATCTTACTTCCTACAAGAGGAGATTGGAGTAAAATGTCTGGGATCTGTACCCCCAACTTAGCTTCATTTTTTGGTGGGCAAAGAACACCTACTGCTCTCCCTAAAATATAGCTTCTATTTTTACCTTTCTGCTTCCATTACTCTCTCAAATGCCATAGAAGACTTCCTTTCTACAAATCATGTTCTTTTTTCTTTTTTCAATACATGATATCTCAGTAATTTATGTAACATGATCTTAACATTTGAAATCTTCTGCAATTATTTCATGTAGATAGTTGTTTTTAATTTTGTCTTTTATATTTCAACTAATGTTTCACCCAGTATGGTCCATAGACTACCTACTTCTGAATTACTGTGTGAGCCCATAAAAACAGCAAATTTTTGGACCTTTCCCCAAACCTACTACTAAGTGAGAATCTCTGCAGATAGAGTTTTCTGACTTGCATGCTGTAAAAGTTCTCCAACTGATTCTGATGCACAATAAAGGTTGAGAAAAATTGTCCAGTAAAACATTACTGTCCTAATTAGTAACACTTTTCAAGCCTTTGCCCCTACTGTTGCTTCTTTCTGGAGTGCTGTTTCTCTAAATCTCTGTAGAAATTTCACACATCCTTCAAGATTCAGTTCAAATATAACCTTCTCGATAAAAACTTTGCAGTCCAACTATCTAAAACAACCATGATCTCTCTCATTGCCCTGAGTACCAAGCAGGATGTAGGAAGAGGTCGACGCACTGGCTCAGAGCACAGTTGGGTGCACTGTGATGAGACAATGGTACCAGAGCCAGAGAAAAATTGCTGATCTGAACCTGGACCTTACTCAGCACCATTTATTTGAGGACTATGGAATCATAGATTTTGCAGCTTGTTTATGGATTCCCAATGAATCTGGGCTAAGGAGAACCTTAAAGGACATATTGAATCACTCAGATACCAATAGAGAAAAACAGAATCTTGACCCTTACTATGTGCTACACACAAAAATAATTTCAATATGAATTATAGATCAATGTGTGAAAGAAGAAACAACAAAAATTTCAAAAAATATCAGGGCAGTATCTTCAAGATCTTGGAATAGGGAAAATATTCTAACCTGAAGGAAAATACAATGAATGGGTGTTTACTGAAATTAGTAACTTCTGTTTAAAGGAGATACCAATAAGAAAAAGAATATATATGCTACCAAATAGCTTTTGCAACATGTAACTGAAAAAGAGTGTACATCCAGAATTTAAAAAATTATCAACACAACACAATGTTAAATGAAATAATTCATATTCAAAATGGTACAAAGTATATAATTCACATTTTATAAAATTCAAAATACACAGTTAATCTAATCTACCTAAGTTAGAAATCACTATAGCAGTTACCTTTTGGACAGTAGGGTGGGGATAATGAATATAAAAAATAAAGGAATTTTCTGGGAGCTTGTAATGTTATTTATGTGGACCTGTGTAATGGTTTTAACAGGTATTTTCACTCTTCACTCTGTGCTCATTCACTATAATTCTTATTGTCTCAGTCAGAGAATCACTTTATATCACATTGGAACTTGTTTTTTTTTACTTGACTCATACTCAATTACAATACCATGCTAGTTTCAAGTGTACAACAAAGTGATTCAGATATAAGATTCCTTTCCCTTATAGGTTATTAGAATATACTAAGTACAGTTCATTGTGCTCAGTAAGTTTGTGTTGATTATCTATTTTATATATAGTACTATGTATATGCTGAGCTTCCCTGATGGCTCCGCTGGTAAAGAATCCACCTGCAATGCAGGAGACCTGGGTTCGATCCCTGGGTTGGGAAGAGTCCCTGGAGAAGGGAACGGCTACCCACTCCAGTATTCTGGCCTGGAGAATTCCACAGGCTGTATAATCCATGGGGTCACAAAGAGTCGGACATGAGTGAGCAACTTGCACTTTCTTTCACTATGTATATGCTAACCCTACATTAGGACTTCATCTAGTTTCTTGATTCACTCAGTTCGCTCACTATCATAGCCATCTCTCTATTACAAGCTTGACATGATGACTAGCACAAAGCCTAGCATTCAAAGGGGAATTGACTTTGCATGGACATCAGTGAGAAAAAGAAAGTAATAGAGCAAATAAGAAAAAAAAATGTAAAAATCTATGAAGGACAGAATGCATCTCTCAGTACAATAATATTTGAGAACACCATTATTCAAAACCTCTTTTAAACCAAAACATGGAGGAGCAGTAACCACTGAATAATGTCTCCTCATCTATCACACAAGGTCACATCCAAAAGAAATGAGAAGGCTGTACATGAGAACATTCTCCAGATTTTTCTTTATATATTTTAAGATTTGTTTCTTTATATACATGAACACACACTAAAGTATATTCACCACTCCCACCAACCCTGCTCCTTATATCCCTTTCTTTGCAGTTTCAATGTTAGTATCTTTGTTTGTTCACTGATAAAACAGTTAAGGTCATGAGCTTTTCCTTAAAGCCAAGGAAAGACAAGCAGGAGAGATTCAGGGAGGAAATGAGTTAATCTAATGGTTCTCAGGACATCAGTGTGAATTCTAATCACCTAGAGGAGTTTGTTAAAGTACAGATTCACAGGCCTGCCCCTAGAGAGTTTACATTTCAAAAGTACCATAGGAGATTCTGCTGCAGGTGGTTTATGGGGAGAGATACTGATCTTGTTCAACACTCTACCCTTCCTTAGAATTATTGTATTATCATGCTATATATACATACACTAAGCTATATATAATATAGTACATGCTAATTTAAAAAAATTTATTTTCTAGAAAAAAAATCTACAAAATTTACCATGTGTCATACTAATTGCCTCTTTTCTGGAAATTTGTATTTGATTATTTTGCAGTAGAAAACCATTAAAACATGCACAAAGAGAAGCAGCTATTTAAAGGAACCCCATGGTGAATTCTTCTGTAATGTGAAAAATTATCCCTTGCTTTATTAGTTGCATAAATAAAGATTTTCATATCTGAGTTCACCTGCTGGGAAAAAATGTTCTCCCCATTGTCTAGGTCCTCTTGGCTGGCTTCCTGTTCAATATGTGACCTTCTCATAATTCTGTGATTTACATGGAACTATTCAGAGACAGAGACAAGTAGAGTTGTATGTTAACTAGAGTGATCGGATTGAAGGGCTTCCAAGAACCAGTAGGACAAAAGATAAAAAGAGCATAAGCTTCTGTATGGAAGGAAAACAAAATAAAAGGGAAGAGATTAAACCCAAGAGAATTCCATAACTGTGTATTTATGATGGCTCATGCTATGAGACTCAATACCACTAGACTTGAAATGTTCTTTTTTCCAAACTGTAGAAGGAATTACGGAGCAAGAAAAAAATCTAGTTACTAGTTCCTTCAATAGAAAGGTAAGCTTAGCAAAATCTCTAACTTGATGTAGGGTATGCCCACAGAGAACTAGGAAGTGAAGACAAGTTAGAGAACCAAGAAATGAAAGATATAGGTCAGAAAGGGGCTGTATTTGGAGAATATTTCAAGTTAATAATGCCAAGGTTACTTATATGTCTCACTGTTTCTCTTTAATACTCTGTGCCCTGTGATAGCTTCATACATAAAGTAGATTTGTTAAATGTTATGAAAACAGCCAAAAAGAGTGGTATCAAAACTAACCACTGGGGGCTGAATGGATGTTGTACTCTCAGGTCACAGCCCAAAAGGAGGCCATGATGATGAAGTCATAGCAGCAAAGAAAAGGATAGGACTTTTTGAATCATACAGTCTATATATTGGCTCAAAAAGAAGCCAACGCTTTGGCAAGGAAGATCCAAATCTGTCTCATGAAACACATGGCATTGCAGTATAAGCACAATAAATAAGATGACATAGAAAAGATTCCAAGGATAGCATTGCAAATTCAACACTGTCAGTTCTCTTCCTCTTAATTCTCTACCAATCTCAACTTATTTCCAAAAGATAGGACCCACACCTCCACACCTTGTCTCACTTTGGCCACGCCATTCAGCTTGCAGGATATTAGTTCCTCAACCAGGGATCAAACTTGGGCCCCTGGCAGTGAGAACACTGAGTCCTATCCACTGGACTCTCATGGAATTTCCCACAGGACACTTTTTTTAAAAAACATGGAATAATATTATGGTGGGCCATAGACTACTTTGGCAAAAATTCAATTCAGCAAATTATTTCTGCACATCTAATATCTGCCTAGTACTACGGAGGACACAAAGATAAATCAAACGCAATTTCTACCTGAAAGAAGATAACAATTTATAAATGAAACAAGATGCGCACGAATGACCTCAATTCAAAGAACAAGCCCAAATGCCATAGATTCCTATTAAATCCCAGGAAACCCAGTGGTTATTTTTTAATTACACACAAGAGTTAATCAGAAGCAGAAATGCATAATTAATAGAATTTTATTTCTCTTAATTGGTAGCAGCATATCAAACCAACTCATCTGCGAGACAACTTACTCAAGATCAGGGGAATATACAAAACACAGATTTTATGATGGCATCAATGAAGAAAATCATCCTAAACTCAAGTGCCAAACTGTTCATCATTGACATCTGAGGGAAAATAAAGGAAGGAAACTAAGGGCTGGGCTCCTCAGGTTTAGCTCTATCTTTAACTACCCCTTTGGCATATCTTCCTGTCTGAAGAAAACACATGATACAACAAGACTCCAGGTAGGAAAAAGAAACAGTTTCTCTTCTCAGAAACACTATCATCTTCCCAGAGTTGATTCTACCAAGAATTTACCCATGGCCTTCTTTGGGAACAAATTTCCAATTCATACTCTCTTCGGAGGTTAATAAATTTCAACTGCTAAAGTAGTGGTTTTCAAATGTTATTTTAAAACTGGAACTTTTTCTTTTGACCCTAAACAGTCAAGAAATCAAATATGAAAAAGAGATCAAAGCGAAGCTGGCATGGTTGCAGATGGGCTATGGATGCGTGGAACCCTGCTGCCTGGGTCTCGTCTTCTCCCCAGCCCCTTAGTCGCTCCTGAGGGGGCCTGGCAGAATCCCCAGGAAAAAGGGAGACTTTGAACTATTATTATATCAGAGTCAAAAAGTGATTTTAATAACTGGGCAGACTCCCTCAGAAAAGGAATGATAATATTTTTAACAAAATATCTTGATGGTCAACTGGGTATATAAAAGGCGAGAGCAGAAGGGTCTGGGTTGGAAAGAAAAAGTTTAAAAATAGAGCAAGTTAAACTTCTCCACACAAGAATGAAATAAGAGTTTGTCATGAGGAGAGAGGAAAAGCACATTTGTGATACTGTGGAATATTTGTGATGCTGTGAAATTTCCCCACACCAGCTTTTACAGCTCCTGACTTATGATGGTTTGACTTGATGGTTTGGCTTTACCATGGTGCAAAAATGATATACCTTCACTGGAAGCCATACTTGGAATTCTGAATTTTGATTTTTTTTCCCAGGCTAGCCATGTGTAGTAAGATATTCTCTCATGATGCTGGGCAATGCAGTGATCCGCAGCTCCCAGTCAGCCAGGCAATCATGAGGGTAAAAACAGAAACACTTAGAATGGTGTGCCCACACAACCATTCTGGTTTTCACTTTCAGTACTGTATTTAGTGAATTTCATCAGCTATTCCATACTTTATTGTAAAACAGGCTTCGTATAAAATGATTTTAGCCCAACTATAAGTTAATGGAAGTGTTCTGACCATGTTTAAAATAGGTTTAGGCTAAGCTATGATGGATGTGTGTGTGCTCAGTCATGTCCAGCTCTTTGCGACCCCATGAACTGTAGCCCATCAGGCTCCTCTGTCCATGGGATTTCCCAGGTGAGAATAGTGGAGTGGGTTGTCATTCCCTTCTCCAGGGGATCTTCCCTAACCAAGGACTGAACCTGTCTCTCCTGTGTCCCCTGCATTGGCAGGCAGATTCTTTACCACTGAGCCACCTGCGAAGGTGGTATGATGGTTGGTATGTTACATGTATTAAGTGCATTTTGCCCTTATAATAGTTTCAATGTAGGAGGGGTTTATCAAGACTTAGTGCTACTGTAAGTAAAAAAAGACATTTAAAAGTGTGCGTTTGTTGTTGAAATCAAAGAAATATAACTGAGTTCCCAATTCTGAACTGGCATGTGACAAAGAAAAAAGAAGGAGAATAATGGGAGAAAGAGGCCAGTAAGAACGACATCTCAGTGGAAGTAAAAGCTCAGAACCAGAAGTAAGAATAAATTGTGAGCCAGTCATTTTAATTACAGCATAAACCAACCAAGAAGGCAAGGAATTTCTGACAGAATATGGGATAGTGTCCTGAAATGATTTTATCTGAATTTCAAACAGCACAACTGGGACTTCCCTGGTGTCCTACTGGTTAGGTTTCTGTGCTTTCACTGTGCTGGCCTGGGTTCAATCCCTGGTTGGTGAAGATCCCACGAGCCATGAGGAGTGGTCAAAAAAAAAAAGATAAGCCAAACAGCACAACTTACTTTAGATCGCAAACCTGTATGGTACATGCCGGGGACTGTGGCATTTCTGTCTGAGGTTGGAATGAAAAATAACTTGAAAGTTTACTGTAATTCTCACTCCAAGTTGTCAATCCTTTCAAGGAGAGAAAAAGACCAAGAGGCAGAGGCAGAGAGACTTATCACAGGGACTTCCCTAACACTCTCAGAAAAAAAGTAGAGAAAAGAGAGAGAACGGTGAAGTAGTAACAAGAATAGAGGAGAAAAGTTAGGAATTAAAATAAAAACAGAGAAAAGGAAGAGGTATAACATAAACGAAGACAGGTAGAAGACTAGGAAAAGAGGAAAAAAATAGGGCGAGCATTTCTAGCCAAGTCACGAAAGCTCCTTCCAAAACTCAGAACTCAAATATTCAGAATGGACGACACAAGCATCAGTTGGTTAAGTGAGTGAGTTGTTTTTAGCACCAGAAGCCAACCATCGTTTCAAGAAGAGGGCTATATAGAAATATCTTCTATTGCTCATGGCTCCTACAAATCACATTCCAGTGCCCCACACCAATAATGTTCAGTAAATGCTGATTAAATGGAAAAAAAAATCACTCCTTGGTCCCCCCTGTCTATGTATCCAGGTACATGTCCTTTTACCACTTTCACCCTCAGGTGTAATGAACTACTTATAAATCCTTTATGACCTCATATTAGTTCAAATTTCTAGGACTTTGCCCACTTTAGATTTCCCTACCAAAAAGGTCCTTCTTCACTTTGTCAGCCTGCCAAAATCCTTAATCCTCACCCTATGCCCTTATCATACTATTCATGGGGTTCTGAAAGCAAGAATACTGAAGTGGTTTGTCATTCCCTTCTCCAGTGGACCACATTTTCTCATAATTCTCCACCATGACCCAGTCATCTTGGGTGGCTTGCTCCTTGGAAGAAAAGCTATGGCAAACTTAGTCAGCATATTAAAAAGCAGAGACCTTACTCTGCCAACAAAGGTCCGTCTAGTCAAAGCTATGGTTTTTCCAGTAGTCATGTATGGATGTAAGAGTTGGACCATAAAGAAAGCTAAGCACTTAAGAATTGATGCTTTTGAACTGTGGTGTTGGAGAAGACTCTTGAGAGTCGCTCGGACTGTGAGAAGATCAAACCAGTCAATCCTAAAGGAAATCAGTCCTGAATATTCATTGGAAGGACTGATGCTGAAGCTCCAATACTTTGACCACCTGATGCGAAGAACTGACTCATTTGAAAAGACCCTGATGCAGGGAAAGATTGAAGGCAGGAGGAGAAGGGGACGACAGAGGATGAGGTGGTTGAATGGCATCACTGACTAGATGGACATGAGTTTGGGTAAACTCCAGGAGTTGGTGATGGATAGGGAAGTCTAGTGTGCTGTAGTCCATGGGGTCACAAAGAGTTGGACACGACTGAATGACTGAACTGAACACCCTATGCCCACCCCTATTATTTATCATTCAACACATTTATAACCCGTAGATATGTTTGCTTCACCAACAGAACTGTGAGATTTAGAAAGATAGATCTAATGTCTTTCCAAGCCTGCACAGTATTCCCAACACTTCTTTTTTATTCAACAAAAGTTTGTTAACTACCTATGACTATCTTCTTAGCCAATATGTAAACTTCTTGAGAGAAAAGGCTGTATTATTAACATAAATAAATGGTTAGAAAACATCACAACCCCTCGCCCATATATGGGACACAGAATATGTTGGTTAAATTAAGACAGCAATTATAAAACACAATTATTAACACAGCAGTTATAAAATCTGATTATAACCTGAATGCTTTATGTTTAAAAGACAAGCAAGTATAAAGATTTTGGAATCATCATTAGGCAAAGACCTTATGTCCTCCTCGAGTTTCTTCATTCCTTTGAAAGGTTATTTTCTGTTTTTACATCTTAATATTTTGAAAGTTGTGTATTATTCTTCACTGAAACATCAAGCTAGTAAAAACGTTAAAAGAAAAAGCATTGGAATCAGACAAATCTGGGTCTAAATTCTGTTTGTTACTTATGACTTGTGTGATCTTAGCCAAGTTATCTGATCTGAGCCTCAACTGCATCACTTATAAAATGTGGAGAAAAATAAGTATCAATTCCTCATATTAAATATGTAACATGGAATTTGACAGACTATAAGTGTGGACTGCAAAAATATTCACAACCTAAAACTCGAAACCTATGTTTTATTTGGTGGAAAATTTTCAGACTTCAAACGCAAAAGACAGGATTCTCAAGTAACCCTGAGCGAACTGCTTAGAGGGGATGAAGAGGAGAGACAAGGCATACAGAATTTGTGACAAAGGTAGTCTGGACATCAAAAGATTACTATTAATTAAAGAAACCAGATATGTCAAGTTAAGGAATTAAGTGCTTTTCTATGTATTGCCAAATTCAGACTTAAATTGAAGAAAGTAGGAAAAATCACTAGACCATTTAGGTATGACCTAAATCAAATCCCTTGCGATTATAAAGTAGAAGTGGGAAATAGATATAAGGGACTAAACCTGATAGACAGAGTGCCTGATGAACTATGGAGGGAGGTTTGTGACATTGTACAGAAGATAGGGATCAAGACCATCCCCAAGAAAAAGAAATGCAAATAAGCAAAATGGCTGTTGGAGGAGGCCTTACAAATAGCTGAGAAAAGAGGAGAAGCAAAAGGCAAAGGAGAAAAGGAAAGATATACACATTTCAATGCAGAGTTCCAAAGAATAGCAAGGAGAGATAAGAAAGCCTTCCTCAGTGATAGTGCAAAGAAATAGAGGAAAACAATAAAATGGGAAAGACTAGAGATCTCGAGAAAATTAGATATACCAAGGGAACATTTCATGCAAAGATAGGCGCAATAAAGAACATAAATGGTATGGACCCAACAGAAGCAGAGGATATTAAGAAAAGGTGGCAAGAATACGCAGAAGAACTGTACAAAAAAGATCATGATGACCCAAATAGTCATGATGGTGTGATCACTCACCTAGAGCCAGACATCCTGGAATGTGAAGTCAAGTGGGCCTTAGGAAGCATCACTACGAACAAAGCTAGTGGAAGTGAGGAATTCCAGTTGAGCTATTTCAAATCCTAAAAGATGATGCTGTGAAGGTGCTGCACTATATATGCCAGCAAATTTGAAAACTCAGCAGTGACCACAGGACTGAAAAAGGTCAATTTTCATTCCAATCCCTAAGAAAGGCAATGGCAAAGAATGCTCAAACTACTGCACAATTGCACTCATCTCACTTAGCAGCAGCCGCAGCAGCACACGCTTGTAAAGCAATGCTCAAAATTCTCCAAGCCAGGCTTCAACAATATGTGAACCATGAACTTCCAGATGTTCAAGCTGGTTTTAGAAAAGGCAGAGGAACTAGAGATCAAATTGCCAACATCTGTGGGATCATCAAAAAAGCAAGAAAGTTTAAAAAAAACATCTATTTCTGCTTTATTGACTATGCCAAAGCATAGTCTTTGACTGTGTGGATCACAGCAAACTGTGGAAAATTCTGAAAGGGATGGGAATACCAGACCACCTGACCTGTCTCCTGAGAAATCTCTATGCCAGTCAAGAAGCAACAGTTAGAACTGGACATGGAACAACAGACTGGTTCCAAATAGGGAAAGGAGTAGTCAAGGCTGTATATGGTCACCCTGCTTCTTTAACTTATATGTAGAGTACATCATGAGAAACGCTGGACTGGATGAGGCACAAGCTGGAATCAAGATTACCGGGAGAAATATCAATAACCTCGGATACGCAGATGACACCACCCTTATGGCAGAAAGTTAAGAAGAACTAAAGAGCCTCTTGATGAAAGTGAAAGAGGAGAGTGAAAAAGTTGACTTAAAACTCACCATTCAGAAAACTAAGATCATGGCATCCAGTCCCATCACTTCATGGCAAATAGATGCGGAAACAGTGGAAACAGTTTATTTGGGGCGGCTCCAAAATCACTGCAGATGGTGATTGCAGCCATGAAATTAAACAATGATGCTTACTCCTTGGAAGGAAAGCTATAACCAACCTAGACAGCATATTAAAAAGCAGAGACATCACTTTGCCAACAAAGGTCCATCTAGTCAAGGCTATGGTTTTTCCAGTAGTCATGTATGGATGTGAGAGTTGGACTATAAAGAAAGCTGAGCACTGAAGAATTAATGTTTTTGAACTGTGGTGTTGAAGGAGACTCTTGAGAGTCCCTTGGCCTGCGAGGAGATCCAACCAGTCCATCCTAAAGGACATCAGTCCTGGATATTCATTGGAAGGACTGGTGTTGAAGGTGAAACTCCAATACTTTGGCCACCTGATGTGAAGAGCTGACACATTTGAAAAGACCCTAATGGTGGGACAGATTGAAGGCAGGAGGAGAAGGGGACTCAGAGGATGAGATGGTTGGACGGCATCACCAACTCAAAGGACATGAGTTTGAGTGAACTCCGGGAGTTGGTGATGGGCAGGGAGGTCTGGCGTGCTGCAATCCATGGGGTCGCAAAGAGTTGAACATGACTGAGCGACTGCACTGAACTGATGTATAGGAAGATGCACGAATCTGGGCTTGCTGAAATCATTGCTTGGATATGCACTTCAGCTATCTAGGGCCAGTTTCCTGTTTTCACATCCTAAGCTTCCTTTCCTCCGGGATCACCTCGAGAGTGGCTACAGTTTGATGGCCTGTTAGATGGCAGATATGCTTTCTTTCTTGATTTCACTCAGGGATCACCAACTTACATCCATGATGGCTACACTTGCTTTGTTTACTGATATGGCAGAAAATATCCCATTTCTCATAAACAATCAATTAGCACTAGCCAACAATATTGAAAAGTACAATCAAGGTTCAGTATATATCCCCCTTATATATGTCACAATCCCTGAATAAAGCACACTGTACCTTAAATGTAGCCTTTTAAATCCCCACTCACTCGTCTCCCACAGCCCTTCCCTAATAAGGGGCCAAGTCTAGAGAATTGGTTTCAAATGGACAGGAATACTCCTTTAAGTTTTCAGAGGCTTTGAGACCCTCTGATCTGTATCTCCAGGCCTGCCTCTACATTCACTGCAAAATATCCCATAGGCCACAGGCAAATGAGATACCTCATTATCTGGAGTTTGGCTCCCTGTGACGAAGCAGCTTCTCTCTTCCGTTAACAAAATATATATCTTGCTATATTTTGAATATCTGAGCCTTGTAAAATGTCTTCTGATAAAAAATGGATGTAGGGTCTTTAAACAAAATCAGAAGCAAGGCTGAGAATGAACAGAAAATAGTGCTAGAGTTATGACTAGGGAGCCCAATTGTATGCAGATGGCTTAGCCAATGGCAGAGGGAGGGGAAGATGTTAGCAGCCTGCAGTGACTTGGAAGCTGGCAGCAAGGAAAAGGCTAATTGGAAAAGAGCCATTTCAAGGATTCACTCTGCTGGCATGAAGCCACAGAACATGTCATCTACCTCATTTCTTTTCTTCTTTCTGATTCCATTTATGGCAATACTGGAGGTTATACTGACTTCAGGCACCAGGTCAGGCAGTGGCAAACTTTATCTGTACAAAGCTAGATTGAAAATGTTTTATACTTTGCAGACCATATGGTCTCTGTATCAGTTAATCAGTTTTGCCACTGGAGCACAAAGAGAGCCACAGACCATAGGAAATGGATAGCTCTGACTGTGTTCCAATAAAACTTTATTTACAGAACCTGCCGGTAGGCTAGATTTCAACCATAGGTCATAGTTAGAACCACCTCTGCTCTAGATAAATTCATCTACAGATGCCAAGAAGGGAAGAGTATTTCTGGAAATGGGAATGACATGTACAAAGCCAAGATCATGAGGTTATGGCCACTGGCTAGCTACAAGACCTTGGGTAAACTACAAAATCTGTTTATGGCTCAATTTATCTGTGAAATAAAATAATCTTTAGGACCCTTTGCATTGCCAAAATTATCTGACTTTCTTGTCACATTAGTGATTGTCAAACATTTTTCAGCATTCAGTTAAATCTTTTGTTTAACCAAGTCTATGTACTTAGCACTTTGTGTAAAAGCACTAAATGCATAAAAAGATGAAAATGGAGTTAGTCTCTCTGAAGTAAATGAAGGAACTCTGAAGTCCTGCTTTCATATTATCAATCCAAATTACTGACCATTCCCAAATTCTTGACCATTCCCAAATTCTTGATTCTCATCCATAGTTTTAAAAATCCCCTATCACATTAAGGAATTTAATGATGAGGGCTTCCTAGGTGGCTTAGTGGTAAAGAATCTGTCTGCCAATGAAGGAGATGCAGGAGATGCAGGTTCGATCCCTGAGTCAGGAAGATCCCTTGGAGGAGGGCATGGCAACCCGCTCCAATATTCTTGCCTGGGAAATCCCATGCACAGAGGAGACTGGCAGGCTAACAGCCCATGGTGTCACAAGGAATTGTACACAACTTAGTAACTAAAGAGCAGCAATAACAGCAATAGTTTCATTACAAAAATATTCTTTTAATTCATTACATGTCATGAATCTCTTTCACATATATTTTCCCCTTAACCTGAATTTCCCAAGCTAGCCCATCCTCATGTTAAGGAAGAATTTAACCCAAAAGGATAACTATGAACATTTCAGGAAACATGGCAAAGGAAAGAGGAGTTTATTAAAACAAGGATGCACTGATATAGTTTGGTTGATTTTTGCTAAAGATCTTAGAAGCACAAGAGATTAGTAAACATTCACTCAAATATTTGAGTTACTTTGGCTACATTAGTCAGAATTTTTAATGAATGTGACACTTATACAACTAATAAACCACTGTGTTGGCTTGCCTTGAATAATTTTTGTCACAGAGGTCCATCATGCATTTCTACAATCTGCAATTAATAGGTTGGAAATTGAGCTTTCCTGTTCCATTAGTGATGGCATGAAGACTGTTCACTATTTATTATACTACCTATTACAATACGTATATAATAGCTTGTGTGTGTAAGGGAGAGACAAAGGAAAGGAGGGAAAGATAAAAAGGAGCAAGGGAAGGAGAGGGAGGGAGAGGGAGAGATTTCATTTCCTTAGAAAATAGAGGAAGGGGAGAAGGGGGGATTCATTAAGGACAGAACTGAATAATAACTGCTTCCACAAAATCATTGGAGTTCAATGCAGCAAAATCAAATCTAAACTGGGATTTTTAAAACCTACTATTATCTCATCTGTTATTCTGAAAACCCTCAAAAAGCCAATAATATCATGGCTGGCTGGCATCTAGGGGGCAATTTTATTCAAGCCAGCTGGTTTTTCCTAACAGCACCTGCAAAATTAAACTAAATTAACTAAAAGACATTTCAAATTATTAGCACTGCCTGCAGGGACTCCAGCAGTGATATAGGATGATTCCAACGACCAAAATAAAGGGAAAATATGATCAAACCATCTCACTTCAAATAATTTCACTATTCATAATGGTCACCAAAGGCCAAATGAAAGGTTCTATGATTTATTGAGTATTTCTATCCCTTATGAGATCTTACAAGTAGAAGCAGATAATACCACACCATACTGACTGTGCAATAAATGTAAAGAAAGTGGAATACATATGCTGAGTTGGAGGACTGAGTTAAAACAAACAACAAAAAAGGAATTGCTTGGAATGGTGTATCATGAAATGGAAATAACAGTCAGTGAAAACCAAAATGGTGAGGAACTAAATTTCAGGGATCAAGATAACAGGAGTTAAACAACAGTCTTTTCAGAGTGGGCCAATGGATGTAATCAAAGAGCAGATTAGATTAGAGCAGATTGCCCTCTTCTTTTACATGGAGAATTTATGTCATGTGGATCATATGTGAAATGAAATGTTATGCAAACACAGATTCAAGCCTTTGTCATCAAACCTGATGTGAAAATGAAAGTGTTAGTCGCTCAGTCGTGTTCGACTCTCTGTGACCTGATGGACTGTAACACACCAGGCTCGTCTGTCCATGGAAGTCTCCAGGCAAGAATACTGGAGTGGATTGCATGCCCTCATCCAGGGGATCTTCCCAACCCAGAGACCGAACCCGGATCTCCTGCATTGCAGGTAGATTCTTGACTGTCTGAACTACAAGGGAAGCTCTGGTCATCAAACTTGATGACCACTTATAAACCCCTCCACGACAGACAGTAGTCATTGCTAAGTTCTCTGGAATAAATTTTCTGTTTCTATCCTTATGTTAATAGGGACGAGAAAGTCCCAAGAGTAGGCAAGTGGAAGGAAGAGGGCAGAAAAGCAAGGGGAAGAGAGACATTGATTTCAAGCATACCAATTGTTGGACAGAATAAACCAGAGCATCTTAATTATTAGTCTACACCAGCATGTCACACGGAAGATAAAAAAAAAGTGTATACTCCTGAAGGAAGTTCAGTTCAGTTGCTCAATATTGTCTGACTGTACGACCCCATAGACTGCAGCATGCCAGGCTTCCCTGTCTATCACCAGCTCCTGGAATGTGCTCAAACTCATGTCCATTGAGTCCGTGATGCCATCCAACTATCTTATCCTCTGTGGTCCCTTTCTCCTCCTGCCTTCAATCTTTCCCAGCATCAAGGTCTTTTCCAATGAGTCAGTTCTTTGCATCAGGTAGCCAAAGTGCTGGAGCTTCAACTTCGGCATCAGTTCTGAAGTAAAGTAAGAGCTATTTTCCAGACGGAAGGAAATGAATACAGTAGAGCAATAAACCAAAATTAAAATATACACAAGAACACATGACAAACCTACATTACCAAGAATCACTTCAGTGACTAAGAACTTGCTATTTCTTGAAGTATGCTCTTGTAAGGCTCTGATTCTTGGAAATACTCCCTTATCTTGTTCTGAGTTGTCTCTATACCTTTAGCCTACCAGCATACCTCAACCCTTTTGGGTCACCTTTCCACTTCCTTTTCAGCAGCTGTTTTATTTCTTGGGCTTCCTTAAGTCATTGTTCAGAGTCCTTAGAATTGCTCTCTTTGCCTATAACCCATTTTTTCCTAGGTCTTAGCCTATTGTCTATGGGGTCGCACAGAGTCGGACACGACTGAAGTGACTTAGCAGCAGCAGTAGAAGCCTATTGTAGCCACACGTTCTGGGAAACAAACTCACTCAGGACAATGCAGATAGTGGAGTGCAGTTTATTACACCAGCGGGCCCAAGGCAGAGTCTCCTCTTAGCCAAGGACCCCGACCAGTTTTTGTGAAAACCTTATATATCCTAAGTGTATATGGGCAAACCCCCCTCCCCAGATTCCCTGAAACTAGTCTGAACAATGGAAAAGAAAGATACAATCAAAGTTAACTCATGATTCATATGCCTTAAGTCTAGGTAGTTAACAGGGGACAATTATCAATAGGTCTGTGGTCATACCCCAATAAGCATAATAGAATTTATGATTCTATTTGGTTACACAGATAATTAGGGCATTCTTCTAGGCAAGGAGAGTCTAGGTATGAGCCCTGGGGTTCTTCCATCTGGTGGGGGGCGGGGGGGGGGGTGTCTGGTTTTCCAGTTGGTATGTCATTTCCATAGATACTGGGCATATAGCTCAAAGTTCACAGTCCAGCCCAAGATGGAGTCCTGCTTTCAAGATGGAGCCTGTTCTGTCTGTTTCCTCCTTCAAGCCTGCTTACTTCTTCACATTGTTTAGGTTTCAGTGCAACTGTTGACTTCTCATAGTGACTATCTCTGACCACTCCATCTAGAGGAGCACCTAAATTATATTTTGTGATTTCAAACAAATTTTTGAAATATGTATGCATACCAACTAACATATAAAACTATTTGTAAGATAGAGAGATATTGATAGCTTATGGTGAACGGTGTCAGATTCATGATCTCGGAAGATTTAGCTTCGGGACCAGGGACCAGGGTTGATCACTCAAGAGTTTTTGTATAGCAGAGTTTTATTAAAGTATAAAAAGGGACAGAGATAGTTTCTGACATAGACATTAGAAGGGGGATGGAGAGTACCCCGCTCACTAGTCTTCAGTGAGGGAATTATATACTTTTTAAGTTAGTTATTACAATAAATCAAAAGAATGTCTCAAGATTGTAAAAATTTTACCTGACCCACTCCCACAATTTACATTCTAAGATATCAGGATTAGTCAGAAGGTTTTCAGAAAGGAGAAACTATCCTCAAACAGGATACATTGTTGTTATATAATCCTTAGTACAGAGCTTAAACTGAGATCTTTGTTGTGTAATCATCAGTTCCAGGGTTAAAGAAAAAAAAATGCTTTATGTGACAAGACTAAGGAATGTAGAGAAAAAAAGACATTTGTCCTTTCCTCCTCCTTGAGAATTCCAGATCCTTATCTCCTCTTTGATAGTCCCAGACCCCTCTCTCCTTGTTGGGGACTCTGGACTTCTTAATCAAGCTACCTAGAAATTGACTCCCTCAATATGAAATAAAACAAAAATGCATGTCACTATCATTTGCTTTCAGATAAAGGATATTGCCAGTAATTTTAAAGATCAATTTGATCCCATCTCCTCCCAAACTGAGGTAACCAGCCATTATCCTAAAACATATCATATAATTTTTCTCTCCTTTATAGTTTTACTAAATTCATACCAGGTCCTGAATATATATTTCTAGTCTTAGAAATATGTTTTAATTTACATAAATGGAATCATAGCATATGCACTCTATATGCCTTTTTTTTTTTTACTATATATCATATTAGACAGATTCATGCATACTGATTTGTGCAGTCATAGTTGATTCTTTCTTACAACTCTATAGTTTTTCCTTAAATGAATACAACATGTTTTATTTACCATTCTCCTGTCAATGAATATTTGGGTTGTTTCCAGATGTTTGCTATTAAAAACAAGGCTGTTGCATGGAGGATTTTGGCCATGAAACTATTTTGGCCATGAAACAACTTGTTGTCATTCAGTCACTAAGTTATGTCTAAGTCTTTGGGGCCCCATGGACTACAGCATGACAGGCTTCCCTGTTCTTCACTATCTCCCAGAACTTGTTCAAACTCATGTCCATTGAGTTGGTGACACCATCCAACCATCTCATCCCTCTGTCACTCCCTTCTATTCCTGCCCTCAATCTTTTTTAGCATCAGGGTCTTTTCCAATGAGTCAGCTCTTCATATCAGGTGGCCAAAGTATTGGAGCTTCAGCATCAGTCCTTCCAATGAATATTCAAGGTTGATTTTCTTGAGGATTGACTGGTTTTATCTTCTTGCTAGACAAGGGACTCTCAAGAGTCTTCTTCAGTGGCACAATTCGAAAACATCAATTCTTTGGTACTCTCATTCTTTAGGGTCCAACCCTCATACCCATACATGACTACTGGAAAAACCAGAGCTTTGACTATAGGGACTTTTGTAAGCAAAGTGATGTCTCTGCTTTTTAATATGCTAAGTTTGTCATAGCTTTTCTTCATTGTAAAATCCTACAATAATGGATACATGTCATGAAACATTTGTCAAAACACACAGAATGTACACCACCAAGAGTGAATCCTAATGTAAATTATGGACTTTAGGCAATAAAGATGTGTCAATGTAGGTCCATCCATTGTGACAAATGTACTACTTTGGTGAAAGATGCTGATAGTGGAAGATGCTATATTTGGGTGGAGACAGTGAGTTTATAGGAATTCTTGTACTTTCTGCTCGATTTTGCTGTGAGTATAAACTTACTCTGAAAAATAGTCAATATGAAAAGTAATGCAGTTACACATTTATTCAACAAAGACTTGATGAGTACTTACTATAAGCCAGGAACTAATATAGTTCTATGGATTTCAGTAGTATCAGTAAAAAACAGTCAAAAATGTCTGCCATCATGAAGTTTACACTGTGGTAGAGGGAGACGGACAATAAACAGGTAAGTAAAATATGCAGCATATAAGATGATGCCAAGTTCTATGGATCAAAATGAGAGAAGGAAAAGGGCTTTGGGAGTGTTGGCAGAGTATAATTTTAAGATTCACTGGTGAGGTGATATTTAAGTAATGCTCTAAAGGTGAGGCAGCAAGCCATTCTCTTCTGGGTAGAGAGTGTTCTAAGATGGGGGCATTTTTGTAATGTGAAGCAAACAGCAAGGAACTTTACAAGGTTGGAGTAAAGTTAGGAAGGAAGGGAGTAAAGGACATGAACTCAGATGGGTAATGAGAAGATGTGGTAACACAAACTCTACAGAATCTTCTAGGCAATTAAGCTTTTATTTCCGGAGACATGAAAAGCTACTTAATATGCATCTCTAGAGTAAACGGGGGTAGAATGTGTCATAAGGCAAGCATATCTTCAAGTGACTAATGGCAAATTATTTTCATTTATTTCATTAAATTTATTATTTCATACACAACCACATCAATACAATCCCACTTAGCAATATATAAAGAATTCCCATAGTTTCACATTTTGCCAACATTGGATATTATAAGGTTTTAAACATTTTTGTCAATCTGATAAACTTAAAATGCTATCTCACCGAGGTTATAATTTTTATTACCATGATAGCTGATGAGACTGAAGCTTTATTTTTGTCCATAAAATAATTCCATCCTAACTCTTCACATCCATTGCCAACATAAGTGCTTTGTTTTTACCAAATCCATAGCCACTTTTGAAATCACAATCTAGTTTCTTTTAAGTTGATTAAAATATAGTGTTTTTTTAAACCTGAGCATGAGGCTTTCACTGGTAAATTTTATCCTAACACTAAAGTTGCATTTTAATTTTTATTCCCACAAAGTAATCACTTTCAGCATTTACTAGACATTTTTAAAATTGCAGAGTAATTTACATGCAGTAAAAATGCACAGCCTTGCAGTCGTTTTTTGGCAAATGCGTACAACTTGTGTAACCAGATCCTTATCCAGTATAAAACATTTCATTGCCTCAGAAAGTTTCCTTTTATTCCTTTTTAGTCACCACCAAAAATCCCCTCATCCCAGACCAGAAGTAAGTACTGATTTGAGTTCTATGCTATAGAATAGTTTTGCCTACTGTAGAACTTAATATGAGTATCCAGTATATATGCTGTTTTCATCCAATGTATTTCAGAGATTCATCTACACTGTTGCACTTATCAGTAGTACTTTCTTTTGAAATGCTTAATATTCCATTGTATGAATAAACAGTTTGCCCATTCTCCTACTGATAGACATCTGGATTATTTCTGGTTAGACTGTTTATTAATTTGCTAAGAAAATTCTTGAACAATATCTGTTGTGTACAATGTTTTGACATCTCTTGAATAAATACATAGGAAAATAATTACTGAGTCACAGTGGAGAATCTGCCAATTTTCTCAAATGGATTTATCATTTTACATTTCTACCAGCAATGTAGAGCTCAGTCGTGTCCGACTCTTTGTGACCCCATGGACTATACAGTCCATGGAATTCTCTCGGCCAGAATACTGGAGTGGGTAGCCTTTCCCTTCTCCAGGGGATCTTCCCAACCCAGGGATCGAATCCAGGTCTCCCGCATTGCAGTCGGATTCTTTACCAGCTGTGCCACAAGGGAAGCTCAAGAATACTGGAGTGGGTAGCCTATTCCTTCTCCAGTGAATTTTCCTGACCCAGGAATCAAACCGGGATCTCTTGCATTGCTGGCAGATTCTTTACCAACTGAGCTATCAGGGAAGCCCTATGTAGAGCTCCAGTTGCTCCAAAACTTTGACATTTTTATGCTATCAGTCTTTTTCAGTTTCACAATTTTAGTGGGTGTTATCTCATTGTGAAGCGTTATCCCACTGTAGTCTATTCATATTTTTTGCAAGTTTTCTTTTCCTTTTCTGTAAAATGTCTCTCCAAGTCTATATTTCTATTGAGATGTTTGTCTTTACAAATCAGAATATTTACATTTCATGGAAACTTGATCCCTTGTTTATATTATATGTGTTGCAAATATTTAACTCCTATTAGGTTTTTTACTTTCATGAAGATGTCTTGATTATCAAAAGTTCTTATTTTACTATGACTAAATTTATCGGTCTTTTTCCTTTATGGTTTGTACTTTTTAAATTCAGCTTTTTAGGTTTCATGGAAAATCCCATTGGGATTTTTATTAGAACTGATCAATTTAGAAAGAATTGACAGATTTACAAGCTTGAGTTTTCCTCTCCATGAAGAAGCTTAATCTCTCAATTTTCTATAAATATATTACACGTTAAAGTGGTAACATTTTAAATAGTACTTTAATCCTTTCTAGAAAACCATGCTTGTCTCTATGTATCCTCTTTATCACTGACTCTCAATCTTTTTTACATACTAGAATCAACTGAGGAACATCTTAAAATAATTGTTATGCCTGAGGGTAAACACCCAGTGGTTCTAAATTAATTAGTCTGGGATGAGTTCTAACTCCTAAAGTGAACATTCAATAAGTATTGAGAACTATTGCTTTATGTAGCACCTCAACTTTTACATTTTTCTCCTACATTTATTTTTTGACATGTGCTATCTTTGCTGTTATTCTATTGCTTTTTTTTTTTAATTCTTAAGTTGGAAGTTTAACTTACTAGCTTTCAGTCACTTTTAACTTCTAATATAAGCATTTCAGACTATATATTTCTTTTCACTATCACTTTATCTGTATTTCCCCACTGTACTTTGATATGTACTATTTTACTTATCATTAGGTTTTATATAAATTCTATGGTATTTCTATGTTTTCTTCTTTGACCCATGAGTTAAATAGTAACATATTTTTGAATTTTCAAATATATGGGGATTAGTTACATTTTTGTTACTTATTTCTTACTTGAATCCATTTTGATTAGAGAATACAATCTATATGATACTGATTCTTATAAATTTTCACAAATGTGTTCTGTGGCAATGGTATGTATGATCAGTTTGGTGTATGCTTGAAAACAATCTCTTATTCTCTAATAGTTGGAAAGAGTATTCTAATTTTATATGTCCACTAGATCAAACTTGGTCAGTTTGCTCTTCTCTTCTTATTCTTTTGTCATTCAGTCTTCTGTTGTATTTATTGAGTTTCATCTGCTTAATCTATCAGTTACCTGGGGAGGTAAACAAAATTATCTTACTATGAAGGTAGAGTGGTCAGTTTCTCCTGATTCCATAATAGTTACTTTCTCTTTCCCAATCAGCTTCTTTTCAAATTGCTGTCCACTCAGGTGATCTAGAAAGGGACCTCTAAAGAACAGGATCCAGGACAATCACACCTGGGATCAACATTTGGAACAGCTCTTTGCCTGGTAACAATATCTTCTGAAATTTACAAATGCAGGTGGGATGCCAAGGCCCATATTGGAAGCAGGGTGGTTAAAGTGAGCAGTCAGTGTATTTTAGGACTTCCTTGCAAAGCACAGAAAGAATTACTTCTTCACCTACATCCCTGTCTCTGATTCAATTCAGGACCCAAATGCAAAGTAAGCACCACAATATTCAGTCAGTGGTGATTCAAATAAGGAACTTCTACTCTTTTTCATACGTTATAAATAATCCAAGAGATAAAAATAGAGCAAAAGGAAACCAAAAAAGCCAAGGTGACACTGATATAGAAATCTGAAAATAAATTAAGACAAAAATAACCAGGGTGACTGGTGATTTTCATAAAGCAAAGATAGAATGCCTTATGGATGTGTATGTCAGGATATCAGCTCAAACATCAGGCACCCTAGTTTTGAAGATACATTTAGCTACTGGCAGTGTCAAATTAATTACAAGCTGTTCATCTCTAAGAGAGACATTCAGTTTTAAAAGGAAAGTTCTAAACTTCTTGAAGGAACTAGAAAGAGAAGGGACTCTGACTGGCATTGATGTTGATATATATATACAACTGACCCACACATCCTTACTTCCCCTTTCTCAATTTTAACTTTCCTTCCCCCTCTCTACATACATCTGTCAGGATCTGTGTATCATTTTTTTCTCCTACAAGACAGGTTCTAGAGTTTATTATTTCCACTAGATTTGATTTAACCTAGATTGATTGCTTGATATACATATATATGTAATATATGTATATAACATAATATATAATGCATAATAAATGATAGGTACATATAAATAAGGATAATGTATATGCATAAATATATATGCATAAATGTTGTGATGTATAGAAGTGGCAGAGATAACCATATGTCACAATCTCATTCTTCAATGACACTAAATTTAAAGGCAAGAAATTTTGCATTAAATATATTTCCTGGAAAAAAAAATGACCATAGTTTTGCCCCATCCCATTATAGTTCAGCCACTGTTATTGGAATTGAGTTTCTGACTCTACTTGATAAAAGAACCCATTGGTGAACCATTTGGTCTTCCCCCATGGCACGAACAATAAAGAATCTGCCTGCAATGCTGGAGACCTGGGTTCAATCCCTGGGTAGGGAAGATCACCTGAAGAAGGGCTTAGCAACCCACTCCAGTATTCCTGCCTGGAGAATCCCATTGACTGAGGAGCCTGCTAGGCTACAGTCCATGGGGTCACAAAGAGTTGAACACAACTAAGCAACTAACACTTTCACTTTCTGGTGAAGCATTTAGCACCTCACAAAATGCATGTGATAGGAGCAAATTTCCTCTTACCTTTCTCAGAAGACAGGGGGGAAAAGCTTTGACAAACAACTGTGAAGAACTAAGAGGTTATACTGTCAAATATTTAAAAGATGTGATCTTGTCTCCCTCTGGTAAAAAGAGTAGAATGAAGTAGCCAGGGTGCAAATAGTGCAGCTGAAGAGAAGGGAACAGCCCACCCAGCAAGAGAGACCTCATTCATTAACTTTTTAATTTTTATTGAAGCATACTTGATTTACAATCTTGTGTTAATTTCAAGTGTATTGCAAAGGGAATCTATTATACATATACACATATCTCCTCTTTTTTTAGATTATTTTCCCATATAGACCATTACAGAGTATTGAGTAGAGCTCCCTATGCTATACAGCAGGTTCTCGTTGGCTATCTATTTTATGTATAATTATGTGTATATGTCCATCTCAATCTCCCAACTTATCCCTCCCCCTCATTCCCTGGAAACCATAAGTTTGTTTTCTATAGATATACTCTACTTCTGTTTTGTAAAAAAGTTTATTTCTATCTTTTTTTAAGATTCAATATAAGAGATATCAAATATACTTGTATTTCTGTGTCTGAACTATTTCACCCAGTATGACAATCTCTAGGTCCATCCATATTGTTACAAATGGCATTACTTTGTTCTTATTTATGGCTAAGTAATATTCCACTGTACATATGTATCACAACTTCTTTACCCATTGCTCTGTCAAGGGACATTAAAGTTGCTTCCATGCCCTGGATATTGTAAACAGTGCTGCTATGAACATTTGAGTGCCCACATCCTTTCAGTTATGATTTTCTTGAAGGATATGACAAGAGTGGGAATTGTCAGTTTTTTAGCTCTATTTTTAGTTTTTTAAGGAATCTCCACGCTGTTCTCAATAGTGGTACCATTATAAATTCCTAGCAATGGTATAGGAAGGATCCTTTTTCTCCATACCCTCTCCAGCATTTATTACTTGTAGATTTCTTGATGATGGCTATTTTGACTGGTGTGTCGTGATACCTCATTGTAGTTTTGATTTACATTTCTCTAATAATTAGTGAGGTTGAACATCTTCTCAAGTGCTTTGGTGGAAGATCTAAACAGACATTTTTCCAAAGAAGGCAGAGAGATGGCTCACTCACAGACTCTTAAGCTAACGTATGTCATCATAAGGCTGGCAGTTTAATCAATAATTAAACAGGAGGATCAGTTCATCCTAATGTCCCAAGTTTCATAAACCACCAACAGTTCTAATTAGTCATCTCTCAGAAGACTTGCCAGATTATACTGCCTCAGAAAGACAGACTGAAAACCAAAATAGCAAGATTGTGGTGGTTCAGATCATCCCTGCCTTGCATTTCTATTGATCTCTTTATTTTTCACTCAGTGAATATTTACTGAGTAACAACTATGTGTAGGCATCTGTTCAGTACAGCAGTGCATGAGCTCTGCCCTCAAGGAGTTTACTAAGAAAGACAAAATCACTGCCATCAAAGAGTTCGAGAAGAAAAGGACAGATAAAAGGCTGTAAGAATTCACAAAAGAAAGATATGCCTTGAAAAGGGAGGAAACAGAAGACATGACAGCTTTCATAGTGAGCACTTCCCTGCTTTGATGGCAACCAGGTAAAACACAGGGTACTAGGTCAAATTTGAATTGTAGATAAACAAGAAATGATTTTCTAGTAGGAGTATACCACCTGTATTATTTAGGAAAACCTATACTAAAAATTATAGCCTATTTTACAGAGTGAAGTAAGTCAGAAAGAGAAACACCAATACAGTATATTAATGCATATATATAGAATTTAGAAAAACAGTAATGATGACCCTATATACAAGACAGCAAAAGAGACACAAATGTAAAGAATAGACTTTTGGACTATGTGGGAGAAGGCAAGGGTGGGATGATTTCAGAGAATATCACTGAAACAGGTATATTACCATATGCAAAGCAGATGACCAGCACAGGTTCAATTCATGAAGCAAGGCACTCAAAGTCGGTGCTCTGGTGCTCCCCACCCCAAAGGGGTTCAGAATGGGGGGACACATGTATACCTGTGGCTGATTCATGTCAATGTATGGCAAAAACCACCACAATGTTGTAAAGTAATTAGCCTCCAATTAAAATAAATTAATTTAATAAAAAATTATTCATTGTGTATGTGAAATTAAAACTTAACTGGGTAAGCTGTATTTCTATTTACTAAATCTCACAACTCTGCTCCCTATTATCTCTCATTGTGACAATCCCAGCAGTGACTTCTCTGAGAGGGAAGTGAGCAAATCAGAATATAGGCCTCCTTTTCATTTTATCAGCACCAATATTCTTAGCCAGACTGATCTTTTAAAGCGTATATCAAATCACATCATTCCTGTGCTTAAAACCCTCTCTTCAATTCATATAACATTTAGAATAAAAATCCAAACTCCTTATCAAAAGCTACACATGTTCTGACCCCTGTCATCCCCTATAAATTTCACGGCTGCTGCTGCTGCTGCTAAGTCACTTCAGTTGTGTCCGACTCTGTGCAACCCCATAGACGGCAGCCCACCAGGCTCCCCCGTCCCTGGGATTCTCCAGGCAAGAACACTGGAGTGGGTTGCCATTGCCTTCTCCAATGCATGAAAGTGAAAAGTGAAAGTGAAATCACTCAGTTGAGTTCGACTCTTCACGACCCCATGAACTGCAGCCCACCAGGCTCCTCCGTCCATGGGATTTTCCAGGCAAGAGTACTGGAGTGGGGTGCCATTGCCTTCTCCGAAATTTCACGACAGCCCTATGAAAAAGATAGCATTATTACTCCTATTTCACAGGTGAGAAAAATAAAGACTAGATAAGGAGAGTGTCCTCTACCATATATCAAAAGTAGCTGTCTCATATAAAATGAATTATGGCATTAGTATACAGACTGAAAGTAGATCAGAAAAAATTTAAAATGACAACATCTAATCTTAGGATGGGTGCAGAGAAGTTGGCACTTTCATGCATCACATAGTGAACTGGTTGTGATGTTTTGGAAGGGGATTCAGCCATGTTTATGACCATTTAAAAATATGCATCCTCTGCCTGACCATTCATATTCAGTGTATTATCCTAGTTATCTGTACACATGCACTCATTTGTACATGTAAATATACAAAAGGAGATCAGAGAGTATACAAACAATCCTCTTTTAGGTGATTACTTCTATGGAAGAGAGTGACAGTGGAGCAGGAGCAGTTAATAGGGACTTTGAATTTTTACTTGATTCTTCATGAAAGATTTATTTGTGAATTTCTTATGTTCTTTAAATGAGCATTTTTAAAAAATAAAGACAACAAGCTAGATTTAAAAAAAACCTCCAAAACTCTTTGGTGATGGCAGTATTATGAAACAAACCTTATTTGTTTCTTCAAACATGGTACCCTTACCTTAAGTGAAAACTGACTCAAGTTTTTAGCAATCTTGATGGACACAAGAGGGGAAAACTGTCAAGTTAAAAATCACAAGTCATTTTCTTTTTCCCAAATGATAAGAATTCAAATCATCTTTGGGGTAAACTGCCCTTTAGTTTTGGTGAAGGTCCCCTGAACTGTCCCTGGTTATGTAAATAAAACATACTATAACCTGGAAATGTTAATTTTGACTCCATGCTGAATTTGTTTCTCTGGCTTTAACCCTTGTTTTGTGCTTTTATTAGTATTAGCGTACATAATTGCCTGCCTCAGAGAACCCTGCCCCCCTTTGCCTGAAGCTAAACTAAAACTGTTTAGCTCATAAGGAGATAAGCTGAGCCTGCCCACCTGTGAATGACCGTGACATTCTTGAGTTCCTTGTGTGGGTAGTGGCACTACCTGTCAGCATGACCCAGAAATTCACATTTGGAAGGCCAGGATCATGGATATCTGTGACATCCTTGTTTATTGATACGGCAGGAGATATTCCATTTCACTCCATCTGTGAAATGGTTGTAAGGAGGTGAAACTAACACATCCCCCTGCCTGAGACTTGCTATTCTAGGAGATATTTGCAAGAATCAAACGGTCTTTTTACTTTGTTTTCCTTACTTCCCCCCATCTCTGATCCATAAAAGAACCTGGCATCCAGGCCCAACAAGAAGGTTATTTTGAGACATTAGTTTGCCATCTTCTTGGTCAGTTGGCTTTCTGAATAAAGTTATATTCCTTGCCTCAACACCTCATCTCCCAGATTTATTGGCTGATTGTGTGGTGTGCAGAGCTGTCTCTGAAGATTTTATTGCTATGGGGTTGGTAGGTTGGTTGCTTTCAATGAATCTAGAGTACATTGTGCTTGCATGGCTGTTTGTGCACTTGGAGATATGGAAATGTTTATCAATTTCTCACTAGATGGCTTTAGTTGAGACCTAAACAACTATAGGAGAGATGCACAGACATAAGCCAGGTCTGCTTCATAGATGTAATTCTGATGAAAGGAGAACCATAAGGTTTCTGTGACTTAAATTTGGCTAGATTGGTAGTATTCTATGCATTATACTTTTGAGACCAGATGGCCCAAAGTTTGGAAATGCACTGATGCTAAACATATCATCTTCTGATGCCACTGTCTTGTTAAAGAGTAAGGGAACTATCCCATAGGGCCTCGAGCAAGAGAGCAGGAGTTTACCTTTTCGAGTTTACATTCCCATTAGAAGTTATGAAAAAGACAAGACTTGGGGGAGGAAATCAGAACATGGGAATTGCTCCTCATTTAGAGGTAAGGGGAAACATTTTCCCTCCCTGGACATGAAAGAAACTGGAGTTTGACTTGGATGCTATCCTGTAAATACAATCACACCCTTTGTCGCTTGGCACAGCAAGTCAAAGTTAGCTAGCTGCTGGCTACACAGAAGCAAGCAAAGACCAAGGTAGAGAGATGTCCTTTATGAAACCCCTATGGGCTATGAGAGCAGCCACATATACTAGTGGTGGTGGTGAATTCTCCTCTCTGAAGCATATCCCTTCTATGATCTCCAAATTTTTGGAAAAATACTCTGAAAAGAAGGCTCAGTTCATGGGTTTACCACATGTGCAGGTACATGGGGCTACATACAGAGAAGGATCCTGCCACCCTTTTAATGTTGTCCAGTAGCCACTTTGAAATTCATAATACGTTTTGAAGAAACAGCTCACATTTTCTATAACTGAGTGCCACAAATTGATAGCCAGACTTGCTCAGGAGATTTAGCCTTTTATCAGCTGTGAGGCACCCAGGACAACTCACAGGGTCTTCACTGTGTGGCTGATGCAGTGATACCCACAGTGGACATGAATAGAAAGTCCCTCTACAGAGCAAACAAAATCCCTCTCTGTTCGTTTCCAAAGCAAACCATTCAATTTCAATATCACAGTAATCCACATCTATGCCCCAATCACTAATGCTGAAAAAGCTGAAGTTGAACAGTTCTATGAAGACCTACAAGACCTTCTAGAACTAACACCCAAAAAAGGTGCCCCTTTCATTATAGGGGACTGGAATGCAAAAGTAGAAGTCAAGAGATACCTGGAGTAACAGGCAAGTTTGGCCTTAGAGTACAAATTGAAGCAGGGCACAGCTAATAGAGCTTTGCCAAGAGAACGCACTGGTCATAGCAAACACCCTCTTCCAACAACACAAGAGAAGACTCTATGCATAGACCTCACCAGATGGTCAATACTGAAATCAGATTGATTATATTCTTTGCAGCAAAAGATGGAGAAGCTCTATATAGTCAGCTAAAAAAAGACCAGGAGCTGACTGTGGCTCAGATCATGAACTCCTTATTGCAAAATTTAGACTTAAATTGAAGAAAGTAGGGAAAACCACTAGACCATTCAGGTATGACTTAAATCTGTTATGATTATACAGTGGAAGTGACAAATAGATTCAAGGGATTAGATCTGATAGACAGAGTGCCTGAAGAACTATGGACGGAGGTTCATGACCTTGTACAAGAGGCAGTGATCAAGACCATCCCTTCAAAAAAGAAATGCAAAAAGGCAAAATGATTTTCTGAGGAGGCCTTACAAATAGCTATGAAAAGAAGAGAAGCTAAAGGCAAAGGAGAAAAGGAAAGATATACCCATTTGAATGCAGAGTTCCAAAGAATAGCAAGGACAGATAAGAAAGATTTCCTCAGTGATCAATGACAAGAAATAGAGGAAAACAGTAGGATGGGAAAGACTAGAGATCTCTTCAAGAAAATTAGAGATACCAAGGGAACATTTCATACAAAGATGGGCACAATAAAGGACAGAAATGGTATGGACCTAGCAGAAGCAGAAGATATTAAGAAGAGGTGGCAAGAATACACAGAAAAGCTATACAAAAAAGATCTTAATGACCTAGCTAACCACAATGGTGTTATCACCCAGCTAGAATCAGACATCCTCAAGTACGGAGTCAAGTGGGCCTAGGAAGCATCACTATGAACAAAGCTAGTGGAGGTGATGGAATTCAAGCTGAGCTATTTCAAATCCTAAGAGATGATGCTGTGAAAGTGCTGTACTCAATATGCCAGCAAATTTGGAAAACTCAGCAGTGGCCACAGCACTGGAAAAGATCAGTTTTCATTCCAGTCTCAAAGAAAGGCAATGCCAAAGAATGCTCAAACTACTGCACAATTGCATTCATCTCACATGCTAGCAAAGTAATGCTCAAAATTTTCCAAGTGAGGCTTCAACAGTATGTGAACTGAGAATTTCCTGATGCTCAAGCTGGATCTAGAAAAGGCAGAGGAATCAGAGATCAATTTGCCAACATCCATTGGATCATTAAAAAAGCAAGAGAGTTCCAGAAAATCATCTACTTCTGCTTTATTGTCTATGCCAAAGCCTTTGACTGTGTGGATCACAACAGTCTATGAAAAATTCTTAAAGAGATTGGAATACCAGACACCTGACCTGCTTTCTGAGAAATCTGTATGCAAGTCAAGTAGCAATAGTTAGAACTGGACATGGACCAACAGACTGGTTCCAAATTGGGAAAGGAGTATATCAAGGCTGTATATTGTCACCCTGCTTATTTAACTTATATGCAGAGTACATCATGTGAAATGACAGGCTGAATGAAGCACAAACCTGAAATCAAGATTTCCAGGAGAAATATCAATAATCTCAGATATGCAGATGACACCACCCTTATGGCAGAAAGTGAAGAATAACTAAAGAGCCTCTTGATGAAAGTGAAAGAAGAGAGTAAAAAAGTTGGCTTAAAACTCAACATTCAGAAAACTAAGATCATGGCATCTGGTTCCATCACTTCATGGCAAATGACAGGGAAACAATGGAAGCAGTGACAGACTTTATCACTGCAGATGGTGACTGCAGCTATGAAATTAAAAGATGCTTGCTCCTTGGAGGAAAAGCTATGATCAACCTAGACAGCATATTAAAAAGTAGAGACATTACTTTGCCAACAAAGATCCGTCTTGTCAAAACTATGGTTTTTCCAGTGGTCATGTTATGGATGTGAGAGTTGGACCGTAAAGAAAGCTGAACACTGAAGAATGAACGCTTTTGAACTGTGGTGTTGGAGAAGACTCTTGAGAGTCCCTTGGCCTGCAAGGAGATCCAACCAGTCCATCCTAAAGGACATCAGTCCTGAATATTCATTGGAAGGAATGATGCTGAAGCTGAAACTCCAATACTTTGGCCACTGATGCAAAGAACTGACTCATTTGAAAAGACAACCTAGATGCCCATCAGCAGATGAATGGATAAGGAAGCTATGGTACATATACACCATGGAATATTACTCAGCCGTTAAAAAGAATTCATTTGAATCAGTTCTAATGAGATGGATGAAACTGGAGCCCATTATACAGAGTGAGGTGAGCCAGAAAGATAAAGAACATTACAGTATACTAAAACATATATACGGAATTTAGAAAGATGGTAACAATGGCCCTATATGCAGGGCAGAAGAAGAGACGCAGAAGTACAGAACAGACTTTTGAACTCTGTGGGAGAAGGTGAGGGTGGGATGTTTCGAAAGAACAGCATGTATATTTTCTGTGGTGAAACAGACCACCAGCCCAGGTGGGAGGCATGAGTCAAGTGCTCGGGCCTGTTGGGCTGGGAAGATCCAGAGGAATCGGGTGGAGAGGGAGGTGGGATGGGAGACCAGGATGGGGAATTCGTGTAACTCTATGGCTGATTCACATCAATGTATAACAAAACCCACTGAAAAATAAAAAAATTAAAAAAAAAAAAAAAAAAAAAGAAAAGACCCTGATGGTGGGAAATACTGAAGGCAGGAGGAGAAGGGGACAACACAGGATGAGATGGTTGGATGGCATCACTGACTCAATGGACATGAGTTTGAGCAAGCTCCAGGAGTTGGTGATGGACAGGGAAGCCTGGTGTGCTGCAGTTCATGGGCTCACAAAGAGTTTGAAATGAATGAGTGACTAAACTGAACTGAATTACAGAGCATGCAGTCTGAGGACTGTTGACCATAGAGGCATATCACTTTGACAACTCACAAACACCTTTGAAGCTTCTCATGCAGTGGGAAGATGTGCAAGTGGACCTAGGCAAATGGAGATCTCAAAGTCTCTGTAAGTTAATTAAACAAAGAAAATGTGATTTCATTGAAAGTCCATTACCTGCAATTATTGGTAACATAGCCCTTTGGCTTGTTTGCATCTCTTGACTTTTAAAATGGCCCAAAATGGATCATATGAAAAGTTAGAAATGACACACCATTTACTATTTGAGTTAGGAGGAATCTTACATGCATTTAATCCAGAAGTCCTCATTATCTGTGTTAAAGACCCCTGAGGCGAGGTGCTAGCATGGGAATCTATATGCACCAGGATCCTCAGTTGTCAGGATAAATAACAGTACTAAGTGCCCCTCAGCCTGATGGCTTTTACCTGACTTTCCTCCTTACCTGGTGAACTCCTACAGACATTTTGGGTCTTAGTTTAGACATGACCTCCACAGGAAACCCTTCTCTGATAACCTTAGGTGCTCCTTTTCTCAGCTCCCAGAGCACCCCTGAACCTGAACCACACTACCTATCACCTGACTATGTACCTGTCTGCCCTATAGAGAATGAGGCTTTGAAAGTAGAGAGCTTGGCTCATTCATTTTTGCTTCCCCCACAACTTAACAAGGCTCCTGCCTCAGTTTAGGTGCTAGCAAATTGTGGGTGAATAAATCACCAACTGAATGAACAAAGTACTATATTCAATCATCATACAATGCTGCAATTATTAAAGAACACACTTGTTTTATGGTCTTACAAGCCTTAATCATTCAACTCAAAGATACACTAAGTACACATAATATCATGGCAGCCTGTGACATTCTTTGCTAATAAAAAGTGTCCTTCATAATTGAAAATATTGAGAATTACTTATCTAGTTTAACTCTCTCATTGTGAAAATGAAAATACAGAAGGATTACATTCACTTACCCAATGTTGCAAACTTTAACAGGGGCAGTGGGGCCAACAGCCAGTACCAGGAACTCAGTGCTTGACTTTTCTAATTTTCTGATGTTTCATCTCCCCAGATGTCACAATACAGCCTGTGAAAACAAGTTGAAGGCAAAATAGCTTGCAGAGAAAACAGAGTTATGGTTGTCAAGGGGGATGGGGAGGAGATGGGGAAGGGATGGATTGGGAATTTGGGATTATGAGATGTGAACTATTATATGAAGTATTAGTTACTC
Organism: Muntiacus reevesi; assembly: GCF_963930625.1. Classification (NCBI taxonomy): domain Eukaryota; kingdom Metazoa; phylum Chordata; class Mammalia; order Artiodactyla; family Cervidae; genus Muntiacus; species Muntiacus reevesi. The sequence goes on along the minus strand of NC_089271.1, from coordinate 122,553,861 downwards.
AGTTGTATCCAACTCTTTGTGATTCCATGAACTATAGCCTGCCAGGCTCTCTGTACATGTCACTCTCCAGGCAAGAATACTGGAGTGTGTTGCCGTTCCCTTCTCCAGGTGAACTTCCTGACCAGGGATCAAACCCAGGTCTCCCACATTGCAGGCAGATTCTTTACTGTCTGAGCCACCAGGGAATGGATAAACAATAGGTTCTATTGTATAGCACAGGGAACTATATTCAATATCATGGGTAAACCATAGTGGAAAAGAATATAAAAAAGAAAATATACATATGTATAACTGAATCACTTTGCTGTACAGAAGAAATTAACACAACATTGTAAATCAACTATATTTCAATTTAAAAAAGAAGAAAAAAAATATATATATATATACATACATATATTTGTATTTGTGTCTCCCTCAGGCCTAGGAAGCAGCAGCAGCAAAGTGGCCTATGTCTCAAGGCCCATGTCTGGGACCCAAGCGGCCAAATGTAAATCCATGGCTGATTCATGTCAATGTATGACAAAAACCACTACAATATTGTAAAGTAATTAGCCTCCAACTAATAAAAATAAAAGATAAAAGGAAAAAAAAATAATAATGCAAGGCAGTGAGCAGCAGGCAGATGGATCAGCATGAAATCATGCCACAGGGTACAACGAAGTTGTCAAGTTTCTGTCCAGCGTAGGACCTGGTGACATCAAATGCAGAGCCGTGGGGTAAAGGTATAAAAAGTTGCTGTGGTCAAAATTTTCAAATAGTATATGACTCCTAGGAAGCCAGGCTTCTCAAAGTCACTATGTTCCTAGTGCCTAGCACAGTGCTTGGAACATATTTGCTACTTAATAAATATTTACTGATAGAATGAATAAATTAAAAATGCAAATTGAGTTTCTCTGGGTCTTGAAGGGACTTCTCTCAAAGCTAAACAGTAAACTTTTTGTAGATATATCTGCCTGATGATAAACGAGTACCCCATGGTCTCGGTTCTGCTACCTCAATATGCAAATTATCAGGCAGGACAACAGTTAAGGAAAGAGGGGAATACCCAAAGGGAACTCTTCCACAAGGTTGTAGATGAGGGGACAAGTTCGATCCCACCTGACACTAAAATAAAAGACACCAGGTCAGAAGCTCACATGCACAAACAGGCCTTTCAAGTTTAGGCCCCTAGAAGAGTGAAGGCACTGCTCCCACGTCCAGAAGCTATACCCACAGGAAGGCTTTTTGTAAAGACTTTATTTTGTTTTCCTTTAGATTTTTATTTTATGTTTCTTATAATGTGATTTCTTCCAGATAAATACAGCAGAATTAGGTAGATAGAAGTGTGATTGTTTCCAGGTTCCACAATCCCCAGGGATGGACCCTGAGCCATGAACCCTCCTGAGAAGTTCTGATCTTATGAATTTATCTTTTCTCCATAATGAGGTTGGGAACCTTGAGATTTTAAAACAATTTCTTCAACTCTTCATTTGCCTTTGCTTGTTTAGACACAGATTTAGTGGCCATTTCAAGGTGGGAATTTTCTGATATCTTTCACCTGCTTGGATGCCATTTCATGATACCTCTTTATTCAAGTTTTCATGTCATTAATTTCCCCTCTTTAATCGTGTTAGATGCCAGTGTCCTTTAATGCCATCCACTGAATTTCCCAGGAGTGAATGCCTTTTTTTTTCATCTTGCAAACATCTCCTAATTAATGGTCACCACCGCCTCCTCATTAATGCTCAATACAGGAGGCAATTAATGATCACTCATGCACCAGATGAGATTTTCAGGCATGGCTCACTCCAGTAGTGCTGCAGCTTTTGTGACCTCACTCAAAATTCTGTTTTTATGTCCTTTCTGCAAAGGGATGGAGGCCACAATTTTACTTTCTCTAGTTCTCCCAAACAGACAACAGACTCTTTCCAACAGTCAATGAACATTTTCAAGTCTTCTCCATGTATGTATACACACACACACACACACACATTTTAAGTTCAGTAGCAATACAAAGGCACCACAGTCCTTCAGGTATCTCCCTCTAGCTATTATCTCCACTCTTCATCTCTTTATAGTCAACCAGCTTGCATGAGTAATCTACACTCACTGTCCCTACTTCTATTTTAACCGAGTAAAATCTGGTTACTGAAATACACTTGCTCCTGTAATTATTCACTAAGCTCAGCACTTATCACTAAATGCAAAAATCTTTGAATTCCATGTGGCATATATTTCCACTGATCATTTTGTTATTAATTTTCTGGTGATGTTTATACTATCACCTTTTTTTTGACATGGCTCTCATCAAATTTCTTAGATTTTTATCCTCATTTTCATTCACTTGACTCTATCAATCACTTAAATATTGAAATATTCCAGGCTTCTTCCTTGGCTCTCTTTCCTAAAATCATCCTAGGAAAAATCACCTACTCTTCTGTTGTTTTTCCTGACCACTTTCCAAATTAGTGTGTGTCTTGTGGTGCATTATGTTTCCTGAATCCAGGTTCATTATTTGGCTTCCTATAGAAAACCTCCACTTAGATGACCCACAGATAACTCATATTTAACATTCCTCTCCACCAAGAAAAACATTTGTCAAGTTAGATTTATCATCTACACACCTCAAATTTATTCCTCCTCCAATGTTCTTAATTGCCCACATGGCTCAGAAGGTAAGGAGTCTGCCTGCAGTGTGGGAGACCTGGGTTCAATCCCTGGGTTGGAAAGATCCCCTGGAGAAAGGAATGGCAACCCACTCTAGTATTCATGCCTAGAAAATCCCATGGACAGAGGAGCCTGGTGGGCTACAGTCCATGGGGTTGCAAAGAGTCAGACATGACTGAGCGACTTCACTTTTTTATTTTTTTCCAATATTCTTAGTGAAGAGCATCACTACGCGTCAGTTGTTCATCTCAGAAATGTGGAAGTCAGTCTTGATTCCTCCAGGTCCTTCGTCCCATGAAACACAATCAAATCTTGTCAACACTCCTAGTTTTCTCTTAAACTCTTATCTTCCTTTCCCACTAATAGTTTATCCCCATCGATATGAAATCCAAAATATTTATCACAACCATCCAACGCCCATTTATTTAACTGATGTTCATTGTGTTGCCAACTTTGTTCTGAACGTGGCACAACATGCTTTTCATGTTTAAGCCTGAGGCTACCACTGTACTGTCACCTCTTCCAATGATCCAACCTCCTTGCCACTTTCCTTGGTTGAGTCATATCAACTTATGTCTAACTAAGTACATACTGCCCTGGTGCTTCTCTATCTATGTGTAGACTATTTGCTGTAATTGATGAACTTTTATTTTAAAGATTCAGTTTAACTATTAAGTGAAAATAATTTAAATATCAAGTTACTATTATACCATTTGTGCTGCACAAGGGTACCCAGATATATGATTTTATTTTCTTTCTTGGAGTAGTCCATCTGCATCGTCATCGGTCAAACCCATTACCACTACAAGGAAATGACTAAATTGGCCTGAAGAACTTTTTTTTCCCCTGGAGAAACTGTATGTTAGATGGACTTGAGGTGAGGAAGAGAAATAAGGGTAATAGACTGCCCAGGAAGTCTCCCAGCCCAGCCAAGAAAAGCTGGACTAGATTGGGCTGAAGTTACTAAAATACTTCTGGAGTCTACTTACTAAATACTTGAAGCCAAAGAAATTCTTCTTTGATATAGAATCTAAATCCTGACTTAAACTTGCAAGACAAAAATGATGAAGCTCAAATATTTTTGACCCTCGTCTCAACAAGGGAAAGTGCCCATGTCTTTATATGTAGTCTGCTCACACTGAAAGAGGGAAAGAGAACTGTAAGCAATGCTAGCACCTCTTTATTTTTTTTATTTCTGTAAGCTTCCTCTTGCCTAACACTACTCCTTGATCATCCCCTATACTAAAATTCAACTTGTTTTCTCAATATATCCTTCAGTGGGTGTTCCTAACCTGCTGAAAATGTCACCTTTACAGAGATTATTTTTTCAAACTAACTTTCCAGTCTAATATTCCTCTCTGCCCATTCTTGACCCTATAGCTAATTTTTCACTCTCACTTAGGATATCCCCCTAGAATTTGAAACCAAGCATGGAAATAAAATATATCCATGTCCTCCTCCCCCAGGAAAGCCAGACCCAGTTCCAACTATAAGATATAAAACCTGATTTGGTTACTATGGCCACCTGATGTGAAGAGTAAACTCACTGGAAAAGACCCTGATGCTGGAAAAGATCGAAGGTAAAAGGAGAAGGAGGTAGAGGACGAGATGGTTGGATGGTATCAGTGACTCAATGGACATGAGTTTGAGCAAACTCTGGGAGATGGTGAAGGACAGGGAAGCCTGGCATGCTGCAGTCCATGGGATCAAAAAGAGTCAGAAGCAACTTAGTGAATGAACAACAGTGACAACTCTATGAAATTACACTTATTCATTATCAAATCATTGTTTCAGCTGTTTACCAGCAATGTTACAACTGCATGACTCCTAAACAACTGCCCTAAAACCCAGTTTCCAAAACACTATCTTTCAATTTCATAACAAGAACAATAACAACTGCCATGTACATAAGAATTATTGTATATTGAGCACTGTTCAAAATTGCCTATAAATTGGGCACTACTATTGAAGAAGTAAATCTTCAAAATCCTTCAAGCTAGGCGTCAACAGTATGTGAACTGAGGACTTCCACATGTACAAGTTGGATTTAGAAAAGGCAGAGGAACCAGAGATCAAGTTGCCACAATCCATTGGGTCACAGATAAAGCAAGAGAATTCCAGAAACATGTCTACTTCTGCTTCATTGACTGTGCTAAAACCTTTGACTGTGTGGATCACAACAAACTATGGAAAATTCTTTGAGATGGGAATACCAGATCACCTTACTTGCCTCCTGAGATATCTGTATGCAGGTCAAGAACCAACAGTTAGAACGAGACATGGAACAATAGACTGTTTCAAAATTGGGAAAGGAGTATGTCAAGGCTGTATATTGTCACCCTGCTTATTTAACTTCTATACAGAGTACATACATCATGTGAAATGCTGGGCTGGATGAAGCACAAACTAGAATCAAAACTGCCAGGGGAGCTCTCAGTGTCCTTTTATATATTCCATAGGCACAGTCTGCCTGGTTGATCATGTAGGTTTAACATGAAGCTTGTCCAGCTGGCAGGAAGGTTTTGGGTCTTCCTCCTTAGCCACAACTGCCCCTGGGTTTCAATTGTGCTTTTAATTCCACCTCTGCATGTGGGTCGTCTACTGGGGTTTGCTTCTGAGGCTGCCCTGGAGGACTTCAGTCTACCCCAGTGAGGGCAAGGTGTGGAGGTGGTGCAGCTGCTTGGGTCACAGGGGCTCTGGGAGCACCAGGTACTCAGGGGAGTTGGCAGCTTAGGGAAGCAGGAAATATAGGACTCTAGAAGGGAATAGCAACATGTATTAGCCAATACACTCCAGTATTCTTGCCTGGAACTCCACTGACAGGTAAGACTGGCAGGCCTCAGTCCACAGGATCACTAAGAGTTGGACACAACCGAAGCGACCCGATGGGCATAGATGCAAGACTTTTTTTGTCTATGGCAGCTCTGCCCCAGTGAGGGTTGAGCATGAAGGTGGCGCAGCTACTTGAGTCATGGGGACCCTGATGGTATCAAGTGGGCAGGGACACAGATTGCCTTAGCCACAGGAGTTATAATATATAAAAGGACACTGAGAGCTCCCACAAAAGAAAACACACTAATTCTGATAGCTGTGGCCATTGGATGCAAGAACACAAGGAGCAAGACAAGATTAGAGTCTGAGCTGCCCCCACAGCAGATCCAGAGATCAGAGTGGTATTGGAGGGAAGATTAGGGAGGTGAGGTGGACTGTGACTCCCAGCAAGGGAAAGGACGCTGACAGCAGAGACAAGAAAAACATTTATTATCCTTATATTTAGATTTCTGTAGTTTCTTTTGGATTTTTCATTTTTTTCTTCTGTGGCAGTTGTTGATTTTATTAGCACTATGAAGTGTAACTAAGCTTTTGAGTTTTTTTTTTTCCAATTACACTTTTCACTGCTTTTATAAACCTCTGCCTCTATGTTGGGCTTTTGCAGCTCTGTGGAGTTTTCCTTCTCTTCTTTCTTTCTTTAATTCTTAGCTTTAAAGCCTATTATTATTTTTCTACATTTATTCCTTTATTTGGTTTTCCTACTATTCTTTTCCCCTTGCAGTTACTCTTTAATATATATAAATCTTCCTTACCTATCTCTATTTAACTTCATAATTCTATTCTTTCTTTCCTTTCTTTTTCTTACCATATTTGTTGGTTTTGTTTTCATTGCTTCATTCCCCACTTGGCATCTTGGTTTAGCTTTGTTTTCCAATTTGTGCTTTAGTTCGTTTTGTTCTTAACTGGTGGATAACATTCTTGGTTTCCTTTGTTTATAGTGTCAATCTATTGTACTTTATTTTTGGTGGACGGTTTTGATTTTGCTTATGGGTGTATATGTATATGTGTATATTCCATTATTTTAATTATTCTTTGCCTGATTTTGTAACTGCCATTGGTCTGGGGCTCATTTTTGGTTTCTCACATTTCAGTATTTGTTTTAATTTCATTTAATGCCATAATAAACCACCTGTGGAATCTCCATTCCGGGCCAGAAATCAAACCCTGAGCATTTGGAGTGGGAGCACTGATTTCAAGACCCTAGACTACCAAGGACTCCTAATTCTCAGTTCAGTTCAGTTCAGTCACTCAGTCGTATCCGACTCTTTGCAACCCCATGAATCACAGCACGCCAGGCCTGCCTGTCCATCACCAACTCCCGGAGCTTACTCAAACTCATGCCCATTGAGTCGGTGATGCCATCCAGCCATCTCATCCTCTGTTGTCCCCTTCTCCTCCTGCCCCCAATCCCTCCCAGCATCAGGGTCTTTTCCAGTGAGTCAACTCTTCACATGAGGTGGCCAAAGTACTGGAATTTCAGTTTCAGCATCAGTCCTTCCAATGAACACCCAGGACTGATCTTCTTTAGGATGGACTGGGTAGATCTTGCAGTCCAAGGGACTCTCAAGAGTCTTCTCCCACACCACAGTTCAAAAGCATCGATTCTTCGGTGCTCAGCTTTCTTCACAGTCCAACTCTCACATCCATACATGACTACTGGAAAAACCATAGCCTTGGCTAGACGGACCTTTGTTGGCAAAGTAATGTCTCTGCTTTTGAATATGCTATCTAGGTTGGTCACAACTTTCCTTCCAAGGAGTAAGTGTCTTTTAATTTCATGGCTGCAGTCAACATCTGCAGTGATTTTGGAGCCCAAAAAAATAAAGTCAGCCACTGTTTCCATTGTTTCCCCATCTATTTGCCATGAAGTGATAGAACCGAATGCCATGGTCTTAGTTTTCTGAATGTTAAGCTTTAAGCCAACTTTTTCACTCTCCTCTTTCACTTTCATCAAGAGGCCTTTTAGTTCCTCTTCACTTTCTGTCATAAGGGTGGTGTCATCTGCATATCTGAGGTTATTGATATTTCTCCCAGCAATCTCGATTCCAGCTTGTGCTTCTTCCAGCCCAGCATTTCTCTTGATGTACTCTGCATATAAGTTAAATAAGCAGGGTGACAATATACAGCCTTGACGTACTCCTTTTCCTATTTGGAACCAGTCTGTTGTTCCATGTCCAGTTCTAACTGTTGCTTCCTGACCTGCATACAGGTATCTCAAGAGGCAGGTCAGGTGGTCTGGTATTCCCATCTATTTCAGAATTTTCCAGTTTGTGGTGATCCACACAGTCGAAGGCTTTGGCATAGTCAATAAAGCAGAAATAGATGTTTTTCTGGAACTCTCTTGCTTTTTCGATGATCCACCAGATATTGGCAATTTGATCTCTGGTTCCTCTGCCTTTTCTAAAACCAGCTTGAACCTGGGAGTAGCAAATAGTGAGAACTCACACAAAGGAAACCACTTGAATACAAGACCCAGTATCACCCAACTACCATAGCACCCTGTGCAGGATGGTGCATCCAAACAACAAACAAGACAAAACTACAGACCCAGTCATCAGCAGACAAGATTACCACCTCACTCAGCTGTGCCCATCAGAGGAAAAAAATAAAAACAACTCAGGACAAATCTCACCCTATGCAAAGCTTACACAAACCGTTGGACCAAACTTAGGAGGGCAGAAATTAAAAGGAAAATAGAATTCAACCTTGAAGCCTGGGAAAAGGAGACCTCAAATATAATAAGTTTTAAAAAATAATGAAAAGGCAGATAAATACTGCAGAAATGAAGGGATAAACTAGAAACACAGAAATCCAAATAAATGAAGAGGAAATAGGCAAACTACCTGAAAAGGAATTCAGAATAATGATAGTAAAGATGATCAAAAATCTTGAAAATAGAATGAAGAAAATGCAAGAATCAATTAACAAAGAACTAGAAGAATTAAAGAATAAACATACAGAGACAAACAACACAATTACTGAATTTAAAAATATTCTAGAAGGACTCAATAGCAGAAAATCTGAAGCAGAAGAAAGGATCAGTGAGCTGGAAGATAAAATGGTGGAAATAACTGCTGAAGAGCAGAATAAAGTAAAAAGAATGAAAAAAATCTGAGGAGTCTCAGAGACCTCTGGGACAATATCAAATGTACCAACATTCAAATTATAGGGGTCCCGGAAGAAGAAGAGAAAAAGAAAAGTGTATGAAAAAATTTTTGAAGAGACTGTAGTTGAAAATTTCCCCAACAAGAGAAAGAAACTAGCCAATGAATTTCAAGAGGCACAAAGAGTCCCATACAGGATAAACCCAAGGAGAAACATGTCAAGACACATACTAATCAAACTAACAAAGCTTAAACACAAAGAAAGAATATTAAAAGCAGCTAGGGAAAAGCAACAAGTAACCTACAAGGGAAGCCCCATACGTTTAACAGCTGATCTTTCATCAGAAACTCTGAAGGCCAGAAGGGAATGGCAGGATGTATTTAAAGTACTGAAAGGGAAAAATCTACAACAAAGATTACTCTACCCGGTAAGGATCTCATTCAAAATTTATGGGGAAATCAAAAGCTTTTCAGACAAGCAAAGGTTAAGAGAATTCAGTACCACCAAACCAGCTTTACAACAAATGTTAAAGGGACTTCTATAGCAGGAAATACAAGAGAAGAAAAAGATCTATTAAAACAAACACCAAACAATTAAGAAAACAGCAATTCAGTTCAGTTCAGTCACTCAGTCATGTCTGACTGTGACTGAATGGACTGCAGCATGCCAGGCCTCCCTGTCCTTCACCAACTCCCGGAGTCTACTCAAACTTATGTCCATTGAGTCGGTGATGCCATCCAACCATCTCATCCTCTGTCATCCCCTTCTCTTCTCACCTTCAATCTTTTCCAGCATCAGGGTCTCTTCCAATGAATCAATTCTTCACATCAGGTGGCCAAAGTATTGGAGTTTCAGCTTCAACATCAGTCCTTCCAATGAACACTCAGGGCTGATTTCCTTTAAGATGGACTGGTTGGATCTCCTTGCAGTCCAAGGGACTCTCAAGAGTCTTCTCCAACACCGTCGTTTAAAAGCATCAATTCTTTGGTGCTCAGCTTTCTTTATAATCCAACTCTCACATCCATACATGACTACTGGAAAAACCATAGCCTTGACTAGACAGAACTTTGTTAGCAAAGTAATGTCTCTACTTTTTAATATGCTGTCTATGTTGGTCATAACCTTTCTTCCAAGGTGTAAGTGTTTGTTTGTTTTTGTTTGTTTTTTATTTCATGGCTGCAGTCACCATCTGCAGTGATTTTGGAGCCTAAAAAAAAAAATATTCTGACACTGTTTCCACTGTTTCCCCAACTATTTGCCATGAAGCTATGGGACCACATGACATGATCTGTGTTTCCTGAATGTTGAGCTTTAAGCCAACTTTTTCACTTTCCTCTTTCACTTTCATCAAGAGGCTCTGTAGTTCTTCTTCACTTTCTGCCATAAGGGTGGTGTCATCTGCATATCTGAGGTTATTAATATTTCTCCCAGCAATCTTGATTCCAGCTTGTGCTTCATCCAGTCCAGCATTTCTTGATGTACTCTTCATAGAAGTTGAATAAGCACGGTGACAATATACAGCCTTGAGGTACTCCTTTTCCTATTTGGAACCCGTCTCTTGCTCCATGTCCAGTTCTAGCTATTGCTTCCTGACCTGCATACAGATTTCTCAAGAGATAATAAGAACATCTATGTCAATAATTATTTTAAATATAAATGGATTAAATGCTCTAACCAAAAGACACAGACTGACTGAATGGATACAAAAAGAAGACCCATATATATGTTGTCTACAAGAAACCCACTTCAAACCTAAAGACACGTATAGACTGAAAGTGAGAGGATGGAAAAATATATTCCATGCAAATAGAAAGCAAAAGAAAGCTGGAGTAGCAATCCTCATATCAGACAATTCAAACCTTAAAATAAAGAATATTACAAGAGATAAGGAAGGACACTACATAATGATCAAGGGAGCAATCCAAGAGGAAGCTATAACAATTGTAAATATCTATGCACCCAACATAGGAGCACCTCAATACATAAGATAAACAGTAACAGACATAAAAGGAGAAATTGATAGTAACACAATAATAGTAGGAGACATTAACACCCCACTTACACCAATGGAGAGATCATCAAAACAGAAAATTAATAAGGAACACAAGTCTTTAATGATACATTAGACAAGATGGATCTCATTGATAAATTCAGGACATTCCATCCAAATGCAGAATATACCTTCTTCTCAAGTGCACAATGAGCATTCTCCAGGATAGACCACATCTCAGTTCACAAATCAAGCATCACGGACTCAATGGACATGAGTTATGAGCAAGCTCTGGGAGATGGTGAAGGATAGGGAAGCCCAGCATGCTGCAGTCCATGGGGTCACAAAGAGTCAGACATGACTGAGCGACTGAACAGCAACAAATTGGAGAAGGAAATGGCAACGTATTCCAGTATTCTTGCTTGGAAAATTCCATGAACAGAGGAGACTGGCAGGCTACCATCCATGGGGTCACAAAGAATTAGACACGACTGAGAGATTGAGCACACACTATTACAAAAACTTTACTGATAGAGCAATAGGCACAGAGAAACTAAGAGATTACTAAGATCACACACTAGTAAATGTTAGAAGCATTCTTTTAAACTAGGTTATCTGGGTCTCAAGTCCATACTCAACTTTGTTATTCTTGTCCCTTATTTATTCTAAGGCCAGAGGTAAAATTCACCTGATATTTCACTTTTCTCCCCAACAGATTTTCAAGATGCTATAATTAAAGACACATCTTATAATATCCTAATCTAAACCCCATATTTGAAATATCAATAGCTACTAGCTTCACCTGGCTATTGAGTTATTAAAATACAGCTAGTGCAACTGACCAATTGAATTTTTAATTTTATTTACTTTTAATTTAAATTAAAAAGCCATATTTACCCATGACTACTATCTTGGACAGAGCAGTAGCACTGGCTTTTCTTTAGCAAAAAGGAAATGGATGTTGACTGAACACATATTTGCCACTGAAAAGAAAACAAATGGATGAGCATGGCCTTTTCTTCCCAGTATAATAGGGCATAATTGGGATCTAAGACACAGGGAAAAGTAACTAGCAATCCAATGTTGGTGCTGAATTAAGAGTGATTCTAGGACAAAACAGGCCAAAAGAAGTCATGACTCTGGACAAATTCACAAATAGGTCAAGTTTGGTTCATGATAAAGAGGTACAGTTTACAGCCTGAGACCTAGGGGACAGGCTCAAGAAGGTACAGATTGAACAAGAGAAAAAGCATGGATGTTAACTTAAGAAAAAGCAGATAAGCTGTGGTACATAAGCTGAGGTAAGTCAAAAGTCTCAACAAGGCAAAAGGGCTCAGGCCTAGTACACACTCAATGTATATGCAGTAATTTACTCACACTGGGTATCACATAACAAAGAATAAAATTGAAATAGGAAGACAGATGATACATTTTAAAAGAAAAGTATAAGCAAGTGGATCCACCCTACAGATGGATCAAGTTAAGATCTTTGATCCTAATAATAACAGGTACTGCCTAGTGGGAACCTACTGTGAGTCAGACACCACTCTACATGCTTCAAGCATACATAGTATGTTTAATCTTATGAGGAAACTATTATTATTCTCTTCACTTTATAAGTCAAAAAACTGAAGCTCAGTGAGTTTATCTTCCAAGAATCACATAGCTATTAAGGGGCAGAGGCAAGATTTGAATCGAATTCTGTCCAATTTTGAAGTTCCTCTAATTTACACCACTCTATAACTGTAAAGAACATATCTCTGGGCCTAGAGGGAAAGTTACTTCAAGGGAATTTGCCAGACCTAACAAGGAAAAGTAGCCCTCTTTAAAGAGAATTTGAAAAGGGTCAGAGCCTGAAATGATATGGCTGATAAAGTGTTAATACTCAAAATACAAAAAGAATTCATACATTAATATAAAAAACCCAATCTGATTTTAAAAATGGGTAGAAAACCTGAGTATGCATTTTTCAAAGAAGATATACAGATGGCCAATAGGCACATGAACAGATGTCCAACATCACTAATGATAAAGGAAATGCAAATTAAAACCACAATGAGATATCACCTTACACCTGTCATAAAAGTTATTATCCAAAAGTCTGCAAATAACAGTGTTGGTGAGGATATGGAGAAAAGGGAACCCTTATGTACAGTTGGTGGGAATGTAACTTGATGCAGCTGCTACGGAAAACAATGGAGTTTTCTCAAAATATTAAGACTAGAACTATAACATGATCAAGAAATTCCACTTTAGTGTATTTATCCAAGGGAAATGAAAACACTAATTCAAAAAGATATATGCACCCTTATGTTCACAGCAGCATCATTTGCAATACCCAAGACATGGAAACAATCTAAATGCCCACTGACACATGAATGGATAAATAAGATGTAGTATACATACACGCAGTGGAATATTACTCGGTCATAAAAAGAATGAAACTTTCCCATTTGTAAAAACATAAATGGACCTGGAGGGTATTGTGCTTAGTGAAATGTCAGGTAGAAAAAAAAACAAATATTGTATGTTTTTACTTATATGTGGAGTCTAAAAAAAAAAAAAAAGCATATAGTAAATCAAAAACAGACTCACAAATACAAAATCAAACTAATGGTTACCAGAGGGGAACGGAGGAGAAAGATAAAATAAGTGAAGGAAATTTAAAAGTACAACCTACAAGTTGTAAAATAAATGAGTTATGGGGATGTAATGTATAGAACAGGAAAAATATTCTTCATTTTATAATAACTTCATATTGTTTAGTCTATAAAAATATCTAATCAGCCCCCACTTACCCATGTACAAGATACTCAACTACATGTTTCCCATAGAACTAGGAAATTAATAGCTAATATTTATAAATCTGATTTAAACTGTTTTTATGGGAGATGGTATGACCTCCATTTTTAGATAAAAGGCTTGAGCACATGAAAAGTTTTTTTATAATAACCCAGGCCCATTTAGTTCTAAAATCATACACTTTCCTTTTTGACCTTCCATGAAAAGCAATATGGAAGGCTTTGATCTTTACCTACCCTTCAAATGTTCCCTTCTGAGATGTCTATTATTTGGATCCTACTTTAGTTTGAGTACCCGTTTCAGTGGCCAAATGTCCAGACCATACAGGATCCCATGACCTGTGAAGATTATATCCTCTTCTCAGCTATTGTTTTCCATAGGCATTAACCCAGTGGTAACTCTAGAATTTCCACATTGGGAAGAAGTATATGTGTGGTGATCTGGTTGGAGATCTACTGAGGGAATCTCTTTTGAAGCTGCATCTCCATATCAAGCTTTTAAGCACATGGGTCTTGCTATGGTTTACATGAAAGTTTCAGCATGCTAACCGCTGGCATATTTTTAAATTTTTATTGAAGTAAAACTTTTGTATAGAGAAATGTACATCCTAAGGGTATAAATTTAATGAGTTTTGACAAAAGTTAGACAAGTGTAACCTATACCCAAATCAAGATATGGAATAATTCTAACATCCCAGAAGAAAGTTCCCTTGTTACTCCTTCCCAGTCAATCCCTCAAGGCAACTCCTAGTCTGGGTAACCACTGTTTTGATTGTTTTGTCTGTTCTTGAAATTCACTGAAATGGAATTATAAGTACATACTCTTTTGCCTCTGGTTTCACTCATTCAACTTTGTGTACATAACATTGATCTGTTAATTGATGAGAACATTTTTTCCCCATTAGCCTTAAAAAAATAAGGTTATTCTGTCATCTGTGACAACATGAATCAATATATAGGATGCTATGCTAAGTGAAATAAATGAGACACAAAAGACACAAAAGAAAAAATACTAAATTACACCTACATGGAGAGTATTAGATAGCAGAACTCATAGAAGCAGGGCACAGAATGGTGGTGAAAAAGCACTGGGGTGCAAAATGAGAAGGTCTTGGTCAAAGGGTACAAAGTTTCAGTTATATAGGGTGATTAAGCCCTAGAGATCTATTGCACATCACATGGCTATAGTTAACAACACTGAATTGTACACTCTGAAATATGCTAAAAGAGTAGATCTTAAGCTGTGTTTTTATCTAAACAAATAAATAACTGGGAGAAAACTTTATAGGCAATGGATATGTTTATGGCATTGATTGTGGTTATGATTTCATGGATGTATACTTATCTCCAAACTCATCATCCTGTATACATTAACTAGTTACAGTGTTTTGTATGTCAATAATACCTCAATAAAGTGGTTTAGAAAAGGATGGGGCTATATTTTAGAATATATCAGTAATTCATTTTGCTAAGTAGTATTACAATGATTGGATACAGCATTATTTGTTTATCCATTCTCCTGTTTAGGGTTATCTGAGTTGTTTCTATCTTGAGGGTATTTTTTTTTAAGTTGTTATAAACGTTTCTTTTTTCCTCTCTGCTTCATTTCATACAAGTTCCTTCTGTGGACATATATTTTCATTTCTCCTAGGAAAAGAGCCTAGGAGTCAAAATGCTGGGTCACAGGTAGATGTATGTTTAAGCATGAGAAACTGCAAAACAGTTTTCCAAAGTGGTTGTAATATTTTATACTCTTACCAGCAAAGTACAGGAGCTTTGGTTTCTCCAACTACTCATAAAGCTTTGCTGTTGTCAATCTATTTAATTTTAGCCACCGTGGTGGGTGTGTAGTGGTATCTCACTATAATTTCAATTTGCATTTCCCTGATGACTAGCGAAATTGAATATCTTTTCATATGCTTAGTCAGGTTGGACTATTTTTATACTAGTAGACTATAAATATCTTCTGCCACTATTAACCTGATGTATTTTTTAATTGAGGATGGCAGGGCTAATGGAGGCTATAGGATGGCCTAATGCCCCTCTGTCAAGCAACCTCTTGCCATGTCTACCTTAAGCTAAGACTCTGCTGCTACTACTGCTGCTTCCACCACTCCCTTGAAAACTATGAATAGTGGTCTTTTTGCTTCAGCAATTACTTTCTCAAGTATCAGGATTATAGTTCTATTTTTCAATTATCTTATAAATCAACCCAAAAGTTAATGTTCCTCCACACAGGATTTAAACCCTAGTTTCTAGACAGGAAAAAAGGAGGGGATCAATTTTTGAAATTCACAGTTCATACATATTTCTATGTTCCCATGATCAGCCTACAACACTGCAGATGGTATTAACACTGCACAACTGTGTTGCAATTTAGGTTTTGCTGAGTTTGGACAATGGAATCTCAAAAAATAATTTAAAAATTAGGAAAGAAAAAGCAACAAAGATAGGGAAAAATCAAACAGATGAAGATGAAGCACTATGGTTACCTTTTCAATGCAGAAATGCCTGTACCTGGTAGGAATGAGTTTAGCTCAAATTATCTTAGTATAATCTTGTTCTCTTCCAGTCAAATTAATTCTGTATAGTAAGTTTCAGGTAAAGGGAGGATTAACAATCAGCTGGATACTTGTCAGAAGCTTAAATGTTATAACTGGAAGGGATCTGCAGGGTCATCTAACACAACTCCCTGCAGAACGCAAGAATCAAGTCATAGAACCCAGAAATGTTCCCATCTTTTAAAGTCTATTGATCAGAGTGAGAGCCTTTGGAGCTATAAAAAAATAAATCTATTGTCTTCTACATGTTAGCATTTCCTAAGTTACAAAAGGTCTATCTGCCTTCTACTGCAACTCAGATTTGACGCGCTAAATTTCTTCAGTCATTTCTTATAAAGACCATAGGTTATCAAGGTCATCTTTCCTTATCATTCAGTTTATCAATATTCTCTCTATAAGTCCCCCACAAACTCCATATTATGTAGTTCATCTGACCAGCACAGGTAATAGTGGGACTGTAACTTAGAAATGATATAACATGCTCTCAGATTACATTAGCTTTTTGGTCAAAACATCAGCATTCACTGGTTTTACCACTAGAGTCAGCTAAAACCCTTGGGCTTTTTCACAAGCAGTCACTTCGACCTCAGCTTCCTCAGTTTAATCCTTTTTTTTTTCTTTTTTGGAGGGAGGAGGCATTGTGTACAGAACTTCTCATTAGCCTTTATTATACTTTATCTTCTTAGTTTCAGTCCACTGTTCTAACCTGCCAAGGCTCTGTTGCACCCTGTGAAAATACTTTGTAATTTCACTCTTCATTTTTGCTGGAAAATCTTTCCATTATGTCTCAGCACACTTCTCTGCTTTAGAACCTAGAATCTAAAGGATACAACGGAATCACTCCTTGTCACCTCTTCAGGGTGAACATCAGTATTTACTATCCAGGACCTTCAGAATGAGGAAAATGATAGAACAATGTGTTGCAATTTTAATAAGCACAGAACATCATATAGGGATATTTTTGTCTCACTAAATTCCTGATATGATATCATTTTACTTATTTTTATTTGTTTTTCAGAGACAGGTAATGGCAATGAACCAAAATTCTGTGTAATTAAGGGTCAAAATTAACTGGATTCAATTTAATTGGGACTTTATTGGAATATAATGTAACCAAATGACTAACTATTTGAATTTCAACTGATAATATTATTGACTCATCAAGGAAAAAAAAACAGCAGGTCGAAAAGTTCTATTGGAAACCAATGTCTCCCACCTTTGGAAGGAGAAGAGTGGAGTGACTTTTCTCCTTGATCTCCCCTCCTCAGTTCTTCAACATCAGAGCTTTTGAAAAGGCTAACTTTGTATAAATACTTTATATTTGCAACGGTGACACAGGTGAGTGAGAGTTTGCTAAAAATTCATCTATAAAGAAAAGATTTAAAATGTTATAATGCAAATATTCTTCATGGAGATTTGAGATCTCTCACATTACCACTCAAGAGAGTGTATTACCAAATGAGAATTCATGATGAGTTTGTCAACACTCTAAAGCTGCTTTTCACAAAAGCTATGATGCACACCCCTCCACACTTGCCTTTAAATCCAAATTTTCATGGTTTAACTAGAACTCTCATTGTCTGAAGCTAATCAGAAATTTCTCTGAATCTTAGCTCATATCTTACTTCATGGCCTCTCTTTACTCTTACCATTATCCAAAATCTTGGTTTGGATAAAAGTCTAATAATTACATGTACTCAATCAAAGGAAGTTTAAGTCTGAAAAATAATTGCCTTCTGATGAATACTAACCAGGCAAAGAGTCCACTCTTTGACCGGAAACAATTAAAAACCTTGGACAAGTTCATTAAAAGCAAATTCACCTTTTGATTAAATATGCTGATCTCTTTGAATTTATCCATTATCTATAATATTTGTCATCTATCAAAATACACCATGAGAAATGCTGGGCTGGATGAAGTACAAGATGGAATCAAGATTACCGGGAGAAATATCAATAACTTCAGATATGCAGATGACACCACCCTTATGGCAGAAAGTGAAGAAGAACTAAAGAGCCTCTTAATGAAAGTGATAGAGGAGAGTGAAAAAGTTGGATTAAAGCTCAACATTCAGAAAACTGAGATCATGGCATCCGGTACCATCACTTCATGGCAAATAGATGGAGAAACAGTGGAAACGGTGGCTGGCTGTATTTTGGGGGGCTCCCAAATCACTGCAGATGGTGAGTGCAGCCATGAAATTAAAAGATGCTTGCTCCTTGGAAGAAAAGTTGTGACCAACCTAGACAGCATATTCAAAAGCAGAGACATTACTTTGTCAACAAAGGTCTGTCTAATCAAGGCTATGGTTTTCCCAGTAGTCATGTATGGATGTGAGAGTTGGATTATAAGAAAGCTGAGTGCCGAAGAATTGATGCTTTTAAACTGTGGTGTTGGAGAAGACTCTTGAGAGTCCTTTGGACTTCAAGGAGATCCAACCAGTCCATCCTAAAGGAGATTAGTCCTGGGTGTTCATTGGAAGGACTGATGTTGAAGCTGAAACTCCAATACTTTGGCCACCTGATGCAAAGAGTTGACTCATTTGAGAAGACCCTGATGCTGGGAAAGATTGAGAGCAGGAGGAGAAAGGGATGACAGAGGATGAGATGGTTGAATGGCATCACCGACTCAATGGACATGAGTTTGGCTAGACTCCGGGAGTTGTTGATGAACAGGGAGGCCGTGCATGCTGCGGTTCATGGGGTTGCAAAGAGTCGGATATGACTGAGTGACTGAACTGAACTGAAAATAGTTTTAAAAATAACTTAAAAGCTTACACTTTCTTCCCAAGGTTTTTGGAAAGCTCCATTTCTCCCACCCTACTCCCAACTGTCAGAAACTAAACAAAGTATTACTTTAGTATTCAAAATGTATGGCTGGAGCACGAGGTTAACTCAGAGATGTCTGCTTTCCAATCCCATCTCAGCGTCAGTCATCTCATTGTTGTTAGGATAATTTCTGCAAAGTGAATTGGATATAGCAGGTGCTCAATAAAGACCAGTTTCTTTACGACTTACATCTAGTTTCATTCCAGGTTAAACACTACATATTATCTACACAGAGGAAATTCAAGAATAGATTCAAACTACGTTCCTGCTGTAAGGTAAACATTTCCTTAAGTAAAATGGTCATCATCAAAATTATGAGACTATATTAACTGAGAACAATGAAACTCAAGTTCAGCCAGCTTTCTCATTAACTAGGATATATTGGTTTGCTTAAACACTTAATACTTTTAAAAATAACAACATAAAACACCAATTCATGAATTTACTCATTGTAGTTATTTCTTCTGGATAGGTGACAACTTGCTTTGAGTGTGTACATGTGACCACAATATATCTGTATTTGTGCTTGTGTATGCGTGTTATTCGGATACTTATTTTTTCTGTTTTCCTTTCTGCTTAAGTCAAGCTATAAACCTGTTGAAATTAGGGACTGTATCTCTATTATAGGAACACCCCCATCATGAATAGCATACATGTCTTCCCAATTAGACTGAGCTTTCCTGCCCAATAAGGACCAATTCCCCTCCAAGTCAGCTCAAAGTCTGACCCACAAATGTTGCTGACTGTCAATCCCTTGTTGATTAATTATGTGAGCATAGAGCAGAGCCTGGAGATTACTGACAGATCCTGAGAGCAGCTGAATATGTATCTCAGGGACCTCTGTCACACAACACTGGGCCCTAGATTTAGGACATCTGTAATGAAGTCATTCCTGGGTGAGATGCTTAAATGGCAAAAGAAACTGCAGATGTTCACCATTTAGGACATCTGAAATGAAGTCATTCCTGGGTGAGATGCTTAAATGGCAAAAGAAACTGCAGATGTTCACCTTGGATTAATAGAATCACAGCCAAATGGCCAATAAAATGCATCTATAGAGAAACATTGTTTCCACTGTTTCCTCATCTATTTGCCATGAAGTGATGGGACCAGATGCCATGATCTTCGTTTTTTAAGGGTTGAGCTTTTTCCATTAGTTCAGAAACAATGGACAGACTTTCTTTTGGGGGCCCCCAAATCACTGCAGATGGTGACTGTAGCCATGAAATTAAAAGATGCTTGTTCCTTGGAAGAAAAGCTATGACCAACCTAGACAGCATATTAAAAAGACTTTGCCAACAAAGGTCTGTCTACTCAAAGCTATGTTTTTTTTTTTTTTCCAGTAGTCATGTACAGATATGAGAGTTGGAGCATAAAGAAGGCTGAGTGCCAAAGAATTGTGGTGTTGGAGAAGACTCTCGTGTCCCTTGGACTGCAAGCAGATGAAACCCAGTCAATCCTAAAGGAAATCAACCCTATATATTCATTGGAAGGACTGATGCTAAAGCTAAAGCTCCAATAGTTCGGCCATCTGATGCAAAGAGCTGATTCATTGGAAAAGACCCCTGATGCTGGGAAAGACTAAGGGCAGGAGGAGAAGGGTGCAGCAGAGGATGAGATGGTTGGACGGCATCATCCACTCAATGGACATAAGTTTGAGCAAGCTCCAGTAGATGGTGAAGGACAGGGAAAGCTGGTGTGCTGCAGTCCAGAGGACTGCAAAGAGTCGGACATAACTGAGCAACTGAACAACAGAGAAACACACTAAGAATATGACTGGTGGGGAAGTTTCTTTGAATGTATACAACACTGGACTGAAATTTGAAGACTACCGGGGTTTCTGTGCTGATGCTACCACTGACATGCCTGTGACCACAGCTAATTTACTTCATCTGTCGGGGTCTCAGAATCTAGATCATTATGAACTGAATAGATGAGACTTGAAGTGCTTTCCCAGGTCTAGCAGTCTATAGAGTTCAATGTTAAATAAAAATTGATGTTTCCATCTCAAAACTCAGGCTAAAATTAGAATCTATATGATCCAGGTTAGCATGTGATCAATTGCTACTTTGCTCTCTAATTGTTTCTTGTGCCTTCAGCTTGTATCCCACATACAGGAATCACAGCTCACACATCTGTATTTGAGGCCAAAACATAGGCCATGGCAGGTAAAACTAGTCCAGGCTTTTAAAAATATGTGTTGATTGATTGATCTGGAAAATGAGAAATCTGACTATTGATGTGGCTCACAGATGTGATGTCGAGATTAGCAAGGTAATATACATTAACATTGGTGCTCCATGGAGCTGGCTAAATAAGGGATGGAATAAGCTCAGGGTAAATGCGGAGATCAGAATCAATTTTCTATCTCCTTCAAAACTTTTCCAGTGCTCAGCAAATAGAAAATAACAGGATGGGGTCTGCTAGCTCTTTTGAACACTTATTTCTTCAAGAAGTCTGGTATTTCTATCTCTGACCATGGAATGGTAGTTTAAAAAAAGACTCTTGGAGACCTAGCTCAGGAGTAGGCACTGAACTCTGTGAGATATAATTTGTTGGGAAGGATTCTAGAGACACTGTCTGTCCCCAACTCTGCTCAACAGCCTCTCTCTTTCTTTTTTTTTTTTATTTATTTTTATTAATTGGAGGCTAACTACTTTACAATATTGTAGTGGGTTTTGTCATTCATTGACATGAATCAGCCATGGATTTACATGTATTCCCCATCCCTCTTCCTTTATGGCTCTTTACAGTTACTGAGATTCTTACCTGGGATTAACCTCCATGGACAGAAGAGGCAAGACATTCACAGTTTCCATATGGGAAGATAGATAAGAAATAAGTGCAGGGCATTGAAGGAGACTAAAACCAGGAAAAGGACAGGAAGAGGGCACTCAAAGAGATAAGAGATGTTATGCTATGGTATTTCTCTTTTTTTTTCACCCCCTACAAGTGCATCAGAGCTAGGACCAAAGTGTGGAGGAGTAGCTACAACAAAAAATACACTTTCTCTCCTTCAGATGAAGCAAAATACCAACTTAAATATGACTTGTAAAGGGAACAGTTGTCATTTTATTAGACCCTGAGCATATTATTCAGCCTTTGACTTTCTCAATGGAATCCACACACTTTCACCATCTCTACTGTTACAACCCTGATCCAAACCAACATCATTCCTCATTTGGATTTTTTAACTGAAGTAGAGTGGATTTACAATATTATATTAGTTGCAGGTGTACAACATAGCAATTCAATAGTTTTATAGATTACACTCCACTTAAAGTTATTAGTGGAAAATATTGGCTGCATTTCCTGTGCTGTACATTGCATTCCTTATATCTTAGCTATTTTATAACTGGTAGCTTGTAACTCTTAACCCCTTTCTCCCTTCATGCACTCCCCCCTCCAACTCCTCTCCCCATGGTAACCACTAGTCTGTTCTCTATATCTGTGAGTCTGATTCTGTTTTGTTGTATTCATTTGTTTGTTTTATCACTAGTGTCTTTGTTCTTTTTGTTTCCACACTTGCTTCTTACATCTACCACACAGAGGCAAGAGTGATCCTCCCAAAATATAAATCAGAAAATGTCACTCCCTGGGTTAGAATTCTCCAATGGATTCCTGCTGAAAGTGGAATGAAATCCTAAGTCTTTTTCATGGTCTCTTAACCATCTCTGTGATCTTACATTCTCTCTTTCTTTCCCTTTGTAGTCCACCTACGCCGACTTTCATTTAGTCCTTTGAACATTCTGAGCCTGTTCTTATCTCAGGTCATCTTACACTTACCCTCCTGCAGAGAACTTGCTTTTATGAAGTTGCTTTTAAAAACATATTTATTTTCCACATTACTTCACTAAATGATAAACTCCATCACTTAGTTTCCTTCACTCCATCACTCCTTCACTAAGGGAAGGTTTCCTGTCAGTCTTGATCTTTATCATACCCTTGGTACTTGGGCCATAGATAAAATGTAATAATCAGCTAATAAAATTTTGTCAAGGATTTACATGTATTTCCCATCCCAATCCCCCCTCCTGCCTCCCTCCCCACCCTATCCCTCTGGGTCTTCCCACTACAATAGTGTAAAGTAATTAGCCTCCAACTAATAAAAATAAATGGGAAAAAAAAGAATCCATCTGCCAAAAATAAAATAAAACTTTGTCAAAAGAATGAATAAATGGCAAAGGGAGCAAGCAAGTCATGAAAAGAAGTGTAGATGATCAGGCCAAGAAGGTGCAGCTGAAATGATCTAGCATGACCATAGGGAATCAGATCATCACACTTTCATGACTTTCCTTAGAAATAGCACCTCAGAAGCAAAAGAAGTGGATGGCAAGTGGGTATCCAAGCTTTGGATTGGCAAGGCAGGAATTCTGACAGATTGCTGATAAGGAATCCCAGGATATTAGTGAGCACATCATCAAAACAGTTGCCCACAGAGCCCAAGTGAGTATGAAGGCAAACCACAGTGGGAGGCAAAGAGCTGAGAGAATGAGAACTAATTATGGGCTTGAAGGTGATGATGGGACTAAAAAGAGAACACTGAGCGGGGACTAAGTGTTAAAGAACCAGAGAAGCCCAGAATATTGTGGTTAGAGAGAAAGATCAGAATTCAGGATCATTGATCAGGGCTGTTCTCAGTGATGATGGAAAGTATGTTATGGCTGAAATGAAGGGAGTATGGAGTTGGGGAAGTGAGTTCAAGGCCAGGATGGAAAGACATTCTCAATCATTTAGTACTATCTTACTTAGCTATAAAATGTCTTCCCTGACACCATTGTGAAATTAATGGACCATTCACATTTACAGTAGACTCCATACTCCTTCAGGTACAGTCTACCTCAAGACCCAGGGCATATCTGGAAAAGTCCCTGATACAAACTAATTCCTAACTTTGAAGAACCTGGGCTAAAGGGGGACTTCCCTCTAGCTTTCTTTCTTTTGGCTTTTCTCTGCCTCTTATGCCCTATCCCTAGTTCTAAATCTTATTCTGTATCAAAAAAAAAATCCAATCTTGATCAGATGGCCCTAATGAAGTTGATATCTAATCTAATTTACAGTAAGATGAGAATGGCTGAAAATGACTTAAAGCCTTACCAATGACGGGCTATATGAAAATTTTGACAGCATCCTTCCTGTCTTAACTCAAAGCAATGAATAGTAAATAAGGTGGAAATTTAGAGCCATTGTCAGTGTCCACTTTTGCTAGACTTAAGGTCATCTCTAGCCGGCAATATCTCCTGGCTCTTCTGCTGTGAATATTCATGTGGAATTAGGATCTCTTGGCAGCACTGCCATCTATCAATATTTAGATTAAACCTGGATTACAGGCCCTCTGACTATATGGGATCAGGAAGGGCAATGAAATCTCAGATCAAAGAAAAGGACTTTAATCCCCACACATCTATTTTGCTATTGACATGCACTGCCCCCGCCCCCGCCCCAAGGAGAAAGTGTCCCTCCCTGGAGCATGAGATCCTTAGGGACGAATTTCCCAGTGCATCATTTTTAGATTCATTAGGACTAACATGCACGATGGTTGCTAGGATACTATAAATCAGGAAAGAAAACATCATATAACAGTAGGTACAGAGAAGCAGGCACTGGCCTGTTTTGCAGACTACGTGCTGGGCTGTTACTTATTAGCATCATGATTAGGATCATTTCCAACAGTTCCTGTCTATTTTCCTTCTGGAAGCTAGGATGTGATTGCATTTCAATTGGTAAAGAGTGTTTATAATTCATATTTTTCAAGAAGTAATTGAATTTGTGAAAGTTGAGCCTCATAATTGCTACTGAGGAATCTATTAATGAATAAGAAGGAGGTTGGGGTGTGCGAGTGTGTGTTTTTTTCCCTGACTATTAAATGGTAACTTCAATTTGGGAATGAAATCACCCTCCATTGATTTCCAGTGTATTCTGCCATCGTCCAGATAGCACTTTCAAAGAGTTCTGTAAATGAGATTTGTAGCTGAGGTAATTGCTGCAGCAAAAGCATGCAATAGAAGGCAAGTTTTCTAACTGCCACTTTCTGGATGTAACTTAACTGCCTCCTTTCCAAATCAAAGCTGAGTGAGAAAGAAGATGAAGTTCTCTTTGATTTTTGCCCATGCCACATATCTCCTAGAGAGAGGAGACACTCCAGGCAATACTTTGATCCCCATTGCACTTTATGATGTTAATGACTCAACTAGAAAAAAAATTTTAATGTTTTAGCAAGTTGTTCAGTACTAACGATCACAGCATAATTACTGTTTAGAGTTGGAGATCTTACCTTAAAAGTAACAAATCCTCTTGTAATGATTTTTCTATGGTGTCGCCCAAGAGAACATAAGCAGCTCCTTCTTAGATGAGACTTAACGACTTGCAATACTTTAGTGAGAGTTAGGGAAAGGCTAAAATTCATCTCTGAAGACTGATTTTGATTATATCCAAGTGTCTGATATTTATTGGCAGTGGACACATACTACCTAGGTCAGCACTTAAAAAGCAGATTCTCCATCAACCACCAGTCCTTGTGACCGAGTACCTGGGAGGGCTCATTTGGAAAACACCACACACCTGAGACAGCTCTATCCACCACCAATATTATAATTAGAACCATGAGGTAGGCTGGTACCATACTGAGTCTGTATATATCTCTTTCTGCATTCACAAATTTCTATCACAAGGAATTAATACGTACCTACCTGTGGCGTGCTTGTCGCTCAGTCATGTCAACTCTCTGCTACCCCATGAACTGCAGCCCGCCAGGCTCCTCTGTCCACCAGGATTCTTCAGGCAAGAATACTGGAGTGGGATGCCATGCCCTCCTCCAGGGGATCTTCCCAATCCAGAGATAGAAGCCATATCTCCCAAACTGCAGGTGGATTCCTTAATGTCTGAGCAACCAGGGAAGCCCAAGAACACTGGAATGGGTAGTCTATCCCTTCTCCAGGGAATCTTCCCAACCCAGGAATCAAACCGAGATCTCTTGCATTGCAGATGGATTCTTTACCAGCTGAGTTACCAGGGAAGCCTGCCTACCTACCTACCTCCTCTCTATTTTCTACCTCTCACCTCAGTTTGAGATTTTTGAGAGGAAGGTTCATATATTAGTTACTACTTTGGTTTTCCACAGCCCTTATAGATTTTCACCTAGCAAGTGCTTAATGTTTTCATTGTCAATATAGTAAATATTAAGAATTAGATTAAAAAAAAGAATTAGATAAAACAACTCTACATGCCTTTACCGTAATTGAATATGCTGGCAGGTGTCAAAACTTCTTATAATCTAAAAATAGATTTTAGCCAGCTCTCAAGTCTTGACTGTTTCTTTTTTAGAAACAGAAAGGGGAAAACTAAAAGCTTTTAAAAATTTATTTTAAATTCTATGGACAAAAGATCCTAATGATGATGATAAAAGAATGGCATGGGTGAAGGTTATCATTTGCCCAAGTCAGACTTCCTTCCCATCTACACCTCTGCTTGCTGTAATTTGAGGTCCTAGCATGCCCCCTAATGTTGTCAGAACTGGGTCGTATTGCCTGCAAAATATAGTTCTTCAGTAGTACATAATAGAGAGCTGTTCTTGGGGAAACTGTGCAGACACAGTGAGGAGCCATAAGGAATGGAACAGAAATATCAACATCAAATTTATCTGTCACAGTAAGCTAACTACCATGAAATCTGCCTGTAGGTGGAGAAAAGACTGGACTCTCTCTCTCTCTTTTTTTTTTTTCTGTTAGTACAAACTCCTAAAAATGACTTAACAGGACTTCCCTGGTGGCACTGTGGATAGGAAACCGCCTGCCAATCTGGGGGACATGGGTTCGATCCCTGGTCCGAACAGATTCCACATACCACCAAGCAACTAAGCCCGTGCACCACAACTACCGAGCCTGTGTTCTAGACTTGGGGAGCCGCAACTACTGAAGCCTGCATGCCCTAGAGCCCCAAGCTCTGCAACAAGAGAATCCACCACAATAAGCTCACACACTGCAAGGAAGAACAGTCCCCACTCGCTACAACTAGAGAAAGCCTGTACTCAGCCAGAAACACCCAGAATAACCAAAAAAAGAAATAAATAAAAACAAAGAAGAATAACTAAACACTTCAAATCCCTAAAAGTCACAGGAGATGACCATTAGTGGCCAAGTATATAGTAATAATTCAACTCAGCTTGACACAATCATGAGAGAGCAGTCTGACTGAAGGATTTACTTCCTTACAAGTGACCAAGGAGACTCCTTTTTTGTTCTCTATTTTATCAACCTTAATTCTTATTTTTTCCTACCATCTGTCTCTCACTATTCACCAGATTTGCTTGGCAAACTTCAAGAGAGGAATAAGCATATAACGAGATACAGGGCCAGGCAGTCAGGAATTCAGGGTCTCTAGAAGCAATTCCTGTTGTAAGAAGTCAAGGGAGGAACTTCAACTTGAGTCAGGGAGTTCTTATCTTCTGGGCTTTGGGCACAAAGGTGTTTTTTGGTGGGTTTTTTTTCTCCCAGAAAACGCAAATAGTGTCTGGGTATAGGAATGGGCAGTCTGGAGAACTAAATTTGTAAGCAAGGGGGGCAGGTAGCTGCAAGCCAAATATGACCCTGAGACAGAAGTGAGAACAAAGCTTACAGAAAAGAGTAACTGTTCCCAAATAGGACAAAAATAAAGTGAATGGATTTTAGTTGCCTTAGTTTAAAACTATGGTCTTTGTATTTCTGGTATTTTCCCAGAGATATTTTCCTGGGGTCTAAGAGGTCAACATTATTTTCATAGTAATGCTGAGATATTCTTTGCCTATTTCCAAGTGTTGGCATTTTCATGGAGGGTGCAAAAGCAATGGTGGTAAAATTACTAACCCCTTAATATTAATCAAAGCAGTGATACCAAACTGTTATTAGTATCA
The DNA here is from genome assembly GCF_963930625.1 of Muntiacus reevesi. Lineage (NCBI taxonomy): Eukaryota > Metazoa > Chordata > Mammalia > Artiodactyla > Cervidae > Muntiacus > Muntiacus reevesi. The sequence goes on along the minus strand of NC_089271.1, from coordinate 122,526,210 downwards.
TACTGAGGAAGGACTTTCTACCATACTGCTAATAAAAACTGCTTATACAAGTTCATCAATATACTCTTCTTCAAATATCTTGAAAAATAAAGACATTCTGTATTCATTAAATTTTGATACCCATGAGAAAATATTTCCTAGACAAAAATGTTTAAATTTCATATATATTTCATGTAACAACAGAAAACTCAGATACATTCGTCTCTATATTGATAGCTATTATATATTAAAATACTGTTAATTCTAATAAAAAAAAAAGTTAGTCTTCATAATCAAGCTATTAACATGAATATATGTTATGGATAACAATCAAAGAAAGCTCAATATTTTTACCAGGGAACCACAATTTTCAATTCCTTAGATGGAGAGAGAAAAATTTAATAGTCCCAGAGCAGACTCTGCTGCCAGCCATTCTGAATTTGAGTCCCACCTTTGCCACCCCCTGGTGTTACAGTTTCTCCATTTTTCTTAAAGAGCTGAGAGGATGAAATGAGTTAGTATGTGCAAAATGCTTAGAACTATGCCTGGCACATATTAAGTGCTATGTGTTAATTTGTGAATTGGGTGAAACTGAGCTTATTTATGAGTACAATACAGCACTATTAGAGATAAATGATGTGAGTTTGTGGAAGTCAAGTGTTCTACAGTCTTGTACTATAGCAGGTATCAGTAAAATCTAATTAGCTCACATCTCAGACTAAGAAAGTGTTACTTTCTTTGTCCTATTACATTTCTACTCAGCTTTCCACAGTTTGAAACTGAGTCTTTGTTATTCCCTGAAGGTGTGGGCAAGTTCAATACTCAATCACACACAATATTTTCCTCTGTTTTTATGCCACTTTTACCAACATACTGATCTATTTCCTCTGCCACCAGATTTATGTGTTCAAGGTCAGATCCTCACTCCTATGTCTATACTAACGTTATTTCGTAAATCTGGTTTCACAACATATCCCTTTCTTACCAAAATACATTTATTTCTAAAACTGTCACGATATCATTTAACAAAATTCACTGCAATTCACTCATTAAACAAAAAAGTCAAATAAGATCTCTGGGGTGTGGAAAATGTTCTACTTTTTGACTGGGGTGGTGGTTGCCTAGAAACTATGTGTGTACACATAGTATGTGTACTATGTGATACTTTACTGAATGGTACATACATGTTTTATCCACTTCTCAGTATGAATGCTACTGCACAATAGGTTTAAAGGTAAAATGAAAGAAATTAAGAAAATATGTATGCTCCTATAGGAGGATATATAAAATAGTGACAGTTTAATGCTTAAATGATGAATTATATAAGAATATTGATTTTAAAAATATTAGTATTCTTGCTTTAACTTTTGACACAACTTTAAATCTGCTACACAGAAGGCTCCACATCAATGGAGAGTGCTTTCTTTCCATTGTTTTAAAATCCCATTTAGGGATTTCCCTGGAGTTTCAGTGGTTAAGACTATGTGATTCCAATGCAGGGGCCACAGGTTCAATCCCTGTTCAGGGAACTAAAATCCCACATGCTGTGTGGCACGGCCAAAAAAACAAAATGAAAAGAAATCAAAAATTCCATGCAAATGAATAGCTTATTTCCAGAAGCTGATCTCAAGACAAGTCACAGAATTATGGCACCATGTTGTTCCAGCAACAGCTTAGCCTGGTAAAGTCTTTCTCCTCCAAGTATCGCCCATCGCCACTGAGAGAGGTGTCTCTAGTCTCAGATGGGTATCTAGGAATAGCACCATCTGGTTGAGGAGATTGTTGGTTTTGAATCTCCAGGGCTTGCTAAAGCCCACCAGCAATGCTGACTCTGAAGTCCAGTAGATGATGTATAAATAGCAAATGACAGCAGATGTTTGGCTAGGATTCTTCTATGTAAATCCATTAAGAAGTATATTTAATACTTCAATAATTTAACCATTACCTTTGATTATATTTTTCCATTTCATTTGTATGTTCTACATTCACTGATCTCTGGCTATTTATAGTTATGGGAAACTATATTTGAATGATGCTAGCTTTTATGGAGGTAGCTACATTTCTTTAAATTTTCTTTCCTTATACTTTATTCACTTATCTTGGCATACTCTTCTTTTTCTGAGAAAGTAGTTTGGGAAAATAATATGTGAGACTTTTCTTTTGTAATTTGACTTTAATCATCACATTATATCTCCTAACACATTACAACATGCAACTTCCACTTATAATTAGTGTTTGCAGTTATAGATTTTCACAAACATTTTGAATAGTGACCAAACTATAAGAACAAGAAACTGTATTGGGTGGATAGTGAAGTTAAGTAATGACTTTTTTAAAAAAATGGCTACATCAGCAGGAATGACAAACTAACTACCTTAAAAATAACCTCTACTCTACAAAAACCATGAGAAAATTGGCAAAAATTATAAGAATCAACTTTTTTCAGAACCCTGGAAATTAATCAAATGGCTGCAGTAATCATTGAGTATTTATTTAAGAAAAATGCTTGAATATTGATAAGAGCAGTGATCTTTGTGCCATTTTAACTTTGCTTAGTCCCATTCTTTTTCCCCATCTCCACAGTAGCCTTGAAAACCAGCAACTTCTAATCATAATGAAAATCCAAAGGTTGATATCTATTGGAGAGAGTAGAATGGGGTTGAACCTCCTTCAAACCCCATTTGCAAAGAAGTGTCATTACTTGACCTATTCAGTGATTTTCTGGAATATTCCATTGGAAATCTCTTTAATTGACATAAGAGATAACTCAGTGTGAATAGCATTTTTCTGAGGGGGGATTTATTAAAAATCACTCTTGCCAATTGTTTAACATTAAGGCTGCTTAATGGAATGGATAACAGTTGGAGAAATGATAAGATAAACATTTTAAAAGTAAAAGGTAAGAAATTTGATATCCAGGGGAGTCTTTGAGAAGCTCCAATGCTTTCCCAGAAATCTAGATAACCATGCTCATGCATTAGTCTGTGCACATGCCCAATGCTGTACACAGGTTGATGAAAGACCTAAGGCCCTAAGGCTCATACGAAGGTCCTAAATCATGACTTCTAGACGATCTTGAGGTCCTATGCAAATGTAAAGTGAACACCAAGGCAAAATTATCAACTGGCTTAGTGTTGAAGGTGTGCCCCAAAAGTAACAAAAAGCCACTCTGCCAAAATGGGAGTCTCACAGTTTCCAGGAATGAAAGAAGATCTGTGTCTAATTATTAGCTGATCATTAACATAACTGAGCAGAGACAATAGTGACCATACACAACAAGGAAAATAGAGTTTATAGAATTAATTCAGAAAAGTTACTCTATCACCACAAAACATTAAAAAAAAAACCTTGGAAGAAGGAACATCTAACATTCAGATTTTACACATTATTTAAAATGCATAGTTTTTCAACAACAACAACAAAAGAACATGCAAACAAACAAGAATATATGGCAAATATATAAGACATAAAAAGTAAATAGTAACTATCCTTGAGAAAATCTAGACATTAAATTTAATAGACAAAAACTTTAAACCAGTTGTTATATATATGCACAAAAATGAAAGAAAATCATGATAAGAATTTTTTAAAGGATGAAGACAACCTTTCACCAGATAGAAGATGTTAGTAAAGAAATAGAAATTATTAAAAAGTAAATAAAAACTCTGGAGCTGACAAATAAATAACCGAAATAAATCCACTACTAAAGCTCAACAGATTTGAGCAGGCAGAGGAAAGAAGAGAGAGCTTGAAGATAGATCCACAGAGACTTTCAGTCTGAGAAAAAGTAAAAAGAATAAGGGAAAATGTACTGAGTCTTGAAGACCAGTGGGACATCATCAAGCATACCAACATACACATAACTGAAGTCTCAGAAGGAGGAGAAAAAAGGCAGAAAGAATATTTTAAAGAAATAATGACTGAAAACTTCCCAAATCTGATGCAAAATATTAATTAATACTTTTAAGAAGCTCGACAAAATCTATACAGTAAAACTGCAAAGGGCTCCTCACCTACTCAAATCACAATCAAACAGATAAAAGCCAAAGACAATAAGAAAATCTTGAAAGCTGCAAGAGAGATGCATTCCTCATATATTGTACAAGGGATCCTCAATAAAATAAACAATTGGTTTCTCATCAAACAACACAGAATCTTATTGACTGAGATGAGAGGATACTGGGTGGTAATTCAAATCCATATAAAGAAATAAAAAACACTGATGAAAACAAATACATATGCATATATAAAAAACAGTATAAATATATTTTGCTTATAAATCTCTTTTGTCCTGATTTAAAACACAACTACATAAAGGAAAAATTATAAATCCATATTGATGGATATACAATGTATAAAGATTTAATTTTATGATAACTGAGGCACAGAGGAGGGTATAAAGAATGGAAATACATAAGAGAAACTTTTTCATACAACTGAAAATAAATTGCTTTTATCCAAATAGATTGTTAAATAGAAAGATGTTAATTTTAATTCAGAAAACAATCACTAAGAAAATAACTTTCTGTTGAAAAAACACTAAAAGAAGTGGCAAAGAATGAAAATGGTATGTTTAAAAAATCTATTCAACAAAGAAAAATGCAACAGTGGAGGAATATAATAACAAAAACATATGGTATATAGAAAATAAATACCAAAGTAGCAGACATAATTCCGTATATATGTGTTAGTATACTGTAATGTTCTTTATCTTTCTGGCTTACTTCACTCTGTATAATGGGCTCCAGTTTCATCCATCTCATTAGAACTGATTCAAATGAATTCTTTTTAACGGCTGAGTAACCACCAGCCCAGGTGGGAGGCATGAGTCAAGTGCTCGGGCCTGGTGGGCTGGGAAGACCCAGAGGAATCGGGTGGAGAGGGAGGTGGGATGGGGGACCGGGATGGGGAATACGTGTAACTCTATGGCTGATTCATGTCAATGTATGACAAAACCCACTGAAAAATAAAAAAAAAAATAAATAAACAAATACATGTTAAAAAAAAAAAAAGTAGCAGACATAAATCCTATTTTATGAGTAATTACGCTGAATGTGAAGGAATTAAACATTCAAATTGAAAGGAAAACTTTGGCTGAATAGATTTTTAAAAATCAAATTATATGCTATGTGAGACTCACTTAAAAAAATAGGTTAAAAGTAAAAGAATGGAAAAGAAGTGGCTATGCTAATATTAGCCCAAAACAGAATTCAAGAAAAAAATTGTTACTAGAGACATCTTCTGAAGGTTAAAGAGTAAATGCATCAAAAAAACATAATCATAAATATAAACACAAATGACACATATTGCTAAACTACATGAGGTAAAAACTGACATAACTGAATGGATAAATAGACAATTCAACAATAATGGGAGATTTCAATGCCTCACTTTCAATAATGAATAGAAGAACTAAGCAGATGATCAACAAGGAAATAAAAGATTTGAAGAACATTATATGTGTAACTCTATGGCTGATTCATGTCAATGTATGACAAAACCCACTGAAATGTTGTGAAGTAATTAGCCTCCAACTAATAAAAAAAATTTTTTTTAATAAATAAATAAATAAATAAAGATTTGAAGAACATTACAAAACAACTCAACAATCATGTATAGGCCAATTGACCCAATAACAACAGAATATATATTCTTCTGAAGTGCATATGGAACACATTCCAGAAGATATTGCAAAGTAACAGGCCATAACACTGACAAGTGTAGAAATTATTCAAAATATCATCTTTACCTATATTGAAATGAAAATTAGAAATCAATAACAAAAAGAACTTTGGGAAACTCACAGATATGTGAAATTTGAGAAACACACACCTAAATAACCATGGGGACAAAAACAAATCACAGGGGAAATCAAGCAAGCTAAAAGCTTCAAAAGATCAGCAAAATCAAACTTTCCTTAACTACACTGACAAAGAACAAAGGGAAACAATTAAATTACTAAAATCATGAACAAAGAAGGTATATTAGTAGAGACTTTACAGAAACAAAAAAAAAAACTGGTTATAAGGAAATATGAACAGTTTTATGTAAAAAAATTGGATAACCCAGATGAAATGCACATATTCCTAGAAAGACAGAAACTACCTATATTATCTCAAGAAAACAGAAAAATACAAATAAAGCTTTATGAAAAAAAATACATTAAAGAGTAATTAATAAAAACTATCCACAAAGACTAGACCAGGACCAGATGCAGCCATGGATAATTTTGACCAAAAGTTTAATGAAGAATTATTACAAATTATTCACAAATGACTCCCCCAAAATATAAGAGTGGTGATTATTTCCCACATAACATAACACAAGACACAAGACAGCATAACACAGAAACTAAACCTACAAAAGAAATCACAGGAAAACTGTAAATGAATATCTGTTTTGAATATGGCTATAAAATACATCAACAAAATCAGTTCAGTTCAGTTGCTCAGTCACGTCAGACTCTTTGTGACCCCATGGACTGCCACACACCAGACTCCCCTGTCCATCACCAACTTCCAGAACTTGTTCAAACTCAGGTCCATTCTCCTCCTGCCTTCAGTCTTTTGCATAATCAGGGTCTTTCCCAATGAGTCAGTTTTTCGCATCAGGTGGCCAAAGTATTGGAGTTTCAGCTTCAGTATCAGTCTCTCCAATGAATATTCAGGATTGATTTCCTTTAGGATTGACTGAGTTTCATCTGCTTGCAGTCCAAGGGACTCGAGAGTCTTCTCCAACACCACAGTTTAAAAACATCAACTCTTCAGCACTCACTTTTCTTTATGGTCCAACTCTCACATCCATACATGACTACTGGAAAAACCATAGCTTTGACTAGGTGGAAATTTCTTGGTAATGTCTCTGACTTTTAATATGCTGTCTAGATTGGTCATAGCTTTTCTGCCAAGGAGCAAGCATCTTTTAATTTCATGGCTGCAGCCACCATATGCAGTGATTTTGGAGCACCCCCCCAAAAAATGCCTCACACTGTTTCCATTGTTTCTCCATCTATTTGCCATGAAGTGATGGGACCGGATGCCAAGATCTTATTCAGACTCTTTTGTTGACTATGAAGGCTACTCCATTTCTTCTAAGGGATTCTTGCCCACAGTAGTAGATATAATGGTCATCTGAATTAAATTCACCCATTCAGGTCCATTTGAGTTCATTAATTCCTAAAATGTCGGTGTTCACTCCTGCCATCTCCTCTTTGACCACTTTCAATTTACCTTAATTCATGGAACTAACATCCCAGGGTCCTATCCAATATTGTTTTTTACAGCATTGGACTTACTTCCATCACCAGTCACATCCACAACTGGGCATTGTTTTCTCTTTGACTCAGCCTCTTCATTCTTTCTGGAGTTTTTTCTCCACTCTTCTCCAGTAGCATACTGGGCAACCTAATGCTAAAATGTTAGCAAGTAAATTCAACAAAATGCTTGCAAGTAAATTGAGTTTATATTAAAATGATTTTATACCATGAGCAAGTATGGTTTATTTCAGGAATGCAAGGATGGTTCGATTTACAATAATGAATGCAATATTACTCTTTATACAGAAGGTCAAAATGGCAGAGCAGAAGGATGCTCAATTCCACCAAAGATTACATCAAAACATACTGAAAACACACTGGAGACCTGCAAAAGACTTTTCTACAATCAAGGTTATAGAGAAAGAGCTACATGGAGTAGAATAGGAAGGGAAGAGATGTAATTAGGTTGGGATTCATACCCCTTAGGAGGTGACACAGAACAGGAGGGTGACATTGTGGGCTCAGTGATCATCCATGGGCAGCGGGCAGTTTGAACCACATATTGGGCAATAAGTTCTGGTGTCCAGCACCGGGAAAACGAGCCCCCTTTGCTGGTTTGATAAACCATGGGACTGACAGGAAGACAGTAAGAAACTAAGACTGCACTCCTGAATAGCATGTACTTGGTTGCTTACTCCCTGAAACAAAGTGGAGTAACCAAATTGAAACTGTGTGACTCTGGTGGGTATTACATGACCACCACGCCATGTGCCCTTACCTGTGCTGAGCACATTTTCCAGCTCCTCTAACACAGGTGCATCTCCCAACTAGAGGAAGGGCTGCCATGGCTGAGGAAAGTGTGAATTTGTGGGGTAAGGAACTGGTTCATACCTGACAAGGGCTGCCACTCACTGAGGCAGTGGACTGGGAGCTATCTTGAGCTCTGACTGGCATGCTAGGACCAGTCCAACACATGCTGCAACCAACACCAGGTGCCAAATCTGGCCCTTCTTGATCCACACTCCTCCCCACTAAGGAGAAGTTTCTATTCCAGGGTTGGGGACAGTGCACACAATTAAAAGAAATGGAACAGGTTATGACCTGATCCTCCAGACTTCTACTACAGTACCTATGCATCCAGCCCCATTCTAAATAGCATGCTGATGACTCCTGAGCATAGGAGAAGATCTAGCTTAAACTTGGCTCTTATTTACTTATACTTGGCCAGTCTATCTCCAGCCCCACCTCTCACCAAGGTGACAGCTGCCAGCACACTCTGGGGAAAGACATGATCCATGCACACTTCACATTCATTTGTTTCACCAAAGCCAATGGGCACAAGTAGACTGCATAGGGACACTTTCAAACAAGGACAATAAACACTTCAACTGGGATATGCAATTTTTTGTGTAATTTCATAAAGACTGAGAAATTTAATCAAATTATAAGACAGTAAAATTTGTTTCACACAAAAGAACAAAAAAATCTAGAAACATAATTAATAAAATTAAAAAGACGCTTACTCCTTGGAAGGAAAGTTATGACCAACCTAGACAGCATATTAAAAAGTAGAGACATTACTTTGTCAACAAAGGTCTGTCTAGTCAAGGCTATGGTTTTTCTAGTAGTCATGTATGGATGTGAGAGTTGGATTATAAGAAAGCTGAGTGCTGAAGAATTGATGCTTTTGAACTGCGGTGTTGGAGAAGACTCTTGAGAGTCTCTTGGACTGCAAGGAGATCCAACCAGTCCATCCTAAAGGAGATCAGTCCTAAGTGTTCATTGGAAGGACTGATGCTGAAGCTGAAACTCCAATACTTTGGCCACCTGATGCGAAGAGCTGACTCATTTGAGAAGACCCAGATGCTGGGAAAGATTGAGGGCAGGAGGAGAAGGGGACAACAGAGGATGAGATGGTTGGATGGCATCACTGACTCAATGGACATGAGTTTGGGTAAACTCCAGGACTTGGTGATGGACAGGGAGGCCTGGCATACTGTGGTCATGGGGTTGCAAAGAGTCGGACATGACTGAGTGACTGAACTGAACTGGAGTGAAACAAAAGAATGCATAAATGATCAAGATGACAGAATAATGGAACTCACCCAATCAGAACAGCAAAAAGTGAAACAAATTTTTTAAAGGGGGAAAATTTAAGGGACTTCTAGGTTATCGGGCATACTAACGTTGGAATTATAGGGGTCCCAGAAGAAGAGAAAGAGAAAAGGATCAAAAATGTATTTAATAAAATTATGGATGAAAATTTCTAAAATGTGAAGAAGGAAACAGATATACAGGTACAGAAAGTACATAGACTCCAAAATAACATAAACCCAAAGAGACCAATACTGAGACATATCATAATTTAATTTACAAAAGCAAAAGATAAAGACTCTAAAGGTAGCAAGAGGAAAACAGAGTCACAAACAAAGGAAATCCCATAAGGCAACCAGGTGATTTTTATGCAGAAACTTAATCCAAAACCTACAGTATGTATACAGAAACTGGAAAGAAAGAACACAAGTATACCACCAATGAAAATCATCAAACCACAAGTGAGTAAACTAAAAGAAGAAAAAAAAAAAACAAGAAACACTAACAAAAACTATTAGAAAAGAATTAACCAAATGGCAATGAGTACATACCTATCAATAATCACTTGAAATAAAAGTGGACTAAATATGTCAATCAATTATCATAGGGATGCTGACTGAATAAAAACACAGGACCCATCTATATGATAATAAGACATCAAAGGTAAAGACACACACGGACTGAAAGTGAGGCAATTGGGAAAAGTTTCATTCAAACAGAAATGACAAGGAAGCAGTAGTAACAGTGTTCATTTCAGACAAAATAGAATTTAAAATGAAATTCATACAAAAAGGATAGAAATTATATAATGATGAAGATCAATATAAAAAGATTTAAAATGTTTCTTAAGATGCTTATTAATAATACAGGAGCAACTAAATGGATAAATGTTAGGTTGATGCAAAAGTAATTGTGGTTTTGCATTGCTTAATTTTGCCATTTGATATTGGAATGCATTCTTAAATAAATGTGGTTATGTTATACATCATTTTAATGCACATTTAAATTCTTGCTTTATTTTTTTGCTAATGACTTATTACTTGCTGTGTATTTGATATTTATTTTAGACTATGGAAATGATGTTAGACAAAAAAGCAAATTCAAGTGACCCTTTGAGTTCCAAATGGGTCATTAAGCAGCCAAGACAACTTGTAACATCAACAACACATTTAGTCCAGGAAGTGCTAAGGAACATAAAGTGCAGTGGTGTTCAAGAAGTTTTGCAAAGAAGACAAAAGCTTTGAAGATGAGAAGTGTAAGCCAGCGTAGGCTGGCCATCAGAAACTGATAACAATCAATTGAGAGCAATCATCGAAGCTGATCCTCTTACAACTACACAAAAAGTTGTCAAAGGACACAAAGTTGACCATTCTATGGCCATTCGGCATTTTAGGCAAACTGCAAAGGTGAAAAAGGTTGGTAAGTGAGTGCCTCATGAGCTGATCAAAAACAAAAATTAAAAAAACAATTTTCAGTATTGTCTTCTCTTATTTCATGCAACAACAATGAACCATTTCTCAAACACACTGTGATGTGTGATAAAAAGTGGATTTTCTATGACAACTGGGGATGCCTGGCTCAGTGGTTAGACCAAGAAGAAGCTCCAAAGCACTTCCCAAAGCAAAACTTATGCCAAAAATTGGTCATGGTCACTGTTTGGTGATCTGTTGCCTGTCTGATCCACTATAGCTTTCCGAATCCTAGCAAAACCGTTACACCTGAGAAGTATACTCAACAAATTGATGAAATGCACCAAACACTGCAATGCCTGCAGCCGGCACTGGTCAACAGAATGAGCCCAATTCCTCTCCACAACAATACCTAACTACATGTCACAAAACCAAGACTTCAAAAGTTGAAAGAAATGGGCTACAAAGTTTTGTGTCATATGCCATATTCACTTGACTTCTTGCCAACTGATTACCACTTCTTCAAGCATCTCAACAACTTTTTGCAGAGAAAATGCTTCCACAACCAGGAGGAGGTAGAAAAATGCTTTCTAAGAGTTCATCAAATCCCAAAGCATGGTATTTATGATACAGGAATAAACAGACATTTCTCATTGGGAAAATGGTGTTTATTGTAATGGTTACTATTTTGATTAATAAAGATGTGTTTGTGTCTAATTATAAGGATTTAAAATTCATGGTTTGCATTACACGCCAGTCAGGATGGCTGCTATCCAAAAGTCTACAAACAATAAATGCTGGAGAGGGCGTGGAGAAAAGGGAACCCTCTTACACTGTTGGTGGGAATGCAAACTAGTACAGCCACTATGGAAAACAGTGTGGAGATTTCTTAAAAAACTGGAAATAGAACTGCCATATGACCCAGCAATCCCACTTCTGGGTATACACACTGAGGAAACCAGATCTGAAAGAGACATGTGCACCCCAATGTTCATTGCAGCACTGTTTATAATAGCCAGGACATGGAAGCAACCTAGATGCCCATCAGCAGATGAATGGATAAGGAAGCTGTGGTACATATACACCATGGAATATTACTCAGCTGTTAAAAAGAATTCATTTGAATCAGTTCTAATGAGATGGATGAAACTGGAGCCCATTATACAGAGTGAAGTAAGCCAGAAAGATAAAGAACATTACAGCATACTAACACATATATATGGAATTTAGAAAGATGGTAACAATAACCCTATATGCAAAAAAGAAAAAGAGAACAGAAGTACAGAACAGACTTTTGAACTCTGTGGGAGAAGGTGAGGGTGGGATGTTTCGAGAGAACAGCATGTATATTATCTATGGTGAAACAGATCACCAGCCCAGGTTGGATGCATGAGACAAGTGCTCGGGCCTGGTGCACTGGGAGGACCCAGAGGAGTCGGGGGGAGAGGGAGGTGGGAGGGGGGATCGGGATGGGGAATACGTGTAACTCTATGGCTGATTCATGTCAATGTATGACAAAACCCCCTGAAATGTTGTGAAGTAATTAGCCTCCAACTAATAAAAAAAAATTAAAAAAAAAAAAATCATGGTCTGAAGCCACAGTTATGTTTGCACCAACCTAATAAGTATTAACAAATATAAAGGGAGAAATTGATATTGATATAAAAATAACAGGAGGCTTTATCACCCCACTTACATCAACAGAAAGATCATCTAGAAAATAAATGACAGAAAATAAATTAGGCAATAGCAAGTAGTCTTAAATGACAAAATAAACCAGTTGGCTTAATAGGTAACTACAGGACATTCCATCCAAATACAGTAGAATACACATTCTTTTCAAGTACACGTGGAACATTCTCTAGAATATATCACTTTAGGTCACAAAACAAGTCTCAACAAATTTAAGAGGGTAAAAGCTACGTCAAACATTTTTTTTTAATACAATGGTATGAAACTAAAATAAACTACATTTTAAAAATGGGAAAAGCACAAAAATATGGATATTAAAGAACATACTACAAAAGAACCTATGGGTCAATAATGAAATCAAAGAGGAACTCAGAAAATACCTTGAAACAAATGAAAATAGAAATACAACTTTCCAAAATATATGACATGTAGCAAAAGAAATTCTGTGCAGGAAGTTTATAGTAATAGAGGTCTTCCTCAAGAAACAATAAATATCTCAAATACATAACCTAGCCTACCATATGGAGAAGGAAATGACAACCCACTCCAGTACTCTTGCCTGGAAAATCCCATGGACGGAGGAGCCTGGTGGGCTACAGTCCATGGGGTCGCGAAGAGTTGAACACAACTGAGCGACTTCACTTTCACTTTTCACTTCCATGCATTGGAGAAGGAAATGGCAACCCACTCCAGTGTTCTTACCTAGAGAATTCCAGGGACTGGAGAGCCTGGTGGGCTTCTGTCTATGGGGTAGCACAGAATCAGACACAACTGAAGCAACTTAGCAGCAGCAGCAGCAGCAGCCTACTAAACTAATGAGATAAACAGGAACAAAGCCCGAATTTATAAGATGGAAGGAAATAAAGGAGACGAAAGAAGAAATAAATAAGAGACTGCTGCTGCTGCTGCTAAGTTGCTTCAGTCATGTCCGACTCTGTGCGACCCCATAGATGGCAGCCCACCAGGCTCCCCTGTCCCTGGGATTCTCCAGGCAAGAACACTGGAGTGGGTTGCCATTTCCGTCTCCAATGCATGAAAGTGAAAAGTGAAAGTGAAGTTGCTCAGTCGTGGCTGACTCAGCGACCCCATGGACTGCAGCCTACCAGGCTCCTCTATCCATGGGATTTTCCAGGCAAGAGTACTGGAGTGGGTTGCCATTGCCTTCTCCGAAATAAGAGACTAAAAAGAGACTAAAAGCATCAATAAAATATTTTAAAAACAGCTTTTGGTTTAAACTAAATTGATGAAACTCTAGCCAGGTTCACCAAGAAGAGAGGACACAAAAAAGGAAATGAAAGAAAAGAAATAAGAGAAAACTACAGTTATAAGCCAATAAAATGGACAACTGAGAAGAAATGGTCAAATTGCTAGAAACATACAATCTCCCAAGATTGAATTAAGAAGAAAAATTTGCAAAACTAATCACTAGTAGTGAAATTGAACTAACTTCTAAAAGCAAATAAAATAAATCCCAGCAAACAATATTCCAGGACCAGAGAAATTCACATGGGAGTTCTACCAAACAGAAGGACAGCTAATACCTATCCATTTTGATCTTTTCCAAAAAAATGAAGAGGATGGAACACTCTCATTTTCCTTCTTTAAAAAAAAAAACAAACAAAGGCTGTACAAAAAAAAAAAAAAAGGAAATTACATACCCTCGAGCCAAAACTACTGAAGCCACACCCGAGTCCATGCTCTGCCACAACAGAAGTCATTGCAGTGAGAAGCCCATTCACCACAATTAAACAGTAGCCCCTTCTTGCTACAACTAGATTAAGTCTGAAAGCAGCAGTGAAGGCTCAGGGCAGCCAAAAGCAAATAAATAAATAAATTTTTAAAAAAGAAGATTTCGCCCTTATAAAGTTTACATTCTAGTAATGTCTAGGAACCTTTATGACAGAAAGCAATGAGGAACTGAAGAGCCTCTAGATGAAAGTGAAAGAGGAAAGTGAAAAAGCTGGTTTAAAACTCAACATTGAAAAAACAAAGATCTTGGTACCTGGTCCTATCACTTCATGGCAAACGGATGGGGAAACAATGGAAATAGTGACAGACTTCATTTTCTTGGGCTCCAGAATCACTGCAGGTGGGGTGATTGCAGCCATAAAATAAAAAGATACTTGCTCCTTGGAAGAAAAGCTATGACCAACCTAGACAGCATGTTAAAAACAGAGACATCACTTTGCCAACAAAGGTCCGAGTAGTCAAAGCTATGGTTTTTCCAGTAGTTATATATGGATGTGAGAGTTGGACCATAAAGAAAGCCAAGTGCTAAAGAATAGATGCTTTTGAACTGTGGTGTTGGAGAAGACTCTTGAGAGTCCTTTGGACTGCAAGGAGATCAAACCAGTCAGTCATAAAGGAAATCAGTCCTGAGTGTTCATTGGAAGGAATGATGCTAGAGCTGAAACTCAAATACTTTGGCCACCTGATGTGAAGAACTGACTCACTGGAAAAGACCCTGATGCTGGGAAAGATTGATGGCAGGAGGAGAAGGGGATGACAGAGGATGAGATGATTGGATGGCATCACCGACTCAATTGACATGAGTTTGAGCAAGCTCTGGGAGTTGGTGATGGACAGGAAGGCCTGGCGTGCTGCAGTCCATGGGGTCACAAAGAGTCAGACACGACTAAGTGACTGAACTGAACGTGAGATAGATAATGCTGTACTGTGAAGAAGATAAATTGCTATAATTGGATGGAGAGTGAATAGGGACTACTCCTACATTGGGGGAGGCCTAAGGAGATCACATTTGTCTGAGATCTTAATGATATGGAGGAATGGGCCACATGAAACATTTGGAAGTAAAGCTAATGTTGCTTTTCTGACAGAAGAAATAGCGACTGTAAAGACCCTGACATGGGGAGAAGCTTGGAGCAAAACACTGAGCCAAGCAGAAAAAGATGGTCAGTGTGACTAGTGTGTGAAAAGGGCAGAGGGAGACTGGAGGACTGAAGAGATTACAAGGAGCCAAGATCACACAGAGTCTTATAAGTTTTAGGTACACACATTGATATTATGTAAGTTACAGTGGGAAACCCTTAAGAGATAGAAAGGATATGAAAAGGTCAGTTTTATATTTACAAAAATATTACTGAGACTCCAATATGAAAATGGCTTGTAAGGAGGAAAACATATGACAGGTATACCCAATATGGAGGTTCTAGTTTATAGCACACAACTTTAAGACATTATATGTTAACCTGATTACCAAAACTAGTTAATGTAACTTTTTCTAAAAGATATTTAACTCTTCAAGATCATATATGTAATTGGTAAGAATCCAGCTGATATAATATAAAATAGTATTTCATATGAAAATTTTAAAATATCTGTATAACATACCTTATGAAGAATTATAACTATAGTTAATCAGTCCATTGAGCTGCATTTTATAATATGTATACATAGCTAAACTTTAGTCAGAAATACAGCAATAGAGCATTCGGATAATATACACTTCCTGTTTCTAAATTAGTGTTAATCTTAGACTTGGGAACAAAAGAATTAGCAGTGATACAATTTATCACTAATTTAGTAATACGTTAATATCGCTGATGAAAGACTAGAGCCCTCATGGTATTTACTGTTTCAATAAACATACAATTAGATTGGGGAGAAAAGATCAGTCCAGCTGGCATCTATAGATATACTAGTCCTCAACTGTCATTAGCCAGAATTTCACCTATTGTCAACAACATCTTTTAGGGGTAACTCTCAGTTGCCTGGAAGATTTACTTTTCTGGGATAACTAATAGCCCCAAAATGCTTTACTTTCTTACTATAATAGCAAGAAAAAAGAAACGAAAATACCATTGCCAAAGATATCTCCTAACAATATTAAGCATGATTTATCTCCCCAGGAAAAAAAAAAAGATAATAGTTCTTATTTTATTTACCTGTCTCAATGTGGGATGAAAATAACAGAAGGTAACCTCTCAAGTCTTCCTATCCCATAGCTTTAAGTTTTACATACAGCATACATGAGAAGAGCATACAGCAACATGAGAAAGAGAAGCTGATGCCATTAGAGATTATAAATTCTGAAATTAATTCTCTAATTTTCCAATCATTCTGTATAAGAATATAAGATTTTAGCTAAAAATCGAGATAAAAAGGATATGATTCTGAAACAAGTTACCATTTTGTGGCAACCGTGTAATCCAGCTCTATGGAAAAGTATTTCATAAAGGCTGCTGGGCACATAGCTAAACTTGACTTTCACCAGGAGTCAAAAGGACTGGTGAACTTCAATTGAGAATTCAAAGACTGAGGAAACATGTTTGCATATATACAAAGGGCAACAAAACAGCATGCTGCCTTTCAGAACAGTACCACTAAATGTAGGTTTAAGCTGGAATGTTGCCAATAATTCTATTTGCAAGAATTAAGATGACTATCAAAGTGTCTGACAAAAAAATCAAGCCAAGGGAGTTACACGTATTCCCCATCCTGGTCGTGTAACTCTATGGCTGATTCATATCAATGTATGACAAAACCCACTGAAAAAAAAAAAAAAATCAAGCCAAGGGAATGGTCAATTGTTCAATTTCCCAATTTGATGTGAATTGTAGCATGCTAAGGCTGTTTATTTTTGTGAGGTTGTCTACAGGGAGAAGTTCTTAAACATTTTGTACATACTAGGAAATTGTTGGTGATACTTTGAAAGTGAAAGTTGCTCGGTCGTGTCCAACTCTTTGCGATCCCATGGACTGTTGCCCACCAGGCTCCTCTGTCCATGGAATTTCCCAGGCAAGAATACTGGAGTGGGTCGCCATTTCCTTCTCCAGGGGATCTTCCCAACCCAGGGGTCAAGCACGGGTCTCCTGCATTGCAGACAGATTCTTTACCGACTGAACTGCCAGAGAAGGCCTAAGATTCCACAAAATAGAAATCTGTACCCATGTCTTTGTTTGTGTTCCTTTGTCACCCTGATGATTGCCCCCACTTCAAGGGCAGCTCAAATACAGACCCCTTTTTTCTGAAAGTCACTGTCCTATTTCATATTGCCTTCCTCCTCCAGATGCAAACTAATTGTCTTTATATATATTGGGTTGACCAAAAAGTTCATTTGGGTTTTTATGTACCATGTTATGGGGGGGAAAAAAAATGAACTTTTGTCCAACCCAATATATGTATTATGTTTACATTGACCTTATGCTTATAGCAATTATCAAACCTTTCTAAGAAGTAGCATGTCTTAGAGGTTAAGAAGACTAACATTGGTGATAGGCAGACATGGATCCAAATTCTAGCTCTACCATTTACCACATGCGTCCCATTGGGAAAGATGCTCCCTAAGGCTCAGATCCCATTGTCTGAAATATGACTATTTCCAATATCTACCTCATGCTGTTTTCTAAATGCTTTATGCTGTTTCATATCACTAGGCAGTCCCATCTGCCAATTCTTTCTGATTTCTATATCTTTATGATTTTCTTCTTTCCTTTTTTTTTTTTTGCTTTTGGCTTTATTTTAATTATATGTATGTTTTTAATTGAAATACTTAAGACATAATATTTTGTAAATTTAAGGTTTACACGTTGATTTGATACATTTATATATTGTAATATGATGACTATTGTAGAGATAGCTCCTTTATTACGTCATGTGTGTGTTAGTCACTTAGTCGTGTGCAACTCTTTGCGACCCCAAGGATTGTAGCCTACCAGGCTCCTCTGTCACACAATTATCACTAATTTTTCAATGGGAATAATTAAGATATAGTCTTTTGGTAAATTTATTGATTATAACACAACGTTGCTGTCTATATTCTGTATAGTGTACATTTGATCTCCAAGACTTATTTGTCTACTTGTTGCAAGTTTGTACCCTTAAACAACATCTCTCCTATTCCCGTACTTCCTAGATCCTGATAATCATTATTTTCCTGTCTTTATGAGTTTGCTTTCTTTTTTAGATTCAACATGAAAGGGATACACAGAATTTGTCTTTGAAATATCTCACTTTGCATAATGTCCTCAAGGTCCATCTATGTTATCACAAATGTCAAAACTTCCTTTTTTCTCATGAATGAATAACAGTTATATCTCAAAACTCCTTTATACATTCATCCATGGACAGGCGCTTAGGTTGCTTTCACATCTTGACTGACACAAATAAAGCTGCAATGAACATGGGAATGCAGATATCTCTTCAATATCCAATTTTCCTTACCTTTGGGCATATACTCAAATGTAGAATTGCTGGATCATATGGTAGCTCTGTTTCTTTTGAGTGAGTGAGTGAAAGTCACTCAGTCATGTCCAACTCTTTGAAACCCCATGGAGTATACAGCCCATGGAATTCTCCAGGCCAGAATACTGGAGTGGGTAGCCTTTCCTTTCTCCAGGGGAATCTTCCCAACCCAGGGATCAAACCCAGGTCTCCCGCATTGCAGGCGGATTCTCTACCAGCTGAGCCACAAGGGAAGCCCAAAGTGCACATGTCTCCTTCTCTGTTTCTTTTAATCAGGTTTTTTTTCTTAGCCATTCTGATAGGTTCACTGTATTATAATAGATTGAAAGTAGAAAGATGTGGGCTGTGTCCAAGATATGATAAGAAAACGGGAGTGGAAATTTGAGAGCACATAGTTAATGACAGTTACTGGGGGATAGTAGAATTATCTCATGTTTATATCCCATTGAATTCACACTGTTTAATAAATCATTTATGGGGCTTCCCAAGTGGTTCTAGTGGTAAACAATCTGCATGTCAATGCAGGAGCTGCAGGAGACCCAGGTTCAATCCTGGGTCAGGAAGACCCCCTGGAGGAGGGCCTGGCAACCCACTCCAGTACTCTTGCCTGGAAAATTCCATGGACAGAGGAGACTGGTGGGCTACATTCCATGGGGCCTCAGAGAATCAGACACAACTGAGCACAATGAAACAGTGACATTTCCTTAGGGTCAGTCCTCCTCCTATACTGATTGCACCCAGGTAGTAGAAACCATACCTTGGCCCATGGGGGCCTACACAAGGCCTGGCTCATATTAGGTACTCACAATCTTTGGTGAATGAACAAATAAATGCTCACTGGTATGAGAGACTTATTACATCTCAAAGCTGGAGAAAGAAAGCAGTGTACGTACCTGAAGGAGCAAGAGAGTGTTAAAGGATGCAAGAAGAAGAAAAAGAAAACAGTGAACACAAAGGTGACAAAAATTAAAATGAGACACACACATAAAAGAGAAAGTAAAGAGCTAATTTTGAAAAAGTTGAGCAAGGGCTCTATATTTAATAGCATGGCAAAGAGATCCTTGTTACCAGAGTGAAAGAGAGGTGAGTATCTGCAAGATACTTAGAAAAAGGGAGAAGAAAAGAGGGGGAACAAGAACAGTATCAATCACCACCCCAGATAAAGCCTTCAAAGCAGCAAATATCACAACATTCTCTACTTGAAATATGTGTGGCCTTAACCAGAGATGGCATTAGCCAGAAATGTTTTCAAATCTACCAGGAGAATTCAAACAGAAGATTTTTCCATCTTCTTTGCTATGGAACCATTTGTCATTTTCCTTTTAAGTCAACAGCTCAGAGCCACAGTGTCACAGGCCCACCCAACTCCAAGCCAGCCTGAGTCATATCAGCAAGCAGAGTTTGACACTGACCTTTTCATATTTGGTATTTGACTGCCTGGTCCATCAGCAGGTCTCATGTCTCACTGTTTACAACTTCACTAAACTGTAAAGAGGGGACCGTCAGTCAAAATACCAAGAGCTGAAAGGTCATAGCAGGCAGCTTACTATTTGCCAATGATTTTTAATCATTCACTCTGCAATACAGCCGAGACTCTACAGTTAATTCCATTTGTTATTGACGGAAAGAATTGCACCCAACCTTTATTTTGAGGGTTTAACAGAAACCAAAGACAAATACAATGGAATCTCACTATATTGTGGGGATTGGGGAAGATCCCATTCAACTCAACAGGCTTTTCTTTAAGACTTTAACATGCCCAACATTGGTTTGATTGCTATGGAAAAATAAAAGGAGAAAAAATCATGCACCTTACTTTACTGAGTTTTGGGAAAGTGTGTAGAGAGACAAGAAATACCCATATAGCCCACATTTTGTCAAGCCCTTCATAGCCTGTTGGTATTAAATGAAGTCAGCAAATCACAAAGGACAGACTGGATAAAATCTAGTACTGTCTTAGAATAGAACACTGTGTATCCCTCTGAAACAGGGTTTTTCAACCTCAGCACTATTGGCATTTGAAGCCAAATAATTCAGTGCTGTGGAGAGGTGTCCTGTACATTGTAACATATTTAGCAGTATTTATCAGCCCCTACCCACTGCAAGCTAGTAGCATCCTCATCCCTGTTGTCACAAGCAATAAAGGCTCCAGGTATTGTCCAATGTTCTCTGGGGAAGAAAATCATCCCTGGTTAAGAGAAACTGCTCTAAAATGAAATAGACTTATATTCACTGACACATTATTAGTGGAAACTGAAAGATGCTGGAGACTCTCATTCATATATATATATATATAATGAATAGATGAAGGAACCTTCCACCTCTGGCACTTGTATAAGACTCTCATTTAAAAAAAAATTACACACACACACAGACATATATGAAATACATATGTATACATATATAAACATTTCTATCTTGTACTTTTCAATAATAATGTATATTATATACTATTATATACATAGTAGTATGTATGTGTAGTACAGAAAATCTAGACAAATGATTCTCAACTCTGTCTACACATTACAATTAATGGAGGAGTTTTTAAAACAATCTCATGGGATATGACCTGGGTTCTGGTATTTTTTTCAAAGTTTCTCTAGTGATTCTATTGTTATTCAACCATGGTTCATAACCATCCAGAGGGCTTGTTAAACACAAATAGGATGGCCTTGCCTCCAGAGTTTCTGAATTAGTAAGGCTGGGATGAGGCCTGATAACTTGTAATTCTAACAAGTTCCCAAGTGACGCCTACAGTGCTGGTTCAGGGATCAAACTGAGAATCACTGCTCTAGAATGATGTACCCCAAATTATTAATGGTGCTCTTTTTCTCTCTTAAATGGAATTCTAGGGCAGAGGAAAAGGGAAAATTGTACTCCCAATCTTAAAGTATTCTGTAGTATTTGAATATTTATTATAGGTATTATTGCTTTTATAATAGCTTCTTAAATTTCCAAAAATAATGAGTATGTTGCCATTATTTCAAGTCCCCTTTATATTCCTTCTAAGTTTCCTTCCCATCCTTTTATCAAAGATAATTACTATCTTGAATATTTTGTTAATCATTTTCTCACTGGATAAAAGTAGTTTTATCACCTATACTTGTATCCACAAAAATGCATTAACTAATTTTGGCTATTTTTTAAAAAACATTATAAAACTAAAATTATACTATCTGTATATATCTATGGCGTAGTATTTTTGGTAAATGCCATGATTTTTAGATTTATCTATGTTGATATGTATACCTGTGGCTTACTTATTTTCTTTCATTCTCTTATTTATATATATAACATATATTATTTATACATATAGTATGTATATTTTATACATATAATATACATGATTATTTATATGTATAATATATTCATACATATAATTTATATACTTATACACATATACTTATACATATATTTATATATTTAATATATTTATACATATACAAATATGCTTATATATATTTATACATATAATATACATGTAATATATTTATACATATATATTTGTACATATGTTTATACATATAATATATATTTATACATATTTATACATATACATATATACATATATCATCAGAGAAGGCACTGGCGACCCACTCCAGTACTCTTTCCAGCCTGGAAAATCCCATGGACCGAGGAACCTGATAGGCTACAGTCCGTGGGGTTGCTAAGAGTCGGCCACGACTGAGTGACTTCATTTTCACTTTTCACTTTCATACGTTGGAGAAGGAAATGGCAACCCCCTCCAGTGTTCTTGCCTGGAAAATCCCAGGGATGGAGGAGCCTGGTGGGCTGCTGTCTATGGGGTCGCACAGAGTTGGACACGACTGACGCGACTTAGCAGCAGCAGTAGCAGCAGCATACATATATTTATACATATAATTTATACATATATATAATATATATATGATTTATACATATAATATATATTTATACATATAATATATATATATGATTATTCCCAGTTTTTTACTTACAAACAATGCTTCAGTGCACATTTACGTACATGCACATGTTTATATTTACTGGATAAAGAAGTTGTATCAGTCCACCTAACAACAGTAGATGAGAGTTCCATTACACCATATCTTCACCAATACTTGGTATTGACAGATTTTAATATCTTCCCACTTGATTGCTATGAAATGCTACTTTATAGTTTGAATTTGTAAATCCATGATGCAACTTGTTTCCACAGGAACTAATTTCATGCCTCTTTTGGACATGTGCGATACCAGAGACACAAATATTGAATTCCCTGATAAACTCCTGGGAGCTCTCTTCACAAACACCATACATAGGAATGAGTCCTGTATTTGCTGACCAAGGACTAAATGAATTTAAGTACGTAATAATGATACTGACCCTACATCTATATTTGGGTATTTGAAGTTATTTCCCATTTGTTCCGATTTTCACAAAAGGAGGTATTTGAGGTGGGTTGGGAAAGTTTCCTTATTCTAAAATTACAGAAGAGCCTATGGAAACTGACTTTAATAAATCGTTCCCTGCCACATCACTGGATTTTGACAAAGCTAGGGCCACAAAAGAATTAAAATGCAAAACTAAATGCAATCTTGAAATTTACCTCCTTCAATGCTTCACTTTTGAGTAGAAAAATGGAATATATCAGAGGAGAAGTGACTTATTCAAGATCATAGAGCCAGTTTGAAGCAGAGCTGCAAACAGAATACAAATCCAGTCATCATTTCAGTGCAACCCTGTGACATTCTGAGAACAGGCCTATGAAAGAGATTCAAAGTAAAAACCTCTGATATGAGGAGGGGAAGGGAAATAAAGTAATGAGACTTAAAAACAAGAAGTTACCCAGTATTACTGAGGCTAGGAAGGCCATGCCCTGGGGTGGGGGCTTCTGGCATTACTAAGGAAAGATCTCAGGGCTCCCATCCACAACAGAGACAATCAACCCTACAACTGTCAGGTTAGAGTGGTCAATGTAGGACACTGCTTTCTAATGTGGCTTCCCCAGCTACAGCCTAACCTGCCAACCACCTTGACGTGGGCTTCCAGAAGTCATTGTTTTAAAGCAGGCACCACTGCACTGGCTGAAAGTACCTCCGTCAGATTATCAGGCTCTTAATTAGCCGTGCATGATGGCAATCAATTAAGGATGGCATAAAAGCCAATAGAAATAATGCAACTCTCATTAGGGATTTCTCATTTGTTATATGAGTGTATCTACTGGGTGAGTTCCCATTAAAACAAACTGGGGCCTATTATTTAAGCCATTTCAGGAGAGTGCTAGGTTATCTTTCCATTTGACATTTATTGTACCTGGCATAAAGGTTAAAAACAATTATGCTCACTTGGAATATTTATTATCTTATGAGATTCAAGCACGGCCATTATGTTTGTTTTCTTCTCCTTATCAAAGCTGGTCAAAGGGAAACTTTTTAATGAGCTTGTGCTAAATATTAAGGAAATTTTCCTTCCCTGCATTCAGAGAGATAAACCTGGAAATAAACCTGGAAACAGTGATACTCTGGAAAAGCTCGGAGATGTGTCATTTATTATTTGCACACTGCTGCTGCTGCATGTGCTTTGGGCCAGCTTCCACTGTCTGAAAGAGACATCAGCATCCCCAGGAAGGCATGATCAAATTACTGGAAAGAACGCAGGATTGGGAGTTGGAGAATGGCTCTTTCACCAACTTCATGTATGACTTTGACAACTCTATCCCTCCCATTGTTCAGATCAAAAGCCTGACTCATCTCTTTTTTCGTTATACCCCATGTTCAAACCTTCAGCAAATCTTGTTTGATTCGACCTTCAAAACAAATCCAGAATTTGATCACTTCTCATCTTTTCCAATGCTACCAAGATGGCCCAAGCCAATGTCATCTCTAGGCTAGATTACTATCACAGCTTCCTAACTGGTTGAATTAGGCTTCTTCAGAGAAACAGAATCAGTAAGAAATGCATAAGATACATAGAAAAAGATGTATTATGACGATTAGTTCACACAGTTATGGAAGTCACACTGTTTGCAGTCTGTAAGCTGGAGACCCGAGAAAACTAATGGAGGAGTTCAAGTTCATGTCTGAAGACCCCCAAGAAAAGAAAAAGTGAAAGTGTTAGTTGCTCAGTCATGTCCAACTCTTTGTAACCCCATGGATGGTAGCCTGAAAGCCTCCTTTGTCCATGAAATTCTCCAGGCAAGAATATTGGAATGGGTAGCCATTTCCTTCTCCAGGGGATCTTCCCAGCCCAGGGACTGAACCAGGGTCTCCCACATTGCAGGCAGATTCTTCACCGTCTGAGCCACCAGGGAAGGGAGCCACCAAGTTTGAAGACCTGAGAATCAGGAGGCTCAATGCTGAGGGCAGGAGAAGATGGATGTCTTAGCTCAGAGAGTGAATTTGCCCTTCCTCTACATTTTTGTTCTATTCTGGCCCTCAATGGATTGGATGATCTCCACTTGCATTGATGATGGTGATTTTCTTTATTTAGTCTACCAATTCAAATGCTAATCTCTTCCAGAGACACCTGCATAGATACATCTAGAAATATTTTACCAACCATCTAGGAATCCCTTAGCCCAGTCAAGTTGAAAAATGAAATAAACCAATACAATGATCCTTTCCTTTCACCCTCACCTCTCTCAGAGTCTATTTTCAACAGTAGAGCTAAAACTTAAATCCAAGTCAAATCACATCACTTCTCTGCTCAAAATATGAACTGGTTTCTCATTTCACTCATAGGCCTCCCAGAGGCATTATAAACCCTAGGGTATCTGGTACACCATGACCTCTCTTCCTTCATCTCCTACTATCCTCCCCATCATTAAGTTCTCTCCAGACCCTTATTACTATTGCTGAAACATATCTGATTCAGGGCTTTGGATGAATAGTTCTCTCTGCCTGGAAAGATTTTCTCCACCTTCTTCCAGATTTTTCTAAAATCTCAACTTCTCAGTGAAACCTACTTTCATCGCCCTATCTACAACTCTTCCAACCCCATGCTCCTGATTCCCCTTTAACCAGCTGTTCTTTTGTTAGACTTTTCCATAGCATTATCAATTGGCAACACTGAAATAATGTTAGTAAATGATTAGTATAATTTGATAACATTTTTCACCTGTTTGGTTCACTGATGCATCTCAAGTATCTTTAATAGTACCTGACACAGAGTGGGGCCTCAATAGTTATTCATCTAATTTAATAATATTTCTCCAATTTGAAGTCCAGTTTCTCCATTTGTATGATATGATTGAACTGATGCTTTTGATCTGTGGTGTTGGAGAGGACTCTTAAGAGTAACTTGGACTGCAGGAGATCCAACCAGTCCATCCTAAAGGAGATCAGTCCTGGGTGTTCATTGGAAGGACTGATGCTGAAGCTGAAACTCCAATACTTTGGCCACCTATGTGAAGAGTTGACTCATTGGAAAAGACCCTGATGCTGGGAGGGATTGCGGGCAGGAGGAGATGTGATGAGGACGAGACAGAGGATGAGATGGCTGGAAGGCATCACCGACTCAATGGACATGAATTTGAGTAACCTCCAGGAGTTGGTGATGGACAGGGAGGCCTGGCGTGCAGCAATTCATGGGGTTGCAAAGAGTCGGACATGACTGAGCAACTGAACTGAACTGAACTGAACTGATGGTTGAACTAGTCCAGAGGTCAACAAACATTTTTTTTTTCTGTAAAGATCCAGATAGTTAAGTAGTTTTGCAGCCATATGATCTCTTTCACAACTACTCAATTCTGCCACTGTAGTATGAAAGCAACCATAGGCAACATATAAATGAATAGGCATGGTTGTTCCAATTAAACTTTATTTATAAACACAGGCAAAGAGCCAGATTTGGGCCCAAGTCATACTTTGCCAATATCTGAACTAGATGATCTTTAAAAGGTCATTTGGTTCTTGATGTTTTGTAGCTCTGGAGTATGAAGGTGCTTTTAGAGGATTTTTTTTTTAATTTTTCATGTCACACCACATAAGAACTACTTATTCCACTTGTGCTTAAACCTGGAGAAAATGGAGTAAGCCAAGCCAAGTGTCAGGATGCCAAACTAGTGAAAGGTGTTCTATGTGCTTAAGGCACTATCTTTCTTCTACAAGGTAAAACTATTGGGTTGGCCAAAAGGTCCATTCCAGTTTTTCATGTCAAGGAAAATCCTGCACGAACTTTTTGGTCAACCCAAAAGTATTAGTTTCCTGAGTGGTTTCCACACCATGTGCTCATAGACTATCAAAAAGGGGATGTCCCTACTAGACAGCATACCTTTCTATTAAAGAATATAATCTTGACCAGAAAGAGGTTTGGACTTTGCCTTTGGCTTCTGGAAGGTAATCTCTAAGCCTTTGGAATATCATGCCTGATAAAAGTGTCTCTGTTTACCTGGGGCCCTTGGTCATGGGACAGTCTAACAAGGGACTTACCATAGGGACTTTGGGCCATGCAGTGTCCACTTTAGCTCAAGAGGGACTAGAGACTAAAGATGAGCATTGCTGTGTAAGTTCTCCCTCTGGAGTGCCTGGAAACAAAGGATCAGTCTTGTAGGCAGTCAACCAGAAAGCACTAAGAAAATCACTGGGTACCCAGGGTCAGGGCAGCCTCTTGGGGTTGAAAATACTGTGTGTACTGTCACACATTAATGCTGGTAAAAGAAAACTGCCCAGAACTCCACAAGGAAGGACTGCTGGAAACTAGGCTTTTCCAACTCTCCTGGACTCTGCCCCATACATCTCTTCCCTCAAATGATTTTCATCTAAATTCTTTTCCTATATATTAACCATGAATTTAACAGCTTTCACTGAGTTCTGTGAGTCCTAGCAAATCACTGAACCTTGGGGTGGTTTGAGGAACCCCTCAAAGTCGCATTTGGTGTCAGAAGTGAAGGCAGTCCCATGGTCTATATGACCTCAAACTCCATAACAATCTCATCTCCCAGTCAAGGAAAGGGAAAGATCTTTCTTTAGCTTCCCCTGCCCTCTTACCTACACACTATAGTTCCCAGACATTTTTGATGACTAACTTTGACTCAGTGGTCTTTAAGATCCCACCAAAGGCAAACTTCCAAACACTATGAAGTCTTAGAACCACTTCCAAGGAGAAATACTATGCCCCTAATGTCAGCCACCAATATCCATGAGGTTTTGATGTTGAGATCATAATACTGTAATGCAAGGTCTCTGATTGGCAGGTGGTCATCGAAGGAGATCATGAGGGCATGTATCCCAGGCAGTATATCACAGAAGCAAGTTAAACCAGATCTACATGGTTTCACTGTCATGTCTTTCATTAGGCCCAGCTCTCCCTCCCCACCCCCCACCTCTCTGTATCTCTCTCTCTTTCCCTCTTTCTCACACACACACACATTTTCTGTCTTCCACTCTTTGCCCTCTCTCCCCTCTGCTCTCTCCTGCATCCCTCCCTTTCTCCCTCTCAATTTTTCTTATGGTCAATTAGGTAATTTAAAGCACAATAATGACATAGCCAAACTCAATTGTTTATCCATCACCATCATTTGAAAAATATATACCCTTTGAATGTCAGAGAAGAGTTGAGTAAAATATGATATAGCCACAATGTCATACCATTCAGCATTTAGTATGAAATTTATAGTGCTTTAATGACATAGAGAAATGATTTTAACTTACTAAGAAAAGGCAGGATTGGAATTTTATATATAGTGCATCAACTTTATATGTTTACATATGTCTCTACAATGCAAATAATAATGAAGGAAATTCACAGAAATATTAACAGCAATTATCCCTGATTTAGGATTATGAATGATTTCCTTTGTTTCATTTTATATATTTCTAAAACTTTACCCTGTCTTACTTTTAGAAACAAAAAATTATTATTTTATAAACTAGAAAGTTTATTGATGACTACAGGGGGAGACATGACCTGTCACTGCCACAACACCTTTCCCCTACAGGAGCCACAACTCATAGTGTTATATGTGTGGTCAGTCATTTGTGTGTCTGCTTTTTGGGTAGCAGAGGTCACGTCTCCTTTTCTTCAAACTGCTGGATCCCTGTCACCTCACAGAGTGGAGTACAAGGTCCACTCAGTAAATGTCTGCTGAACTGCTGTTACAATGGCATGAAATGGCAACTTAGTTTATAAAGGACACAATGACACTCCTCTAAGAAATTTGCCATTGCTCTGCTTGCCTGAAGAGAGCCAAGATGGCTACTTGCCAATCTATTGGGTGAGAAATATTGCATAACCCAGAAGAGAAACACACTGCTTTTTACCACACAACTTGGTGCAGACCAAATTCTCTTCTTGTGT
Source organism: Muntiacus reevesi (assembly GCF_963930625.1). NCBI lineage: Eukaryota > Metazoa > Chordata > Mammalia > Artiodactyla > Cervidae > Muntiacus > Muntiacus reevesi. The sequence goes on along the minus strand of NC_089271.1, from coordinate 122,497,299 downwards.
TAAAAGCACCATGTTTTGGGAATTCCCTAGCTGTCTAGTAGTTAGGACTCTGGGCTTTCACTGCCGAGGGTGCAGGTTCAATCCCTGGTTGGGGAACTAAGATCCCACAAGCCATGTGGTTCGGCCAAAAAACAAAAACACCATGTCTTTCTGAACTAACAAGTTACCTCCTCCCCCACTACCCAAATAACAGCATGTTAAGTGCTATTCCTCAAGCATCTTTAACCTCAACCCCTGACTGCCCTGTGAGACCGTCAAACCCTTTTCACTAACACAACTGCCAAGTCCTATTGCTCTATTTCTTGGAACTACTTAAGTAGAATGGAGCTTGTTTAAGTGTTATGGGAGCCAATTCTCAACATTTCCTCTGACCCCTTGTGGTTTCTGACCCAGACAGTGACCTCACACTTACACACAGTGTTGCTCATTTGCAAGGTCTTCTGGTGCCAAAGAAACCTCTTGTCTATCTTCCAGAATGTTGATAAGGCACATGACCAAAATCAGCATCACTTTATAGGAGCCTTGCTAATAAATCTGAGAAACTTTCCTGCAAATTCTTGATTATCAGCCCTCCCTCCTCTAAAGAAGAAATAGGAAGCACAAGAACTGATTTAGCATCTTTCCTTGAGGGAGCTGGTAGTACTCTAGGGGATATAATGAAATGGCTGGTTAATTACTCAAGTTGCCTCAAGTGACCATTATGTGAAAAATCAATTTTAGAAACTTCAGAGGGGACATGAAGAAAACAATGGCTTCTCTGGTGACTCTGCCTGCCTGGTAAAGAATCTGCCTGCCAATGCAGGAGCCACAGGAGATGCGGTTCAATCCCTCAGTCAGAATGATGCTCTGGAAAAGGAAATGGCAACCCATTTCAGTATTGTTGCCTAGAAAATCCCATGGACAGAGTAGCCTAGTAGGCTACACTTCATGGGGTCACAAAGAATTGGACATGACTGAGAACACTCGCACATGAAGAAAACAAACAGAAAAGCTCCTTTATCCATTCCTGAGAACCAGAAAATCTGACTTTTGTCTAAGCACATAAATATAAAAATAAGGTCCCTCCCTCTTCAAGAACCAGAAAATGTATAATTGGAAAGACAAGTGAATTATATTTTCTGGGAAAAAGTACAGCCCTTAGTGGGTGAGGGGAAGAATAACCATGTAACTAATCAAGACAATATACTGGAAATGTCGCTGTAATCAGAGCTTAAAGGATGGAAGGGATATGATATGATAGTGAGTACCATGTGTCTTATCCCATAATGGTCAGGTAAAAGAAATGGTAACTTGAGAATGTTCTTATCTAGAGGGCTCCTGTGGAGTGGCACAGGAAGAAACATGGCCTAGCATCAAGTAGCAGCAATTATAGAGATTTTCCAGAACTTACAGCTCAAAAGTAAGACTTGAACCAGATTACATGGGAGTATCACAGCTCCCTGAAGGCTAAAAGAAAGCCTACTATATTGGTAAATGCTCTAAAGGTTTACAGAAAACTACTGCCCCCTGTAATTGTTAATTCTGAGTGAGCAGTTGTCTATCACAACCCAAACCCAAACAGTATCTACCTCTCGTACCACTAACTTATTTTTTTTTTAATTTTCACATTGACTTGTAAAATTTAATTTCTTATTGAATGAAAGATTCTTTAAATTCTATATTGCTTTACAATTGTCATAAGTTTCACACACATTATTTCATATAATCCCATAATAACCTTTTTCCTCCCTATCCCTATCTTGCTCCTCCCCCTTTCCTCTCCCCACTCGTAACCACTAGCTTGTTCTCTCTATCTGTGAGTCTGCTATTGCTTTGTTTTATTCACTAGTTTGTTGTACTTTCATGCCTCTTACTTTTCAAAGACCAACCTGTGCTCTACTTGCCAACATGATGATATTATTATTACGAATGCTAATAATACTACCAACTCCAAGATTAAGAATTCACACTAATTCTTTCACGGATTCTTCACAACACTTTGCAGTAGGTTCCATTATTATACTCTATTACAGAACTTGTATAGGGTCACTCAGCTAGAGGGAGAAAAACTGGAGCTTGAAATCAAACTAAAAAACTTTACAAATTCCATTTTTAGAGAAACTCGTATAGCAGAAATGGCAAAATGTTCACAAAAATCTGCTTCCTTTCCTTTATGGACAAAATGCTAGGCTACACTTCCAAGACTTACTTGCAATGAGATATGAGCATGTGATTGTGTTCTGAACAATGGAATTTGGGTATAATTGATGTACACCACACCTAGTCCTGACGGACAGAATCTTCCCATGTGTCTTCCCTCTTTCTTCCTATAATTGTCAATAGACAGTAGATGACCTTCTGGAGGACTCAAAGGCCCTAGTAAGTTGTAAAGCCACATCATGGAAAGGATCTGGGCCCTTAACAAGCATATAGGACACATTTTTTATTGTGTTAAACCACTGAACTATAGGAGCATGTTCTGGAAATAATTACTAAAATTTTAATTATTGTAAATTATGAAACCACTATACACATAAATATGAAGGCAAGGATGAAGTAATTTTCTATAAAAGTATAATTTATCAAAACTGACATTAGAAGGCATAGGAAAAATAAACAACAAAAAAATGGTTTTCACTGAAGAATTAGGAAAAGTTTTCAAAGCTTTCCTATCCATGTCCCTAAAAATAAAATAACTTAAAAATGGTCCAGATTGCTAAAGAACAGACCATTTTAGAGGCAATGCAAAAAAGGTAAAATTCCAAAATCTTGCATATATAAGATTTTTTAGACATGCATACTTAACATCATTAAACTTTTCCTATGTTCATTTATAAATTTAGCACATCTGAATAAAATTAGCATTTGGGGTCAGGAAAAATTAGACAAGCAGTTTCTAGAAGTCATATAAAATTAAACAAGACTACCCAGGGGAGAATTAAAAAAAAATAACTCCAAAAAATGAGTGAAAGACAGACCTATCAGATATTTGAAGTCATTAGAAAGCCACAATAACTAAAGATATAACACAGGTGTATAAATAGGCAGATCACTGAAATAGAATATAAAGTCTAGAAATAAGCTAAAATGCATGGAGGGAAAGGAATATTATTCAATAATTTATTTTAAAAGAATTATATAGTCCTTTGGAAAAAATAAGTTCGAACCATACTTGATATATACATCAGGATAATCTCCAAGTGGATAAAATATTAAAATGTAAAATAAAGCACAAAAAACTAGAACAAAACATTCAATACTACATTTATAAGCTTAAATGAGGAAAGCCTAAATATAGCTCAATCCAGTAGCCATAAATTTTTACTACATTAAAAAAAACTTATTATTAGAATATTATTTCTTTTTATTGTATTATAAATGGGATGTGCTGTGCTTAGTCACTCAGTCATGTCTGACTCTTTGTGACCTCATGGACTGTAGCCCACCAGGCTCCTCTGTCCATGGGATTCTCCAGGCAAGAATACTGCAGTGGATTACCATGCCCTCCTCCAGGGGATCTTCCCCAAAAAGGGATCAAACCCAGGTCTCCCGCATTGCAGGAGGATTCTTTACCATCTGAGCCACCAGGGAAGCCCATAAATGGGACAGTTTTCCCAATTTCCTTCTCAGATAGTTCATTATTAGTGTATAGAAATGCTGCTAATTCTGGGACTTCCCTGGTGGTCCAGTAGTTAAGACTCTGCTTCCACTGCAGGGGGAAACTACTGAAGCCCATTCATCTAGAGCCCAAACTCCACAAGGGAAACCCCTGTTTACAAGAATGAACACCCAGTGAGACCAAAAAAAAAAAAAAGTCCACCCTAGACTACGAAGACAGTCTAAAATTCCCTGAAGATCTCTGCCTACTTCTGAAGATGTCTGAATGCAAAGAGACTGCCATTCTGAAATGTTAATGTGGACCTCAGTCCCAGGGGCTGCCCATGTGCCTAAAGGGTAGAGGAGGAGCAGCAGCTTCTGAAATGGGAATTCCATAGATTCATTTGGAGGACAAAAAAGTAGGACACTGGTTCTAGGTCTTCCACATCAACACAGAGTGTACACCATTCCTGAGCCCTGTCCTGGGCCTAATTTAACCTGTTATATATATACTTTATTTTTTTAATTTTTGTTGGAGTAGAGTTGCTTCACAATGGTGTGTTTCTACTGAACGAAAAGTGAATCAGCTATACATACGTATACATATATTCCCCTCTTTTTAACCAAAAACATTTTTTGTTGTTGTTATAAGAGCCAACAGAGAAGGCAATGGCACCCCACTCCAGTACTCTTGCCTGGAAAATCCCATGGACGGAGGAGCCTGGCGGGCTGCCGTCCATGGGGTCACTAAGAGTAGGACATGACTGAGCGACTTCCCTTTCCCTTTTCACTTTCATGCATTGGAGAAGGAAATGGCAACCACTCCAGTGTTCTTGCCTGGAGAATCTCAGGGATGGGGGAGCCTGGTGGGCTGCTGTCTATGGGGTCACACAGAGTCGGACATGACTGAAGCGCCTTAGCATAAGAGCCAAATCCAAGTGATCAGTGGAGATACCCTCACCCCACAGTTGGCTTCACCCAGTGTTGCTGGGACACAGCAACACAGCTGAGAGATTTCCAGGACCTTGGTCCACAAATTAGTAAGGCCAGCCCTGACTGGGATGGTAGAGATGAAGTTCAAATAGTACTAGGGTTTCAGTGTGATCTAACTAATGCCAATAAACACTACCTGTGCTTGAAGTATGTGTGCTGTTAGTAAACAAAATTCACTGTATAACAGCATTCCAGTGAAATATCTCCAAGTATATCTCTGTAACATACTTTTGATACCTTAAGTCAGCGGAGGGATATAAATTTTAACAACAAGAAATACATAATTGTCCAGTAAGTAAACCAAGTTCATCCATAACCTGAGTGGAGAGAATCATTTCCTGAAAAAAATATCACCAAAATATTCCTATGATCTAGCATATTGGCCATGTTGGGATCATTTTAGTACATGGAACACAGGTAAAAAGTACTGGAAAACTGAGAATTTTTCTCATCTTTGCATCTTTGCTTCCTGTTATTTATTTACTTAATTTCTGTTATTTTGTCTTTCCATAGCTAATATTTCCTCTGGCATCACAGATGGCCCTAAACAGTGCACCAATGAACACATACACACACTTACCTGTGTGTGCACCTGAATTTGAGCATAGGCATTGAAAAGTTGTACAAATAAATTTCTTTCTTTTTTTTAATACATTTCTTAATGTATATATGTTTAGGTATCTACATAGAAAACATTTCATAGCACACTGTTTCATTTGGACTGAGCTAGTTAGCTCATTTTGTCAGAAACTAAATAAAGAAAGCTAAAACAGAAGTTTGACATATACAGAAAAAACCTCTTCCAATAGCTATAGTGAGAGCAATAACTCAGGCTACAGATGGAATCCTACCCTCAGATCAGTGAGCCACCTCAGGAAGATGGACTTTGGCTTAAGTGAGATTATAAGCATTGCTCAGGGCAAATCCACCCTGACTACTAGAGAAAAACTCAAAGAAGATTGCTACTGGACCCAAAGTACACCATTTTTGTCTACAAAGGAGAGACAACCCATTATTTTCTTTGTTCAGCAAAATGTCAACATCTCCAGACTCCCCTCCCCTTACTTCTGGCAGCTCACTCTGTGCTGCGTATTTACAATGACTTTGACTCTTGGGATTAGCATGGCTTTGAGGCTACTGAGTTGGTTTGTTTCTGTTTTATTTCCCCTGAAACCATACAGAATGTGCACAGAGAACACAGTCCTGACCTTTGAGCTGCATAATCCTTTTGTAATCAATACCACAGGAAATGCATGGCTTGAGCATTTCTAACATTTAAAAAAAATGTATATACACCACTGGTCACCTTGCTGTCAGCCTGCAGATAAAAGGGATTGAGGCTGTAGCTACAGGTCTGTCTGTGATGATCCTCCGGTATTTTTTCTGCAGAAAAAGCGTCACTTCTAGATAGTGCCAATAGAGCCTAAATCCCTGGATCTGAACTCAGGACCCTGACAAAAGCCTCTGTAAGCTTAGTTTTCAGTGCCAGCTCATTTGATTCTCATGACCAATCTCAAAGCATATACAGCAGAGTCAAATATTCTTCATTTCTAGAGGCAAGAAAAAAGAAAGAGAAGTGACTCATCCAAGCTCACACAGCTGCTTAATGATAGAGCAAAGACTGGCCGGGATCTCAAGATTCCCTGTGTGTGTGCTAAGTCACTCCAGTCGTGTCTGATTCTTTTGCAACCCCATGGACTGTAGTCCATCAGGCTCTCTGTCCATGGGATTCTCCAGGCAAGAATATTAGAATGGGTTGCCATGCCCTCCTCCAGTGAATCTTCCTGACCCAGGAATCAAGCCCACTTCTTTTATGTCTCCTGCATTGACAGATGGGTTAGCACTACGTGGGAAGCCTCTGTGATTACCTAGGGTAACTCATTTCAAGCAAATATCAGCCTCACCTATTTAGAGAAGTCTCTCAGATGAGACGAGTTCTCATTCAAACAGCTCTCATTCAAACTTAATAGTGTCTCTCTGGGAGTCAGCCATACTCTCTTTGAGACAAATGCATCCTTAAGGTTGCCTGGGTTACTGTATGTGCCAAGATCCTTAGAGACACTCAAAGTTAATTAGAAAAATTCACCTTGAAGCTAACTTTGAAATCAAGAGACTTGGTGGGCCTTTTCCACCCCTATGTTTCCAGCTTTTAATTTCTCATTTCTCCCCTTTCATTGTTCCCTGGTTAGGAGATAAACATGTATACTTCCTCTTCTCTGATTTTGTCTCCCACTGCCTTCAGCTGTTTGCCTCAGTGATCAGGCTCCCACAGTCATTGTGTAATCTCTCCTGGATAAATGGATAAGTTTTTCTTCCTGTTCCCAGCTCTTTTCCTCATTATTTCCTGCAGGAATGAATTCTGATATATTGCCGTCTACTGATTTCAGTGACGACTGCCACCAAGCCTACATATAGATAAAGAATCTTTAAAATCCAGGGATCTCTGTATATATCAGCTATGAAATGTGTTGATACAAAGGTTTACAGCTCTTTTTCTTAGGGTTATTTCCTTAAGTCCTCACAGAGTGGAGATTCTGTTTAATTTCCACTGAAAAATTGATTGCAGGCCTGCCAGGTAATGGCACAGATGTGAAACCAAAGACTATAAAGACAGTCCTTCAAATCTGAAAGGGAGGCCATTGTGGGAGCAAACCTGGAAAACAAAATACTCTCCTTCATCCATGCCCTCTTCTCAGTCAGAAACACATAAAAAGATTCTTAATCTTTATCATATCATTTTATCGTATCATCAAAAAACTTGAGAGAAAGATAATCAAAAGAATAATTGGTCAAAAATTTCAAGTGCTTATCAAGATTTACAAACTCTAACTGCTTATTAAATAGAACCTAAGGGGAGAAGGAAATGGCAACCCACTCCAGTACTCTTGCCTGGAAAAGTCCATGGACAGAGGAGCCTGGCAGGCTGCAGTCCATGGGGTTACATGACTGAGCACGCATGCATGAGGGTGGAGGGAGATGGGTTGGTAGCAATAAACTGGTAGAACTAAAAAAAATAGAACCCTAAGGCTGAGCAAGGACTTGAAAGGTCTTCTTTGTCTATCCCTAGCTCTTCATGCAGTAGTATGCTGTATAAACTAGAATTACTGGCCCATTTTCAAAGCTGTTCAATAAGCGCCATTATGCAACTTTTCTTTGGGGTTGTCTGCAATTGGACAAATACACCAAAGTTGACAGATAATATAAGCTATGTGGACATAAACTCTAAACATAAATCTTATCCAGACTAGTGGAAGACTATTTTGAGAAATAGAATATATTTATTTGTTGAGGGACAGGCTTGGTTAAAGGACTCAAAAATAATAATCAGGAGCAAAACAAAGCTTGGTTCCTAGGTGTTCACAGTCTATTTGGGAAGATCCATAATAAGAGTACAATAGGCACTGTAATAGTAACTTGCACAAAATTCTGTGGGAGCAAAAAGGAAAGAAGTACCAAGTCTGGATAAGGGAGTTGGGCAGGGATTTGTGGCTGGATCGTGATGGCTGCAAGAGAGGGTGGCAGTACAAGTCTCAAAGAGGACACACCATGATTCAGAAAAAGCAGAGAGTTGTGTGTTTAGGGAACAAGCACATCTAGGTGACCTATTTTTTATAGATTATTTCAGTGACAGAGCTGTAGTTTGATGAGGATAGCAGACATATTGTGGAAGACCTTGTATTTCATGATGAGAATTGAGGCCTATATACTGCAGGAAGGTTTATGGCTGAGAATTATATGGTCATATTTGCACTTCAGAAAAATCATTCTCTCTGACTTCCAGATAGAGGCAAGGCTACAGGAAAGTGAATAAAGAATGTATCACAGAGGGTCCAAGTTTTCAAGTATTTGCTGGAGCTGGTCCAGGGGCTGAGACAAACTAGCAGTGCTAAAAAATGGAGTTCAATACTTATGAGAATGAGAAGAAGGGAAAAATAGTAAGAACATTTCAGGAACAAATAAAACATGAAAGGAAAAAGGAGAGGAGAAAATAATGCTAAAATATTGGGCTGGCCAAAAAGTTCGTCTAGGTTTTTCTATAAGACGTTACAGAAAAACCTGGACGAACTTTTTGCCCAACCCAATAGACTGTTTAATACATACTAGACACAAAACTAAATGTTTTATATATATATATATATATATATATATATATATATATAAAATCTCATTTTATCCTTTTGACAACCAGAGAGTGACACAATAGAGAAAAAGGAGAGAAATAAATGGGAAAGTAACAGAAAGGAAAAAAAATTAAGGAAGGAAATGGCAAGAGAGAGGCAGGTTATATGAACAGATATCCTTATGAACAAATATTAGAGAAGATTTCATTAAATCTTCCCTTCAAATCTCTTTCCATGATACTCAAGACTGTTGACCAATAGTGTGGATGTATATTTCCATGCTAATTAGTCAATGGTATGTATCTGAGTCCAGGTTTGTTATTAGGTTAACCCATATGAAACTGTGATATTTGGCCATTTTTCAGCTACAAAAATAGAATCCTAATAGCTTCCCACCATAATACATTTATGGTGAAATATGTTCTTCACCAAAGGTCACTTCCTTACCTTCAAGCCTTTTTACTTAGTCCTACAACCTTGCACAGGAAAGCTGGAGCTATGCCCAGCTGCGGTGACTCTGAATCAACCTTTGTGAGCCCTTAGGAGATAGTTCACAAGTCAATCAGCCTAGTTTAAACACCCAAGGGGTGGTAAACACTCTGAAAACATACATCTCTTTGACCTTATTTTTCCTACAGGGAGTGGAGATGGTAGAAGGAGAGAGTTGTCAGAGGACTAACTAAATTGAAAATAGGACCAACGAATCATTGAGATGTGCATGTCTCTCTCCTTGGGGCTGATAACAGGATGTTATTAAATTTTTGGAAATGGTAACTGCATTCAAACTCACTTCAATATTGTTTCACAGGTCTCAGAAAGAAACTTGTTTTAGAACTTCACATCAATTAACGGGTTAGTTAATAAAAGCTTTCTCTCCACAAAGGAGATTGCTATCTTCTTGGATAGACTGCATTTTTAATTACATGAAAGGATCTCCCAGTAAAGCTGCACTGAGCTAAATCTCAGCACCAGACCATCACCTCTGCTATTTTGCAACCAGTGGCCTTTAAGGATCCTTATTTTGAGGGCTTTCATTTTCTTGAAGACTGGTGAAACTGTGATGGGAAGACAGATGGAAAATCAAGATAGGAGGCATCAAAGAAAACTGCTACACATTTGATTTTTTTTCTGATTATGACAAGCCAATGAAAGGAGGAGAGGAAACATCTCTCTTGGTAGATGTGAATTACATTCCTCACCTTTATTTCCCTTTTTTAATAAGCCCTCTTCTAGTGGAAAAGAATCTTGAATTCAGTATTGAACACTAGCATTTTAGAGCTGGAAGGAACATTATTTAGTTCTACACTTCATTTCATAGTTAGGAAACTAAGATTAGGAGAGGCTATATATGTTGACCAAGGTGTGTAAGTGGCAGTCAGGACAAAAATGTGTACCTTGTCAGTTTCTGCCTTTGTTCGCTACACCGGGCCACATTATCTTAGGCTGTGTTCTTATAAGATAATAATAACTAAAAGTGTAAGCACTTACTAATTGCTTTCTCCATAATAACTCATTTATCCTTACAATAGCCCTTTCAGTAACTGCTATTATTATTCCCTTTTGTATCTGTGTGTGCCAAGTAGCTTCAGTTGTATCCAATTCTTTTTGACCCCATGGACCATAACTCGCCAGGTTCCTCTGTCTATGGGAGTCTCCAGGCAGGAATACTAGAGCGGGTTGCTATGCCTTCCTCCAGGGGATCTTACTGACCCAGGGATTGAACGCGGGTCTCTTTCATCTCCTGCATTAGCAGGCAGGTTCTTTACCACTAGCGCCACCTGGGAATAGAAACCCCATTCCTTTTTATGTATTAGGCAATCTGAAACTCCAGAAAGTATAATAACTTTTCCAGTATCACCTAATTAGTAAGTAAGGTGCAGTCATAATTCAAAGCCTGACAGTCTGGCTCCAGAGTATTTTATTCTTAATTCTCAAGCTATATATTCTGTATCTATTTCCTTAGGTGCATATTCTGTTTCCCCAGTTAGATATTCCCTGGTGGCTCAGAAGGTAAAGAATCTGCCTGCAACACAGGAGACCAGGGTTCAGTCCCTGAGTCTGGGAGATCCCCTGTAGAAGAAAATGGCAACACACTCCAGTATTCTTGCTTGGAGCAAGAACATGGACAGAGGAGCTTGCCAGGCTACAGTCCATGGGGGTCAAAAGAGTCAGACACAACTGAGCAATTTTCACTTGTATCTTAAATGTTGTACCGATAGAAAGCATGGAATATATGCTTGATCCTAAGGACGGTAGCAATGAAAACAGAAACAAAATGAAGTTTGGCAGGTGACAAGCTGAATTTATATCATAACAACCCCACTGGCTCTATCTATTGCCTGTCCGGGGCCTCTCCCTAGTTCAGTTCACTTCAGTTCAGTTGCTCAGTCATGTCCGAATCTTTGTGACCCCATGGACTGCTGCATGCCAGGCCTCCCTGTCCATCATCAACTCCTGGAGTTTACTCAAACTCATATCCATCGCGTTGGTGATGCCATCCAACCATCTCATCCTCTGTCATCCCCTCCCACCTTCAACTTTTCCCAGCATCAAAGTCTTTTCCAATGAGTCAGTTCTTCATATCAGGTGGCCAAAGTATTGGAGTTTCAGCTTCAGCATCAGTCCTTCCAAGGAATATTCAGAACTGGTTTCCTTTAGGATTGACTGGTTTGATCTCCTTGCAGTCTGAGGGACTCTCAAGAGTCTTCTCTAACACCACAGTTCAAAAGCATCAATTCTTCGGCACTCAGCTTTCTTTATAGTCCAACTCTCACATCCATACATGACTACTGGAAAAACCATAGCTTTAACTAGATGGATCTTTGTTGGTAAAGTAATGTCTCTGCTTTTTAATAGGCTGTCTAGTTTGGTCATAGCTTTTCTTCCAAGGAGTAAAGACACATGCTTTGAGTCAACTTTTTCCCGAACTTCCCTCTTTAATACACTAAGTTGTTCTTATAATAACTTTATAATAAACAATGCCAAAAGACTTCAAAGAGAAAGATCAAGGATTCAACAACTTGAGTTTTTCAGACTGATTATTTCAATAAAGGAATAAAGGAAGGGAGTAGCTTGAAGCTCCACCTTTGACCCCACTGGTAGACATGTGGTTTGTGCCCACATGAAGCAAGCTATCACTACTTGTATCACAGGGGAAAACTGAAGACTCTATCAGTTCAAGTCAACAAACATTTCTCACTCACCTCCTCTCTGCCAGCCAGTGTACCATGTACTATGGAAGATCCATGGATGAAAAAGACACACCTTGACCCAGCAATCCCACTCCTGGGCATACACACCGAGGAAACCAGATCTGAAAGAGACACGTGCACCCCAATGTTCATTGCAGCACTGTTTATAATAGCCAGGACATGGAAGCAACCTAGATGCCCAACAGCAGACGAATGGATAAGGAAGCTGTGGTACATATACACCATGGAATATTACTCAGCCATTAAAAAGAATTCATTTGAATCAGTTCTAATGAGATGGATGAAACTGGAGCCCATTATACAGAGTGAAGTAAGCCAGAAAGATAAAGAACAATGCAGTATACTAACACATATATATGGGATTTAGAAAGATGGTAATGATACCCTATATGCAAAACAGAAAAAGAGACACAGATGTACAGAACAGACTTTTGGGCTCTGTGGGAGAAGGTGAGGGTGGGATGTTTCGAGAGAACAGCATCAAAACATGTATATTATCTATGGTGAAACAGATCACCAGCCCAGGTTGGATGCATGAGACAAGTGCTCGGGCCTGGTGCACTGGGAGGACCCAGAGGGATTGGGTGGAGAGGGAGGTGGGAGGGGGGATTGGGATGGGGAATACATGTAAATCCATGGCTGATTCATGTCAATATATGACAAAACCCACTACAATATTGTAAAGTAATTAGCCTCCAACTAATAAAAATAAATGAAAAAAAAAAAAAAGAAGACACACGTTGGTCATTGAGGGTCTCCCACAGATAAGTGGTGACAGACTTGCAAATAACAAACTAACACTTGAGGCACAATAATACAAATGTCTAATATGGGTAACAGTAACATGCTCTGGACACACAGAACTATTTCCTTTTACTTAGAGTCAGGGAAACTTAAAAGATCAGGTCAAATTTGATCTAAAACTTGATAAATGAGTAGATTTCACAGGCAGTGATTAGGAGAGGGGAAGAGAGAAGGTGATTCTAGAGCAAGCAGTATAAGCAAGAAATGTCTGGGTATATTATGATCATGTTCCAGTTTGTTATTAATAGTAGTAGAAAAGTATAACTGAAAAAGTAATTAGAGGCCCAAACATGGAAAGCCTTATGTATGGAACTAAGGAATTTGGCATTATTATTTTGGAAATTAGGATCATTTAAGAATTTTGAGCAGAAGAATAGCAGAAGTAGAACTGTTCTTTAAGAAAGATAATCGGGTGACTTCCCTGGTGGTCCAGTGGCTAAGACTCCATGCTTCCATGCAGAGGCCCGGGTTTGATGCCTAGTTGGGGAAATAAGATTCCACATTCTGCAACTAGGCCCACTCCCTAGAGCCCACACACCCAAGACCTTGCTCTGCAACTAGGAAAAGCCTGTGCCCTGTGATAAAGAGCAGTCAAAAATAAATAATAAATTTTTAAAAAAGAAAGGTAACCAGGCTTTATTGTGTAGAATGGATTGAAAAGGTGAGGTTAAAGCTATAAGCCTACTTGAGAAGCTATTATGATGGAAAAAGAAAATGAAGAGGCCTGGGCGGAGTCATGGTAGTCTATCTTTGGGGCACTTCACTACCTTGACCTGCCCCCAACAACAGCTGTTTCAACATATGCCCTATTCCACAAACAGCCTGCCAAGTGAACAGGAAGCAAGGTGGAATGAGTTGATCATTGAACTCACAAACCTAAATATATATATATAATATATATATATATAATATATATATATATAATATATATATATATATATAAACAAATTTCCTCTAGACAACAGCCAGTATATTTATATATTTACTCATTGGGAGGAGTCCTGTGGCTAGATGGCTGCAATCCCCATGAGCCAACATGAGACCATGGTGTCTCAACTTCATGAGAAGTAAGGTGCCATATACCAGTTGTGGAGGCTTTATCTGGGGCAGGTTTAGACGATCCCCCAGGGTATAGGCCAAACAGAAAGGAAAAGAAAATTATTTGGGAGTCATGCTTCTGTATTCTCTTGTGGCCCTAAGGTGAGCAATTATTCAGCTAAAATATCCAATGGGATTAAAGCTGATCTAAGGAGGAAAGTGTTTCTATAATTTGCATGTATGTATGAACTTGTCCATGCTTGCATTTCAGAGTGCATTTCTAGGACAGAAACTATCCTCATCAGCCCCCAGCAAGTAAATCAAACTGATTTCTAAATTCTCCTATGCTTTTTTCAAAAGACTTCTCTTAGAGATATGATCAATTTCAGTTGCTCAGAGACCAGAGTAAAGGTCAAAATTTCAGTAATCTTACAGGGGGAAATTATCGCTGCAGGCTTCACCTTCCTCTAAATAGACGGGAAAGAACACATTTGAGGGACAGCTGCCTTCAGGAGGCATTATGCTTCACAGTGGTTTGCGGTGCTCCTGTGGGGCATTAGAAGAATGAAGGCAGTTAAAATTTGTCTGCAAATCTGTTGTTTCCTGGTTTGCTTCTAAGAAAACACACCACCATCTGTCTCACTGGTCTTAAATCAAATCCTGTCACTGTAACACAAGTGTGCTCTATCTCTGTATTCTGCTTTCTGGCTTCATGTTTGAAGAAGTTTAAGGGTTCTGCTCGGACAATCTATATTTCCAAAGAAAACCACCCAACCCCAAATCCTTTTTTAAAAACAAAGACACATGGCTGTACTCAAGAAGATACCACACATATACAGACTATAATGTCAGTGGTGCCACCAAGAGTTGGATCAAACTGAGGCCCTACAATTACACATACCTTCCAAGACCCTGACCTGAAAACAGAAAGGATTCATGGAATGGTTATTATAGGCAGTCCTTTGTCTTTGTGCTGGCTACTCTATGCTGTGTGTGGGGAGGGGTGGTGGAGGGGGTGGGTGTGTGTCGGGGGGGTGGCAGAGAAGACCATGTGTGTCCATTAAACTCAATGCCCTTCTCTTCTTCCTGAGGAAACTGCTAGACTCTACTCTCCAAGTTTCCAGCATCTACACAGACCGTGGAACTAGTTTTCACCAACTGGCAAGTGATTTTGGTCACCTCTGGGTCAAAAAGCTGAAAAGAGGATGTGCCTGTTGTGTTCCCATCCTTTAAATGCCAGAAAGATGTCCAGGGCATAAAGAGAAATCTGCTACATGGAAAGACACTAAGATGCTGATGTCTGAGTGGAGCAGATTTCTACTGTGGTTCTGCACTAGCCAGTGACATGTAAAAGACATGTCCTTTGAAGGTGGAATGCCAATGAGATGCGGGAAGTTTGGGTTCTAGCAGTTACAGTAAGCTGATTGATATGCCTTCCCAATGTCTTCAAACTTAAACCTTTTTCCACCCAAGCCTGACCTCCTTATCTCCTAATTGAAGTATTTGTGCTCCCAGTTCATTTCTAATGGGGTTCTGTTCTCTGTGAGCTCAGAATTTTTAATCAAGTAACCCAGAATCTCAGACAATAGCCATTAATGAGTTACTGGATGTCAGCAGTCTTGTAGGAAACAAATCCACATGAGGCCAATGCTGAGGATGGCTCATGTCTGTCACAGTGTCATCTGGTATTCACGAGGACCCTCCAGCCAGAAATGAGGAGAACTTGAAAGTCAGGGAGGACAGAGGCCAATCTCAACTGTGTCCTGGGTTGCAGCTTCCTCAGTATTAAAACAGGAATGGCTATATTGGCTCCTTCTTTGGGTTAAGAATTAAATGAAATGAGGTGTGCAAAGTGCTTAGCCTACTGCCTAGCACAGATGAATCACAGTAAAAGGTGGTTGTTAAAACAGGATGCACGTCCTGTTAGAACTAGTCCAAGCCTTAGGATCACTTCATTCCCCTCAGGTATCGATAGAGGGCTGGAGACCCACAGGTGTGATAGGACTTTTCTTTTTTAGCAAACTCAGCTGCAAATAAACCAGTTCCATGACACCGTCAGAGACCATTCTCACCTGAATCTCCTTAGCATTTGATCATGGCTTTTTTTTCTTCCTCCGAACATGCCTCTCTGGGGATATACTCCCCATCAATTCAGCTCAAGGGAACACAGCTCGGCTCCCTCTGGCACTCTGGTGCCCCCAAAAAGCAAATAGTGCTTTCTCTACCCACATTCTCTACTGGCTAGACCTAGTGGTCTTAAGAGGACAGTCAAAAGTATCTGGTTTTACTTTTCTTTCCAAAGAAAAAGAGTCATGGCGTACTTTGTAAGTTAAACATTAATGAGCTTAGTTACCGTCGCAGGTAAGATCCCCTGGAGTAGGAAATGGCAACCCACTCCAGTATTCTTGCTTGGAGAATCCCATGGAGCCTGGCAGGTTATAGTCTGTGGGATTGCAAGAGTCAGACATGATTTAGTGACTAAACCACCATAACCATGATCAGAGGATCCACTGGACACAACATATGAATCTCATCTTTCCCCCCAACTTGTGAAATTCACTCTCACGTCCGACTCTTTGTGACCCCATGCCAGGCTCCTCTGTCCATGGAATTCTCCAGGCAAGAAATATGAGTATCTCCATTTCTCACTTCTGTATCAATTATTCAGGTTAATACTCAGGCTCCAGATTAGTCAGGGAAACTAGTTCCTCATCTAATAGCAACACAATAAGCTTTTCTCTCCCCCTGCTGCCCCAAGCTGTAATTAAATCAATAGCCACAACACTGACTTCCTGGCCTGAGGCTGAGCCAGCCACAGCCTCTAGAAGAATGGCAATGCTGAGGGCTTTGTTATTTTTCATAGAAAGATATCTCACTATTGATCACTAAGGTAAAGAAAAGCTGGTGGCAGGATGGGGAAGCTAATGGAAAAAGATGAGATAAAATCCAGCTGGGCATCCCTGAGGTCATTCTGTGGATAACTGTAGGAAGGTGGAGTGAGAATCTGAAAGCAAATACAAGGACCCCAATTCTGCAAGCACTGCACGGAGTATCTGACTGCGCTTGCTGTCTCTGTGTCTGTTACTTTTTTTCAGTCGACTACCTAATGATCAAACATGACACACCTCATGCTTACTAGCCTTTGTTCAGGAAATATTCTGAAATTTGCTTCCCCAGCTTGAGGCTAAGACTGTATACATTCTTTCCACTTTCCTAGAAGACATTTTTTCAACAGAAGTGCTTCTGCATGTTGTTACTGCTGTGCAGATGTGCCTGGCTTTATGCAAGTAGGTTCCAGAAGAGTTCCCTAAATTGAATTTTTATAAATCAAATTATATTTCTTCCCAGCAACACAATATAATCACAGAGAAGTTTTATTATCATTTGGGCTCTAGCATCAACTGATAGAGGTTTGAAAATATTTTGCCTGCTGCTGACTTCCAGTCCAACATTTAATGACCATTTTTTTAAAAAAGACTTCAATCACAAGGGAATGTGGTAATTCTGAGGACTCCTTTATTTCTTTTTTTTAATTGTTTTTAAAAAATATTTATTTATGTATTTGGCTCCTTCGGGTCTTAGTTGTGGCTTGTGGAATCTTGGTTGCATTATGCCAGATCTTTCTTTTGTTGCAGCTAGTTGTCTTTCTTTTGTTGCAGTTAGTTGTCTTAATTCCCTGATCAGGGAACTACTCTACAGTTTCCCTAAATTTGATCCCTGACCAGGGATCAAACCCATGTCCCCTGCATTGCAAGGCAGATTCTTAAACACTGGAATGCCAGGGAACTTCCTCTAAGGACTGATTTAGAAGTAACAAGGTCAAAGGTACCCTTCACCTGGGCTTGCCAATGCTGGAGATGTAAGAGGTGTGGGTTCAGTCCCTGAATCAGGAAGATCCTCTGGGGAGGACATGGCAGCCCACTCCAGTATTCTTGCCTGGAGAATCCCAGGGACAGAGGAGCTGTCTACTCTACAGTCTCCCTAAATTAGGGCAGAAATATGAAATTTACCACCAATCTATCTATAGTTTTAAAATGAAGGAGGGGTGTGCTGCTACTGCTGCTAAATCGCTTCAGTCGTGTCTGACTCTGTGCGACTCCATAGACGGCAACCCACCAGGCTCCCCTGTCCCTGGGATTCTCCAGGCAAGAACACTGGAGTGGGTTGCCATTTCCTTCTCCAATGCATGAAAGTGAAAAGTGAAAGTGAAGTCGCTCAGTCGTGTCCAACTCTTAGTGACCCCATGGACTGCAGCCTACCAGGCTCCTCCATCCATAGGATTTTCCAGGCAAGAGTACTGGAGTGGGGTGCCATTGCCTTCTCTGAAGGAGGGGTGTACCAATACTCTAATCACAGCCTGGAATTTCATCTTCACTCTGCCACTAACCTGCTATGTGCATGTCCAAAAGGAATTTCCCTCTTGAATCCTTATTTCCATCATCTATAAATTTAGCAGATTGACCCAGGTGATCTGCAATGTCCTTGTCACAACTAGAATCTTGTGGCTATACACTTTCAAGTTCCTAAGAGAAACATGTTAATCCTTAAAATATATTTATGTGCCATTTGATACCACGAGTTTTTCACATATTTTTTCAAAAAGGGTATTTAACTGCACTTCAGCTATGACATGAAACTGATCACTATGAAGTCTTTTTATTCATATATCTACATGCAAGCCCTTTTAGCTGGATGTTTCAAGCAAGTACATTTTATTCTGGGCTCAGAATGAGACCAAATGAACAGTTTGACTGAATTTTTCACTTTTCAGTGGATCATTTTGATTTCCTTGTCTAAATGTCCTGTCTTTGCCAACAAAATGATATCCTACCTGGAAAATGGTTTTTTGTTTCCAATTGGCCTTTTTGAAAACAACAAAGAGGCTCTGGCAGGCCTGCCATTAACCTGTGGGTAGTTAAAGCAGGATGCCAGTCGCATCTCAAGCACCATAGACACACTGTGCTTTGGTCTGGTTTTCACCCAGCCCCGCTTCACTTTCAGGAAATGATGTGGAACACCAACCTCTAAAAGGAGCTGTTATCCTGCATATCCAAATGTGGTTCAAAAGCCATGTAAATAAATATACATGAACTGAACTGGAACAGCTGCGGAGTTCTCAACAGGGACATCCAATGACCTCTGAATTGGAAGGGACACAACTGATCAAGGAATCATTACTAAGATTAAAAGCTTATACCAAAATCACTGTGAGACTTAAGCTACTGAATTTACAATGTTGATGGCATAAACTGGAAAGTACTAACTAGCCATATTAACATGCTGCTTGAAAGTCAGAGGAAGTGGAGAAAGCTAGGTTATTTCTCTACCCTCTTCTGTTTTTGTGAATAGCAGGTAGGCAGTAGAGCTTTAGGAGAAAAAAATGCTGTTTCATAACCTTACATTGTTGTTAATGGAGAGGAGGGCCTTCTTGTCCTTCAAGTAAGTTGTTTCCAACACAGGGCTAAAAGAGTGAATGTGTGAGTTGGAACAACAGTGTCCATTTCAGGAAACGCGGCCACCAGGCATTCCAGGATCTCAGTGATTAAGCAGAGAAGGCTAGAACAAGGTACGTTTGGGAGTAAAAGAAATGATGTGGCTATGTGGCTTAGCCCATAAACTGTGGTTGCAAAGTAGGTGGGTACTTACTATCCCAATAAAATCTTCAAAACTTTGTTTGCTTTGGGCTGGAGTTGCCATCTTGGAAAGGACTGGAAATGAAGTCTTCAAGATGGGGCAAAACAATGGGAAATCTCCATACAATGACAACACCCAAGGCCAAGCACACAGCACCAAGCACACAGCACCAAAATCAAGGTTTCAGGCAGTTTGAAAAAAAGATTCCAAAAGAAATTAGGGTTGAATGACAGGACAGGTTTCAGTTCCCAAGGGAAAGGGGTTAGCACTCAGGCTCGGTAGGAGGTAAGGGTAACAAAGTAATGTGGAATTTAGGGAATGCAAGTTCTAGCAGAATGGCTAGAAAATTAATCAGAAATCATGAGGTGTGCAGAAAGTACACCTAGAGATGGGAAGAGGCACTTGGGATCACTGGGATATGAATAGGGCATACCACATACACAGCAAGTTGGGTTGGAATTTCTATATTTTTGTTTTATCAGTATTTATTTTTTTAAGTATTGGTCATAACCAGATCAGAAACTCACATACTCAACAGGGCAGAGTAATTAGGTTGAAGACATTAGCTGAGAAGGGCTTGGAATGCTCCCACCAGAGGGAGCAGGTAAGTGTACACAGATAGCTCATTGCAATGTGTCCCTCAAAATCCTAGCCTCATTGCAAAACTGCAACATGTCTTGTTACCAACAATTAAGTTATATGGAGTGCTTCTTGGAAATAAAAAATTGAGGAGCGGGCTTACTTGGTGGCTCAGTGGTCAAAAATTTGCCTGCCATTGCAGGAGACATGGGTTCGATCCCTGGTCCAGGAAGATCCCACAAGCTATGGAGCAACTAAGCCTGTGCACCACAACTACTGGACCTGTGCTTGGCAGGCTGGTAGCTGCAACTGCTGAGCCCACATCTTAGAGCCTGTGTTCTGCAACAAGAGAAGCCACCACAGTGAGAAGCCCACATACCGCAACAAAGAGTAGACCCCACTCACAGCAATTAGAAAAAAATCCCAAGCAGCAACAAAGACCCAGCATAGCCAAAATAAACAAACAATTTTCTTAAAGTGAGGACCTTTAATATCTTCTTAGATACATCCCATGAGCAAAACTATCCAATATGCGATCAATCCCACAACTACCCATGTGTTCCCCAAGAGCCTACACATAAAAGTATAAAACCTGGGCCAAAGATACATCTGTTTCAAATCATTATTTTAATGGCTGAGTCATCACTACTCCTCTTACATACATCCAGTCATACTAGATCCAAGAGTCAAACTTCCTATATGACCTCGGGAATGAACCCTCAACCCTCTGAGTTCCTTCAAATTTAAAATAGAATGTTAACAATCAAACCTATCTCAGAGGGGTGCTATGAGGATTAACTGAAATGATGCATATAAAGCACTAGCACAGTACCTGGCACACAGTAAATTATGCAAAAAGAATATTAAAAATGAAACGTCTTAGGGAATTAAATGAAAACTTCTGCCCCTTGAAAATGGAGCTAATGAAAGTTGATTGGGCTATGCGGCATCTCATATCAAAGGGGCAGCCTAATGAGGGCAGCAATCTGCCATGGACCTTTCAGGAAACAAGCACAAAATGAAATAGAGATAACAAAGGAGGAAAAGGCCTTCCTTGTCAACAACCGCAATCAATGGAAGAAATGGCAAAAGAAGCATAACATATATCCCTGTCAGAAATAAAGAAAGCAATAAATGGGAAATAAAACTGGTGCCAGAAAATACATACAAATGAGAAAGTGGGTAAAAGGTAGTGCTCTTGCAAAGAGCAAGGGGAAGGGAAGACTGGCAGACTGTTGGGAAAGATTTACCTTCTGATCATGGAGAAAGTCAGGGAGAACGGAATCTTCCCTCCAACTCCTGGCCCCTTTTAAGACCAGGCCTCCACCAGACACAATATGGGTTTTTATTTTCTTCATAGAAGCAAAGTCTGATGCTGTAAAGAGCAATATTGCATAGGAATCTGGAATGTCAGGTTCATAAATCAAGGCAAATTGGAAGTGGTCAAACAGGAGATGGCAAGAGTGAACATCAACATTTTAGGAATCAGCAAACTAAAATGGACTGGATTGGGTGAATTTAAATCAGATGACCATTATATCTACTACTGTGGGCAAGAATCCTTTAGAAGAAATGGAGTAGCCATCATGTTCAACAAAAGAGTCCGAAATGCAGTATTTGGATGCAATCTCAAAGACGACACAATGATCTCTGTTTGTTTCCAGGGCAAACCATTCAATGTCAGAGTAATCCGAGTCTATGCCCCAACCAGTAATGCTGAAGAAGCTGAAGTTTAATGGTTCTATGAAGACCTATAAGAGCTTCTAGAACTAACACACAAAAAAGATATCCTTTTCATTATAGGCAACTAGAATGTAAAAGTAGGAAGTCAAGAGATACTTGGAGTAGCAGGCAAATTTGGCCTTGGAGTACAGAATGAAGCAGGGCAAAGGCTAATAGTGTTTTCCCAAGAGAACACACTGTTCATAGCAAACAACCCTCTTTCAATTACAGAAGAGAAGACTCTACACATGGACATTACCAGATGG
This sequence comes from Muntiacus reevesi, assembly GCF_963930625.1. Taxonomy (NCBI): domain Eukaryota; kingdom Metazoa; phylum Chordata; class Mammalia; order Artiodactyla; family Cervidae; genus Muntiacus; species Muntiacus reevesi. The sequence goes on along the minus strand of NC_089271.1, from coordinate 122,475,354 downwards.
TCAAAACCCAAATCAGACTGATTATATTCTTTGCAGCAAAAGATGGAAAAGCTCTATACAGTCAGCAAAAATAAAACCAGGAGTTGACTGTGGCTCAGATCATGAACTTCTTATTGCCAAATTCAGACTTAAATTGAAGAAAGTATGGGAAAGCACTAGACCATTCACGTATGACCTAAATCAAATCCTTTATGATTATATAGTGGAAGTGACAAGTAGATTCAAGAGATTAGATCTGATAGACAGTGTGACTGAAGAACTATGGATGGAGGTTCATGACATTGTACAGGAGACAGCAATCAAGACCATCCCTAAGATAAAGAAATGCAAAAAAGCAAAATGACTGTCTGAGGAGGCCTTACAAATACCTGTGAAAAGAAGACAAGCTAAAAGCAAAGGAGAAAAGGAAAGATAAACCCATTTGAATGCAGAGTTCCAAAGAGCAGCAAGGACAGATAAGAAAGACTTCCTTAGTGATCAATGAAAGAAATAGAGGAAAATAATAGAATGGGAAAGACTACAGATCTCTTCAAGAAAATTAGAGATACCAAGGGAATGTTTCATGCAAAGATGGGCTCAATAAAGGACAGAAATGGTATGGACCTAACAGAAGCAGAAGATATTAAGAAGAGGTGGCAAGAATACACAGAAGAACTATACAAAAAAGATCTCCACAAGCCAGATAATCACGATGGTGTGATCACACTCAGGTAGAGCCAGATATTCTGGAATGTGAAGTGAAGTGGGCCTTAGGAAGCATCACTATGAACAAAGTTAGTGGAGGTGATGGAATTCCAGTTGAGCTATTCCAAACCCTAAAAGATGATGCTGTGAAAGTGCTGCACTCAATACGCCAGTAAATTTGGAAAACTCAGCAGTGGCCACAGGACTGGAAAAGGTCCATTTTCATTCCAATCCCAAAGAAAGGTAATGCCAAAGAATGCTTAAACTACTGCACAATTGTACTCATCTCACATGCTACTAAAGTAATGCTCAAAATTCTCCAAGCCAGGCTTCAGCAATACATGAACCGTGAACTTCCAGATGTTCAAGCTGGTTTTAGAAAAGGCAGAGGAACCAGAGATCAAATTGCCAACATCTGTTGGATCATCGAAAAAGAAAGAGAGTTCCAAAAAACCATCTACTTCTTCTTTATTGACTATGCCAAAGCCTTTGAATGTGTGGATCACAATAAACTGTGGAAAATTCTGAAAGAGATGGCAATACCAGACCACCTAACCTGCCTCTTGAGAAACCTGTATGCAGGTCAGGAAACAGCAGTTAGAACTGGACATGGAACAACAGCTTGGTTCCAAATAGGAAAAGGACTATGTCAAGGCTGTATATTGTCACCCTGTTTATTTAACTTATATGCAGAGTACATCATAAGAAACACTGGGCTGGATGAAGCACAAGCTGAAATCAAGATTGCCAGGTGAAATCTCAATAACCTCAGATATGCAGATGACACCACCCTTATGGCAGAAAGTGAAGAAGAACTAATGCGCCTCTTGATGAAAGAGAAAGAGGAGAGTGAAAAAGTTAGCTTAAAGCTCAACATTCAAAAAACTAAGATCATGGCATCCGGGTCCATCACTTTTCATGGCAAATAGATGGGGAAACAGTGGAAACAGTGGCTCACTTTATTTTGAGGGGCTCCAAAATCACTGCAGATGGTGATTGCAGCCATGAAATTAAAAGATGTTTACTCCTTGAAAGAAAGTGAAAAGTGAAAGTGAAAGTCGCTCAGTCATGTCGGACTCTTTTTGACCCCATGGTCTATACAGTCCATGGGATTCTCCAGGCCAGAATACTGGAGTAGGTAGCCTTTCCCTTCTCCAGGAGATCTTCCCGACCCAGGGATCAAACCCAGGTCTTCCACTTTGTAAGGGGATTCTTTACCAGTTGAGCCACAGAGGAAGAAAGATTATGACCAACCTAGACAACATATTAAAAAGCAGAGACTTTTGCCTACAAAATTCCATCTCGTCAAAGCTGTGGTTTTTCCAATAGTTATGTATGGATGTGAGAGTTGGACTGTGAAGAAAGCTGAGCCCGAAGAATGATGCTTCTGAACTGTGGTGTTGGAGAAGACTCTTGAGAGTCCCTTGGACTGCAAGGAGATCCAATCAGTCCATCCTAAAGGAGATCAGTCCTGGGTGTTCATTGGAAGGACTGATGCTGAAGTTGAAACTCCAATACTTTGGCCACCTTATGTGAAGAGTTGACTCATTGGAAAAGACTCTGATGCTGGGAGGGATTGCGGGCAGGAGGAGAAGGGCATGACAGAGGATGAGATGGCTGGATGACATCACCAACTTGATGGACATGAGTTTGAGTAGACTCTGGGTGTTTGTGATGGACAGGGAGGCCTGGCATGCTGCAATTCATGGGGTCGCAAAGAGTCAGACAAGACTGAGCGACTGAACTGAACTGAATTGAATACATATATATGTATATAAGTATACATATACTTAGATATGCTTGTATATAAGTATACATATATATGTGTGTGTATGTGTGTGTATGTATACATATACATATATATATATATGTATGTGTGTATATATATATATAAATCTCTAAAAAATAAAGAACAGTGCTTAGATCCAAAGATACTGGAAACATCAAGACAAAGAGATGTTTCTCCTCACTTTTTTTTTGTCCCTTTGTTACTGTAGTAAACATTTGCCTACATCCCTAATAAAAGTCCCTAGTTTCAGAGGTGCTTTGAGTTCTTGCTCTCAGGTTTCCCATACACAAAATGGAAACAATAGAAGCATCATCTAGGAGCTGTGAGAATTATATGAGCCAAGGTGATGAAAATGATGATGATACTTAAGATTTATTGAGATTCTTCTGAGCAGTAAAAACTGAAGATATATGGGAAATAAGGGAGGCACAGTTATTGGCACATAGGAAGCAGTTACCAAATGTTAGTCTCTTCCTCTTATCCTTCCTATAAGATTCTTTCCAAATTCAATAGTTTATGATTCCAGGATAACCCAATCAATGGTGAATGAAGGCTGATCACTCTAAGGAGCCCAGGCTCATGTCAGGCCCTCAATTGCTTGGTAGAGTTAGAAGCTGTTAAAGTAAACAATGAGACATCATTGATAGAAAACAACCTTGGTTGGGGGTGCAGAAGAGACTGCAGTAAATCAATCTAATCATGATCTTTATAGCTGAAGGTGGGCTTCATTAAGTCTTATCCACCTATAGAAGCAACCTGAGCATATCACTATCCTGATGAAAACATCCCTCAAGGACTTTGACATATTCTCTAAGACCCTCCTTATTATGGCCCCTGCTTTCCTCTTCAGCATTGTCCCTGACACTCATTCAGGAAGTTCATAGGCTAGACATACTGTGCCACAGTCGTGTCACCAATGCACAGGAATGTTCATCCCCTATGCCTTTGTGTTGGTCTCTTTAACAGAATTAGAACTGCCTTTCCCAGCTTCTGTCCAATAAATTCAAAATATTTCTTCAAGACTCAGCTGTAAGAACAAAGTCATCACTGCCATCATCACCCCCCAGAAGTGCTTGCACACTTATACAGTATGTTTCTACAGCACTCTGGCCACACCTTCATGAAAGTTATCATCTAGCATCACCATTCTTTATCCCCATGTCTGTCTCTTGCAGTAGAGCTTTTATAGGGCAGAGATCACATGTGGCTTAAAGCATCACCATTTTCTCAACAAAATATTACTCTGTAGTATGAACTGGCATGGGGAATCAGGGCTGACAAGGTAAAGAAAGGAACTCATTATAACCTGCAATAAATAATAGGAAGCTACTGCTATTTATGTATCTCCGATCTTCCCCATTGCAAATCCCATGACAGCAGGCACCACGTTTGTCTTATTCCTCACCGTATTCCCAGAACCTAACAATATAGGAGGTGCCCTGAATGACTTAATGAATAAAGCAAAGTTTCTCAACTTCACCACTGACGTTTAGGGTTGGAAGATTCTGTTATAAAACATCTGTCTTGTGCATTGTGGGATATTTAGCAGCATCCCCAGCCTCTAGCCAAAGCATAAGAGGAACATGCCCACCCCAGTTATGACAACCAAGAATATCTCCAGACAATGCCCCATGTCCCCTGGAGAGCAATACTGCCTCTGTCTGAGGACCCCTGACATCGAGTGAGAGCTGTCAGAAGACAGCAAAGATAAATTCTACCTGACTCAGAGAGTGAGCATTTTCAACATTCAAATTAACCAATCTCTTCCTTCTCCTAAATTTCAGCAGCATATAGGAGAAGACAGAGGTAGGTGAGAAAATGAGCCTAAAACCATGCAGTTTTGTCAGGAGCAAGGTTTGCCTATTTCCATTCTCTCTCTTCTCTTCACAGCCAGCTGTAAATCTCATTCACCAGTCCACAGTTTCTTCAGTTTACCTTCCACCTCACTCTGCATTGTACTTTCCTGACTGTAAAGACAATTCTGTGTTGGCAGTGAATATTGGTCTTTATTCAGGGTGGCTGCCTACTACACATTCAGTTCTCCACAGGATATTTGATTAGCACTGTGTTTGGTGAGCACCCACTGCATTCAGTAAGACAAGACCTCTTGGGGGCAAAAACTATTCTGTGGTGGAAAAGCAATGAATGAGCACAAGTTCTTCCCATTGTTTTACCAAGGCCCTGATTCCTGGGGCTTTAATTCAAGCCTTCCTGTGTTTCTCATTGCAAAGCTCCATGTTCTCCAGGCTTAAACTTTCAAAAGATACTCAAAAAACACAAGCCATAATAAGAACCTCTCTTGCTCATCATCTTCAGTTTATCTTTGATTTCCTCCCCTTTCAAATATAATCATTGGTGAGTGAATGAATGAACAATGGTCAGAGAGTCATGTAGCCAAAAATTATTCCAGAGTGGGGAAAAAAAAAACTTTAATGATTACCTGGCCCAAACCCCTTATGCATCATGGAGGAAAATAAAAACAAAGGAGAGATATGATTTACCTACTGATAACCAGTGGATGATACAAGTGAAACTACAGCCTAGATCCTCTGTTCTTTATCTAGTATTTTCTATTTACTGAATCAGCCTCTTTTAGTATTAGGTTGGCAGAAATGTTTTCATAAGAGACAGAAAAACCTGAATGATCATTTTGGCTAACTTGATATATAGAGAAAAAGAAACATAGGCACTCTTGCAGGAAATCAGTAAGACTTGTCTGCTGAGATCAGGTTGATCCTCATTACAAGCTAAAACAGGCAGGATGTCAGTGCCTAGCAGTCTTTTGTACAAGGCAAACACTAGATACACGTTTGTGGAATAAATCATTGAATGAAATAAGATTCAGTTATGGAGTTGAGAGATTTGCTAAAAAGCTCCATGTTACTGTCCTTGTTTTCTCTACCCCTGGAACTCAGCCTGTCTACTTCCTGAAGGTAATCCCATCCAGCGTGGTACCACATTAGGATTGCCTACCAAATCGGGAAATAGGATCTGGAATTAATGTGATAACAAAAAGCCCAGTATCTGGGGTACCTAAAATGAGATTCTGCCATGTCCTGATGATTTGGGCACAATTTATGAAACTAGCCTGTGCCTTGTTTTATATTTAAATTGCATTTTTCTTTTGGGACCATAGTCCTGTCTGAACCTTAGGCCATTTGTTTGAGATCCTGATTGATTTCTACCTCTTGCCAACCCCTTCCCATGGAGGACAGATGCTCCCCATCTTCCATAGTTCCAGTGACTGGCCTAGGTAGTATTCTAACATAGGTTAATGTCTTAAGTATGATCACATCAATGAGATTCCTGCTGTTCTGCACCCATCAGCTGCCCCCCATGTCCCAATTAGATAGTGATGCTGCTTCCCAAGTGAGTCTTTGTCCAACACCAGCTTCCTTTCCTTCCCCAACAGACAACAAGTAAATTTCCACATGCTTTACAAACAGGCCTGCTCATTCGAGTTCTAACACCTTGGCTCTAGGATAGGGCATTAGATACTAACAAGATCCAAACTTGGATAAATCATTGGATTTTCAGAAAAGCTCCTTTGAAATGAAGATATTACAAAGAGCAGGAGCTGAACAGTCAATATTTCTCAAAGACTCAGAATAGATGAGCTTCCCCAAAGCCTGGGTCTTGAAAGCGGAGAACCTCCAGAGCCATGGAGGTGTCGTTACATGAGGAGCGTGTTGAAAGACAGAGTCAGGGAGCCATCCAACGTGGAAAGCACCAGGAAGCTAAGGGGAAAAAAAAGGAAGGAAGCTTCCTTAAGTGAGAGGTCCAGGGAGATCAAATTTCATTGGTGACCAGGGGAAATAAATTTTTCCTTCTAACAATTTAGCAGAAGGTTAATCCTACCTCTGGTCAAAGAAGGAATTTTCCCTTGGTCATGATCAGCTTACAGAGCATGAGTCTCAGGTAGGATGTGCCTGTGGCTCTACAGGGGCTCTATGTCTATTGCCTACACACTTCTCCTTCCCTTTCAGCAGCATGTTTTCTGTCCCCCTTCAGCTTTCCTCCGGCATCCACAATTATCAGGTTTAAGATGAAGCCTTCAAAAATCCCTAAGGCATTATCTCTGCTTGCCTTGTGGTCATCCCATTATTAGGGGCTGTTCTGTCTACTTTCTAGCATATATGCTTTTAAAGGAAGCAAGGCCCATAACAAAAGCATATTAAGAGGTAACACAGAGGGCCAATACTAATTCAGTGAGTAAGCACATTTATTACATCACTGTTGATAGATAGCCTCATTAAGTTTTCATGGAGGATCTGTATTAATAAAGCCAACACCTTCTCCAAAAAGGAAATGATCATGGTGTCACAGGCTGCGATAATGTACCTCCCTAATGGAACACAGTGTGCTACATCCCATTTTTAAAGAGGGAGAGGAGTAATGAGGTAGGTGACCTTTTTTTTAAAAGCAAGGAGCCAGAAATCTAGCAGGTAGCCATTAGACCATTACCACAAAGCTAACATTCAGTTCTGTTCATCTTGGCTCTGGAGTAGTTTGTTGCCTGGTGGCCTCCCCTCAGAAACACTGTCTTGAAGCTGACAACCCAAGACTATATAAAATGTGGATAAAGATTTAGGCTTTGTTTTCTTCTACCTTAACTCTAGAATGGTCTCCTGCTTCAAGGGCTTAAAACCCCACACTATGGCGCCCTATTTAGATTTGTTCAATACCCTAATGTCTAGACTCTAGACTTTTCCTTTAGATGCTCCAAAACATTTCTGTCTTGTGTCACATTATCTCTGACCCAGATGTTGGCTAGTGTTCTCCTTATAAGACTGGTGTTATTAATTATTTTTCAGGTGGCAGAATAGCTGAAAGCCACAGCCCGCTATGAAACACCATGAAAAGCTGATGCCTAAATACCTTGACTTTGTGCAAAATATATTTTAATGTAAATTGTAGGTAACAATACAACTATACCATTTTCTGCATATTGCCTAAATATGGTTAGCCTCAGTTCACAGGACTATGTCAAGGCAGTCTAGTAAAAGCAAGAGAATGCACTCTGGAGTAATGACAATTGCCCAGAAGAGAAAAATCCTCAGAAAAGTGTATCCCTTTCTCTGGTCCTCATTCTACTCGAGCTCCAGCTAAAGAATCCTTTCTTTCCTCGATGTGGGCAAAAGCAGAAATGTTGAGCTTGTGAATATTCTTTCTCTAATAGATAATGACTTGGAATGGGACCGTATAAGTCATTACTTTGGGGGACAAAGGACAAAAGCCAAAGAAATGGCTGACCAGTGGGTAAAAAGGCAGAAGACATACACAGTGGAGTAGGAATAGGTGATGACCAGAGTCAGAGAGATATGTTGAAAAGTTAGACCCCAGAGCTCATGAGGGCAAGGGTTAATTAGAGTCTGTAGGTCATTCCACTGTCAAAACCAATGGGAGTGAAAAGGACAAGGCCCAAGAGCTAAAATGAAGGAGGCAGTGGAATAAATCATCATGAGGCAGACTTGCCTGTTTACTTGTGGTGAAAATGAAATATATCTTTGAGGAGTCAAGTATTACATGCATAATTATAGATGTTTAAAAAAGGAGAAAAACTGATTAAAACATAAATAGGCTCGGCAATAGAAGTTTGGATAAATGCCTAAAGTTATCTAAAAACATTTATTTCATATGTATAAGTATTTATAACATTCTATTATTCACACTCAACCGAACACTCCGGTTCCCCCAAAAAAAGACCCAAGAACTTGGCTCAAAACAGAGTCTAATTGACAATTTGGAATCAGGAGAGGAACTTAAAAGAAAAAGAATAAAGTTTCAATGACTTGATGAAATTCAAGCATTTAAGATTGGTCTGTTGCATTAAATTTACTCAAGTTGTGTGCAGAGCCACAATTCTGGCAAACCCTAGAGTCTACAAGGAAGGTTTTAAAAAGTCCAAATTAGGAAAAAGCTGAACTAACTTGGCAATCACTGAAGTGCCAGAAGTGTTGTTGAGAAGCATCAGTACTAAGTGCCTGTTAAAAAATCAGAAATCAGACAGCGAACCATGTGGAGGACAAGGTTAAATACCATCAAAGAGAAGGATTGAAAGAAGGTCAATAATTGCCTGGACAGGAAAAGAAGATGAATAGAATTTTTTTTTTTCTTAGCCCACACTAGCAAAGACTTCTGCCAGATGGAGAGGTATTGATGGAATTTGAAGTGACCAGGAAAAATGCAGAAGGTGTGTACCCTCAGCTTCACAACTTGAACCATGAAATGTGAAAAGAACTTGTACAGGGTGACAGATATCGCTCTTAGCTCCCAAGTCTGTACACAGCCAACTAAAAATATAGAGCTCCAACACACAAGACATGTTTGACGTACGTGAGATTTTTCCATCATTTTTAAAAAGTTTGCTAATACACAAGGGACAGGGACCGAGCTTAATTAAAGTGCTAGATAAATGATGCTTAAACCTAAAACTACTGTTGCTGAAAATATATCAAAAGCTCATCTGTCAGTTTTCTATATGCCTGTGCCTACTCCTTTTGAGACACTGTGCTAAGTGTCATAATGACAATAAACATTCATAAGTCACTGCTCCTATCTTCACTGACCTCATGACTTCTTAGGCAAATCATTAAAATGAATATATTAAATAAAAACAAAGAGTAAATAGGGTGATAGTAACAATCACTAATATTTCTTGGGTACTTATATGTTGAGTTTATGTGATTTGTAGACATTAACTTATTTTATCTTCCCAGTAATTCTACCACATAGATACAACTAGTATCCCCATTTTATGAAAAGAAACTGATATACAGAGTAGTTGCATAAAATGTCCCAAGATCACCCAGTAAGTGATGGAACTGGGAATTGAACACAGCATGATCCCAAAGTCCAGGTTTTTCACTTTTACACTCTACTGCCTCCCGGTGGGAGAATATGATTTGATGCAGGGAAGATTGAAATCCATTAGGCCTATAATTTCAGGGAAGGTGATCTAGAGACATGAAAGTTTGCTGAGTAGCATCCAGAACAGCATCCATGATCAGATAGCTAGCAAATAGCCTAAAACCTATTCTGCTATGCACTCAGCTCAGCTTTTGTTTCAAGTTGGCCTTTTGACATTGTGGGCATGTCAAAGCTATGGTTTTTCCAGTAGTCATGTATGGATCTGAGAGTTGGACCATAAAGAAGACTGAGCACTGAAGAATTGATGCTTTTGAACTGTGGTGTTGAAGACTCTTAAGAGTCCATTGGACTATAAGGAGATCCAACCAGTCAATTATAAAGGAAACCAGTCCTGAACATTCATTGGAAGGACTGATGCTGAAGCTCCAACACTTTGGCCACCTGATGCAAAGAACTGACTCATTGGAAAAGACCCTGATGCTGGGAAAGACTAAAGGCAGAAGGAGAAGGGGACAACAGAGGATGTAATGGTTGGAGGGCATCACCAGCTCGATGGACATGAGTTTGAGCAAGACCCAGGAGGTGGTGAAGGACAGGGATACCTGGCGTGTTGCAGTCCATAGAGTCACAAAGAGTCAGATACAACTAAGCGAATGAACAGAACTGAACTGGGCATGATCCTTCCTTTCACATCTGTGAGTATTCTGGGCCATTTCAAATATCTAAACTTTCAATGCTTAAAGTAACCTTCTTTCTTTTATTTCCAAACATATTACTTTTCTATCTTTATGTTGGAATCTACAATTACCATTCACAATTATGCAATGTGGCCAAAAGGATTTCATCAAAGTCAAAAAAAAAAAAAAAAAAAGGAAAAAATAATGCATCCAGGTCTTCACAAAATGTTACCTAAAGGACCTCCAGTGTTAAAGTTATTCTCATAGGACGAAATCCTTGATCTAGCAGGACAAAGACTGAAATTATGAGATGTCACAACATGTACTTTCTATGTTAGAGGTATTCAATCCCTTTGTGCTAAATTAGGATTGGGATCTTGAACCCCTTTCTATTAATGCCTACTGTCAATCTTACTTTCCCCATGACCACAGATTATCCGGTACTTACTATGTTGCCCTTTCTTTCTGTAAGGGTATTTCATAAAAGTCCAGGTTTTCTGGAAGCCACAAATAGCTACCACCAATGCTATGGGAACAGTTTTATAGAAACCACACAGCTAATTAACAGGATGCTCATAAAACAGGAGAGTCCTAAAATGCAGAAATAGAACACTGGCTGCTAAACTAAGAAACATGGGGCAGGGGTGGGGGAGGAAGAGATTCTTATATCGTGACTGCTCCTCTTACTGCATTATCTCAGAGTTTATCACTTCTATCTTAGAGGAAAAGTTAATGTTTTAAAATCACTTTGACTACAATTAAACCAGCACTACTCTCCTCCGGCTTTTTCTATGACACAGATTCTCTAACATGGACCTCTGGAGTCTAAACTTATAAAAGATCTATAAACCCCTTAAGTTGTGAGCAACATTCTGCATGTCTGTGTGTGGGGAGAAGACTCAAGGCTGGCTTTTCTTAGCTTTTCTGTGTGGTCCTTTTTCAATGTGCCAAACCACTGCTCTGAGAGAGGTAGTGAGGCTAATAAGAGAGAATATCCTAGATGACAATCAAGATCATAGCCAGCTAGCAAGCCAGATTTCTTCTGTTGGTTTCATTATCGCCTGCATGTGCTGGAACAAAATCTCAGAGTCAGAATAAACATGGGAAGATTTAATATATTTCATTATAGTGTAATTTCACTTCTACTATTACAGTCATTGTGGACAACTAGGAGAAAGTATCAACAAACCATAAAATTGTATTCAAATGATCATAGAAAAATGGAACTGCTGGAATGAATGCTAGGTCCAATGAACCATTATTCTCTTTGGAATCTTTCTTCCATAGCTTTCCATACATGCTTTTGTGCTCTATCCTAGAATCTACTAAAGGACACTGAGACTCAAAGAAAAGGTCAACTTAAGATGTTTGCAAAGATTAAGGAAGCTCAGAATTTGTTTACAGGGCATTATTTGTACCACACTGTATATTCACTGCCATGAAAGCAGAAAATAGTTGAATTAATCCTCACAAAGCAAATTAGGACAATATTGTGCTGGGTCACGTTTCTGGATTATCAGATTTCCACCCATCAATCTTGAGCTATCGCTCTGCAAATACTCAAAACCTAATTTGATACTCTACATAAATTTGGGACAAAGCCAGCTGCATTCGCTCTCATTTGTCAGGATTTCATTCTTAACAATAACAACAAAAAGAACTAAAGCATTTGAAACAGTTCTGCGATATAAAGCCTTTCACTGTGCATCAGTGGATGACTTTCTTTTTAGGTGCAATCTTTCCTGGTTAATTCATGTGTAAAGAAGTACTGAGAGGAAAATACCATATTGAGTGGCCTACCAGAGGACTGCATTCAGTTTTCCCGGGAACACAGCATGCTTGTCATCAATTTTATCTCAGGAGGTGAGGATACCATCAGTTCACACATTGATTGCAGCCACTATTTGAGAGAAATTCAAACCCATTGTAACTGGATACAATAGAAGCTCAGATCATAGAACTGCCTTCTGGCAAAACTAACCAGGCAGTCAGCAACCAATATCAAACACCCACTGCATGCAAAGTGTTGTGAAAGCATCAGTCACTCAGTCATGCCCAACTCTTTGGGACTCCCATGGACTGTAGCCCACCCGGCTCCTCTGTCCATGGGATTTCCCAGTCAAGAATACTGGAGTGGGTAGCCATTCCCTTACTCCAGGAGATCTTCCCCACCTAGGGATCAAACCTGGGTCACCCACATTGCGGGCAGATTCTTTACCACCTGAGCCACTGGGTAAGCCCTTGTGAGGCCATGATCATTGACAACTGACTCAAATTCCAGACAGGTGAAAGCAGGCCACGGGATTTAAGTGATCTTCTTTCTCTTCTCATTTATGAGTACTACAGATTACTGTACTCCCTCAATTCAATCTGTCACCTGAATTCCCCAAACCTGCTTATTTGAACACCATTACTTCCCTCACATTAGAAATCATGGCACTCTAATAAGATGAGTGGGATGTGCTCACATGTATGCAAAATGCCTGCCATCTGGGCTCTGAACAAATTAAGGGACCTGAAAAAATAGAAAGGGACTCGAAGCACAGCTCATGTGCTTGTGTAAGACATTGTGGTGAGGCTCATTGGGATTCACTGGCTTTCTCACTTTTCTACCCCCTTCTTTCGTAATTCCTCCCTCCTAACCTCCCAGAACCACCATCATCAACATTGCCTTCGAGCCTGGAGAGGAAGAATGCTTTCCAATCATGTCATGGGGTGGTCTCCACCCTTTCCCCATTATACACAGCTGGGGCAGGGACAGGAGGAGGGCACTTATTTTTAACATCCTTTCTCACCATTTCAGAAAAGACTCAGGGGTCAGGCCAGGATTTGCATAGTTCTCTGGAGAGTTGTTTAACTCAGACCGTCCTGAAGATGAAAAGAGTATAGGGACTCCAGATTAGCTAAAAATATTCAACTAAATATGCAACTATTTTCCATCTTATGTTTGTTAGTTCTCTCATGTGGACAAACATGATAAGAATGAAAAGTTTCTAAGAAATGTGAAGCATATTAACAGGATAGTAAGTGTGCAGTTAAGAGTATGTGTGTGTGTTAGTCGTTTGGTTGTGTCCAATTCTTTGCAACCCCATGGACAGTAGCCTGGTGGGCTTCTCTGTCCATGGAATTCTCCTGGTGAGAATACTGGAGTGGGTTGTCATGCCCTCCTCCAAGGGCATCTTCCTGACTGAGGACTGAAACCTAGGTCTCCTGCATTGCAGGCAGATTCTTTACCATCTAAGCCACAGGGAAGCCCTAACAGTAATATTAACTGGCCTGGGAGCAGATTCTCAACCAATGCTAACTTGGTAAGAATTATTGATGTGTTCTTTGAATGCCTTTACAATATTTTTCTCACATACAAAAAGCTATGGTCTTTCCCCAATCTTTCACAACTGTGCTGGGAATATATGACTCATTTCATTTCATGCAGTGTCATTATCACACATACTGGAAAGGAAGAGTGATGGTCACCTTCTTTAAAGTATTCTTTATTCCAGGGGAGACCAAGATGACAGAGTAGATGGGTGCAGAACTCAACTTCTCTCTATCAACACATCAAAAATACAGCAAAAAATGGAGAAATTCTCCCTGAAAACTAACTGGAGACTGGCAGAAAGACTTTTGTACAACCAAGGCTGTGAAATATCCACACAGAATCAGGTAGGAAGGGAAGAGAAGCAATCAGGTTGGGACCTGTGCCCCAGGAGGGAACACAGAAAGGCGGGGAGGTTGGTGTGTGACAAGGGTAGATGACCTCCATGGGGACTAAGCAATTCAAGCCACATATTGGGCACTGAGGCCTGGGGTCTGACACTGGAAAGATGGCCTCCTTAGCTACTTTGAAAACCAGTGGGTGTAAACAGGAGGGCTGTAAGAAACCTAGACTCTTCTCATGAAGAGCACACACATACTTGTCTACGCCTGAAAAAAGGTAGAAAAATCAGACTGCCCATGATCCTGACCATTTTCTTAGGACCACAGCAGCACCTGCAGTAAATGTTTACTGAATGCCTACTAAGCAGGCACTTCACATGGAAATACCACATAAATCCCCCAACCCCAAGGAGTCTGAAATCCTTAAGGAAGTAACTTATGAAAAAAATATGTACAAAACAACTCAAGATAAATCCCCTGAGAAGGGTACCCAGTTCTTTCAAAACTCAGAGAAGAGTTCTATCTTCTCTGTTTGACATGAAAGTGTTAGTTGCTCAGTCGTGTCGGACGTTTTGCAACCCCTTGACTACAGACCACCAGGCTCCTCTGTCCAAGGGATTCTCCAGGCAAGAATCCTGGAATGGGTAGCCACTTCCTTCTTCTACTTGACGTAATCACAGTGAAAACAACTACCTTATAGGGGGTGACTACTCTATGCTGGGCCTGTGGTAAGTCTTTCATGCATTACAGCTTCTTTTCTTCTCACAGGAATAAGAATACCTATGTCATAGGACTGTCACCATTTTTCAGGTTAGGAAGCTGAGGCTATAAAAGGATAGGTGACACATCCAAGGTCATAGAACACATAAGACAACTCATCCTGGAGTGGTAAAGTTATGATTTGAGCCTGAGTAATACCTGGGCTTCCCTGGTAGCTCAATCAGTAAAGAATCTGCCTGCAGTACAGGAGACCCAGGTTTGATCCCTGGGTCAGAAAGATCCCCTTGAGCAGGGAATGGCAACCCACTCCAGTTTTCTTGCCTGGAAAATCCCATGGACAGAGGAGCCAGGTGGGCTGCTTTCCATGGGGTTGCAGAGATTCAGACACAACTGAGCGACTAACACTTTCATTTTCATAATACTCCAAGCATCAATGAGGAGATGCTTCTGGAGCTGCAGCATTTAAGAACAGGATGTGGGGTAGAGATAAGGATAAGGAAAATGCTTCCAAAGGCAAGGAAAATTCTGAATAAAGCCAATGGTGGGTGAGAAAAGCAAGATTTATTCTAAATAAAAGCATGATAAAAAGATTCTTACTCAAGTCCACACAGGGAGTCAGTGGGACATAAGGTCTGGGACAGACCGTGGCCCTGATATGTGTCCATTGTTGACAACTGGGAGCCCTGAAAACTTCTGCACTGAGGTGACAGAGGATGGAGGCAGAGAGATCCCTTAGTAGTCCCTGATGCATACAGACAATGAGGGTATGAAATGGTGACCACTGAGAGGAGGAAATTGATATAGAAGACGCTGTCAAATAACAGGCACCAGACTTGGTGACTAGGGAAGAAGAGAAAGAGAATCAAAATGCACTGCGGCAAACTGCTAGATATATTCATAAGAACACCAAGGAAAGGAGCCAGTTTGGGGTAGAAGATGGTGAGTTTGTTTCCCGATAGGGCGGATCTGGGCAATCCAGCACAACTGAGAAATTCAAAATGGCAAATATATTTCTACTGGCCCTGGGTCTGGACTGTTGTGGATTTTCACACGTGTAACTTAGCTATCACAGCCAAACTCCTTCAGGGCTTTTCGGACAAAGCCGTCATATTTCAAAAGTGATACCTAAGTGGAAACTGGGTCATCCTCCCATGAATCCACATTCAATCAGTTCACTGCAAAGCCATTTCAAGCAATGCCCCTAACAGTGAATTTAAAAAAGGGATGTCTTCCTTACTGAAACATTCCCTTTTGTAAGCCTGGTAACAATGAGTCATTATTTATTTCCAACTTCTTCTTTGTCAGAACACAATAGAATATTAGCTGGTCATCTTTGCAGCAGTACCTTTCTGATTGGAGTTATAGGATTGCCGTGGCATTGTGGCTGTTACTGAACATCCTTTAAACTTATCCAAAACATCAAATAATAACAAAATCCCCAAAGAGCATTGGAATAGTACATAATAGTTCACAAAGAATATCCACATGTATATTATCTCATTTGATTTTCACAGCAACCCAGCTGATGCATATATTATTATCCTTATCTTATCAATGTACAAATTGGGGCTCAGAATGTTATATACTTTCCCTAAGGTCAGAATGTTTAATAAATGACAGAACAGAGATTTGAACCTAACTTCTCTGATCTACTGTTCTTTCTAGACCACAAATCATCCTCCTTGTGTAACCAAATGTAATTACTTTTTATCAAAAGAATGACTTTTAACCACCACCACGATCCCTGGAAGCTACTGCAAAATCAATAGAGCTCTAGTTTATCCTCAGTGAAGTTAACTACTATGGTTCATTTGAATTATCCTTAGTGTGTCATTAAAATAAAGGATTGATTTTGAGCAGACATGGGAATCATTCATTACCAGCAATTTAATATCAATTCTTTCATAACTCAATGCTAATATTAGCCGCTATTTATTCAGTTCTCTATTGGCCAAACATGAAGTGAGCACCGACTATGTCCAGAACTGTGCTTGATGCTGGCGATAACACGGTTACTGTGAAAAAGTGGAAAGAACACCAAAGTAGAAGTCAGAAACTATGACTTCTGGTCTGGCTCAACTGTTAATTATCTATGTTGCCTTAGGCAAGCCATTAAACATCTTCTGTGCCTCATTTATTTATATATGACTATGTACAATTCAAATAGGAAACTGTGCATGTAAGGATTCTGGAAACACTCACATCTGGAAGTTTGATAAGGAAAAAAGAGGACCACAAACTTACAGAGTATAACAAACAGGGATGGGGTGACAGATGAATTAACTGGTAATTTAAACAATAAATGAACTTATTTACAAAACAGAAACAGACCCACAGCCTTAGAGAATGAAATTTTGGTTACCGGGGGGGGGGGGGGGGTGGGGGGGGGATAGATTGGGAATTTGAGACTGACATGTACACACTGGCATATTTAAAATAAAACGCATTTCCATGAAAAAAATGCCAACAGTTTTAAAAATGTTATGTCTCCTACTGTTTGATACACATAGTAAACAATAAGAGTGGCTGATTACACAGGCTAGATATATACCACAAGCTGAACGAAATCACACAGTAAATAGCCAATTTCTTCCTAGTATTTTCAGAACAACTTCTCAATAGAATGACTTCAACAGGTGCTTTTTTTCCTAAATAATTTCTGTGTAAAGATAAATGTTGCCAAATATTCATAACACAGTCCCAACAGAACTGCTTTAATGAATTTCTGGACTATTTCCTAAATAGTCTCAAATTTAACTAACCCCTCTTCTCTGACCCCACTGCAAATAATTTAATACAATTTAATCACAAATTTCTAGTTTCTTCCTCTGGTATTTCATCTCCTAGTTATTGCCTGGAGGGCCCCATGGACAGAGGAGCCCAGCAGGCTACAGTCCATAGGGTCAGAAATAGACACAACTGAAGCAACTTAGCACACACACACACACATATGCCCATGAACCCTGTTTACATTACACTGCTCACTTTTCTCAAAATATGATATACATTTCCATTCTTCTGTGTTATTGATCATGTTATCCCCTCTACCCATATTGCCTATCATATTTCATGTGTGGCAAATTTCTAACCATCATACATGCTGGCATGTTGGTTATATAAATGCCACTTTCTTAATCAAGTATTTCCCAGTAAAAATACCATAATTATTGAAAATGGTAAACTGAACAAACAAGAAACATTTATTTGATGTATTCAATTTAAGGATCACATTAATCTAATTTCTTCAGTGGGAAAATTATCTCCCCAAAGTGGTCATGTTAAAATTAGTTTCACATTTCAAATGAGTAAGGTTTCAGTTATTTGGGAATTCATTTGTGTGTAACACCTGATTATCTGATTATTGAAAATAAAAGGGACATTAATCTCCTTTCTTTCCTAAGTTTCAAAGAGAAAAGACATTTTCTCTTTTTTCAAAGAGAAAAAACTATATATATATATATATGTATATTCAAGAAATATATAACATACCAGAGTTTTATTCATTCATCTAATTCATCTAACCAACATACAAATTGTGGCCCTTCATTCCACATACGTGGTTCCTAAATGACCTGAAAGAGTTAACGTGTTTATTTCACACTCCAGTTTGGAATGCCACTCTTCCTTCTACTACTGGAATTCTGTTCCAGCATTATATTACAGAGCTTCCCTAATGCCTGCCTATGGGGATGCGGGTAATGGTGCCATCTGACACTTATCATAATTTCATTCAAACTCATATTGCTTTTACATTGTATTTCCCTTTGCCATTCTGGCTTCTAACTGCCAGCAGCAGGCTCAAATTTTACCTAAATGGGAGCATTTTGACTTGGGGAGAGAACATTGCTCAGTGCCATTTGCTTAATAGTATACATTACTGCAGGGGGAGGGTTCTGACCCGGGGCCAAGCCCCCTGCATCCAGAGTATGGAAAATTTCAAGGGCAAAACAGCAGCCACTGCAGAGATGTGAAAGTCTTGCTGAGCAATGAAAAGTGAAAGTGGAAGAGGATCTCAATGGAACCTGTCACCCTGAATCAAGGCTGAGCCTGAGGCATTTGGTCTGAATGGAGGAAGGAAAACAAGCGTCCCCCCAGTTTCCAGACAAGCTAATCATAACCGTCCTTCCTCCCAAACATCCTCTGCACAGGTAATGCTAAGTAAGTTCTCAGTGCTAATCAAAAAGACACCACAAAATAAGGTTTTAAAGTAGGCAGGTGATACATGCAGGATAACAAGAGCCAAGGGACAGATAAACGGTTTTAATTCACCTGAAGATATGTTCTCAATAGAGCCTGGAAACAGAGATGTCTACATAATGAGGGAAACAATAAGGCAGCTCTATGCGGAAGGGTAATTGAAGATGGAGAAGTAATAATGATACAACCTGAGTTAAAGAGGGGAGGGTATCAAACTGTGAATTTTCAGGAGGCAGTCGGGCTTACTGATGTCAAAGAAGTTGAGGATATTTCCAGGTGTGGGGTAAAGAGCCAAGAAATGAAGTAGAAAAAATTTTAATTGGGCAATGGGGGGCAGGCAGGGAATAGGATGAAGAGTGAACATAATAAAGTAGAAACTTTTGTAATGTGGAGAAAGTGTAATGTCAGGCCCCATCTTGGGCCCTGACTTCTTCAGCACTAGTGACAAATCCTCAACAACTGTCAACTCCTCTCCTATCCATTCTGGCAGGTCTTGGTAGCTCTCTTTTGCCTCTGTTTTCTTTGGGTTCCCGCTGACTATCCCATCATGGCTGGTCCTATCCTACTGGATCAACATTCCAAAACATTTTCTCTCACTCAACATCATATTCCTTCCCAGAGTGCTTTTTCAGGCATCCAGAAGTCATCTGTTTTCCTCAGAACTCTGGTTTCACAGAGTGCTTTATAGGAGTAGGTGGGTTGAGCACCCTCCTGCTTCAACTGAAAAGTACCACTTTTGTCCGTTTGACATATTGAGGTGAGGAGTAATTTTGTTCAAAAGGGACGCACTGTTCACAAAGATGTGAAAACTACTGTGACAAACACATAAGTCACCCACACTGGGAACTGCCCCTAAAATGGAGCACTTGACTAGCTGACTAGTCTCTTGACCAGGATATTTGTAAAGGATGATAGCTTTTGTTGGGCCATTCAGGGCCTCCCCCATCACATTCTATGGGCAGCTGTACAAGGTTCATACTATCTTCAGATATAGGACTGCCAAGATCAGGCTCACTAGGTCCTGGTAAAAACAAGACAAAACTTGTTCAGAGCCCTCATGAAGGATACGTTGGCTAAGATCTTCACACAAAATTTTATCAGGAGCTCCCAACAGACACCAGGCATTCCAACATAATGTACAGTCTTCTCTTATTTCTCTGGGTTTGTACATTTCTACTTTCATCATAGCTTCTTACAATCCTTCCTGGAACTTTCATAGACATGCATATTATCTTTAAATCTCTAAGACTGCAAGTTAAAGTCATCCAAACATACAGTGTGTATTTCTAAATACCTTGTAATCTAAATCTAGGGCCCCTATTTCATCACCACTTCCAACTACTTAGTTGCCCCAAATTTAAGATTCAAATCTCTATTTTTGTGGTTTTAATATTTTATTCTCTCACTGAGCTAACACCAAAGGACAACCCAACAAAGAGCTAATAAAAGATTAAATTAACATGATATCTATAAGGAGGCTCCATATTTCTTAAATGGCCATTATTTGTTTCTTTATTAAGACTGTTCATTATTTCTTCTCTAAATCCAAACTCCCTAGCACCACATTCAAAGTACTTCATGATTTTGATCCATCAAAATCTGCATCCTGGACTTCCCTGGTGGTCTAGCAGTTAAGAATCTGCCTGTCAATGCAGGGAGCATGGGTTCGATCCCTGGTCTGGGAAGATTCCATATGCCGTGGGGCAACTAGCTTGTGCACCACAACTAAAAAAGGCCACATGCCCTAAAGCATATGCTCAGCAATAGGAGAAGCCATTGTAATGAGAAGCCCAACCCCACCCCTTGACTCAACTAGAGAAAGCCCATGCAGCAACAAAGACCCAGCACAGCCAAAAAAATAAAGTCTTTAAAAAAGAAAGCATTATTATTAATAAATCTGTATCTTTCATATCCAATGGCATCCTTCTATCAGTCTCTATTTTAAAATC
Source organism: Muntiacus reevesi (assembly GCF_963930625.1). Taxonomy (NCBI): domain Eukaryota; kingdom Metazoa; phylum Chordata; class Mammalia; order Artiodactyla; family Cervidae; genus Muntiacus; species Muntiacus reevesi. Next base: position 122,454,811 of record NC_089271.1, on the reverse strand, counting down.
ACTGGACTACCCAACAATGTTTAAATTTGTATAGTTCTTTCTTTGTTCTTGCTATTCCCCCTAGTCATAATGCCCTTTCCCACATGCTATGGTTCCCAAAATGATAATCATTTTCCAAGGTCCATGTCAAATGTTCATAAAATTTACCTGATCCATCCAGGGAGACTTTCTTGCTCTGTGCCACTATTGTGGATTTTTGCCTATAGTTCAGCTGAACACTTACCATACTCTACTTGCTGGTTGTGTACTTCTCTGGATTCTTCCCCCTAATAAGCAGTAAGTTCCACAAGACACAAGCCAGGTCTAATTTGTTTCAGTTTACCCACTGTGGCCTCACAAAAACATACTTCTTTTCAATAGGAATCACTGGCCATAACTGTGTTTGTCTTAGTTTATAACAGAAGAGAGCCTTAAAAATGTGATTTGTACACTTGATTGTATATCAATTTTGAAGAACAATTTTTTCATGTGTATTTTAATGACTGAAGAGGACTGAGTGAATCCTTTAATCCAGGAGTTGGTTGTAATGAGTGCACCATTGGCAGAAGCATAGAAATCACTTATGTGGAAAATGTTATAATGGCACTAGACTTATAGTGTGAAATTCTTTTTTTTGTGTGTGGTTCTTTTCCAGGGATTACCTCAAGAGTTGACAGCGTACATGAAGAAATTGCTTCTCTCCAGTCTCTACTGCTTTAAACACAAAAGGTTTTAAATATGGAAGTTCCATTTTATCAGCTAATAAAGCTATGCACATACCATGCTAGTTCTAGAAAAAAAAAATCCCCTCAAATTGAGTCCATACACTTGAAATTTCACTTCATATATATTTTCCCAATGCAACATTTTTTTTTTCATTTATTTTTATTAGTTGAAGGCTAATTACTTTACAATATTGTAGTGGCTTTTGCCATAAATTGACATGAATCAGCCATGGATTTACATGTGTTCCCCATCCTGAACCCCCCTCCCACTTCCCTCCCCATCCCATCCCTCTGGGTCATCCCAGTGCACCAGCCCCGAGCACTTGTCTCATGCATCCAACCTGGACTGGTGATCTGTTTCACACTTGATAATATACATGTTTCAATGCTGTTCTCTGATCATCCCACCCTCACCTTCTCCCACAGAGTCCAAAAGTCTGTTCTGTACATCTTTGTCTCTTTTTCTGTCTTGCATATAGCGTTATCACTACCATCTTTCTAAATTCCATATGTATGTGTTAGTATACTATATTGGTGTTTAACTTTCTGGCTTACTTCACTCTGTATAATAGGCTCCAGTTTTATCCATCTCATTAGAACTGATTCAAATGAATTCTTTTTAATGGCTGAGTAATATTCCACTGTGTATATGTACCATAGCTTCCTTATCCATTTGTCTGCTGATGGGCATCTAGGTTACTTCCATGCCCTCGCTATTATAAACAGTGCTGTGATGAACAGTGGGGTACACGTGTCTCTTTCAGTTCTGGTTTCCTTGGTGTATATGCCCAGGAGTGGGATTGCTGGGTCATATGGCAGTTCTATTTCCAGTTTTTTAAGGAATTTCCACACTGTTCTCCATAGTGGCTGTACTAGTTTGCATTCCCACCAACAGTATAAGAGGGTTCCCTTTTCTCCACACCCTCTCCAGCATTTATTGCTTGCAGACTTTTGGATAGCAGCCAGCCTGACTGGCGTGTAATGGTACCTCACCAAGGTTTTGATTTTCATTTCTCTGATAATGAGTGATGTTGAGCATCTTTTCATGTGTTTGTTAGCCATCTGTATGTCTTCTTTGGAGAAATGTCTTTTTAGATCTTTGGCCCATTTTTTGATTGGGTCATTTATTTTTCTGGAATTGAGCTGCAGGAGCTGCTTGTACATTTTTGAGATTAATCCTTTTTTTCCTCATTTGCTATGATTTTCCCCCATTTTTAAGGCTGTCTTTTCACTGTGCTTATAGTTTCCTTTGTTGTGCAAAAGCTTTTAAGTTTCATTAGGTCTCATTTGTTTATTTTTGCTTTTATTTCCAATATTCTGGGAGGTGGGTCAATGAGGATCTTGCTGTGATTTATGTCGGAGAGTGTTTTGCCTATGTTCTCCTCTAGGAGTTTTATAGTTTCTAGTCTTACATTTAGATCTTTAATCCATTTTGAGTTTATTTTTGTGTATGGTGTTAGAAAATGTTCTAGTTTCATTCTTTTACAAGTGGTTGACCAGTTTTCCCAGCACCACTTGTTAAAGAGGTTGTCTTTTTCCATTGCATATTCTTGCCTCCTTTGTCGAAGATAAGGTGTCCTTAGGTACGTGGATTTATCTCTGGGCTTTCTGTTTTGTTCCATTGATCTATATTTCTGTCTTTGTGCCAGTACCATACTGTCTTGATGACTGTGGCTTTGTAGTAGAGCCTGAATCAGGCAGGTTGATTCCTCCAATTCCTTTCTTCTTTCTTAAGATTGCTTTGGCTATTCAAGGTTTTTTGTATTTCCATACAAATTGTGAAATTATTTGTTCTAGTTCTGTGAAGAATACCGTTGGTAACTTGATAGGGATTGCACTGAATCTATAGATTGCTTTGGATAGTATACTCATTTTCACAATATTGATTCTTCCAATCCATGAACATGGTATATTTCTCCATCTATTTGTGTCCTCTTTGATTTCTTTCATCAGTGTTTTATAGTTTTCTATGTATAGGCCTTTTGTTTCTTTAGGTAGATATACTCCTAAGTATTTTATTCTTTTTGTTGCAATGGTGAATGGTATTGTTTCCTTAATTTCTCCTTTCTGTTTTCTCATTGTTAGTGTATAGGAATGCAGGGGATTTATGTGTGTTAATTTTGTATCCTGCAACTTTGCTATATTCACTGATTGGCTCTAGTAATTTTCTGGTAGAGTCTTTAGGGTTTTCTATGTAGAGGATCATGTCATCTGCAAACAGTGAGAGTTTCACTTCTTCTTTTCCTATCTGAATTCCTTTTATTTCTTTTTCTGCTCTGATTGCTGTGGCCAAAACTTGGCCAATGCAACATTTTAATATGTCATTTACAAATGCAATTATTTATGCTCTACCTAAATCCACAAAGGAATTTACACTAAGAACACATGAGAAAGTTAATGATAAATATAAAAGGGGAATCAGGACCAAAACAAATACAAGCTACACTTATTTATATATTTATTTACCTACTTATTATGTGACTCTCCCACTTGACTGTAAGTTCCTTGTGGGCAGGGTTTCTGCCTGTTTCATTCACCATTGTATATTTAGCACTTGGCATATAATAGCTATTCAATAAACATGTATTGAATTAATTCTATGTAGACCATAAAGCTAAATATATCTGCTGTAATTAATCCTCAAATTTAGATATGAACTTGCTGGTAGTCAAAGCAAAAAGAAAAGTGAATTTAATTCATAAAACAGATAATTCACAGCAATTTTTCAGGAGAAATATATTTTCTATGATGGTGTGTCAGTCACCCACAGGCAGACATTCTGGATAATGAAGTCACGTGGGCCTTAGGAAGCACTACTGTTAATAAAGCTAGTGGATGTGACAGAATTACAGTTTTGGTGGGGTTTTTTGTTTTTTGGGTTTTTTTGTTTTTTTTGTTTTTTGTTTTTTTGGTGGTTTAGTCACTAAGTCATGTCCAACTCTTTGTGACTCCATAGACTGTAGCCCACCAGGCTCCTCTTTCCATGGGATTCTCTAGGCAAGAATACTGGAGTGGGATGCCATTTCCTTCTCCAGGGAATCTTCCTGACCCAGGGATCAAACCCCAGTCTCCTGCATTGCAAGTAGATTCTTTACCAACTGGGTCACTAGGGAAGTATAATTAGAAGAGCCACTAGTAGAACTATTCAAAACCCTAAAGGATGATGCAATCGAGATGTTGCATTCAATATGTTAGCAAATATGGAAGACCCAGCAGTGGCACAGAACTGGAAAAAGTCAATCTTCATCCCAATTCCCAAGAAAGGTAAGTACTAAAGGATGGTCAAACCATCGGACAATTGCACTCATCTCCCATGCTAGTAAGGTCATGTTCAAAATCTTGCATGCTAAGTTTCAGCATTATGCAAACCAAGAAATTGCTGATGTCCAAGCTGGGTTTAGAAAAGGCAGAGGAGTCAGAGATCAAATTGCCTACATTTGCTGCATCATAGAGAAAGCTAGGAAATTTCGGGAAAACATCTACCTCTGTTTCATCTACTATGCCAAAGCCTTTGTGTGGATCATAATAAACTGTGGAAAGCTTTTAAAGAGATGGGAATACCAGACCATCTTACCTGAGATGGGTCACTAGGGAAGTTTCTCAGATGTCTCCTGAGAAACCTGTATGCAGATCAAGAAGCAACAGTTAGAACCCTGTATGTAACAACTGATTGATTCAAGACTGAGAAAGGAATATGACAGGGCTGTCTGTTGTTGCCCTGTCTGTTTAATCTATATGCTGAACACATCATGAGAAATGCCAGGTTGGATGAGTCACAAGCTGGAATCAAGACAGGTGGGAGAAACATCAACAACTTCAAATATGCAGATGATACCACTCTATCGGCAGAAAGTGAAGAGCAACTAAAGAGCCTCTTGATGAGGGTGAAGGAGGAGGCTCAAAGAGCCGGCTGAAAACTAAATATTAAAAATACTGAGATCATGGCATCTGACCCAATCACTTCATGGCAATTTGAGGAGGAAAAGTAGAAGTAGTGACATATTTCCTCTTCTTGGATTCTAAAATCACTGCAGATGGGGACTGCAGTCATGAAATCAGAAGAAAATTGCTTCTTGGCAGGAAAGCGATGACAAACCAGACAGTGTGTTGAAAAGCAAAGACATTACTCTGCCAACAGAGGTCTGTATAGTCATGGCTATGGTCTTCCCAGTGGTCATGTACAGCCATGAGAGCTGGACCATAAAAAAGGTGGCATGCTGAAGAATTGATGCCTTTGAACTGTGGTGATGGGGAAGACTCCTGAGAGTCCCTTGGACAGCAAGGAAATCAAACCAGTCAATCTCAAGGAAAATCAACCCTCAATACTCGTTGGAAGGACTGATGCTGTAGGTAAAACTCCAGTATTTTGGTCATCTGATGTGAACAACTGACTCATTGGAAAAGTCCCTGATGCTGGGAAAGACTGAGGGCAGAAGAAGAAGAGGGCATCAGAGAATGAGATGGCTGGATGGCATCACTGATTCAATGGAAATGAACTTGAGCAAACTCTGGGAGATGGTGAGAGGCAGAGAGGCCAAGCATGTTGCAGTCAACGGGGTTGCAAGAGTCAGACATGACTGGGCAACTGAACAACAAAAATCCCCAAGTTTATATATGAACTTCTTGGCAGTCGAAGAAAACAGGAAGGTGGATTTAATTCTCAAAACAAATGATTCATAACAATTTTTCAGGAGAAATAAAATTTTCTCTAGAATTCCGTTCCAAATAAATTCCTCACAAGGGGTTCATAAGAGGCAGCAAGTTATATACAGAAGGATATCCTTAACAGTACTTCTCCAGCTTTCCATTAGCTGTTTCTTATCACATACTTTGAAAACAGCACATGCCAGAACACTAAAACATAAATTGGGTAGAAAAGGTGGCTCCAGTGAGGGACTAAGAAAACAGAGATCTCTTGATAAATAGCCTTCTGAAGACATGGCTTGATTCAAGCATAGAATTTATATTCTTTTAGATTCTCTATACTGCAAATACACAATTTCCAAATATCATATGCTTAAGGACAATTAATCAATCATTTTAAAACATCTAGCTGTATTCAGTGAGTCTCACTCTTACTTCTTTCCACTTGTGTACCTTTGTGTTCATTGCTCCCTTTATCTGGCAAGTTTTCTCTACCTTATCATCATCTGTCAAATTAGAACCTATCTTTCAAGATTATGAGAAATGATATTTATTTTTTTTTTCAAATATTTCTCAACTATCTCTGATTCTTTGAAACCCCAAGTTACAGTTTACCTCCTTTATTTTGTATTTATTTGCTTCTTCTTTATGTTAAAATAATCTAGAAACTTTGTATTTATTGAAGGAATCCTGTCTCGATCATCTCTGAATTCTCCAAAGGATGTACCATCCCACGCTGCCCTCATTAGGCATTTACAAAATATTCCATTGAATAACCATGAGTTGGTAACTGTGAGATTTGGTTAATTTCATTCAGTTAACCTCATTCAGATAATTACATCAGCAATTAGGGTCAATCCAGTCAAAGAAAGGGACTTTTTAAAGAGGATATTTTTTTAGTAATAGTAGTGGGTCTGTTGGGTGTAAACATGAAAGAACACTTATAAATATGAGAACTATAATGTATAGGACAAAAGCCAGGGTCCACCAATTTCTGAATTTAATCACTGCATAAAACAGTCTTACTCAGTTTTATAGTCACAAATTATAATCCTGATCTTACATTGAACGTCTGCCTTATTTAGGAATTTATAGTGTGCCTATATAATGTACCAGGTGGCACACAGTGATAAAGAATTTGCCTGCCAATATAGGAGATGCAAAAGACATGGGTTCTATCCCTGATGTGGGAAGATCACCCAGAGAAGGAAATGGCAACCCACTCTAGTATTCTTGCTTGGAGAATTCAATGGACAGAGGAGTTTGGTGGACTATGGTTCATGGGTCACAAAGAGTCAGACACAACTGAGCAATTTAGCATGCACACACACAGTGCCCCTATATAATGTAATTAAATTATGCCTTGAGAGATGCTATTCATTTTCCTCAATCCACTGTCTGGCATTGGCTGTAGGGAACCTAATGACCAGATACACTTCTCCTTGCACAATGACTTTGATTTTTTTGGAAGAGCCACTTTGTGCAATCTCTCCACAGGAAGATTTGTTGATGTCGTGCTATCATCAGCAGTCTCAGTTTCTTGACTTTGTGTAAACAGACTTCCAGAAGATTTTCTGGGCAGCCTATATTCAGTTTTCATGTCAATTCTACAACCAGTTCTGGACATCAAGATCTCACCATTGCATCTAAAACTCTTACTCATCTTACCACCCATGCCTGTGAGACTTCTTCCAGTGAGACTTAGCTTTGAGAGAAGTTGTACACTGTTTATCAGTGAATGTATTGTATCTCTTTGTGACAATCGTAGGTTTCATGTGGGATCTGAGAGTGCCTCTGAGGCCAGTCAGAAGATACTGGTACTTCTGGAGGCCATGCTGAGCAAGAGGGAGAGGAACAAGGAGTACATGGGCTGTGGGACCCAACTGCTCTACAGAAACAAACGAAAAAAAAAAGATAACAGCATTATCGAGATATAGTTCACTTGCTATTTTCCCTTTAAAACTATATAGTTCAATGGTTTCTAGCATATTCACAGAGTTGTGCAACCATCAACACAATCTAATTTTAACACATCCCCAACTCCCTTTTCTTTGGGGAGGGTGGCATGGGAGGGATGCTGCTTTGCCACGCAACTGGCAGGATCTTAGTTCCCCTACCAGGGATTGAACCTGGGCTCTTGGCAGTGACAGCACAGAGTCCTAACCACTGGACCACCAGGGAATTGCTCCAACTGCCTCATGATGACTGTGTTTGATCACAAATGGGACTGAGAAATGGAGCATCCAATGTGAGCTTAGGCTTATTGTAGAGGGGAAAGGATGAAATATCTTAAGTATCAACATATTTAAAGGCAGCAACCTATACACTACTCCTAAAATCTATTCTTCTGATTTGTGTTAAAGTAACATGCCATCAGTTTTTATATCTGAAAAAAAGTAATTATGAAGTACGGGTGTGTTCAGAGATCTCAATGTGAGTAATTAAAACCACAAAGAAGAAAAGCTGAATGTGGATACTAAACATAGTAGCTGAAAATTGGATTTGTGCTGGGTACTACCCACCTAGTCTTCTATCCATCAGAAAAATAAAGATCTATCGATGGGATCATTTTTTACTGGTCATCTTTCAAAATTACTATATGCACTATTTTTATTCATAAGCATCTTAATGTACTTGTATGTTAAGGATTCTAGTTTTGATCACTGCTGAAATATCCACAGTTCCTATGGTTGCTAGGGAACCAAACAACATGATTTTTCAAGCTCTTATAATATAAAGGTGTAATTATACACTTGCTTGCAGGAAAAGAAAAAAAGACATCCAAAGACTATTTTTCCCTAAAATTAGATTAACTAATGCAATCATTTCTATATGGGAAATAAATAAAATTACACAGGGAAATAGCAGTAAACATGATAATAGGAGAATCATCTGAACTTCCTATTGTTCTCTTGCACCCTCCACCTCTTCACATCTATTCTTCATGATGAAATCTTGATTTGGCCCCCAGTGCAAAACACATTCTTTTGTTACTGCCTTCAGTAATATGTCATTTAGCTCCCCTCCAAAATTAGAAACAAGAAGCTCATTAGAGAGGGCTATGAAACTTACTCTTGATAGATTCTCAAATTTGCTATTAATATTTCATTATTGTGATTGCTGATGGTCTCAGGTTCAGGGAGAAGCTTTTCTGGGATAATCAATCTCCTGTCTTTATGAGAAACATTATTCATAAACTTATGTAAAAGGTCTGCTCTTTCATTATAGGATAACCAGCTAACAATCTATCTGTGTGTGCCCATCTGACCTTGCAATTACTGGCTTATCTCTATGATCCATTGCAATGGACTTATTAATTCCACTTCCTCAAGACTTTTATTCTTTTGCTCTGTAGGTCAGCCAGGGAGAATGATCGCGATCCCATTAATAATAATTATCAGCAGCTCAGGAGGTATGTGAAAAAGAGTCTTTCAAAAGGAGAGAATTTGCTCCTGAGAAGTAAAGGTAGATAATTGCAATTCCAGGAAAATCGTTTCTCAGGAACATCAGCTCCAAAGTAAGAGTTTGAAATAGGAACAAGGAAATTCAACAGCATCATGGCTCACAGCTGGAAATGGACCGATTTGTTTCTCATCAGCCTTCTGGTAAAATCCCCAACCATTACCTTTAGCCTATTCACAATGGTTCAGCTTCATGGTTGAACACCTCTCATCAGCTAGCAAGAGAAGGAGGAGGCCTGTCTCTAAACTACTGCCCCCAAGTGTCAGCTGTGCAAACACTAATGCCCAGTCTTCTGACTGTGATTCAACTTTATCTGTCTCAGTCAGAACTGCTTTTAGAATCTCTTCTACTTCAGGGAAGCATGCATTCCTTGCAAGGTGGAGATGGTGAAAGCACAGCATTAGATTCTCATAGTCCTGAAAAGACCCACAAAAGAACACCTTGCTCAGGATACTTACTGCCCATAGGTAGCTGTGGAAACCAATCTGAGCTAATTCTGCCCACCTTTTCTTGTATCTCTTGGGGCAGAAAGGACACTGAAAGTAGGAATAATTCTGCAGAAAACTTGGGTGGGATCACACCATGGATTCTGTATTCTCCTTTTTCTCTCCACATATTCCTGTTACTAAAGGGCTTCCTTGGTGGCTCAGTGGTAAAAAAAAAAAAAAAAAAAAAAAAAAAAAAAAAAAAAAAACCTGCCTGCCAATATAGAGGATGTGGGTTTGATACCTGGGTTGGATAGATCCCCTGAAGAAGGAAATGGCAACCCACTTCAGTATTCTGGCCTAGGAAATCCCATGGACAGAGGAGCTTGGCAGGCTACAGTCCAGAGTGTCATAAAAGAGTTGGGAACATCTTAGCGACCAAACAACAAGAATCCCAGTACTGTATGGACCAGCTTCTGTTTGGCTCATAACAGGACAGAATTACTTCAACAACCGCCTTAGTGACTTCACCCACTCTATCCACCATCACTGCTGTGAGTACCTTCAGATTATTCCATTTTGTGATGACACAATACTCTAAAGCAATTCCCTTCCTGGTTTCTATGAATAGTATAGTCAATTTATTCAAAACCAAGTATGTATTAGACACCTACTATTACCCAGCACCATTCTAGACTCTAAGAACAGCAGAGTGAACAAAACAGACAAAAATACTGATCATAATGCAGACTTGCATCTTAATTAGGGGAGTGAGATTTTTTAAAAAGTAAATAAATATGTCCAATGGTGGTTCAGGCTATAGATGGAAAGGACATAGAAGTGCAAGATAACAACTGCTAGTGAAGGGGTTAGGGCAGAAGGAAAAAGCAGCTCTATCTCTCTCTTCTGTAACATACTGCCCTCTTATGTGTGTTTACTTCTAATCTTATTGGAAAGAACTGAGCAGGATATATAGTGGCAAGAGATATATTTATCCTGTCATATTATTTCTAAATGCCTCTGCCTGGTTTTTAGGGTCTTTCATATTCTGATCAAAATATGTGTGCATGGTAAGTCTCTTCAGTCATGTCCAACTCTTTGCAACCCTATGGACTGTAGCCTGCCAGGTTTCTCTGTCCATGGGATTCTCCAGGAAGGAATACTGGAGTGGGTTGCCATTTCCTTCTCCAGGGGATCTTCCCAACCCAGGGATCGAACCTGAGTCTCTTATGTCTCCTGCACTGGCAGGCAGGTTCCTTACCACTAGTGCCACCTGGGAAACCCAAAGTGCTAGACACTCAGTCGTGTCCGACTCTTTGTGACCCCACTGACTGTAGCCCACCAGGTTCCTCTGTCCATGGAATTTCCCAGGCAAGGATACAGGAGTGGGTGCCATTCTCTTCTCCAGGGGATCTTCCCAATCCAGGGATCCAACTCAAGTCTCCTGCATTGCAGGCAGATTCTTTACTGTCTGAGCCACCAAGGAAGTCAAATATACTTTTCATATTTAAGTCTCAAATCACAGATTGAAACGATCATTTAAATCTGTTACATCACTCTTGCTGATGGACCTTGGCTTGCTGGGTATAAACTTCTCTTTCCAAATTCCCTAACACAGTTCCTCTATGGTAATGTCAGAGAAGGGGTCTCATGCATTCTTGCCACTGTGTGTGAAGATGCTCAAGATAAGACCTGCCCAAGAGGCTCTGGATGCTGGAGGTGAGGAGGATAGGAGGTCAAGCTCATTAAAAGAGCAGTATAACAGGATAAAACTTAACTTAGATGAGTTAGAAGAGGCTGGGAAAGTACAAGCTCACAATTATCCATAACCAGATGTGCCTCTGTTCTCAGACCTGGAGGTCAGGTCTGGGATATAAGGGAACAGAGGGAAGAATAGTAGGAGGAAACCTCACTTGATACCCCATCTCTGCAATGTGAACAGAAATCTGGACCCAAATGTTCATCCCCTAGGCATGATTCTTGTGCTCTGTTGAACTGACAGCATACCAAGCTAAGGTGAGAAACAAAAGACAGACATCTGAGACCTGTTGAGAAAGAAGCCAGACTTCTCCGGGAAACATAAATAAGAAAGGCCATGACAAAGAGAAAACATACACTCATAAACGGTTTTTCTCTCTCTAATCTGTGCTGCGGAAAAGGATAGGTCATCCAAGGATGCAGAGAGAAGCAACTTCTTACAACGAAAAAAAAATCATCGCTTTTATGAGAAAGAAGATTTAGATCTTGACTTACCAGTTCAAAGACTAGTGCTACAAGGAAGGATTTCACAAATATCTAAAGTCAGGAAGAATATATTTTTAAAAAGAAAGAGTTCCTGGTAAAACTACAAGCAAAATACCTGAAAATACAGTTGAGATGGGTGATATCATACCCAGAATGTATGGTGCTCTGGGTTTCTAAGATTTAAGAAAGAGCAGCTATGAGGACACAAAAATCATTGCTGTAAGACATTTGTATCCCATCAAAATTGTATAATGATCAGGCTGCCAGTAGACTTTAGAGTATAAGAAACTGGCATCAGATTTCTTCAGCACTGGAGAAAAATAATAAGTGTCAATTGACCAAGGGCAATAAACCATCTCTATTTATAGCCAATACATCCCAGGGGAATGTTTGCATAGAATAAAGAATGGGAGTTTGTATTCGTTTCCTAGGGCTGGCATAACACATTACCACAACTTGATGGTTTTAAAATGAGAGAAATGTATTCTCTCATAATTCATGAATCAAGGTGTGAGCAGCGTTGGTTCCTTCCAGAGGCACTGAAAAGTATCTCTTCCTTGCCTCTCTCCTAGCTTCTGGTTGCTGTCAATAATCCTTTGTGGTCCTTGGCATGTAGCTACATCAGGTTACTCCCAACCTCCACTTTCACATGGCCTTTACCCCCCATATCTCAAATTTTCTCTCTTCTAAGATCACCAGTCATTAGACTTAAGGTTCACCCTAAATTCAGGATGATCTCATTCCAAACTCCTTTATTACAGCCACAGAGATCTTATCTTCAAATAAAGTCACCTCAGAGGTACAGGAGCGAAGGACTCAGAAGTATCCTTTTAAGGGACACAATATTCCACCCACTACAGATTTGATCAGACAGTGAGAGGTAAACCTCTAAGGCAGGCAGTTCAACAACTAAATTTACTTTTTATCAAAGAGCTAGATAACCACTGGTCCAGGAGTATTATGTTTTTAGTGGCTTAGCTCTTTCAAGGGCTTCTTCGAAGGAGAGAGCTGCTGCTGCTGCTGCTGCTGCTGCTAAGTTGCTTCAGTAGTGTCTGACTCCAAAAATACAATTTCTCAAGAGCTCTGTCCCTGAGGATGTTACTTCTGCCAACTGTCCCATCCCTCTGGGGCTAAAGGGTGCCTGCACATGCTTTTTTTCTTTTCTTTTTTTTTAAACCAAGGCTCATATTTTCTTTCACAAAACCTAAAACCAAAAAACCCCTAATGGGTGCATGCACTATGGAACTCTGGAAAAAAGAAAATGTGTTATAGTAACACTAACAGCTTAAATTAAAAAGTGAGAAAATATATCCAATCATGTGTCATTGCCTGTCAGTGCCTAGCTGTCTGGCACATACTAGATGCTCAATAAACACACAGTAAGTCTGAATGAACAATAGATTTATGTGCTTAAAGTCATATTCATGGTACAATTGTGAGAGTTGGGCACCAATAAGGACAGAGCTATGAAAGAGATTGCCAGGCAGATGGGATGACTGTGCTCAGAAGAGTTATACTCTACAAGCAAACAAGCTCTTCTGTGCCCTAATACAAAAACAAAACAAAACATGGTCAAAGATATCAGTGACTGCACACAGAACCCAATCAAGTGGAAGGTGCTTTTGACTGCCAAGTTTAGAACCTCAGGAATATAGCAGAAGGAAAAGTGTATTCCAGAATATAGAAGGATGCTAGGTGCAAACAAACACTGCTGCACTGTGCTTAGTTGCTCAGTAGTGTATGATTCTTTGCAACCCCATGGACTGTAGCCCGCCAAGCTCCTCTGTCTATGGGGATTCTCCAGGCAAGAACACTGGAGTGGGTTTCCATGCCCTCCTCCAGAATCTTCCTGACCCAGGTATCAAACCTGGGTATCCCACACTGCAGGCAGACTCTTTATCATCTGAGCCCCCAGGGAAGCACAGTATCTGGAAATAGGTGACCCTCACACCACATTTCCCATCAGCAAGACACACCCATTTCCTCTAGTGCCAAGGGCATGCAGAATCTATAACCCAAGTACAAACACAAACACTTCATTCTTGGGTGAAAGTATTATAGAAAAATAGCCAACAGACCTCATTTTTTTTTTTTATTATACTAAAGCCTTCAAAGATGTATGAACTTTTCAAACAGGATGGCTGTGATAGAATGCAAAACTAAACAGCTCACTAGCCCTTTCTATAACATTGTAAGATATAAACCAAAGAATTATCTAGCCTATATGCTGCAACCTATAAATGGAGAAACTCCATAAAGTCCCTTACCAAGTACTTGTCACATTATTTTGGGCATAAGTAACACCACTGAAGAAGACCTAATCTCCCCTCCATAACTATATGGTTTCTGGTATTGCTTCTTGCAGGACTTCTGTGTAAGTAAAAATGTGTAAAATATTAAAGGAGCCCAAGTTGACCTGGTAGAGATAATTGGTAGGCTGATATTCAAAAACACCCTTCAGTATTACCCATGCTGTACCGCACTATAAAAATCTGGGCTTTTTCTTCAGAATACTTGGAAATTAGAAAAGGCCTGGCTAGAATAGTCACTGAACCAGAACTAGAAGGCAAGAGAATGTAATCAAATGTTCCTTTGCCCAAGAAAAGTGTGTGTGCGGCAGTGGGGCGGGTGGGGGGGTGCAGCGGGGAGTGTATATTTGGTTGAACCCTATAGATCCTGCAGTGAAAGTGCTATAATGAGACATAAATTATGTTGCCTTTGAGCAAAAAACTGGAGGACTGACTCCTTAACTTGCCTTTTCTGGGTGCATGCCTCTTTCTAGCAATTAACCATGATAGTTTTATTATGGTCCACAGAACAGCTAATCAATAGGGTGGGATGCTGGTTCCAGTCCATAGCAGTCCTCTGTGCCTGCATAATGCCCAAGATTTTACTTCCAGCTGTTAAGTGTAATCCATTTATGGCTGTGTATGGCTCAGAGTCAGAGAAATCTTCTATTTACAGCTCATTCATCATTCTGAACATTTTCACAAATCCAGGACGAATGCAGATGGTGGGAAATAAACCCAGACTTCCTCAGTCCCCTATACCATCTCTACACACCAACCTTCCTTCTTCCTCTAAAAGGCTCACAAACCATATTCCATTACACTCCAAATTTACCAGCAACTGGTTTCAGCTGACCTATGAGATAATGCTACTCAGAACTCAAAAAGCAAATGTGTAATTCTTAATTTCTCTTCTACATTACAGGAAGCCAGGTGATTCTGTGCTGGTGCCCCAGTTATTTGGAGATGCACTAAGGATGCATACGGATGAAAGTCAATAACCAGTATGAATATTTCTATAATGATAATAGGAAAACTACTAGATAATTAATATTACATCACAGTGTCACCAGTAGAGTATCATTAAGTTTCCCCAAAATAGTCCATGTCCAAATTTTTAGGATTTTTCTTTTTGCAGAGAGAGTGCTGCCATGGTCTCATACCTCTGTACATCATTTGTAAACACAAAGGAAGGGAATGTCAGATCTGTGCCTTTTGAAAGCACTACTCTGGAAGCCTACTAAGACCTTGTAATAAAACTTACAAAATTTACGTGAATTAGGGAGAAATGCAATACTATGTCATCTAGGAGTCAATACTTCCAAGCCAAAGACTACCAGAAACACAACTGTCATTGAACAAATCTAAATATATTGGTATATTGCAAGGAAGGAACAGCACACCATGAGGGACAATGGGGTTGTTTCAATAAAAGGAACATGTTATAGAAATGGGGCCTGAGTTGTGTTACTCTGGAGAGGGTTTCAATACTCAGGGTCACAGTCTGGATTAAGTTATCTCAGGAAAAAGCAGTGATTTTATGACTGGAATGCAAGAATTTTTATGCAGGAGGCACAAGGAATGCAATGAGGCTAAAAATGAAACTGGTGATGTAGCAGTCATTCCTCTTCACCAGGATAGAGAGACATCCTGGTCATTTCTGTGGTTTGGAAAGAGTTCTTGTTGCTGTCAGTGGTTACACGTGCTTACAAAAGGTCTTGTTTTGTCTTCCTCTCTCATGATCACAGAGTGACCTTGTTTGATGCTGGTATACTGAGAAACTATTTGATGTTCAATAAGAGTGCCAGGACAGCAACAGGCACTCAGCATCAGAGGACACGGTCTTTTTTTACAGGTTTTTGGAATGAAGAGAACTGTCATGAGATCTCATAAGTAATGATACAATTTCTCAATGCCAAATATACATATATATTTGCATATATATGCTTCACAGTACCTGGTACCATATACCTCATATTTTCTGAAAGAATCAAGGCTGGTTCTCATAGTCAGTGAAATATTGACACAGATGTTTATGGTGATCATAGTTTGAGTTTCTCAGGCCTTGTTTATGGCTGCTTATATGAGCTTCCTTTTATTCTGTCTCTTTTCTTGCAGAACTAAGACAAAAAGTAAAATACAACCTCAGATATGCAGATGACATCATTCTAATGACAGAAAGCAAAGAGGAACTAAAAAGCCTCTTAATGAGGGTGAAGGAGGAGAGTCAAAGAACAGGCTTAAAACTAAATATTAAAAAACTAAGATCATGGCATCTGGCCCCATTATGTGATGGCAAATAGAAGGGGAAATAGTGGAAGTAGTAACAGATTTCCTCTTCTTGGGCTCCTAAATCACTGCAGTCATGGAATCACAAGATGATTGCTTCTTGGCAGGAAAGTGATGACAAATCTAGACAGTGTGTTGAAAAGCAGAGATGTTACTGCCGACAAAGGTCCGTATAGTCAAGACTATGGTGTTCCCAGTGGCCATGTATGGTTGTGATAGCCAGACCGTAAAGAAGGCAGAACACCAAAGAATTGATGCCTTCAAACTGTGGTGCTGGGAAAGACTCCTGAGAGTCCCTTGGACAGCAAGATCAAACCAGTCAATCTTAAGGGGAATCAACCCTGAATACTCATTGATTGATGCTGAAACTGAAGCTCTAGTATTTTGGTCAACTAATGCAAACAGCTGACTCATTGGAAAAGTCCCTGATGCTGGGAAAGATTGAGGGCAGAAGAAGAGGGAGTCAAAGGATGAGATGACTGAATGACATCACCAATGCCATGGACATGAACTTGGGCAAACTTCGGGAGATGGTGAGGGACAGGGAGGCCTGATGTGCTGAAGTTCATGGGGTTACAAAGAGTCTGACATGATTGGGAAACTGAACAATGACAACAAAAAGCCGCATTTTGAAGTTAGGAAGAGTACGTTTTTTCCCAATACTTGTTCTACTCCAAAGAAGCGCCTACTCTGAAAAGTATTTTCAAATGAAGGCAACATTCCTTATTAACCTAGACCAATGAGGAAGATGGTTTTTTCATGCTTAGTCACTCAGTCATGTCTGACTCTTTGCAATTCCATGGACTGTAGAATGCCATACTCCTGTATTTCGAGGCAGGAATACTGGAGTGGGTAGCCATTCCCTTCTCCAGGGGATCTTCACAACCCAGGAACTGTACCCAGATCTCCTGCATTGCAGGTAGATTCTTTACTGTCTGAGCCACCAGGGAAGACCAATGAGGAGGATACAGACACATAGCAGTAAGCATTCCAAGAGGAAATACTAAAGAAAAAAATTTCCACCCTTGATACCTCCACCCCAGGTTTGGTACAGAGTTCTGAGGGTCATTTCAGAAGAAAATTTCTGGTCCTCCCAAACATAATATCTTCAAGCATTTGTCTTAATTGAGTTAAAATTGGTTTAAAATATTAAATATCATATAAACTTTATATTTCTACTTCTGTATACACTACAGCACTCTCAACAGCAAAAATTTAGTTTACATCCATCACTATATAGTTGACTTCCTTTATCCATTTCACCTACCAGATACTTCTGCTCTAGTAAATACAACTGTATTCTCTTTATGTGTTTTCTTTTGTTTAGTTTGATTTTTAATTTTTTAAAATTTTATATTCCATAAAGCAAAATCATACAGTATTTTGTCTTTCCCCATCTGACTTACTTCAATTAGCATACTAATATCAAAGCCCATCCATGTTGCTAATGACAAGATTCTTATACATTTATGGCCAAGTAAGATTTCATTATATATATATATATATATGCATATATATCTGTGTGTGCGTATATATATATATATATACACATATACACACACACACACAACATTTTATCTATTCATCCACTTATGAACATTTAGGTTGTTTCTGCATCACTTCTATTGTAAATATTACTATGATGAACATAGGGGTACATACATCTTTTTGAATTTGTGTGTTTATATTCTTTGTATTAATACCCAGAAGTAGAATTGTTGGATCACATGGTAACTATACTCTTAATTTTTTGAGGTACATCCATACTGTTTTCTATGGTGGCTGCACCAATTTACATTCCCACCAAAAGTGTACAAGTGCTCCTTTTTTTCCCCACATCCACAATACTCGTTATTTGCTGCCTTTTTTAGAACAGCCATTAAAACAGGCATGAGCTGATATCTCACTATGGCTTTGATTTGCATTTCCCTGATAATTAGTGAGTTTGACATATTTTCATGTGCCTATTGGTCATCTTCACGTCTTCCTTGGAAAATATCTATTCAGCTGCTCTGACCATTTTTTAAAACTAGATTGTTTTGCTAATTTATTGACTGAAATGAGTTATTTATATACTTTTGATATTAATCCCTTATCAAATATATGATTTGCAAATAGTTTCTCTGATTTGGTAGGTTGTCTCCTTTGTTGACGATTTCCTTTGCTGTGAACAATCTTTCTAGTTCAATGTAGTCCCATTTATTTATTTTTGCTTTTGTTTCCCTTTTCTGAGGAGTTATCTTTTAAAAATGTGCGTCTTGGCAATGGTAACCAAGGAGAGAAACTGCCTCAATTTACTATAGCTCAAGTTATTAACACATGCTCTCTCCTAGGACTAATAACAAAAGAATTTCCCTCAGTTATGTCTGAGGGACACACACACACACACACCAGCTTCAGGATACCATGAACTAAGAAAATAAGAAAGATCTCAGGTTGGTAACAACTCTTGACACCTGGAAAAATCAAACCTCCTCTTCTCAAACAGATAGTATCCTTAAGCAGGACCCTCAAAATTTACACAAAATAAATTCGGCCAATGCAAAACCATGCTAAGAATTAGCAAAAACAAGAAAACACTTATTCACTCAAAGACTTAACATATCAAAATCTTATAAAACAGGCAGATTTGGAAAGATACAAAAATATAACATCTAGAAATAAAAACGTGACTGAAATTACAACTCAGTGGATGAATTAGATTCAGCTGAAGAAAATAAATAAATTGGAAAATGAACCAGAAATATTCAAAATAAAATACAGAGAGACAAAATTTGGAAAACAGGACAAAAACCCTAAGATATAGAGGATATAACTGGAAGATTTTCTCTATATTTAACATTCTCAAAAGAGAGAATTAAGAAAATGGTGGAAGCAATACTCACAGAGATAATGGAAGAGAAGATGATAAAATTAATGAAAGACACACATCCTGTTTTGAGAAGTATGATGCATATCAAATAAACTTAGACACATTGTGATAAAACTACAAATCACCAAAGATAGAGAAAAGATTGTAAATGAAGACATACAGAAAAGATGGGTAAATTACAAAGTCATATAAACACAGAATAGAATTTTCCAAAGCAATAATGAACTACAGAAGATAGTGGAACAATACCTTTAAAGTGCTCAGGTAAAGAAACCAATCTAGAATTGTGTAGGTATCAAAACTATCTTTTAAGAATGACAAGAAAATGTCAAACAAAAATTGTGCTTACCACTTTTCCAGGAAGAAGGCAGATTAACCCAGGTATATGACTAAGTTACAATAAAGAATGGTGAATAAAGAAATTGGTAAACAAATGGAGCAAATCTAAATAAGCAGAGACAGTAAAAATAATAATTACTAACTATGGAGATTTAAAAAATAACACAAATGGTAACAACAGTACATAAGTTTAGAGGGGGTGATTGGAATTCAAATATTCTAAGATCTTTATATTGTTTGATGGGATATAAAGACACTATGCTTAGAATTTTATATACATGCATGATAAACTTTAAAGGCAAATAATATAGAAGTAGAATGCATAATTTCCAAATGATTGGAAGGAACAAAATGGATTTGCTTAAAAAAGGTCAGTCAGTTCAAAAGAAGGCCAAAGATTTAGGAAAAAGAAGCATAGAAAAAGTGAGGCCAATAGAAAGCTTAAGATGGAAATTTTTATTTAAATTGATCAGTAATTACAATAAATGTAAGTGGCCTAATGCACACAATGCAATTCAACATAGTACTTTCTGAATTAATACAAAGTAGTGATGAGAATTGCTGTTATCTTCAGTTATTTATTCTAAATCTATCACTGACCTGTTGATCTCAGTCATTTTGTGATTGTTTATGTTTCCTGACTTACCTGTCTGGGTAATGAGTTCCATAAGTCCATCCCCTGCTGTGTGAAAAAGATTGCCTTCGATACATCCTAAAATGACCTTTCAAGACTCAAGAAGGGCCCACTGAGGTCTAATATTCTGGGAGTCTCAAAACATTGCTTCATTGCCCTTTCAAACTATTTCATGATTCCGTAGACATCAATGCTATTATCTCCCAATATCAGAATTAAAAGGTCTCATCTGTGTGTTTTTTCCAGCAAGTGAGCTGCTCTCCACACTATCTCCCCTTGGAAGCAGGGAAATAATCCAGATGTTGATTCCTTGATATTAAATTTCTAATTCAGCAAAGTAGGCTGATGGATCTTATATTATTTTAATTACAAAAATGATTCCACCCACCAAAAAAATTAAATGTCAGACTAATTTCTTACATGATTTCTTGGAGAAAACTATTTTCAACACTTTTTTAACCTAATAAATCATTCAGGAAGTACTTTTAAATATTTGCTATAATTTAATATTTTAGGTTAAAAAATATCAAAATATTGGTCGGTATGTAAGTTACCATGAACTTTATTTCTAACATAATATTTAATTTTATTTAGAATTTACTAGGCCTTCTTCAATAAACAATGCATAGAGGAAAACAACAGAATGGAAAAGACTAGAAACCTATTCAAGAAAATTGGAGATGCCAAAGGAACATTTCATGCAGGATAAGCACGATAAAGGAGAGGTAATAAGGACTTAACAAAGGCAGAGGAGATTAAGAAGAGGTGGCAAGAAAATGCAGAAGAGCTATATTTAAAAGGTCTTAATGACCAGGATAACCATGATGGGGTGGTCACTCATCTAGAGTCAAACATCCTGGAGTGTGAAGTCAAGTGGGCCTTAGGAAGCATTACTACCAACAAAACTGATGCTGTTAACATCCTGCACTCAATATGTCAGCAAATTTGGAAAACCCAACAGTGGCCGCAGGGTTGGAAAAGATCAGTTTTCATCCCAGTCCTAAAGAAGGGCCGTGAGAAAATAGTTCATACTACCAGACAATTGGGCTCATTTCCCACGCGAATAAGACTGTGTTCAAAATCCTCCAAGCTAGACTTTAGCAGTACTTGAATCAAGAACTTCCAGATGTACAGACTGGGTTTAGAAAAGGCAGAGGAGCCAGAGATCAAATTGCCAATATTCATTGGCTCATAGAAAAAGCAAGGGAATTCCAGAAAAACATCTACTTCTGCTTCATTGACTACACTAAAGCTTATGTGGATCATAATATAATGTGGAAAATTCTTAAAGAGATGGGAATACCAGACCATCTTACCTGTCTCCTGAGAAACCTATATCCAGTTCAAGAAGCAACAGCTAGAACCATGTATAGAACAACTGACTGGTTCAAAATTGGGAAAGGAGTACAACAGGGCTATATATTTTCACTTTGTTTACCTACTTTAAATACAGAGTTCAGTTCAGTTCATTCGCTCAGTCGTATCCGACTCTGCGACCCCATGAACCGCAGCACGCCAGGCCTCCCTGTCCATCACCAACTCCCAGAGTCTAGTCAAACACATGTCCATTGAGTCAGTGATGCCAACCAACCATCTCATCCTCTGTCATCCCCTTCTCCTTCTGCCCTCAATCTTTCCCAGCATCAGGGTCTTTTCAAATGAGTCAGTTCTTCACATCAGGTGGCCAAAGTACTGGAGTTTCAGCTTCAACATCAGTCCTTCCAATGAACACCCAGGACTGATCTCCTTTAGGATGGATTGGTTGGATCTCCTTGCAGTCCAAGGGACTCTCAAGAGTCTTCAACACCACAGTTCAAAAGCATCAATTCTTTGGCGCTCAGCTTTTTTATAGTCCAACACTCATATCCATACATGACTACTGGAAAAACCATAGCCTTGACTAGATGGACCTTTGTTGGCAAAGTGATGTCTCTGCTTTTTAATATGCTGTCTAGATTGGTCATAACTTTTCTTCCAAGGAGTAAGCGTATTTTTATTTCATGGCTGCTATCACCATCTGCAGTGATTTGGGAGCCCCAAAAATGCAGAGTACATCATGTGAAATGCCAGGCTGGATGAGTTACAAGCTGGAATCAAGATTGCTGGGAGAAATATCAACAATCTAAGTTATGCAGATGACACCACCCTAATGGCAAAAAGTGAAGAGGAACTAAAGAGGCTCTTGAAGAAAGTGAAAGGGGAGAGTGAAAAAGTTGACTTAAAACTCAACATTCAAAAAACGAAGATCATGGCATTGGTCCCATCACTTCATGGCAAATAGATGGGAAAATAATGGAAACAGTGAGACACTTTATTTTCTCGGGCTCCAAAATCACTGCAGATGGTGATCGCAGCAATGAAATTAAAAGACACTTACTCCTTGGAAGGAAAGTTATGACCAACCTAGACAGCATATTAAAAAGTAGAGACATTACTTTGCCGGCAACAGTCTGTACAGTCAAAGTTATGGTTTTCCCAGTAGTCATGTTATGGAGGTGAGAGTTGGACCATAAAGAAGGCTGAGGGCCAAAGAATTGATTCTTTCAAATTGTGCTGCTGGAGAAGACTCTTGAGAGTCCCTTGGACTGCAAGGAGATCAAACCAGTCAATCCTAAAGGACATCAACCCTGAATATTCATTGGAAGTGCTGATGCAAAAGCTGAAACTCCCAATATTTTGGCCACTTGATGCAAAGAGCCGCCTCATTGAAAAAGGCTGGCAAAGATTGAGGACAGGAGGAGAAGGGGGTGACAGAGGATGAGATGATTGGATGACATCACCAATTCAATGGACATGAGTTTGAGCAAATTTCAGGGGATAGGGCAGGGAAGCCTGGCATCCTGCACTCCATGGGGTCGCAAAGAATCAGACACCACAGAACAACAATAACAACACAATTTGCTAAGTTAGGAATGATAGTTAATTTACTTTGTGTAATATTACCATAATGTCAACCTGTAAATTTCTAAATGACACATTGCTTTTGGTTTCCGAACCAAATGTTTATACAAAGGAAAGTGGAAATTTTGCTTAATGTTTGAGCATCAAAAGTAGGCAGCTGATTTTTGAGCTCTTGCATTTTATATTTAAAGAAAGAACTGTTTTTTTTTTTTACATTTATTTTTATTAGTTGGAGGCTTATTACTTTACAATATTGTAGTGGTTTTGTCATACATTGACATGAATTAGCCATAGATTTACATGTATTCCCCATCCTGATCCCCCCTCCCACTTCCCTCTCCACCCGATCCCTCTGGGTCATCCCAGTTGCACCAGTCCTGAGCACTTGTCTCATGCATCCAACCTGGGCTGGTGATCTGTTTCACCCTAGATAATATACATGTTTTGAATGGATAAGGAAGCTGTGGTACATATACACCATGGAATATTACTCGGCCATTAAAAAGAATTCATTTGAATCAGTTCTAGTGAGATGGATGAAACTCAAGCCCATTATACAGAGTGAAGTAAGCCAGAAAGATAAAGACCATTACAGTATACTAACACATATATATGGAATTTAGAAAGATGGTAGCACTAACCCTATATGTAAAACAGAAAAAGAACTGATTTATATAATTTTGTTGCTTTTTAAATAAATGACAATCTAAGCAACAAAGTTTTGGTATTTTATTCACCAGCCTTTTTCGTCCATATAATTTACTATGCATATAGTCTTTATTTTGATTGAAAGAGCAAAAGTAGATATACTTAATGCACTGTTTCCTTTAGTAAGATTAGTATATTAATCTACTTTTCAAGTAGCTTAGTATATTGATCAGGGATTTGATCAGATGATGGCAAATTATGTATCCAGTAAAAATCCAAAGGACATATCCATTATTATTGTCATTTTTTTTGATATGCTAAATTCTAACATGGTTGTTCTTGATGTTTCCTGTTTAATGTTTTTATTGTTTAAAAATTTCTGTAAACATATTATTAAGAATAGAAAAGGAAAAACTATAAAACTGCCATACCTTATTGGAAATTTCAATGTTTGAACTGAATTATTACCAATATATAGACTAAGACTTCAGCGTGCTGATTTGATTTTAATTTTTTATTATATATTAGAGTATGATTGATTAACAATGTTATGATAGTTTCAGATATACACCAAAGTGATTCAGTGATATATATACATGTATCTAGTCTTTTTCAAATTCTTTTCCCATTTAGGTTGTTCCATAATACTGAGTAGTAGTCTCTGTGTTACATGGTAGGTTGGAACTTCCCTGATGGTTTCTTGTCACCATACATGCTTATTTAGTGTATGGTAGATGCCTCTCAAACAGATGTATATTAAGGACAAATATTAAAGAGGATTTTAATCACATATTTAGACAGATGCATTGTTATTTCCTTTAAGTTGAAGTATAGTTTATTTTCAATGTTATATAGGTGTCAGATGTACAGCATAGCAATTTGATGTTTTTATATTATACTCCATTAAAAGTTATTATAAACTATTGGCTATACTTGCCATATTATACATTAGTTCCTTCTATATTATTTTATACCCAGTAGGTTGTAACCCTTAATTCCCTCCCTGTATCTTACCCCTTCGCATTCCTCTCCCTACTGGTAACCACTACTTTCTTCTCTGTATCTCTGTGTCTGTTCCTATTTTGTTATACTCATTCATTTAATTTTGTTGATTCCACATTTAAGTGAGAATATAGACTATTTGTCTTTCTCTGCCTAAATTATTTCACTAAGCATAATATTCTCTAGGTCCATCAACACCGCTGCAAATGGCAGTATTCCATTCTTTTTTTTATGATGAATGTTCCACACCTTCTTTAACATTCATTTATTGATGCGCACATGGGTTGTTTCTATGTCCCGGCTATTGCAGATAGTGCTGTGATGGACATTGGGGTGCATGTTTCTTGTTGACTTTGTGTTTTAGTGTTTTTGTTCTTTCCAGATATATACAGAAGGAGTGGAATTGGTAGACTATGTGGTAATTTTAGCTTTTTGAGGAACCTTCATATTTTCCATAGTGGCAGCACAAATTTACACTCCTGCCAACAATGTACAAGGTTCCCTTTTCTTGCACATATTCTTGAACACTTGTTATTTGTAGACATTGAAATGATAGCCATTCTGACAGGTGTGAGGTGATATATCATTACTGTTCTCTTTTCTCTAATATTAGAAACATTGAACACTTTTTCATTTGCCTTTTAGTTACCTCTACATCTTCCTTCGAAAAATATCTATTCATATCTGGTGTGTGTTTCTTGATTGGGTTAATTATTCACTTGATGTTAAGTTATATGAGCTATTTATACATTTTGTATATTAATCCTTTGTTGATCATATCATTGAACATATTTTCTCCCATTCTGCAGGTTGTCTTTTCATTTTGTTGATGGCTTCCTTTGCCATGCAAAAGCTTTTAACTTTATTTAGGTCTCCTTTGGCTTTTTGGCTTTATTTACCTTGGGAGACATAAAAAATATATTGCTATGATTTATGTCAAACCGTGTTCTGCCTTTATTGTTGTCTTCCAGGAATTTTATGTATTTTTTTTTTTAATTTAGGTCTTTAAACCGTTTTCACTTTAGTCTTGTATATGGTGTGAATGAATGTTCTAATCTCATTGATTTCCATGCAGCCATCCAGTTTTTGAAAAGACTGTCCTTTCCAAATTATATATTCTTGCCTCTTTGTCATAGACCAATTGGCCATAGGTTCATTGGTTTACTTCTAGGCTCTCTTTTGTTCCATTGATATATGTGTCTATCTTAGTGCAGGTCCCACAATGTTTAATTACCATAGTATGAAATCTTGGAGGGCTTACTTGGTAGCTCAGTGGTAAAGAACCCACCTGCTAATACAGGAAATGTGGGTTCCATACCTGAATCGGGAAGTTCCCCCGGAGAAGGAAATAGCAACCCAATCCAGTATTCTTGCCTGGGAAATCCCATGGACAGAGAAGCCTGGTGGGCTACAGTCCATGTGGTCGCAAAAGAGTTGGACACAATTTAGCGACTAAACAATACCAACATGAAATCTTAGAAGGTTCTCTCTCCAGGTTTCTTCTTTTTTTCCTCAAGCTTGATTTGGCAAATGTGTGGTCTTCTGTGGTCCCTTCTGGGAGAGTTGGGTTTCTCTCTGATGTGATGCAAGTCTCCTCCTTGGTTTGTTACCTAGCTGGGGTCTGAAAGCTCAGGATTGCACTTCTGTGAAGGTCCCCATTTTATCCAGTGTGCATGACTGGGCTATAGGCCAGGTTAGGGCCAAAGGGATTGGGGCCACATATTTGAGTTTTCACTGTCACCTCTCAAATGTGCAAGGGACTTCACTCAGAGGTGGAGGTCTCTGTTAGGCAAATTTCTCTAACTTCCAAGCATGCTCAGGCCTGCACGCTCTGGTGGTGAAGGTCTCCACCTTGGATCTAGCCTAGTTCCCTCCACAGTGCGTACACAAAAGCACAGGCGGGCAATGGCTGCCACTGCCCAGGTCAGAGGCAGGGCCAGGGTCTGAGCTATATCTGCTCCCTCCAAGTGTGTGCCTTCAAGTTGGCAATGGCAGATTCTGGCTCAGTGGGGAGCAGTGCTGGAGCCAGAGGGCAGAAACAGCAGCTGGGTGCGGACTCGGGGACATGCTGAGACAGTGCTGGCAAACTGGCCAGAGACCCAGGCAGTTTTCAGTCTGCTAAATTTCCACTGTGACTGGGCCTAAGCAAGTTTGTGCATGTGAGAGAGGAGTGTCCATTTCTTACAGCCCTCTAAGTCCCACTGGTCTTCAAACCAGGTAAGGGGCCTCATCGTTCTGGTGTCAAACCCCACTGCTGGCGTGCCTGATAAGGGGCTCAAAGCCCTCACTCCCTCAGGGAGGATTCTGAAGCTGCTAATATTCCCCTCCTCTTCTGTGGTACCGGGTAGAGGTGCGGGTTCCAATCAGATAGCTTCTCCTCTCCTCCTACCAAACTTTGAGTGGATCTTTCTTTATTTGTAGAAGAGCTCTCCTGCTAGTTTCCAGGTCAATTCCAGTGCGAGTTGTGGTTTTGATGTATGGGAAGGGGGAATGAGGTGTGAGGAGCCCTGGGTCCTTCTACTCTGAAGGACGTCCTTCTACATCTTCATCACTCTCCCAGTTGATACAGCCTTTAACAAAATGGATATTCACCTGCAACACACTGGAAAACATAGGAATTCTACCTTAGAGGTTGAAAAGTACTTCCCTGGCCTAAGAACTAACTTAAATGCAAATTAAATATATTAATTTGCTTATTCTTTCAGTTAAGCTGGGCTTAAATGAATCTGTAGCTGAAAATGCATACTTATTATATGAAAGAAAGAAATGAGAAATGGTCTAACGCCAAACAGGATTATAAAGACAATTTACAATGTAAGGATGTGGAGGGAGGCTAAACAAGCTTGCAGGCATGATATACTGAGACTAATTTTCAGCAAACTGGAATGGTAGCCCTTTTAAAATGGCCATATTGGGAGGTTATATAGTTCATCCCAATAATGCCATTCAAAATGCTGTGTGAAAAATATGCTTAGTAGGAAACCTTAGCACCATTTTTTAAGCATACATGGAAGGTCTTTTTTGATTGTAAGTGGCATTTCATTTAACCAGATATATTATACATAAAGTTTACATTTAAATTGCTTTGTTTAAAATAATTAAATATAACCTCAAAGAAGAAATCTGTGTTACAAGGGCAGAAATTTCAAAGATTGATTCACAGTGTCATAAGACAATTCCAAAGACTGAGTTGCAGCAATCTTGAGAGTTCTGGCAGCCACATTGTAAAAAGAATGAGTACTGCAAGGGATTCAGGTAAATGACCAAACTACCAGTTGCAGTATTTCTAGTTAAAGCAAACTAATTATTCATTTATGCTCACATCTCATACAAAGTAGGGCCATCACTTTTACATTGTCTCAACTTTTTCGATTCTAAGCATATACTTCTTGTGACTACAAAAGGAAGTGTAGCTCTCTTACACTGGGAAATTATCTTCATACCTTCCCCAGTTAAGGCTGTCTAGTTTCAGTATTTAAGGCTAACACTCTAAAATGTTATATGGGGGCCACTCTGGTAGATCAGTGGTGAAGAATCCACCTGCCAGTGCAGATCGGGGTTGGATCTCTAATCTGGAAAGATCCCACATGCTGTGGAGCAACTAAGCCATGCACCACAACTATTAAGCCTGTGCTCTAGAGCACACGAGCTACAACTACTGAGCCCACATGCTGCAACTGCTGAAGCCTGTGCATCATAGAGCCTGTGCTCCACATCGAGAGAATACACTGTAATGAGAAACCCTTGCACCACAGCTAGAGAGTAGCCCCCATTCTCCACAACTGGAGAAAAGTCCACCCAGCAACAAAGATCCTTCTCCAGGGGATCTTCCTGACCCAGGGATCGAACCCAGGTCTTCCGCATTGCAAGCAGACACTTTATCATCTGAGCCACCAGGGAAGCCCAACAAAGACCCAGCACAGTCAAAAATAAAATTAAAAAAAAGTTATATGGAACCAAAATATGTCTTCCCTACCTACCTACCTCCCTTTCACTGCTAATCTCTGCTATAACTAGATCTCTCAGATACTCAGCATCTTTGTTCTGGCCTGACTTTCCAAAGAGTTTTGTCACCTGTATGTGCCACTGAGCCAGGCATTAATTACTCAGGAAAAAAAAATGAAGGAACCAAGTTCCATATCTTTAGCAACTACATAATACGTTTTCCTCTGCAATTGGAAAGGAAAATGTCCTCTGGCTTCCTGAAATGGGACTGATCTACCAAGGCCCAGCCTCTTGGGTATTAATGGTTTCAAACAACAGACAAGCAAGTAGATACAACGAAAGAAAAATCTCTGATTTCCCAGTTGCATAAAATGTACTTCATACAGGGATTATGAATAAAGGAAGTATAACCTATTTTTCAAAGAAGTTACCTATGGGTCAGAATAAAACTAGGATGAATACCGGCCCTTGCAACTAGGATATCACACTGTTCTTTAGATTTAAAGACCTGATGCAGCATTTGACACATACTAGGTAGTTAATGTATGATACCTCATAATTTTTACACTACTTCTCAGAGATAGAACCTAAGATCTCCTAATCACCTTCAGTAATAAGTCAAACTTTCTCGTTCTCTCTGTGTGTCTCTTCTTCATACACACACCACAGAAAGAACAGAGGGAGGAGAGGCCAAGAGACCAGACATCCATAAATATGGATATGAATGTATCTGAGTAGTTTAATATAACCATCCTGTCTAGCCATAAATTTAGTTTTCAACTTAAAACAACCTCACCTCACAAGGGATTCCCATGCTCTTTAAAAAGGAAACTTGCTCCTACGACTTTGCTTTTTGTCTTAGCAATAGGGAAAAGAGAAAAGGGATGAGAGGAAAGAAATGTAATAAATTAACAATCAAAGTAGTAAGAACTTTAAAAATGAAAGCACAGTGCGGCAGGAAGAACACAGGACTAGCTGTCAGGAGACACGGAATACAGTCCAATGCTGCCACTCACCAGTTGTACAACTTGGCAGAAGTCACTGAACCTTTTTTTCTGAGTTTACACTTAAACAAAGGAAAAAGAATCTCCCTCAAACATACTTCTCTGGATTATGCTAAAGATCAAATGAGATAAGGGATGGGAAAGTGGTTGCCCAAATAGAAAGTGCTAAAAAATGAAACCAGTTAATACAATTATGTTTTTCAAGAGTCCCATTAACATTGCTGACTAACTCTTAATTGATAAGGACACAAAATGAGAAGAGAAACTGATGACTTAAGAAACAAGACATACATAATCACAGCATGGGGAAATAAGGTTTTATTTTGTAATATTTATTTATTTCATTTGGCTGTGCAGCACGAGGGATCTCTGATCTTTAGTTGCAGTATGTGGGATCGAGTTCCCTGACCAAGGATCAAACCCAGGCCCCCTGAATGGGGAGCACTGAGTCTTAGCCACTGGACCATCAGAGAAGTCCCCAAAATAAGGCTTTATTAACCACCTAGATGGTAACCACCAACATGACCAAAAACTTTTTTTTTTTTTCAATGCTGCACCTGCTGAAATTCCAAACTTCCAGCAGCTTGAAGCTTAAGAAGACAATTCAGGTGATGCTATATTGGCACACAGCATCTTTGAATTCTCTCTTACGTTCACGAACTTTATAAACTGCATTCTTTAAAAAAAAATCTGTATCTTCTTTGACTGCAGTAAATATAAAATTCTACCATATGTTTAGAGGAGCAGTTATGTACCTAGCTTGGTTATCTTTAACAAATTAGACCCTGTACATAGAAGAGAGAAGTTTTTAGTTACAGCCTACATAATAAGAAAAGAATCAGAGATACCAAAGGACACTAACTGTGTCATGGGGAAGTCACCATGCCTCCCATGGGTCACGTTGAGCAGAGATGCAGCAGTACATTGCTTGAGGGACCCTGGCTGATCTAATCAGAGTCAGGTGGTAGTTTGCTCCTCCATTTGTCATTTCTTGTTTTCTTACATTTTAACTTGGTCCTTTGTTGATGCCATATTGCCACTCTTTTCCTTTTCAATTCCCCTAGCCAATTTCATATGCCATTATCCTCTTTTATGAGAAACTCCTTTTTTGAGCTGGCCTATAATCGTCTCACCATTTCTATGCCTCCTTTCTGACATGTGAAATGCCTACTATCAATTCACCGTCATTCAGTTTTGCAGTTTCTCCTTCTTGCCATCGGCTGCTCATTTTCTATGCCATCCCTCATTCTCATTTATATGGGATTAACCTTTCCCTTTCACAAAATGTTGCCTTCATTTATTTCAGTGACCTCAGAAAGCCTCCATTCTCACACTCATGTGACTGTGTGCTGTGTGTTCCTTTTTAAATATAAATAATTTGGAAAATTTAGCAGGGGACCTGTTTTCGTCATGTTAACTCCTTTAAAAGGGGCTGAAGTTATAAAGAGCCTAATGTCATATGAATGTTTTGAAAATAATCATCCAAAATAATATAGGAAAATGTCCTAGTTCAAAAAATAGATAATGTAAGCTTCAGCCTAAAGAGCTTTCTTATCATCTACATATTTAAAACAATATATCGGCTTTCAAAAATATTGAATATTTTCCAGTTATCAATAGTACCAATTGTAGCCATAACACTATTATTATTGAATATACTTAGATTTGACTATATATTGCTCCCAAAATAAAGAACAAAATAAAAATATTTTTTTCTGAAAATAAAGAACAATTGCTCCTGAAAATAAAGAACAATTGTGGTGTTATCCACAGGTGTTTAACAAAAAACTACTGTTACTTAACTACTGTATATTTTGTGCTTTTACTTCCAGTTCTCTGAAAATTTTGTGTGTTGTTTTCCAAATATCAAGATATGACTTTGGTCATATGAGATGAATTTTGGCCACTGACCACCTAGCTAATGATATACATTAACTGAAGACCTAAGGAAACTTTCTATCAATTAGTAAAATATCCAATAAACTACTGAGTTCCACAAAGTTGGCAATTGAGAATCATCATCCTCTATTCACTATTGGATCCACTCAGAGAAACTGCACTCATACCTGGGTGGACCTGCTTTTATTCAAATAATAGCTGTTTAGACAATCATTTTTATCTCAAAATTAGTAAGACATTTTTATGGTAACTACATCTAAATCACATGATACTATAACACAGATAAATGCTAACTGACAGCCATTTCACAAGATTGTCAAGATCATAAATTCAAGGAAAGTCTGAGAAACTGTCATAGCAAAGAGAAATCTTAGGATAAGTGACAGCTAAATACAATATGCTACCTTGGGTAGGGTTCAGAACAGGAAAAAAAGAAATTAGGCAAAAATGAAGGAAATTGGAATAAAGTATGCAAATTAGTCATTAATAGTATATCTATATTGGTTTATTTATTGAATAAAGATGTATTAACTTAAGATGTTAAGACTAAGAAATAATAAACTCTTTGCAGTTTTGTTGTAAATCTAAAAAATATTCTAAAATATTTGAAAAATATTTGCTAAAAGAAAGACAACATCCAGCAAGCCATCAAAGACAATCAGACACAAGGGAATTTCCTGGAAGTTAAGTGGTTAGGACTTGACACTTTCACTGCCAAGTCCTGGCTTCAATCCCTGTTAGGGGAAATAAGATACCAAAAGTTATGCTGCACAACCAAAAAAAGAAAAAGAAAATAAAGAACACAAAGCAGAAATACAGCATAAGAGAGAAAAAGCAAAAACAGAAGAGATCCACAAAACTCATAGAAAGTTAAGATTAAAAGGTATAACACATTGTGCTTAATAGTGTCATGTAAATAACACTCAATTTGAAACTTTTAGCAGTGAATTTGACATTATAAAAAGAAGGCAACATCACTGTTAACTATAGTCAACATGCTGTACATTAGGTTTCCAGAAATTATTCACCTTATAAATGAAAGTCTGTATTCTTTAATCAACATCTTCCATTCCCTCAACCCACCAGCCTCTGTGAATCACCACTCTACCTTCCGTTATGAAATTTTCTAAGAGAGTAGATTCCGAGTATAATCATCACACATACACAAAAAGACAACTGGGAGGTGATGGATTTGTTCATTAATTTGATTCTATTAATCATTTCACAATGCATATATATATATATATATATCAAATCATCACATTGTACACAGAAAACATGGAACTTTTATTTACTAAAAGTAAATTATTTTTAAATAAATGAAAGGTTGAAAAATAATCAATAACCAAAAAAAGTTCAATAATCAAACTGAGGAATGCAATTATAAGCTTAATATCACAAAATAAACTAATATGTAATTTAAAAACACTCTACCCAAGATGAGACATCTTGAAGGAAAGAATAGAAAATGGATACAAAAAGTAAGAGCTATGAAGGATACAGCAAGAAAAGTTAACACAGGTAAGAGTTCAATCCCAGAGGCCAAAAAGATGGATCAAGCAGAAGAAAGAATTTATGAAGTACAAGATAGGACATCTGAAGCTACACAGAGGAGAACGAAGTATGAAAAGAGTTAAGAAAGCCGCCATAAGACTACTGGTAGATTTCTAAACAGAAACTTTGGATGCCAGGAAATAGTTCAATGATATATTCAAACTGCTGACCAAGAACACCTTGCCTTACAAAGTTTTCCTTTAGAAAAAAAAGACAAGATAAAGAATTTCCCAGACAAACAAAAGTTGAGGAAGTTTATCAGCACTATACCTGCCTTACAAGAAATGCTGAAGAGTTCTTCAAGTTGGAAAAAAAAAAAAAAGAAAGAAAAGGATGCTAATTAGTAACATGAAAAAATACAAAACTGTACAACAGACTGGTAAAGTATATAATCAAATTTAGAATACACCAATATTCTAATACGGTGGTGTGTTAATCACTTTACTGTAAAAGTAAAAGGACAAAAGAATTTAAAGGTAAAGAATCTGCCTGTGATGCAGGAGACCAGGGTTTGATCCCTGGGTTGGGAAGTTCCTCTGGGAAAGAGAATGGCGATCCACTCCAGTATTCTTGCCTGAAGAATTCCATGGACAGAGAAGCCTGTTGGACTACAGTCCTTGGCGTCGCAGAGTCGGACACGATTGAGTGACTAACACACATAAGTAAAATAATGTGTCAATGGATATACAATATAAAAAGATATAAACTGTGACATCAGAAACATAAAATTTTGGGGGGTAGGTAAAAGTTTAGAGCTTTTGAATACAAGTGAAGCTATCATTTTAAAATGGGCTGTTGTGTATATTTATATATATTATACATATAAACATATATTATATATATATAAATGCAACCACAACACAAAAACCTACAGCAACAACAAAAAAATAAAAACAGAATCAAAATGCAGCACTGTGGTAAATCATCAATTCACAAAGTTAAGAAAGCAAGACAGGAAAATAGGAACAACAAAACTACAAAATAACCAGAAAACTATTAATAAAATAGCATTGGTAAGTCTTTAGGTATCAATAATTACTTTAAATGTAAATGGATAATTGATAAATTCTCCAGTTAAAAGGCACTGGATGGCTGAAGAAACAAGACCCAACTATATGCTGCCTGTAAGACACTCACTTCAACTTTAAAGACACACAAAGGATCCAAGTGAATGGATAGAGAAGATCATCCATGTAAATGGAAACCTCAAGAGTACAAGGACAACTATTCTTTTATGAGACAAAATAAAATTTCAGTAAAAAACTGTAAGAATAGAAAAACTAGGGCATATTATAGTATTATGATAAAGGAGTCAATAAATCAAGAGAATGTAACAATTACAAATATATATGAATACAAAATTGTAGCACCTAAAATTAAGTAAATTGTAACAGACATGAAGAGTGAAACAGACAAAAATACAAGAAAAATATGAGACTTTAACACCCCACATTCAATACTGGACACATCATCCAGATTGAAAAGTCAACAAGAAACACAGGCATACTACATTTTATTGTGCTTCACTTCATGGCACTTTGCAGATACTGCATTTTTAACAAATTGTTAATGAAAAACACAAAAGATAATAACTGTTGGCTAGGACGTAGAGAAAATGGAAACCTGGTATACTGTTGTTAGGAATGTAAATTGCAACAGTCACTATGAGAAACAGTATGGATATTCCTCAAAAAAATTAAAAATAGAAATATCATATGATTCATCGATCCTATTTCTCAGTATATATCCAAAGGAAATGAAATCACTATCTCAAAGAGATATCTGCATCCCCATATTCATTGCAGCATTATTCACAGTAGTCAAGATATAGAAACACTCTAAGTTTCTAATGACAGATTGACATCTTCTTTATCCATAAACTAGTCTCAGGTTATATCAATGCATTCAATGTATGGATAAAGAAATGCATTCATATAGGTATATGTGAATTCATCTGTATGAATATTATTCAGCTATACAAAATAAGAAAACCCTGCCATTTGTAACAACAAAGATGAACACTGAGGACATTATACTCTGCGAAATAATTCAGACAGATAAAGACAAATACTGTATGTTCTCACTTATAGGTGGAATCTAAAAAGGCCGAAATCACAGAAACAAAGTTTAGATTGTTCCTGACCAAGCCTAGGGTGTGGGGGAAATGAGAAGATGCTGGTCAAAGGGTAGAAAGGCCCGGTTACAGAATGAATAAATTTGGGGGATCTAATGAACAGCATTATCTTGGCAAAACTCTATTAGTCTTTGCCCTGCTTCATTCCGTACTCCAAGGCCAAATTTGCCTGTTACTCCAGGTGTTTCTTGACTTCTGACTTCTGCATTCCAGTCCCCTATAAAGAAAAGGACATCTTTTTTTTTTGGGGGGGGTTGTTAGTTCTAAAGGGTCTTGTAGGTCTTCATAGAACCATTAAACTTCAGCTTCTTCAGCGTTACTGGTTGGGCATAGGCTTGGATTACTGTGATATTGAATGATTCGCCTTGGAAACGAACAGAGATCAACCTGTCATTTTTGAGACTGCATCCAAATACTGCATTTCAGACTCTTTTGTTGACCATGAGGGCTATCCCATTTCTTCTAAGGGATTCCTGCCCACAGTAGTAGATATAATGGTCATCTGAGTTAAATTCACCCATTCCAGTCCATTTTAGTTCGCTGATTCCTAGAATGTCGATGTTCACTCTTGCCATCACCTGTTTGACCACTTCCAATTTGCCTTCATTCATGGACCTAACATTCCAGGTTCCTATGCAATATTGATCTTTACAGCATCAAACCTTGCTTCTATCACCAGTCACATCTATAACTGGGTATTATTTTTGCTTTGGCTCCATTCGTTCATTCTTTCTGGAGTTATTTCTCCACTGATCTCCAGTAGTATATTGGGCACCTACTGACCTGGGGAGTTCCTCTTTCCGTATCCTATCATTTTGCCTTTTCATACTGTTCATGGGGTTCTCAAGGCAAGAATACTGAAGTGGTTTGCCATTCCCTTCTCTAGTGAACCACATTCTGTCAGACCTCTCCACCATGACCCGACCGTCTTGGGTGGCCCCACATGGCATGGCTTAGTTTCACTGAGTTAGACAAGACTGTGGTCCTGTGATAAGACTGGCTAATTTTCTGTGATTATGGTTTTAGTGTGTTTGCCCTCTGATGCCCTCTCACAACACCTACCGTCTTACTTGAGTTTCTCTTACCTTGGACGAGGGGTTTCTTCTCACGGCCGCCCCTCCTGACCTTGAATATGGAGTAGCTCCCCTAGGCCCTCCTGAGCCCGTGCAGCAGCCACTCCTTGGAGGTAGGATTGCTCCGCAAACACCCTCTTCCAACAACACAAGAAAAGATTCTACACATTGACATCACCAGATGGTCAACACTGAAATCAGATTGATTATATTCTTTGCAGCCAAAGATGGAGAAACTCTATACAGTCAGCAAAAACAAGACCAGGAGCTGACTGTGGCTCAGATCATGAACTCCTTATTGCCAATTCAGACTTAAACTGAAGAAAGCAGGGGAAACCACTAGACCATTCAGGTATGACCTAAATCAAATCCCTTATGACTATACAGTGGAAGTGAGAAATAGATTTAAGGGACTAGATCTGATAGACAGAGTGCCTGATGAACTATGCATGGAGGTTCATGACATTGTACAGGAGACAGGGATCAAGACCATCCCCATGGAAAAGACATGCAAAAAGGCAAAATGGTTGTCTGAGGAGGCCTTACAGAAAACTGTGAAAAGAAGAGAAGTGAAAAGTAAAGGAGAAAAGAAAAGATATTCCCATTTGAATGCAGAGTTCCAAAGAATAGCCAGGAGAGATAAGAAAGCCTTCCTCAGCAATCAATGCAAAGAAATAGAGGAAAACAACAGAATGGGAAAGACTAGCAATCTCTTCAAGAAAATTAGAGATATCAAGGGAACATTTCACACAAAGATGGGTTCGATAAAGGACAGAAATGTTATGGACCTAACAGAAGCAGAAGATATTAAGAAGAGGTGGCAAGAATACACAGAAGAACTGTACAAAAAAGATCTTCACGACCCAGATAATCATGATGGTGTGATCACTCACCTAGAGCCAGACATCCTGGAATGTGAACTCAAGTGGGCCTTAGAAAGCATCACTACAAACAAAGCTAGTGGAGGTGATGGAATTCCAGTTGAGCTATTTCATATCCTGAAAGGTGATGCTGTGAAAGTGCTGCCCTCAATATGCCAGCAAATTTGGAAAACTCAGCAGTGGCCACAGGACTGGAAAAAGTCAGTTTTCATTCCAATCCCAAAGAAAGGCAATCCCGAAGAATATTCAAACTACTGCACAATTGCCCTCATCTCACATACTAGTAAAGTAATGCTCAAAATTTCTCCAAGCCAGGCTTCAGCAATACATGAACCATGAACTTCCAGATGTTCAAGCTGGTTTTAGAAAAGGCAGAGGAACCAGAGATCAAATTGCCAACATCCACTGGATAATCAGAAAAGCAAGAGTTCCAGAAAAACATCTATTTCTGCTTTATTGACTATGCCAAAGCCTTCGACTGTGTGGATCACAATAAACTGTGGAAAATTCTGAAAGAGATGGGAATACCAGACCACCTGACCTGCCTCTTGAGAAACCTGTATGCAGGTCAGGAAGCAACAGTTAGAACTGGACATGGAACAACAGACTGGTTCCAAATAGGAAAAGGAGTACGTCAAGGCTGTATATTTCACCCTGCCTATTTAACTTATATGCAGAGTACATCACGAGAAACGTTGGACTGGAAGAAGCACAAGCTGGAATCAAGATTGCTGGGAGAAATCTGAATAACCTCAGATATGCAGATGACACCACCCTTATGTCAGAAACTGAAGATGAAG
Organism: Muntiacus reevesi; assembly: GCF_963930625.1. Classification (NCBI taxonomy): domain Eukaryota; kingdom Metazoa; phylum Chordata; class Mammalia; order Artiodactyla; family Cervidae; genus Muntiacus; species Muntiacus reevesi. Next base: position 122,417,069 of record NC_089271.1, on the reverse strand, counting down.
TAAAAAGTCTCTTGATAAAAGTGAAAGAGGAGACTGAAAAAGTTGGCTTAAAGCTTAACATTCAGAAAACTAAGATCATGGCATATGGCCCCATCACTTCATGGGAAATAGATGGGGTGACAGTGGAAACAGTGTCAGACTTTATTTTTGGGGTCTCCAAAATCACTGCAGATGGTGATTGCAGCCAAGAAATTAAAAGATGCTTACTCCTTGGAAGAAAAGTTATGACCAACCTAGACAGCATATTAAAAAGCAGAGACAGAATAGTATTGAAACATGTATATTATCAAATGTGAAACAGATCACCAGCCCAGGTTGGATGCATGAGACAAGTGCTCAGGGCTGGTGCACTGGGAAGAAGACCCAAAGGGATGGGATGGGAAGGGAAGTGGGAGGGGGGCTCAGGATGGGGAACCCATGTAAATCCATGGCTGATTCATGTCAATGTATGGCAAAAAAACCACTACAATATTGTAAAGTAATTAGCCTCCAACTAATAAAAGTAAATGAAAAAATTTAAAAAAATAAAAAGCAGAGACATTACTTGCCAACAAAGTCCGTCTGGTCAAGGTTATGGTTTTTCCAGTGGTCATGTATGGATGTGCGAGTTGGACTGTGAAGAAAGCTGAGCACTGAAAAATTGATGCTTTTGAACTGTGGTGTTGGAGAAGACTCTTGAGAGTCCCTTGGACTGAAAGGAGATCCAACCAGTCCATCCTAAAGGAGATCAGTCCTGGGTGTTCATTGGAAGGACTGATGCTGAAGCTGAAACTCCAGTACTTTGGCCACCTCATGCGAAGAGTTGACTCACTGGAAAAGACCCTGATGCTGGGAGGGATTGGGGGCAGGAGGAGAAGGGGACGACAGAGGATGAGTTGGTTGGATGGCATCACCGACTCAATGGGCATGGGTTTGTGTAAACTCAGGGAGTTGGTGATGGACAGGGAGGCCTGGAGTGCTGCGATTCATGGGGTTGCAGAGTCGGACATGACTGAGCGACTGAACTGAACTGAATGAACAGAATGGTGGCTACAATTAACAATACCCTATTGTACAGTTGTAAGTTGGTAATAGAGTAGATCTTAAATGTTCCCATCCTCATATATAAAAAAGTAATTAAATTACATGAAGTGATAGAGGTGTAAACTAACCTTATTGTGGGAATCTTTATGCAATATTTACATGTGTCAAATTGTCAAGTTGCATTTCATACCTTAAACTCGCCAAAAATTATATGTCAATTATATCTCAATAAAGTGGGGAAATGGGGGAAATAGTATTTGGGTGTATCTACACAATTTACTATATTAAAAAATTTGAGTTTATGTGTATGTGTGTGTGTGTGTGTGTGTGTGTATGAAAGAGTACATGTTAATCACTCAGCTTTGTCTGACTTGGTAACCCCATTGACTGTAACCCACCAGGCTTCTCTCTCCATGGAATTCTCCAGGAAAGTATATTGGAGTAGGTTGCCATTCCCTTCTCCAGGGGATCTTTCCAACCCAGGGTTCAAACCTGGGTCTCCTGCATCGCAGGCAGAACCTTTACCATCTGAGCCACCAGGGAAGCCTATACACACATACACACATACACACACACACATACATAGTAAAGTCACTCAGTCGTGTCCAACTCTTTGTGACCCCATGGACTACAGCCTACCAGGCTCCTCCATCCATGGAATCTTCCAGGCAAGAGTACTAGAATGGGTTGTCATGCCTCCTCCAGGGCATCTTCCCAACCCAGAGATCAAGCCGAGGTCTCCCACATTGCAGGTGGATTCTTTACCTTCTGAGCCACTTAGGCATGTCAAGAACAGCCTAAGTCAGGAGCAGGGGAAAGTGGCATTTACATATTCTGAGACTGTTCAGTTTTCTTAGAGGAAGGAAATACTGCCAATTAATCTAGACTTTAATAAGTCAAGGACATGCCAAAATAAGATGCCTAGGAATAAACTTAACAAAGTGGTGAAATACTTATAATAGAACTGCACAAATCATTGATGAAAGCATTAGATAAGACACAAGTAGAATGATATCCCACATTCACAGATTGCAATGTCCACTCTACTCAGATTCACTATGATCCCTATCAACATACAAATGACATTTTTTACAGAAATAGAAAAAGCACCCTAAAGTTTATATACAATCACAAAAGATCCAAAATAGCCAAATAAATCTTGAAAAAGAAGAAGAAAGCTTGGGGCATAGGAGTTCCAGATTTCAATATATATTACAAAGCTATAGTAATCAAAACAATATGATCTTCACATGAAAAAAGACACATAGATAAATGGAACAGAACTGGGAGACCAGAAATAAATCAGTGAATATTTAGCCACCTGATCTTTAACAAAGGTATGAAAAATACACAATAGTGAAAGGACAGTCACTTCAACAAACAGTGTTGGGAAAACTGCATAACTGCATAAGATATAATTTTGAAACAATGACAAACAGGAAGTGGACGTAACTTTATTAACATCAGATACGATAAATGTTTACACAAAGAGGATCATTACTGGTAGTAACCATGAGTGATATAACAAGTCTAAATGTATCACTTTATAATACAGCTTTTAATATAAAAAGAAACGTGAAAGAACTCAAGGAATTCTCACAAATGAGCAATTTATGCACAAACAGAAAGCAGAAACCCAAATGGTCAATAAATGCTTGAAAAGTGTTCAATTTCAATAATAATCAAGGAAATAACAGTTAAACTTATGACATACTGCTACATACCCACCAGAAGAGCTAAAATTTAAAGGACTGAAAATAGCAAATATTCATGAAGATGAGGAGCAACAGAAAATCTCATATTGCTGGTAATGTAGTTAAATTGTATTTAAATTGATACAACTGCATTGAAAAACCACTTGGAATTATCTTAAATTTAAGCTTTAAAATATATCCCATGATTATGATATCCAATGCTATCATTCAAAGAAAGATATTTTTGAGAGTGAAATGGGGTACTATAAACAATTATACCAGGACAGTAGGTATTAACCAGAACTGAATTAAGCGAACCAGGATATAGTCACCCTATAGGACCCCACAACTCTCTCTTAAGTATATATCCAACAGAAATACATGTGCTTACACAAAAAAGCATTATTCATAATAGCTGAAAACTAGAACAAACTCAGTGTCTACTTACTGAAGAACAATGTAGCATCTTTACCCCAAAACAAGAAAAAGAACAAAATGTACCAACAAACAGGAATATTGAGAATCTCATAAACATAACACTGAGCAAAAAAAAAAAAAAAAAAAAAAAAAACATATTGTATAATTCCATTTATACACAGGTCCAAAAAAAGGAACACTATAGAAATCAGGAATATAAATTCGGGTGGTAAATATTTAGAAAAAACTAAGAAAATAATGACTGTAACTATGAGGACAGAGGTTATCTGTAAGGACCAGTGAGGAATGAGTACTTTGAAAAGGGCAAGGAGTGGCTTCTCAAGTATATGGTAGTCTTCTCTCTCTTCACCTGAGCATTATGAGACTTACATGTGAATATTTACATTGTGAAAATTCATAAGCTATATATATTTGGGCACTCTTCTGCATGTCTATTGTAAGTTGCTCAGTCGTGTCTTACTCTTTGTGATCCTATGGATTGCAGCCTGCCAGGCTCCTCTGTCCCTGGAATTCTCCAGGCAAGAACGCTGGAGTGGGTTGCCATTTCCTTCTCCAGCATGTCCATTATACTTTTCAACAAAACATTTAAAGAAAAAAAAAAAAATACCAGGGGCTGAGCAAAAAAGTACTCAGTAGTCACGTATAGAGGGAGCCAAGAATTACAACAGAAATACAGTCTTCAATCCAAACAATAGAAGGCTTCGTGAATAACAATGATGTCTTACCTCTACTTTCGCCTTAAAAAGCAATTATAAAATGAACAGCATTTGTAAGACAAGAATCCCACCGTAAAGTTGTACCTTGCACAGCTGCTCAGTAGTTAGTACACTGGAGCACTGAGAACTCCTCCACCTTCTGCCAAGGGTTTTTACCCAATAAATATACCAAAGGAACCTGTTCATAGTACAATCTAGCCCTTCAGACTAGAACCCCAAGACAATACTATAATGAGACATGGGTATGGTTTTCTCATCTTTCTGAATAAACAGTTGTAGACAAATCTTTACTCTTGGGATACTGGCCAAACAAGATAAAAGGAAAGAATTCAAAACAGGGATCTTTTCTCTTACACATCTCCACCTCTATCAGCCTCAGATAAACCTCTTAAAGTGTTCCAAGAGATGGTCCTATCAATCTGTCATTTGCTAAGTAAATAGAATAGATTTGATCTAAGTCTTAATTTTATGGATTTACTTGTCTGTTTTCAGCAGGAGGTAAAATGTGCCAAAATCTCACTTCATTTTCACTCTAAGGTTTAAATACGAATAACCATTCATCTAAGTGTTGGACCACACTGCACAGAACCACTTAAAGCCCAGGAACGTGTCACTTGCACTAATGGTTTCCGCTAGTCTATGAGGAAATGTTACTGCATATTGCTGACCACTTTGGACTGATGAGGGCAAAGAAAAACAAGAAAAAGAAGATACCTCAAAGTAAATTCATCTCTGTCCTTAAAATGCATGGAATCAGCATGTTGAGAAGTTCAGAAATACATTTCATTAGGGAATCTTTGAAAATCTACAAGAGAAATGTTCTATTAAAAATTAAATTTGTACTCTCAAAGATCCAGTTAAGAAATGCTTTTGCTATAAAAGGACATTGATCAGACATTTGGCAACATTTGAATAAAATTACAGAAGAAATAATACTGTGTTTTTAAAATTTTTGATACTGTACTATGGTCACATAAGTAAAGTTCCTTGATTTTAGGAAAAACATAATGAAGTTTTAGGGGTAAAGAACGTCATATTTGCAATTTGCTCTTAAGCAGTTCAGGGGAAAACCATTTTTATCTATAACTATCTACAGGAACAGAGTAATACAAACATTTGGGAATACAAATCTGAGTGCAGGATATATGGAAATTCTTTGTACTATTTGTCTAGCTTTCCTATAAGCCTAAATTTCTTTCATAACAAAAAGCTAAAAATAAATGAGCTCCAGAGTCACGGTCTAAGGTTAAGAATCATGATGTGACTCTTTTATCAGAGAAAACTTTACAGACTCGGCCAGCAACAAACTCTATGACTGTGGATAAATCACTTGATTTTCCTGAGTCTGTTACAGCATCTCTAATAAAAATGACCTGATTAGATGGTGTGGGAGTCCCACTCCAATTCTAAAATATCATGGTTCAAGGTTCTCTTATTTGCCCTCCATAAACTCCACCTTTTCAATTGGCTGATTACCTGTTTGAGGGAATATACAAATAATGACAACAGTTGGCATTTGTTAAGAATTCTATGGCAGGACTTCCTAATTCTTTAAAAATATTTGTTGCTGTTGTTCAGTCATGTCCAACTCTTTGCAACCCCATGTACTACAACATGCCAGGCTTTCCTGTCCTTCACTATCTCCCGGAGTTTGCTCAAACTCATGTCCATCGAATCAATGATGCCTTCCAACTGTCTCGTCCTCTGTCACCCCCTTCTCCTCCTGTCCTCAATAAACTCATTTAATCTTCACAACAACCATATTTGCACATACTATTATTATATTCATCTTGTAGAAGAAGAGACTAGGGCACAGAAAATGTCAAAATATACCTTAGGTGATCGAAGTGGTAAGAAGATAGAGGTGGAACAGAGGCTATGCTCACATCCCTTATACAAGAGGTCAGCGAACATTTTCTGCAAGTGGTTTGGATAAGGCTTTGTGTACCACATAAGTCTCTGCTGCATACTATTCTTGTTTTTGTTTCTATAACTCTTTAAAATGAAAAAAACACTCTTTGATCATAGGCAGTACAAAAACAGGTTTGGGGGTCAGATTTAGCCTTCAAATTGACTGTTGGATTATACCAGTTTGCTTCTTACAAGAAGACTGGTGAGTCATCAAACAACTTAATTAGAAAGTCACCAGAGTGATTACTTCTTCTAACTCCATCCTTTTATAAATGAGGCACTAAGATATCAACTCATTTGCCAAAGGTCATACTAGCCACCAGATTAAGACCCTGGTCCTCTCACTCCTCATCCAGTGCTCATGGAGCACTATATTTTAGGTGCATCCTGAGGAAATTCAAACTATGCTATTAACTTCTATTTGCATTTATGACCACTGAAAACTGATAACTGACTTTCAATCAAGCTAGAAAGCAAGACTTACACAAAAGTTTTCAATAACAAGTGTCACAGTTATGTATTTAGCTATTTAAATTCAAATCAATTCAATATCTTTCTGCCTAACATTGAGAAGAATAAAAAGAACCAAGTGGACTCCACGTTAAAAAAAATCTTGTGGAGAAAGATGAAATTGTGAGCAAAGGACAGTAAATTGAGATGGAAAGGGATCAATGAGGGTTTCAGTGATCCCAGGAGTTTCTAAAATACATAGAAGTGCAGATAGAGCTAGAAGGAATGAGGCAGGCCCTTTGGGGAAGCTCCTGCAGCTGCAAGGATTTCAACTCAACCAACATCAAACCAAGCCTAAGTGAAAGTATATCTATGGGATACAGTGAGAAAGAAGATGCTGTCTCTGCCTTCAAGGACCTTAGTATATGGTGAAGCCCATATTTTTATTTCCTTAGCAATTTGAACACATGCCTTACAGTAGTTTTCCCAAAAGCTAGTTACTTGACATCTAATACAGAAGACAGACAGACCTAAAAGAGGAATGAAATTTACTGGTTGCATAGGAAAATGGTGACTTCAAATAAGATTGATAACCAAGTTATCAGTAGCTCCCTCCAGGGCCAGATCTAGCTGACTTTTCAGGGTTGTTTTCTCTGAGACAGGAAGAAGTGTACAGATAACAGAGAAGTTAAGTATCTAGTCCAGTTGAGCTGAATCTCCTGTCACTATGTAAAATTCAATGTGATGTATATTTTCTGTCTTGTTATTTACTTCCAGTATAAATATCAGCTAATTATACAGAGTGAAGTAAGCCAGAAAGATAAAGAACATTACAGCATACTAACACATATATATGGAATTTAGAAAGATGGTAACGATGGCCCTATATGCAAAACAGAAAAAGAGACACAGAAGTACAGAACAGACTTTTGGGCTCTGTAGGAGAAGGCAAGGGTGGGATGTTTCGAAAGAACAGCAGATGAATGGATAAGGAAGCTGTCGTACATATACACCATGGAATATTACTCAGCCATTCAAAAGAATTCATTTGAATCAGTTCTAATGAGATGGATGAAATTGGAGCCCATTATACAGAGTGAAGTAAGCCAGAAAGATAAAGACCAATACAGTATACTAACACATATATACGGAATTTAGAAAGATGGTAACGATGGCCCTATATGCAGGGCAGAAGAAGAGGCGCAGAAGTACAGAACAGACTTTTGAACTCTGTGGGAGAAGGTGAGGGTGGGATGTTTTGAAAGAACAGCATGTATATTATCTGTGGTGAAATAGACCACCAGCCCAGGTGGGAGGCATGAGTCAAGTGCTCGGGCCTGGTGGGCTGGGAAGACCCAGAGGAATCGGGTGGAGAGGGAGGTGGGATGGGGGACCGGGATGGGGAATACATGTAACTCTATGGCTGATTCATATCAATGTATGACAAAACCCACTGAAAAATAAAAAATAAAAAAAAATTAATTAAAATAAATAAATAAAAGAGAATGAACTGGCTAAAAAAAAGAACAGCATGTATATTATCTATGGTGAAACAGATCACTAGCCCAGGTGGGATGCATGAGACAAGTACTCGGGCCTGGTGCACTGGGAGGACCCAGAGGAGTCGGGTGGAGAGGGAGGTGGGAGGGGGGATCGGGATGGGGAATACGTGTAACTCTATGGTTGATTCATGTCAATGTATGACAAAACCCACTGAAATGTTGTGAAGTAATTGGCCTCCAACTAATAAAATAAAATTTTAAAAAAATAAATAAATAAAATAAAAATATTACTTTAACACATTACAAACATTTAAAACTTAAAAAAAATAAAAATAAGTAAATAAATAAATATCAGCTGAGCATATTAATATATATCAAAGCAATGTTTACCTATCACAGTCCATTAGCTTTCTTCAGCCTTACTTTGTTCAAAACTTAACCCCCAAATTATCTTAATGCTGACAGTAAAATTGATGTAATATCAAACACACTAAAATATTCATTAGTTGCTCTTATCTACATGTTACTGTCATGTTTTGTAGCCTTACAGTAGTCCTTGTTGGAGAAGGAAATGGCAACCCCCTCCAGTATTCTTGCCTAGAGAATCCCATGGACAGAGGAGCCTGGTGGGCTGCCGTCTATGGGGTCGCAAAGAGTCAGACCCGACTGAAGCGACTTAGCAGCAGCAGCAGCAGTCCTTGTACGGTGTAGAGATGGTACCAATATTTAGTAGCAGCAGCAGGAAGCAAAGTGAAAGAGTCAATCTGGTGGGTAAAAAGGGAGAGGATGGGAAAGTGTTAAGAGCTTTGAAATGAGTGCTGTTGAAGTATGAGAGTATGATACAAAAAAAAAAGACTACATAAAAATGAAAAGATCCAGGTTTTGGTCTTGGTTCTGCCACTAATAGGAGCTCCCCTGATGGCTCAGATGGTAAAGAATTCACCTGCAATGCGGGCGACCTGGGTTCGATCCCTGGGTTGCAAAGATTCCCTGGAGAAGGGAACAGCTACCCACTCCAGAATGCTGGCCTGGAGAATTCCATGGACTGTGTAATCCATGAGGTTGTAGAATCAGACATGACTAAGTAACTTTCACTTCATTGCCACTAATAAGATACAAGATGATGACAAAGTAAATTTTGTAGCCCTCAACATTCTCATCCGAAAATGAAGGGCTGGATGAAGTGACTGCTAAATGCCCTTTATTTTCTAACAGTCTCTTATTCAATGGATTATGCACATGCTGTGTAAATATGAAAGTTGAAAGTGAAAAAAAAGTGTGTCCATTAAAACTACAACAAATCAACCAAGTACTAGAATTTGTAGACTGTCAACCTTGAAAATGACCCAACTGGTCACTGAGTCCATCTGAGACTGCCAAACTCTGTGAAGAACAAGATAGTAAATATTTTAGGCTTCAAGGACCACCCAGCTCTCTCTCAAATAGTTCTGCTTTTTATTTTTAAAATAAATCTTTAAAAAAAAATCCTTATCTTGCAGGTTGTACAAAAAGGCCAGATTTAGCTATGAGAAATATTACCAACTCCTGGTCTAGTCTAACACTAATTTTATAGATGAAGAGATTGAGGTCTACAGACGATACGTGACTTACATAAAACCACAAAGCTAGTGAATAACAGAATCAGGACTTGGTGTCAGGGTTTATAAATCCCAATCTAGTGTTCTTTTCTGCCTGCCTGAAAAACAGACTTATCATAGACTTTAAAAGCATTTTCTCATTGTAGAATTTGTTGGGTCTTTTCTACACTAATCTCCCTTTCGGCACAGATCTTCATGACACGTGACCTCATGATACTTTTTGATTACCTAGGATCCCCATATGGTACTATATCCACACCTGCCCTTTCCCAGACAGTACCTTTTGAATCAGATTTGGATTATTTATTCACTATATCATATCTAAACTAACCCACACAGCATTCCTTTCTCTCAAGGTACTATTTTATACAACAGGATAAACTTAAGATTACCATTATGAGAATGTGAGTTACAAAGACAAAGTTGTTTACTTTCAATTTGCTCTGACTACAGTTGTAATGGTAATTTGAATACCACACACATAGAAATATCATCTGATGCTCCCAGAAAACTCTATTAGATAAATACTATTATTTTCATTATACAGCTGAGAAAACAAGAGTTTTGGTGAATTGTCTAAAGTTACACAACTAGTATATGGTGGAACAAGGATTTGCAACTAAGTCTGCCTGACTCTAAGCCTCTAAAGAAATAACGCTTGTAGATTCAGAGCAATTCACTGACAGAAGGGTGGTAGGGTATGTCACAAGGAATAGCTTCTCTAGAACCCCCAGGGAGCATCAGCAGTAGTTCCAGTTTCCTTTCCTTAAGAAAACATCAATCGTGAGGCTGAAACTTTGGCCTGAATAGTTACCATGTCACCCTTGTCCCGGTCTGGATTTCCCAATCAATATGGTGGGTCCAACAACCGTGAATTGCCCTAGTCTAACCCAAAGCAGTGATGGATAGTGATGGCCTGTGGAAATGGAGTGCACTGGGCCGCCGAGTAATAGAATATCCATCAATTAAAACAGAGGGATTCTAGCCAGTGCAGCATTTGGAAATTAAAGTAAACCACTGAGCAGGTGGTGACTGGTACTTGATCATTCCCATCTAATGTCGAAATTTAATCATCTCCCCAGCTGGGCCACCCACGGCAGATACAGTATAGAAGGTCTTCTTGTTTACAGAGGAACACAGTGCCCTGTGGTACAGCTCTTTATCAAAGCAGTCATTACCAGGTGTTTGTTACCCCCACAGCCCTCAGGCATTACTCCTGAACATCTGTTAGTAAGGAATTCAGTCTAATGTATGACTTGCCCATTTAAATAAGTATGTAATACCTAAAAGTGCAAGTACCATTCTGACCTCATCTCTTTCATGATATAATGGAAAAATACACTGGACTACTAATCAGAAAGCTTCAGTTCTCTTCCCAGTTATGCTGTAAACTGGCTGGGTAAACATGAGCAAGATATTTCTTCTCTCTGGGTCTCACCATCCTATTCCAAAAAAAAAAAAAGTCAGAGTCAGATTTCATGTCATGCAGAATACTTAGCCAGGCTCGAAGATGTACATCCTTCCCTTACACCAGACTCTCTATAGATAAAAATCAAACCTGATCTGGTAGTCAAGTTCTCTATGAGTCAAGCTAACTTTGCTTATCCTGTTCCATCTTCCCACCTTGTTTGAAAACAAGGTTCACATGAAGCTGGCTGCTCTACTTCTTTGACATACATCCTATGTTCACTGCCATGGCCATGCCTTAATTCAGGCTCCTCCCCCAGTCTAAAATGTTTCCTATAATCCAAAGTCTGCCCACCTTTCAAGGCCAAGCTGATTCTAATGTTCTCATGAAGGCTTTCCTTCAGGAGAAAGTAAGAAGAATGTAACAGTTAGAGGACCACCAACACAGAGTTCATTTGGAAGCCTATAGCCCCATATTGCACTGGCTTTAACTCAACTCTCTGACTGCTCAAAGTTAGCAAAAAGTAAACAGATCATAATTGTGGATAAATCTCAGTGTGTTTCATGTGGTGATACCCTGATCTTACAAAATTTCCCACAAACTTTATGGTATACCTTTTAAAATATGGTATAAATTAATCTTAAAATCCTCAATATAATAAATCTGTAAGAATACTAGGTTGTAGATATTATAATACAGTATTCTCACAAGATCTCAGACATCATAAAATATCTGAGTTCAAAGGATTCCTAGAGGTCACCAAAGAAACATTACTAGCTAATGCAGGACCTTGTGGATAGATGGTCATCCAACCTCTACTGACCTCTACTTAAACACTTACAGAGATGAAATCCATTACTTCACAAGATACCCCAGGAAACACCTGTGAAATTATTAATTTATTAATTCATTCAATAGACAATTATTGAGAATCTACCATGTGCCAGGTACTAGTTTAGGTACGATGGAGATATAGCACAAAACAAGACAAAAAAAATCTTTAAATTCAGGGAGCTTCCTTTCAATTTGTAAGGACATAAATAACAACCAAGCAAGCAAGTACAGTAATAAGACCAAAAATGTTCTGTAATAAATAACAAAAAGTGGAAGTCTTAGGGATTTCTTTGTCAGGGAAGATCTCTCCAAGCTGGTGACTTTTGAGTTAAGATCTTAAAAACTAGTAGGAGAGAACTATGCAAATATCCTGGCGAAGAGTGTTACATGGAGGAAGAAGAGACAGCAAATAACAAGGCCCTGGGGTAGAGGTGCAACTATTGTGCACAAAGAACTGCAAGGCACCAGTGAACCTGAACAGCAGTGAGCAAGAAGGAAACGTAGGCAATGAGGTGAAAAATAGGCAGAAGCAAATCATGGTGGACCCTGTAGGTCACAGTTAAGAACTTGGTATTTATTCTAAAGGCAATACTGGAAATAGAACTGCCATATAACCCAGCAATCCCACTCCTGGGCATACACACCGAGGAAACCAGATCTGAAAGAGACATATGCACCCCAATGTTCATCGCAGCACTGTTTATAATAGCCAGGACATGGAAGCAGCCTAGATGCCCATCAGCAGATGAATGGATAAGGAAGCTGTGGTACATATACACCATGGAATATTACTCAGCCATTAAAATGAATTCATTTGAATCAGTTCTAATGAGATGGATGAAAATGGAGCCCATTATACAGAGTGAAGTAAGCCAGAAAGATAAAGACCATTACAGCATACTAACACATATATATGGAATTTAGAAAGATGGTAATGATAACCTTATATGCAAAACAGAAAAAGAGACACAGATGTACAGAACGGACTTTTGGACTCTGTGGGAGAAGGCGAGGGTGGGATGTTTCGAGAGAACAGCATCAAAACATGTATATTATCTAGGGTGAAACAGATCACCAGCCCAGGTTGGATGCATGAGACAAGTGCTCAGGCCTGGTGCACTGGGAAGACCCAGAGGGATCGGGTGGAGAGGGAGGTGGGAGGGGGGATCGGGATGGGGAATACATGCAAATCCATGGCTGATTCATGTCAATGTATGACAAAAACCACTATAATATTGTAAAGTAATAAGCCTCCAACTAATAAAAATAAATGAAAAAAAATAAGAAAAATAAAGGCAATAGGATGTTCTGCCTTTCAGAATAATAGAGACCAATGTTCTACCTCTTCCATGTGACAACCCTTTACATATTTTAATGTGTTGTCTATATCCCCTCTAATTCCTCTCTTTTATAGACCATAAGTCATCAAATTCTTCAACCACTCCCTCCTAGATTGGTTTCAGATTCCTTACTATTCCCTTTGTCCCCCTCTGGTCATGCTCCAGTTCGCTAATGTCTTTCCTAAATTGTATAGTGACACATAACAGGTGAAATATAAATGGTACTTGAAGTTATAGACAAACAACACCACACTCAATACAAAGTACAGAGGATAATTTCTTTCCTTGTACTGGACACTATGGTTCTGTTATTTTAACCCAAGTAGTATTCATTGTGAACATAACACACTTCATTTCTCAAAGCATCAACAACCTGTTTCATGTGTATCAAAAACAAGATGGAAGCTGATTTTCATTGGTATATGAACCATCAACGACATCCATGGATCCTCATCAATTTTGCTTCAAAAGATTTTACCATTTCAAACTCTACTCAGTCCCCTCTGCTGACCTTTTTTGGAATAAAATAAAAAAGGGGGGTGGGGATATATGCATACATATAGCTGATAACACTTGGCTATACAGTAGAAGCTAACAGAAAATTGTAAAGTAACTATACTCCAATAAAAATTAATTTAAAAAGAATATAAGAGAATACTTCCAAATTAAAGTTCTGTTTCAAAGCAACAGTAAATTTCTAATCATTCTTTATGGATCTACTTTGAAATTTTGCAGACATCATATCTTTTTCATTATTTATATTTGATGCCCACTATTGGTTCAGTTATGTCTATTTGTAGTATACTAATACACCTTTTAAATATTAGGACAAATAAAAGTTTAAAAATTAAAAGATGTTAACTCTTTATACTTAGTCCCCCAGATGTTAGTTCTTTATACTTAAAGAACATGGTAGATGGATTGCAAAAAAAAAAAAAAATGGCTTAAATACTTCACCCATCAGTGAATCCATATACATTGCTATGGAACATTGTGGTATGTGCCCACTTGAGGGCATGTGTTCTTTCGCATGCCTTCATTTTGTGTTTGGAGCTGTAACTTCCTTTCCAAATAGATTAGTAAATGTGACACAAGAGGAGTCTTTACTCATTTATATTTTCTCTAATAGACCCTCATCATCTTATGAAAACACCAATGCAAGAGAATGTGGTAAAGAGTCCAGTCATCTAAACTGAAGTCATCCTAAACAAACCAACCTCCAGAAAACTCATATAATTGCAGATATATAAATGAGACCAGACTAAGTGCTCCACCAATTAATTTACTAACAAGCCTACAGCTCTTGTTTAAAGCCACTAATGTATAAGGTGTTTTGTTACACAGCAATGACTTCCTGATACAAAGGTTTTTATTCTATGGTGTTCAGTCTTAAATCCCCTTCCTCTAACACATGTATGCCCATACATACATGTTCCAACAGAAGAGTTCAAACTTTGGTACATCAGGGTTGGAAGGTTTTGTACTTTTGGTCTGAAACATCACAGATATAAAGGGATTTTGTGTCTGTGTAATATAGGTCATATTCATTAAGTTATCTAAATATCACTACCTCTCTTGAACTCAGCTGAATCCTCATTCTGTATAGCATGGAGACTTGTATAGTATGTAAAATGCTAAATAAACCAAAACTAAAAACAAATTTACATGCACTAAGCCTACACCTCCTAAAAATGTGATTTTTCTCTATTTACCCTCAGATCTATATGAAATTATGGACCAATTGCAGAGAAAAAATGATTTCTTGGAAGAGCTTGGTTACCCATTGTATCTAAGGTAACAGAAAGGATATTACTGCTCTGCTAAATCTTCCTATAGCTGATTTGCTGTGAATTGCTACAGTAAAATAAAAGAAAATTATTAGGGTTCAAAAAAAAACAAGCTGTTTTTTTTAACAAGTTGTTTTAAATAAAGTTTACATTAATCTGCAGACATTCCACACCACAAAACTCATTTACAATTCCCAATAGTTGGTCAGGACTTAATAAATATTTTTATATCTGGATTTACACAGTTTAATACATTTTTACTTTTGGTTATTTTGTCTCATTGGGAAATAAATTTAAGACAAATTAAATTCAATCGTGTTGCCAGTGATGTGTCTGGACTGCAATAATGGACTTTTAAAAAAAATATATGCCATAAGAAAATAAAACAAGACAGCTCCATCTTAAAGGTTCTTTCTAGCTATAAAAATGGGAAATGTGCCACAGAAGAAATAAGGACATGTGTTCTCAAAACCAGCTTGTGAAAAGTACATACATTTTATTATCTAGAACTCTAGGATCCATTAGAAAGTCATGAGTATGATGTGGAGACAGACTGCTAAGAAGGGATTAGAAATAGAAAAATCACTACTTAGAGTAAAAACGTAGAGTGTGGAAGAGGAGACCTATGCTCATTGCACTGTTCTCCTACATCAGAATGGTGAATCCTGGGAAATTTTCAGACAGGAGGATGTAGTCAAGATGACATATTTTTACTTAGAATACTACCACCCATGACTAGGCTGGTTCCTTAAGACATGCTCTGCTCTGCTCCTCTTGGGAGGACCAAGAGGTCCAGCCTGCTCTGATCCTCTGGGACCCAAACTTCCTAAGGATTTTTACCATAAAAATCCTTTTTATAAAACCTAGTTTAATATTCAAGCATCCCACCATTAATCCACCTTTACTAGTCATATTTGATCTCTGGTCCCTCTGCCTTTTCTAAATCCAGCCTGAACACCTGGAAGTTCACGATTCACGTACTGTTGAACCAGGATCAAATTGCCAACATCCACTGGATCATGGAAAAAGCAAGTGAGTTCCAGAAAAATATCTATTTCTGCTTTATTGACTATGCCAAAGCCTTTGACTGTGTGGATCACAAAAAACTGGAAAATTCTGAAAGATATGGGAATACCAGACCATCTTACCTGCCTCTTGAGAAATCTGTATTCAGGTCAGGAAGTAACAGAACTGGACCAAATAGAACAGACTGGTTCCAAATAGGAAAAGGAGTACGTCAAGGCTGTATATTGTCACCCTGCTTATTTAACTTATATGCAGAGTACATCATGAGAAATGCTGGACTGGATGAAGCACAAGCTGGAATCAAGATTGCTGGGAGAAATATCAATAACCTCAGATATGCAGATTATACCACCCTTATGGCAGAAAGTAAAGAACAACTAAAGAGCCTCTTGAAGAAAATGAAAGAGGAGAGTGAAAAAGCTGACTTAAAACTCAACATTCAGAAAACTAAGATCGTGGCATCCAGTTCTATCACTTCATGGCAAATAGATGGGGAAACAATGGAAACAGTAAGAGACTTTATTTTGGGGGGCTCCAAAATCACTGTAGATGGTGGTTGCAGCCATGAAATTAAAAGACGCTTGCTCCTTGGAAGAAAGGTTGCCAACCTAGACAGCATATTAAAAAGCAGAGACATTACTTTGCCAACAAAGCTCCATCTAGTCAAGGCTATGGTTTTTCTAGTAGTCATGTATGGATGTGAGAGTTGGACTACAAAGAAAGCTGAGTGCCGAAGAATTGATGCTTTTGAATTGTTGTGTTGGGGCAGACTCTTGAGAGTCCTTTCAACTGCAAGGCAATCCAACCAGTCCATCCTAAATGGAATCAGTCCTGAATATTAATTGGAAGGACTGATGCTGAAGCTGAAACTCCAATACTTTGACCACCTGATGCGAAGAACTGACTCATTTGAAAAGACCCTGATGCTGGGAAAGATTGAGGGCAGAAGAAGGGGACGATAGAGGACGAGATGGTTGGTTGGCATCACCAACTCAATGGACATGAGTTTGAGTAAACTCTGGGAGTTGGTGATGGACAAGGAGGTCTGGTATGCTGTAGTCCATGGGGTCGCAAAGAGTCCATCACGACTGAGTGATTAAACTGAACTAGTCATATTCTTATCACACAGCCCCAGTCTAGGGACTGAACTTCTTACTAAATTCCTCTGTGCCTCAGTTTCCTCACCCAAAAATATGCGATGGTGGGAGACTTAGTGCACATGCCTGACACAGAGTAAGAATGCAACAAAAGACACCAGCTTCTAGCATACTCCTGTTACTAGTAGTGTGGTGATAAAATTTCTCTCTAAAAAACATTTTTTAAGCC
The DNA here is from genome assembly GCF_963930625.1 of Muntiacus reevesi. Classification (NCBI taxonomy): domain Eukaryota; kingdom Metazoa; phylum Chordata; class Mammalia; order Artiodactyla; family Cervidae; genus Muntiacus; species Muntiacus reevesi. The sequence goes on along the minus strand of NC_089271.1, from coordinate 122,400,016 downwards.
TTAATTTATATTGTTTGCTCATCCTCATGATTCAAGTACTCTCATCATAGCTGATGTCAAACAACTAATATTGTTAGGGAAAAACACTGACTGAAACTGCCCACCCCGGGCAGACACCACAGTAACCATTTGCATGAGTTATTTTATGAAAGGAGTTTCTGGTAAGGAACTTGGAACTAATAAGCCATCACCAACCAGAAGAATTTGGCAAAGATCAACAAGAGATGACAGTTCATATGTTCTACCAAGTGAAAGTGTCAGTCACCTTGTTTTGTTCAACTCTTCGTGACTACATGAACTGTAACCTGCCAGGCTCCTCCATCCATGGAATTCTCCAGGTAAGAATACCAGAGTGGGTAGCCATTCCCTTCTCCAGGGGATGTTCCCAACCCAGGGATCGAAACGAGGTCTCCTGTATTGCAAGCAGATTCTTTATCATCTGAGCCACCAGGGAAGCCTTATGTTCTAACAACCTCCCAGAATCCTCCTAGCTAGACACCAGGAAGGACTCTGAATCAGAAATGATTGGCCAGAGACAACCCAGAAACTAATCCCATCACATGAAACCCAAGACCAAAAGCCATGTGGCAGAGCAGTTCTCCTGGGTTCCCTTACCCTCCTGCTCTGCACCTGGGTGCCCCTTCTCAATAAAGTCTCTTGCTTTGTCAACACATGCGTCTCCTCAGACAATTCATTTCTGAGTATTAGACAAGAGCCCACTCTTGGGCCCTGGAAGGGGTCCCCCTTCGTGCAGCAGTGGGAGGCCACTGGACAAGGAGTCCACAAGAAAAGTTCACACAATCAGCCCTGGTGAGCCACTGCCAGCCAGCTCCTCACCAAGGCTCCACTTTGAAAACCACATCAAGTAATGGCTCCTATTATTTTCCCCTGTACCTTACTCCTGATCAACAGAAAACTTTGGCCTTATCTTGTTGTCAAACTAAAGTCCCTTTCTTGAATCTCAGAAGTGACCCCAGAAGATGCTATCTATCAGAAATCCCTGATCAGACAATGTCCGTGCTCATTTGGGTCTTAGCATACCCGTTGCTTCCAAAATTTCTGTCATCATGCCTCCATGTTTGCCAAGCTATTCTATCCTTGAGGGATGTGTTTATATTAATCTGTGTGGACTGTCAGCATCTTCAAGTTATGGTTTCAGTTAGGGCTGTATCTGGGGCCAAAGACAGGGTCTACTGAAATAGGGGTACACCTCATGACTAGAAATAAGGAGTTCACTCACCTGTAGAAATAAAATCTACTCCCTTGGTATAATTAGCACCTTGTTTTCATTATCTAGATACTAAGCACAACCTCCAGGTACAAGTCATTGAACATACTGCCATAAACACAACCTGGAGTTTCAGGATGCTCTAGACACAGCCCACTCATAAGTAAGAGAGCAATATCTATTTAACGAACAACTTATAGCATATAATCACATGCATACCATGAACTCTGAAGTTGCTTCATCATATAGACTAAAGCAGTGCCAGTAATTCACTCATACACTCATATGGCTGTCAAGTATCTTACTTGGTAACTGGCAAAGCTGAAGGCATATTGATGTAATTATCTGTGTGAGTGGGTAAGTGATCCAATTATGTGTATAATTATGGCACAGCATTAATGCTGATAATGATGAAAAAGATGATTCCATAATAACTACGCCAGAAAAGAGAAAAAAGTAATTTGATTTGGAAAACATGAAGCCACTGAGAACATCTGTTGGCAATGGACATCGCTTGAATATTCACAAGAGAAAAAGGTCAAGAGGCAAAGAAAAGGACTCAACTAGCCCAGTAAATTTTATATCTCAGTAAACAGAAAGCTAATACCTTACAGATTATATAACAATAAATATTTGACACTTTGAAATGCATGTAGAAGAGAATTCGATTATGATCATGCTAGTCTTCTTCTAGCATCTTGAAAGTTCTTGGAAATACCATATGTATCTTGAAAGTTCTTGGAAATACCATATGCTCAGGAGTTTCCCCCTGAACTGTAACAGTAGAAATGCTGAATGATTACAAAGCTCCTGGATTTCTCTCTCTCCTGATAATATATGCATATATCCAGCGTGTTGCATCTTTTAAGACAGCACACTAAAGTGATGAAGCTCACTGAAGTCCACATAAAAAGAAGGCTCTTATAGAAACATAACTAAGTCTCACCCACAAAAGACATCTTAGCTTCTCCTATTTCCACTACAATTTATACTATTTCCACATGGTCAGTCTCCCTCTTCATTTATCTGACAAGCCAACCTCAGCCCTGAGCCTGGATCACGCACTTGATTGCCTATTCCTCCACCTATTTTACTGTTTCTTAAATAATCATTATTGAACATCTACCAAGAATTGATGCTTTTGAGCTGTGGTGTTGGAGAAGACTCTTGAGAGTCCCTTGGACTACAAGGAGATCCAACCAGTAAATCTTAAAGGAAATCAACCCTGAATATTCATTGGAAGGGATGATGCTGAAGCTGAAGCTCCAATACTTTGGCCACCTGATGCAAAGAGCTGATTCATTGGGAAAAACCCTGATGCTGGGAAAGATGAACACAGGAGGAGAAGGGGATGACAGAGGACAAGATAGTTGGAAGGCATCACCAACTCAATGGACATGAGTTTGAGCAAGCTCCGGGAGATAGTGAAGGACAGAGAAGTCTGGTGTGCTGCAGTCCATGGGGTCGCAAAGAGTTGGACATGACTTAGCAACTGAAAAACAACTATGTGATAGACACTAAAATGCTTGGGATTAAATACATACATACACATAAACATACATATCAGGGTCAATGTCCTCAAAGCACCAACAAATCTAGTGCAAAAGCAGACAGGTAAACTGGCAATCATAAAGGACTGTGAAAACTCTTTTTTGAGTCATCATGGGGCAAAAAATGGAGCCCAGAAGAGAAACACTAATCCAGAGGAGTCAGAGGTTTTCTGGAGGAAATAACATTGGGGACAAAGGACTAGTAGGAGGTAGATAAACAATACTGCAGTGGACAAAGCAAAGGCCTTGCCTATGTGGATCTTCAGTGTAGGGAAAGTTAAATAATAAAAACTGCATATTGGGTTGGCCAAAAAGTTCATTAGTGACTTTGCCTAAGATGTTATGGAAACCCCAAACAAACTCTTTGGCCAACTCCATACATAGTAATGTATCACTTAGTATCTGGTATGAAGAAAAACAGACCAAGGTGTAGAGATAGCCTAATGGGGGTGCACTTCAGATTGAAGGATCAGAGAAGGCCTTGTTGAGACATTTGCATAGACTTGAATGACATGAGGGAGCAATACATGTGGATATCTTAGAGAGGAATATTCTGGGTCCTGAAGTAGGAGCATGCTGAAAGAGTTTCAAGGACTGATATAAAAAGCAATGTAGTAAGTTGGCACCTTGCTAAAGCTAAGTATACAAGGTAAAAGAGGAAGAAAATTAAATCAGAAGGCAAGCCAAAAGCCAGGTCACATAGCACGTTACAGGTCATGGCAAGGTATTTGTTTGGGACTTTTCTTAAACTTTGGGTGTACAGAATTTAATTAATCCTAATTCCTAGTTCAGGTTATACTATGATTGCTTTACAAATTATTCATCTATTTTAGTGTCTTAAATATCCATGAACCTGCTGCCCAAGCCTGAAACTGGATCTTACCTGTATTTCTCCCCTAATTCACAGTCTATGGCACGTTGAAGGTAACCACTATCCTGAATTTTATGTTTATTATTCTTTTTCCACTTTACTAAATTGATCAAGTATGATATGTGTATTCTTTTATAATATTTGTTATAAAATATCTTTTATAATATTTGTTTTCCTTTTATTCGTTTTGCAAAAAGGTTGTTATATTCTATGCTGTCTTCTAAAAAGTGAACATGCTAGTCGCTTAGTCGTGTCCAACTCTCTGCAACTCCATGGACAACATCCCGCCAGGTTCCTCTGTTGATGGAATTTTGGGGCAAAAAATACCAGAGTGGGTAGCCATTCCATTCTCCAGGGGGTCATCCTGACCCAGGGATCACACCTGGGTCTCCTGCATTGCAGGCAGATCATTTACCATCTGAGTCACCAGGGAAGCCCAAAGTAAATGCTATAGTTACCCCCAGTATCATATCACAAAGGTTTATTCACATTGCTTTACACTGACATATCACATTATGTGACCATACCACAAACCATCCATTACTCATTTTCTTGTTAATGAGCATTTAGTAGATTCCCCAAATTTTGCTATTACAAATAATGCCACTACACATGTTTCCTTGGGTACATGTGTTAAAATCTGTCTTGGAATATGTTAGGTCATAGGATATGCAAATGCTTGACTTTACAAGATAATAACCAAATTGTTTTCCAAAGCAGCTATAGCAAACTATATTCCCACTAGCAATGCAAAAAAGAACTCACATATGCATTCTCCCTAGCACTTTGCATTTGCAGGCTACCTAAATTTTATCATTCAAATAGATGTAAAATGGTTTCTCCCTGTAGTCCTGATCTGTATTTCCCTAAGGAACAGTGGGGTTATCTCTTCCTACTCATTAGCCATGTTGCCATTTCTCTGAAATGCTTAGTCCTCTTTGTTTCTCCATTTACTTCTTTTATATTTATTAAGATAATGTTGGTTTATAACATTATGTGTTTCACGTGTACAATATAATATTTCTGCTTCTGTATACCTTACAGCATGCTCACCATCCAATACTTATTTTCCATCGTTATGCAACCTGTCTTTCAATTTCGCCTGTGGTGTTTATTGATAATCAAGATCTTTAACTTATCAACCCTTTATACTATGGCCAGGGTCTATTTTCTCACTCCAAAGTGAGAAACATAATCACCCACATTTTTTTTGAAAGTCTTAAAATTTTGCTTTCGGCATACAAGTTCTTAATTCTTCTAAAGTTGATTTTTTAAAATACAGTATAAGGTAGGCATCAATTTTCATTTTCCCCTATATGTAGTTTTCCCAGATTCACCTGTTGGATAGTTCCTCTTTTTCCCCGTGATCTGCCAAATCTCTTCTGTTATGTGTCAAAGTTCATTGCATACATAGATCTATTTCAGCAATGTTCTATTCCACCATCAATGTGTCTGTCCATGTTCTGATTCTATACCTAACTCTTGTTTGAGGTCATATCTTCTTGCCAAACATGACCCACAATCAGTTATTAGCAATCTTCTGTTTGGCTGGCCATAGAACCCCCTTCTTTTTATATACTTCTTTATAAAATAAATGTAATATACCCTCATTGGTTGTAAATGGCCAGGTCATGGCAAAAATCCAAGTATCAGGCTCATATAGTGTATGCGTCCTCTCACAGTGACATGTACTATTAAAAGAAGGGGCATTCCTTTCCCTTCCTTGCCCCTTTCTTACTTCCTACAGCCTGGAATGAGGGTGCATTATCTCGAGGTGAAGCAACCATCCAGGAATATGTAGAGACTTTGGGAACAAACACTGCACACAGCTGAGCAACAAGATAGAAAGATCCCTGGTCTTAAGACCGTGGAGCATTCTAACAGCTCTGTAAGACCTAGCTCCAATGTCTCAGATGACTGAAATTATTCTTGTAGTTGTAAGCTACTGTCTTGGAGTTTGGATTTCCTGCAAATGGCAGCCAGACCTAATCCTAAATTAAATAATTCCCATTAACTAAACTCATGCACCTTGCTTTATTCAGCAATACAAAACCTCTACTGGTGAGACACTTGCCAGATAGCTCAAGCTTAAATCAATAGCTATCCAATTCCTGCCAAAAGCCAAGTTAAAGCAACTAACAGTCAAGAACTGAACAAAAGACGTGCTACTCATCCATTCCTCAAGGCCTTCTACACCACCTACATCCACCTAGATCACCAGAAAGGAGTATATAACCTGACTGCAATTTCACCTCTCTGCCAAAATGTTTTAACTGAAGTATGAGTTAATAATATGATCTCTCATCTGGGTGAGTAGGGATCAAAAGGAACTGCATATTAAGCCTCACAACAAAGCAGGAGAATTCTTGTTTTGTTTTTTTTTTTACAGATTTTTTTTCTATGTTGGTTGGATCAGGATTGCCTGTGGTACTGATATTTAGGGCAAATACAATTTGTTTCCAAGTCACAACACTTTTAGTAGTGAAAGAAGATGCTACTAACCCGTACATCATAAAAACAGGCATAAGCCAGGAATTTCCTGGGCAAACAGATGTATGGTCACCCTGGTATGGATAGTTAGCTTTCTTGGTCAAACTTAGATCAAGTGAGTATACATTTTTTAAGTAAGATACCAATGACAATACCTTAGATACTACCTGCAATTCTTATACTCTTACCAAAACACTGTAAACCAAAACTACCAGGAAAAATGATCTGGTCAGTCAGCAAAATCCAAATGAGATAGGTTTCACTACAACTGTTACATAACGAATGATTCTAAGGTTGAGAAGAGAGGCTTCTCACATGTATGACTGATGCAGTATAAAGACTTAAGCATTTAGCATCTCCAACAAGCTATGCAAATTCATTCAAATATTATTACATTCATTTACTTGCTATTCTGAAACTCCCTCAGAAGCTACTTACTAAGGGCCTGAGGGCACTAGTGGTCAATTCCACACAGGGTGAAGTGAAAGAAGGTTCCACAGCTCTTGGCTGCAACACATGTTTATGAAGTCATCATTTCTTCTTTATTCTTCCCCTTTTTTATCCTTCCCCTACTCTTCCTTCTTCATCCTTTTTTCCCTCTTCAGATGGGTCCAGTTTGAGCTTATTTCTTTTTTTAATGCTATCTAGCATAATCTGGTTATGACCACTTATTAACTCTATCTTCAGAGACTAAAAAATAGGCTTATGAAACGTGTTAGAGGGGTTATATGATTCTGGGTTTATGCCCAAGTAGGCTGCTGTCCAATTGCATTTTCATCTTGCCCTACAGTATGGCAGAAAATCATCCACAGACACTGATGTGCATGTTTCTGCTGATGAGCTCATCAGCAGATACAGCTTTGTCAGGCTTTATTCCCTATTATCAGCAACCCTCCATTCTATCCATACATATTTGGTAACCAGAGTATCTTATGTACAAATGTACACACTCCTAACTATCCCATGTACAATGTTTTTGATTGAATCTATACTTAAAAGTCCTTACATAAAGACCTGTGAAACATACTATGATTAACTCACAATTCAAAGCACCTCTTGTGTATTTAGCATCATTTAGCCAATATTAATAGTGGAAGCTAACCCATTTGATAGTTTATTATTCACTCTTTGGAAATAGAGGCCTCCATAGAGCTCAGGCTTCAGGCCCACAGAAAAATAATTTAATGGGAAATATTTTCTGATGCTTTAACTTTAAAATGCTCTCCTCTCAACCCCAGCCTGTCAAGCAGTTAATGATCATAAACAAATGCTTGAATGCACTCAGAAGATTGCTATTTAAAGCAAAATTACAGTCAATCTTCCGGTAGAGCAAAAGTTTTTCTTGAAATGGGAATAATCATTCCCTAATTCATATGTTTTCCAAAAGTTTTGTATCTATGGTTTGCAAAAGCTCCACTCTTCCTTCAATTCAGGTCAACAGGCATTTACTAAGTGTTTAGAATAATCTTTTCTCTCTTGCTCATGTAAGTGAGCAGAGGAAATCTCCCACCCTGGATTAGATGCCAATCCTTCCAACAATCCACAGTGTCCAGGAGGTGAGATCCCATGGTAACAACATGGTGATTTCTGTAGAAACCATGTAGATGTGGGTGGGGTAAGGAGAGGAACATATTCTAGAAAAGAGGGTGTTCAAGGCATAAAACAATAGTTGCCCACTGCAGCATAATGCACACAAGGTTACAACACAGTTTGTCTTTGAGAAACTTTTATCATTTTCCTATGCCAGAGATTTTAAAATTTAAAAAAAAATCATAGTCAAAAAGGCACATATCTTGACTTGTTCATTGGTAGAATCAACTTTAGGCTCTTCCAAAATTCAACAAGGTGGCTATTTTACCAGGGATTCACTTTCTCATCCATCAAAACAAGGAGGTTGGACTATATGATTTTTAAATTCTGCACCTACTTAATGATACTGCACCACCATCTACCTAATGGCTCATGCCAGGAACCTAGGAGTCACCCTGAATTATTTCCTTTCTCTCACCTTCTAAATCTAATAACCCTCCCCACCAAAACCACTGCCCCCATTCTCCCTCCTCTTAGCCTGTAACAACTCTAATTCCTTCTGGTTGCTCAGACTATATCATCTTTGACTTTTTCCTTTCTCTCATGACCCACATGAAACTGATCAGTAAACCCACATGTAATTGATCAGTAAACTCTATAGACTTTACCTTCAAAATTTATACAGAACCTAACCATTTCACAGTACCATCACTACTGCCACCCAAATCCAAACCACCATCATCTCTAGCCTAGATTATGTAATATCCTCCTAAATGGTTTCAGTGCTTCCTCTCTTGCCCCCTTATTATCATCAACAGAGCAGCCAAGATGATCCTGTTAAAATGCAAACCGTTATATAAAACTCTCTTGCTCAAAGCCCTCCAAGGGTTTCCCATCTTATTATCTTAAAAACCAAGGTCCTTACACTGGCCCACCATGAGTGTCCCCACTGCAGAACATCCCAATCTCAGTTAACTCTCCCCCTCACCCACTCTAATCTACACACACTGCCCTCTCCACTGCTCCTCAAGCTGCCAAGTACCTTCCTGATATTTTATTCACCTAGAATTCTTCCCCAAGATAACCATACAGATTGCTACCTGATTTTCTTCAATATCTGCTCACATGCGACTTTTAAGAACACATTCCCTTAAACCACTCTCTGTATAACAAGAATCCCAAAGGCATCCCAGTGTTCTCTAAAAATGGCTTGCTTTATTAGTGTCTATCACTCTTATCACCCTTGGGCATATTATATTTTACTTATGTGTTTATTGTCTGTATCTTCCCACTAGACTGTAGGCTTCACGAGGGCAGAGATTCTATTTCGTTTATTTCTCTATCCCCAGTACTGACAACAATGCCTGACACAGAGGAGGCACTCAAATTTGGTAGATGAATAAATGGAAAATCCAGTTCATCAACAATCCTGTCAATTCTACCTCCAAAATAGAAGTCAAATTGATTTATTTCTCTCCTATACACTGTTGGGATTTAAGTTCATATCGTTCTCATCTGAATGGAAGCAGCAGTCCTCTACCTGCTCTTCCTACCTCCACTCTCACTCACCCACTGCGTTTTTCAGAGCACTCTTCTAACAATGTGCAGTGTATCAGATCACATTCTCTTCCACGTAAAACTCTCTAAAAGTTTTCCATTGCTTTCGGGATTAAACTCCTTCAAAGCCTCCTTCAAAGCCCTTTAATTTCCACCAAACTTTCCAACTTCATTTTATATTGCCCTTGTTAACACTTATGTGTTTCCATTCCTCCTAGAAAGAACCATCTCGAAATTTTGCATATGCAAAATTTTGTTCTATCAGTCTATCTTTAACTTTTCATGTTTCCATTTATCACCTGCTTCCTAATGAAATATCTTCACTTCCTCTATTAGCAGGACTTTTTACATCATTTTCTCACAAAGAAACTTCTTTTTCTTCTTCTTAAAATGTAATAAAATTTGTAACAATAATTATATCTCAATGTCCAATGCCTGCCTGCCCAGTTTCTCTAATCTCTCTGAGGTCCTTATTTGGAACTTATTTGCTTTGGTCACCACAAGATACCCAATGCTTAGCAAAGTATTGGGAATACACTGAATGAATAAGCATGAAATGATTTTGTCTAAGCCAATAAATTTAACTCTCTATTATTTGTTCACGTATATAAATATGTTTCTCTTTAAGTTTCCGGTTTTGAGGTAGAGCTCCAGATAACGTCTCATAAACACAAAAGAACTATAGCTTTCTTATTTGACCCTGCTCTTCACAGATAAATAAAGACCCTTCTGGGAAATAAAGTGCAATATTGAAGGTAACAAGCAGTTCAAACTCTTAACTCTTTAGTCAGGGCCATCCCTGGAGTGTGAAAAAGACTGGAGTTTTTGTGTTTTTCTTTCTTTTTTTTTTTTAAATGTGGCTTCTGTCCATATAAACCATTTAGTTTAAAAAATAGATCACAAAATTAATAGGCCAATGTGAACTATAGTGACATATCAATGAAGATGTAGAATGATGGGTAGAAAAGAGGTACTTGTGTATTTTTATATTCTTATCTAATCTATGCACATGAAGATTCTTCTTAGTGTTTGGGCTCCATCTCCTCATGTACTTTATTGTCAAATATGCCATTGTTGGCTAATTTCATATTGGCCACCATGAGAAAAACACAGTGATATAGTTCATAATGCCACAGCTCTTCAGAACCCATTTGTATTGAAATGATGTAGATCTTGCCTCTGCAGCTCCTTTAATGTTGATGACATCATTACTTATGGCACACTATCCATGCTCCACACCCATTGACACTCATTCCCTTTGATGCTAACTCTCAATTACTCTCAGAAGTTTTGTGTCTCATTCATGATGACTACAAATGCAAACCTTGACCAGCACATGCAATAAAATGTGAATGATGATTTATTTTCTCTGGTTGCATTAAATTTTTTACTATTTGGGGTTTCATAGCGTAAATGTAGAACAGCATATCTTCCCATCAAGTCTTTTGAATATGTTCAGCCATAATTATTGCATTCCTAGTATACGCTTGCTTTCAGTGCTGACCACATCTCTGCTTTTATGCACTCCCACCAGCTGGGGGAATATGCAAGGGGCACATGGACAGAGAGTGAGAGGAGCTGTTCTACTTATGCAAGGAATGTCGGCCCCTCATCTAGCACAGCTTGAGGCCCACCACAGAGAGTGTGACATCCCTACCTCTAACCCCATCAGAGCCAAGAGGTAATGTCCATGGGAAGAACCCATTGGCAGTATACAGCAATAGTCTCAAAAACCCTGAGAGATAGGCATGACCAGCCAGAGAGGACTGTGTATCACAAGACACAGAGCCTACGGAAAGGGAAGAGGTAGTGACTGTCTCAGGTGCCAGCAGTAACAGAGGGGTTAAAAGATACCTGAAGCTACTACCCTCACCACTCTCTGCTGATAGAGGCAGAAGGCCGAGTCATGGTTAGAATGGAACTAGGAGAGCCAGCACTTAGGTCAATGGAAACATGCTCCTCCCATGTTCAGTATGACTAAGTAAAATGTAAAGGTAAAGTGTTAGTCACTCAGTTGTTAGTCCGACTCTTGTGACCCCACTGACTGTAGCCTGTCAGACTCCTCTGTTCATGGGATTTTCCAGGCAAGAGTACTGGAGTGGGTTGCCACTTCCTTTTCCAGGGGATCTTCCTGACCCAGGGATTGAACCCAGGTTTTCTGCATTGCACACAGACTCTTTACCATCTGAGCCACCAGGGAAGCCTATTGGGCTGAGAGTCATCCCAAATCAACATTGCAGTAGGAGTCTGGCAGCCTCACAATCCTGGGAAAGAAATATTGGTTTGTCAAAAAAGTTCACTCTGGTTTTTCAGAAAGATGTTGCAGGGAAACCTGAATGAACATTTTGGCCAACCCAATACTTTAGCAACCTAAGGGAGCTAGTGGCTTACTAGGCCACCCTCTTAGGCTGGGGTACCATTCACAGGTCTGTGAAAGGATTTTATAGGAATGAGTCCTGGTGCTCCTTGAGGCATCTGATCAACCCCATGCCCAGACCAGAGAAGGAGGAAGAGTCCTAACCTAGAGAAACAGTGACTGAGATTCACAGTTACCAGCCTACACTGAAGACAGCTCACTGGACAGCATTCGGGGTGCTGCCTCAGAGAACTGTGAGGAACTACAGGATCCCCTGAGGTGTGGGCTGTAGCAAGGGTCCTACTTGCCTGGTCTAAGCGGGTTGGGGGAGGCTTTGTTACATACATATGTCACACACTCACACACACACACACACAAGCTTCTTTTTCTCTAGTCCTTGACTGTCCTTATTTCCCAGTGGCAATGGTATTCTTCAGGGTAGCCCGTTTCTTCAGCTAGTCCCTTGCCTAGTAGCCTGAAGCAAAGCCCAAAGGCTTTCACTGTCCCAGTTAAAAAATAACAGCAACTTTCTGACATATATATATATATATATATATATATATATATATATATATATATATAAAATATACATTAAGTACTGTGCCCAAGAGACACTAGGGTTCACTTGTAGGTACATATTATAGATCTTTGATATTGTCTTTTAGGAAATATACCAAAGGTGACAATAGGCAAGAAACCACCAGGATCTTCTTCATTTCTAATTCACAGGCCTTCTTTTGAGCCCTCAATAGTTGGACAAGGAAAGCTGCTCCTTCGTTAACAAAAAGCCAAGGACGTGGGGATGGAATGATCAGAGACATCTATACCAGTTTAAAAAAACAAACAGACAGAAACAAAGCAAAGGAACTAAAAAGCTTGGACACCCCAATCAGATCGCTTTCTTTCCAAGATCACCGCCTACACGGTAAACTTATTTTTATAAAATGTTAAGATTAGCAGAAAAATCAAGCTGTCCCTTTGAGTGCATTTTCCTCTTTTGTCTAAAGCCTATGAATTAAAACCACTATTTTGGGCAGATTTGAAAATAGGATGTGAGTATTAGAAAAGATGCCATGGGTTTTCTTCTTGAACCATTTGAAAGGAAGTGCTGAGGAAGGCATCATTTTTAGTGTGCTCTTTTAGCAACTCGGGAAGAATTCAACTGCTTTACTGCTTCTGAACACACAGGCCCCAGGGCCCTATATTCTTAGGGTAAAATGAGCTTTGGGACCTGAAGAACCTCCACAGAGGCCTCTTTTGTAGCTTCCAAGCTTCCTCTGTGATTAAGATCCATCCTAGACCTCAGCAGTGAGGTAGCACAGACGACCCCCGCATCTGCATATCTGCTAGTCAATTTCCTCTCACATAGGGGTTCCCAGACAAGTACTAGAATTGGGTGGTTTTATTCCTTTCGGAAATGAACTGTAAGGTTGATATCCGGAATCTATTATAATGAACACCTTAGGTCGGCTACATAATGGTTCTTTGTAAAGTGGTTTCTCTTTTAGGCAAAGGCAGTTGTGGCTTTAGAAAGTGTGGGTTTTCTTTTTTTTTTTCCTTCTGTATATATACCTTTGCAATATACTATGCGAACAGGAGAAAAGTAGAAATCTTGTTTTAATGCAAATGAAGGAAGAGGAGCAGGGTGGTGGGGGAGGGGAATGAAGTCTATACTCTCTTATACCAGCATCTGGATGCTGTGAAAATACTACACACTTGAAAAAAGAAAATTTGCATTCCACGTGAATTTCCATGCCTCACATGTGAGTCAGAGATAATAAGAGGTAACTTAGCTTTCCTCAGGAAGACAAATATAGAAGTGAGTTTCTTTAAAGAACTATTCAGCAATGAAAATGCTAACAGCATTTCATTAAAGGCAGGTAGAATTCACTAATCTATGATTAAATTTTAACAAAGATAACCAAAGGGTATGTGATTTGATTGAATTATAAATTAATTAAAAAGATCAACTCTCTTCTCTCTCAAGCCCGTAAAATTTTGTTTTCTTAGAATGTGTCTACATGGGTACTGAGTCAGTGTTTGCAAGGTCATCCAGATAAGCCGTGGCCCTTCCTGTCTGTGACACAACTTCACATGAGCAGTGGAACATTTGCTAGCATGGGTATGCAAGATCAAGTCTTATTTCTTCGTCCAAACTGATCATGACCTCATCCCCTTTGCCAATTTTAGAGTAGGGTGGGTACAGAGGACAAGGGAGCATCTAGATCCAGGCAATATGGCTCTGTCCTCACCTTTCCAGCAAAGCAGCTGTGATCAAAGTTCTCAATGTTATCTCAATTGCTAATTCAACTGAAACCCAGCTGCACTTGAAGTTATTTCTGACTGCTTCACCTTTGAAACTCTTTTCCCTTAGCTGTAGTTAACACTTACCACTAATTTTTTTCCATCATAACTTCAAAAAAAATTATTTATTTGGCTGTGCCAGGTCTCAGCTGCAGCATGTGGAATCTAGTTCCCTGGCCAGGATTTGAACCCGGGCCCCCTGCACTGGGAGCATGGAGTTTTAGCTACTAGACAACGAAGGAAGTCCCTTGCCCTCATAACTTGACTCTTCTGAATTTTCTTTTCCTTTATTCTTCTTCCTTTGCCTGTCCTTTAAATGTTGGTGTCTTTGGATCCCATTCTCAGTTTTCTTATAGTTTTACATGCTCTTTTTGGATAATCTCACCTAATACTATTTCCTCGAGTACATTTTCATCAACCACAACTTATTTCCATTAGTTTCACTAAATCAGGAGAGACAGAGAGAGAGAGAGAGAGAGAGATCACACAGGCATATAAACTTGACAAAACTTCTCATAATGGACTCAGCAGTCCTCAAAAAACTCCTCCCGCACCTAACCTCTTATAATCCATATTTCAGTTAAAGGAATCACCATTCCTCCCGAACTCTCAGAATCATCTGTGATTTCATCTTTGACTTTAATTGTTCTTACCTCTGTGAATCAAGAGCTCAGAGGACAGTCCTCTAAATTTCATTGAGCTCATCCCCTCATAACTTCCCTGTTAAAGAAAACAATGATTCTGACATTTGTTCATTCATATAGTAAGGCAGACTATTCAAAACTATTGCAAAAGGGGTATTGTGATAGAGACAGAGATCAGAGTCAACTCTAAGTGCACCAAAGACAGGTGGGGATTTTTAGTTCATGAGCAGAGTCGGGGGTGGAGGGGGAGGCAGCAAATGGAAATAACTAATAGGAAACATCAAGGGTGGAGAGATTATTGCTGAAGGCAGGCCAGGGTGACCAGATATCAAGGGTGAGAAACTCTCTAAACTGGCCTAGCAGGATTTTTACTAAAACTGAACTTCACAAGTATGGTCATGGAAGTTCAAGATTGAAGCCTAGTTGAGAACAGGGATCAGAGAAGCATAAGTAAAGTTTAGTCAGAGACAGCATCTTTGGTACTCTGCCCCCCCTTTTTGTCCAGGCCATTGTTATCTCTTTCCTTAACTGTTGTAGTAGTCTCCTACTATGAACGTTGCCTCTGGTTTCCAACCTGTAAGATCATTCCTCCTCTTTCTAGCCAGAATGGTCTTTCTAAAATAAATATCGAATCAAGTCCCTCACCTTCTCAAAAATCTAAAGCCAATAGATTTCAATTGCCTAAATATATAATTCAATCTCCTTTACAAGAAAAACAAGTGTTTCAACTTATTGAACATGTACTATGTCTCAGGCCTTACGCTAAGCACTTGGCAAACATCATACTTTACATAAATTAATCCTCAGTATAATCCCACAAAGTTGTTACAATTATTATTCCCATTCTATAGGAGAGGAACTCAAGACAGAGGGATTCATTAACTTGCCCAAAGTCACACATCAGTCACTTAGCAGCAAGTGGCAGTGCCCAATTTGAACCTGGTCCATCTGATCCAGTAACATATGGTTATGCAGTTGCTCTCCCTCACCATCTGGCTTAATCTGTCTGTCCATCCTCACCACCATGATATTCCCCTACATACTGTCACCACTCCAGATACCCCAAACTAGTCACAATTTATTTCTTAAGGACACCTTATGTCCATCTTTCATGTTTCTCTGTCTTTATACATAATATCCATTCTGCCTAGAATGTATTCTTTCATCTCCTGAACTTTATGAATCTCTACTCATCCTTCCAGATCCAGCTCAAAAGTCATGATCAGTACATAGCCCTGCCCAGCCCTTCCAGTTAACTCATTCCCTCTTGGGTCGGATAATACTGCCTTCTACACAGAAGAGAATGTAAGGTCAATGAGCTTGTCTTCTTTACTCATTGCTATTTCTCTGGTATCTAGTCACAGGGCTTGACAGATGGTAGGCAGTCAATAAATACGTGTGGAACAAATTAATTAAAAATACATTTCTCAGGAGACAGGAGGGGGCTCAACAGGGAGGGGATATATATGTAATTATGACTGATTCACATTGTTCTATGGCAGAAACCAGCACAACATTGTAAACCAATTATCTTCCAATTAAAAAATAAAATAAAAAGGAACACTTAGAACTCAAGAATTAGAGAAGGTTTTAAAAATACATTTCTCATAGTGCTTCTAATACTACATAGAAATTTTTTCACAGGGCCATCCCCATGCTACACTGTAAGCACCTAGGGTGGAACCACATTTTATTATCACATCCATTATTCCTAATGTAGTAAGCATGTATTAAAAACTTATTAAAAGAATAAATGTCTGATATTCATACCATAGAGATCCATGCCCTGGGATAAGGTTTCATGGTGCTAACAATTTTCTTATCAAATGCAAATATGCCTGAGGGAAAGAATAGAAGCCGCACTTTGGCAATTATCAGGTATTAGGACCATAGCAGAGATTGATTTGCCAGACTGATTTCTGTGACAACTGCCAGCAGGTGAGTACTTGGATAATACAGAATACGGTGCAGTACAACAGGTCCACAACCATGGACACGGTTTAAGGTCCCTGAGCTGTCTGAGGGTTGCCTAAAGGCACTCCGTGTGTTGAGGAGGAAGAAAGGCCCATGTACTTGTAAATGTCTCCACGTATAAGGTGTCTGAAAGTGGAGAGTGAAGCAGATGGTCAAATAAATTGGTTGCTAGTTGGATGAGGAAGATATTAGTCTGGAAAATTCACAGATGGAGAAATAGTCTCCTAAGGCTTTCCCACTCTGCACAGATAATTCTTACATGGAAACACAGACAGCATGCACTGAAGAACAGATACTAAGTGGTTATTCTGAATAGAGAGTAAAGTGT
This sequence comes from Muntiacus reevesi, assembly GCF_963930625.1. NCBI lineage: Eukaryota > Metazoa > Chordata > Mammalia > Artiodactyla > Cervidae > Muntiacus > Muntiacus reevesi. The sequence continues at coordinate 122,383,184 of NC_089271.1, read as the reverse complement.
CTCCATTTTGCTTTTGCGGATAGGGCTTTGTGCCACGTTAGGCTCTGCATATGGTGAGCACTCAGGCCTGTGATTACTGGCAAGGGCCCCAGACACTGCTTGAAACCAACAGGAGCATTGATGCAGTCCCCACTCCCTAGAAGGTGCCTATCAAAAAAAGCCCCCCTTGACATTTACATTCCTTAGTGAGCACCTGGAGTTCTTTGGCTAGGAGAAAGAAAATAGATGGACAAAGTCAAGTTTCAGCCAGTTCAAGAATTAGATTTATCTGATTATAGAGTTTTTCATGCAGAGTTAAAACCACTTAATGGGTCTATTTTCAAAGCTTCTTTTCATTGATTTGAAGGAGAAGTACCTTTCTAAGGCTCTTTGCAAGATTTAGCTTATTTATGCCTCAAGCAGGCTGGGAGATAAAGTTTCTGAAGAGAAAAGAAAGAAAGAAAGAAAATAACCACACAATTCACAGAGACCTAAATAGATGGGCCAGAGAGTGAAAATTCAAGAAGTTGCATGTTGTTGTACCAAAAAAGTTGGGGTGCCATTACATCTAGGCCACAGGGAACGAGGGCTAATCCCAAATGCTCTGGGAAACAGAATCAGTCTTGCACCTTAGTGAAACCAGAGGCAGTTGAATGTCTTGCTGGTTTAATTTGAAGTCCAGGAAGCCCTTTCTTCCTTTTCTTCCGCCTACTCCAGAGCTTTCAATTCCCATCATGACAGTCTGGTTTTTTTCTTTGGGGTAAGGCACTCAAGTGAAATGGAAAAACCCCTGGGAGCCTGAAGACATTAACTTCTGATTAGATTTAACTACCTTAGCACTGATTCACTTAATAGCTACCAGGGGAACAGCCTGGGAAGAAGAGAGCAGGGCCTTGAAGGCACAGAATCAGGTGTCAGAATCAAGGAAGGAAAAAGTTTAGAGCGGAGTTTGACCAGGATTTGGCACAACCCTGGTGAAAGAGAAAATGTTTCCAGGGCCATAAGCACTTTGCCAAGAGGCAGCAGCACTAGGGGCACCTAGAGAAAAGGTGAAGAAATACCATGGACCATGAAACAACCCCGCCATGTCCCAGTTTTTCAAATCTAACTCTGAAGGAAACCTTCCAAAGTGAGGTTGGCCCCTTCTCTTCACCCCTATAACTCCACAGTACTTCTTTTAAAATACATTTTTATTTGTGTTTACACAAAGGCATTGGAAGGCACTGCCAAACCAGAGGAGTAGGGAATCCATTCATCATCAGAAATAGGATGGGGAGGACTCTTTGTCCTTCTCTTTGAAAGAAGGCCTTGGATGTGGGATGTCACCACTCACAAAAGTTATGCTGTCAACATGTCAGGAGCCCACACAGCCGTGTGAGCGCAGCCCTGAGCCTCACCAAGGTCTCACATGAAGTCTAGTGAGCTCTAATCAAGGACATGAGTTTCCATCCTTCTGGGGCAGGGACTGCCTCCCCCCCAACTGGGTCCCAGTGTGAAGCCTGAGGACCCTGTGTCCCTCATCCCCATTAGTCACCATCACGCTCGCTCACAGAATTGATCTGTCCCCTATGGCGCCACAGTCCTGTGCTTCCTGTGGTCCACTGGGGCCCTTGCACTCTGCCCTCTGGAGGCCTGTTCTACTGTCAACAACATTTATTCTACTTTCTACCTTTCCCCCAGATTTGGATTTCTACCAAATCCCTTCTGCCCTGGGATTTGCCTACTGCCTGCTGGCTTCCCCCCTGAGATCCCTGCTTCCCTCATGACCTATTCAAGAGGCTCTTCCTCTCCCTCTCAGGGCCAAGAGAGTAGTTCTATCAACTCCTCACTCACCCCAGCTGTCTGCTTTCTGTTGTTCTATCACCTACCTTTGACTGCCACACCTTTGAAGCTCACCCTGTAATCCAAGCACATCTGCGTCTTCCTGTCCTCCACAGTAGCATCACTCCTCCTCCACACTGTTTTCTAATAATATTTTCTTCCACACAGACTCCTGTTCAGGGTGATGTTAATTTTTAAAATTATTTTCAAAACTATTTTGTATTGGCGTATAGTCGATTAACAATGCTGTGACAGTTTCAGGTGAACAGAGAAGGGCCTCAGCCATACATATACATGTATCCTTTCTCCCCCAAACTCCCCTCCCATCCAGGCTGCCACATAATATTGAGCAGAGTTCCCTGTGCTAGACAGTAGGTCCTTGTTGGTTATCCATTTTAAATTTAGCAGTGTATACATGTCCATCCCAAACTGACTACAGGGTGACATCAATTTCTAGATGACTAATCTATATCAAACCCTGGCCTAGCAAATCCTTAATTCATTCTTCTCTGAAGATGTTCACTTCCACTATCTTTGAACCACACTCTCTTTTGACAAAAATCTGTAACTCAACCTCACCTGGAACTCTAAGACCCATCCTCTCCCACACCTCTGGACACAACTTACTTTGCTCCCCCTATCCTGAGTCCCACCAAATCTGTCTTGAACTTTATCATGAGCCCCACTCTCAATTGCTCTCCATCTTCCCAGTCTGTGAGGGCCCTCCTGCTTGCTTTTCTCCTCCCTTGCCTCCCAGATCCCCTAACCCTCCAGCTCCCAGGGAACACAACTCAAAAAGACACCGTAAGACAAATGAAGACAAATCGATGTTTCCTTTCTTCAGCTCGGCTCTCAATGCTTCCAGTCGCTTTCTTTCTTACTTGCTGCCTGCCCCAACCCTCCCAGCTTATACCCCACTCTCCTCAAGCCCCTAGATTCACCTCATCTTCACAGTTAGAAACAAAATAATGATTTTTTCAAAAAAGACCTTATGTGAACACTGCATTCTTCAAGTAATTCCCCATTTCTCATTCCTTTTACTGACAAAAATCAATGAGTACATTTCATTTTGTATACCTCTTCGCTACACACTCCCTTATTAACTCTAACCACTATACTTAAACTGTTCACTCAAAGGTAACTAATGATCTCCTAATTGCTGAATGCATCAGCCTCTTCTCCAGCTACATCCCACTCAATCTCTCAGCACCATTTGATAGTTTATCACACCTTATTTGTTAAAAAAAAAAAAAAAAAGAGACCTCTGTATCACCTCCTGTTCTTCCCTCTCCTCTTCCCTCTCTCCCACTAGAAATAGCCTTTGATATCAGGAAGACAAGGCCATCACCTTCTCCAACCTTGCCAGTTATTTTGCTATTCTCCTTCCCCAGCCCTGAGCACCCCCTCACCAGGCATTCCCACCAGATCTTCAATGATTTTACTTCCTTTGCCTTCTGCTGTGTTTGCCTTGCCAAAGCCCAAGTTTGGACACACACAACTCTCTTTTTTTCCCATGCCAGCTTCCAGGCCAAAAAGCACAGCAGGCAGAAGTCAAGCCCCAACAATAAGTATCTCCACGGCTATGTGAAGAACTGACTATGGATAAATAAGTTACAGGATGCAAGATAAATGAAGGTAGGTCATTTCTCTGTTCCGGAAATTGAAACAGTTTTGATATTCTCATATATAATGTGAAAAGTCGACTGTGATTAATTTCCCAACATATCTGCCTTAGAAACATTTTTCTCATTGTCTCCCGAAATAATATTCTGAAGGATATCATTTACTAAAATACTGCAATTTCACATTCAGCATTTTCCATTTTCTCTTCTCAAGTTTGCTCCCTCAACCCATTCTCAAATTACCAGAGGTATTCCGGGTTTCCTTGCTCTTAGCTAATGATTTTTGCATCCTGCCTCACTGAGAAAAATATATTTAATGTACATGAAATTCCCAACTTTTACATTGATAATTGTTCTCTCTCCAAGGTCTTGCTTTGCGCTTCTGATCTCTCATCATTTCCATAATACTGGTTCTCCCCACTACTACCACATTTTTTTCCTTCATCCTCCTGGGACTTAACACCTTCTGACTTAGACATGGGCTCGTTCAAGTTCTCCTGTCCCTGAAATAACCAAACCGACTTGCCCTGCAAGGTAGCATTTATTTCCTGTCATTGCCATCTGCCAGCTCCTTAACGGAGTAGTCAGTCTCAGGGCCCTGCCTCCTTTTCATCATCTGCTCACTCTTTTACTCCTGCAGTTTGCCTTTTGCCCTCACCATGACCACTGTGCTCATAAGTCAACATGGTTTTCATAACTGAAAGGCCTCCTCTCAATACCCATCCCAATGACTATTGTAAAGCATCTAACAGCTGTCATCATTTATTCCTCTCAAGGCTTAGACAATCCTGCCTTCTTTCAGTTCTCCCCTTAAATCCTTGTCCACTCCATTTCAGTCTCCTTTGCTGCCTCCTCTCACTGAGCCCCTTCCTTTAGTGTAGTGCTTTCCCAGAGTTCTGTCATTCCCTCTTCTATTTTCTCCTTCTACAACTCCCCCCAAAAGTGAGCTCATTCTGTCATGCTTCTCCTTGTGACCCTTCTTCTGAGCTTCAGACTCGACTTCCAAATAGCCCCTAAGTATCTAAATGTCATTTTCCTAGTCAAGGTGCTAACAATTTCCCACATCATTTTTGACTCCTCCCTCCCTCATGATCTCCAAACATGATCCCACCCACATGCAATCCAAAGAGTCACTGAATTCTAATTCTACCTCCAAAATGTCATTTGTATTTGCACTCAATTCCAAACCAATTTCTAGGACTCTAGGTTAAGTCTCCATCATCTCCTGCATTATGTGAAGGCACCCCAATTCAGGTAGGAGTGGTATGCTATTCACATCACAGGCACTCAGTTCATTTTGTAATTTAAGTGCACTGAACAATGTGATGAAACTGAAAGGGCAGGCTGTGGGCTCTAGACATGGAAGCCATTTTGACCCCTGCCCACCCCACCCCCCATTTCTTGTAGGTAAGATTTCAGCTGGCATGATCTTCTCTGAGTTCCAAAGGGTGAATTCTAACAGTTGCTAATCAAGAGAGAGGCAGCCCCAAGCCTAGATGGGAGGGGAGTTTGGGGGAGAATGGATACATGTGTATGCATGGCTGAGTCCCTTCACTGTTAACCTGACACTATGACAGCATTGTTAATCATCTATGAAAGTGAAAATGAAATTAAAGTCACTCAGTCGTATCCAACTCTTTGTGACCCCATATACTGTAGCCTAACAGGCTCCTCAGTCCATGGGATTTTTGAAGCAAGAATATTGGAGTGGGTTGCCATTTTCTTCTCCAGCAGATCTTCCCAACCCAAGGACTGAACCCGGGTCTCCCACATTGTAGGCAGACCCTTTACCATCTGAGCCACCAGGGAAGTCCCTCTATACCCCAATACAAAATTAAAAGTTGTTGTTTTTTTTTTAAGAGGGAGGCACAGCCAAGAAACACCTGAGGCAAGATTAAAGGTATCAGAGAAGCTCACCAAGATTAGGAGAACAACCAACACACAACCTGCACACACACCCTAATCTTGTCAGCAACCCCACCCTTATAAAGCTCACCAAATCCTCCAGGGTTGAGGGAACAGTTTTGCAAGGTAGGATTGTGCAGGATCCCCCTTTGCCTGGCAAAGACTATTCTTCTCTACTTCACCCCAAACTCTGTCTCTGAGATTCAATTCAGCGCTGGTGCAAAGGTTGAGCTTTCGGCCTCAAAAGTGTTAGCTGTTCAGTCACGTTGAACTCTTTGCAACCCCATGGACTGTAGCCCACCAGGCGCCTGTCCATGGAATTCTCCAGGCAAGAATACTGGAGTGGGTAGCGATTCCCTTTCTCCAGGGGATCTTCCCAACCCAGGGATCGAACCTGGGTCTCCCATATTGCAGGAAGATTCTTTACTGTCTGAGGCACCAGGGAAACCCTTAAAAACATCTGCAAAGAAAGCCCATCTAGTTAAGAGAAAAGGCTTTGGAGCCAGGCTTGCCTGAATTCATATTCTGGCTATGAAAGGGTAACTTATTAGCTTTTTGAGCAATTTAAAGAACTATTTCTTTGTAAAGTTTCCTCATCTGTACAATGAAGATAATAGCACCTACCTCATAAACTTATATGGATTAAACAAGTTAAAACATTTTTAAAAATGCTCTAAAACACATGGCAAACAAATAGTAAGCAACCCAGAAGTGTTCATAGTTATCATAATTACTTCCTTACACATTCATTGCAAAACAAGCTGATTCATAAAACATTTCCAGAGAGTCTCCAGTTCCTATTTAGTATTGTCCCTGCCACAGGCTGGTATCCACTTTAACAGAAAAGTCTCAGAACAAGCTAATCAAACATACTGTTTCTGTCAACATGTCACTTAAAGTGACAACATCAATACTGATTTGAAAGCAAGATTTGGCCCAGATAATTTCTAATCCACTCAAACTACCACTAGAGGATCCACTGTTGAATGCCATTAAGAATTGGATTAAATTCTTTGTGTGATGTTGATTTATCACAGAACAGAACAAGAGTTTTTCCAGTAGTCATGTATGGATGTGAGAGTTGGACTACAAAGAAAGCTGAGCACTGAAGAATTGATGGTTTTGAACTGTGGTTTTGGAAAAGACTCTTGAGAGTCCGTTGGACTGCAAGGAGATCCAACCAGTCCATCCTAAAGGAAATCAGTCCTGAATATTCATTGGAAGGACTGATGCTGAAGCTGAAACTCCAATACTTTGGCCACCTGATGCGGAGACTTGACTCATTTGAAAAGACCCTGATGCTGGGAAAGACTGAAGGTGGGAGGAGAAGGGGACGACAGAGGATGAGATGGTTGGGTGGCATCACCAACTCAATGGACATGAGTCTGAGTAAACTGCAGGAGTGGGTGATGGACAGGGAGGCCTGATGTACTGCAATCCATGGGGTCACAGAGAGTTGGACACAACTAAGCGACTGAACTGAACTGATAACAAGAGTTGACTAGAAAGACCTCTGGGTCAGTGTTAAGGTATTGAGGATGGAAATTAAGGATAAGCAGCCCAGTGGTATGGCTCTGAGTCTGTGCAAGACCAGAGGCAGAGCCTGAGGGCAGACTACTAGCAGGGAAGTCAGAAGTCTACTAGCAGGGAAGGAAAAGAGGTATACAGTCAGAACTGGACTCTAGATTCAGATGGCCTAGTTTCAAGTTCTTAATCTTTGACTTGGTGAAGTGTGACATTGAAGACACTGCTTCACCTTTTGATGTCTTATCTACATCATGGGATTACAATATAATGGCACCTCCTTCATAATGTAGTTGTGAGGATGAAATGACAAAAATCTATGTGCGCAGCTTGGCACAATGCCTGACTCAAGGTTTACCTTTAGCGTCATCATCATCATTTTATTAATGTAGTTTAAGTGCAAAATGCCAGCCCATAGAGATCCAAACCAGAGTCAAGGGCAAGAAGCAGCTCTAGGGTTCTTATGACAGAATATGCTATCTTAAGACTGTATTGGACTTCCTTTATCCTGCTTTGTTCCCACTGTCAGTTCTTTTAGAAGTTAGGCTCTAAAAAAAAAAAAAAGAAAAAGAAAAAGAAGAAGAAGTTAGGCTCTTATCGTCATGAATGACTACATTGATTTGCCCTCCACAGTGGAATTCTCAAGAGTTCAAATGCCTTAACAAGGTCCTCCATGACCTGTCCCCCTGCTTCCTCTTTAGCCTCATCTGCCTTCACTCTCATTTTTACATATTATCCTCTAGGTACACTGAGTTGTTCATAGGGTCCCCGTACTCCATCATGCCTCTCTGCTTGAGTTCAAGCTCTTTCATCTGCTTAAGAACCCCTTGTCCATTTAGCAAATAATTGAGAATGTTCATCAGCATTGTTTCAGATACTGGGGACACAGCAGTGAATACAACAAACAAAACTCAATTACCTTCATGGCTCTCATATTCTAGGTGGGGGGTTGGTAATAAATACGTGAATAAAACAACACAATGACAGATTGTGCCAGTGCTATAAAAATTGGAGAAAGAGTCATATAGAAAATAGGATATTATTTTCAACAGTGGAGTCAAGAAAGGGCTCTATGAAAGATGCCGTGGACTTATTATTAGTATGATTATTATTCTAATCCTTTAGGTTTCTATGTCAATTTTCACCTCTCCAAGAAACCTGCTCTAAATCACCAACTCAAGATAAATACTTTTCTTGTGGCCTCTCACAGAATTCAGGGTAGGCTGCTCACAGTGCCTGAGTCATAACAACTACCTGGTAGAACAGGGGTTCCTAACCAGAGGACAATGGACATTTTGGGAATCCACAGGAAGAGTAAGTTGCACTCCAAAGTGAGTATACACATGCATTCATGTATTTTTCTGGCCTGAGTGGTCACAGGTTTCATATTCTCAAAGAGCAGATGACCTCATCAAAGGGTAAGACCTACTGCTATGTTGATGGTCAGTGAACCATCAAATTTCACCATCTCTTTGTGAGCTATGCATTAGCTGTCCTTGGATGAGCTCTGTCCTGTGGTATGTATGGTTTAATGCTGAATTACTCCCTACACTAATTTGTTTCTTTAATGCATTTAACATTCTTTTATTGAGGGGCAAAAATACAGCAGGCCCTCAATAAAGGGATGTTAAGCACAGTGGGGGCTGAAGAGATGAGATCCAAATATTCAATAGAAAGCAGAGCAAAGGCCTTACACCATTCCCACACATAGATCCATTTTCTATTTGGTCATAAACTCCTGTAAAGACAGAACCTCTCGCTGTGCTTTTTTCCATATCTCCCTTTAGCTCTTAATGTGAAGTCCTCATGTAGATGGTACTCAGTCAAAGGCTATTCATGTCTTGGTCATTTGTCTCAGAAGACAGGGCAATGAGCTGAATTCTATTGTATCCAGTTAACAATGGGTCTGACTGTACTTTCAGAAATGTGATTACATATAATGTATAAAAGATAACAGCTCAGAAAATACCAATCCTTCTGAACTAATGGCATGACCTCCTCTGGAACTGGAACGGTGACCCATGTTATGTTCTATAGGAAAATGAGTGAGGCTCCAGGGAGGGAACTAAAATAGCCAGAAAAATATATCTTTGGGCTAAATTTATACCCATTGGAGGTCACAACACAGCATAAGGGCATAATTCAGAAAGGAGCAGGATCATTCAAACCAAGGACAGTTTGCTAGGGGAGAGCTCAACAGCTAGAACAAGGAAGGATGTCAGGAAGGGAGAAGAAAGGAAGGAAAAAGGAAAACCTGCATTGCTGGTGACCACAGAGTATCATTTTGGTCCTTTGTCAAATGTGAAATGGTTTCATTCCAGTCCGTTAAAACTGCCTCTGACATGATAATTCTAAATTCTTCTCTCTCTGCCTAATTCCTTTCTAACACTCTGGGTCATGCCTAGATAAAAAACAAAACAAATTACATTCCTTCAGTGAGGAATAGCCTTCCTTAGAAGGATAATTAAAACCATGTCTAAAAATATTTACCTTTTTTTCTTAGACTTCACTAAAATATCATTTTTGTCTTCTCTATTTTGTTAAAACATCAGTTGGGAGGATCCAAGAAAAGGGGTATTCAGAGACGCCTTCTGTAAGAATAAAGCTTTGCCAAATTATATTATTTAGGAATAGGGTTAAATGAAATTTGTGCAAAGTTTACCTTTTGGAGAAAAATCAAAGAAAAAGAATACTATCAAGTATTATGCACAAATGTAAGCTAATTGCTAATAAACTGCTTTAGTAAAAGACTCCCTTGGACAAGCTTTAATTAAGAGATATGACTCATTTGTAATTAGAATATTATTTGTAGGAAGGCAGGTGTAAAAAAAAGGCAATTTGAGAACTGTTTTTCAAAAAGTTTAATTGCTTAAGTAGACTTGGCATGCTTCCTTCAATTTTGTTTTACTGTTTATTTGTGCATGCAAAGAGAATCAAAGCCTAGTGTTTGCCAAATGATCATGAATTCTAAAATTTAGAGGAGAGGGCTTATATATCATAGCACTAATTTTTATATCTGAAAAGGAACATGGAACCCTAAATGCTCAAGAAAGTCACAAGCATCTGTGGAACACTAACCTTCACATGGATGGCAACATTTCATACCAGCTCTTACAGGTAGCTTTCCAAGTGTAAGTTCCATATACAGGGGATGGGCAAATGGCAAATGTTCCAAACTGACAAATGTGTAGATATCCAGATAGATTTCTGTAATTCATCTCCAACCTAGACCAATTCTTTAAACACAGGATTTATGGTTAAAGTCTGTATCTTATAAAGCCATTATCAGGGGGCCCTTGTGGGTCTGTTTCTATTATTAAATATATGTGCTTTACCTTAGGTTTTTGTCACATGGTCTTACTTCATTCTATGCCTGATTACTTTTAACTAAATGTCCAGAACATCATGGGCAAAAAATTAAAAACTAATTTGAGATTTTAGATAATTTTATCTTCCTTTAGAGTCAATTAACACTTGTTTTTGGCAGGCACTAACAGTCTAAGGGCATTAACTACCACAGATCACTTTTAATCTGATCAGATGTTGGAGTGACTACATGCTAGCCTTGAGTCCCTACAAGAACTAGCCTATTTCTGGTTTGCCCTTACACCCAGGATACTGTTCCTCAGGGTCACAACCCCAAACTGGAGACTTAACCAGAAACCCTCTTCTTTGATGTGCTCTGACATTCAACTGTGGCTCCCCCAGCCTCTGGAGCTGTAATCTCTGCTCAGTTTCTCGGCCTCTCAGTTACACTTCTGGAATCAAGAAATATGTTGAAGAAAGATATAGCACCAAATGTTGGATTCCCCTCTTTGGGCTTCTCTCTTCCCTTGATCTTGGGCCACTAATTCTTCCTGGCTTGGTGTGATCTCCAGTGTTTAAAGTAGGTATTGTCTACATTTTGAACAGCTTTGTTGTTTGTTTTCAGCTGAAGGGTTGGTCCGAACTAGCAATAATGACTTGACTTCATTAGGAACAACAGACGCTGGACCAAGGCTCACAGTACTTTATGGGCCCACAAAAATATTTTCGTTTCTTTTAAAAATCAAAAGAAAAAAATGAACTTTTAGGTTAGATAAAATATTTTAACATGTAATCTTAACATATCCATCTTTAGAGCAATGAAATCATAAACTGCTGCTGCTGCTAAGTCGCATCAGTTGTGTCCAGCTCTGTGCGACCCCATAGATGGCCACCCACCAGGCTCCTCCATCCCTGGGATTCTCCAGGCAGGAACACTGGAGTTGGTTGCCATTTCCTTCTCCAATGCATGAAAGTGAAAAGTGAAAGTGAAGTCCCTCAGCTGTGTCTCTTAGCAACCCCATGGACTGCAGCCTACCAGGCTCCTCCGTCCATGGGATTTTCCAGGCAAGAGTACTAGAGTGGGTCGCCAGTGCCTTCTTTGGAAATCACAAAAAACAATGTTTAATATTTTCTTATGGAGGAAAAGAATTCATGAAGTCAAAAGTACTCACAGTCCACAAAAGTCTTAATGGCTGAAAGTCATAGTAGCCATGGCTGAAAGCAAAACTTCTTTAAAGGTATTTCAAAGGCATTAATACCACTGTATAAAATGACATGTAGATGAGATTGCCAAAGATTTTCTTATCCACCATCTTCTATGAAACTCCTGAGAATCTGGTAAGGGAGGTGAGGTAGGTGTTAGCTGTTCTATTGAGGGAAATGGGACACATAAAGTTTAAGTGAATTGCTCAAGGTCACACAACAAGTCAGTAATAGAGTCCAAATCAGAGCCCACATCTGAAACTGAGGAATGTTCCAGAAATGAAGTATGCAATATAGCCACAGAACCCTTGAATATTTTGAGAATAATATGACATGATAACCTTTTATCAAAAAGTTATGAAAACACTTTTTTACTTTAATAAGCATACTGTTCCAAAAGTCAGAAGATCTGAGTTCTAATCCTGGCTCAACACTAACTTATTGTGTGCCCTTGAACAAGTCTTATCTTGGTCCTAGTCCTCTTCTCTAAAATGAAGCACTTGGAGAGCTCAATCTGAAATTCTCTACCAGCTCTATTTTATTTATTTATTTTGATTCGCCAAGCCAAAACACTCATCCTAGAAATGTTTTAAAGACTGCTGGAAATAAAAAGATTGTGATTCTTTAAGTCAACATAAATAACCTGCTATCTAATAGCCAAAAGTACCCAGTCTTCTTTGATGCCACAAATTAAAACATACAGGGGAAAAGAGAGCCCCTAACAATGAAAGACCATATCAGATAAATACCATTTCCTCTCTTATCTGCAGGGTCTCAGAGACAAATCAATATGTGTGGAGCCAGGTCCCTGTCCGCATTTCCACTGCCTTTATTAATATGGCTTTCTTCGATTCCATTAATATTGCAGATACCAGCAAACAATTTGTGTTCAAACTTTCCCCACCCTCTTTTACTAACAGATGGCAGTTCAAAAGCAGAGAACTATGTTTGTTTAAATCCTGTGTATTTGAATGTTAGAACAGTCCTCGACAGCAAAGTCACTTTCTAGCCTCATCCCTGGGTTACTCAGGTCACATTTTGACCTCAAGAGAACGCAGAGTAAACAAGTAGAAAGAAAATCAGGTAACCACACTTTAAGTGGGGCTGCCTATGGTGAGAGTTACATTCAGTCCCTTTCAGAACTGCACACGGCTTATGTTTCGGAGGTGAGGAAACAGCACTCCTCTAGGAGTGAGGCCACCAGGGTTTAGGGCCTACTCTGCCACAGACAGCCATAGTGTAAGTTCAGTAAACCTCTTCCTTCTCTGCACCTCTGACTTCTGTTTATTACAGAGAGGCAATTGGATTCATGATTTCGAAGAGTCTTTTCGTTCTAAATGTGTATGACTCTGTTCTGGGTGTTGCAATGTAGGGAGGGCTCGCTACAATCTTCATCAGTTCCCGGCCACCAGAACCCCTCAGTCTCCTGTCCCCCTGGCTTTCCTCAGTGCGGCTGTGAGACACCAGGTCGCTGACAGGACTAACACAGACAAGACTGCCCGACATTTTCCAGCTGTGCTGCCCACGTGGGCAGCTAAAAGGATTTTAAGAGCATCATCTACTGACAAGTCCAGATCTCTCGGGGGATGGAAGTGAGAGTGGAGGAAGGAAAGAAAAACCTCAAGACACAGGGCTTCATTTTAAGCAACATACAAGCCACACATTTTCCTTTCACACTATCAAAGCCTCGCTTTGTAAGGAGCGGAATGCTGCTGGGGCGCCTGGTGGTCCCTTTTCTGAGAATACATTTTCTTTGCACACTGACGGCCCTTTGTCGTCTTTAAAGACTCAGACAGCATGGGCTGTCCACTGCCACGGCAGGGAACTGCGCCAGTTTCGGGAATGTAGCCGCCCAGAGTAATCTACATAAAGAATCTCAAGTAGGGTCGGCAACTACTAAGGGGGCTGCAGTGGCCAGGCACGCTGCTGTGGGATCACAATGGAAGAGGAGAGGAAAGAGACGAAAAGGCGAGAAGGAACAGGGGGAGAAGGAGAAAGAGCAGAAGGGAAGACGGAAAAATAATATCCTGAAACATGAAAACAAATGTAACCGATTCTTTGTTAGTAAAAGTAATACCTCTTTCTGTTCACATTAAGGGAGTTATTAAATGCAATTTGGGGAACTAGAAAATTTATGGTGAGGCATATTAACAGTGCTTAAAATTTAGACAGGAAAATGACTCACTCATTCCTGGCACACAAAACTAGACCATTGCTTATTCACTTTGGGCAACTGTCTGTTCTGAGGATTGGTGACAAGGCCTCTGTAGTGCTTCAGTCAACTTGTATGCATTGTTGCTAAGTTACTCAAGAGATATACGTGCAATCTGGCAAGGGGTTGTTTGCGTTTTCGACCAAGCCTCTGTCTGCTTTGGGAATCTTGCTTTTGGAATCCCCGGTGGCTCAGTGGTAAAGAAGCTGCCTGTCAATGCAGGAAATGTGGGTTCAATCCCTGAGTCAGGAAGTTCCCCCAGAGAAAGAAAGGGCAAATCACTGCAATATTCTTGCTTGGAGAATCCAATGGACAGAGGATCCTGAGGGCTAGAGTCCATGGGGTCACAAACAGACATTACTGAGCAAGCAAAGCACCACCATTGTCTGCTGTGGATTATGCTGTGTCGTGTTAGTCACTCAGTCTTGTCTGACTCTCTGTGACCCCGTGGACTGTAGCCCACCAGGCTCCTCTGCCAATGGGATTCTCCAGGCAAGAATATTAGAGTGGGTTGCCATTTCCTCCACCAGGGGATCTTCCCAACCCAGGGATTGAACCTGGGTCTCCTGCATTGCAGGCAGATTCTTCACCATCTGAGCCACCAGGGAAGCCCCTGCTTTGGATAGGGTGGAGCCAATGGTAGGTGGGTAGGTGGGTTCATGTGAGGAAAGCTGCGTTAAGTGGCTCCACACTTCCACATTTTCCGATGCTCCACAAAAATTAAAAACTTCTGCTCTGTGAAAGACTATATAAAGAGAATAAAGAGGACAAGGCACAGACCAGCAGAAAATATTTTCAAAAGACACATCTGATAAAGGACTGTTATCCAAAATACACAAAGGACTCTTAAAATTCAGCAGTAAGAAAACAAGTGCATTCTATATGTAACTGAATTACTTTGCTGTACAGCAAAAATTAACAGAACATTGTAAGCCAACTAGACTTGAATAAAATAAAAAGAAAACAATATTTTCCAGCACAACACAAATACCCCATATAGCCTGATGTTTCCAGGGAATTCCAAGCACACTACCTCTATGACATGACCTTTTGCCAAATGGGCAGAAGAGTCTAGTTAAAAGTAGGGAATTCCCTGGCAGTCCAGTGGTTAGAACTCTGACCTTTCACCGCAGTGGCCCAGTCACATTTAATCGCTTGTCAGGGAACTATGCTCCTACAAGTGGCACAATGCAGTCAAAAAACAAAAAGTGCTGAAAATAATATTACTCTGAACAGTAATAGACTTGAGGTGAATCTGGGCTCTACAATAATCTAGCTCTGTAACACTGGACAAATTATAGCTGATGATTCATGGCATGCATACCATTCATTCATATCTTGCACCCACCAGATAAACCAATGAATGTAAGGTCCTCTGTCCATGGGATTCTCCAGGCAAGAATACTGGAGTGGGTTGCCATACCCTCCTCCAAGGGATCTTCCCGCCCAAAGGATTGAACCCACATCTCTTATGTCTCCTATATTGGCAGGTGGGTGCTTTACCATTAGTACCACCTAGAAAACTCAATTAAGGTAAGCCCCTAGCATAGCGTAGGAGTTCAGGCAATGCTAGGTGTCACATTATTTGTTCTAACGCTAACAAATAATGACAATTGTTGCTGCCATTACTCTCTTATGGCTATCCTGCCACTAGCCTGGTTCAGCTTGTTCCTGTAGCCTACAGTGAAGTCACCCCAAAGCCTCTGCCTCATCAAGAGGGTACCGCTGTTCCCAGATCCTCTCCCATCCTGCCTCTCCTGTCCTCCTACCCACCTCCTACCAACAGAAGCTTGAGGCTTCAGTTCTGACAAACAAGTGGGCCATAAGCCAGAACTCACCAGTGGGGACAAGGAGCTAATGGCCCTACCAGCTGCAGCACCTAACCCTGGGGGAGGAAAGAAAAACGAGGGCACCAAATATATAAATGGCCCCTGTCTTGACTGCTCACGAGAATTATCAATTAAGCCTGGAGGCTGCTTTGTATGCTCATGTCTTCTCTGTTATGGGAATGATGGCTGCAATGTAACAGATCACCCTTAATCGCTCCAGCCCATCAATTACCTGAAAGGGAGGGGAGGGAGCATGACCTGCTGCCAGGGGGGACCTGTAATTGATGGTCACCTGAACAGCAGGGATCAGGTCTTGCATTCAATATAAGCAATTAAAAAGAAAGTTACACTGGAAATGGGCGGGTACTACATTGACTTGGACTCTCTCTCATATTTCAGAACTTGACCTTAGCCCTGCAACCTGGTAAGGAATTATTTGATATACTCATGGACGAAGCCATACTCGCTTAGGAGGGCTTGGGCAGCCATTGCTTAGGCCTCAAGTTTAAAGGCTCCTGACCCCTACAAAATCTTAAGCCCTGAGGTTTCATCTCAAATCATGTCTCTGGAAGGAGCTGTTGAGAAATAGGAGATGCCACATCTTAAGTGTGTGTGTGTGTGTGTGTGTTAGTTGCTCAGTCATGTCCAACTCTTTGCACCCCCATGGACTGTAGCCTTCCAGGCTTCTTTGTCTATGGGGATTCTCCAGGCAAGAATACTGGAGTGGGTTGCCATGCCCTCCTCCAGGGAATTGTCCTGACCCAGGGATTGAACCCAGGTCTCCTGCATTGCAGGCAGATTCTTTACCAACTGAGCCACCAGGGGCTTATATACATTGTAAATGTCCCCTCCCTAAGCTAGCATGCTAGGTTGCCAAATAGACCCTTATCTGTCACAGTCACCTGTATCAGGGCATCAAAGGCTCAGAATGAGAACCCCACAGGAAGCAATGTACTCTTACATTCCAATCCCTTGCCTGGCTGATATTATTTCCCATAAAATATCCCTTTAGAGCTCTTGGTGAACTGAACCAATGTGCCACCCCTTCCTTATCTCATCTTTTCTCTTCTGTCACTGCACCCTCTTCTGCCCTTGGTGCTCAGCTCAGTCTTTTACCACTTCATTATACAGCCATGTATAGCAATAGATAGAACAAGTCTGGGCCCAGGCGGCACCAGCAACCAAAGAGCACATTGACCCTCTCTGAATTCTAGCATCTGTCACAAAGAGGGGATGTTTTTCCTCCTGGGGCTATGAGCTGCTGAAGGGCTGGAAGCATGACTTTAAAAAGCCTCTACAAAAGGTTATCTTGAGCATTAGCAGTCAATCAAAAGTTTCCCCTAAGGTCTTCATGGTGTCTGGCATGGGTTAAGTGGTCTGAAATCATTGTGTATGTCATCATCACCCTTGTCCCTCCTCATAGTCCCAGCACCTAGCACAGTGCCTGGCATTTGGAAGGCACTAAATAAATATGTACTTATAGGTCCAGAGTCATCTATCTAAAACCTTTGGGCCCATGAGTACTTCCAAATTTTAAATACTCTTCCGATTTGAGGAAGATAAGAGGGGGGACATGCTGTAAAGTGTACCCCAGCAAGTTAAGGAACAGCATACCACAAATACATGAATCTATCTGTAGTGAAACAAAGAAAGAATCCCCCAACTTGGATTAATCAACATGATAAAAGCCTGTGAATATCAGATCAGAAGAGATTTTGTTTTCCAGTGAGTTTGCATACCAAATTTGCCAAAACTCAACTTAATTTTCAGACTTCCAACTTTGGAATAACAGATGGGAGTTTATGGATCTGCATGAAATAATGAGGGGAGGAAAAGTCTTTAGCCTCAGCACCCCATTCCAGGTAGGGAGACTTTACTCACTATCCTCCTCTAAGTCCTCAGGTGAGTTTGCCTTCCATGTCTTATAACATGGGCAGACCCTGTACAACCGAACTTCTAAGGAAGTCAGTTCCCTCCCCCTATCCTGTTCTCTTAGCTTCCAACATTGCATAAGCAAAGGAAAGAGGGGCATATGTAGAGCTAGTAATTCTGTCACTCACAGGGCTGCGACCTCAAGCAAAGCCTTTACCTCTCTTATTTGCAATCTCTTCTTCTGTAAAACAAGGAAAGGGTAAATTGAGGCAGTAAATGCTAATATTACTGAGAACGTTCCAGGGTATGATTATCATCTGTATTTTACAGATGAGGTAACTGAGGCTGAGTTAGGGAACCTTGGCCCTTTTCTCCTTGGTTGGGAGGGAGACGATTGAGAGAATGGAGGGGAAAATTATAGAAGCCAATGAGCTAAGTATACACATGCAAAATCCTCTAAAGATAATACTAGGGTAAGGAATTGCTAACCGGATGCCTCTGCCCACCTCCTTGCTACCTTCGTGTGTCACAGCAACTGTAACAAGGACAAAGTGGGAAATTAAAGACTAAAAGGGGAAATCAGTGAGATGGCAACACCCCCATGTGAAGGGGAACCAAGGGCCACTTAATTGCAGAAATCAAGGTACTATATTTTACTCCTAGTTGAGAATGCAAATGATGGCATCATCCATTATTCTTTGGCAATATTTCTTAGCATTCAGAGTGCAGTTGTGTGGTCTGAAAACAATTTAAACTGAACAAAAACTAGTGCTGCTTAGACTGATTCTGATACTGGATTCTCCCCTTTCCCTACCCCCAGCCCCTGCCCAACCAAGTCTCTTCTATGAATACACAGTGAGTCAATCTGGTATATCTTGATGGTTGAATAAGCTCTTTGATTTTTGAATTATTTTGAGATTAACTGAATTTGAAATGTGGGCTGCCTGCAATGTCTTGCTGGCACAAAAAGATGAGCTTTGTTATTGACAGAGAGACTTGCACATGACATTTTTTTTATCATTATTCGCCTGCACCGAACTCCTGTTCCCTTTAGCCTGGCCTGGCCGCCTGAACGGGTGCTGCAAGGCCAAGTTCAAAAGTGCAATTTACAATCTTCTCTCTCCTGTGAACTGCCACGTGACATGGGGTGACTTCTGCCTGGGAGACCAGACACATATTTCTGACCGCAATCAAGTAACACTGCCCATTATATTACAGTTTTTGAGAACTTGCATAATGTCCCGAATGCATAAAAGCTATCATGCAAGAATCATATTATGGGTAAGTTGAATCAGAATGTCACTGGAGCTGATCAAGGGTTTGTGTGTGTGAGCCCTCCAATCCTGTCCTTGGTCCCAAAGGAAACCTAGCAATTTCACAGCAGCCTTAGGGACTCAGTCTGTGGACTCCATGATAAACAAGCATCCTCTCTCTTCTCGATTCCCATAGTAACTCTCACTTTTTCCTTCCCTTTTATTTATCCCCTGTATTTTCTCGACCCAGACTTTGCTATGTACTTCACAGGATGACTTTTCCATCCACCCTACTATCCCTCTCCCTGGCCATTCACTCTTCATTTTTTTTTTTTTTTTTTTTTTTTTTAAATATTATTTTATTAGTTGGAGGCCAATCACTTTACAACATTTCAGTGGGTTTTGTCATACATTGGCATGAATCAGCCATATAGTTACACGTATTCCCCATCCCGATCCCCCCTCCCACCTCCCTCCCCACCCGACTCCTCAGGGTCCTCCCAGTGCACCAGGCCCGAGCACCTGACTCATGTATCCCACCTGGGCTGGTGGTCCGTTTCACCATAGATAGTATACATGCTGTTCTTTCAAAACATCCCACCCTCACGTTCTCCCCCAGAGTTCAAAAGTCTGTTCTGTACTTCTGTGTCTCTTTTTCTGTTTTGCATATAGGGTTATCGCCACCATCTATCTAAATTCCGTATATATGTGTTAGTATACTGTAATGTTCTTTATCTTTCTGGCTTACTCTTCATTTTTATATCTTTTCTTTTTCTTATCCCTTCTGGGCCAGCGTGTCCTATCCTATCCTTTCAACCTTCAGTTTTTCTTCAACTTATTTCCCTAGCCTTTTCATCTTCTACTTGCCCCCTAGCAAAAAGCTGCCTTGACCGGTCCTACAGACAGTGGCTATAGCACAACACATACAAAAGCACCCATGAGGTAGGCATAGCCACCTATTAGGAATTCTGCTTTAAGGCACAGGTAACAACGATTTTAAATGACCATGCAGTAATTTGCAGAGTCCAGTATTTCTGAAGTGATCCTAGTTTTGCCCTCCTATCATACAGGGTAAACTTTATACATGAAGTGTTTATAGAAACACCAGCCTAGGGATACAATGGTGCTTTAATAACAACAACAAAAAAGCAAAAGCCAAGAGGCCTCACAAAGCCCCCTTGGGAGACAAACCGGCAATCAGGCAATTCTTGAATGTGATGACAAGCAAGAGGGCAGCCTAATGACCCACACTGGATAACAATCCCGAGACCTACTGATATCCCAGCTCTTCCAGATGTCTCCCTATGTCTCAAACCTGGGGTCAGGAAGAGTCATGATGGCCCTGGGCAAGTGACAAACAGCAACTGTCCTGCACATTTCCACAGGATCTCTGGGTCAGCACTGCTGCCCAGCCTGTCTGCACACCACAGGGCCATGCTTCCTTCCTCCTCAATCTGCCCTAGCAGGCCCAACAGGCGCCACGGTGAAATCAGTAGGGAGAAATCCTTTTTCTCTACCGGTTCTATTCTGCTTTTAGCTCACACAACAGCAACAACTTGTGCTCCTAGGGCCATCCATAAACTCTCAAGATATGACGATTTGGGCTATGATCCCTACCATTAGTAAAATTGCAAGCAGCTTGAGGCAAGAGCTGTGTCATTTCTCTATCTCCTGGTGCCTCTAAATGTGATGCCTATCACACACTAGATGCCCAATAAATATGTATTGGATTGAGTCGTACTACTCAGTACCATTATCAATATTAAAATATTCCGTTTTCCACTTTATTCACTACAGACATCTGTAGCCCTCTCCTTCTACCTGGTCTGCACTTCACGGCAAGACAAAAAATGAAACTGTTACTTTAAATTCAGTGTCCTTCCCTTTATTGAAAGTTAATCATCCACCAGGTTTTTCTTTCCCACTGATACCTTATGAAGAAACAATTAGCAATACTTTTTCTGATGTCAGTAAATGACCTCAATATTAATCTTATCAGGCTTGCTTCTTTAGGGAGTTTATTCAGAAATCAATTCAGGTTGAACTATAAATCAAAAAGAAGAAAAAAGCAATTCCTAGCTTTCTCATCTACTAATGTGAGCACATCAATTAGGTAATATCCTGATTAAAATCTCAGGATTGTGTCACCAATGACATGTCTACAAATATGGGTACTATTTTTATGCCCGTGTATTTTCACATTTAATAAAAATATTTATGGTCAAAAAAAATCTCAGGATTGTGTCACCAATGAGCCTTTCAATTTTTTTTTTCCTTTTCAGACAAATACTTAATTTGCTAATCTGCTGAAATCATTGGTTCCAATAACAGCTGCTATATTTTCTGTCTGTTCACTCACTCATGCTCTTTTTTTTTTTTTTTTGGCCCCCAGAAACTGGACACAGGGACTCTTATCTTCATTTCTGCCTATGTACTTGCCACCCAATAATGAACACATCTTTTAAATACAAACTCAGTTCTCAAGTTAGGCACTTCATTAAACATTTTCATTGGAAATCCCATTTCTTTCATCTTCCTTTCAGCATCAGCCAATAATCATGGTGACTCTGATGACCTGCATAACTAATCTCTAACCCAGTTACTTTCTTTTACACATGCAAGCTCAGAATATAAAAGCCCCAACTGACTTTTGTCAGTGCACTAAATTTAGCAAATTTTCAGCCAGGTTTCTTCTAGTTATTCATCTGGATGTCCATGACCTCTGTGATTCTTTCCACAGCAGCATGTTCTACTTCAAGATTGAAATGAGCTCAGGGTATACAAAGACATAAACTGTGCACTCTCAGAATCATCTAATTAGTTAGTAATGATCCTGTTTATACCATATCCATAGCCTGTCCTTCTGCCGGGGTCCCTTTCTCCTCAACTTCTTGGCCTCTGACATATAAGACATTTCACTTCCTTAAGTCGTATCAGAGAAAGTCTATTTTTGATGACTTTGTACATTCTTTCCCTTCTCTGATCAATGTCACAACGAATTAGATCAACCTTCCTGGAGCCTCGTCCATTTGTCAAGAACTTTTGTCCATTTGTTAAGCAATAGATTTGGTAAACAGCCAAGTAGTCTATACAATAACTTGGTTAGAGACTTCCCAGTCACTGTTACGTAAGAATCCTGGATCAAATAGCTCAGCCATTGAAAGATTTTGACCCTAAGGGTTTTATGATTTTCTTTATGTTCTAACAAGATCTCTGCTTTAAGGAGAATAGATCACACAGAAGGGTATAAACAGACAGACAAGTTAATAAGCTTTGTAACAATTCAGGTAAGAATACATTGTGTTCTGCATGAAAATGCTAGCAGTAGAGGTGGTGAGAAGTGGTTAGATTTGGAATATATCTCAAATGTAAGGACCACAAGATATCTAATCATCTTCAATTACTGAAACAGGGAGAAGTATGGAACAGGAGCAGGATTCAGAGTAGGATTTTTAATATTTGAAATTCTTTTTGGAAATTCAAGTGAAAAAAAAATACTAGATGCACACATGCATGCGAACTAAGTCACTTCAGTCATGTCCAACTATTTGAGACCCTAATGGACTTTAGCCCGCCATGCTTCTCTGTCCATGGGATTCTCTAGGCAAGAATACTGGAGTGGGTTGCCACGCACTCCTCCAGGGGATGTTTCCAACTCAGGGATAGAACACAAGTCTCATGTCTCCTACATTGGCAGGTGGGTTTTGTTTTTATTTTTACCACTAGCGTGACCTGGGAAGCCCCCACTATTAGGTAGTTAGCTATTTGATTCTGAGCTTCAGGGAAGAGTCTGACCTAAAGATAAAAATATCTGGGTAGTCAGCATGTATAGATGGCAGTTAAAACCATGAGGCTGGATGAGATCATCCCAGGAATGAGAACAGATGGAGAAGAGGTCAAAGGAATGAGGCCTAGAACCCTCCAGCAATTAGACCTCACAGAGATAAAGAAGAACTATTAAGGAAGACTGCTAATGCATGACTAAAGAGAAAATAGCAGAGAATTGTATCTTGGAAATCAGGTGATAAATTGTTCCATGGAGGAAGGAATTATCAACTGTGGTGAATACTGCTGAAAAGACGAATAAGATGTGGACTGAGAATTAACTACTGGGTTTGGCAATTTATTGGTTATTGGTTACCATAATAAACCATTTTGGTGGAAAGGTGAGTATAATTGGAGTGGGTTCAGGAAAGAAGACATTACTTTTCCAACAAAGGTCCGTATAATCAAAGTTACGGTTTTCCAGTAGTCATGTATGGTGTTAGAGTTGGACCATAAAGAAGGCTCATCACAGAAGAATTGATACTTTTGAACTGTGGTGTTGGAGAAGACTCTTAAGAGTCCCTTGGACTACAAGGTAATCAAACCAGTTAATCCTAAAGGAAATCGACCCTGAATATTCATTGGAAGGACTGATGCTGAAGGTGAAACTCCAATACTTTGACCACCTGATGCGAAGAGCTGACTCATTGGAAAAGACCCTGATGCTGGAAAAGATTGAGGGCAGGAGGAGAAGGGGACGACAGAGAACGAGATGGTTGGATGGCATCACTGACTCAATGGACATGAGTTTGAGGAAGCTCCGGGAGATGGTGAAGGACAGACAAGGAAGCCTTGTGTGCTGCAGTCCATGGGGTCACAAAGAGTCGGACATGACTGAGTGACTGAACAACAAACAGGAAAGAAGCTTCCCAGAATCCCTCTCCTTTCCTTCCAGTATCCTGGTTTAGAAGAAAACACTTCTCCCCTCTTATGGGGAGGCTTGCTACTGCTAAGTCACTTCAGTTGTGTCCGACTCTGTGCGACCCCATAGACGGCAGCCCACCAGGCTCCTCCATCCCTGGGATTCTCCAGGCAAGAACAGTGGAGTGGGATGCCATTTCCATCTCCAATGAATGAAAGTGAAAAGGGAAAGTGAAGTCGCTCAGCCATGTCTGACTCTTCGCGACTCCATGGACTGCAGCCTACCAGGCTCCTCTGTCCATGGGATTTTCCAGGCAAGAGTACTGGAGTGGGGTGCCACTGCCTTCTCCGATGGGGAGGCTTAGCAGAAGATTAATTCTTAGCTTCATTTCTCTCTCCTTGCCTCTCATTATGAATATCCAGGAGTCCGGATCCTTTTTCTACCAGCTCCTGATACAGCCAAGGAGCAGTCATGTGACAAATTCAACCAATACGATGTCTCATCAGGAGTTTGCATTTTTCATAAAAGCAGCAAGGACATAAAAGTTAACAAGTGTGGCAGAAGTTGTGGTGAAAGTGGCAGGGTCCTAACCAGGTAATTTTCACTGTGATACAGTGTTTTTATGTTCACTAGAGCGTCTTCAGTTTCTATCTACTCTTTGCAAACTAGGTTTCCCAGCCTCCTTTGAATCATATGAGTCCCTGATGTCCTTCACAAATATCTCCTTTAGTTGCATATAGCCTGAGGGTGTTTGCCTTGCTCGTGGCCTAGAACCTCACCTTACAGTCATACAATCTCCTCAGGGAGCTGGACCACTAGCCATAATGGTAAGAGTTGTTATGGAAACTCATATTTTAGATAATTAGGTCCAGTTCTTTCATCCTCAAGAGGCCAATGGGTCAAGAAGTTTTTTTTTTCTCCTTAAACTTTTTGCTGAGACAGCAACAGAGTCAGCTTAGAACTAAGCATATTCTATACCATTCAGTTGAGTAAGCATGGAGTATACCACATACCTGATAACTCCAGTGAAAAGAAGAAATGAAATTAAAGAGTGACAAACACTGATGGAGGAGTGGGGGAAGATCATAAGGGGTGGCCAAGTGGAATGCAAAACAGGACTTCATCTACTCATTTTCCCTAACATGTTCTTTGGTCAGATGACATTTTTTTTTTTGTTTTAAATACTCCTGATGGAGTTAGATTTTTAGTCAATCCTTTAAAACAAAAAAAAGGAAGAAAGTAAAACTCTGTCCATGGAAGATCAATGGGAAATGAAGACAAAGTAGCTCTGAAATGGCAATGTCAATCAGCAGAGACGGATAATCAATTTCCATAGGACTTTTCAAGGCCACATTCAATGCTCATCGCAGGCTAAACCTAGGTTTAAACTGTCTATTTTATCTTCATTTCCTGGGACTATACATCTCTGTGTTTACTCTAGAATAGCTCTCAAATCTGGGGCCTATAACTGAAGACTCTATTTAGTAAGTCAGTGTGATAAACTCTAAGCTTCCTGAGGGCAGTTCTCAGAATGATGCCTGACCTATGGTAGGTAATAAAAATCTGTTTAGTGAATAAATAAAATAGACTTTAAAAAGCTTCTCCAGGAACATAAAGATGATTTTGCTTTGAATTTTCAATGTGCTATCATTTCTTAATTTGGGGGGAGGGATGTTTGCACTTGATTCAGAATAGTTTATAGTTTAGACTTTGTTAACATGAACATGAGAAGTTGACAACTTTATTCCAGCCTGAAGCAAAAGAGAATTTTTTAAATCCAAAGAAACTCTTCTTTAAAAAAAAAGAAGGAAAAGAAAGCATCTCTGCTTCTATCCCATGTGTGAACCAGCAGATATAGAAGACAGTGTTGGTTTGAGATAATAATTATCATAGGTAGAACTTTTTGAATGCTTAACTCTGTGCTGGGAATTGTTCTAAGTGCTTTACATTTAGTATTTGATGATCTACTCCAAGCATGAAGAGGAAAAGGCTAATAGGAAAAAAGATGAGAGGTGATAATAACTATTATAATAGTAATAATTGTTACAATAATACCTACTGGGCACTTACATGCAAAGAATGTTGTGTTTTGCATAATTATCTATCCCATTTGATCCTCATAAAACCCTATGAGGTAGGAACAATTATTATTTCCACTTGGATGGGGGGATAACACTTTGAAAGGTTAAGTGACTTGCCCAAGAGCATACAGCTAATGAGTGGTGGAATCAGGGACTCCAAGTACATCTGCATGACTCTAAAGCCTAAATTCTTTCCCACTGTGCTACAATGCCTCCCTTTTGGATAGTTGTTTGTCCTGAATCCAACTCTACTGATTCAAGTAAGACAATAAACGGGAAATAACTTTACAAATAGTTAACTGCTTTAAAATTATAAGCGTGTATTTTCAACATTCCTTTGCCTACTGAGCACTTCTTGCATTCTTTTTCAGTTGCTAGAGATGGAGCTGTGAGCAAGGAAAGCATGCCCCTAACCTTAAGGGGAACACAGTCTAATGGAAGAGCAGAGATATAAATAAGGAACTACAATCAAATGAGAGATATGTGCACAAATTATTATGGGACTGCAAAAAGGAGGTATTAACCTACCCTGGGAGTGGGAAGGGCAGGCAAGGACTATTTCCTAAAGAAGATAAATATAAGGTGAGCTCAAAGCTATGTTCAATTATACAGGGCAGGGAGGTATAAGCACAGGAAGGCAATCTTGACAAAATGGATAGTATACACAAAGTATAAAAGCAAAAAATGGCAGAGTATAGGGAAGGAATGAACAGCATTTCCAAGCTAAGCCTGAAAAAATAAGCAGGATAAGATCCAGAGGCCTTACATGCCATACTGGGGAGGTTGAGCATTATTTGGTAGGTAATGAGGCGGTTTTACAGAGTTTACGTCACAGAGTTAACAGAATTAGTGGTCAGATTTTCTTTCTTTTTTTTTTTCAGATTTTCTTATAGAAAGATCTTGCTGGTGGCAGTGTGGAGAATGGATTGGAAGGGAGAAGATCAGAGGTCAATTGGAAAACTATTTTTATAGTCCAGAATTTAAAAGAGAAGAAAGGACAAATGCAAGGAATGTTTAAGAGAGAGTCAACTAAACATAGTGATTTATTAGAGGTATGGCAAAATAAAGGAATGAGATAGGACTTTTCAATTGGGTGACAAAATAGAGACATCAAAAGAAAGGATGGGTGTGTGGTGGGAAATGATGAGGTCTGTTTTGGACATAAAGAGTTTGAATTGTCTATGAGACATCCAGTTGGAGTTGCTGGCAGGCCATTGAATATATAATCCTGACATTTCAGGGAGACGTTGGGGCAAAAACATCATCTGGGAATAATCAGCACATAGGTGATGAGTGGATGGCATTGCCCAGTGAGAATGCTGACCTTGACAAGAGTAGTTTTCATGGATAAAGGCAGCAGAAGACAGTTTACTGTAGAATGAAGAGGGAATAGAGGTGTGAAAGTGGAGACAAAGAATGCGATCTACTTATAAATTAGGATAAGAAGAAAAAAATAAAAAGGAATAGTACTATGAGAATCAAGGGTGAAATTTTGTTTTTAGAATAAGAGACTGAAACATGCTAATTGCTGCTTGTAAATTCTTTCAAGGTCACCGTTGAGATGGCAGCTCTATTGGAAATGGGCAAGTCAGAATCCCTAGTAGTGGATGACAAGAAAGAGGCCTAGCTCCTCCAATGTTCTGAGAAATTCAGGAATGACGATTCTGAAAGATAAAGTTGACAGGGGTTATTTTAGAATAAGACAAATCAATTGGTGATCCACTTATTGGTATTTTTGGATTGTTAATAAATGTTTAACAAAAAAGGGCTCAATAATTCAACATCACATTAAGGCAGAAAAATATTTTAAAGCTGTCTGTAGCTGCCCATAAATTGAATTGTGCAGCGTGTGATCGACTTCCTGCCAAGAACATTTGCTTGTTCCAACTTCGTCTGCTTTATCTAGATACAGTAATTATTTCATTTTGGCAAAGATGCTTGTTTGAAATTAACACTCACTGACCCCTCCATTTTCCCCTTCCTGAGTTCTCCTCATCTCCCATTGTCTGCCTAATAACTCTGTTTATGACAAGGTCTCAGCAATAAAGGCATTCCAGAAAACACTGGTCTCCAGATAGAGAGTGGAAAGGAAATAACACAATCAGAAACAAGAACTGGGCTGTCATTCAAAGGAGGCCTCCACCACTACCCTCCTATAGAGTGAAAATAATTAAACTTCAGCTGTATTCATCATTTGCATCTTACTCCCAGTGGTCCTTTCCCAAATAAGGGCAAGCAGTCAGTTGGTTTCCCTGGAAAGTGGGAGACAGTTGTGGAAACAGGTGATCTAAGGTTGGAAGAGAGAGCAACAAAAGCAGTCTTCCCAGGCTTCATCATCTTGTACTGTGCTCGGCACACCAGTGCCTCCTCTCACAGGGGTGGGGGTGGGGGTGACCTCTTCCATTAGTGACTATAGGCACAGGGCCTGAGGCCTACAATAACATTTTGCTTTCTTTTTAAATCAAAAAAAAAAGCGTGAACTTTTAGGTAGAGTTTTAACATATCATATCCCTGATGGCTCAGTGGTAAAGAACTCGCTTGCCAATGCAGGAGACGCTGGTTCAGTCCCTGGGTCAGGACGATACCCTGGAGGAGGGCATGGCAACCCACTCCAGTATTCTTGCCTGGAGAATCCCATGGAGAGAGGAACCTGACGGGCTACAATCCATGAGGTTGTAAAGGCTCGGACACGACAGAGCCTTTCACGGTGTGGTAGCAACACTTGTAGAAGGGAAGGAAAGGAAGCAGAAAGGAATAAAAGGGGAAAGCAAGCTGTAAGGCACATTCAAGGGCTGACTGGACTGGCTCCATGGGAGTTCTGAAGCTAGAATGGCCCTTCAGTGTTGTTCCAAGTGGGCTGAGATGATGGGCCTTTTATTCCCACATCTGTCGTTGGCTACAGGATGCTCCCAGGCCACATGACCCTCTGCAGCTAAAGCACACCTTGAAGGGCCGACAGCTGGAGGCTCTAAACTAACCTCACCCCCAAGTGGCTGAGCAGTGAGTTCTCACTAGATGGAGGATCTG
The DNA here is from genome assembly GCF_963930625.1 of Muntiacus reevesi. NCBI lineage: Eukaryota > Metazoa > Chordata > Mammalia > Artiodactyla > Cervidae > Muntiacus > Muntiacus reevesi. Next base: position 122,354,863 of record NC_089271.1, on the reverse strand, counting down.
GGCAGTGTTTCCCCAACGCCTCTTATACGCACATCCACACCACCTCTGCTGGCGGAAAGTGAGGCCATCATAGCCCCACTTCCTTCCAGTCAGTTAAGAACAGCCACAGGAAAGACATCATAAATTAAATCAAACACATTATGTTGTGCATTTATTTTTATCTCAGTCTACAGCCCTTAGGTTATTTTTATCACCTTTAAAAAAAGAAAATTCAGGTCTCCCTGGCCATCCCATCAATTTGTCAGGTTTGAATTCTCAAATCTATATATCCATATAAAATTTACACCCCCTCCAAGCATATTTTTATCCCCACATAAAGTTTATGTCAGCAGTCTTTTGCCAATATGGCTACCATAAAAGTTTTGTTTAGACTGAGAGTGAGCTCTATACATTGTAGATAACGATTTCCTTGGTGCAGAAGAGCCAGTGATATAAGTTATGGGCTAGAGCTCTTGGCTGTCTTGTGCACACATTTATTAGCATAAATGTGTTCATCTTCTGATGAGATGAGAAATGGTCCAGGTCTCATCTTATCTACAGGCCTTTCTCGAGTCTCTATTGTACAGGTAACAAAACCCAAAGAAGGGAAGAAAATCAACATCAACCCAAACACAATAGCCAGTTGAATAAAATCGGTTTGAGGAATGACAGAGAAGGAGGAGGTGCTGCATTTCGAAGTTTGGACAAAGGTGGAGGCTTTAGGGAAAATCACCTACTGTTTTCCCATTTGCAAGTGGTAGAGGGGAGATCTCTGGCTAGATTTTCTTTTTAATATGACTATTATCCCCATTATTTCAGGGAAGAAACAATGAGATGGAAATGCCTGTTTTCTTCTTTAGTGAAATACCTGTCACTTCACGCTTGGCTCCTCTCCTCCCTAGATCTGATTATTTGGAGATAACTTATGAAAAGCAATTTCAAAGTCTGTACAGTATACCAGGCTCATTTTCCCAAGTATTCTTTTTAATGGGTTTTGCACGTCCTGGGTTTCAGATTATGTCATCGTAGGCAAACTCCCATGATCTGACTCTAGCAATTGACAGACAGAGATTTGATTATACAATCCTGAACAGCTAGGGAAAGCTTTTATTCTTCTTGCAAAGGCATAATTGCCTGAGCTTTCCTTTGCAGCTGCCTGCCTCTCGGCAACCCAGTTGGGTTTCAGTTTGCAGACTACTAACTTCTAATCACAAACTCCAGTTTTTGTGATGAGGAAAACATCCATTTGGCACTAAAACAAAATGATACAACTACCCTATCCTGCCATAAAAATGGTCCAAATACCAAGTCCTATTTCTGCCTCACAAATGTCCCTATCTGGGTTTTGTGTGGCCTACTTAGTCTATATTTTTTTTTTATTTTTGGATTTTTTTAATTGAGATATGATTGACATATAACATTCTGTTGGTTTCATTGGTACATCATGATTCAATATTTGTTTTTTATTGGAAAATAATTACAATGTTACATTAGTTTCTGCTGTATAATAAAGTGAATCAGCTATATGTATACGTATATCCCCTCCCTCTTGAACCTCCCTTCCGCCACCCAGCCTACTCCTCTAGGTCATCACAGAGAACCCAACTGAGTTCCTTGTGAATGCTATTTTATATTTCATAATAAAAATTCCACTATAAGAAAATCCAAAAATTTTTTTTTTTCCGAAAATCCAAATTTATGAAGCCCTGGGGGTAGGTGATATGAGTGAAGTTAAGTTAGAAGATAAAACAGATGGGAAGTGTAAAATCACATATTTCCTTTAAATAAAGGCTCACATAATAATCCTCTTGAACAAAAACACTCCCCAACACTCATACCTGGTCCATTTAAGTGCATCCACACTTCTTGACAAGTTACCTTATAAATTTCAACCTGAGCCTTTCATTCATTTTATATAACTTTAGTTTCACCAACACAGTGCCCATCCTAGGGCATGGTAGAGTAGCCTGTACACAAAATGGAGCATAAATGGGGTCATTGATAACTAAAAGTGAGGCAATATATGTGAAAAAATGTAACAGAAGGCCCGGCACTTAATACATACTGTTTTTACTTTTTAGTGCAAAATACACTACAGACATAATTGATGGAAGAGAAGGTACAATCAGAACTTCAAATCTGATTGCTAAGATGCTCAATATTTTCTCCAAAATAATTCCAAACTAATCAGTAAAACCAGGGAACTCATTATATGAACATGAGTCATCTACCTTTCTGGTATCTTAATTTAATTGAGGAAGATGAAATAATCTATTTAAGAACACTTTAGAGACTGAGAACAATATCTATGTATAAACACATACATACACACGTGTGCACACATGCACACACACACACAACTGAACAAAAGGGATAGAATTACCACCACAAATTCAGATTCAGTATGATAAATTACATTTTCCATCTTAAAACAAGGAAAATAGACCTCTTAATCCAAGTATTGTATCTATGGTCAATTACCCATATTCTCTTAGGAAGACACTGATTACACAGGGCAAGCAGTGATAAGCAACTGCCTAACAGAAGGAGAAAATCTGCGTGAAAACTCTACATGGAATGGCTAGTGTTCTCCTTTGTCCAGTGGTTGCTGGGAAGAACAGAGATTACATAAAAAGTGAAGCAAGGTGCAGCCAGTCCACTGTTCAACCTATGAGTTATCACTGACATCTGGTTAAGAAGAGTCCTTTTCTGATATTTGGAGTTACTTAGACTATGGAAATAATATTCATGTATGCCCCACCACAAAACTCTGGACTTCCTACAATATTAAAATTTTAAGATACTGTAACAATATTTGAATATCATAGCCTATGTTCAGCTGTTAAAATAAAATATCAAACAAGAGACAGATTCTCGTGTCTACTGATTCACTAAACTAATATTTTCATGACCCTAAGATGCTAGCTAGTTCTTTCCCTGGCTGCAAAGCTACAAAGATTGATGAGATAAACCTGATGCTCGACTTTGACATTTGTGAAAGTAAGTTAAGTTTGAAGCTTGTCAAAAGACTGACAGTTCCTCTTTAAAAATAAATTGCCCAGAATATTAAATGATGTTTTATGTACAGGCGCAATTTTATTTTTGCAATATCAAAGAAATTACCAAGGATGGTGTTGAAGGTTTGGGGGTGGGGGAACCTTTCAATATTTATTCTGAAGTTGGATTCTGAACCCCTGAGGGTGGCTCCTTTTGAAATTTTTTCCAGTTATAAAGGTCTTAAAGGCTTCATTAATAATTCTGCTTTGAAAGCATAAAACATCATCCTTGGCCTTGAATCTAGTAGGCTCTCAAGAAAATTGTTGAAGTGTGCTGTGACTTTGTCTTCTTTGGAAGATTTATTATATGTGGGGAGTACAGGGAGAAAGACCTCTTGGCTCCAAAAATAAGAGATCCATTAAGGAAGCTTTGACATGAGGAACAGACTTGTGGTTGCCAAGGGGGATGGAGGTGAGGGAGGGATAACTTGGGAGTTTGGGACTAGTAGATGCAAACTATTATATATAACATGGATAAACAATGAGGTACTACTGTCTAGCACAGGGAACTATATTTGATATCTTGTGATAAAGCATAATGAAAAAGAATATTACAAAAGGAAATATATGTATAACTGAGTCACTGTGCTATACAGTATAAATTAACACAACACTGTAAATCAAACATATTTCAATACTTTTTTAAAAGAGAAACCTTGACATAGCTTTCCTATTTTACAGTTCCATGGAAGAAACAATGCTGGCAACAGTGTCAGTGTTGGTGAACCAGATGGTTCTCAATAGCAGCTCCAGAACTGAGACCTAAAGTTGAATGGAATTAAGGAGCATAGGCCACTAGGCTATGGATGGGAGAGCTCTGAACCAAACTAATGTTTACTTTATTGTGATCCATGGACCACTGCATCAAAATCACCTGAGGAGTTGTTACAGAAGCAGATTCCTGAGCCATATCCCCAGTCTACTGAATCAGATTCTTGAACAGGGAAATGCCTTGAAACTGCAGTTATACCCATCACCCCCAGGTGACTGTCATGAATAATAAAGCTCTGTTGTTTTTCAGTCACTCTATTGTCTCTGACTCTCTGCGACTCCATGGGCTGCAGCACGCCAGGCTTCCCTGTCCTTCACTGTCTCCCAGAATTTGCTCAAACTCATGTTCATTGAGTCAGTGATGCCATCCAACCATCTCATCCTCTGTCATCCCCTTCTCCTCCTGCCCTCAATCTTTCCCAGCATCAGGCTCTTTTCCAATAAGTTGATTCTTCACATCAGGTGGCCAAAGTAACAGAGCTTCAGTATCAATCCTTCCAATGAATATTCAGGACTGATTTCCTTTAGGATTGACTGGTTTGATCTCCTTGCTGTCCGAGGGACTCTCAAGAGTCTTCTCCAACACCACAGTTCAAAAGCATCAATTCTTCGGCACTCAGGCTTCTTTATGGTCCAGCTCTCACATCCATACACTGGGAAATATTAAATTGATGCTTCTGAAACTGGGCTGACATTCCAAGGTATAAATCTTCCAAGAATTCAACATTTGAAAAGTACTTAACTGTTCATAAAGTAAAACATAAAAACAACAACCAGGACTACAGAAATATATTTGAGTAGATGCATAGGAATTTGAGAAGAAGTTTCAGCACTACAGGTTTTCTTATCCCCATCAACCCAGTTTATAGATTACCTAGTGTGTTTTTTTAAAATGCTTCCTGGAATTCCCTGGTGGTCCAGGGGTGAAAACTCAAGAGCTTTCACTGCTGTGACCTGCATTCAACCCCTGGTAGGGAACTAAGATTTCACAAGCCATCCAAAAAAATGAATAATTTTTTTAAAAGCTTCCACCCATTTAAACAGAGAAACTCAGGACTATGGCTGAAAGTAGCTACCACATGACCCACCCACTTAGTGGTGGCTTCTGAAAGCTTCGTGGAATAGCTAATGGAAAGTGGGGGCTTAGGGTCACTTGTAATTTCTGGTTAAACACAGATTAAGAAGATCTAAATTAAGAATTTAGATTCAACCTCCAGTGTGGAATATATTTCTCAAATGTGATTTACTTTTTCTATCTGAAAAAAGTCTGGAGTAGTGAACAATTAACTGAATGACTCCTTGAGTCCCCACAACTTTGCTGGGCCTCAGAGGCTCCTGAACATTTCAATGGTCAGCAGCACAAGTCTACATCGTATCACAGACAGGAGCCAGGGCTAAATTACTCTAGCCCCAAAAATTCCACAACCACATAGCTGTTGGTTTTAATTCAAACAATTCTGAATGTTTTTATATCACCTATCTTTACTAAATAAAAATGTTTTCTTACAATTTCTCTTTCCATAAAGTGGGTTCGTGACAAGATAATCAGAAGGGGACAATCCAGCACAGACATTCTTGTCATTACGGGGTCTAAGTAATTGGGCTTCAGTTAAAAACAGACAGGGCTGTTTCTGAGACCTATGTGGCTGCCCTGTCACACGTTGTCCACTGCTTTCCAAAACACTCCTCCTTCCCTGGGATAGGTATTACACATAAAAAAAAGTTGTCAAATATATCTAAGAGACACTGAGATGTACAAAATTAACTGACTTCTTTCCTGCAGGACTTCCAAGAGTTTTTCTTTTACTAATCTGCATCGAGAATCTCCATGAGAAACATAGCATGCAGCTTTTCACAAACTTACATTGATTTGTTGATTCCTTTTTCATAGAGTAGCTTCAATGAGCAGTTCCCCACCCCTTCCTCACATGCCACCCCAGCCACCCAAACAAGTCATGCTCAAAGAGACTGACCTGACCATTTTCTCCAAGGGAGCCCTGATCTCATTCGGCTCTATCCATCTAATTGCCTTTATTTGCTTCCTGGCACTTACCACTACCTAATAAAAATATGGGGTTTTTAGATTATTTGTCTGATTTAGTCCATCTCCTCTACTAGATGAGAAGCTCCAGAAGAGCAGGAGATGTATCTCTTCAACACAACTGCTTTGGTTCTAGTGTCTAGAACAGTGTCTAACATATAGTAAGCACCTCATCAACATTTGTTGAAAGAAAAAGCAAACTAAATAGTTGACTAACTACCTTTTGGTCACCATACACCAAGAAACATTAATGTTGATATCAGACGACCAAACCAATATCACCACCCAGTATCATACAGAGCAGGTGATGTGAAAGAGGGAGGTGGCCTGTCCTAACTGCTTTCTGGGCAGCTCTGAACTATGCAGCTCAGCAATGTCAGCTGAATTCTCACATTTTCTCAAATCAAACTTTTGAGATTTAGTCTGTCTTGAGAAGATAGGATATTGCCTGAAATATTTTGTGTCTTACATCCTGGTACTGTATCATTTAGACCAATGGTCACCAACCTTTGTGGCACCAGGAACTGGTTTTGTGGAAGACATTTTTTCCATGGATGGGGTAGACGTGTGGTTTCGGGATAATTCAAGTGCATTACATTTATTGTGCATTTTATTTCTATTATTATGTCAGTTCCATCTCAGATCATCAAGCATTAGATTCCCAAGTTTAGAGACCCCTGATTTAGACAATAGGAAAATAAGATATTTCCATGTTCGATAACAGAAAAATAAATTGCATTGCCTGTACTATTAACTGAATTTCTAGCAGCTAATCCTCACATATCAAGGCCATCCTGGCATTGTAGTAAGTACCCTAAACCACATCACAGATTAGATAACATAGGTTTTTAACTACCCTGGATCAAGGGAAAGGGTGAAGACAAAGAACCAAGAATTACAGCATTTCATTATTAGAAATGAAGCTAGATAGAAAAATAAAGACAATACAAATGAACTCAAAGGATAAGGTGGTAGAGTTGGGCTTGTTCACACAAAATCTGTTCCCAATATTTCATGAAAACAACAATAATAAACATAAATAAGCAGCAAACAAAACAAAGTCACACATTCACGCCACAATAAAACTGAAGCTAACAGAAATGAGAAATGGAAGATTCTCAGAATTAATACAGCTCTCACCAAGCTCCTTTCTCCCATGAATTAGCACAGTGGAAAGAATGTGAGTGTATAAAAATCATGAAAGTACACTGAAAGGCAAAGATATGGAATATCTTTCAAGAAGAGAAGTTACTCCTTACCAGCTCAGAATCTTGCCAATTTACAGAGGAAACAGCAGGAGAGTCAGTAAGGCTTCATTCTGGGTTTTGTGGGCTAGAGTAGACGCAGGAGTGAGAAGACAAAACAATCATCATCATCGACAGATCATTTTTTTCTGTCAACAACTGAGACTGGACAGAATAGAAAACAAACAAGCAATTAAGTACAATGAAATTGGAGTAGTTAGGAACTCAGAAAGAAGAGGCACATGGACATGACCTGATGAATTTCCCCCTCCAAGTATGCAAGAAAGTAGTGCTGTGGCCAAAACCCAAAGGTTTGTATGCTTTATCTCTAGGGTCTAAGATGGAAGGATAGAGTGGGAAAAGTTGATTTCTGGCATTAAAGTACTTTTTGAAAGGGAAGATCCTAGGCTTCATCTTGAGTTAGATGACAACCTGGAGCTGGAGACATCAACGTGGAATAAATGGTTCTGCCACTTGGGTCAGTGGTTCCCAGTCATTAATATGCAGAGGAAATCATCACACTATATACAGAACATTTCTGAGAAGTCTTTTAACTTAAACATGAATACAATGAAATTGTGTAGAATAAAAACTCTGCAAAAATACTATAGGAAAGAGATGGGGTGGGGAAAAGCAAGGGAAAGAAGGAGGGAGAGAAGGAAATACAGATGATGAATCTGTGCCTGAAGAAAACATTCCCACTAAAGAAAAGATATATTTCCAGAGCACATAGAGTCATTGAAACAAGACATCAAAGACAAATGATAAAACAATGGAATGATAAGAATGAGATGAAAAGGGAGACTACAGAGCTAAGAAAACAAATTGAAAACCAAAACAGCATTACTGAACTATGAAACATATTACATACCATAAAAATGATGAAAGAAGAAAGCAGAGGTTATGATATTAATAACAGAGAAGATTGAATTCAAGGAAAAAAGTGTTTTGATAAAGGACACCATCCACAATAAGGATATAACTGCCATAAATATTCATACACCAAATAACAGAATCAGAATACACAGAACATAAACTACATAAAATGCAAGGAGAAATCCCTAAAAACCCATGGTAGTAGGAGTACATCTTAACACATTTCTGTCATCTAAGACAAAATACACTCAAGAATAGCAAGGAACATTCTGAAAGAAGTATAGAACAAAATTAAGAGCACTGTGAAGCTGCGAAGATTAAAAGAATTTAATAAAGTAGAAGAAACAGGTAAATCAGTGGAATACAGTACAGTTCAGAATTAGACTAATATGCATATGAAGGTTCAGTGTTTGACAAAGATGACATTTCACATCAGCAAAGAAGATATGTATAATTCAATTAATATGTTGGGAATATGTGACCATTTCAGGAAAAGGCTGAATTTCTTCTGCATTTATTATAATAAAATAAATCTTCTCTGGATTAAATATTTCAACAATGAAAAAAACAAAATCATAAAATTGCTAGGTAAAATCACAGGGAGACTAATTCATAAACTTGAGGCTAGAAGTACTTTCAAAACAGAATAGAAATCTCAGAATCCAAAAAGAAAAAGACAAATAAAACTGACTCCAAACAAATGTAAGGCTTATTTTATTGACAATTCCAGAAACAAAAGACAGATTGGAAGAGTGTTTGCAGCATATACGACAAACAAATGACTGTCTCTTCATTCACAATAAGATTGTAAAAATCAATGACTAAAGGATGAACAGCCCCCAAAGAAAAAGAGGCAAAGAATACTATCAGGCATTTCTCAGAAAATGAAACATAAATGGCCATTAAACATTTGAAATGATGCTTGACCTTATTCATGATTAATGAAATGCAAATAAAGACAGCTATGAAGGTGCCTTTTTCACCCATCAGATTCTCAATAATTCAAAAGCTCACCAAGATAAGAAGTAACAGGCACTCTCATACGCTCTCACACACTGTTGGTGGAAATGCAAATTGGTCCCACCTCTGGGGAGGCTAAATGAGCAATAGAGAAATTCTATGTATCCAAGAATAATCACTACTGGAAAAGGGGCCACTTAAAGGAAAGCTATTGGGTTGGCCAAAAAGTTCTGTCAGGCTTTTCTCAGCAGCCAGAAGAAAAAAATCAAACGAGCTTTTTGGCCAACCCAATACTTAAAATGAGAGCCAGATATCATAGACTTTCACTAAATTTAATTGGAATTTTATTTTTTAAAAATTAATGAAAACTGAGTCTGCTCAATCTTTTTTTTTTTTAAAGAAAGATTTCATGCAACTATACATGAAAATTACAATGTAATTTTCTAATACCGGTTGCAGATTTCCTTGCTGTGACTTTTCTAAAAAAAAATGGCATGATATTGCAATAGGCATCTTTCTTATTTTACAACAGGATCATAAGCAATAAGCTTTATGATTACCTCAATTTTCCCAAGGACCCTATTTGTATGAATTTGTTCTTTTCCTCAAAAATAAACTTTGCCAAGTCCTTACCTGTCAATGGCTTTTTAAAAGTCAACCAAATCTCCACTTTCAATAACTTCATTAAACTTTGTATCTTTTACAAAATTTGATATTTCACTTTGTGATTGATCTGTACTTTCAAAAATACAGAAGTGGTGCAAAAGTAATTGTGGTTTTAGGCTTTGAATTTTAAATCATTATGAAAAGTGAAAGTGAAGCCACTCAGTCATGTCCAGCCCTCTGCAACCCCATGGACTGCAGCCTACCAGGCTCCGCTGTCCATGGGATTTTCCAGGCAAAAGTACTGGAGCAGGTCGCCATTTCCCTCTCCAGGGAATCTTCTCAACCCAGGAATCAAACTTGGGTCTCCCGCATTGTAGGCAGACGCTTTTACTGTCTGAGCCACCAGAGAAGTCATTATAACTAGGCTCAAACACACGTTTACTAATCAAAATAGGAACCATTACAATCAACACATTTTTGCCAATGAGAAATATGTTTGTTTATACCTGTAGTGTAAAAATATGTGCTTCAAGATTTGATGACCTCTTGGAAAGCATTTTCTGCATCCTGCTGGTTATGGAAGCATTTTCCGTGCAAAAGATTGTCTAGATGCTTAAAGAAGTAGTAGTTGGTTGCCAAGAGGTCAGGTGAATATGGCAGAAGAGGCAAAACTTCATAGCCCAATTCACTCAACTTTTGAAGCTTTGGTTGTATGACTTGTGGTTGGGCATTGTCTTGAGAAAGAATTGGGCCCTTTCTGCTGACCAATGCCAGCTGCAGGCATTGTAGTTTTCAGTGCATCTCATCGATTTGCTGAGCATACTTCTCAGATGTAATGGTTTCACTGGGATTCAGAAAGCTGTAGTCGATCAGACTGGCAGCAGACCACCAAACAGTGACCATGATTTTTTTTTTGGTGCAAGTTTGGTCTGCGGAAATGCTTTGGAGCTTCTTCTCAGTCCAACCACTGAGCTTGTTGTCACAGTTATCATATACAATCCACTTTTCATCACACATCACAATATGATCGAGAAACGATTTGTTGTTGCATAGAGTAAGAGTAGATGACACTTCAAAATGATGATTTTTTTAATTTCTGGTCAGCTCACAAGGCATCCACTTTTCCAGCTTTTTCACCATTCCAATTTGCTTCAAATGTCAATGACCATAGAATTGTCAACACTGAGTTATTTGGCAATACCTTGCATAGTTGTAACAGGATCAGCTTTGATGATGCTCTCAACTGGTCTTTGTATACTTCCAATGGCTGGTCACTACGCTCCTCATATTCAAGGTTCTCATCTCCTTTGCAAAACTTCTTGAAACACCACTGCACTGTATGTTTGTTACCAGTTACTGGGCCAAATACATTGTTAATGTTGAGAGCTGTCTCTGCTGTTCTATGACACATTTTGAACTCAAATAAGAAAACTGCTCAAATTTACTATTTGTCTAAAATCATATCCATAGTCTAAAATAAATATAAAATAAAGAGCAAGGATTAAGTCATTAGCAAAAAAAAAACATAAAGCAAGAGGTGTGCATTAAAATGATAACCACATTTATTTAAGAATGTATTCTGATATCAAACAGCAAATTTCAACAATGCAAAAACCACAGTTACTTTTGCACCAACCTAACAGAAACTGCTAAAGACATTTATATGATGTGTAATGATAGGAACCAGTATAAAATAAGGAGCAGTATTAAGTAAAACTTTCCAATTGACCAATTCACTGAAGAATGAAACACTGTTTGCAGATGACATGATCCTATATACAGAAAATCCTAAAGCCCACCAAAAAACTATTAGAGTTCAATGGATTTAGTAAAGGTTACAGAATATAAAATTAATATACAGAACTCTGTTGCATTTCTATATACTAGCAACAAACTATCAAAAAAAAGAAATTAAGGAAAATATCCCATGTACCACCATATCAAAAAGAATAAAATACCTAGGAATAAACCTGACTATGGAGGTAACATAACTATACTTAGAAAACTATAAAACACTGAATAAATAAATTGAAGATAACACAGACAGATGGAAAGATTTGCTGTAATCTTGGTTTGGCATTTTTCACAGAACTAGAGAACAAATAATTCTGAAATTTGTATGGAAACACAAAAGACTTTGAATATCAAAAACAATATTGAGAAAGAAAAACAGAGCTAGAGGAACTGCACACCCTGACTTCAGACTATACTACAGAGTTATATTAATCAAAACAGTATGGTACAGGAATAAAAACAGACACATAGATCAATGGAACAGAATAGAGAGCCCTGAAAGAAGCCCACACATTTATGGTTGATTTATCCATGACAAAGGAGGGAAGACTACATAATGAAGAAAAGACAGTCTCCTCAATAAGTGGTCCTGAGAAAACAGTGCAGCTTCATGTAAAAGAATGAAATTAGAATATTCTTTAATACTATGCACAAAAATAAATACAAAATGAATTAAACATCTAAATATAAGACCAGATACTATAGAACTCCATAGGAAGTTTAGTCATTGGAAGACATAGGCAGAACATTCTTTGACATAAATCATAGAAATATTTTTCTGGGCCACCTCCTAGAGTAGTGGAAACAAAAGAAAGAATTAACAGTTAAGTTCAGTTCAGTCGTTCAGGCGTGTCCGACTCTTTGCATCCCCATGAATCACAGCACACCAGGCCTCCCTGTCCATCACCAACTCCCGGAGTTTACTCAATCTCATGTCCATTGAGTCGGTGATGCCATCCAGCCATCTCATCCTCTGTCATCCTCTTCTCCTCCTGCCCCCAATCCCTCCCAGCATCAGGGTCTTTTCCAATGGTCAACTCTTGGCATGAGGTGGCCAAAGTATTGGAGTTTCAGCTTCAGCATCAGTCCTTCCAATGAACACCCAGGACTGATCTCCTTTAGGACAGACTGGTTGGATCTCCTTGCAGTCCAAGGGACTCTCAAGAGTCTTCTCCACACCACAGTTCAAAAGCATCAATTCTTCAGCGCTCAGCTTTCTTCACAGTCCAAATCTCACATCCATACATGACCACTGGAAAAACCATTAGCCTTGACTAGATGGGCCTTTGTTGGCAAATAACGTCTCTGCTTTCTAATATGCTACCTAGGTTGGTCATAACTTTCCTTCCAAGTAGTCAGCACCTTTTAATTTCATGGCTACAATCACCATCTGCAGTGATTTTGGAGCCCCCCAAAATAAAGTCACTGTTTCCCCTGTTTTCCCATCTATTTCCCATGAAGTGATGGGACCAGATGCCATGATCTTAGTTTTCTGAATGTTGAGCTTTAAGACAACTTTTTCACTCTCCTCTTTCACTTTCAAGAGGCTCTTTGGTTGTTCTTCACTTTCTGCCATAAGGGTGGTGTCATCTGCATATCTGAGGTTATTCAGATTTCTCCCAGCAGTCTTGATTCCAGCTTGCGCTTCTTCCAGCCCAGTGTTTCTCATAATGTACTCTGCATAAAAATTAAATAAGCAGGGTGACAATATACAGCCTAGACATACTCCTTTTCCTATTTGGAACCAGTCTGTTGTTGCATGTCCAGTTCTAACTGTTGCTTCTTGATCTGCATAAAGGCTTCTCAAGAGGCAGGTCAGGTGGTCTGGTATTCCCATCTTTTTCAGAATTTTCCAGTTTATTGTGATCCACACAGTCAAAGGCCTTGGCATAGTCAATAAAGCAGAAATAGATGTTTTTGTGGAACTCTATGGCTTTTTTGATGGTCCAGCAGATGTTGGCAATTTGATCTCTGACTCCTCTGCCTTTCCTAAAGCCAGCTTGAACACCTGAAAGTTCACGGTTCACGTATTGCTGAAGCCTTGGTTTGGAGAATTTTAAGTATTACTTTACTGGCGTGTGAGATGAGTGCAATTGTGTGGTAGTTTGAGCATTCTTTGGGATTGCCTTTCTTTGGGATTGAAATGAAAGCTGACCTTTTCCAGTCCTGTGGCCACTGTTGAGTTTTCCACATTTGCTGGCATATTGAGTGCAGCATTTTCACAGCATCATCTTTCAGTATTTAAAATACCTCAACTGGAATTCCATCACCTCCACTAGCTTTGTTTGTAGTGATGCTTTCTAAGGCCCACTTGACTTCACCTTCCAAGATGTCTGGCGCTAGGTGAGTGATCACACCATCGTGATTATCTGGGTCATGAAGATATTTTTTTGTACAGTTCTTCTGTGTATTCTTGCCACCTATTCTTAATATCTTCTGCTTCTGTTAGGTCCATACAATTTCTATCCTTTATCGAACCCATCTTTGTATAAATGTTCCCTTGGTATCTCTAATTTCCTTGAGGAGATCTCTAGTCTTTCCCATTCTGTTGTTTTCCTCTATTTCTTTGCATTGATTGCTGAAGAAGGCTTTCTTATCTCTCCTTGTTATTCTTCAGAACTCTGCATTCAAATGGGAATATCTTTCCTTTTCTCCTTTGCTTTTCGCTTCTCTTCATTTCACAGTTATTTGTAATGCCTCCTCAGACAGCCATTTTGCTTTTTTGCATTCCTTTTCCATAGTTCATCAGGCACTCTATCAGATCTAGTCCCTTAAATCTATTTCTAACTTCCACTGTATAGTCATAAGGGATTTGATTTAGGTCATACCTGAATGGTCTAGTGGTTTTCCCTACTTTCTTCAGTTTAAGTCTGAATTTAGCAATAAGGAGTTCATGATCTGATCCACAGTCAGCTCCTGGTCTTGTTTTTTCTGACTGAAAAAAGAGCTTCTCCATCTTTGGCTGCAAAGAATATAATCAATCTTATTTCAGTGTCAACCATTTGGTGATGCCCATGTGTAGAGTCTTCTCTTGTGCTGTTGGAAGAGTGTGTTTGCTATGACCAGTGCACTTTCTTGGCAAAACTCTATTAGCCTTTGCCCTGCTTCATTCCATACTCCAGGGCCAAATTTACCTGTTACTCCAGGTGTTTCCTGACTTCCTACTTTTGCATTCCAGTACCCTATAATGAAAATGACATCTTTTTTGTGTCTTAGTTCTAAAAGATCTTGCAGGTCTTCATAGAACCATTTAACTTCAGCTTCTTCAGCGTTACTGGTTGGGGCATAGGCTTGGATTACCATGATACTGAATGGTTTGCCTTGGAAATGAACAGAGATCATTCTGTCATTTTTGTGATTGCATCCAAGTACTGCTTTTCGGACTCCTGTTGACCATGATGGTTACTCCATTTCTTCTAAGGGATTCCTGGCCACAGTAGTAGATATAATGGTCATCTGAGTTAAATTCACCCATTCCTGTCCATTTTAGTTCACTGATTCCTAGAATGTCGACATTCACTCTTGCCATCTCCTGACTGAGAGGAACAACCCCACATCCAATGTAAGGAGCAGCAGCTATGCTTTGCTGGAGCAGCCGTAAAGAGATACCCCACACCCAAGGTAAGAGAAACTCAAGTAAGACGGTAGGTGTTGTGAGAGGGCATCAGAGGGCAGACACACTAAAGTCATAACACAGAAAACTAGCCAATCTGATCACATGGACCACAGCCTTATCTAACTCAATGAAACTAAGCCATGCCGTGTGGGACCACCCAAGATGGACAGGTCATGGTGGAGAGGTCTGACAGAATGTGGTCCACTGGAGAAGGGAATGGCAAACCACTTCAGTATTCTTGCCTTGAGAACCCCATGAACAGTATGAAAAGGCAAAATGATAGGACACTGAAAGAGGAACTCCCCTGGTCAGTAGGTGCCCAATATGCTACTGGAGATCAGTGGAGAAATAACTCCAGAAAGAATGAAGGGATGGAACCAAAGCAAAAACAATACCCAGTTGTGGATGTGACTGGTGATAGAAGCAAGGTCTAATGCTGTAAAGAGCAATATTGCATAGGAATCTGGAATGTTAGGTCCTTGAATCAAGGAAAATTGGAAGAATTAACAAATGGGACCTAAAAAAACCTAAAAGCTTTTGCACAGCAATGGGAATCATAATCAAAATCGAAAGACAACCTACAGAATGGGAGAAAATATTTGCAAATAATGTGACTGATAAAGTCTTAATTTCTAAAATCTACAAGCACCTCATACAGCTCAATACACACACACACACACACACACACACATAGACACACACACACACACACATATATATATATATATATATATATATATAACAACCAAATCAAAAATAAAAATGGCCAGAAGATCTGAATAGACATTTCTCCAAAGAAAACTTATAGATGGCCAAGAAGCAAATGAAAAGATGCTCAATGGTGCTAATTATTAGAGAAAAGCAAGTCAAAATTAACAAGAAAATGAAGTATCATCCCACACCAGTCAGAAGTGTCAACATCAAAATGTCTACAAATAAGAAATGCTGGAGAGGTTTTAGAGAAAAGGGAACCCTCCTACACTGTTGGTGGGAAGGTAAATTTGTGTAGCCACTATGGAAAACAGTAAGGAGTGTCCTTAAAAAACTAAAAATGGAGTTTCTGTATCATCCAGCAATCCCACTGCTGGGCATTTATCTGGAAAAGATGAAAACTGTCATTCAAAAAGATACATCCACCCCAAAGTTTATAGCAGTACTACTTACAATAGCCAAGACATGGAAGCAACCAAAATGTCCATCAACAAAAAATGGATAAAGATGTGGTATATATACATTTGGAATATTACACAGCCATAAAAAGAATGAAATAATGCCATTTGCAGTGACCTGGAGAGACCTAGAGAGTATCATACTAAGTCAGAGCAAAATAAATACATGTCACTTATATGTAGAATCTAAAAAGTACAACAAACAAGTGGATATAATAAAAAAGAAACAGACCCATAGAGAACAGACTAGTCACTACCAGTGGGGACAGGGAAGGGAGGTGGGCAAGACAGGCATAGAGGATTAAGAAGAACAAACTATTAATATTATGTATAAAATAAGCTACAGGGATATATTGTACAACACAGGGAATATATTAATAACCAATATTTTATAGTAACTATAAGTAGGGTATAACCTTTAAAAACTTTGAATCACTATATTGTATACCTTTAATATACAACATTGTACAACAGTTATACTTCAATTTAAAAAAAAAATGATAAGCAGCCAAAAAAAAAAATGTTGTGCTCTAATGATTTTTGCTTCTCCCTAAAATCTTGTAACCTCAGTGACTCAGATAATGAATATCTGGATAATAAGGATTTTTCTGTTGTATATCAGTATTTAAAATGCATCTACCCTTAGTACTGTGCTGAGAATATTCTTTTCTCTTCTTTACTTTGATAACTGCTACTTATCTTTCAGTAGTCAATTCAAGAATGAATTTCTCAGGAGAGCAGTTCTTGGCCTCCCTGATAAGGTCAAACACCCTATTTCAGGTTGTCAAAGCACCTCTGGAGCATATGTCATGGTTGCAATTCTACTCTTCTACAATTTAATGATGATATTTCCCATTAGATCATTGATTTTCAAGAGGCAGAGATTATGTCTGGCACATAGTAGTCCCTCAATAAGTCTCAATTTAAAGAATGAATAAAGAGCTAGAATGTACACAAATGTCTATATAATGGAACAATGTATTAAGCAGTCATAAAAAAGAATGAAATATGTTCTGATAGAGAATTATTTCCAAGATATTACAATGAAAAGCAGCAAAGTGCATAACAGTCTGTAAGATTCTGCTTGTTCATATTTGCAAAGACTACATATGGATGCTTGTAGGTGCATACAATATTTTTCTGGAAGAATTACTATCAGAGGTTACCTTTGGGGAAATGGACTAGGAATTATGAGAAGGGGGATTTTAAGTTTCCTTCCCTGGTAGCTCAGTTGGTAAAGAATCCGTCTGCAAAGCACAGGAGACCCTGGTTCAATTCCTGGCTTGGGAAGATCCCCTGGAGAAGGGAAAAGCTACCCACTCCAGTATTCTGGCCTGAAGAATTCCATGGGTCACAAAGAGTTGGACACGACTGAGTGAATTTCACTTCACATATACACATATGTACTCTTTGAATTGTTTTACTATATCATGTGTTATTTTTCATTTAATAAAAGTATATTGTTTTTTAATATAGGGCAGAAGTGCTGAGCAGCAGAGTGAGACAAGAAGTTCAAGGTCCATGTAAACAGTCAGCAGCTGGAAGCCATGCCAGAGTTGAAAAAACTTACTGTATTTCCTATCTTGGTTGGTGATTTTCAATTCCCAGTAACCAAGCAGAAAACCAAGTCATCCTCTGCTGTTATTGTTTACTTGCTAAATTGTATCGGACTCTTTTGCAATCCCATGGACCGTAGGGTGCCAGGCTCCTCTGTCCCTAGGATTCTCCAGGCCAGAATACTGGAGTGGGTTACCTATTTCCTTCTTCAGGGGATCTTCCTAATCCAGGGAATGAACCCACAACTCCTGCACTGGCAGGTGGATTCTTAACCACTCACCCACCAGGGAAGCCCAAGTCATCCTGTTTTTTTTTTCTTAGCCCTCGGATGTCAGTTATTAAGTCCTATTGACCCTATCACCTAAAGAGCTCTCACCATCCTCTCACCATCACCATTACCACTGCCATTGTCCTAAATCAGCTCATCACATCTCCCGTGGACTACTGCAAGCTCTCGTTTTCTTCCTCCTTCTAGTTTCCACTCTCACAGTTCATCCTCTAGTCTGCTGCTACAATTATCTATCGGTCTAGTTAAACCAAAACAAACAGACAAAGACTATCAAACCAACCCAATCCCTCATCTACTACTCTTTCCCATGGCCTTTCACATTTCAGCCATCCTGGTGTACCATCATGTACCTGAAACAACCTAGTTAGCTTCTCCCTTGGGGATTTTGTGTCTATCCCTCCTTCTGTCTTTGATACCCTCCTTTCTCCATTTGCTTCATTAACTCATATTTTACATTAACTCATATTTTATAAGTAGTAGTATACTTCTTCAATCCTCACCCCTCCAGACTAGATTAGATCCCATAGAATTTTACCCTTATCCTTCAGAGCACTCATCACATATTTGTTTTTCCCTTACCTGTCCTCCCTACCTCCATCAAGAGAAAGATTATACCCGCAGAGCTTCACAGAGAACTTGGCACATAATAGTGACTCAATTAATTCTTATTAACTGGCTGACAGCCTTAATGAATAAATGAATGCAAACTGGTTTACTTAACTTTCTTGTTTAAACCCCATCACTGGCTCCTTTCCATATGAAAAATAGTCTAGGACACACTTCATGAGTGGGTTCCTGCCTGCCTTTCCAGGCTCATCTTCCCTAACCCAAGCCTTTGCATCTCATGCTCCAACAGTCTGAATTATGTAGAGTTCCTGTAACAAACATTGCTATTTCCCTTCCCTTTGGATCTGCCAATCCTGCCCCATCAATTACTTCTCACTCCTTCTCCCTTATGTATATCCAGTGAATACCCACTTATTCATTAAAAGCCAGCCAGAAATTCTCGAGAATTCTTCCTTGATCTCCTTAGTAAAGTTCATTCATCCTTCCTCTGTATCTTGTATGCTCTATTTTATGCATTTATCATTCTGTGAATATTCTTCACATAAAGATTTCTGTCTTATTTTTCCCTAATGTCTAACACATAAGTAGCACATAGTAAACACTAAATATATGAAGCTAATTGAACATGGATTGGTTTGTGAGTATAAACTATTAATAGTATATCTATAATACCTACAAGTCTATGTATAATTTTCCTGGGCAATTGAAAATATTATCAAGATTTTATATGCAATAACTCCATTTATATGTAGCAACCTGAAATAAGAGCAAATGCATAACTTTTTTTTACATTAAATAAATCTTCATGCTGCTGAGCAAAGAGCAGCATAAAGCTTTGTTTCCCTGGGACACTACCAAATCTAGGGCAAACGGGTCTTTTTTCCCTCAGATCTAAGGTTTCAAATCCACGTGGTAAGGAAGGAAAGTAAATGGACTTCACAGACTATGCAATTTAACAGCAGTAAACAAACCAGCCATTTGGTGCCCATATAAGCACTCCATGCCATCTTCTCAGGTCACATGAAGGAAAGTGGGCCTAGCAGATCTAATGACATGAAAAAAGAAAAGAGAAGAGAAAGTTTTTCCTTCTGCACAGGAACTTTCAAAATCACAAATACCAATTCAGAGTTAGCAATGCCTAGCTAGCCACTGCCATTTAATCCCACCATTTAGACTGAGAATCACTGGGGTCATCCTCCAGGTGCACAGAGAGGTTCATAAAATAATAACTACAGCTTATTCTTCAGCTTCCTAGGGCTCCTCCAAGGTGTTCCACATTATTCATCACTATTAGGCCCAGTCAGCATTGGATAATTTCTGTTCAAAGTTCCTTTTGGCACAGTCAAGATACAGCCCATTGAAGGATCCTTATCTTTAGTGATTCTGAAGTTGCTTGGATCTCTGCCAGGATCATAATCATCTAGACTTATCTAGGGCCTTTGAGGTCTGCAAGGGGTCCTTCTGGAAACTTTCTTTTGGAACACCATAGGTCAAAGGCAAACTCTACCTATTCTTTGAGGACAAGCCAAGTTCTGTAACCTTCAGGAAGCTTTTCCTGGTTAACCCCACTCTGACCTGAACAAACTTTTGTCAGCATCCCTATAATGCTAACAGTCTACATCCCAAGACTGGAGGTTTGATGACATGGAGCTGTGTATTGTTATCCAAGGTTTTCACATTGGTTACTTTTCTTCTTCCTAAAGTAGAGTGGTAGGAAGCTCCATTAGAGCAGAAATCAAGACTTCCCACTGGAGCCCAGTTCAACAAATGTCATCTATCACTTACTAAACCCTAGACTGTATTGGTTAGAACTCTTTTAGTGGGAAGCAACAGAAAACCAGTTGAGGGGCTTAAGCATAAATGGTGACTTAATTATAAGATATAGAAATGAAAGAAATATAGCTGGGTCTGAGGAATGGACTGCTTTAATACTCCTATTGTTCTTTTCAAATCCTATTTAGGGGAACAAATATGTTAGAAAACATAGCTTCAGGTAATCCCTAAGCACATGTTACTGATCCAATCATACAAAGGCAGAATCTCTCTCAAAGTCCCAATTCAAATTCATATGACATGGACTCTAGGCCAAGTTAGGCCAGATGGTCACCCCTAAGATTGTTAACTGTGCTGCAAACATAGGTGGGGAAACAGACATATAATTAAATAATATTAATATGCTTAAATGTTTTAAAAAGAGCTAAACATATGGTGTTATCAAAAAAGAAGGAAATTGGGGGTTTGAAGGATATTATTGAAAAAAAGAGGTAGGTAGGAAGGCATTTCTTGAATAAAGAAAGAAATGGACACACAAAACAGAAGCACATGTCTGAGAATCTACAAGCAGCATAAAATAAGACATAATGTGTTTAGAAAGAGCCTAGAGAGGTAGACAGGGGCAAGATCAAAGTCCTTGAATAAGAGATTAGGAAAACTGGTTCTATGTAGAATGTGGTATCATCCAATTAATGTTCTAGATGGCTCTGACAGCTGTTGGAGAATGGATTGGAAGAGGATGCACTGTGCCCCAGCAATACAGCATGGGGTACATTTTGGTCACATTGTATTAAAATCTGGATGAATGAATGCAATTCATATCATCTTGGTTCTGGCAAACAATTAACTTCCCGACAGATACCCATTTATCTAATCACTGCTACCCCCACATTCCCTACCTCCCAAGTTACAGGTGGGTTTGCTTATGAATCCCAGTAACTGAGTCACTAGTTTTGGAGTCCAGGCTGTTTTAGAGACTTCCATTGGGGCAGGACAAAACCATAATTAGGAGTCAGTGACCTATGGCTTGAGAAATGATCTGTAGCCTGGGGCAATGTGAGCTCAGATTGAGACCAGTTAGCCTGAGACATAAAAGAAGCTTGTCAGGTCACCTGGTAGGATTGGGTAAAAAGCTACATGATTCCCAAGATCTGCCTTTCATAGGTGCACTGCCAGTCATCTCTCTCCCTCCTTCCCATCCCACTACCCACCATCTCCACCCCATTCACCTCCATATAGCTCCAACATTCCTTTGGTAATCTAACCTCTGATGGTCAGTGGGTAACAAGAAAAGAAAGGGACACTAAGATAACCTATGCCCAGATTGAGCCTATGGAACTGGTTTGTGAGTGGATTCTCATGTCATTCTCCCAATCCCATCAGCTAACATGTTCATATTCAATAATAGTTACTGTTTTTTTTTTCCTGCCCCACCACATAAGATTGCAAGATCTTAGTCTCCCAACAAGCATTGAACCTGGGGACGGAGTAGTGAAAGCACCGAGTCCTAACCACTGGACCATCAGGGAATTCCCCACAGTTACCATTTGAGAAACTATTTTTAGCAAAGCAAACCTGGCCCTCCAGCTCTATCTGCTTAAAAAGTCTTGAGGATCGTATTCACCTCTCTCTCTTCTTCTCTAATTATCTCAACAAAACAATGTTTTATTTGAGGGGAAAAGAAAACAAGTCAGACTTCTATTAAAGTTTATTATTCAAGGGACACATTTAAATGTCACCCAAAGTTAGGGCCTGGCATTTGCTGTCACAGAGAGTGGCTTTCATGTGGAACCACACAGTGTTTTTAGGGTTTGCACTGTCTGTGATTCTTTCAAATCCCCATTTCCTGGAATAGAGTCCTGAGGACACACGTAAGAGTCCAATTCCCCGCCTGATTGCCCTTTTGCTATCTGCCTTCCTTTCTCTCCCAGGGTCATCTACCCACTGCTGATGAAGGTTCCAAGGATCTTCCTTTCACACTATCCATCCACCCCGACTCCCACCCTCAGCCACTCCTTTCCTTCCCGCCTACTGTCTCCAAGCTAGAATGGATCTCCCTCAGCAGAGGAGCTGTTTCCTCTCAAAGACAATGGCAAGAAATCCTCAGCTAACTCAGCACCCAAGTCAAGAGCTAAATAATTAGACACTTGCAACACTGTCCCTCCAAGAATAGAAATACATATGACCATGGAAATGCTGATTATATGTGTGTATACTCATGCAAACACATAATCACTATTTCTCTGGCTATTTCACAGTAAATAAATTAAGAACTGATTCGGAGAGAGAATAAGACGAGGCCAATCTAGGGATGTGGATTCTCACAGTGGGTAGTAACTTATTCTCAAGGGAAACCTTTGTTCACACAGAAAAGCATGATTCTAAGCCTACCTCTCTTCAAGATAAGTACAGGCATCTCATTGGTTAGTAATTCAAATATTTTGAGCTGAGAGCTGGCTCACATTTCAAGCCAGAACCTGGGAGAGCCTCCCTGGCAAGAGTATCCCCACTGCTTCCTCCTTCCCCCTCAGGTGCTCTAGGGAAGGCCTCTGCCCTGAAGGATGAAAGGAACTAATGAATACCTTCATCATGAACGCTTGATGACAACATTGTATTCTTTCCTAAAGTATTTACACTTCAAAAGAGAACAGAGAGTATAACCCTAAGGAATGAATCTCAAAGAGTGGAATTGCAGCAATATGATACTTGGAGAAGGAAGTTATAAGTGCTGAGAAATCAGGTTGTAGGGGGCTTCCCAACTTCCTTCAAATTATAGATACAGTTTTTCTTCCTTGCCAATATGTTAAGACAAGGTATTAACACCTTGTCAAAGTACTTCATTTATCCTCACTGTCTACAGGGTCAAGTAAATGCTCCTTAGTCTAACATTCAAATCTCATTTTTTCCTGCCTCCTCTTCCAAGGCTCCCCTATACTTCACTCATTCTCTCCCAAACATACCTTCCCTTAACAAATTTTGCTCATGAAGCATCTTCTCTCTGGAATTGCCTGCAACTCTATATATTCTTCCAACTTCAACCTCATTCATTCTTCATGGGGCAGCTCAAATCCTACCTCCTGTATCAAATCTCCTCTGAACATCCCAACCAAAAGTAATCTCTTGCCAAATATTTACTTGAATTCCTGCATTATAACTAAAATGAAGAAAAATTCAATACTACACAATAATTGGAATTGGATGGACCTGGTTTCATAGCCATCTTCTATCATTTCTACAAATTGTGTGAACCTGGGTAAGTAGCCGATCTCTTTGGACCTTATACTCCACATGTTCAAGACAGAGACAGTAAGGATAATTCATAAAAAGCGCTAACCCAGTTCCTAAATGAATAATCACTATTGTGTTATGCACACCCTCACAATAATTATTAAATGGGTTAATGCATAAAAAGCACCAGCCCAGTGCCTGAATGAATAACCACTATTATGGTATGCTCACCCTCACAACAACTCAGTGAGGACCCTGGAGTCTTTCATCAAGTCCTCTTTCTGCTTCCTTTATCTACTGCCTCCATGTTTCTTCCAGCTTGCCCTCCTAATTTGAACTACCAGAGTATATTAGACGTTATTAGCTGATCACCAAAATCTGTTCAATTTTTTCTGCAAATATGAAGAGATTGCATTATTGAAACTTTCTTACAGTTAGGTGTGGTTTTGTGACTACACATACATAAGATATGTTCTAGTTTCATCTTTCTCAGTAAATTTCTTAAAAACCTTGCAAAACCACTTTACTTCCATTTATTATAATACTCTCATTTGGGAGACAGAGGTAATAAATTAGAATTATTACAGTATCTGAAATAATCTTTTCACTTTACTCTGCATCCAAATGCAAGGACCAAGTATTTTATTTCCTAAAGACTCCCAAATATATAGAACTATTCCATAACCAATAGGGGCTCTGTAAATTTAGCCAAATAATCAGAGGCCCTAGATGACACAATGACCCTGCATAATCAGGAAAGAAAGGCAAGAACCTATCTGACTTCACCTCTAAAAGCCTACAGAAACCCTGAAGTATTGTATGAAAATGAATATCCACAAAGGTCAAACCTAATTATAACTCAAATAAATATTATAACTGGATCATAAGCTAGTCCTCTTTTTTTAATTGTTTGAGGAACTTCCATACTTTTTTCTTTAGTAGTTCTATCAATTTACATTTCCACTAGCAGTGCACAATGGTTCCCTTTTCTTCACATCCTCCCCAGCACTTGTTATCTTTTTGATGCTAACCAGTGTAACAGATGCAAGGTGATAACATACTGTGGTTTTGATTTGCATTTCTCTGACACCTGTTGATATTCAGTACCATTTTCATTTATTTGTTGAACATTTGTATATCTTCTTTGGAAAAAATGTCTATTCAATTATTCTGCCCATTTTTAATCAAGTTGTTTTTATGCTATTGATTTGTATGGCTTCCTTACATATTTTGGACATTAAACCATTATTATATATGTAGTTTATAGAATAAATATTTTCTCCCATTCTCTAGACTGCCTTTTCATTTTGCTTTGCTGTCCCGAAGCTTTTAGTTTGATGTAATCTCAATTGTCTATTTTTGGTTTTCTGGCTGATTCTGTTGGTGTCATACCCAAAAAATTGTCACCAGCACTAATATCAAGAAACATTTTCCCTATATTTTCTCCTAGGACTTTAAAGATTTTGTGGCTTATATTAAAGTCTTTTATTTATTTTAATTGGAGGCTAATTACTTTACAATATTGTAGTGGTTTTTGCCATATATTCACATGAATCAGCCATGGGTGTACATGTGTTCCCCAGCCTGACCCTCCCTCCCACCTCCCTCCCCATCCCATCCCTCAGGGTCATCCCAGTGCACCAGCCCTGAGCACCCTGTCCCATACATCGAACCTGGACTGGCAATCTGTTTAACATATGATAATATACATGTTTCAATGCTACTCTCTCAAATCATCCCGCCCAAAGACAATTCTCTACATCTGGGTCTCTTGCTGTCTCGCATATAGGGTCATCATTACCATCTTTCTAAATTCCATATATATGTGTTAGTATACTATATTGGTGTTTTTCCTTCTGACTTACTTCACTCTGTATAATAGGCTCTAGTTTAATCCACCTCATTAGAACTGATTCAAAAGCAGTTTTAATGGCTGAGTAATATTCCATTGGCATATGAACCACAGCTTTCTTATCCATTCATCTGCCGATGGACATCTAGGTTGCTTCCATGTCCTGGCTATTGTAAACAGCACTGCAATGAACACTGGGGTACACGTGTCTCTTTCAATTCTGGTTTCCTCGGTGTATATGCCCAGCAGTGGGATTGCTGGGCCGTATGGCAGTTCTGTTTCCAGTTTTTTAAGGAATCTCCACATTGTTCTCCATAGTGACTGTACTAGTTTGCATTCCCACCAACAGTGTAAGAGGGTTCCCTTTTCTCCACACCCGCTCCAGCATTTATTGCTTATAGACTTTTGGATAGCAGCCATTCTGACTGGCGTGAAATGGTGGTTTTGATTTACATTTCTCTGATAATGAGTGATGCTCAGAATCTTTTCATGTGTTTGTTAGCCATCTGTTTGTCTTCTTTGGAGAAATATCTGTTTAGTTGTTTTTTGTTTTGTTTTTATGTTTGTTTAGTTCTTTGGCCCACTTTTTGATTGGGTCTTTTATTTTTCTTGAATTGAGCTGCAGGAGCTACTTGTATATTTTTGAGATTAATTCTTTGTCAGTTGCTTCATTTGCTATCATTTTCTCCCATTCTGAAGGCTGTCTTGTCACCTTGCTTATAGTATCGAGTATTTTCTCATGGCCTTTCTTTTTGTCTTCTTTTTCTGGAACTCCTATGATTCAAATGTTGGGGCATTTAACATTGTCACAGAGGTCTCTGAGGTTGTCCTCGTTTCTTTTAATTCTTTTTTTCTTTTTTCCTCTCTGCTTCATTTATTTCCACCATTCTATCTTCCACCTCACTTATTCTATCTTCTGCTTCATTTATTCTACTGTTGGTTCCCTCCAGAGTGTTTTTTATTTCAGTTATTGCATTATTCATTATTGATTGACTCTTTTTTATTTCTAGGCCCTTGTTAAACTTTTCTTGCATCTTCTCAATTCTTGTCTCCAGACTATCTGTAACATTTTTACTATCATTATTCTGAATGCTTTTTTAGGTAGACTCCCTATCTCCTCCTCTTTTGTTTGGTTTGGTGGGCATTTATCATGTTCCTTTACCTGATGAATATTTCTCTGCCTTTTCATCTTGTTTAGGTTGCTGTGTTTGGGGTGCCCTTTCTGTATGCTGGAAGTTTGTGATTCCTCTTTATTGTGGAGGTTCCTCCCTGTGGGTGGGCTTGGACGAGTGGCTTGTCAGGGTTTCCTGGTTAGGGAAGCTTGCTTTGGTGTTCTGGTGGGTGGAGCTGGATCTCCTCTCTGGAGTGCAATGAAGTGTCCAGTAGTGAGTTTTGAGGTGTCTATGGGTTTGGTGTGACTTTTGGCTTCCTGTATTTTTGTGCTCACAGTTATGTTCCTGCTTTGTTGGAGAATTAACTTGGTATGTCTTGTTCTGAAACTTGCTTGCTCTTGGATGGAGTTTGGTTTCAGTGTAGGTATGGAGGCTTTTGGATGAGCTCTTGTCGATTAATATTCCCTATAGTCAGGAGTTTTCCAGTGTTCTCAAGTTTTGGATTTAAGCCTCCTGCCTCTGGCTTTCAGTCTTATTCTTACAGTAGCTTCAAGACTTATCCATCCATACAGTGCTGACAAGGTTAATGGTGAAAAGATTCTCCCCAGTGGGGGACACCCAGAGAGATTCCCAGAGTTACATGAAGAAGAGAAGAGGGAGGAAGGAGATAGAGGTGACCAGGAGGAGAGGAGGGGGAATCAAAAGGGGAGAGAACAATCTAACCAGTAATCAATTACCTATTTTCTCTCCTCAGTCTGGAACACTCAGTGAGGTTCATGGAGTTCCATAGAGAAGACAAGAGGGAGGGAGGAGATAGAGGTGACCAGGAGGAGAGGAGGGGGAGTCAAAAGGAGAGAAACCAATCTATCCTGTGATCAGTTCCCTAAGTGCTCTCCACCACTTGGAATACCCAAAGAGATTCACAGAGTTAAGCAGAGAAGAGAAGGGGGAGGGTGGAGATAGAGGTGACCTGGGGGAGAAAAAGGAGAGTCAAAAGGGGAGAGAGCAATCAAGCTGGTAGTCACACTCCTAAGTAAAAAATGGGTACTGAAGATTGGATTCTTAAAGGTACAGAACTGATAACAAATACCAAAAAGCAAAGATTAAAAATCTAAAGTAGAGGTTAGACTCTCAAAAATACAATATAAAAACAAAATAAAATTGAAAAAGTTATAAAATATATATATATGAAATTTGCTTTAAAAATAGGGTCTCTTTTTTTGCAAGGTAATAGTAGGTTTTAAAAATGAAAACTAAAGGAGTAATAAAAAAACTTAAAAATAAAAAAGATTTAAAATTTTTTAAAAATGATAATAGTAAAATATATCTAGGAATTTCTCTGGAGCTGTTGAGGGCAATGTGGAATCAGTTCAGTTTCAGATAGTTCCTTGTTCCAGCTTATACTACTTCTCAAGGTCTATAGGTCCCTTCCAATGTAGCCAGTGCTAACCACAGGGCTTTAATCTGTTGCACCTGTCACTTCCAAAGCAATTCCCTCTTCTTTATTTTGGCTTCCTCTGTTTGCAAGTCTCTTCAGTATCTAACATCCGCCCTGACACAAGGGGGCAAAGATGATCACTTATTTAGGCTCACTTGTTCAGTCGTGCTGTGGGGAGGGAGGAACACTGCAAACAAATCTCACTGGCGTGTGGGGAGTGCTCGCAGTGTCTCGGCCACATTGGGTTTGCCCCTGCTCACGGCGTGTGTGCTTTCCCAATCTACACTGCTCAGGCTCCAGGTTGCTCTGCAGGGGACCTGTCTAAGGCAGGCCCTGGGTTGCGTGCACTTCCCAGGTCTATGCGGCTCAGGTTCAGGTTCTCAGGTACTCCACAAAGGCACAGACTTGGGTCTGCGTTTTGTGCTCTTCCCAGGTCCGAGCAGCGCGGGTGACCAGGTGGTTGGCGAGTGCACTCTTCCCAGCTGGGCAGTGCCTCTTATCACCTCCATGGTCCCGGTCGCTCGGTTTCTCCAGGTGCGCAGTGGGGGTGCCATCTCAGGTGTGCCATGTGTCTCCTCTGGGGAGCTGATCTCTGGCTGCATCCCTCCTGGAGGATGTCAACCATCTAGTATCCCAGGAAGACTGTGTTAGCAACTGGGAGCCTGCTCGCAGTTTCGTAGAGGATGCCATCTCTAGGGTAGAGTTTGCCCCTTGCCTTCTGGCTCTGGCTGTTACCCACCTGCTTCCCTGCCTCCGGTGGGGGATGGGCTGGTCCGCAGCTGGCTAGCTCCCTCTGATATTCATTTAGTCCTTTGTTCTGTGAGCAGGCCCGGCAGTGCCTTAGGTTAGAGCTTTCGCAGGAAAGTTCTTTTTTTTTTTTTCCTCTCTGGCTATCCCTTGATTTGAGTTGCTATCTCAGGTTAGCTCCCTCATATTCCCTTCAGGGCATTCAGGCCCAGTTCTTACACTAAGCAATGCAGCCCATGCCTCCCTGTTCAGCCCCACTTGCTGGTGGTGGAGGCCAGCATCTGGGTTACTTCTCCACTGGAAGTTGCAGTTAGGTGCATAATCTGTGGGTTTTATTTATTTATTTTTTCCTCCCGGTTATGTTGCCCTCTGAGATTCCAAAACTCCCCACAGACCCGCCAGTGAGAGGGTTTCCTGGTGTTTGGAAATTTCTCCTCTTTTACGACTCCCTCCCCAGGATGGGTCTCTGTCCCTAACTCTTTTGTCTTCTTTTTTATATCTTTTATATTTTGTCCTACCTCCTTTCCAAGACAATGGGCTGCCTTTCTGGGTGCCTGGTGTCCTCTGCCAGCATTCAGAAGTTGTTTTGTGGTAGTTGCTCAGCGTTCACATGATCTTTTGATGAATTTGTGGGGGAGAAAGTGGTCTCCCAGTCCTATTCCTCCACCATCTTAGGACTGCCCCCTACATTTAAGTCTTTAATCCATTTTGAGTTGATGTTTGTGATTGGTGTGAGATAGGGATCTAATTTTATTCTTTTATATGTGAATATTCAGTTCTCCCAAACACCATTTATTGAAAAGGTTATACTATCCTCATTGATTATTCTTGGCTTCCTTGTAAAATATTAGTTGACCATATACACATGGGTTTATTTCTGGGCTTTCAATTCTGTTCCACTGGAATACGTGTTGCAAACAACCAGTTAAGACTGAGTTTCCATCAATGTCTGCTCACTGAACTTCCCTAATTAGCTACTTGTGTCAGCACCATATTAAGATAGTATGGCCACATCCTTGCTCTTTACTGTCTGAAAATTCAAATTGATATGAATCAGATGAATTGTACCTTTATTCTGGATCATTCAGCAGCACAGGGTTACAGTAACCAGTTTACCTTAGATTACCAATGTCTGGCTTCTGAGAGTGAAGGCATTGTGCAGTACTGACTGAACTATGGTACATTTGATCCAGCCCCCGTTTCCCCTTCCAAAACAAGGTTCAGGTGTAAATAAAGGCAATGCTTGAAAAGTGGGCAAGTCCAAATCACACACATTTAATTTACATGTGGGCTATGACCTCACTGCCATGCAGGGTCCATCTTACAGACTGCTATGTCTAAAGCTCCCACCATGTAATTACATAATTATATCTAAGCAAGGGATTATTATCAAATCATACGCATTCATTATGACAGTAGCTTGATTATGTAATATCACATTACCTACCTCTTTAACCTTGAAGCATCTTTCCATTCTTTCAGTTAATAAATATTTAATAAGAACTAAATTCAAGTTCTTTGTAAGGAATATTGATTAACACTTAGGGTGGAGAGTGAAGGAACTGGAGTGGGGACCACCACTTGAGGAAGGCAAGCACAAGCAGGACAGCACAATTAGAGCAAAAAGAATCTCTAAGTTAACCAGCTGGTGAAGATTTTGTAGTAATTTATCAATTATTACTCAGTGTTCTACTCAATGAAGTCCACTGAACAGATCCAAAGTTCTGCCAGACCACTATAATGGCAAAGACATGGGGCCTGACATAGTACCTGACACAGAGTAGGTACTCTAAACTTAGTATTATAATTTCCAATAAGTAAATGCATCTGAACTTCATGGAACACGTGAGAACTTATACTCGTGGAAAAAGTAGGGAGATACCTTTTTAACAATATAGACTAAAAAACTGTAGCCATTTTCCAAAAGAGCATTTATTGGAGGTTATATGAGATGCATCTGAATGGCTAATTAATTTTAAAATACTTATGTATATGTATATATGTATGTACATATATACATATACATATATATATATATATATGGTCGATTTTATACATACACACACAGAATCAGCCAATTTGCCGAAGACACATACATCATGTTTCAAGCCCAGTATCTTATTTTTTCCAATGTAAACTGTGCAAAAAGGGAAACTTCAGGGAATCAAGCCTTAAATATTACTCCTACTGGGAGTTTCAACAATTTATTGATAATATACCAAATTGTATAACTAACATAGAGAGCCAGGGACCAACATTTTTGTAAGGGAAAATGTAAGAGAACCAAATTTATGAGCCAACTTGCTCTTTAAAAGCTGAATGAGCTTCCATCTTAACTACTGTATCCCACCCCCCCCACCCCGCGCTACCAACTAGCAAACACCTTCCCCTGGTGTTAATTGTGCATATTGTCAAAATAAGTGTTCTGCCACAATTCCAGCCAGCAATGTACTCTGGTATCAATGTCGGATGAATATCACCCGGCCACCACATTTAGAAAAGAAATGTGGTTCATTCTTCAACTGCTTCTAATCAATACCTTCAGAATTTATATTCTGTAAACATCCACACTTTGCTTCTAAACAAATAATTTCATCATAAGCTAGTTCTCAGTAAAAACTACAATAAGTTTTCACAATATATTATGGGAGCTCTGGCTATTCAGTTCTAAATAATGGCTCCTTTTGCTGGACAAGTAAATTGAAATTGATTTGTTTCAGCCGCCTGTGCTAGAACACACAATGCCTGCTTACAACAAGCCTATTGACTCCTGCAAACACTACTCCAAGCCTGTTTCCTCAAGGACTCCCAGCAGGATTTTTAAATCATCCCACCTTCTCTCCCCTAACCCCGAGAACAAAGCATCTATTTAAATAGGGACTTGGCACAATGTATCTGAGAAAGGCAATGTAAGCGAACTTCCGTTGAGATCAACCGAGCAGAGTCCAAGGTGGGGAGTGAGCCATCAGATCAAAAGTGAGGGACACAAAGAGGAAGAGTGATTAAAAGTCAAATCGGGGAGAGTGAGACAGAGAGAGAGAGAGAGAGAGAGAGATGTATACTCTTTCCCCCTTGGGATAGTGAAATCATGGAGACAGTTGAGGATACAGAAAAAAAAAAAATCTCCTGAGAGAACTTGCACTTCTGGATGACCATGATTGACTGAGGAACAGTGAGGGCTTCTGGTAAATGATTTCCAAAGATGTTGCCTACAAAGTCCATGATGCTTCCTGTGCTCCAGTCATTCAGGAAGGAAGGCTCACCAGGCAGAACAGGAATTTGATTTTTATACCGATTGCACAGGAGTGTGGGATTGGATTTTGGACAGAGGTTTCCTTGTAGAAGAATCCATGTGGGGGCAAAGGCCAGCTGTAATGACCCTCCATTAATAAGCTCCAGAGACACAATTATCTTAGTAAATGCCAAAATGGTCATCCATGGTCAACCCAGGACTTCTCTATGCATTTTAGAGTTTCCTAACAGATGTTTCTTTTAATACAGTGATTTTTTCCCACAATTGTGTGACGGTGGTAGGGCAAATATTTTTATTTTCATTTTAAATATTAAGAAAATGAGGCCCAGGTAGAGAGGAGAGAAATTAACAAAGGTACAAGAGCTTGTAAATGTCAGCCCTGAAATTTGAACCTAGATCTTATGACTTTAGATTTAGTGCTTTCTTCACAATATTTGTATTTTGTTCATTCATTAAATTATTCATCCATTCATTCAGTGAACTTATATCAAGTGATGACTCTGCCAGGTAATGGGAGCCCCCACATTTTTTATTCTTTACCATTTCCTCTCAGGACCACCTCTTGGTGCTACAGAGGGATCTAGGGGAGGGATGTTCCTCTGTGGATATTAATCACAGCATAAGTAAATTTCTTCCATTAAAGCCTAGCAGGTTATTTCTTAATCCCAACAGAAACATCAAGTTATGATACGAATCAGTGTTCTTTTCACAAAAGCCTAATGGCTGGCAAGAAACGTCTCAAACAGCACACACCACCAGCCTTTTCTCATTAGAAAAGTGTCACTCACCAGACCTTCAAATGTAAGACTTCCTAAAACATTGCTGCCCTTCAGGTGTGGGGCTGCTGTGATCTGACACCTGGCAATGGCTCATAGGTCCCTAGTCCCACCCACATTGTCATCTAGAACTTTCCTGCTTCACCTTACCTCAACTTACTGGCCCCTACATTCCCATTCCCTTGAAGTGCTCTCTATGCTAAAGCAGGTAGTAAAAGTCATTTCCACTAAAGCTACTTGTCTAGACCTTACGCACTTGATTTTTCAAAGGACCCTGTGGCCTTCACCGAATGGTTTTCATAGTGAGAGTTCCAGGCTCCCTGGTGGACGAAATTTGGGAGAGACTTAACAGCTTGTCAACAAGGAGAAGGGGCTTTGGGGTGCCATGTCAATTTACAGCCCAGGAATGGGGCTTATGTCGCTTACTTTTCAGAACAATGAAATGAACACAGAGGATAGTTACATATGGAGACATACTGTAGGTATCATAAAGTACAAGGATCATAAGATCAATCAAGCGTGGGCCTCACAAATTCTGAAAGGATAAAACTTACCATTATTTCTTCCTCTTAACCTTTATTCCCACACCATATGAGGCCTTGTTCTCAAATAGCTTCTGGATGAAATCTATATTTATAGCTGAGCTCTCGTCAGTATGGTCTCCAGTTACATGTTCCTTGTAGGCAAAAATCCAGCCTAAGTTGCTGGCTTCCCTTCTGGCTCCTCCGAGCTCTGTCTCTGACCTTGTGTTTCCGCTGTGGTTACTCTCTTACAATGTTTCTCAGCAACCATTTGTCCCATCTTCCAGCATCTTATATACCATTTAGAATGTCACCTTTCCACCCGTCTGGCAATATAAGAAAGGGTTGCTTCTCCCACAAGGTCACAACAGCCATCTCGCTTTATAGTCTGCTTTTTAGGAGTTTTAACAGTTGCTTCAAAAATGCACTGGTCCCACAGCCTCACAGGCCTTCTAAATGAGGATCTGATGGAGCAGCAGGAAGATACCAGAGGCCCTTCAGTCACAGAGTCCTGCTGTTTCCCAGTCTGATGACTTGCTTTCCAAATTCTATTGCTACCCTGATCCAGGCCCCATCTCCTCTTATCAATCTTACTGCAGTTGACATTTACCATCCTCCAAAATTATCATCCCTTTATTACTTTTTTTCATTGAAGCATACTTGATTTACAATGTTGTGCCAATCTCTGCTGTATTAGCAGTGATTCAGTTATAAATATATATACATTCTTTTTTAATATTCTTTTCCATTATGGTTTATCCCAGGAGACTGGATATCCATCCTATGTACTCCTGCTAAGATTAGTTCTTTTGCAAACACAGCTTTCCATGTGTTATTCCTCTCCTCAGAACCATTCATTGACTCTGTTTACAGGACAAAGTCCAAACTTTCAAGTCAGCATTCAAGACTTTTCATGCCATGCACCCACTTTACCTATGACCCAACCCTATCCTCACCTCCTTCCTCAGATGAGACTACTGTCCTGCCAAGATTAGCTTTTCATTGTCCTTGGCAGAGATTGTGCTTACCACATCCTCAGTGCCTGTATTGCAGACTGCCTCTCCTACCCATCACACCACAGAAAGTCCCCTCACTCTCTTCTCTGACTGGCAAAGCCTTACCTTAATGCTTAATGTCCCACTCAAGACATACCTCTTCTGTCAAGCCTTGCCCAACTGCCCCGACCCAACCAGGAATGCTCAATATCAAACCTCTTCCCAGACCTACAGAATCAGAATGTGTATTTTAACAAGATCCTATGTATACTGCTGTATACATAGCAGGAGCGTGGCAGCTGCAATGGCGGCACAGAAGTGCAGCCAAGAGGAGCTACCCCACATCCAAAGTCAGGTGCAGTGGCTATGCTTTGCTGGAGCAGCCGTGAAGAGATACCCCACGTCCAAGGTAAGAGAAACCCAAGTAAGACGGTAGGTACTGAGAGAGGGCATCAGAGGGCAGACACACTGAAACCACAATCACATACAACTAGCCAATCTGATCACAGGACCACAGCCTTGTCTAACTCAATGAAACTAAGCCATGCTGTGTGGGGCCACCCAAGACGTATGGGTCATGGTGGAGAGGTCTGAAAGCATGTGGTCCACTGGAGAAGGGAATGGCAAACCACTTCAGTATTCTTTCCTTGAGCATCCCATGAACAGTATGAAAAGGCAAAAAGACAGGACACTTAAAGATGAACTCCCCAGGTCAGTAGGTGCCCAATATGCTACTAGAGATCAGTGGAGAAATAAGTACAGAAAGAATGAAGGGATGGAGCCAAAGCAAAAACAACACCCAGTTGTGGATGGGACTGGTGATAGAAGCAAACGTCAGTGCTGTAAAGAGCAATATTGCATAGGAACCTGGAATGTTAAGTCTATGAATCAAGGCAAATTGGAAATGGTCAAACAGTAGATGACAAGAGTCAACATTGACATTCTAGGAATCAACGAACTAAGATGGACTGGAATGGGTGAATTTAACTCAGATGACCATTATGTCTACTACTGTGGCCAGGAATCCTTTAGAAGAAATGGAGTAGCCCTCATAGTCAAAAAAAAAGAGTCCAAAATGCAGTATTTGGATGCAATCTCAAAAATGACAGAATGATCTCTGTTTGTTTCCAAGGCAAACCGTTCAATATCATGGTAATGCAAGTCTATGCCCCGACCAGTAACTCTGAAGAAGCTGAACTGAACAGTTCTATGAAGACCTACAAGAAATTCTAGAACTAAAACCCAAAAAAGATGTCCTTTTCATTATAGGGGACTGGAATGCAAAGTCGGAAGTCAAGAAACAC
This sequence comes from Muntiacus reevesi, assembly GCF_963930625.1. Lineage (NCBI taxonomy): Eukaryota > Metazoa > Chordata > Mammalia > Artiodactyla > Cervidae > Muntiacus > Muntiacus reevesi. The sequence goes on along the minus strand of NC_089271.1, from coordinate 122,319,339 downwards.
CTGGAGTAACAGGCAAATTTGGCCTTGGAGTACAGAATGAAGCAGGGCAAAGGCTAATAGAGTTCTGCCAAGAGAACGCACTGGTCATAGTAAACACCCTCTTCCAACAACACAAGAGAAGACTCTACACATGGACATCACCAGATGGTCGACACTGAAATCAGATTGATTATATTCTTTGCAGCCAAAGATGGAGAAGCTCTATACAGTCAGCAAAAACAAGACCGGGAGCTGACTGTGGATCAGATCATGAACTCCCTATTGTCGAATTCAGACTTAAATTGAAGAAAGTGGAGAAAACCACTAGACCATTCAGGTATGACCTAAATCAAATCCCTTATGACTATACAGAGGAAATGAGAAAGAGATTTAAGGGACTAGATCTGATAGACAGAGTGCCTGATGATGAAGAATGGATGGAGGTTCATGACATTGTACAGGAGACAGGAATTAAGACCATCCCCAAGCAAAAGAAATGTATAAAAGCAAAATGGCTATCTGAGGAGGCCTTACAAATACCTGTGAAAGAAGGGAAGTGAAAAACAAAGGAGAAAAGGGAATGCAGAGTTTGAAAGCAGAGTTTGAATTTGAACTCTCCATTTGAATGCAGAATTCCAAAGAACAGCAAGGATAATAATAATAAAAAAAGCCGTCCTCAGCAATCAATGCAAAGAAATAGAGGAAAACAATAGAATGGGAAAGACTAGAGATCTCTTCAAGAAAATTAGAGATACCAAGGGAACATTTCATGCAAAGATGGGCTCAATAAAGGACAGAAATGGTAGGGACCTAACAGAAGCAGAAGATATTAAGAAGAGGTGGCAAAAATACAAAGAAGAACTGTACAGAAAAGATTTTCATGACCCAGATAATCACAATAGTGTGAACACTCACCTAGAGCCAGACATCCTAGAATGTGAAGTCAAATGGGCCTTAGGAAACATCACTATGAACAAAGCTAATGGAGGTGATGGAATTCCAGTTGAGCTACTTCATATCCTGAAAGGTGATGCTGTGAAAGTGCTGCCCTCATTATGCCAGCAAATTTGGAAAACTCAGCAATGGCCACAGGACTTAAAAAGGTCAGTATTCATTCCAATCCCAAAGAAAGGCAGTGCCAAAGAATGTTCAAACTACTGCACAACTGCACTCATCTCACATGCTAGCAAAGTAATGCTTAAAATTCTCCAAGCCAGGCTTCAGCAATACATGAACCATGAACCTCCAGATGGTCAAGCTGGTTTTAGAAAAGGCAGAGGAACCAGAGATCAAATTGTCAACATCTGCTGGATCATCAGAAAAGCAAGAGAGTTCCACAAAAACATCTATTTCTGCCTTATTGACTATGCCAAAGCCTTTGACTGTGTGGATCACAATAAACTGTGGAAAATTCTGAAAGAGATGGGAATACCAGACCACCTGACCTGCCTGTTGAGAAGCCTGTATGCAGGTCAGGAAGCAACAGTTAGAACTGGATATGGAACAACAGACTGGTTCCAAATAGGAAAAGGAGTACGTCAAGGCTGTATATTGTCACCCTGCTTATTTAACTTATATGCAGAGTACATCATGAGAAACGCTGGGCTGGAGGAAGCACAAGCTGGAATCAAGATTGCTGGGAGAAATATCAATAACCTCAGATATGCAGATGACACCACCCTTATGGCAGAAAGTGAAGAACAACTAAAGAGCCTCTGGATGAAGGTGAAAGAGGAGAGTGAAAAAGTTGGCTTAAAGCTCAACATTCAGAAAACTAAGATCATGGCATCCGGGTCCATCACTTCATGGCAAATAGATGGGGAAACAGTGGAAACAGTGGCTGACTTTATTTTGGGGGGCTCCAAAATCACTGCAGATGGTGATTGCAGCCACGAAATTAAAAGAGACTTACTCCTTGGAAGGAAAGTTATGACCAACCTAGACAGCATATTGAAAAGCAGAGACATTACTTTGTCGACAAAGGTCCATCTAGTCAAGGCTATGGTTTGTCCAGTGGTCATGTATGGATGTGAGAGTTGGACTATAAAGAAAGCTGAGAGCCAAAGGATTGATGCTTCTGAAATGTGGTGTTGGAGAAGACTCTTGAGAGTCCCTTGGACTGCAAGGAGATCCAACCAGTCCATCCTAAAGGAAATCAGTCCTGAATATTCATTGGAAGGACTGATGTTGAAGCTGAAACTCCAATACTTTGGCCACCTGATGCGAAGAGCGACTCATTTAAAAAGACCCTGATGCTGGGAAATATTGGGGGCAGGAGGAGAAGGGGACGACAGAGGATGAGATGGTTAGATGGCATCACCGACTCAATGGACATGGTTTTGGGTGGACTCTGGGAGTTGATGATGGACAGGGAGGCCTGGTGTGCTGTGGTTCATGGGGTCGCAAAGGGTCATACATGACTGAGCGACTGAACTGAACTGATGATATACTGGGTTGGCCAAAAAGTTCACATGGAAAGCCTGCATGAACTTTTTGGCCAAATGAGTATTATCAGTGGAGAATCACTGTCCTAAACAACACTATGATTAATACCATTAAAAGGAATGATGTAAGTGACTTGTGACTGTGAACTGTGAGAGACAACCAAACTCCCCTTTGCTTTTTCTCCCAATTCCATCTTCAATCTTTGTGATATACTCCTACCTTGTGCAGACACAAGGTGTGAAATAAAATTCCTATTTTATGGCAAAACAGGAAAAAATTAGACATAAAAAGTTTTCTCTGCCCTTCATCTCCTCTCTAACCCTTCCTATGCACTGTGAATCTGCATTATGCATCAACCAAACCTCCCTTGTCACCTCATCCACCTACAGAAATACCTGCTTGACCATAAAAAGGAACATTCTCCTAGCATCAACCAGACATCAACTCCTTAAAGACAACATTCCTTCCTGATCTTGTAAGGGGCCATGATGACCCTTAGATCTCGATTGTGTGAATGGTCAATACATCATTTGATGTACAGCCCTGTGTCTCAAAAAACTTACAGAACCCACTGAAAAATAAAAAATTAAAAAAAAAAAAAAACAGAACTGTGCCTTGACTTCTAACGGGAGGAACTGTTTCCAGAGCTTTCTAAGATACTCTTCTCAGGTTATAGTCCTCAAATTTGATTAAAAATAAACATTTGCATTTCTTTCTTAGATGAACTGATTAATTTTTCTTTGACAAAGGGAAAGTTTGTACCTTCTCAACCATATACATCCCATAAGCTGTCCCTTCTACTCCCTTGGTATCCTTTAAGGGTACAAATTCCCTAATTTGGATTTAATCAGGATTTTCTCTTCTGGGATCACAATTTCAAAGAATTAATTTGACTGCCAGCTGATTATAGGTATATTTGTCTACATCATCTCCCCTCCCCCAAAGGCAGAGTGGACTGCTGATAGGTCCTGCACACCTCAGCTTAGACATAAGGAAGTAGTCAGTAAGCCAAGTCCCTGTGCTCTGTATGAGGAGAACTACACTCAGGGTAAGGGAGGGACAGGTTTAGGATATGCTGAAAAGCAGGGGGTAGAGGATTTGCTGGGATCTGGCTGGCTACTCCTCCATTTCCAAATCTTCCTATATACTTTACCCTGGGTCTAGACTCTAAGATAGGATGTCAGGGCTGGAGAACGCTGAGGAGGAAGTCCCTAACGCATCATCACCAAAGCAACAGAAACCAAACACCTAGAAGCTTGTTCAGGCTCTCTATAGCTCCCTTTGATAATTTTTCTCCATTTCTTCTTTGCTCACTCCCAGTCCTTCTCTCCCTTTTCCTCTTTTCTGGATTTTCATGCTTTGAGCTTGATGAAAATGGAATTTTCCAGGCATGGGGGGCGTGGCACAGGACTGTAGAGATCTCTATATCAAGAAGCACAAAAGTCCTTCGGTGAAAGCCCATCTTTCTTTACAATTCAAGTACAGTTCTCCCCTGTACACCTGCCATTTCATGATCTATAATTCTACTACAGTCAAAAATTAGGCATTTCAAAAAGCTGTAATGAAGTCAATCTAGTTAACCTAAATTGTGGGCTTTTAAAAAAAACTAGAAGAGGATGTTTATTCTGCTATTCAATATTAACTTAAACTTGAAAATGAAGCACAGTATATTGAGAGGCTGTTATGGAATTTACCACAAAGGAAAAGACTTATCAGAAATGTACATAGAGTGCTAATTTTTAGTATACAAAACAATAATCAAAAGGTGCTTCCAAATGCCTAGTTCTCCTAGAATCCAAGTGTTCTCTTATACAGATAAATCATTCTTATTTTAAACTTGCTTACAACGTTCCACTGCTAAAGTGACCCACTCATCACAGACCCCAATAGAAATTGCAGGTCAAGTCACATTAAAAAAAAAAAAACCACCAAGTCCAATTCAAAGAATTTTGAAACAATAATTTGTTTCTGCAGTAGTTTCAAGCACCAGTAGCATCAGAACAACCTGAGGCTCTAATTAAATGCACAGATTCCTTGACCGCACCCTAGATGGAACAAATCAAAATTTCCACCTTGAAGGCAGCCATCAGTATGTATAAACAACTCTCCAGGTGCTTACTTAAGCCCCAGTCCTCCTGGACTGCCTGATTCTTCACCAGAAACTTGTTAAGCTGGCAGCCACTACAAGTGCTCTTGAGGAGGTATCCCCTGGCCCACACCAAGGGCATTTCTCATCTTCTTTACAAAGTGGCACTAGGCATCTGTGGTGACACTGAAGTTAAATGCCTTTAACAGGGTTTTCCTCTGAGATTTTTTACCTTCTCTGATTATCACATCCAGCAGCCACTGAGACTGGTCCTCTCTCAGGCATGAGGCCTGGCAACACACTTAGACCTTCAGGTTAAACAGCTACATGCCCTGACTGAAGTCTCCACATGCAAAGGGGTGAACTACCAAGGAGACCAAGAGACAACTCAAGATGGTTCACACTTTCAAGGTAGCCTTGGTTTCAAGGATGGAGAGGACAAACATCACAGCTGTCACTGCACAAGTGATATTCCAAAACTGCCTCCTCCTAAAATCCTATCCAAGTGGCTCAGTGGTAAAGAATCCACCTACCAATGCAGGAGACTTGAGTTTGACTGCCGGGTCAGGAGTCAGTCCTTCCTTCCTTCCTTCCCCCTAGAGGAGGAAATGGCAAACCCACTCCAGTATTCTTGCCTGGAAAATTCCATGGACAGAGGAGCCTGGTGGGCTACAGTCCATGGAGTCATAAAAAAGTCAGACACAACTTAGTGACTAAACAACAACAAAAATCCTTCAAGCAGAAGTGGGGATTCTACAGAAGATATGAAAAAAGAAGTTGTAAAGCAGATGAGGCCTGTTTCTGGTGGTTCTACATCTGCACATTCTGCTCCTGCATGGGTCACCTGGCAGGTCTTGATGCCCTTGGACCTTTCAGAGCAGCACATGACCCATGTGTTGCCCTTGTCCAGATTTGCTTCTGACTTTCCCTTCCTTCTGTCTTTTCCCTCTATTTTCCAGCTTGGCTCTCTTCCCTTAAGGCTGTGCTTTGAGTAGAAAGTGTTGGATTAAGTAAGTAAATGTCCTTTTGGGTTTAAGGACAAGTTCAAACTGGGGGTTAATCTGAACTAACCATTCCACCAAAGGTAAATGATTCAGGTTATTTTCACTATGTCCCCTGGTACCTAGCTAAATCTGGCCCTACACTGAGTGTTAACCCAGGCCATCTGACAGGTATGTATGGTTGGATACTAAGAGGACCAAAAAAATGTATGATTGATTCAGAGAAATGCCATGCCCCACCAGTAGAGACACAATTCAAAGGATACATCCTGTCTAATTGACTATAAATCAGCAGTGTTACTTTGCTGTAGGAAGCCTATCAGGTTATCAACTGTAATTTATAATCCACCAGTAAAAGTCAAGGGATGGGGGTAGAGAGAGTTAGCAATAGAGTCTATTATGTAGGTGAACAAAGTGAATTAAGCCGAGCCTACTCTACTGAGACCCCAGAGCCTCCCGGTCAGTAACATCAAGGTGTGTTTTTTAGTGTGTTTACTGACATTACCCTGACTCTGCTCATATTGGAAAAAAACAGGAACTGAGCCATGGTGCCAGAATACGCATGAAAGTAAATATTTATAAGCAGAACAGACAATAAATGTCTGAGAGCAACAACCTTAGAGGCACCCAAACGTGAAACATCCAACATCATTGCCATTTGTTGTAGCTTTGAGCTGTAAATAATAGCCCTTAAAATAAATTTCAGTCTCCTAATGGCATCATATTTGAAATATAGGAAAAAATATTTGAATGACCTCAAGGTGTTTCTGAAACAACTGTTAGTTAAGTTTCGCCTTCTATTAACTGTTGGAAATTCATTCAGGTGTCTTTTCCTAACTACCTCGAAATCCAGTCATTTCTCAGTTATTCCACAGATGCTAATCACTACTCCCAGTTCAGTTCTCCTATCATGCAACCTGCTGCTGGGAAGCCTCCCTAGGGAGCAGGTGCATCCCTGTCGCCACCAGCCTCATATGCTTGATGACAGATGAACTCAGAAGCAGAAACCATCAATGGTGAAGGAAACTACACCATGCTCCAGGACAAGAGTGGCAATTGCAGCCCTTAGTGAAACTGGGAGGGAGGTGAAGGCTGTTTTTGCTGGCATCATTGGCCTCATCTCCACACTCTTCTCAGTCCCCATCTCCTTGGCCAACAAAACAAAGTCTTCCCACCCCCCACCTCCACCTGCTCCTGCATCAGAGCAGGGTCCAAGTATAACCACAAACACGAACAAGGAAACAGATTTGTGTTCTAATCGGGACTTTAGCTCTGTGACCTTGGGGAAGTCACTTCGTGGTCTTTGTATCCTCGTTAATAAAATGAAAGGAAGGAGATCCAGGGCAGTAAAATTTATAGAGCTCTTACCATGCACTAGACACTGTGTTCAAGGCAGTTCATATCAATCATTCCCTTAATCTTCCCAAGCAGTTATTATCATGCTTACTTTACAGATAAGGAAGGTTAGGTTCTGAAGAGTTCTGTGACTTTTAATCTGCAAAGCTCAGTAGTGGTAGAAGAGGGAATTGCATTCAGATTTGTAAGTCTGACTGCACTGCTCCCGGGGGGTTTGGCACAGGTGTCTGTGAAATACTACTAGGTATTCATCTGTCCCCTCCAACTTTTTAAGGTTCCAGTTCTATAAACATTTGTTTTTAAAAAACAAAAACAGAAGACACAAAAAATAAACAGAGATACTGAGCAAAGGGCATTTGGTGTTCAAGTGTAACGGTGAGTAGACCTGAGAGAGGACACCTAAATAGCTCTTTAAAATATAATGTGTCAGCTAACTTTAAAAATAGTTGAGACATGCCCACCTCTGCCCTGTAGGAGAAAGGGAAATAAACTATAAGAGGCTAGTATTCTATAAATCACAATCCCTACCACCATTAGAAGAAGAAAGGAATTGGTTTGTCTGCAGGAAGCTTAATGAACCAAAAGGGGATACTATGCTCTCCCACCATCTGAAACAAGATTGAAAACCAGGGGCCTGGAAGGAGTAGGTTTCTGACACATGGTAATAGAAGGACGGGAGAACCATTCCCCAAAATTGGGAACATTGGACTGAGTGTCAGAGTTGGAGGGAAATTCATAAGTTGTCACAGGAGGGGAGTCTGTCCAAAACACTCCTCCCGTCCTGAGAGCCTCCACCAAAACGACTGCAAAGTCGTCACTCATGTGGGGTTTAAATCTGTAATTCGGGTCCACACTTTCTCTCCCTAGAACTATTATAACAACTTTCTAACTGGTCTTCCTGCCTCTAGCCCTGCCCTCTTCCAATCCATCCTCCACACTGTTGCCAGAGAATTCTAACTCAAAGGCAAATCTCTTCATACCACTCCCTTGATTAAACACCCTCAGTGGCTCCCACTACCCTCAACATGAAGATTCAGCACCTGAAAGTGATATACCAAGCACTTCATGAACCATTTCCACATACTTCTCCAGATTCACCTCTCTGAATATACCAAACAACTTGGAATTCCCAAAGCACATGAGAACATTTCCTGGTTTTGTGCCTCTGTTTATGCTGCTATCTCTACCAAAAATGTTCTCTCCTATACCCTCATTTGCCTGCTAAGCACCTATCCCTCATTTGCTTGCTAAGCACCTATCCAAAACTTACAAATGCATAGCATGTTTAACTTCTCTTTCAAGCCCTTCCTGACATCTTCACCATGACCTAAGCTGTGCCCCAGAACCAGTACATGATTCTATCATAATGAAGTGAAACTCGCTCAGTTGTGTCCGACTCTTTGCAACCCTATGGACTGCAGCCCACCAGGCTCCTTTGTCCATGGAGTTTTCCAGGCAAGAATACTGGAGCGGGTTGCCATTCCCTTCTCCAGGGGATCTTCCCAACCCAGAGATTGAACTCGGGTCTCCTGCATTGACAGGCAGATTCTTGACCATCTGAGCCACCAGGGAAGTCCACCGATTCTATCACAACACCAATACAATTAAGAGCAATAAAATGTGATATCAGTACTATGAGAGAATCATGTACTGGTTGTGTGGCACAAATGAGGTCACCGTATCCGTGGTGCATTGGTTCCAAGACCCACCCCGGATACCCACATCCCCACATACTCATTTCCCATAGTTAGCCCTCTGTATCCATGGTTCCAAACCCTCAGATCTAACCAAAGATCATATATTATTGTACTTACTATTGAAAAAAATTCACATATATGTGGACCTGTGCAGTTCAACCCATGTGGTTCAAGACTTAACTGTATAGTCTTCCTCCCTTACCATGGTGGCCCTTACAGACAAGCACTACACACAGAGCTTGGCATAGTTCATTCTCAGTAATAGTCTATTGAATTAATGAATGGTTGGATGATAAAACAGGTAAGCAAATGAAAGAATTGATAGAGTATATAAAAAAAGAATGAATATATGTGTATGAAGCAGGTGGTGGCACAGACATTTAACAATCTGCCTGCAATGTGGGAGACCTGGGTTTGGTCCATGGGTTGGGAAGATCCCCTGGAGAGAGAAATGGCAACCCACTCCAGTATTCTTGCCTGGGAAATTTCATGGACAGGGAAGCCTGGTGGGCTACAGTTCATGGGGTCACAAAGAGTCGGACACAACTGAGCGACTAACACAGATGACAGATATGTGTGTATAACTGAGTCACTTTGCCATACAGCAGAGATTGGCACAACATTGTAAATCAACTATACTTCAATTTTAAAAGCAGCAAATGAATGGATTTATGAACAAATGGAGGTAATACTAGCAAAAATATGTAATATAGCACATTACACGTTCACAGAGAATCACAGTTTAGAAAGCACTTTACAAGTTTCTATCTTAGTTGTTCCTGATAATACTTTGAGGCAAAAAAGACAAACAGATGACATCACCTCAACATTATACAGATGAGAGATCTGGGTGACTTTTGAAGGTCACAGATCTAGTACGTGTCAGAGTTAGGACTAGAACTCATGTCATCTGAGTTATTCCAGAATTCTCTCTCCAGTGGCTACACACATGCTCTGAGAAAGAAAATTATTAGGTAATAGGAATTTGTCTTTTAGGACCTTTTTCTTCCCCACATAAACTGTTGTCGTCATGCATTCTGGGAAACAAACTCACTCAGAAGGACAATGCAGATAGTGGAGTGCAGTCTGTTACACCGGCAGGCCCAAGGCAGTCTCCTTTTAGCCAAGGACTCCCACCAGTTTTTGTGAAAACCTTATATACTCTAAGTGTACATGCACAAACCCACCTCCCCAAATTCCCTGACAATCAAAGTTAACCCATGATTCAAATGCCTTAAGCCTAGGTAGTTAACAGTGGACAATTATCAAAAGGCCTGTAGTCATACCCCAATAAGCATAATAGAATGTATGATTCTATTCAGTTACACAGATAATTAGGGTATTCTTCCTTCCAGGGGCCTGGCTTTCCAGTTGGTATGTCATTTCCATAGATACCGGGCATATAGGTCAAAGTCCACAGTCCAGCCCAAGATGGCGTCCTATTTTCAAGATGGAGCCTGTTCTGTTTCCTCCTTCATTCCCCCCTCTTGATGCTCTTAACTCATAGTATGAGCATCATTCATAGGGATATATTGCACCCTGCCTCTCTGACTGCCAATTTGGGGGAATGACACCAACCTTTGGGTTACAAAGTTCATAATACATTGTAAAATGCAGGGTCCACAAAGCAGAACGATCAAGGCAACTATAACAATGTTCCACCAATCACCCTTCACCAAAGATAGTACTGAAGTCCAGAAAGGAATGTTTTCATTTGACATTGCTTTTACCTCGTTTCTCATGTCATCTAAAGCAGCTGATACATTGCCAGATAAATCAGGAATATATATACAATATTCAACCTTAATTATAGCATAGGTCCCTCCTTAAGCAGCTGTGAGCATGTCCAAAACCATTCTAATTTGAATTACCACTTCTGCTACTTTTATGAAACTGGTGTTTACATAATATGTAACCCCATGACCCGAGTCTATTGACTGTAGGTCTGGCTTACACCAAGAGAGCAGGGAGAGATTATGATTGACAAGAGAAAAGTCTCATTTTGTTGTCCTAGGAAAAAGAAGAGTGGTTTAAAATCTCGGTGGAGTGGTGACACCCACCAGGGAAGTTCATCCATCACAGACAGACGAATAGCCCCACATACCCAGCAGTTGGAGGTATTGTGAAGTCCATGTAGGAATGTGCACATTGATGAGACCAAGCAGCAGGAGTTGATTATGTGGCTTCATCCTGAAGGGGCTCGTCCAGGATCTTCTTTTCCCACTTCTTCTTAAGGATGATCTTAGTTTCTCGAGGGTCAATGCGGTCCCTCTGTGCAGTCCACTCAGTGTTTTTTGGGTTTGTGTGGTATGTTCTCTTCACCCTCGTATGATGGATCCAAGGGACAACACCTGCCTCTTTAACTACAGTAGGGGTAGTTAGAATAACATAAGGGCCCTTTCACTGAGAGGTTAGCAAATCATATTTCCAATCTTTGACCCATACTTGGTCACCAAGAGTAAACTCATGAATCTGTTCCCCAAAGGGGAATGGCGTCCTTTCTTGTACAAACTTAGTTACCCGATTTATTACCTTACCCAGTTCCATCTGCTGTGAAATCCTATCCCCCCTTACCTGAGGCAAATTTGTTGACACCTGTTTTATTATGGGAGGGGGCCTCCCATACACAATTTTGTATGGAGAATAGCCTTGGGACTGTGGGGTCATCCTGAGTCTGAGCAGAGCCGTTGGAAGCAAGTCCACCCAGGAGCAGTCAGTCTCTGTGATCCACTTGGAGAGTCTCTTTAAGTGTCTGGTTGGTTCATTCCACCATCTCAGAACTCTGGGCCTATATGCAGTGTGCAGTTTCCATTTGATGTTTAAAGTTTTGCTTACTTGCTGTACTAAATCAGCTACGAAAGCCAAGCCATTGTCCCATCCAATGCTGGTAGGAAATCCAAATCTGGGGAACTATTTCCCTAAGCAGGCACCAGGCTACTTCTGATGCTCTCTTAGTCCGGGTAGGAAAAGCTTCTATGCATCCCGAGAACGTCCATACCATGACCAGCATGGTACGGTAGTGTCGGTGAGGTTTCATTTCAGTGAAGTCCACTTCCAGGTATTCAAAGGGCAGCGTGCCTTTCAGCTGAATCCCTGGAGGTTTCTATCTGTGCCGAGAGGCAGCGCTGACCTATGAGCAGGCAGTGCAGTTCTGAGACTCTGTCCTGCATAGGGAAGAGAGGCGGGGAACCGAGAAATATTTTCAAATTAGCTCTTCCAGTTTATCATGGCCTAGGTAGGATGCTTGGTGTGTTTGCCTTACCAGAGTGGGTGCCAGCTCCTCCAGTACCAACAATTTGCCACTTGGCAATTCCCACCATCCCTTTTCAGTCTTGATGGCCCCTTCCAATTTGGCTAGTTGGTTTTGGGCTTCAGTGTATTTTGGAGAGTCCAGCATTAGCTCAGGCAGCTCCGCCAATACAAGAGCTTTAATAGGGGCTTCACTTGTTACCCCCAAGCCCTCGGCTGCTTGTTTAGTGGTCTCATCTGCCAGTCTGTTTCCCCGAGCCTGGGGGTTATCTTCTTTTTGATGTCCTCAGCAGTGTATGACTGCAACCCTTTCTGGTTCCCCGACAGCATCTAATAGGGTCAGAATTTCTTCTTTATTTTTAATATCTTTTCCACTAGCTGTCAAAAGGCCTCTTTCCTTATACAGAGCCCCATGTACATGTAGTGTGGCAAAAGCATACCTGGAGTCAATGTAGATGTTTACTCTCTTGCCTTTTGGCAGTTGGAGTGAATAACTCAGCTCATTGAGCAGACCAGTGTTGTGGCAAGGAGCCAGTTTCGATGATAGTCTTTTCTGTGACTTCAGCATAACCTGACAGCCATTGTCCTTGTTTTATCAGGCTAGTGCCATCAGTATATAGGACCCAATCAGGGTTGGGAATCGGTTGGTCTCAGCAACTGCAGCAAAGCTCGCAAGCATCTGGGGCACCCGGTGGCAACACTGTCAAGCCACCTTGAGAGATAGGCCACAGGTCTGTCCCACGTTCCCACAGTATGCTGGCCCAGGTCTCTATCGGTAGTGGGTACTGGTTCTTTCTAATCGGAAAATGGCGCCTGGCTTGAGTTCTATTATCACTGGGGCTTGATGTTTAACCAGCCTGGGCGGGCAGGAGGAGGGGGGCAGTTGTCTTCCACCCAGACCTCAGGGAATAATTGAGTTAGCTTTCTCTCATGCTCTTCTGGCCCACCTGGTTCTTCATCTTGGTGGGGGGGGGTGGGGGAGGTACTGAGAGAGAGAACAAATAAGTCGTAAGTCTCCTCTCCTCAGGGGAGAAAGTCACTTGTGCTCCCAGTTTGGAGAGCAAGTCTCTTCCCAACAGGAGTATTGGGCACTCAGGAATGTAGAGGATCACTTGGTGCCCCCCGTCTGACATTTCCAGGATAGGCTTGAGACACAAAGGCTGCTCACCGTCTGAGACCTAGGGGCCTCTGGATCTATTGGCTTATAAAGTCTATAGGTCTCACACAGTCTTTCATAGCATAGGTTTTTGGGCCCACCCTCTTGAGGCCTTGTAAAATAGCCACCCAATCTCTCTCCAGGTGCCCCCCCTTCCTCTGTGTTATGGTCCAAATTAGGTTTACCAGTGGGGAAGGCTTGCTCTATCCACCTTTCTAGGTTTGCAACACCTTCTGGAACCATCTCTCATAACCATATTCTGGCCTCAGTTAGGATCCTGTGTCTGTCCTCAGTGCTGAAGAGGGAGACTAATAGTTGGATTATGTCATCCCACGTAAGGCAGTGGGTTCATAAAATAGTCTCCATTAGCCTAATCTGGTAATAATAGGCTACAGGGGGGCTGATGGTAGTGGCCGTCTGCCCCCTAAACCAGAGGCTGCTGTAACTCTGAGGGGCATTTGTAGCAGGGCCCTTTTCTCTGGCTCCTTAGTGGAGCGCAGTCTCTATTTGATTATGGTGTCTCCTTTCCCCTTCCTGTCAGTACTCACCGGGAGAGGTGGGTATAACTCAGGTAGTTCAGCTGAAGCCGGATTCTGGAAGAGTTGACCAGAGGCTTCTGCCACCAGGATCAGAGCCTGCTGAGGTGGCAGCTCTGGGAGAGCTGGTGGAGGAGCATCAGCTGCTGCAGGAACTTCACCTGGCCCTGGTTCGGGCATTAAGGCAGCCTCCGGTCCTGGTGGAGCACTGGGCAGTGGGTGCATCACCATCCAGTATCAGGGAGGGGCAGGTCATCCTCGTCCAAATCCTGCCAGATCCCAGAGGGAAAAGGGGGATCGGTGTGTCTTCGCCTGCCAGTCAGCACAGCCAAACCAGAACACCATGTGGTCCAAGACTGTGTCTCCCTTAAAGTCCGTTCTGCCTTGGTGGGCTTGATCAGGTGCGGATGAAAACACAGATGGGCTAAATATCCCATGTCCCAGGCCATCTCCGGAAAAGCCAATTCGTGCTCACTTATGTATCCCCCTCCTTCTAGCCTGATAATACCGAGGGAGTCAAGAATTCCACAGCAGTCGGGACACCTCCTGGGTGAGGGCAGAATATGAGCACACAAAGACCAAGTTTCTTCTCCTAAAAATCTCCTGGCGATCATTTGGTAATAATTTTCCACAAGATGGCGTGGACACACCTCCTAAATGACCTTCACAAATTTCCTTCCTAAGCCCTAACACACTCGTCAACCTGTGTACCAAGCAAACGTTGCCACCTGCCTACTCCAGGCTCCTGTGGGTCCGTACCCCTTCTAGTCCCTCCCAGGGGGGTGATCAGGCCCCCACTTCCACCCTGCTGGGTGGGTTCCTCCTCACCTGAGTGTTCAGTTCCCCTGCTGCCATCCACTACCTGCTAACGTAAAAGGTCTGGGTGTTGAGTAGAATCCTTCCAGAAGGGCAAAGCACCTTCCCCCCTCTAGAAGATTCAAGCTGCAAGGCCTTGGAGTAGTCCCAAATGGGACTTGTCTCCTCAAAGTGAGGAGTTTCCCGGCCAATGCACCAAATATTGTAGCCACGCATTCCGGGAAACAAACTCAGTCAGCAGGACAATGCAGATAGTGGAGTGCAGTTTATTACACTGGCAGGCCCAAGGCAGAGTCTCCTCTTAGCCAAGGACCCCGACCAGTTTTTGTGAAAACCTTAAATACCCTAAGTGTACGTGCACAAACCCACCTCCCCAAATTTCCTGACAATCAAAGTTAACCCATGATTCATATGCCTTAAGCCTAGGTAGTTATACCCCAATAAACATAATAGTATGTATGATTCTATTCAGTTACACAGAAAATTAGGGTATTCTTTTAGCAAAGGGCTCTTCCTTCCAGGGGCCTGGTTTTCCAGTTGGTATGTCGTTTCCATAGATACTGGGCATATAGCTCAAAGTCCACAGTCCGGCCCAAGATGGAGTCCTAGCTTTCAAGATGGAGCCTGTTCTGGTTCCTCCTTCAAAACTTCCTCTGTGCCCTGAGCAGCCATCTCTTCCATTTCACCTGAAATTGTTTACACTTTTTGACATTTGATGCAAAGTCAGGTCAGTGTTCCTGGGCCTTGTCAGAACTCCCAGAGCACAGCAGCACAGGACTTGTGAGGAACCTCCAATGTTAAAAGGCCCATTGCAAGGCTCATCAAAAAATCAAATACATAACTCTAAAAATATCCTCCGTGATCTATGCATGTAGCCATGGTGTCTGACAAATTCAATTAAATCTGTCATACATCATTCTCCACAGTGTTATTGAGAGAGACATAGTAGTATCGAATTTTAATTATTCAGCTCCTATTGATCCTACCATA
The DNA here is from genome assembly GCF_963930625.1 of Muntiacus reevesi. Lineage (NCBI taxonomy): Eukaryota > Metazoa > Chordata > Mammalia > Artiodactyla > Cervidae > Muntiacus > Muntiacus reevesi. The sequence continues at coordinate 122,304,028 of NC_089271.1, read as the reverse complement.
ATCTGGTGAGAATCATTTGCAAACTGACAGGCCCCTCAGGAGATAGGCACTATTATCTAATTATAAATCTCACAGTGTCATTTGATACAGTGTTCGGGTTTTTCTTTTCCACAAGAAGAGTCCCAATATTTGCCAACAAATTCCTATATAGAAACCCAAACAATGCACACCAATCTTAACTTCAGCTGAGATAACTAGAGCCTGGGTTGTGGCATCAATCCCAGGGCCCTGCCCCATCACCCCATCCCCAGAGTTTGTTATAGGATTTCTCCACCAAGTCCCTTCCTCCCCCACAATACCTGACTGGCCATTCATCCCAAAGGGCCCTGTGATCTAGGCTAAAACCTCTTTGGTGCTAATAAATCAGTGGCCACTATTTTTGCATTTTCACGGGTGTCTTCCAATCCTCAAAAGACAGGAGTAAGGAATGGTGGGAATATCAGGTCCCTGGCCCACAGCTGGAGAGACACTGGGAAAAGAAATACCTCAAGATGCAACTTAACCCCACCTCCCAGAACACCCTGAAGGACTAGCCCAGGAATAAACAGTCACCCAGCCAGTTAACCAACAAATATTTTCTGAACACTGAATCTGTTCCAGGAACACTGGTAGGCCCTGTGGGGATACGGTGGTGAACACAATACAAATGTACCTTAACAGAATAAATGGCTACAATGAATTCATTAAGTGGTGCAAACATGTAACAGGCTATAAAGAAATAAAAAGGCAAATAAAATAGGGTTTTGAATGGCTTGAGACACTCCTGATTAACCTGGGAAATGGTGAATTGGCATTACCTGGGTGAAGAGTGAGGCTGGGAGAGACAAGGCTTGTAAGGCTGCCTGCAGTAAATACAGCTGGTAAGTATGGTTGCTGTGTGAAATCAAACTATCTCCTGCCACATCAACAAACAAGAAATGGCACACCCCTCAGCGACTTCTGGCCTCCAAATGTGAATGAGGGCTCCCCAAACTGTGATCCAGCATATGCTGCCACCCCCCATGGTGACTGCTGAGGAGCCTGGGGAATGCAAGAAGCAGCCATCTGCCACTCCTTAAGGGGAGCAAGGAAACAGGATTTGGCCCCAGAGAGCTGAGGTACATATGAGAGGAATGAACTCAGTCAGCCCAGATGCTTGCATCTTCCCACACATAGAATGCTAAATTCCTTAACTTGGGATATCTGGTTTCCTTTAATTAACAATAATATTTTGATGTTCAGACTATCTGCTCTTTGTTGCAAAACTTCTGTATAACCTGGCTCCTCCCCTCACCTCCTTGGAGCAGTTTTCTCAGAGTTACTGAGATGCTGTCTCCATGGGTTGGAGTCCTAAGCATTCCCACCAAATAAAATAACTCTCCACTGTCAGGTTGTGACTATAGTTTTTAGTCAACAGTGGCGATGGGAAAGGGCAATAGACAGCTGCTGGTGATAGCCTAGGGTGTGGGATCAGATATGAACAATGGGTTTTGGCTTCTAATTGGCATAGCAATTCCCAGCAGGTGTAGTAGGAGTATCGTGGCTCTGTTGGCAGACATCACCTTTGGCAGTGGGCACCACTGTTGGTAAATTATGGTGGGGGCTGAATTCCATTGGCATAGACAGTAGGACTCCAACCCAACTTTTCCCAGACATCTACCCAACTTTACCCATTTATATCATTTATTGGGGGAAAAAAAAACTTGCTTTCACCTCTGATCTGAAATGCCATATTTATTATGTGCTAATATGTTTTAGGGTCTATTCTTGGCTTATTTTATAGTTTTAATTACTGTAGCTTTGTAATCAATCCTAATATCTGAAAAAGTCAGCTCTCTACTCTTACTTATCCAGGTTCTTTCATGCTATTCTTGTGCATTCATGTTTTCTATACAGACTTCAGGTTCCTAACAGACATCTTTATTTAGATTATGTTAAAGTTGTCAAATCCACATCTTTATGATGACAAGTGTTCCAACCCAAGAATATGGTATGGGTTTTCCATTTGTTCAAGTCTCCAATTAGATTGTTCCTCTCCATGTTTTAAGTTATCTTCAAAAAGATCTTGCATGCTCCTGGATAAATCTATTCCTAGGTCTGTTATCATTTTTGTTATAATTAAAAATAGGATTCTCCCATTATGTGTTATACTTGGTTGTTTGTACATAAAGGGAGCTTGTCGATTTTGTATATTAATATTCTGAGAAGTCTTTCTGAATTATGCTTACCATATTTAAGTTGATTCCCTTGTGCTTTCTATGTATTGAATTACATCACATAAAAAATATCAATAATTTTGCCCTCTATTTTACCTTTTTCTACTTATTTCTCTATTCTAATTGAACTGACAAAAATTTCTAGAACGAATTTAATTCTTAACTTCCTTCCTGAATGGAAAATCCTTCTAATGTTTCACCTTTTAGCATGGTATCAGCTTTTAGAGATTTTTAGGTAGATAAGTTATTATAAGGACTATTTAGCTATTCAATATCTCAGTTGGTAAAGAATCTGCCTGCAATGTGGAAGACCTGGGTTCAATCCCTGGGTTGGGAAGATCCCCTGGAGAAGGGATAGGCTACCCACTCCAGTCCATAGGGTGGCAAAGAGTTGGACACAACTGAGCGATTTTCATTTTCAGCCATTAAAATTTTATTGAGTTATTTTTAATTGTGAATAATGTTAAATATCATATCTTTTCAGCATTTCTCATGATTGTATGATTTTTTTTTCTTTTTTTCTAAGTATGATGGAAGAATAGGCAACAGAGAGAGGAATAACAGTTGGTGATGATTTCAAGGAGAATGTCACAGTTGAGCTGAGATCTGAAGGAAGACTAAGATTTCTGGTTTTGAAATGGCAAACTAAATGCACATGGTAGTTTCCCTACCTCCTAACTCCAAACCCTCTATTCTTAAGTTTTTAAAAACAAAGCTAAGAAATGGGCTAAATAGCTGGGATCAAAATCAGGAGACATTGTTAGACGATTAAAATTTGAGAAATCTTTGAGAAACTGACAGCCAAGCTATCCAACTAAGGAGGAAAACAGCAGCCTAGAAGATGCACAAATTAGGTACCATGTTTTCACAAAACAGAGAAGCAAAGTGAAGGGCACACCATGTTTGAAGTCAATGAAACCTGAGAAGGAGTATGGAAAAAAGAGAAACCAATAAAAAAGATTAAAAGTGGGGGAGGGTTGATACTGAGCTTCTTATAGCAAATAAATTGTCCAGATTGAGGTTTGAAGGCAGGAGAAGAGAACAAGAGAGGATGAAGTGGCTGGATGGCATCACTAATTCAATGGACATGAACTTGGGCAAATTCTGGGAGGTGGTGATACACAGGGAGGTCTGGCGTGCTGCAGTCCATGGGGTTGCAAAGAGTCAGGCATGACTTGGTGACTGAACAACAAAGTTGTCCAGCTTCTATGCAGTCCCCTGCCCTGACCCCTGTGAGTCAGGCTCCAGCATTTAGGCAGGAGCAAGTACTTGAGTCAGGGAAATGCAATAGTGTCTCCAGAGGCTGGCAACTTCTGGAAGGAATGCGAAATGGTCCTGTCCCAACTGCTACAATATCCTGCCCATCAACAACAGACCCCAGTGAACAACTCCTGGGGAACTGCACAAACAAGGGCAGTGAAGAGTCTAGCAAGGAATCATGTCAATAAAAGTAACTTCATAATCAGAAATCACACAATAAGCTGAAGGGTAAGGAAGAAGGACTTTACCAGGTCGAGATGGAGAGAGATGCACCAGCTTCTGCCTGCTATGTATCAAAAACACAGGAGCTCCTATTTGAGTTTCCTGAGCCATACAGCAAATTCCCATTGCCTATCTATTTTACATATGGTAATGTAAGTTTCCATGTTATTCTTTCCACACATCTCATCCTCTCCTCCCCTCTCCCCATGTCCATAAGTCTGTTCTCTATGTCTGTTTCTCCACTGCTGCCCTATAAATAAGTTCTTCAGTACCATTTTTCTAGATTCTGTACATATGCCTTAGAATATGATATTTATCTTTCTCCTTCTGATTTACTTCACTCTGTATAATAGGTTCTAGGTTCACCCACCTCATTAGGACTGACTCAAATGCATTCCTCTTTATGGCTTTTTATTCCTTTTTCATTGTGTATATTTACCACAACTTCTTTATCCAGTCATCTGTCGATGGACATCTAGGTTGCTTCCATGTTCTAGAGGGGTGGGATGGGGAGGGAGATGGGAGGGTGGTTCAAAAGGAAAGAGATATATGTATACCTATGACTGATTCATGTTGAGGTTTGGCAGAAAAGAATAAAATTCTGTAAAGCAATTATCCTTCAGAAAATAAATTTTAAAATGGTATTCAAAGGGAAAAAAAACACAGGAGCAAGGAAAAACAGGATATGTTTCAAATACAGAACACTGGAGGCAAGAGGGAGATAAGCCTGGAAAGGTAGGCTGAGGCCAGATTGGTGATGGCTTCAGATGCCAAGTGGTGATGTCTGGGTTTTTTTTTCTATTAACAGTGAGGATGAAGACAGAGGTGTTTATGAAGAAGAGAGTGAAACAATGACAGCTGTGTTTTAGAAAGATGACTCTGATGGGCATTTGGCATGCAGATAGAAGAGAGTAATTTAAGGGGTCTGCAACAGACTAGAGATGATGAAGGCCTATTTGAGGACACTGGCAGTAGGAGAGGAAAGGAAAGAAGTGAATTGTTGTAAAGCACCTGTAATTGATCACATTTAAGGGAACTGAAGCAGACACAGGCAATGTGAAGTTGCATTTCTTGTACCATTCCCTGAATGGGGGAGAAAGAAGACAACTACATCAGGTACTTGTTTCTTTCATCAATATTGTTGTTTGGGGGATAAGAAATTCACATTGTGACAGTTTGAGTTTGAGTGAAAATATCCCATAAGTTGTTGCAAGTTAAGATCCAAATTTCAGGGGAAAGGCCAAAACTGAAATATGTAGATGTTAGAAGTCTTTTGCAAGATTGGATGAGATCATCCACCAGAATGGATGAAGGGAAGAAGTAACAAGGAGACTGGGACAAAAGTTATAAGTGTGGAACAGTTATCTTGGGGACTGACTTGAGTCATTTTCCATAAAGCACTATGTGGAATTTGTTTTTGTTTCTACTCATCAGAACCAAATGTGTTAGCCAAGTGACCCCGAGAGTAACTCATTAGAAATAAATTGGTAGAACAAAGAGTATGTTCTCTCAACAAATAAAGATGTATTTGTTGAGTAATGTTGACATATTTAAAGCCATGCATAATGTTAGAGTTCAATCCTTCTTTTTCAATTGGGGAGACTCAAGTACAAAAAAAGTGACATGATGCCTCCAAGATCAGAGTCAGCAAGAATCAGAGCATGACTAGCATTCAGTTCTTTTGCTTTATAGTCCAGTGATTCATATTCTCCCCAAACACCCCTCCCACTAAGTCACACTGTCCTCTCCTACCACAACTAACAATTGACATGGTGGATTATTGCACTTGAGTCTAAGAACTGCAACCATAATTGAAGGTGTTTGGTGGGGACAAGGTGTCATGTACTAGGTTGATAGCTGTCAATTTAGTATGTAGTTAACTAGCAATTATTTCTGCCAAAAGGGAAGCCATCTCAAGAAAACTCCAAAACAATGGATACATTTCAAAATTATTTCAGTTTAACACATGCAGTATTTCAATTTTATATCATTTAAAGTAAGCTGTGTGTTCTTGAAAGGTTGTCTGCAAAACAGCTGTTTGTAAAGTGAATCATCCTTTCTCCCTTTACTTATAGTACAATTTCTAAGGTGTAGACTCAGAAAAAAAAATACACTGTGTTTTCAAGATAACTTGATTCTTCCAAATTATTATGAAGTCTTTAATATATGAAAAAGACTACAAAAACACTTCTTAGAACCTGTGGACAAAATATTTCACACCCCATAGCATGTCAAAGTTTCCAACCTCTTTCTCGATTCATCTGTTCCACACCTCTATATCAACCCCTTCTTCTAATGACACTAAACCATTAGCTCTTCCCCAAACATTCCATGCAAAATTGAGTTTTTCTCTATCCCTTTGCTCACACTGTTCTCTAGTTTTGAAAAGGACTTCTTCCATCATCTCTTGTCAAAAGTCCTAGCTGTTTTTCAAAATCTAGTTTGAATTTCATTTCCCCATGAAGCCTCTTCCTCACCATTCATTCCATATAGAAGTACTCTCTCCATCTCCATACCTCCCATAGGAAAAGAAAACAGAATCAAAGGGCATGTTAGTTCTGGAGCCCATTTAAGGTATTCACGCCCATGCTCAGCCTTGTCCAACTCTTTGCGACTTTTTGAACTGTAGCCCACCAGGCTCCTCTGTCCATGGGATTTCCCAGGCACAAACACTGGAGTGGACTGCCATTTCCTCCTCCAGGGGATCTTCCTGACCCAGAGACTGAATCCACATCTGTGTCTCCTGCGTTGCAGGCCGATTCCTTACCCACTGAGCCTATTACTTCCTCATAAAATGTAGGTCAAATTTACCATTCATTCATCTGTCCTAGAAATGTGCTATGAACTAGAGATCATGCTCACTGTTAAGAATATAACAATGAGCGAGAGAGAGTCCATGCTTTCAAGTTCACAGTTAAGCTAGAGAGTCAAACCACTAAATAGGCAATTGTAATTAAATATGATTGGTGCTATGATAGGGGTGAGCATTGGACTCGCTCAGAACCTGTCACTTCTTTCTTCTCCTATTTCTCCCTTTTGCAGTGGGAACATTATGTCCTATGACTGTCCTAACATTGTACGTTGGAAACATATAACTTGTTTGATTTCACAGAGTCACAGCTGGAGACCAGTTTGTCTCAGGATGAAAATATCTAGAGTCTCATTCATATCCAATTTAGATGATATTTTGGTGAGACTTCAGAATTCAGGCTTTTAAGTTAATGGTGGAACAAGACTGCCAGGGTTCTTGAGATGGAATGAACGTATTTTGCATATGAAAGGAACATGAGTCGGGGCAGGCTGTTATAGACTGCATAATGTATGTGCCTCCCCCCTCAAAAATTTTATTTTGAAACCTAATCACCAAAGTGATGGTATTTGGAGGCGGGGCCTTTAGGAGCCCTCATGAATGTGATTAGTGCTCTTATAAAAGAAACTCTGTTATCTTTTATAATGCTCTTATAAAAGAAACTCCTTCCCTTCTTACACCATGAGAAGTTTTAGTGAAAAGATTGTGAACAAGGAACTGTACTCTCACCAGACACCGAATCTGCCAGCACCTTGATCTTGGACTTCTCAGTCTCGAGAACTGTGAGAAATCAATTTCTGTTGTTTATAAGCCACCTAGTCTAAGGTATTTTGTTGTAGCATCCTGAACAAAGACAAATGGTGAAGGAAAGTGAAAAACTAAGGATTACCCTTAGGTCTCTAGCTGGGACCACTGGAAGTCATTTACTCAGATAAGAAACACCAAAATGAATTAAATTACAAAGTCAGAGTGAGAAGTCAGAGAAGGTAATTTTGGTTTGAGGTATGTTGAGACTGAGATTCTTATATCACTGAGCACTGCATCTGGCATCCAGGAAAGGTTCAGTTCACATTTGTTATGATTTTTGTAAATAACTGATGTTAAACAGACACGTACAATCGAAGCTGAGCTCATGAAATCGACTGAGAAGGGATGGGATGCCAGTGAGAATGGAGAAAAACCTGAACAGTGTGTAATTTGACAAAAGTCAAAGGTAGAGGGTATTTCAGGATGAGAGGCCCAGTCTAACGGAGTCAAATGCTGCCAAGAGTTCAAATTAAAGGATTAGAAATGATCCCCTGAATTTGTCAAAATGTTGTTGGTTTCTCCTACAAGGGCAGTTTCAGTGTCATGAGTATAGAAGCTGAAGTTGAAAGAATTTCAAAGTAAATGTTGCTGGGACTTTCACTTCTGGCTAAGATGGAGTAACAGGGACTGAACATACCCTCCTGGAGGAAACAACTAACCAAAAGAATGGAACAAACTCTATAAACTAATAGTTTTCAGACACCGGGCACCCAAGCAACAAATGACAATGATCCTTGAGGGATGGGAAACAAATGAGGTGAACCCTACACCTACGATTGCCCCAGTTTACTACCTGGAAAGAGTGTTTAGGCCATGACAGAGGAAGGGGAACCCAGACCTAACTTAATAGAATCTTTGAGTTGATAAGATGGAGCTAGAAGTCTAGAGAGGTTAGGAGGTTAAACTTTGTTGAGCAAGTTTCTGAACAACAGAGAACTCCACAGAGAGAACACTGGAGATCTGTGGAGAGTCTTTCTTGAATATTCAGTTAAGTATCAATTAGCACATACACGTGAGGAAGCTTCCCAAACCTGGAAGAAAATAATTTTGTTTTCCACAATAATAAAGGATTGGAGGAAACAATAATTATAGCTCATGTAGGGTAGAAAATAACGTCTGTTCACAGAGAAGGGGAAATGAAAGGCTTTTCCTAATGATAAATTCATCAATTTAAGAGGGTGTAATAGTCTTAAACATCTACACACTTAGAAACAGAGCTATAAAATATGTGAAGTAAAAACTGACAGCTAAAGGAGAAATTTGTAAAACCTTCAATTATTCTTGAGAACTGTAACATCTCTCCCTCAGCAACTGATAGAACTACCAGACAGAATATCAGTAAGGACAGAAAAGAACTAAATAGCACATAATCAATATAGATAAAACACTCTACCCAACAACAAGAGAGTCTTTTTTTAAGTGAACAAGAAACATTTACTAAGACAATATTCTAGGCCATAACACAAGCCTCAAATTTAAAATGATCCTAAAATCACACAAGGCATGTTCATTTTTTCTACCAGAATGGAACTAAGCTAGCATTAACAGAAGGATCTCTGGGAAATCACAACTACTTTTATAAATGGAACAACACATAAATGATCAGTGGGTTCAACAAGGAAGCAAAAGGGGAATTTAAAACTATTTTGAATTAAATGAAAGTGGAAAATACAGCATATGAAAATTTGTAGGGTGTAGCTAAAACAATAGTTCAGTTCAGTCACTCAGTTGTGTCGGACTCTTTGCAACGCCAGCCATGAACCGCAGCACGCCAGGCCTCCCTGTCCATCACCAACTCCCGGAGTCCACCCAAACCCATATCCATTGAGTCAGTGATGCCATCCAACCATCTCATCCTCTGTCCTCCCCTTCTCCTCGTGCCTCAATCTTTCCCAGCATCGGGGTCTGTTCAAATGAGTCACCTCTTCGTATCAGGAGTTTCAGCTTCAACATCAGTCCTACCAATGAACACCCAGGACTGATCTCCTTTAGGATGGACTGGTTGGATCTCCTTGCTGTCCAAGGGACTCTCAAGAGTCTTCTCCAATATCACAGTTCAAAAGCATCAATTCTTTGGTGCTCAGCTTTCTTTAGAGTTCAACTCTAACATCCATACATGACTACTAGAAAAACCATAGCTTTGACCAGACAGACCTTTGTTGACAAAGTAATGTCTCTGCTTTTTAATATGCTGTCTAGGTTGGTCATAACTTTCCTTCCAAGGAGTAAGCATCTATTAATTTCATGGCTGCAATCACCATCTGCAGTGATTTTGGAGCCCCCAAAAATAAAGTCAGCCACTGTTTCCATTGTTTCCCCATCTATTTGCCATGAAGTGATGGAACCGGATGCCATGATCTTAGTTTTCTGAATGTTGAGCTTTAAGCCAACTTTTTCACTCTCCTCTTTCACTTTCATCAAGAGGCTATTTAGTTGTTCTTCACTTTCTGCCATAAGGGTGGTATCATCTGCATATCTGAGGTTATTGATATTTCTCCCAGCAATCTTGATTCCAGCTTGTGCTTCATCCAACCCAGCATTTCTCATGATGTACTCTGCATATAAGTTAAATAAGCAGGGTGACAATATACAGCCTTGACGTACCCCTTTTCCTATGTGGAACCAGTCTGTTGTTCCATGTCCAGTTCTGTTGCTTCCTGACCTGCATACAGGTTTCTCAAGAGGCAGGTCAGGTGGTCTGGTATTCCCATCTCTTTCAGAATTTTCCACAGTTTGTTGTGATCCACACAGTCAAAGTTAACACAGTAGTTAGGAGCAGTTTTATAGCATTAAATCACATATTTGAGAGAAAAAATATGTCTTCTACTAACGAAACTAGAAAAAGAAGGACAGATGTAACCCAAAATAAGAAGAATAAAGGAAATAATAAAAAGCAGAATGTAAACCTATGAAATAGGAAACAGAAAAAAACAATGAAACCAAGAATTGTTTCTTTGAAGGGACCAATAAAAATGATAAACTTAAAGCCAGGCTGATCAGGAAAAATGAAACAAAATTAACAATATAAGGACTGAGAGTACTGACATAACTATAGATTCTATAAATATTAAGTGGTTATTAAGATAATATTAAGAACTTAATAAAAAGTTAATAGCAAATAAAAATTTGTTAATCAAAGCAACAACTTAGGTGAAATTGGCAAATTCCTTCCAAGACAGCAACTACCAAAGTTCACCCAAAGATAGACACCCTGAATAGATTCATATCTATTAAAAGAATTGAATATATAATTTTAAAACATCCCAATAAGTAAACTCCAGGCCCAGATGATTTCACTGAAGAATTTTAGCAAACATTTAAAGAATAAATAATACCAATTCAATACAAACTCTTCTACAAAGTTGAAGAGGAAGGAATAATTCTCAACTCATTCTATGAAGTCAACATTCCTATTACCAAAGCATGGCAAAGATATTACAGGAAAAGAACTATAGAACACTTCCCCTCATGCAAAGTTACATTCTTAACCAAGTTTAACCACCCAAACCCAATCATATTTAAAAGGGATAATACATCATGACCAAGTGGAGTTTATCCTAATATTTCAAGTTGGATTTAATACTTGAAAAAAATGTCACCATAGACAAAAAAGTAAAAAACTGGAAATAGAACTGCCATATGACCCAGCAATACCACTTCTGGGCATACACACTGAGGAAACCAGATCTGAAAGAGACACGTGCACCCCAATGTTCATCGCAGCACTGTTTATAATAGCCAGGACATGGAAGCAACCTAGATGCCCATCAGCAGATGAATGGATAAGGAAGCTGTGGTACATATACACCATGGAATATTACTCAGCCGTTAAAAAGAATTCATTTGAATCAGTTCTAATGAGATGGACGAAACTGGAGCCCATTATACAGAGTGAAGTAAGCCAGAAAGATAAAGAACATTACAGCATACTAACGCATACATACGGAATTTAGAAAGATGGTAACGATGGCCCTATATGCAGGGCAGAAGAAGAGACGCAGAAGTACAGAACAGACTTTTGAACTCTGTGGGAGAAGGGGAGGGTGGGATGTTTCAAAAGAACAGCATGTATATTATCTATGGTGAAACAGATCACTAGCCCAGGTGAGATGCATGAGACGAGTGCTCAGGCCTGGTGCACTGGGAAGACCCAGAGGAGTCGGGTGGAGAGGGAGGTGGGAGGGGGGATCGGGATGGGGAATACGTGTAACTATATGGCTGATTCATGTCAATGTATGACAAAACCCACTGAAATGTTGTGAAGTAATTGGCCTCTAACTAATAAAATAAAATAAATAAAAATATATATGATATCAAAAAGATGCAGAAAGCACATTTGACAAAAATTAACCATCCATTCCTGACTTTAAAAAAATACTATTAGCTAAGTTGGTAAAGAAGGAAACTTCCTCAACCTGATAAAAGGCACATTAAAAAAATAAACTACAGCTGACAATCTACTGTTACATGCCATAACATGGATGAACCTCAAAAATACTACCCTTAACCAAAGCAGACGTAAAAATGTATGTTTTATTCTCCATTGACTTCATTGATGTGAAACTCTAGAAGAAAGAAATCTATAGTGACAAAAAGCAGAACGTCATTGCCCAGGCCTGGAAGGTGGACAACTGACTAGGAAGAGGCAACTGACTTTAAAGGTGATAAAAATGTTCTATATATATCATGATGGTAGTAACGGTTACACAAGTCGTGCATAAATTTGTCAGTGCTCATTAATGTACACTTAAAAGCATGTATCTTATTATATGTAAGTTATACTTCAAAAAGTTGAAATTTAAAAGTAAATGTAGGCTAGGAAGTATAGATAATTCACCCTATTCTTTGGGGCATTTTGGTTGGGAAAAGAAATACGGGATTAAAGGACAGTTTCTGTTTTGCTGGAGAAGGAAATGGCAACCCACTCCAGTATTCTTGCCTGGAAAATCCCTTGGACTGAGGTTCCTGGTAGGCTACAGTCCATGGGTTCACAAAGAGTTGGACATCACTGAGCGAATTCACTTTCACTTTTCTGTTTTGCTAATATGTTAAGGAATCAACTTACTTGAAATTGAAAAGAGAAAAGAGGAAGAGATTAGAGATACAGAAGACAGCCTTTAGTAGTCTCACTATCTTCTGCCCCGCCCCCTGCAATCCAAATCTCCTGCTTCTCTACTAGACAAGAGTCTCATCCAAACAAGAAGTGTTAAAATTTGAAAATCTGTGCTGTAATACCTAGACTTCAAAAGAGACATCTCAAGCACACCAAAAGCTTTTCTCTGGGCAGCATATGTGAAATCCTCTACTTTCAAGCAAACCTCAGTCAATTACCTAGGCCTTGACTATAGTCCAAAGAGGAGGCAGGAGATATATGTATATGTATGGTTGATTCACTTCACTGTACAGTAGAAACTAACAACATTGTAAAGTAACTATACTCCAATAAAAATTAATTTAAAAATAAAAAGTGGAGAGTCACCCCTTCTTTTCCCTGCTATTGACATGATTGCGCTTTGATGATTGAAAGTTAGCTTCTCCCTATACTTTCACAAATTTTTGAACTTTATAGTAATTATTTTTTAACTATCAAATGAGATTTACTCCATTCTAAGTCTTCTTTGTCCAGTTTCCAGTTAAACCTCTTGTTTACCTACCTTCAGACTGCTTTGAATTCTGGAGGCAGTTTACTTGGGTTACTCAAGATAGAACTCATTTCCCAAATGCATTTTAAAATCTCAGCATCTATACATTTCAGAACTTTCCCAATTAAGATCTGTAATTAAGCAGGGGCTACCAATGTCAAGTTAGTGGAGTTGATGGAATTCCAGTTGAGCTATTTCAAATCCTAAAAGATGATGTTGTTAAAGTGTTACACTCAACATGCCAGCAAATTTGGAAAACTCAACAGTGTCCACAGGACTGGAAAAGGTCAGTTTTCATTCCAATCCCAAAAAAAGGCACTGCCAAAGAAAGCTCAAACTACTGCACAGTTGCACTCATCTCACACACTAGCAAAGTAGTGCTCAAAATTCTCCAAGTCAGGCTTCAACAGTGTGTGAATCGTGACCTTCCAGATGCTCAAGCTGTATTTAGAAAAGCCAGACAAACCAAAGATCAAATTGCCAACATCCATTGGATCATCAAAAAACAGGAGAGTCCCAGAAAAACATCTACTTCTGCTTTATTGACTATACAAAAGTCGTTGTGTGGATCACAACAAACTGTGGAAAATTCTTAAAGTGATGGGAATACCAGATCACCTGACCTGCCTCATGAGAAATCTATATGCAGGTCAAGAAGTAACAGAACTGGACATGGAACAACAGACTGATTCCAAATTGGGAAAGGAGTACATCAAGACTTTAATTGTCACCCTGCTTATTTAACTTATATGCAGAGTACACCATGAGAAACGCTGGGCTGAAAGAAGCAGATTGTCAGGAGAAATATCAATAACCTCAGATATGCAGATGACACCACCCTCATGGCAGAAAGTGAAGAATAACTAAAGAGCCTCTTGATGAAAGTGAAAGAGGAGAGTGAAAAAGTTGGTTTAAAGCTCAACATTCAGAAAACTAAGATCATGGCATCCGGTTCTATCACTTCATGGCAAATAGATGGGGAAACAATGGAAACAGTGACAGACTTTATCTTTTGGGGCTCCAAAATCACTGCAGATGGTGATTGCAGCCATGAAATTAAAAGATGCTTGCTCCTTGGAAGAAAAGCTATGACCAACCTAGACAGCATATTAAAAGGCAGAGATATTACCTTGCCAGTGAAGGTCCGTCTAGTCAAAGCTATGGTTTTTCTAGTAGTCATGTATGAATGTTAGAGTTGAACTCTAAAGAAACCTGAGCACTGAAGAATTGATGCTTTGGAACTGTGGTATTGGAGAAGACTCTTGAGAGTCCCTTGGACAGCAAAGAGATCCAACCAGTCCATCTTAAAGGAGATCAGTCCTGAATATTCATTGATAGGACTGATGTTGAAGCTGAAACTCCAATACTTTGGACACCTGATGTGAAGAACTGACTCCTTGGAAAAGACCCTGATGCCTAGAAAGATTGAAGGCAGGAGGAGAAGGGGAGGACAGAGGATGAGATGGTTGGATGGCATCGCCGACTCAATTGACATGAGTTTGAGTAAGCTCCGGGAGTTGATGATGGACAGGGAAGCCTGGCGTGCTGCAGTCCATGGGGTCACAAAGAGTCGGACATGTCTGAGCGATTGAACTGAACTGAACCAATGTCAAAACCCAAAGGGATGGTTGTAATGTCACAGGTCTCTGATCCTTGGGCACACCAGTAGGGTAGATGATTCGAGTATAAAAGAAGCTTTTAGTTTCAGGTGCCATTTTCACAAGTGCCTCTTGTAAACATTGGCCTTGGGATCTTAAATATAAGAAAGCGGAACAAGACAAACTAGAAAAAAATGGGTGTTTAGTCTCTAACAAATAAAAAGAATGCAGATACATGTGCAGAAAGACCTTATACTTTTATCCTGGCCTTATCCCAAGAACTAGGGGCAACCATTCTTATACCTTCATGTCAGCCCAAGTTTTCTAGACTAAAAGCATGTATACTGCATTTGTTGTCATATGGAAACAGGTCACTCTTTTCCTATTAGAAAAGTAAGCACTTTTGTTTTTTAGTATAAGTGATGGAGATATACTGCAACATCCTTACCGTATTTTCCATTTATGACCCATAATACATGTATCTGAGAGTTAGAGGTTCAACCTATGACTGGGGTTAGGGACTCAGCTTGTGACAAGGGTTAGCTTACGATCAAGGTTTGGGCCTCAGCCTGAAGCTAAGACTTGAAACTATATTTAGGGTTAAAACATATGTCCTGGATTCAATCAGTAGCCAGTAAAGCAAGCAGAGTAAAGCCACCTGGTCCAAGTTATCAACAGAAGAAACCTACAACCTTGGTCTCATTAGCACAAGACTCTGACCAGCCAAGTTAAGCAGCCAGTGTCTGCTTTGCAAGAGCGTCTGCGAGAGCACCCTGGGAGCCACTGCTTGTGGGTCCTTCAACCTCTGTTGACAATTAGCTGAGAAACTCATTTCCTCTCACCAGGCTTCCCATTACCCAATCTTCCAAGTGCAGAACGTGATCATTATTTCTCACCATGGGATGAGGAGGTAGGGCGGGAGGAGAAAAGGAAGGAGCAATGAGCTTGAATTAATATTTGCAGCTTCTTTTCTCCCCTGTCCAGCAAGACTCTGTCTCAGTGGGGAAAAAAAAAAAAAAAAAAAAAAACAAGTGCCCTATTCTAACCCTCCAAGCTTTGGCTCCTGTCTATTTCTCCTACCTATAATTTTACTATTATACTTACTGGTTTTCTGAAATCTGAGTATCTTTTTATCAGCCCCTATACTGCCCTAACTGGTTCTTTTCTCTGTGTTCCTTCCAGAGGCCCTACCTCTGTATGTGTACATATGCATGCATGCACACATACACACACACACTTTGCAGTCAGAAGTGTTAAGGTTTGAAAAAATCTGCGATAATATCTGGATTTCCAACTAGAAATCTCAAGCAAGCCAAGAAGGATGCACACTGCTTCTGCAGGATAATTAAAGGGCAGCTTAGTCCCTCAGAAACAAATTCACTGAACAACACTTTTGCTCAGGGTGATGACTGTACCATATATTGAAGTGGGAGGAGGAGTGAGGAAGACCTGGCATCATTTGATCGCCCTGAGGGTGGTTTTGCCTGCCCGGGCCACCTACTCCCCCTGATACCACACCACACCCTAGAATCTCAATAGCTCCTGGGAGTAAGATGGCATGACCAGATCTAAAAAAGCTTCATCTTGGTCCTTGAGGAGTAAAACTCAAAGTGCACATAATACACCAAGAGGAGCATTTAGGTAACAAAGAATAAAAACCACTACTGGTGCTACTCATCACAATGATCTTTTAGGTCATTTAGGTTTTTTAATATTTATTTCTTTGTTTGGATGCCCCAAGATTTAGCTGTGGGATCTTTGTTGAGTCATGCCAGAACTTCCATTGCGGCACGGGGACTCTTGGGGCATGGGTTTAGTTGCTCCAAGGCATATAGGATCTTGGTTCCCTGACCGGGGATTGAACCAATGCCCCCTGCATTGCAAGAAGGATTCTTAACCACTGGACCACAAGGGAAGTCCTGATCATTTAGGTTTTAGATATTGGAAATCAGTTTTCTCTTGGTAGTACAGTTTCTTCCCCAAGGACCATGTCTTCCCCCAGCTCCGTCACTTCAGCAGTTCATTTCTTCAGGGTGGGGTAACACCAAATAAAAGAAAGGAAAACAATCTTTCAACCTTAGTGTGCAAAAGATTAGGGTCTGAGGGCACTAGAGAGGATAGAGGGTAAAGAAACATGTTTACTGAAGACAGAAGTATTTCTATTTCCTCATGCTAGGAAAGACCCTTCACTGTGATAAGGGAAGAGGCAGAGAAATATTAAAACTAGACTCTTTAGAGCCCCTTGGACAGCAAGGAGATCAAACCAGTCATTTCTAAAGGAAATCAACCCTGAATATTCACTGAAAGGACTGATGCTGAAGCTCTAATACTTTGACCACCTGATGTGAAGAGCCAATTCATTGGAAAAGACCCTGATGTTGGGAAAGATTGAAGGCAGGAGGAGAAGGGGACGACAGAGGATGAGCTGGCTGGATGGCATCAACAGCTCAATGGACATGAGTTTGAGCAAACTCTGGGAGATGTTGAAGGACAGGGAAGCCTGGCATGCTGCAATTCATGGGGTCGCAAAGAGTTGGACACAGCTTAACTACTGAAGGACACCAACAGAAAGCTAAATTTGTCGGCTGAGATTTGAACATACCACCTGAATATGTAGAAGTTGACTACATCCCTGAATTCATCAACTTTATGGGTTCCTTAAATTTAGCTGATAATTGATTCTTTGGTGGTGGTGGGTATTAGTGAATGGAGTCAACTTCCAAAATTATATCATATAGTTGATTAGGAAAACAGAGGTCCCTAAATAGAGCCTCACAGTTGCACATAATATCAACTTCTAGCTGCATGTAAAAATCAGACAGCAATTAAATGAGGACCACAATGCCTGTGGATGGTACAACTTTCCACAGGAGAAGCTGTCTGTCACATTTTAGCTATATATATATGGAGGTGACATCAGATACTTGTACAGTATAACTCATTTTCTTGCCAGTCAAATATCTGATCTTAGGCATACAGCAGTATGTTACTTAGAGTTCTAAAGACACAGAAGCCCCAAAACATGTGTGCATGTCACATAGCTCAAAATCAAAGCCTCAAACCAATAAGGACCTACTGTAAGGCACAGGAAACTCTGCTCAATAGTCTGTAATAACCTAAATGGGAAAAGAATTTGAAAAACAATAGATACATGTATAACTGAATCACTTAGCTGTATACCTGAAACTAACATAGCATTGTTAATCAATGATACTCCACTATAAAATAAAAACTAAACAACAACAACAAAGCCTCCAGATGAAGGCAAATATCCTGTCCTCCAGATCTTAGCTTATGCAATTCCAGGTATACTTTTAACATACTAACTTCAACAGCAATCATAGGTTTGCCTGTTGATTAGACATACGACTCTCTGTTCAATATTTGTCACAAAACCTCCTCCCAGAACGATTTTGAGGGGCTTCCTGCTGTTGTCACTGTCATTCTCCCTCTTCATGGCTTACCTCAACCAAACTCTCTCAAGTTTTGTCACCTTCAGTCCGGAAGACACAAGGCAGACCACCCCCAACTTCTGATGAGACTGCCCTACTTTTCATTTCCTCAATTCTGAAAAGGCCACTTTTCCATACATTCCTCTTCTGACCATTTGTCAGTCTTCCCCCACAAAACAACCAGCACTGGGAATTGGGATGATTCATAATGCTTCCACCATGGCTTTCAAATGTCTGCCTCTTATTTTTTCTGATTGATAAGGTTCAACCTAAGGAGGAAGCATAGTGTAATGATAAAAAGCATAAGACTTGAAGTGCTTACACTCTAAAAGCCTCAAGTTCAAGTCTCTTTCTGCCATTGACTAGCTAGGAACCTTTTGATCAGTCACTTCACAGTTCTCAGGCCTTAGCTTCCTCATTGATAAATTTGAGGGGTGAACTAGATCATGAGTTCAGAAGCTCGAGACCTGAGTGATGAACTGTGTAGTGCTTCATTTTATTTAAATGACTGCAGAAGGATAACACTTGCTCTAATTTCCCAAAACACCCATCACTCTTTAATGCCTTCCACCCATGGGCTTCACCCAAGGGCATTTGCATTCAGGAGTGCTTTGTACCTAATATTCCTTTCACTCTGATGGTTCCTCATGCCTTATCATTCCTTCACTCTTCCAAAAGACACCTCCCACTCCACAGCAAACTAGGATCTGAACTAGGTTTTAGCAGATGATAGTTAGGACTGCAGATGACTGTCTGGCCATCATTCACAAAGAACATACCCCATCCACACTGACTCACAACTCCATTCCATCTCCCACCTCCTCTAGATCACCAGTCTGTCACTGTGCATGGCACAGGCCATCCCAGAACACCTACTATCTCAGAACCCTCTGGAATTCTGAAGCCAGAAACAACAGGGAATATCACACAGGTTTCAATCTCTTCAAAGAGAAAAGCTTTGAAATGTTCACAAAAAGCAGCTCAGCAGGCTTTTCAGATGTCAAATCTCTCTTACAAAACAACATTTTGATGTGTTAAATGTAAATCAATTGGATGCACATGGATTCAATAGGTCCTAAAATGTGCCCAGGCTTAAAAATGAAGGCAAGCATCTTAGTGCAGCATCTGGGGACATTTGCTAGCTGAGAAATAACAGAGGGGCAAGTGTGTCTTAATAGTCCATAGAATCACAACCACAATGAGGTTTCTGGCCCCTATCTGGTCCCATACCTTTGCTGCCTTCTCACTCCAGTGAAGCTCAACAGTAATACCAAGTCACTAACCAGTAATAAAAAGGAGGGTACTGATGCTATCTATGTCCTTGGGGAGACATAAAGTCCAGTGGCAGAGACATAGCCACCTATCAGATAGCCCCATGTTGGATGGCAGACTCTCCTATAGAGCTGGGAAGACATTCTCTTCGATAACAAGTTTCATATCTAATGGAAAGAAATTCTTTCTCTCAGAAACCCCCTATCCAGCTAGTAAAACAGAAAACAGTATCAAGAGCATAGTCAATAAGGAGATCATATATATTATGCTCCTAAAGCTGGTACTGACAAAGAAAATGTAAACATAATTCAGACTATCTTGAGATTCATATTCTTTGCTACTTAAAACAATATAATTTAGGGGTAACAATAACAACAGTAGTACTACTACTACTAATAAGGTCTTCCATTTTTCAGTGCCCTTATGTGATAGGCAATGAACTAGGCATTCACCTATGCAATGGACATGAACTTGGGCAAATTCCAAGAGATGGTGAGGGACAGAGGAGCCTGGGGTGCTGCAGCCCATGGGGTTGTGAAGAGTCAGAAAAGACTTGGTAACTGAATAACAACAACAAATATACATTTTCTTATTTAATCCACCCAGTAATGCTATAAGGTAGATTTATTAATAGCATTATTCAGAAGGTATGGAAACAATCTCTAATGACAAGCTTATATGCAGTTCATAGACATTTAGGTTCTTTCTGGTCACATACTCTATTGAGTACTGTATTTTGATTCCCCTTTCTTCACTGACAAAGCCAGATAAGCAGCATGTGTGTCCCCTATTCTATATTCCCTTTCCAACAAAAACTTATATTCCTTACTTGGCAGAAAGCCAAGCCACAGCAGACTCTAATCACCCTGGGTGTTCAATCCATAGTGGTAACTAAATGACTTTGTCATTCAGGCTTGACTCTGTTAGAGCCATACTTAAGCTGCATTGCTGGTGCTCAGGTGTCATATGGAGTTTTACATGAACCAGTGCTCTTGATTTTGTGTGTACCTCCCTCCCAGTCTCCACAGCACTGAGGCATGAGTCCATGGTTGTCTTGGCCAGGAGACAAATCTGGAATAAAGACAACCATGCTGCACAGTACTTAGTTTCCCTCCCATCTGACGACTGTGGCTTTCTCACTGGTGTGGCCCATCACTCCTGCATAGTCCCTACTTCCCTGGGAAAGAGTCCTCCCCAGGAGGCCCACACGCCCCACCGGTTCATCAACTGTGTCCAACAAGCCCTAATCCCAGTTGATGCTCAAACTGGGTGGGACCAGGGGATGAGCTGGTTTGTGTGTGTAGAAATGGTGTGGGAAGAGAGTCAAGGGCCAAGGACTTAGGTAGGTAGGGAAGGGGGAAGGTAAAAGTGTTAGTCACTATGCTGTGTCCGACTCTTTGTGACCCCATGAACTGCAGCCTGCTAGGCTCCTTGTCCACGGAATGCTTCAGGCAAGAATACTGGAGTGGGCTGCCATTTCCTTCTCCAAGCTACCACTTACCCTATCTGTGTGACCATGGACAAGTGTCTTCACTTCTCCATGCCTCTGTTTTCTACCACCTGTAAAATGACTAATAACAGTTCCCACCTAAGAGCACTGCTTTGATAATTAAATGAATGAGTAAACAGGAAGCTTGAAAAACTGCCTGGCAAATGCTTAATAAATGTTGGCTATTGTTATCATAACAGATGGACACTGAGTGGCTCAGATTAAAGGCAGGGTAAGTATGAACATCCCAGAGCCCACTCCCTCACTCAGCACACTTTGAAAATCATCGCTTCACTACAACCTTCCACTCAGTTCCAGAGACCCCTCTTTAGCATCTGACATCTTAACACTTTCAAAAATGAGGGCCTCATTACCTTAAAAATATGCTACCATCTCTAATTATCTCAGACATCAAAGTTTTCTCACACTGACTCAAAATTTACAACCCAATTGTGTGGGAGGTTCCACTAATGCAAGAGGCAACTGGATACAGCAGAAAGCAGTTGCCCTTTCATCACATAGACCTAGGATCCCATCTCTGCAATGTCTTAGCTGGGTAACTTTGGAGAAGTCACTTAACCTCTCTGAGCCTCCGTTTTCTCATCTGGAAAATGAGAATAACATCATCTAAGGCACAGGCTTGCTGCTATGGACTGAATTGTCTCCCTCTCCCTAAAATTCATATGTTGAAACCATAATTCCCAATGTGACTGCTTGGGAGACAGGGTCTTTAGGAGGTAGTTAAGGTTAAATGGGTGGCTCAGTAGTAAAGAATTCGCCTGCCAATACAGGAGACCCAGGTTCCATCCCTGGGTTGGGAAGACCTCCCTGGAGAAAGGAATGGCAACCCACTTCAGTATTCTTGCCTGGAGAATCTTACCGACAGTGGAGCCTGGCAGACTACAGTCCATGGGGTTGAAAAGAGTCAGGGACAACTGAGCATATACACACATACAAAAGGTGAAACGAGGTCATAAAGGTGGCATCCTAACCTGGTAGGACTGCGGCCTTACAGGAAGAGGAAGAGAGAAAGTCCCCTTCCTCCTTCCTTCCTTCCCTCCATGAGCATAGAGTAAGTAAAGGTCAAGTGAGCACACAAAGAGAAGGCCACTCACCGCCTCAAGCCAAGAAGAGAGCTCTCACCAGGAACTGAATTGACTGGCGCTTTTGATCTTAGACTTGCCACCCTCCAAAACTGCGAAAAAAATAAATACTATTGTTTAAGTCATCCGGTTATGACAGTCCTAGCTGACTGATACCATTTCTGTGAGGATTAAATGAGGTAATGTGTGTAAAGTCCCTGGCACAAAGGCAACACTCAAGAAGTGGACTTATTTTTAGTTTTAGTTCTCAGTTCTACTTTGGCTGGATAATTAAAGGCAGATGGCATGAAGGACCCACCACAGCGGTTTGCCAGAGGCAGTCAGTACTTGTCTCTTAATTTGGACTCATTACATGTGCCTGTCTCCATGACGACTGTAAGCTCCCTGAGGGCAGAGAATATGTCTTAGTCCTTTCTGTAGTTCCCTGCCTATAATAGGGTGGATGCTAGGGGTAAACACCAAGCTGATGAATGGATGAACACTAGGGGTAAACAGCAAGGTAATTAATGAGTGGATGAACACACAATCATACCTAATAGTGGGTATTTTGGAAGCCTCCTTGCCACAGAGACCTTGATTCACACACAGAAGCCTGAGAATGATTTGTTCTTACCTGAGGCTCTTTAACTGACAGCAAGCTTGCTGTCCCTCAGCCACAGAGAACACTGTAGCAGAAAAAAAATAGCCAGCCACAGTTACCAGGCTCCTTTAGCAACGGAGCTCACAAGATTCCCACAATATTGATCCCACGTTTGCTAGTTTTCTCAGTTACTGGGAGACATAACGTGCTCCTACTTAGGACACGTCCCCCGTGTCAAAAGTGGCAATTCCCAACAATGAAAAAGGATTGAGTTAGTTCAACACTAACTTTGCAAGGCAGGTCTCCTCAGATTTATCATCTTAATCCATTACTTTACGTGAAATAACTGCAGCTGTTTTGTTGTTTTTTTTTTTTAACAGACTTATCTCAGAGTTGATGGGCAGCATATTAGGAATAATTGTACTAAATGATTTTCTAAATCTTTTGGAAGAATGGGAGTCAACCGGGACCCTTATTATTGTTTGTGCATGTGTGTGTCGTTAAATTAGTCTTCTTTGTGTGAAATGAAGTTTGATTTGGAATGGTAGGTAATGAAGTTTGGCCCAGCGGGGCTTAGTAATAGAATGCAAATCCTTTAATAATAAAATGTGGCACTATAAGGCAGACACTGCCTCAGACCTCTGAAAAGTTTTCCCTGAACACAACAGGCAGAAGGGAAGGAGAGAGACAGAGAGAAAACATTGGAATGAAAACAGCAGTTTGATAAAAGAAAAGCCATCCAGCACCTAGAAAAGGAGAGAGGATCTACGACCTGGACATGAATATTTTTATCCAACAGCCAGCACTGGGTTTTCCCAGAGCCAATGACATTCTTCTGCCCAACTGCCCATGGGATCTATGGCAAACCTGGGAGTAGAATAATAATAATATAAATAACAACAGCAACAGCTAGCATTCATCAAATGCTTATGATAGAGCAATCACCTTGCAAAAGTTAGTTCATTTTTAATCCTTAATATCCTTGTGAGGCAGGTATTATTCCTGAGTTAGAGACAGGGAAACTGAGGCTCAGAAGGGTTATGTGAACCAGTCCAAGGTCCAACAGCTTAGGCACAGAGCCCTGATCTGAACCCACATTTGACAGAATAAAGGGAGGTGGTCTGTTCAACTGCCTCTCACCTTATCTATTGATCAGGCTGAGGCCAGTACAGCTCTTGTCTGTCTTTCTCCAATCCCATCAGTGACTGTATAAACTCTGATCATGCCCTTTCTTTCTTTGCCTTTAAAAAGAGGCAGCTTCTGCAGTCTGAAATCTGTTTTCATAAGGCTAGGCCCATCCCTTTGAACATTTCCACTAAATATGCAGCTCCATGGGTGTGGATTGGGGGGTGCTGTGTGGGAGACAGCAGTGGCGGAGGGAGGGAAGATTGGGGTGGGGGTTAAACAAGGCTTAAACAAGGGGTGGGGGTTCAAAGGCAGGGTTGGATGCAGATCTCTGTAGCTAGATGTGGCATGGCATTTCTCTTTGTTAGCCAACTTTCACCCTACAGACTCCAGAAGCCCCCAGGGCCTGCAATCAGGGAAAGAGGAGGCTGAAATGGTCTTGCAAGCGCCTGATGCCTGCTCCACTGGATGGGAGACTGGGATTCAGGGCAACTCTGAGGCTTCCTTGGAGCCCTCCCAGGGAAGAGGCTCCCTTTGGAAGAGAGCTTGCTTCACTGTAGGTCGCTGGCTCCCCCTGCAGGCCGGTCCTAGGAATGACCTCTGTTTTGAGCTCTGCCGGTCTGTTCTTTCCCGTTGAGATGAAAGATCAACCTGGGGCTGTCACCCTCCCCCTCCCACTTCTGCCCCCCTTCTAGGTGGGCGGAAGAAGAAAGAATTATCGAGAAAAGGGCCTGCCCCCTTCCGCTCATGACCAATTACTCTGAGCCTAAGCAGCAACCCTGTTGGAGGAAGGTTTGATGAACTATTCATCACACTTCTAAATAATTCATTTCCCTTTGAGATCCAGCAGCCCACAGGAGTTATAAGGTTTTCTTTAGTTGACACCTTTTGAGAGATGAAAAATAAAGCAAAAGCCCACTTTTAGAGAAACCACAGTTGCTTTATATACCATTTCCTGCATCTCCCTTCTGCTGTTTCAGGACTCCTCAGCTCTGCCCTAGGTCTCCAGATTGGTCTCCTATTGTGTTTTTTGCTTTTTGTTATTCAAACAACTCTACTTTGTAGGATCCCCTGTGCAGACCCCTTCTAGCATTATCTCTCTCTCCAGGCTCTTGGGCTTGCAGTGTGTAACAACCCAACTGCCTTTCAATTGAGGATAGAGTACAAGATTGCGCGGGGGGGGGGGGGGGGGGGGGGGGGGAGTGGATGAGTCAAATGAGATGTGGCCAGAGCATTTCAGGAGCTCTCCTTTGTTCTGACTCTGGCTGCCCTGACACAGCTTCACTACTTTCATTCTGCGAACATCTTCCCTCCCACATTCCTTGATTTTCAGCAAAACTTCCAGAGGGCTCTTCTCTGGGCCAGCAACGGCCAAACACATGCTATGCAGCTTCTCTGCCTCTATCCCCAGCCACCCACGTACCCCAGAGACCTATTTTATACAAAGGGAAGCAGGCTGCAGGGGATTGTGAGGGTGGGTGATGGCAGGCTGAGACTGATTATCTTCTCTGGTACTGACCCTTGACTCCTCCTCCTGGCCTTACGGTTCTGGCGCTCTGACTGTGCCCTGACAACCAAGGTACCTGTCCTAATTTGCCACATTCCAGAGGAGACTGAGCAGAGCAGTTCTGAGCAGGAGCCTGCAGGCCCCCCAATCCACACTGACCTTTGCCTAGTATCTTTCTTTTTTCTCTTACCTGCACTTTTTAGAGAAAATGTAACAGATTTGGAACCAGAGCAGATAACAGGATTTAGGATGAAAAATGAAATGGACACATGCCCTGACATAGTTTAACCTTCAAACTCACCCTGCTTCAACTAAACAGCACCCAAGAAAATTAATACAATTAGAAATATTGCTTACTGAATGAACAGACATCCTCACTGACCAGGGTGAGCAAGCAGAGAGCTTGAGAGATGCCTCCCTTTAAGCAAAGACAATAAGGAAATCCAGCTTTCTCAAATGCTTGTCTCGGTGTCCATTGCTCTAGTTTTTTTCAAAAACCATTTCAAAAATGCTTGTATTCATCAGCAAGATTTCTGTTTAAGACCAGGATTGCTTTAGTAAGAAAAGTGGATTGATATAAAACAAAGTTCATAAAAACTGAAGCACTCAAAGCACATAACAGTATAGAGTAGGTAGCCCAGGACATAGAGAGTGGCTTGGGGCATGCTATGAGCAGATCGAGAAAGCTGTAAACACTGGATGTCCACCAGCACCTCCGTGTTAGAGTTTACACTTCAGCATCCATGTAAGACTATAATTTCACAACAGCACAGAAGACAAAACAGATTTACCTAGTAAGAGATATCCTGCCAAGTGATGGGTAATTTTATGTATCAACATAACTGGACCACGGGGTGCCCAGATATTTGGTCAAACAGTATTCTGGGTGTGTCTATGAGGATATATTTTGATGAAATTAATGTGAGACTGAGTAAAGCAAATGACATGCATTAATATGAGTAGGCCATGTCTAATCCGGTGAAGGTATACTAAGAAGAGAGAACTCCTATCTGACTGCTTAACCTAGAGTATTGGTCTATTCCTACCTTCAGACTTGAACTAAAATATTGACCATTCTTGGGGCTCAGGCCTGCCAGCTTCTGGACTGAATTTACATCACCATCTCTCCTGGTGCTCAGACCTTCAGACTTGACTTAAATGTATACAATCGGCTCCTGTATGTCCACCTAGCTACAGAATCTGGACTCCTTTAGCCTCTGCAATCATGCAAGCCAATCCCTTACAACAAATCTTTCTATTATATATACCTCCTATTGGTTCTCTTTCTCTGGGGAACCCTATCACAGTCTCTATGTTATAGATCAGGGCTCTCCACACTGTGATCCCATACCCCACATGGAAATATTTTCAGTATGTTCAGTGGGTGGATATTTGACACTGAACTGCCTGTAATCAAATCTTGACTCTGTCATTCATGAGCTCATGATGTTAAACACGTTTTTCAACCTCTCTTTACCTCAGTTACCTAATCCAAAACTGTAAATACTAATAATATTATTATAAACACCAGGAGTCACATAAGTGTCATTATAATGATTACATGAGATTACAAAACTAAAAATCTTAACAAATGTTAAGTAAATAGAAATAAAAATTTAAGATTATATTCCCATATGTCTCTTGACAGACCACTGATCAAACCATGTATAAGCAAAAACTATAAGCTAGGGGCCAAATCTGGCCCACAGCTTATTTTTATATAGCCTATAAGCTAAGAATGGCCTTTATAATTTAAAATGGTTGGAAAACAATCACAAGAAAAAAATTTTAGAGGATTGTTTCAAGATGGCAAAGTAGAAAGACCAAGAGCCAATCTACTCTCATAGTGCTGTCACTCAGTTGTGTCTGATTATTTGCGACCCTGTGAACTGTAGCCTGTCAGGCTCCTCTGCCCATGGAATTCTCCAGGCAAGAATACTGGAATGGGTTGCCATTTCCAGTTTCATAGGCACACCAAAATTACAACTATTTACAGAAAAACTTTTGATGAGAAAGATCTACCAGAAAATATCTTCTACAACTAAAGATATAAAGAAGGAATCACAAGGAGACAGGTAAGAGGGGTGGAGGTACAGTACAGTCAAGACCCACAACCCTCAGTGGGCAAACCACAAATGCGAGAATGAGAACAATTGCAGAGGTTCTCCCCAAGGAGGAAGGGGTCTGAGGCCCTCCTCAGGCTCCCCAGCTCAGCCTAGCAGTCCTGCACCAGGAAGATGAGCCCAAGAACATCTGACTTTGAAGGTTAGGTCTACTTTCAGGAGACCCAGAAGCTGTGGGAAATAGATTCTACTCTTAAAAGTTATGACCAACCTAGACAGCATATTTGGAGAAGGAAATGATAACCCACTCCAGTATTCTTGCCTAGAGAGTCCTGTGGACGGAGGAGCCTGGTGGGCTGCCATCTATGGGGTCTCACAGAGTCGGACACGAGTGAAGCGACTTAGCATGCATGCATGCATTGGGAAAGGAAATGGAAACCCACTCCAGTGTTCTTGCCTGGAGAATCCCAGGGACAGAGGAGCCTGGTGGGCTGCCATCTATGGGGTCACACAGAGTTGGACACTACTGAAGCGACTTAGCAGCAACAGCAGCAGACAGAACATTAAAAAGCAGAAACATTACTTTGTCAACAAAAGTCTGTCTAGTCAAGGCTATGGTTTTTCCAGTAGTCATGTATGAATGTGAGAGTTAGACTATAAAGAAAGCTGAATGCCAAAGAATTGATGCTTTTGAACTGTGGTGTTGGAGAAGACTCTTGAGAGTCCCTTGGACTACAAGGAGATCCAACCAGTCCATCCTAAAGGAGATCAGTCCTGGGTGTTCATTGGAAGGACTGATGTTGAAGCTGAAACTCCAATACTTTGGCCACCTGATGTGAAGAGCTGACTCATTTGAGAAGACTCTGATGCTGGGAAAGATTGAGGGCAGGAGGAGAAGGGGACGACAGAGGATGAGTTGGTTGGATGGCATCACCAACTCAATGGACACAAGATTGAGTAAACTCAAGGAGTTGGTGATGGACAGGGAGGCCTGGCGTGCTTCAGCCCATGGGTTTGCAAAGAGTTGGACTCAACTGAGCGACTGAACTGAACCTAAAGGGTACACACAAAATATCACACACTCCAAGTCTCAGGGCAGAAGCAATAATGTTAAATGAGCCTGGTTCAGACCCACCTGCTGATCTTAGCCTCTCAGAGAGGAAGGAGGCAACTGAAGCCTCACCCTGGGACATAGATACTGGCAGCACCCATTTTGGGGAGGTCCTCCTACCACACAGCACTGGTGCTGGCAAATGCCCTTTTGAAATCCTCCCTCTGGCTTGATAGCCTCGGGACCCAGCCCTGCCCACCCCCATCAACCTGTAGATACCAGTACTGGGAAGCCTCAGGCTGAGCATCTAGCTGGGCAGGGACATAGCCCCACCCACCAGCAACCAAGCTGAGACCACAGCCACCCTTCAACATGACCCTATCTACCAGAGGGCCCAGGACTCAGCCCCGCACATCAGTGCACAGGTAATACACCTGGGACCCTCTGGGCCCTGCAACCAGAGACCCCAGGACCCAGTTCCACCCACCAATGGTCAGGCACCAGCCCAATGACCACCACAACCCTGCAGCCAGTCATGGAAGGACACAACCATTTCACCAGCAGGCCAATACCAGTTCTAACCCCAGGATCTGGCCCCACTCACCAACCGGCCAACACAAGTATCATGACATCCTGGACCCCACATCCAGCTGTGTCAGGACATAACCCCACCTACCAATGGTCTGACACCAGATCTGGGACTCCTGGACCCTGGAGCCAGAGACGACAGGACCAGGCTTTGTTCACCTGGCACTAGCCCCGGGATGCATGTTGACCTACCAATGGGTGGGCACCAATCCCAGGATCTCTTGGACCCAGATCCACTAGCAGAAGGACTCTGGCCCAAGGAACACTGGAGCTCAGAAACCTGCCTTGTCAATACCCAGTCAACACACCAGAGGTGTGGCACCAGTCAATCAAGTGGGTATAGAGGAAGCATATCTCAACAAAATAAAGGCCATATCTGGTGAGCTCACATCTAACATCATACTTAACAGGGAAAATCTGAATGCATTTCCTCTAAGATCAGGAACAAGGATGCCCATTCTTATCACTTTCATTCAACATAAAACTGGAAGTCCTAGCCATACCAATCAGACCCAAAAATGGAATAAAATAAATTCAAATAGGAAAGGAAGAAGTAACTGTAGACAGTAGGATTCTATACATAAATCCTAAAGACACCATAAAAAAATGACTAGAGCTCATCAGTGAATTCAGCATAAAATTGTAGGATACACAATTAATATACAGAAATCTTTTGCATTTCTATATACTAACAACAAACTATCAAAGAGAGAAATTAAGGAAGCAATCTCACTTAAAATTGCATCAACAAGAATAAAATAACTAGGAGTAAACCTCCCAAAGAGTTGGACATGACTTAAGTGACTTAGCATGCAAGTATGCAAGGAGGTAAGAGCTGTGCTTGGAAAATTATAACACTGATGAAAGAAATCAAAGATGACACAGACATATGGAAAGATACACAGCGTCATGGTTTGGAAGAATTAAGATTGTTAAAACAACCACATTACCCAAGGCAATCTACAGATTGACTACAACCCCTATTAAAATGCCAATAGCATTTTTCACAGGACTAGAGTAATATTAAAAGTTGTATGGAGACATAAAAGATCCCAAACTGTCAAAACAATCTTGAGAAAGAAGAACAGAGCTGGAGGAATTATACTCTCTAACTTCAGACTATGCTACAGAGCTAAAGTAACTGAAACAGTAAGGCACAGGCAGAAAAAAACTAGACACACAGATCAATGGAACAGAAGTGAGAGCCCAGAAATAAACCCACACACTTAACAGTCAATTCATCTATGGCAAAACATTCAAGAATACACAATGTGGAAAAGACAGTCTCTTCAATAAGTGGTGCTGGGAAAACTGAACAGCTACATGTAAAAATACAATAATGAAATTAGAACATTTTCTCACATCATGTACAAAAATAAATTCAAAATGGATTAAAGACCTAAGTATAAGACCAAAGACCATAAAGCAGCTAGAAGAAAACATACATAGAACACTCTTTAAATAAATCATAGCCATAGTTTTTTGGATGTCTCTTAAGGCAAAGGAAATAAAAGCAAAGTAAATAAATAGGATCTAATTCAATTTTAAAGCTTTTGCAAGAAAAACCACTGATGAAATGAAAAGACAACCTATGGTACAGGATAAAATATTTGCAAATGATATGACAGATATCCAAAATATATGAACAGCTCATACAACTCAATATCAAAACAACAATTCTATTAAAAATGGGCACAAGACCTGAATATACATTTTTCCAAAGAAGGCATACAGATAGCCAATAAGCATATGAAAAGATGCTAAACATCATTAATCACCATAGAAATGCAAATCAAAACCACAATGAGATATCACCTCACATCTGTTAGAATGGCTAACATCAAAAAGACCATAAATAACAAATGGTGATGAGCATTTAGAAACAAAAGAAACCTTGTACACCATAAGTGGGAATGTACATTCATGCAGTCACTGTAGAAGACAATATGGAGGTTCCACAAAAAACTAAAAATAAAACTACCATATGATCTAGCAATTCCAATCTTGGGTATATACTGAAAGAAAATTAAAATAGTAATTTAAAAAGATACATAAACCCCAATATTCACAGTACCATTATTAACAGCCAAGATATGGAAGTAACCTAAGTGTCCATCAACAGATGAATGGATAAAGAAGATACATGATTTGTGTGTATACACACAGTGGAGTACTACTCACCCATTAAAAAAAAAAGAAAATATTGCCCTGGGCAGCAACATGAGTGGATCTGAAGGGTGTTATGCTTTGTGGAACAAATCATACAAAGAAAGACAAACACTGTATTATATGTGGACTCTTTAAAATAAAAATGAATATTCAAAAAAAAGAAAATATTTTATGACATGAATATTATATACAATTTAAATTTCAGGTTCATAAATAAAATTATTGGAACAACAGCTGTGGTCAAGCATTTATATGCTGTTTACAGTTCCTTCCCTGCTACAGTGGCAGGGCTAGGATAGAATATATAGTCCAGAAACTAAAATATTTACTATCTGGACCTTAACATAGGTTTGCCAAACTCGCCTAGATTTCTTTCTCAGTGTCAAAATCATCACCTGGATCATGTGATAGAATTGCAGAGTTCCAGATCCTGCCCTAAATGTTCTAAATATGTGATAGAGCCTAATAATATCCATTTTTCTAAATTGCCTTAAGAACTCCAGTTTCACCAAGTCCCAGGCTTTAGACATCACTTAAATTCTAATGACACTTAAGTCTATCTCTAGTCTAGAGTTCTCTCATAACTTCTAGACTCATAAATCCCAGACTTTTTCACATTCCACATAGATGACTAATTGACATCTTTGACCTGGCATATCTAAAGCTAGACTTTTGGTTTTCTACCTCATATGCTCTGCCCATCTTTTCCACCTCCAATCTTCCCCACTTCATTTAATGGCACTAGCAGTTACTTAGGCAAAAACCCCAGGAATCTTTCTTGATTACTCTTTTCTTGATCCTGTGTTCCATCAATCAGAAATCCTATTCTTTGCCTCTAACATATAAGGAATCCAATCACTTCCACTTATGTTCACACACCAGCACCCTAGTCTAAGACATTGTCAAGGCTTACCTAGATTACTGCAATTGCCCCCTAACTGTTCTGCCTGCTTCCACTTGTTAAAGTTTAATATTCAGTAAGATAAACCTGTGATTCAAACAAACATATGTCAAAGATTTGAGCAATGCATTAATTAATGCAGGAACCAGTAAGATCTTAAATCTGATCCAAAGACCATTTGAGAAGCTTATTATTTCTAGTAACGTCAGGATATTATTCATGGATTAGATATAAAACTAATTACTATCTGATAAAGCCATAACTGTAAACTTTGGATTTTTTTTTACAGTGGGAATTAAATCATTTGCCTCTGTAGTAGGCAACAACCTACAAGTTATACTCTGTTTCAAAAGGTTATACAATAGTCTAGACAATAGAAAGTCAAGTCCAGCACTGTACTGAAAAAAGTCTCAGTAACTTATTTTACCAAGTTTCAAGTTTTTTATAAACTTTTCTGACACACCCTCATCCTTCTCTGTATAGATTATTATTCCACACAACAGCCCAAATGATCATTTTAAAGTGTAAATAGGGTCATAAAACTAAAATACAAACTCCTTAGTACAGCCAAGAGATGGCTATGTGACTAGACACCAGCCTAGCTTTCTGACCTCAAGTCCTACCACTCTCACTGGTACAGTAGGTTTTGGTTTCTCTGGCCACAGTTTCACTTCCTGGAATACATGAGACTTATTCCTACCATAGGGCCTTTGCAGTTACTCTTCATCATACCTGAAACTATCTCTACCCAAATCTTCTGCTGGTTGTTTCCTCATCACACAGGACTCAGCTTGACTATCACCTCAGAAGACCTAAAATACCTACCTAATTCACCCTATTAGTCCTTCATTCACCCTACTTCCCTCATAGAAATTATCCCTTTAGTTTTGTTTGTTTGCCTATACTTTTGTCTGTCTCATTCCACCATTAAAAAGTAAATGGCATGGAAGGATCAGACTCTGTCCTGGTAATAGATATGTCCCCAACAACCAGCACAGCAATTGACACATAGGTGCTCCATAAATGTTTTAACTCACTGATCTGGAATGCATTCCAAGTTCTGCCCCTGTATCTGTCACTAACTGGCAATTCTGGATTTGGGCAAGTCCTTCCCTCTCCCTTAAACCCCAGTGTTACCATCTAGAAGATGATGGTGTGGAACTAAATTTTCTGCAAGGTACATACCAGCTTTATAATGCTACAAAATATTTTGCAAACTGATATATTGCAGCCACTTTCCAAAAGCAGCCAAGAACAGAGCAGCAGGCATCATCATCACCATCATCACTGATATACACAATAAGCATTTATTCAGGCCCACTCTCAGCTAGACTCTCTGCTAAAAGTTGAAAGATAGCAACTGATTAAAAAAAAAAAACATATTCTTCCTACATAGAGATGGTAATCTAATTTAATTAGGGAAATATTCCATATATATGCAAAGCAAAGTAACAATACAAAGTACTATGTGTGTGTGTGCTCAGCTGTGTCCAACTGTTTGGGACCCCATGGACTGTAGCCTGCCAGGATCCTCCATCCCTGGAATTTTCCAGACAAGAATACTGGAGTGGGTAGCCATTCCATTCTCCAGAGGATCTTCCCGACTCAGGGATCAAACCTGCATCTCTTGAGTCTCCTGCATTGGCAGGCAGATTCTTTACCATTAGTGCCACCTAGGAAGCCCCCACAAAGTACTATGGGTGCATAGTGCTAACTCACTTCAGTGGCCAACTCAGTGCCACCCTATGGACTATAGCCCATCAGGCACCTCTGTCCAAGGGATTCTCCAGGCAAGAATACTGGAGTGGTTTGTCATACCTTCCTCCAGGGGATCTTCCCAACCCAGGGATCGAACCCACATCTCTTATATCTCCTTCGTTGGCAGGTAGGTTCCTTACCAATAGCACCACCTGGGAAGCCCACAAAGTACTATGCAATTGCCAAATAAGTTGTAATCATAATAATTTTGATAGCTAAAATGTATTGAGAGCTTACTATGTACCAGGTATTAGTCTTAAAATGTATATTTATTAAGCTAGATAAACTTTATAGCAAACTTACATGATTATAATTTTTAAAGCCCTAGAAAATAGATACTAGTTATACTATATCTAGTCATAGATAGCAAGTGTTAATAGAATGTATAAGATCTCACCAAGGACTGAGTAACAGGAATTCTCAGAAAACAAAACAAAACAGAAGCTAAGCTGAGAATGGGACTTAGATCACTGAAGTGGAAGAGAGAAACCATCCCAAGAAGGCAGAACAACTTGAGGTAACATATTGAAGGGGGAATGCATTTAACAGTTTCAGGGCATGAGGAGCTGAGGGGTTTCACTAGAGTAGAACTGTCTGGTAAAACAACTGAGACACAAGTTTGAAAAGAAAGGTGGAACGTGAATTGTAGACGCCGTGCTAAGAAGTGTGGCCTTGTTTCTGGAGACACTGAGGATTCACTGGCATTTTTTGAGAGTAGAGTTTCATTTTCAAAATAACCACCTCGGAAGATTAATGGAACCATTAGGAGGCTAGCCCTGAAGTCCAGGTGTGAAGTGATAAAAGGTCTATGTTAGGATGGTTACAACAGGAGAGAGGAAATTGGGGCTGTAAAGGAAATCAGAAGAAAAATTAACAACTGCTGACTGACATGACATTAGGTGACAAGATAGACATGACAAAAATAACCCTTCTTTTTTTTTCTAGTGAGAAGAGGAGGAACAAGTGTTTTTAATTGAAATAATAGTTTACTTACAATGTTGTATTAATTTCTGCTGTACAGAAAGTGCCTCAGTTATACATACGTGTGTGTGTGTAGTTGTTGTTTAGTCGCTAAGTCGTGTCTGACCCTTTGCAACTCTATGGACTGTAGTCCATCAGGTTCCTCTGTCCATGGGATTTCCCAGGCAAGAATACTGGAGTGGGTTGCCATTTCCTTCTCCAGACCCTAGTATTCTAGTTAGGGTGTTTCTGACAGAAATGAAAATGTCTTGAGGAGTGGGAGATAAAAATGAGAAGTTAGAGAAAATTTTGGACACATTTATATAATGTCTGATGACCCTGAGAAGACACAGTAATGTAAATAAGTGCCAAGTTACTTGACTTCAATTCAACAGAATAAAGAAAATAGTGACTGCATTATCAAGTGCTCAAGAGACATTCAATAATAACTGTTATCAACGTCTAGAAAGACATAAAGCCCTACTGGAGACAGAGTTCATGTTTCCTGCTTGGCTGAAAATTGTGAAAAGCTATCTGAACCTAATCAGAGCACAGTGAGAGATGAGGACATTCTATTCATACTTGTAATTATGGGATCCTCCCTTTGTCCCTCTTGATCTACTCTCCAGTCTTCATCCTGTTCTCTGCGTTCAGAAGGTGACCTATATGGACTTTAGCAACCGGCTCCCTTCCCTTTGACTTCTGGATGGACTTTTCCAATATGATCTCCAGTTGGAGATCAAAAGGAGAAGAAAACAAGAACAGGATGCTTGATTCTCTGGCTTCCTCCCTGCAAGGTTGCTCTGGCCTGGCTGTGTCCCTTATCCAAAGGTCACTGCTCCTCTCAAGACTTTACACAAGTATTCCTTTTCAAGATCTAGTAACTGCTCCCTCCCTTCATTCATTCCATGGGTCTAGGACTGGTAATGTCTTCACTGCCACCATCCTTGAATTGTTACACAGTCCCCTGCAGCTTCTCCACACCCGCACCTCTATAAATAATCCTGTTATAAAAAAATCTTCCATGAATGATGCTAATTTTCTACTTTCTTGCAGTTGGGATCTTACCAATACAGTAAGTATTCCTTAAGTGGCCCCCTTGAAACAGATTGTCACAGTGAGATTCTGAGATTGACTTGGTCACATTGAAGATTATTGGAAAAACCTTCTTGCTGAGGGGAAAAATAGGACTAGGTAATCTACAGCATAGAGTGGCATCGTAATCATTCAAATTATTACCTATCACAGCATGGGATAATGAGGGCAATGTCTTGGGACATCAGATGGCCATAGCAATTAGTTTACAAAGGCCTGAACAACACTTCCTTCATCAGAGCATTATGACAAACATGGGGAACACCACAAACCTCTAAGAATTCTGTGATGGCTGTCCTCTTCAGGTCATGGATAATGGTAAGGGATGCTATCGTGGAAGTGTATGTCCTGTTCTCTGGAATATGAGATCTTGAAGGGCTAATGGCAGGAAGGTGTCATTTAACAATCAATCAGGGACATGGTAGGTACAATTTACACAGTAAAACCCAGGGACAAAGTGGGAATCAGAGTATCGACCTGCAGGGATCTGCAGTGATGGTTAATTGATTGTGGAGGTCTCAAAATGGAACACACAGATTGTACCAATGGGCTGCTTGCCATCCAGAGGCAGGAAAAAAAATCTTGGTCTACTAAACAGAAACTCACTGAAGCGACAATTCATGGCCACTTGTACAATTCCCAAACTTAAGTCAATTCAAGGTGTGAAGCCCTTGAGGCCACAGGAGTAAACAGTAAATATTCTCAAAGCCTTCTCCAGAAGTACTTGCAGCCATATACTATGAAAGGAGAAATAGTCAGTTCTTTGGGGGATTATTAGATATAGATTTTAATAAACCTGCACTGATTCCCAGGAACCAAAATGCCACAGTGGCTCACCATCAGAATAGGGACTTTAGGAAAGTAGATGGAGTCTTGCTTGGCCTGAGTCTAGCAGCTACTGTTAGCTGACCTGGGAGCAGCATAGCTAGTAAATGGAAGATTCTCCTCTTTTATTCCCTGACCCACACACTGAGGGCTATTATAGTATGGTGAGTCAAATGTTGGCTCCTTGGAACTGCCTCTTCCCCAAATGATGGTAAACCAAATGACATACTGCATCTCTGGGGAAACTGGAAAGACTAGTGCCACCATCAAAAACTTGAAAGACACCAGGGTGATGATATTTACCACATCCTCACTTCACTTGCCTGTCTGGTTGTTGTAAAAGCTCAAGTGGGTCTTGGTGAAGAAAAAAGTGTGATATAGAAAATACCACAGACTTCATCACCTGGCGCTGCCAATCACAACTGCGGTTTCGGATTTGGTATCTTTACTAGGCAAAATCAGAATATCCCTTGGCACCTGATAGACAGCTATTGACCTGGAAAATGCTTTCTTTTCCGTCTTGATCAGTAAGGAAGATTATAAGCAGTTGGAATTTACATAGTAGGAACAATAGTATATCTTCACTATCACACCCCAGGGTTGTGTCAATTCTCCTCCTCTCCATCATAATAGAGTCCAGAGGCCCCTTAACATCATGCTGCTCCATTACATGATAACATATGGCTAATGACTTGACAAGACGGAAGAATCAAGAATCCTATATGTCTCCTTAAGAAATATGCACGCCAGAGGGTAGAAGATTAATTTTGCAAAAGTTCAGGGACTTGCCACACTGGTGATGTTTTTAGAAGGTTTAGTGATTGGTGATATGTCTGGGTATCCTTTCTAAAGCAAGGGACAAGTAGCAATACCTTATATTAATACTTCCCTCTCTGAAAAAAGAGGCACAATACTTGGCAGGACTCTCTGGATTTCAGAAGCAAATATATCCCACATCTGGGTGTACTGTACTGACACATTTGCCAAGTAAATCATAAGACTATACTGTCTGGCTTAAATGTGGCTAATAGGGAGCTCAGAAAGGAGACTGGAAGGAAGTAGGAAGGTGTGGTGAGGTGGTTTATTCCCCTGGCTTCCTCCCTACAAGGCTGCCCTGGTCTCATTGTGCCTCTAACAAAGATGACTGGCCCCTCCTATCAGCCTCCTCTGAATGAGTCTCTTGTTCTGGGTGCCTATAACTTCTCCCTCTTGGTGTCCCTTCAACTTAGAGATAATAACTGCTCCCTTTGACATGACCATGGTACTGTTTGTGGATCCCTTATACCTACAGCTCTGCCAATAGTCCATTTATAAAGAGTCCCTCTTCAAATTATCTTAATCTGAATGTGCCACGTGCTTCCTATTAGCACATACTGACAAACTCAGTTGGAAAGTAGGTTTTACATGTGTGCTAATAACTATATAATCTAGGTGTCATAGTTAAGCACTTAAATCACATGTCCGCCATTTATTAATGGTATGATTTTGGAAGGGCTCCGTTGGTGGCTCAGTGGTAAAGAATTCGCCTGCCAACGCAGGAGACATGGGTTCAATCCCTGGGTCAGGAAGATCCCCTGGAGAAGGAAATGGCAACCCACTCCAGTATTCTTGCCCGGGAAATCCCATGGACAGAGGAGCCTGGCAGGCTATAGTCCATGGGGTCACAAGAGAGTCAGGCACAACTGAAGCAACGAAACAACAACACATGACTTTGGAAAGAATGTTTCATCTGCAGTTTCTTTTGCAGATGAGACTCAGTTTCATCTGCAAAATGGGAATAGTACTAGTATTTACCTCACAGAGTTGTGAGAATTAAATAAGACACTACATGTAAAGGGCTTGCCACGGTGCCAAGTGTGACGTAAGTATTCAATAATGTGAGTTATGCTTTTATTTTTTTAAGCTCCTAGCATTCACAGAGGAGGAAAGTACAGTTTGAAAATTCATTAATTAGGGTCCTGTTTACAGTTTTATTGTTAACTCTAATTGCTTGTTTGAAATAGTCTCCTGACTTCATTAAAGTAATTATTGCCTGTCAGTAAATGATGGGTTTAAATTTCTGCACATATGCTAGAATTTCACACATTGTGCACTTCACAGCAGGAACCCAGTCTTAGTCAACACTTTCTTGCTCTGACATCTGCACTCAATGCATAGGGTCTTACTTAAGCACAGACATAATTATCCTTCAAAATAAAAGTATAAACAGCATTGCGGATCTTGGATTTGTTAATGTGCTCCCTTATTGTGAACATTCTAGTTACATTATCTGTGTTAGACTGTCAGCATCACCGCCAGTCAGCAAGTTGTGGTGCAAAATAACAAAGTGGAACTCCAGGAAAATGAAGCAAGGCTGAGGGTGGAAGGGAAGGATCCAGGCAGGAGAGCTTGCCAGCCCTGAGAAATCAACCAGGAGCATGAGTCCAGGGCAAAGTTTGGAATAGCAAGTCAAGGGTATAGGTCTTAGATGCCACATAAGCCTTAGAAAGCTCATGCAAGCAGGAGTCACAGAATGTATCTAATATTTAAGAAATTATTGATTCAATACCTACGATGTACAAGAATTCATAATAGGTAGTAAGTTAGGCCAAAAGATAGGACATAGAAAATAAAGACAAGACAGAGGCCCAAAGTCCGAAGTCTAAGCAGACATCCTGAACAGACATTGCACGGAAAAGCAAGAGTTCAAATAGTCAGACAAACCACTGGGGCAGGCAACATGGAGAGCTGCCCAAGGCTTTAGTAACCAAAGTCAAAGCCTCCTTTATCATTGGGGAGCTTCACCTGTGCTTCCTTCCCAGGGAAAACCCATGTTCAAGCTCACAAATGAATCTTTAGAGTTGCAGAAGACTGGAGGGAAGCAGGAAGTTAAATTGAGAGCGATAAAGAGGTCCTAAGAAACATACATAAAATGGACACATATAAAAAGTTTGTGTTATAAGTCTTCAGTCCTGCCCAGAAGCCCAACAGTTTTTTGCTTGCCTGGTTATATTTCCCACATTATATTATTCATGGACTGGAATACTTTAAGTCTGATAAAAATCAGATGACTTTCTCACCACCAATAAAGGGAAGAAAGAAATATATGCAGTGAGTTTATGGGGCTGCAAAGGGAAATTCTAGATATTGTGTCTATTAAAACTAGGGGTAAGATTCCATTCAAGATAGAGGAAAGAAGCTGTATGCTGTGGGTGAGAGAAAACAGCAACAAAAGACAACAGAAAATGAACAAACAAGGGGAGATGAGCTTTGGGTTATGTTGTAACCACCCAGGCCAACACTCTATCCCAAATCCCAAGAAGATCTGAGTTATAGGGGGAGAGGGATGAGAAGATATTAAAAGAAGTGGTGGTCATGGTTTAGTGCTGAGTTGTGTCTGGCTCTTGCAACCCCATGAACTGTTGGCAACCAGGCTCCTCTGTCCATGATGATTCTCCAGGCAAGAATACTGGAGTTGGTTGCCAGGCCCTCCTTCAGGGAATCTTCCTGACCCAGAGATCAAACCTGGGTCTAGTTTCTTCAAATTGTAGAGGGTACTTACTGGCTTTTAAAAAATTCCAATACGCAAAACAATGAAAGTGCCTGTCCCAAAGTGGGCTCTATTATCCAAATCACAAAATAATTTTACTTTTTCTCAAATATAGACTTTCCCAAGTACATTTAATTAGCTAATCATGTCCATATAAATGGTTTGACAAAAATAAACAATGTGATTATATTTGTCTATGAACAATATAGCCACGTATTTTGTGTTATATGTGATTTTCAAAATAAATCTGCCCATGAATATACAATTCTATCATGTATTCTTGGAGAGCCATGGGTTGATATATGACTTAGGTTGGGTTGCCCAAGAAGCTGACCCCTGAGATAAGAAATGATACAAGTGGTATATCTGGGGTGGGAGGTGATCCCAGGAAGCACAGGAAGCATTTGTAGGAAAGTAGGGAAGCATTTCAGAGAGAAAAGGAAGCCAATGTAGAATGAATACTGAGCAGGTTACCGCTGTGAGTAACTGGGGCTCAATCCCACTTGGGACCTCAGAAAGATAGTAAGAATACTCCTCAAAGTTATCCCAGCAAAGTGGGAAGGAGTTGTGGTATTTATCCACCAACTATTGAGAGGTGCTTCACTAGCTGGGAGAGATGCATTCACTCCCTAGCATAGGTCAAATGGGCGCCAGCATCAGAAAAAGCACGCAGACAAGTACTCAGTGCTTTCAGTTCAGAGATGTCAGATGGATATATACAGAAATGATGAGTGCCCAGGAGACATGAGTGGGGTCTATCTCTCAGTGTAACTGCAACACACACACACACACCTTTTTCTTTTTTTTTTTTTTTTTTCATTTGCTTTTATTAGTTGGAGGCTAATTACTTTACAATATTGTAGTGGTGTTTGTCATACATTGACATGAATTAGCCATGGATTTACATGTATTCCCCATCCCGATCCCCCCTCCCACCTCCCTCTCCACCCGATTCCTCTGGGTCTTCCCAGTGCCCCAGGCCCAAGCACTTGTCTCATGCACCCAGCCTGGGCTAGTGATCTGTTTCACCCTAGATAATATACATGTTTCGATGCTGTTCTCTTGAAACATCCCACCCTCGCCTTCTCCTACAGAGTCCTAATGTCTGTTCTGTACATCTGTGTCTCTTTTTCTGTTTTGCATATAGGGTTAACATTACCATCTTTCTAAATTCCATATATATGTGTTAGTATACTGTAATGGTCTTTATCTTTCTGACTTACTTCACTCTGTATAATGGGCTCCAGTTTCATCCATCTCATTAGAACTGATTCAAATGAATTCCTTTTAATGGCTGAGTAATATTCCATGATGTATATGTACCACAGCTTCCTTATCCATTCGTCTGCTGATGGGCATCTAGGTTGCTTCCATGTCCTGGCTATTATAAATAGTGCTGTGATGAACATTGGGGTGCACGTGTCACACACACCTTTTTCTAGCTACCTGAAGGATGGAGGAATAACTTGAATGGCATTTCAAGGCATATTCCAACTGCGTCATTCTTTAATTA
The DNA here is from genome assembly GCF_963930625.1 of Muntiacus reevesi. Classification (NCBI taxonomy): domain Eukaryota; kingdom Metazoa; phylum Chordata; class Mammalia; order Artiodactyla; family Cervidae; genus Muntiacus; species Muntiacus reevesi. The sequence continues at coordinate 122,262,515 of NC_089271.1, read as the reverse complement.
TATGAAGAAAATATCTAACATTTTTATAATTACTATAATAGTCAAACTTCCCTGGTGGCTCAAATGGTAAAGTGTCTGCCTAAAATGCAGGAGACCCAGGTTCGATCCCTGGGTCGGGAAGATCCTCTGGAGAAGGAAATGGCAACCCACTCCACTACTCTTGACTGGAAAATCCCACGGACAGAGGAGCCTGGTAGGCTACAGCCCATGGGGTTGCAAAAAGTCAGACATGACTGAGCGACTTCACTTTTCACTTTCATGATAGACAAATATACATTGCTAGAGACTGAATGTTTTTGCTCCCCGCACCAAAATTTTTCTGTTGAAACCTAACTCCCAAGCTGGTGGTATTAGTAGGTGGGGCATTTGAGAGGTGATAAGGTCATAAGGGGTGAACACCCATATAAAAATCACCCCAGAGAGCTCCCTCTCCCCTTTTGCATGTGAGGTTATAGCAAGAGCAGCCATCTATGATTCAGGAAGACAGTACTCATCAGAGAGTGAATCTACCAGCACCTTGAATTTGGACTTCCCAGCCTCATATTGTGAGAAATGTTTCCTATTTAAGCTGCTGAGTCTAAGATATTTTTTGTTACAGCAGCCCAAAAGATCTAATACACACAGATACACACTGATGACAGAACTTGGATTCATGTAAGTTTCAAGAAGGCAAGGACCACTGATGTCTTATTCATTACTGTAACCTCTTGTTCACCCTGTACCCAGTACTGTGTCTGTCACATAGGAAGCTTTTTGATCTATAGTTGAACAAATGAACAAGTAGGGAATCAAAGTACTCAATTCAGTTCATGTTTACATGTCTCTGGTCAACTAGTCATCTACAATCTTTTGCTTATTTGAACAGAAGCCTCCTTTCTAGCAGAGGTCAGCTAATACTCCACAGATCACAATGTTCTGTAAGGGAAAGAGTTCCTCTTTAAGCTAACAAATGACTGTGTTTTACAATAGCATGACAGACAGGGTCTTAACTGATTTGCTAATAGTTCTTCCCCATATATGGTTATTAACTCCAGCTGACTCTTTAGCCACAATGCAGTGTGTGTATATCTGTGCCACATACAGGTGTATTTCCATACATATAAATAAACAGGAGCCCATGCAAATAGGTTGACTTTATCTGTATCAATTTACTTTTATGGTACACTCCCAAGTTTTGACAACTGGTTTAGCACAATTTAGCTGCAAGCACTTAAAATATTCTTGAATGTGGGAAGTAATAAAATGCCTTTTCACAAGCTGCAGAAAGACAGTTCACAAGAAAATTAGGACAATTTTGCATAGCAACTTGTGTATTTACATACCAACAATCCATTTAATAAAGAGCACCAAAAATAGCAGATCAAGTAAGTCCAGAAGCTGCAAACACAACACATCCTGCTAAATTCAAAACAATAGAAGTTGAGCAAGCCTGGTCTGTGTTCTAATAGTGGAAAAATTCAATGCTTCTAAAAAAAAATCCTGACTTGCCTTCTTCAAACTAGGAGTAACTGTATGCTGATCACATAGGATGTGGTCCTTATCTCCAAATCTCAGTCAGCCTACTGAACTCACTTCTCTTCTGAAGTACTGTCCTGGTCCTGGCAGTGAGTCAATTAGCCATCAGTGACAGAGTGCCCACTGTGAGCTGAACATTGAACTAAACATTATTGAGGGTAGACCAAAGAAACAAGGCTTAGTTCCTGCCCTTGAAGAGTTACAACCCTGTTGCTTAGATAGGACATACCCTTTAAAAATGAACCATTCAAAATGCTTACAAAGCAGCATCAAGGAGTGCCAATTAAGAATGCAGGGAGGAAGAGTGAAAAGGATTGTGGCTGAAATCTAAACATCCATGAAGTGGCTAGATGGGAAAATACTTATTGACAAATGTTAAAATAGTTGTGCCAGCAAAGGGATTGCAAACCAGTTGCACCCAATGGAAGCAGTTCAAAGTGCATTTTAAAATATGTAATCAAATGCCTACAGGCTCTATCATGACCTATTCATATTACCTCTGGTAGTTCTACATATTTACAGTTACTAGCCTGGCCATTGAAGACACATAAATTTGCTATCCCTGAACTACAGGCACACCTCTAAAGCTGGCAAAATGGTTTAGGATCATGCTACTCAAAGTTGTGGTCCAAGGACCAGCAGCAGCCACACCATCACCTGGGAGCCTGTTAGAAAGGCAGAATTCCATGCTCCACCCCAGACCTGCTGAATCAAGAGTCTGCATTTTCACAAGATCCAGACTAAAGTTTGAGAACTACTGGTTCAGGATACATGAAAGAAAGCCTTACTTCAGCCAAGAATACTTATAAATGGAGACTGTGCTACCCACCAAGTGAAAATACAGGGTGAAAATAAAGCCAGCTTCAAAAACATTGAGATCATATGAGCTACATGTAACATACTACATATCATATCATACTGGAAGTGATTCTTAAATGTCAGTTTTCATCAGAATCACCTGAAATGCTTAGATTCCCTAGCTCTACTCTGGTGGAGATCTTGATTGAGGGTAGGTAGGGTGGAGGCTTTCAAGCAAATATACACAGGTGACGCTGAGTGCTATAGTTGGAAGTGTGTCTCCGCCAAACACAATGTTGAAGCCCTAGCCCCCAGTGTGACTATATTTAGACATAGGGCCTTTAGGAGGTAATTATAGTCGAACAGGGATAAAATGTGGAGTTCTAACCCAAGAGGATTAATGGCCTCATAAAAAGAGGAAGAACTCTCCTTCTTGAGTGCTCAGAGTAAAGGCCACATGAGGACAGAGTGGATGTATATGAGAGAATCCTTGTCAGAGCCTGACCATGCTAAACGTTGAGCTCAGACTTCCAGGCTCCAAACCTGTAAGCTAAGAAATGTTGAAGCCACCCAGTCTATGGAGCTTTGTCACAGCTGCTCCTCAGACCTCACTTTGCCCGGGACAGACCTTTTTACAGCCCGAGTCTCACAAGGAATGGAAACAGCTTCTCAGTATTTTCTCCCCCCAGGGGCCTCTGAGGATCTCAGCAAACGATCCCAGGAAAGTGCACCCCTGTGCTGCTCAAAAGAACGGGGTGGGAGAGCATCAGCAGGGCAGTTCTTATGGTCAAAGTGGGGCGGCACAAGGCAAGGCGCTGTGCTGCCAAGGATGGGACAGGGTTCCCCCAGGCAAGGACAGCAGGGAAGGGGGAGCCAGGCCGCCTGCTCCCCACCCTCCACGTGCACTTGTCAGCTGAGCCTGCACTGGTCTCACTTTCCACTCCAGAGCCCTGCCTGCTGTGACTCCCAATATTCCATCCCCAAACCTGATTGCTGTGGGGCTTGAATTCATGGCTGAGTATAGATGTCTGGCCTGGGGGACTTGGGGGTTCGTCTATCCTGGGCTTCCTGCCTTTTTTCAACCTCAAGTGCACAAATTCTATGTATAAACCCTGGGTCCCCACCCCACCTCAAGTTGCTGCATGTCAGTGCTCCCCAACTCTCCCCTGCACCCCAACCTCAGTGTCTCCACACATCTCTCATCTCCATAGCAACAGACTGGGTTGCATCAGCTGGTGTAAGTAGATCAAGGATTTCCACGGGTAGAAGTGGAGGCAGAGAGACAAACACTGTAGAACACTGCCTTTTTGTTGTTGTTGTTCCCAAGCTTTAGTTATTTTTTTTCCTTTATTTTTATTAGTTGCAGGCTGATTACTTTACAGTATTGTAGTGGGTTTTGCCATACGTTGACAGGAATCAGCCATGGATTTACATGTGCTCCCCATCCTGAACCCCCTCCCCACCTCCCTCCCCATCCCATCCCTCTGGGTCTTCCCAGTTGCACCAGCCCTGAGCACTTGTCTCATTCATCCAACCTGGGCTGCCGATCTGTTTCACACTTGATAATATACATGTTTCGATGCTATTCTCTCAGATCATCCCACCCTCGCCTTCTCCCACAGAGTCCAAAAGTCTGTTCTGTACATCTGTGTCTCTTTTTCTGTTTTGCATATAGGGTTATTGTTACCATCTTTCTAAATTCCATATATATATGTGTTAGTATATTGTATTGGTGTTTATCTTTCTGGCTTACTTCACTCTGTATAATGGGCTCCAGTTTCATCCATCTCATTAGAACTGATTCAAATGTATTCTTTTTAATGGCTGAGTAATATTCCATTGTGTATTGCTTTTCAAACTTTATTAGACATCAGTGTCACCTGGACTGCTGGTTACAATGTGGATTGCAGGGCTCCCATCATTCTGATTCAGTAGGTCTAAGGCAAAACCCAAGAATCTACATTTTTAACCAGCATTTCAGTTGATTCCAATGTGATCAGAGGACCACACTTCGAGAACCACTAGTTCAAACCACTGCTACAGAATCACAGTCCATCACAGAGATGAGACGGTATATCTCTGAGCTCTAGTTTAAACAGGAGAGCTGAGCTCTTTCCCTGTGATGGACATGGGTCCATGAACAGCCTGTAAAATCTCTCTTAAAACAAAGGATAGAAAGTTCTAGCAGAGAGGCTTGAGGAGGCATTTCATAGACATCAATCATTTATTCTACACCTCCAACCTCTTCCCTAACATCTAAAAGCAGAACCTTCTACTGGTCTCCCACAGATAACTTGTTATTTTTCCCCCTCCTACAAATGGAGATGGTGACTGCAGCCATGAAATTAAAAGATGCCTGCTCCTTGGAAGAAAAGCTATGACCACCCTAGACAGCATATTAAAAATCAGAGACATTACTTTGGCAACAAAGTTCCATCTAGTCAAAGCTATGGTTTTTCTAGTAGTCATGTATGGATGTGAGAGTTGGATTATAAAGAAAGCTGAACACTGACGAATTGATACTTTTGAACTGTGGTGTTGGACCACAGTTGAAGAACTGTGGTCTTGCAGTCTCCTTGGACTGCAAGGAGATCCAACCAGTCCATCCTAAAGGAGATCAGTCCTGAATATTCAATGGGAGGACTGATGCTGAAGCTGAAACTCCAATACTTTGGCCACCTGATGTGAAGAACTGACTCCTTGGGAAAGACCCTGATGCTGGGAAAGATTGAAGGCAGGAGGAGAAGGGGATGGCAGAGGATGAGATGGTTGGATGGCATCATCAACTCAATGGTCATGAGTTTGAGTAAGCTCCAGGAGTTGGTGATGGACAGGGAAGCCTGGCATACTGCAGTCCATGGGCTTACAAAGAGTTGGACATGACTGAGCAACTGAACTGAACGACAGTCTACCAGAATCTTTACTTTGCCCTAAGTCAGAAAACCTTCACATTGTCACCAGATTTTTTTTTTTTTTTAAAAAGTCTGATCATGGTTCTTCCCTGCTTGTGAACCTTATGACAATAGTTCTCAAATTTCTGTGTGCAGTGTGTAGGAAGTTTTTTTTTTTTTTAATGCAGATCCTTGAAACTGCTTACCACCCTCTGCCCACAAGCTAGCAATCACACACAAGCCACTTTTATTTTAAGGACTTAGGATAGGGCCCAGGAATGTGCACTCTAACAAGCTCCACAGGTAATTTTGGCACAAACTGCAGACAGACCAGTGCTTCTAAATTCACACAGAAACTATCTCAAGAACCATTAGAACATTTAGGGCCTTCAGGAGACACCACTCAGTTTTTAGGACTCCAAGCTCTGTGGGACCTAAGGAGGGGAGATGTTGGGGACCTGAGAAGCTTCTTAAGTTCCAGAAATGCCTCGCGCTGGCTGATTCCTGAGCAGAGAACAGTGGGATAAAATACCTGGAAGTGATTATTTCAGCAACCACATCTGAGCACAACCGGAGAGCCGATGGGATTCGAGACTCAGAAGAACTTAGAAGGTAAGGAACTACAGGAAGCAGATCAGTGGGTCTCTGAGTAGACTACCTCGGTTCCAGGTTTTTGCTCATTGTTTGTTTTGCTTGTTTGTTGCCTTCACGAACTCTCATGACAGTGGAATCCTGAAAACTGACAGCAGGAGAAAAACCACCAAAAGCCTTCGTCAGAAAAGGAGTGGCCGGATCTCAGATATCAGCTGCTTTGGGAGAATTCAAGCATAGGGTGTGCCACTGGGCTTCCCCCTCCAGCTGCACTTTTAAGTCAGAGGAGAAAGGTTTCAAAAAAGAAAAGACAGGCAAGAAGCGAGGCAGAAAATACACTCAGTGTCTAGGGGATTAGTGGGGGTGGGGGGATTGTGGGGAGAAACAGATGAGGATTTAGAGCAGGGTGTTTTTTTAAATTGAGTAAGGAAATAATTCCACAGCATTAAGTGCCACATCACACCAGAGACCAAGCAGAGCAGCCCGGCCCAATACCATATGCCATATGGTGAATTAGAAGCCAAGCGTGCCTCGTGCTCCAGCTCGCAGGAAAAGCTACCTTCCTGAAGTTGATAATTTTGCAGACCACCTGGGGTTCTTTCACAGTAGCATCCCTTGGGACCCAAGGCTGCATTATCCTCCCCCACCACCTCCACAAGGACTGGTGGCTGACTCAAGCAAAGGGAGATTTTTTTCCCCCAAAACTACATATTTCAGTGCAGCCAACAATGAGGCAGTCAGCCTGCTTCCAGGGAAGAATTTGCTCTGATTTCAGTCTTTGAGCCAGTAAAGCAACTTGATGAGAAATAGCCAGTGACAAAACCTAATTTCAGGGTCAGTCATGATGCCCCCACTGATGCTCCGCATTACAACTATTGAGGATTTTCTAGTGTTACACTTACATAGATGAGGTGTGGATCCTTGCACTGGACTTATTTTTCTATATGTACAGACACACACACACACATCCCATTCTTAAACTCCCTTGTCCCATGTGCCATTAAATCAGGCACACAGGGGAGTGATTGTTAATCTGATATCTGAATCCAGTTTAGTGTATTAATGGGCATCAGTGACTGCAGGATCACATTCAAATATGTCAGGGAAGTGAAATCATCATTAGGAGTCAAACAGGACTGGGTCCCAATTCCAGCCCCATCACCTACAAGCTTTCTGACCTTGAGTGAGTCATTTACCCACTGTGAGCCTCCAGTCTCCCAACAACAAACCTGGGAAATACTGGTATAGATCTCAAAGGGAGGGGTTAGCAGCATTCAACGAGGTAATATAAGCATAGCATCTAGCACAGATCCCATCACAGAGCCAAGGTCCCATAATTTGTCATTTTGATATTGCCAATGTCACATCTCTATAGCACTGTAGGCACTTCAGCAAGAAAGATCTAGGGGCAAATTAACAAGGACTTCCCTAAGTGATCCAGTGGTTAAGACTCTGCCCTTCCAGGGCAGAGGCTGCTGTTTTGATCCCTGGTCAGGGAGCCAAGATCCCACATACCACACGACAATGCCAAAGAATACAAACGGAATAGAGACACATTAACAGTGGTCATTCTGGGTGTTAGAGAAGTTAGTCGAGCGCAGTTGAGTTTGGGACCTTGCTGATCTCCAGCACACCCACAACAGAAGTCATCAGAAATCCTGGACCCTGCCTTACTGCTGGCGTGTCCCAGGCCTCTCAGTCCTTGTCTCCCGGGGATTGGTGGCCTCCTCCACGTGACAGACAAGACAATGGGCCTAAAGAATATACAAGGCAGGGCTGCTCTGGCCCTTTGCACTGCTCAGGGGGCCGTTTTTGGCATTGTGTGCCCACGGGGTGTCTCTGTTCTTCATTGCACACCAGAACCAAATTCAAATTAGGGGTTCATCGACAGGAGGAATTCTGCCATAGAGACTAAAATAATTATGACATGTTTCTTTTAAAGGTGATTTTTACTTAATAAACTGTCTTTTGGGGATGAACTGGTGCCATAAAACATGTCCTTTATAGTTTAACCAGTAAGTTTAAAGGTCCAAGGCAATATCTGTGCTTAGGTAACTGTTATACTCATGGCAGAGGATACGTTTTTAACATGTCAGACTACATGTAGAGCTGCCAATTAAATGTCCACTCTGCACAGTGAGGAAGTGCCCTAAACCTGGTCTATCAAAGTGATTCTCTGGGAACGACTAGTGTAATATAAGATATCTACATGGGCAATGTGAATAAGCAAACTGTAAGTGTACAAGGACCAAAATTAAAGAGGGAATCAGAAGGGATCTATCTGCTAGAGAGAAGACACTGCACCCTCCACATGAAGCAATCAATAGCCCTTTCAGGCAAAGCCTGGGTGTCACCAGGGGCACAGAGGCCTAAGCAATCTACTAATTATTCTTCAGTGGGGGCCCTCTGAAGCTTGCCTTTACCCCACCATCCTCACTCTAACATTGGGTTGCTGATCATAATTAAATTAATCTGGTCAATTAAATAATAGTAATGAGAGAGGAAGTGTTTCCCAGGTGACTCAGTGGTAAAGAATCTGCCTACCAATGCAAGAGACACAGGAGATGCACATTCAGTCCCTGGGTGGGGAAGATCCCCTGGAGGAGGAAATGGCAACCAACTCCAGTATTCTTGCCAGGACAATCCCATGGACTGAGAAGCCTGGTGAGCTACATTCCATGGGGTCACAAAGAGTCAGACATGACTGAGCAACTGAGCATGCATGCACACAATGAAAGAGGAGGTAACAATCCAGTTTCATTTAGTTTTACCATAACTAGGAGCCACTGTCCCCACAGCCACAACACCTAGGATCCTGGGATAATAAATGCAAAGAAAATCCAAGAACTGAGACTGACCTAGAAAAATCTAACAGTGTTATTGACACATGGCCAACTCCACATCATAAATGTTAATGTTTGCACTTCAAGCCTGTTTCAAGCAGAGAAGCTTTCATAAAGTTTTTATAAGCCCCATTTCCCCTGTCCCCTTCCATTGAATATGACCCCTTCACAGAAACAATAGGCATATGACCCAGGGGTGGTGGTAGAGGAAATATCAGAAGTGATGGTATAAATTTGCTGACTTAACAAGTTTCCATTTTTGCCCTTGTCTCTGATACCACCTTTTCCAGTGTCTTATCTCATCCACTAACAGACTCAGTCATGACAGGACTCCTTGTCACCATGCCAAATCTCAAAACTCCTAAATTCCAGATGCTTATGTACCACATAGGAAAAATATCAATTTTTGTCTTTTTCCACATTTACCCTTATTTACAGGGAGGTAGTAGTTGGGTCCAAGTCATGAGTGTGTGACATATGAGCTTCTGTTCAATTAGAAGAGGAAGAAAGGAACAAAGGCATGCCATAGATGGATGGTCATCCAAAGCCTTTCTGATAAATCAGGATTATGGTAGCAAATGAGTTGAGGCAAAGTTTAAAAGGTTTCTGCACCACCACCACCCAATTTCACTGGTAACTCTACCTTACTGTTAGACTTACTATTCATAACAGTAGACTTATTCATTATGATGATGATTATGTAGTGGTGGTCTTTGGAATCATACACCTGAGCTTCTGCTTGCAAACTGCTCAGTAAAAGAACGGTGGGTGTTCTAGGAAAAGGACAAAAGGATAGTGGTGCAGGCCTTCTACTCTCTATCAAAAAGTCCCCAGTGTGGCACCTGTCCAAAGATAAAAAAGGCTGGGGGTGCCCTAATCTGTGTGTATCTCATCAGGCATCTTGTAGGCCATATCTGCTGCCTAGCCTCAAAAACAAATGCCAACTGAAAATCTTTGCCTATGTTTATTTTGCCCAATTTTGTTATTTTGTGATGTCAGCAGCCAGGTCCACCTTGCACGTCTCACTGTCACTGCCCTCCCACCCCTTTTTTTGGCCATGCCACACAGCTTGCGAGATCTTAGTTCCTCCACCAGGAATTGAACCTGGGACCACCACAGTGAAAGTACAGAGTCCTAAACACTGGATCGCCAGGAAATTCCCTAGCACTGCATCTTAGACTCTCATTAAAAGATCTATAAGCACCATGGGTGATGGGGCCTCAGCCATCATGTCGTGAGCTGGCTGAGGGCTGTTTTGCTAGCTTCAATTCTTGCTATAAAGTTTTCCATATGAGCTTTCAGCACAGAGACAAACAAAAGCAAGACTCACCTGCAGCTGTAGAACTGACAGTCCCCCAACAACTGAAAACTAGTGCACAGTTGGCAGAGGCTTCATCTTTAGCTTTGGCAACACACAGTGCCCTGATTACAACCCCAAACTATTCAGAGGCTCAGCTACCCAAGAAAAGGAAGCACACTAAGCTCCTCTTACAGATTTTCCCTGCATTGCGATCCCTGGGTCCATGATCACAGATGAATCCAGGGACTGTTTTTATCCCCACCCCCACCCCCAGGCCCAAGAGGAGACAGTGGTATCCATCAGGAATCTAGAAGCTATTAATCTCAGTACTTTCCTTTCAGCCTGAAGAATGCCCCTTCACTGGTTCCTGTTATTAATGTATAGAGCTGATTCAAAGCACACTGCTTCCGTGCCAAGATTTCACTTTTGGATTTCTTTATCTTTTCCAGCCTGCTCTGTGCTGCACATCAGATGACCTGGTATGGGGAGGGGTAGAGCTAAGGGGAAGGATGAAGAAAGAAAGAAGAATCAATGTTGTTGGGTTGGTTTCTTTTTTGTAGCTAGAGCCTGCCTTGTGACACATACAGAGCTCCCTCCAACCTGTGCCAGAATGTGAAATTTACAACACCATTCATCCTTTTGACTTCATTTCAATGTGACAACGATGCATGGGGCACTGACTTAAAGTAAGGTCCTGCGGAGTTCCCCAGTTGTCTAGTGGTTAGAATTCCAGGTTTTCACTGCCATAGCCTGGATTCAATCCCTGGTCAGGGGACTGATATCCTGCAAGCTATGTGGTGTGCCAAAAAAAAAAAAAAAAGTAAGATCCTGTGGTAGGCTGCAGAGGATGTGGTCCCCAGGCTTTAAGAAGATTCTGGTATGGAGGGAAAATGAACAGGAGACAAAACTAACTAGGAAATACAAGAGAATGCAGTATACTCTAGTAAACAGAGGGAAATCAAAGATAGGGGAGTACAGACAACTTGTGGGAGAGCCCTAGGATTTCAGAGCATGGCTAAGAACAGAGCAATGCAGAGCGAGAGGGAAAGCAACAGCACAGGGCTCCCATAGCCCTTCCTGAGCTCCTTCTCCAAATGGTAAGGCTCCAAATACGTTCAACATGACTCCCAGCCTAGCCTTACACAGGACTGGAATAGGCATTCACCTGGTCCTATGATTTAGGAGCAAAGAACACCTCCCCACCTCAAGTCTATGCCTGCAAAGGAACCATATAAACCAAAAGATGATATATAAACATGGAGATCACTCCTCCTGACATGCATTCCTCCAGAAGAGGAGAAAATGTAAAAGTCATCACCCACAGTGCCAAGAAGATCCTGATTAAACCCATGGGTGCCTGGTCCCTAGGGAGGAGTTGAGAGGGAGGAGGAGGAGAAAAGAAAAGGGGTGAGGGGAGCACCAGTTGGACCAGACTCTGCCAAATCAGCTCAGCACAGTGCTGATCAGGGACAGCCTTAGCTTTGACTCCTAACTCTACCACCTAATCCTGGACAAGTGACTTAACCTTTGTGGGTATCCTTTTCCTTGCCTGTGCCATCGTGGTAACCATGACATTGCTTATGCAGTGCTGCAGGACAGCACATGCTCAGAAAAAGTCCACAGTTCTGTTGACAGAGGACCCTGACAGTGAAGAGAAACATGAATGAGGGAAAAAATGACGGCTGTGCGCCTTGTAGGGACTCCCCAGTAAAGGAGAAGGCTGTAAAGGGAAGAAATATAAGCTTGTCTCTCAGAGCATAGACGTTGGTTGTAAAAACTTCCGGAAGAGAATTCCAGCAGGAGGTTGGGCCTGTGGGGTAGAAAGAAGCCTGAATGGGAGTAGCTGAGGTGCATCTGACAGGAAGAGGCCTCATGGGAGTCATTAGGGCCATCCTAGGGGCCAGTAAGGTATACCCCCCTTCCCCTGGGTATTTGTCAGAGAGAAGCACAGAGGATGGAACTTTCAGGAATCCTATAATGAATAGTAACCAAAGGGAGGTTGTTGTGTGTGTGTCTATATAGGGGGCATTGGTTAGGCTACAGGGACGAAGCCTGTGCTTACAGGTTCTAGTGATCATTTTAAGACTTATAGCCAGATGGAAGGGCTTCCCTGGTAGCTCAGTGGTAAAGAACTAGCCTGCAAATGAAGGAGGAGACACAGGTAGGAGGAGACACAGGTTCGATCCCTGGATCGGGAAGATCCCCTGGAAAAGAAAATGGCAACCCACTCCAGTATTCTTGCCTGGAGAATTCCAATGGACAGAGGAGCCTGGACAAGGGCTATAGTCCTTGGAGTCACAAAGAGTTGGACACAACTTAGTGACTAAAGAACAAGTCAGATGGAAAAAGCAGGAAGTCTGTGGAGGGTAAGAGGGGTGGAATCTCTATTTGCCTGCACCCCAAGCAAGACACTGGCTTCCCTACCTACCCCTTACCTTACCTTACCTATCCCTTTGAATTTCTCTCACTTTATTTTTTTTTTGGTAATGCAGATTTTGGTTACTTGGGACCATGGTGTGAATGTCTTTATATGGAGGTTTCATGCAACCTCACACTCTTCAATTCCCAAATGAGATGACTTGTGTGGCGGAATCTGTGTGATGGGCACCATAAAAGTCAAAACCAAAAGTTGCAACTAGAAGCTTCAAGGAAGAGAGTCCTTTGAAGCAAGCAAACCAAACCCCACAGGGGGTCTGTACAGAAAGTCGGTGGATCTGGAGCAGTTAGGGGGAAATAGAACAGCTCCTCTGGGGTAGAGCCGTCCATGGCTGACGCCTGATGCACAGGAAGGAGGCAAGACTGGAATTTCTGGCAACAAGGTATGACAATGCCCCTAGATGAACCCTGAATTTGCTGCCTCTGGAGAGAACTCTTTGGTCTCAGAAGGAAGGGGTCCAGGGAATACAGGCCTCACTTGAGTAATAGAAACATCCCTCCTATTTTCTCAGGGAGAAGAACAGAAAGCATCTGTTCTGCTACCTGGCTTCTTTTCCTTCTGTACTTACCATTCCATGTTCACAGTCTCACTCATAGCTGAGAGATAAGCTTTACAGTATGTACATAATACAAGCCCACAGCTCTTCAATTTCTAGAACATTCTCTGGTCATGCATATTACAAAGATGAAAGATTCCATGTCTTTCTGATCAACTATTTTGAGAGCTGTTTCATCAAGATTAAATCCCGGGAATTCCCTGGTGGTCCACTGGTTAAGATTCCACACTCCCAATGCTGGTTGGGGAACTAGATGCCACATACTGCAACTAAAGATTCTGCATGCCACAATTAACCATCACACACGTTGCACCTAAGACCCAGAGCAGCCAAATATATTTTACTTATGGAAAAATAAAAAGAAAATCCCAATTATTTAGTCTTGCCATAGTCTGATTTTCACTTGTTTTGTGACTCTTGCAAGATATTCGAATGATCACATGTGGAAATGTGGCAAGGAAGACACCATGGTCCAAGCACCCAGAAGGAAGCAGGGAAGAGACAGACAAGATAAAAAGGAACATAAAGAGTAGGGGCACAATGTGGTGGGAGGGATGGAAGGGCGATAAGCTTTAGCAGATCCATGCATACGGTTCCCTAAGCCAGCAGGGTCAATTTGGAATTGATCAGGAAGACAGAAAGTTTGAATGCATTCTATACTTGTTTCTACTCCCCACCAGCAGTATATGTTTTGATGATTGGTCTTTTGGCACAAGCCTAGAAAAGGTGTAACTGTGAAGACAGAAAGCACTGCACATATTAAACAGTGGTTGGTGCAGCACACATTTAGCGTAGCTCCCAGTGATCTGCAATTTTTGCTCCATTTCAACCCATTAGACTGCTAGATAATGGGCATCGGAGCCTGAATGTCCAGGTTGGGGCAGAATACACCCCCTGGAATTTTTTTTTTCTGAATCTCTATTTATCAAGTTCCCTGACTGATGCGAAAATCCATACAGCAGAGTCGGCATCAACTTTTTTTTTTTTCCTTCCAAAGAAGAATACTCTTTTTTTCAGGTAGTTCATCCTTGAGGCTGCAGACTGAACACAAGTTTTTTTTTTTTTCTTTCTCTTAAGTCTAAGCATTAATTAGAGAGATAAAGAAATGTATCTCCCTTTGTTCAGAAGGAGAGTTCTATTGAGCCTTTGACAATGAAGCTGCTTAAGGGACAGCCTGAGTTGCTCTTTCTGCACAGAGCTTCTGTAGAAGGAAGATAAAGAGCTCGCTCATGGAGGACTCTGGCTTTGTGCCATCTTCTTGCTGCTTCCTCTGGACTCCAGTGGAAAACAGAGTCCAAAAAGTAAATAAAAGGTCTGCCAAGGCCAAGATAAAGCCTGTGACTTGAAGTCACAAACCAGAATGCTCCATCGGGGCACCTAATTGCCTCAGAAAGCCTTTGTGAGCTCGTGTTCTTATTTTAGACCCTGCTGCTCTCCCTGAGCATCAGCTGAGAGATTACGGTGAGCTCACAAAAAGACAGGCCACTCAGGAACCCAGCCAAGATAGGTTTCTCATAGGCACAGAAGGCTCCTTGAAGCCATACCACTAGTCTATCAGGGACCTCTAGGGGTGAGGGTCTGCTTTGCTCATCTGTACAGGTTTCCTTTTACAAAGGCCCTTGGTAACAGGGGGGAGCAGTAAACATCAGCACCCTCAAGGTCCCTCCATTGGAGATTGAATACAGGGCTTGGGGAGCCCACCCCAGGTTGTAATCCCAGGTTCTGTTCCTGAATAAATTGGCCAGTTCCCTCTGCTACAGCCCCGGGCTGCCCTTAGGGCATTCTCACACCTCTTACTGGATTCCACTTTTCAAAATCTTTTCTTTTTTCTTTTGGTGGGGGGGGGGGGGCGGGATATAAGAGAAACTTTTTAAATTATTTATGTATTTTCACCACACTGCCTGGTATGCAAGATCTTAGTTCCCAGACTAGGAATCAAACCCATGCCCACTTCAGGGGAAGTGCAGATTAACCACTGGGCCGCTAGGGAAGTCCCAAGGGAAGCTTTTAATTGAGGCATAATATATAGAGAGAATAATGTGCAAGTCATAGGCATCCAGCCAGGTGAATTTTCACAAACTAAACACCTCCATGTAACTGACACACAGATAAAAAACGAAAACATTGCTAGCAACTCAGAAACACCCCAGCTCCCCTGTAGTCAGCTATCACCCAAAGTTATGACTATGCTGACTTTTGCCAGCACAGATTAGTTTCATGTTTTGGTATTTGATTCAGAAAACTAAGATCATGGCATCTGGTCCCACCACTTCTTGTGAAATAGATGGGGAAACAGTGGAAGCAGAGGCTGACTTTATTTTGGGGGGCTCCAAAATCACTGCAGATGGTGATTGCAGCCATGAAATTAAAAGACATTTATTTCTTGGAAGGAAAGTTATGACCAACCTAGATAGCAAATTAAAAAGCAGAGACATTACTTTGCCAACAAAGGTCCGTCTAGTCAAGGCTATGGTTTTTCCAGTGGTCATGTATGGATGTGAGAGTTGGACTGTGAAGAAAGCTGAGCACCGAAGAATTGATGCTTTTGAACTGTGGTGTTGTAGAAGACTCTTGAGAGTCCCTTGGACTGCAAGGAGATCCAACCAGTCCATCCTAAAGGAGATCAGTTCTGGGTGTTCATTGGAAGGACTGATGCTGAAGCTGAAACTCCAGTACTTTGGCCACCTCATGCGAAGAGTTGACTCATTGGAAAAGACCCTGATGCTGGGAGGGGTTGGGGGCAGGAGGAGAAGGGGATGACAGAGGATGAGATGGCTGGATGGCATCTCCAACTCGATGGACAGGAGTCTGAGTAAACTCCAGGAGCTGGTGATGGACAGGGAGGCCATTCATGGGGTTGCAAAGAGTCGGACACGACTAAGCAACTGAACTGAACTCTACTATGTGCCCTCCTGGGTCTAGTTTCTTTTGCTCACTATTACATCATAACTGCTAATTCAAATGATTGAATACAGTTTTAGAATCTTCCTTCTCACTCTGTTAATTGTATATTCATCAAACCCAGATCTCCCACATTGCAGGCCGATTCTTTACCAACTGAGCCACAAGGGAAGCCCATATATTATTCATCCGAAGTAATACTAACTTACTGATCCATTCCACTGCTGAGAGGAATTTGGGTAGTTTCCCAATTTTCAGCTGTCAACGAGAGTTGCTATGAACATTGTAGCATGAGTATTTTGAGGAACATATGTAAGTTCTCATGGACTTTTACTTTCCCACTTCTGCCAAGTTCAAACCTGGATTCTAAATCTCATTCAACAGCAGCAAATAGGTCTGATGAATTACTGTGATTTTTTAACATGAGATGTGGCCATCAGGCCTTAGAGTGGACCCCAAGTTCACACCCTGTATAATACCCTCCCACTGAGTGTGGGTGAGACCCCTGATTTGTTTCTAAGTAACAGAATACAGCAAAGTCTGTCACACTTAGGATTAGGCTACATTATAGTTACAGGCACTGGTAGCTCCATCAGCAGAGACTCTGCCTGCAGGGCAGGAGATCTGGGTTTGATCTCTGGGTCTGGAAGATCTCCTGGAGAAGGAAATCGCTACCCACTACAGTAGTCTTGCCTGGAGAATTCCATGGACAGAGAAACCTGGCAGGCTATAATCCACGGGGTCACAAAGAGTGGGACACAACTAGCAACATTAGAGCTATACAGCAATGGGGACCGGATGTGACTCCTGGGATCCAACATACACATACCCAGGCGAACATGTACAAAGTCCGACTGAGAGGGCCATGTGATGAGCAACTACAGATGGGCTCCAGCTTCTGAAAGCAGCCTCTGGCTTATACCCAAGAGGGCATACAGTAGAGTTCAATGTCTATCAGATACCAGCAAGCAAATGGAAACCCAAATTCCACAGCTGCAAGCTGACGTCTACCAACAAAACAAACAATGGTCTTAGAAATGGTGTGTCTCCCAGTCAGGATTTCAGATGAGAACACAGCTGACCTTTATTACAGCCTCATGAGACACTGGGCAGAAGAACTACTGAAGCCATGCCCAAACTTGTGACCTGGAGAAACTGTGATAATAAATGTGTGCTGTTTTAAGTCATGAGCTCTGTGGTAATTCGTTACACAGTATAGAGGTTTCCTATCGCTGCTGTAACATATCACCACAAACAGTGATTTAAAACACACATTATCCTGACAACTCAGAAGGTAGAAATCCTAAATCAAGGTGCTGGCAGGACTGCATTTCTTATGAAAGTCCTGGGGGAGAAGCAGTACCCTTGTTTTTTGCCAGCTTCCAGTGGCCACTTGCATTCCTTGGCTCATGGCCCTTTTCTCCACTTTTCAAGTCTCTGATCTTTACTTCTTTCATCACATCTCCTACTCTGACTCAGACCTTCCCACCTTTGTCTTATCCAGATCCTTGTGGTTCCCCTGGGCCTACCGAAATAAACTGGAATTACCTCCTCAAAATCCTTAATCATATCTTCAAAGTCCCTTTCACTGTGACAGGTAATGTGTTCATAGGTTCTGGGTGTTAGGATATTAACATTTTGGGGGTCCATTATTCTACTTGCTATTTGCTTCAATAGAAAACTAATACACTAAGTAGGGGAATCAGTTTTCTCCCATAATGTTCATCCCATTACAGCAACAAACCCTCCCCTATATCCCCTATTCTCTGAAAAGTGAAAGTCGCTCAGTCATGTCTGACTCTTTGGGATCCCATGGACTAAACAATCCATGGAATCCTCCAGGCCACAATACTGGAGTGGGTAGACTTTTCCATCTCCAAGGGATCTTCCCAACCCAGGGACTGAACCAGGGAATTCCCACTAGGTTCACATATTATTTCAACAAGTCACTTAACACCTTCTCTGAGTTCATTCTGGTGAATCACTAGTAGATTAAAAGCACATACTATTGAAAAAGCCTAAAAGTCTCTCTTTTCCAAGTTTTCATGAGGTGGAGAGTGTATTTACATGGGAGCACAGCTGAGCATAACTGCTTCCCAGGTGGCATTAGGGGTAAAGGACCTGCCTGCCAGTTCAGGAAACAGAAGAGCCTTGGGTTCAAACCCTGGGTTGGGAAGATCCCCGGAGGAGGAAATGGCAACCCACTCCAGTATTCTTGCCAGGAGAAACAACAGAGAAACCTGGTGGGCTACAGTCCATGTGGTTGCAAAGAGTCAAAGATGACTGAAGTGACTTAATGGGCATAACTGAGAAAGGGTCTTTCTTTTATAGGCCAATGTTTTTGTTTTTTAATTTAGACAAGATAGAAAAGTGTGCCGACTGTTCTTAATACACAGTAACCTAGATGTATCAAGTAAAAACTAAGTCTGGCTGTAATTTGGACCCCAAAAATACCTGTGGTTCATACTAAATAATTCATTTATTTGTCACATGAAAATCTGGAGATGGGCAATCTAAAACTCACTGTGGCTGTAACCCATCAAGTCCTCCACCACCTCACATTTATCCAGGAATTGAATGAGGATGAGAGGAAGAAGAAAGACAGTAAAGAGAACATGCCAAGTTTCTTTTAAGAAAGATTCCCCCAAACTGCCATGTAGTTCTACTGTCATCCCATTGGCCTTATATAACCAATCCAACAATATAGTTCTTTTTGTGAACGGTCATAAGTCCAAAACTTAAACTACAGTCACTCAGTCATGTCTGACTGTTTGCAACCCCATGACTATACAGTCCATGGAATTCTCCAGGCCACAATACTGGAGTGGGTAGCCGTTCCCTTCTCCAAGGGATCTTCCCAACCCAGGGATCACACCCAGGTCTCCCACATTGCAGGCAGGTTCTTTACAAGCCGAGCCACAAGGGAAGCAAAAGTCCAACAAGAAGGTAGTGATCCTAATACTGAGTATAGAATGAAAATTGGAGATAACGCTGCCTCTATGGAAAAGTCAAAGATATGATTTCAACCTGATGACTTCAAGTAGCCACACTGGAAGCTGAGGGCTTTGGGAAGACCATTACTGTTATAAAAGACTTAAACTGAAATGACTTACTTGAAACTTGAGCATACACATATATTTCTTGGATGTTCAAAAACATCCTAGTCTTCTGTTCCTTTCCCTCACATCACATTCGTCACTAAGTTCTTTTGATTCTATCAAAATTAATTTCATTGTTTTCCATTGCCAGTACCATAGTAGAACCTCATCAGCTACAATATGGATTATTACAATAACATGCAGGAGGTTAGCTGAGACCTTGCTTTTTATTTCTCCTGTCCTCTTCCACACCATACCATGCATGCTCAGTCACTGTCATGTCCAACTCTTTGAGACCCCATGGACTGTAGCCCACCAGGCTCCTCAGTCCATGGAGGAGGAATACTGGAGTATTTTCCAGGCAGGAATACTGGAGTGAGTTGTCATTCTCTTCTCCAGGGGATCCTCCCGACCCAGGAATTGAACCTAGGTCTCCTGCATTGCAGGCAGATTCTTTACCATCTGAGCTACCTGGGAAGTCCCCCATACCATACTATTTACCACAAATATACATACTTATCAGCTGGCTGAATTTACAAAAACTTACCCATTACACTGCTCAGAATTATTTTGCCATGTTTGAATTGGATGAATACTTCCCAAATGGGTCATGTCAGATAGCCTTACAGACTTATTTCTCTCCTAACCATCCATTGCTCTTTCCTTTGTTTCATGAAGGTAATCACATCTGGACCTCTATGAACAGAGTTCAGACTTTCTACCCCTCCTGAGTAAAGGTTATGACCCATCCCTAAAGGTCATTAACCCTGAAACCAAGCCTAGATTTTTATGTGTGCAACAATCATTATTTATTCCTCATCCCCAGGTGCCTTCTTTGGGACTGACAGAACCTTACTAATAGTCAGTGTCAGGAAAATGGAAAATGATGCCAGATGAAAATCTAAACAAAGGAAAAAAAAAAAACAATGAAAATGTAACTATCTGGGTAGACATATGGAATATTTTTTATTTTAAAAAATCTCTAAGTTAGGTTAAAAAATCTCTTTAAAATATAGTACCTTATTTTAATAGTCCATTATAAGTTTATATCATGTGTGAAAGTAAAATGTATGACAATGAAAGCACAAAGGTTGGGATGGGAGAAGTCAAAATAAACTATTATAAAGTTCTCATACTATACATGAAGTGGTATAACTTGAAGGTAGACTCTGATTAAAGACATGTACTCTAAACCCTGAAGCAACCACAAAAATAAAACAGAAATATAGCTAATAAGCTAACAAAGGAAATGAATATAATTGTAAAAATATTCAATTCATCCAAAACAATGCAGACAAAGAGGAAATGGGAACAGAGGACAGATAGGACAAATGGAAAATAAATAGCAAGATGACAGATTTGAAGCTAACCACATCAATATCCACATTATGTGTAAATGGTGTAAATACCTGAATTAGAAGGGAAAGATTGTCAGATTGAACACAAAAGCAAGATCCAACTATATGCCGCCTATCAGAAACACATTTCATATCTAAATAAGTTAGAAGTAAAAGGATACAAATATGTGTATATGTGTGTTAGTCATTCAGTCATGTCTGACTCTGTGACTCCATGGACTGTAGCCCGCCAGGCTCCTTTGTTCATGGGATTCTCTAGGCAGGAATATTGAAGTGGGTTGCCATTCCCTTCTCCAGGGGAACTTCCTGACCCAGGGATCGAACTTGGGTTTCCCACATGGCAGGTGGATTCTTTACCATCTGCACCACCAGGGAAGCCCATGGATGGAAATATATAATGTTAAGTAGGTTAGATGTGTTAAGTGCATTTGACTTGGCATTGTCAATTTAGAGTGGGTTTATTGGGATATAACCCTATCATAAGCTGAGGATGATCTGTATGTGAAACAGACTGAAAGAAATGCAGAGACAGAGACAAATCCACAATTGTAGCTGAAGATTCCAACACCTCTCTCGTGCAACAACTGATAGAGCAAGTAGGTAGATAAACTAGTAGGTAGATAGAGCTAGTAGGTAGATAAACCTCCTGATAAAGAACACAGGCCTAAGGATGCTGACACAAGAAGTGTGCAATGTGAAGTCTGAGGGTCAGGCCACTGTCATCCAGTGGCTGGAGCAGACCATCGAGGATCTGAAGACCGGGATAGCTAAGCTGGAGAAGCAATACCCCGTCCTAGAGGCAGGTCTGGAAGCCCTGAGGCTGGACAAAAATGACATCAGATATGAAAGGATTGTACAGGCTAAGTCCATCCAGATGTCCCCGATGGAAGAGGGTGGTGTGCTGGCACTTCCTCCTGGGGGGGTCCCATTGGTGGGACCTTGACTGTGCATGGAGAATCAGCAGGGCTACCCTTGCCTTCAGGACCTCAGACCAAGTTCTGCTCAGAAATCTCTTTGGTCATGTCTCCAAGGAGAATATCAGTTCAGCTTGATGCACAGTCATCCCTCCAGCCTGCATCCCTCCCCTGGTCTGACAGTCATGGACAGGCCAGGTCCCAGCCTTCCCAGCCTCCTCTTGATACTGGGTTTGAAACCAGCCACGAGCACTCTGCAAGTAGGTAGAAAATCGACATATATTTTAACACCGCCAACCAATTTCAACAAGTTGCTTTTATAGAGCACTCCACTCAACAGGCAAATACAAATTCTTTTCATATGCATGTGGAACAGTTACCAAGACAAACCACATTATGGACCTTAAAACAAGTCTCTGATAGGCTGGCAGTGTCCGTGTTTGCTGTGCGTTAGGACACTTTGACCTCTGCACTGAGTGGATTCTTTACCAGCTGAGCCACAAGAAAAGCCCAAGAATACTGGACAAGATCAACTTTACACCTGGGCTGCAGTTAGTCAACCCACACACTCACTGGATTATATCCAAGGGCAGTTTCCCAGGAGAGTCCCAACTGCTTAGCCACCATCTAGACCTCCTGATAAAGAACACAGGCCTAGGATGCTGACACAAGAAGTGTGCAGTGTGAAGTCTGAGGGTCAGGCCACTGTCATCCAGTGGCTGGAGCAGACCATCGAGGATCTGAAGACCGGGATAGCTAAGCTGGAGAAGCAACACCCCGTCCTAGAGGCGGGTCTGGAAGCCCTCAGGCTGGACAAAAATGACGTCGGATATGAATGGATTGTACAGGCTAAGTCCATCCAGACGTCCCCGATGGAAGAGGGTGGTGTGCTGGCACCTCCTCCTGGGGGGACCCTGCCGGTGGGCCCCCCACCCCTGACTGCACATGGAGAAATCAGTGGGGCTGCCCTTGCCTTCAGGACCTCAGACCAAGTTCTGCTCAGAAATCTCTTTGGTCATGTCTCCAAGGCGAATATCAATTCAGCTTGATGCACAGCCATCCCTCCAGCCTCCACCACCTGCATCCTTCCCCTGGTCTGACAGTCATGGACAGGCCAGGTCCCAGCCTTCCCATCCTCCTCTTCATACTGGATTTGAAGCCAGCCATGAGCACTCTGCTTTCCCCTCCTCTAGAAACGGCTGTGACATCCCCACTGCACCACCTCTGCCTCCAGAGACCTCCCCTCTTATGTCTGACCTGGGTGCCGAGGCTTCCCCAGCACCCCTGACCACCGGTGCACCTGGGCCTGCACTGCCCAGCCCAGCAGGCCTCTCACCTCCTCCTTCTCTAGGTCCAGAGATCCTGCCACCCCCCTTCTCCACCTTTGCCCGGAGTGGGAATTCTTCCTGCCCCCCCTCTTCCCACCATGGGAATTACTTCCTCCCCCACCTCTTCCTAGGGTAGGAATTCCTCCCATCCCCCCTCTTCCCAGAGTAGGAATTCCTCCCACCACCCCCCCCAGGGTGGGAATTCCTCCCGCCCCCTCCTCTTCCAGGGGTGGGAATACTCCCCACCCCCCTCTTCCCGGGATCAGAATTCATCCCGTCCCCCCTCTTCCCAGGTTGGGAATTCCTCCTGCCCCTCCTCTTCCAGGGGTGGGAATACCCTCTACCCCTGTCTTCCCAGAGTGGTAATTCCTCCTCCCCCACCTCTTCCCAGTGAAGGAATACCTCCTGCCCCACCTTCTCCTCCTCCTCCAGGTGTGGGGATTCCACCTCCTCTAACCCCTCCCCCACCACCAGCTCCTGGATCAGGCCTTCCTCTCCTAGGACAAGTTGTAACTAGCACTTTACCGACACCTCAGGTGTGTGACTTTCTTCCTCCTCCGTTGCCTCGTGGCTTGTTTGGATTTGGGATGAACCAGGAAAAAGAGAGTAGGAAGCAGCCAGTAGAGCCCTGTCGGCTGATGAAGCCTCTATTTTGGACAAGAATTCAGCTGCACAGTAGAAGAGACTCCAGCGCTTCACTTATTTGGGAAAAAATTGAAGAGCTATCCATAAATTTTCATGAATTTGAGGAATTGTTTTCTAAATCTACTGTCAAGGAAAGGAAGAAACCCATTTCTGACACCATCACAAAGACCAAGGCTAAGCAAAAAGCAAAAACAAGCATGAAAACCTGACCAATGAAAAGGAGAACAAAAATGAGTCACTGCAGCTGCTTCCACAGAATTCAGCTGGCCTGAGGGCAGGAAGGAAAGTCA
Organism: Muntiacus reevesi; assembly: GCF_963930625.1. Lineage (NCBI taxonomy): Eukaryota > Metazoa > Chordata > Mammalia > Artiodactyla > Cervidae > Muntiacus > Muntiacus reevesi. The sequence goes on along the minus strand of NC_089271.1, from coordinate 122,239,050 downwards.
ACATTTTGATCACGTTTCTTCTTGGCTTCTTGCATAATCTCTATGTTTTCCAATTTACTGATTGCTGAATTCTACACTGTATTCATATAAAAATGCAAAAGCAGTAGGTCAGTGGAGAATGTGACACCTTTTGTTTTTGTAAAAGTTTATGGTATTTTACCAACAGACCAAAACAGCATGTGTAAGGGGCAGTATCTGCATTAATTCTGAACATGCTAAACAGTAACCTCCAACTTACTGTTGTGAGAATACTCCCTGTTACAGCGAAACACTCTTTCTCCTGACGACCAGTACTCCACGTTACTACATTTAGATTTACGGTTAACGTGATATTTCTAGTGACTTGTTTGTATCAGTTTCACATCTACATATAAATTTTCTATTTTAAAATTGAGGTACCATTTATATATGTCATAGATAAGGCTTTCCCAGCTCTTGGGTTGGTCTCTGTAACTATATATTTGTGAAAGAAGATTATCATTTATTTTTTTAACTCATCACACACTGAATAGAAAAAAAAAATATAGCAAAAGGAAAACCCTTTCTATACATCATTTAATATAGGCAGGAATCATAATTTTAAGTTAAATGAGGGCCTTTATCAACCATGTCCTTTAGGACCTACATAAAGCCAGTCTGCAGCAAAGGTCAATTAAACCAAAGTTGTGCCTCTCTAACTTTTACCATTGCCCTTCTCAAAGAAAATGACACAGTGCTTTTAAATAATCCTCATAAAATTGCCAAACATGACTAACTGTTGGCAAAAAAAAAAGAGGAACTTTTAGATGGATTGATATCTACCTAGGACTTGTTCATTAAACCCACCTGCCTGAATATTGTGACTTGATTGGGGTTTTCTCCAAGTCACTCGTGAAGCACTGTGATGGCTGTGTCTAACATTAATAGATTTTTTAAAATGATATGTGTTGGGGTATGGTTATAAATAAAGGGGAGAATCTGTTGCTATTGCAAACCAATTATGGAGGCAACTTAAAATGAAAATCTGAATTGTAACTATGTTTCTATTTATGTAAAATACTGTCCTTACCTTTCAGTCTGTAGTTGATGTGCACAGACACACTAGTGGCTCTCAGACTGTTGTTCTGCCATCTTCCTGTCTCCTTTAGTCCCTCCATGTGTATATGAACTTCAATGACATAATGGGGCATTTAATGAGACTGCTATGTGCAATACTGTATTTAGTGTTTCTATTTTAGTTTTTCTAGGGTGTTAATTTATATGAAAATAAAATACATAATAAAAGAAAAAAACAAGTCTTTGATAAATTTCAAAGGTTTCAAATCATAAAAACTGCATTCCTGTCTACAATGGCATTGCTATAAATAGGTAACAGAAATATTCCTGGAAATTCTCTAATATCTAGGAAATAAATACACTTTGTTTGACTATTTGAAATCCATGGGTCAAGGAAGAAATCAAAAGCGAAATTAAAAAAAAATTTAACCAAATGAAAATACAACCTATCCAAGTTTGGAGTTACCAACAAAGCAGTACCCAGAGAGAAATTTATAGCATTAAAGTCCCTAAGTTAGAAATTTCTCAAATTGATGTCCTCAGCTTCTACCTTAAAGATCTAGGGAATTCCCTGGTGGTCCAGTGGTTAGGACTTGGTGCTTTCACTGCCAGGCGCACAGTTCTATCCTTGGTTTGGGAATTAAGGTCCCACAATCTGTGCAGTGCAGCCAAAAAAAATGAAAATCAGGGGAAGGAAAGTGTGGATTAATTACAAAGGGGCATGAAGAAACTTTTGAAAATATTAGATATACTCATCATCCTGATTGTGGTGACAGTTTCAAAGATATATCCATATTTCAAAACTTGACTAGTATGCTTCAAATGTGCAATGATATTGTTTAGGTCAAATTACATTTCAACAGATCTGTTGTTAAAATGCATTACAGGGCCAAGATGGTGGAAAAGGAAGATCTGAATTTATCCCCTCCCACAAGCACACCAAAATTACAATTATTTACAGAGCAACTATCAATGAGAAAGCTCGGAATACTAACAGAAAACTTTGCACAACTGAAGATATAAAGAAACCACAACAAGGCAGGCAGGAGGGGTAGAAACATGGTATCATCAAGACCCAACAACCAGGGAGGTGACCCACAAATGGGAGGATAGTCACAATTACAGAGGTTCTCCCCAAGAGTGAGGAGTCTGAGTCCCTTATCAGGCTCTCCAAACCAAGGGGGTCTAGCACTGGCAATACAAGCCCCCAGGAACATCTGGCTTTGAAGATCAGTGGTGACTGTATACGGGAGAGTCAGGAGGCTTTAGGAAATAGAGATTCTGCTCCAAAACTAATATACAAAATCTCAGAGACCCAGGACAGAAACAGTAATTCAAAAGGAGCCTGGGTCAGACCACCTGCTGATCTTGGAGAGCCTCACAGAGAGGCAGAAGACAACTGAGACATGTCCCTGGGGACACAGATCCTGGTAGCAGCCATTTGGGGGACCTACTCTACCACAAGGATACTGATCCTAGTAAGCACCAATTCAGAGTCCCCTCTCCAACATATGAGCACAGGAAGATTACCCATCCACCAGCCAGGTGGCACCAGTTCAGGGACAACCCAGGAAAAGCAGCAAGCATTCCAGGACCCATCTCCATCCACCAGTGGGCCAATGTCCTGCACGCGAGGCAGGGCCTGGAAGCCAACTGGTCCAGAGTACAGCCCCACCTACCAGTGCACCCAGACTAGTAGATTCATTCACAAGAGAGGGGCCCATGAAGCCAACATAGGCTGCATCCCTAGAGCATACACATCTGGTGACCAGAAGCTGTACCTCCTAGAAGGTCTCCTATAGAAGGCCACTTCTCCAAGATCACAAAACATAATGTGTAAGAATATATTCTCAGAGAAGTAGATATAATTAGGAAACAGACAAATATGCTCCAAATGAAGGAAAAAGATAAAACCACAGAAGAACTGAAGATAAGCAGATAAACTGAAGATAAACAGAAGATAAGCAATATACTCAATAAAGAGTTCAAGGTTATGATAATAAAGTTGCTCAGTGAACTTAGGAGAAGAACAAAAACAGTAAGAAGTTTAAGAGACAATTAGAAAATATAATGCAAAAGTAGGAAGTCAAGAAACACCTGAAGTAACAGGCAAATTTGGCCTTGGAGTATGGAATGAAGCAGGGCAAAGGTTCATATAGTTTTCCCAAAAGAACACATTGATCATAGCAAACACCCTCTTCCAACAAAACAAGAGAAGACTCTGCACATGGACATCATCAGATGGTCAACACCAAAATCAGACTGATTATATTCTTTGCAGCCAAAGATGGAGAAGCTCTATACAGTCAGCAAAAACAAGACTGGGAGCTGACTGTGGCTCAGATCATGAACTCCTTATTGCCAATTCAGACTTAAATTGAAGAAAGTAAGGAAAACCACTAGACCATTCGTATGACCTAAATCAAATCCCTTATGATTATACAGAGGAAGTGGGAAATAGATTTAAGGGACTAGATCTTAGAGACACAGTGCCTGATGAGCTAAGGACAGAGGTTCATGACATTGTACAGGAGACAGGGATCAAGACCATCTCCATGAAAAAGAAATCAAAAAAGCAAAATGGCTCTCTGGGGAGGCCATACAAATAGCTGTGAAAAGAAGAGAAGCAAAAAACAAAGGAGAAAAGGAAAGATATACCCATTTGAATTCAAAGTTCCAAAGAATAGCAAGGAGAGATAAGAAAGACTTCCTCAGTGATCAGTGCAAAGAAATAGAGGAAAACAATAGAATGGGAAAGACTAGAGATCTCTTCAAGAAAATTAGATACACCAAGGGAACATTTCATGCAAAGATGGGTTCGATAAAGGACAGAAATGGTACGGACCTAAGAGAAGCAGAAGATACTGAGAAGAGGTAGCAAGAATACACAGAAGAACTGCACCAAAAAAGATCTTCACGACCCAGATGATCATGATGGTGTGATCACTCACCTAGAGCCAGACATCCTGGAATGTGAAGTCAAGAGGGCCTTAGGAAGTATCACTATGAGCAAAGCTAGTAGAGGTGATGGAATTCCAGCTGAGCTATTCCAAATCCTAAAAGATGATGCTGTGAAAGTGCTGCACTCAATATGTCAGCAAATTTGGAAAACTCAGCAGTGGCCACAGGACTGGAAACAGACAGTTTTCATTCCAATTCCAAAGAAAGGCAATGCCAAAGAATGCTCAAACTTCTGCACAATTGCACTCCTCTCACATGCTAATAAAGTAATGCTCAAAATTCTCCAAGCCAGGCTTCAACAATACATGAACTGTGAACTTCCAGATGTTCAAGCTGGATTTAAAAAAGGTAGAGGAACCAGAGATCAAATTGCCAACATCTGCTGGATCATGGAAAAAGCAGCAGAGTTCCAGAAAAACATCTATTTCTGCTTTATTGACTATGCCAAAGCCTTTCACTGTGTGGACCACACCAAACTCTGGAAAATTCTGAAGGAGATGGGAATATCAGACCACCTAACCTGCCTCTTGAGAAATCTGTATGCAGGTCAAGAAGCAACAGTTAGAACTGGACATGGAACAAGGGACTCGTTCCAAATAGGGAAAGGAGTACATCAAGGCTATATATTGTCACCCTGCTTATTTAACTTATATGCAGAGTACATCATGAGAAATGCTGGGCTGGATGAAGTACAAGCTGGAATCAAGATTGCCGGGAGATATACCAATAACCTCAGATATGCAGATGACACCACCCTTATGGCAGAAAGTGAAGAACAACTAAAGAACCTCTTGATGAAAGTGAAAGAGGAGAGTGAAAAAGTTGGCTTAAAGCTCAACATTCAAAAAACTATGATCATGGCATCTGGTTCCATCACTTCATGGCAAACAGATGGGGAAAACAGTGGAAACAATGGCAGACTTCATTTTGAGGGGGCTCCAAAATCATTGCAGATGGTGACTGCAACCATGAAATTAAAAGACACTTGCTCCTTGAAAGGAAAGTTATGACCAACCTAGACATCATATTAAAAAGCAGAGACATTACTTTGCTAACAAAGGTCCGTCTAGTCAAGGATATGGTTTTTCTAGTAGTCATGTATGGATGTGAGATTTGAACTATAAAGAAAGTTGGGTGCTTTAGAATTAATGCTTTTGAACTGTGGTGTTAGAGAAGACTCTTGAGAGTCCCCTGGACTGCAAGGAGATACAACCAGTCCATCTTAAAGGAGATCAGTCCTGGGTGTTCATTGGAAGGACAGATGCTGAAACTGAAACTCCAATACTTTGACTACCTGATGTGAAGAACTGACTCACTGGAAAAGACCCTGATGCTGGGAAAGATTGAAGGCAGGAGAAGGGGATGACAGAGGATGAGATGGTTGGATGGCATCACCGACTTGAAGGACATGAGTTTGAGTAAACTCCAGGAGTCAGTGATAGACAGGGAGGCCTGGTGTGCTGCAGTCCATGGGTTCACAAAGATTTGGACACAAGTGAGTGACTGAACTGAAAAAATATGAAGAACCACCAAACAGTGTGAAGAATACTGAAATAAAAAATGCACTGGAAGAAAGCAACAGTAGATTGTACAGAGGGAATAACTACTCAGCAAACTAGAAGACAGAGTTGTGAAAATAACCCAAGCTGAACAGAAAAAAGAAATAAATAAAAGAATTTTTAAAAGTGAAGATAATGTTAGAAAGTTCAAGAACAACATCAAGCAAACTAACATTTGCAATATAGGGGTCCTAGAATAAAAGAGAGAGGGGGTCACACAGTTTAGTTAAAGACATAAAAGCTGAAAACTTCCCTCAGCTGGGAAAGAAAACAGATACCCAAATCCAGGAAGCACAAAGTCCCAAACAAGATGAACCCAAAGAGATCCACTCACTGTAATTAAAATGTCCAGAAAAAGAAATAAAAAATCTTAAAAGCAGTAAGGGAAAAGCAACTAGTCACAAACAAGGGAACTCTCATAAGACTATTAGCTGACTTTTCAGCAGAAATTCTGCATGACAGAAGGAAGTGGCACAACATACTTAAAGTGATGAAACAAAAAAACCTACAATGAAGAATAACCACAAAGGTTATCACTCAAATTTGAAAGAAAGATCAAAAGCTTTACTGATAAGCAAAAGCTAAAAGTTTAGCATCACAAAACCAGCTTTATTAGAAATGTCAAAGAGACTTCTCTAAGCAGAAAAGGCCACAATTAGAAATATAAAAATTATGAAAGGAAAAGATCTCATTGGTAGAAACAAATACACAGTAAAGTAGATCAAATAATAAAACTAGTAGGAAGGTTAAAAGACAAAACTATTGACATAATTTATATCCATAATAAGTAGTTAAAGAATACACAGAAAAACATAATATGATGTTAAAAGCATTAAACGTGTAGTGAGGGGACTAAAAATACAGGCTATCAAAATGTGTTCAACCAAAAGCGATCAACAAATCACATATATATATATTTTATATATATATATATATATATATAGTGAAAGTGTTAGTAACTCAGTCATGTCTCTTTGTGACCCCATAGACTGTAGCCCACCAGGCTCCTCTGTCCATGGAATTCTCCAGGTAAGAAGATTGGAGTGGGTGACCATTCCCTTCTCCAGGGGCTCTTCCTGACCCAAGGATTGAACCCGGGTCCCCCACAGTGCAGGCGACTCTTTACCAACTTAGCCACCAGGAAAGACCTATATATATATATAGTTTTATTTATAAACCCCATGGAAAACATGAACCAAAAATCTATAATAGATGCACTCATACAAAATATTTTAAAAAATCAAAACATAACACTAAAAATAGTCATCAAACCACAAAGGGAGAACCAAAACAAACTACAAAACGACCAGAAAACAATAAAGAAAATGTCAATAAAAGTATATATTTGTCAATAATTACTTTAATGTAAATGCACTAAACATTCCAAACAAAAGACTGAATGGCTGATTGGATTAAAAAAACACACACACACACACAAATATGCTGCCTACAAGAGATTCACTTCAAATTCAAAGACACACAGAGACTAAAAATGAGGGAATGGAAAAAGGTATTCCATGCAAATGAAACAAAAAGACATCTGAGGCAGCAATACCTATAAAACAAAGACTGTGACAAGAGATAAAGACATTATATAATGAATCAAGGATCAATCCAACAAGAAGATATAACCATTGCAAATATATATGGATTCATTATAAGCAGCTAAATATATAAAGTACACATTAACAAATGAAAAGGGAGAAATTGATAGTAATAGCAAGGAACTTTAACATCCAATAACATCAACAGACAGATCATCCAGACAGAAAATCTATAAGAAAACACTGGCCTTAAATGGTACTTTGGATCACATTGATACTTATGTGTATTTTTATAAATGTAAATCTGATCTAACGTGTCACACACACACACACACACACACATTCCATCCAAAAAACAAAATACACATTCTTTTTTCAAGTGCACATGGAACATTCTCCAGAGTAGATCACACTCTAGGTGACAAAACAATCTTAGTGAATTTAATAAGACTAAAATTTTATCAAGCATGTCTTCTGACAATACTATGAGACTAGAAATCAACTATGAGGGAAAACACTGTGAAAACACAAACATGTGGAGACTAAACAGTATGCTACTAAGCAACCAATGGGTCACTGAAGAAAGCAAAGAGGATATTTAAAGATACCTGGAGAGAAATGAAAACAAAAGCATGATCCAAAAATCTATGAGATGCAACAAAAGCAGTTCTAAGGAAGTTTATAGCAATACAAGCCTACCCAGGGAAACAAAAAATCTCAAATAAACAACCTAATCTTACACTGAAAAGAATTAGAAAAAGAACAAAGTCCAAATTTAGTAGAGGGAAAGAATAAAGATCAAAGCAGAAATAGAGTCCAAAACAAGTATGAAAGGAAGAGCTGGTTCTTTAAAAAGATGAAATCAATAAATCTTTAGGGGGACACATAGTAGCAGGACACAAAACTAATATACAGAAATCTGTTGCATTTCTGTATAATAATATACCAGAAAGAGAAATTAAGAAAAACTCATAACTGCATCAAAAGGATAAAATACCTAGGAATAAATCTAACCAAGGAGGTAAAACACCTGTACTTGGAAAACTGTAACACTGATAAAAGAAACTGAATATGACACCAACAAAATGAAAGATACACCATGCTCAATAAATTGAAGAATTAGTATTTTTATAATGAAATACTAATTGTAAGACAATCTACAGATTCAATGCAATCCCTAGCAAAAGACCAATGGTATTTTTCACAGAGCTAGAACAATCCTAAAATTTGTATGGAAATAAAACAGATCCTGAGTAGCCAAAACAAACTTGAGAAGGAAGAATGAAGCTGAAGATATCACAACCCCGGACTTCAAACAATACTACAAAGCTACAATAATCAATATAGTGATTGAGTGAGTGAAAGTTGCTCAGTCATGTCTGACTCTTTGCGACCCCATGGACTATACAGTCCATGGAATTCTCCAGGCCAGAGTACTGCAGTGGGTAGCTATTACCTTCTCCAGGGGATCTTCCCAACCCAGGTGTCGAACCCAGGTCTCCCTTATTGCAGGCAGATTCTTTACCAGCCAACCCACCAAGAAAGCCCAAATCAATATAGTATTGGCACAAAAACAGACACATATATCAGTGGAACTAAACAGAGAGTCCAGAAATTAACCCACACTTATATGGAAATTAATCAATGACAAAGGAGGCAAGAATATACAATAGGAAAAAGATAGCCTTTTCAGTAAATTGGGCTGGGAAACTGGACAGTTACATGCAAAAGAATTAAACTGGACTACTTTCTCATACTATAAACAAAAATAAACTCAAAATGGATTAAAGACTTACACGTAAGACCTGAAACCATAAAAATCTTTGAAAAACATAGGCAGTATGCCCTGTGACATCAAGCAGGCAGCTTACTATTGAACAGTTCAGTTCAGTTGCTCAGTCATGTCTGACTCTTTGCGACCCCATGAGCCTCAGCATGCCAGACCCCCCCTTTCCTTCACCAACTCCAAGAGTTTACCCAAACTGATGTCCTTGAGTCAGTGATGCCATCCAACCATCTCATCCTCTGTCGGCCCCTTTTCCTCCTGCCTTCAATCTTTCCCAGCATCAGGGTCTTTTCAAATGAGTCAGCTCTTCACATCAGGTGGTCAAAATATTGGAGATTCAGCTTCAACATCAGTCCTTCCAATGAACACCCAGGACTGATTTCTTTTAGAATGGACTGGTTGGATCTCCTTGCAGTCCAAGGGACTTTCAAGAGTCTTCTCCAATACCACAGTTCAAAAGCATCAATTTTTTGGCACTCAGCTTTCTTCACAGTCCAACTCTCACATCCATACATGACTACTGGATAAACCATAGCCTTGACTAGATGGAACTTTGTTGACAAAGTAATGTCTCTGCTTTTTAATATGCTATCTAGGTTGGTCATAACCCTCCTGCCAAGGAGTGTCTTTTAATTTCATGGCTGTAATCACCATCTGCAGTGATTTTGGAGCCGAAAAAAATAATGTCAGCCACTGTTTCCCCATCTATTTGCCATGAAGAGATGGGACCAAATGCCATGATATTAGTTTTCTGAATGTTGAGCTTTAAGCCAACTTTTTCACTCTCCTCTTTCACTTTCATCAAGAGGTTCTTTAGTTGTTCTTCACTTTCTGTCATAAGGGTGGTGTCATCTGCATATCTTAGGTTATTGATATTTCTCTCAGCAATCTTGATTTCCAGCTTGTGCTTCATCCAGCCCAGGATTTCTCATGATGTACTCTGCATATAAGTTAAATAAGCAGGGTGACAATATACAGCCTTGACATACTCCTTTTTCTTTTGGAACTAGTCTGTTGTTCCTTGTCCAGTTCTGTTTTTTCCTGACCTGCATGCAGGTTTCTTAAGAGGCAGGTCAGGTGGTCTGGCATTCCCATCTCCTTCAGAATTTTCCACAGTTTATTGTGATCCACACAGTCGAAGGCTTTGGCATAGTCAATAAAGCAGAAATAGATGTTTCTCTGGAACTTGCTTGCTTTTTCGATGATCCAGCGAATGTTGGCAATTTGATCTCTGGTTCCTCTGCCTTTTCTTAAACCAGCTTGAACATCTGCAAGTTCATGGTTCACATATTGCTGAAGCCTGACTTGGAGAATTTTAAGCATTACTTTACTAGCATGTAAGATGAGTGCAATTGTGCAGAAGTTTGAGCATTATTTGGGATTCCCTTTCTTAGGGATTGGAATGAAAACTGACCATTTCCAGTCCTGTGGCCACTGCTGAGTTTTCCAAATTTGCTGACATATTGAGTGCAGCACTTTCACAGCATCATCTTTTAGGATTTGAAATATGAGATAGCTCAACTGGAATTCCATCACCTCCACTACCTTTGCTCGTAGTGATACTTCCTAAGGCCCACTTAACTTCACATTCCAGGATGTCTGGCTCTAGGTGAGTGATCACACCATCGTGATTATCTGGGTTGTGAAGATCTTTTTTGTACATTTCTTCTGTGCATACTTGCCACCTCTTCTTAATATCTTCTGCTTCTGTTAGGTCCGTACCATTTCTGTTCTTTATTGAGCCCATCTTTGCATGAAATGTTTCCTTGGTATCTCTAATTTTCTTGAAGAGATCTCTAGTCTTTCCTATTCTATTGTACAGGAGAAGGTATTTGAATAGGAGAAGGTGTTTGCAAATGATCAACATGTCATAGGGTAATATCCAAAATAAACAAAGAAATCACACAATTCAACATCCAGAACAGAAACAACCTGATTTTAAAATGGGTAGAGAACGTGAATAGACATTTTTCCAAAAGACGACATACAGATGGCAAATGGACACATGAAAGGATGCTCAACACCACTAACCACCAGGAAAATGTAAATCAAAATCATGATGATATATCACCTCACCTGTCAGAATGGCTACTATCAAAAAGAAATAATAAGTGTTAAAAAAAAAAAAAAAAAGAAATAACAAGTGTTGGGGAAGATGTTGATAAAAGCAATCTCTCATGCACTGTTTCTGGGGATGTAAGTTGGTGCAGTCACTATGGAAAACGTTATGGAAGTTCCCCCAAAATTAAAAATAGAGCTATGGAATGATCCAGAAATTCCACTTCTGGTTATTTTTCCAGAGAAAACAAAAAGACTAACTTTAAATTATATATGCACCCTTTTAGAGTTCATTGAAACATTATTTACAATAGCCAAGATATGAAACAACCTACCTGTCCATCAATACATGAATGGATAAAGAAGATGTGGTATAACACACACATTTGATGAATTGCTCAGCTTTAAAAAAGAGTGAAATCTCACCATAAGCAAAAACATGGATGGGTCTAGAGGGTGTTATGATAAGTGAAATATGTCAGGCAGAGAAAAACAAATAACATACGATTTCACTCATGTGGCATCTAAATAATAAATGAACAAACATAAGAAAACAGAAACGAACTCAGAACAAACAGGTGGTTGCCAGTGCGGAGAGATGAAAAAAGAAACAGGTGAGGAAGTTTAAGAGGTAAAATTTCCAGTGGCAAAATACATGTTATGGAGATGAAATGTACAGCATGGAGAATACAGTAAATAATATTGTACTATCCTTGCATGGTGACAGATGGTAACGAAATTTATCATGATGATCATTTTGCAACATATAGAAATCAAATCACTATGTTGCGCACCTGAAACTAACAATGTAGTAGGTCAGTGATACTTCAAAAAAAATGCTACCCAGATATAGGAAACACCCTGTGTTCAGCTGGCACTGTATTTCTTTAAGTCCCTACCCAGTTCTTGAGCCTCTTCCCTGCTTAAGAATGGGCCACCACAAAAATAGAGGAGGATGCAAATGCAGGTAGCTATTTGCCAAATGTACAACAAAGCCTGAACCTGAGAATTTCATAGGGTTTTGTGAAGATCAAAAGCAATAAGAGCTCATTACAAAGCTAGAAACTGATATGAAAATGTTAATGACTTCTCTAGTTTCAGGTTTCCTGGTAAAGTAAATAATAGGACTTACTAGAGCCAGGTTTGGAATTGGATAAAGTCTGTTGTTGGTCCTCTATGCCCTGACTTTTATACCTTCATGTTGTAACTCCTAATGCCAGGGAGAGCCAAACAGGACTCCATCTTGCAACTCTTTCTCCTCTGCTCTCTGCTAAACCCCTAGCAAGCTTCCTGTCTCTCCGAGATAGCCTGCTCTCAATGAAATGACAGTGAATGTTAAATAAGTGATTCAGATAAATGACTTCCTTAAAAGCCATTTACCCATATGTTATCTTTGACCCTTAGTGGCTTACGATGCCTTAAAGCTGGTTTAATACTAATTTCAACAAAATCCCTCATTGGCTAGCTCTTACAAGGGGGTGGCATTTGGAGGGAGATGGCCCCTTATTCAGTTAATCTTTTCAGAAACTAAAGATTTCTTGAAAACCCCTTCTGTTAACAATGCTGCAGTTTTTCTGCTCTAGTTATTTTATTATAAACTGGGGATCCATTACAAGAGTATGTCTAAAACTCATATAAATTTCCTTCCTCTTCCCCCACCCATGTATGTACACCTTTAAAAATAAGAAAGCAAAGCAGCTCTGATTACTAAAAGCATCGCAATGTACAGTTTCATCCCTTGTATATCACTTTGGGATTATAATTAAATCGTTAAAATGCATTGCTAATCTGTAAATCTGGTCTCATTAGCATAAGTGTGCTCCATAATTGCAAAACACAGTGAACGCTTGTGACTTTGACTTCTGGACTAGTAATCCTGCGTGGATGCCACTCCCCCCATCGTGGCCCAAGAGCTTCTGGGTCAGCTTTCTCCAATTTTGTTCTATATGCCAGGCAGTGGTCTTGGTTTTCCTTTCTTTTGAATCAACTTTCAAACACTATCAGACCTCCAACAAACTCTCAATTGGTTTGTTTTTAATGTATCTAGTCTGAGATAGTTCCTCCCCTTCTTTTGGAATAAAGTATAAAATATAGGCTTATTGACAGGATCAATCTCCTGGGGCCTTTGAGAAAAGTATAAGCTGATCTAGTCAGTTGACATCTTTACTTGCACTGATGTCCTCGAGATTTTTTCTTACCCAAGTATTTTTTGGGAAGTGACAGGCACTGCCTCGTTGCATTGGCTTTTTGTTTCCATCCATTAATTTTTAGCTTATCATTGCTGTCCTAGGCTGTAGCCATATCTGGGCATTCAGGGATATCTGTTTTTTTAAGATGTACATGCATACACACAAGTACTATGCATTGCTCAGCATCATTCTCAGTTAGGTGCCCATGATCTCCCCAGGCTAGCCTTGGCTTACTCTTCCCCTGTATTACTGCACACATTCCTTTCTGGGATATCAGAGCTCTTCCCAGGCCATGGGGTCTGGATACAGATGCCTACTCCCCTCCACCTCACCTAAAAAGTTGCATAGTCAAAGCTATGACCTTTCCAGTAGTCATGTATGGATGTGAGAGTTGGACGATAAAAAAGGCTGAGCGCCGAAGAATTGATGTCTTTGAAGTATGGTGATGCAGAAGACTCTTGATAGTCCGTTGGACAGCAAGGAGATCCAACCAGTCCATCCTAAATGAAATCAGTCCTGAATATTCATTGGAAGGACTGATGATGAAGCTAAAGCTTCAGTACTTTGGCCACCTGATGCAAAGAACTGACTCACTGGAAAAGACCCTGATGCTGGGAAAGATTGAAGGCAGGAGGAGAAGGGGATGACAGATGATAAGATAGTTGGATGGCATCACCGACTTGAAGGACATGAGTTTGAGCAAGCTCCAGGAGTTGGTGATGGACAGGGAAGCCTGGCAGTCCATAGGGTCACAAAGAGTTGGACATGACTGAGCAACTGGAGACACCATCCACCAGCCTTTTGGGGCCTGATCGCAAAGCTGAAAGAAAAGGTTTTCAGTAGAAAGGAAACTTTCTGTCTACCTTTCCTAGAGTGATACTTTTCTGTCTTCTCCCTGGGAACATATAATCTGCCAGTGCATGTTGGGGCAACAGTAGGGGAGGAGAGAGGTCCTCACGACTCACAATATTTCATTCTCCTTTTCTGCAATGTCACTGGATGGGTGGGGTAAGATTCGAAAACTTGGCTTTTCTTTCAAATATTCCAATAGCTGGAGAATCCACCTTCTCTTTTTCCAACAACTTCCTCAGATAGGTGGGGAGAAAAAGTAATCCGACAGGAGATAAATGGCCTTTTGGAGTAGTAAAATGTTAAATACAACTTCTAAATTTAGCAAGAAATCTTCCTGAATTCTCCCTATAATGGTCAGTTGATGTGCTTCTTGCTTTAAAAAAACAACTTACATCCACGGGACTTCTTCTCACACTGTTTTAATGGATGCAATCCCTCCTATAGGCCTTCATTTCCAAAGGGCCTGGGCTTGGATGTGTGACTGTGATGAATTTTTATTGTTATTATTATTAATCTAGGAGGTGGGGTAGACACCCCCTGGCATGTTGATCCTTCCTTTCCCTTTATTTAAGCAAGTTAATTGCTCTGTGCTTATGTCAAAAGAGGCATGTAGCAAAGGGTGCTCCCCACCTCACCTTCTGACCCTGCCCTAACCCTGACCCTCACCTCCTGGCCCTGCCTGCTGCATAGCAGCAAGATGCCAATGGATGAGATGTGCAGGTCTTCAAAGTAGAGGCTGGAGACCTCAACTTTCCAGTTGCAGGCCAAGAAGCCAGCCAAGACTCCACAGAAGAAAAGGCAACACAGATCCACAATGACAGGTGGGGTGCATGGGTGGACACAGAGAAAGTACCTAGAAAGGCCTCTTCTTCCTCACTGCCCTTCTTATGCCTGGGAATCTTGACTATACCTGAGCCCTTTTCAGCTCAGAAAGGCTTTGCCATTTCAAGTAGGAATCTAGGCTGCCAGGGTCATTTTGTTGTGAACATTCCCCATTAGGACCTCAAAGACTTGAGGTGGACTCTTCTGTCTCTTTATTGGATTAAATGGACTTCCTATGGGTACTCCTCAGGAAGAGATCAATGCCCCAGTTTTCTGACAGAAAGTACCAAAAAAAAAAAAAAAAAAGGCACAGATGGACTACAGGACATGGACAAAATCTTCTGAGCCAGTTTATCTTAAATCTCTTTTGGCATAAAATACTCATTTTGAATCCTGGTTTTTAATATGTGGGAATTTATTATTGAATACCTTTTAAAAGCACATTGTACAACTGAAACAGATGTCTTTTTCTTACCTTAATATTAAAGAATGCAATTTTGTGCAGCAGCTACAGAAAGCAAAATCAAGAATGGGGGCATGGTGTATTTGCCCCCATGCAAGGATTAGGATTTCTGCACTGAAATGAAAATATCTAGAGCTTTGTATAAACATTAAGACTTGTGATCCCAGTGGAAATTGTTATAATTCTAAATTAGTCTCAAATTCTAGCAGACGTAGATAATCTGGAAAGGTTTCAAATTCAATCGAGGCTTCTGTATAAAGATATGCTTTCCAGTATTTTTAAATACTAGCTGTATTTTCTGTTTTAACTGGCCTCTTGAAGTTTGAATTTATATAGCATTAAGATACTTATCCAAAAGCCTCTAAGAAATGAAAATTTTACAAAAGAAACATATACAATTAAATAAGAATACTGGCAATATAAAATAAGAAATCTGAATTATGACACATGGATCAAATGAGTTTAGGGCAAAACCTCCAGAACTTCTGTTTACTGGTATTTTTTTAAAAGTCATATGGAATTCTACTAGGTATCATCTTGAACCTCAACAGGAAAATTCAAGATAATGCTATCTCACTAAAATAATAGTAATTATTATTTTAATGGCATATAGTTGGTTTACAGTCTTGTATATTATATGCCAATAAAAATAATAAAATAAAAAATAAATAAAAGTCTACAAATAACAAATTCTAGAGAGGTTGTGGAGAAAAGGGAACCCTCCTATACTGCTGGTAGGAATTTAAACTGGCAGCCACTATGGAAAATAATATGGAGATTCCTAAAAAAACAAAAAAAACAAAAATAGAGTCACTATGTGGTCCAGCAATCCCACTCCTGTGCATACATCTGGACAAAACTGTAATTTCAAAAAGATACATGCATGCCTATGTTCATAGCAGCAGTATTTTCACAGTAGACAAGACATAGAAACAACCTAAAGTCCATCAACAGATGAGTGTATAAAGAAGATGTCATACATATATACAATGGAATATTACTCAGCCATAAGAGAAAATGAAATAATGCCATTTGTAGCAACATGGATGCAACTAGAGATTATCATACTAAGTGAAGTAAGTCAGAAACAAAAGACAAATACCATATGATATCACTTATGTGGAATCTAAAATATAACACAAACTAACCTATGAAACAAAAATAGAATCACATAATAAAGAACAGATTGGTGGTTCCCAAAGAGGAGGGGGCTGGGGTTAGCAGATGTAAGCTATTACATATGGAATGGATAAACAAGATCCTATCATATAGCACAGAGAGCTATATTCAATATCTTATAATAAATCATAATAGAAAATAATATTTTTAAAAAGAACATATATAACTACTTTGCTATACAGCAGTAATTAATGCAACATTGTAAATTAACTACTTCAATAAAATAAAATAATAGCAATTGGAAAGATCATTTTATAAACTACAAACTTTGATTATGATTACAGAGGATAAAGTATGTAATTGTTAAGGAAATGTTACAATGTTATGAAAAGGGAAAGTTTGCAGCTCAGAAAAGAGCAAGAAATAAACTAGTTTCAAGATAAGGACAGAATTCAGTAGAGTTAAAAGATATTTGAAAATATGAAGTTCTAACATTACTTGAAATTAAACAAGTCAAAATTGGCTTATTTAGCCAGAAATCACATACGTGAATGTTGTACCATTGTATATGGAACAGAACCTTGTAAACAGCATCTGAAATTTTCCAACATCTTCAGGTAGACAGGTGAGTGGACCCTCCCCTTCCTTTAATTTCTATCTTCACCAGCAAAAAAGAGTAGTAAGAACTTTCGTAAAGAACTATCAACTGCTAAAAGTCAAAAGCCTTCAGTTTGAGAGCAAACAAATAACAGAACAAAACTATCAGACTAATTCTTATTTAACCACACGGAATGAGGAGCTGAGTGATTTTAGAATAAAGAAATCTACACGTTCTTAGTGTGATGCAGCTAATAACTAAAGGAACTGCACTGAATCTTGAACTTATTTCAATAATTTTATATAATATTATATAATAATATTATATAATAATAATACTGTATTGTTACTTCGGAACTCCTGTTTTCCAAAATTAAGCCAAGAAGTAATTCTACTTACTGTGTCAGGAATCAAAAATTTATGAAAGAATTCTATACCATTAGAAGAGAACTGGAAATATCAATATGAAATAAGAAAAAGCACGTGTCCTTTCTGGCTCTGTTCACTGAAATGACCCAAAAGCAATGAAATCCCCACAGTGCCCCCTAGTGCTCAGATTCTGGTCTCTCATACCGTTTTTACACTAAAAGGAACCAGGGCTCCTTGGAGAAGAGTGATTCTTTGGGGCAGAAAGGCACAAGATAAGCCTGGAAAATTTTATTGTGGCAGAAAGCAACAAAATTTTCAATGATTATTGGGTCATGTGAGAAGGACACAAGAGCAAATTTAGAGGATTTCACTGGCCAAAGTTGTTACAATTTTGTATGTCAATCATACCTCAGTAAAGTGATTTTTAAAAGAATAATGACTATAGTTAATGTATGAGAAGCTGTATGTCCATAATGATCGACACAAAGAAAAAGGGTAACGAATGATTATAAAAGGAGGTTAACAGAATAGAATGCATTTCTCATTCATGAAGCAACATTGATTATTGTATCAGTGGAAAATATCAAAAGTAGAATGGTAAACGCATCAGTTGGAGGGCATTTTCTGACTCCAAAGGAATATCAGAAGACCATGAACTGTGGCCCCCAACTGGGCAAAGCTAAGTGAATTATGTAGAACTCAATCGGTATAAATTTTAGTATTCTTGAGATTTATATGGTTCTAAGATTGGGGGCAGGAGAAGAAGGCGACGACAGAGGGTAAGATGGCTGGATGGCATCACTGACTCGATGGACATGAGTTTGAGTAAGCTCCGAGAGTTGGCGATGGACAGGGAGGCCTGGCGTGCTGCGATTCATGGGGTCGCAAAGAGTCGGACACGACTGAGTAACTGAACTGAAATGAAGAATATCAATGAATGTTGGAGAGTATTAACATATCTCGGGATCCCAATTTCCAAGTTTTTTAGAGTAAAAAAAATACATTAATATATCATAAGGTTTTATCAACCAGATAGAAGCTGCAGATTTATTACATAACGTGTAAAACTTTACTCAGTGGAGTAGGCTGAATGCTCACTGCTAAAGGTTATTGAATCACTCACAGAAGCGCCACAAATAGGGTTCCAATACGCCTTTCAGGGTCATGAATGAGAATCTAGCCTCCAGGCCTAAATCTCTGTTGGTAAATACCCTAACATATCTGGTATGGTGATTCTTTCTGTGGAATGATTCAGAAGTATGTACAGAGATATTTAAGACAAGTAACCCATTATAGCTTTATCTGTTAAGAAACCTGTACATATTTGATTTTTTTTTTTTTACATATTTGTGATACATGAAAGAATTTAACCATCCTCTTCTAAGACAAGCTTCTTTGGGCTTCCCTGGTGGCTCAGATGGTAAAAAATCTCCCTGCAATGCAGGATCGACCTGGGTTCAATCCCTGGGTCAGGAAGATCCCCTGGAGAAGGGCATAGCAACCCAATCCACAATTCTTGCCTGGAGAATCCCATGGACAGAGGAACCTGGCGGGCTGCAGTCCATGGGGTTGCAAAGAGTTGGACACGACTGAGCGACTAACACTTTCACTTAAGAAAGCAGTGCATATTTGATATTTTTCCATATTTGTGATACATGAATTTACCCTGTTAGTGATAGCCTTATAAATATAATTTTAAATGGGTAATTGAAAGTTATGGTTTGAAAGCAAACTCTTATTATTTTCAGTGTTGAAAATCTAAGACCCTTAGGCTTGTCATTTTTATATAAATTTAAGAAATTTTTAGTTCCCAGGGAGATTTGTTTGGTAGATCACACAGCTAAAATACTAAAAAGGGACATGCTTGAGGTGACATGGCTGTTAACACTGCTCTCCCTTCAGACTGTCAGCCCACAGCAGACACCCCACTGCTCTATCCCCAGGTCCTACCTGTCCCATCCATTCGAGGGGGCCTCACTGAGAGAACACCAGCTTTGACAGCAACCTGTCTCCTCTACCCCGTTCACTATATCCTCACCAGAATCCTATGTCCTTCCTTCCTTCCATCCCAGCCCAGCTTCCCATTTAAAGTACACAAAGGTGTAATGGGGGAAGGGGTATAATGGAATAAATTTAAAACGCTGAAATGATATTGAGATTTTCCAATATATCATTTTCTCAGTTGGGTACGTGCTACCCTCTCTGTGCTGCTTATAATGTGAAGCTGCTAGAAATGTGATATAGAACCTTCACCTACCTGCAAATTGATTTTATTGACTGTTTCCAGGAAATGGGACACTCTCATGGCTTAGCTGTGTGACTTTTTTTATGGATGGCTCAAAGATTTCCTCTGCAGTAGGGAGATGTTATTACCATTGTTTTTAAAAAGTGCTCCAGGAATTTCTTCTCTGTGGAATTCCTCTTAACATGAACTCAGACCTAGATTTTTGTTTTATGGTTCAAAATTTCCAACATGTACTTAGAGCTGTAAAAAAAAAAATCACATTTCAAACACATTTTCTTTACCACTCTCAAAGCTCTAGCAAAATAGAAGCAAAACAAATTGTGACATTAGGGACTAAGTACATTTAGCCATGAAACAGGCCTTAAGTGACCTAAGGCCCTTCAAATTATGATGAACCTGTGAGCTGCAAGTCACAACTCAGCCTACACATAATTGTCCTCCAGCTAACAGCCCAGCCACTTACCCTCAAATGCCAAAGGATACCTTGCAGTCTTCTCGTCAAAAGCAACTGTTTACATTTCCTTTCAGAACGTGTGCAGGCTGCCAAACCAACACTGAATTCCACAGCAAGGTATCCATGCCAACCAGGAGACTAGGTCCAGGCAAAGAAATTCCAGAAAAGAAACTACCTTAAACTCAGAGGTGCCAGGTACTATGAAATTCCCTAGTTCAGACAGCTACAACAGAATACTATACTCCAGGTGGCTTAAACACAGAGGCTGGAAAGCTCAAGGTTCCAGCAGAACCTTGAAGACCTGCATTCTGATACATGATGGCCATCTCCTTGCTGTGTCCTCACATGGTGGAAAGAGGTGAGGGAGCTCTCTGAAGTCTTTTATAAAGACACTAACCCCACTCATGGGGGGGGATCCACCCTCATTACTTAATTACCTTCCAAAGAACCAAATACATGTAAAATATATCCTTCTGGTTCAGTTTCAATCTAAGGATTTGGAGGCAGAGACAAATACTCAGTTTGTAGCACACAGACATAGCTTTATGGTCTCCAGACCACCAGACAGAAACATATCGAATTGCAAGCCTGCCTCATCTGTGAACCACAGCGCCAAGAACTCAAGCCACAAGCCCATAAAATGGAGCAAACCTAACTCCTCTGCAAAACACAGACACAACTAAAGATCTCAGGGCCCATATGGAAACCCCTAGGTGTCCAAAGCCAGTGGCACTATTAGCCTAGAAGGGAAAAGGGAGTCATTCTTGGCATCCACAGCTCGCCGAGGTGAAGACTACAGTGAAGTCTCAGAAATGCATGGGCAGACAACCTCAGGGCTCATTACACAAACTGGGAAACAACTAAGCTAATTAATACCAACCAAAGTCTTAACCTCATTCACCTAGCTTACCACTGTAGTTTGCCATCATACACCAGGAAGAGCTTCCATACCTACTTCCACCTTGTGCATCTCCCCTGAGCATCTCTTACAGTAAGGATGAACAAGGGTAATCCTTGATGAAGCATACTCATAGCCAAGTTCATGTACAAGTAAAAATATGTGAACTCAGGGCTTCCCTGGTGGCTCAGCGATAAAGAATCCACCTGCCAATGCAGGAGACAAAGGTTCAATCCCTGGTCAGGGAAGATCCCACATTCCACGGAGCATCTAAGCCCATGCACCACAACTATTGAGCCTGTGCTCCGCAATAAGAGAAACCACAACAAAGATTAGCCCCCCCACTCTCCACAACTAGAGAAAAGCCCATGCAGCCGTGAAGAACCAGCACAGCCAAAATAAATAAATAAAATTATTTTTTAAAATGTATAGACTCACAATCCACAGATGAGAGAATATGAGGAAGAAACTAGCTGCTCCATTAAAAGGCACTGTCCCAAGTCAGCAATTAGAAGAGAAAGTGTGGGCAGAATGATCCCTAATATTTCACTAGACAAACAATGTTTCCTCCCTTTCAAATTCAGGTTAACAGCCTCTCTTTTAAATGGCCTTTTGGAAGTTCACTAACTTATGACTTCTTATGCCCTGCTGAATGTCACAAGGTCTCACCATCTCCATCCAAAGACCACAAGAACTTTCATCCCCTGCTACCACAAGACAATTCTTAGGAAGGACTCTTCAGCTGTACTCATATGTAAAACAAAGCCTGTGATTTGAATGTAAGGGTCAGGGATGGGCTTGAGTTTCTGGCTAATGAGTACTTCTTCACTTCCTTCTTATAGTACCAACACACTTCTTACAAATGACCAAGACTTGATTAAAAACTGAGACTGCACTCTTTTTCCCCACAACAACTTAAATCAAGAAAGCTACCTCTTATGCACACCTGAGTTTGGGGCCGAGCTCCATTGCTGTTCCGGGTGCATGCCAGCAGAGTTCCTGAAGGTGGGAGAGTGGGGCAATTCCTACTGGCAGCTTCTATGGGAACCAGGCTACCAAGTCTAAAGAAAGTAAGGTGAGAAGGGAGACTCAAGACAGGAACTCAAAGGTCGCTTAAAACACAGAGGTATGCAAAACAAGGCATGATGCAGGCACTGAGAAGGTAGAATTGGGCCGAAAGGCTTAATCCCCTGAGCAATGAATGCAATGCATTTTTAGGTGCTTCCTGTAAAACTGGTTCACAGGGAATCTTTGTGCACATTTTAAAATATTTGTTTAATTTAGCGGAGGTGGGGCAAAACTGATTTGCTATTAATAAAAAAGAGTCACTGATTACGCTGGGGGCCAAGGCTATTATAGCAGCATGTTTTCTACTTCATTCTCACTCTCCATTTTTCCTTTTGCAAATTTCTGAACTAAACAAATTCTTATGAGTCATATGAAAGGGATTCAGGTTTGGTCAGTGCATCTTCTGTTGCTATTATCTGCACTGATTAGAGGTCAACATTTCCGCCAACTGACTGACTGTAAAGCAAGTTTGTGGTGGCGGTGTTTGGGTTTCTTTTCTTTTTTCTTTTTTTGGGGGGGAGGGTTCATTTTCATACAAGGATGTTGTCTACTTTGAAAGGAGCAGAACCAATTTTTATGTCCCTAGTTATGTGAAGCCAAGAATGAAAACCTTAAGAAATTAGCACTACACTGCTGGTTTATCCCAGTCACATTTTAGGGCCCGACTAGATTGGCACCATGGAAAGTTCACAACTGGCTGCCTCTTCATTGGCCACCTGGCCTCAGTGTGGGGGAGAATGCCCTGTGGGCTTGTGGGTACTTCTAACAGGCAGATACTCCATCTCCCAGACTGGCCTTTGAAAAAAAGCCAAGTGTTCTGGCCCATTTCTGCAGTGGGAAGCAGGTTCTCATGACTGCCACTCTGACTGGTGGATGCTGGAGTTGACAGTGGCATGACCATGCATCCAGTGCCTCTTTCAGTCTGCATTCTTGCCTGGAAAATCCCATGGACAGAAGAGTCCAGTGGGCTACAGTTCATGGGGTTGCAAAGAGTTGGACACAACTAAGCAACCAAACTTGCTTTCATGCTTCACGAGGAGTGGAAATGAAGTCATTCAGGTCAGGGGAGTGAAGACAGGCTTGCCACGGACCTGTTATGAAAGAGAGAAAGATTTGCAAAGAGGAAGGAAGTTGGAGCAGAAAGGAAGACTTCTGTCCAGAGGTAAATTCATTCAGCCAAGACTGTTAACTCCAGGCCAAATTGTAAGTCCCTCTGTTCTCCTCCAAAGGGCACTTAGGTATTTAGGGTGCTCTTAGCAGGGAGGGGTAGGTAGGCAGCAGCTTCTGCTACTGCTCCCCTCCCCCACTCCCCTCCTGAGTGATGCTACTGTCTAAATCCCCCACCAACTCACTCTCTGGGGGACAGGAAAAATCAGATCACTCTTTGGAAAAGTTAGATTTTGTACCAAGGCCAGGAGCTGGGGCATTAATCCTGGGTGGCTAAACGAACTGTTAAAACAAATCAGGCGTTGAGCTTATTATCTGCCTAGCCCGAGACAGAATATTTGGGGATAGGAAATATACATATGAAACATTAAACGAGGCAGCATGCTAGAGGCCATGAGGTGCAGACTTACTCTTAGTTACTTTTATGTGATGTGGAAACCCCCAAGTGAAATAAAGAGACGGTTCTAGAGAGGGAAAGGTGAGCGATTTGAACCCTTAGTTCAGTGGTCCACAAATGGGAATGATTTGTCTCCCTGGTGACATTTGGCAGTGTCTGGAGACATTTTTAGTTGTTGCAACTAGGGGATGCCACTGGGGCATCCAGTGATCAGAGGCCAGTGGGCAGCTGAACGGCAGAGAATGCGCAGGACAGCCCCGCAACAAAGAATCATTTGGCTCAAAATGTCAGTAGTGCCTCACTTGAGAAACCCTGCCCTAGGGCCGTGGTTGTCCATTTCTAGTAGGTGTCAGAATCCCCTGAAGGACTTGTTAAAACCCAGGCTGTTGGGTCCCACCCCCAGAGTTTCCAATTCGGTAGCTCTAAAATGGAGTCTAGGAATCTGCTTTTCTAACTAGTTCCCAGGTGGTTCTGGTCTGGGGACCACACTTTCAAGAGCCCCTGCCCTAATTCTCCACTCTAATTATCCTTTCAGCTATCCACCTGCTTGAGAATGTGGTGCGACTCACCTTAGCCTGGAGTATTCAGATTGCTATTCATCCTCACAAAATGAGGAAGCAAGAGGCTCCTCTTTAAGCAAAAAGACTTCCCAGAGACTTAATTAAAGTTTGGGAAAGTATCCTGGGAGGCAGAGGGGGGGGGGTCAATACAATCGATCCAAATAAATTCTTTGCACATAGAAAATAAAACTCACACACACAAAAAGAAATTTGATCAATAAATTAGTAAATTCAGAGTGAGGAGGGAGTAATTAACAGGCCCATTTAAAGCGCAGAATACATTAAATACAGAATGAGTGACTCCACCGGGACCACTGAAGCAGGAAACACCGATGTGTTAGAAGATTAGAAACATATTTCAGCAAGGAGAAAAGAGGAGAGAAAAGGGAGAGTCCCAAATGATGAGAATGCAGAGGGGATGTACATGTCAGAGTCTTTAGAGCCTTGGATTTTGAAATCCTGCAAAAAGTTTAACAAAACTACAGATGTGCACGTGTGCACTCCCCAGGCACAGTGAAGATTTAAGTAACCTGCTGCAAGAGTTCACGGGGCCACACCTGGCCCTGAACAGGTACTCTGTCAAGTCCCTTTATTTAGGAGTAAATAAAAGGGTTATCCCAAGTCAGCTGGAGCAGAGGCAGAGCTCAGTGGTCCAGAACAATTCCAAAATGATCTTGGATGCCCTGGCAATTTACAACAAGGGTCCCCAACCTCCAGGCTTACCTGGTGGCTCAGATGGTAAAGAATCTGCCCACAATGCATGAGACCCAAGTCTGATCCCTGGGTTGGGAAGATCCCCTGGAAAAGGGCATGGCAACCCACTCCAGTCCTCTTGCTTGGAGAATTCCATGGACAGAGGGGCCTGGTAGGCTACAGTCCATGGGGCTGCAGAGAGTTGGACACGACTGAGTGACTAACGCTTTCACTTTCACCCACCCTCCAGGCCTTGCACTAGCACCTGTCAGATCAGCAGTGGCATTAGGTTAGCAACAAAGTACACAATAAATGTAACACACTTGAATCACACCCCCTTTCCTAGTTCATGGAAAAACTGTCTTCTGCGAAACTGGTCCTCGGTGTAAAAAAGACTGGGGCCCGCTGATCTATAAGATCCCCTGCCAGAGAAACTGAGGCCAAAGCAGACACCATCGACTGTTCAAGCCAAAGCACTTGGTTGTTGGAAGTCAAGTTCTGGGGCAGTTAACTATTGAGGGCAAATAGAAGGCCACCATACTTCAGACAGACACACATATACTGAACACATTCTCCCCAAGAGGTGGAACATGAAGGAAAGCAAATGTGTGACAAATGGCAGAGCCAGAAAGGTATAAATTATTTCTCAGATGGGCCAGGATATACCCAACCTTTAAGTCAGATGTATAGCAGGGTCTTGATAAATGTCAGATCCCTTGCTTTCAGGGTGATTTCAGAGTCCGGTTCCCCACTTAAGCCCCAAGTGAGTCCCTTGAGGTTTCTGTCGGTGATGGAAATTTTAAATTGGACCAGCCATGGATATGAATCATTGGGATCATTCCTTTAGACCTGGTGCAGACCAGACCTTGGCTAAAAACTGCATCAGCAGAAACAGACCTGGCTTCTGGCTTCTCAGCCTCCTTACCATGCCTCTGGAGACCTCTAGGACACTTGAGTAAGAGCTTATCTTCCTTTAAAGGAGCTCAGACAGCCTAGTGCCATGAATTTCACTGCAGATTAGCAAAGGGCTGGGAAGTAGTTTTTGCTTTCCACAGACCCCTAGTCCCGGAAGACCATTAAGGAGAATCTTTCCAAACCTGGGGCAGAGGCACCCCGGATTTCAGTTCTGAAGACTCAATCCAGTGTTTTGAGTCTCCTTTTCCTCCCAGGAGTGTGGGGCCCAGGCCTCAGCTTTTAGCAGAGTGGGTGGGAGGTTGCTAGCCTCTGAGCTGCCGCCTCTGTTTTTTTTAATTTCCCTCCACCGCTTTCCATCATGCCTTCCTCATTAGCTGGATGACAATGTTTGCAAAGCCAAACCGGCAGCTGATTCCCTCAGGCTATGTTTTAGTTCTAGGGCTTCCTGGAGCTTTGGGCATAAAGGCACCTCCCAGGGTGAGCTGACTAGCCACACGATTGGCTGACACTTGCCTATGAAGGGCAGAGGCTGAAACCACTTTCCCAGAGCAGCCCTGAAGCATCCCAGACGGTGCCGCCTTTCTTCCTGACCAGACACAGGCCCTGCTGCAGAGCTGGGGGACTCATTCTGAGTTTACTGTGCCCTTCCAACCTGCTGCTCCAGCCTTGGCTGTCACGGCGGGTGGCTTACATGGTCCTCCAAGTGCAAGGTCATTAAAAAGGCACAGAGCTGCAAATTCCCAGACTCAGGAAGGGAGGCAAAGGAGGTTTGCAGGCACACCGACTACACTGGATCGCAACATCCTGGCAGAGAGGCAACCCACCTTTGAACACCTCTAATGGGAGGAAGCTCTGCACACCATGAGGTGGCAGGCCTTCTGCTGTTGAACAGCTCTCGTGGTTAAAAGGCCATCCTCTTACCCCATCCCCATCTGCCTCCCTAGATTTCCTATGGAGCTACACGGAATATGTCTGCTGCTCCTGCCATCTGACGCTGTTTCCATTTGTGCACTGTCTTTGCAGCCACACTAACCAGATGGTTTGTGAGAGTGGGGACCACATCTCTGCTCCTTCTGCAGCCCCATGGTGTTGGTGCAGGCTCTAAGGCTTCTGGGTAGTGTTCTCAGTTGCTCTCCAAGTCTCTGTACCTGTGACTGTCCCCTCCCCAACCCCAACATGAATCATGTTCATTCCAACTCCACCCCTCTGCTCAGACCAGGGCCACTACTGAAGGATAAAGTTCATGGACATCCTTGGGAAACATCCACTGTAAAGAAAGTGATCTGCTTCAATGCCAAGCACATCTTTCCTCCAACACACACACAACCCCAGCACCCATCCTTGTATCTAGATTAATGTCAGCACAAACTTTCAGGGCATCCATGAAGCGGGAAAGTTAAAAGTAAAAGTGTCAGTCGCTCAGTTGTGTCGGACTCTTTGCGACCCTCTGGACTGTAGACGCCAGGCTCCCCTGTTCATAGAATCCTCCAGGCAAGAACACAAGAGTGAGTTGCCATTCCCGACCCAGGGATCGAACTTGCGACTGCTGAATTGCAGGCAGATTCTTTACCATCTGAGCTACCAGGTAAGCCCCAAAAATACTGCAGTGGAAAAGGAAAGTCTCAAAATGCAATTTAGAACCTGAGGAGGATGAGTAAAATGGAAACCAAGAGCACTTCTCACTTCTTGCCTTGGGGGCTCTCTCAGCACAACAGCAGGTACATCTCCCTCCTGCAACCATCTGTATCTGTGAGTTAGTCTGTACATGCAGCAAAAAGGACCCCACGTCCAAAGAGCCAATTGTAATTGGGGCACAGCAACGCTGGTCTCCTGGGATGTCCTTTGGTATTTGCTCTCTACAAATCCAACTCCTACCACTCATCAAACCTCTTGTCCAATCAGACAGCTTCCAGAAGTGCCCTTTTCTTTCCTGAACTCCGACTGCACCTGTCTAGGCCAACACCTCACATTTTAAAGGATATTTGACTTTTCTACTTGTCAAAAGTGTTTATATTTTGTCTACTTTAGACTACAACCTCCTCAGAGGCAGGAACTACGATAGCGATACTTCTACATATACCACAAGGCCTGGCACAAGGGGGGACACACAGCCAAAGCTTAATTAAATGAGTGGTTTAGGGACTTCCCTGGAGGTCCAGTGGTTAAGACTCTGCACTTCTAATGCAGGGGGCATGGGTTCGATCCCTGGTTGAGTAACTACGTTCCCACATGGTGTGCAGCCGAAACAATTTTTTTGAATGTTAAAAATCAAAAATTTAAGTTTAACAAAAAATGTGGTTTAGCAATATCTGGAAAAGAAGGCTACCAGTGAGTGAGTCAGGGAGATAGGTGACCTAATATCCATGCACTATCACCATATTGAGCACCTCCAAAGTATAAGGCACCCATCCATCTTAGTGGGATAGAATCCCATTGGCAAAAGATGGCCAAGTCCTCTCCTTACAAACCCGGAACACACAAATCTGTTTTTCACTATGCTGGTTTTCACACACAAAATTCCAGCTGGTCACGTCCTTCTGGGCCCCTGTCAGTGCAGCTTCATGAGCTGTGTCTCCAATAGTGAAGATGGGTTTGCCCATGCCAACCACAATTTCATACTTGGGACACAGTATCTGTAAAAATGATAAGTGAGGCTAAAGATGCAGCTTGGGAGAAATGCCCAAATTCAACAGCAAACCTTGTGAAGTTTTAGTGAGGAAAAAAAAGTCAGCCTAGTTGCTAAAGCTCCTTCTTAAAATAAAAAAGCAAATGAGCCCCCAGTGTGTAAGGGAATTGGTATATGTGGTTGGCATGATGGTGTTATAATGCCTGATGAGACTTCATCAAGCTCTAAATGCTTGTACAAAATGTGGCTCCTGAGGACATGGAAGGGGTGAAGCCACCCTTTGTATACTATGAATATGCCTCGAGGCCGCTTTACACATCCTCTGCCTGGATTCCACCCCTCCTTACTAGCTTTATCTTGATCCCCAGGCCTCAGCCTAAATGTCACCTGACTCCAAAGAGACCTATGTAGAGAAGCTCCTCCACCGATATTCCTTACCTCTGACTTCTTTCATTTGCAACTTAAAAAATATATTTACCTGCATTTTGTCTGTTTCCATATACTTGAACATAATAAGCTCCAGTGAAGATATGACTATGTCTGTTTCATTCACTGTATCCCCACAGGACCATGAAAAGTTAGTTCTTAAAAATAGAGATAAATGATTATGAGACAGTGTAGCAAAGCCAAAAACCCAGGAAATTTCACATCAAGTGATCTGGGTTCCAGTGTTAGCTTAGCCATTTACTAGCTGCATAACATCAGACAAACTGCCTAATCTCTGAGCCTCAGTTTCTTCATTTTTGATATGAAAAAATAACTTCACCTATCTCACAATACTCTGGAAGAAAACACTGAAATGAGTGTGAGAAATCCTATATGCAAAAAAGAAAAAGAGACACAGAAGTACAGAAGACTTCTGAACTCTGTGGGAGAAGGTGAGGGTGGGATGTTTCGAAAGAACAGCATGTATATTATCTATGGTGAAACAGATCACCAGCCCAGGTGGGATGCATGAGACGAGTGCTCAGGCCTGGTGCACTGGGAGGACCCAGAGGAATCGGGTGGAGAGGGAGGTGGGAGGGGGGATCGGGATGGGGAATACGTGTAACTCTATGGCTAATTCATGTCAATGTATGACAAAACCCACTGAAATGTTGTGAAGTAATTAGCCTCCAACTAATAAATAAATAAATAAATAAATATAAATAAATAAATAAAATGAATGTGAGAGTAATTGGTACAATGTGGAGTCCTGTACAAACATGAGTTATTATGTGAGGCATCTAAAGAAGTATCTCTGCTTTCTCTAGGACATCCACCACAAAATCTCCTGAAAAATCAAACCAGTCATACTCTTGGCTGAATGTTATCTCAGACACGAAATACATTGAAAACCATTATGAAACTTTACTGCAACATTTGACCCATGGTTACCTGGCAGACAGCAGGCTCCTTAAAAGGGTGGGCCCAGGATAGGTGATCTCAAGAAAAGGGGAGATGGAAGGAGAATCTTAAAATGTCCTGAAATGATTTAAGCTCAAATGCCATTTAGAGGGTCAGTGCAAGCCAAGGGGAGGGGGCAACTGAAGTGGAGGCCCTGGTAGAGCCACTACACTGAGTCGTTAGGCAGAGAGAAGACAAAAGTAGGTAGAAGGGCCAGCTACAAACTTTCTCTCCTTGGCCCTGTGCATCTCAGGGACGTTTGACTTTACAGAGTCCATGTGTGTGTACTGCAGGGAAGGGAGGGAGGCCAGAGAGCAGGAAACTGACGCCAAGGGAGCTGTACTTAATCATAATAACCATTAGTATTGACTTTGGTGCCATCTTAAAGGAGCCATTTGTTATAAGAACCAATAGTCAAAACCCCCAGTCAGCCAGGCTTTGTCTTATGAGCTCTAAAAATAATGGTATTTTGCTGTTCATCTGTTTTAATTTTCCAAATTCAAATGCAATTTGAAATCAATTCAAAAATTGATTTCTTTCTTCTAAACAAAGAGATGTTAAAAGGAGAAAGGAAGGAAGGAAGAAGGAAGGACAGACAGATCTGGCTTTTCAATGAATCACATAATAATGCCCCAAAAGCAGGAACCCAAGGCAGTAATTATTCCCCTAACTGAGAAGTATGAAAGGAAAATGGGTGAGAATTATGACCACATGAACAATATATAAAACCTCTCCAGAGCTGAGACCAGCAAATCACTTACCTACAGTTTCAGCAGTGACATAAAAGCTGGAAGAAACACAGTTAAGGTCAATTGGCTTCTGGTTTATAAAGCACCACCTCATTTTAATCAGCTTCCCATGCCATGCTGCATCTCCAGCTGGCAAAAGGGCTAAGTGAAGTTAAGAGTTGTTTGCTCTTTTTCAAGCAGCTTGAAAACCGAGTGGAAACAACAGAATGATCCTGTTTGGGAATGATCTTGTTTAAGAGTTTGGGAAAGGTCAGCAGACTATTTTCCAGCCAGGCCTTATGAGGGTGTCTGCACCTTGGTGTGGTCACCACAATCCAGGGTCTGGCACTCTACAGCACCTTTGTTCTGTCAACCTCCCCAGCCTCCAGGGACTGGTTCACAGTAGCCAAATTCAAACAAACAGACCAATAACCTGGACCACCAACTTAGAGGGACAGACGGTGGGATAGACCTAACAGCCGGAATACTTGGGCCCAATAGCCTGCTCTCCAGGAAGGAAACTGAACTCATTAAACAACTCAAAAGAAGAGAAAATAAAGATAAAACTACATTCATTTAAATCTAGGTTCATGGTTTCATGTAACTTGATTCTTTGGGCCTGAGTTTTCTGATCTGTATAAAGAATAGTGTTTACCACTTATCATTATTTTATTTTTAGGATATCTGAAAAACATTTTGTGAACCAGAGAACATGATACAATTGGCAATAAGATGGCAGTTTGGTGCACATAGAATTTTTTAAAAAAAAAAGAGCTAGAGAGTTCTACAGGCAGTTTTACCCCACTCCAGTGGAATCAAAAACAAATCCTTACTACACTACAGATACTGTCTTTCTAAGGACTCAGAGCCCCACACATAGTCTCCGTGCCTCGGACACGTGGAGAAATCTCAGTCTCTAGCATCTTTTTCAAAACTCCTTCTTAGACACCAAAAGCTTCCATCATCCTGCTGTCTCCTAGTGAAGCACAGGCTGAAATGATGAATGCTTGTCTGCAGGGTCTGTGCTGTGAATTCCCTCCGAGGTGGACACCTTCCTGGGGACGCTGCCCTACCTGGCATTGGACACACCCGCACCCATGGTTGTACCTTCACTCCTGTCTTGAGATGCTGCTACAAGAGATGGCACTGATCCACTCCAGGAAGATTCCTGTTGTTTTCCATCTCAGAGGGGGTGTCTTTTTCTGATCTGATCCCCCAGTTCCAGCTGGGCTCCTCTGTTAAGAATGATGAGGGGTTCTCACTCAGAGCCAGGACAGAGGAAGGTGAAACTGGGGAGGGGCAGTGACAGCACAGAATGGATGGTTCTAGACCACCCAAGATCCAAGCATTCTTCTGGGACAGGGAAAACTGAGCATCATTCACTCTAGAAAGAAGTGGGATGAGGGACACAGGGACCCCAAAGGCAAACCACAGGAGCCAACTGGTAAAGCCAGAAGGGACTTCCCACTGTTCTTGGAACACAATCCAAGCTGCATATCATGGCCCGCATCACCTCATACACTCACTGCCCCCACCTCATCACTAGCTCCACCCACAATGACCTTCTTTACATTCTTTAGACTTGCCAACTCATTCCCAGTCCAGAGTCTGTGCACCTGCTCGTCCTCCCATCTGGGACCCTCTTCTCCTATTTCTTTGCCTTGCCACCACTCAGGTTTCAGCCCAAATGTCATCTCCTTTTCTAATGGCTTTTCTACCAATATTTCCCAATCCCTCAGCCATTCTCTCTCCCATTGCCATGTTTTATTTTCTTCTTGGCACCTACTCAACATTACTTTCTTATTGTCTGGTTCTTCTTCTACAAGAGACAGGACAGAGAACCAAAATAGGAGAGGCTGAAGCACTGCAAGTCAGAGTAGTTAACAAGCTGTGCTGAGAGAGAGGTTCTGTAAGATGGAGGAGAAATGCTTTGTCTGTGCATTTAAATAGGCCACGGTCAACATGCCTGGGGTATCGACTCTGTAACATTCCTTTGTATCGACTAGGTCCCGCCTCCTGTCTCCCTAAAAGGGGCAGAGGGGAGGCTACTGCTCCTGTGCTAAAGAGGGAACAGTATTAGAACCCCACATTTACTCCTCTTCAAAGTAGAAATCACAAACATTAATTGAGCAACATAAACCAAAAAGTTTAAGGTCACTTCATTGAAAAGATAATGTGGGCCTGTCTGCTTTTCTCTCAATCACTTGCCCAGCTTCTAGACTCCATTCTGTAAGCCTATTTGGCTGGGGACTCTCAACTGCAAAAGAAGTCCTCCATTCTTCAGCTTCAAAACCTATAGCTAATCTTAATTTGGGACATTTGTAAGCCCCGTTCTTTCTCATGCCTAAACCATATCCCTTGGTCCATTCTTTAACAGATAATGTTGTTTTTTTAGATACTGGCAGAGGTATAATAGAATATGTGGACTTAGGTCACTGAGGTTGTTACGTTGGCTCTGCCATCTACTGAGTAATCTTGGATAAGCTATTTAATATTTCTATCCCTTAATCTTTTCCTATATAACATGGGAATATTAATATCAACTTCATAGGGTTGCTATAAGGGACAGCATGACACAAAATATCTAGCAAAACATTAATAAAATTTTTGTTATTATCACCAACAAGTATTAGTAAAAGGTACAACATTGATCTCCATCTAATTCCTTATGTTTGTTGTTAATTGGTTAGAGATAAGCAGGGTGTATGGGTAGACAGATTAGCCTCACAAATCTCCAACATGGCGTGGAAAACTTAGGGGATAAACACAGAGAGTGCTATTTGGCGGGACTAAAACACTATTGGGTTGGCCAAAACTTTCATTTGGGTTTTCCCACAACATCTTGCAGAAAAAGCCAGATGAAACTTTTGGCCAATCCAGTGTATCAAGAGGCCAGAGTTTTTGGTCGGCCTTATCAGCATTGGTCTTTGAAGCCTTACATGTGGCTTCAGCTGGGATCCTCAGGTTTGGGTCTGGGGCCATGATTTGTACCTAGAGAGAATTGTTTTTGGTGTCTGGGGTCCTACAGGAAATTAGCCTTATGAAAGAGCAAGGTGAGCTCCAGAGTCAGAAGAAACACTCTAAGTTAAACACTTGGACTACAAAGGCAGTAGGATTCCATGAGCTTCAGAACTCCCAGAATACTGGAGTAGGATGCCTTTTCCTCCTCCAGGGGATCTTCCCAACC
Organism: Muntiacus reevesi; assembly: GCF_963930625.1. NCBI lineage: Eukaryota > Metazoa > Chordata > Mammalia > Artiodactyla > Cervidae > Muntiacus > Muntiacus reevesi. The sequence goes on along the minus strand of NC_089271.1, from coordinate 122,205,372 downwards.
TGAGGGATAGAACCCACATCTCTTGCATCTCCTGCATTGGCAGACAGGTTCTTTACCACTAGCACCACCTGGAAAGCCCAGACTCAGGAATGGCTCACCTCAAAACAAGCTAGTATGAGCATTAAATGATCTCTAGTATATGACAGTAGTTAATAGACTCAGTTTTGTTTAGTTTAGGAAGATTCCTCCTCTGTTATATGTCTTAGCTAGAACTGCAGTCCAAGGCTTGAAACCGAGTGACTATATTCTTTGAGTTGTGGTACAATAATATGCATCTTCCCTCGTAGCTCAATCGGTAAAGTATCCACCTGAAATGCAGATTCCTGGGTTGGGAAGATTCCCTGGAGTAGGAAATGACAACCCACTCCAATATTCTTGCCTGGAGATTCCCACAGATAGAGGAGGCTAACAGGCTACAGTCCATGGGGTCATAAGAGTTGGACACAACTTAGCATCTAAACCAACACCAATGTGAAATTCAGGGCTTTGAAGTTTTTAGTGTTGGGGATTGTTAGATAGAATTTGGGGCAGCTGACATAGTGCTATTAATATCTCCCTTGATCTTATCTGAAGTTGCAGGCAGAACCAAGGGGGAAGCCTTAAAGGGACCAACCTTGGGTCTGTTTGGAAGGTCCACAGACTCCCTGAAGCTTCTTGTCTCCCTCCACTCAATTGATTCAGGAGGATCTGAGCTTTCTGTTTTGTAGTTAATTGGGAGTAAGCAGTCTGTTTCTGGTATGCCTGTCAGGGGGCCAAGCATCATAGGAAGTAAGGCATGGCCACTTACCGACACTGTCTCCTCCCCATTCTACTTTTCCCATCTTTCTTCTATGCCTCTGTCATCTTATAATTCTATAGACCTTAAACTGAATGTTCCAAGTATTTTGCCTTGATGACTTCACTCTTTCCCAGGTCACGCTCTGTAGACCCCTCCACTGCCAAAATTTCACCTCCAAGGAGATGACTCACTCAACTGCAACCTACCTGCAAGGGTATCCCAGATTCCCACTTCACACCTCCTACATGCAGTGCTGAGCTATGCTGGTAAGGGTGGAGAATCTCTTAGTTTTAGTTTTTGCCACTTTCACCTCCAGCTCCACATCTCCAAAGATAAGGCTCTCTCCACAAACATTCTCTTCCAACTTACCTTCCAGTCTGTAAATGGTCCCCATCAGAAGGAACAAGCACTTCCCAGGTTTCAGTTTCGTTTTGGAAGTTTCCACAAGGGAAACCCACGTGGCCTCTCTGCAACCCTTCATTCCCCTTTCCAAGACAAGACTTGGCTGATTGGCGAGAATGACAGAGAAACTCTTCAACTAAGTTCCTACTGTCCCAGGAGCTGGCAAACTCCAGCCCGTGAACCAAATCCAGCCCACCACCTGGCTCTGTGGCTTTAGTTTTATGGGAACACGGCCATACTGGTTCCTTCACCTATGGTCTGTGGCTCTCTCACACCTCAAAAGCAGAGGCAAGGAGTAATGACAGACCAACCACACAGCCTGAAAAATATCAGCCAGTCTGGCCAGATCAACCCTCCGGGAACACCACTGTTATCCAGCTGCTTAAGGATTTGTAATGGCCACCTACAGACTGCTAAATAAAGCCTATTTCTGTGTAAACAAGGAAGGGAGGATGGGGGGGGGGGCGGAGGTGAGACTTTGTTGCTATTTCTTAGAACTTGAAATTCTTGTTGAGAACAGAGATACACTTAAGAATAGGATGTTTTTAGTCTTGACCTTTTCTGGGTGGGGGCCAACTTGGGGCAATGAATACATTGTTAAATCCTCTCTGCCAGTGGCCTCAAAACATATATTATCACATGTAAAATAGTCAGTGGAAATTTGCTGTATGAGGCAGGTGCTCAACCCCATGCTCTGTGACAACCTGGATGCGGTGGGAGGGAGGTTTAAGAGGTAGGGGACATGTGTATACCTATGGCTGATTCATGTTGATGTATGGCAGAAACCCACACACATCACAAAGCAATTATTTTCTAATGAAAATTTTTTTTAAATCCTCTCTGCCAAGGATGTTCTAACATAGCTGTGTGGAAAAGAGGTGAGAGAGAAAATACAAGGCTGTTTTCTGCTGTAGTTTGGTAAATTCAATGGAAATAACTTCCTGTGTGAACCAGTTTCCGAATCTTGAGGGGAGGGGGCACATGTGAAAGAGACAGGCACAGAAGTTCTAAGAGCCTTAACTCCCATTTCACTGGGCCCAGCTGGCAAGGATCAGAAAGGCGGTTCCATGCAGATGCAGAGGTAGGACTGGGACTCTCCACTGAGTTCGTTAATGAAAGAAGAGCAATACTCCTGGATGACCACAGGCTGGATTGTTAACCCTCCAGGGTAAACAGAGCAACAGAGTCTTCCCTGGTGGTCCAGGAGTTGAAACTCCATGCTTCCAGTGCATGGGACGCTGGTTTGGTCCCTGCTCAGGGAGCTAGGATACCACATGCCGCGTGGTGGGGAAAAACAAAACCAGAGCAACAAATTGTGGTGTAGTAATGGCTTTGCCCAACCACCAAAGGAAAGCACAAGCCTCTCTCTCCAAGTCTACAATAAAGAAGTTCTTGTGAAGGCTGAGGATCAAAACGGCCTCCAAGAACCCAAAATGTACACCAGGTTAGGATGTACAGCACCTGGTGGAGGATAAGAAAAAATTTTATATGTAAAAATTTCTATATATAATATAGACAAAGAAAAGTGCTGTTTCCATTGCTTCTTTCTCTGAAAAATAAGTCTTCCTCTTCAAGCATCTAACAAGGACGACTCTTTATCACTTGTAAAGCCTAACAGGATCATGGTTGAGCCCAAGGTAAAGAAACCTAACAACGACAAATAACGCCAGACCTGCTCTAAACTTAAGGAGAGAGGGCCCTACTTTCTTCGGTCTTGCTTTTCTGTACTGAATTTCAGAAGAGCAGGGATGACATTGAGGGTCAAAAACCAAGGTTTGGCCCTAGAGGGAAAAAATTCAGAGAGGCTACTTGGTCTGCTTCTGGCCTAGGTGATAGGCACCAAGGACAAAGCTAGTTCCTTCAAATAGTGAGTTGACCAGAAAGTTCGTTTGGGCTTTTCTGTATCATCTTACAAACCCAAAGGAACTTTTTGGCCAACACAAGGTCTGGCTTAACAAAGCTAGGGTAGGAGCTTACCAAGGGGTTATAAGAGGCTTGCCCAAAGTAGTACAGCCCAAACGGAGCAAGTATAGCTTTATGAGGAAGGTAACATTCTCAGGAGCCAGGCTCTCCAGGTTCATCTTCCAGACCTGCTTCTTACTAGCTTTGTGACCTTGGGCAAGCTTCTTAGCATGCCTGAACCTCTGTTTCCTCAGCTAAAGTGGGGAGACTAACACTTCCAAGTTTCATAAGGTTGTTTTGAGGATTAAACAGAGTAATTCGCATAAATGTTGTAGAACCATGCACTCAACAGATGTTACCTATTATTATAAAACAATATGCCTTCTCTGCTAGAGATATTCCTTGGCAGATATAGCAGGAAGAGCTGTGGCCACAGGGTGTGGGAGCTTCTACTCCTAGTTACAGAGACTTGAAAACCACTGTGCTAGCCAAGTGCATCTCATTGCTCCCTTCTCACCTTCTTTTCAATCCTCTTCTTGCAGTTTTAGTACCCCCTGCCAAAAATGCCTTCCCCCTCCTTTATCTTCACCTACTCAACCCTAGCACAGTTCCATCTCCTAAAATACTGGTGTACTTACAATCAATACTAGGCAATTTAACACTTAATTGTCCTTTAGTCCTTTCACGATGCCTATGTTCATCACTCCTAAGAATTAAGGCATTAAATGTCACTGTTAAGATGAAAATGTCATCTTGCTCATAGTAGATGCTCATTAAATGTGCAAAGCACTCTGGGAAAAGACTCAGAACATATACAAACATGTCTCCACAGCAGGTCATTATCAGTCATTAGTAAGATACACTGGGTCTTACAACTTGGTGATTTGGACATCATGGGCTCCAGTGCCAGACAACCTAGATTAAAATAACAGCTACACTGATGGCTAGCTGTGGGATCTTAGACAAGTCACTTAACCTCTCTGGGCCTTGATTTATTCATCTGAGTAATGGCTATCATAAGAACAATCAACCTCACAGGGTTGTTGGATGGATTTCATGAATTGGTATAAAGCAAGAGCTGACTCATTGAAAAAGACCCTGATGCTGGGAAAGATTGAAGGCAGAAGAAGAGAACGACAGAGGATGAGATGGTTGGCATCACCGACTCAATGGCCATGAGCTTAAGCAAACTCTGGCAGATAGTGAAGGACAGGGAAGCCTGGCATGCTTCAGTCTATGGGGTCACAAAGTGTCGGACACGACTTAGTGACTGAACAGCAACAACAAAATTAGCAGAATGCCTCTAAGGATTGGATTCCATTGTGTTTGTTGTTAATGCTATTGTAAATTGCTTTATCAGAGTAAATGAACAGAACCTCCTAGAAATGAAACACAAAGCCTATTCTGATAGAAAGGACCACTAAAAAAGAGTCAAAGTGTAGGGTCAGGCATGGAAGGAGGGCCAACCCTCACGGAGGGGCCCTGGGGGTCTATGACAGGCCACACTATGAAAGAGGGCTCCTAAGTGTGGCGCACACCACACAGACTTCTCCAGCTGCCCATGTTTGCCTTAGGCTGGTTTTCATGGTGACTGGAGTATTCTAGCCTGGCCCAAGTTGTGCTCAAAGAATGAAAAGAACTAACACTGCACTTTTGAAAGACTCCCATTTGGTTTATTAAGTAATTAACTTCCTGATGCACAGAGGACAAAACACTGAGGGGACCTCTGAAGTCAATTAAAGCCCAAATGGCTGGACTGCTGCAAAGAATGCATTTACCAGGAAAAACCTCCCCTTTCTGAGGCTACCTCCCACCAACCTACTAATTAGAGTGGGAAGAAAAAAGTGGATGGTGAAGAAGCAAGGAAATGCCAACCTGAAAGGGGGGGTGTGGAGATCTGGGAGCCAAAAGGAAATGAGGAAAAGCTCAGACTGTCCCTCAGTGAGTGCTAAGCAGAAACAAGGCAAGTACAAAGCACCATATCCAGCCTCTGCTGGACTGGGAGCACTAACCCTCTACAGAGGCCCAGAGCCAACTTGTAATAATCAATAATGTGGATGATTCACGGTGACTTTGGAATCCCAGGTTGGCCTCCTCTGAGTCTCAGAATATTACCAAGATCCCCAGATCATTGGTAATCACCAGAGAGTCATGCTAGTGTGAAGATGAATCAAGCCTAGCACAGAAGATAAAGCCCCCAAAAGAGCAGGTGGTGCTTGTTAATAAGTCAGAATTGTATTTCCTTTCCATAGTACTCAAAATTGTATTTTAGATACACATTGTTCTTCCCTACCAAGCTGAAAGGTCAAACGATGGAACTATCCCTGACACATTTCTCTATTCCCTACTAGCGTCTAGCACAGTGCCTGTGCAAAGTGCTCAGTAGACAAACATATTTCAGTTCAACAAACATCTCAAAAATGGCTAAGGATGGGAGAGGAACAGAACTAGGAAAACAGTTTCTGGTCATCTGCAGTGTTCCTTCTCTTCGTGGATTTTTCTGCTCAATTACCTTGACTAAAGAGCGTGGGTACAGCAAGAACTATGAAAGATGTGGGACAAATTATACAAGAAATACAATGCATCAATATCCATCCAGATTGCCTTATGTTTTACTATGGCCAACAATGGCTTAAATTCCTAAAAATTGTTCTCTAAAAAAAGAAAGACATAAAATTAATTATTTTTAATCATAAGTTTCAGGTTTAGGTGCTATGTAACTTGAGGCAGTGTTGTATAATAGAAATAGCACAGACTTTGGAGTGTATGACCTTGAACAAATTAACCCCTGAGCTTCTGTTTCCTACCTGTAAAACAGCAGGTTATTAACAGTTCACACACCTCATAAGATGTTGAGGTTTAATCCAGTTAACACTTCCAATACTCCTAGAAAATGCCTGACAATAGAAAGCGCTTAATAAATTTTAGGAACTATTTGTATAAGAATTAAGTGAAGTTAAATGAAATGAAGCATGTAGAACTAGGGTCACAGCTTGTATCTAACTAGGACTCAAACATGTTTGGGTACATCTGGTACAATCTGTAAACAACCCAAAGAAAGCTATTTCTGCCTAAGGTGAAGAGGTGCCTAGAGAAGAGTTGCAGTACAGGAAAGAATAAGACACACGGACCTTGATCGGGAGATAGAGCGGGAGGGGGTAAAATAGCTTAGTCATCAGGGATCCTGAGTATAGTGTGATGTCTGCCACCTGGATCTGTTTCCTAACCCAATCCCACGTCTTATGTCTGAAGAAGGAAGAATGAAATAAGGACGTTAAAGAGTGTTACTCAAAGCTGTAAGGGAAGGAAAAGTGTCAAGCTAAGTAACTCTGGAGGTGAGTGGCTGGACTACTAAAAACAGTAGGAACTGTACCTAACCACCATACTCCGAGAAAGTTGTTTCCCACAGGGCTGAAGGTTAATAATTCTGAAGCCACTTTACATGTATACTCGAATTGAACAATTAAGTACATGGATGACTTAGCTAGCTGATGAGAGCTAGGTTGTTTGCTGTTGAATAGGTTATAGACAATTAAGGGAAGAGGCTAGAATGATCCATATGGTAATAGAGTTGAAGACATCAGTTTAAACTCATGTTTAGCTTCTTATAGATTATGGTCACATATAGAAGTATTTATAGATATATGTATATCTGTACCAAGTCATGTTTATACACATATCTCCTTACTCTGTCAGCTAAGAGGGCCTAGAAGTGATGTCACCTCAATAGCAACAAACACACCTAGGGCCCAGATCTTGGTTTCCAAAACCATTCTCCAAGAAAAAGAACCAGGGCTCCTTGGAGATATGATGGATTCTAGGAATGGGAAAAGAAATTAAGGAATTACCAGAAATTAACATGAAAAAAAACATTACCAGAAAAAAAACATGACAGACTGATGACAGTATATCAAAAGGGACAAAAAGATGCAAGAGTCAAAAGAAAGTGTTTCCAATGGCCAAAGTGAGAACCATTTTAGCAAGAAGTTTATAAAGAACAGACTACTCATTTAATCATGGTAGTTATGTTCTATAACGTTTCCACAAGCACCAAATTGGTGAATACTGAACCACTGCTCCTAGGGTAAGTATAGGACTATTTTCCTGAAAGCCTCTGATCACAATGTTCTCTTTAACCAATAATCACATAAGCTTGTTTTATGTGGGTTTCTGTTTACAGACAACTTATTTTTATATATTAAGTCACTAACATTATACTCATGGCCTGTAATTCACATCAGAACAAAGCTTATCTAACACATGTATGTTCTCTCCATCACAGCCTTCTTGTACACAGGAACACACTAGGGAGTACTTCAGCACTAAGCTTGGAATGCATTTTAAACTTTGAAATTACCAACAAAAAAAAAAAACCACAAAAATAGGGAAAGTGTGACACTAAATAGACCATGAAAAAGGCTACTTGTTTACTTATAAAATAAGAAGGCAGAGCATCACCTTGTTCAACCTCAGCTGGAAACATGCATGTCAGGCTACTCAAGTTTTTTTTTTTTATTTTCCTGCATGTCTGCAAATGAACATGACTGTGCCACAAGTATTGATTTTGGAGTTAAACAAAAATTTTAGCAAGTAGGCTAATTCAAAAATACAGAACCCATGAATATTGAGGACTATACTAGGTTATAACGCAAAGTTGAAAATAAATATCCTTGAGTCCACACTGATATTAATGTAAATGATTAGATAATCAAATGAGTGAGGAGAGTCAAGTCTCCTGTGGAGAAGATTCCAAATAATTTATGTCGATACTCTACCCTCAAGACACTCCCCAATCATTAAACACTGGCTGTGTATTGTGACTTCATTCCAAAGGGTACCATATAGAAAGGTGTTTTAAAAAAGAGGAACTTTATAGTGGAGACCCCTGAAAAACACTGTCTCAACCAAGTGATCGAGTTCAACATCAACTGTGATAAGTCACATTGACAGCAGTTACACTTGATATGAGAAGGGCACTCTACCTCTGTGGTCTTCGCCCTCAAAACTACAAACCCAAGTCTAAACATGAAACACGAAAAACATTAGACAAATCTCGCTTGAGGGATATTACACAAAAAACCTGACCAGCAGTACTCCTCTGAACTGTCAAGGTCATCAAAAACAAAGTCTTAGAAGAAACTGTCACAGCCAAGAAGAATCCAAAGAGACATAACTATTAATGCAATGTGGTATCCTGGATGGAACCCTTTAACAGGAAAGGAATATCAGGAAAAACAGGAAATCTGAATAAAGCATGTACTTTAGTTAATAATGATACATTAATATTGATTCATTAATTGTGACAAGGGTACCACAATAATATAAAATATTAATAGGAGAAACTCCCTGTACTACCATCTCAAATTTTCTGTAAATCTAAAAACTGTTCTGAAATAAAACAATTATTGTTTTTTTAAAAAGTGCAAAAGTCTGTTCTATACATCTGTGTCTCTTTTTCTGTTTTGCATATAGGGTTATCGTTACCATCTTTCTAAATTCCATATATATGTGTTAGTATGCTGTATTAGTGTTTATCTTTCTGGCTTACTTCGCTCTGTATAATGGGCTCCAGTTTCATCCATCTCATTAGAACTGATTCAAAGTGGTAAGATTACCAGCAGCTCTGAAGACTCCTTCCAAAAAAATATAAAACAAATGAGAGGCATATTCTCCTCTACTTTGGGAACAAACTACTCAGGTGCTCTGGTACCATGAACACTTCTGTGCTTTGTTGTCAATACCCAGAAGAGCAACAGAGTCAGGAGGAGCCATGACAGTTCAGGAAAGTAGTGGCAGCAAAAACAGCAGAGCATTAAAGAGAGATAATAAGAACAGGTGGATACCCAGTTAACATCCAGCAAAGCAGCAACAATACATGGCAAGAGCAGACTTGTTCATAATCATATAAGAGATGCCCACTAGAGACTTCCTGAAGGATTTAAAAAGACACAAGAGGGGACGGAGACCTTGCCAGAAGCAGGTAGAACAAGAGCCAGTGGTATTGAATTATATACTGTTATTGTTAAGAGAAGTGATACATGCAGTGTCTAGCCCATATAGAAATCCTGCAAAGTTTGTTTCCTTACTCATGTGCTGAAGTTGGCCTACTCTAGCTCACAGGAGTCAATTATTAAATGTTCAGATAGTTTGTGACCCAGTTGTTAAAAACAGCCGTTAATGTTATGTGCCCACCTGAATTGGGGGGGCATGGTTTGAGGGAGAATGGATACGTGTATATGTATGACTGGATCCCTTTGCAGTTCACCTTAACCTAGCACAAGATTGTTAATCAGAAAACACCCCAATATAAAAAGCTTTTTTTTAAAGTTCAATGATGCATATCTGCACTATACAAATTATATTAAAAGAAAGGTAATACTCCAAACCCTTTTCCTAATTCCTGTACTACATCTTACTATTTTTCTATGTTGTCAAGGTTATTTGTGTCTGTCTATGCAATGGAAATACCTTGTAATAGCACGCTCTTGCCCATCACTTCTGACTCCTCATTCAGTTACTTTACAATTACAGTTTGACAATTCAGTCCAGTTAGTCCCCAGTTGTAATGGGTGGGGCATGGCTTACAACATGGAAATTTGAATATGCTAGAAATCAAGACTTGATTTATCACACGGTTGGTTGTCTAGACTTTAAAAAAGTGACAGCAAAAGTGTTCATAACACGAATTAAATTTAAGAGCATTTTGTGTTGGAGCTGTAGCTATTACATTGTGCCTAACACAAAATGGAAGGACATTTTCTTCCAGTATTTTGAAAGCTGTCATCTAATTCAACAAGAAGTTTGCTCACATCACTAATGAATAAATGAAGTTCTGCCCTGCCATCTCTGTTGTCTCACTTTCGTCTTCCTCATTAACAGATTTGAAAATATCAACCAACACTACCTCTGGACTATATTGGTTCATCACAACCATAGGTTGCATATGGATACAATTCTTCAAGAATAAAGAAAATATGTTGCTAGGAGATATTGGTTTTTACAGTGTCCAGTTTGGAAAAGTAAGTTATCAAAACAATGTAGTGAATTTGTGTATAAACGTGTTGTTGAGAATGTATTTTTATTTAAATTTTATTTTCTTATCAAGAGTGTTATAAAATGCAAAACTTTTGGAGCTATTGCTTGGGAATAACAAAGAAATTACAAGAAGCCTGCGGGGGGCTGGGGAATAAGCATTCTGTGGGAATAAACTGGCTACAGGAAACTTAAAATAAGGAGTAATATATATTAATATCTTTTTAACTGTGTGCTACCCATCCTATGTTAGTAAAATGTAGGAATACATCCACATATCCTTTTTTTTTTTTTTTCTCTAGAAACCATTACCAGCACACCACAGGCTCCTTGTCACTGCTGACTATACACATACATAGACATACACACAAATTGTCACTACACTTCTAGTGCATTTTGCCTAGGTGTCTCCAAGTGACTAGAAAACTTGTTGAGCAACAGCTCCAACCTGGAAACAGATAGGAAAGGAGGGACTGTCTGAGACAGCTGCACAGAGGATGAAGAATGAGCAGGAGATGCCTCTGAAAATGGAAGGATTCAGGACCAAACCTTACAGGGGTTAAGCGGTTCTGGCCAAGCTCCACTCTAGCTGTCTCTCTGCTTCCCCCACCTGGACCAGTTGCAAGCAGTTACAGCTCTTTTCATTCATCCCTGTCTTCCAAGTTAAACACATTTAATTTGCAGAAGCTTCTACTGGCAGCAGAAATTGCTATATTAAAGGAGGGGGGGAGCTTTTTTCAGAGGAATGCTGTGAAGGCCTGGGAAAAATGTGAAATACCAAAGTGAATAATGTTGTACCTGTGTATATGTTGTTAACACTGCTCCCTGTCAGCTTTACCATAACCAGTGGAGAGACAAGTCCGTCATAAAAAGTCTCTCAGGGGACGTACCGCCGCATACCTGACGCTTGATTTTGAGAGCCTTTTGTTAATTCACACAAACTATTAGAGAACCACAAAACCTAGTCTTTCCTGCTGCTTTGTTATGACTTAGTCACTAAGTCATGTCCAACTCTTTGCAACCCTATGGACTGTAGCTCTCCAGGCTCCTCTGTCCATGGACTCTCTAGGCAAGAGTACTAGAGTGGGTTGCCATTTCCTCCTGCAGGGGATCTCCCGGATCCAGGGATCGAACCCAGGTCTCCGACTTGGTAAGCGAATTCTTTACAGCTGAACCACCTGCTTTGGCCCTAATTATCACTGAAAATTAGCAGCCAGCACCCATCGTTGACACAATCTTGATATCATAATATATATGTATTAAGTCTGCAAGGAATGCTTTCCTTTTTTGCTTTTTGAGTATGAGGAGCTTTATAGTCTAATTTTGGTATTGTAGATACTGCAAAAGGACTGTATGTGGAAATGGAGAGGAAAAGGGTTATGTTAAGAGTTCAGGGCAATGGGAAATCTAGTTTACTAGCGCATCAGAAGCTCAAAGGGACCTTGAAAGTGAAGTTGCTCAGTTGTGTCCGACTCTGCGACCCCATGGACTGTAGCCCACCAGGCTCCTCAGTCCATGGAATTTTCCAGGCAAGAATACTGGAGTGGGTTGCCATTAGTCATCATCAAATGTAACTCCCTGGAGAATACTGTGTTGGCTACAAAGATTGTTCAGGTTTTTCCATGTTACATGAACTTTTTGGCCAACCCAATACCAAAGAGGATTAGACACTGGGAAAAAGAGAGGGGAAAAGTAAAAAGGAGTAAATTTGTGAGGGTAAGGGATGTGGAAGAAACCCTGCCCTCTTACCATCCCCTCAGTCTTGGCTCTTGTTCCCTTTTCTCAGTCCTACATCAGACAGAGCATGTGAGAGGGGCCGAGATAGCAGTTGCCATAAATACTCCCAAGTGGAGAGCCACTCAGAGCTCAGCCTGCTTGCTCTGCCTTTAGTGTCAGATCCCTGAGGGACTAAAACAGCAAAGGTGTCGCAGATCCCCACCTGGTTGCCAGGAAAGCAAAACTCCAGTACAGCTCAACACAATGGTCCCTAGTTACAGATTAGCTATACAGAATTCCCCAGCTGCTCAAATTGCTAGGCTGGACTCAAGTGGCAATTCCCCAAAAATAGAGGAATTAAAACACCACACTTAGCTTCCCTGGTGGCTCAGACAGTAAAGGATCTACCCACAATGTGGGAGACCCGAGTTTGATCCCTGGATCAAGAAGATTCCCCCAGAGAAGGGAATGGCAACCCACTCTAGTATTCCTAGGCTTCCCTGGTAGCTTAGATGGTAAAGGGTCTGCCTACAACACGGGAGACCCAGGTTCAATCACTGGATCGGGAAGATCCTCTGGAGAAGGAAATGGCAACTCGCTCCAGTACTCTGGCCTGGAAAAATCCCATGGATGGAGGGGCATGGTAGGCTACAGTCTATGGGGTCACAAAGAATCAGACACATGAGTGACTTCACTTTCTTTCTTCATACCCACCACTTCAGCCCCTTCTCATTTCCCCTGGGCCATTCAAATGCACACAGCAGGGGCACCCAGCAGTCCCAAAAGCTCCTTCATTGCCCCTGCTGAGTGTGCATTTGAATGCATTGATGAATTCCGAAACTGCTCGGGAAAGCAGCTGCCAATGCTGGATCGCGGTCATAGGTCATCTAGCACTCACTGCGTGCAAATGGTTGTCGCCATCTAGCACTCACTGCATGCTCTGCGCTCACCAATCAGGCCTGGCTCTGTACACTTACTGAAGTCTTCCTTTTCAGGCAGACTTTCCAAGCACAAGTATTTGGAGTGTTTACCATGTGCCAGTGATATATGGATGCATTTATCTAAAATGATACCTGGATAGATAAGGCATGGACTTTGCCCTGTCAGAGTTTACAACTAAACAAAGAAGACATACATATGTTACTCTAGTATTACACAAAATGAAATTTAGTGCTGACGGTGGCAGAGGTCCAGAGATATGTAAGTCCCGGGCATCTGGAACGATTATGGCCAAGGAGAGTTAAAGTGAAAAAGACTAGCTGATGTTTAACTTCACATGTGCCAGACTGCATGATAAGCTCTTTACATAAATCACCTCACCTAATCCTTGTGAGGAACAATCAAGATAGGTAGCATCATCCCCACTTTACAGTCTAAAAAAATTTAAAAATTTTAAAAATTAAGGTATAAAGAGATTAAATAATTCACCCAAAATCATACACTAGTTAAAAGTTGGAATGGGGGTCTGCTATAGACTGAATGTATCTCCCCCCAAATTCCCAAGATAAAATTCTAACTGCAAAGTATTACAAGGTGGGGCATTTGGGGAGATGATTAGGTCACAAGGGAGGAATCCTCATGAGTGAGATTAGCACCCTCGTAAAAGCAAGCTCAAAGAACTCCCTTGTCCCTTCTGCCATGAAAAAATAGAAGTCACAGTCTGCAAGCCAGAAGCGGGCCTTCACCAGAACCCAACCATGCTGGCACCCTGATCTTAAACTCCCCAGCCTCCAGAACTACAAGCAATATTTTTCTGTTGTTGATAAACCACTCAGTCTATAGTATTTTGTTATAGCAGCCTAAAGAAACTAAGACAAGGTCTATCCCAGGTCTTTCTGATTCCACAACTCGAGGCAGGGCTCAAGGGAAGATAAAATGAGGTGTCATACTCTTTTATAAAATGATCTCCACATTCTTATATAACTGTAAGTGCTATTAACAGAATTCATTCATTCTGTCGACACATCCCAAGTACTGTTCTATTGGAGTGAAGAAAATAGACAAAATTCCCTGCCTTTGTGAAAGTTTTAGTACAGTGAAAGATAGGTTCTTTTAGGAAGAAAATTGCATGTATAGAACAAATACTTTAATAAGTGCTTGGAGCAGTGGAGCAGATAAAGCAGTGGCTTTATCACCATAAAGCCCATTTGATAAAGATAGCCACCGACTCCCTGGTAGTCAGATATTAGCTTTATTAACTTGCTATAGCAGATGAGATTGCACACTAGAGAAACCATGATGTAACCTCACCAAACAAAGGAAGGGACAGCATTATTTTGGATCAGGCAAGCAGGATGTGGGGAAGAAGTGTGTAGGTACAATGTAAATGAAGCCATGGTTTGATGGTCTCAAAATAGAGCAGGGCTTGTGTATAAAAGGGTGAACCTTAGCCCTGACCTAACAAGTGGACCCACGGTTTTACCTCCTTGGTAACTACAGAATTAAGATAAACGTGGAATGGTGTTCCCAAAATCCCATGAAGTTCTGCAACTGGACTGGAAATCAAGGTGGTTTCCAGGTAAGAATGGGATATTCCATTATTCCTGGTCCAATTTCAAACAGCAAAATACTGTGAGTCTAAGATTTTAGGACAACAAGGTTTTTTAGCACTAGATACTTTTGTTAATGAACAAGAAGAATGTTTTTAACAAGTTCACAAAGATGATCCCAACCTGAACAACCCAAGTGTTAACCGGCAACAAGGACACAGAAGAGTGAAGTGGCTGCTCTGCCAGTATAGAGGAGAAATTTAGCGCTGACAGGACAAAATAGGAGGGAGGGAGGTGAGGAGCTGAGATGGGAAAGTAACAGGGCAAGTGACATGGAACAAGTCTGTGGGGGTGAGTGATGAAGTGACTCTGCCCACATACATGCTGAAGAAAGTCTACTGAGCTCATGGGTGGTTTGGCCGGGAGACGCAGAACCTGATGGAGAGAGAGGCAGAGCCTATGTTTCATGTGTTGTGTGAAATGCAGTTATGTTTGACTCTTTGCGACCCCACAGACTGTAGCCCACCAGGCTCCTCTGACCATGGGGATTCTTCAGGCAAGAATACCAGAGTGGGTTGCCAAGCCCTCCTCCAGGGGATCTTCTCAACCCAGGGATTGAACTCAGATCTCCCGCATTGAAGGCAGATTCTTTATCATCTGAGCCACCAGGGAAGCCCATACATACTCGGTATGTTTCATACCAAGTAAATATAGTGTGTGACAGGGTCAGCAAGAATGACCAAGAAGTATATGAGGCTCCCCTGGAAGTCACCCAACATCTTTAGGATGTGTTTGAATTTCCACAGACCATGAAGTAATTTCACATCTTAGATCACAGGGGCAGGCCAGGCAAACACAAGACATATAGGCCTCTAGGCATATCTAAGATATGTTACTTCAATCCACAAGGAATAAACTTAGAGAACACATTCCTTCAAGAATGGAGCCACCTAGATTCGAGCTCCACCTCTATTAGTCAACACCTGACAAACTCAGAAGTCAGTCAGGAGGATTCAAAAGGGCCAAGAAGCAAATAGTTGAGACAAGTGAGATGTGAAGAATTTTAAGAAAGCCAAGTTGCTTCCTCAGGAAGCAGAAAGTTCCCAGAGATCTTGTGGCCTCACTCTAAAGGTAAAGGAAGAACAGTTAGCTGCATGTGCTAATGGAAATCAGGTGTGTACAGTTGGGTTCTGCCAGAAGGAGCTTAGTGAGTGCAATGAGACAAAGATCATCATAAACCTGACTTTTGAAAATAAAATCTTAATATCTGGTTATCTTAAGAATATACAACCAAATCTTGACTGGCAGAGTCATCAAATGTCACCAAGTGAATCAAGAGTTGTGGTCCTGGGACTTCCCTGACAGTCCAGTGGTTAAAACTTTGCCTTCTAATGCAGGGGGCACAGGTTCGATCCCTGGTTGGGGAGCTGAAGTCCCACATGCCTCCCAGTCAAAAACAAAACAAAACAAAACAAAACATGAAACAGAAGCAAAGTTGTAACAAATTCAGTAAAGACTTTAAAAATGATCCACATCAAAAAAAAAAAAAAAAAAAAAAAAACTTCTTTTTAAAAAAGTTGTGATCCTGAGCAAGGAACTCGGCTGGCATTACAGTTTAAGACTTAGTGAGACAAATCTTTCCTTCTGGGATATTTTGTCCCTCATAGTAACTTAAAAAGTTTAACTTTCCAACATAAAAGGACAGAAATGTTGTGTTAGGGAAAAAAAAATAATCATATACATCCTCTTGAAGAATCAAAAGATTTAACAAGATTTGGCCCATGTTCCCATGTGGCAAGAGGAGGCTGGTGTGGATGAAAAATGTTTCTTCTGCTTCCCAGAAGTTCCCACCCCTCAAGAATGTCTCCTACACAGCCAGTTTTGCTTATTGAATTACCTAGCAGACTCCTGGGGTCTTCCCTCATAACTCAGTTGTTAAAGAATCTGCCTGCAATGCCAAAGATCCCGGTTGGATTCCTGGGTCAGGAAGATCCACTGGAGAAGGGATAGGCTCCCCACTCCAGTACAGTAGACTCCTGGAGGAGTTTGTACTTCCTGAAGTACCAAAGTTCATAGTATTTTGCTTAAAAAAAGTGAACACACCCCATCTGTTCACTCACATACTCCACACTTGTTTTGTTGTTGTCAGTCATGTCCTATTCTTTGCAACCCCACACTTGTTTGGCTGGCTTTTTTCCCCCAGAATATTGTGCCTGTAAAGCTGCTTTTTCTGGACTGTGTGAAGGGAATCACTTCCCCTCATGCCAGTTTCCTCACTTCGTTCACTGCATGGCCAGCTTGGGGTCTGTTTGGTTACCAGTGTTTGTGAAGAAGGACAGCATGACCTCTGGGGCAGGAGGACCCTTGGAGTGAAGAAAGTCGTTAGCAAATCAATCCTAAAGTGATTTATTTCCAAGCAGTAGATAGCAAGGTGGCAGTGTATATTTATCATTTGGACAAGGCCTTAATAAAGATAAATTCAGAGTTTGAGTTCCTCTAAGGAAGTGGCTTTAACTTCTGACATATGCCAAAAATGCATGTCACAGCTAATTAGGTGCTATTCACGTACAACTTGCAAGTGGGTATTGTTAGGCAGCAGAGGAATAATGTGTTTGTCTGCACTGAGATGTGTCACTGATGGTCTGAAAATTCAAGGGTCTTTGAGACCAATGTCAAGAGTTAAATCCAAGGAGAGCCCCAAAACAGATAATGAATGTGTGCTTGTTAGAAGTCTCTGTCAAGACTTTCTTTAGCTACAGCATGGAGGGCAAGTGAAGAGAATGACAGTTACATTCATGTGATGAATAAAAACATGATTGCTGAGCTTTATTTTTAGTGTCTCCTGTCTGCATGTGGAGAATCCTTGCATTTACCAAAAACAAAGGGGGTTAAAGAATGGACTCTACTCTCCAAATAATCTCAGAAACACTGGTACTTCAGAGTCTCTGCTTTGAGAGCAAGGACCTGAACTAGAAGGCCAGACAGGCTCCTAAGTACAGATATCAGAAACTCTCACTCTCAGGGTCTGGCAAGAACAGGGTTATACTTGTCAAGTGAGCACCTCCTTAAATTTTCCTTCCTAGGGACCTGACATGTCTCACCATAGTCCCAGCCCTGTTAGGAACATTTTTGTGATGCTATAAGGTCTCACCAAGGATGGAGAAAGGCTAAAACATGTAGAATACTTACAAAATCCTGTACAATAACATGCAATAACTTATCAAGACATGACATGCAGATAATATTGTAAACCCTTACATCATCACAGTAAGGAAAGTGAGGGGTCAGGAAAAATGAGTAGCATGTCTGAATATTCCTTTTTCAATTCCAAAGCCTACTAATGGAATTAAGGGCTAAAAAGGTACGGCCAAGGAGCAGGCAAGCCTTGCAGGTAACAAGTGAGGACCCCCCACTGAAGTTCTGTGCTTTGTGATTGCTGCCTTAATCAACTGTGGGGTGGGGTTAAGAGAGACTAAAACTCATCTCTTCAACTAGGCTAAGAATCTCTAAGATCTTGACAACATGAATCATTTGCCTGTGAAATCTTTTTGCGTAAAGCCCCAAAGGGAAACTTCAGTCCTGTCTCATGTACAGCAATTTCCAGGTAGAGGTTTCATCCTGCCTGCAAGAGAAGCAAGACAGGATACTTCAGGTCTTATTTTGCTCCATGTGGTCTGAGTGAGATTACCAAATGGCCTCAGTCTTAAAACCCCAGCCTACCTCATGCCCTCTCTCTTCTTCTACTCCAACCCTCAAGGCCTAGAACATGAATACATATGTCAGGATTGAGAAAAGAACAAGCTAACATGGTGCCAAGCTGAGAAGGGTCATTCTCATCTAGTCTTAACTGGAGCCCAACTTGAGACTTTCCAAATGAAAGATCATTGAGTGCTTCCAGGTGGAAAAACTGCCAGTTCAACAAAATTTATCACACTGGCTTGTGAGGCCCTGTGGGAATGGGGATGTGCACACACACACATGAAAACAAACAAATGAAAACAACCCACTCTTGTTAGAGAGAGACTCTGGAAATGAATTCTAAACACAGGTATTAACATTGCCCTTGAAATGGTCACAGCACACGGAGGGGGAAAGTCCTTGATAGAATGTGGTCTCCATTTGCTAAATTCCACTTAGTTCAGCTCTCTGGCAGCTTCTCCCTGGGTTTGGCTGGGCTACATGGGCGTGAGGGCTTCCAATAAAGCATTTCCAAACAAGTGATTGCACTAAGCTTAGTCCAGAACTTGGCACAAACAATGTTGCTTTTTGAAAGTTTATGCTCAACATTCTGAATTACTTAACACTGCTCATCAATTATTCAAATATTTATTAAGTACCTCTAAATGTACAAGACTATTCTTGGTGCTGGAGGGAGGCATGGTGAGAAAGATGCTAATGAGATCTCAAGCCTACTATGAGAGTTAACTGTCTAGTAAGGAGGTTAAGAATAGCTAGTATGAAGCAGGAAAAGTTACATCCCACAGATGGGGAACAGAAAATAGGTTTGAACCTCCATACTCAAAGTATGTTCTGCTTACCAGTGTGTGGGTATCACTGAGGAGCTTGTTAGCAGTGCAGACTCTCAGGCCCTGCTCTGATTCAGACTCATTTTTTCCCCTTCCGTTTTCGATCTTAAATCTTTTTATTTTATCATAATCTACAATGTTGTTAAAGTACACAGCTAAGTGATTCAGTTATATATACATTCTTTTAGATTCTTTTCCATTATAGGTTATTACAAAATATTGAGCACAGTTCCCTGTACTATACAGTGGGTCCTTATTTATCTATTATAAATAGTAGTGTATATGCTAATACCAAGACTATAGTTTAACAAGAACCATGGGAGATTCTGATACACTTGACAGTCAAAAGCTCCAGGCTAGAGTAGTTCAAAAGATAAATGATTTACAGCTGAGGGGCTCAAAAAATATCTGAAGGAGACAGCATGTGAGTCAGATTTCAACAATGTGACAAGCTTCTAGCTGGCCGCCAAAATTTGCCCTCCATTTCTTACATGTGTGGCTAGACTACATTGCCTAGTCTCTCTCGGAGTGTGTGGCTAATTTCTGATGGAATCTGAGAAGTGGCATGTACCACTTCCAGACCTCCACCTTGACAGAATGGACATGCCTTATTCACTTTCCTCTTCCTCCAGCTAGATCCTAGATGTGTGTGGGGGGGGATAAGTGGGGCAACCTCGACCACTCAAATGAGAATCACATCTTAGGGAATGCTAGAGCAGTAACTTGTTGAATTGACAACTTGTAAAGAAGCCTAAATTCTGGAATGAAGATGCAAAGCAGAGCCACTATCGTTCTGAAACACAACAGAACTTTCACGTGAGAGAAAAGTGAACTTCTGAATTTGTAAAGCCATTTTACTCTATGGTCACTATTTTTTTTTTTTTAAACGGGGGAGGGGGGAGGAGGCCCTCTGTTTACCCTAACAAATGCAGATGCATAAAATGCAGATGGAGAAAGGTGGTGAAAAGAATATTATTGGAGATTGAAGGAGCAGCCAAAGTAGACACAGGGGTACGTATGAACGTGCATGGACAATTCCTATTGTCAAGAAATCACAATAGTTAGGCTGGCTGGAGCATATGGTATGTGAAGTCATAATAGCAAATAGAGTTGGAAAGGTAAATTTTAAATTCAGATTATGGGATCTGGCATTCCGGGCCAGTGGTAACAGGGAGCCATTGCAGACCTAACAAAGGAAAGCAGTGTTTGGGTGAGATTTTTCTGGCAATAGTGTGTGTGATAACTTGACATGGGGAGATGAGAGGAAGACCAGTTAAGCTTTTGTAATAGTCCAGCTGAAGGATGGCAGTAAGAACCTCAATGAGGTTAACAGTAGTACAAATATAGTGATGAAAGCAGCTATCCTCAATTTAGGTATTCCTCCCAAAAATATCTGATAAGCTTTGAGCTCTTAGAGGCTGAACTAATGATAGAGTATCTAGTGTAGGGTAAAATTAGCTGTTCCAAATTACATAGAAAAATAGTAAATCACCATAGATCTTTGAACATGCACTTGAGGGGGGAAAAAGGAAAAAATTTAGGATAGGGGGAAATTTTTCAAAACTAGAAAAAGCCATTATATGGAACTGTATCCAAATATATTTATTATCTGCATTTCTAGAATTTAAACTAAAACTGGATTTTGTAAATGAATTATTGTCTTCCCAATGAGCTTATTTCTGAGTTGTGTCCTCTTTGACTAATTGTCCACAGTAAACACCTAACATGTACTTTTAGTTTCTTCACCCCAGACTATTATACAGCTAATGGCATGGGGAACATTTCAATAAACTCTTCACTAAAGCCAAGTAGATTGTTTGTTGTTTAAATTTAAAAGTGCTCTTGTAATTTGGCTTTTCAGAAAATTTAGAGGTCATATATGAGTTATGCCTTAAAGCATGGCACAGCTATACTAAACAATAAATGAGTTTAATGATAAATATACTCCAAGTTGGTGACTGGTTAGAATCCCGGGATTAAAACAGGATATAACTGAAGCAGTCCTGAGGGTGTGAGCACACAAATATTGAACTTGAAAATCACAGGCTTCAACAGTGTAGAGAGTGTGCTGAAGAAGTTGATTGAAATCAATTACCCTCCTGAAAATTGGGAGGTATTCAGAGAACAATTAGGAGGAGTCCAATCCATATTCATTAATACAGAGTGGGTCCCCAAATGACAGAGATATCTGCTGTGATTAACAAAGAAGTTAAAAAAAAAAAAAGATAGCTTCATAAGAAACAGGCGTGGGAAAGGCTTACAGAACACAATAGACAGTAACTTTCTTAAATTCTATTAGAAAGAAGCCGCAATCTAGTTCATGATGAAATATATTTATTAGTAATAGGAGCCAAAGTGAGGGGGCTCTGATTCACGTGTGTTACCCAACACAGAGAAGAAGTGACGAAGTCTCGTTTGCCCTTGCCCGTGGCTTATTTGATAACTTGATAATAATCCATATGGTAGGTCAGGCTTCAAACATAGGCAGAGGAGGGAGGCTTTGACATTAAGAAGGAATCCAGAGCTCTGGGTTCCAAAACAAAGGCCTTTCACCATTGCTGAGGATCCCTGAGGGGCTCATCAACCCCCACATAAAATGATGATAATATCTGTCCTGCCAACCTCACAACAAAGGTATTTAATAATCAAACATGACTGTATGGAAGTTGATCATTGCTGCACACTGCAAGGAATTGGTCACTGTTTCACTATTTTGTTCATAATAGCAGCTGACTGTGTGCTAGGTCCTGTGCTAAGTACTGAGCATTCATTAATAACTTACTCTTCGTAACTACCCTATGGCAACGGGTTCCATTATTATCCCACTTTACAGGTAAGGAAACTGAGCCTCAGAGAGTTTAACATACAAAATGACACAGCTAGTAAATGGTAACACCATCATGTGAGGCCAAGCTATTTGATGACAGAGCCTATTCTGTAATCCAAGGGTCCCCAACCTCTGGGCATGGACTGGTACCTCCTGTCAGATAAGAGGTGGCATTAGATTAGAAGTGCACAATAAACGTAATGTGCTTAAATCATCCCCAAACCATCCCCCCTCCCCTGGTCCATGATAAAAATGGTCTTCCATGAAACCCATCCCCGGTGCCAGGAAGGTTGGGAACCACTGCAAACCACTGAATTGCAATACCTCTTGACATTAATATCTGATATTTGCATATTATTTTGCCTCTTCCAGGCTGTTATTCCTCCGATGAGCTCCTTCTACAATTCATATATGTTATCATTTACTTTCAAACACCTTCCCATTTAATCAACACCACAGTCCTATGAAGTAGGGAAATCATTCCCTGTATCATGGAAGGGAAACCAGACTCAAGGGAAAGTGACTTGACCAAGGTCACACCACTGCTAAGTGTTAAGTGTTCTTGACAATACACTGAAGCTGCCCTACCAATTTTGGTTTCCTGGGTACATGGAGATCAGGAAACATTTCCTTGGTCATCCAATGTGAGTACTCTATTCCCTGGAAATACCTTTAATTTTTTTTTATCTAAATTGCCTAAAATTTAGAAATAGCAAGACTCATGAGGTGTCAGAGCACAAGACAAGCACAGCTAAAAACTAGGGTCTGGGCCAAGCTCTACAGAGGTGCCATGATGGGGACTCCGACCATCCAAATACATTCATCAATGACAATCCTAGAGGCAGGATGAGGATCTAAGCCACTTTTGATAGACTGCATCTCTAAGCCCTTCAAGGGTAAATCCATAGATAAGCATGATTCATGAGCATGTTCAGTGTGGCTTACAAAAAGGACTCATTTGTGGAGATTAACTGCAAAGAGTAACTTGTTTGAATGCAAAATTCAAAATCAGTCAATGTCTGAAGGTCAGTATTAGGTGACCAGTCCTCTGCAGATTTCAAGTCAACCCTGAATTTCAGCCATCAATATATTCCCCCTTCCCGCCCCCAAAGGCAAATGAAGTACACCTGAAAGGCAGAGGACACTTGCTCGGGGCATTCCTCTTCTTTTCGCAGCTCTCCAGCTGCCCAGGGCCCTCCTGCTGCCTTCCATTGCCGAGTACCATCTGCTGTTGACCTCCCTGTAGAATCTCCCGTCTCTCACCTACACTTTCCTGTCTAAGTGACCCCTTTCCTTAGGGTAACACATGGGATTGCAAGTGCCTCTGAGAAATTAATTACAACTAATTTGTTAATGGCTAAAAAGGAGTTTTGTTATTCAGCCCCACATCTATCCCACTCTAGAAAACAGGAGACAGCATGGTTCAGTAAAGGAAAAGAAAGTGCTAGTCACTCAGTTGTGTCTGACTCTTAGCGACCCCATGGACTGTAGGCTGCCCAGCTCCTCTGTCCATGGGATTCTCGAGGCAAGGATACTGGAGTGGGTAGCCATTTCCTTCTCCAGTCAGTAGAGGAAAAGTGGCCTCAAAATCCACCAGACTGAAAGCCAGGACAATAGGGTCATAGTTCAAGGTCTCTGTGCCTGAGCTGTGTGGTTTATTTTCTTCGGCATCAGTTTAATTGAGACTAGAACCTATTACCCATTCACGGAGAACCAGCATGCCCTGCGTGCTTCTGGGATCTATCCAAGCCCTGCCCAAAGTGAAGAGGACTTAGGTCAGATTTTTGCATGATTTCCTATAGAATAGGACTGGTTTAACTATGCTTATACACATTGGAAGGACTGATGCTGAAGCTGAAACTCCAATACTTTGGCCACTTGATGCGAAAAACTGACTCATTTGAAAAGACCCTGAAGCTGGGAAAGATTGAAGGCGGGAGGAGAAGGGGACAACAGAGGATGAGACGGTTGGATGGCATCACCAACTCAATGGACATGGATTTGGGTAGACTCCGGGAGTTGGTGATGGACAGGGAGGCCTGCCATGCTGCAGTCCATGGGGTCGCAAAGAGTCGGACATGACTGAGCCACTGAACTGAACTGAATATACATTTCACTGCTCTCCAGGAAAAGCTCTCTCTTCTTCAATCAAGTCTGACTTCATAGTCAAAGATGATGGAAAGAAACTGTCCAAAGCATTCTTAAAGAGTATTTTATTTTTTGGTCCAATCTTAGAGGTGGAAACACCAAGGTTTAGGACTTGGTTCTCTAGGACAGCAGGAAATCATGGAAGCCTTCTGAGCAGAGAAGTGACATAAATAGGGTGGCATTTGGAATACTAAACACTTAAATGATCATTCTATGGGATAAAGCCCATGCCAAGAGCCTTACCACATCCCCAAATCCATAAAATAACCCTATGAACCAGGTGTTTTCACCCACATTCAGGAGGAAATTGAGACACAGATTGGTTACAAACATGTTATAGAACTTGTTGAAAGCCACACAACTATTAAGCAATGAATCCAGGGTATAATCCAGGTCAGTCTGGTCTTTTTACCACTATACTAAGCAACAAGTCCACTTTCCTGTTGAGATTTAGACTCAGGGAACATCAGGAAGGAAACAAGATGCCTCCTTCCCATCTCACCCCTGTCTCCAGTCACTTCCAACTGCCAAAAACTTCATATAGAGACTTACCCCACCAACTGAATCCCCTTCTATGCAGTGGTTCTTGGGGCTGCCATCAGTCATTGCTCCTTTATGAAGGAGCAGTTCTCCATGCTCTCATAGGACAGGATTTTATAGATAGGACAGAAGAAAGGTTGTGGGCTCTGGGAATCTAGGAGGGAAGGAAAAAGGAAGGAAAAAAACCATCACGGGGATAAGGAGGAGGAAATAGGTCAGGAAGGGAGTGAAGATAAGGAACTACCAAAGACCAATTTTCCTAACTTCATAATTTTGCCAGGGGTAGGTTTATATATCACAACAAGTGAGCTGAGCAATGTTCCTTCTGAACTGGAATTAAAACAGAAAGAATGTTTCTCAATATTCCAACCTGTCAAACTAGTTCAAAGATTCCATTTTACTACTAACAGAAACTGATCCAACCGGCCAAGAAGATGGATTTCTCAAATCTGGTGCCTTGGCTAACTGTATCTCTACGTCTGTTGTCATTTCTTCCTCATACCTCGCTTCTGACTCATATATACCACCTTCAACTTCTGAGCAGATTAGGGCCAAGTGTGGCTGCCCTCCTGACTTTGTGCATTTCTTCAGAAAAGCAGTGAGCGCTTCTGGTCCTAAGTAGAAGTGGCAGCCATGAGGATGAGAGAGTCCGAGAGCTGCCTCACCTGTTTAGTGCAGCCAGGCTCAAATAACCTGTGAGATGGATCTTAACAGACCTCAGCTGAGCACAGACCCTCACAAGGTAAGGAAATGACGAGGAGAGAGTCAGCAGCATCCGCAGAAAAGACTCCGAGCTCATTCATCAAAGAGGTGAGACCTTGTTGCAGAAAAGACTCTGGCTGCTATGACTCGCTTCAGTGGCTGGACCTTATGCACACTCTGGACTCCAGCAGATTTGTGTAAAATTTCCCTCTTACTATTGTAAATTCAAAAATCTTTTCACCCCTATTTGTCAAGCAGGCACTGGGAGAGGCATGAGATCAGAGATGAAGTGAACACAATTCCCAGTCACTCCACCTTGGCTGCCATTCGCTCCTCCATACATCTGTTACTGGACTCACCATTTCCTTGCAAACCAGAAGGGAAGATCCTTGAGGACTGGGAATATCCTTGTTTCTCGAGTGCCTATTACAATGCCTGGTCCATTGAAGATGCTCGATGTGTGAGCTGGAAGAACAAACCCAACTCCGTAAGTGATCAGATTCTTTTACTTTAGCCTTTGTATTCAATTGCTTTTGCTTAGTTTTATTAGGTCAAGCAGGCATGAAACTGAGCAGGGCCCTGTGGGGCCCTTCTGGGCACAAAAGCCTTTCTGGGTCCCCCGTTTTTCATTTGTAGGTAATAGGCTTCATTCAGCCTCCTAGATCTTCCCTGAGTTCAAACAGCTGCTCATCAAGGAAGGGAGGGGATGCAGAAACAAAGGAGAAGCAGTCAAGAAACAATACTGCAGTCATAGGACAAGTTCCTCATTTCTCTGGAAAGGATATACAAAACAATATCTTTGAGTTTTTCTGCAGGAACTAAAGGCATCCACCCAGGTGGATGCAGTAACTTCAGGCTGTGCACAAGATTCATGGACCTCCGCCCTGTTACCTCATCACCTATCAGTCAGAAGAAAGCCACACACCTTGCGGCCCTCACCCCAAATTTTGCCTATAAAAACTTGTCCCCTGCCCCAAACCACCTAAGAGTTCGGGGGTTTTGCACACAAACCATCTACTCTCCTGGCTTGGCCCTGCAATAAACCTTTCTCTGCTCCAAATTCTGGCATTTCAATTCAGCCTCACTGTGCCGTGTGCCGCGGACATTCGAACTGGCTTTTACTAACAGGCAGGGAAGTTAAGCACTAAAGGGATGTGGCCTTTAGCTTAAAAGATACACCATTTTGGTGAACCTGACCTCCCACTCTGGAGCATAAAATATATTTGTTTAGTTCAAGGCTACATCTCAACCAGGCCCAAGTTCGAACAGGTGCTGGATGAACAATGTAACAAATCCCTTTGGGGGCTGGCCAGCATCAAAACATTTGTAAGAACTATTGTCTTTTGACCTTACCTCCAGCCACACCCACCCCACTCTTGGTAGCATAAAAGAAACTAATGTCCAAACCCCGAGCTGGATGATTCTTTAGCCCACCATCTTCTCATTTGCTGGCTTTCCCAAACAAAGTCACTATTCCTCCCCCCAACACCCCATCTCTTGATTTACCAGCCTGTTATGGGGTGAGCAGTACGAGTCTGGACAAAGTAACAAATATAGGTGGCAAACAAACAGGGATTATAAATCAAGCAAATCTGACTTTTATACTAACCCCAACTCTCAAGTCATATGGATCTTCAAAGACCCATAGCTGCAAAGGCTTTCATTTTGACTCCTGTCAACAGCCTATTATATGTTAACAAGGCATAAACACACTCAGGAAGCACCTTCAATTTTTAGGAATGCTTTTGTACCCTAAAAAATAAATAAATAAATGTAGTTGACCTTTTAAGTAAGTTTGACAAACCTGGTCTTCCTAAAACTGGGAAGCCTGCAGCAGCAACTTCTTCCAGCCCCTCTTTCACAAAGCAACTTCCCAGATTTAAAACCTCCCCCACCCCAGGAGGAAAACACGTTCCCTCCCAGTAATCCTGGCGTGAACCCACAGCTGCTCTGCCTATTGTTAGACACCAAAGCAAAGCAATCAGACTTTCTTTGTATCAGCTGAAAAAAAGAAAATCTCGCACATCCACGCCTAACTGCCTCACACCTGTGCTCACAAAGGTGTCAGCAGCTCTGAGCATCCTGTAACTAAATCTGGAAAACTGTCTACTTCAAGCAAAGTGACTCACAGTAAGCTTCAAACCTCTTTGCCAGCTACATACGATTTGGAATACACATGTGTTCCTTTTTCCTGGTAACCTTTCAAGCCTAAACTCTACCCAGTATAAGACTACGGGCAGAGAGCTCAGATCTAGAATTTCAGTGGTCAGTCTGCAAATTGGTCCATGCTGCTGCTGCTGCTGCTAAGTTGCTTCAGTCGTGTCTGACTCTTAGTGACCACATGGACTGCAGCCTACCTGGCTCCTCCGTCCATGGGATTTTCCAGGCAAGAGTACTGGAGTGGGTTGCCATTGCCTTCTCCGATTGGCCCATGGGACCTCCGTAAGTGCAGAGAGACTTCAAGAAACAATCTCACTCTATAAGCTGACTCTGTTTTGAAAAAATAATAGCAACAATTTATTGTGTGCTTGGGCTTCCCAGGTGGCGCTAGTGGTAAAGAATCCACCCGTCAATGCAGGAGACACAAGATAAGCGGGTTCAATCCCTGGATTGGCAAGATCCCCAGAAGAAGAAAATGGCAACCCACTCCAATATTCTTGCCTGGAAAATTTCATGGGCAGAGGAGCGGGCTACAGTCCACGGGATCGCAAAGAGTCAGACACAACTGAGCACACACACAGAGGGTGTGTTCTAATTTCTAACGTTAAGACATGCCAGGCACTGCTTTAACCACTATTTCAGTTTTAACAATTAAGGGAACTGAGGCATAGATCTGCTAAGTAACCTGCCAAAGATTGCATAGCCAACAGATGTGAACCCATTAACTCCATGTGTTTTTATAAATTAATTTATTAACTCATTACTCTTAACAAGATGAAAATACTTATGTTAAGCCAATTATAATTTGCTGAGTTTAAATCAACATAACCTTTAAATTGGTAGCATTTTTATTTATTTACCTTTGCCATAGACTCCAAATTCTGTGTGAGCAATCATCAGTGTTGTGGAATCCAGAGTTGAAAAACACACCTTAGAGGACACTCAAGACAATGGAGTACAGTTTATTACACCAGCAGGTCCGAGGGGAATCAGTTCCCAACAAAGACCCTGATGTTTCTGAGAGGCCCAGTTTAATACCCGCAACTACTTGACTGGTTACATGTTAGCAACCTCTTTGTTGTATATGATTGAGTTTTACAACAAGCAGGTGCTAGGAGAACAAACAATTAGGGTTAAAGGTAGGGGGGAGCAATGCTTAACAAGTGGGGGGGATGTCCCCATGGTTAATCTAACAGGGGCAGCCTGACCTCAGCTACAATCTGCGTTTGCCATCTTTAGGGAGGACAGACTCCACAAGACCTGGTTTTCACTAGCAACAGTTTCCTTACTCTTGGTCAGAGTTCAGGCGCGGTTCACATCCTGTCTTTAAGATGGATGACAGGCTTCAAGATGGAGTCTCTCCTGCTTTCCTCACACTGGCCCCAACATCAGGAATCATTTCAACTCTCTACATCCCTGGCTATCAAAATCCTATACACCTTCAAGATCCAATTCAAATACCCACAACTCTCTAAACCTTTTTCTAGTCACTTATCTAGATACACTCTCTTCCTCATGTTTCTCCTCTGGGAAACTAGCTTTTAGTAGATATTTTTGATCCAGCTCTTAGTAGACATTGGGGTGATTATTTTATCCTCACCATCTACTCAACCATAAATTCCTTAGAGGCAAAAATTGAGCCATACTCAACTCTGAATTCTCCATAGAGCCTAACACAGTGCCTTGCAATAGTAGCTCCACATATATCTTTATTGAATTTTCAGTTGAGAACTACATTTACATCTTGCTGGGTAACAAATAAGTGAGAACACTGAAAGATATGGGAAAATAATGTCAAGTGGAAGAGATGTTGGAATTGTCCCAGCATAAGAAATAAGCCAGAAGGAAATATGTGTAAGTACCACAAGTCTACATGGTAAAGGAAGCTAGGAAGAGTGTGAACCATTTGGCATGAGAATGTGCCAGGATGCAAACCACAAGGTCATAAAAAGGACAACTATTATTTGTTAATACACTGATCACAGGGTCAAGGGAACAATATGAATCTGGCATAAGTCACAATGATCAAATATAAAGTCAAAAAGAATCAACTAATGGAAAGCAGATAGTCAAAACAATACAGAAAGTCTAAATACCTAATGCAATATAATAAGTGATCAGCTGGTTTAACATCAAATTATTTCAGTAGAATTTGGGGTAAAGAGTATAATTTTAAAAGACTTACCATCAGTGGCTAGCTCTTCCAAGATACAAGCGGAGTAGCTTCATTTTTTAATATGCTAACTTTTTTTTGGATCAATCAGATTTTCACATCCCATTGATCATCCTATTGTTTGTTTGTTTGTTTGTTTTTGGACTATCCCTCACTGAGTATTTAGCAGACCAGAGAATCCAAGTTACACCTAGATCTTTTTTTTAAATGCTTAGAAACCTTGTCAAAATCCTGTGATAAAGAAGGCATTGTCTAGTTAGAGGGCAGGTTCACATTTGGAACAAAGCTTCATGAAAGGACCTGATTCAGAATCATAGTCCCTAGCCCATTTCTTATATTAATAGTTGGGATCTGCCCAAACTCTCAATCAGTTGTTTCCATATGGCAGCTCATGGAACTGTGCCAGTCTGTGATAGAGTCTACCCCTGCTGGGGATGAAGTAAAACAAAAACAAAGATAGCAAAGACTAAATTTAATTATGTTTTTGCTTTTATTTTTTGATTTGCCTATTTTTCAGTTTTGTTTTTCACAGAGACTAAGTTAGTCCTATTAATTTAATCTAGTCAACTGAATTGGCTGTTTTTATTTTAATACTCTGGCCTTCATGCTTGCTTATTTTTAAACTGCCTTTTCTTTCATAAAATAACAATAATAGTAGTTGGTAATTGTGTGTGTGTGTGTGTGTGTGTGTGTGTGTGTTCCTACATGGCAAAATAAATTTCTGGCAATTTAATATTAGTCTTCCAGGTATGTATCTACATTTATCCCAATACACACAGACACATAATTTTATTTTGAACTGGCCTGGGCCTCTGCTCAGAAAGATATTGATAACTTTAATAAAGGTATGGAAGGATTAATGCAAACCAATTTCAATTAACAGCTAAACTCAGCAGACTTATCCTGCTGGTGGTAGGTAGCCATTTTCTTCGAGTACAAAGGTAGTAAATTTTATTTAGTTTAGTTCCACAATTAATTTCTTACAAGTCTATCATAGGGAAATCTATGAATTAATATTATTAAGCTTATGTTATTAAGACACGTTACTTGTAATAATTTCCATTTACTGTGTAGAGCGTGTAAATTGTGCTTCTGAATCTTCTAAAGAGAGATGCATTCATATATTTACCCTTGAATCAGACACTCCCATATTGCAGCATATTTGTATTTATAGATTTTTTTTTTCCTTGGAACTCAGCCTCACAGACACTTCAGTGCAGTCTCTTGCCATCCTTTTGCAGCTTCCTGGTGGAGATGACATTTGCTCAGCTAGAGAATAGACACTTTCTGGCTGAGTTGCTCATCACACTGATACCCCAAGGCCTCGCTGATTTGCTGTCAGAGGACTCCAGCTGTTTAGCTGCCATGATGTGTCTTTCATAGGAAAAGACATTTCCTGGAACATCAACAGCTTGTTAAGGACCAGGGAGGGCAGGGGAGAAAACTTGAAATTTTGGAGGAACAGAGTGATTTGAACTTGGCGGAGGCATGAAGATGAAACAGACAAAGGAATGATCGGGAGAATTTTTCCCCATCTGTGTCTGAAAGACTCATTTTCAGAGCTAACCTTACAATTTGTGATGAGCGACCCTCTACAGCTTAGAAGGTCAAGTGTTGGTAGAAGAAACAGTTGTGACTATTACTCACCCTAGGGATGAACAGATCAGATGAGGATATAAAAACTCATCAAAGAAGCTGGAAAACTCATGAAATGGTCAGCACCATCAGTTCAGTCTGCTTTTCCTTGTTCCTTGATTCCTGAAAATCAAGGACAAAGAATACTCTCGGGCATGTTTATAAGACCCAGAGAGAAAAAACCTGACCAAGGATCCTTGGATTCCAAAGGTCCCTTTGGGAAACAGAATTGGTAGCCACAACACGCAGGAGGGAGGAGCGAACACATGGTGAATGAGGCCGTGTTTGCCAACCTGAAGCCCAGGTGGGCCAATTAGCTCAACTTTCTTCCATGACCATAGACTGACCCCTGAACTCTGGCCAGTCATCTCACAGTTCTGTGCCATTGGTCACGGGGGTCCCTGAGAGAAGGTGGTTGCCTCTTTGAGTGTCACCTCTATGAATGAGGAAAAGCACGACACTTCGGGTCACCAAGCTCAGTTTAATGGCCTACAGGAGGAAATGGCAACCTACTCCAGTATTCTTGCCTGGGAAATCCCATGGACAGAGGAGTCTGGTGGGCTACATTCCATGGGGTCACAAAGAGTCAAACATGACTGAGCGACTAAATGGCAGCAGCAGCAGGAGTCCTGTTACTTGTCCTTTCCACCCTCACAGCTCTTCTCATTCTATGTTGTCTTTGTTATCATGCCTATTTGTCTTCCCACTAAACTGTGGGCTCTTGGAGAACAGAAATTGTGTTTTACTCAACTCTTTAACCCTGGAGCCTCACACAGTGTTGGCATACAGTAAGTACTCAATAAATCTTTGCTTGTCGAATGAATGATGGAATACGAAGGGCTTCAGGGTTCCCAACCATTATTTGCAACAACTCGCTGGGTCATCAATCTATAGGATTCTTTTGTGTGTGTGTGTGTGTGTGTGTGTGTGTGTGTGTGTGTGTGTACACCAAAAAGGAAATGAATGTAATTCACTCTGAAAATTTTAATGGATAAAAGTCTTACCTATGCAAAAATATTACCTATGTATCAAGGGACAGATGTGGATAATAACAAAATTACTTTGTCAACAAAGTCAAGGCTATGGTTTTTCCAGTAGTCATGTATGGATGTGAGAGTTGAACTATAAAGAAAGCTGAGTGCAGAAGGATCGATGCTTTTGAACTGTGGTTTTGGAGAAAATTCTTCAGAGTCCCTTGGACTGCAAGGAGATCCAACCAGTCCATCCTAAAGGAGATCAGTCCTGGGTGTTCATTGGAAGGACTGATGTTGAAGCTGAAACTCCAATACTTTGGCCACCTGATGCAAAGAACTGACTCATTTGAAAAGACCCTGATGCTGGGAAAGATTGAGGGCAGGAGGAGAAGGGGACGACAAAGGATGAGATGGTTGGATGGCATCACCGACTCAATGGACACGAGTTTGGGTAAACTCCGGGAGTTGGTGATGGACAGGGAGGCCTGGCATTCTGCAGTTCATGAGGTCACAAAGAGTCAGATACGACTGAATGACTGAACTGAACCAGGGTAATATCATCAGTCTCTAAAGGTTGCTGGCCTAACCCTGGCTCATGCAACCCCATATGCAACAAAACAAATCTTTTTGAATAAAAAAGTCATAATCTACATTCACAATGTTGATATTTGGTCTCAAGTATCAGTTGATGAAATGCTGGTAGTTACCTCATTGGGTATCCCTCCTCCTATTAGCATGTCCATTTTACAGAGAGAGAAAAACTGAAAGAGTGTTCATGTAATTTTCCCAGTCACTTGCTCTAAGTGCCAGAGAGCCAGGCTTCAAACCCAGGTCTTGTTTCTTTCCAAAATTTTTATTTGGAAAATTTTTTAAAATATAGAACATTTGGAGGAATGTGAAAACCATATACTCCCAACCTAAATTCTGTCATTAACATTTTTCTATACTTGTTTTATCCATCTATCCATCCCTCTATTCATCAATAAATCCATCTTAATTTTGGTGCATGTCAGAGTAATTGCAGACATCAATATACTTCAACCTACATATCATCAACTAGCATTTAATATTTGCACATCTTTCTAAAATGTACTTATGAAATGCACAAATCTTACATGTGTAAATGCTGGGTTTTAACACATGCACACACCTTTAGTTACCCAAATCCTTATGAAGATTTACAATATTACCATTGCCTCTAGAAAGTTCCCTCATGCCACTTCCCAGTCAATTCTACCTTCACCCCCAGAGGCAACCACTGTTCTTATATTCTTCCACCATGTTTAGTTTTTCCTGTTCCCTCCTGTGTGTATATAAATGGAATCGTAAGGTATGTACTCTTTTGTGTAACAATTTGTCCATGTCATTTTTGTTAATCAGTATTTTGTTCCATTTTATTCTCAAGTGGTTATAGATATACCCCCAGTTTATTTATCTGTTCTCTTGTTAATGAATACTATTTCCTCTTTCTGACTATTATAAATACTGCTGGTATGAACTTTTGTGTGCAAGTCTTTGTGTGAACATATCTTTTCACGTCCCACTTCCTTGATGGCTCAGATGGTAAAGAAAAAGCCTGCAGTGCAGGGGACACAGGAGACATGGGTTTGATCCCCGAATCGAGAAGATCCCCTAGAGAAGGAAATGGCAATCCACTCCAGTATTCTTGCCTGGAAAGTTGGACACGACTGAATGACTAACACTTTCACTTTCACTTTCTTAGGTACATACCTAGGAATGGAATTGAATGGTCATAGGGTAGGTATATTTTTAGTTTTATAAGTGCCAGACCCTCTTCCCAAATTGGTTGTACCATTTTAGTAACCCCACCAATAATGTTTGCCACTTCCAATTCCTCCACATCTTCACTAACATGTTGGCTTTGTCACTCTTTTAAATTTTAGTCATAGTGGGATATGTGGTAACATCTAATTGTCCAACTCAGATATTTCTATTTCAAAATGAATGTTTTTCTACCCTCACTACACAGATTTATGTAGGTATATAAAAAAATAACCAGATATTCACAATACAAGGCACAATATGAGAAGTGCAATATAAACAAAGTACCAAAACATCACAGAGGAGGGAGTTAAAACTTCCAACTGAGATATTCAATTGGTTTTCATGATAAATGATATTTATGTATTCATTAAAAAATATTAAGAACTTATTAAGTACTTGTAGTTATGTGTATGTGTATGTATATGTATACATATATATATATGTATATGTGTATATGTATATATAAAATAGTGTGTACATACACCAGTAATGAGTATAACAGTAACCAAACAACAAAGGTCCCTGTCATCATGGAATATAAATTCTATTGGGGTGAGGGGACACAATAACCAAACAAACAAGTAAAATGCATTTCAAATGGTGATATGACACAGGGGAAAAATAATATGGGGTGGGAGGGTAGGAAGGGATGATAACAGGTGGTTATTTTATATAAGATGATCAAGGCATTTGAGACAGACGTTGAAGACTTATTGGGATTCAGTGTGAAGGAGGTAAGTGGAGGAACCTGAAGTAAGGTGGAGGTGTACCACAGAAAGCGTTGACTCTTGGAAAGGACAAAGGCTAAGTTATGTATGCCAGGAACCGCCAGTCCATCTTGGAGCACCAGGGGAGAAGAAGCTAGAAAAAGACTGGGGAGGACCATTTATGGATCCTGCACCTATTTCAGCAGGCAACAGAGAGCTAAAGAATGGGTTTGAGCAAGAAAAGACCTCATCATCATCTGAAACCAATTATATAAGTCAATTCTAGCTTAGTAAAAAAAAATAATAGCTTGATCACAACCACACTATAGTAAAATTGAATTTGTGGCATTCTATTTAGTTGAGTAAACATTTTGCAATATCTATTATGTGCTTCATAGAGAGGACTGTAGGAGGGAGAAACTAAAGACTGTGGTGGGGAGTAGGGGGAGTCATGAATTGTCTGCTATCATTGTCCATGTTTAGGGCAATGAACATCATAACTAAGGTTGTGGAAATGGTAATTGAAAGATGGAAAACATTGAGGAAGCAGAATTGAAAGTCCTGGTGACTGAAGGTGGTGATGGGAAGGGTGGTAATCCCTCTTTTGTTTATAGCATATAGCCACCTTCCAGTAGAAGCAAATTTGAATATTGGCAGTAGTTCCCATATAGAAGGGGGCTTGCCTCTTATAGAATTGGGTTTTTTTCCATTGCCTTTGCTAGAGCATGGCCCTCGAGCCACTATTCTGGAGTAACTGTGTCTATTTGAACCTGTGTGCTTCTATACAGTATTATGGGAATCACAATCACTTAGGTCATGGAATCCAAGTGTATGGAAAATGCTCACTGGGATTTTTGCATGTGGTTTAAAAAGGTGGTTGGGTTTCCCAGGTGGTTCAGTGGTAAAGAATCCACCTGCCAATGCAGGAGAAGCAGGTTCTATCCCTGGGTCAGGAAGATACCCTGGAGAAGTAAATGGTAACCCACCCCAGTATTCTTGCCTGGGAAATCCCATGGACAGAGAGCCTGGTGGGCTATAGTCCATGGGGTCCCAAGAGTCGGACAGGATTTAGCAACTGAACAACAACAAAAAGGTGGTTATTTCCAAGGATAGCAAAAGGAAATACCAAGGAACATTGCTACCACCACCATCAAAAATCCTTCTTCTGCTAACTTGTCAAATGCCTGACAATTTCACCATTCAGTGAGAAAGTTCAGTGACAAACAACTAACATTTAGGCCCTTTTGGTATCATGAGCACTGAAATTATATGGATACATTTTTGCTTGAGAGAAGCAAGAGATTGGCACAGGCATGGGTTCAAGTATGTGGTTCCTCAATTACACTTTTTGATTGAGTAGAATAAGGCCCTCAAAGGACAGGACTCTTTAGGTAAAGTAAAGATGGGTGGTGGGGATATTAACAGAATCTACAACAGCAAACAAGCCCAGATAGAGCTCCAATTTATGGGTGTCTGGGTACCTATGTCAGTCACTCAAGGCTACGAATGAATGGGAGAACGGGCCACTAGAACACAATCTTAGCAAGATATCTTCTTCAAATATTTTCCTTTCATCCAAGTGCTGGGATATGGAAAGCCTGAAAGGGCAGAAGTCACTGTTGTTCAGTCATGAAGTCTTGTCCAACTCTGGCCAAACTAATAAAGCTTTATTTGCAATAAATCAAAGCTCTGAAACATAAAAATGCCAGTGTCATAACTTAGGTTCCTGGCCCAGAACACCTGACCATCCTCTTCATCCATCTCAAATATTTCGTCCATCAAGGCCCTCCACTCTCTCAGAATGTGGTACTTAACAGAATCACTAAGGAGCACTTCTGTGCTCAGCTCTCATTCAGCATCTGGTGCAACCATGTCGGTGTACACAGTGAACACTGGCTACTTTGCTAAAGAGGCTGCAGGCTTTCTGCACAGTGTGGAGAGGGTAGATCTCAACTCACCAAATGTCAGAGTAACAAACAGGGGAACTGAAGTAAAGTGAAGCCAATGATCTGCAACAGCAGGAGCTACTAAAAAGCCGTTGACCATCTTTACACTGCTCACTTTAAAGAGCCACTGAACAAAAGGGTCTTTGTGAAGTATAAGACAAAAGGTAGCACCTGGACAGAGTGTGCATTGGATCCATGTGTGTTGAGTAAAAAAGTCAGAAAAGTAGCATGAGGCCAGGTAGAAGTGCCCAGTGACCAGAGGTAGATATTTCCTTTTTGGGGGAAAAAAAAATCCTGTGCTTCCCTCTCCATTCTGTAGCATCTGGATTTTCTTTTAAATGCATGAAACTATCTTCTCTTCCTGTATTACTACTTAAGTGATTTATCTGTTTCCATGCAATCTGACTGTGGGTGTACCTGCTGGTGACTATAGCATAATTTCTTGTAATCCAAAGAATAAGCGCCTGGTTTATATGGGAGACCCACTGATTATGACCTTACACACATAGAATTGGTGATAACTTAATGGTGATTTCTATAAACAAGCTAGAGGGCTACTTAATCTAGTCAAAGAAATATTCAGCTAACCATTTATGGAAAACCCAACAAACTCGTGTTTAAACATTTAAGTGGCTCCTCTAAGGACCCATATCCCAGGCTACAGAAGATTAAAATGCTTCATTAATTCAGACTGGTCTGTGCTCAACATCTCCATCATTGGTTCCCAGTCACTGACGATATATCTTAGCCTACAAAATATGGAGCGTGATTTGGCTACATAGGTATAACTAATGTTAAGTGGTCCCTGAAAAGCTTGGAATTTGAGCTGAGAGATGAAAAGCCCTAAGAGACCATCTTAAACATAGAGAGTTCTCTGAATTCAACCAAGGACATTTTCATGAGCCTAAAAAAAGAAAGAATCTTTATCCACTCCAGTTAAACTCTATCACTCTGCACAGTTTCCACTTGTTAAATCCCACTAGAATCTTCTCTACCTTGGAAAAAAATTCTTTCAGGTCTCTAGAGACATGAAAAAATGAACCAAGTAGCCTCTAAAATGAAGTGGACACTTCAGATAGTTTATTTTTCCATTTATGGAGACAGAAGCCTTTCCTAAGAGCTTTCACAAAAGTCTTTAAAACGTATTCCTGAGGGGAGAGGGAGAGAAGGAAAGAGACAGAGAGAGAGGCTGAGATTAAGGAAGATCTGGGTGGGACTTCCCTGGTGGTTCAGTGGCTAAGACTCCTCACTTCCAGTGCAGTGGGCCCGAGTTCAATCCCTGGTCAGGAAACTAGGTCTCATGCTGCAACTAAAGAACCTGCATCCCACAATGAAGAAAATATCCCACACGCAACAGTCAAGACCTGGTGCAGTCAAATAAATAAATATTTTTTTAAAAGAAGGTCTTTAAAATGAAGCCTAGAAATCTCAGCCCCTGCTTGCCAAAGTATACCTAGATTGAGACTAGCAGAACTAGGGAATTCTCTGTCTTAAAGGTAACCCATTAAATCATTATATCCCAGATGAGGTTGAAAATGATGAAATAGTTGGGAAGAAAAAAGAACAGAGTCTGTCTCTAAATAACCAACAATAGCTTTAGTTTCAAAAATAATAATATGAGCAGTCATAGCAATCCAGGGACAAGTAAGAATAAAAGGCTAAAACTGAATGGAATATTTTCCCTTACTGTGGAGTATGGAGAGAGAAACTGGACAGGCCCAACCTGAATGCTAAGGAATAGAGCACGAACTAGAATGCCAGTCTCTGCCTTTACATTTCCTTTCCAACCCACCTTGCTTTTAGCACCTCAGAGAAAAGAAGGGAAAGTGCTGTATTTTTTGATAATGAAATGACAGTCAGGAGACCTAGCCTCTAGTCGAGCTCTGTCCCTTCCTGGCTGTGTGATCCTGGACATTTCACTAAACTTCTTATGACTCCAGTTTTTTGGTGTGTAAAATAAGAACCTTAGTTTAATTGTGTATACAATGCAATGGTGTAAAATATTTTGAAGCTCCTTAAATAGTACAAAAATATTACATGATATTATTGCTTTAATAGTCTATGATTCAGTGATCCTATGTACCCAAGAAATAATTTCCAGACCACAGAGATTCAGCTGAAGGGAGCATGTACATATGTGAGTGCACACAGAGGAAAGGGTAGGGTAAGAGCCAAACAAAGAAATAATTCATCATGAGCATACAAGTAAACCAACCAGAAGAAAATAGACGGCTTAAAAACAAACTGATGTCTAGTTACTTGTATTTGCTCTAAATAAGCCTGCAGCCTGGATGGGTCACAGTCTAAAAAGGCTTTGTTGGACACACACTTAGATTTTCAATACAATCCTGCCTCACATTCATGCAAAGGAAATTCTCCGGTGAGCTTTTAAATCTCCATTAGGTGCTACATTGAAAACAAAGGTTAGATGAACTACACGGTGGGGAATAAACCAACAATCTATTCCTATACCATATTTACACTGTATCAGAATGTGATAGGCATCTTGTTTTGTTATTGGCAAGATAAGTATGATGTTTTAGAAAACAACGAATTCATACTCAGAAGAGGGGTTCACAAACATTTTCTACAAAAATTAGATAGTAAATATTTTAGGCTTTACGGGTCATATACTGCCTCTGTCACATCTTCTTTAAGTTTGTTTGTTGTTTTATATAATTGTTTCAAAACCTCAGTAGAAAAACAGGCTGTAGGCTGGATTTGACCTGCTGACAGTAGTTTGCCAAGCTCTGCCCTAGAAGAATTCTAAGCAATCAAACAGTAGTAGTAGTGAGACCACAAATTTACCAAGTGTTTAAGTGGCTAAAGTTAACTGGACTTAGAGCAGGTAAACCTATCAAGCTACATTGCAAAAGAACTGTGTAAAAATGTATAAGCTAGGCAATACATTGAGGCCCTTAGAAAATAGCCATAGCATGTCTTAAAAGTATTACTACTGATCTTATTTACAGCTAGGATCTGAACCCAAACAGACTGACTCCACAGTACTGTCACATATTCTGGAATAGCATGCTGTGAATGATTTCACGGACACATCTCACATTTTAGATTAACAAGGGGTTCCTTTTTATGTAAATCAACTGCTATTTTTCACTGATTTACAATGAAAATTTCAGATGGACTGTCAAGATTTACTTGTTCTTAACAAATTACTCTTAAGCTTCACTGCCTCCTTCCCTCTTGCTCCCATCTTCTCTGCCAAGTACTTAATGATGTATAAACAACACAAATACAAAAGGCAGCCCAATATTTATTTATTTTTATTAAATTAATTTATTTATTTTATTGGAGACTAATTACTTTACAATATTGTAGTGGTTTTTGTCAAACATCGACATGAATCAGCCATGGGCGCACATGTGTTCCCCATCCAGAATCCCCCTCCCACCTCCTTCCCCATCCCATCCCCCAGGGTCATCACAGTGCACCAGCCCTGAGCACCCTGTCTCATGCATTGAACCTGGAGCAGCGACCTGCTTCACATATGATAATATACACAATTCAACGCTACCCTCTCAAATCATCCCACCCTCAACTTCTCTCACAGAGTCCAAAAGTCTGTTCTTTATCTCTGTGTCTCTTTTGCTGTCTCACATCTAGGGTCATCATTACCATCTTTCTAAATTCCATATATGCATTAGTATACTGTATTGGTGTTTCTCTTTCCGACTTACTTTACTCTGTATAACAGACTCCAGTTTCATCCATCTCATTAGAACTGATTCAAATGCATTCTTTTTAATGGCTGAGTAACATTCCATTGTGTATATGTACCACAGCTTTCTTATCCATTCATCTGCCAATGGACATCTAGGTTGCTTCCATTTCCTGGCTATTATAAACAGTGCTGTAATGAACATTGGGGTACATGTGTTTCTTTCAATTCTGGTTTCCTCAGTGTGTATGCCCAGCAGTGGGATTGCTGGGGCATATGGCAGTTCTATTTCTAGTTTTTTAAGGAATCTTCACACTCTTCTCCATAATGGCTGTACTAGTTTGCATTCCCACCCACAGCGTGAGAGGGTTCCCTTTTCTCCATGCCCTCTCCAGCATTTATTGTTTGTAGACTTTTTGATAGCAGTCATTCTGACTGGCATGAGCTGGTACCTCGTTGTGGTTTTGATTTGCATTTCTCTGATAATGAGTGATGTTGAGCATCTTTTCATGTCTTTGTTAGCCATTGGTATGTCTTCTTTGGAGAAATGTCTGTTTAGTTCTTTGGCCCATTTTTTGATTAGGTCGTTTATTTTTCTGGAATTGAGCTGCAGGAGCTGCTTGTATATTTCTGAGATTAAATCTTTGTCAGCTGCTTCATTTGCTATTATTTTCTCCCATTCTGAATGCTGTCTTTTCACCTTGCTTATAGTTTCCTTTGTTGTGAAAAAGGTTTTAAGTTTAATCAGGTCCAATTTGTTTATTTTTGCTTTTATTTCCATTCCTCTGGGAGGTGGGCCATAGAGAATCCTGCTGTGATTAATGTCAGAAAGTGTTTTGCCTATGTTTTCCTCTAGGAGTTTTATAATTTATGGTCTTCCATTTGGATCTTTAATCCATTTTGAGTTTATTTTTGTGTATGGTGTTAGAAAGTGTTCTAGTTTCATTCTCTTACACGTGGGTGACCAGTTTTCCCAGCACCACTTGGTTTGGTTGTCTTTTCTCCATTGTATATTCTTGAGAGATTGTCTTTTCTCCATTGTATATTCTTGCCTCCTTTGTCAAAGATAAAGTGTCCACAGGTGCATGGATTTATCTCTGGGCTTTCTATTTTGTTCCATTGATCTATATTTCTGTCTTTGTGCTAGTACCATACTGTCTTGATGACTGTAGCTTTGTAGTATAGTCTGAAGTCAGGCAGGTTCCATTCTTCTTTCTCAAGATTGCTTTAGCTATTCAAGGTTTTTGTATTTCCATATAAATTGTGAAATTATTTGTTCTAGTTCTCTGAAAAATACCGTAGGTAGCTTGAAAGGGATTGCATTGGATCTATCAATTGCTTTGGGTAGTATACTCATTTTCACTATATTGATTCTTCTGATTCATGAACATGGTATATTTCTCCATCTATTTGTGTCCTCTTTGATTTCTTTCATCAGTGTT
Source organism: Muntiacus reevesi (assembly GCF_963930625.1). Taxonomy (NCBI): domain Eukaryota; kingdom Metazoa; phylum Chordata; class Mammalia; order Artiodactyla; family Cervidae; genus Muntiacus; species Muntiacus reevesi. Next base: position 122,163,812 of record NC_089271.1, on the reverse strand, counting down.
TTATAGTTTTCTATATATAGGTCTTTTGTTTCTTTAGGTAGATTTATTCCCAAGTATTTTATTCTTTTCTTTGCAATGGTGAATGAAATTGTTTCCTTAATTTCTCTTTCTGGTTCCTCATTGTTAGTGCATATGAATGCAAGGGATTTCTGTGTGTTGATTTTATACTCTGCAACTTTACTATATTCATTACTATATTAATTGATTAGCTCTAGTAATTTTCTGATGGAGTTTTTAAGGTTTTCTATGTAAATGATCATGTCATCTGCAAATAGTGAGAGTTTTACTTCTTCTTTTCCAATCTGGATTCCTTTAATTTCTTTTTCTTCTCTGTTTGCTGTGGCTAAAACTTCCAAAACTATGTTGAATAGTAGTGGTGAGAGTGGGCACCCTTCTCTTGTTCCTGACTTTAGGTTGAAATGCTTTCAATGTTTCACCATTGAGTATAATGTTTGCTGTGGGTTTATCATATATGGCTTTTATTTTGTTGATGTCTGTTCCTTCTTTCCTGCTTTCTGGAGGGTTTTAATCATAAATGGATGTTGAATTTTGTCAAAGGCTTTCTCTGCATCTATTGAGATAATCATATGGTTTTTATCTTTCAATTTGTTAATGTGGAGTATCACATTGATTGCTTTATGGATATTAAAGAATCCTTGCATCCCTGGGATAAAACCCACTTGGTCATGATGTATGATCTTTTTAATATATTGTTGGATTCTGTTTGCTAGAATTTTGTTAAGGATTTTTGCATCTATGTTCATCAGTGATATTGGCCTGTAGTTTTCTTTTTTTGTGGCATCTTTGTCTGGTTTTGGTATTAGGGTGATGGTGGCCTCATAGAATGAGTTTGGAAGTTTAGCTTCCTCTGCAATTTTCTGGAAGAGTTTGAGTAATATAGGTGTTGGCTCTTCTTTAAATTTTTGGTAGAATTCAACTGTGAAGTCATCTGGTCCTGGGCTTTTGTTTGCCGGAATATTTCTGACTACAGTTTGTTTTGATTTCTGTGCTTGTGATGGGTCTGTTAAGATTTTCTATTTCTTCCTGGTTCAGTTTTGGAAAGTTATACTTTTCTAAGAATTTGTCCATTTCTTTCAAGTTGTCCATTTTATTGGCACATAGTTGCTCATAGTAATCTCTTGTGATTCTTTGTATTTCTGTGCTGTCTGTTGTTATTTCTCCATTTTCATTTCTAATTTTGTTGATTTGATTCTTCTCCCTTTGTTTCTTGATGATTCTGGCTAATGGTTTGTCAATTTTATTTATCTTCTCAAAGAACCAGCTTTTAGCTTTGATTTTGGCTGTGGTCTCCTTTGTTTCTTTTTCATTTATTTCTGCCCTAATTTTTATGATTTCTTTCCTTCTACTAATCCTGGGGTTCTTCATTTCTTCGTTTTCTAGTTGCTTTAGGTGTAAAGTTAGGGGTTTTTGTTTGTTTGTTTGTTTTTTACTTTTCTCTTTTCTTGAGGTAATCTTGTATTGCTATGAACCTTCCCCTTAGCACTGCTTTTACTGAGGTTTTGGGTTGTTGTGTTTTCATTTTCATTAGTTTCTATGCATACTTTTATTTCTTCTGTGATTTGTTGGTTATTCAGAAGCGGGTTTTTTAGCCTCCATATGTTTGTATTTTTAACAGGTTTTTTTTTTCTGTAGTTGACATCTAATCTTACCACATTGTGATCAGAAAAGGTGCTTGGAATGATTTCAATTTTTTGAATTTACCAAGGCTAGAGTTAAAAGGCAGCCGAATATTTAGAGGACTCCTTTGGGAATCTTTTAATAAGCCGAAGAGTCCTTTCAAAAAATGAGGGATCCCTCAATAGAACAGACTAGAAAGTACAGAAATAAACCCAAACACAGATATAGCATGTCCTCAATTCCTCTATGTTTGGGTTTATTATTCCTCTTTGTTTGGGCTTTCCTGGTGGCTCAGATAGTAAAGAATCTGCCTGCAATGAGGGAGACTGGGTTTGATCCCTGGGTAGGGAAGATCCCCTGGAGGAGGGCATGGCAATCCACTCCTGTATTCTTGCCTGGAGAATCCCCATGGACAGAGGAGCCTGGTGGGCTACAGACCATGCAGTCAAAAAGAGTGGGACATGACTAAGCACAAAAGTGTTATTTGGATCCATGAGGAACAGATAGTTGACTAAGTGGTGTTGAGACAATTAGGGAGATATCCAGGCAAATGTAGTCCATAACTCACACCTGAGCCAAATAAATTCCAAATATATTAGAGTTTTAACATGAAAAATAAAACCATGAGAGACACTAGAAAATGAAATAATTTTTAAAATAATTTTTGAGTCCAAAGTCCTTTCTAAGTATGACACAAAACCCAGAAGCCAAAAAAAAAAAAAAAAAGTTCAACACAGTTGACTCCATAAAAATGGAAATTCCTTCATGGCAAAAACTTCCATAAGATTAAAAAATGGCAAACATAGAAAATATTGCAATTTATATCACTGAAATGGGCTTTCTTAATATAACAAAAGACTTCTCATAAATCAATTTTGAAAGACCAACAACCAAATAGAAAATGGTCAAAGGATAATAAACAGATTATTTATAGGAAATAAAACAGTAAATTAAACGTATGACAGTTGCTCAACTTCATCCATAATAAGAGAAATACAAAGGAAAACCTCACTGAGATAGTATTTTCCACCCATCAAACAGGTGATGATGAAAAATTTTGCTAACACACTGTGCTAGTGAAAATGTAGGGAAATAGTCACTCCGCCAAGCTGTTGAAAGGAAAATCATTGGCACAACCTGTATGGAGATCAATTTGCCCATATTTATCAAATTTAAAACGCACTTCCTTTGGACCTAGAAAATCCACTTTTAGGAATTAACCCTACAGGTATGTACATGTATAATAAATGACAAACATAAAGATATTAATTCGAGTATTTTTGCAGTAGCTACAGATTACAAATACTTTAAATGTTTATCAATAGGAAACTTGTTTATCAATTTTGGTAGAACCCAGTGAACATCTATATGTTAATAGTAGAAAATGCCCTCCCAAATGTATTCATTCGTGTCCTTTAGGCAGCTATAACTTCCTATGTTACCTCCCAAGTATATTCTCTGCATATTTCTTTATTTAAGTTAAAATCACTCAGTCGTGTCTGACTCTTTGCAACCTCTTGGACTGTAGCCCACCAGGGTCCTCTGCCCATGGGATTTCCCAGGCAATAATACTGAAGCTGTTAACCATTCCCTTCTCCAGAGGATCTTCCCAACCCAGGGATTGAACCCAGGTCTCCTGAATTGCAGGCAGATTCTTTACTGTCTGAGCCAGCACTGTTTGAAGACTTTTACAAACATTAAATAATTTAAGTCTCAAAAAGAAAATCCCAACAAGGTAGGTAATATAATTATCCCCATTTTCCAGATGAAATTGAAGCACATAGCTATAAAATGATAGAGCCAAGATTTAAATCCAAACTGGTTGACTTCAGAATCCATACTCTCAACCATTATTCTCTGCTTACTTTCACATACATATATTTTCCCCCAGATTTTAGACAAATTGTAGCATGCTCTAAGCCTTGTGTAAAAGAACATAACAAGGTTTAGAGTTATAAAGTGGCTCTACGTGCCTCAATATCCTCATCTGTATCACTTACCTTGTTGGGCTCTTTTTTGAGGATTAAATTACTTAATGTTTGTAAAAGTCTTTGAACAGTGCCTGATACATAGTAAGTACTATTTAAGACTATGTTAAATAAAGAAATATGCAGAGAATATACTTGGGAGGTTACATAGGAAGTTATATCTGGCAAAAGGACAAGAATGAAGGAAATTTATACCTTTTGAATATTGTATCAAATGCTTAAATAATATCTATTTTAAAAATTAAATAATTTTAAGCATAAATGATTTCTGTTCCCCAGCATCTTAATACTTAATACTTGGCCTCATCTCCTCCCACTTATCCTTTTCTTTGTTCCATAATTTCCACTTTCCATGCCTTGCACTGTAGCTTCTTACTAATTTTAGTATGGGCTTCCCTGGTGGCACAGATGGTAATAATTCCACCTGCAATGTGGAGCTTGTCCTTTCCATCATCTCAGTCTCCTCATTTGTCTTGAACTTTTTATGCTCATTCATGATTTCACTACCTTTCTGCTCCTGACTCCCTGGGGCACCTTTCACCAAAATGGAAGCTTCACATCCTTAGAGTTTCAAATCTAGATATTTCATCATCTCAAATTCAACATGTCAAAGTGAGCATGTCATCCACCTCTCATCTCAACCTCCCTACTTTTTAGTTCCCAAGTTAGAAACTGGATTCTTTACTTTGACTCATCTCTGTACTTCATTCCCTAGATCCAGTAAATGCATCAATTTATCCTTTCACATCTGTCTTCCTCACTTTTGCTATTGCAGGATTATTGCCTTCGGCTAATGTGAATAGTGTGCATACTTATTACCTGGAGAGCTTGTTAAAATGCAGATACTGCATCAGTAGGTATGGTAGCAACCTACAAGATGGCCTCTAATGAGCCCCATCTCTCAGTATTAACTCCCTGGATTGTTTCCTCCTATATTATATCAGGGTTGGTCTGTATGACCAAAAAAATGGGACAGAAGTAATGGTATATAATGTCTCAGATTAGACTATAAGACAATGTTGCTTTTGTCTTGGTTGGTCTCTATCTCTCTTAGATCACTCACTCTGGGGAAAGCCAACTACCTTGTGGAGAAGTCACAAAGGCAGTGTATGGAGAGGCCAATATAGTGACAAGTTGAGACGTCCAGTCAACAGCTAGTGAAAGCTGAAACCTGCCAATAGCCACATGAGTGAGGTTGGAAAAAGGCCCTTCAGCTCCAGTCAAACCTTCAGATGACTATAACTCCAGCTGAAATCTTGACTACAACCTCATGAGAGACTCTAACCTAGAACCATCTAGCTAAGCCACTCCTAGATTCTTCACCACAAAAATATGAGTTAAATATTTGTTGTTTTAAACTAATAGATTTTGAGGTAATTTGTTATTTAGCAGTAGATAACTTACACAAGTAGATCTGGTGTAAGGCCTGAAAAATTCTTCATTTCTAACAAACTCCCAGGGGACACTAATGTTGCTGCTGATGGACCCTGCTTTAGTAGCTGGCCACATACCACTGCAACAGCGTCTCACCTAATCTCTACCTCAATTATCTCTCTGCTTCAAGCCCATTACATCCCTCCTTCCCAGTGTAGAACAGTTCCCTATTACCTACCATGTAAAGTCAAAGTCCACAGCCTATTATCAAAATGACAAGTGTTGGCGAGAATGTGGGGGAAAGGGAACCCTTGTGCACCGTTGGCAGGAATGTAATTTGGTGCAGCCACTATGGAAAACAATATGGAGACTCCTCAAAAAAATAAAATACAGAACTACCATATGACCCAGCAATCCCACTCCTGGGTACAGAACCAAAGGAGTTGAAATCAGTATCTCCAAGAGATAGCCACAATCCCACGTTCATTGCAGCATTACTGACAATAGCCAAAATAAGAAGACAATCTGAATGTCCTTTATCAGATGAATGGATAACAAAAAGTCACATTTTCCTATCTAGTCATTGGATATTCATTGAAATGGAATATTACTTAGCCATAAAATAAGGAAATCCTGCCATTTTCAACAACTTGGCTGAATCTGGAGGGCATTATACTAAGTGAAATAAACTAGGCAAAGACAAATACTATATGTCATCATTTACATATGGAATCATTCTTACAAAGATTTTTAATTTTTTTACTTTTTGGCCACACTGTATGGCATGTGGGATCTTAGTTCCCCAACCAGGGAGGGAACCCCTGTCCCCTGCATTGGAAGGCAGATTCTTAACCACTGGACCACCAGGGAAGTCCCTGGAATATTTTTTTTTTTTAATCTGATTTCATAGAGACAGAGAATGCAATGGTGGTTGCCAGAGCCTTGCAGGAGGGGGAAAACAGGGTGATACAAGTCAAAGGATACATATTTTCAGTTTTAAGAAAATACATTCTAAGGATCTAACATAGAGCATGGTAACTACAATTAATAATACAGTATTGTGGGACTTCCCTGTTGGTCCAGTGGTTAGGAATCCACCTTTGAATGCAGGGGATGCAGGTTCAATCCCTGGCCTGGATGCCTCAGGGCAACTAAGCCTGCACACCACAACTAGAGAGCCCGTACGCACTGCAACTCTAGAGAAGGCCTGCATGCCACAATGAAGAACCCATACACTGGGTCTTTCTGTGTGCCACAAAGACCCAGCACAGTCAAAAATAATAAATTAATTTAAAAAAAATAATGCAATATTGCATACTTGAAAGACACTGAGAGCATTCTCACCACACACACAAAAAGTAACCATGTTAACTATGTAAAGTGAAGGAATGTGTTAATTATCTTGATCTTGGTATCATTCTACAATCATCACATTGTGCACTTTAAACATATACAATTATGTTTTTCAATTATTCCTCAGTAAAGTTATTTTTTTTTTTAAGTCCTCAGTCTGCCTTTCGAGATCCCTTAGGACCTGGCTATTTACAAGCTTTACAGTCATTTTTTCCCACCACTCTCTGCCAGGCACTTTCTGCCCCTGTTCACCTGATTTCCTCATTGTCTCCTGCAGACATCACATTTGTTCCTGGTCCAAAGCTTTCTATTAGCAGTATCTCTCCTATTCCTTACCATCTCCCAACATGTATAATTGGCATGTCTTCTATTCTCCTCTGCTATCCAAGGTCAACCTTCAAGGCCTAGCTCAAGTCCCATTTCCTCCACTTCATATTTTTTAAGTATTTATTGAATTTGTTACAATATTGCTTGTTTTATGTTTTGGTTTTTTGGCCACAAGACATATGGGATCTTAGCTCCCTGATCAGAGATCGAACCTGCACCCCCTGCATTAGAAGATGAAGTCTTCACTACTGGACTGCCAGGGAAGTCCCTCCCCATTTCATTTTTATCTAATAGCTTTATGAACTATTATTTGAAAGTGAAAGTAAAAGTGTTAGTCGCTCAGTCATGTCTGACTCTTTGTAATCCCATGGACTGTAGCCCGCCAGGCTCCTCTGTCCACGGGATTCTCCAGGCAAGAATACTGCAGTGGGTAGCCATTCCCTTCTCCAGGGGACCTTCCAGACCCAGGAATTTAAACCTGGGTCTCCCTCATTGTGGGCAGATTATTTACCGTCTGAGCCACGAGGGAAGCCCATGCACTATTATTTAACTATTTACTAAATAAAGAATCTCAACTTCCAGGCTAGATTTTCAGCAACTTGAGATCAGGAATAGTATCTTGTAAGTCTTAATAGCTCCAGGGTACCTGGCATCTGACTGGACACAGAAAAAGTAAGTAGGTGTCAGTTGACTGAATCTGCCTGTCACGTTCAGTGTGGCTGTATGCCTACAAGCAGTGCCAAAATGTACTCCCAGATTTTAGGGCAACAGAGAGAAATCTCTGCAAAGTCCACCCCCTCTCTTCCCTACCTCCTTGCTATATGCCAAATTATTGTCTCCTTTATTTGTTCCACATCACTGGCAGGTAAGAAGGTAACATTTTGAGAGAACAATTTATATTATGGGCAGCAGTGTAAGAGGAAATAATGTCACAGTTAACCCAAAAGTCATTTCATTTTGGATTTGAAATCCTTTCTATGATTTGGAAGGCAGATGTGCTGTGAACTCATTAGGGTTTCCCTGAATAGTGTTGAAATCATCTACAAGAACACAATGAGAAAGGAGCCAGGGGAGACCTGAGAACCCAGTGACTGATGAAGGAAGACTATCTAAGGAAGATAAATATTGCATAGATTGCCATGACAAAGGTAATGAAAAAAGCAAGTAATACAGGGATTTCCTGGTGGTCCTGTGGCTAAGATTTCATGCTCCCAATGCAGGGGGCCCTGGTCCCATCCCTGGTTAGGGAACTAGATCCCACACGCAATAACTAAGAATTTACATGCCACAGCTAAAGATCCCACATGCTGCAATGAAGATCCTACATGCTGCAACTAAGCCCTGGCACAGCCAAATAAATAAATAGATTAAAAATAAATATTAAAAAAAAAACAAGTAATACAGAGACAGAGACCAAGGGAGGAAGAGAGAGAGAGAGACCTCCTAGTCATTGCATATTGCATGGTACTCATCAGACCATGAAGATCATTTTACAAAAGGACAACATCCACTATTTTTTGTGTTTATTGTCAGCCATTTTGCTAAGCTCTTTGCACAAATCAACTGATGTTAATCCACACAATCCCTGTGAGATCGATGCTGCTATGGGCAGACCCATTTCCCTGATAAGGAAGCCGAGGCTCAGAAAAAGTTAAGGAATTTCTCCCAAGATTACACAGGTAGGAGCTGTTTGAGCTGGGATTTGAACCTACTATCTGAAGGCCATATTCTTAACTTCTACCCTTTAGACCCTTTAGATCCACCCCTTATCCTTGTTTTGGTAAATCTTGGATATAAAGATCTGTAGCAGATCCTGGAAATTTGGAAAGCCAGAAAGTTACTATTCAGTGCTCATCCACATTCAGACACCTGGTGACCTCCTGCCGTGTGACTTCCCTCTGGCTACCAGAGCACCTCATCAGACTGGGAAAAAAATCCCAGCCTTGTTCTTCCAACAAAGTACATGTACTCGTTCTATATTTCGGGCCCTTAATTCCACAGCCTGCAGGATGGCAATGAATGTAATGAAATAATCAAATCCTGTTACCAGGTAACTAATGGGTTACCCCTCCCTGGTAATATAAAGCATTAGCTCCATTAAAAGAGAAAACCCCTAAAGAGGAAATCTAATGACAAGAATTTGGACACCTTGGCAGGCCCACCGGGAAAAAGGTTTGAAGCCAAAAGACCTTTACCTGCCCCTCCTCTCATGTCTGTTTTTCCTTCTGGGTTTGACATATGCCTTAAACACATCATTGCTTGCACTTATTCAACTACCATCGGTAGTACAAAATGTGGCTTTAAAAAAAAAAATCTAATGAAGTTTCCAAATCTCAATTAAAAGCAACATCTCTCCATCCATCTATTTATCCCTGCCAAGCGTTTGTGTTTTGAAGCTGGAAGTTCCATTATCTGAAATTTGCAGGCAATTACTAGGTCTAGTAACTCCCAAGATGTGAGCATTTTTCCAAGTCTAAAGTGAAAAGTGGTTTTCAGTAAACGTGTGTGTGTGTGCATGCATGCTTTAAGAAGTCTGTTTAGAAAAGAAAGGTGTGATGAAGACAGGTGGGGGAAGGGCCAGAGGGAATCATATCGGGTCATTTATCTGTCCTATTTGACATTGGGAACTCCGGAAGTGTTAATAAGCAGCCCTCCATGTCCCAGGGGAAGCTTTCAGATTTACAGCTTTAAACAACCACTCATCCTCATTTTGGCACAAAGTCAAACCAAAATTTGTTGCAGTTTATAATGCTTGTTAACGAAGAACATCAAAAATTAATGCTCATTAGGGTGCTCATTAATATGCACGGTGCTCACCAGTTTGACTTAATTAAGCAAAGCACCACTCTACGATAATATTGTGGTCCAGCCTAGAGAGAAGACTGTTCGGGGCTGAAGGGCATTCCCTTGGGACAGCATTAGCAGCACTGCAGGGCGAGTTGCCTGCCTGCCTCCTCCTGAGATTATTCCTGTTAGAAAACAGGAAGCTCTAAAAGAGCAAGTGACTAGCCCCTGCTGGGCTGTCTGATTCCACACTTTAGTTTTCCTGATCCAAGAGGTTATTTGCAGAGATGACTGGAATTGACGTCAATGGTACAATCAGATCTTGGCCAAGAAAAAGACCCCTAAAGAGAGAAAGAGGCTCAAGAACTTAGGCTCAAGACACAAGATTGGGGGCAGGCAAGGGGAGGGGGAAAAGAAGAATAGTAAGAGAAGGTAACCCTCCAAAAAGACAGCAAAGTAAACAAAAGAAAGTAGTGAGCAAGCGAGAGAGTGAGACCAATATCCAGATACTGTCATATTCCAAAGCAGAGGACACACAGGTGGGGAATTACTATTTGTGTGAGGTTTTGCTGATTTTTTTTCCTTAGTCAATTTGAGGTTTCTGAGTCTGTTCTGTTCGGGGTCATTTCAAAATCATTAATTCCAATGGGTCACTGTAGATAAAAACAAATAATTGAGCTCCAGAACATATAGCCAGAGCTTTTCCAGAAAATCTTGTACCTAAAACAGAAGTAGGAAGCAATGGAGCAAATGAGAGTGAGACAGGGGAATTTGAATCCCAGCTCTACTACTTAGGGTGTAAATGGAGGAACTTGGAGAAGCCACTTCATGTTTCCAAGGCTCAGTTTCCTCATCTGTAAACTATGAGGGTGAACTATATGAAATTGCCATTTCATTTTTGAAGATCAGAATGTTCAAATATCAACAATTTCATATGGTTCAATGTAATAAAAAGATTAAGCCAAATAGTATATTTTAAGACAAGTTTAAACTGTAAAATGCCAAAGATCATTTATGATCAGTCATAACTGTTGCTACTTTAAAAATATGCATATAGATTATATTCACCAATAAGAGTGGCTAAATCAAATCAAACTTCTTTCGCAAACGTGGCCAAAGGCCTTCCTGACTCAAGATTCAAGATTAGGATAGCCACAGCCCAGGTCTATCACTGTGAACCAATATTATTGACACAGTTTAAGATAATTTTTAAATGTCCTGCTTTACTCTGATAGATATTTAACAGAAAGTGACCAAATTACTTCCCAAGTGGGTCGATACATATGTATAGGTGCCTGTACACACCCGTCAGCCATCCTCCTATCTCTGTTCAAATTGACCTGAAGCTGTATTGGGGAAAAATTACAGAGTTGTACAAGAAGTATTTATAATGGCATCATGTCAGAGTATTAATTATACCAAGTCCAAGTACTCCATAGGAGAGAAGGCAGGACAGTGAAGCAAGGGATTTCACTAGCAATTATGCAGGTTCTAGAAATCACAGCAGGCAATGGATCTGGGTCAAGCAGCCCAGGCGAGAGAGTGTCAGAGCAAAAGGGAACAGAGAAGGTGGGGGAAACTAGTGGGACAGAAGCCTAATAAGCACGCAATAACCAAGAGGTCACAGATGATTGAAGCCAGAATAAAACAGAAACTGGGGGCTCTGTAAAAGGGAGAAATTGGAAGGAAGACAAGTAACCAAATATCTAGAAACTGAGAAATACAGTATGACAAAATACGACTCAAAACAAAATAGGAATGTCAATTTGGGGGGAGGATCTAATTTAATGGGACAAAACGGTGTCTTGTCTCTCATCTCAGGAGATTGTTGGGCTTGCTGTGGAGGTAGGCATTACCACACTGGGGCTTACACGGTGAAACAGTCAAAATATGAGACTGGAGTCAAGACAGAGAGGGTTAAACAAAGGACCATTTCTGATAAAGGGAGGGAGGTTATTGATGGGCGAGAGGGCTCTCTTGCAGTGAAAGGAAAGCATCTGCATTAGAGGAAGTACACAGAAAGCCTGCACCTATATGCACATCTCTGCCAATCAAACTGTGAAGATTTGGAATCTCTCTGAAGAGCAGAGTATGATTGTATTGTATTAGAATAATTTACCATTCAACCCAGATAAGAAGCAAATGGCATATTGTACTGGGCACACATCTCTCAGAGAGATAACGCCGCCACCTTTGATGGGGGCATTGTATTGTGTCTGTCCAGCAGGCAATCTGGGTCTTTTTCTTCCTTCCTAAGTCTGAGCTTCATTCTCAAACAAACTGACGGCAGGGAATTTCAGTAATGACTTGACACCCTGCTCTATCTAGCCTTTTACTGCTCTGAAACAATTCCCTCTTTGGGCTCTTAGTTCTGAGACATATTAGTCTGAATCTACATTTGCAGGTTTGCGTTGTTTCTTCATTCGTACACAGCATTCTCCAAACTTGGGATTTTTGTTCACTGCATCGTCTTCCGGCTCATTAATGTAAATAATAAAGAACCTGGTTTCCGATGCCGTTCCCGTTCAGAGCTATATTAATAATTCATTGCCAGCTTGACAGAGTCCTTTTGGCAGCTGCTTTGTTCAAGGCTTGGCTCCTCACAGTGGCGATAGGTCAATTGTCTTCTGGTGAAATTGAACCAGAGGGCCTGAGAAGGGCATTCGTATTCCCCACGTGTGACCATGGGGGATTAATGGGGTGGGGGAAAATGCACTGAGTCCACTTCTAAGGTCCCCTCTGGAGACTGAGCCTCTTATTCCCATGTTCTTTCCGAATCTGTTCTTTTTAGCATGAATTATGAAGACAATGAGCTCAGTGCCAAAGTGTAGGAGCTGAATTCCCAGTTACACACAGAGAATGAAGTCTGTTTGTCAGTCAAGATACCTTTTCTTTTTCTTGGAGCAGAGAATGCCATGATCTAGTGAGGTCATCTCAGAGCAGCACTTGAGGCATGCAATAGCTTATGTAGCATCTTGTGCATAGTAGGTGTTTGCGTTTCTGACTTTATTATAGTATCTGGTTGGGGCCAACATTCCAGGGACAAGGATCGGTGGGGAAATACCCATCCAAATCCTCACCAGCCCCCTTTTCCATCTGATAGTCCTCTTGAATATTGAGGGAAACATGTTAGTCTAATATAGAAAATTGAAGTTTTGAAAAACCATAGACAGGGGCATGTAAGAGAATCAGTTATAGACTGAAAATAATGGGCTATGTGACACCAGGTGACAACCCTCTGGACAGACAGAAGTGACCCTTTGCCACGTGATGCCAACCAAGGAGGCAGTCAATCACCTGTGAAGTACAGTGTGAGGAAGAAGCAGGATGGGTAAAAGCTAATGGGGGCTTTGAGTGATCAGAGAGCAGCATCCAGTCCCAAAGTGTTCAGAGAGGGACTCCCTTGTGGTTCAGTGGTTAAGACTCTACCCTTCCACTGTAGAGGGTGTGGGTTCGATCCCTGGTGGGGGAACTAGGGTCTCTCACGCTGCACAGTGTGCCCCCAAGTTAAAAACAACAACAACAACAAAGTATTCAGGGAAGAGGAAGTCATCCTGTCAGGGCAGTCTTCAGGAGCTGTCCTGGAAAAGCAACGTGCACTGACTCTGAATACAGAACTGGGAATTGGTTTTAAGATGGCCACCCAAGGCTTTCCAGTCAGCCCAAACCATTCGAGAGGTGAATGAGAATTCACCTCTGAGTATATAAAATAGAAACAAGAAGTAAAAAAAAAAAAAGAAAAAAACAAGAAATAAGACTGAGTGCTAACCACTAGAATCAAATTCATACAAACTAGAAGATAGAGGTGAAAACACAGTTCCTTGAATGATGTGTGTTTAGGGAGAAGAGGTGCTGCGGGATCTAGCCCTGTAACAAGGTTCTCATCCTGACAGCATCATTTCCCCAACAGTCTCATCAGTCCCTTTTATGCCCCCTCCCTTCAAAGCATTCCAAATCCTGCTCTCTACTAGGTGGAGGGGATGATAGTATGATTAGGTTAAAAAAGTTCACTAGAAAGAGTCACACATCCCCCAAATAAAAGGAACACCCTATGCTATGAGAGTCAGCATAGTTTAACGGTTAAGAGCACAGACTCTGGAGCCAGTCTGCCTGGGTTTGCAGTCCTGGCTCTGTCATTCATTGGCTTTGAGTTTTTGAACCTCTCTCTCTCTCTCTCTCTGTTTCCTCATCTCTAAAATTGGAAGACTAAAATTAGTGCCTGCCTCATAGGGTTGTTACAAGGAATAACTATAGTAGTTAACATCTCTAAGGCCCTCAGTGCCTAGCATACAGTCCATGCCACATAAGTGCCTATTAAATAAAGTTAATTTATTAAACATTTCTTTGGGGACTTCTCTGGTAGTCGAGTGGCTAAGACTCTGTCCTTCCACTTTAGAAAGTGCAGGTTCAATCCCCAGTCAGGGAAGTTCTGCATACTTCGAGGTGTGCCCCCCCAAAAAAAATTGCTTTTGAAAATTCTTAAAGGATGATCTTTAATGATGGGATTTAAGTAGCTATAAGAAAAACATTTTGGAAGTACTTCTCATATCACATTGCAAGGATAAACATCTACCACTAACAAGACCTTAAAATCCTTAGAAACCTATTCATCCAGGATAGATTGACTGCCCATCACAGTCCACTTTCAATGATTCTTTTGTCATCCAGTGAACACATCCAGGACACAAGCTAAAAAGCAAAATCTATGGCTTCTATGCCTCCACATCTCCAGACCTTTGCCTCTTGTCTGCCTTTGCAATGTGCTTTCAAGCTAAACACAGAGCAGATTCAGCCCCATTAACAGTGCTGCAGACAACAGCTGAGGCTCATTGCTTGGCAACCTCCATCCTTCTACTCACCTTCCTGCTTCCTGCTGAATCAACTCATGCTCCAACCTAGGTGGTTAAGGATGTGTCAGTAGGTCACCAGCATGGATCAATCTTTCACAGTGTAAGGCTGTGAAAGAAGGGAGGATGTAAATGAACTAGACATCAGTCCTTGTTTGTAGAAAGTGACCAGTTCAACAGGAAACAAAACCCAATCCTACATGAAAAGATTTTGCCTCATACATAATGAGGCTCCCAGTGGGCAGCCTGAAACCAAATGGATAGCTGTAAGAAAGCTATTGCTTCATTGTGACCTGAGCAAAGATCAAAGAATGATGAAATTGATGGGATTTTAATACTTCTGGTTCGGTCCTAAGTTGAAAAATCTTATGAGAAGCAGGAACCTAGTAGAGCACTCTGGGAATCAGGACTTTAGAAATATTTTGCTCCCATCCCTCGACAAAAACAGATGACTGGCAGAAACAGGCACAAAACTAGATTATTCACATTTTGAAGACCTTCATTTGGCAAGCATTTTGGATATAGATATTGAATCAGGTTTAACGTGAAACAAAATTGAGTCACCCTTTTCATCTTTACTTTGTTTCCATACCTTTGTTTGTCATATTTCTAGTACCCTCATATTGATCCCTGGCTAAGAGTCCTATTCACCTAAATTTGTCATCTCAGAGAAACCTGACTTTTCCCATCACTGACCCATGTATTGAGTCAATGTATTCCCCTACTCTCCCCATTTACTCCCCCTAATCTAGCCTATATCTTATTTTTTTGTAATCTGCTTCCTAAAGTATTAGCAATTTAATAAACAAAACTGTGTTGCAGTATCCCAGGCTGAAAATCAATGTGTTATCCTATTTGGTATGGTGGAGACTGTTAACTGTCATCCAAAATCTGCCATTTTTTTTTCCCGGTTACATGACTAGACTGCATTTCCCAGCCTTGCTTACAATTAGATGTGACCATGTGATTGAATCTGACCAATGACATGTGAGAATCACTTCTAGGTGTCACCTCCAGGCCAAAGCTTTTAAGAAAAGAGTTTGACTCTTCAGGCGCACTTTTTTATTCCACCAGCTGAGAGTAGGTACTAGTGAGGCCTTGGGGGATTGAGGGGCCACAAGATGGGAAAAAGTCTCTAAACAACTGTGAGGAGAAACATTTTTTTTCCTTCCTGAAAATTCATACAGAGTGCTGTGTTGAGATATTACATATTTGGTTTTAGTCATTACCACAGAATAGCCTAACCTAGCCTTACTAAGATACCTGGAATATATGCATTTTTATAGATGTCTGCTATACACAAAATCCCCTAACTCAAAGATCTGAATCTCTGATAGCAAGAGATTTTGCAAATCACTGATAGAGATTTGGGGGTTGGAGCTTCTGGCAGTACTCATCATATCATCTACAAAGACAAATCATAGATGGATTCAACCACAGAGGATGATGAAAGAGGAAGCTGAATCAAAGGTACTGAAGGAATGTGACCGGAATGCAGACACTGGCCTCAGCGAAGACAGTTGGGATTTCCAGGGTGGGGTCTGCAGCTGTAAACAATGGTTAGAAGGAGGAGATCGAACCCAGCAACAAGAAATTCTAGAAAGGTTCTAACCCAGAAGTCAATCACCATAGTGTCTGTCAACATGATGACTTGTCCATATCTTGCCAATTGATAGAATATCAAGGAGTGGGCTGGAGCAAAGTCTAGGGAGAGAAGATGGGCAGGAGATAGGCAAGGTTCAGGGCGGGGGCCCATCTCTAGAGGGGGACGAGGGAGAATCACTGGATAAACTGTAGAATGAGAGATGAAACCAAAAATGAGGAGCACTGCAATATGGGGGTGGACTGAATGCATAAAACTCAGTGCTTCAAGCTCCATTAAAGAGGTCTGAGGTTGGTGGTACATCATTTTCTGACATTTTAAAAACTGATCTAGGAAAAGGATTGGGAATGTCTGGGCTGCAAGTGGGACCCATCAATGAGGACCACAGCACTACAGAAAGCAAAAACAAAGGGAATGAGGGAGGAACTGACAGTTCGAAGATCCAGGTTTTACCTAATATCAGTGCTGGCCAAAAAGTCTTCGTATTCATCACAAAGGTATGGCTAATGTCAAATCATGGGTGACCAATTAAAATTGCATAACATCGTCTTCATTAAATCGGTACCACTAAAGACCAGATTTATTAGCACATGTAAGCATGCATGACCAGTACCTCTCTCACTGATGAGTGAGCAAATCCTCTTTGTCCTTGCAAGATTCCACATGAACCAGATTCAGGGAATTATCCAGCTAATATTGACCATAGCCAGAGTTGGGTAGAAACTGCAAAAAAAAAAAAAAAAAAAAAAAGGCTTTTGGTCTCATTTTGCAATAGTGATCATTTTCTAACATTGGACTGTTTGTTGTACATTTATTATCTATCTCCCTCTGAGCCCTTTCACAGCAGCTAAAGTACTCCCTCTGATGGTCTCTAGGATTCACTCACAACTAACAACAGGGCATTGTTCTGTTGGATTTTTCCTTGCAACGGCTTCTAACAATCCCCAAAGCCAGGACCCTGACAGCATTTAGTTCAAGCTTTGATTTAGCCCTGTGGGTCCTTTTTTGGCAAAAAAAAATGAAAGATACTGGTATGAACTGTATTAGAAGTTGGAAAACACACACATATACAAATGTATGATATACATATAACATGCATAATTTAGCAACTTCGCTCTCCATGATTCTAAAAGAACTTTGCTTACAGAACACTTTGCAAAATTCAAATCAATTTTAAAATGCTGTCTTGCCAATTTGGAGTGGGGTAATATCAGCAGTGCCTTACGGAGGAAAGGGAATTGCATATCCAATCATCTTAATAAGGACGTGGACTGCACAAGGTGAGGTGGACAGCAAAGGCCAGACCCATTACGCAGAGTCCTAAGTTCCAGTCATTCACATCAAAGAGGTTGTGAGTGCCAGGAAAAGAACTTATGGGCATCTCCCCTCGAGCAGTCAGATTTGTAAAGCTTCTTTGATTCCCACCCCCAACAACCCTTCCCCACTCATCACGCTTATTTGTCTTTGCTCTATGCCATGCCTTCTTTCTACCTTAGCCCTGAGCTTATGGTTCCTGTCCGATCCCTAAGCTGAGCCCCATAGTCTCTTCCTGCTTTGATCCATAACCATACTTCACTCCCCCACAGAAAATTAGCAACAAGAACAATAGCCCTCCCCCTGGACACTGCAGCAATGCTCTAAGTTTAAAACAACAATTTTCAAAAACCAGTTTACAAAATAGTGCTGGGCTGTGCTGAAGTCTCACTGATGTATAAATACATATACATATATATGTGTGTGTTTTTGTATACATACATATGTGTGTACATATATGTATGCATGTGTACGTGTGTGTATATGTGTGTATGCATACATATATGTATGTATATATGTGTGTGTGTATATATATTTTTTTATAAAATTAGAAAAATAAGGTTAGTGTAATGAGAGGTCCTCATAAGCTAAATGTATGCAAATAAAAGGACTTTCCTTTATTCCATGACCGTTCCTTCTTATTTTCACTGTGTGGGGAGGGGAACATTAAACTGTCCATTCTTTAATTTCCCTAAATATCATGGTGATATTAATTGGTGGTTGAAATTTAGCTTGGAATTTTTATTTTGGTTGTGTGTTGTTGTTTTTGCTATTGTTGTTTTTATTTCACAAAAATAAACTACATAGGAGAGAGAGATAAAAGATAAAAACAAAAACAATAACTAGTTTAGCAAATTAGCTCCTTGTTCAAACTACCACACAACTGTACTCATTTCACATGCTAGCAAGGTAATGCTCAAAATCCTTCAAACTAGGCTTCAACAGTACATAAACTGAGAAATTCCAGATGTACAAGTTGGATTTAGAAAAGGCAGAGGAACCAGAAATCAAATTGCCAACATCCGTTGGATCATAGTAAAAGCAAAGGAATTCCAGAAAAACATCTACTTCTGCTTAATTAATTACACTAAAGCCTTTGTGTGGATCACACCAAACTGTGGAAAAGTCTTAAAGAGATGGGATACCAGACCACCTTACCTGCCTCCTGAGATATCTGTATGCAGGTCAAGAAACAAGTTAAAACCAAATATGGAACAACAGACTGGTTCCAAATTGGGAAAGGAGTACGTCAAGGCTGTATATTGTCACCCTGCTTATCTAACTTATATGCAGAGTACATCATGCAAGATGCTGAGCTGGATGAAGCTCAAGCTGGAATCAAGATTGCCAGGAGAAATATAAAAACCCTCAGATATGCAGATGACAGCACCTCTATGGCAGAAAGTGAAAAGGCACTGAAGAGCCTCTTGATGAAAATGAAAGAGGAGAGTGAAAAAGCTGGCTTAAAACTCAACATTCATAGAACTAGGATCATGGCATCCAGTCACATCACTCCATGGAAAATAGACGGGGAAAAAATGGAAACAGTGACAGACTTTATTTTCTTGGGCTCCAAAATCACTGCAGATGGTGACTACAGTCATGAAATTAAAAGATGCTTGCTCCTTGGAAGAAAAGCTATGACAAACCTAGACAGCATATTAAAAAGCAGCGACATCACTTTGCCAGCAAAGATCCGTATAGTCAAAGCTATGATTTTTCTAATAGTCATGTGGGGATGTGAGAGTTGTAACATAATGAAGGCTGAGCGCCGAAGAATTGATGCTTTCAAACTGTGGTGCCAGAGAAAACTCTTGAGAGTCCCTTGTACTGCAAGGAGAACATACCAGTCAATCCTAAAGGAAATCAACCCTGAATATTCATTGGAAGGACTGATGCTGAAGCTCCAGTACTTTTACCACCTGATGCAAAGAGACCCTGATTCTGGGAAAGATTGAGGGCAGGAGGAGAAGGGGAAGACAGAGGATGAGATGGTTGGATGGCATCATTGACTCAATGGACATGAGTTTGGGTAGACTCTGGGAGTTGGTGATGAACAGGGAGGCCTGGCGTGCTAAAGTCCAAGGGGTCGCAGGGTCAGACAGGACTTAGTGACTCAGCAATGAAACATTCTGGAAATGAAATTAGAAGGGGGTCAGGGAGATAAAATGCATCTATTTCAGTGGGAGGATAAACAGAGGATCACAAAGGACAGAAGTAGCTTAAACACCACAGGTGAGACTTTTTAAAAAAATTGAATCCTGGGAGGCTACCCTGGTTGTCCCTGGCTAAGACTCAGAGCTCCCAATTCAGAGGGCCCGGGTGACATCCCTAGTCAGGGGACTAGGTCCTGCATGCCACAACTAAGAGTTAAACAAATAAATAAAAATAAATAAGTATTAAAAAAGAAACTGCACACTGGAAGGCGGTGAAAGGAGAACATGTATAGTTGCAGAAGAGCACTTGGGGTATACTGAAGATAAACCCTTTTTGATTTTATATTAAAGCCCAGCTTCCACTACAGCCCTCTCATTTGCCCGATTTATAGTGACTTTCAAAACTGCACATTGGGATACATTGCACCAACATCATTTGAAAATAAGACTCAAATTTTATTCTGATAGCAATTAAATTCCCAATTACCTGGAAGGCAAACACAGTTATGCAAATTACAGATGCGGACTGACTAATATTAGAACTCAAATGGTGATCACTTCAAAGCTAGGCATTCTGCATCTCCTTTCCTTTTTTAAAGGCGGCAGTGAAATTTAGTTGAACTGGACTTTGTGAGTCACTGGACTAAACTCCATTAATTTTCTGAATATAAAATGTTAGTTTAGCTTATCTAAAAATTGATCTTCTCCCAAAACTATCCCCCTTAATCTTTTTTTCCCTCTACTTCTTCATAAATGTATTATCTAATTCAGTCACTATATTATTTATCATCTATTATTATTTATTAATTCACTAGCACTATCATATAATTCAGCAATGGAATTTTTGCCATAAAGCTTTTCAGTATATTTGCATACTGAATAAAACCATATTGATTCTTAAGGATTTTTATGTTCTAGAAATGCTTGCTGCAGACAAATTTGCAAACAAATTTTTATTTGGTTTCTGAAGACATTATTTTGACATGATTTCAACTGATGCCAACAAATCAAACCAAGTTCTGCAACAAATGTCTTCTTAATGGGTTTTGTGCTATTTGTTTTAGTTGACACCATTTATTATAATTTAACAGCATTTCCTTCCTAGGAAAGTCCAAAATCAATAAAAAATGGTGACATATGTTTGTATTTATTTGGAAATACAAATGCAACCAAAGGGCTCTGTCAGTGTACGATTAATAGAGTACAAAATACTGTGGTTTGGGGGCATCTGATTGTCTGTCTTGTAATGTGAATTTTGAAATAACTTGGGATTCCTGCCCCTTGACTTTGAGGTTAGGACAGAACTTCACATTAACAATAAATCACCTTGGATATGTGGTTTTCTATTTCAATTTGTGGCAATGTAGCTTCGTCAGTTCATGAGGGGAGGAGAGGGACCACAGGTAGGATATGGAGAAAAACAAACTGATAATAAAATATTAAGACAAAGAAATAAACACATTTGAAATGATATTACTGTAAGAGATGCTGAAACTGACATATCTATATTTTCTTCCAACTATCATGGCTCACAGTCTGGCAATGGAAATCCCAAAGCCCAAGATGGGGCACTGAGGTTCATCATCAAGTTCTCCTCACAACAACCCTCTGGTCTTTTTAGATAAATTCTTTTTCTTATTGACAGTAGGGAAATATGATTAAGAATTATAAGGAGAGAAAATACCCTGCTCTGAGCCTGACTGCCAACCTTTTCACAAACACATTTTCAGGCTCTGCCTGTCCCTTGACCCAGGTTCAGTCCCTTGGTTCTCTTCTATGGGCTAGGTACAAATGAAATCCTATCATAGAATTATAACATCTCATGGTTAGAAGGATCTTAAAAGTCATCTATTACAGTGGTTCCCAAAGGCTAGTTCAGAGACTAGTGCCAAATCCTAATGAAATTTTGCAGGTCTGTGAAAAATCGAGGCATTGTGGTAGAAAGCTACATTTATTAATGGACTTCGCTTCCTTCTATTTTTGAGGCATGAGACGATGTTCAAAATGGTAGGGCTTTTTTCCCCTTAGTGTCCTCATTAGAGTGTGAGCCTTCATTTCTTGTCTTAAGATCTCCATGGGGAAACAGCTCCACTAAAATAATATTCCTCCCTCTCTCACCCCTCATTTACTTTTCTCCATGGGAGAAGGAGTGAATTATTTGATTTAGTAAGTTTGAAAGAAAGAACTGAGAATCTTTACCTTGGCCCCTTCTGAGATTCCACTTTCTGGAGCCATCTTGTCCATGGATGTTCACATTTTGTGCCAAACAGTTGTCCAGTTGGAACAATTGCTAGGTGAATAAGTCGAGCAGGGTTGAAGTATCACCATAGTCACTTGGCTGCAGATATAGAGCCACAGCCTCCATTTTTGCTTTATCAGTGCTATTAATAGCTGGCTGTGATATTTTATTATTGGAGTATAGTTGCTTTGGGCTTCCCTGGTGGCTCAGAGGGTAAAGAATCTGCTAGCCAATGCAAGAGATGCAGGTTCGATCCCTGAGTTGGGAAGATCCCCTGGAGAAGGGCATGGAAACCCACTGCAGTATTTTTGCCTGGAGGATCCCCATGGACAGAGGAGCCTGGAGGGCTACAGTCCATGAGGTCGCAAAGAGTCGGACACGACTGAACAGCTGAGCACACACAGCATAGTTGTTTTACACTGCTGTGTCAGTCTCTGCTGTAGAGCAGAGTGAGTCAGCTGTCAGTTCATTTCAGTTCAGTTCAGTCACTCAGTTGTGTCCAACTCTTTGCCACCCCTTGGACTGCAGCACACCAGGCTTCCCTGTCCTTCAGCAACTTCCAGAGTTTGCTCAAACTCATGTCCATTGAGTCAGGGATGCCATCCAACCATCTCGTCCTCTGTCATCCTTCATTTCACTCTCCTGCCTTCAATCTTTCCCAGCATCAGTGTCTTTTCCAGTGAGTCAGTTCTTCACATCAGGTGACCAAAGTATTTGAGTTTCAGCTCTAGCATCAGTCCTTCCAATGAATCTTCAGGACTGATCTCCTTTAGGATAGATTGGTTGGATCTCCTTGCAGTCCAAGGGACTCTCAAGAGTCTTCTTCAACACCACAGTTCAGAAGCATCAATTCTTCAGCGCTCAGCTTTCTTTAGGGTCCAACTCTCGCATCCATACATGACTACTGGAAAAACCATAGCTTTGACTAGATGGACCTTTGTTGGCAAAGTAATAGCTCTGCTTTTTAATATGCTGTCTAGGTTGGTAATAGCTTTTCTTCCAAGGAGCAAATGTCTTTTAATTTCATGACTATAGTTACCATCTGCAGTGATTTTGGAGCGCCGGAAAATAAAATCTGTCTCTGTTTCCATTGTTTACCCAACTATTTGCCATGAAGTGATGGGACCAGATGCCATGATCTTAGTTTTTTGAATCAGCTATACATATACATATATCCCCTCTTTTTTGGATTTCCTTCCCATTTAGGTCACCATGGAGCACTGAGTAAAGTTCATTGTGCTATGCAGTAGGTTCACATTAGTTATCTATTTTATACTTAGTATCAATAGTGTATATATGTCAATCCCAATCTCACAATTCATCCCACCACCAACCCCTTTCCCCCTTGTTATCTGTATGTTTGTTACCTACATCTGTGTCTCTATTTCTGCTTTACAAATAAGATCATTTATACCATTTCCCAGATTACACATATATGCATTAATATATGATTTTTTTTTCTGACTTCACTCTGTACAACAGTCTCTAGGTCCATCCACATTTCTACAAACGGCACAGTTTCACTCCTTTTTATGGGTGAATATTATGCCATTGTATATATATACCACATCTTCTTTATCCATTCCTCTGTTGATGGACACTTTGATTATTTCCATGTCCTCGTTATTGTAAATAGTGCTGCAAGGAACATTGGGGTACATATATCTTTTGCAATTATGGTTTTCTCTGGGTATATGCCCAGAAGTGGGATTGCTGGGTTAATGTTGATCTTTTAATCTTCTAGTTAACTCATTTATATATACCTCAATTAAGATCTAATTGCTAAAACTTATAGAACACTTACTATGAACAAGGAACTGTTCACATGCTTACACTTAAGTATTATCCTATTTTACAGATAAGGAAACTGACACACACAAAGTTTAAAGAATTTTACTAAGGTTATTCAGCTAGTAAGTGCCACAAGTCTATATTCAGACTCTAGTAGCCTGGCTCCAATTTCCAATGGGTTTCAGACTCAGGAAGAGAAGAAAAGTGTTATCTATTGCCAAAAAAACTGTTATCCCCAAAATCTTATCAGGCCTTACATGGTTAAAAAATTCAAAAGCTGTAAACCTGTATCAGTACTTTGAATTTTTTGTTTAATCTTCATTAGTCATACAGATCCCATACTGTACCAACAAGTGACTGGCTCCAAGCATTTGTGCACTTTAAGAATCCCTTCTCCATCTTCCTGTCCATTGTTGAACCTTCATCTCTATACCTGAAGACCTAGAATAATAGGAAACATTATCTAGGCTTCCCTTTTCTCGCTAGAGCAGCTCCAATGGACAGAAAAGTTTTCCTTGTATTCAGCTACAATCTTTTCCAAGATTTGTCATAAGAATCCACACAACAAACTTAATCCCTTGTGGATAAAGCAGCCCTCTCTAAACATTTTTTTCACTCCTAATTAAATATCCTGGGTTCCTTATGTCATGGCTTGGAGTCTGTTCATCTTACTAGCAATCCTCTTCTGAAAGAACACTAGTCTGATTATATCTCTTTAAAGGATGGTGTCCAAAAAGTATTCTAATACTCCAGGTGAAACCTGGTCAGGAATGATTAGAGCAGGCCCATTTTCTTGCTGGCTTGGGATTTCACACTTCTGTAAATATCCCCTCCTTCTCTCGTCCTCCAATTTAAATAAGTGATTTTATCAGTAACTGCATCATCTAGAAGGGCATGACCCAGGCCATAGGATTTTCCAATCTTAACTATCAATATTATTTTGAAATCAATAACCAAGCAGTTCACATGACATTTATACTCACATATACGTCTGAGAACACCTGGCACTTGGCTCCTGACCCAGGTCTGCCACTAGTCCTTCCATTTTTCTATGGTTACTGATATTTGATGCTGACCTGATCTGACAATTGGTCTTGTCATGTCCTTTGTTTTCCCTGAAAAGAGATCTTGTCAAATAGCAGGGGAGCCTGACAATGCCCTCAGGCCTATCAACAAGCATTTTCTCTATTCAGTTTGCTTATTTGGTATGTGCCTATGGCAGGATCTATAAAATATAAAAATATTCAACTTATTTTGTCAATAAATCAGGCCATTTGATGCAGAAAGATTAGTAAAAGCAGTTGTTGATCACATAGAAAATCATTGTAGTCCAACTGGAAAATAGTTAATAACGATGTTAAAGTAAATTTGTATAAGATAGATCCTTAATGAACTGGGGAACAGTCAAGATTATTATGGGCATTAAGACTGTAGGCACTATTCCTAAACTTTGAAGGTTGATATCATGAAAAGCAAATATATCCATCTTCCCACAAAATTTCTCTTACTGCCATAGTTGAATGTAGACTCTTAGGCCACAGGGAATACTGATATGACCCAATCTGGCAGGTCTTAAATTCTTATAAAAACATGAGAAAGGGACAAAATAATTCAGAGAAAGGCTATGAAAATTCATAAGCTAGTTATATCATTGAATGCCTGTGACACACCTTTAAAAAGTCAGATGCATCCATGAATCTCAAAGTATTTTCTAGTTCTTAATTTATATAATGCTATAAGGAAACAGGCCAATGATAAATTATTTTAAATATAACAATGCTGAGATTATGCGGCTTTTCTATGGATAACAAATAGGACATTTAGAAACTGAAACACATGAAAGAAATTCTCAGTCCTGCCTTTTATCGATTTATAAAGACTGCATGGCCTCAGTTGCCTCAAAAATAAATCAGTAGCTATTTAGAACCGAGAACTCCCAGATGTTCAAGCTGGATTTAGAAAAAGCAGAAGAACCAGAGATCAAATTGCCAACATCCACTGGATCATGGCAAAAGCAAGAGAATTCCAGAAAAACATGTACTTCTGCTTCATTGGTTACGCTAAAGCCTTTGACTGTGTGGATCACAACAAACTGTGGAAAAGTCTTAAAGAGATGGGAATACCAGACCTTCTTACCTGCCTCCTGAGATACCTGTATGCAGGTCAAGAAGCAACAGTTAGAACCGGATATGGAACAATGGACTGGTTCCAAATGGGGAAAGGAGTATGTCAAGGCTGTATATTGTCACCCTGCTTATTTAATTTATATGCAGAGTACATCATGAGAAATGCTGGGCTGGATGAAACACAAGCTGAAGTCAAGATTGCCGAGAGAAATATAAAAAATCTCAGATATGCAGATGACACAACCTTTATGGCAGAAAGCGAAGAAGAACTAAAGAGCATCTTGATGTAAGTGAAACAGGAGAGTAAAAAAGCTAGCTTAAAACTCAACATTCAAAAAACTAGGATCATGGCATCTGGTCCCAAATAGAAACAGTGGAAACAGTGACTGACTTTATTTTCTTGGGCTCTAAAATCACTGCAGATGGTGACTACAGCCATGAAATTAAAATACACTTGCTCCTTGGAAGAAAAACTATGACAAACCTAGACAGCATATTAAAAAGCAAAAACATTACTTTGCCAACAATTGTCCATCTAGTAAAATCTATGGTTTTTCTAGCAGTCACATATGAATGCGAGAGTTGGACTATAATGAAGGCTGAGCACTGAGAAATTGATGCTTCTGAACTGTGGTGTTGAAGAAGACTCTTGAGAGTCCCTTGGACTGCAAGGAGATCCAACCAGTCCATCCTAAAGGAAATCAGTCCTGAATATTCATTGGAAGGACTGATGCTGAAGCTGAGACTCCAATACTTTGGCCACCTGATGCAAACAGCCAACTCACTGGAAAAGACCCTGATGCTGGGAAAGATTGAAGGCAGGAGGAGAAGGGGATGACAGAGGAAGAGATGGTTGGATGGCATCATGGACTCAATGGACATGAGTTTAAAAGCTCTGGGAGTTGTTAAAGGACAGGAAAGCCTGGTGTGCTGCAGTTCATGGGGTCGCAAAGGGTTAGATATGACTGAGAGACTAAAAACAATTTAGATTTAAGTATTTGGCATTTTTTCACTAACTAGTTTATAAATTGAATGATAAACCACATGAAAGCACTTTTTTTTTCATTTATTTTTATTAGTTGGAGGCTAATTACTTTACTATATTGTAGTGGTTTCTGTCATACATTGACATGAATCAGCCATGGAGTTACATGTATTCCCCATCCCAATCCCCCCTCCCACCTCCCTCTCCACCTGATTCCTCTGGGTCTTCCCAGTGTACCAGGCCCGAGCACTTGTCTCATGCATCCAGCCTGGGCTGGTGAGATGTGGTGCATATACACCATGGAATATTACTCAGCCATTAAAAAGAATTCATTTGAATCAGTTCTAATGAGATGGATGAAACTGGATCCCATTATACAGAGTGAAGTAGGCCAGAAAGATAAACAACATTACAGCATACTAACACATATATATGGAATTTAGAAAGATGGTAATGATAACCCTATATGCAAAACAGAAAAAGAGACACAAATGTACAGAACAGACTTTTGGACTCTGTGGGAGAAGGTGAGGGTGGGATGTTTTCAGAGAACAGCATGTATATTATCTATAGTGAAACAGATCACCAGCCCAGGTGGGATGCATGAGACAAGTGCTCGGGCCTGGTGCACTGGGAAGACCCAGAGGAATCGGGTGGAGAGGGAGGTGGGAGGGGGAATCGGGATGGGGAATACATGTAACTCCGTGGCTGATTCATGTCAATGTATGACAAAACCCACTGCAATGTTGTGAAGTAATTAGCCTCCAACTAATAAAAATAATTGAAAAAAAAAGAAAGTGAAAAAAAATAAAAAAATAAAAAATAAAAAGAATTCATTTGAATCAGTTCTAATGAGATGGATGAAACTGGAGCCCATTATACAGAGTGAAGTAAGCCAGAAAGATAAAGACCGATACAGCACTTGTTTTTAAGAAAGGGCAATAGGAACCTGAACATTAACTAAAATATTTCTTTATTTTAAATAAATTCACTTAAGCCTGAGTTCTAATTTAGATAATTGATTTTTTAAATATTTAACTTACTTTTTGAAGTATCTAGATTTTATTCTGGAGAACCTTGTGTTAAAACATAGTAGTTAGTGGTGAGATACAGTATCACACTATACTTTCTAGATACTATTTGACTCATAGAAAGAGTAAAGATATATGCTAAAGAAATCACCCATACTTAAGACAAACAACATTTTCTGAAGAAGGCTAAGAGGAACAGTGGACCTATGGCAGAAGAGAGATCCCGAACAAAATACTTGCCCTCCCCCAAATAATCATGGCATCAATGCCATCTAGGAAATGTCTTCTTGGCACCTATGTCTCTCAGTATTTTTAACATGTTCTATTTGGCAGTGGGGTGGTACACATGGGAACACATATTCAGTGTTCTAATGTGAGGCAACAGTAAAACAGGATTTGTCTCATAGTCAGTATTGTTGGAATACATCAATTAGGTCAAGTAACAGCCACTGATGGGCTTCCCTGGTGACTCAGCGGTAAAGAGTCTGCCTGCCAATGCAGGAGACACAGGTTTGATCCCTGGGTCAGGAAGACCCCCTGGAGAAGGAAATGGCAATCCACTCCAGTATTCCTGCCTGGAGAATTCCACAGACAGAGGAGCCTGGCAGGCTACAGTCCATGAGGGCGGCTTATAGTCCACAGTGTCGCAAAAGAGTTGGTCACGACTTAGCAACTAAAACAACAACAAATACTGATAGAATGCTGAGATTAAAGAAATTTGCTGCTCTGATGTCTTTCATGTACTTAATAAGAGTTTATTCCCAAAAGGAATGTTTAGTTTGAAACCTGAAGTGAAAAAAAATGGGGGACTTCTCTAGTGTTATTGTTGTTCAGTTGCTCAGTTATGTCCAATTCTTTGTGCTCCCATGGACTGCAGCACGCCAGGCTCCCCTGTTCTTCACCACCTCCCGGAATTTGCTCAAACTCATGTCCATTATGTCGGTGATGCCATCCAACCATCTTGTCCTCTGTCATCCTTCACTTCACTCTCCTGCCTTCAATCTTTCCCAGCATCAGGGTCTCTTCCAACAAGTCAGTTCTTCACATCAGGTAGCCAAAGTATTGGAGTTTCAGCTTCAGCATCAGTCCCAATGAATATTTAGGGTTGATTTCCTTAGGATTTGACCTCCTTGCAGTCCAAGGGATTTTCAAGAGTCTTCTCCAACACCACAGTTCAGAAGCATCAATTCCCTGGTGATACAGTGGCTAAGACTCTGCACTACCAATGCAGAGGTTCTGAGTCATGGAACTGTTAATAGATTACACATGCCAACTAACAGTTCACAACTAAAGGTCATGCGTGCCACAACTAAGACCCAACACAGCCAAACCAATAAATAGATAAAAATAAGTATTTTCTTAAAAATGGTTTAAAAAGTTTGAGGAAAGGATAAAAATGAAAGCAATAAAAATATGCTCAACCAAACTGAATTTAAAAATATTTTTTCAATAATTATTTTACTTTCTCAATTTGCTTAGAATTTTCATGGCTGAGCTTTCTATGAAAATTATAGCTTTGGGGTTCTAATTCAAGCTAATCGTCTGTTTACCAGACCTGTGGATCAGTCAACAGGCCCTTTTAATTTCAATACAAGTGATATGGGAATTAAGGTTTGGGATTACCAAAAGCTTTTCCCTCCCCCCCCCCCCCAGAAACCACTGAAACTCAGTGAGGTCAGTTTTTCTCACCACAAGACCTTATGGATCTTCCCCAAGACAAGTTAGGCCTGAGGTCCCTCCCACATTGCTATCCTGGCTCTACTCCTTTGTTCCTTCTAAGAACTTTTGCTCCTTGCCCTCAAGCTTGTGCTTCTGCCAGGTTGCTCCAGGGCTTCACCTTCCTTTTTAACTTAATCACCTCAATAACCCTTTCCTCTGTTTTTTATGTTTTAAAGTTTTTATTCTGTATTGGGTTAAGACTAAGACTTCATGCTCAGGTGTGTCCAACTCTTTGCAACCCATTGGACTGTAGCCCATCAGGTTCCTCTGTCCATGGGATTTCCCAGGCAAGAATACTGAAGTTGGTTACCATTTCCTCCTCTAGCGGATCTTCCTGACCCAGGGATTGAACCCATGTCTTTTATGTCTTCTGCATTGGCAGATGGGTTCTTTACCTGCTGAACAACCTGGGAAGCCCATATTGGGGTATAGTCAATTAACAATGTTGTGATAGTTTCAGGTGAACAATGAAAGGACTCAACCATAAATATACATGTATCCATTCTTCCCCAAACTCCCCTCCCATCCAGGCTGCCACATAACATTGAGCAGAGTTCCACATGCTGTACAGTAGGTCCTTGTTTGTTATCCATTTTAAATATAGCAGTGTGTACATGTACATCCCACACTCCCTCCTCTTTTCTTTTAAATTGAAGTATAGTTAATTTACAATATTTTGTTCATTTGAAGTATACAGCAAAGTGATTTGGTTATACATATACATATGTTCTTTTTCATATTCCTTTCCATTATAGGTTATTACAAGACATTGAGTATAGTTCAGTGCTATACAGTAGGTTATTGTAAACTCTTTCCCTTGAGTGCTCTCGTCCTTCAGGGTCTTGCCTCTGATTTTCAAGATGAAGACAAAATATCCTATAATAGAATCCTCTAGTAAGGGGAAATTAACATAGTCAAGAGTTTCAGCTCCAAAGTCAGCCTGAAATGCATTAGAATCTGCCATATGGTCACTGAGGGATTGGTGGGCACACTGCTTAACCATCGTAAGCCTCATTTTTCTTGTATCTAAATGGGGATAATACTTACGTGGTATGGTTGTTGAAAGGAATCACTATAGAAAGGTAAGAAAGTGCCTGATTCTCAGACTTTTGGCTTGAGCATCTGAGTTGGAGGGGAGGGTAATGAGTTTTGAGGATATATGGTTTATGGTGCCTATGAGTCACCAAGCGAAATCTGACCCTGTGTCAGTTGAAAATATTGGTTTGAAGCTTAAAATAGAGAAGTCAGAGCTTGTGATAAAGACACAAAAGTCATCAGACTACGCTGGTAACTGCGGAAATGGGTGGGATTACCCAGGGGAAAAGTAGAAAGTGAGAAGTGCAGAGGACTTTGAAGAACAAAAGTCAAAAGGTGGTTAGAGGAAAAGGTCCCAATACAGGAGACTAGCAAATGGCCATAGATAAGGAAAAGAACCAGCAGGGATGTGGTGTCAGTAACCAAAGGAGAAAAGAATTTTCTAAGTGGGTGAGTCATCAGTGTCAAATACCACAGAGATGTGTCAGCTGAGAGGAAACATATTAGTTTACTGCATTGGACAGGCAGGACTCAGTGACTTTTGCCAGTTTTGTTCTGGTGGAGTGTAAGGGGAGCAGCATAACTCTTAGACACTTATTATGAAAGACTGTAAAGTTTTTTTTAATGCATATTGATAGCAGTTTCTCAGTAGACTACTTGAGTAGGTTTCCATTCGAAGTGATTGACAGGTGCTAAGCAGGCAGTCCAGGAGATGAGAGCCCAGGCATCTGGAAGGGCTACCTCCACAGAAAACACGCAGGAAGGGAGCTTTGTTTAAGCAGATTAAGCAACAGCTAATCACTCTGGGAACACTGCCTCTTACTATGTAAAAGGAGAAGCTGGTTTGTGTACAGTGTGGTTAATAATGAATTAAAACTTTAAGTCTCTTGCCACACACACTGATTATAATATAGTAGAGGATTAAATGATCATGTTTGTTTTAACCCAGATTTTAGCTCACCCAAAACAGTGAGGTCCATTATGTAAACTGAAGCCTGTTAATTTGGCATCGAGTGAGTAAAAAAGTATCTTTTCTTTAATTCAGTGGAATCTGTTAAATAAACAGGGCTGCAGGCAACACAGCTGAATTTTCTAGCCCGGAGGTCTTTCCCATAAGCGTTTGTGGAGCAAACTTACACTAAGCTAAGCTTGTTGAAATGAAGAAGCCATGTCTTTGGAGGAGGAATGGAGAGAACTCGGCATATTTAGTCTTGAGATGAGTCAAGTCAAAGGAACAGGAGCACTTCTTCAGACACGTGACACATGGGAAAAAATGAGATAGGTGTGACCCCCAAAGCCATTCGAGGACTTATGGGAGAATGCTACATAAATAGAAATTTGCACTCTGTAGAGAAAAGTTCCCATTAGTAACAGCTGTCCCAAGATAGATAGGCCACCTCAAGAGTTAGTCACTTCCTCACCACTGGAAGTGTCCAAGCCACAGTTAAATGGCCATTTGTCCCAAATGCAATGAAAATAATATGGCTGGACTAGTTCAGATTCTATTCAGTTTTATATATAACAGAAAGTAAAATATATATATCAGACAGTAAAATAATGGCTTAAATAATATAGAGAGATATATTTCCTTTCCTGTGAGAGAGGTTTGGAGGAAAGCAGTGCAAAGCTGCAGGGTAACTTCATGGTGTCCTCACACACCTAGGTTCCTATCCTTCCATTGCATCATCCTATCACTTGTCTTCCTCCCTTAAGGATTACTCATGGTCCCTTGGAGTTCCAAACATCACATCCTCAGTGTAAGCCTAAAATAGGAGGAAATGCACACACACACACACACACACACACACACACACACACACAAAGGGGGCCCCTCTTAAATGTGACAATTTGCTAAAATGTCCCTTCTAGAAACATTCCTGGAAGTCCCAGATGAAACCATTGCTTCCACATCACTGCCTAAAAGTTAGTCTCATGGCCTTGGCCAGCTGCAAAGAAGGCAGGGAAGTAGGATCTTTAGGTAGAAAGGTGTCCATCTGAAAGTTAGCATTTTGGACTTAAGATGAAAAAAGAGAAAAGAAATTGGTATAGGCAATTGACATCTGTGACATAACAACTATCTGATGAGTCTGAGTTGAATGAAGTTTAAGATTCTTCCCATTCCTTAGATTGTGTGAGCACATACAGAATTATGTTTAAGGAGAGCTACTGTTGTAGCCACGTGTTCCGGGAAACAAACTCACTCAGAAGGACAATGCAGATAGTGGAGTGCAGTTTATTACACCATGGGCCCAAGGCAGAGTCTCCTCTTAGCCAAGGACCCTGACCAGCATTTGTGAAAATCTTTTATACCCCATGTGTACATGTCCGAACCCACCACCCCAAATTCCTTGAGACTTATATAAACTAAGGGAGGATAAATACAATCCCAATAACCCCATCACTCATGTGCCATGTGCTCAGACAGTTAAACAATTAGCCAATAATCAATAAGCACGAGGTTACACTCCGACAGGTACAGAAAAATTTATGGCCTGTCTGGAGAAAGGGGTGATTAGTGTAGGTGTTCTCTTAGGCGAGGAGTAACCTGGATACAATCTTCAAGATTCCCCTGTCCAGAGGGGGTCTTATCCTTCTGTTGTCATTTCCACAGGCACTAAACACAGAGTTCAGAGTCCATTGGAGAGGTGCCCAAGCATGATCAGCATGAACAGGCCTAAGATGAAGTCCAGGCCCTGTGAATTCCTTCTTCACTACTTTCAATGTACTCAATCTGGGAGATAAAACTGCCCTCATACATACCTCATCATCTGTGTAACTGGTTCCCCACATGACATCACCTCTGTTTTTGTTTCTTTTTAATTTATTTGGCTGCACTGGGTCTTAGTTTGTGGCCTGTGAACTCTTAGTTGAGGCATGTGGGATCTAGTTCCCTGGCCAGGGATCGAACCCAATCTCCCTGCATTGGGAACACAGAGTCTTAGTCACTGGACCACCAAGGAAGTCCCAAACACCTCTGGTTTAACCACTCAGAATGGTTGTCTTCTTTCTGGTTGCTGCTGCTGCTAAGTCGCTTCAGTCGTGTCTGACTCTGTGCGACCCCATAGACGGCAGCCCACCAGGCTCCCCCGTCCCTGGGATTCTCCAGGCAAGAACATTGGAGTGGGTTGCCATTTCCTTCTCCAATGCATGAAAGTGAAAAGTGAAAGTGAAGCTGTTCAGTTGTGTCTGACTCTTAGAGACCCCATGGACTGCAGCCTACCAGGCTCCTCCATCCATGGGATTTTCCAGGCAAGAGTACAGGAGTGGGGTGCCATTGCCTTCTCTTTCTGGTTGGACCTGGATTAATGTGCCTGCAATGACTAATCTCACTGGTTAAAATCTCTCTTTTGAAAGTCCCTGAGAGAATAAAATATAGAATAAGGAGGTTTTAGTGAAAACAACTGGGTAAGGAGAGATGCAGAGAGTCTATAGGGCCTTTTGTCAGTAGGAGAGGAAAGCCATGGGAACAATTGTTCATTCAAATACCAAATACTTATCGAGCATGCAATGCATGCCAGGCATGGTTAGCTGTTAGAAATACAGTTGTGAACAAGACAGACATGGTTTCTGGCCCCATGGAGCTTAGGGTGGGTAGAAGAATGAGAGATCAAAGAAGCATAAGAAAAGTAAGTAATTAGAATTGAGGTTGGGGACCTCAGTCCAAATGCAAACTTCAGTAGCCTGATAATTTGGCCTGTGCCTTGATTCATGAAAGACAATGGGAGTATGAGGGCTATTTTAGAAGTGTCCAAGGAACTCTGACCTTGAAACTATTCCTCCCTCTTCGTGCCTTCCTTTGTGATTCCTTAAAAGGCAGTGTTGCTCTGTGCTCACAATTTTCCAGTCCTACTTTCCATAATCCTTCCCTTGCCTTGTCCTGGGTTACGTGGCACTGTGTCAACCCATCGTAAATATTGCTGCATTTGCAAGTATAATAACAAATTCCATGCAACTTCTCCTTTCCATATTGTCTGACAAGAGGCTATTATTGTTTTAAATTTGTACTCACAAGCTGTAATATTTGCATTTTGCATTTAATCACTGTCACATTTTAGTGATGGGAAGTGGAGCTGGGGACAGCAACTGGTATTTTGTATTTTGACCTGGAATAGTACCCACAGCTGGGATATCGCCTGAACCCATAGAACCTTCAGGGATTCATAACTCAGTGATCTTAATGTGTCTGTTGACCTTCCAGACTGTTCAGTCATCATTGTTTTGTACCTAACTTGCTTGAAATTTAAAACTACTTTATCCAAACAAAGGAAAGCAAGCAGGGTATTTTTCCAAAGTCTCTCTTTTAGATGGCTTTGACAAACTCCTCCCCATCACCTTTTTAAAGTGTCTTGACTCCTCTCATCCATGCTTCTTGCTTATTTTCTTCAAGAATAATGCAGTTTGGACTTGACTTTTAGTGTCGCTTACAACATTCCCCCTTTCTCAAGAGTTCGTCATCTTTCTTCAGCTGAATTGTAAGCAGTTCAAACACAGGATCAGGGCTTTTCATTGATTTTTGGTCCATGACACTATATCCCTTCTCCCTTTTTTGGCTTCTGTTACTCCTTTGGTGAGTCTGAGATTGTTCCCAAGCCCCCCACCACACCCCAGCCTTCCTACTCCTAGGCTAGGCCAACAACCAACCTTGTGACCTTGGTCAAGTTGCTTAGCCTTTCAGAATCTGTTTTCTTTTCCCTAGAGTAGATCTGACACCCACCTCATAGTGTTGCAATTAGAATGAAAAACTAATAACCTTTCAAACAGGAGCGCCTGGTTCAGAGCCTCGCATATAGGAGGGATTTTACTTAGTTTACTTTTCCTCTCTCTAAGTCACACACCATCCAAAGAAGCTGTTTGTTCTGAGACCCACACCCTCAGAGTCTTATCCTCTGTTAACGTGACCATACTAGTGTGTTTAATGCATTGTGCTGCTACATAATGTATTTATATTTTAAATGGAGTTCCCTCTAAGAAAGTGGCTTCAGTCTCCATGGAACTGACACCTGAGCACACTAATTAATTCCCTTTGTGGTATCTTCTATCATTGCTCCCTGCTACATTCACAGTCATCATAGCAGTTAGTGCAATTTGAAGTGAATTACTTCATTCCTTTACTGTTTACCATCTATCTTCCCCAATAGGTTGTAAACCAAGGGCAGAAACCATGTCTGTGTTAATCGCCACACAATTTCTAGAGCCCAGCAGAGTGCCTAGCATGGAGCAGACAATAAATATTTTGAGGATAGATTGTTGGATAGAGGGATGAATATATATAGACAGATATCAGTGGAAAAATTAACTGAATAAGTAGAACACTATGGTAGAAATTTCAGGCTCATGGGAAGGATGATAAGAGTAATATTGGGGGGCCGAAAGGTTATTGGTCACCTCAAATTGTATGAAGATAGACTTCCTTGAAGAGGAAGGGTTAAGAAAAGGGTTGACTGAGTGGAGCAAATGGATTTGTACAGATGGCAAGCAAGATACACGCTGAGAATTTGCAAAGAGGATTTTGTGTCTAAAGGTAACAGGAACTCCTAAACCATAATGCTTATCATCAAACACTTTTCATACAAAACACCAGAAGAGGCCTGACATATAATTTATTGTGCTCTTTCCTTTGTCTCTCCTGCCCAGAATTTAGCACAAAAACCAGCTGCTTGGACTCCCAGATTCTAGCAAGAGTCCTTAGCTTCTGAAGTGAAAAATACACCACCACCAACCTGTCACAGTTGAGGGATCAGAAAACAAGTTAGGTTTTTGAGCTGTCAGGTTGAAAAGGATTTGCAAGCCCCTTCCCACCTACTCTGTGCTATGAAGACGGATTTCCAAAGGTTTGAGAGAGATTTGTACTGTGGCTTCGAGGTATACAAAATGCCACCATCCGAGGCGTTTGAATTATTCCTCCCCTGTATTTCATTTGTAATGTACCTTTGCCAGCATAGAAAGTATTAAAAGGGCATTTGGAAAAAAGAAAAGGGCATTTGAACAGTAATAAGGCCCTTAACACTTACGAGCAGCTATTTCCCTTGCAAGGCAGTTGTTGTGCTGAAGGGAAATAACCATTAACAAACTGGGTTAACCCCGTGGCTTCCAAAATTGAATGCCACTTCGTCTGTAACTAGGAACCAGTACCCAGAATGATTAATTCCTGAAGGATGAAGACAATGTGGATTTCCAGTTAAACATTTTTGACCTACTCCTTCTCTCCCCTACTCCCCTACCTCCTCTTCATTCCAAGGGAAAAATAATTCACTCAAGAATCCCCTAAATTGGAGAACCCATCCAATTTAGGGTCAAGTGCCTATGACTTTAAACATTTGGGTGAGTCCATTCACAATTAAGAAAATACATGAACTGCATTATAGTATTTTCCTGGTCTTTTTTTTTTAAAACTTTGAAGTATAGTTGATTTACAGTGTTGTGTTACTTTTCAGGTGCACATCAAAGTGATTCAGTTATACATGCACATGTATCTATTTTTAGCATAGTATTTTAATGTAAAGTTTTTTTTTTTTACTTTCAAGTAAGAGGCAATAGGGGTTTCGCAGGTGCCCCTAGTGGTAAGGAACATGCCTGCCAATGCGGGAGATGTAAGAGGCATGGGTTTGATACCTGGGTCGAGAAGATCTCCTGGAGGAGGGCATGGCAACCCACTCCAGTATTCTTGCCTGGAGAATCCATGGACAGAGGAGCTTGGCGGGCTACAGTCCATGGGGCCGCAAAGAGTCAGACACAACTGAAGCGACTTAGCACAACACAGCAGAAGGGGCAATAGAGGGCAGTAGCTAAGAACATACACTCTGGAGTAAAAAAGAGTTAGTTTTAGTCCTAGCTCCATGTATTAGCTTGGGACCTCTGGCAAATCACTTAGCCTCTCTGAATCTCAGTTTTCTCAAGTGTGAAAAGAGAATATACCAATACCTACTTAATAGAACTTTTCTAAAGGTTTTAAACCCATGGCTGATTCATTTCAATGTATGGCAAAAACCACTACAATATTGTAAAGTAATTAGCCTCCAACGAATAAAAATAAATGAAAAAAAAAGAAAAATAAATAAATAAAAATCATCAGTGAAAGTATGTAGCATACTCCTGACCTATTCTAAGTGGTTCCTATATGTTAGCTAACTTACTCCTAATCTAACCAAGTATGTCCATGTAGATTTACTTAGGAGAGCACTTTCAAATGGTTACTCTTAGACGATCTGCTTTAACATCCTGTCTTATTAAGTGAAGACTTCCAGTTGGTACCCTAATATTTGTTTACAAATGAGTATTTCTAAAGTGCCTGAAATTTTGTCTTGTTAACATTATTCTCATTTGTTTTCTTTACAGATAGTATATTTTTAAAAACTTCATTCAGCCAACAATCTTAGAATCACCACAAACACCAGTTAATAAGATATTACCATATTTTGATTTTACAAAGTACTTCGCATTTAAACTAAAAAAAGAAACATTCTTATCATAATCTTTGCTCAAATGCAAACAAAAATTGTCCTGCAAGGAGGTCCACAGGTTGTAGGTGAAAATTTGACATTCAGCCAAGACTTAATTCAGTCAATAAAGTAATACTCCTATGCCTAGGTAGATGTGTAAATTTTCTCCACATGATAAATAAGCAGGCTGTGATTTCTATCAAATCAATCTTGGCTTGAGTCAGTCCTGCTCTAATCAATAAATCTGGATGTGCACTGAAATATGAAGTCAATATATGCAGTGTTACATTCACTTCAAACTCCTCATCAAAAATACCTAGCAATTTTTCTATTATTGCCATAAATTCAAAATACCAGGCTTATTTCTTTTTCTTTCAACTACCACTTTAAAGGGACAATAAGTTTCAGGGTCCTGGAAAGCTCATACTTGGATCTGGTTAGAAATTCACATAGATGCTCTGAGTCAATCAATGCAGTAGCTACAATTACAGTGGAATGCACTATAAAGCGGAATTGGGTATGAGGCAGTATTAGTGAAAACGGAGGTGTTTGAAAGTTATTGCTGGGATATTTGGAGTTTTTATTAGCAATTCTAAGAAATGGGAGGCTTTTGGGTAATGCGTGAATCACAGAAAAGATATCAACCATTTTCTGGCCAAGGTTATGGGCCTTTCACTGCTTCCCTTAACAATATTCCTTCTCATCGTGTGTATGTGTACAACACGGCCAGCCTCATCGAAGCCCTCTGATCTTGGCAATGCAATAAGTTTATGCAACTTTCTCAGAATTTTAAGATTGCTGGAAGATCCCAGCCTGCTCATTCCTTCTCTGTCCTCAAGCAAACGTAGTCAGCCCTCCTTGCTTCCTTCCAGACTTGTTTCCTTCTAGTAACTGCCCCTGACACTCTTCATATGGACTGTGGGATATTTGGGGGATCGGTTCTTGCCCATCCCCCGCATCACCACCTCAGAGCTACCTGTGACTAGGATCTGTGTCTATCCCAAACTTACTCAACTCAGAAGGGGTTGTCATTCATTTCGAATTGGTTTTTTTTTTTTTTTCATTTTGAATTGTTTAGTCCCTTGTTAACAGGTGCATTTTGACTACTGATCAAGACTCCTAGCTCAGGGGTTCTTCTATAAAAAAAAATATTTGGCCATGCCACAGAGCATGTGGGATCTTCCCTAACCAGGGATTGAACCTGTGCCCCTACAGTGGGAGCACAGAGTCTTAACCACTGGACCACCAGGGAAATCTGTTTAGGGGGTCTTATTCTGGGGTACATGAGTAAAATTAACAAGTCCTGTGAATTTGGATGGGTAAGCTTAAATATGTATTGATACTTTCACTAACCTCTAATTTAACATTTCCTTCAACTATGAATGTACAAATCACAGTTAATATCAGCAGTAGCTATGAGTTTGTCACCAGTTAAAAAAATCAGAGATGCTTTCATATCAAGTTACAGGTGCTATAGATATCTCAAAATACGACTTATGCTTTTTGCTACTTCAAAATTATGATAATTATTATTAGACCCATCAGCAGATCTTATAATTTGGCAAACTATGCCTGTGGTCCATTTTGGTAAGTGTGGAAGACAGCCACATTAATTCATATACATATTGTCCGTGGTTGCTTTCCCACTACAAATGGCAGAGTTGAGTAGTTTCAACAGCCTATATGATCCACAAAGTCTAAAGTATTTATTATCTAGTCCTTTATAGAAAAAGTTTACCAATCCTTGACTGAATACCTTAATATGGAGGTACATATACTATTACTATATTACAATTTTAAATAATTATTCTAACTGTAAGGTCTCAACACCAGGTTTAGTAAATACTCATTCAACCAATCTCTTGACACTTAATGGATACATATCCACATGGTTATATGGATGTTTGCTTCTGTTTTCCCTTTTTATGTAGAGGAACCAGAGATCAAATTGCCAACATCCATTGGATCATCGAAAAAGCAAGAGAGTTCCAGAAAAACATCTACTTCTGCTTTATTGACTATGCCAAAGCCTTTGACTGTGTAGCCCACAACAAAATGTGGGCAATTCTTCAAGAGATAGGAATACCAAACCACCTGCCCTGCCTCCTGAGAAATCTGTATGCAGGTCAAGAAGTAACAGAACTGGAAATGAAACAACAGACTGGTTCCAAATCGGGAAAGAAGTACGTCAAGGCTGCATATTGTCACCTTGTTTATTTAACTTATATGCAAAGTACCTCATGAGAAATGCCAGGCTGGATGAAGCACAAGCTGGAATCAAGATTACCAACTAATAAAAAAAAAAAAAAGAACTTCAAAAAAAAATATTGCTGGGAGAAATATCAATAACCTCAGATATGCAGATGACACCACCCTTATGGCAGAAAGTGAAGAAGAACTAAAGAGCCCCTTGATGAAAGTGAAAGAGGAGAGTGAAAAAGCTGGCTTAAAACCCAACATTCAGAAAACTAAGATCATGACATCTGGTCCCATCACTTCATGGCAAATAGATGGGGAAACAATGGAAACAATGAGAGGCTTTACTTTTTTTGTTCTCCAAAATCACTGCAAATGGTGACTGCAGTCATGAAATTAAAAGACACTTGCTCCTTGGAAGAAAAGCTATGACCAATCTAGATAGCATATTAAAAAGCAGAGACATTACTTTACCAGCAAAGGTCCATCTAGTCAAAGCTAGATGACTAGTCCATCTAGTCAAGACAGTAGTCATGTATGGATGTGAGTGCTGGACTGTAAAAAAAGCTGAGTGCCGAAGAATTGATGCTTTTGAACTGTGGTGTTGGAGAAGACTCTTGAGAGTCCCTTGGACTGCAAGGAGTTCAAACCAATCCATCCTGAAGGAAATCAGTCCTGAGTGTTCATTGGAAGGACTGATGCTGAAGCTGAAACTCCAATACTTTGGCCACCTGATGTGAAGAGCTGACTCATTTGAAAAGATCGTGATGCTGGGAAAGATTGAAAGCAGGAGGAGAAGGGGATGACAGAGTATGAGATCATCTGATGGTATCACCAACTTGATGGACATGAGTTTGTGTAAGCTCCAGGAATTGGTGATGGACAGGGAGGCCTGGCGTGCTGCAGTCCGTGGGGTCGCAAAGAGTTGGACACGACTGAGCAACTGAACTGAACTCCCTTTTTATGTGTCACTTGCATACATTGTGTACATTCCCACAAGGTCCCTCTTTCCCCAAAGGGTCAGTACTTGTGATAGAAGTTAAGAGCACACAGGCTTTCAAGTCAAACTGTCTTACTTCAGATTCCAGCTCTGCCACTTGCTGACTGACTTTATACAATGCTATTTAACAATTGTATCCCACTTTTCCTATCTCTAAAATAAAAACAATAGCATTACCTATCTTATGGGTCATTGAAAGGATTAAGGAGTTAATATACAAAAAGTGCTAAGAACAGTACCTGGCTCATAATAAATTCACAACATATTTTTTGCTGCTATTATTATTCCTACAAACCATAAACTACATCTTCCAAACATTTGGTACCACCATCTACCCAGCATATTACCATGACCACAACACCACAATACAACCCTGCCCCTCTTCTCTAAATCAGAGCTTTATATTCTAGGGCACTTTCAGTATTTGTATGTTTTCAAACCACCAGCCTAACCACTGAAGTCATATGTACAAAATGTAATGAAAGCTCTTTTTTTCCTCCAGGTGACCTAAAAGAGGTCTATCAGTAGGCCATTTATTCTTCTCACACTTGTGCAACTACATCTAAAAAAATTTTTTTAAATAAACAAGACTGGCTATATTTATATGCCCAAATTTGTTTTATTAATATTAATGCTTAAGTCAATTGAATTCATTAAAACAAGATCTCATTTTTTATTCTTCTCTCCTTCCTTTCTGTGGAGTATAAGAGGGACTCTATATAACTAACTTCTATTTATCCTTCAGATCTCTTGTTAGGCAGCACTTAACTCCAGGGAGCCTTTATTCCCTGCTCTGTGATCCCTAAGTTCATCTGTGTTTGTGCTCATCTTGACATCAATCACACTAAATTAGAATCACCTAGTCACTTGTCAGTATTTCCCACTCCAGGAACATAAGTATGGTACACATCTCATTGCCTAGTGATTACAACACTTGATACACAGTAGGTACACAAGAACTGTTCATTTATGTGTTATTATAGCTGACAGAGGCTGAGATGGTTGGATGGCATCACCAATGTGATGGACATGAGTTTGAGTAGGCTCCGGGAGTTGGTGATGAACAGGGAAGCCTGGCGTGCTACAGTCCATACGGTCGCAAAGAGTTGAACACAACTGAGCGACTGAACTGAACTGAACTGAACTGATAGCTGAATTATTCCCAGTAGTTAGTTTGGTAGGATTTTTCTTCCTTTCCAACCAGGAACTTTAGTGTTGTGTAGGTAGAATTATAGTCCAAAACAAAATGCAATGATACCGGGGGAACCCGATGTATCATCAGAATAAAAACTATATCTACAGTGGGATTTGAAGGAAAATTAGAAAGTTCCTACACAAATATCTCTTCAACCAGACCATCTACTTCAAGACCAGATTGCCACAGGTTCACAGTTTGTAGGATGATAGCAAAAGAAAGGCAACATTTCTTGAATGCCTTCTATGTGATAGGCATATTATATATGCTATCTCCTTTCATCTTCACAATGACTCTATGATATGGGTATGACTACTCACATTTTTTAGATGAAGAAACAAAAGTGATAACACTTGAATAATTTGCCCAAGGAAACGTAGAGAAAAAATAAAGAGACAGGGTTTAAACACAGGTCAGCCTGACTCCACATTTATGCGTTTTCTATTATTCCATAGCGATACCCAGGAGACAGATCCTAGACAATTAAGACAGAATGAAAGCAAAATACAAAAAAAAAAAAAAAAATTGCTTGTGAAGTGGCTCCACATGTGGTTGGCATGGTCAAAAATGGTTTCAGGGATGAACAGTCTCCTTGCATACTATGGTTAGCAGAATAATGCCCCCCAATCATGTCCTAATCCCTACAACCTGTGAATATACTACTTACCTGGGAAAACGGATTTCACACATGTGAAGAAGGTTAAGGAAATTGAGATGGGGGCATTATCCTGGATTATCCTGGAGGACTCTGTGAAATCAGATGGGCCCTGTATTAGTTTCCTGTGGCTACTGTAACAAATGGCAACCCACTCCAGTATTCTTGCTTGGAGAATCCTATGGACAGAGAAGCCTGGTGGGCTACAGTCTATGGGGTCTCAAGAGTTGGACATGACTTAGTGACTAAACCATTAACCACCATCACGACTGTAACAAATTACCACAAAGTGAGTGGCTTAAAACAACAGGAATTCTACATTGGGAATGACATATACACACCATTGACACTATGTATAAAATAGATAACTAATGAGAACCTACTGTATAGAACAGGGAACTACTCAATGCTCTTTGGTAAGCTAAATGGGAAGGAAATCCAAAAACAGGGAACACATATATAGTATAGCTGATTCACTTTGCTGTACAGTAGAAACTAACACAACATTGCAAAGCAACTCTGCTGTGCTTAGTCGCTTAGTCATGTCCAACTCTTCGCAACCCCATGGACAGTAGCCTGCCAGGTTCCTCTGTCCATGGGGATTCTCCAGGCAAGAATACTGGAGTGGGTTTCCATGTCCTTCTACAGGGGACCTTCCCAACCCAGGGATGGAACTCAGGTCTCCCACATTGCAGGCAGATTCTTTACCAACTGAGCCACCAGGGAAGCCCAAGAATATTGGAACGGGTAGCCTATCCCTCCTCCAGGGGATCCTCTCAACCCAGGAACCAAACTGGGGTCTTCTGCATTGCAGGTGGATTCTTTGCCAGCTGAGCTACCAGGGAAGACCAAAACAACTATACTCCAATAAAAATTAATTAAAAAAAAAAAAAAACCAGGATTGTATTCTCTTACAGTTCTGGAACTTGAAGTCTAAAATCAAAGTGTCAACTGGCACACACTCCTTCTCTTCAGAATGAAGTGGCTGAGCGTGGTTTAGCATCCCCAGGGATACTCCTACCTTGCCTTGTCCAGCTCTGGCGGCTCCAGGCGTCCCGTATCTTGTAGCTGTATCACTCCAGTTTCTGCCGCTGTAATAACACTGCCGCGCCCCACCACCCCCCCGTGTGTCTCTTTGTCTATGTCTAATTTGCCTCTGCCTTTGTCTTCTAAAGACACTATCATTAGATTTAGAGCACAGTCAGGTAACCCAGGATGAACTTTTGTCTCAAGATCTGTAGTGATATCTTGAAAAAAGCTTTTTCAAAACATGTAGCATTCACAGGCTCTGGGAATTATGATGTAGACATATATTTGGGGGGAGGGCAAAGAGCAACCCACAGGTCTTTAACAGTGGAGAACCTTTTCCAACTTTGGTCAGAGGGAGATGTGACTACAGACAAATGGTCAGGTAGATGCAATGTTGCTAGCTTTGGAGACAGTAGAAAAGGGCCACAAGCCAAGGAATGAAAGTGGCTTCTAGAAACTTGAAAAAGGCAAGGAAACAGATTTTCCCCTAGAGCCTCTGGAAAAAAGATGCAGTCTTAGCCACACCCTGATTTTAGCCCAGTGAAATCATTTTGGACTTTGAACTACCACCAACCCACCCCCCCCCAGAACTGTAAGATGTTAATTTGTGTTGTTTTAAGGCACTAAGTTTGTGGGAATTTGTTACAGCCGTAATAGAAAATTAAGGGCTTCCCTGATACCTCAGTTGGTAAAGAATCCACCTGCAATGCAGAAGAGCCCAGTTCAATTCCCAGGTCGGGAAGATCCGCTGGAGAAGGGATAGGCTATCCACTCTAGTGTTCTTGGGCTTCCCTTGTGGCTCAGCTGGTAAAGAGTCTGCCTCCAATGCGGGAGACCTGGGTTCAGTCCCTGGGTTGGGAAGATCCCCAAGAGCTTCCCTTGCAGTTCA
Organism: Muntiacus reevesi; assembly: GCF_963930625.1. Taxonomy (NCBI): domain Eukaryota; kingdom Metazoa; phylum Chordata; class Mammalia; order Artiodactyla; family Cervidae; genus Muntiacus; species Muntiacus reevesi. Next base: position 122,119,099 of record NC_089271.1, on the reverse strand, counting down.
AACAGTAAGGAGTCTGCCTGCAATGCAGGAGACCAAGGTTCAATCCCTGGATTGGGAAGATTCCCTGGAGAAGGAAATAGCAACCCACTCCAGTGCTCTTGCCTAGAAAATTCCATGGATGGAGGAGTCTGGCAGGTACAGTCCATGGGGTTGTAAAGACTCAGACACAACTGAATGACTTCACTTTGACTTTTTTCAATAGAAAATTCATGATGGGATTGAAGAAAGTTAGAGTAAATGTTTGGATCAAAACAAGTGTGGAAGTCAGAATCAAGAGGGCAGGTGGTGGAATAGGAGATGTAAATGCCACAAGGCAGAAAAGGGCAGATGGCAAGAACTCGGAAAGCACAGAAGGAACATGAGGACAAAGAAAATAGGAGACCTGATAGGCATTACTAATACCCAGAAACACCCCTGACAAATCAGGCCAGGGGATGAATCCTAAAATAGGGAGCCCAGACCTGGTGGAGTGAATACAGTTGGAAGCTTGTCGTCCAGTTAGAACATGTGTGGGCAGGAGAGAGTGGTATCATCTGGCAAGCCTATCCACATAGAGTTGTCTGCAACTTTCACATTACTCACTCTTTGGGTTAAGGCATTGAAGGTCCTCGTTAAAGTTCAAGTGTCATACTAACAACACCTATTTAATACAGAGAGAACTTTTAAAAAGATTTCCTAGTCAGTCACTTAACAAGGTCTGAGAGAAAGTCTCCAAGACTGATAAGTAAATGCCAATAAGAAACAACTAGGAAATTGTTTACCACATAGAGCTCAAGTCAGGGACAAGTACTGAGTTTGCCATATGGTATAAACACAACAAACATCTGTTGAATGGATGAGTGAATACCTGAATGAATGAAAACACTGAAGACTTGAGAAGTTTGTAGGACATGATGACTTAAAGACAGAAAGATGCACAAAAACAGCAGTGGGACTCTAAAGGCAATCTTGGGCTATGTATCCATTGTCCATGGATAATATTTCCCTGTGACTGGGCTGGTGTGTCTTTTTGTAGCATTTAGCTCTTTTCATAAATAACTTTATTGTTTCTAATTCCTAATTTCAAAAGTAATATATCTGGAAAGACAAGGAAAAGGTGCATGTAATCTCATCACCACAAGATAAAAAGAGTTATTTACTTGGAGCATTTACTTCTTGTCCTATGTCTTTTTTTTTTGATTAGGGGATAATTGCTTTATAATGTTGTGTTAGCTGCGGCTGTACAACAGTGTGAATCAGCAATATGTATACATAAATGCCCTTCCTCTTGAGCCGCCCACCCTCCGACCCCACCCCACTAGGCTTCACAGAGCACCAAGCTAAGTTCCCTGTGCTACACAGCTGCTTGTCTAATGTCTTTCTCTATAACTCTGCCTATGTCTTTGTCTCAGTCTCTGTCTCTACACACGCATATGTGTGTAGTATTAAAAAAGCATGGTATGTTACTCTATTTACTGTTTCATAAACTGCTTTTTTTAAATAAACATACCACATATTGTGGTTGCTTTTCCAGGTCAGTAAAGACTCTATTACAACATGATTTTATATGACTACATAATATCTTGACTTATGAGCATACACAGCTTATTTAGCCAATCTCCTACAGTCTTCTTCATATAGTTTTCTGCTATTATTGCTTTCCATGGACAGAGGAGCCTGGCAGGCTACAGTCCATGGGGTCACAGAGTCAGATACAACTTAGTGACTGAGTGTACATGCACACATCTCTAATTATTTCCTTAAGGAAAATTCCTACAAATAGAATTGCATAATTAGTGTATTTAGATACATATTTTCATGTTACCCCATAAAGATATTTACCTATTTACATTCTGACTTCAGCATATGAAAGTTCAATTTCCTGAAATCTTTGTCAGCACAAATTATTATCAATTTTTTAATTTGCTAATGTGATGGATGGATGGATTTAGCTTGCATCTGTTTGATTGCTAATGAAGGTCAATATTTTGCCATTTATTTATTGGCCATTTTCTGTTTCCTCCTTTATGAATTACCTTTTATGCCCTTTGTCCATTTTCCTATTTATGATTTTATCTTTTAAAAATGAACTTATAAGAACTGTTTAAGTAAACCAATTATACTTAATATCACTGCAAACATTTTTCCATTTGTTATTTTCCTTTAATTTGTGTTTGTTATGGATTTTTAACCTACAAAGGGGGCTTAATATGTTTGTTTTTGTAGCATTAATTCAATCAGTTTCTCAATCTCTTCCTTCCTGATTTTATGACTTTGCTGCTATGCTTAGACGGAGAAGGCAATGGCACCCCACTCCAGTACTCTTGCCTGGAAAATCCCATGGACGGAGGGGCCTGGTAGGCTGCAGTCCTTGGGGTAGCAAAGAGTCAGATATGACTGATAGACTTCACTTTCACTTTTTACGTTCATGCATTGGAGGAGGAAATGGCAACCCACTCTAGTGTTCTTGCCTGGAGAATCCCAGGGATGGCGGAGCCTGGTGGGCTGCCGTCTATGGGGTTGCACAGAGTTGGACCCAACTGAAGCAACTTAGCAGCAGCAGCAGCAGCAGCAGCTATGCTTAGAAAGATACACTACTACAAGAATATATAGATACAACAAATAACTATATTTTCTTCTTTTATTTTATAGTTTTACTTTCACATTTAAATTTTTAAACCATTTAGCAAATTTCTACTGAAAGGCATGAGGTAAGAGTCTGATTTTAGTTCATTCTTAGTATATAACCATTTATGGGGTAATGAATATTCACTAGAAATTCACTGAAATAAATCCAGGAAAGGATACACTGACTCTCAAACTAGTGAAAAAAAATTTCAAAACCTACATTTTCCATACTGCACCTTAGGTCTCAGCAAGTAATGAATTCTGATCTGCAAACACAACCCAGCATGCCAGCATTTGCAGATGTACCCACGAGAAAACGAAATAGCAAATCTCCTTTCCAAGCAAAAGGTCAGCTTCCCAGTGTGAAGTCTCCAGTTACAGACACACATTCATTCTCAAACCGTCCTAACACACTGAAAACAGATATATTTACTTTTCACACGATTCAAGGGTGAATTTTGCTCTGAAACCAAGTCAACAACCAAATCTCTCTTCAACAAGCTGAAGCACATTTTACACTGGTCTCTGGATGAAAGACCCTCTGATAAACTTGGTGAGAGCAACAAGAGAAAAAGGGATTTTTCGATTAGAAGACAATGCTTCTATTTCACTACAGGCAGTGTCTTTTGGACCTAAAAACTCTTAGTTTTGAGTTATATTTTCTATAAGATGTTACCAAGACAAATGCTTAGGGAAATAGCAGCTGGAGTCATTTGAGGATTACTAATTACAGGGCATCACAGGTACAGTTTATAATCCTCCTTGACAGATGTGACCCATTACACTAAGCATTGTTGGCATCCTCTACAAGCCAGATGCAGGCCAGGAAGAGGTCGGTCTTTGAGTAACACAGCTTTCCAGCAAACTTCTCCATTATAAACAACTGCTGACATGATACAATAGGAAGATTTTTTTAAGACCAACTGGTTTTAAAATATTTCACTCCACTTCATGCAGTATTGATGTTGCCAAACTCAAGTTCCTATGCTTGATGCACAGTGAGACCAAACTGCAAAATTGGAGTTTGGAGTAGAGAAGGATTTATTTCAGGGCCGAGCAAGGAGAACAGGCAGCTCATGCTCAAAAAACCCAAACTCCTTGATCATTTTCAGGAAGAGTTTTTATATACAAAACTTGGGGGGAGGGTTGCAACCTTCCTCTGATTGTCTGGTGGTGAGGTAACAGGGTAATGTTCCAGGAATCTCAATCAAGCCTTCTGATTCCAACAAGTCTGGGGTCCATGTGCTATGCACAGCCTGAAGTTACCATCCTCCAGCTGGGTCAGGGTCTTAGTATCTTTAGAACTATCAGATTGCTCAGTATATCCTTTGAGGAAGAACCAGGACCCTGCCCCATGGCTTCAGTATCGTTTCTTCACTGCCTTCCCTTTGTTTCTACATTCCCTCACTCTTCTAATTAGTAGCTGCTTGAATCTGCCCTGTGGAACTCGGGGAAGGTCTAGAAGGCTGAAACCTTTTTCCTACAAATAAGAAATAATGGATTCGGAAAGGCTTTTGTATTCAGGAGGATCCCACAGGGTCCTGCTCAGATTCACTGATGTGCAAAGAAATGCCCAGACAATTCTGTTAGATTTCTAACTCTGCTTATATTGTACATTGCCACTGATGTGAACATTTGTGTCAAAAAGATTTTTCTGGGTATGAGCCACAAAGTTCCAATTAAAATATTTTTAAAATTAAAAAACATTTCCAGTGATTTTTCTCCAGCCCATGATGCAGCTAAGTAACATCGATACTGTACACAAATGAAAACTCAATTCAAAGTATATCAGGAAGAAAAAAAATGTTAAAACTATCATCATCTTTGTAGGCAAAACAGATAGCTGATTGATCGGCTTTTAGACTTTCCAGTCTTCCTGAGATAGCCTAGAAATATGGCCAGAGGGTTCCTCAGCCACAAATACAGAGAACCATTGTCCCCTCCACACAAGCAACAAAAAGACTCAAAGAAAAATCACATACACCTTTAATCATTATTATTTTTCTAAACTCTCCTTTAAAGATAAAGAAAATAAAAATGTAATTTATGTTTACAGTTCTGTGACACATAAAAATATAATTAAAGTACTAAATCTCTCCAAAGAAATGTGATGTACAGAATTAAATTCAGCATTTAGCTGGAAAAGAATCCCCTAGGAGAGATCAGGTTGATATGTGAGGGATTAGTTTTGAAGTGCTGTTGCTGATTTTTTTCCAAGGGATAGTATTTTGGTCAGCCTTACTCTGATTTCTCCTCAAAACTGTCAGTCAGAATGAATTACAGGACATATTACCTGAATCCCAAGATCTAGCTACATTAATAGCCCTTGATTTTTGTTCTTTTGAATGCCATTTAGATATATGGAAGCTGTCTTTCCTATCATATTTCCAACACTCTCTGACAAAGCAGCATTTAACATTTCTCACACAACAGGGCTCCTTTTTATTTTATTATTATTATTTTTTGGTAATGGATTTCAGAATACAGAAAGTTATAGAGTTTATTTTTTAATCTTCTTTATTGGTCACATAAAACTCTCAACAGCTTAGGCTAGTCTTGAAAATATCAAGCTGATTTAAGAGAAGTTTTCCTGAACTGGGTAGAGGGTAGGGAGAGGAGATAAGAAAATGGAAGAATACAGAGAGAGACCATATTTTTTTTTCCTAAAAGATTTTTATCTAAATTTTTTTCTATAAAAGCATAGTCCATCTCTAACATGTTATTAGCCCTAAAAAGGACATCACAAACTTCAAAGGATCAGAGTGTAAGCTTGAAAGACTGGATATGTTATTTACAGTCTTGGGCACTGATCACACTTGCTTGCATGAATCTTGAGGAAGCATTTTTGGCTCATCTCATGAAAAATCTATTGGGAGGCCATATATCTGAAAGTACTGTCTTCCTTCTTTGTAGGATGGGAGCCCCAATCAATCTTTTGTGTTATGACCAGGTGTAAGTCATAAAACAGCAGTTATTGCAGGTTTTATGGAGCTGAGAGCTGGGACATTCACGAGGAGAAGAAGTTCATAATAGCCTTAAAGAGCAAACTATCCTTCAAAGTCCTAGGTTCCCATAGAGAGGCTGCTCCAGTGATCAGCAGCCTTGCTTTTTACTGACATTTCTTAGCATTAGAAAACACTTCTACATTCTCCAACTCCGTTACATACCAAGTGTTTATTGTACTCAGAGCCTTGCATCCTGGAAGATGAATAGTAGAAGAATCTGGTTGTTTCCTTCAACCTGTAACCAGTCAGCCTCACAGGTAAAGATGTATGAGGCTCCTCAAGTATTAAAATGTGCTTCATTAACTCAGTGTGGGTCTTTATTCATGGTTTTGAACCTTCCTAAAAACTATATTCTTGGGAAAGATTGAGGCCAGAAGGAGAAAGGAGCAACAGAGGCTGAGATGGTTGGATGGCATCACCGACTCAATGGACATGATTTTGAGCAGACTCCAGGAGATATAGAAGGACAGGGAAGCCTGGTGTGCCACAGTCCACGGGGTCACAAAGAGTAGAACATGACTGAGTGACTGAACAACAATGTTCTTGGCAGCCTGAACCATACCTTTTGAGGTTAAAAGTCTTTTCTTTGTCCAAAATTTGCCTTTTGCAAACATTCAAAAATGATCCTTTGCTATCATATAATGAAAGTTATCTTTACCATCAACTCCACCACCCTAAGAAGCCCAATTCTTCCCTTGGCCTGTGGTCTCTAGCCTAACACCTTAACACCTCACCACTCCAAACCAGTGAGCAGAAATGTGTAAAGACCAGAACAGTCTTCACTTTCTATAGTTCATACTGTCTGCTCTCCATGTACCAGCTAACTCAATTTTACTGCTAACCCATATGGGTATAATAATAGAAGGGGACTAAAGGAGTCTACAGGAAACTAGCATGGATGCACTTATTCTAAAGCCTTCTAGAAAAAGTGGTGTCCCCACTTTTGCTGTCTGATTTTACTCATGATAGAGAGGTCCAAGTCAGGTTGGAGAGTTGGGCCATAGGGTAATAAGAGTAATATGGAATGGGGGGACTTCCCTGAGGTTTAGTGATTAAGACTCCATGCTTCCACTGCAAAGGGTACGGGTTCTATCCCTGGTTGGGGAACTAAGATCCCACATGCCATGTGGCATGGCAAAAAAAGGGGGGATGGAACGGATATTTTTTAAAAAACAGTAATACAAGGGTTAAGATGTAGCCTCTTAAGATCTACAGCAAATTATAACATGTGAGGCATCACCTACCCGGATGTCTTTTTTGTGAGCTCTTAGAAAGCAGAGACCATCCACTGAATCAATTATTTATTTAAACACACAGGTCTCCCTTTGTATAATGATCACTTTATTTCAGGAGTGTAGCCTCAGTTCCTCACCGTGTGGGCCAGGCCCTTTGCTGGATGCTGGAATTTAGCAAGAAATCAGACACAGGCCAAGCTTCCAGGTACACTTTCTGGCAGCAGAGACAGTCAAAAGAGAGAAGCCCAAGATCTCAAGGGCACCATATCCCTGCTGAGAAGTAGCAGAAGGAAAGGTTTGTGGAAGGAATAAATTGCAAATGGGGTGACATTTATGACTGAATAGCTCTGATTTGAAGAAATATGTCACTTAAAACATAAAATTATGCCACAAACATGAAGAGAGCTGACCTCTTGTTTGGTTTTGCTGAAGAGAGTTTTATATGTAAAGGAAGTTTTTCCTGGAACCCCTAACAAACCCATGACAAATGGTTCCAAACAAAAGTAGCTGAACTTTGAAATAGCCAGAACAACAGGGCCTCTCAGTATTCCTGTGATCTAGAAATACTTCTTTTTCTGCATTTTCAGTTTTTGTTGCGGGAGAATTCATATACAATAAAATGCACAGATTTTAAGTTTTCTGCTTGATATGTTTTGACAAATGTATATATCCCTGTAACCATCACTTAAAACAAGATATAGGATATCCACATCACCCCCTCTTTCTAGTCATTTCCATGTACATGTACACTCAGAGACAATCCCTGCTGTAAATTCTCTCAGTATAGATTATCTTTGCCTGTTCTGGAAATTCACTTGCAGGGAATTGTACGGTATTTACTCTTTTCACGTCTGGGCAGACATACTAGCATTGGGAACAGCACACTCAAAGGGATTAAAAGACTCAAAACAACATTAAACAAGTGACCAACGAGTACAAAACAGTACCTGCGGCAGTGTTTCAGTATCTCAGTACGTTTGTCAAAATATCCACAGTTATATATTCATTTCACTGCCCTTCAGCCTTCAATCATGTAAGTCAAACTGAGTTCCACAAGAAAAATTCTCAGACATTCCAGGACACACAATCTTTCCTTGATGTGGCCTGACATACCATGCCTATTATCTCTTCCTCAAGCAGGTGGTCCTTGGCTCTACTTCCATGCATCACACATCACTCTCAAAGTCTGATTTCTCAACTGTGACGTGCTTGCAATTTACATGATGATCACAATTTCCCTGTGCAACTGGGAAGACTTGAAGGACACCACCATCCTATATTGTGTGTGAGAGTCGCTCAGTCGTGTCTGACTCTTTGCAACCCCATGGACTGTAGCCCACCAGGCTCCTCTGTCCATGGAATTCTCCAGACAAGAATACTGGAGTAGGTTGCCATTTCCTTCTCCAGAGGATCTTCCCAACTGAGGGAGCAGGCCCAGGTCTCCTGCATTGCAGGCAGATTCTTTACTGTCTGAGTGTGAAAACCACTGCAGAGAGAACCACTGCAGAGAGAGATCCATGCCAAATGGAACAAGTGTAATTGCCTCCTTATGCCAGGTTTTGTTCTACATCTCCTCACTAGGTCATTGAATAACACTGCCCATCATAACAGGTTGAACCAGTTGGATTTTCCCTGCCCCATTCAGCCCAGATGCTGCTGTTGTTTTCCACTCTTTAATCAGAACACAGAAGGCCACATGCTGTGTGCATCAGAGAGAAAATAGAGCAGAAAAGACAGTTCAATATTGGAGTTAACTGGGTAGGGAAAAAAAGAATGTCTTATATCCAATGACTCAAGTCTTAAATATTTCCTTCTTCCAACACTGGGAAATGGTTATGATTATATGATATTCTGTGTATGTAGGAAAGTGTAGACCTGTCATGTACTGATGCTTAAATGTGCACATGCTAGCTAGAAACCAAAAACTGGTTCAAGATCACAAGAAAGGAGAATAATTCCCAGATATATGACTGTCTTTTTCATTTATATATTTGTCCTCAGGGGATTATTTTTTAACAAGAACCTTCTGCCTCAATTTCTACCAGCCCCTTAATGGACTACTGAGTAACTTACCTGTCTATGGGGAAACAGGACTACTGACAGGCAAACACACTTTCAAACATTGTTTAGAAATCCAGACACACTTCCATTTCTGCTGGGTTACATTCCTCTGAGGGAGAAAGTTTCAATTTAACCCCAGTTTAGCAATTTGCTTTGTGGTCCTCTCTGCTAAATATTGGGCACTGTGAGGTCTTTGGTTTCCATGGACACATAGGAATGATGGGGATGTCTCAAGCCAGCCTGGTTAAGAAACACAGTTCACAGAATCTGGAAAAGTAAAGCCAAGAGTGGCTTTTGCCTTGAAGGTTACAAAAGACTACGCTTTAAGGCAGAATTGTCCTGGATCTTGAATTGGAGGCAAGACCTGAGAATTAGTATAATTTTAATATATATTTTATGTAGTAGCAATTTCCTACAGATAGGAGTTACTGGATTCAGTCATAGAAGAAAGAACCTCATGATAATCTCAACACCAACCCAGTCCCACTTGGGCCTATGGGAACAAGGACACCATCACTGACAATACTCTCCTTGTGGACTGGAGGTCAGTTTACCCAGTTAGCTTGGGCTAGAAGCTAGGGCCAAGCTAGTTCCAAGGGGGTCCCTCCTCCATCCCACCATCAGTACTCAAAGGGAACTTCAAGCCAGGAGATCCAGGGTCACGGAATAGAGCTTTTCAGGGGTCCAGCCCTGTTACTGAGTCTCTTAGTGATGCCCTCCTGAATCGAGTTTCTAGGAGCAGAGTGAAGAGTGGCAGGTGACTGCTGGCTGAGTCCAGGGATTATCACAAGGCAAGCAAATTTTCCCCCTGCTCCAGGCACAGGCAGCCCTTTTCTGAGTTTGGTCTCAGAGGGGAATGTAGCTGTACGTACAAATTGAAAGAAATCTGGGAGAAGGCAGGAGAGAAGAAACCTGCTGCCATTTACCATTATCTTGATAAAATGGCAGTGACACACACTCCGCCTGCCACAATTAGGGTGATAAATGCCCGTTTCTTTGAGGCTTGTTTGAAAGTCAATTATGTAGATTATTTGGAGAATACTGACAGATGGCTTTCTTCCCCAGATGAGACAATCAAGCTGAACTTTGATATGTGCATAAAAAACACTGTCATTTCTCAAACAGAGGAGGCCTCCCTAAGAGGCCAACCAGAGAACTGGAATGAAATTTTGCCATTGGCCACTTCTGATGAACCCTGCCCTTAGGTCTTTCTCCTCCCCCCCCCCCCCTTGGCTCCCTCTTTTCTCACCCTTAATGGAAGTTTTGATTCTTTCCATCTTGTAGTCAAATATTGATCCTCCGACCTGTCCTCAAGGTTTTGATTAACACAGAAGATTGCCACGTAAGCAGCTTTTTGTTTGTTTTCAGCTAATTCGTTTTTTATTATTCACTGGCTGCAGTAAATCTTACTTTTATTGTCCAACCACAGAACAGAGAAAAATGGATTGATTTGAGTAACTAAATAATTCAAGCTGCAATGTGTAGTGGAGGGTGGCGGGAGAGAGAAAGAGTTAGGGGGAGCCTGAGAAAGCTTGATGGAACATTGCCCTTCAGGTTTCTTAGTTCTTCCCTGATCCCCAGCCCAGGTTACAATGATTTTGACCAGATTGTGAGGGGGTTTATGGAGATGGCAGTGTGGTACTATCGGAGTGATTTAAAGCAATAAAAGTTTAGAAAATGATTCTTTAAAACGTCTTCCTTTACCAAAAAACAATACAGATTCAAGAGATCTTTTGCCTGTTACTTTTCATTATATGAGGTAATTCATTTGACACAATTATTTCAGTCCTGAGGTGCATATGTTTATTTGTTTATTCATAAAGGAAAAAAACAGTCTTCACTGCATTTACTGGTAGCACAAAGTAGATGGAAAAGTTTTGAAGAAAGTAGCAAAACAGAGCCAGGGATATCTAGACACAAAATTGAACAAACCAGAGTGTCAGAGCAGCCTAAATTGTCTGTTAGACACATCGATTTCAGGATAAGGAAAAATGGAGAAATAATAGAAGAAAAAGGAGAACAACAAGAATGAAGGGGATATCTGTTTCTACCCTCTATCGTCTGCCCTTCGAGTCTTGTGTTCCCTCAGATATTCAGGGTGCTCAGGCTTCTTTAAGTAAAACACAAACACACAAGCTATGGGGGAAAAAAGTGGATAATGCATTTTCACTACATGAAAATGCAAAACTTCTATACTTCCATGGTTTTCCAGTGGCTAAGCCCCTGTGCTTCCAGTGCAGTGGGGTCCAGGTTTGGTCCTTGGTCAGGGAACTAGATCCCACATGCCGTAACTAGGAATATGCATACCACAACTAAAGATCCCACATAAAGTAATTAGCCTCCAGCTAATAAAAATAATTGGGGAAAAAATAAAGATCCCACAAAGCCACAACAAAGATTGAAGATCCCGCATGCAACAACTAAGAGCTGGTACAGCCAGATACAAAAATATTTTTAAAATACATCATAAACACATTAAAAAACAAACCACAGACTGAATTTACAGAGCATATAACTGGCGTAAGATAGAGATCCAGAATATGTAATGAATTTTTGCAAATCTATAAGACAAACAAGACAATAGGAAAATGGGCAAAAGCGAACAGGCATTTCAGGGATGAGGGAATTCAAATGCCCAATATACATATAAAAATATGTTCAACCTCAATAACTATCAAGATAATACAAATTAAAACAGTAAGGTACCATTTGTGCTACCAGAGAAGTGCAAAGTCTGACAACACCAAACATTGTCAAGAAAATGAAAAGGAACTGCATATACATACATACCTTATTTTTACTATGTTTCAGTTTATTATGCTTCACAGATCCTGCATTTTTTACAAGTTGAAGGTTTGTGGTAACTCTGTGTCAAGCAAGTCTTTGGCACAATTTTTCCAACAGCACTTGCTCACTTTGTGTTTCTGTGTCACATTTTGGCACTCTTCACAGTATCTCAAACTTTTTCACCACTGTTACATTGTTATGGTGATCTGTGATCAGTGATCTCCCACGTTACTATTGTAATTGTTTGGGGTGCTCCATGAACCATATCCATACAAAGGGCAGATGTAATTGATAATGTTAAGTGTGTTTTGACTGCTCCACCAACCAGCCACTGGCCCATCGCATGTCTCACTCTTTAAACCAAATCCTAGAAATGCTTAAGCTTAGTGAGGGAGGCATGTCAAAAGCTGAGACAGTCCAAAAGCTAGTCCTCTTGAGCCAAGCAGTTAGCTAAGGTGTGCATGCAAAGGAAAAGTTATTGACGGGAAATAAAAGTGCTCATCCAGTGAACACACAAATGATCAGACACCGAAACAGCCTTATCACCTATGTGGAGAAAGTTTTAGTGATATGGATAGAAGATTAATCCAGAAGATTAATCCAGAATTAACGTTCCCTGAAGCCAAAGCCTAATCCAGATAAAGGTCCTAACTCTCTTCAGTTCCATGAAGGCTGAAAGAGACAAGGAAGCTGCAGAAGAAAAGTTTGAAGCCAGCAGGGGTTGATTTATGAGGTTTAAGAAAAAAAGCCATCTCCATCACATAAAAGTACAAGGTGAAGCAGAAAGTGCTAAGATAACCCATGAAGGTAGCTACACTAAACAACAGATTTTCAGTGTACACAAAACAGCCTTCTATTGCAAGAAGATGTCATTTAGAATTTTCATGGCTGGAGAGAATGTGTCAATGTCTGGCTTCAAAGCTTTGAAGGACAGGCTGACTCTCTTCTTAGGGGTAAATGCAGTTGAAGCCAAGGCCCATGGGCCATTCTGAAAATCTTAGGGCCCTTCGGAATTATGCTAAATCTACTCTGCGCAGAGTAGATTTTAAGCCCACTATTGAGACTTGAAGTGAAAGTCGCTCAGTGGTGTCTAACTCTTTGCAACCCCATGGACTCTACATGGAATTCTCCAGGCCAGAATACTGGAGTGGGTAGCTGTTCCCTTCTCCAGGGGATCTTCCCAACCCAGGGACTGAACCCAGGTCTCCCACATTGCAGGCAGATTCTTTACCAGCTGAGCCATCAGGGAAGCACAAAAGACTGGAGTGGGCAGCCTATCCCTTCTCCAGAGAATCTTCCCAACCCAGGAATCAAAGAAGCTGCATTGCAGGCAGCTTCTTTACCAGCTGAGCCTATTCCTCAGAAAAAAAATTCCTTTCAAAATATTACTGCTCATTGACAATGTACCTGGTCACCCAAAAGCTCTGATTGAGATAGACTATGAGATTCGTGTTGTTTTCATCCTGCTAACACAGCACCCATCCTGCAGCCCTTTGATCAAGGAGTCATTTTGACTTTCAAGCCTTATTCATTGTCATTGTTCAGTGGTCAAGTCATGCCTGACTCTTTGCAACCCTGTGGACTGCAGCACCACAGGCTTCCCTGTCCCTCACCATCTCCCAGAGCTTGCCCACGTTCATGTCAATTGATTGCATCAGTGATGCCATCCAGCCATCCCATCCTCTGTTGCCCTTTCAAGTCATTATTTAAGAAGTATATTTCATACAGCTATAGTGCCATAGATAGTGAGTGATTCCTCTATGGATATGAGAAAATTACACTGAAAACCTTCTGGAAAAAATTTACCATTCTAAATGCTATTAAGTATATTGTGATTCATGGGAGGAGGTCAAAATAAACATTAACATGAGTTTAGAAGAAGTTGATTCCAACTCTAATGGATGACTTTGAGGGGCTCAAGATTCCAGTGGAGGAAGTAACTGCAGATGCTGTAGAAATAGCAAGAGAATTAGCAGTGGAGCTTGAAGATGTGACTGAATTGCTGCAATCTCATGATAAAACCTTAGAGGATGAGGAGTGGCTTCTTATGGATGAGCAATGCAAGTGGTTTTTTGAGACGGAAATTACTCCTGGTGAAGATACTTTGAAGATGGTTGAAATGACGACAAAGAATTTAGAATATTATATGAACAGTTGACAAAGCAGGGGCAGAGTTTGACAAGATTGACTCAAATTTTGAAAGAATTCTACTGTGGGTAAATGCCATCAAACAGTGTTGCATGTGACAGAGAAATCTGAGAAAAGAAGAGCCAACTGGCATAGCAAAGTTCATTGTTGTCTTATTTTGAGAAATTGACACAGCCACCCCAACCTTCAGCAAGTACTACCCTGATCAATCAGCAGCCATGAACATCAAAGCAAGACCTTTCACCAGCCACAAGATCATAACTCACTGAAGGCTCAGATGATGGTTAGTACTTTTTAGCAATAAAGCATTTTTAAATTAAGGTTTGTACATCACTTCTTTCAACAATGCTACTGCATACTTAATAGACTATAGTATAGTGGAAAAATAACTTTTATTTGCACTGGGAAAATGAAAAATTCATGTGACTCTATTGCAATATTTGCTTCATAGCAGCAGTTTGGAACCAAAATCACATTATCTGCAAGGCTTGCCTGTACTTTGGGATATCACATACAAGAGTAATTTGGCAATATCTAGTCAATCTGAATATACACATTCCCTAATGCCCAGTAGTTCCACCTTTAGTCATTTATCTTTGAAAAACTCTTGCACACCTGAAAAAGTAACCTGTTCAAGGTGTTTGGCACAGCATTGTAATAGGAATCAATCTAGGTATTCATCAAAAGAGAAATGAATCATTTGTGTTATAGTCATACTATGTAATACAAGGCAGCAGATACAATGAATGATCTAGATACACACGTATTAACATGGATAAATACAATCATAATGTTAAATGAAAAATGCAAGTTGCAGAATAATACATATACAGTAAATCATTTATATGAAGTTCAGAAAACAATAATACTGTATCCTATCTTTGAACACAAATATACACAATATACTAACACACATGAGAAGCATACACACAAACTTCAGTCTACAGGGTACCTGTGAGGAGAGCGGGGAGAGCAGTGTAATCAGGGGGCAACAACTCCACCCATAACACTTCTGTTTTTCTTTTTAATTTTTTATTTTGTCTCGGGGTATAGCCGATTAATAAACAATGTTGTGATAGTTTCAGGTGAACAGTGAAGAGACTTCAGCCATACATATACATGTATCCATTCTCCACCAACACTTTTTTTTTCTTACAAAAGGCAAGGCATTAGCATTTATTAACTTTAGGTTAGAGTCATGGGTATTCAGTTTTTTGATCTTTATCTTTTTCTGTTTGAAATAGTTTATAATCTAAAAATAAATAAGACAACAGAAAATAACGGGCTTCCCAGATGGCACTAGTGGTAAAGAACCCACCTGCCAACGCTTCTTAAGTAAGAAATGCGGGTTTGATCCCTGGGTCGGGAAGATCCCCTGGAGAAGGGGATGGCTACCCACTCCAGTATTCTTGCCTGGAGAATCCCATGGACAGAGGAGCCTGGCTGGCTACAGTCCATGAGGTCACAAAGAGTCGGACACCATTGAGCAATGTGGCACTCACACACTACCCCCCATCAAAATGCCCACTCCAATGCATTTCTCTTATAAGCAAATTCCTACTAAAGTGTTTATCCATTCAGCAAATGTTTATTGAGTAGGCGTTACATACCCATCATTTGCTTTTAAAAACAAATGATACCCGAATCTAGATGAATGAATCTCTAATATTCGAGTTTCAGTTACCAAGACAGACCAGTAGTTAAGATTTAGGAACCAGGAGGAGGAGCCTTCATGATATCTCTCAAATGATAACCCATATCTGGACAGAAAAGAGAAAGGAGTAAAAGAAAGGCAAAAAGCAAGTTGGGAAGAGTAGGCAGTGAATTTTAAAAGGAATACCTGGGAGCACCTAGAGCTCACAAAGCTGTTACCATGTTTTAGAAGAACCACTTTCTCCCTGTGAGTGGTCCCACTTCCTTTCAGATCTATCCCAGTGCTTTAACACTTTAGCAGTTCAAACATAGGTGTTAAACCCAGGCCTTTGGTGAGCCTCAGATGCTCTCCACATCAACACCAAAGGAGGAGTCAGAACTACACCACAGCAGACGAAAAACCCTCTATCAAGTAGTAGTGGATGGTGTAGGTTTTACCGGAGACTTTGTGGTGAGGAAGAGGCCAAGGTTTATATCAAAGAGCAAATGATTCATCAAAATCCTCAATTCCTGGTACATCATGTTTCTGAAAGGACAAAATTTTAGAAATGGAGAACATATTAGTGGTTGTTAGGGGTTAGGAAGGGTGAACAGGAAGGAGTTGCTGTGGTTATGAAAGGCAGCATGAACAATCCTTATAGTAATGGCAATGTTCTTGATATGGTGGTAGACACACAAGCCTGGTGGTGGTTTAGTCACTAAGTTATGTCCGACTCTTTATGACCCCATGGACTATAACCCACCAGGCTCCTCTGTCCATGGGATTCTCCAGGCAAGAATACTGGCGTGGGTTGCCATTCCTTCTCCAGGGGATCTTTCCCATCCAGGAATCAAACCTGGGTCTCCTGCACTGTAGGCAGATTCTTTACCAACTAAGTTACATACAAGCCTACACAAGTGATAAAACTGCATAGAACTAAACACACACATGCACACAGAAGTATAAGTGACACTGGAGAAATCTGAATAAGATGGCTGAATTGTATCAATATCAATTTTCTGGTTGTGGTACTGTTGTTGTTGTTTAGTGGCTCAATCGTGTCTGACTCTTTTGCGACCCCATGGACTATAGCCCTCCAGGCTTTTCTGTCCATGGGATTTCCCAGGCAAGAATATTGGAGTGGGTCATTTCCTCCTCTAGGGGATCTTCCTGGCCCAGGGATTGAACCTACATCTCCTGCATTGCAGGCGTATTCTTTACCACTGAGCCACCTGGAAAGCACCTTGTGGTACTGTACTATTGTTTTATAAGATATTGTCTATCATAGGTGGCTTCCCTGGTGGCACAGTGGTAAAGAATCCACCTGCCAATGCAGGAGACACGGGTCCAATCCCTGGGTCAGGAATACCTCCAGGAGGAGGAAACGGCAACCTGCTCCAGTATTCTTGCCTGGGAAATCCCATGGACAGAGGAGCCTGGAGGGCTACAGTCCAAGGGGTTGCAAAGAGTCTGACATGACTAAGCACGCACACACACATCTATCATAGGGGGAAACTGCATAAGGAGTAAATCAGATCTCTGTATTATTTCTTATGGCATTTGGACTTAGATTATCTTAATAAAAATTCAGTTAAAGAAATATAATTAGTCCTCTTTATTGCTCAGTCCACATTCAATCTTCTTCTCATTTCTTGTCCTATCAATTTAGCTCTATCACACCTCTCAATTTCAGGCAGTAGCCAAATCAATAAACTTCCAGGTATCTTACACAACCTTCAAAAATGGATCTCTCCCTAGACTAGAAAGGCATTAGCAAACATTATCATAAAGAGACCGTAGTGAAGTTCCTTGAAGAAACCTGAAATGCCTTGATAAAATTAACAGATTGACCAGAGGTCAATCATTACCTATTGCTAGTAAAAGTTTATAATAGCCAGGACATGGAAGCAACCTAGATGCCCATCAGCAGACGAATGGATAAGGAAGCTGTGGTACATATACACCATGGAATATTACTCAGCCATTAAAAAGAATTTATTTGAATCAGTTCTAATGAGATGGATGAAACTGGAGCCCATTATACAGAGTGAAGTAAGCCAGAAAGATAAAGACCATTACAGTATACTAACACATATATATGGAATTTAGAAAGATGGTAATGTTAACCCTATATACAAAAAAGAAAAAGAGACACAGATGTACAGAACAGACTTTTGGACTCTGTGGGAGAAGGTGAGAGTGGGATGTTTTCAGAGAACAGCATGTATATTGTCTATAGTGAAACAGATCACCAGCCCAGGTGGGATGCATGAGACAAGTGCTCGGGCCTGGTGCACTGGGAAGACCCAGAAGAATTGGGTGGAGAGGGAGGTGGGAGGGGGGATCAGGATGGGGAATACATGTAACTCCATGGCTGATTCATGTCAATGTATGACAAAACCCACTGCAATGTTGTGAAGTAATTAGCCTCCAACTAATAAAAATAAATGAAAAAAATTAAATTAAATTAAAAAAAAAAAAGAAAGAAACCTGAAATGCCTTGATAAAATTAACAGATTGACCAGAGGTCAATCATCACCTATTGCTAGTAAAAGCAAAAAAAAAAAAAAAAAAAGGAGAAAAAAATTAAACAAAAAGCACCTCAAACTCAATGACTTTAATAAAAGAACAACCATTCCAGACTGCCCTGGGGGCACAGTGGATAAAATCTACCTGCCAGTGCAGGGGACACAGGTTTGACCTCTTGTCCGGGAAGATTCCACAAGCCCTGGAGCAACTAAGCTTGCGCACCAAAACTACTGAGTCCTCAAGCTGCAACTCCTGAGTCTGAAGGCTGCAACTAGTGAAGCTCACACGCCCTAGAGTCTGTGCTCCTCAACGAGTGAAGTCATGGCAATGAGAAACCCGCACACCACGAGGAAGAGTAGTCCTCACTGGCCACAATGAGAGAAAGCCCGCACAAAGCGACAAAGACCCGTCATAGCCAAAAATAAATAAATGAATATTTTTTTTAAGAAAACTGTACCAGAAAAACCCCATATCTTCTCATTCATGAGTCTGTAGATTGACAGTGATTGGCTGATCAAGACTGAGTTCAAAGGAGCGGCTCTGTGTCAAGCTGCAGTTCCAGCTTGCAGGTCCAGCTGAGCTTGCTGCTTAGAAGCTCAACTCCACTTATGTCTATTTATTCTGGGACCCAGACTGCAGATACAGCTCTTCTTACGTAATGACAGAGGCACAAGAAATGCATGTATATTTCTTGTCTCTGTTTACATCATGTCTGCTAATATCCCACTGACCAAAGCAAATCACATGATTGAGTTCAAAGTCAACAGGTGAAAATGTGTACCCCTCCCATGGATTTGGGAGGAAGAAGTAGATGTTTTTGAACAGGAATGTAATCTATCAGATCAATCAATGTGTATCATGTCTGTGCTAGAGACCTGTCACTCTTCTGTTACCTTCCTGGCAGAGGCTAAGTCTCCTCCACTAAACTTCTAGAAATCCTCAAATGCTCTCTTTAGGGAATATCGAATCACATATTTACTGGAGTGAAGGAGATAAATGATGTTATTTGACTTGAATAGAAATGGGTCTGGGGGCAACATGTACAGACAAATTGCATCTCATTGATAGGTTCGGAATTCCACAAATTACCCAGTCACTCACCCAATGGGAAAAAAATGTCATAAAGAACCCAAAGTCTCAGGGAAGGTGCAGAGAGGCATTCTGATCAAATAGAAATTGTTAACAGAGACAGTTTTAGTTCCTTGTTTTAGTCATTCCTTCAGTAAATATTTCTTGACTCTCTACTATGGGCCAGGCACTGTGCTGAGGGCACATGGCGAGCAAAGCAGCTGACATACCTAAGACTGTAAAGTAGCATAAAAGAAAGATGGTCTGGGTACATGTATATGTATGACTGAATTCCTTCGCTGTTCACCTTAAACGATCACAACACTGTTAATTGGCTATACCCCAATACAAAATGTTTTTGCTGTTAAAAAATAAAAATTAAAAGAAAAGAAAAGAAAGACAGTGCTGTGATAGTGAATAATCATTGTAGGAGGGGAAAGCACAACTTAGGTAGAATGGTTGGGGACACCTTACTAAACAGGTAGTATTTAGGCTGAGACTTGAAGAGTGATAAAGATCTAGCCATGTGAAGAACTAGAGAAATCACATAATCAAGAGGTATAGATCAGAGTTTATTGTCTATAACATTGATGAGAAAAGTTAAAAGACCAAAAGACATTATAGGATAGATATCATTGATGCCAGGAGAAAGAAGTCTATGGCATATAAAATGGGAAGCAAAAGAGATACAATAGCTCTTTGTCCTGTCCTTGGTGGTGGTGGTCAGTCGTTAAGTCATGTTCAACTCTTGCGACCCCACAGACTGTAGCCTGCCAGGCTCCTCTGTCCATGGGATTTCCCAGGCAAGAATACTGGAGTGGGTTGCCATTTCCTTCTTAAGGGGATCTTCCTGACCCAGGGACCAAACATGGGCCTCTTGCACTGCAGGCAATCTCCTGCATTGCAGGCAGATTCTTTTTTTTTCTTTTTTCTTTTCATTTATTTTTATTAGTTGGAGGCTAATTACTTTACAATATTGTAGTGGGTTTTGTCATACATTGACATGAATCAGCCATGGAGTTACATGTATTCCCCATCCCGATCCCCCCTCCCACCTCCCTCTCCACCCAATTCCTCTGGGTCTTCCCAGTGCACTAGGCCTGAGCACTTGTCTCATGCATCCAACCTGGGCTGGTGATCTGTTTCACCATAGATAATATACATGTTTCGATGCTATTCTCTCGAAACATCCCACCCTCGCCTTCCACAGAGTCCAAAAGTCTGTTCTGTACATCTGTGTCTCTTTTTCTGTTTTGCATATAAGGTTATAATTACCATCTTTCTTTACTGACTGAGCTATCAGGGAGGCCCCAGCGTCATATCCTCCACTAAAAGGTGCCAAAGTATATTGTACTTAGTAATGAAAGATTCATTAATGCACTACCCCAGGTCTGCCACTACAGAGTTAGCAGCCTTGAGTAAGCCAGTTTCCCTTGCAGATCCTCAGTCTTCTCATCAGTGAGATTTCCTAAACCAGTTTTTCCCCCTCAAAAATATTGTTTGTCGGAATGTTAGCAGATGCTATGCACAAAAGACTGTAACACTGGCTAGAGTTAGGCAGGTTTCTTTACCATGCTGCTTCTCAGGGCCTTGAAATGTTTTCATATAGATTGAAAACCTCTAAGAAGGAAGCAGACTGAACTGTGTGTTTCCAAAACTCAAGTGATCAAGGAATGCCTTGCGCCAGTCACATTCCAGAGGGAACATTCCGCGGAACACACTTTGACACTCAGAACTGCTTCCCTGGCTGTTCTCAGGTCCAGTCCAGGTCCAAAGGGCTCTGTGGTGAGCAAACTCACCTCAGAGGGAGGCTCTCTCGGTACCAGATTTTCTCTCAAAGAATGTAATCATACCCCAGTGAACCAAGAAGAATTAAGATAAGGTTCAATTCTAGTCCTTTCTATGCCAAAAGTTACTTTCTTCAGTACTGTAACAGCAAGGCTGTACAGTACAGGATATATTTAGAACACAGGCTACAATTAAAAAGGAAAATAATTATCAACCAGATAGTAAAGACAAAATTACTTTTCTACTGAGTTTGGGAGGGATGATGTAAAAGAAAAAGAAAGAAACAGATGGAAACATACCTATGCTGAAAACCAGAAGAATGGCATAGTTTCTTACTTAAAATCACTTCCTTGTTTAATGTATTCTGAGATCTTGTCAGAAGTTTAGGAAATAATCCGTGATTAAGTGTGATTAAGTGAGAAGTATGGAACTAACTAGCTAGCCTTTTGTCTTCTTCAGGAGACCATCACGACATCAATCATTTCAGGATTATTTATTATCTTTCCTCATTTTGCGCCATTTGGCCAGAAAAATGGTTAGCAATTCCTTTAAGCCACTTATAATTTACCATGTCGATGAGTGTGTCAGCTTTGTCATTTTGCAGGTTATTTCCCAGGAAATAGATATGCATTCATTCTATCTTTCTATGCTTCTGCCATTCTTAACAAATAAAATCCAGAGTACTGGAGCCATCCATGTGCATCCAGATAACTGAGAACATTCATTTTGTCCCCAGACTGTGTGACCTTGAGCAAGTCCTCACCCTCACTGGACGTCAATTTCCTCACTTACAAAATAAGTTATTTGAACTAGATAATAGCTAGTTTCTTTTGGCTCTCAAAGTCTCTGATTCTATTTTGCATTCAAATGCAAAGGACTAGAAAATTATACATTTAATTTAAAAATCCCCCTTCCATCTACACATATCCTATTTTCTAAATATATTTTTTAAGATTCTTAAACTAGCAAATTTCAGATACATAAAAAGAGAAGCAATTAAACACCCTAGAACATTCAGATTTACAATCATTTCACTAATTAATTTAATTTCAGGTAGAAACAAAATGAAATAAAAGCCACAGTGATAACAACTTAATAGTTATAATTTTAATTGGATGGTATAAATATCAGCTTCTCATGTGTACTGCAATTTTCCCAATATATTGTCTTGCATTAAGAATATTTTAACCAATTGCTAGTATTTACAAAGCATCTATCTATGGAATGCCTATTCTGGTACTAGTTGCTACAGAGGATTCAAATAAACTTCACTGACTTCAGAAAGCTTCACTTGGTGTTGGGGAAGCAAAACTTGTTCTCAAGAAACAATTAGAGACTAATATCAGACAATATATAATTAGGTGCCAAATTGTGTGGTATGAGTGAGCAGTTCTCAAATTTTTACTGTCTACAACATATGCAATGAATAATATTCCCTATACTTGGATAAATAAATATTTATTTATTTATATTTATAAATAAATAAATATTTATTTATTTATATTTATAAATAAATATTTTTCAATAAATATATGAATTAATTTTACACACTTAGCATAATCATATACATTTGAATAAAAGTGATTGAAAGGGATGTCCATTGTAGGACTAATCCACATGAGTACACACACATATACATATACCCATATGTGTGTGTGTGTGCATGTATATGTTAGTCACTGTGACTCTTTGTGACCCCATGGACTGTAGCCCACCAGACTCCTCTGTCTATAGAATTCTCCAGGCAAGACTACTAGAGTGGGTTGCCATTCCCTTCTCCAAGGGATCTTCCTGACCCAGGGATCAAACCGAGGTCTCTTGCATTGCAGGCATGTTCTTTGCTATCTGAGCCACCAGGGAAGCCCCATATACATATATATAAAATCCCTCCCCAAATAAATTATTATTATTATTACCAAATTAAAACACATTTCACAATTGGTACTGCAATATCATGGTTGAGAACACTTGGCAGAGACTGTAGGTCTCATAAAAACTCAGAGAAGATGAAGATTACTACAGAATGAAGTAGCTCCCAAATGCCTTCATGGAAGCAAAGGAAAAGGGAAGACTTCTTGAAAATGAGTAGGATGGATAGGCCATGGGGAGTGAGCAGGAGAGAATAAACACGAGGTGAGCCACAAGCAGTAAGGATGCAAACTTGACGTAGAAGATCTTTGTCATGGAGCAAGAGGAGAAAGGTTTGGATAGATAAGGTAGAACCAGTTTATGGCAGGCCATAAAAACCAGACTGAAACACTCAGAGTTGATCCCAGTGGCAACAGGGAGCTATTGGAGAGACTCAAGCAAAATCCAGCAGAAAAGGAACTTATGAGCTCTGTGTGTATCTATGTTCAAATGTAAAAGAGATGGGGTGGAAAAGATGAGCAAGGAGAGATTTATCCTTTTTATAGGCCTTTCCTAAAGGGGTGGCAACTGAAGCCTAACATTTTAATTCCATTTTATGAGGTTTCATATATTTTAATTAATGTTAAACTGATTTATACCCCGAGGGGTTATATGCAAATGGCACAAGCAAATAAAATAAAGGAAGACACATGTGCACAAGTTTGTGTGCGTCTGTATGTATTTATAGACAAATCCTTCAGCTACATTTGACTGTGCTTCTTGTAGGAGTGCCAGTTTCCACCCACACCCCAGTCTTCCTGGATTCAGTCAGGAAGGCAGAATTAACAGCACACAACAATTTGGGGGGGTTGATTGCCCATTATTTGATCTAAAACAACTTGAACAGTATAAAAAAGGGCAGCTCTAAGAAAAAAAGGGAGATTAGTCACGTAGCCACTTTGCTGGCTCCTATGCTGTGCTTTCAACTACAGACTGTATTTATTTTTTCCCATCCTAAAATCAAGTTTCTTAAAAGCTTGCCATTGTATCTTAATGGAATCTCTTGTATTCTCCCTGTGGGAAGGAAGAAGACTTTACAGGGACTTTCCTTACCCTGTAACAGAGAAACAGAAAGCATTCTTCAGCTGGAGTGTGTGTGTGTGTGTGTTGGGAGGGGGTGACATACAGGGGGTGATAAGAGAATGAAGTGTTGGCCTTTCTTACCTCATGATCCCAACCCTAACTATACACAGACCACCTAGATTCTGTTGGAGTTAGGTGGCAGAGGCACTTGGTCATAAATGCAGGAGAGGAATTAGAAGAAAAAAGAAATAAGCCTTTGAATTTATAAGGCATTTTATGCTTTATATCTTTTATCCCATTTAATCTTCATCCTACTCACACATGATAGAAAGGTCAGGGATTGTTTTCTCCTTTCTTTGACAAAGGAAGAAACTGAGATAAAGAAAGCTTGAGTGACTTATCTAAGATCTCACAGACAGGTCATATACATACTTTTAAAAACAACTTGATTGAGATATAATTCACTACCATAAAATTCACCATTTTAAAGTGTACCCTTCAGTGTTTTTTTCGTGTATCAAAAAATTTTCCAAGCATCACCGCTATCTAATTCCAAAATATTTTATCATCTTAAAAAGAAACCTATACCCATTAGCAATCACTTTCTACCTCCTATCTCCTCCCAAGCCCTGGGAAAGACTACCCAACTTTTGGTATCAATAGATTTGTGTATCCTAGACATTTCATTGGAGAAGGAAATGGCAACCCACTCCAGTATTCTTGCCTGGAGAATCCCGGGGACAGAGGGGCCTGGTGGGCTGCTGTCCATGGGGTCGCACAGAGTCAGACATGACTCAAGTGACTTAGCAGCAGCAGACATTTCATATGAATGGAATAATACAGTGCATGATGGCCTTCTGTGTCAAGTGTCTTTCACTTAATGTTTTCAAGGTTCATCCATGTAGTAACAAGCATCATGTTTTTCTGTATCCAAATAATAATAATATTAAATATATATATATATGCATATATACATACAGTGGTGGTGGTTTAGTCGCTAAGTCGTGTCCGACTCTTGCGACCCCATGGGCTAAAGCCTGCCAGGCTCCTCTGTCCATGGGATTCTCCAGGCAAGAATTTTGGGGTGGGTTGTCATTTCCTTCTCCAGGGGATCTTCCTGACCCAGGAATCGAACCCAGGTCTCCTGCATTGCAGGCAGATTAAGATGAAAGCAAATGGCATTCAGAACTTTCTCAACCAAGGATCAAACCTGCGGCCCCTGCAGTGGAACCATGGAGTCTTAACCACTGGACCATCAGGGAAGTCCATGTATACGTATGTGTATATATATATACACATATATATACATATATATATGTAACACCTTCATCAGTTGATGGAAAACATACTTCTCAAAGATTTTGACCATACGTAGAACCTAATTTCAGATTCTAGTTTCAGAGAATATACCTTTAAGACAGAGTGAAAAGCATCTGTGATGGTTACTTTTGTGTCAACCTGACTGTCCAAGGGGTGCCCAGATGAAACATTTTTTCAGAGTGTGTCTATAAGGATGCTTCCAGGTGAGATTAGCATTTTGAATCAGTGGACTCTGTAAAGTAGATCACCCTCCTCAATGTGCGTGGACATCATCCAGTCTCCTGAGGTCCTGAATAAAACAAAAGGGTCTGGGAAGAAGGAATCCACCCTTTTTGTTTCTGCCGGCCTCCTGAGCTGGGACACCAGTCTTGTTCTGTCCTTGGACTGGGATTTATACCATTGACTCCCCTGGTTCTCAGGCCTTCAGACTCAGACTAGAATGACACCACCTGCTTTCTTGGGCCTCCAGCTTACAGATGGCAGATTGTGGGACTTCTCAGCCTCCATAATTGTGTGAGCCAATTCCTCACAGTAGCGAGGATATACCAGGTCCTATTGCATGTGCATGCTAAGTTGCTTCAGTTGTGTCTGACTCTTTGCAACCCTATGGACCATAGCCCTCCAGGCTTCTCTGTCCATGGGATTCCCCCAGCGAGAATACTGAAGTGGGTTGCCATTTCCTACTCCAGGGGATCTTCCCAACCCAGGGTTTGAACCTGCATCTCTTAGGTCTCCTGCATTGGCTGGCAGGTTCTTTACTACTAGCGCCATCTACTAGTTCATATCAAATTTTGACATATATGAACCAATAAGAGATACACACACACACACACACACACACACACACACACATATATATATGATACATATTTCCTATAGGTTCTCTGGACAACACTGACTAATACTCCATCCAAAGGAGAATGACGATCCTAGACCCTCAGTGGAAACACCTGTTGAGCCAAGACTCAGATTCTGACTCAGATCTCGTGAAAAGAAAAAGCAGACAGGAGTTACTAGTCAGTGTAACCAGATTCTAAGCTTCACAAAGTTGTTTAGAGGTATTCAGGATATGCAGAGGGACATTATTTTTTAATTTATTTATTTTTAATTGGAGGATAATGGCTCAGAGGGACACTATTAATAAACACCCTGACTTGGATGAAATTGGCTCAGTACTACAGTGGTCCTGATAAAGCCATATGTCCAATTAGGAAGGGCTGGGAGAGAAAGACATGTGGCTAATAATCTTTACTTATTTCAAAAGAACACATCATTGAGAAAATAGTTTCTACTGGGCTCCAGGGCTTCAAATAAATATTTCCACATTCCTCAATGTCTCTCTTTACCTTATCATGTACATTTCTCTTCTGCTCCTATCCATCAAGCACCTCCCACTTTCAGTTCTCAACCTGTAGATGGCGCACTTCACTACACCATCCAACTCACACTCACATACCCTAAAGCTGTCAGATTGGGAGGGAAACAGTTTGAATCTTGGAGTAAGCTGAAGCATTGCAGCAGCAGCAGACAGCTGAGAGGCCTTCTGGGTTTCTCTTGGTCCAAGGATCCACCTTAATGGAACCCTTACTACTTAAAGTATCCTGTATTGACAGGGTAATCATATCATTTCTGAGGTTTGAGAAAGACCTCTAGGTCTTTCCAGGGTTGAAGAACACATTTTAAAGAAATTTTTTAAAAGATTAAGACCATCAGCAGATCCATAATAGGACCAACATCTACTTTAACAGAGACTAGTATGAATCTCTGTAGCTAAACACATCCTGCTAAGACGCACGTGGAAGGGTTGAAGTAAAGCATCTCCTGAGATGCCAAGGACCAAAAGGAAGCTTCTACATGTCATTGTGTTGTCCAGGAAGCCTTGGGAAAGCAAAGGGGAAAATATGGTATAAGAAAATCAAATCCCTTTAGCATGACTCTCCTTTAATGAAAGGAATTCTTGAATATGTTGCAGGTAGACTGAGCTCCTACAAAGGAAACTCCACCTTCTTTGCTTAACTCTCCAAGATATTTTCTCTTCATTTTAGATGACACTTTCATGGATATTCTGTCCTAATATCTTTGTTCTAAAGTGTTGCTGTTCCCTTTGGTCTTTTTCTCAAAGTGGTCATGATCTAATAATATACAATGTGGGAAGGAAACTTTCTATATAAAACTGTCCATCATGGAATCTTTTGGTAAACAAAATCATCAATTTATCATGGGAATAATCTTCCCCTAATTTGTATATTTATTGACTATGCCAAAGCCTTTGACTGTGTGGACCACAACAAACTCTGGACAATCCTGAAAGAGATGGGAATACCAGATCACCTAACCTGCCTCTTGAGAAATCTGTATGCAGGTCAGGAAGCAACAGTTAGAACTGGACATGGAACAACTGACTGGTTCCAAATAGGGAAAGGAGTATGTCAAGGTTGAATATTGTCACCCTGCTTATTTAATTTATATGCCGAGTACATCATGAGAAACACTGGGCTGGATGAAGCACAAGCTGGAATCAAGATTGCCAGGAGAAATATCAATAACCTCAGATATGCAGATGACACCACCCTTATGGCAGAAAGCAAAGAAGAACTAAAGAGCCTCTTGATGAAAGTGAAAGAGGAGAGCGAAAAAGTTGGCTTAAAATGTAACACTCAAAAAATTAAGATCGTGGCATCAGGTCCTATCACTTCATGGCAAATAGATGGGGAAACAGTGGAAACAGTGAGAGACTTTATTTTGGGATGCTCCAAAATCACTGTGGATGGTGACTACAGTCAAGAAATTAAAAGACCCTTACTCCTTGAAAGAAAAGCTATTACCAACCTAGACTGCATATTAAAAAACAGAGACATTACTCTGCCAACAAAGGTCCATCTATTCAAAGTTATAGTTTTTCCAGTAGTCATGTATGGATGTGAGAGTTGAACTATAAAGAAAGCTGAGCGCCGAAGAATTGATGCTTTTGAACTGTGGTGTTGGAGAAAACTCTTGAGAGGTCCTTGGACTGCAGGGAGATCCAACCAGTCCATCCTAAAGGAGATCAGTCCTGAATATTCATTAGAAGGACTGATGTTGAAGCTGAAACTCCAATACTTTGGCCACCTGATGTAAAGAACTGACTCCTTGGAAAAGACCCTGATGCTGGGAAAGATTGAAGGCAGGAGGAGAAGGGGCCAACAGACGATGAGATGGTTGGATGGCATCACCGACTCAATGGACTTGAGTTTAAGTAAGCCCTGGGAATTGGCGATGGACAGGGAAGCCTGCCATGCTGCAGTCCATGGGGTCACAAAGAGTCGGACACGACAGAGTGACTGAAATGAACTGAACTGAATTTGTATACTCCCTGGGGTTGGATTAGTATAGTTTTTAAAAAATATATTTATTTATGTATTTATTTGGCTGTGCCAGGTCTTAGTTGCAGCATACAGGATCTTTGTTGGGGCATGTAGGATCTTTAACTGTGGCATGTAAACTCTTTAGCCGCAGCATGTGGAGTCTAGTTCCCTGACCAGGAACTGAACCCAGGCCCTCTGCATTGAGAGCATGGAGTCTTTGCCACTGGACTGCCAGGGAAGCCCCAATACAGTATAGTTTCTTAAAGAAAGACCTATTTGAGTGAGTGTAAAACTGAAACAATGGAGTAGTGTCCTGAAAGCAAAGGGTCTCCTTTTGAGGCACCCTAACCAAACATACAGGTAGAACACAAATAGAAATTCACACATGACTTCTCCTTCTCCATCCCAACAAGGCCTTTCTGACCCCTTGAACCTCTTACTCAGGATCCTACTATCTGTTGCAGTAAGTAAGAAATAATGGATTTGATAACCAGATTAAACTAACGATAACCCTATATGCAAAACAGAAAAAGAAACACAGAAGTACAGAACAGACTTTTGAACTCTGTGGGAGAAGGTGAGGATGGGATGTTTCGAGAGAACAGCATGTATATTATCTATGGTGAAACAGATCACTAGCCCAGGTGGGATGCATGAGACGAGTGCTCGGGCCTGGTGCACTGGGAGGACCCAGAGGAGTCGGGTGGAGAGGGAGGTGGGAGGGGGGATCGGGATGGGGAATACGTGTAACTCAATGGCTGATTCGTGTCAATGTATGACAAAACCCACTGAAATGTTGTGAAGTAATTGGCCTCCAACTAATAAAATAAAACTAAAAAAAAAAATAAAAAAATAAACTAACCATGAATGATGTATTGGTACATTTTTCTGTGACATGCAGTTTTCACCCAATTTTTTTTTCTTTTTTTTTATTGCTACATTTGTTTTTTTTTTTTATTTTTTTTATTAGTTGGAGGCTAATTACTTCACAACATTTCAGTGGGTTTTGTCATACATTGACATGAATCAGCCATAGAGTTACACGTATTCCCCATCCCGATCCCCCCTCCCACCTCCCTCTCCACCCGACTCCTCTGGGTCCTCCCAGTGCACCAGGCCCGAGCACTTGTCTCATGCATCCCACCTGGGCTGGTGATCTGTTTCACCATAGATAATATACATGCTGTTCTCTCGAAACATCCCACCCTCACCTTCTCCCACAGAGTTCAAAAGTCTGTTCTGTACTTCTGTGTCTCTTTTTCTTTTTTGCATATAGGGTTATCGTTACCATCTTTCTAAATTCCATATATATGTGTTAGTATGCTGTAATGTTCTTTATCTTTCTGGCTTACTTCACTCTGTATAATGGGCTCCAGTTTCATCCATCTCATTAGAACTGATTCAAATAAATTCTTTTTAACGGCTGAGTAATATTCCATGGTGTATATGTACCACAGCTTCCTTATCCATTCATCTGCTGATGGGCATCTAGGCTGCTTCCATGTCCTGGCTATTATAAATAGTGCTGCGATGAACATTGGGGTGCACGTGTCTCTTTCAGATCTGGTTTCCTCAGTGTGTATACCCAGAAGTAGTATTGCTGGGTCATATGGCAGTTCTATTTCCAGTTTTTTAAGAAATCTCCACACTGTTTTCCATAGTGGTTGTACTAGTTTGCATTCCCACCAACAGTGTAAGAGGGTTCCCTTTTCTCCACACCCTCTCCAGCATTTATTGCTTGTAGAATTTTGGATAGCAGCCATCCTGACTGGCGTGTAATGGTACCTCCTTGTGGTTTTGATTTGCATTTCTCTGATAATGAGTGATGTTGAGCATCTTTTCATGTGTTTGTTAGCCATCTGTATGTCTTCTTTGGAGAAATGCCTGTTTAGTTCTTTGGCCCATTTTTTGATTGGGTCATTTATTTTTCTGGAATTGAGCTTCAGGAGTTGCTTGTATATTTTTGAGATTAATCCTTTGTCTGTTGCTTCATTTGCTATTATTTTCTCCCAATCTGAGGGCTGTCTTTTCACCTTACTTATAGTTTCCTTTGTAGTGCAGAAGCTTTTAAATTTCGTTAGGTCCCATTTGTTTAGTTTTGCTTTTATTTCCAATATTCTGGGAGATGGGTCATAGAGGATCTTGCTGAGATTTATGTCGGAGAGTGTTTTGCCTATGTTCTCCTCTAGGAGTTTTATAGTTTCTGGTCTTACATTTAGATCTTTAATCCATTTTGAGTTTATTTTCGTGTATGGTGTTAGAAAGTGTTCTAGTTTCATTCTTTTACAAGTGGTTGACCAGTTTTCCCAGCACCACTTGTTAAAGAGGTTGTCTTTTTTCCATTGTATATCCTTGCCTCCTTTGTCGAAGATAAGGTGTCCATAGGTTCATGGATTTATCTCTGGGCTTTCTATTCTGTTCCATTGATCTATATTTCTGTCTTTGTGCCAGTACCATACTGTCTTGATGACTGTGGCTTTGTAGTAGAGTCTGAAGTCAGGCAGGTTGATTCCACCAGTTCCATTCTTCTTTCTCAAGATTACTTTGGCTATTCGAGGTTTTTTGTATTTCCATACAAATTGCAGTTTTCACCCAATTTAAATACAGATTTCCTTGGCAAGAGCTTTCAGTTCAGTTCAGTTCAGTTCAGTCGCTCTGTCGTGTCCAACTCTTTGCAACCCCATGGACTGCAGCACTCCAGGCCTCCCTGTCCATCACCAACTCCCGAAGTTTACTCAAAGTCATGTCCATCGAGTCGGTGATGCCACCCAACCATCTCATCGTCTGTCATCCCCTTCTCTTCCTGCCTTCAATCTTTCCCAGCATCAGGGTCCTTTCAAATGAGTCAGCTCTTCGCAGCAGGTGGCCAAAGTATTGGAGTTTCAGCTTCAACATCAGTCCTTCCAATGAACACCCAGGACTGATCTCCTTTAGGATGGACTGGTTGGATCTCCTTGCAGTCCAAGGGACTCTCGAGAGACTTCTCCAACACCACAGTTCAAAAGCATCAATTTTTCGGCACTCAGTTTTCTTTACAGTCCAACTCTCACATCCATACATGACTACTGGAAAAACCAGAGCAATGACTAGACAGAGCTTTGTTGACAAAGTAATGTCTCTGCTTTTCAATATGCTGTCTAGGTTGTTCATAACTTTCCTTCCAAGGAGTAAGCATCTTTTAATTTCGTGGCTGCAATCACCATCCACAGTGATTTTGGAGCGTCCCAAAATAAAGTCTCTCACTGTTTCCACTGTTTCCCCATCTATTTGCCATGAAGTGATGGGACCTGACACCATGATCTTAGTTTTCTGAATGCTGTGTTTTAAGCCAACTTTTTCACTCTCCTCTTTCACTTTCATCAAGAGGCTCTTTAGTTCTTCTTTGCTTTCTGCCATAAGGGTGGTGTCATCTGCATATCTGAGGTTATTGATATTTCTCTTGGCAATCTTGATTCCAGCTTATGCTTCCTCTAGCCCAGCATTTCTCATGATGTACTCTGCATATAAATTAAATAAGTAGGGTGACAATATACAACCTTGACGTACTCCTTTCCCTATTTGGAACCAGTCAGTTGTTCCATGTCCAGTTCTAACTGTTGCTTCCTGACCTGCATACAGATTTCTCAAGAGGCAGGTCAGATGGCCTGGTATGCTCATCTCTTTCAGAATTTTCCACAGTTTGTGGTGATCCACACAGTCAAAGACTTTGCAATCGTCAATAAAGCAGAAGTAGATGTTTTTGTGGAACTCTCCTGCTTTTTCAATGTTCCAACAGATGTTGGCAATTTGATCTCTGGTTCCTCTTCATTTTCTACAACCAGCTTGAACATCTGGAAGTTCACTGTTCATGTAATGTTGAAGCCATGAAATGGCTGATTCATATCAATGTATGACAAAACCCACTGAAAAATAAAAAAAAAGAGGACACCTAGAAAAAAAATAAATAAATAAATAAAATAAAAGTCAAGCTGTAAAAAAATAAATAAATAAATAAAACAAGTATGACAAAAAAAAAAAAAAAAAGATTGTTACTCCTTGGAAGGAAAGTTATGAACAACCTAGACAGTGACAACAGAGGATGAGATGGTTGGATGGCATCACTGACTCGATGGACATGGGTTTGGGTGGACTCTGGGAGTTGGTGATGGGCAGGGAGGCCTGCCATGCTATGGTTCATGGGGTTGCAAAGAGTCGGACATCACTGAGCAACTGAACTGAACTGAACTGATAAGAGATTTGAGTGATTATCTCATGAAGCAAATGATATTAGGAAGTATTTCATATGCTATTGTTATATGTTATTAGGAAGTATTTCATTTCGTTAGGAAGTAATACAGATGTTTGAATTCTGAAACAAAAATAGGATAATCATTTGACTTGCAGTGTTTCAAATGTGCTGACTTGGCATTGAAATGATTATTCTTTAGCTATACTTTACCCACCAGATTTCTCTCTTACTAAATTCTTGCAGTAGCCTTGCAAGCTATTTAAAGTCTTGTTTACAACTCTAAGCACTGCTCCTACATTCTCCCAGGTATAAACACGCTTTAAAAACCAGAAAAATTGTTAACACATATATATGAAATCTAGAAAAATGGTACTGATGAACCTATTTATCAGAGCAGGAATACATAGATGTAGAGAATAAACTTGTGGACACAGTGGGGGAAAGAAAGGGTGGGACGAATTGAGAGAGTAGCCTTAATATATATAGATATTACCATGTGTGAAATAGATAGCTAGTGGGAAGCTGCTGCCAGCACAGGGAGCTCAGCTTGGCACCCTGTGATGACCTAGAGGGTGGGATGGGGTGGAGTACGGGGAAAAGAGGCTCAAGAGGGAGGGAATGTATGTATCATTTTGCTGTATCACATTGTATAGCAGAAACTAACACAACATTGTAAAGCAATTATACTGCAATTTAAAATGTATTTTACAAAAACAGAAAAAAAGATAAATG
Source organism: Muntiacus reevesi (assembly GCF_963930625.1). Taxonomy (NCBI): domain Eukaryota; kingdom Metazoa; phylum Chordata; class Mammalia; order Artiodactyla; family Cervidae; genus Muntiacus; species Muntiacus reevesi. The sequence continues at coordinate 122,085,683 of NC_089271.1, read as the reverse complement.
GCCCCCAAAACGCATAGAGTTCAAAAAGATCTTAAAGGCTTTTCTACATGCCCGGCATTAGCAGGAGTGACACTGCACAACCAGGCCCTAGTATTCTACAGCAAAATGTCAGCAATGATTGACCAGGCTTCTCTGAAGGCTCTGGAGCTCCCAAACACTCAGGGTTAGTCAAGTGTGCCCTGTGTCAAACCCAAACTCCAGCTTATATAATAAAGTTTACATTAAAAGTCAAGGTTTTGATGAATGTCACACTTGGAAGCCAATTAAATGGGCTGAAAGGAAGACACAATTTCCCATTGTCTAATTGACTTGCAGCACCTTCAAGGTAATAAATTTGTCACATTGAATTATTAATGAGAAATGAATATTTGACTTGCTGCCTTGAATGGAAAACAGTTCATTATCAGAAAGCATTGTTACTGCCAAATAATGGGTCTGGCATTAGGGGAGTTTAGGGACAATATGACAAAAAATTGTATTTTTTTTTATCACTATATTTCTCATACCATAAATCTCTTTAAAACAAAATCTTATGATCATTTTAATGGGCAGAAATGGTACCTCCTAATATTTGGAGCTTAATTTTGTATTCATTTACATTGTCATAGATGTTAAGTTTTCTGCAATAGTTTCAAATACTCCAATATAGACTAGTAGTTAGTTAGGAAAAGGAGTTCTGCAGATCTTTTTATTTTTTCAACATTTTCTTTAAATCAAGTCCTTTGTTTACTTTTTACACCTCCTAAGCCATAATATCCATGAAATTATGGGGTTGATATATGAGTTGCAATGTTTTTCAACTGTGTATCAAACTAAACATGTGACTATTAAAATATAAAATATCAACCTGTGTACTACATACAACTATCACTTATGTTCTTTGAGTGTCACTGCACATACCACATTTTTTGAAACCCTGCATTAAAAAACACATATTAAAGTGGGTTCTTGGAAAAAAAATAAAGTGGGTTCTTGAGAAAATAAGGGAGGAAGAAAATATGTAATATACAAAAGCAAAATTTCAAAACATTATTTGGAGAAGAGATTTGAGATCTATTTGTTATTCTTTTATTAAGAAATCCACTACCCTGTATAGCACAGGGAACTCTACTCAGTATTCTATAATAACTTATATGAGAAAAAAATCTGAAAAAGAATGTGTATACATACATATATATACGTATGTATGATTCACTTTATTGTACACTTGAAACTAACACAACACTGTAAATCAACTATAGTCCAATAAAATTTTTTTAAAGTATAATTTTCCGGTACCCATTTCATCCTACCCAAAATATGCTTTATTCCTTTCCAGAAGTTTAAAAAAAATTTATAAAGATAAAAATAGAAATACACTACCACCACCCCATCCCACTCCACCAAACTCTGTTCTCTGCTTTTTTTTTTAAGCTGTGCATATTCTTCCCTCTGAAAGTCTTCCCTGACTCCTGCAATTAGTTTTGATCTTGTTTTTTTCTGAAATCCCATAATCGTGTGTACTCCTTTTAAGACCCTTATCCTATTCTGACATCAGCTATAGTTATGTTTCCACTGCACCTATTCCTCTCATAGGTGGCCAATAAAGAGTCTTTGGGTTGAAAGAGTAGGGCACAGACCAGGATACTTTGCCAAGGCTAGCTAACCTCACAAAATTTCGTTTTTTGGCACACTTGAATGGCAATTATCTGAACACTGAGACCATGTCCAGACACAGAAAATGATGATGAAGGTGTAGGAGGGTTGAATGAACATATAGAGACACTGTGTCTCTTGTACTGGATGCTGAGAGTCTCATTTTTGCTTCTGTTATAAGTGGCAGTGTGTAGCTTTTTGCAATGCTCTTTCCACAAGCCCGCCTACTGGGACAACATATCTTATTTGATGGGTTCAGCAAGTAGCAATTAGGTGCCTTTTTTTTTTTTTTACATGGGCCACATTTCTTGATCATGTCTGGGCTGTATTCATTATGCTCCCTCCCTAGACATCAATAAGTCAATTTTAAAGAGCATCCAATGCTTTACAGGGTATTATGGAAAGCCCTCTTTCTGAGGAATGCAGTTTTTCTCATTGTCTCTGATTATGTAGAGCTCTTCAATGGAAAATAGGATATTGTATTTTTTGAAGATTTGTTTCTCAACCCTGTTTCCTTAGGTCTTCAACCCTGGACCTAAGGTCCAATAGTAAAAGAAAATAATATATATCTAGAATAATTAGGCCTAGGTATAATCTAAGTATTTTTAAATATGCACAATCAGGAGAGCTATTTCATGCCCCTTTTTGTGCCTTAGCAATATTACATATTGCATATTACAGTAATATATAATGAGTACCATTCCATGTATAAGCAGATACATCATACCCACTTTATCAGACATGCAATGCCAAAATGATATTTATTTTATCCCAAAGGAAAGTAGAAGAGGAGTTCTGGAACTGGTGCCTGCATACAGGGTATAGAAGGCCATTTACTCAAAATGTTTATATCTACTGTTCCTCCTACCATTACAGGCACTAAAGGCTTATTTCTTCCCCTACTGACTTATTTTCTACATTTGTTAAAGGATTCAAGACACATTATATTTAAAGATATGACAGGAGGGAGAGAGAGAAACATGAGCCATTAACTAAACTAATGAAGTCAAATTTTTGTAATAAAGAGAAGAAAGGGATATTTGCAAAGGAAAATATAATTAATTAATGACTATATAGGACCTAACAGAAGCAGAAGAGATTAAGACGAGGTGGCAAGAATACACAGAAGTATACAAAAAAGGTCATAATGACCCAGATAACCATGATGGTATGGTCAGATTACCTAAAGTATGAGGTAAAGTGGGTCATAGGAAGCATTACTATGAACAAAGCTAGTGGAGGTGATGGAATTCCAGTTGAGCTCTTTCAAATCCTAAAAGATGATGCTGTTAAAGTGCTGCACTCAATATGCCAGCAAATTTGGAAAACTCAGCAGTGGCCACAGGACTGGGAAAGATCAGTTTTCATTCCAATCTTAAAGAAGGGCAATGTCAAACAATGTTCAAACTGCAGTACAATTGTGCTCATTTCACATGCTAGCAAAGTGAAAGTGAAGTCGCTCAGTTGTGTCTGACTCTTTGTGACCCCATGGACTGTAGCCTACCAGGCTCCTCTGTCCATGGGATTTTCCAGGCAAGAGTAATAGAGTGGGTTGTCATTTCCTTCTCTAGGGGATCTTCCCGACCCAGGGAAGATCGGGTCTCCAACATTGCAGACAGATGCTTTACCGTCTGAGCCACCAGGGAAGCCACCATGCTAGTAAAGTAATGCTCAAAATCCTTCAAGTTATGCTTCAACAGTAAATGAACCGAGAACTTCCAGATGGACAAGCTGGATTTAGAAAATGCAGAGGAACCAGAGATCAAATTGCCAGCATCTGTTGGATCATAGAGAAAGTAAGGGAATTCGAAAAAAAACATCTGCTTCATTGACTACACTAAATCCTTTCACTGTGTGGATCACAAGAAAATAGGGAAAATTCTTAAAGAGATGGTAATATCAGACCACCTTATGTCTCCTGAGAAACCTGTATGGGGGTCAAGAAGCAAGAGTTAGAACTGGACATGGAACATTGTTACCCTGCTTATTTAACTTATATGCAGAGTACATCATGTGAAAAGGCAGGCTGGATGACTCATAGACCAGAAACAAGATTGCAAGGAGAAATATCAACAACCTCAGATATGCAGATGATACCACTCTAAGAGTAGACGGTGAAGAGGAACTAAAGAGTCTCTTGATGAAGGTGAAAGAGGAGAGTGAAAAAGTTGGCTTAAAACTCAACATTCAGAAAACTAAGATCATGGCATCTGGTCCCATCCCTTCGTGGTAAATAGATGGGGAAACAATGGAAACTGTGACAGACTATCTTTTCTTGGGCTCCAAAATCACTGCGGACTGTGACTGCAGTCACGAAATTAAAAGATGCTTGCTCCTTGGAAGAAAAGCTATGATAAATCTATAAGCATATTAAAAAGGAGAGACATCACTTTGCTGACATGGGTCTGTTTAGTCAATGCTATGGTTTTTCCAGTAGTCATATATGGATGTGAGAGTTGGACCATAAAGAAGGCTGAGCTCTGAAGAATTGATGCTTTTGAACTGTGATGCTGGAGAAGAATCTTGAGAGTCCCTTGGACAGCAAGGAGATCAAGCCGGTCAATCCTAAAGGTAATCAACCCTGAATATTCATTGGAAGGACTGATGCTGAAGCTGAAACTCCAATACTTTGACCACCTGATGTAAAGAGCTGACTAATTGGAAAAGACTCTGATGCTGGGAAAGATTGAGGGCAAGAGCAGAAGGGGACAATGAAGGATGAGATGGTTGGATGGCGTAACCAACTCCATGGACATGAGTTTGAGCAAACTCAGAGATAGTAAAGGACAGGGAAGCCTGGCATGTTGCAGTTCATGGGGTCACAAAGAGTCGGATATGGCTTAGTGACTGAATAACAACAACCAGACATACTGAATCTAAAACTCTGGGGCGAGGACCCAATCATTTGTGTTTTAACAAGCTCTTTAGTCAATTCTGGAGCACTCTAACATTTGGGGACCACATACTTAGTATACCTACCCCTAATATTTATCAGCCTCCTTGGGATCTGATACAGACCCTTTTCCCCAGCTGGGGAACCAGATTGCCTAGGTGTTCTGACATGTTTGGACTTTTAATGCCTTTTCCTACTCCAGAATGCTTCCTAAAGCACAAGACAGAAACATATAGCATCTAAAATCAATTTCCTTGAGACTAGTTCATATCAAAACTTCAGAATTATGTGATAATAAACTCAATTTCAAAAGTAAATTCGAAAAAAAAGTAAACTTGATCTCTTTTGAAGATAAAAGTATAGCTAGAGATCAAACAATGTAAATGATTCTAGCAGTAGTATAACAAATTTGGGGGATTTCTGTAGACTTTGAAATAAACTGCCTAACAAATTATTGTATCTGTGAGGACCACAGAGGTACATCTCTCATATTTCTTTCAACTTGAGATCACTTTTCCAGAAACCTCATTTATCTGCAATTACATGGAAATAAAGGAAAATAAGCAAAAACAAAGCTAAAATAACAAACAAAAAACAAGTTTCAAAGAAGCAAAAGTATATATCATCATGGTATCAATGTTCTAATGTGGTTTAATTTACTCAGAAGGTAAATTTATTTTTTGATCCACTATGCAGCATGCAGGATTTTGGTTCCCAAACCAGGGACGGAAGCCAAGCTCCCTGCAGTGGAAGTACAGAGTCTTAACTCTGTGCACTGAACTGCCAGAGAGGTCTCAATATCATTTTTATTTTAGACATAGTTTCAATAATTATGACTGAGTGGGACTGTTTATTGATTGACAGCAGCAGAAAATTCACCTGGGGGATGGAGAAGACAAGGGAAAAGGCAGTAAACTCCCCAATGCCAGCACTAGAGGACATTCTATGTCTCCCAGACATAAATACAGTCCACCCCTCATAAGCCTAAGTCAAATCACCAAAATTTGCCAGTCAGCTTCATAGTCAACTTGTTGACTGGTTAACTGACCTAAGTTCCTTGTTTTTTCATCTTTTTAGTTTTAGGGGTTTTTGGAGGCTTCATAATAGCATTTTGAGGGATATTCAATTTATTTCTGCCTTAGCTTCCTTCTGCTACAGCTGGAGAATGAGAGGCAGAAAGAGAATGAGACTAAGGGTGCAAGAAGAACACATTCATGGGAATATACTGTTGTAGAAAAGGAAGTTTTGTGAATATTTTTCGAGATTATCTTAATATGGTTACGTTCATAAGAATTCTTCATATTCAAGGGCATAGTCAAGAATGCATCCAAATACATATTTAAGAAGATATTTTAAGTCTAGTCACTAGATTCATGGAGCTATTGAAGAAAACATTAACTTTATTCAAGAATATACTCAAAAGTATATTCAAGGATATATTTTTAAATATATTAAATATACTTAAAATGTATAAAATATATTCTTCATAAATATATTCTCTTCAAAAATATTTTCTTATATGAGTTTTTAAATAAGTTTAATGAACTACCAATGGTTATATTTGCCTTGTTCGTGTACTCTTCCTATTTATGACATAGCATGTTCAAAAATGAAAGTGAAATCAAATTATGCCTAAAATTTACTTACTTTCCTTCTTTGGCATAGTCCAACTTATATCGACTCAATTTAAGCAAAGATCAGGGAAATGCAAATCAAAAATCTCACACCTGCTAGAATGGCTATTATCAAAAAGACAAGAGACAAGTATTCTTGAGGAGACCACAAAACATGGGGGCTTCCAAGGTGGTGCTAGTGGTTAAGAACCTGCTGGCCAATGCAGGAGATATTTGGGTTTGATCCCTGGGTCGCAAAGATATCCTGGAGAAGTGCATGGCAACGCCTTCCAGTATTCTTGCCTGAAGAATCCCATAGACACAGGAGCCTGGCAGGCTATAGTCCATGGGGTCACACAGAGTCAGACATGACTGAAGTGACTTAGCATGCACGCACGCACATGTACAACACAATATAAAGATATTATCTGACCATATACAGTAGAATTCCATGGCACTGAATGTCACTAATATTATAAATCAATATTCTGATAATAAATATCAACATGAAAATGTCTGGGTTTTGCTATTGAACTGTACAAATTCCTTATATATTTTAGTTGTTAACCATTTATCAGATTGCTAGTAAATATTTGTGCGGCATTTTAGTATGACATGAGTGAGGTGATCTAGAAACCTTGTCAAGTGGAAACGAATTGAAAGTACTAGGAAAGTTTCTCCTGGACAAGGAAAATCTTGGGTGTACATGCAAACAGCCTTCAAATATATGAGAGAATTGGCAAGCAGGATAGATTGTAAATCTATTGATAGTAAACCTATTGATGGATAGATTTACAATGTGTCACTCAGGAAAGCTAATAATAAAAGTTTGAGTTGCAGAATAGGAGGCTTTGTCTCTTCTGTGGAGAACTTTCTGTGAGAGCCATCCAGCAGTGGAGTCTGTGCTCTAGACGATAAGAAACTGTCCCTGGAAGTGGGCAAACAGAACAACACATCTGAGGTCTTTCTCAATTCTGAGGTCATAAGCCTAAATTGTTTAACAAAGGTATGTGTAAAGCCAAGTGGGAGGCTTCCTTAGCTTAAAAAAGGTTTCCTTAACCAGACAGGTGACTCTTTACTCAATAAAAACAAACACAGAGGAGATATTTGGGGGTGCGGGGGAAAATCAAACTTTTAAAGACAAAGCCCATCAATGTTATTTGTGTCAAATACCTAGAGTAAATTAAGTTTACAACTTCAGCAGACTGTCATGTGAAAAGTGTGGCAGCAACTAACAAATTGAATTACCATAGTACTACATCACTCACAAAAGTATTATTGATAGTGACAGAGGGATATTGAATTTAAATTATTCATTTTTATTGATTGAACAGCACATCTTAACTAGGAAACAAGAGCTGAGATGTTAGACTTGGATTTTACATTCTGTTGAAAATGACCTCCCAAAAGTACATGTATATAAAGTTGAGCCCTGTGAAGTGAAGTGAAAGTGTTAGTCACTTGTGTTTGACTCTTTGGGATCCCATGGTCTGTAGCATGCCAGGCTCCTCTGTCCATGGATTTCTCCAAGAAGAATACTGGAGCAGGCTGCCATTTCCTCCTCCAGGGCATCTTCCCGATCCAGGGATCAAACCCGGATCTCCCACATGGCAGGCAGATTCGTTACCATCTGAGTCACTAGGGAAGCCCTGAGCCCTGTAATAGGCATTAATTAACCAAAGTTTTCTCTGGATACTCTTGTCCCTCTCTCTTCTCTGCTCATGCCCACCTAGGTGAGGACCTAGATACACGGAACCCTGTGTTTCAGTGCCCCCACCTCCTTGAGCTCCCACCTTATCCAAGCAGCCTGCTTTCAAAACTATATGCTGAATAATTTTTCTGTGCTAAATATCATGCTGGGCATGAGGGATACACAGATGAGTATGGCTTTCCCTCAAGAAAGACACAAGGTAATGGAGGGAAAGAGGCACATAAAAATAAAGTGAAGTGAAAGTCGCTCAGTCGTATCCGACTCTTTGAGACCCCATGGACTATACAGTCCATGGAGTTCTCCAGGCCAAGAATACTGGAGTGGGTAGCTTTTCCTTTCTCCAGGGGATCTTCCTAACCCAGGGATCAAACCCAGGTCTCCCACATTGCAGGTGGATTCTTTACCAGCTGAGCCACAAGGGAAGCCTCAAAATAAATGAAACAAAATGCAATAAAGTGCTGTATACTTCTCCCCTACCATTCAAAATCCCCTATCCTTAGCCCTATTAGCCTCACATCTAAGGAGATTTTGAAGCTAAAGGGAACCACAGGATCCATCTCAGAATTCTATGTAAGCTAGGGACTCTCTCCCTAGAAAAAAGTCACAGACAATACAGATGTACATACATAAATATTTCATTAAATTTGGGGGAATTCAGAAATCCCCTAAAGCCTAAATAAGGAGTCCTAGAGTTAAAAGCCCAGAAGTTCACAATGATTAGGTAGTTACTGTTTTCCTAATTCTGGGGCATTACAGTTACCAAGGAGGAACTTCTGGAATCTAAATGCATTAAGACAAAAGAATTAAGTGATGATGGAAATTTTAGGTTTCTTGAAAGGTGACCAAACTACTCCACACAGATGGCCTAAATTAAGAGATGTACTGTTTGTAGGTCTTGTTCACTGTTATGAAGTGAATGCTATGTCCTTCCCATATTAGTATGTTGAAGCCCCTAGCCCCCCAGTGTGGCTATATTTGGAGATGGGCACTTTAAGGAAGTAGTCAAGGTTAAATGAAGCATAAGAGTGGGGCCCTGGGACTTCCCTGGTGATCCAGCAGCTGACTCCACGCTTCCACTGCAGGGGACTGTGTTCTATCCCTGGTGAGGGAACTAGATCCAACATGCTGTAACAAAGAGTTTGCATGACATAATTAAGGTCCTCCATGTTGCAACTAAGATCTGGTACAGCCAAATAAATAAATATTTTTTTTAAAAAAAAGACTGAGAGCCCAGTCAGATAGGATTGGCATCCTTATAAGAAGACACAAAAGGGAGCTAGGACTCTCTCCCAAACACACACATGAAGAGGTCATGTGAGCACACGGCAAGAAGGCTGCCACCTACAAGTCAAGAGAAGGGTCCCCAGAATGAAGCCTACCCTGTTGATCCTGTGATCTTGAACTTCCCAACCTCCAGAACTGTGAGAAATAAATGTCTATTGCTTCAGCCATCCAGTCTGTGGTAGACTAGGAGATTAATACATTCACGAGACAGAAATTATCTCATCCAAGCTCTTTGTAGCACTTTCAGACATCTGTCTGTCACCTCCAAAACCTCCCTTGTCTCAATTTTTAATTAAAGAAAGGAACATTATTCCATCCCCCTCAGAAAAACAACAACACAATTTACATCTATGAATTTTATAGTTTGCAGAGATGTCTATCTTAATTGATTTGGGGTCTTTTTTAATTAAAACATATAAAATTGTTGGTAGAGCTTGAAAATTAAGCAGCTACCATTGGGCTCCGGGCAAGACGGTTTTGTGCAGCCAAGGAGCAAGGTGCTCCTGGTAAACAGGAATCACCTGGATGGCTCTCCCCACTCCCACGTTTTAGCCTAAGACCTTGCTACTCAAAGTGGTTGATGGGCCAGTGTATCAGCATCACCTGGGAGTTTGTAAGCTATGCAGAATTCCAGGCCCATCTCAAGCCTGCTAGATCAGAATCTTTTAACAAAATACTATAGGTGATTCATGTGAACATGAAACTTAAGAAGCACTTCCTTAAAGAACGTACACACACGGCTGATTCATGTCAATGTATGGCAAAAACCACTACAATATTGTAAAGTAATTAGCCTCCAATTAAAATAAATAAATAAAAGAACAGCTTAGTCCACACTGTAACAGCACTGAGCGGACTTTCAGGTCCCAGCGACTTGGACTGTTGGGCACAGAGGTTTAAGGATAAGGTGCTCCCACTGAACGAGTCTTGGCATCCAGCAGAGTGCCTGGAACCTAAGAGACTACAATAAATATTTGTTCATTGATCCATTTAAAAACATTTGTTGAACACTTTATGTGTGAGGCACTCTTCAAGGCCTTACGGATACACTATTGAGAAAGTCCTCATGATTCTTACAACCTAGTGCAGTGTTTCTCTAAGAGGTGTCACCTTACTATGTGTGTATATATATATATATATATATATATATATATATATATGTTATATATATATATAATTCTAGGAGGTGGGTGTAGGAGTCAAAAAAACAAATTCCTAGGGCTACATATCCGCTTAATCAGAATCTGAATGACTATGGCCCCAGGAGTCAGCATTTTAACAGGCACCTCAGGTGATGCTTTTGCATACTGAAGTCAGAGAACCAGTGACTTAGTGGATGTTGGAAGATCAATGAACAAAGTCATTCATTCACCAACTTATTGAGCCCCTAGCATGGGCTAGCATCATTTTAGGTACTAGGGATCTCAGTTCAGTTCAGTTCAGTTGCTCCATTGTGTCCGACTCTTTGCAACCCCATGAATCACAGCACGCCAGGCCTCCCTATCCATCAGCAACTCCCGAAGTTTACTCAAACTCATGCCCATTGAGTCGGTGATGCCATCGAGCCATCTCATCCTCTGTCGTCCCCTTCACCTCCTGCCCCCAATCCCTCCCAGCATCAGGGTCTTTTCCAATGAGTCAACTCTTCGCATGAGGTGGCCAAAGTACTGGAGTTTCAGCTTCAGCATCAGTCCTTCCAATGAACACCCAGGACTGATCTCCTTTAGGATGGACTGGTTGGATCTCCCTGCAGTCCAAGGGCCTCTCAAGAGTCTTCTCCAACACCACAGTTCAAAAGCATCAATTTTTCAGCGCTCAGCTTTCTTCACAGTCCAACTCTCACATCCATACATGACCACTGGAAAAACCATAGCCTTGACCAGACAGACCTTTGTTGGCAAAGTAATGTCTCTGCTTTTTAATACACTATCTAGGTTGGTCATAACTTTCCTTCCAAGGAGTAAGCGTCTTTTAATTTCATGGCTGCAGTCACCATCTGCAGTGATTTTGGAGCCCAAAAAAATAAAGTCTGACAGTGTTTTCACTGTCTCCCCATCTATTTCCCATGAGGTGATGGGACCAGATGCCATGATCTTAGTTTTCTGAATGTTAAGCTTTAAGCCAACTTTTTCACTCTCCTCTTTCACTTTCATCTAGAGGCTCTTTAGTTCTTCTTTGCTTTCTGCCATAAGGGTGGTGTCATCTGCATATCTGAGGTTATTGATATTTATCCTGGCAATCTTGATTCCAGCTTGTGCTTCTTCCGGCCCAGTGTTTCTCATGATGTACTCTGCATATAAGTTAAATAAGCAGGGTGACAATATACAGCCTTGACTAGGGATCTAGTAGCATACAAAATTTCCTACTTTTATGGAGTGTGCAATCTAAAGGGAGGAGGCAGAAAATAAACAAACATATATGTCAACCAGTAACTAGTGCTATGAAGAAAACTAAAGCCAGGGCCAGGTAGTGATGGGGTGCTATTTCATAGAGGGTGGTCCAGAAAGGTCTCTCTAGAAAGGTGATACATGAGCCGAGATTTTAATGAAGTGAGGCAATGAGGCAGGCACACATCTGGGGAAAAGCTTTCCAGGCGGAAGGGATATTATGAGCAAAGACTCTGTGGTGGGAGAATGCCTGACCTGCTCAAAACAGAAAAGAAGCCAGTGAATGGGCCGGTGGGAAAATTGACTGGATAAGAGTCAGAGAGGTAATACAGGTGTGGGAGGACCGACAAGTCCTACTGGGCTTTGTAGGCCATTCTAAGGATGTTGACATTTATACTCTGAGAAATGGGGATCCACTGGAGGGTTTTAAGCAGAGAAGCACAATGATATGACTTATGTTACTACATGGTTTACTCTGATTGCTGTGTAAAGTATGTACTCTAGGGGGTGCATTACTTAGCATGAAGCTAGATTGCTGTAACAAAAAGACTAAAGAACAAAGGAATTTGTTTCTCTCTTAATAGCCTTAATGTAAATAGTTCAGGTCCACAGGGCCAGTCTATTGCTTGTGGTAATTCATAGACCTGGATTCTTTCCAAGTTGTTGCCCTATTATCAATTAGGTCCTTGTCCTAGTCTGGAAGGTTAAAGCCAGATTGTCAGATAGCCAGGTTTGAGCAGATAGAAGAGGAAGAAGTTATGGAGGAAGCAAGCCCCTGACTCAGAAATGGCACATGTCACTTCTGTTAACATATCATTGACGAGGACTTAGTCACATGCCCACAGCTAACTGCAAGCAATGTTGGGTTATGTGGTTCAGCATGACAGCTGGGCTTTCAGATGGATTTCTTTGGCTATATCTGTGTGTGCTAAGTTGCTTCAGTCATTTCCGACTCTTTGCGACCCTATGGACTATAGCCCACCAGGCTCCTCTGTCCTTGGGATTCTCTAGGCAAGAGTACTGGAGTGGGTAGCCATTTCCTTCTCCAGGAGATCTTCCTGACCCAGGGATCAAAACCACGTCTCTTACGTCTCCTGCATTGGCAGATGGGTTATTTACCACTAGCGCCACCTGGGCTATATAAGAGTCAAGTGGGTTTTAATGGACAGCTAATGGTGTCTGTCATAAAGGGCAAAGGCAAAAGAATGGAGATGTTGTAATCATCCAAATGAAAGATGATGGTGGCCTGGACTAAGGTGGTGGCAGTGGAGGTGGGGGGGAATGGTTGGCTTATGGACATAGCCATAAGCCAGTATAGCCAATATAGCCATAACCCTTGAACAACATGAGGGTTAAGGGCACTGACCGTCTGTGCTGACAAAAATCTGAATATAACTTATAGCCCACCCTCAGAATCCACAGTTCCTCTGAATCCAAGGTTCTGCATCCCTGACTTCACCCAACCATGGATCATGTAGTACTGTAGTATTTACTATTGAAAAAGACCTGCATATAAGTGGACCCACGCAGCTCAAACCCACGTTGTTCAAGGGTCAATGCACTATATTTTGAAGGATTAGCTAATAGAATGGCTATGGTTGTGAAAATCAAGTTTGCCTCCAAGAGTTTTGACCTGAATGACTTGAAAAAGGAGTTGAATAAATGATCAGATGAAAAATATTTTGCCTGAACCAGACATTTCTCTCTCCTCCCCATCTTCCTAAATCAACCTAGTGTGAATAGGACTCAAGTCTTTCCTTGAAAGCCTGATTTTAAATTTCAATTCTACCAATTTTTATGTATATGTTCTTAAGCAAATAATTTAATTCCATTGGGTTTTAGTTTCCTCCTCTATAAAACAGAAATAATAGTAGTACCTACCTCATAAATTTATTGTGGAGATTAAAGAAGATAAAGTACAGAAAGTCCACAGCATAGTGCAGGACACACAGTAGACAGCTCAAAACAGGTGACAAGGATTAGATGTGATTAGATGAAGCCTTTGTCAAGCACATGACACAGTTTTTGGCACATGATAAATGCTCAATAAATGGCATTTGTTATTATTAAAAGGCTAGAGTTGCCAAAGACAAACTTAATGACTTCCCAAATGTTCCCAGAGATAGCATTGAGATGAGAATGTTCTCACAACACAATGCAGAAATTAAATGATCATGCCCTATAGAGTAATTGGACTCTTAAAAACATTTCTCTTAGACTTCCCTGGTGGTCCAGAGGCTAAGACTCTCTGCTCCCGATGTAGGGAGCCTGGGTTCGTCCCCTGGTCAGGGAACTATATCCCACGTGCTGGAACTAAAGATCCTGTGTGTCACAAGTAAGACCTGACACAACCAAATAAATAAATGCACATATTTTAAAAATAGAAAACTAGGCAAAGAATAATTTTAAAAACTAGAAACATTTCTCTTAGATCACCCAGTTTATAAGTATCAGCCATAGTTTCTCCCTATCTCTGGTATACAGGACCCTGAAATCCTGTCTTCTAGAGTCAGAGAGTAGTATAAATAACTTTCATTCAAACCATAATGTTGCTGCAGTTGCGTTAAGCACTCATAATGCCTGCATGTTCCAGAGAACAAAGCATTCATCAGAAACTAAACTTAAGCCAGGCGACATGAGTGGGTATTGGCACTTAACAGGCTATAGAGGCTTGCAGAAACCCAACAGAACAGGGAAAGCTAGGAGCCACCAGTCTCCTTTTCCTCCTTGTTCTTCAGTGTCACTCGCAACCAACCATATCTCTGATCAGGAAATGAGGTTTCTACTATGACCCACCTGTTGTCATCTGCATATCTGTGTGTCATCCTACACAAAACACTTTGCAAAACACTTTCACACACATTGATATTTTCGACAATTCTACAGGGACTTTTTCATTCCATTTTACAGATGAAAAAAGTAAAAGAGTTAGCAGGTAAAATGGAAGAGAGTTCCCTGGTGGTTCGGTGGCTAAGACTCTGCACTCCCAATGCTGGGGACCAGGGTTCAATCCCTGGTCAGGGAACTAGATCTCACATGCTGCAACTAAAGACTCCTTGAGCCACAACTAAGACCCAGTGCAGCCAAATAAATAAATAAAAATAAATATTTTAAAAAGGTAAAATGGCTTACCCTCAATCATACAGCTAGCAAACAATCGATCCATACATTTATTTATTACAAAATAGGGAACTGCTACAGCTTGCATTTAAGACCTTTATGGTGAAATTCTGAATTTGCATCATCACACTTGTATTTTCTCACAATTTATAAGGTTTCCTAGTGTAGGTGCCCAATGCAAGGTGGGGCCTGTGAATCCTGAGCCCACCTTCCCCTCAGAAAAAATTAGTGAAACTCATAGCATTTGAGTTATTTAGCTTGTGCGTGTTTTTCCCACCTGTGACTAGAAGTTGAGCCATACCTGAGCAAAATGTTCCAGAAGATAATGTTTGTTCCATACCTACTGTCCAGATTGGCTCCTATGGTACTTACCTACAGTTTGATTTGAGTTAAAACCCTGAGTTCACACCTTCCATCTGAGAAGCACTATGCAAATTACTTGGAGGTTTTTTTTTTACTTTGAATTTTCCTGAGCCTCTGTTTCCTCAATGTAAAATGAAATAATCGTAGCATCTACCAAGTAATGTCTGTAAAATACCAGGCACATCTTAGTCATCCAATAAATGATGATGGTGTAATGGGGGAAGTAGTATAATTATGGGCATGCCTGGTAGCTCAGCTGGTAAAGAATCTGCCTGCAATGCAGGAGACCCCGGTTTGATTCCTGGGTCAGGAAGTTCCTCTGGAGAAGGGAGGCTACCCATTCCAGTATTCTTGGACTTCCCTGGTAGCTCAGACGGTAAATAATCTGCTTACAAGGCGGGAGACCTGGGTTCATTCCCTGGGTTGGGAAGATCCCCTGAAGGAGGTCGTGGCAACCTACTCCAGTAGTCTTGCCTGGAGGTAATCCCCATGGATAGAGGAGCCTGGCAGGCTACAGTCCATAGGGTCACAAAGGGTCAGACATGACTGAGTGACTAAGCACAGCATAGTACTAATTATATGGTTTCCAGATCATACCCTTGCCACTTCTCAAAACATTTATCCCGTTTCTCCTCAAGGCTTGATCTGCTTGATCTGTTGGATCACCTCTCAAACTGCCAATGATAACTTAATGTGTTATCTCCACTAGATAACATACATGCACTTTAACAAGATACTTGAAATATTTGTCCCAAAGAATAATGAAAACAAAAGTGCTGTCCTGCGAAGAAAGACATTTGGGGGCCAATTTTACTTTGGGTACACCCACATTCTGTAGGCAGCCCTTTATTCTAGGTGGTATAAATGCAGACATGACTGGTATGTTTGTTTGGCTCCAAGTGGAAAAGAAAAAAAGCGAAGAATGGATTTTGCTCGGTATTCCAGAAATTGACTTTCAAGCCAACTTATTTGAAATGTTATTTTGAAAAACAACAAATGAACAAAACCAAACAAGCCTTTGTCATTCGAATCTCCCTAGCTCCCTGACCTCCTGCATCCTAGTCGTCTACCCCACAACACAAACACACACATAAAGCAAATATTTCTAAACACCAAGTAAGCTGTGCAAAAGATCATACTGTTCTGTCACAGTAGGGCCAAGGGTAAACGCTGTGTTGTGCTGTAGTCAAATGCATTTGATAAGAAATAATGCATGAGAAAGGGAGCACAGGTGTCAGAAATGTGTAAAAATACTTCTAGGCTTCTCAGAATTGATAAACATAAAAAGGCTGAACACAGAACAAAATCAGTCAGAAGCTTCTCTTCCTGAGAATATTTGATTTGCCATGGTTATTTCTGAACACTCTGGTGGCCCATAAGGTGTGATAAACTCTTTTAGATGTTAGGTTGATCTTTTCCAAAGGAGCAGAAGATCCCTGCTAGGGCATCTGGCTGCCATGGGTTTTTACATTTCATTCAGATATTGGTAAAGCATTTTTGTATAAGACAAAAGGGTTGTGTCATATGTTTATCCAAGTGAAATTGGCAATGCAAAATGCCACTCTATTCCTCAATTTATAATCTCTTCCAGGAGGGTTTGTCACCCTTGGTAATTTTCCAAAGAACCCAAATCCAAATCCTCTTGACTGTGCAATAGTATAAGCCTTCCAAACAAGAAAAGGTTTTCCCAAGAAGATGGACTTTCCCATGGATCCTGGCTGAATCTGTTTTAGAAGTTAAAGGTACTCTGTCAGACTTTTGACATAATTAATAGAACAATTAATTCAGAAAATTTTAAGTACAAACTGGAGCCAGCATCATTAGCTATGTTTATAATTCCTCATCAGCTGGTCATATTGTATCAAAATTCATTCCTTTGGAGTAAAACACAGAAGTGCTGGTTAAAAGTTTTTGTCCCCAGGGACTTCCCTGGTGGTCCAGTGGTTAACACTCCATGCTTCCACTGCAGGGGGCATGGGTTTGATCCCTGGTTGAGAAACTAGGATCCCACATGCCACACAGTGTGGCCAAAAATGTTTTTAAAAAAATAAAAGTTATTGCCCCCAAAGAGGAGTGTGCATATATTAGTTTATCAGGAAGGGGGCCTTATCTCAGTAGAACCAGAGCTTTTGGGTAGGACCAATGGAATGCAGGTCTGAAGAAGTTCCTGGCTTCTGGGATTTAGGGGTTAGAGGGGGTAGACCAGGTGCTAAAAGGACTTGTGGACATAAAATTACATAATCAACTAAACAATTTTGCCAAGAGCCAGTCTTCTTGGCTTTCCCCATTTCTAAGACTCACATAATTCCTTCTTACTTTACACTAGCCCCTAAAGAATCCTGAACAATAACCACTCATTATCACCACACTAGGGATTTACTTAGCCTTATTTGATAACTCTCCATGACTCTATGTCCTCACTTACTTCCAGGAAGAGGGACACACCTAAGTGGTCAGAAAAATCCTATCCCATTTGTCCCATCCCCTTTACCTACCCTTACTCTTGGGATTAAAGCTGTCTACAGAGAGTGTGTCCTGCTCGACTGTCCTAAACAGAAAGTTTTACATGGACATAAATATCCACAGGAAGGGGAAGGGCCATGCAATGGTCTAGTGCTACCTCTGGTTGGATACATCTGGGATGCAGTGTTAGTAAGTTTACTTATCCACAAATCAAAGCTACATTTTCTAATATCAGCTCACCTGACAATAAAAGGGCCTAAATTCATTTCCCATCTGCCTTGCTCTTTCTCTTAAATATCTGTCAGTTCAGAATTCCAGGTGTTATTCATCAGACTTCTGCAAAGCCAAATACCTGATGCCTTGGACCTAAAACATGAAGAAACAGACAATAACTAGAAATAGCAGACTAAAATAACATGAGACTCTCTGGGTAGAGCCAGGGTACTTGGTTGTAGGTCTTGGACTTCAGAATTTAGATAAGATATTTTGAACTTGGCAGTCTGTTGAGATTTACATTGGGCCAAGAAGTCTGATTTTTATAATTATGCAATTGGCCTTTAAATATACAAAGCCAAATTTAATTTCTTGGTGAGAAATTTCTCCAAATTGAGGTTTTACAGACTATGGACTCCAGATACTTGAATAGACTGGCCCTCCTGGCAAGGGCAAAACCAAGATTTCTTCCATCTATCATTTTTCCTTCAGATAGTATTGAGTTTCCACCACAGTCTTTAGCAAGTCTGAGTACTGGATACGGGCAATGTAATTGGGCCTGGGATAACTTCTCTAAGGGCTGTGGATTGGCCTATGTATGTATCACTTGTCTGTTACTCTGTAGCAAATTATCCCGAAACTTAGTTACTTAAAATGAGAACATTTATTATCTTAGTTTCTGTAGGTCAGGAATTGGGTGCAGCTTAGCTGGACCGTCCATGTCAGGGTCCTTCGCAGGCTGCAGTCAAAATGTTATTCATGGCTAATTCACCTCAATATTAGATAAACTAATCTTGCTTACAAATTCTAATCATCCACTTCCAAGTTCTCTCATTTGGCTATTGACAGAATGCAATTCCTCAAAGACTGAGGACCTTGTCCTTGCTATTAATACCAAGTTCCTTGCCACATGGCCTCTTCTTAATGGCTCCTCACAACATGACAGCTGACGTTTTCAACCCAAGCAAATGAAAAGAACCAGAGACTGAGAGACTGCTGCAAAGATGAAAGTCACAGTCCTTTTTAACCTTTACTGAATAACACCCATCACTCTGATATAGTCTATTTGTTAGAAAAGGTCCAGCACACACACGAGGAGAAAGGACACCACAGGGATTAAATTCCAGGAATCAGCGATCAACGCGAGTCGTGAGGTGACTATCATAGACAGCTTGTTGTGTGATTGTTTACCAATTGGGAATTATGGGATCAGTTCCCAGGTGGCGCTAGTGGTAAAGAATCCTCCCGCCAATGCAGGAGACCTAAAAGACATGGGTTCGATCCCTGGGTCGGGAAGATCCTCTGGAGGAGGGCATGGCAACCCACTCCAGTATTCTTGCCTAGAGAATTCCATGGACAGAGGAGTCTTGTGGACATTAACATCCTCCAGAAATGTGATAACAGTAGATTATATTCAAATGAGTGGCATCTTATTGTTGCATATTATTGTTGTAGCACACAACTATTATTAGTGGTCCTTTGATCATACTGTATCATACTGATCATCTTCCCTTAGGCAACTTAAGACAATGCAGTTGGACACCATTTGAAAAGGGAAATAAAATGGGGAACAAATTTTCATCCTGAGCATGGAGTGATCTTGATATTAATTTCATTAATATAGTCTTTGAAAACTTTCCAGAACCTTCTGGGTGCACTGCCATCTATTTATGCTGCCCATCAGTGGTCCCAGTAATTGCTGTTGGGGAAGGAGCCTCCTCAAGGTGGAAGAGGACCATCAAACTGCTGACTTCCTACCTCCATGGAGATGGCTTGATGGTTAAATGCAGTGAGTTAAGAGAAAAATAAACAGAGGAGGAACTTCCCTGGTGGTCCAGTGGCTAAAACTCTGTGCTCCCAATGCAGGGGGCCTGGGTTTCATCCCTGGTCAGGGAACTGGATCTCACATGGCACAACTAAAGATAACGCCTGCCAAAACAAAGATTGAGGATCCTGCGTGCTGCAAGTAAGACCTGGCACAGCCAAATAAAATAAATATTAAAAAATAAATAAATAAATAAAAATAAATATTTTTAGGAATATTAGGGGAGACCCTTCTCCCCACTCTGGATGTTTCTTTCAATATATTGATATACCTGTAGAGAAGAGCTGTCACTGATGAAGCTTGGGACAAGGCACTGTTCACACAGAGCTAGGCCCAGTACATGGAAGACAGCGGAGGAGTTGTGTTCTGCTCTGATTTCTGCCAAACAGTGAGAGGGATCTGACCCTGAAATACATCCTGCAGTGATACGACACAGCTTGTGACCAAGGGGATAAGTCTCTGTAACACAGGGGCGTTTTACTGGACAGCCTGCTTGCTCATAGATATGAGCTCTGTCTTCTATTCTAGCCATTGAAAGAAAGTGTTAGTCGCTCAATTGTGCCTGACTCTTTGTGACTCGCCAGGCTCCTCTGTCCATGGAATTTCCTAGGTAAGAATATTGGAGTAGTTTGTCAGTCCCTTCTCCAAGGGATCTTCCCAACCCAGGGATTGAACTCACATCTCCTGCATTGGCAGGCTGGTTCTTTAAAACTGTTGTTCTGTCACTCAGTCATGTCCAACTCTTTATGACCACTTTATCACTGAGCCACCTGTGAAGCATTATTCATATTCAATGTAATATTTAAGACTCTAGCTTCAGGTTCCTTTAAATTTCTCAAATCAAGGCAAATAAAAGTGCTGTACTATTGATGGGCTTCCCACTTGCTCACAAAGACTGGTGGTCTGGACATGAAGGTCATTTTGCTTCTCGAGATGGCAGAGGATAGAGAATTCTAATGGAAAAGAGGTTGGGGGGACCCTGCGCAGACAACATGAACATCTTGGAAGGTTGTTACCCAAAGTAGGGAGTAGGACTCTCAAAAAAGAAGACCAGTCTTAACCACTTGGCTGAAGTCCAGCTGGTAGCTTCTAGAATCATAAGACTATTCTTAGAACTTTACTTTCTAACTCCAAAACCCCTTTAATCTCACAAATGCTCACTTTTTAAAATTCTCCTGATTCAACAATGTCTGAAAGCTGAAGCAGAATTGAGCACTGTGATAAATAGCAATATGATCAGTGGCTTATTTGCTCTCACAAATTTCTATTGCCTCTGGGATTTTTCCTAATACTGAGGGACATGAATTTGAAAATAATGTCTTTCTCCAGGTCTGGAAGAGTTTTCTGTCATTTTCTTCATTTTTGTTGACATTTCCCCAATAATTTATGAGCTTCCCCTGATATGTGGAAGGATCGATAGCTATGTGTGTCTTTGGGAACTAAGTGACAAAACAACACTAATGTGATCCAGGGAAAAATCACCACATTTCTCTTGTCATGGTCAATATTTGAAACTGGTAAAACATAGACGTGAGTGTTTGTGCATATCTGTGTCTCCTCAGATATTCAGAAGCATGGACCTCTTTGAAAATGCCAAGTAACAGTAGTTTTTCAAGGGCTAAAAAGCAGCATTAGGGTGCCCCAGGTACAGTTGGGTGAGAGGTGAAGCTTACTCTTTACTCTTTCTTTGGTGATTAATAAATTATTCTGTAATAAGTGAATGAGTAAAAGCCCTAAAGAAGGAAACCTACCCATTTCTAGAATCTAAAAGCCAGGAGACCAGCTCGGCACCATGAGCACAGGGCAAAGCTTATACCATAGGAAAGGGTTACAATGCTCTCTTCATGTGGTGTTACTTTTTTTCCACAGAGACCCTCTGATGACAATGCTCCCATCATTGCCATCTAATCCATTATTAGTTGCATGGCAGAGACTCCAGACACAGTAGTAAAGGGATGGGTGTGTATAAAAACAATTGTCAATCAATATATTTCAGTGAACAAGCCCATATAATGTCCTCAACTGTATGTTAGGCATGGGAAGAACAGAAAAGGAGAAGGCATTGTCCCTGTTCTCAAAAAACCTTACAATTTCAATAAAGTTATCTATTTATAAGACTAACATATTGAAAATAGAAAAACATTCAACACATGACATCAGGAAATGTGTAATAGTGGGGAGTACTGGAGCAGTTCAAAGGAGGTTCAGATCAGTGCAGCGGGAACAGCTATGATGAAGGAAGAAGCAGGCCTTGAGATGTCTCTGAGTTAGAGTGTATTGAGCGGAGGTCTTTTTAGAAAGATTGAGCAGCACAAGCAAAGGTGTGAAGATGGGAATGGACATGAAGAACAGATGGGCCTGACCAGAGAAAAGATTATATTTGATGAGCCGTAGAAGCCTTAGTGTTTGTTCTATACTTATTGCTGCATTCTGGCCATACTGTCAAGCAATATGAAAATCTCAGGGCTGAGAGGGTTCTTCACTTACACAACCTTATCCAATGTCTAAGGCCTCTATTGTTTCATGCATCTCATTTCCCCACCCTCCTTCCAACACACAGGCACATACACACACACACACACACACACACACACACACACACACACCCCACCCTTTGCCCTCTTTCTGGCCACATTGGTCCATTTAGAATCAGTGTTTCTCCCAGGACTTTTTTTTAGAAGTATCAGAAAAAAACTTTTCTCTCTCCTAGTGTTGCTAGGATACCATTTGTGGAGCCTGAATGAAGAATAAAGGAAAGCCAAAACAAACAGGGCCACAAAAATGGTAAGATAGAGCCTGAGGACATCACTTGATCCTTCTAATTTGAGTCCCTGAAGTCACTTCCTTGTTATATGATGCAATTGAGTCTATTTTCCAAGCTTTTTGAATTAGGTTTCTGTCGTATACCAAGAGTCTTGAATAACAAAAACCTTCTCTACACTCTCCTCACTCATTGGTTAAGCAGCCAAATGGCTTGGCATCCCCAAATTACAAGACAATCATTTCTTTCTGAGGTGGCCCATTAGGCAACCCTGATGGAATATTCGTTTTATTGAATTAAAATTTGCCTCCACGTTACTTCATCTTCTTGGTTCTAGTTCTTATCTCTGGAGCTGAACAGAGCAATGATAATGCCTCTGGCACATTCATTTGAGGGCAACTTTTTCCTTCCCTGAGACAGCACACATTCAGTTCCTCATGGCATACTAGGCATGACTTCAAGTCCCCTTACCATCTTGGCCACACTGTTCTGAATTGGTTCCATCTTGTAAAAGGGGTTGTCTAAGACTAAATGAAAAATTCTAGTGCACCAGCCCAGTGGGATGGGGAGGGAGGCAGGAGGGGGGATTGGGATGGGGAACACATGTAAATCCATGGCTGATTCATGTCAATGTATGGCAAAAAAAACACTACAATATTGTAAAATAATTAGCCTCCAACTAATAAAAATAAATGAAAAAATAATAATAAAAAAGAAAAATTCTAGGAGTAGTTTGACCAATACACATTACAATAGGATTTTAAGTTCTCTCATATTCTATTATCACAACTTAAGTTTTCCCATTGGAATAGCCTGAGAGGCTTTAAACATATTGTGTCCTAGGCTCTGCCCTCAGAGATTCTTATTCAATTAATCTGGTTTGAAGCCTGGGAAGCCAAAGGTATGACCCACCATATTAATATATCTTTAAAAATGTATAGACACATCTCATAGCTAACTTACATTTGAACTCACTGTATAGTAAAACCCCCAAACCTTTTTCACATGAGCTCTGCTAAGCCACATTCTGTATTTAGGCAACCAGTTTCTTGGCCTTCCCCCAGAGTATTTTATGCTTACATCTGTTAGATTTCATTTTGCAGATTCAGCTCAACTACCAAACCTGTCAAAATTTGCAGAATATTAATTCTGGCTTCCATTGTATTTACTATCCCTCTGATAAACCTGATGAGCATGTTTTTAATAACTTCAAGAAAGTCATTAATAAAAATGCTTAACAGGACAAGGTTGAGGACAGAATCCTGTACTTTGTAACTAGGAATCATCATATTAACACTGTCCAGATCTGTACCCATACCTTCTGGGTATATTACTTCAACAAAACTGACATCAAGTTTGCCAATTTACATTTCATACAACCAATCCATCATTGTGTCCTTTCTAAAAACTAGAATTTCTTTCGGTCATCTCATGACTTCCTGAAAATGGGTAGAATTCAGAGTTCAACTTCCTCAACTTTTATGGTCTGCAGAAGAACCTAGAAACTAGTCTGTGATTGTATCTGATGTGTGACTTTCATTTCTAAGATAGTTGTAGTCTTTTGAGAATTGAGACACTAGAGTAACTAGCCTCTCCTTCCACTCCAAATTTCTTCTACAAAACTGAGCACTACAAACATTAGCAGTCATCAAAACAGCCCAGCAGGAACCAAAGAAAGGCTCCTTTCCCCGTCTTAGCTCAACAGTCTTTTCCTTCTTTGTTCATTATATTTGTTATTGTGTTTCTCCAGTAGAGGTTGCTAAAGTGTGTGTGTTGGCAAATGGTGTTATTTCCATGTCATCAACTTTTATATGTGGCTGTAGTGTAACTTTGAGAGTTGTGCTGTTTTAGTATTCTCTTTGAGCTGGGAGCAAAGAGAGAGGCCACATTATTATTTAGCAGAAGCTGCAGTTGAAGAGTCTGGGCAGCAAGCAGAATAAGGAGGGGCAGAACATTCTTTTGTTCTCACACAGTTGCTTGCTTTTCACCTCTATATTTTATGTGTTTAGATCTTGCCTGTGAAATGCTTTCATATCTCTCTCCCACCCTCTCTCATGTTCTCTCTTTCCTTATGTCCACCTTCTTTTTCTGGGATGCATTGCAATATTATGTTCTCACAGCAGAACTGGGACTCTCAGTTTGATTTGAATTCATTTTTTGATCAGATTTATTCCAGTAAGATGGTATTTCTGAAGCACACATAGAGAGGGAACTGAGATGAGAAGTACTCTCGTGAGCATGGCTAGCCACAGAAGTGGTTGCTAAGCAAAAATACTCTAAGGGGCCCCCACGCTCTGCATCTTCTTCCAGGCATCTTCTGCTTACACACAACAGCCTCCTTCCTTCCCTGAAACTTGTCTTGCAGGTCAGGTGCCAACCTGCTCTGTGTTTAGGACATGTTCCTACTGCACTATCTCTTCTGCAGCTCTTGGGAAGGAGGGTCTGGTGTAGGAGCCTGAGTACTGGCCTCAGTCAGCTCAGCTTTGTCACTGACTTGCTGTGTGTCTTGGTCCGGCCATTCAACTTTTCTAAGCCTATTACTTCATCTGTGTGTTGGGATAACAACAGCAACAATAATAGCAATAATAATGCTGGCTCTGTGAGGTTGCTCTGAGCACTTAAGGGATTTGAGAGAATTTCATAAGCTTTGGCCAACAAACTAAGAAGAGTGGGCTACTTAGTCTCAAGGCTTTCATGTGAGCTCTGTGTATGTAAATTATTATCAGTGATCGTAGCTAAAATGTATGAGGATATTTGCCAGCCACTGTTCTAAGCACTATACACACAAGTACATACACACATGTCATGTGTGTCATGTGTGTCATGTACATGTATGTTTTTGTGTGCTCCGTTGATCAATTGTGTCCGACTCTTTGCGATCCCATGGACTGTAGCTGGCCAGGATCCTCTGTCCATGGGATTGCCTAGACACAAGAATACTCAAGTGGGTTGCCATTTCCTCCTCCAGGGAATCTTACCAAGCCAGGGATCGAACTGGCATCTCTTGTGCCTCTTGCATTGGCAGGCAGATTCTTTAGCACTGGGAAGACGTTTGCATGTATACCTACATAAAACCTGTGCTATCTTAACGTGCACAACAGAGACAACTACACAAGAAAGGGCAGAGCAGAGCAGCAGGAGCCCTGAGCTATAGCCCTCACTAAGCCATGAGGTCACTCTGCAACCTTTGGCAAGTTAGCCCCAGCAGTGGTGGACTAGAAAATACCCACAAACCCTTCCTCTCGTATAGTGAGACCAATAACAGGAAGAGACGGAGCACTAACAGCAATGCTATAAGAGCCCCTTTTTCAGTGCTTCACTGGGCATGCTAATAGGGAAGAATCAGTCCCCATGCCAATTACCAGGGCTGGCCCAGCCTTTAGGTTCAACCAGGATGGTACACTAAGGTCTCTCCTGATAAGCATGGAGAAGATGATGAAGATGAACACCAGCTCTCTTGTGACCTGTGGAAACATACTGCCTTCAAAAGAATGACAGGAAATTCCCTGAAAAATAACAGGATTCTTCTTGTTGGGTTTATCCAGATTCAAACACATCTCAATCCTCATCCCATTAAAAACTCTATAAAAGGTCTCAACTAGCAACCTCCAAGCCTAGAACCCAAGCAGTCCAGGGTCCATCACCAAAAGCTGAGGCAGCTTCTACTTTTGCCCACCCACTAACACAAAAGTCAAACAAGGGAAAGTCACACCTCATTCTCACCCAAAGGAGATTCCCCACATTCCATTAAGGAGGCTCCAAAGCATAGATATTTTCCAAGTGGCCACCCAGATGGTATAAGAAGAAAGGCCACCTACTCAAATTGTTCCCTTCTATAACCTAACTCCTTCATGTATAAAATTCCACTATCCATCATTTCTTTGAGGGACTCATCCTGCTAATAATATGTGGAGAAAGTAATACATTATTAGGTCATTAATATGTTAACCTATAGTTCACTTTATAAGGCAAGTTTAGAAGACAAAAGGTCCCAAGGGCAATGGGACACAGGACATGGAAATTTTGACAGTAAGGATGATGAAGAGGGTGAAGAGACATGCAGGGCTGGAGGACACCCCTTGAATTGCAAGCCTGGCCTGGGAAATATGATGGTACATGGAGTATGGAAAAGGGGGGATACTGGAGGAAATATATGCTTTCCTAATTGTAAATACCTAAAATCGCACTTTTTTTCCTTTTAAATCTCAGCCTTGGTAAATAGAAGGAGAGGGATCCTTACTTTGTTTATCCTTTTCAAACAGATAAAGCAAGACCAAGAAACGTAACTTTGACCAAGGTCATTGCTTTATAAGGAGGTGCAACTGGGAGCAGTGGGAGATAATACATATTCATGTCACTCCCCTTCTCTGATCCTCAGTGTCACCATATTCAAGATGAGGTGCTTGGACTAACCAATCCAACTAACTAAGATCCCCTCTAGCTTTAATATCTTATAACTAAATTCTCAAAACTCCAGTGATGTCTTGTAAGAGCAAACAAGAGATTTGGCCTCCAATGATACTTCTACTTTGATAGACAGATTACTTTTTCAGTCAATATATACTAAAAGACAACCCTCAGAATGGGAGAAAATAATAGCCAGTGAAACAACTGACAAATGATTAATCTCCAAAATATACAAGCAACTCATGCAGGTCAATACCAGAAAAACAAACAACCCAATCAAAAAGTGGGCAGAAGACCTAAACAGACACTTCTTGAAAGAAGACATACAGATGGCTAATAAATACATGAAAAGATGCTCAGTTCAGTTCAGTTCAATCACTCAGTCATGTCCGACTCCTTCCGACACTATGGACTGCAGCACACGAGGCCTCTCTGTCCATCACCAACTCCCAGAGCCTGCTCAAACTCATGTCCATCGAGTCGATGATGCCTTCCAACCATCTCATCCTCTTTCATTCCCTTTTCCTCCTGCCTTCAATTTTTCCCAACATCAGGGTCTTTTCCAATGAGTCAGTTCTTTGCATCAGGTGGCCAAAGCTTTGGAGCTTCAGTTTCAGCATCAGTCCTTCCAATGAATATTCAGAACTGATTTCCTTTAAGATTGATTGGTTTGAACTCCTTGCAGTCCAAGGGACTCTCAAGAGTCTTCTCCAACACCACAATTCATTACTCATTATTAAAGATACACAACATCACTCATTATTAGAGAAATGCAAATCAAAACTACAATGAGGTATCACCTCACACCAGTCAGAATGGCCATCATCAAAAAAAATCTATAAACAATAAATTCTAGGCAGAAAAGGGAATGGAGAAAAGGGAGTCCTCTAGCACTGTTGGTGGGAATGTAAATTGATATAGCCACTATGGAGAACAGTATGTATATTCCTTAAAAAACTAGGATTAAAACTATCATATGACCCAACAATCCCAATACTGGGCATTTACCCTGAGGAAACCATAATTGAAAAAGACACATGTACTCCAATGTTCAGTGCAGCACTATTTACAATAGCCAGGACATGGAAGCAACCTAGATGTCCATCAACAGGTGAATGGATAAAGAAGTAGTGGTACATATATACAATGGAATATCACTTGGCCATAAAAAGGAACACATCTGAGTCAGTTCTAATGAGGTGGATGAACCTAGAGCTTATTATACTGAGAGAAGTAAGTCAGAGAGAAAAACAAATAGCATTTTAAACTCATATATTGGGCTTTCCTGGTGGCTCAGATGGTAAAGAATCTGCCTTTGGAACAGGAGACTGGATTCTTTCTATTTCTGGGTCAAGAAGATCCCCTGGAGGAGGAAATGGTAACCCACTCCAGTATTCTTGCCTTGAAAATCCCATGGACAGAGGAGCCTGGTGAGCTACAGTCCATGGGATTGCAGAGTCGGACATGACTTAGTGACTAAACAACAACAACGAAGCATATATATGAAATCTAGAAAGATGGTACTGATATCCTATTTACAGGGCAACAATGGAGACACTGATACGGAGAACAGACTTGTGGATACAGTAGGGGAAGGAGAGGGAGGGAGGAATTGAAAGAGTAACATGGAAACATATACACTACCATATGTCAAATAGATAACCAGTGGGAATTTGCTGTAGGATGCAGGGAACTCACACCTGGTGCTCTGTGACAACCTAGAGGGGTAGGATGGGCTGGCAGGTGGGAGGGAAGTTAAAGAGGGAGGGGATATATGTACTTATGGCTGATTCATGTTGCCGTATGGCAGAAACTAACACAATATTGTAAAGCAATTATCCTCCAATTAAAAATTCAATTTTTTTAAAATATCAAGAAAAGAAGAAATAAATGTAAAATAGATAAGCTAAAGTAAAAACTTTATAGTCCTAAATTTGAATTGGGAGTACCAATATTAATTCATAATGTATTTGATCATAAAAACATATGTATGTATTTCCTAACTCTAGTGAAGACCAACCACAAGTTCAACATATTTATGTGTGTGTGTGTGTGTATGTGTGTATTGCATAATATGTGCCAGGCACTGCACAAGGCCCTTCACTTGTATCATCTTATTTAATCTTCCCAAAACCCCATGAGAGAAACACAGTATTGGTCTCACAGAGAAACTGAGACTCAGAGAGGTTAAATAATTTTTTCCAAGATCACATAGCTGATAAATGAAAGAGCCAGAATTCAAAGCTAGAGCTGTCTGATTCCATATCCGGGCTCTAGCCACTGTTTAGCAAAATGATGGTAGAGCACATATGACCATACTCCCAGAAGGACCCAAAACCAGCAAAAGGTAAGCAGTGGCTACACAATGTCATGGGAAACACAAGCTTTGGGTTCAGATACGTGTGTAAAGTCTGACTCTGCTCTGACAGGAAGCCGCAGGTCACACGGCTGTGTGCTGGTGCATTCCTCATGACTCTGTTTTCTCCCACGTGGTGAACTTTAGAACAGAATCTAGACAGACTTGGGCTTGGCTACTATTTCCATCCTTGAATATTTGCAAGACCAGGGGTGAGCTACATACCATCTTTAAACCTCAGTTTCCTCAAATGTGAGGTGGGGTGATAATTTCTGGCCGTATAATTTACTTACTCTAAGCCTAGGTTTTTGATCTGTAAAATGGGCATGAGGGGACTTCCCTGGAGGTCCAATGGTTAACACTCCAAGCCTTTACTCCTGGGGACACAGGTCCATCCTTGGTCTGGGAACTAAGATTCCGCATGCCACATGGCCAAAAAAATATTGGGAAAAGCAAAATATATTTTAAAAAGGAGGATGAAAGGGCTGACGTCAGAACTAAATCAGAATAAATGATGTGAAGAATGTAAAGCACCCGGCACATGACAAATAATAACAAGAGTTCTCTTCCACTGTAAAGTCCTATCAACTAAGCTTAGGAACCAAAGGTTAAATATCATAATATTCATATTTTTTCCCCAGACTCCTCAGGTTTTGTTGTTCTAAAATACCACCAAGAATGAGGGAGAAGAGTTGCCTTACTTTGCTAAACACCAACGGGGCCCATGAATCCAGTAGAAAGCAGCTGGTCTACATGTTATTTTTTTAAGTCTCTAAGCCACTTGCTCTGCCTTTAAGCAACTAGTGTGGAAAACTCTTAAGAAGTCAAAAGCAATGTCAAGCCAAGGGCAGCCTGTCATTGCTTCAGCTCCTAAAGCTGACTTGCTTTGACACCTGCATTTCTGTCAAGAAAATAGGATCCTCTGAGCCCTAAGCAGATGGCGTGTATGGTTAGTCTCCTCCGACCTAGGTGGTGGAAGGGTGCAAAGGAAAGAGTGAGAGATTGCTGTGTATAGACTGTGTCAAAAGCCAGAGAGAGTGAAATGGATTTTCCTTGCCACAGTTCCCTGACAACTCCATCTCCGTAGGGTGGTGACTGCTACTAGCTACTAGCTTGCTGAACATACTCAGGGGAAATAACAAGAATTATAAGATTCCTTTTAACTTTACTAAGCTCCTGAGGTTCACTACACTGCTATGAGGGAAGCTAGCCAGAGATAATCATCCCACCTCACATTTGAGGAAACTGAGGTTTAAATACGGTATGTAGCTTGCCCTTAGTCTTGTAAATATTAAAGCATGCAAATAGCAGCCAAGCCCAAGTCTGTCTAGATTCTGTTCTAAAGTTCACCACGTGGGAGAAAACAGAGTCATGAGGAATGCACCAGCACACAGCCGTGTGACCTACGGCTTCCTGTCAGCAGAATCTATATCAAGAGACCTATAAACGCTGATGCTGCATTTGGAAGGGAGACCAAGAATAACAAATTTAGCTGATGGAAGTAGGAAGTCTGATATCTCATACAAGTCCCCATCAGGTCCTAAAGTCTCAAATAAAACTAGCAGGATTTGGCAGAACTAGCAGAACTGGAAATAAAAAAGAAGAAGGTCCCATTCCTTAGTAAGAATTACCTTCTAGGAGAAGAGGCCTGAAAATAGAATAAGCAGTAAAGAGAGTAGCAGTTTAAAAGGAATTCCTAGGCTTTTCAATTTAAATCAAAACCATATGTTCATTTAAATTCCATGTGAAAACATAGAGTCCTCAACCAAATATTTATATGGTCAGAATCAGTCTATCACTTGCAGTAATGTTGCATAGCAAGCCACCAGTAAACTAAAAAGCTTGAAACATCAATCATTTTATTTATACTCACACGTCAATCACCTAGGTTAGGCTTCTGTGGGCTCGGCACAAAGCTGCAGGTTGGGTCCAGGTATGCACCATATTTCTCTCACCTTCCTTGGAGCAGCAAGTTCCCTGGGACACGCTCTTCTCATGGTAACAGCAGAAGGGTGAGAGGACACGCCCAAGCACATAGCACATTCCAAGCCTCTGCTCTTGTGATGTCTGCTTAGTCATACAGCCAAGACCAAAGTCAAGGGGGATCACACTCTAACCATCACTCAGTTCAGCTCAGTTCAGTCGCTCGGTCATGTCTGATTCTTTGCGACCCCATGAACTGCAGCATGCCAGGCCTCCCTGTCCATCACCAACTCCCAGAGTTTACTCAAACTCACATCCATCAAGTTGGTGATGCCATCCAACCACCTCACCCCTTCTCCTCCTGCCTTCATTTTTTCCCAGCATCAGGGTCTTTTCAAATGAGTCAGCTCTTTGCATTAGGTGGCCAAGGTATTAGAGTTTCAGCTTCAGCGTCAGTCCTTCCAATGAATATTCAGGACTGATTTCCTTCAGGATGGACTGATTGAATCTCCTTGCAGTCCAAGGGACTCTCAAGAGTCTTCTCCAACACCACAGTTCAAAAGCACCAATTCTTTGGCGCTCAGCTTTCTTTATAGTCCAACTCTCACATCCATACATGACTACTGGAAAAACCATAGCCTTGACTAGACGGACCTTTGTTGGCAAAATAATGTCTCTGCTTTTTAATATGCTGTCTAGGTTGGTCATAATTTTTCTTACAAGAAGTAAGCGTCTTTTAATTTCATGGCTGCAGTCACCATCTGCAGTGATTTTGGAGAACAAAAATAAATAAATAAATAAAGTCACTGTTTGCACTGTTTCGCCATCTATTTGCCATGAAGTGATGGGACCAGATGCCATAATCTTAGTTTTCTGAATGTTGATGTTTATGCCAACTTTTTCACTCTCCTCTTTCATTTTCATCAAGAAGCTCTTTAATTCTTCTTCAATTTCTGCCATAAGGGTGGTGTCATCTGCATATCTGAGGTTATCAATATTTCTCCCAGCAATCTTGATTCCAGCTTGTGCTTCATCCAGCCCAGCATTTTTCATGATGTACATTGTATATAAGTTAAATAAGCAAGGTGACAGTATACAGCCTTGATGTACTCCTTTTCCTATTTGGAACCAGTCTGTTGGTCCATGTCCAGTTCTAACTGTTGCTTCCTGACCTGCATACAGATTTCTCAAGAGGCAGGTCAGGTGGTCTGATATTCCCATCTCTTTCAGAATTTTCCACAGTTTGTGGTGATCCACACAGTCAAAGACTTTGCAATCGTCAATAAAGGAGAAATAGATGTTTTTCTGGAACTCTCTCGCTTTTTCAATATTCCAACAGATGTTGGCAATTTGATCTCTGGTTCCTCTGCCTTTTCTAAATACAGTTTGAATATCTGTAAGTTCATGGTTCAGGTACTGTTGAAGCCTGACTTGGAGAATTTTAAGCATTACTTTACTAGCATGTAAGATGAGTGCAATTGTGCAGTAGTTTGAGCATTCTTTGGCATTGCCTTTCTTTGGGATTGGATTGAAAACTGACCTTTTCCGGTTCTGTGGCCACTGCTGAGTTTTCCAAATTTGCTGGCATATTGAGTGCAGCACTTTCACAGCATCATCTTTCAGGATTTGAAATAGCTCAACTGGAATTCCATCACCTCCACTAGCTTTGTTCGTGGTGATGCTTCCTAAGGCCCACTTGACTTTGCATTCCAGGATGTCTGGCTCTAGGTGAGTGATCATACCATCATGATTATCTGGGTCACAAAGATCTTTTTTGTTTATTTCTTCTGTGTATTGTTGCCACCTCTTCTTAATATCTTCTGCTTCTGTTAGGTCCATATCATTTCTGTCCTTTATTGTGCCCATCTTTGCATGAATTTTTCCCTTGGTATCTCTAATTTTCTTGAAGAAATGTCTAGTCTTTACCGTTCTATTGTTTTCCTCTCTTTCTTTGTGCTGATCACTGAGGAAGGCTTTCTGATCTCTTCTTGCCACTCTTTGGAACTCTGCATTCATTTGGGTATATCTTTCCTTTTCTCCTTTGCTAAGCATCACTAGGCCAAAGAAAATCACATGGCCATGCTCATCATTAGTGGGGTAAGGAAATATACTCCTCTTACAGAGACTGGAAAGGAAGGTCAAGCAAATTAACAGTTAATGTACCACAATGTGTAAAATTTGCAGGTGTGGGGCAGCACTAACTTAAGAAGACAGCAGTGCATAGTGGCAAAAAACTTAGGCCATGACATTAGGCATACTTAAATTAAAGTCCACTTCTCCATTTAGTGTACTGGCCCTTTGCATTCAATCACCATCTTTTATGTGTCAGCTGGAGAATAGGGTGAGAGAAAGTAGTCAAAACAGGTAGAATATTTGGTGTACTTAAGGCAGCACCCCAATAAAATCTTAAAATTGCTGTAATAAAAGAAGAAACATTTTCAAGAGTTTCAGTTAATTTTTAGCTTTTATTTTAAACTTTGCTTTGATTTCAAAGAGAAAGGAATCATTTGCTAGAAGAAACCAAAACTACTCTAAAAAACGGAATTGAGGTTTGACCCCAGGTAAGTTGGAGTAAGACATTTTTTCTCACTGAAA
Source organism: Muntiacus reevesi (assembly GCF_963930625.1). Lineage (NCBI taxonomy): Eukaryota > Metazoa > Chordata > Mammalia > Artiodactyla > Cervidae > Muntiacus > Muntiacus reevesi. The sequence goes on along the minus strand of NC_089271.1, from coordinate 122,052,134 downwards.
TTAACCACAAAACCTGAGCAGACTGCAGGAGCATCTATTTGAAAGGTAAATAGCATTAGGGATTGCAAGGAAGAACACCAGAATTTGAGCCATCACCAACCCAGCAGTGAGTTTCCCATTTTAGCCCCTCCTATATTCCCTGGCCAGAAATCAAGGCAGACAGAAACCCACAAGTAAGCACTGCTGTACAGAGAAAGTCCTAAATGAAGCTCTCTAATTCTGGCTAGAGGTACAGGAAAGGAAACTAGTAATGTTCATAAAGTGGAGGAAAACCCTAGTTTCTTTTCCTTTTTTCTCATTTTCAGCATATCAGCCTCCAGGTGATCATGCAGCTATAGCAATGGCAGTGGCAGCAGCACTTCGCTCAGCAACTTGCAAGAGCCAAAATTTGGAAGGAGACAACTTTTCTCTCCATTAGGCTGAGATGTAGCTCCAAGAGAGCAGAGCTAAACCCATTACTTTTGTATACTCTCTCTGTTCTCTTGCTGCTTGGCCCTGACAGTATAATTATGAAAGTACGTAGCTAAAAGACCAAAAAGGAGACCCCCAGGGAACCAGGAAATATTGGGGAATTTGAAGAGGGAGGAGCTCATGAATGTAACCCTGTAAAATTGCTTATGAACTCCCAAACTGTGCACATGTTGATCTGGTCTGCATCAGCATACCAATGATTCCCAGAACAGAACTAAAAGATGGACCACTACTCAGGTCCCAGTCTGGCCACTGGGTGGCTCACATGTGAAAGTGAAAGTGAAAGTGAAGTCGCTCAGTCGTGTCTGACACTTTGCGACCCCATGGACGTCCATAGGATTTTCCAGGCAAGAATACTGGAGTGGTTTGCCATTTCAGGTTCAAATGTTTAGAAAACTAACAATGGAACTTGTGGTATGAACTGAGCCAGATGGATTACCTAATTAAAAACAAAAATTTCAACATCCTCAATAAGAAAGATCCAGAATCTCATAGTCTAATATGCAAAATGTCATGATAAAATCCAAAATTACTAGGCATATGGAGGACAACAAAAATTTCCATTCATCTAGGAAAAGACAATCAAGAGGTCAGTCATGAGCTCATATAGATGTTGGAATTATCTGATAGACTTTGAAGTGGCAATTTTTAAAATCCTTAAATGAACAATTTTAAATTCTTGAAGCAAACAGTAAAATATAAAGGTATTTGTAAAGAAATGAAAGATTTATAAAAGAACCAAGTAGAAATATTAAAATAGAAAAATATGAAAATAAATTTAAAATTCACTACACAAAGTCATTAACAAAATAGAGAGGACAGAGGAAAGATTCTGTGAAGTTGAAGAGAAATCCACAGAAAATACCCGTTCTAAAATGTAGAGACCAAAAATAAAAAGGTTTTTAAAAAGTGAACAGAGTCTCAGAGACCTGTGGGACATTAAAAATGTTTTAACAATAGTGTCCTCAGAGTTTGGAAGAAGAAAAATAGTGAAATGTTGGAAAAATATTTGAAGAAATAATGGCTGAAAACTTCTCAAGCTTAACAAAAGAAAAAAAATACAAATTTAAGAGGCTGAGGAATCCTCAAATTGGATAAACCTAACGAAATGCATTCCTATACACATTATAGCTAGATTTCTGAAAAATAAAGACAAAAAAAATCCAGAACACAATCAGAAATGATGTATAACCTATAGGGGACAATGTTGCAAAGGAATGTATATTTCTCTTTAAAAGCCATGGAGGAGAGAAGGAGGTGGCACAGCATCTATAAAGTTCTGGGGGGGGGGGAGGCAGAATTGTTTTCCCAGAATTCTGTATCTAATGAAAGTATCCTTCAGAAGTACAGGTAAAATAAAAACATTATCAAACAAAGGAAACTAAATTCATGAGCAGCTGACCTGCTTTTAATTTCTAAAGGAATTTCCTCAGATAAAAGGAAAATAATACTGAGAGGAAATTTGGAATCTTGGGAATAAAGGAAGAACAAAAAATTGTAAATATCTGGATAAGTAAAATAGAAAGGAGGAGAAGAAATATTGAAGTTATAATGGATGACACTTTTCTGACATTAATGACAGACCCCAAACCACAGATCCAGTAAACTCAGAAAATAATAAGTAGGAAAATACCAAAAAAAAATCTACAGCTCAGCATACCATATTCAAACTGAAGAAAACCAAAGACAAGGGGAAAATCTTGCAAAAAATTAAAGGGGAAAGCACATTTTACCTACAGAGGAACAAGGATTGGAATTACATTGGACTTTTCAGAAACCATGAAGGCAAGAAAAGAGAAGATTGAAATATTCAAAATGTTGAAAGAAAAAAATCCACCTAGAATCTTATATTTAGCAAATTCATCCTTTGAAAGACCCTCAGAGGGAATCTGCTGCCAGTAGACTATCCTTGAAGGAAATGTTAAAGAAGTTTTTCAGAGAGAAGGAAAGTGATATTGGTCAGAAACTCAGGTCTTCATAAAAAAAGAATCACCAGAGAGGGAATCAATGAAAGTAAAACAAAATGTATCCTTTTTATTATTCTTAATTGAGCTAATAGATAATTAGATCTAATTATTCAAAGTAATAATGACAATAATATACTGGAAGATTGTAGCATATGAATAAGTGAAATAAGTGACAACGATGTTATAAGGGACAGGGGGAAGGAATTGGGAACACTCTGTTATACTGTTAAGAGATAACCTGTACTACCTATGAAAATGCGTAGTGTTATTTGAAAGTGGGCCTAGACTATTTGTAAATGTATACTGGAAACACTAGTAAATTTTTTTGAAGAAGTATAACTGATACACTAAGAGAGGAGAGAAAATGGAATCATACAAAATGCTCAATGAAAACCAAAGAAGGCAGAGAAAAATAGAAGACAAAAAGAAACAAAGAGCAGATACAATGAATCAAAAACAGTAACAAACATGATAGATATCAATTTATATTGTAATAACACTTCAAATATCAGTGATCTTGATATATCAATTACAATAAAGAGATTGACAGAGTAGATAAAACAATAAGACCAAACTACATGTTGTCTACAAGAAGCTCACATTAAATATAAAGACATTTGCTGTTGTTCAGTCACTCAGTCGTGTCCGACTCTTTGCAACCCTATGGACTGAAGCACGCCAGGCTTCCCTGTCCTTCACCATCTCCTGGAACTTGCTCAAATTCATGCCCATTGAATCAGTGATGCCATCCAACCATTTCATTCTCTGTCATCCCCTTCTCCTCCTGCCTTCCATCTTTCCCATCATCAAGGTCTTTTCTAATGAGTCAGCTCTTTGCATCAACTGGCCAAATTATTGGAGCTTCAGCTTTAGCATCAGTCTTTCCAATGGATATTCAGGGTTGATTTCCTTTAGGGATGACTGATTTAATCTCCTTGCTGTCCAAGGAGATCTTCTCCAACACCACAGTTCAAAAGCATCAATTTTTTGGTGCTCAGCCTTCATTATGATCCAACTCTCACATCCATACATGACTACTGGAAAAACCATAGTTTTGACTATATGGAGCTTTGTTGGCAAAGTAATGTCTCTGCTTTTTAATACACTGTCTAGGTTTGTCATAGCTTTTCTTTCAGGGAGCAAGTGTCTTTTAAATTCATGGCTGCAGTCACTATCTGCAGTGATTTTGGAGCCCAAGAAAATAAAGTCTGTCACTGTTTTTACTTAGCCATAAAAAAGAATAAAAAGTAAAACAATGCAATTTGCTGAAATGTGGAGGGACCTGGAGACTGTCATACTGAGTGAAATAAAGTCAGACAGAGAAATAAAAATATCATATGATATCACTTATGTGTGGAATCTGAAAATATGGTACAAAATGAACCTATTTACAAAACAGAAATAGAATCACAGATGAGAAAAAAAAAACATGGCTACCAAGGGTAAAAGGGGAGGAAGGATAAACTGGGAGATTGGGATTGACATATACACACTACTATATATAAAATAGATAACTAATAAGAACCTACTGTAAAGTTCATGGAACTCTACTCAATATTCTGCAAGGGCCTATATGGAAATAGAATCTATAAAAGAGTGACTATATGTATATGCATAACTGATTCACTTTGTTGTACAACAGAAACTTATACAACATTGTAAACCAACTATACTACAATAAAAATTAATTTTAAAAACTAAACAAAAAATAGAAAAGATCAATGAAACTAGGAGTTGATTCTTTAAAAAGATAAACAAAATTGACAAAACTTTAGCCAGACTCATCAAGAAAAAAGAGAGGGCCCAAATAAATAAAATCAGAAATGAAAGAGAATAAGTTAAAAACCAACACAACAGTCACTCAAAATATTATGAGATTACTACAAAAAACAATATGCCAACAAATTGGAAACCTAGAAAAAATATTGAATACATAGATTGCTATAAACATATGATCTTCCAAGACTGAATCACGAAGAAATAGAAAATCTGAACAGAGAGATTATTAGTAGTAAATTTAGTCAGTAATCAAAACATGCCTAATAAACAAAAATTCAGGACTGAATGACTTCACAGGCATATTCCACCAAACATTTAAAGCAGAGTTAATAACTGAGAAGCCTGTATGAAGGTCAAAAAGCAACATTTAGAACTGAACATGGAACAATGGACTGAATCAAAATTGGGAAATGAGTACATCAAGGCTGTTTATTGTCACCCTGCTTACTTAACTTATATGCAGAGTACATCATGTGAAATGCTGGGATGGTTGAAGCCCAAGCTGGAATCAAGATTGCCAGGAGAAATAACAATAAACTCAGATATGCAGGTGACATCACCCTAATGGTAGAAAATGAAGAGGAACTAAAGAGTCTCTTGATGAAGGAGAAAGCAGAGAGTGGAAAAGCTGGCTTAAAACTCAACATTCAAAAAACTAAGACCATGGTATCTGGTCGCATCACCTCATGGCAAATAGATGGGGGAAAAAATGGAAACAGTGACAGACTTTATTTTCTTGGGCTCCAAAATCACTGTGGATGGTAACTGCAGCCATGAAATTAAAAGATACTTGTTCCTTGGAAGAAAAGCTATGACAAACCTAGACAATGTATTAAAAAGGAGAGACATCACTTTTCTGACAAAGCTTCATATAGTCAAAGCTATGGTTTTTCCAGTAGTCATGTATGGATATGAGATTTGGACCATAAAGAAGGCTGAACACTGAAAAATTGATGCTTTTGAACTGTGGTGTTGCAGAAAGCTCTTGAGAATCCCTTGGACAGCAAGAAGATCAAACCAGTCAACCCTAAAGGAAGTCAATCCTGAATATTCATTAGAAGGACTGATGCTAAAGCTGAAGCCCCAATACACTGACCACCTTATGAGTCAACTCATTGGAAAAGATCCTGATGCTGGGAAAGATTGAGGGCAGGAGAAGAAGTGGACAACAGAGGATGAGATGATTGGATGGCATCACCGACTCAGTGGACAATCCAAAGCAGTCTATAGCTACAGTGCAATCCCTACCAAAATACCAATGACATTTTTCTCAGAACTAGAACAAATAATTCTGAAATTTGTATGGAACCAAAGAAGACTCTGATTAGCCAAATGAATCACGAGAAAGAACAAAATTGGAAGTACTACATGCCCCAATTTCAAACTATACAGCAAAGCTATGGTAGACAAAACAGTATGATACTGGCACAAACGTGGATATATAGATCAATGCAAAAGAATAGGAAAAAACCCACATTTATATGGTTAACTAATTTTTTATAAAGGAGGAAAATATACAATGGGGGAAAGATAGCCTCTTTTTAAGTAAATGGTATTGGCAAAACTGGACAGCTAAATGCAAGAGAATGAAACTAGACTATTTTCTTACATCATATACAAAAATAAACTCAAAATGGATTAAAGACCTAAATGTAAGACCTGAAACTATAAAATTCCTAGAAGAAAACAGGCAGTAAGCTCTTTGACACTAGCCTTACCAATATTTTTTCGAATCTGTCTCCTCAGGTAAGGGCAACAAAAGCAAAAATAAACAAATTTAACTATATCAAACTATAAATCTTTTGTATAGGAAAAATCAAACAAGAAAAAACCATCAAGGCAAAATACTGAACAGGAGAAATATTTGCAAATGATATATCTGATAATGTGATGTGTTAATATCCAAATTACATAAAGAAATCACACAACTTAATATTTAAAAAGCAAACAATTTGATTCAAAAGTGGGCAGAGAAACTTAGTAGACATTTCTCAAAATTTGCTGTCTGGCTCAGGAAACTCAAACAGGAGCTCTGTATCAACCTGGAGGGGTAGGATGGGGAGGGAGATGGGAGGGAGGTTCAAAAGGGAGAGATATATGTGTAACTATGGCTGATTCATGTTGAGGTTTGACAGAAAACAGAAAAATTCTGTAAAGTAATTATCTTTCAATAAAAAATATATAAAAGAAAAAAGAAAAAGTGGGCAGAGAAATTTAGTAGACATTTCTCCAAAGAAGACATACAGATGGCCAACAGACACATGAAAAGATGCTCACCATCACTAAACATCAGGAAAATGTAAATCAAAACCACAATGAGATATCCCCTCACATCTGTCTGATGATTATTTTTAAAAAAAAGATAAGAAATAACAAGTATTGGCAAAATTGTGAAGAAAAGAGAACACTCATGCACTGTTGATAGGAATGTAAATTGGTGCAGGCACTTTGAATGACAGTATGGAGGTTCATCAAAAATTAAAAATAGAACTACCATAAAACCCAGCAATTTTACTCCTGGTATTTATTCAAAGAAAATGAAAATACTAATGAAAAAAGATATATGCAGTCCTATATTCATTGCAGCATTATTTATAATAGCCAAGATATGAAAGCAGTCCACATGTCTGTTGATAGATGAATGGATAAAGAATATGTGGTATGGGTAGGAAGATGGCAAGGGGATTCAGGAGTTGGGGGGCATATGTGAAAAAAATAATATGTGGCATACACATACATGCACACACACACACATACACACACACACACACACCATCATTATATACACCATTCCAGACTGTGTCATTTCATATCTTTAATGCAGATTAAAGATGTAAACACAAAACCATGGTCCCAATTGGGCCATATCTAAAATTCAATCACATCTGGCAGGTGGAAATAAGTGATGCTTTCTTTATCATCCCACTCACAAGCCAGTTACATCAATTGATTTGCACTGGTACAAAATCTTCCATATAAACGATACCAGCCATATCTTTTCTTGGATTTCTAACAGGTGGAGACCCCAGCAAAAGATGTTTCTGAACAGATTGTAAGGCCCCTAAGAACTAAGCCACCAAGGAGCATGTCAGGTATAGTGAATCAGATTTAGCAAGGGGGGCTGAGAATGAGGGGCAGGCAGAGTGTCCAATTACAGGATCGTTGTTGTTGCCTAAATCCACTTCATCCCAACTACTCTGACTGGGCAAATGTGTACTCTGAGATATAAGGACTGTGAGTAAAAGCCAAATGAGCTGACTAAATTTTGTAACACCTCAGGACCCAAATAACCATGCCATGAGATTCCCCTAAGGGAGCATAATGCGAAAAAGAGAAAGCTCTGCCCTTTCTGACTTTGCAGTTGATTGCCAAGATCTTATTGCTCTGTGAGCCTTAGAAGTGTTGATAGCCAGGCCAATCAGCAGGCTGTAACAGGCTGGCCAGGCAGCAGCCACATCACTGAGGGTCCAGGGCACAGTATCAGCAGCAGTGGTGGTGGTCTGGCTAATTCAGAGCTCATATAAGATAACCCCCAGGGACTCCCATAAATACTTTGGCAGGGTCTTTGGGAGAGTGACGGGCTTAAAATTACTGTGTAAGCAGATAGGGGCCAGAGCCAGGGTCAGATGGTTACAGCCATAAATCAGACAGGCTAGCACAGTGAAATGTGATACAAAAATAACCTTCACAGTAGAATGACTATACCATTATTTACTCTGTGACAACAGCAGTTGTTTCCTTGGTGCCATTAACTGATTTGCTAGTATTAAAAAGCTAATAATTAAAATGACAAACTCACATGGACAAGTCAATTGAAGTCTTTGGTTAATCAATTTCCTCCTCAAAGCATGTTACTGCACTTTTTTAAAAAACCTATTTCCACTGGGACATAATCAGGGAACATGTTCTTCATCAGTTCCAGGACAGAAATAAGGCATTAAAATAAGATTCCTAGAACCACATATAAACCCAAAGAAATAAACATTAAAAAGTAGAATAAATATAGGCATTCCACTGGATATCACAGGTAATGTCAGTCATCTCGTTGGCTGAATTCTTAGTGATAGGCAAACATTTCCCAAAATGCTTTTTTCCCAAAGTGCTTTTTATATATTTATTTTATAATAAATAAATATTTTCTTATTTATTTATAAATATTTCTTCTTATTTATTTATAAATATTTGGCCATGCCATGTGGCATATGGGACCTTAGTTACCCAAATAGGAACCAAACCTGTGCCCCATAAGTGTGGAGTTCTAATCATTGCACCACCAGGGAATCTCCTAAAGTCACTTTTCTATAGAACCATATTTCCAGTTTAAGCCAGATCTTGAACTGGAATAATGGCCAACACTTAATATAAGCCAGATACCATTCTATAGTAAGGCCATTACTATATGGTCTTATCATTACTATATGGTCTTACTATAAGCCAGATACCATTCTAAATATTTACATGTAATAACACATCTAGTCTATGAGGTCTGCAAAGAGTTGGACACGACTTAGCGACTGAAAAACAATGACAACAGTAATGCATCCAGTCCCCTCAAATCTCTACTAGGTAAGTACTTAATATTCCTATTTTGCAGTTGAGCAAAATAAGGCTCAGAAAGTTTACATAGAGAGTGGCAGAGCCAGTGTTCCAATACAGGGCATCTGACGTCAGAGATGAACTTCTTAACTTTATTGCTTTCTATGTGCACCTACTGCTTGCATCACCTCCTGGCTTCGCAGAGTCCTCCAGAGTGGTACTCCATCACAGCCTGCCCATCCTGGCAAGCAGCATACAACACGGAAAATAGGCTAAACAAAAACGTACTTGTTCATGAACTCGTCCATCCAGACAGTTCTCTTCAAGGTCAAGTAAGTGTGCTGTTTGATTGAAAATCCACGCTCTTTTACTTCCAGCAAATGGGTGAGCAGCATAATTCTCCCAGCACCAGTTTAAGGTACTTAATCAGGCTTATAAGACAGAACTTCTCTATCCCATGTGTGGATATGACTCCCATAACCAGCTGTTAATAGAACATTGATTGTAAGTTGGTCCTCCAGCAGAGAGATGGCTTTTGCCAAATCATCCTCATTGTCTACTCCAGCCCAAGGCTCAGTCTCACAAGGAAATTGGCCACAAAGGGTAAATAAATCTTGAAGACAAATCTTAAGCAATTCATCAAAACTGTTTCTTCTATTTCCCCTGCTTTATATCATTGTATATCACACATCTGATGATCTAACCATTTTTCATTTTCTCTTTCTATACAGACAAACCTAACTTGGAATCCCACCTCAGCCATTTCCTAGCTCCATGTTCAACCTTGGGCAATTACTCAACCTTTCTGTGACTTAGTTTCTCACTCTAAAATGGGTACACAGATGTCTCTTCACAAGGGATTTATGAGGGAAAAATGAGCATACATGTGAAAATATTTGGCAACAAGGATACAAAATATATTATCATTTTGTTTTAAATTGTGAAAACTCTCAGATGGTCAAATAATTGAAATCAAAGGTGACAACAATCTATAAATCCAAGGAGACAGGATTTTGCTGGGTCATAGCTTCCAGGTGTCTATCTATGACCCTTCACTGCTCCGTATTAATGATCTATATAGCCTGTCATTTTCTTGGCATTCAAAAAAGTCCACAGCTCAACCAATCTCTGAGCACAGTCTTCAGTAACTACACCGGCAATTTCAATCCTCCTAAATTCAATTCCAAGTATCCACCATTTTAACCAATGCCTAAAGACTCAGGTTTTTTGAGATCAGTGTCTAAAGTTGAGTCATTGGGCCATATTTCCAGAGAGTGGGTTCAAATGTCAATTAGAATAGACTATAGGGAATCATGAATGGGCCATGCAGCTGCTTCAGAATCCTCAAAGCATATTGTCATTCTTTCTCTCACCCTCGAGCATTCTGGAATACCAGAGTCCAGAACAACATATAGAAGTATGCTTCCAAAAAAAAGGGGGGGGGGGAATTCAAAACAGCAGATTACAGAAGGAAACTGAATTCACCAGACAAATTTTCAGCAAGAAATTAACATGTGCTGCACTTGCAAAAGGATAAAACCACCTATTCCCTCAAATATCCATATTTTAAATTAAACCTTTATTAAATATTGAGATCAGCTGAGTTCCCATCAATATTACACACGTCCTGCAATATCGTAATCATACATATTTCATTAACTATATATCCACAGCTTTGTAATAACATTTCCGTTTAGACTTCCTGTCATTGGGGCTTATATTAGCATATAGACACTTGGAGTCCATGACGAAGGGAAGGAAAAACATAACAACCAAAATGTAGTTTCATTCTCACTATCAGCAAGAACTGTAGCTTGAGACACATAACTGCAAGGCAATACTGGCCTGAAATACTGCATTGGGCAAGAAAAAATACAGTGGCAGACTCAGAACAGAGAAAAGAAAGAATAACATATTGTTTATCACAGGTAATTACAGGTTTTCAACATTTTTTATTCCATTAGTTATCATTCCAACAACTTTCCTGTCTTCATTTGCATGAAAGAAAGAGCTGTGACATTTGCTTCTGCAAAATACTCATTATCTGGTAGAATTTTGAAAGCTAGTGCACAGACACAGAAAAAGGTACAGGCAGGCAGCCATCAAGATATAAACCAGTGACTCACAGTGTTGTTATTTACTTACTTAATTTCTGACACTTGCCTTTCAAGCCATCTCTTTGATTTGAACGAAAGCTGCATGCACTTAACCTTCACCTTTATTTTTTTCTCAACCATTTTTCAGGCCATGCTTGTCTTAACTTGACCAAGTAGAGCAGGGAGGGTCACTGTGAAACGTCAGGGCCAAAATAGTTTTGCAAAAGCAAAACCAAGGGTAGGATGGGGATTTTTTTTTTTTTTTTTTTTTTTTTTTTTTTTTTTTTGCCATGATCTGGCCTTTGAGCCTAAGAGAATTGGAAGCAGAGTTAGGATCAAATATAGGGTCATCCCAGCAAGAGATGACAGATCCAAGTGAATGAATGCCAGAGTCAACATTCAAGGGCAAAACTGAAGCCAAAGCTATAAAAGGCCTGACAAGTAGGGTGGATACAGACAAATCCTATGGATAGCATTTCCTTGGTATATGGCATATTTTGAAGGAATAAGACCCCAGTCTTTTAGACATGCATCTATCAGTTTGAAGAGCACAAATCTGTGCATGTTAAACTCCTCCCATGATGCCTAGAAGGTAGTAAGTGTTTAGGAATTGTCTAAGTTTGTGCTAAAATGTAAGTCTGTGATCCTTTATATGCAATTCCAAAATACAAAGGGCTCTTGGATGGAAAGATAGCTCATTTGCTAGCAAAATCTGATAGGAACAATCATGAGTCAATATTCTTCATAGTCTATATTCTTATCGTCTATATTCTTCATAGAACAAATATATATACAGGTTGCTGCAGAAATGTTACTATGTTTGATTATAAAGCTTTGTCCCACACTCTGCTGAGGACGCCATAAAATCTTTGATTAACACTTTGGATTACTTTACTAAGGTCTGAAAAATTCTGAATTTCAAAACACTGAGAAGATAAGGGATGTGGAACTTAATTAAAAGCAGTTGCTTCTGAATACTAGAATCATACACTGTATTTCTTTATAGTTTTCTGTATTTTCAATACTTTTATAGTATATATATATATATATCATCTTTATAATTATAAAAACATCTTAATACCTATTCATCACTGCTATTGCAGAACATCTATCTATGCAAATACTTTTAAGTTAATTTATTACATATACTTGAAACAATAAAACAACATAGTTCTCTAGATACGATATTACAAATCAGGGTTTTCACCAATAGAAACTTTCTTCCACTTTACTTATTCTCAACAAAGATTCCAAATGAGTGGTATCACATGTGAATTTTTCTCATCGTAACCATTCATTTCCTTTAAGGAATAGCCTGCAAGCAGCATACTTGCTTTAGAGGGAATTCATGGATTGGGTGACAGTGCTTTTCAAATTTTTCTGCCAAGGCAGAAGAGAAGGAACACATCCTCCCAGGGCTTGAGGGCATAAAGCCTATCTGCTTGATTCTCCATTGTAACCTAGTTGCCCAACTCACACCCTGGCAGGAGTGAGCAAATGAGTGAGAAAAAAATAAATAAGCTAATAACGAAATTTCCTTATATAGAACTATGTAGAAATAATCCTACTTGCAATACTTTAAGGATGAAAGAAAGAAAACTCATCATGGGCACACAGATTATTTACATGTCTTTCTGAGAGCTAATCAATCAGTAATTCCTGGAACCAGGCATATTCTCAGTGTGGTCAACCTAGTGTTTCCCAAATGGCCTGGAAGTTTTTAAGCAGAAGTGATGAGGAATATGTGGGAAAGGAAGTACCAGTGGTTTGAATACTTTATACTTATCCCTGCAGCCAAATCAAGCTTTATGGATTAGAAACCTAGAGCAAACTCAAGGAGTAAGGTGTGGCTTGCCTGGGAAGTGTGTGTGTGTGTGTGTGTGTGTGTGTGTGTGTAACTTTGGATTTTTTTTATTTTATTTATTTTAATTGGAGGCTAATTACTTTGCAATGTTGTAATGGTTTTTGCCATACATCAACATGAATCAGCCATGGGTGTACATGTGTCCCACCATCCTGAACCCTTTTAAGCTAAAAAAAAAATGACTTGAAACCAAAGATCTGTGGTCTGAAAGAAATAGGCAAAAACTAATAGAAATCAGCCTCCATGCAAATAAAATTGAGAACTAAGACTGATATGATCTCTTCCTTCCATTATCTCTGGACTCCCAGTAGGTCTGTTGATAATAGAGTGAGCTGGGTCAATTAGATTCTTTATTGATAAGGCTGGATTAAGTACTCTTAAAGTAGGTTAAAACCTCTAGTTCTCAGGGGTTTACAGGGGGAGGGAGGGATGAAGGGGCAGACCATAGAGGGGTTTGGGGGCAGTGAAACTAATCTGTATGATACTACAGTGATGGACACATGTCATTATACATAGGTCAAAACTCAGAATACACCACGAGTGAATTGTAATGCGAATTATGGACTGTAGGTAATTATGCTGTGTCAAGGTATGTTCATCAATTGAAAAATAATGTGCCAGTGTTGGGGCATTTGGATAATGGGGAAGTCTATACCTATTAGAGGGAAGAGGCTAGATGGGAAATTTCAGTACTTTCCTCTTAATTTTACTATAAACTTGAAACTTTTAAAAAATAAAGTCTTCATTTATGTAGAGAAAGGACATGAGGACACAGTGGGGTAAGGAGAGGATGGTACAAATTGAGACAGTAGGATTGATGTATTTACACTACCATGTGTAAAATAGATAGATAGTGAGAAGCTGCTGCAGGACACCAGGAGTTTAGCTTGGTGCTCTGTGACGACCTATATTGGGGTGGAACAGGTGTAGGTTGGAGAGATAGCAGAAGGGAGGAGATATATGTATACTTATGGCCAATTCACAATATTGTACAGAAGATAACATTGTAAAGCAATTATACTCCGATAAGAAAATAAAGTCTTAATTTAAAAATAAAAAGCTTTACATGGGGAATACATGTAAATCCATGGCTGATTCATGTCAATGTATGACAAAAATCACTACAATATTGTAAAGTAATTAGCCTCCAACTAATAAAAATAAATTAAAAAATAATAAAAATAAAAAGCTTAATAAAGAGATAAGCTTCTCTTTAGAGGAAGGGAAATCTCGCTTCTTCAACTATTGTGGAAAAGGAATCAGATGCATTTTGTGGGCCATATGATCAGCAAGGAAGTGTCTTTCACTGAACTATGACAATAGACTGGAGCCCTAGACAATGCTCTTGACAACACAGTATTGCATGCTCTTGGCAGCATCATACTCTTCGGCATGGAGGCGCTGCTCTTTATGTCCAAGGTCTAGCTCATAAGTGGGAGGAGCTACTATTGTGAGGTAATGAGGTCTGGGAAAGACCCTCCTGTCCATTCATTCATTCAGTTGTTCAAAAAATTAACTGAGGAGCTACCACTGCCTACGCTCTGCCCTGGGAGATACAAACTGAGCATAGCAAGAGAAGAACACAAAAAATTACCACCTGCTTGTTGTGATTGAATCTCAGAATAAAACAGGAAGGAACGAAAATGTCCCACCCTATCCCTGCTCCCAACCTCACCTTAAGCTAACAGATGCCTACATGTGTAACAGTAGCACTTCATCTCATTAACTAAAGGTCAAGTTCTCGCTACAGTGACCCTTTGAGAAGCTTCAGAGGTTTCCCCATCATGTTGCATAGCTTCCCCATCCTCTCCCAGAACAGGATTTCATAGGGGTGGGATAGAAGATAGTCAAAGAGTTCTGGGAACCTGTCAGGGAGAGTAAGGGAACAGGAAAGGAAGAAAAGGCTAGCTCATCAAGAGAAAGCACAAAGAAGGAAGACAGCAGGCAGAAGTGAAGAACACCAAGAACAAACTGCCAGTGTTACCAGTGTTGCCAAGGATTGGCTTTGCAATGGATACCAGAGCCAGGAAATGAGGAGGGGCAGTGGGGCACCAAAGGGTACCTACAGAAGAGAGGAGACAGACAGGTATGTGGAGGCTTCTCATTGTTCAGTTGCTAACTCATGTCCAACACTTTTGGGACCCCATGGACTGTAGCTCGCCAGGCTCCTTTGTTCATGAGATCCTCCAGGCAAGAATGTCCTTCTCCAGGGGATCTTCCCAACCTGGGGGTTGAACCTGAGTCTCCTGCATTGGCAGGCGGGTTCTTTACCAGGGAAGTCTATGCAGTGGTTACTATAAGCCAAACTCATCTGCTCAAGGTTCACGTGGTTGGTTCTAATTTTCTTTACGGTAAATGTAATTCAGACCATGGATAAATATGTCTTTCCTCCATTTCCCACCTCCCTTCACTCCTGGACAGGTCCCCAGACATACCAAGATGTCTTTTCCAGTCTGTAGAGCACTTGAGACTGTGGGATTATAAAACAAGAAGGCACAAGGGGTATGGTTCTTGCCCCCTAATGAAATCAAGGCCACAAATAGTATCTATGAAATGCTTCCTATACAGAATTAGGATAAGATACCAAGTATCACTTATGGGCATAAATGTGTGGATTGTAGAAGGGATCAATGCACATTTGGCACTTCATGCTGATGGATCAAACTTTCAATCTTTCTCTCACTTGCCTACACAGACATGCACACACACACTTCTCATACATTCTCCACTGTCATTCTCATAAAAATATACCGGAAAAAACCAACATGTCCCTATCCAAACTACTACTCCTGCATCCTAAAGCATCCAAAACATTATTTGACAAATAATTAGAAAATATCTCCACCAAAGGCCAATTATTTTTACATCAAGAAAAATTCTACATCTCAGCTCTAGTCCGCACCCTGACTCTGGGCACAAACTCAGCATCTAGTTTTAATTAGCTACCTTACAAATGTGTGAGGAAACCCGTAAGGGGACATCAGTGTGACAGTTTGGATGACACAGAACAGACACCTACCCAATGATGGAAACACTCCAGAAAGTTCATCTTCTTCCCGGAAGGTCATCATCACAAAACAGGTGACAGCACATTTTGCTTTCATCCATGAAAGGAGCACACCTGACAGGACCGTCTAAGGAAATGCCAGCGACTTCAGTGAGGGCCTCCTCCCTAGAAGACTCAGCAGCTGGCTTTCCATGCCCCTCAGCCCCAGCAAGAGGGTTTAAGGCAAAGTCCAACCAGTTCCATCAGTTTCAGCTTCACAAAGGCAGAAAAATACCCAACTAGATTTGCCTTCTTGAGAAAGCACCTTTAAATATGCCTTGGGTGTCTCTTCTGTGTGTGTGTGTGTGTGTGTTTACAAGATCCCTCTGTTTGTGATCTGCTCACTGCAACGTAAGACATGAATAAAACAGTGCAACTGTGTTTGTTTTAATAAGGCCATTCTGAGCAGCTGTTTAATGATCCATGGTGTTAAATGAAAACTACAGGTGTTCCAAGTGCAAACCTTATGGCCCAGGGCCCCCCTTATTACCTCTCCACAATTAGCAGCCAACTGCTCTTAGGCTGTGCGAAGAATTGCAGCCATCATCATTACATTCTTTCTTAATTTCATTCTCTGCCTAAGTTTCTTTCCCCAAAGGAAAAACCTGCTTGGCATGGGAAAGCATAATAGTGACAAAATTGAGAAGGAGGGAGAAAACAAACCACTCCCTATCCGAGCACAGGCAGGCCTCAGTTAAGGGGGAAAGAAAAGCCAAAAAGCTCAACCCCTTGAGCAAACTTCCAGTGTGGCTTGATGGCCAAACTGAGCAAAGTCTTGTTGAAATTAAGGGTGTTCATGAGAACTCCATTAACTCTTTCTTCATGATTCTCCAAGCTTTATTACTATACTAAGCCAGTGATACAGAATCTGCTTGTCAAACAGGAGATGTGGGTTCGATCCCTGGGTCATGAAGATCCCCTGGAGGAGGGCACGTATTCTTGCCTGAGAAATCCCATGGGCAGAGGAGCCTGGCAGGCTATAGTCCACAAGGTCACACAGAGTCAGGCACAACTTGGAGACTTAACAACAACAAAAAGCCACGTTATCAGAAAGCTACATAACTGGAGCCTATCACCCTGGCTTCTGCTTTTACATGACTATAATTTTAACCTTATGACTTCAGCTTTCATGGAGGGTACATACAACAAGCAGCAAAGGAGGAAAGTTTCTGTATCTCATGTGAAATTGCTATCCATAGCATTGTTCATGACATAGCTCAGTACCCCTTTTGTAAAGATGCCTGAGGAAAATTTAATTAGAGCTCAGGAACAAGTTTATCTTTTCATATCAATGGGTGTTCTGTCTTCCACAAAACTAGTAGTTCTCAATTCTGACTGCACATTAGAATCATCTAATACTAAACACATCGCCTTGCCAGCTCCATTCTAGCCCAGTTAAATTTGAAGTTTTGGGAGTGGGTACTGGGCAAGGATGCTGAGTTGTGCAGTTCCAGGGGGTCACCATTCACCATGTGCTTGGACAAACTCCAGCATTATACTCTGCAGCCAAGATGGAGAACAACTGCCTCCATGAGAAAATGAGAGTTTTATAACTCATTGCTTCCACCTCTTCATTTTGGTTACTAAGAAGCTCAAAACTAATTGTATTGACTTGTAGTAATTTTCCTCTGCCAGAATTTTTCAATATAATTTTCCCTCTGGATCCCTTTTCATTAATGGATTTACTAGTACTTTAATGTCAGTGATCAAATATTCATTTTGGAGAGAAAGTGAAATAAAACAAGGAAATAAATAAAATAAGACTTGGGAGGCAGCACAAGTAGGCCAATATATGGATTTCTAATAATCACCCAAACTTAAGATGGTCAAACATGAACTCTTGGTTCCCCTCATATGAGCTCTTCCATGAGTCTGCCCCATGGCAGAAAAGGAGGCCCTATTCACCCAGTTTCTCAAAAGTCATCCTTGACTCTTCCCATCTCACATCTTGCAAACATCAACAGCTCTTGGTACTCCAGACTTCCAAATATATGTTAAATCGAACCATTTCTCATCATTTGTACTGCTACTGTTTTTCTTGGTTTGAGGTTTGGGGTTTTGGCTGTTACCCTTAAACAATCCTAGAATCTCTGGGGTTTCCAAAAATAAATATTTATTTCTTGTTCAAGTTATATAAAGGGCTGCAGCTTGACTGAACTTAGCTGAGCTCGCTGAGATGAGCTGAGTTCCACATGTGTACAAAGGACCCAGGTTGAAAGCCATGTTGTCCTCATGGTGGAGAACAGAAGTCTACAGGCAACAGAGTCAACCACTACAAGTGCATTTGAAGCTCTGCTCTGATGGATTTTACGTTATGTCTTCTCATATTTAATTGGCCAAATCAAGTCACATGACCAACCCCAAAGTTAAGGGGGTAGGAAAATATACTTGGCAAGGAAGGAAAAAATATTTTTGAACAAATATACAATGACCACAGCCTCCTAATGGTCATCCACAGTTTCCACTCTTACTCCCTCTAATTTTTTTCTCAACACAGAGGATTCTTCTTAAAATTCAAAATGGATCACATAACTCTCTTGCTTAAAACCCTCCAATGGCATCCTACCACATCTAGGATCAAATATAAATTCTTGGTTTGTTTTTTTCAAAATTTGCTTCATCATCTGCTCCCTGTCCATGGTCTCACAGCACTCTCTTCTTCACAAATCTGTTCCAGCCAGGCTGATCCTCAAACTTGCCTTCTCCCCACCTCCCAGGGCCTTTTCATTGGCTATCTCCTCTACTTGGAATGTTCTTCCACTTGGTCATCACAATCTGGCTGCTTTTTGTCATTCAAAATTAAGTTTAAGTGTCACTTCTCAGAGAAACCTTCCTGCACAACATAATCTAAGTTGCTTCCTGCACACCTACCCCATCATCTGCTATCACAAAACCCTGTTTTAATTACCTTTATACCATGTATCGAGCTTCCCCAGTGGCTCAGTGGTAAAGAGACTTCCTTTAATGCAGGAGATGTAGGTTCGATCCCTGGGTCGGAAAGATCCCCTGGAGAAGGAAACGGCAACCCACTCCAGTATTCTTGCTTTGGAAATCCCCTGGACAGAGGAGCCTGGCAGTCCGTGGGGTCACAAAAGATTGGACACGACTGAGCGACTGAAGACCAACGAGCAAGAATACCAAGTATCACTGAGAAATTCTCTCTCTCTCTCTCTCTCTCTCTCTCTCTCTATATATATATATATATATATATATATATATATATATATATAATATATTATAATATATAATTTTTTTCAGATTATATGGTCCAAGTTAAAGCTATCTGAGGGCAGAGACCTTGTCTGTTTCACTGACTGTTTTACCTACAGTGTCTAGAACAGCATCTGAAAAGCCATAGGTACTCAATAAATACTCATTGACTCAGTCACTCCCTAAGTAATGCTTTTCTTTGTAAATCTTCAAGTCAATATAACAAGAGTGGATTCTTTAAGCATAGGATAAAAGATTGGACTAGATGACCTTTCAAGTCTCACCAGATCTTAAGATACTATGGTTTTCCAGCCAAGTCCCTAACTTTGTGCAGCAGTTTCCTGTTTGCAAAGACTTTCACAACGATTACCACTCTTGATCTTCACCAGAACCTTGTGGAATTTCCAAGGCAAGGTGTTGATACAGATGAGGAAGCAACTTCATACTTCAGGCCAGGATAGAGGAGAGGTAATAAGTGAGGAGAACATCTTTGCAGTCTGACCCTTTAGCACACACAGAGATGTCATCATCTCCTGGTTCCAAACCCCCGCCCCCCTCTGCCACCCAGTCCCTTTAAGATATTCAGAGGACTTCCCTGGTGGTCCAGTGGTTAAGACTCTATGCTTCCAAGCAGGGGGTACAGGTTCGATCCCTAGTCACAGAACTAAGATCCTGCATGCCGTGCCATGCAGCCAAAAAAAAAAAAAAAAAAGGCATTCGGGCATTGATACTGATGTGTTCCAGCCCCATCAGGCCCCACAACCCAGCCATCAGTTTCTCCTCCTAATCCAGACTTCTCTATCCTACACCTCTCCACTGAGTTGGGTCTGCTCAGAAAAAAATACCTCTGAGTGGACAGTGACCTTTCCCAAAGCAGCTTATTTTCTTTTCTGTGAAAGGAAACAATCTCCAGAAATAAATGAGGTGAGATTCTCCTGCTGGCGGAGCATGTTGGTGTAAGGACAGACCTTGGCAAGGGGCGGCTCTGACCATTTCCCGGTCTACAGGTAAGCAGAGAGAGAAACAGATGGGCCAATTTCACCATCTCACAAAAAACAGTGTTTTCAATATGGTCTCCAATATGGAATTCTGTTTGGGGACTGGATGGCCAATGAAAGTGTTTCAGGAAGACAATAATAAACTCCATTATGGGCAAGCGGCATGCTTTTTGATTGATAGCATTCATTAAAGTGTGGACCAACAAATGAGCCAGACTTCTGCAGGATATAACTGTCCTTGGAACAAACTTCAGGTGGAGACTGAGTCTGCTGAAGCATGTCCAAACACTCCACCTCCCACCTGCCAGTGCCTGGAGGTTTTCACAGACAGCCTTACCTCTACTGGTTCTGCTAACAGATTTGAGGCTTGCCTCTGGCCCCCACATAACCCTGCCTTGCTCTGGGGAAGATCACCTACCCTGGTCTTATCTGTCCTCACTATGGAGGGGGCTAAAGTCAGAGCAGAAGAAAGCAACCTTGCTCAATGAGACAGTACAGCCATTGGAGGAGCTAAGAAAACATTTTTAATCTCAAGTTTGAGGAACACTAGTCCTCAATGAAAGCTAAAGGGGAATGCAAATCACCACCACATGGCCACGTTCATTTTTTTAATTTAATTTTTCTTATTTTAATTTTTTCAGCCTTACCACATGGCATGTGGGATCTTAGTTTCCCAATCAAGGATTGAACCTGCATCCCCTGCAATGGAAGAGCAGAGTCTTAACCACTACATCACCAGGGAAGTTCAACATAGCCACCTTTAGAAAATAGGAAATGAATACTAATGGGGAACTTTAACAGTGCTTGACTCCTGAATTTCCTACCCGCAACTACTGCCATCCCTTTGGTAGATCCCAGTGTAGTAATTTCCTCAACTCCAAATGAGAATTCCCAGTTAAGTTTCCCTTAGTGTTAGTCACTCAGTCATGTCCAACTCCTTGCAACCCCATGGACGGTGGCCCACCAGGATCCTCTGTCCATGGAATTCCCCAGGTAAGAATACTGGAGTGGGTTGCCATTTCCTTCTCCAGGTGACCTTCCTGACCCTGGCCTCGAACCCAGGTCTCCCACACTGCAGGCAGATTCTTTACCATCTGAGCTACCAGGGAGGCAAGTATAACAGATTGCAGGTATAAAACAAGAATAAGTAGAACATAAAATTCTGTGTATGGGTGCAGGGGAATTGAAGTTTGGAGAAATAGAGAGGTCTGATCATGCAAGATGTTACGTGGAGGACTGAAGAGTTTGGAAGTTCATTTAATGGTAATTCTATCTGGGGCAGGCTTCCCAGGTGGCGCTAGTAGTAAAGAATTCGCCTGTATATTTTGGAGATTAATCCTTTGTCTGTTTCCTCATTTGCTATTATTTTCTCCCAATCTGAGGGCTGTCTTTTCACCTTACTTATAGTTTTCTTTGTTGTGCAAAAACTTTTAAGTTTAATTAGGTCCCATTTGTTTATTTTTGCTTTTATTTCCAATATTCTGGGAGGTGGGTCATAGAAGATCTTGCTGTGATTTATGACAGAGAGTGTTTTGCCTATGTTCTCCTCTAGGAGTTTTATAGTTTCTGGTCTTACATTTAGATCTTTAATCCATTTTGAGTTTATTTTTGTGTATGGTGTTAGAAAGTGTTCTAGTTTCATTCTTTTACAAGTGGTTGACCAGTTTTCCCAGCACCACTTGTTAAAGAGATTGTCTTTTTTCCATTGTATATCCTTGCCTCCTTTGTCAAAGATAAGGTGTCCATAGGTTCGTGGATTTATCTCTGGGCTTTCTATTCTGTTCCATTGATCTATATTTCTGTCTTTGTGCCAGTACCATACTGTCTTGATGACTGTGGCTTTGTAGTAGAGTCTGAAGTCAGGCAGGTTGATTCCTCCAGTTCCATTCTTCTTTCTCAAGATTACTTTGGCTATTCGAGGTTTTTTGTTTTTCCATACAAATTGTGAAATTATTTGTTCTAGTTCTGTGAAAAATACCGTTGGTAGCTTGATAGGGATTGCATTGAATCTATAGATTGCTTTGGGTAGAATAGCCATTTTGACAATATTGATTCTTCCAATCCATGAACACGGTATGTTTCTCCATCTGTTTGTGTCCTCTTTGATTTCTTTCATCAATGTTTTATAGTTTTCTGTGTATAGGTCTTTTGTTTCTTTAGGTAGATGTACTCCTAAGTACTTTATTCTTTTTGTTGCAATGGTGAATGGTATTGTTTCCTTAATTTCTCTTTCTGTTTTTTCATTGTTAGTATATAGGAATGCAAGGGATTTCTGTGTGTTAATTTTATATCCTGCAACTTTACTATATTCATTGATTAGCTCTACTAATTTTCTGGAAGAGTCTTTAGGGTTTTCTATGTAGAGGATCATGTCATCTGCAAACAGCGAGAGTTTCACTTCTTCTTTTCCTATCTGGATTCCTTTTACATCTTTTTCTGCTCTGATTGCTGTGGCCAAAACTTCCAACACTATGTTGAATAGTAGTGGTGAGAGTGGGCATCCTTGTCTTGTTCCTGATTTCAGAGGAAATGCTTTCAATTTTTCACCATTGAGGGTGATGCTTGCTGTGGGTTTGTCATATATAGCTTTTATTATGTTGAGATATGTTCCTTTTATTCCTGCTTTCTGGAGAGTTTTAATCATAAATGAGTGTTGAATTTTGTCAAAGGCTTTCTCTGCATCTATTGAGATAATCATATGGTTTTTATCTTCCAATTTGTTAATGTTGTGTATTACGTTGATTGATTTGCGGATATTAAAGAATCCTTGCATTCCTGGGATAAAGCCCACTTGGTCATGGTGTATGATTTTTTTAATATGTTGTTGGATTCTGTTTGCTAGAATTTTGTTAAGGATTTTTGCATCTGTGTTCATCAGTGATATTGGCCTGTAGTTTTCTTTTTTTGTGGCATCTTTGTCTGGTTTTGGAATTAGGGTGATGGTGGCCTCATAGAATGAGTTTGGAAGTTTACCTTCATCTGCAATTTTCTGGAAGAGTTTGAGTAAGATAGGTGTTAGCTCTTCTCTAAATTTTTGGTAGAATTCAGCTGTGAAGCCATCTGGTCCTGGGCTTTTGTTTGCTGGAAGATTTTTGATTACAGTTTCGATTTCCTTGCTTGTGATGGTTCTGTTAAGATCTTCTATTTCTTCCTGGTTCAGTTTTGGAAAGTTATACTTTTCTAAGAATTTGTCCATTTCATCCAAGTTGTCCATTTTATTGGCATAGAGCTGCTGGTAGTAGTCTCTTATGATCCTTTGGATTTCAGTGTTGTCTGTTGTGATCTCACCCTTTTCATTTCTTATTTTGTTAATTTGGTTCTCTTCTCTTTGTTTCTTAATGAGTCTTGCTAATGGTTTGTCAATTTTGTTTATTTTTTCAAAAAACCAGCTTTTAGCTTTGTTGATTTTTTGCTATGGTCTCTTTAGTTTCTTTTGCATTTATTTCTGCCCTAATTTTTAAGATTTCTTTCCTTCTGCTAACCCTGGGGTTCTTCATTTCTTCCTTCTCTAATTGCTTTAGTTGTAGAGTTAGGTTATTTATTTGGCTTTTTTCTTGTTTCTTGATGTAAGCCTGTAATGCTATGAACCTTCCCCTTAGCACTGCTTTTACAGTGTCCCATAGGTTTTGGGTTGTTGTGCTTTCATTTTCATTCGTTTCTATACATATTTTGATTTCTTTTTTGATTTCTTCTATGATTTGTTGGTTATTCAGAAGCGTGTTATTTAGCCTCCATATGTTTGAATTTGTAACAATTTTTTTCCCGTAATTGAGATCTAATCTTACTGCACTGTGGTCAGAAAAGATGACTGGAATGATTTCAACTTTTTTGAATTTTCCAAGACCAGATTTATGGCCCAGGATGTGAAAGGATTAATCTCAAAAATATACAAGCAACTCCTGAAGCTCAATTCCAGAAAAATAAATGACCCAATCAAAAAATGGGCCAAAGAACTAAACAGGCATTTCTCCAAAGAAGACATACAGATGGCTAACAAACACATGAAAAGATGCTCCACATCACTCATTATCAGAGAAATGCAAATCAAAACCACAATGAGGTACCATTACACACCAGTCAGGATGGCTGCTATCCAAAAGTCTACAAGCAATAAATGCTGGAGAGGGTGTGGAGAAAAGGGAACCCTCTTACACTGTTGGTGGGAATGCAAACTAGTACAGCCACTATGGAAAACAGTGTGGAGATTTCTTAAAAAACTGGAAATAGAACTACCATATGACCCAGCAATACCACTTCTGGGCATACACACTGAGGAATCTAGATCTGAAAGAGACACGTGCACCCCAATGTTCATCGCAGCACTGTTTATAATAGCCAGGACATGGAAGCAACCTAGATGCCCATCAGCAGATGAATGGATAAGGAAGCTATGGTACATATACACCATGGAATATTACTCAGCCGTTAAAAAGAATTCATTTGAATCAGTTCTAATGAGATGGATGAAACTGGAGCCCATTATACAGAGTGAGGTGAGCCAGAAAGATAAAGAACATTACAGTATACTAACACATATATACGGAATTTAGAAAGATGGTAACAATGGCCCTATATGCAGGGCAGAAGAAGAGACGCAGAAGTACAGAACAGACTTTTGAACTCTGTGGGAGAAGGGGAGGGTGGGAAGTTTCGAAAGAACAGCATGTATCAAGTGCTCGGGCCTGTTGGGCTGGGAAGATCCAGAGGAATCGGGTGGAGAGGGAGGTGGGATGGGAGACCGGGATGGGGAATTCGTGTAACTCTATGGCTGATTCACATCAATGTATAACAAAACCCACTGAAAAATAAAAAAATTAAAAAAAAAAAAACAAAAAAAAAAAATAAAAAAAATAAAAAGAATTCATTTGAATCAGTTCTAATGAGATGGATGAAACTGGAGCCCATTATTCAGAGTGAAGTAAGCCAGAAAGATAAAGACCATTACAGTATACTAACACATATATACGGAATTTAGAAAGATGGTAACAATGGCCCTATATGCAGGGCAGAAGAAGAGACGCAGAAGTACAGAACAGACTTTTGAACTCTGTGGGAGAAGGGGAGGGTGGGATGTTTCGAAAGAACAGCATGTATATTATCTGTGGTGAAACAGACCACCAGCCCAGGTGGGAGGCATGAGTCAAGTGCTCGGGCCTGTTGGGCTGGGAAGATCCAGAGGAATCGGGTGGAGAGGGAGGTGGGATGGGAGACAGGGATGGGGAATTCGTGTAACTCTATGGCTGATTCACATCAATGTATGACAAAACCCACTGAAAAATTAAAAAAAAAAAAAAAAAGAAAGAAAGAAAAAGAATTCGCCTGCCAATGCAGAAGACACAAGAGACTTGGTTTCGATCCCTGAGTTGGGAAGATGCTCTGGAGAAGGAAATGGCAACCCACTCTAGTATTTTTGCCTGGAAAATTCCATGGACAGAGGAGCCTGGCGGGCTACTGGCGGGCTATAGTCCATGGGGTCACAAAGAGTCGGGCACAACTGAGCAACTGCATGAGCGTGCGCACACACACACACACACACACACCTGACTAGGTCAGAGAAAGTTGGTGGGCAGCGGTGACAACAACAAAGAGGCTACTTGTGAATCCTAGCTCTGACATCACTCACAGACACAGCAAGCTGTTTAAATAAAGCAACACCTATAAGTCCCCCTGACTTATCAATACCTTCCTCTCACTGACCCAGCCACCACCACTCCAAATCCCCAACAATAATATAATAACAGTAACAATATTAGTCACTAACCCTTACTGAGCACTTATTCTATTCTAGGAGCTCTTCTAATTATATCATATATTTTAGATTATGACTCACTTCTCTAGTTCAAGACTTAAAAGTCCCTGATAAAATGCATGGTATCTGAGCATAGTACATTAAGCCATTATCAACCACTCACATTTAAATATTCACCAGATCACCATATTAATGACGAGTGGTATGCAGAGACCTAACATGAAAAAAGTTTCTAGAAGATTCATTTGACAGCTGTGTAGAGAATCAATTAGGGCTAGAAAGACACCACAGCCCTGCACATAAGTTAGGAGTCTGTTTTTATAGAAAATTCAATTGCAAAATAAAAGATTAAGTTGTAATTGGTATACCATATACATTTTATAAATTTGGAGAGATGTGTGTGTGTGTATTTATGTATGTGTGTTACTCACTCAGTTGTGTCTGACTCTTTGTGACCCTAAGGACTGTAGCCCATCAGGCTACAGTCTCTGTCCATGGGATTCTCCAGGAAAGAATACTGGAGTGGGGTGCCATTTCCTTCTCCAGGGGATCTTCCCAATTCAGGGATCAAACCCGGGGCTCTTGCATTGCAGGCAGATTCTTTAACGATCTGAGCCACCAGGAAAGGCCGTTAATTATGTATATGCTATAGAACAAACCCAATCAAATGGGCCCTTTTAAGCAGTAAGTGCACAGTTAGGAGTAGGCACAGGGAGACTCCGGGCTAAGTTCTGGAGTTAGTATTGACCCTAGAGACAGACAAACTGTTTTGCACAAAGAAAATCTGTAATACTTTTATATTCCTCCTGAGAGGTCCAAAGCAAAAAGTAAAAGAAAAGGGATGAGGCCATGAAGAGAGAGGAAGGAAGCTAACCCACATGGCGAGAGACTGGAGCTTGAGTTGCAGAAATGGCTTAGGGACTTGAAAGGACAAGAATGGCCACCGGTCCATCTGAAGTTGTTTGCAACTGTGGTAGCATCTCTCCACACCCCCCAAGCTTCAGTAACATCTGCCACACTTTCCTTGTGTCAGTGGGTTGTTGCGAAGTGAAGAACAGGAGTTGTGTTCTGAGTTTGAGTCAACATGGCATAGAAAAGAAAGAGTATGTACAGCACAGTAAGAAGACCCTGAAATAAAAAAGCTTCTCAATAGCAAGCACTCAGGGCTTCAGGCAACTGTATAGCGTCAGCACCCTGGAAATTCACAGCTTACACAGGGCTTTGGACTTCCCATGATCTCTGGGATAGAGTTGCTGTGTGTGTGTGCTAAGTCGCTCCAGTTGTGTCTGACTCTGTCCGCCTCTGTGGACTGTAGCCCGCCAGGCTCCTTTGTCCATGGGATTCACCAGGCAAGAATACTGGCGTGGCTTGCCATGCCCTCCTCCAAGGAATCTTCCTGACCAGGGAATGAGCCATCATCTTCTGCATTGCAGGCGGATTCTTTACAGCTGAGCCACCAGACGGAAACCTGATAGAGGTTCCAGCCAAACTTATTTCAAGGATAATGAGGGTGACCCTAGCTGACGACTGGTAATGTATAGGATTTTCTTAAAGTGGAATGCAAAAGCAAATTAGTATGTTTTCCAACACAATTCAGTTGCCATAGTCCTCTGAGCTATTTTTCTCTTTTTCTTCTTTACTTTTCTTTTCTCTCCTCCCTCCCTCTCCTGTCCTCCCCCTCTCTCTTTCCCGGCCTTCCTCTCTCTCTCTCCTTCCCTCCCTCCCCCACTGCTTCTCTCTTTGTCTCTTTCTTGGTATTTTTCCATCTCACTCAAAGGAGGAAACAGTAAATTGCAAAAACAACAACAACAAAAAAGGTGCATTAATTCCAATTCTAGGTAGATTGCAGTAAATGAGCTTTACGAAGAAAGAAAACTGATTAAGGTAGAGTACTGCAAGCCATATGCCAGTGTCAGGCAGGGAAGCAGCAGCTGTGCTATCAATTAGAACATTCTAATACCCGGTTATGAAGACTGACACTTTGGAAGTAATTAAGTATTAGATATTTTTAGGTCATTGCAGCTGCAGGAACACACAACTTATGCATTCAGGAGATCGAAGACTTGATAGTGGCTTTTTCCTTGGAGGCTGCACTATCTTAATTGTCCCTAATCATTTTTAACACCTATGGTGTTTTGTGATTGCCTCAAGCATAGCAATTGGTCAAATGTGAACCAAGGGGGAACTGCCGCCTCTTCTTTTTTTGCTAAGATCATGAAAAACAGCAGGAGCATATTGGAATATCAGACTAAACCACAATGACAGAAATAGCCCATTGACATGCTAGATTCCCATTAAGAGCATAAACGGCTACAGCTAATTTCCTATGGCTAACGGGGGATTCTAGGAGGCAGTAATCATTCTGTCTAGATGCTAAGATTGTCAAAGATGTCTCTTTCTAGCTGGAGAAAAGAAAGAGAGGGAAATCTTAACTGATTATTATTTCAGTTAACATATTGGTATTGCGTGTCCCTGCCGTGCGATCAAGCCCTAGGCTACACATTGTGGGGGAGGCAGAAAGGGTCTTAATACCAACAACAAAGACTTTACAGCAGTACTTCTATATAGAGTCATAGACTTGTAAAGCTGGAAACCACCTACCTCAGTGGTTCTCAGCCTGTGAATTTTAACCCACACATTAAAATCACCTGCCAGCTTTTAAAAGCTATCATGCCTGGGACTCACTCCTGACCATTCAAATCAGATTTTTTTTCCATTTATTTTTATTAGTTGGAGGCTAATTACTTTACAATATCAAATCAGATTTTTAAAGATATATTCTATGTATATACTAGAACTCCCCAGATGATTTTAATGTCAGCCAGGGTGGAAAACCACTTATTCATCCAACACCCTTATTTTATGGGTGAGAAAACTAAGACTCAGAAAGTCATTCCCCTGTGACAAAGGGACACCTAGAATCAATCCTCTGGACCCTCAGAGAGTGCTCTTTTGCCCTCTTGAAATGCTGCTTCCTGTCAAAGAAACAGGACTTAGATTGTAAGTGGCAGAAATGAGACCTGAACTCAGACAATGTGACTCCACAGTCTGTCTTTTAGCCACTATGCTGTTTGAATCCCAAACAGGGCCAACTGACAGGCTCAGGCCTCGTGCCAAATGATATTGAGACCAGTCATGCTAGAGGGACACAGAAGAGGAAGTGGTGCATAGAAGGATGCCACACTGGAGCTGGACTTGGAAATCCAGGTAGGAATCGAGGAAGATGACTTGACAGGTTAGGGATAATGGTAGTGGGAGTGATGTCAGCGACAGAATGACAATAGGAATCCACAGTATACAAGGGAATCAGTGCCATCATTCTTGAAAAACAATTCCAAACTTAACAGTTGCAAAAACATAGAGTATATGTATAGATACTCTACCCAGGTTCATCTTGTTCTCTATGAGTGTGTGTGTATGTGTGTATATATGCATATACATATGCATATATACACAGCTTTGCTTTGGAATGCAGATAGAATAGTGAATAAAAGCATAGACTGTATATATACATACATATATGTATATATTTGAGGAGGGCATGGCAACCCACTCCAGTATTCTTGCCTGGAGAATCCCCATGGACAGAGGAGCCTGGTGGGCTACAGCCCATGGGGTCGCAAAGAGTCAGACATGGCTGAGTGACAAGCACAGCGCAGCAGCATATGTTGCTGTTGTTGTTCAGTCACCCAGTCGTGTCAGACTCTTTGTGACCCCATGGACTGCAGCACACCAGACCTCCCTGTCCCTCACCATCTCCCAGAGTTTGCCAAAGTTCATGTTCATTGCATCAGTGATGCTGTCCAGCCATCTCATCCTCTGATGCCCTCTGACATAGAGCTCGTACGTATATATAATTTGTTACATAAAATTATTTCCATATAGAAATTTATATATATTTATTTAATATACTCATATATAATTTATTTTCTGAGCCATTTTAAGGTAGATTACATCTATCAATTCCGTTAAGCCCCTAATACTTCAGTTTGTATTTCCTAAGGACAAAGATATTCGTTTAGATAACCATAGCACAGTTATTAAGTTCACGAAATGTAACATTGTTACAATACCTTTATCTTATCTACTGCTCATATTATTTCATCAGTTGTCCCAATAATGTCCTTTGTAGCATTTTGGTTCCTCAAGCAACCTAGCGTCATGATTGCCTTTAGTTGTTATGTCCCTTTAGTTTCCCTTCATCTCAAACAGTTCTTCAGCCTCTGTCTTTGATAACACTGATATATTTGAAGAGTAGATGCCTACTACTTTATAGACTGTTCCTCAATTTTCGTTTGCCTGGGTCTTCCTTAGGATTTGATTTGGTTCATGCATTCCCAGCCAGAAAACCACATAAGTGATGTGTCTCACTCAGAGCATCATGTTTGCAGGACACAATATCTGTCTGTGAGACTGAAAACTGGTCAAGGCATTGTTCAGTGTTCCAGATGTGTACTCTTTTTCACTTCATTACCAAAAAGTAATCTTGGAGGAAACACTTGGAGAACATACATATATCTAGCTCCTCATTGAGATTCCCCCTGCCAAAGTTAGCATCTATGGATGATTCTTTCCTGAACCCTTCTCTACTACAATGATTTCCCAACTCCACCACTACCTCCACGTCTATCAGTTGGCATTCTGTTGTTAGGAATCCCTTCTCCACTATCTGTTTGTTTATTTATTTGCTTTTGGCATGAACTTTAACAGTTTCTACATCTGGCTCTGCTAGTCACAATAGGGACTGGCTAGAATATTATGGTAGAAGCCTGCAGAGGTTCCATATATATGCAGAAGAGTTTTCACATTTTAAGAGAGAAATAAGGCATGATTATCCAGTGATAAAGCGGGGAAAAAACTAGTAGACCTATAGAAAGTCCTTCTGGCGGGGTTAAACCAGAGAAAATGCCCATTAAATGCAGCTATTATTAGTAATAAACCCAAAATTCGAACAAAAGCACTTTGTTGTTTGCTTGAAAGCACTGTACCTATTTCAATGTAACATCTCAATTTTCAACCACCCGCCCAGCAAAGATTATTCCAGGAACGTAGTTTTGTCCAAAATAAAAAAATAAAATAAAATAAAATTGTGTTCAACTAAATGCATCATGACAGATTTCTCACAGCTCCAGGAATAGATCTATGTTCTTAGGGTGGGTTGGCAGAGAGTGAGGGATTGGACTACAGGAGGTGGTAATTAATCTGATAAAAAAAAATCACTCAAACTGTGAAAAAATTAATCCTGCCGAGATTTCAGGGTGTGTTAGCAGTTCAGTTAGGGTTTGTGCAAACCACACCACCAACCCTGGGACGCTTTCACAATTAAAAGCTGATGACGCCTGGGGGGAGACTTTATCATCAGTAAATTAAAAAATCAGGACAGCAAAGCCAAAGAGCACTTTATAGACCACTGCAATTGGGTTCAGGTTGAAACAAGGCACGTGAGGAATATGCATCACATTTCTTCCTTAAAACACACAGTAAAGGCCATATCTTTTCCCAGGTGGTTTTACTTTTCCTTCCTATTTTACTCTCTTCCCAAAAGCAGACTTAAATGTTGAGTCCCTTCGATCATAGCCAGGTCTGGGAAAGCCAAGTAAGTTTGGGGTTGCCTTCTGTCTGCATCCCCCTGACATAGAGAGGCTCCAAAGCAATGATTTCCTTATATATTCTGAAACTGAAAATCCCAATTATGGTAAACAAAGCTGACACCAACTTTGGCTCATGCCATCTTATGAAAGATGTTTATACTGCCTCAGAATATAAAAAGCTGTCAGGGAGATAACAATCTGCATGAGAAAATGCAGGAGTGTTTTGGAAATGTCAATAGTTAATGAGCGTAAGAGAACAGTTGCTTTTTTTTTTTAAAAGATCTCATCCCAGAAAATTTAGAACATAGGGCTGATGTATACATATAAAATAACACTGCTATATTTAAAATGGATAACCAACAAAGACCTACTGTATAGCACATGGAACTCTGCTCAATGTTATGTGGCAGCCTTGATGGGAGGAGAGTTTGGGAGAGAATAGATGCATGTATATGTATGGCTGAATCCCTTCACTGTGAACCTAAAACTATCACAACATTGTTAATTGGCTATACCCCAATACAAAATAAAAATTTAAAAAAATAGCAGGGATTTCAGGCACTTGTTTTATTAGGCTTTGGTTGCATTTTTAAATTTTGGAGGTAATCATTGCTTTTCAGGTAATGATTGTTACTGATTTACATGAAGGATTCGGGTTCTAAAAGCCAGAAATGAATTTCCTAATCTCAAACCGTATGATGGGTCCACTGGTCCTTAAAAATGATTCTTTGGTGATAACAACACCTCACTTCCTGAGCTCATCCACCATGAGAACCTTGAACATTTTGTTGACAACCGACTCATGAGTTGATTCTCTTCTTGGGAGAATTTAAGTTTCAGTTACTAGAAGGTCGAAAGGAAAAAAATGCTGGCTGTTATGCATGAACAACCCACAGGTTGCTTTAAAGGACTTGATTTGTTGGAGACACAAGATTCAAATTTGCTATTAAGCTGCTGTAATATTGTTCAATTTCTGAAATGATTTTGTGATCTTTAGAATGATGGGATTTCTCATAGAGCTCTTTGGCCTTGAAACATACTTATTCACAACATTTGTCATACGCAGCGACATTCAGCTACAGCAGAGTAAATAGGTTTAAAACTGTGAGTTCTGCCTGCTGAAATACTTTATCATTATGCCTTGGCATCCTCAAATGCAATAAATGTGGAAATTTGGAATTGAAGGGCTTGATTTCCAGTCTCATTGGCCTCTCTCCCTTTGAATTAATGTGGTGCCATTGAGTTCAGCAATAAAGCATCTCGTGCTAACAGAGAGAAAATATCAACTTTCTTCCTGTGCATATGTGAATTTGGCAAAATATCAGGAAGAAGGCAATATAAAAGTAAAAATGATTTAACCGTCATGAATATGAGAAGGTGAATTTAATGCATAACTAACACCCTGCAGGATTCGTGGTTCTGGCATATTGGGGGAGGTGAGACATTAATTGAGTTAAGCTTTGGAAGAAAACCATTTTTCTAGTGATAAAAGCAAAGCAGTATTCTGTATGCTTTTCTCTAAGTAATGTTACATTTAAATCACCTTATCATCATCAACAACAACAACAAAAACGAGCTGAACATTTTCTCTTTCTTCCCCTATAAGAATGTCAGTTCCATAGGGCCAGAAGCCATATTATCCCTGACACTTAACATAGTAAGTACTTAGTACCTATTGGTCAAAAAAAAAAAAGTCGTGATTTTTTTGCATGTTTATTTATTACCTCTCTGTTTCATCCACTAAAAAGATCTTCTTCATCACACAGTGCCTGGAATAAAATAGGAACTTAAAGAATGTTTGTCCAATGAGTAAAAATGAATTCTCCCACTGCACTAGACTTCTGGTGGGTAGAAAGAAGCATGCATATGCAAAAGGTCAGACTGAGTGGCCCATGAAAATCTCTATTTCTGGAAAATTATACTCACATAAAGCACAAAAATTTATTTCTAAATTCCCTACAAGTCATCAAAGGCCAGGGCAAGTAAGATACTGACCTTGAAAACAAAACTTAAGGGGCAAATTTAAGTACATAACTAAACAGCAAGAGACTATATTTCAATGTGACAGGAATTTTTGTTTTCTTTTCTACTTGCTATATAAGAAAAAGAAGACTTATTGGACACTATCTATTTTGTAGATTCACTCTTGCTTCTCAATTATAATTTAAATTACTTATGCTATTTGTTATATTTTTAACAAAATATACATTTCCAAAAATTTATTATAAAAATGTAAGGAGCAACAAGATTCAGAAATAAGATGAATAACATTTTAATGCAAGATATTTGCGTTAAAAATAATGTAAAAATACACACTGAATAAAGTGTCCAAATATTAAATAAAGATAGGATCAGTAACAGGCCAGTATCTAGCTGTATTGAAAACTGAGGAAAAAGAAAAATATCAATAATACTGGTTGCTATTTATCATGTCCCTGCCTTCTAAAGACGATGATTCTCAAGCAAAATGTGTGGGCTGCCATATGAGGCTGTAAGTTAAAGAAACCCAGAAAAAAGGCAAATTGCTCTCTATCAGTAAGAGGATAGACATGAAATAGAATCTAGGAGGAGGCAAGAGAACAGAGTTGAGAAGACAGGACCAGTGGAGGAAGGAAAAGGGATGACCAGGAAAGACTGGGAAAGAGATGTCCAATGAGAGAATTAGATTCAATTTCACTCTGGTGTGCAATGTCACCAGGCTGTCCATTCCATAGTGACATATTCAGCAAAAAGTTCATTCCCCATTAATGTTTTGGGAAGTGGGTGGATTTATTTGCAGGAGACGAGGAACAGAGCACCTAATCTTGTCCCAGGAAAAGCAGATGTCAAGAGCAGAGGTTACCCAAGGGGAGTACAGTCTGATTCTTCTTTATCCAGGAACTTGGTCACTCACCAAGTTTGACTAAAGCTATGTCAACTGTTTGTTGAATCTGTCTGCTCCCTTCCAACTATACTGCCTGCCCCCATTGTCTTAGATTATCATCATCACCTTTCACCTTAACCATAGCACTAAACTTCTAACCACTCAGGGGTTCATCTCCCCTGCTCTCCAAATCATTCCTCACACAGAAGCACCTAAGCTTTTGAAAATTCTCATGTCACTCTCACTGCTCCTACAACAAAGTCTGAATATTTCAAAATGGCTTGAAAGTCCTGCATGATCAGGCCCTAGCATTGCCTTTTACGATTTCCCATTATCCTCAATCCACCAGATACACTAGACTTTTATAAGTTTTCTGAATGAATGCACTATAATAAAGTGGGAAATTTTTAAAAGCATGAAGGTAGCACATAGGGCAACTATTGCAAATGCAAGACCCGAACCTCAGAATTATAATCACTAAATGACAGTGGGACAAATAGACAATCAAGTCTAAGATCTGCTTTGTTAGCCAAACTATAGCCAAAGACATTAATTTGGCCTCTGACATATCATTTTTTCTTGTTTCATTCTGTAGTCCAAGTCACCCAATGATATTGAAATAGATATTAAGTTTTTTTTCTTTGACTGGATTATAAATGCCCCACATAAAGATAGAACTTGGGTTATTATACCCAGAGCAGAGAAGAAATATTACCAAATTCTTTCATCAAAATTTTATTTACATTTCTTTTGTGAAACATTCATTCCTCTGTACCAAACAAGATAAATTACTTTCATTAAAGTCATTAATGCCCTTTTTTCTCTTTTATTGACATTATTCCCCTTAGCTTAGCATATATTTGATTAAAAGGACTATATACTTTCAAAAAATTTACTAATTTTTTTTATTTGTTGGAGGCTAATTACTTTAAAATATTGTAGTGGGTTTTGTCATACATTGACATGAATCAGCCATGGATTTACATGTATTCCCCATCCCGATCCCCCCTCCCGCCTCCCTCTCTACCCGCTCTCTCTGGGTCTTCCCTGTGCACCAGGCCCGAGCACTTGTCTCATGCATCCAACCTGGGCTGGTGATCTGTTCATTAATGCCCTTTAGTAAAAAATAATGTACTTGAACTTTCCATAGCCTTAGACTAATCCCAGAGACACATGCTCCACCAAGACTGACATGCTCTCATGTAAAATCAAGGTACAGGAACGACCCTGGTGGCCCGGTGACTGAGACTTCCCACTTTCAATGCAGGGAGCGCAAGTTCGATCTCTGGTCAGAGTAGTGGCATCCCACATACCACGCAGCACAGCCAAAGAACTAAGTAAATAAATAAAATAAAACAACACACGCTTTTTTTTTTTTTAATCAAGGTGCAGGGCCTGTCTGTCTACAGCTAATAACAGCCTATTCTCAACAGAGATACAAATTGCACATAGACATATGGATTTGCTGGTTGTTCTGTCTTTTCCTTAGACTTCTGTTACTCCTGAATCTGGATACTGACCTACATTTGAGTGCTATGCCATTCAGCATGGTAGCCTCTAGCCACATGTGACTATGTAATTTTTAATTAATTATGACTAAAATTAAAAGTTTAAGTCATCTGTAACACGATCCGCATCTCAAGTGCTCAATAGCCATAAGTGGCCAGTGGCTACCATACTGGACAGTGTAAATACAGTTTACTTCCAACACTGCAGGAAGTGCTATTGGGCAGAGCTGTTTTCACACATTCTAAAGCTCCCACCTCCCCAGCCCCGCAAGGGCAGGATTCACACGAAGTTCTCATTCCTGAGCTTCCCTCTTCCACATCCTCCAAAGATTTAGACATTTTTTCAAATCCCCTATTACACTTCAACTTCAGTCCAAGTAGAGACTCTGACAGCTTTATTACTACCTTATCAAGTCACTTCATGATTTTAAAAAATTATTATTCTACAAAACCATTTATCCAGACTGGATTTGGTAGCTGTATGAACCTATTCATTTAATAGAAACTGATTTCCAGCACATGATTCCTGGCTTCCTTGCCCGCTAATGTACTCTGTACCCAGCAGTACTAACGGTAGACGTCCTTTCCAAGAAATCTTCCTTCCATCAGCCACACTCAAAGACCCATCTAAAACCATGTTCAGGCATTTGCTTTATGTTTTCACAGTCACAGGAAATGACTTCTTTCACTTGAGTTTCATTTCTTTCTTTCCTTTTCTCTTCTCTTTCAGGAAAAGACTATCTAGCCCAGCAATAAAGCATTTGTGTTCTCTGTAGCTAGATAATTGAAGAAGAAACACTGACAGGCATATTGCTATATCAATAATGCACTGTCCTTCACTGACGAAAGCACAGCTACTGACCCACCTCTAGTAAAATACAGGCCTTGAACTGTGTCTCCAGTGGTGAGAAGAGGTTTGTCTTAACTCTTTTGATAATGATCATTTGTGTCCGGAGTTAGGGTGCCATCTGTGGCCAGATTTGGGACTCAACCTGTGACCAGAGCCAGGACTCATCTTTAACTACGCTTAGGAAACAATATTGTGGCCAGAATCAATGCTCAACTTATATTTGATTCTGATGGCCAGAAAGTACATGAGGCCTAGGGATCGGTAGTTTTGTGTTCTAACCCTTAAGCCTAGCGTGACACAGATAATAATATTTGGGGGCAGAAATATATTGTACAACCTTCTCTTCTACCCCAAGAGTAGTACATTTGGAGGCATGCATGCTGTCCAGCTCCCCTGCCAGACCTACATATCATGAATCAGTCCTGGCTTTCCTTCCTGCTGTGCTCAGATGAGACCTCAAATGACTTCTCACCACAGTGCCCTATGCAGCCGCTATCATTCAGTCAGAATTGGCCCAAAAGATTAAACCTATTTATTATCTTTGTTCCAGAGAGATCCATGAAGCAAGCCGCAGATTGTGCCTGGAAAGAGGATCATTATGGTTCTGACCATTTTTTGAGGCCAGAGGAAGGGCGCAATCAACTTAAGGGTAGGACCTGAGGCAAATAAAAACATGTGTATAAGCAGTCCCCTGTGGACACAGGCAGCCTTAGGAGCGATGCGGAGAAGGCAGGAAAGTATTATTTCCAGGCCACCTGCTCTAGTCCTATATTTGCATACTGTTGGAAGTAACATGGTTTTGTGCCAATTGGATATATTTGCACCTCTTTCTGCCTTTTGCTGCATGAGTCACTGAATACTTTCAGCCTCCTGTTTTCTATGAACAGCCACTGAGAAATCTCCCTCCCTCAAAAAAATTCAAAAGATTCAACTGACTTTACCATCCCCTAAAAATGACTGACCAACAGTGGCGACTGAGCCCACAGTGGCACCCTACTTTTCTGGGTATGTCCTTCAGTCACTGGAAAGCATCTTACTGAGGTGTGTCTTTTCAATTTTAGAACCACATATACTATAGTTACTGTCTTTACAAAGACAACTGGTCCTCAATTCTACCAAAAACTTTCATTTCATCATACTTGAGAAACAATAAGCTCTCAAACTTTGTCCAACTGCAGTTCCAAAGTGTGCTGTGGTGACCTGTAAAATTTACCTAGTCCAGCTACCCACCTATCACTTGGTCTCCCTCACAGCCTCTTCAACAAGTTGTCATTCAGTAATTGTTAGATAATTTACAGAGCCAAGGCCAGGGTAACCACTATTTCCCAAGGCTTTCATTCCACCAACATCTTCTACTATGCCTTTCCATGTTGGCATGCCTCCCACTTCAATATATTTCCTCCTTGTATTCTGCCAAAAATCTCTCTCCTGGTTCCTTCTACTCATTGACCCTGGTTCTGCTTCATGATATCCTACTAAAGAAAAACATAAGAAGAGGAATCTGTTCTTCTTTCCAGCCTTTGAGATGTCTGAGAACAGCTATCATGACCATTCCTCTGCCTTCCTTTTTCCAAGTTAATCAAGCCCTATTTCTATGACTGTTAGCCATCAAGCCCCTTCACTATCCTAGTCAGCTTTTACTGAACATGTTTTGGCTCATCAATCTCACTCTTCAAGTCTCAGGACTAAATGTTTTAAGTTTGACTTGCATTCATGCATGCTCAGCGACTTTATTGTGTCCAACTCTTTCCGATCCTGTGGACTGTAGCCCACCAGGCCCCTCTGACCACGGAATTCTCAGGCATGAATACTGGAGTGGCTTGCAATGCCCACCTCCAGTGGATCTTCCTGAAGCAGGAATTGAACCCACATTTCCTGTTTATCCTGCATTGCAAGTGGTTTCTTTACTGCCAAGCCACCGAGGAAGCCCAAGCTGACTTGATCATAACTGATTAAGGCAAAGCTGTTATTTTTCTTTTTCTAGATATTAAATTTCTATTGATGGTTTTTAAATTTTGCATTCCTCTTCTTTGAAAATCATCTCATATTTTCGACTCAATGAGCTACCAACCCCTTTCATTCCTCCTTCCCATCACTGCATCCAATCTATCAGGTTTTTTTTAAAACAGTTTTTTAGTCTCTCGCTCTCTTGTATTTGAATAACTCCCACACATGGTTTGGTCCTAAACACCTGACTGTGGCTCAGATTATGAGCTCCTAATTGCCAAATTCAGATTTAAATTGAAGAAAGTAGGGAAAATCACTAGACCATTCAGTCACCTAAATCAAATCCCTTATGATTATACAGTGGAAGTTAGAAATGGGTTTAAGGGATTAGATCTGATAGACATAGTGCCTGAAGAGCTATGGACAGAGGTTCGTGACATTGTACAGGAGGCAGGGAGCAAGATCATCCCCAAGAAAAAGAAATGCAAAAAAGCAAAATGACTGTCTGAAGAGGCCTTACAAATACCTGTGAAAAGAAGAGAAGGGAAAAGCAAAGGAGAAAAGGAAAGATATACCCATTTGAATGCAGAGTTCCAAAGAATAGCAAGGAGAGATAAGAAAGCCTTCATCAATGATCAGTGCAAAGAAATAGAGGAAAATAATAGAATGGGAAAGACTAGAGATCTCTTCAAGAAAATTAGAGATACCAAGGGAACATTTCACGCAAAGATGGGCTCAATAAAGAGCAGAAATGGTATGGATCTAATGGAAGCAGCAGATATTAAGAAGAGGTGGCAAGAATACACAGAAGAAATGTACAAAAAAGATCTTCATGACCCAGATAATCATGATTGTATGATCACTCACCTAGAGCCAGACATGCTGGAATGTGAAGTCAAGTGGGCCTTAGGAACCATCACGATGAACAAAGCTAATGGAGGTGATGGAATTCCAATTGAGTTATTTCAAATCCTAAAAGATGATGCTGTGAAAGTGCTGCACTCAATATGCCAGCAAATTTGGAAAACTCAGCAGTGGCCACAGGACTGGAAGAGGTCAATTTTCATTCCAATTCCAAAGAAAGGCAATGCCAAAGAATGCTCAAACTACCACACAATTGCACTCATCTTACGCACTAGTAAAGTAATGCTCAAAATTCTCCAAGCCAGGCTTCAACAATATGTGAACCGTGAACTTCCAGATGTTCAAGCTGCTTTTAGAAAAGGCAGAGGAACCAGAGATCAAATTGCCAACATCTGCTGGGCCATCAAAAAAGCAAGAGAGTTCCAGAAAAACATCTATTTCTGCTTTATTGACTATGTCAAAGCCTTTGACTGTGTGGATCATAACAAACTGGAAAATTCTGAAAGAGATGGGAATACCAGACCACCTGACCTGCCTCTTGAGAAATCTGTATGCAGGTCAGGAAACAACAGTTAGAACTGGACATGGAACAACAGACTGGTTCCAAATAGGGAAAGGAGTATGTCAAGGCTGTATATTGTCACCCTGCTTATTTAACTTAAATGCAGAGTACATCATGAGAGACGCTGGGCTGGATGAAGCACAAGCTGGAATCAAGATTGCCGGGAGAAATATCAATAACCTCAGATGTGCAGATGACACCACCCTTATGGCAGAAAGTGAAGAAGAGCTAAAGAGCCTCTTGATGAAAGTGAAAGAGGAGAGTGAAAAAGTTGGCTTAAAGCTCAACATTCAGAAAACTAAGATCATGGCATCCGGTCCCATCACTTCATGGCAAATAGATGGGGAAACAGTGACTGACTTTATTCTTTTGTTCTCCAAAATCACTGCAGATGGTGACTGCAGCCATGAAATTAAAAGACACTTACTCCTTGGAAGGGAAGTTATGACCAACCTAGACAGCATATTAAAAAGCAGAGACATTACTTTGCCAACAGAGGTCCGTCTAGTCAAGGCTATTGTTCTTCCAGTAGTCATGTGTGGATGTGAGAGTTGGACTGTAAAGAAAGCTGAGCACCGAAGAACTGATGCTTTTGAACTGTGGTGTTGGAAAAGACTCTTGAAAGTCCCTTGGACTGCAAGGAGATCCAACCATCCCATCCTAAAGCAGATCAGTCCTGAATATTCATTGGAAGGACTGATGTTGAAGCTGAAACTTCAATTCTTTGGGTACCTGATGCAAAGAGCTGACTCATTTGAAAAGACCCTGATGAAGATTGAAGACCTGGGAAAGATTGAAGACAGGAGGAGAAGGGGACAACAGAGGATGAGATGGTTGGATGGCATCACCGACTCAACGGACTTGAGTTTAAGTAAACTCTGGGAATTGGCGATGGACAGGGAGGCCTGGCGTGCTGCAGTCTATGGGTTTGCAAAGAGTCAGACATGACTGAGAGACTGAAATGAACTGAACTGAACTGAACACCTCTTGCCAGAATTAGTACAATGGTCTCCCAACTGATCTATTGTTTTTCCTATTCCAGTTCCTCCTCTGGCCTACTACCACTTCCTAATACATCCATCACCTTGGTGGTAGTTTAGCACTGTCATTCAGCCAGACTACCAGGTTCAAATCTCAGCTATACTATTTATGAGCTCTGTGAACTTGGGGGAATCATTTAATCTTGAAGATCCTTATTTCATTCATCTATCAAATATGGCTAATAATGATATCTATTTCACAGAGTACAGTAAATGAAGTACCACATATAAGCTAGCCCCAGGCACGGTACATAGTAAATGTACAATACATTTATTATAATGAGCTATTATCATTATATCTGTTGTCACTTTGCTGATCAGACATCCCCAGTGTTTTCCATTGCCTATCAAATGAACTGAAATATCTTTTACCTAATATCTAAAGCTATGTATAATCTAACCTCAAAGTAGTACAAATCAGCTTGATTACTTTAAAGAAAATTTGTTTGCTTCCTCACCTATAAAATGACATTCAATTATCTCAAATGTCCTTTCAGGGCCAGACATTTTGTGATTTGATCAACCTAGATATTTGGCCCCTCCTATTCATATGTACTGTGCACTATTGTTGGTCAGTCACTACATTGTGTCCGACTCTTTGCAACCCCATGGACTGCAGCATGCCAGGCTCCCCTTTTCTTCACTGTCTCCCAGAGTTTGCTCAAATTCATGTCCATAGAGTTGGTGATGCTATCTAACCATCTCATCCTCTGTCACACCCTTCTCCTCCTGCCTTCAATCATTCCCAGCATCAGAGTCTTTTCCAGTGAATCAGCTCTTTGTATCAGATGGCCAAAATATTGGAGCTTCAGTTTCAGCATCAGTCCTCCCAAAGAATACTCAGGGTTGATTTCCTTTGGGAATGACTGGTTTAATCTCCTTGCAGTCCAAGGCACTATCAAGTGTCTTCTCCAGCACTGTGTATAGCTTCTGGAAAAAAAACCTTATTTCTCTCCAGTGTATGCTCATGCCATTTCATTCCCTTGAAATGCCTCTCCATCTTACTTCAATATATTCAAATGCTATCTCCTCCATGAATTCTTCAATCAGAAGAGATCACTGTACCTCCTGAAACTCCTAGAACAATTAATTTCCTTGGTTCTGCGATACTCATTACATCCTACACATCTTGTATCCCCTACCAGACTCTATAAACAGTTTGTATCTCTTTCAACTATGTATTCAGTTCCTTGTATCTAACACTGTGCCTCCTACATTGTAGGATATTACAGTGCTTATTGAATAAATGAAGAATAAAGCTTTACTCATATGTAACACAAAAATTTCACTGGGTTAATATATGTACCTTCAACTGATGTTTCCCTGTCATATATTCTTAATAAATATCCAGAAAATTGGCAAATACCCACCATATAACTCTGAGCACTAGCTGGGCATTCTTTATTCCTTTGGTTATAAAAAATCATTTGTGGGGGTGGCTTCTTGCATTTTATTATTGGTCCACTAAAGTTAAATTCACATTCTAGCTTTGTTGCCTCTTCTCTCCTGGGATTAGATTGGCTTAAAAAAAAAACTGTGCACTGTAAGAAAAGACCAGGGACTTGGCCCAGACTTCAGGTTCTGTGCTCTACTAGGGATGGATGGTTCTGGAAAGGAATAAGGACTCCCAGCAGCCCCTAGGTCCCTCAGCACCAGTGTGATAGTCCCTCCTGTCTCTGGGGTTGTGTAGGAAAAGTCCCCTATTTTTAGGATGGGAGGACCAGAGGGATGGCAGCATTCCATGATGGCAGCCATTCCAATGGCTGGCTTGCCTTGTTTTGGAAGAAAAATTAAGCTCAGCGAAAACAGGCTTCTTCTTGCTCCCCTCCCCCCAACACAAAAGCATTGTTTTTTAATAAAATAATTTGTTCCCTAAAAATGAATATGTCAGAAAAGTTAAAGTTTAGGAACTGTAAAGTCTAGGAACTAACTATAATGTCTAGGAACAATTAAGGTCTAGAAAATTGAGTAAGAAAAGAAACAGCCAAAACAAGAATGCTGAGAAAACAAGAAACAGCAATTCTCCCACACTTGGGAAATGGCTTCCTGCTCAAGAAGATGGCCTGAGTGCTCCATGAAGACCTCCTGTGACAAACCTCTTTAGCTATGATAACAACTTCAAATATCGAAATAGTTGAGGTTGATTGTGTCTTCTTCACACACAGCCCAAAGTTCCCCTTACACAAAGAAACTCTCAGAAATCCCCACAATCACTTTGTCCTGTGATGATACTGAAGGCCCTGATTTCTAATTGGACGCTGCAAAAAAGGGAGGGCATCTGAGAGATGTCACAAAAGAAATTACTTAAGCCATGATTTTGTCAAAAATGATAGACATAAACATTGGAATTTTGAGAAAGCTCCTGTAACTTCCTGTGGGTAGCAATGCTCTTGCTCTCCTTCCTTATTATGAGGGGAAGTCCTCCTATCCTTATGTGGCATATCATGAGGATGGAAAATCTCAGAGTTTAGGAGACCTTTCTCCTATACTCAAAATGATCAGTACAAAGCCATAATGCGTTTCAATATTTATCAATCACCTTTCAGTCACTTTCTGCTCTTCAACGCACTTTCATATACAT
Organism: Muntiacus reevesi; assembly: GCF_963930625.1. Classification (NCBI taxonomy): domain Eukaryota; kingdom Metazoa; phylum Chordata; class Mammalia; order Artiodactyla; family Cervidae; genus Muntiacus; species Muntiacus reevesi. The sequence goes on along the minus strand of NC_089271.1, from coordinate 122,008,612 downwards.
TTTTATTTAATTTTCAAATACAGTGTCCCCTTGAGCAACTCAGGAGTTAGAGGTATTGATCCTTCATGCAACCAAAAATCCATGTATAACTTACAATCAGCCTTCTGTAACCCCAGCTGCACATCTGTGAATTCAACCAACCATGGATCACACCATGTTGTACTGTAGGATCTATTATGGAAAAAAATCTATGTATAGCGGACCTGAACAGTTCTAACCCGCATTGTTCAACAGTCAACTGGACTGTAAATAATATCCAGTCACTGTCTTGTACACTTAACATGAACTATGTCATTTAATCCTCACATAAATCCTACAAGTTAGACACTATTATCATCCTCATTTTTGTTGTTGTTGTTCAGTCACCAGTCGTGTCCAACTCTTTGTGACCCCATGGACTATAGCACACCAGGCCTCCCTATTCATCATCATCTCCTGGAGTTTGTCCAAGTTCATGCCCATTGCATCGGTGATGCCATCCAGCCATCTCATCCTCTGAGAGGGGAAGAGTTACTTCATTTCTTCTATGGGATTCATGCCCACAATAGTAGGTATAATGGTCATCTGAATCAATTTCGCCCATTCCCGTCCATTTTAGTTCACTGATTCCAAAGATATCGATGTTTATTCTTACATCTCCTGTTTGACCACATCCAGTTTACCTTGATTCATGGACCCAACATTCCAGGTTCTTATGCAATATTGTTCTTTGCAGCATCAGATTTTACTTTCTTCACCAGACATATCCACAACTGGGTATCATTTCTGCTTTGGCCCAGCTGCTTCATTCTTTCTGGGGCTATTAGTAATCATCCTCTGCTCTCCCCCAGTAGCATACTGGACACCTTCCAACCTGGGGGACTCATCTTTCGGTATCATATCTTTTTCTCTTTTTATACAGTTCATGAGGTCCTCACAGCAAGTATACCGGGGTGATTTGTATACGGCAAGTATACTGGGGTGATCCCTCCTCCAGTGGATCACGTTTTGTCAGAACTCTCCACCTCCACTATGACCCATCCATCTTGGGTGGCCCTACATGGCAATTCATAGCTTCATGGAGTTATGCAAGCCCCTTCTCCATGACAAGGCAGTGATCTGTGAAGGGGCATCCTCATTTTACAAATGTGCAAATCAAGATGTGGGGAAGTTAATAATTTTCCCAGTCAGACAGCTAATAAATCATCGAGCTGATATTCACAATGAAATCTGCCTGACTAGACTCAGTAGAGTTTAACAAATATACTATATATATGTCATATTATATATATGTCATATTATATATATTATATGATTATATATATAATCATAGTGTATTGATACTTTGTAACCTGCCCATGAAAATTTTTGAAGAAGTTTTCAATGTCAACAAATATAGCTCTACATTGTTATTTCAAATGCACTTTTAGTGTTTCATTGTAAGGCAGTACCAAAATTTATTTATTAACTTTTTTTTTTTTTTTTTATTAACTTTTTTATATAAATTTTGGTCATGGCTAATTTTTTACAATGTAAACAGTATTGTGCTGAAAACCTTGTACATCTATATCTTCATGCACATGTATTACTATTTTTTCCAGAATAAATTCTCAGAAGCTTCATGCCAGTTTTAGGATGTGACAGGAGAGACCTGCAAAATAACATTTCAAGGAAAGTCTCCAAGGGAAAGGGCCAAACCAATGGCTTTATAGAGTCAAACACAAATTCCAAAATGCAGGTGTGTCATAACGGAGAGCAAAGAGAGAAAGAACAAAAGCAAAATGGCAAAAATCAAAGAACAAGTAAGGAGAAGTTATATACAGAGTCAAGGACATAGGTGAAAAACAAAAAGCTAAAGCAAAACTAAAGGTGGGACCTATGAACATTTGAGAATGGGTGAGTAATAAAGAAGAATATTGGCTGGTGGTGGCTTTAGTGGACAAATTGGACAGACAGTGCAAAAAGAGAAATTTGGATCATAGAGTTTTTTCAGAATTTTTTAGGAGCAGAGAGAAGGGATGTTGAGGCACCAAATCAAAGGAGAGACAGCTGAAAGAAGACTGATATGACAGCTCCAGAAGTGAGCCGCAGCAGGATCCAGTTGTTGAAGTAGAGAGATGCTCCCAGCCCTGCCAGCCTCACCGCTGAGTTCAACATGACTTTGGAGGATAGCAGCTTCAGCAAAGCTTTGAAGGCTACTGTTTTCAATGGCCCCTGAGAGGAAGAGGAAATGATCATCAAGGTGACACAAGAAATCTAGCTGCAGACAGTGCTAAAATTGGCAGAATGCATACTCCTCAAAGTGCTAGAAACAGTAACAAAGAATAGGCAATATTTGACTGACAAGTACTAGCATTTCTCTGAAATTCTTTAAATGTCAAAGGCTGCGAAATGTGTCTGGATGAAGAAAAGCCTTTGGTATATGATTTTCTTCTCAAACTCTTGCAGAGAAATGAAATGCCAGATTTATTGATAAAATTGAAGAAGATAGCACATAGCAATGGGTGGGTAAGGGAAGAAATTGATGTAATAGTAGAGCAAGGAAAAGCTACCATTTTATGTGGTCTGTTACGCACGCACACCTCTCTTATGGAAAATGATGCCATGTGTGAGAGAAGCAGAATGTAAAGATGAAATTGGATGGTTTATATGTAGCCAGTTACATATTTTTCAGATGAAATCAACCTGGCACTATGCACAGAAGGCCGGAGAAGCTGGAGTCAGACAAACTGAAAACTTATAAAGATAGAAGCCAAAGGGAAATATGCTAGTAGAAAAATTCTATAAGTGGTGAAAGCTCTTGGCAGCTACTCTGTAGTGAAAGAAGACACAGGAAGAATTTGGGAAATCAAAGGAAATCTGAGAAGATAATAAAATAAATGTGGAGAATTTGGGAATTATTAGAATGGAGACTAAGATTGAGCAAGTAGTTTTGATGGTGTATAGTCATCCTGATGGGAACCATTGAGGTACCTATCTGGAACAATAAATTCAATATTCAGGGAGCTCACATTTCAGCAACTAGAAAAAAGAAAGGCTAAGCTTGATCAGGATGGGGTTGTTAGGAGAATTAATGTAGTGAAAGACAAAATACTTGACTTTAGACATTAGGTAGACCTCAGTTTACATCTCAGTTCTGAAACTTACTAGCTATTAATATATGGCCTTAGGCAAGTTATCTCTCTAAGCTTTGGTTTCTTCATTTGTTAAATGGGGTGATAATGGTATTGACCACTGAGAACTATATGATAAATTGATGAGATAATACACAAAATTCTGAGTGACTGAACTGACTGACCAGTGCAGGAGACCCAAGAGACATGGGTTCAATCCCTGGGTCAGGAAAATCCCCTGGAGTAGAAAATGGCAACCCACTCCAGTATTCTTGTCTGGAGAGTCCCCATGGACAGAGAAGCCTGGCAGGCTATAGTCTGTGTGGTCACAAAGAGTCGGATATGACTGAGTGACTAAACACAGAACAGCGCCACAGTCAGGGTACAAAATTGTTGACTGGGTATTTTTATAAGAGTGGCAGTTTTTCTTTGAGAAAATATAATATTATAGAGTTAATACAATTGTAAAGCTATATTTTCCTTTCCTTTAAAAAATTCCTACCAAAACTTATGGAATGCAGCAAAAGCATTTCTAAGAGGGGAGTTTACATTAAGAAAAAAGTAAGATCTCAAAAAAAAAAAAAAACCTGTTAATAGCATTACACTTCAAGGAACCAGAAAAAGAACAAACTAAGTCCCATGTTAGCAGAAGGAAGGAAATAATAAAGATTACAGCAAAAATAAGTGAAATTGAAAACAGGAAAACAACAGAAACAGTTAAGAAAACTAAAACTTGATTCACTGAAAATATAAACAAAATTAGCAAACTTTAGCTAGACTAACCAAGAAAAAGAGGGAGAAAACTCAAATAAATAAATGCAGAAAGGAAAGAGAATACATTACAACTGATACTATGGAAATACAAAAGATTATAAGAGATTAGTGTGAACAATTATACACCAATAAATTGGACAATCAAAAAGAATTGGATAATTTTCTAGAAATGTATAACCTACCAAGGCTGAACCATAAAGAAATAGGAATTCTGAACATACCAATAATGACTAAAAAGTCTGAAACTGTAATCAAAAACCTCCCAATAAAGAAAAGCTCAGGACCAGATGGCTTCACAAGTGAACCCTACCAAACCTCTAAAGAATTAATGATCATCCTTCTCAAAATCTTCCAAAAATTTAAGTGGAGGGAACACCTTCAAACATATTACATAAGACTGGCAGTACCTTGATACGAAAGCCAGAAAAGAACACTATGAGAGGGACTTTCCTGACAGCCCAGTCATTAAAACTCCATGCTTCCAATGCAAAGGATACGATCCCTGGTCGGGGATTTAAGATTCCACATGCCACGTGGCATGGCCAAAAGAGTTTTGAAAAACACTGTGAGAAAAGAATACTTCATCCCTGATGAATATACATGCAAAAATTTTCAACATAATAGTAGCAAACCAAACTGAATGGCACATTAAAAGGATCATGCACAATGATCAAGTGGGATTTATTCCTGGTATGCAAGAATGGCTCAATATATACAAATCAATAAATGTGATATATCACATTAAGAGAATAAAAAATAAAAACCACATGACAAAATTCAACATCTTTTCATGATATAAACACTCAGTATAAATTGAGGAAAAAAACATAAAATTTAATTCCAAAAGGTAGAACAAAATGATATGGAGTCAGAAAGCAGAAAATATTAGTGTCTTATAAAATCAATTCAGGAAATCTAATATCCAGATATTTAATCCTTGGTCCTAAAACAGAAAGAAGAGAAACTGAAGGATAGGAAATTATCAAATGAATACCATAAGAGAATTTCCCAGTCCCAAAAAACATGAGTCTCAGATTAAAAGTGCTCACAAAGGGTCCAACACAGTGAGTGTTCAAAGACCCTAAACCTAGGGCACAGCACTGAAACTTCAGAACATCTGGGGAAGAGAAAAGTTTCCAAAAGGAAACTCATACATGATTCACACAGGAAGGGTAAGGGGAATTACATTCAAAGGAATAAGAATCAAAATGGCATAGGACTCTTCCTCAAAACATTTTGTACATGTAAATCCATGGCTGATTCATATCAATGTATGGCAAAAACCACTACAATATTGTAAAGTAATTAGCCTCCAACTAATAAAAATAAATGAAAAATTTAAAAAAAGAAAAAGAAACTGAATTCCTATCTTATACTATACAGAAAAATCAGTTCAAAATGGATTAAAGATTTAAACATAAGATATGAAACTATAAAACTCCTGGAATAAAACACATGGACTAATCTCTTTGACATTGGCCTTGTCTATGATTTTTTGAATTAGGCAACAAAAGTAAAAATAATAATTAAAGTAAGTGTCACTACATCTATCTAAAAATCTTCTTCTCTGCAAAGGAAACAATCAACGAAATGAAAAGGCAACCTATGAAATGGGAGAAAATATTTGCAAATCATATATCCCATAAGGGGTTCATAATCAAAATATATAAGAAGTTCACATAACTTAATAGCAAAACAACAAATAACCCAAGCAAAAATGGGCAAAAGACCTGAAAAAGCATTTCTTCATTTGTATGAAGACATACAAAGGCCAACAGGCACATGAATGATGGACATGTAACTGGTACAGCCTCTGTGGACAAGAGAATTGTTGCCTCTCAAAAATTAAAAAGAGAAATACCAAAAAAAGAAAAAAAACAGAAAATGTTAAACACACAGACTAGGGGAAAGACAAGTAGGAGGAATACCCACGTATCATTCACCTAGATTCAACAACTGCTAGTATTCTGCTAAATTTGCTTAATTTCAATAGGTAAGTAGGTAAGTATAAAATTAGGTAGGTAAGCTAATTAGCCAAACAAGCTAAGGGAGTGATCAGTCCAAATAGGAAGAAGAAAGAAAAGGACATTAAAGGAGGGAAATTTTCAATAAAGAGGATATTATGATAGACGAGTTAATACAATGGAATGTTTGAGGAAGGAGAAAAGGACAGGTGTGAGGTATATTTGATGGAACAACTTGGAAAAAATTAAAGAATACTATTTACATTATTGTAATGATATAATCACTGATTATAAAAAATTGATTAAAAATAGTGATATAACTATATTCAAAGGATCACAAAATGATGTAAAATATATGAGAAACCTAAATCATTATCTACCACCACAGAAAATCAATAGATACTAAATTTTTTTTAGTTCAGTAAGTAGCAGAGTGAGCATCATGTTTAGAAACATGGAAGTAAATAATAGAATAAAGAGCTGAAATGTTGGAACTGGTTGTTTCCAAAACATTAAACCCAGGAGTGCACAAGGAAGGGGCAAGGGACTGCATATTTTTTTCATATATTCTGTAACTTTTTAAACTATGCAAATAAATTTTATTTAAAAAAAATAACATGCAACTTTTGCTTCTTGGAAGATGGAGTAAATATATTTCCCCTTATTCCCTACACTAATTACAACTAAAAATCCTGGAAAGTACATATAAAACAAACAGGAAGATTCTTGAAGGTGGAGAGAAGGTAGACTAGCTAGGGACCTCAGGAGCTAACGAACAACATTATGGTAAGTTCCTTGAGTTTTCTTTTGCTTCATATATCTCAGACTTGGAGATGAAGAAGCTGGCAACCCAGAAGCTTGAATGAGTGTAAACAAAAAGAAAGCACAAACTGAAGCCTGCTTTCATTGGCCCAAGGACCAGGAAAGCCTACCAAGATACAAAACTTTTAGTCAATTACCACTCTGCTCCAGTCAAGCACCACAGAAAAAAATGTATTCCCACCCCTACCTATGCCAGCAAAGGCTGAATGAGAAGCCTCGACTTCTTACAAGGTTGTAAGGTACTGCCCCCAATCCTTCACTCTCATGGCACCAAAGAAGATCATGTAGGGACTTCCCTCATGGTCCAGTGGTTAATAATTCACCTGCCAGTGCAGGGAACATGGGTTCAATTCCTGATCTGGGAACTAGGGTCCCACATGCAGTAGGGCAACTAAGCCTGTGTGCCACAACTACTGAGCCCATGCACCACAACCACTGAAGCCTGCACACTCTAGAGCCTATGCTCCCCAACAAGGGAAGCCACCTCAATAAGAAGCCCTCACACTGCAACTGGAGAGTAGCCTCCACTTGCCACACTAGAGAAAGTCCATGCACAGCAATGAAGACCCAGCACAGCCAAAAATAAATAAATAAACAGAAGACCATGTAGGGAGCTGGGATTTCATTCTTGTTTGGTTGGTGATGATGCCCCCATTAGTGGTGACCACCTGAAGAGCCTGGATTTCCACACAGTCCCAGAAATAACATGTCCCTCCCCCTCTCCACTGGAGTGGTGTCAGAGGAAGACTAGAGGAGAGGCAGGACTTTCACCACTGCCCAGCAGTAATGAGATCACCCCCATACTTTTTGTATGAGTGAAGGTCAGATGGGGAACAGTTAAAATGTGTGCCTAAAAAAATTCCAGTAACCCACAGAAAAGCAAAATAATTAATTAATTAGACATAAAAATTAAAAAACAGAACAAACAGAAAATAAAAAAGTAATGTGGCAGACTTAAACCCTCACATATCAATAATCACATGAAGTGTAAATGGCCTAAATACATCAATTAAAAGACAGAGATGAAAATAGTAGATGTAAAAATATGACTCAACTTTATGCTGTCTATAAGAAACTCACTTCAAATATAATGATACAGACAGATTAAAAGTTAAAGGAGAAAAAGATATATCATGTAAACATTAATCAAAGGAGACTAGGAATAGCCATATTAATATCAGATGAAGTAAACTTCAAAGCAAAGAAAATTACCAGAGACAGAGAGTGGCAATACATAATGACAACAGGATTAATCCACCAGAAATACGTAGCAATATCAAATGTGTATTTACCAAAAAACAAAGTTGAAAAATATATGAATCAAAAACTGATGAATTTGTTTTAAAACTATAAAGACAGAACTCTTTTCTCTAGAGAAACAGACAAATCTACAACTCTGGTAATGGACTTCAATACTCTAGGTCTCAACAATTGATAGAAAAACTAGACAGGAAATCTACAAGGATGTAGAAATGAACAGCACAAACAACTAACAGGATCTAATGTAATATACAGAACACTACAACCAATAACAACGGACACATACACTCCTCAAGTGCCCAAGGAACATATACCAATATAGACTATATCATGGGCCATAAAACAAGTCTCAACAAATTTAAAAGAAATAGTGGCTCAGATGGTAAAGGATCTGTCTGCAATGCAAGAAACCTGGGTTTGATCCCTGGGTGAGGAAGATTCCCTGGAGAAGCGCATGGCAACCTTCTGCCTGGAGAATTCCATGGACAGAGCAGCTTGGTGGGTTACAGTCCATGGGGTTGCAAAGAGTCAGACACAAATGTGTGACTAACCTACCAAGGAAGTCATATAAGAAATAACAGAAAAATAACAGGAAAATCTTTAAACACTTGGAAACTAAATAACACACTCCTAAATAATCCATGAGTCAAAGAAGAAATCTGAGGGTATATTCAAAAATACTTTAAAATAAATGAAAATGAAAACACAACATATTCAAGTTTGTGGGACATAGCTTACAGGGAAATCTACAGCACTGAAAGCATACATTACAAAAAATAAAAGTCTCAAATCAATAATCTAAGCTCTTGACTCAAGAATCAAGAAAAAAAGAAAGAAAATAAAACCAAAGAAATCAGAATGAAGGAAATAATAAAGAACAGATTCAATGAAATGGAAAACAAAGACACAATGGATAAAATCAATTAAAAAAGAGATGGTTCTTTGGAAACAGCAATAAAGTTGACAAATTTCTAGAAAAAAATGACAAAAAAAAGAGAAAACACAAATTAGCAGTATAAGGACTCAAACAAGAGATATCACTACAAACCTTACAGACATAAGGGAACACTACAAACAACTCTACACACATAAATTCAACAACTTAGTTGATATGGGCTGATTCTTAAGAAAATGCAGTGCCACACAACCTTGTGTGTGCATGCATGCTAAGTCGTTTCAGTCATGTCCAACTCTTTGTGACCCTAAGGACTGTAGCCCTCCAGGTTCCTCTATCCATGAGATTCTCCAAGCAAGAATACTGGAGTGGGTTGCCCTGCCCTCCTTCAGAGAATCTTCCCAACCCAGGGATGGAACCCACATCTCTTCAATCTCCTGCATTCGCAGGCAGGTTCTTTACCACTAGCGCCACCTGGGAAGCCCCACCACACAACCTCATCCAATATTAAATAGATAAATTGAATAGCATTATAACAAAATTGACTTAGTAATTTCAAAACTCCCCCACAACAAATCTCAAAGCCCGGATGGTTTCACTGAATAATTATACCAAACATTTAAATAAGAATTAACACCAATCTCAGTTTACCGGGTGGCTCAGACGGTAAAGAATCTGCCTGCAATACAGGAGACCCAGGCTCCATCCCTGGATCAGGAAGATCCTTTGGAGAAGGGAATGGCTATCCTCTCCAGTATTCTTGCCTGGAGAAGTCCATGGACAAAGGAGTCTGGTGGGTATAGTCCATGAGGTCGCAAAAAGTTGGACACAACTGAGCAACTAACACTTAATAAACTAACACCAATATCATACACTTTCTTCCAGATAACAGAAGAGGAAGGAACACTTCCCAATTGATTTTATAGAGCTAGTATTACCCTGATACCAGAACCAAACAAGGACAGCACAAAAAACTGTACAGACCAATTTTCATCATGAATACATGATGCAAAAATCCCTAACAAAATATTAGGAAAAATAATTCAGCGACACACAAAGATAATTATGCACCATGATCAAGTACAGTTTATATCAGGATGCAAGGCTGGTACAATATTAGGAAAAAATCAATCAATGTAATCTACTATATTAATAAGTTAAAGAAGAAAAATCACATGATCATATCAATTGATTCAAAAAAGTACTTGACAAAATTCAACACACATCATGATAAAAAAAAATTCTCAGAAAAATAGTAATAGAGAGGAACTTTTATCAACTTGATCTAGAGCATCTACATTAAAAACTATAGCTAACATCATATTAATACTTCATAATGAAATACTAAATGATATCCTCCTAAGATCAAGAAGGGGCTTCCCCAGTGGCTCAGCAGTAAAGAATCCACCTGCGATGCAGAAGATACAGGAGAGGCAGGTTCGATCCCTGGGTCAGGAAGATCCCCTTGAGGAGGGCGTGGCAACCCACTCCAGTATTCTTGCCTGGAGAATCCCATGGACAGAGGAGCCTGGCAGGCTACAGTCTGTAGGATTGCTAAGAGTCGGACACAACTGAAGTGACTGAGCATGCACGCAAGATCAAGAACAAGCCTAGGACTTTATCAAACTTTATCAAAATTTAAAAACTTTTGCTCTGCAAAAGATCCTATTAAGGAAGATGAAAAAACTGGCTACAGAGTGGGAGAAAATACTTGCAGAGTACAATATCCAGCAAAAGACTTCTATCTAGAATATAATAAGAACTGCTAAAAACTCAAAGTAAAAAATAATACAATTAAAAAATGGGCTAAAGACATGAAGAGACACTTAATCTAAGAGGATATACAGATGGCAAATAAGCACATGAAAATGTATTCAACATCATTAGCCATTAGAGAATTGCGAATTAATACTCTAATGAGATATTACTACACCCCTGTCACAATGTCTAAAATAAAAAATAATGACCCCAATGCGGGTGAGGATGCAGAGAAACTAGATTGCTTACATGTTGCTGGTGAGAATGCAAAATGGAACAGCCATTGTGGTAAAGAGCACTTTCTCCTAAAGAAAATATGTAAAAAAGAAAAAAAAAAAAGAAAGAAAATATGTAATTGTCATACAACCCAGAAATTGTACTCCTGGGCATTTTCCCTGGAGAAATGAAGTCTTGGGTTGACACAAAAACCTGTACACAAATGTTTATAGCGGCCTTATTCATAATAGACAAAAACTGGAAACAATCCAGGTGTCCTTTAATGAATGAATGGTTAAACAAACAGTGATACATCCATACCATAAAATACTACTCAGCAATAACAGGCTGAAACTACTGATACATGCAGCAACCTAGATGAATCTCCTGGGAATTATGCCAGGTGAAAAGAAAAATATCAGTCTCAAAGTTAATAATTTATTTAAGATTCTTGAGAATGACAAAATTTTAGAAATGGGGGAAAGATTAGTGGTTGCCAGAGGTTAAGGAGCAGGCGGAGGCAGAAAGGTAGTGGCTGTGGCTTTAAAAGGACAACACAAAGGGTCCTTGTGGTGATGGAAATATTCTGTATCTTGACTGTATAGATGTCAAAATACTGGTTTTGATTGTACACTATAGTTCTGCAAGATGTTACCATTGGGAGAAACTGGATAAAGGTTACATGGGCTGTCTCTGTATTACTCCACTTTACTAATATTTTTAAGTTTTATTTTATTTGGTTGTGGTGGGTCTTAGTTGCGGCCCACAGTATCTTTCATCTTTGTCGTGACATGCAGGACCTTTAGTTGCAGCATGCAAACTCATAGTTGTGGCATGTGGGACCTAGTTCCCTGACCAGGAACTGAACCCAGGCCCCCTGTATTGGGAGCACAGAGTCTTAGCCAGTGGACCACCAGGGAAGACCCTTTATTATTTCTTAGAACGTTCATGTACATTTATCTTAGTATGAATTTTCATTAAAATGATTATTTTAATTGAGCAAAAAAAGTGAAGCAGTTATTAACTCTAGGATAAACAAAAAGTTGTACGCAGAAATACATAATCAGTATAGTGAAACCACTACTCACCTCAACAGTAAAACCACACCTACATAGCTATAATAAGGCAAATGCTGAATACAAACTTGAACAAAGATAATTTAATTATATTGATAGTATGTGGGGAAGAGAAGATGAGCATGGAGTGATGTAAAATGCTAAATCTTCATAATTCATAATGGAATATCAGTAGAGTTGCCTGAAGACCATATACCAAGAAATAGCACTGAAAGTCTATTATTTACACAAGTGAAAATACCTCAAGAAATAGTCAACCTGCTTTCTAGCATGTTGGTTGTGAAGGGAAGGAGGCAATGGGTAGGGGCCTGCTGTCTGGAAAGCGCTTTGGTTCTATTTTATGTTTTACCATTGTAAATGTATTATTCTAGACTTCTCTGTGGCTCAGATGGTAAAGACTCTGCCTGCAACGCAGGAGATCCAGGTTCGATTCCTGGGTCAGGAAGATCCCCTGGAGAAGGGAATGGCAACCCACTCCAGTATTCTTGTCTGAAGAATTCCATGGACAGAGGAGGCTGGAGGGCTATACAGTCCATGGGGTTGCAAAGAGTCAGGCATGACTGAGCGACTATTACTTTCATTTTCATGTATTATTCGGATAAAATTTGGTAACATTTTTAAGGAAACTTGATAAAATTTTTAAGAAAGTGGAAGCACTACTGATGGGAGCAATGTGGCTTCCACTCCCTGTGCCTATATTAACTGCTTTCACACTCAGCACTGACCTCCTAAATAGCAAAGCCAATAACAAAGTCCTCTTTTCTAGCCTCAGCTTGCTAGAGCTCTCTGCAGCATTTGACATTGTCGACTCCTCCCCTGACCGGCACTCTCCCGTGCTTTCCATACTTACTGCTGCCATACTAGTTCAGATCTATTAACTCTCACCCGAACCAATGCAACAGCATCCACCCTCCTACCCACCTCCAGGGTCCTGCCAAATAAATTTATTTTATGAAGCAGCTCTCACCCTGTGAAGGCTCTGCTACAGAACAGTCTACATCCAGACTTCCACCTGTTTTGGTAAATAAGTCTTATTGGATAGAACACAGCCATGCCCATTCGTTTACCTGTTCTCTATAGCTGCTTTGGAACTACAACAGATTTGAATAGTCAGTTATTATAGGCATCTTCCAGCCTACAAAGCCTGAAATATTTACTGTCTGGTCCTTTACAGAAAAAAAACTTATGTATCCCTCCTCTACTGCAAGACACATATGGATCTTGGTGCTCAGAAGTCCCTTTGTTTGTTCCTAGACTCCTCTTTGATGTGAATCATAGTAGTTATTGCAAAATTTCTCCAGTATCTTCTAAACCTCCTACCCTAATATCTCTTCCTCTGGTCACAGAGAAAATAGAGGTCTTTAAATAATACACACTGCCATATGTAAAATAGATAGCCAGTGGGAGTTTGCTGTATTACGCAGGAAACCCAAAGCCAGTGCTCTGTGACAACCTGGAGGGGTGAGATGGGGAGGGAGGTGAGAGAGGGTGTAAAAGGGAGGGGACATATGTATACCTATGGCCATCTCATGCTGATGTATGGCATAAACCATTACAATACTGTAAAGTAATTATCCTACAATTAAAGTTTTTTTTAAAAGGCATTTTTCATCACCAAACAAACAAAAAGAAAAGAACACTTTGACTACATTCCCATTGCCCCATCCCTGTTTACACATATTTTCTCTTGTACGTACTCAATCTTTCTGGAATATAAGTTCCATAGGGGCAAGAATTTTTGTCTTACTTCTTTAAACAATTGGGCTTCCCTGATAGTTCAGTTGGCAAAGAATCCACCTGTAATGCAGGAGACACTGGTTCAATTCCTGGGTGGGGAAGATCCCCTGAAGAAGGGATAGGCTACCCACTCCAATATGCTTGGGCTTCCCTTGTGGCTCAGTAGGTAATGAATCTGCCTGCAATGAGGGAGACCTGGGTTCGATCCCTGGGTTGGGAAGTTCCCCTGGAGAAGGGAAAGGCAACCCACTCCAGTATTCTGACCTAGAGAATTCCATGGACTGTACAGTCCATGAGGTCACAAAGAGTCTACACAACTGAGCAACTTTCACTTTCTTTAAATAATTACTCTTCAGCACCAAGAACAGTGTCTAATAGGGTGTAAAAGCTCTGTGTTAAATGAAATTATCTTTAACATCAGTAGAATGGTGACCGAAGGGTGATTCTTCCACCTGTGCTCTGGATCTCCTCTGTTCCCGCTGCTCCAGGGACTTCATATTCATCAACACATCCTGTTCATTCCTACATTTTCAATCTCCACCCTCTCCCTCTGGCACACAAGGTACTCCTGTCTCTTCTGGTATGCCTGCATAAACTTCCCTGGTGGCTCAGATGGTAAAGCATCTGCCTACAATGCGGGAGACCTGGGTTCAATCCCTGGATCAGGAAAATCTCCTGGAGAAGGAAGTGGCAACCCACTCCAGTACTCTTGCCTGGAAAATCCCAGGGATGAAGGAGCCTGGTAGGCTACAGCCCATGCGGTTGCAGAGTTAGACGGGTCTGAGTGACTTCACTTTCACTTCCAACCACCCAACTGCCCACCTCCCATTCACAACCACGTTTTTTAAAAGAATTTTATACATAGTTTCCACTTCCTCTTCTCTGATAAATTCTCAAGCCACAACGTTCTGGCTTTAACCCCCACCAAACCATTGAATAGGCTTCGGTTAATGTTAGCAATCCCCTCGATGGTGTGAAATTCCTATAGAAAGTTCACACTCTTTATCTAACTCTAGAATTTAACACAATTCTCTGCCAACTTTTCCCCCACCATACCCCACACACATACACATATCTGCCTGTTCTTTCCATTGTTCCTCTGGAGTTATATGTTTGGCTTTTTCTTGTATTCTACATATTCTCTCTGCATGGAAGTTCTACACTCACTCTAATGGATAATTATTCTATATATCAAAGATGGAAAACGCTGCTTGAAGCCTCATGTGGCCTGCAGCTAGGTTTTGTTTGCCTGGTTTACCAGACTTTTTAAAAATGTGACTGCCTTTAGGCAGGGCCTGTGCACATCTCTTGCCTTAACCACATTTCATCCCCAGGCAGAATCATCCACTTATGTTACCTACCTGGATCCTGTAGACATTTGGATATTCCCAATACTGTGACTCTCAATACTCTATCTACAGCCCAACCTACATTTCTGTACTCCAAATAATATAGTACACTTTGGCCATCATCTCCATTTGTATATCTGATGGGCCCTCACACTCAACATGGGTAAAACAAAGCTAATAATTTCACCATCAGTTTTTCTCATCCACTTGTGATCCTCCTCTGAGTGAATGGCACTCCCTGACACCCAGGTTCAAGTATCAATTCATCCTCGCACTCTGTCATCCACCTTGTCAGTGGCATTCCATTGGTTAGCAAGTATGTCAATTCTAGCCCCTAAATATCTCTCAAATGCATGGCCTCCTCCTTCCTCCCCACTGCTGTGTTTGTAACTCAAGGTCATATCAGCTCCACATGCATGATTGTAATAGCCTCTCTAAGGCTTTTCGTGATCAGGTCCCTATTGAGTCCTCCAGTGTTCTCTCTTTACCACTCAGTTCACACCCTAGGTTCAAACCCAGCACTGTCAGGAATTCTCCAGGTTCTCTACACTTCTATGACTACCTGCTCTCTCTGCTCAAAATAGCCTTCCCATTTCTCTGCTTGAAACACCCTTCCTATATCCCATGTTTCAGGAAAAGTCACACTCTCATATTTCAACTCAGACATTACCACCTCTAGAATGCCTCTCCTGACACCTTACATCCTGTCTAGGGTCTAGAACAGATGCCCTCAGCACGTCTAACCCACTGCCCCCACTAAATTAATTTCCTTGTGGGTAGAAAAGGTATTCAGCACTGTACTCCACATGCCTTTTCTTTCGTTTTTACTCTACATGCCTTTTATTTTTTTTCATTTATTTTTATTAGTTGGAGGCTAATTACTTTACAATACTGTAGTGGGTTTTGTCATACACTGACATGAATCAGCCATGGATTTACACATGCCTTTTAAAGTGTCTGGCACACAATAGTCCACCAATAAGATCTTTTTAAGTAAATGATTCTCTGAGTAAAGTCTATCTCCATAACATTGGTGCCCTAGAGTCTTTGCAATTCAATTCCATATGTCCATTTTCATCTATATTTCACACTATACCCCTAGATGTACATCCAATGCCCCCAAACAGTGTAAACAGTCAAGAATATCACATTATAGTCAAAATGACTAGGGAGAAAGTCTGTAAAACTCAACACTTATTATTCATAAATTGAGATAAATTGCCACTATGACTGTTGAATATGTAACCAAATTGTTCTACTTCACTCCCTGAAGCCCTTGGGCTGGCTTCCCACATCTATCATTGCTCATGGTTTCCTCAATATCTCTTCTTATAGGTCTATCCTTCATATACCAGATAATATACTGTCTTCCTTAAACCTGACCAGCTCGACATAGCCAGAAAAAGAAGTGATTACTTTTTCCCCTGAGCACCTCCACGACTTGGATTCTCGGATAACTATCCACTTTTGCCTTGTTTCATAGTTATTTGTGTGCATAGCTTTTATCCCCTTCCTGACTATAATCTCCCATGAAGCAGGGACCATGTCTTTTTTGACCTTTGAATACCCCATGGCATCTTGAACTCAATGAATATTTTTAAATACATATTAAACAAAATCAGATCAGGGGGAGCATTTCACCTAATTGCAAACACACTTGGCATTTGATTATCATCCCCCAAGCCAACTGCTTTGTAAATTTGAAAAAAAACTCATCCTTGGTAATTATTAAGTACTAATTATCATAGTGGTTTCCTATTTATAAATGTTAAACATAAGGGGGAAAAGTTTTCAAAGTCACTGAGAGGAACGGACACGTTGGTTTCCATTTCTAAAGGCAAAGCTACGGAATCCATTTACATATGGTCTGCTTGGACAGCAAAGGGATCGCCTCAGTTCCCAGCTGCAGCTATATTGGCAACTCAGAGGTATCTCTTCAAACCCTGAGTAGCTCCCCTGGAGCCTTCCTCAGATAAAAAGATGAAATTTAATTTGCCATTGCATAACCCAGTCACGGAAAGCACGAAGGCACTCACGTTTTTCTTCCCTTCATAGTAGACATTTAATTATATGATAATTACTTACAGCTTGCTGCTCAGCTTCTACTTTTATGAAATGTAAATTACACTTCACTCAAAAGTGCAAGATGAGCATTTAAAATACTTTACTAGATAGATTTAAAGAATTTTCTGACATCTTTTCCCAGCCCAAGAATTAGCTGATATACCTTTAAAGGAAACTTCCATTTTGACACCAAGAAAAATTGAGTTCTTAATGAACACCTGAAAGACAGAAACACTTCGAAGGGGGAAAAATGTATATTGGGTTTTGAACAAATTCAGTGGCCTCGGTAAAGCCAAAGCCTCGTCTCTGAGAAAATGTCAGCCTCTCTATTAACTGTGCTTACTGGTAGATTCATTAACTGAATTTTACTGGCAAGGCTGAGGGAAAGAAAAGTAATGGCAATGATAAAATAATACAATTTGAATGACTATTTTTTGGAAATGAACATCAAATGTATCTTATTATTCTTCTAGCATTATTTTCACCTGATATTAGAATTATGAACTCCTAACAGGTCAAGTGATTGGGAAAATCATTATTATTTCCAATGCTACGTTATGCATGTAAGTAGAAAACCTCATCTAAGGCATGCAAAGCCACAACTAACTCAAAGAATCATGAACCATTCTCCTTAAACATTTTGAGGATTTGCCATTGTTCATCGCCAGCTCAAAATTTAAGAGGGTTTAAGATTACTCTCCATGATATTTGTCTCTGGTTTCTCATCCAGGGTCTTGACAGAAAAGTTCAAAGAAACTAGAAAATGAACAATAGTCAGAAAAGGAGAGAAGTAACAAATTTTTGAAGTTGGAAATAAATATATAGAAATTTAAAGCAAATTATTTGCCACTGTTTGATCAAGAAATCACTAGGAATTCAAGTTCAGCTACCACTGATAATAAGACTGTTTATTTGTAGATGATTTTACTATTTTCAAAGAAATTTCACACAAAATCATGGCATGTTAGAACTGTAAAGGAACATTAAAAATCAGGCAGTGTAACTCTCTCTCTAATGCATTCATTTTCATTTTATTTTTAAAATCTTTTAAAGTATAACATGGGGGGGGGGAAATAAAGTATAACATGGCTTCCCAGGTGGCACTAGTGGTAAAGAACTCACCTGAATTCTTTTTAATGGCTGAGTAATATTCCATTGTGTATATGTACTATAGCTTCCTTATCCATTCGTCTGCTGATGGGCATCTAGGTTGCTTCCATGTCCTGGCTATTATAAACAGTGCTGCGATGAACATTGGGGTACACGTGTCTCTTTCAGATCTGGATTCCTCAGTGTGTATGCCCAGAAGTGGTATTGCTGGGTCATATGGCAGTTCTATTTCCAGTTTTTTAAGAAATCTCCACACTGTTCTCCATAGTGGCTGTACTAGTTTGCATTCCCACCAACAGTGTAAGAGGGATCCCTTTTCTCCACACCCTCTCCAGCATTTATTGCCTGTAGACTTTTGGATAGCAGCCATCCTGACTGGTGTGTAATGGTACCTCATTGTGGTTTTGATGTGCATTTCTCTGATAACGAGTGATGTTGAGCATCTTTTCATGTGTTTGTTAGCCATCTGTATGTCTTCTTTGGAGAAATGTCTGTTTAGATCTTTGGCCCATTTTTTGATTGGGTCATTTATTTTTCTGGAATTGAGCTGCAGGAGCTGCTTGTATATTTTTGAGATTAATCCTTTGTCTGTTGCTTCATTTGCTATTATTTTCTCCCATTCTGAGGGCTGTCTTTTCACCTTGCTTATCGTTTCCTTTGTTGTGCAAAAGCTTTTAAGTTTAATTAGGTCCCATTTGTTTATTTTTGCTTTTATTTCCAATATTCTGGGAGGTGGGTCATAGAGGATCCTGCTGTGATTTATGTCGGAGAGCATTTTGCCTATGTTCTCCTCTAGGAGTTTTATAGTTTCTGGTCTTACACTTAGATCTTTAATCCATTTTGAGTTTATTTTTGTGTATGGTGTTAGAAGGTGTTCTAGTTTCATTCTTTTACAAGTGGTTGACCAGTTTTCCCAGCACCACTTGTTAAAGAGGTTGTCTTTTTTCCATTGTATATCCTTGCCTCCTTTGTCGAAGATAAGGTGTCCATAGGTTCGTGGATTTATCTCTGGACTTTCAATTCTGTTCCATTGATCTATATTTCTGTCTTTGTGCCAGTACCATACTGTCTTGATGACTGTGGCTTTGTAGTAGAGCCTGAAGTCAGGCAGGTTGATTCCTCCAGCTGCAGCCCATTATACAGAGTGAAGTAAGCCAGAAATATAAAGACCAATACAGTATACTAATGCATATATATGGAATTTAAAAAGATGGTAATGATAACCCAATATGCAAAACAGAAAAAGAGACACAGATGTACAGAACAGACTTTGGGACTCTGTGGGAGAAGGCGAGGGTGGGATGATCTGAGAGAACAGCATCGAAACAAGTATACTATCAAGGGTGAAACAGATCACCAGCCCAGGTTGGATGCATGAGACAAGTGCTCAGGGCTGGTGCACTGGGAAGACCCAGAGGGATCGGATGGGGAGGGAGGCGGGAGGGGGGATTGGGATGGGGAACACATGTAAATCCATGGCTGATTCATGTCAATGTATGGCAAAAACCACTACAATATTGTAAAGTAATTAGCCTCCAACTAATAAAAATAAATGAAAAAAAAAAAGAACTCACCTGACAATGCAGGAGACAAAAGAGACATACATGGGTTCGATCCCTGGGTGGGGAAGATCCCGTTGAAGAGGGCATGGAAACCCACTCCGGTATTCTTGCCTCGAGAATCCTATGGACAGAGGAGCCTGGTGGGCTACAGTCCAAAGGGTCACAAAGAGTCAGACACGACTGAAGCAACTTAACACACACACCACACAAAGTATAACATATATACAATAAAGGTAAATCTTAACTGTACAGATTGGTTAACTTTTATAAAGTGAGCACACATGTTACCACCACCTAGATCAGGACTTAGAACATTAATCAACTTCCCAAATGTCTCTCTAATGTCCCTCTTGGTCTACTATTATTCTGATCTCTATCATCATTGATTAATTTTGTCTGTATATGAACTTGGTATAAATGGACTCTTTTGCATCTAGCTTCTTTCTCAACCTTATGCCTGTGAAATTAAGTCAGTTGTTTGGCGTAGTAGTAGTTTGTTTTCTCTAATTGCTCTATGATATGACATTGTGTGAATATACCACAATGTATTTATCTAGTCCAAAGTTGATGAACATTTGGGTTCCTTTCAGTTTGGTACTATCACAAATAATGCTGCTTTGAATATTTTGCACATGTCTTTTGGTGCACACACATATGCATTTCTATTGGAGAGATAGATTGGTTGACTTGTAAAGCCACTGGGTACACATATATATTCAACTTGAGTAGATGCTGCCAGTTTTCCAAAATGAATGCACCAATTAAGATTCCATTCAACAGTGCATGAAAGTTTTAGCAGCTCCCCCATCCTTGATAATACTGGGTATTGTTGGTCTTTTATCCTGATAGATGTGTAGTGATATCTCATTGTGGTTTTAATTTGCATTTCTCTGATAACTAATGATGCTTGGTGACCATTTCAAAACCTTATTTTGTGAAATATCTGTTCAAGTCTTTACAATTTTTAAATTGTTATTTATATTTTTATTTTTAATTGATTTGTAGAAATTGTTTATATATTTTGAATATAAGCCCTTTACCCATTATTTAGATTTCAAATATTTTCTCCCACACTGGCTTGCCTTTCACTCTCTTAATGGTGTTTCTTAGATGAACATGAAATTTTTTATTTCATAAAGTCCAAGAGAGAGGACTCAAATTACTAATACAAGGAATGAAAAAAGATTTAACTACAGATACTATATATGTTGAAAAGGATGATATAAACAATTCTATGCCAACTCTTTCAGCACAATAGTCAATGCAATATATTTTCATCCTATAAGCTATCACTACTATATAAACTTAAAGAAAGATTAGAAAACAACATCTGCATTACTTCAAAAATATGCAAATTTTCCCCTTCATTTATTCACTTATTCCATTCTTTTTCATCTTCTAAATATCAGATATTGGAAGGCAATGGGAATATAACAATGAACAAAAAGATTAGCTCCTATCCTTACAGAACTTACAAACCAATATTAATATTAACTAATATTAACAATCACTTTAATAACTCATTACCATTATGGTATGTGCTATGTAGAATAGCTGCAAGGTACTATGCATGCATGCAGTGGGAGCCTAATTAGAGTAAGGGGCCATGGAAAACATCGAAAAGAGTGACATGTAAGCTGAGTCTTGAAGGATGGCTAGGAGTTTGCTAAGTGAAGCAGGATGAAGGAGCAGGGAGGTTGAGAAGGGGAAATTCAAACAGAAGGAGAGCCCCTCCCTCTCTCCTTTCCACTATCCACTCACACATGTGCAAACATGCAGGTGCACACACACCCTCAGTTCAGTTCAGGCACTCAGTCGTGTCTGACTCTTTGTGACCCCATTGACTGCAGCACACCAGGCCTCCCTGTCCATCACCAACTCCTGGAGTTTACTCAAACTCATATCCACTGAGTGGGTGATGCCATCCAACCATCATATCTCCTCTGTCATCCCCTTCTCCTGCTTTCAGTCTTTGCCAGCATCAGGGTCTTTTCCAATGAGTCAGTTCTTCGCATCAGGTGGCCAAAGTATTGGAGTTTCAGCTTCAGCATCAGTCCTTCCAATGAATATTCAGGACTGATTTCCTTTAAGGTGGACTGGTTTGATCTCCTTGAAGTTCAAGGGACTCTCAAGAGCCTCCTCCAACATCACAGGTCAAGAGTAATACAAGCCTTATGACCTAGAAACCTGGGGATTCAACAGCTCCCAGGTCAAAGTTAAAAGAATGGTGTGTTCTAAAGCCAAGACAAAAGGAAGCAAAGAGCTAAACTGCTGTGCTGAAATCAAAGTGGCTCTGAGGTTTGGTACCTCACATAAAGAAGGACATAGAGCTTTTTTTTTTTTTAACTTTTTTTTTAGTATTTATTTATTTATTTTTCAGTGGGTTTTGTCATACATTGATATGAATCAGCCATAGAGTTACACGTATTCCCCATCCCGATCCCCCCTCCCACCTCCCTCTCCACCCGATTCCTCTGGGTCTTCCCAGCCCACCAGGCCCGAGCACTTGACTCATGCATCCCACCTGGGCTGTTCTTTCGAAACATCCCACCCTCACCTTCTCCCACAGAGTTCAAAAGTCTGTTCTGTACTTCTGTGTCTCTTTTTCTGTTTTGCATATAGGGTTATCGTTACCATCTTTCTAAATTCCATATATATGTGTTAGTATGCTGTAATGTTCTTTATCTTTCTGGCTTACTTCACTCTGTATAATGGACTCCAGTTTCATCCATCTCATTAGAACTGATTCAAATGAATTCTTTTTAAGACTGACCCTCAAACTGCCAAGGCTACTGGAGTTTTACCAATTCTCCAAGTAGAGCATTTAGGTGCCCTGTTTCCTGACAGTGCCCAGGAAGGTGACAAGACCCCGGAAGAACATGGCCAAGTGCTATCCAAGGAAGGCTAGCCTGCAGGCTCATCCGGGGCTCCCAGCCTGGACAGAAACCCTCCACCTCAGCTTAAGCAGAATCAGCAGAACTGTTAGCCTTGAAGAGAAACACCCAGGGTGTAGACTGATGATCTGAGCACTCCCAGTAATGGTCCGGAAAATGGCACTTAACATGACCCTGGAGGCCTCAATAATCCTGACATTGAATTTTCTACCAAATTTGGGTGGGGCTGTGTGGTCTCTGGGCTTCCCTGGTAGCTCAGCTGGTAAAGAATCCATCTGCAATGCAGGAGACCATGGTTTGATTCCTGAGTCGGGAAGTTCCCTGGAGAAGGGATAGGATACCCACTCCAATATTCTTGGGCTTCCCTGGTGGCTCAAGCAGGAAAGAATCCGCCTACATGCAAGCAACCTGGGTTCAACCCCTGGATTGGGAAGATCCCCTGGAGCAGGGCATGGCAACCCACTCCAGTATTTTTGCTGGGAGAATTCCAGGGACATAGGAGCCTGGTGGGCTACCATCCATGAGGTCGCAAACAGTTGGACATGACTGAGCGACTAAGCACAGCACAGCAGTGTGGTCTCTAAACAGATTAAATCATGTTTGTGCTAAGTCGCTTCGGTTGTGTCCAACTCTTTCAACCCCCATGGACTGTAGCCCACCAGGCTCCTCTGTCCATGGAATTCTCCAGGCAAGAATACTGTAGTGGGTTGTCATTTCCTTCTCCAGGGGATCTTCCCGACCCATGGATCGAATCCAGGTCCCCTGCATTGGCAGGTAGGTTCTTTACCACTAGTGCCATCTGATCTTTTGCTTTCTGCTGCCCACCCTGGAACCACTGACAGGTACATTATCATGGATAGCCTTAATTGTCCCCACACATGTGTTGCAAAGATATTCAAATTCCACCCAGGCCTCAAATTCAGTTGGAGTCAGATCACTGCCATGTCTCCTTAACCTTGACTTGAAGTTTCTTCAGGTCTTGAGGGCACTCAGTGCTACCCATAAAACACTGGGTTCTTCCCCAGACCTCACTGGGAAGCCAAATCATGTTTAGAGAACAAAAGAAATACAACATTTCTGGAGCAAAAGGCTGTGAAGAAGAAGTGGAATCTGGAAAAACTCTCAAAGCAGTTTGAGCTGAGCTTCAGGTGTCTTTTACCAGATTCTGCTGGCCATAAGTGGAGAATGAACAATTAAAGGTGCAGGGCCAGCATGGACAAATGCTCAGTAAATGAAAGAAGGAATGGTCTTGGCCCTTTCAGGGACCCATGCCAATCTCCAGAAAGTCCTCCTTTTTATCTGAACTCCATCTCTCCCACAGGAGTGATACATACAAAGAAAGTTGGGCTGCCTTTCCCTAATCTATGACTTCCCAGCAGTGACAGTAGGCCTCCCAAGTGACCACCAAGGTTGTAGGGGCAAAAATGTGCTTCACACTTAACTGGGAAAGAAGCTCCTCATTGAGTTATGTGTCATTAGTGGATCCTAATGTCATTAGGTACAAGAATCAAAATTTGCATAGAAATCATTGCAGGGAATTGTTTCTTCCCCAGGCTGGTATTGATTTCCCGGCACCGTTAGCTGCTTAATGCTACTGCTTTTAACTGATTACTCCAGGGGAGTCCCTCAATAGCAGAATTCTTCAATTGAGATGCTAGGACATTCATTGAATGTGATTCGACAACCCCAATTGACTCTGGAGACCTCTGTCTTTCTATAGCACAATTAGAGCAGACCCACAAAATTTAATCAATAACGTGGTCCTATGATATGCAATACTGAGGCTACAGCCCACTTAAAAATATTAACATGTCCAGATCTGTTTACTTGCTAAAAATCAGTGATCAAGTCATACATTTGTAACTACACACAAAGTTGGGTATCTGAGATTTATATTAAAATCTCTTCTTGTTTCCACCTCTGTATGTCTGGGAAAACTCTAAAATGCCTGAATTCACCTCCTTCCCTAGTAAACAGTTGAGTGACCCTAGCTTAACTCTCTTTGGCTAACCAGGGGTATTGCAGTATTCGGTATTTGCAACACCATGGTCACTGCTGAGTACTAAAGAAGCTGAGAAGTGTTGGAGTGAAAGCAGACTAAGGTGAGGACAGTTCAGGGAGCACTTCAATACCTACTAATTTACCCAACCCTCAGCAGGGGCTTCTTGTCTTCTGATTCACTTTTCTCTTAAATGTTGGCCTCAGGAAAAAGGCTTTGGTTCATCAAGCGCATCCAACTGACCAAATATAAAGTGCTTTGGCAGGGTTACTATAAGTGTCAACCCACAAATTCAGGTGCACAAGAAGTTTTTCTTGTGATTAGTCTATTAGGGGCCCCCATCCCTCCAGGTAAAACTTTATCTCAGAACACTCAAGTTCTCCCCACAATCTCTGGGGCTGTGGCTAAGACAAAGAGAAAGTATTTGATCTTTTGTTTTCTACTGTCCACCCTGGAACCACTGACAGGTACATTGTCACAGATAGCCTTAATTGTCCCTGCACATGTGTTGCAAGGATATTTAAATTCCACCCAGGCCTCAATATCAGTTTGAGTCAGATCACTGCCATACCTCTTTAACCTTGACTTGAAGTTTCCTCAGGTCTTGAGGCCACTCAGCACTACTCAGAAAACACTAGCTTCTTCCCCAGAACTCTCTGGAGTCTGGGGAATGATAAGGCTGCAACCAACTCTAGTCCACAGGGCTGGAGTCAGGCTGGACTCAGGGGAGCCCTTCAGAGCTTGTTGCCTCCCTCTCTGTGAGGGAGAGGCCAGGCACAGTCCCATCTACTCAGCTTTCTCCAACACTCTCTCCTTTGTCTTCCACCTGAGTCTTGCCCCACAGGGCAAGTAACTGCATCTCTGTTAAGGGTCTTATCAAGGACTTTTGTCCTAACTCACTCCTCTCACATCCCATGGAATTTTCATCTAATCTGGGGAGAAAAAAAATTGGTTCAGGTTGATCCTGTATCCTTTCAAATCTATTATGTATGTCATGAAAGGTATGACCTGGGTTCTTTAGGGCTTAAGTTTCTGAAGCTCAAAAGCCCTGGTTCCTGAAACTCTTAATAGGCTTTTTAAAGCTCAAAGGCTGTGAATTAACTTTTTAGTTTTCTGCTCTTCTGCTATAATAACCTTTCTCTTAGGTGATGAAATACCTTTGCTGAATATGGGAAGGGCGAGGTGTAAGGACACACACACAGAGAAGATAATTTATTAAAATATTATCCCAACATGCTACTGTATACCTAAGACCATGGTAGAAACTAGGGGAAACAAAAAATGACATTGTCTATGTGCTAAAGACAATAAAATTTCATTATAGAGACCATGATTTACGCATCTAAGATACTCAAAAGATGCATTGTCACATATAATGCAGGGTTAGCTTGAATGATACTCAAAATGTTATGAAGAAGCCAAATAAGAGAGCTATCAAGATGAACCATAGGGGTCAGACACAGTTCCATGGATATGACTGACCTGAAAGGAAGAAGG
Organism: Muntiacus reevesi; assembly: GCF_963930625.1. Taxonomy (NCBI): domain Eukaryota; kingdom Metazoa; phylum Chordata; class Mammalia; order Artiodactyla; family Cervidae; genus Muntiacus; species Muntiacus reevesi. The sequence continues at coordinate 121,982,543 of NC_089271.1, read as the reverse complement.
TAGGAGGAGGTAATAAGTGAATAATTTCATCTCGAAAACTTTTCTCCAGGCAAGTGTCATGTCCTTTATATTAGGTTTTTTATGGTGTTTTTTCACTGCTCTCCCATGGGTTTGATGAAAAAGTCTATTTCTGCCTTTCAAAAACTAATGTGCCCTAGATTCCTCTTTGATTAGCCAGCATCCATACCAACATGTAAGATTTTATTGAAATCCATTTCTCCTGTGGTAACTGAGGAACACTTTGATACTCATTGCCCAAGAGGGTGGAACCATCAAATAGGACCACCTAAAAAGGGTAAGATGTGCCATGACCTACATAGGTAAAGATCTAATTGTGCACTTTCACTGTGCAAATCTTTCTAGATAGTTAAAATGACTCCCTCTTTTTCTCTAGCATTTTGACATTTCAAACACCATGCTCTGATCTCCAGAAAATGTTATTATTTGTTCAAACTAATAATAAAGGAAAAGAAGAGAGGGAGTTTTAGAATCCATTGCTGCAATAGTATATTAAAATCGAATCTTGGTTTTAATGTGTGTACATTTTGAATACATACTTTCATTAAACAAAGAGGAAGACTAAGCAACATTTTTATAAAGAAATGTGCCTTTCAGTGGCTTCTCTGGTGGCTCAGAGGTAAAGAATCAGCCTGCAGTGAAGGAATTGCAGGAGATGCAGGCTCAATCCCTGGGTCAGGAAAATGCCCTGGAGGAGGGAATGGCAACCTACTCCAGTATTCTTGCCTGGAGAATCCCGTGGACCAAGGAGCCTGGCGGGATACAGTTCATAAGGTTGCAAAGAGTTAGACACGAGTGAAGCAACTTAGCACTCATACACGCCTTTCAGGGAATTAATACTTATGTTTGCATCACTAATAATGATTCTTAGCTCTAATAAAGTACACTATTACTACTGTAGCTAATTGAGAATTTTCATGTTTTCATCATATACTGAATCCCTTTTCTACTGTAAAAATATTTCTCCCAAGTTTCATTTCTGTATCAGGATAACTCTGAGAAAGCACATTTTTCTGTTTGAGGATTTGTGACTTCCCATGGAAATCTATGTATTTACAAATGAAATTTAAAGTACTCTTCTCTTAAAGCTTTGCCTTAAATATATGAATGAGAAACCTTCCACTTAAAAATCGGTTTACTTAATAATTAAGCATGGTGGTGGTTATGAACTTGAATATAACAAAAACCTGGGGATTTGGGGTGGGTGGAGGGGAAAAAACCTAGTTGAATTCAAATACATCAACAAATTGTTACAGTAGCTCATGGGAGAAAAATGCTATTAAAATAACTGCTGAGTTTTTATATCTTGGAATTTTAGTCATGTAAAATAGGGATGAAAATTAATGAATAAAACTTCTTTCAGTTAAGAGGAGAAAATGATTTTGTGATTTTTTTTCTACTTTACTGAAAAAAAAACCTATAAAATGTACGCTCAGAGTAAATAAATTCAAATCCTAGACCAAGCACCTGTACAAAGAAAAGTCATTTCCTGACCCTCTAGTCTTACTCTCAGGAGTCTGTGTTTCATTCCACCTATACCAAAATGCCTACATATGAATGACAGAAGTATTCTGTCCATATAGAAGCATACATTTTCAGATTTTAAAAACCACACATGGAGTCACAGTATACATATTTGCCTACAACATTTTGAAAAACAACCGTATGTCCTGGATGTCTTTACACATTAGCACATTCAGACTTGCTTCTTTCTCTTTAAAGATTCAGTTCAGTTCAGTCACTCAGTTGTGTCTGATTCTTTGTGACGCCATGGACTGCAGCATGCCAGGTTTTTCTGTCCATCAACAACTCCCAGAGCTTACTCAAACTCATGCCCATCGAGACGGTGATGCCATCCAACCATCTCATCCTCTGTCACCCCCTTCTCCTCCTACTTTCAATCTTTCCCAGCATCAGGGTCTTTTGCAAAGAGTCAGTTCTTCGCATCAGGTGGCCAAAGTATTGGCGTTTCAGCTTCAATATCAGTCCCTCCAATGAATATTCAGAACTGATTTCCTTTAGGATGGACTGGTTGGATCTCCTTGCAGTCCAAGGAATTCTCAAGAGTCTTCTCCAATGCCACAATTCAAAAGCATCAATTCTTCAGTGCTCAACTTTACTTATAGTCCAACTCTCACATCTGTGAACTTCCAAATGTTCAAGCTGGATTTAGAAAAGGCAGAGGAACCAGAGATCAAATTACTAACATCCACTGGGTCATTGAAAAAGTAAGAGAGTTCCAGAAAAACATCTACTTCTGCTTTAGTGACTATGCAACAGCCTTTGACTGTGTGAATCATGACAAACTGAGGAAAATTCAGAAAGAGATGGGAATACCAGACCACCTGACCTGCATCCTGAGAAATGTGTATGTGGGTCATGAAGCAACAGTTAGAACTGGACATGGAACAACAGACTGGTTACAAACAGGAAAAGGAGTATGTCAAGGCTGTATATTGTCAACCTGCTTATTTAACTTACATGCAGAGTACATCATGAGAAATGCTGGGCTGGATGAAGCACAAGCTGGAATCAAGACTTCCGGGAGAAATATGAATAACCTCAAATATGCAGATGACACCACCCTTAAGGCAGAAAGTGAAGAAGAACTAAAGAGCCTCTTGATGAAAGTGAAAGAGAGGAGAGTGAAAAAGTTGGCTTAAAAGTCAACATTCAGAAAACTAAGATCATGGCATCAGGTCCCATCACTTCATGGCAAATAGGTGGGAAAACAATGGAAACAGTGAGAGACTATTTTGGGGGGCTCCAAAATCACTGCAGATGGTGACTGCAGCCATGAAATTAAACGACGCTTACTCCTTGGAAGGAAAGTTATGACCAACCTAGGCAACATATTAAAAAGCAGACATTACTTTGCCAACAAAGGTCCATCTAGTCAAAGCTATGGTTTTTCCAGTAGTCATGTATGGATGTGAGAGTTGGACTATAAAGAAAGCTGAGTGCAGAAGAATTGATGCTTTTGAATTGTGGTGTTGGAGAAGACTCTTGAGAGTCCCTTGGACCACAAGGAGATCCAACCAGTCCATCCTAAAGGAGATTATTCCTGAATATTCATTGGAGGGACTGATATTGAAGCTGAAACTCCAATACTTTGGCCACCTGATGCAAAGAGCTGACTCATTTGAAAAGATCCTGTTGCTGGGAAAGATTGAAGGCAGGAGGAGAAGGGGATAACAGAGGATGAGATGTTTGGATGGGATCACCAACTCAATGGACGTGAGTTTGAGTAAACTCCGGGAGTTGCTGATGGACAGGGAGACCTGGCTTTCTGCAGTCCGTGGGGTCACAAAGAGTCGGACATGACTGAGCAACTGAACTGAACTGAACTCACATCCATACATCACTACTGGAAAAACCATAGCTTTGACAAAACAGACCTTTGTTGGCAAAGTAACGTCTCTGCTTTTTAATATGCCTTCTAGGTTGGTCATAACTTTTCTTCCAAGGAGCAAGCATCTTTTAATTTCATGGCTACAGTCACTATCTGCAGTGATTTTGGAGCTCCCCCCCCCCAAAATTCTCTCACTGTTTCCATTCTTTTCCCATCTATTTGCCATGATGTGATGGGACCAGATGCCATGATCTTTGCTTTCTGAATGTTGAGTTTTAAGCCAGCTTTTTTACTCTCCTCTTTCACTTTCATCAAGAGGCTCTTTTTTCGCCTTCTGCCATAAGGAAGGTGTCATCTGCATATCTGAGGTTATTGATATTTCTCCCGGCAATCTTCACTCTGGCTTGTGCTTCCTCCAGCGTGGCATTTCACATAATGTACTCTGTATATAAGTTAAATAAGCAGCATGACAATACTTGACATACTCCTTTTCCTATTTGGAACCAGTCTGTTTTTCCATATCCAGTTCTAACTGTTGCTTCCTGACCTGCATACAGGTTTCTCAAGAGGAAGGTCAGGTAGTCTGGTATTCCCATCTCTTTCAGAATGTTCCACAGTTTGTGGTGTTCCATACAGTCAAAGGCTTTGGCATAGTCAATAAAGCAGAAATAGAAGATTTTCTGAAACTCTCATGCTTTTTCAATAATCCAACATATGTTGGCAATTTGATCTCTGGTTCCTCTGCCTTTTCTAAATCCAGTTTGAACATCTGGAATTTCACAGTTCACGTACTGTTGAAGCCTGGCTTGGAGAATTTTGAGCATTACTTTACTAGCGTGTGAGATGAGTGCAATTGTTTCGTAATTTGAAAATTCTTTGGCATTGCCTTTCTTTGGGATTGGAATTAAAACTGACCTTTTCCAGTACTGTGGCCACTGCTGAGTTTTCCAAATTTGTGGGCATATTGAGTACAGCACTTTCACAGCATCATCTTTCAGGATTTGAAATAGCTCAACTGGAATTCCATCACCTTCACTAACTTTGTTCATAGTGATGCTTTCTAAGGCCCACTTGACTTCACATTCCAAAATGTCTGCCTCTAGGTAAGTGATCACACCATCGTGGTTATCTGGGTCATGGAGATTTTTTTGCATAGTTCGTCTGTGTGTTCTTGCCATCTCTTCTTAATATCTTCTGCTTCTGTTAGATCCATACAATTTCTGTCCTTTATTGTGCCCATCTTTGCATGAAATGTTCCCTTGGTGTCTCTGATTTTCTTGAAGAGATCTCTATTCTTTCCCTTTCTACTGTTTTCCTCTATTTCTTTGCATTGATTGCTGAGGAAGTCTTTCTTATCTCTCCTTGTTGTTCTTTGGAACTCTGCATTCTAGTGGGTATATCTTTCCTTTTCTCCTTTACCTTTCATGTCTTTTCTTTTCTCAGCTTTTTGTAAGGCCTCCTCGGACAATCATTTTGCCTTTTTGCATTTCTTTTTCTTGGGGATGGTTTTGATCACTGCCTCCTGTACAATGTCACAAGCCTCCATCCATTGTTATTCAGGCACTCTGTCCTTCAGATGTAATCCCTTGAATCTATTTGTCACTTCCACTGTAAAATTGTAAGGGATTTGATTTAGGTCATACCTGAATGGTCTGGTGGTTTTCCCTGTTTTCCTCAATTTATGCCTAAATTTGGCAATAAGGAGTTCATAATCTGAGCCACAGTCAGCTCCCAGTCTTGTTTTTGCTGACTATATAGAGCTTTTCCATCTTTGGCTGCAAAGAATATAGTCAGTTTTATTTCAGCATTGACCATCTAGTGATGTCCATGTGTAGAGTCTTCTCTTGCTTCATTTTGTACTCCAAGGCCAAATTTGCCTGTTACTCCAGGAGTTTCTTGACTTCCTACTTTTGCATTCCAGTCCCCTATAATGAAAAGGACATCCTTCTAGGGTATTAGTTCTAGAAGTTCTTGCAGGTCTTCATAGAACCATTCAGCTTCAGCTTCTTCAGCATTACTGGTCAGGGCATAGACTTGGATTACTGTGCTATTGAATGGTTTGCCTTGGAAACAGAGATCATTCTGTCATTTTTGAGATTGCATCTCTAAGATGGCAGAGTAGAAGGACATGCACTCATCTTCTGCGAGAACTCCAAAATTACAACTTGCTGCTGAACAACCATCGACAGAAGAATGTTGGATCCCTCCAAAAAAAGATACCCCATGTCCAAGCGCAAAGCAGAAGCCCCAGCAAGACTGTAGGAGGGGTGAAATCACATTTAGAATCAAATCCCATACCCGGCAGAGATGCTCAGAGGGCTCAAACAAACCTTGTGCACCCCAGGACCCAGAGACCCACAGAGACTGAGCCAGAACTGAGTTTGAGTGTTTCCTGCAGATATATGGGTCAGCAGTGGACTGCTGCGGGGGCAGGGTCTCTGGATGCAGTAGACCTGGGTATGGCATAAGCCCTCTTGGAGGTCTCCATTAACCCCACCATAGAGCTGCCAGAACTTACACAGGAATGGGGAAACAGACTCCTGGAGGGCACAAACAAAACCTTGTGTGCATCAGGACCCAGGAGAAAGGAGCAGTGACCCCACAAGAGACTGACCCAGACTTGCCCGGGAGTGTCCAGGAGTCCCTGGCGGAGGCGTGGGTTGGCGGTGGCCTGCTGCAGGGTTGGGGGCACTGAGTGCAGCAGTGCCTGTACGGGACCTTTTGGAGGAGGTCACCATTTTCTTCACTACCTCCACCATAGTTTGGCCTCAGGTCAAACAACTGGGAGGGAACACAGCCCCACTCATCAACAGAAAACTGGGTTAAAGATTAACTGAGCATGGTCCCACCCATCAGAACAAGATCCAGTTTCCCCCTCAGTCAGTCTCTCTCATCAGGAAGCTTCCATAAGCCTCTTATCCTTCTCCATCAGAGGTAAGACAGAATGCAAACCATAACCACAGAAAGCTAACCAATCTGATCACATAGACCACAGCCTTGTCTAACTCAATGAAACTATGATCCATGCCATGTAGGGCCACCCAAGACAGACAGGTCATGGTGGAGAGTTCTGACAAAACTTGGTCCACTGGAGAAGGGAATGGAAAACCACTTCAGTATTCCTGCCTTGAGAACCCCATGAACAGTATAAAAAGGTAAAAAAGACAGGACACTGAAAGATGAACTCCCCAGATTGGTAAGTGCCCAATATGCTACTGAAGATCAGTGGAGAAATAACTCCAGAAAGAATGAAAAGATGGAGCCAAAGCAACAACAACACCCAGTTGTGGCTGTGACTGGTGATGGAAGTAAAGTCTGATGCTATGAAGAGTAATGTTGCATAGGAACCTGGAATGTTAAGTTCATGAATCAAGGCAAATTGGAATTGTTCAAACAGGAGATGGCAAGAGTGAACATCGACATTTTAAGAATCAGTGAGCTAAACTGCCTGGAATGGGTGAATTTAATTAGATGACCATCTACTACTATGGGCAAGAATCCCTTAGAGGAAATGGAGTAACCATCATAGTCAACAAAAGAGTCCGAAATGCAGTACTTGGATGCAATGTCTTTAAAGACTAGATAACTGATTTAACCAATTCCCTTTGGATGAATTTGACTGACCCCAGTATAGGGCTTCCCTGGTGGCTCATACTTGGTAAAGTACCTGCCTGTAGTGCAGGTTCAATCCCTGGGTTGAGAAGATCCCCTGCAGAAAGAAATGGCAACCCACTCCAGTATTCTTGCCTGGAGAATTCCAAGGAGAGAGGAGCCTGGTGGGTTACAGTCCATGAGGTCACAAAAGAGTCGGACATGATTGAGCGACTAACACACACAGTATGTTATATACATTAAACAGGAGTGGGTGAGTATTAGGAAACATTTTGGAAACAGGAAACATTAGGAAACATCCTAACAGTTTAAAGTTTTCATGGACTAAAATAGGTTCTAATGATCAGAACAGACCTGAAAGCAGAGTGGCAAGTGGGGTTGGGAATACAAGATCTTATTACTACTAGAAGAACAAGATCCTTCTTAGGGCAGTTATGAAACATACTGTTGTTGTACCAGTTGAGTAACTGCAAGTCATTTTCAATAGTGGAAGGGTAGCTTACACATAAAAAGGTCACTGTCACTCTGTGTAGAGGAAATAACTGGAGTAGCTTAGCTAAAAAAAATAAAAACAAAACGGTTTCAGAACAACCTCTTATATTCATTTGAGCTTTATTGACCATTCAATAAAATGATCCAAAATAAACCAGAAGACCATGGCAAGTTTTAGCTGTGTTAATGATGAAAGGTATTTACAATAAATGATATTTACTGTTTAAATTCAGCAGTCAAAAGAATCCCTTTGTAAACAAGGTGAAAAGTGAGAAATTTATGTGTATTACTTCTAGACTGCATTACTCTTTGGAAAAATATGATCAATTATAATTTTGGTATCACTGTTACCTTTTCCTTCACATTTGCCTCATGGTGATAAACTAAAGCTCTTATTTTCTGGGGACATTCTTCTTCATACAACAGGTAAAACAGTGAACCTTCCATGAAAGTTGGCTAAATAGCTAAATGGACTCATTGGAAAAGACCCTGATGCTGGGAAAGATTGAAGGCCAAAAAGAAGGGGATGACAGAGAATGAGATGGTTGGATGGCATCACCGACTCAATGGACATGAGTTTGAGCAAGCTCTGGGAGACAGGGAAGCCTGGCATGCTGCAGTTCATGGGGTCGCAAAGAGTCGAACACAACTGAACGACTGAACAAACAGAGAATGGAGCCATTTTTCCTCATTAAGATCCATCATGTAGTTATCATGCTGCTGCTGCTGCTGCTGCTGCTGCTGCTGTCGCTTCAGTCGTGTCCGATTCTGTGCGACCCCATAGATGGCAGCCCACCAGGCTCTGCCATCTCTGGGATTCTCCAGGCAAGAACACTGGGGTGGGATATAGAATTAATGAGTTTCTAGTCATCATAGAAACTCATTAATTCACAAGTTGCTAACAGCACACACAGTGTGCCAGGCATAGGGCTGAGCAGATGAATACGACCCTTTCTATAGGAAATGTCCCCTTTTCTATAGGACATTCTACCACAACACAACTTATACTCCCTTGAAAACACCACAGCTTTTAGTGATCTTGCTCATTTCTTACATTTTTTGTATTTTCTCCCTAGACTGTAAGTTCATGAGGACAAGCATGACATCATGCTATACTCACTGGTGTATCTTGACACTCAACCCGACATCAGGCACATAAGTACTAGTGTTTCAGTGGATACTAAGATACACTGAACATAAAGAGGTCAAGCAAAAAAGATGTGATGATATAAGTACCCCGAACAGAGACACAAAAATTATAATTTATTATTACAGGGAGACTTTTTCAAACTGGTTTTCAAAAGTAAAATAGGTTCATTACAGAAAATTTAGGTAATTCATATAGGCAAAAAGACCCAAAACAGAAGGAAAAACCACTTCTAATATTGCTCCTCAGAGATAATTCCTGTTAATATTTTGGGATAAATCTTTCCTTCCAGATCTGTCTGACAAATCCATATATCTGTATAGACAAAACAAATATGCAAGTACTTACTTGGGCACCAAGAAGTCTGTCTGTCATGGCTGGATTTTCAGACAAATTCAAAAGCAGTTTCAAAATTTGAACCTGAAACAAAAAAAATATTGGGTTATTTCAGACAACCAAGCATGGATTTTCTCTCTCTGGCATGCTGTCTCCCAACTATGTCCATATTTTAAAGTCCTGTCTATTCTTCAAGGCCTGATTCAAATTCTCTACATTCCATGAAGTCTTCTCAATTTGTCTTATGTAAAACCTTAGTTTTTCAATTATACTGACAGAGAGGGAGAAAATATTCAATGTCTTCACTACCCACCACTGGCCCACACAAATACTTAACACAGGGTAAGTTTAACATGTTATGTAAATAATCTTTATTATGTTTACTACTAAGTAAAATATGATCTTCAGAACCAAAAAGCAATCTCTCAAAGTTCAGTTTGTGTCTACTTAAAGTATGAAAATTTGGGGATAGTTTGGCACTTTTTATTAGCTTACTATTATTCCTGGTGCAATCATATTTAGGTGAGAAATTTTACAATCTTTTAAATAGACAAGGATATAAATATCAGTAAAAACATGTTAACTTATACTGGACTGGCTAAACTATTAGCATTCTTTTTTGCATTTTAATTAATTTATTTTTAATTGGAAGATAAGTGCTTTGCAATATTGCATTGGTTTCTGCCAGACATCAATGTGAATCAGTCATAGGTATATATATATATATATATATATGTTCCCTCCATCTTGAAACTCTCTCCCAGCTCTCACCCCATCCCACCCCTTTAGGTTGTCACAAAGCATCAGGTTTGAGCTCCCTACATCATACAGAAAATTCCCACTGGCTATCTATTTTACATATGGTAATATATATATTTCCATGTTACTCTCTCCATATATCTCACCTTCTCCTTCCCCACCCTGAGTCCACAAGTCTGTTCTCTGTGTCTGTATCTCCATTGCTGCTTGCAAGTAGATTCATCAGTGCCATCTGTATAGATTTCATACACATGTCAATATTAAGTATTTGTCTTTCTGACTTACTTCACTCTGTACAATAGGCTCTAGGTTCATCCACCTCATTAGAACTGACTCAAATGTGTTCCTTTTATGGTTGAGTAATATTCCATTGTATATATGTTCCACAGTTTCTTTATCCATTCATCTCTCGATGGACATCTAAGTTGCTTCCATATCCTAGCTATTGTAAATAGTGCTTCACTGAACATTGGGGTACATGTGTCTTTTTCAATTATGGTTTCCTCACGGTATTTGCCCAGTGGTGGGATTATTGGGTCATATGGTAGTTTTATTCCTAGTGTTTTGGGGAATCTCCATACTGTACCCCATAGTGGCTGTATCAAGTTGCATTCCCACCAACAGTGTAAGAGGGTTACCTTTTCTCCACACCCTCTTCAGCATTTATTGTTTGTAAAATTTTTTATGATGGCCATTCTGACCAGTGTGAGGTGAGAATATACACACTACAAACTCATTGTAGTTTTGATTTGAATCTCTCTAATAATGAGCAATGTTGAGCATCTTTTCATGTGTTTATTAGCCATCTATATGTCTTCTTTGAAGAAATGTCTGTCTAGGTCTTCTGCCCATTTTTTGATGGGATTGTTTGTTTTCCTGATCTTGAGTCGTATGAGCTGCTTGTATATTTTGGAGATTAATACTTTGCCAGTTGTTTCATTGGCTATTATTTCCTCCCATTCTGAGGATTGTTTTTAATCTTGTTTATTGTTTCCTTTGCTGTGCATAAGCTTTCAAGTTTAATTAGGTCCCACTTATTTATTTTTGCTTTTATTTCCATTACCCTAGGAGATGGGTCATAGAGGATCTTGCTGTGATTTATATCAAGGAGTGTACTGCCTATGTTTTCCTCTAAGAGCTTTATAGTTTCTGGCCTTACATTTATTAACATTTATTAATAAGTCGTTAATCCATTTTGTGTTTATCTTTTTGTATATGGTGTTATGAGATGTTCTGATTTCATTCTTTTACATGTAGCTGTCCAGTTCTTCCAGCATCACTTATTGAAGATGCTGTCTTTTCTGCATTTTATATCCTTGACTCTTTTGTCAAAGATATGGTGCCCATAGGTGCATGGATTTATCTCTGGGCTTTCTTATCTTGTTTCATGGTTTATATTTCTGGTTTTGTGCCAGTACCATATTGTCTTGATGACTGCAGTTTTGTAGTATACAAATTTCAATTACATTTGAAATAACCACATAGTCTTGGGGGGGGGGGGAACTTATAATTACCAAAGGGTAATGGTGAATGGAAGGGTTATAATAGGAGGTTGGGATTAACTTATACCAATGATACATATAAAATACATAGTCAACATGGACATACATTACCAAGGCTGGGTACTAACCAATCTGTAATAATCTATATGTGAAAAATCTATATGTGTAATAATCTATATGTGAAATCTATATGATATGATTCATATCATATATGAATAGATACCTGCATGGGTACAAGTGAACAAGATTCTGTACTTCTAGAGGAAACACAACATTAAAGTCAAATTTACTCCAATAAAAAGTACAAATTAATTTAAAATAAAACAACTACTAAAGAGACACAAGCTTTTGGTGGCTTCTACTCTCACATTCCACTCTAATTTACAACCAGGAACTAGGACTAACCCTAAGACTCTGGTTACCAGAGTAGTAAGTCTAGGGATAGAAGAATTTCTGTAGTACTGTGGCCATACTCTGAATAGCAGCTCTATAACTATTGTTCATGGACACTTTGTATTCACAGGGAATACTGGGCTCTAAATGATACCTGCATTGTAAAATTTTTCAGGGGAAACAAATAGAAAATAATTTTTTTAAAAAACTGAGCACACTATGAAAAAGAAACTTTTATAGTAAATTCTACTCACCGTGTTTAAAAAAATAGCCTATAAAAACTTGCTGAATATCATAAACTGTGACAGACATGAAATCAAAACCACAACGAGGAATCACTCTGTACCAGTGTGAAAGGCTATCATGAAATATCTATGAAGAATAAATAATGGAAAAGGCATGGAGAAAATGGAACGCTGTTATGGTGCTAGTGCCATGTAAATGATAAGAGTCAATACAGAGAGGAATAAGAAACTGCATTTAAGAGATGAAGATATACCTACCATAAAATCCTGCAGAACCACCCTCCAAAGAGTAATTCAGGAGAAAATCAGATTTTTGAAATGAACAGGTAGAGATGAACATATACACACTACTCTTTAAGAAATAATCAACAAGAACCCACTATAGGACGAGGACCCCTACTCAGTACTGTATAATAAACTATATGGAAAGAGAACCAGAAAAAGGACATGTACACATCTATGTGTAAGTGAAACATGTTGCTCTATACCTAAAAAAAACTACATCCTACAATATTGTAGGGTTTCCCTGATAGCTCAGTTGGCAAAGAATCCGCCTGCAATGCAGGAGACCCCAGTTTGATTCCTGGGTTGAGAAGATCCGCTGGAGAAGGGATAGGCTACCCACTCCAATATTATTGGGCTTCCCTGGTGGCTCAGTTGGTAGAGAATCCACCTGCGATATGGGAGACCTGGGTTCGATCCCCCTGGGTTGGGAAGATTCCCTGGAGAGGGGAAAGGCTACCCACTCGAGTATTCTGGCCTGGAGAATTCCATGGACTATATAGTCCATGGGGTCATAGAGTCAGACATGACTGAGCGACCTTCACTTCACAATACTGTAAGTCACCTAATCACCAATACAAAATACAAATTACAAAAAGAGACTGCAACTCTATTCCCCTTAGGCCTTGGTGACCTGGGCTGCTGTTAACATCCTTGAAGCCTGGACAGGCTTGGATCCCAAGGATGGACTGTCATGGGGCTGATGGAGCTGGGGAGGATGTGCCAGCTAATGAGCCCTGCCCCATGGATCTGATGTGCCTATTCCCCTCTGCATGGGCTCATGACCTCCAGATCCAAGCAGGTCCTCCTGCAGGAAAACTATGCCTACTGCACCCTAAGGATGTGGAGCCTGTGTGCTGGAAGAACTTCGAAAAGCCGCATGGGCTCCATGTCTCCTGGCAGTTGGGTTCCCACCTCCAGCCTCCTTCTTTAGGGTCACCCCACCTATGGATGAAAGCACCCTCCATAGGGTTGTGTTACAGGATCTGGGATGTGTCCAGGGGGTAGGGGTAAGGAAGGAAGAAGGAATGGGATACAAGCCCTGTGTGTTTCTTCTGGCGCATTCCACCATTACTAATTGACAATCCAGGAGCAGTACTTTCCCTAAGGCACTCGTTCTCCCAGTAACCAGAGGGGGGCATAAAGACATGCTGACGCCTTTGATCACTTCCCATAACAACAACCAATGCTCAGGGGCACTTAACATTCACAAGGCCTGAGGGGCTGTAAGTTAAAAAACACCTGCCCTCAAGAAATGTCCTAGGGGAGGTCACTGAGAAAATATTAAAACAGGGAAGTCATTCAAGAAGTCAACTTGAATAAGTATGTTTTTAAAAAAAAATCACCTGAAAAGATGTCAACATTGCTGAATATGAAAGAAATGCAAATAATCAACACTTCCAGGAGGTATCACCTCACACAGGTCAGAATGGCCATAAGCAGAAACCCTACAAACAGTAAATGCTGGAGAGGGTGTGGACAAAAGGGAACCTTCTTACACTGGTGCTGGGAATGGAAACTGGGAGTAGCCACTCTGGAGGACAGCATGCAGCTTGCTTAGCAATGAAAATGAGAGTGAAATTAGACTACTCCCTAACACCACACACAAAATAAACTCCAAATAGATTAAAGATCTAAATATAAGGACAGATACTATGAAACTCTTGAGGGAAAATGCAGAACAAGCTTTGACATAAAATGCCAGCAAGTTCTTTTTTTGATCCACCTCTTAGAATCATGAAAAATAAAACAAAAATAAACAAGTGGGACCTAATAAATCTAAAAGCATTTTCACAGCAAAGGAAACCATCAGTGAAAGAAAAGGACAACTCTCAGAATGGAAAAAAATTCTTGCAAATGAGAACAGGGAATTTATCTCCAACACATACAAACAACTTGCACAGCTCAATATCAAAAAATAAACAACCCAATAAAAAATTAGCCGAAGATCTAAATGCAGATTTCTCCAAAGAAGTCATGTTGTGCTGTGCTGTGCTAAGTCGCTTCAGCCATGACTGACTCTTTGCGACCCCATGGACTATAGCCCTCCAAGCTCCTCTGTCCATGGGATTCGCCAGACAAGAATACTAGAGTGGGTTGCCATGCCCTCCTCCAGGGTATCTTCCTGACCCAGGGATTAAACTCACATCTCTTATGTCTACTGCATTGGCAGGCAGGATCTTTACCACTAGTGCCAGCTGGGAAACCCCCAAGGCAAATCAAATGTAAAAAAACCTACAACAATAAATTCTGCAGAGGGTGTGGAGAGAAGGGAACCTCCCTATACCATTAGCGGAACTGTAAATCAGTACATCCACTAAGGAGAACAGTATGGAGATTACTAAAGATAGAAGTACCGAGTGACCGAGCAATCCCACACTTAGACACAGATCCAGAGAAAACCAAAATTTTAAAAGACACCAGCACTCCAAAGATCATGGCAGTATTAGGTACAATAGCCAAGATATGGAGGCAACCTAAGTGCAGAAGGACAAATGAATATATACAGAAGATGGGGTACATATACACATTGCAATATTACTCAGACATAAAGAAGGATGGAATAACGCCATTTCCAGTTACAGGGAAGAAACTAGAGATGATCATACTAACTGAAATAAGACAGGAAAAGACAAGTATTATAGGCTTCACTTTTGGTAAAATCTAAAAATGGATACAAATGAACTTTACAGGAGAGAAACAGCCTCACAGACTTAGAAAAGAAACTTATGGTTACCAAAAAGGAAAGGGGGAGACAGGGAGTAATTAGCTGGTTCAGATCAATATACACACCTTAAAACAGGTGCTGAAGGGCTCTTAATAGTCACAAGTCTGACTGGACTGTAAATATCATCTGCCCTCAAGAAATGTCCTGGAGTAAATAATCAGAAAAGAATCCAAAACAGGGCCAACTTTCAAAAAGCCAGTTTCAAGAGATAAATTGTACTCATAAGGTGTAAAATAACAAAAGCAGATGGAAAGATACTCCACTAATTATTAAATCAATATCAATCAAAACAACGAGGTACCACCTCTCACTGGTCATAATGGCCATCATTGAACAGATTTACAAAGAATAAATACTGCAGAGAATGTATGGAAAAGGGAATCCTCCTACCATCTTGGTGGGAATGTAAAAGGTGAAGCCACTATGGAAAAACAGTATGGAGGCTTCTTGAAACACTAAACATAGAGGTATCATATGATCCTGCAACCCCATTCCTGGGCTTAGATCCAAAAAAAATTATCATTCAGAATGACATGTGCACCCAGATTTTCAGGGTAGCACTATTTAAAATAGCCAAGACATAAAATCCACCAAAATGTCCATTAACAGCAAAATGAAGACTAAGTGGTGCATCTATACACTGGAATACTATTCAGCCATAAAACAGAAAGAAATAAAGATATTGGCAGCAGCATGGATGGACCAAGAAATTATCATACTAAGTGAGGTAAGTCAGAAAGAAAAAGACAGATATCATAAAGTATCACGTATAGGTGGAATCTATAAACTCATACCAATGAACTAATTTACAAAACAGAAACAGACTTACATACTGAGAAAACCAAATTATGATTATCTAAAGAAAGTTAGAAGGGAAGCATAAATTAAGAGTTTGGAATGAAAATATACACACTAATATATATCAAGTTGATAATGGAAAAGGAACTACTGAATAGAACAGAGAACTCTACAGAACAAACTATATAACCTATATGAGGAAAAAAAGCAGAAATGGATATACGTCTGTACATAACTGCTTTAAGTTCCTGTACACCTAAAACAAACAAAACATCAGACATCAACTCTACTCCAATATAAAATAACAATTAAATTGCAAGTAAGATGATCTGAGCTCAGTCTAGGGGAAACAAGACAGAGATGACCCTATGAATTAGATATGTAATAAGCTATGATATTAATATTATATCACCAAAGATTTTCACTCAGCAGAACAGAGAGTAGCAACCTACTCAAAGGTACCTAACCTCATATGAATGCAACAAGATTAAGAGAAGAAAAAGGACCACGGGTTAATCAGGACAACACCCTCAATTCAGATATGGGAAATGTCAGAGGGAACAAGACATGTTGCAGGAAAAGAGCAGATATGGAGTTTCTGGGTACACATGATGCTGACCCATGGGGATGGCTTGTGTGTGTACACTTCAATCAGTCATGTCTGATTCTTTGCGACCCCATGGACTGTAGCCTACCAGACTTCTGTGTCCATGTAGTTCTCCAGGCAAGAATCTTCCCTATCCAGGGATTGAACCCATGTCTCTTGTGCCTCCTGCATTGGCGATGAGTTCTTTACCACAAGTGCCACCTGGGAAGCAGATGGCCTGAGACCCGCACAATCCCCAGACCCTGCTCATTTAACCTTTGACCATGACCACCTCCCTTCTGACCCCTGACTCCCTGACTCAGACCTTTGTCCTCTGACCCTTGAGCTTTTGACCACTGACTCTAACCTCTGACATCTGATTTCTGGCCCCTGACCTCTGTTGTTGTTTGGTTGCTCAGTCATGTCCGTCTCTTTGCGACCCCATGGACTGCAGCATGCCAGGCTTCCCCATCCTATACCATCTCCTGGAGCTTGCTCAAACTCATGTCCATCGAGTTGGTGATGCCATCCAACCATCTCATTCTCGGTCATCCACTTCTCCTCCTGCCTTCAATATTTCCCAGCCTTAGGGTCTTTCCTAATGAGTTGGCTCTTTGCATCAGGTGGCCAAAGTATTGGAGCTTCAACTTCAGCATCAGTCCTTTCTGTGAATACTCAGGATTGATTTCCTTTAGGATTGACTGGTTTGATCTCCTTGCAGTCCAAGGGATTCAAGAGTCTTCTCCAACACCACACTTCAAAAGAATCAATTCTTCAGCACTCAGCTTTCTTTATAGCCCAACTCTCACATTCATACATAACTATTGGAAAAACCATAGCTTTGATTAGATGGACCTTTGTTGGCAAAATAATGTCTCTGCTTTTTAACATGCTGTCTAGATTGGTCATAGCTTTTCTTCCAAGGAGCAAGTGTCTTTTAATTTCATGGCTGCAGTCACCGTCTGCAATGATTTTGGAGCCCAAGCCCTCTGATTCCAGTCCTAATCTATACCCCTCCACATCTAATCAACCAACATACAAACAGCAAAAAAAAAAATAAAGCTTCACACACCAGATGAATCATGTACCAGATGAACATAGAATGAAGTCAACACCAAAGACAAAAAATTTGTCTTTGTCACCACCTGACCCTTCAGAAATTTTCCTTCTCCAGCTGGCTTCCCTGCAGATCTGATGGTTAATTATGACCTATGACCACCGAGACCCTTAGCCACTGACTGTTGACCACTGACCATTGAACTCTAATCAGGAACCCTGCCATTTGACCTCTGATCCTCAATCCTCTTGACCTTGGACTGTCTGACCTTCTATATCTGAGCCTTGATCTTTGACCCCAGGCCCTGCCCTATGACCTTTGACTCCCTGACCTTTGGTCTCTGAACCTTTGCCTCCAACCCCCGATTCTTGAACTATGACCTTCTCCCCCCAATGAACTGTTTTAATTTTTAAAAGCTTACAAACACAATGACAATGAAGCACTGATGTCCCTGTGGCACAGTCCCAAATCAGTGTTGATTTAAAGCTATGTCCTCAGAAGTCAAGGGTCAGAGGTCATAGGGCAGGAGTGGGACCATTGTCATAGGTCAAGGGTTAGAGGACAGTGGGTCATGATTCGAATGTCAAAGCTCATAGGTCAGTTTGGCCTGAGGTCAGAGGTCGAGGCTCAGATATCATAGGGCAGGGGTCTGGGGTTAGAGGCCATGGATCTATGATGCGTGATTAGCTTATTATTCAATACATACTTATTAAATACCTACAGTATGCTGAGACATCCTGGAATATGAAGTCAGGTGGGCCTTAGGAAGCTTCACTACAAGCAAAGCTAGTGGAGGTGATGGAATTCCAGTTGAGCTATTTCAAATCCTGAAAGAAGGTGCTGTGAAAGTGCTGTACTCAATATGCCAGCAAATTTGAAAAACTCAGCAGTGGCCACAGGACTGGAAAAGGACAGTTTTAATTCCAATCCCAAAGAAAGGCAATGCCAAAGAATGCTCAAACTACCGCACAATTGCACTCATCTCACATGCTAGTAAACTAATGCTCAAAATTCTCCAAGCCAGGCTTCAACAGTACCTGAACCATGAACTTCCAGATGTTCAAGCTGGTTTTAGAAAAGGCAGAGGAACCAGAGATCAAATTGCCAACATCCGCTGGACCATCAAAAAAGCAAGAGAGTTTCAGAAAAACATTTATTTCTGCTTTATTGACTAAGCCAAAGCCTTTGACTGTGAGGATCACAACAAACTGTAGAAAATTCTGAAAGAGATGGGAATATCAGACCACCTAACAAACCTGCCTCTTGAGAAACCTGTATTCAGGTCAGGAAGCAACAGTTAAAACTGGACATGGAACAACAGACTGGTTCCAAATAGGAAAAGGAGTACATCAAGGCTGTATATTGTCACCCTGCCTATTTAACTTATATACAAAGTACATCATGAGAAATGCTGGGCTGGAGGAAGCACAAGCTGGAATCAAGATTGCTGGGAGAAATGTCAATAACCTCAGATATGCAGATGACACCACCCTTATGGCAAAAAGTGAAGAAGAACTAAAGAGCCTCTTGATGAAAGTGAAAGAGGAGAGTGAAAAAGTTGACTTAAAGCTCAGCATTCAGAAAACTAAGATCATGGCATCCGGTCCCATCACTTCATGGCAAATAGATGGGGAAACAGTGGAAACAGTGGCTGACTTCATTTTGGAGGGCTCTAAAATCACTGCAGGTGGTGACAGCAACCATGAAATTAAAAGACACTTCCTCCTTGGAAGGAAAGTTATGACCAATCTAGACAGCATATTAAATAGCAGAGACATTACTTCGTCCACAAAGTTCCATCTAGTCAAGGCTATAGTTTTTCCAGTAGTCATGTATGGATGTGAGAGTTGGACTATAAAGAAAGCTGAGCACAGAAGAATTGAAGCTTTTGAACTGTGGTGTTGTAGAAGACTCTTGAGAGTCCCTTGGACTGCAAGGAGATCTAACCAGTCCATCCTAAAGGAGATCAGTCCTGGGTGTTCATTGGAAGAACTGGTGTTGAAGCTAAAACTCCAATACTTTGGCCACCTGATGTGAAGAGCTGACTCATTGGAAAAGACCCTGATGCTGGGAAAGATTGAGGGCAGGAGGAAAGGGGGACGACAGATGAAGAGATGGTTGGATGGCATTACCGACTCGATGGACATGGGTTTGAGTAGAGTGCAGCAGTTAGTGATGGACAGGGAGGCCTGGCGTACTGTGGTTCATGGGGTCAGAAAGTGTCAGACACGACTGAGCGACTGAACTGAACTGAACAGAACAGTATGCTGAGTCCCATGCTGGTACTATTAGGGCTATTTGCCTAGAAGTTAATCACCTGGGTCTCTGATCAATTGTGTTTGTGTGTGTGTACTCAGTTGTATCCAACTCTTTGCTACCCCATGGGCTGTAGCCTGCAGGTTCCTCTGTCCACGGGATTTCTCAGGCAAGAATACTGGAGCAGGTTGTGATGCCCTCCTCCAGAGGATCCTCCTGACCCAGGGGTCCTACACACGTCTCTTGCATATCCTGCATCAGCAAGTGGGTTCTTTACCACTGTGCCACCTGGGAAGCCAAGAGAGAACCATAAAGTGTGCAGTGTGTGCAGAGCAGCAGTCTCATGCTTGACTATGTATCAATGCCACCTGGAAGATTTCATAAAACACACACTGTTGGGCCTGACCTCCAGATTTTGTGATTCATAAGTCTTTGGTGATGTCTGAAAATCTACATTTCTAGCAAGGTCCCAAGTGATGCTGGTATAGATGGTCTGGCAGAAATAACTGGCATTGCAGTTTAGAACCTATAGGATTTAGAGTCAACCAAACCTTGATCTGAATTCCAGTTCTGACTCTTATGAGCTATGCAACTCTGAGTACATTACGTAGCTGCTCTGAGCCTCAGATCTTTTATATGCAACACTTGATACAAGATTTGGCAAGCAGATTTGAGATCTGTATGTTAAAGTACAGGGGAAATAACAATGAGCAAGATAGACAAAAACTCTATGTGGTGACAACCATTCAGCACAACCACAAAAAGTTATACATAATTACCATTGTGATTAGCACTGTAAAGCAGGAGGGTGGTGTGCTATGAAAAACAGGGAAATCTAATCCAGACTGAATGGTCACAGAAAATGTTGCTGAAACAGGCTGATACCTGAACTCCAAGCAAAAGAACCCTAGTTCATTAGTATGATCAGTAGGGTTGGGCTGCTACTATTTGTAGCTGCTGGATGGACAAGGTATGACTCTAGGGAGATGGAGCAAAGAGGAGCATGGGTTACAAAAGGGGTCGATAAGACTGGTGGTAGTGGGTGGGGCTAGAGGGAGGAGGCCAATGGAGGAGGTCATGGTGGTAAGCATGACAGTGGGGAATTGTGGTGGGGTGATGAGGATATCCGGATGTAAAGCCTGGGGCAAGTGATGCCTGGGAGGACTTGCTCTCAGTAGGTAAGGTTACTGGCTATGACTTGTAAGTGACAGTGGTGAGTAGAATCATTATGAAGACTAACGGGGCATTCCTTTAGGCAAATGACTCAAAGAAGGTAGTGACATTAAGTTAAAACTGGAAGGATGAAGAGAGAGGTGAGGTACACTCCAAGCAGAAGCAATTGCACATGCAACAGCTCTAAGAGAGTAGGGAGCCTATAGAGACTCAGTGCAGCTGGAAGGGCATGAGTGAAAGAGAAAATGCTAGAAGAGGGGGTTATTGGCTACTGGACGGAAGCAAACCATGCAGAGCCTTGTAAAAGTTGATGAAGAGTCTAATCTTTTTCCTAAGTGTGATTACAAACAATAAGATCGGTTTGGCATGTTCAAAAGCTCACTCTGGCTATATTGTGGATAACAGACTGGGTGTGGAGGGCACAAGTCAGGAGTTTGGAGCAGACTGAAATAAGCCAGCAAGTCAGCACCGAGTCACATTTTTCTACTGACGGAATACAGTTACCTTCATAAGCAGAGTTCTCCCATATCTTCCTCCTCATGATTTCTTGCCTGGTATCCCAGTTGTGGTACATGTAGTCCCACTCCTACACAAAAACCTATTTCCAATCTGAATCTGGATCTGAGTTCCTAATACCCACTACCATGTGTGTGTGTGCAAAGTCGCCTCAGTCGTGTCCGATTCTTTGCGACCCCATGGACTGTAGCCCACCAGGCTCCTCTGTCCATGAGATTCTCCAGGCAAGAATACTGGAGTGGGTTGCCATGCCCTCCTCCAGGGGATCTTCCTGACCCAAGGACTGAATCTGTGTCTGTTATGTCTCCTGCACTGGCAGGCAGTTTCTTTACCACTAGCACCACCAGGGAGGTCCCCCCCTCAACTACAATAATCCCTTGATAATTAGCCACCAGCTAATCTGGGCTCTGCCAGTTGCCAACAACTTGGATGACCATTGTTAACTGCTCATTTCTGTTTGGCTAACACTTGGTTATTGACTTACTTTGTCATTATGGATACTTACATTCACTTCTTATCTGCTCTCAGTCCTCTGCGGTATAATTTGATTCTGAACCTGCCCTGATTGAATTCCAACCATCATCCACTCAAGGCTTGTTGTTATTTAGTCGCTGAGTCATGTCTGACTCTTTTGCAACCCCATGGACTGCAGCCTGCCAGGCTCCTCTGTCGATGGGATTTCCCAGGCAAGAATACTGGAGTGGGTTGCCATTTCCATCTCCAGGGGATCTTCCCAAACCCACATCTTCAGCCTTGCAAGAAGATTCTTTACCACTGAGCCACCAGAGAAACCCATACTCAAGCCTATAATAACTGAATCATGAAAAACCAAAATTACATCCTTGTCCCAGACCCAGCCTTCCCCTGACCCACTAAGCCCTCCTGAATTCCCAAGTCTTACCTTTTCCAATCTGCCTGTTCCACACCAGTCAAAGCCCTGATTCTACTAGCAGATATTGTTGAAGCTCCAGAATGCCATTCAATAATTAACGTAGCCAGGGATGCAGTGTTACCACATCAGATCTTGCTGGCTGAGAAGTGGATGTGGGCTGTTTGAGATTCTTGGACTCTTGTGATTATATAACTTAAGCCTGGTAAACAAGTCAGAGCTGCTCCTTTATAACACCTGAGCTCCCTTCTGCTTTACTGACTCTGACAAAGTTTTTGACTGTGTGGATCACAACAAACTGGAAAATTCTTAAAGAGATGGGAATACCAGACCACTTTACCTGCCTCCTGAGAAATCTGTATGTAGTTCAAGAAGCAACAGTTAGAACGGGACGTGGAACAAGGGATTGGTTCCAAATTGGGAAAGGAGTACGTCAAGGTTGTGTATTGTCAACCTGCTTATTTAACTTACATGCAGAGTACATCATGAGAAATGCTGGGCTGGAGGAAGTACAAGCTGGAATCAAGATTGCTGGGAGAAATATCAATAATCTCAGACATGCAGATGACAATACCCTAATGGCAGAAAGCGAAGAAGAACTAAAGAGCCTCTTGATGAAAGTGAAAGAGAGTGAAAAAGCTGGCTTAAAACTCAACGTTCAAAAAACGAAGATCATGGCATCCAGTCCCATCAGTTCATGGCAAATAGATGGGAAAACAATGGAAACAGTGAGAGATTTTATTTTCTTGTGCTCCAAATCACTGTAGATGGTGACTGCAGCCATGAAATTAAAAGACACTTGCTCCCTGGAAGAAAAGTTATGACCAACCTAGACAGTGTATTAAAAAGTGGACATTACTTTGCCAACAAAGGTCCATCTAGTCAAAGCTATGGTTTTTCCAGTAGTCATGTATGGGTGTGAGAGTTGAACCATAAAGAAAGCTGAGTGCCAAAGAATCGATGCTTTTGAACTGTGATGTTAGAGAAGACTCTTTACAGTCCCTTGGACTGCAAGGAGATCAAACTAGTCAATCCTAAAGGAAATCAATCCTGAATATTCATTGGAAGGACTGATGCTGAAGTTGAAGCTCCAATACTTTGGCCACCTGATGCAAAGAACCAACTCATTAGGAAAGACCCTGATGCTGGGAAAGATTGAAGGCAGGAGGATAAGAGTGTGACAGAGGATGAGATGGTTGGATGGCATCACTGACTCAATGGACATGAGTTTGAGCAAGCTCTGGGAGATGGTGATGGACAGGGAGGCCTGGCATGCTAAAGTCCATGGGGTCGCAGAGTCGGACATGACTGAACTGAACTGAGCTCCCTTGTCCATTCCCTGGGAAACAAGAAAGCTCTCCTTCCTGGTTTGTCGGAAGATGGTATTCACTCTACAGGTCAGATATGCACCTCTGAATATGTATGTTATTAAGGCCCAATCGATTAAGTTCATGCTCCTCACATTCAACTCAGACTGCACACAAAGATGGCAGGGAGGTGGGGGAGTGGGAGGTGAAGCTACTAATTGATTCAAAGTCCCTCAGTTTTTTGGATTTGCGTTAGAGTTCTCTGGGAATGAAATCAGAGGAGGGGAAGACAAGGGACCATGTGTAATAGCTGCTGATACGGAGGGCAGGTTTTTTTTAATTCAAGATCCTTCATCTGTAAACCTACTACTTCTTATTGTAAAGACCAAAATATTTTGAGGGTGGGGTGCTTGGGGGAGGAGAATTCTCCCTGAGAATGAGTCATCTCACAAGGAATCTAGGAGATATCTCTTGATCAGGGCCTGATGATGGGTCTGGTACCAGAGGCTGGTGGCAAGGGTTTATAGTTTAAAGAAAAGAATTCCTGGGAACAGGAAACTCAAGGCTATAAGAATAATATCTGACAGACCAAGGCCAAAGAGGTGAAGTCAAAGTACACTTGTTGTTGTTCAGTCACTAAGTCATATTTGACTCTTTGTGACCCCATGGACTGCAGCACACCAGGCCTCCCTGTCCATCACCATCTCCTGGAGTTTGCTCAAACTTATGTCCATTGAGTCGGTGATGCCATCCAACCATATCATCCTCTGTCGTCCCCTTCTCCTCCCGCCTTCAATCTTTCCCAGCATCAGGGTCTTTTCCAATGAGTCAGTTCTTCACATCAGATGTCCAAAGTATTGGAGTTTCAACTTCAGCATCAGTCCTTCCAATGAATGTTCAGGACTGATTTCCTTTAGGATGGACTGGTTTGATCTCCCTGCAGTCCAAGGGACTCTCAAGAGTCTTCTCCAATATCACAGTTCAAAAGCATCAATTTTTCAGTGCTCAGCCTTTTTTATGGTCCAATTCTCACATCCACACATGACTACTAGAAAAATGATAGCTTTGACTAGATGGACTTTTGTCAGCAAAGTGATGTCTCTGCTTTTTAATAATGATGTCTCTGCTGTCTAGGTTTGTCATAACTTTTCTTCTCTACAAAATGTAATAGAGGTGGCATGTTATCAACATATCAGATAGAGATCCAGCCCAACAGGGGCAGACCAAAGAGCAGTCAGCCCAAAATCAGGGAGTTTGTAGGACTCAGGAAGTTCTTTATTTCTTTAAATTTACAGGGAGCTCCATGATACAGGCTAGAAGCTGGATTAGTCACAAAGATGATACTCACATCCAAGGTGTTGAGTTTTTCACTGGTTGGTCCCAGGACATAATAAATTCTATAATAAATGGGGCTTACTTTTTAGGTTCTCCCTCTTCTCTTTTGGCACCTTCCCATCCCAGGCTTCATCCAGCCTGGCATTTCTTATAATGTACTTGGCATATATGTGATGACGAGATGGTTGGATGGCATCACCGACTAAATGGACATGAGTTTGAGCAAACTCCAGGAAATAGTGAAGGACAGGGAAACCTGGTGTGCTGCAGTCCATGGGGCTGCAGTTCAGTTCAGTTCAGTCGCTCAGTCATGTCTGACTCTTTGTGACCTCATGAACCTCAGCACGCCAGGCCTCCCTGTCCATCACCAACTCCTGGAGTCCACCCAAACCCATGCCCATGGGGTTGCAGAGTTGGACACAAATGAGCGACTGAACAACAACAACAACAACATCCCAAACATCAGTTGCTGTATTAGTCACACAGATCCCTCTTGTCAAGTCTGTCCTCATGATGCCCCAAGGCCCAGAAATCTCTGCACCTTGGATCCCCTTCCATGCTGTCTGCCTGCGATCCAGATGAAGGCATGACAGACTACTGACTGCTGTCTATCACACTTTTCCTTTGTATTTTAGCAGAAACTTTTAGCAATTGTGACTTTCAGTGATAGTTCCCCAAAGAGTAATTCTAATATTGGGAACTTCTGGCTGTCTAGTGTCTCTGGGACAATTTTTAGGGTTGGTTTAAAACAACACAAATATATTCTCTTATGGTTCTGGAGGTCAGAAGTCTGAAGTGAGACTCATCAGGATCTTTTCCAATGAGTTGGCTTTTTGCAGCAGGTGGCCAAAGTATCAGAGCTTCAGCTTCAGAGATAAGTCCTAATAATTCTGCAAGTCCATCCTTGTTTATGAGGCTAAAGTCACAGTGTAGATGGGACTTCTAGGTTCCTTCTGGAGGCCCTGAGGGGGAAACCTGTTTATTTGCCTTACTCAGCCTCTAGTACCTAGCTGCCTGTATTCCTTTTGGCCCATTCCTCCATCTTCAAAGTGTATCATTCCACTCTCAATTTCTGTCATCACATCAACTTTTCCTCTGGCTCCAGTCTCCTCCTGAGTCCCTCTTATTAGGATTCACGTGATTACATTGGACCCACCCAGGTATTCCAGAATAATCTTCCCATATCAAGGTCCTTAACTCAGTCGCACCTGCAAAGGGTCATATGCATATAAGGTAATAGTTTCTAGGGATTAGGATGCGGAAACACTTAAGGAACCATTACTCGCCCTAACACAGAGAACCTTTTAAACTGTACCGTGGTTTGAACTTTTTCTATCTCTGCACATAGTTTATGGATTAGAGGTTTTAAAGAAATGTGAAATAAATTAATGTTACCTTTACCCAATGACCATCTTCTAAAGGTTGTATGTGAATGGAATGAGGTGACTGTGGGGTGGCGGAGGTGCATGTTCAGGAAATCCTGCAATGAGACACAAGGAATTGGCCTCTTACCTGAGTAACTCCACTGACAATTAGGGGGCTTTGCCTTGCACTATCATCTGAAGCCCTATCGCATAGCAATTCATTTCAGTGCTTCTGCTGCTTTTCCAATACAATTTTGCTCTTGAGCCCATATGGTGCTCTCAGCCTAGTTGGAAATTGAAGGCCAGATTCCTTCAACTCTGGCCTTGATGGAGGAAATAGGAAGTAGACATTTGGAAAATTTATCTGGGACGGGAGGGAAATTAAAACTGAAGGAAATCCAATTGTTCTTCACAAACGTCTAAAGAAATTAGAGCAACGTTGACTCAAAATGACATCCTACTTAGTTTACAAGCTCGCACTTGTTCAGCACGCAATGGGGCAGGAGCTAGCCTACCCGGAGAGTCTGCACAGGCCCTAGGAGCTGGGGGCAGGGACATAGTGGTGAGCAAGACAGACGCTATCCTGGGCCATCACTTCCAAAAGTTTTCATTCCAGGAAGAAATATATTTATTATAGCTACCAGTGAGCATGTGCTTGCTATATACTAAACACTGTGTTAAGGACACTAAATGCATCTTGTCATTTACTTTAACCTTCATGACAACCATGTAAAGTAGTTAATATCACTCCCTTTTATATGTTAGGAACCCAAGGTACAAAGACGTAAAGTGATTTGCCTAATGTCAAAAACCTCCTACAAGACAGACGAAAAATTTGAACCCACGTATGTCTGACTTCATGGCAAATAGAAGGGGAAAAAATGGAAGCAGTGACAGATTTTCTTTTGGGGGCTCCAAAATCACTGCAGATGGTGACTACAGCCAGGAAATTAAAAGATTTTTGGAAGAAAAGCTATGACAAACCTAGAGCACATATTAAAAAGCAGAGACATCACTTTGCTGACAAAGGTCCATATAGTCAAAGATATGGTTTTTTCCAGTAGTCATGTATGGATGTGAGAGTTAGACTGTAAAGAAGCCTGAGAACTGAAGAATTGATGCTTTCAAACTGTGGTGTTGGAGAAGACTCTTGAGAGTCCCTTGGACAGCAAGGAGATCAAACCAATTCATCCTAAAGGAAATCAGTCCTGAATATTTATTGGAAGGACTGATGCTGAAGCTGAAGCCCCAGTACTTTGGTCACCTGATGCGCAGAGCCAACTCATTAGAAAAGACCCTGATGCTGGGAAAGATTGAAGGCAGGAGGAGAAGGGGGTGAAAGAGGATGAGATGGTTGGATGGCATCACTGACTCAATGGACATGAGTTTGAGCAAGCCCCAAAAGACAGTGGAAGACAGAGGAGCCTGTCATGCTGCAGTCCATGGGGTGCAAAGAGTCGGACACAATTTAGCAACTAAAAAACAACATGTTTGACTTCAAAACCCATGCTATTACCCACTATGCTATTATATCACTCCACATGGAGCAATTATAATTTGGAAGATTGATCATAGGAGCCATCTAAGGTTGTATGGGGCCTTCAGCTTAATGACAGAAGCAGAACATTGTCAGGACTTGTTTGTTGGGAGCTGCCCCTACACCCGAAGCCAGCCATTACGTACCATCTCAACTCCATCAGGTTTGGGTTATTCATTCACTTGGTCCTCTATTAAGGACCAAGTATTCACAAAGATGTAGAAGACACAATCCTGCTCAAGATATATTGATCTTGCTAATCAGACTCCCCAACAAGTACAGGAGCCATAGAAAAGTACAGAAGCTGATGAAATTCACTGAACTCTGGGTTATTTTCCTTTTTGTCTTGTTTTTTCCCTGTCCCCTTCACTCCACAACTTTTCTGTCCCATATCTAATTCCTTGAAACTCAGATCACGTTTCTTCCCCCCTCCTCAAATAATGACCCATTTTTTGTCCTTCAATATCTTTCTGTCACTTAATGATTTATCCCCAATTACCTAATACCTGGTACCTTCATCTATTCACAGGTATCACAGTAACCCAACCTCAACACATACACCACCACCAACAACAACAAAACAATGCAGCCTGTATTCTGAATTTTGAGACCAGGAGAATCGAAGAACTAGCAACCACTTGGTGGCAGCATACCCAAATTCAAATAGCAGGGACTATTTCTAAGTGAGAGAGAACAGTCTGAACTTACACAACTAAAGTTAGATAATGCTAGCTATGCAAAGTTAAAGTTAGAAAAAGAGAACCATGTCACATCTATAAAGTAGTATCAGTTGTACCCAGGAAGACTGAAGTGAGAGTGTTGCAGTCCTGATAACTGCAGAAGAGAAAAAGAGAATGCAAAATTTATTATGAGAGTAGGGAGTACACCCTCCAGGCTATAGCCACAAAAAGAGCCCTGAGTCCTCATGTCTCAGTTCGAAACGCACAAAGGCTGTTATGCCTCCATATTCCCTTAGAGCAAACTGCAGTTAGACTAATTGAAAAATCCAGACTATTGGAAACAATGATAAGCCCAATGAAAATGCATATATAGACATTTTTCTTTCTGGTATAAAGGGTCATAGGATACCTAAAATAATACAAGCAGCAAATGTATAGCTTTGGAAACGGCACTCAAAGGGAGTCAAACTCTCCTCTGGGATTTGCACCAAATGTCAAATGAGCTCCCGTTGATGCAAAGTTGCCCTCCTGATACTCTTGAATTCTACAAAAACCCAGAGACTATATTCTATTCCTTAAGTAACCAGAGGAAGATTGCTATTAGTAGTCCAACACAACAAACTTTCCCTGCTGTCTTTAGAAATATGGGGCTCAGAATAGCTTTGCAATTGGCCCCTTAGGCAAATTATCTCCAATTGATTAAGAAGTGCCTATGCCTTGAATCCTACATGTCTGAAAAACAAACGGCTTCTCCCTTTCTCATTCGAACTTTTCTATTTTTAGAGGAGCCAGTCTATAGTTTTCATCCATATTAAGACAACAAGCCAAGAAGTTCAATGGTAAAAAGCATGGGATATTTTAGCTCAGCTGGCATGCATAAGGCCAAAGTCAATCAAAAAAACATATTGAGCTCCTACTGCGAACCCATTCCCACGCCAGCTGCTATAAGGGAGACAGAAAAAGTTTTGGCCTTGTGCCTGGACTCAAGTGTTGACAATCTAGTGAGGAGATCAGATTAACATATAAAACAATTAACTAAAAGACAGACTGTGTTTTCAGTTGGATGGCTCAGAGACTAGGTGCTATGGCATTAAGAAAAGAGGAACATGAATGTGGGCTAGGTTGTTGTCAAGAAGTGTGAAAGGTCTGAGATTTTACCCTAATTACAAGCTAGTGAGTTAGCCTGTCACAGTTTCACGGGTATGGGTAGAAAGGAAGAGACTCTGGGATTAGAGATGAAGGAGAATTTATTGCCCACAGCCATAGCAGTAGCAGACATAGTGGCATTTCTGCATCGATTCCAGAGTCCCAATTCCCACAGGACAGCGTAAAGGGGGCCAAAGGACACCTGCCTCTGAAGTAATTTATTTCACCCTCTCCTTCCTCCCCCACCCCATGCAATGGATACGCAGATATAGAATCTTTTTATAATGGGTAACAAGCATGCCTGCCCTTTGCTCCAGAGGGAGATACTACCTCTTTATTGCACTACCTCTCTTTTCCCTTTATAAACATCCTTGAAAAAAAAAGTCCCAAACAATGAACAGTCAGTCACTCAATTGTAAGATATTCAGATACACAAAAGATTCAGTAGTTAGGCAAGGGGTCATGAAGTCATGGCTTTGGGAGGGGTTGCAGATCACAGCACAAACAACTTATATAAACCCACGTCAATGTAGAGCTACGGGTCACCCACGTCCATTGCAGAGCTACGGGTCTTCAAGATGAGGAATTTCCTAAAATGGCTAATCAGATCCTAAGAGGTCCAGGGCTGCAAAGATCTTTGTCCAACAGGCATGTTTTGCAGACACGGAGACTGAGTCCCAGAGAAGTCAAGTGTTCCTAACATCACTGTGATGTATGAATAGCTCATGCCCTCGGTCTGATTAGACAGGTATGTTCTGTGCCCACTGTCCTTCTTCCCATAGTAGGGTGCTGGTTGAACATCTCATTAGAAATAAAATTACCACCTCTACCCGGTTTACACTAATGCATTGACATCCACAGTGCTCGTTAAATGAACCGTAAATCCAGTACACGGAAGTCATTTTCCACTGAATCAAGTCAGGCTTCTGTCAGAATTAGCATTGTGATACACTTAATGCCTGCCATTTGCAGGAGGTCTCTGACTAGATCATTTTAGACAAAGAGGAAAAAAAAGGTGCAATCATAAAATAGTGCTATGAACATAGGTCACATTGCAAGCATCCTAATCCAGAGCTAGGGGTTTAAGGATAATGGACAATTTAGGAAAGCCATCTAAGGGTTCTCAGTTCTTTGTTTACTCATCTCCTTGTACTTCATCACTGACTCCAGATCAGAACTGTCATAAATACTACTACTTGCTTTGTCCAAGAATACCTTTGGCCTTTTTCAGTTTGCATAGCAACAGAGCTGAGGAGGGAATATAAAAACTATCTGCTACTAAAACGGAACCCAGGGCTTCCCTGGTGGCACAGTGGACAAGAATCCGCCTTGTAATGCAGGGGACACTGGTTTGATCCCTGGTCCAAGAGGATCCCACATGCAATGAAGCAAGTCAGCCCATGTGCTACAACTACTGAGCCTGTGCTCTAGACCCCGTAAGCTGCAACTACTGAGCCCGTGCTCCGGAACCCATGAGCTGCAACTACTCAGGCTGTGTGCCAGAACTGCTGAAGCCCATGCCCCTAGAGCCCATGCTCTGTGACAAGAAAAGCCACTGCAATGAGTGAAAGCCATCACACTGCCCTAGAGTGTAGCCCCGACCCTCTGCAAATAGAGAAAAGCCTTCACAGCAACGAAGACCAAGGACAACCAAAAAATAAAAGAAATAAAATGGAACCCAAAGTATAGATAGACCCTTCTTTTATTTGTGGGGAATCTGGATAAGAATAATAATCCCAGAGCAAGAAAGTTAATCAAACTTAAATATAGTTTCTACTTGGGTAGAAACTCATTAGGCCTGGCCCAGAAAGTCAGGAGTGAGGATTGAACAAATGAAAAATCTACCTGTGAGTTTCTGATTTTGTATGCAAATCATGCCATGGGTTGAGAAAATATAGCTCTTTCCCAAAATCAGGAGTATACTGGCATATAAAAGTCAAACACGGAATAAAGTTATGTTTGTCCCTTGGCCGCCACCATCACTTCCCACCTCTAGGCTTCCTATGCTCTAAGGCTGACTAAAAAGTCACTGCCATACGTGAGAGTGTGTGCAGACTCAGTCGTGTCTGACTCTGTGCAACCTTATGGACTGTAGCCCACCAGGCTCCTCTGTCCACGGGATTATCCAGGCAAGAATACTGGAGTGGGTTGCCATTTCCTTCTCCAGGAGATCTTCCCAACCAGGGATTGAACCTGCATCTCCTGCATTGCAGGCAGATTTGAGACTACCGCACCACCCAGGGAGCCCTCATTGCTATATGTTACTGGCTATAGATGAATTGACTTGTTTTGGCTTTTGCTTGAACAGGAAACTAGCGTTGAGATCAAGGGAGATGATAATTGCATCATTGTTGCACCTGGAAGTCCACAATTGAAGCATTCAGCTGTGGGCACCAGATGTAACAAGCAACTTTGAAAATTAGAGTTTGTCCAGAAAGGAGAAAAAATATGATTAGGGGGCGTGAGATTCTGAGCCTTTGAGGACTAGTTGAGGGAACTAAAGATGTTTAGCCAGGAGACAACTTAGTGGGAAACTATTAGTAGTGTCTTCAAACCTTGGCAGGGTTGTTATTTTTAATAGACACTTAGTCTGGGTGGCTCCAGAGAACAAAAATTGGGTTACTGGCAGGTTGAAAAAGAAAACAGAAGTTAACTCAGTAAAAGAAAGAATTTTCAAATAATTGAAACTATCTAAAAATGGAATGGGAACCAAATAGGACAGGATGAATCTTCTGAATAGGGCTCATTACACTTACAGGATCTGGGAGTTAGGAGCTTAAAGCGGCATGCTTCCACTAGACACCAGGACACTCAAGCCTCTGGCTGCAAAGCCTCTGGTGTAAGAACAATTCATCTCTGAGCAAAAAGCCCATATCTGACAAATAAAACCTTTAGTTTTTTTTTTCCTTAGAGACTTAATATCAGAGGGCCATAGGATGTGGGAGAAAAGGGACTTCTAAAATCATCTAAGCTTCTGATTAAGTCCATATTGCACACCCTTTGAATCAAGGGTGCCCAAGAAAGTTGCAGAAGAAATACCTGAGGACAACTTGAGATGTTACATCAACTTATATTATTCTTCAATTAAAAAATGGGCAGAAGATCTAAATAGACATTTCTTCAAAGAAGATATACAGAGGGCCAAAAGGCACATGAAAAGACGCTCAACACCACTAAATATCAGAGAATGCAAATCAAAACCACAATGAGGTATCAACATACACTGGTCAGAATGGCCATCACCAAAACATCTACAAACAAGAAATGCTGGAAAGGGTATGGAGAAAAGGGAACCTTCCTATACTGTTGGTGGGAATGTAAAATGATACATGCAATGATACATAGTGGAGAACTATGTATGGAGGCTCTATGGAGAATAGTATGGAGGGTCCTTTAAAAACTAAAAATAGAACTACCACATGATCCAGCAATCCTACTCCTGGGCATATATCCAGAGAAAACCATAATTCAAAAGGACATGTGCACCCCAACTTTCATTGTAGCAGTATTTACAATAGCCAAGACATGGAAACCCTCTAAATGTCCATCAACAGAGGCTTGGATAAAGAAGTTGTGACACATATATACAATGGAATATTACTCAGCCAAAAAAGGATGAAATAATGTCATTTGCAGCAACATGATGATAATTAGTAGAGATTATCATATTAAATGAAGTCAGACAGAGAAATACAAATATCATGGCATCACTTGTATATAGAATCTAATTTTTTTAAAGATACAAATAAATTTATTTATAAAACTGAAGCTAATAGATACTGAAAACAAACTTACGTGTATAAAAGGGGAAAAGTGGAGGGGGAGGGATAAACCAAGAATTTTGGATGAATACATACACACTACTGTATATAAAATAGATAACCAACAGGGACCTACTGTATAGCAAGAGAACACTACCCAATATTCTGTGATAACCTGTATGAGAAAAGAATCTAAAAAGAATGAATATATATATATATATATATATATATATATATATGTATAGCAATCATTTTGCTATACTGAAACTAACACATTATAAATCAACTATACTCCAATAAAATCTAAATATTTTTTAAAATGTACATTATTCTTGCCCTTAATTCAAATTGTGGTGCTGAAGAAGACTCTTAAGAGTACTTTGGACTGCAAGGAGATAAAAACAGTCAATTCTAGAGGAAATCAACCCTGAAATATTCACTGGAAGGACTGATGCTGAAGCTGAAGCTCCAATTCTTTGGCCACCTGATGCAAAGAGCCAACTCATTGGAAAAGACCTTGATGCTGGGAAAGATTAAAGGCAGGAGGATAAGGGGGCAACAGAGGATGAGATGGTTGGATGGTATCACCAACTCAATGGACATGAGTTTGAGCAAACTCTGGGAGATAGTGAAGGACAGGGAAGCCTGGAATGCTGCAGTTCATGGGGTTGCAAAGAGTTGGACACAACTTAGTGACTGAGCAACAACAATTATATACACTCTTAAGTCCCTTTAACAATAAAATTTTTACTTTTTTTCTTTGTGCCATGCTGACAGTGCCAATGCTTTCACTCTTTGCTTCTTTTAACATCTTCTATCAGTTCACTGGCAAGCCAAGGTGACTTGTAGATCAAATCACAGCATCTACTCTGCTCTATAAGCAAGAGCCCCTGATCCCTGTATGAATAATGCTCCCTGTAGCTCCTATTGGACTGTAGACACTTCTGAATATCTTCCATACCCTTCATCCAGCTCTCTGGCCCAGGCAGTATACTGGGTGCTTCCCCTCCACTACGAAGAGTCCCATTAAAGGTATAGCAACTCTAAACTCAGGATCTAGACCACAAAGAACCAAGGAAATAGATCTTCTTTCTGTCTTGCTACATTTTCCACCCACATAAGTATGCTGTTGTTGTTGTTCAGTCGCTAAATCATGTCCAACTCTTTGCGACCCCATGGACTGCAGCACGCCAGACTTCCCTATCCTTCACTATCTCCTAGAGTTTGCTCAAGCTCATGTCCATTGAGTCAGTGATGCCATCCAACCATCTCACCCTCTGCGGTTCCTTTCTCCTCTTGCCCTCAATCTTTCCCGGCCTTATTGATTCAGGACTCATTTGCACAGCGAAGAGAGAGAAATTAGGACATGCATGTGGCTGCTCAGGCTTTCTCACAATGTGGACATAGAGGAGGAGGACATTCTTCCTTACACTTTGTGTCTGTTCAAGCCTGGTTGTTGATAAGCTAAAGCAGGAGATTCAAGGAATTAAGAAAAATCCTCTCTCAACAATGTGAAGCTTTCAGGACTTATCCCCTAGTACAGAATTCTATTTTGAATGTCAAAAGCTGAAGGATAATGTTTTCTTTCATATTTTATTCTCAATCTTTTTTTTTTCCTTGGGGCGTCCCTGGTGGCCCAGACAGTAAAGAATCTGCCCGCAATGCAGGAGACCCAGGTTCAATCCCTGGGTCGGGAAGATCCCCTGGAGAAGGGAATGGCAACCCACTCCAGTATTCTTGCCTGGAGAATTCTATGGAGAGAGGAGCCTGGTGGGCTACAGTCCATGGGGTTGCAAAGAGTCAGACATGACTTAGTGACTGAACACAAACTTGCTCTGAGAAAAGGAGTTGACACACTCATTCACACTCAGGTCTTTGCCACTGAGTGACTAAGACTGAGGTATTTCTCCTGGGGAAAATTACAATTATGTATATACAGCATATATCAACTTTAGAAACTGGAATGGCTTTATAATTAAGGGGCTGAATTTAAGACTCAGGTCTTGTCTCCAGCACTTGCTAGGGATGTAATCTGGGGAAACTTATCACTTTGAACTTCAGGCAAACTCATCTGCAAAATATGGGAACAATAGCACACCCCAAACACTGATGTTATAAGGATTAACTGAGCTTGTTCTGTTAAAATTCCCAGCCCCAGATCTGTTACACACTGCATGTTAAATATTTATTTCCCCTATTGCAAAGGTATAATTCAAGTTTAATTTTTTAACCCATAGGTGAGAGGAGTTTGGGGAAGGCCGGAGGCCCTTCGTGTTCCTCTGAAACTGTCATAGAAACACCTTATATGTAAACAGCCTTAGCATTTTATAATTTTTCACATAGCATAGAAATGCCATATATATACATAGCCTTAGCATCTTAGAATTTTTCACATACCTTAGCTCTTTCAATCATTTTAACAACCCACAAGGGAGGCAGTGTAAACCTTGCTAAGTGCTACTTCACTGAATAGGAATGTAGGTCTGGGAAAGTTGAGTCACTTTGCCAGAACCGAGGTGTTTTGCCTTCTAATCTAGAATTATCTTCTGATGGATAAGATCATATCTCTTGGTATTCATGCTGGGAGAGAAAGCAGTTTCCTCTCTCTAATTAGCCACATGGAATTTTTTCTACTCTTTTGCCCACCACTAGGCTGCTCAGTTTGGGCAGTTTTCAGGGGTTTGTCAAGAATATCACAAAAATCTTCCTTTTTATATGAAACTTACTTCTGTAAAACTAACAAAAGGGCATCTCCTTTGGTATTGATAACATAATTTTTATTGTTGTTTTAAGTGATATATTGTGCAAAGTAAATTATTCAGTTTTAAATGTCACTCCATGAGGAATACATTCCTTCCACAAACCTTTGCTTCTGGTGTGTCTCAACAGGGATATGGTACCCGCTTGTGTGTCTCTGCTCCATTGATTGTCTTGCCCACCAGAAGGTCTACCTGAGGATCAGGCCTGTGTCTGATTTAATGCTGAAACCTCCAGCTCCCAGCACATGGCCTGGCCCACACAATGAGGAACTAAGCCAATACTTGTTAAGTAAAGTGATCATTATACAAGGAGAAAACTGTTTTATTCATTCAACAATAATTAGAGGATGGTCCCTGCCCTCTAGGAGCTCAATGACTACTTGGGAATGTTTCATAGCCCCCCATTCTAAGATCCTGGAGATCAGTGGCTGGGTTTTAGTCATCTCTGTATCCCATCACCTAGCATAATTCTTGGCACACCCAGTGCTTCTTAAACTTGCCCACTTAACTACCCCTAATGGTAGAGTAGATGCCTATTCCTGAAGGAATATAGGGACCTACTTTGAAGTACCCTTCACAAGTAGAATTTTCTTGGGAGTCTTGTGTTCTACTCTTAAAATTCATATAAATATTATACTATATTCCACAACACAGTGATTTATATTTTTTAAAAATGCTTAAAATTACTTATTGCCAAGTAAAAATATGCTCCAGAAAGATGCTCATGCAATGCTAACTCAAGCATCCGTCCAAGTAGGTAAGATGCTCTAGGTTCAACTTATCAGGCTCAGTGGAGGGTTTGACGGAAATTTTCATGAAGGACCTGGTCTTTCCTGAAGCTAACTGGTACAATTAGGAGTGAGGTTGAATTGTGCTTAGATTTTTATCTAAAATGATTTCCCAGAAGGTCCCCAAATGTCAAGTTTCAATTGACAAACTATGCTACATTCTAGAAGCAGGGGAACATAGCTTTCCTTAAAGTAGAAGCAGGAAATAGGGATGGTGTAGAAAGGAACTGGTCTACCTGGGGGCATTTTTGCTTTGCATCAGTTGGAGAACTCCAGTGGTTTAGTCACTGGCCCCATCTGAAAGTATCTGCTCTGACAGCAGTGGACCTGAGTGTGTCACAGAACCATACTTAGCTCAAGGGAGAGGGGACATGGCAAATGAGAAAAGAGCAAAAACAACCTAAAAAGAAGGCCATGAGAGGGTACTGCTTAAAATTGCTGTTCTACAGAGAAAAAAACAAACAGAAATACCAGTTAGAATAAACTAAAGAAAAATACAACAGTTTTCAGGAAGCCAGTACCTATGATTCCAAGGCCAGTTTTGTTGTTCTATTTTCTGGCCCTAGATTAAGCCCTGATCACAGGTTCCCAACTCAGACTATAGTCAGAGACCTAACCCCAAAAGTCATGTCATGAAGTAAGTAGTTGGCCACAAATAGAATAGCTAAAATAAGGTGAAAGATGAAGAACAGACCAGCACTTCTCAACTTTAATGTGTATATCAGTCACCTGAGAATCTTGTTAAAATGCAGATTCAGATTCAGTAGAACTGGGATGGGGCCCTAGTTCCACGTTTTTACAAGTATCATGCCTGCGAATCCAAAGACTCCATACTGACTGAGTTGTGAGGGTCTGGATCTAGACCTCTTCCCATTAATGCTCACCTCCTAGGTTAACTCTTTCAATGTTGATTGTCCCTATGTGAGCCCTCGAGATTTCCGAGAAAAGGTGCAATTTGAATTTATAGCAATCAACTTTTACTCCATGCTATCTTTACACTTGGATGCTTTCTATTGAGCATTATGTACTATAAATAATCCTGTCTCCCAGGGCTAAGGAAAATACATCTGGAGCAAAAGAACACAGGCAATAGAAACAATAACAATTTGGGCAAAAAATTATCTCCTAGTTACTAAGGCTCTGTGACCCAAGACACTAATACAAACCTTTAAAAAGTATGAGATCAAAGGAATAAAATGTATGTTATCTACTATTTTGTAAGTACTCTCTTTCAGATATTGACAGAGACAGTTCAGTTAACACAACAACCAAGGGTGGTCAGGGAAAGATGCTAAGCATGCCGCAGAGCACATCGTAACTCTTCAGTAAGTAGTAACCTCTCGGTAAATCTTCAAACTAACAAAGACAGTTTTCAGAAAGGTGAGACTGGCTTTGACAGGAGCAAGGATACATAATGGGAACCAGAAAACCTCAGAAATGTAGAGGAAGACTGTGTCAGCCAGGGTTCTTCAGAGAAACAGAACCAATATATTATATACTATATTATATGTAAAAGATATTTATTGTAAGGACTGTTAAGTCTAATATCTGTAGGCCAGTCTAGCAGGCTAGAAGCTCAGGCAGGAGATGATGCTACAGTCTCAAGGCAGAGTTTCTTCTTCTCCAGGAAACTTTTATTTTTGCTCTTAAGGCCTTCAATTAATCAGATGGCTCCCACACACATTATGAAGCATAATCTGTTTTACTTAAAGCCAATTGACTATAGATGTTAACCCTAACCATACCTACCAAATACTCCACAGCAACATTTATAATAGTGTTTGATTAAATAATTGGGTAATACAATCTAGCCAAGTTGGCACTGAAAGTTAACTATCACAGAGACTATTCTAGGTTATTGTTTCTCAGTCCTGGTTTCACATTAAGATCACCTGACAGTTTTTATTCTTTTATCAATAAATACCAAAGCCAGACCTTGCTCCCAAGAGATTCCATAATCTTTAATAGCTTGTCATGCAATTCCAATGTTTAGTGCAGTCAGGATGGACAACCACTAATTTAGAGACCAAGTCTCCTCATTTCACAGATGAAGATGCTTAAGGCCAAGAAGAGAAAAGAAAAAAAATTTCCCAGCATCACTTAATAATCAGGGGACAGGTCTGGGATTCCTAACTGATAACCCAGTATGTCCCCAATACTACCTCTGTCACCTTCAGCTCCTGACTAGGTGAATTTACAAAAAGATTTTCCATAACATTATACCTTGAATTTTGCTTGAAAATAATTTGGTATTAAGATTGGAAATCTTAATAGGTAGGGTGGTATAGGTAAAACAAGAGTGGCCATGAAATGATTATTATTGAAGGCAGGTAATGTATACATGAGGGTCTTATACTATTCCCTTTACCTTTGTATTACTCTGCAATACTTTTAAAATCAAAAACAAAAAAAGGGAATCCCATACCATTGTCTAACTCCACACCAAGGTATCAGTTGTAATTAACTTCCACTAGATTTAAAGAAGCCTCCCAACTTCTCACCTCTATAACTGGAAGCATAGGAGAATGGTCTGTAAGTCATCATCATTTCCTTGTAACTATAATGAGTATTCATTCCTGAATATAACCTGTCTTTAAAATAATAAATAAACAAAAATTTATCTCATGTTACTAACAAATGGGAAAAAGGTGCCTGTAAAAAATAGGCTTGATCTTAGTGAGGTGCACATATTAACCATGGAAAGATTATTCTGCTGTTGTTGGGTGAATTATTCTATAGATGTCACTTAGGCCAAGTTAGTTGATAACATTATTCAGGTCATATATAACCTTGTTGATTTTCTCCCTACTTCTTCTATTCATTATTAAAAGTAGAGTATTGAAGTCTCCAAAAATTACTGTTGAATTGTCTATTTCTCACTTTAATTCTGTCAGTTTTTGCTAGATGTATTTTGGAACTGTATTGTTAATATATTTATAATTGTCTGCCTTCCTGATGGACTGACTATATTTTCATTGTAACATAGTCTGCCATCTCTGGTAATTTTTTTTGTTTTAAACTCTATTTGCCTAATATTAGTAAAGCCATCCCAGCTCTTTTATAATTGCTGTTTGAATGGTATTACTTTCCCCATGATTTTACTTTGAACTTATTTGTCTCATTGAATCTAAAGTGTATCTTTTGCAGACAGTATATAGTTGGAACTTGTTCACTCTTAATCCAAGTTAACAATCTCTGCCTTTTGGTTAAAGTGTTTACATTAATGGTGATTACTTATTGGGTAGGATTGATGTCTGTCATTTTGCTATTTATTTTCTATATATCGTACCTCTTTTGTTCTTCTGTTACTCCTTTAAAGCCTTCTGTCTTAAGTGAATATTTTCCAATATACCATTTTGATTTATTTTAATGATTTGATTTTTAACTATATTTATGAGTTATTTATTAGTGGTTTTTCTAGGATTTAGAACATTTTTTTAAATTATTCAGTTCAGTCAGTCAGTCATGTCCAACTCTTTGCGACTGCATGGACTGCAGCATGCCAGGCCTCCCTGTCCATCACCAACTCCCGGAGTTTACACAAACTCATGTCCATTGAGTCGGTGATGCCATCCAGCCATCTCATCCTCTGTCGTCTCCTTCTCCTCCTGCCTTCAAGCTTTCCCAGCATCGGGGTCTTTTCAAATTAGTCAGTTCTTCACATAAGGTGGCCAAAGTATTGGAGTTTCAGCTTCACCCTCAGTCCCTCCAGTGAATATTCAGGACTGATTTCCTTTAGGATAGACTGGTTTGGTTTCCTTGAAGTCCAAGGGACTCTCAAGAGTCTTCTCCAACACCACAGTTTAAAAGCATTAATTCTTCAGTGCTCAGATTTCTTTATAGTCCATCTCTCACATCCATACATGACCATTGGAAAAACCATAGCTTTGGCTAGACGGACCTTTGTTGGCAAAGTAATGTCTCTGCTTTTTAGTAAGCTGTCCTGGTTTGTCATAGCTTTTCTTCCAAGGAGTAAGCGTCTTTTAATTTCATGGCTGCAGTCACCATCTGCAGTGATTCTGGAGCCCAAAAAAATAAAGTCTGTCACTGTTTCCACTGTTTCCCTATCTATTTGCCATGAAGTGATTAATAATTATTAATTTATTCTTTTTTTTACTGCACTGAGTCTTTGTTGTGGCACGGGCTTTCTCTAGTTGCAGAGAGCGGGGGTTACTCTCTAGCTGCAGTGTTCCAGCTTCTCGTGGTGATAACTTCACTTGTGGAGTACTGGGCTCAATAGCTGTGGCGCACAAACTTAGTTGCTCTGCAGCATGTGGGATCTTCCTGGACCAGGGATCAAATCAGTGTCCCTTGCATTGCAAGGCAGATTCTTAACCACTAGACCACGTGGGAAGCCCTACAACATACATCTTAACATAGTAAAATCTACTTACAGATTTTTAATAACTTAAATCTAATGAAATATAGAAACTTTGCTCCAATAAGCTCCCTTCTTCCCCACCTTTGTACCATTACTGTTACATATTGTACATCTATACATGCTATGAACTCAAAAAATATTGAGTAATAATTATTGCTATATAAATCTTTTTTAATAATTTAAGAGAATATAGGAGAAAAATACAGAATCTTTTATATTCACCTTCCTATTTACCATTTCTGGCACTCTTCATTTCTTCCTACAAAATTGAGTTATTTATCTGGTATCATTCCCCCATCTCAGAATAAATCTATTCCTTCTCCCTTGCTTTGTGCTATTGTTGTTATATATGTTGCATCTTTATATAATTCAAACAATATTATTTGTAATTGGTATTTTATGCAATGATTTTTTTTAATCAGTTAATAGAAAAAGAGAGAATATATGTTGGCCAATCCCATATTTATGGAGCCAGACTTCCTGGGTTTAAATCTCTCCTCTGCCACTTACTGGGGCTTTCCAGGTGGCACAGAGGTAAAGAATCCACCTGCCAATGCAGGAAACGCAGGAGATGCAGGTTTGATCCCAGGGTTGGGAAGATTCCCCAGAATGGGAAATGGTGACCCACACCTGTATTCTTGCCTGGAAAATTCCAAGGACAGAGGAGCCTGGCGGGCTACAGTCCATGCGATTGCAAAGAGTCAGACACTAATGAGCACAAGCAAACAACAGCCACTTATTAGCTGTGTGACCTTGGGCAAGTTACATAGTTTCTCTGTGCCTCAGTTATTTTACCTGAAAAAAAAAAGATGTGATAGTAGCACCTACCATATAAGGTTTCTCTGCTGGTATGAAATTAGTTCATTTTTTTAAGTGTTTGGAAGGGGGCCTGGCACCAAATATCTACTATATATGTTTGTTAGACACATAAATTGCCAGCTGGTAAACTTACTAGCCATGTGATCTTAGGCGTCAATGACTTCGTCTGGAATATAAGGACAACAGTACCTACAAAATGTGGTTAAACTTAAACATTCATGGTAGGAGTATAAATTGTAGCTAGGCTTTTGGAAAACAATTTGTCTCTATGTATAAAAATCTTTAATTCTTAAAATTGAGCAACTAAGCAAATAAATTTCTATAGCACTAGAAGTAATCTGAAATATGGTGGTAATGGGGTGTTTTTCTCATGAGTGAAGTCATTGTGAAAGAATTTATAATAACAGAAAGATGGAAGCAACAATAGAGGAACTGTTAAATAAATTATTGTACATCCATTCAGAAGAATATTTTACAACCATTAAAATGATAGTAATAAAGTGTTATTATAACATGGAAAAATGCTTACATAGCTATAACCAGATAATAAGCTATATATACAGTATTATTCTATTAGAAAATGATATTCCTGGTTTTTAAAAACTTACCAAAATTATAAGAGTGATTGTTTGAGACAACCAAACTAAATTTTTCTTCTTCTCTAATTTCCAAGCTGTCTTTTATTTTTTTCAATGTAGGTTTAAATCATACTAACTTCTGCCTTGTCTTCATAACAGACTTCACGTGAGGATTGAATGAGACACTGATAGGTATGAAAGTGCTTTGTAAACTCTCACATAACAATCTTATGTAAGGTGTTATTATTTCATAAAGAGTTACGTGCAATCTGAACAGACCCACATCTGCACTAAACGGCACTTCTGGGCAGTGCTTTGCACATTTTCACACCAGGACACACATAGAACATGAACATGTTTGTTGGCGTACTGAGGAGAATGGACCAGGTTGCTTGCAACCAGAGCAAGTGGTCAGGCTTCTGGCCAACCCTAACCCCACCTGAGGGTGAGAGGACAAACACCAAATGGAAATCTCTGCTCTATTGGCCTTACACTTTCTTTAAGAGAGGCTACAAATTTTAGAGTCCAAAGATCCAACACTTGGTGCTCTTGGACATTTCACTTTACCTCTCCTTTACAAATAGAGATATCAATGTTCCTTTCCTTCCCAGTCTCAGAGGCTAAAGTGAGTATCGAGGGAGGTGGTGAATGTCAATGTGCTTTGTTTGAAAATAAAAAAGACAGGGACTTCCCTGGCAGTCCAGTGACTCAGACTCCATGCTCCCAATGCAGGGGGCACAGGTTTGATCCCTGGTCAGGGAAGTAGATCCCTGGTCAGGGTACTAGATGCCACAACTAAGAGTTTGCATGCCACAACTAAAGATCCCACACACCACACAAAGACTGAAGATCCCACATACCATAACTAAGCCCCAGTGCAGCCTAAATAAATAATAATAATTTTAAAAAAAAGAGGACATGTGGTGGGTGCTATTATTCTTTCACATTTAAACCCCAGGGAGGGCTTCAACACTAGGGAGGCCAGTATGTTTTTAAATGAGACACATATATTGCTCATTTATTCTACGAGTGCTCCCTGTTTGCAAAACACTGCACTAAATACTGAGAATCAAAATTTCCCATTCTCCTAAGAGAACACTGATTTGTTCTTTGACCACAGCAACAAGAAACCCTTAGAGCCAGTTTTAAACTCATTTCTTTAGTCAGTGACATGGGGTACCAATAGTCAGGCTTCTGAAAGCCAACTGACCAGTGATAAACCCATGCCTGAGAAAGTCAGCCAGCCCACAGCAGACACACTCCAGTTACTACGTTACTATAGCTAAAGATGCCAAGTTCCTAAGTATTCTTGCTTCTTAAGTCCACCAATCCCTGAATTCTGTGCTTTCCAAAACTTTATATGAGGTAAACTCGCTGCTTCTCTTAGAGCATCTATACCTTACAAGTGAAGCTCTCCCTTAGTTAAGCAAGCAATAGACTCAGCTTTTGGTTTCAGTCATTGAGTATTAGCCTTCAACATTACCAAAAGTACTAAAAGATGTTGTATAAATGATCCAAAGGTGGTCTCTATATATTAGCCCTATTTCTTCATAAGCAGGCTGGGATCTTTCAGTTCAAAAGCCAATAGGCATGGTGGGGGTGGGGGGATAAATTAGAAGTTTGGGATTAACATAAACATTACTATATATAAGATACACAACCAACAAGGACCTACTGTATAACACAGAAAACTCTACTCAATAGTTTGTAATAGCCTATAAAGGAAAAGAATATGTACATATAACTAAACCACTTTGCTATACACCTGAAATTAACACAGTATTGTAAATCAAGTATACTTCAAAAAAAGCCAATAGGTAGAAAACTCAAAATTGTACACATTCAACTGTTTCAAATATAGCCCAAACAGGGAGATATTTAGCCATTTAGAGCCTACTTGCTTTGCATACCCTGCGAAACCACACCT
Source organism: Muntiacus reevesi (assembly GCF_963930625.1). Lineage (NCBI taxonomy): Eukaryota > Metazoa > Chordata > Mammalia > Artiodactyla > Cervidae > Muntiacus > Muntiacus reevesi. The sequence goes on along the minus strand of NC_089271.1, from coordinate 121,938,020 downwards.
AACATCTGCTAGCCACAGATCAGATAAACCTTATCACTATGAAAGACCACAAGCCACTGAGCTGTTAAGAGCTCTCTGACTCAGAGGCTTCCCAGCAACATCACCTAGATCCCTTCAGGCTCCTCTGTCCATGGGATTTCCCAGGCAAGAATACTGGAGTGGGTTGCCATTTCCTTCTCCAAGGGATCTCTGACCCAGGGATCGAACCTGAATCTCCTGGATTACAGGTGGATTCTTTACCCTCTGAGCCATCAGGGACCTCTACCATGTAAAACTCTCAAATTAGCACCCAAATCAATCTCATTGTGTGTTACTGCCACCTTATGGTCATCCATTTTTCCTTAATCAGCCCAGACAGGCCCTCAAGCTCACTACAAGGAAACATCAGGCTGGCTTCACTTTCTGCCCTCCAGTTCTCAGGTTGATGGCGGAGTTATGACAAATTCATTCCGAAAGCTATAACAAACTTATACAGCATATTGAAATGTAGACACATCACTTTGTGATGAAGGTCCATCTAGTCAAAGCTATGGGTTTTCCAGTAGTCATGTATGGATGTGAGAGTTGGACCATAAAGAAGGTTGAGCACCAAAGAATTGATTCTTTCAAACTGTGGTGCTGGAGAAGACTCTTGAGAGTCCCTTGGACTACAAGGAGATCAAACCAACCAATCCTAAGGTAAATCAGCCCTGAATATCCATTGGAAGGACTGATGCTGAAGCTGAAGTTCCAATACTTTGGCCACCTGCTGCAAAGAGCTGAGTCATTAGAAAAGACCCTGATGGTGGGAAAGGTTGAAGGCAGGAGGAGAAGGGGGCAACAGAGGATGAGATGGTTGGATAGTATCATAGACTCAGTGGACATGAGTTTTAGCAAACTCTGGGAGATAATGAAGGACTGGGAAGCCTGATGTGCTGCATTCCATGGCGTAATAAAGAGTCAGATACAACTTAGCAACTGAACAACAACAAAGGTCAAACACAGCTAGTAAGTTTCCCAGCTGGCAATTTATGAGTCTAACAAACATAGATGGTAGGTACTAGGTGCCAGGCCCTCTTCCAAACACCGTGGCCAATTGATGGACATAAACTATTGGTGATCAGATTTGGGAGGGGGAAAGAGGTCACCTAGGGCAGGAATGTGTCAGGACTGGCTTTCTGGAAGAGATGGAAAAGGAATTGGACGGTGTGATGACTAAGTAGAGAAAAAGTTTCTAGAAACCAAGAGAAAACAGGTCAAACCACTCATCAATGAGGCGATGTTTTAAAATTCTAAATCTTCTTGAAAGGCCTAGTAGACCTAGATTCCCTGACATAGGCCAAATACTGAAAGCTAGTTTCTATCAAGTGAATCTGTGTCTAAGTAGTATCCCAAAGGTTTTTTTCCCCTCCAATGGTCACTAGAGTACCCTGGTAGCTCAGCTGGTAAAGTGAAAATGCTGCACATGGAAATGATCACAGGCTAAGTAATGTGTGGATCATGATATAGAACAGCTTGATGACCCATCTGTCTTCCTGGGTCTAAGTAACCCCAGAGAGAAATAACCTTTATAAACACAGAGGAAAGATTACATCCCACCATGGCTTTTCAAACACAAAAGAAATGCTCATAAACATTCTTTGATTTCACTGGTAACAGCAGTTGCTCACAGGGAAATAAAACCATCCTTCCCCTGCTGTCCCCAGTCTTCCAAAGGCATCCCACTGCCCTGATCAGGTTATCCTCCTTGAAACAAAGTAACTTTTAATAAAGTGGGTCGCTGGCAGGGAGAACCTGATATGATCACACACCTGTTATAATAGGATTTAATTCTGCTTCAGATGTGCTAGTTTTAATAAAAAGGGATTGAGCAAATCGAAAATAAATTACATTGAAAGGTCAAGCTTATTGCTTGTACAGTTATGTTAACTCCCTCACCAACACTTTTAGAGACTATTTATGAGACCTTTTGATTTGGGAAAGAGCGGTATAAAATACATCTACAATTTCCCCATTATTTGCAGCAGTATTTCATTTTCAAGCATCAATTCCAAGGACTTAAGTATGGCATTCTTTAAAGGGAGTAAATCTAAAAAGTATGAGTTGTTTACAGAATGCTATTGTTCAATATATTAATAAAACAAGCTTTCCTATCCAGTGGAAAGTTAGAAAAATCTTTCCAGAGTTTATGCAGCATGCTAATTCACTTGAGTGCATGTGGAGTATTTATTAAGAATGTGTTGGCTCCCAATTTGAATGAACATATTCCTCTGACATAGTATCTCCTCTGCCAGAGGGAAACCTGATTGATTTACTAACTAGGGATGATTTACTAACTAGGGAACAATGATCCACCCAAGGTTGTTTTCCTGATCTTTATAATGGGACATTCAAGTAGATTAGATATAGTGAATTTGTTTCCTTGCTCAGCTTCAGTTTAGCTAGAATTGTTTCCATATGTGATTCCATATGTCCTTCCATGTTCCTAGGTTGATTTCATAATCCATCCATCAACCATAACAGAATGTTGAAGGGGACTTCTCCTAGTGCCCCAAAACTGGTGACTGTGGTCCAAAACTGAAGATAAGTAATAAATAATAATAATAGCAAGTTTGCAAGACATTTATTATGTACCAGGCATTGTACTAAGCAGTTTACAAACCTTAATCCAATTAGTCCTCACAATGACCCTAAGGTATCTATATTATTATCTCATCATTAACACCATTTTAGAGAAGAGGAAACTGAGGCACAGAAAATTTAAATGAGCTGCCCAGGGATACACAGTTTGTAAGTAGAAAATTCAGGATTTGAACTCAGGCGCTCTAGCTCCAGACTTGAGGTATCTTGTAGCCTAGATTGCCTCATAATCTAAAGAGAGCCACCAATAAATGAGGCCAGATATTTTCCCCAGAGCTTACTGGACATACTGTCATCTTCTATCCTCTGCCACTCTCCACCTCCAGTCTACTCCCCTGAGGCCTGGAGAAAGGGAGAGAGCAATCTATTAGAATTTTCAGCTTGGTGGAAAAGGAGAAAAGGTTTTTCTCTTCCCACCACCAAAACAAGTGAAGTAGGGCATGGACTCCAAGAGTAGCTTTCATAGATTTGAGGAGAACCTGTAAGAACAGGAGACTGGTATCTTCAAACTGGTATCATCCAACAGGATGCTTGACGAGTGGTAGACCCTGCATACTTACTCTCATACCTTTGGGTGCAACAGGGTGAGAATCCTTGAGAGAGCATTGTATAGATTCTCTAAAGAAAAGAAGTTGTCTGTGAATATTGAGGCTAGCTCTGTTACTCACCTGGAGATTTCTGAAGGCAGGTGACTTGCTGGAATACTCCATCCCAGCAGGACATGAAAGGATTGCAATGTAATGTAACTTGGAGGAGAACAAGATGATGCTCCAACCCCCAGATCTCCACTGTGCATGAAAGTCACAGAAAAGGATCACAATAGTTGTGTGACTCCACCCGAAGGAGCCTGGAGTAGAAGAGAAGGAGCCCGAGTGCTACCCAGACAGCTTCAGGGCCGTCAGTCATGGCGACCCATCTAGTGGAGGGGTTGGGCACATGGGCTTCTGGGAATGACTGTAGGAGGCCAGCTGCCCCTCTCTAAGTGAGTTCTTAGTCACAGAGGACATTTCAATAGAGCTAGCCACCCCTCCCATGGAAGTCACATATGCTGCCTCTGTTCACAGAGGGTAGCCCAGCAGCAGAAGCTACCCACAAAAGCTAGAAGCAAATCTAACCAGGGTGAGGCCAGGGGCATCTCCCCATGCCAACAGACATCTAAAATAGAAAGCAATAGCAAAGGAGCCAAAAGACAAATAGGAAGGGGAAGAAGACAGAAGAGGGAGATGAATAGCACCCCCTGCATCTACTCCTAGTTCTCCTATCCACCCATCTAGACAGAAATGTGGTAGAAACAGGGTATCTCTGATTCAGATATGAGATAGGAATTTTTAATAGACTAAATTTTACTCACTGACAAGGACCAGAAGATTATGAAATAAAAAAGGAAATCAACAGGGACTTCCATGATGGTCCAGAGGTTAAGACTCCACACTTCCAACACACAGGGCACGGGTTCAATCCCTGCTTGGGGAACTAAGATCCCACATGCTGCATGACCAAATAAATATTATAAATAATGTTTTTATAAAAGGAATGAGAAGTTGCTATATAACACAGGGAGCCCAACCTGGCACTCCGTGATAATCTAGAGGGTGTGGGGAGGGGAGGAAGACTTAACAGGGAAGGGATATATGTTTAATTATGGCTGATTTGCATTATTGTACAGCAGAAAATCAACATAACATTATAAAACAATTCTCCCCCAGTTAAAAAATAAACTTTAAAAAAGGAACTCAACAAAGCAAGGTTAGAGTCAATGTTCAGAAAACTTGAAAACTTTACATGTTAATATTCTACTAACTTAATATTCCTGAGTGAACCAGTTACATCAGAATTGCATGGTGGGGGTGGAGAGAGGAGTGGGTGCCCCTTCTGCAGGCTACTGTAGGAGTGTGGAAATTACTCTTCCAGTCCTTCACCTCAAAGATTACAGGTAAACATTCTGACTCCTGAGGTTCATTTTCAGTCTGCTGTCCCTGGATTTATAAGCAACAGGTGTTGTCCAGACCATCAACCTAGTGGAGAATACAATCACCCAGAAAGCAACAGGAACAAATTCATCCGTCTCTGACTCAGTCCCCACTTGCAGAATTGGAGGAACTCTAGCCCCATCCACATACTTCCTTCTGGCTCAAGTTAGCTATGGTGAAGAACAGAAGAGGAAGCATCCTTGGAGTGTTTTGCAACTTCCACCTTAGACTGTATTTCCACATACTCCTGGAGCCCAGGTCCTGAGCACTCTTTCTGGAACCTACCACGTGGTCACTGCCCAAAGAGCCTACTGCTATTTGCTGTTTCAGCACTCCACCTCCATGGTACTGCTAGCGTCCTTGTCAGTACTGTGACAGGGCTCTTCTGTATTGGCCCTCTTAATCTCACACAGAAACACTACACCAGAATGTGCTGCTACATTCCAGACATGACGTGGGAGTCCCCTCTCCCTCAGACTCTGACATTTATCCCAAAGGAATGTGCCAGCAGCTCATATGAGTGTCAACCTACCACAATGCCCTTGCTAATCCCTCTCCACACCACAGCATTTTCACCACATTGTATTCTATTCTCTCTGTTACTGAGGTGAGCTCCTAATAACATTACATATGTATTTAGCAAGTGCTCTGTGGTCCAAATGCTGTGATAACTGTATTATCACACTCAATCCTCAAAACCACTCTATTAGGCAATTCCTGGTTGGGATTAGTTTTGCCTGGAAAAAAAAAAAAAAACAGAAATAAAAGAGAAACAATAATGGTTTCAACAGCATGGTGCTTCATTTCCTCTCACATCCAGGTAAGACTGGTATGATACCCGCTGTGTCAGAGACCTAGATTTCTATTCCATTGCTCCATCTTGCGTCTTGCTTCCAATCCCACTGTCATTTCACAGTCCTACCTGGCTACTGGGGTTTAACTGTGATGATCCCATTCCATCCAACAGAAAGTGGAAAAGTAATGGGAAGGGTTTGCCCTTCCCTTTAAGGACATTTCCTACAAGTTGCACATACTGCTTACAATGCATTGGCTAGAACTTACTCACATGGTCACACTAAACTGCAAGAGTGGCTGGAAAATGTAGTCCTCAATCTCGATGACTATGTGATCAGCTAAAGAAGTGGGGTTCTATTGCTGATGAAGAAAGGGGAATATATTGGGGGAACAAGTAAAAATATCTACCATAGGTAGGTACAGGTTCCCATCTATGATTGTGCACTTTGTGGATTTAGAAGAGCAGGTAAGATGGGAGATGAAATTTAGCCAATGCCCACTAACGAAACCAGAGAGCCATAGGTCAAGGTTCAGTGAATCCAGAAGGAGTGCCTTTTGTATTACTTTAAGCCATATGAAATTATCATTTTCATAGATCAAAAATAACAGAGTATCAGCAATTTCATATGGTTTTCAACCTAATAATATAACCATACCACTGTTCTGCCTAATGGGGAAGGAGTCTTTATATCTCAATGGCTCACGGCTAAATGTTTTAGCAATCAGCTCTCTGGGGGCAAAAGTCCTTATTTGTAATATTTGCTGATTTCCATGAATAAAATATACTCCCACCTCAGTCAATCTCAAACCTCCAACTTGACATCACTGAAAACAGTCAGGAAGATACATGCAATAACACAAAATTATATAGCTATTTCAATATACAAATATGGAACATAATCTCAAGAGCATATAGAAGTAAAATGTAAAACAATTAGGAATTGATGAGTTTTGCATATTTGTTTTCAATACAGTTTTTAATAATTTATATAATTTAATTTTTAGCAATGTGTGTGTGTGCTCAGTCTCTCAATAGTGTCTGAGTCTTTAGGACTCCATAAACTGTAGCCCACCTGGCTCCACTGTCCATGGAATTCTCCAGGCAAGAATACTGGAGTGGGTTGCCATTTCCTCCTCCAGGGGATCTTTCCGACCCAGAGATCAAACCTGAGTCTCTTGTGTCTCCTGCATTGGCAGGCAGATTCTTTACCACTGTGCCACCTGGGGAGCCCAATTTTCAACAATGGCTATGTTTAAAAATTGTCTTGCAAAATTTCCTGAAAAGTTAACATTGGTTATTGTGAGCCAGAATGAGCCGGCTCCAGCATACACCCTTGGCCAAAGATCATAGTCCAATCACTCAGTCATTTGACCTGCCCAGAAAATTCCTTGCTTTCTTCTATGAACCAATACTAAGTCATCCACCCCTCCAGACTTCCAGACATAGATGAGTTAAATGAATATTTATTGCTTGCCTATACCCTGAGATCTCTGTCCATATATCAGCACTTATTTAACCTCCTTTATTTATCTTTTCAGCCTATACTATCCCTTGGAGTAATAAAATTTGTTTTTCTCTATGTGGCTACAGGTTTTATGCAACACTGAAGTTTTCAGAACTATCTCTAAGCTTTAAGTAAATGATTATACTTGCTCTGGTTTTAAATGATATTATGCCTTGATGGGTATAGCAGTGACTTTAATACAGTTTGAGATGCTTGAAGTTGAGCCTAGTGAATTTTTAATTAGGTATCAATCAAATAGAAAGACTGGTTATAAAGCATTATTTTCCAGTAAAGTCAGCAACATGGTAAATGATTTTATTGGTAAACCATGAGCTTTCTTTACATATTTATTATTATTATGTCAATACAGGTTTCCTCTATCTGCGTATGTATAGCAGTTGACAATATCAGCCACATTATTAGTTTGGTTTCCTCTGCTTGGCTAGCTTTGCAGTTGTGGTAAGTGAAGTCTGCATTCCCTATCTCAGCACTTTTGAAGAAGTGGCAGTTACAGTAAAACTTATATTAACTTGCACCCAAATAACAAACCCTCTGTTAATTGAAAATTTTCTGCACTTAGCTCTTATGGAAAAAAAAAAAAAAAAAAGAAGTATGTGAGGATGGACTGACAAACATTTTCCCACCAGAAATGTCTGGCACTAGTCTATTCAGTCCAATTTCCTGTACTATCTATTTCCATCTTAAGTTCCAGGAAGTAATGGGTGATCAGCACCTTGGCCCTTACAAAAAGTCTAGCTCTCTAGGTGCTGTGGGGTTCGAAAGAGGCAGGAAGAAATTGACATTTATTCAATGACCTCTGTGAGCATCCCTGGAAAAATTATCAAGAAACTGAAACTATGATTCTCCTGGGAGGGAAATTGAGTCATGGGGGGACAGTAATAACAAGGAGGCTTATTTTGCACTATAGCCCCTTGTGTACATTTTGAGATTTTGATCATGTACCTATATTACCTAATTGAAGAAATTAAACATTGTTTTAAATGTCCATCATGTTCTTTGCATGATCTAATAAATTCCCATAATGACCCTTTGAGATAAGAATTGTTCTCTCTATTTTTAGAGAGAGAAAACTAGAGCTCTGAGAATTTAGGTCACTTGCCTCAGCTCACACTAGTTAAGTAAGGGAACCAGAATCTGAACAAGGTTTTTGTTGCTGTTGTTCAGTTACTAAACTGTGTCTGACTCTTTGCAACCCCATGGACTGTAGCAAGTCAGGCTCTCCCGTCCTTCACTACCTCTCAGAGTATGCTCAGATTCATGTCCATTGAGTCAGTGATGCTATCTAACCATCTCATCCTCTGCCACCTGCTTCCCTTTTGGCCTTCAGTCTTTCCCAGGATCAGGGTCTTTTCCAATGAGTCAGCTCTTCACATCAGGTGGCCAAAGTACTGGAGCTTCAGCTTCAACATCAGTCCTTCCAATGAATATTCAGGGTCAATTTCCTGAACAAGGTTTTTATGTATGCTCAGTTGCTCAGTGGTATCCGACTCTTTGTGGCCCCATGGACTGCAACCTGCTAGGTTCCTCTGCCCATGGAATTTTCCAGGCAAGAATACCTGAGTGGGTTGCCATTTCCTACTCCAGGGAATCTTCCCAACCCAGGGATTAAACCCATGTCTCTTGAGTCTCCTGCATTGGCAAGCAGATTCTTTATCACTAGTGCCACCTGGGAAGCCACAGGCCTCACTCCAAAACTGTTCCCCAAAGAAGGTGAAAATCCAGTATTTATATTGAAGGACAATCTTGTTGGAGAACTAATACATAAAACTCTGAAGAATTCATTACTGTATTTCATTGATTCTAAGAAATACATTTTTAATGTTCTGAAATTATTAGGATGTGTCTTCCAATGGATGGCATGCTGTCGTATATTTAGTGGTGTTTTATTTTTCTTAGTGATTCAGTAGATAATGGCGTGTTTTTTCACCAATGGTATCTTAGAGTCAATGAAATATGGGTCCAATAGAATGCAGAGAATGGAAAAGTCAGTGGCTCCAAATGATAGCCATTCCTCATGTCCAACTCCCTCCAAATCCAGAGAGATATCCCCACCTCAGCAGATGAACTTTCGAAAGGACACGTGAACAACCTCCACTGGGGTTCCAATTTGCACCCTAATAACATTTGCAGAAAATTTTTCCCTGTGATATTGGTGGATAATTAACCACCTTTGAGCTCTGAATCCACACTGAGGATGTCCACAGCACTGAGAATTTTTCTTTTGAAAACAAAAGGGAAATCAATTTCAGTCAATTCGGTTGTTGCCATTTTATGAAACTAAGATGCTCAATGTAAATTAATGTTTTGAATGTATGCCTTTGATCAATAGGTGTAATTATCGATTGGAATCACACAGAGCCTAAAGAAAACCAATCATTGCTGACACTGTAGGCTTTATACCATACAGATAAATCCCAAACACATCGACTCTGAGCTCGAAGCATAGTGCCCGCTCCCCCACCACTGGGCAACATTACAAGTCAACTCTTAAAAAGAATGCAAACATGTTCACTCTTGGCTTCCCTTCCTATGCAAACTCCTCTGGATTTTTAATTAAAAGAATCCATATACCAGAGTGAGGCAGTTGTTCCTGACTGGTCACTTGTCCAGAAAGTGACTAATATAGTTCCTCATGCTTAGTAATGATATGGCTGCCAGGAAGTATATATTAAGCAGAATATATTGATGTAGAGCCCTCAGGCAAAGCTAGCCTGATTTTATTATTCTTGGAGAACCACGACTGAACAAAAACGATAACTGCAGCCTCTACCCCCAATCAAAAAGATTAGCCTATGAGCTTATTATTTGTCATTGTCAGAGTACACAGAGGTCTTTTCCATCTTAAGCCCCAGGATCCATTCTCAGTCCCAGGCCAGTTTCCCATGCTCTCATGACTCTTTGCAACCCCATGAACTATCTCCATTTATAGATGAGAAAACTGAAGTCCAGAGGAGATACATAACCAGTCCAAGGTCACAAAGCTAGAAAGTGGTGACCAGGGTTCAAATCCAGATCACTGATTCCAGTGCCTATAGAAGCAAGATCTCTTTATTTTCTTTGCCACAAATCTTAAATGTCATGCTCCTCTCCTCCCCAAATGTCACCTTCCATTATCTTTCATGGAGTTCTGCTAACTCCTTGAGCCCAGCTGTTAGGTTGACACAAATACCTAGTTTCTTCCATCCAGAAGATCTCAAACAACCAGAAACAAATGATCATGGTGGGAAATTAAAATTGGATCATCTGGTAATAAAGGTACAGGATCCGTGATTTCAAGATGTAAGACCTAATATTTGCAGCAATCTCTCAATCCAGCACCAATACCATTAAAATATAGAGGAATCCTTGAAAGAAGCAGGTGGGATGGTGTTAGTTAAACCACAGCTCACGACACAGGCAGTTAAACTCTGCTGTGGTAGAAAAGAGCAGTACAAAGAATGCTTCATGCACTCAGGTGGTGGAGTCAGGAAGGGCACTCCCACCTTCTCCTTCCACAGGCCAGGTAGTAGGAACAGTAGTGTCTGTATCCAGGTGGGATCCATGAGTACGGGAGCTAGAATCCAAGAGACATCAATGCTTCAGGTATAAGATTGTCAGATGAATTACAAGACACCCAGTTCAATTTGAATTTCAGATAAGCAATGAACTTTCCCCCACCCCATAACTATGCCCCATAAATTGCATGGGACATACTTATACTAAAAAAGGTTTAGTATTTGTCTGAAATTCAGATTTAAAATAAAAAATTCTAACATTATAAGATTTTAGCATGCAATATATGCGTGCTCAGTTGCTCAGTTGTGTCTAACTTTTTGAGACCCCATGGACTTTAGCCTGCCAATCTCCCAGGCAAGAATTTCCAAGGCAAAAATACAGGAGTGGATTTCCATGCCCTCCTCCAGGGAATCTTCCTGACCCAGGGATCAAACCCACATCTCATGTTTCCTGCATTGGCAGATGGATTCTTTACCACTGAAGCCTGTACAAAAACATAATGCCCTGTAGGCCATGTTGATTGTTCTCAATGCAATAAAATTGGAAATCAACTACAAAAAGATAGTTCCTTAAAATATTTCTACCTGGAAATTTTTAAAGAGCACAGTTCTCAATAACTCTTAGACTAAAATACAAGTAAAATGACAATTATATTTAGAGTAGAACTAATCTCAAAACATTAGGAATGGGTGCTCAACTTCATTACTCATCATGGAAACACAAATCATAACAATAACCACTATTTAACCATATAAATATTCACCAGAATGGTTAAAGTGAAAAAAAGAAAAATACCAAGTGAGTTATGCAGAGTAAATGAAAATCTCACATACTGCTAAAAGGAGTGTAAATATTTAGTAAAATTGGAAATAAACACCTGAATAGATACATACCCCAGGATCCAGCAATTCCACTCCTATGTATATACCCAATGGAAATGCACGCATATGTTTACCTAAACATATATATGAGATGGTTCAGACCAGCTTTATTTGTTATTGCTAAAAACTGGATGGAAAAAATCCAAATATCATGAATAATAGAATTGAGTAAAATGTAATGTATTTGTACTCAGTCGCTCAATCGTGTCTGACTCTTTGCAGCCCCATGGACTGTAGCCCACCAGGCTTCTCTATCCATGGCATTATCCAGGCTGGATACTGGATACTGGAGTGAGTTGCCAAATGTAAATGGGGTTATGGACAGTAGAGGGCATGATAAGGCTCTTGGGTTCCTGGAAGACTCAGAATGTCTACTAAAAAGCAGGCCTCATTATTGTTGTTCAGTCACCCAGTCATGTCTGACTCTTTACGACTCCATGGAGTGCAGCACACCAGGCCTGTCTGTCCCTCACCATTTCCCAAAGTTTGCCCAAGTTCATATCCATCGCATCGGTGATGCGATCCAGCCATCTCATCCTCTGACGCCCTCTTCTCCTTCTGCCCTCAATTTTTCCCAGCACCAGGGACTTTTCCAATGAAAAAGCAGGCCTGCTTACTGCCATTTTCCTTGTGCTTCCAACGATACTTTTTCTGGATCTATATGATGACTCCCTGGTGCCACATGATATATAACTTCTTCCTTTTTTGTGCTATTTTTTTGCTCATCTAAAGACATCTCTTGGGAGCGGATAGGTGCCTAAGGAAAAGGAAAGCAGGTGCTCTCATTTGTAAGCAGTCCAGTGTGGCCTCATGAAGCACTACCTGGTGTTCAGCTCACATGTTGTTTAATAGGAGGCTGACTTTTGTCTTTTAAAGGGCAGTAGGCTACCCTGGGTATTAGGTAGAAGCTTTGAAAACATGGCATTTGGAATGAGTTGGGATATTCAATCTGCCTTTCCCAGAAGGCTGGCAGCGGGGCCCACTTCTCTGTCAACTGCGATGTGATTTCCTTACTATAGACCTCAGGCTCAGGAATCCAGAAAGATCTTCTTTCAGTCAGCAGCTGTTGTCAAAGAGCTGGAACTAAGGCCACAGAGGCGTGGCTAGAAAGCTACCTTGTAAGCCTGCTGACCTGCCTAGTGGTTAAAAAGGCAGGACTCTTTTTCCAGACCTTGAAATTGGCTCCCCCTTCTCATTAAAAATGAAATTCACAGAATCTCAAAGTTCATGAGGTTGAAATGTTCACTTGCTGAAACTGGTTCTTAATGTTCTCTCACTTCTCATCTGTGTCATCCTGTGTTCCAGCCTCCTGCCAGAGTTCCCATAATGCAAAACTAATAGCCCCTTCTCAGCAAAATATCTTGAGGTTCATGAATGACAAATAGCTGAAACGGGTGAGAACCCATATCTTAGTTGACTATGTAAGTTTAAAATGTGTCATCTTTTATTTTCAATTATCTTTTCTCCTTTAATTTCCCTAGTGGATTTTGCAGAATTTAGGTAACCATAATTAGAAATCAAAGGGAAGGTCTTCCCTAAAGAATAATTGGCAAGCTTTTCAACCATAATCATCTTGACCAAACATCTAATCATCATACATAATCATACTCTTGGCATTTGTAAAGACTTTCCAAGATCTTAAGGTATATCTCTTTAAGAAGACATTAAATATTATCTAGGGTGAAACAGATCACCAGCCCAGGCTGGATGCATGAGACAAGTGCTTGGGCCTGGTGCACTGGGAAGACCCAGAGGGATCGGGTAGAGAGGGAGGTGGGAGAGGGGATCAGGATGGGGAATACATGTAAATCCATGGCTGATTCATGTCAATGTATGACAAAAATCACTACAATATTGTAAAGTAATTAGCCTCCAACTAATAAAAATAAACGGAAAAAAATTAAAATATTAAAAAAGAAAATAAAAGAAAAAAGAAAAAAAGAAGACATTAAATAAAAATGTAAAATGAAGGAATTATGACAAAGTTTTACATTGTCACTATATTTTTTTAAGCCTTTTGAAACAGTATAAGCTCTGATGTATGGTATGATTCATTCACTCATGTATTCATTCAGCAGAAAGAATTTACTAAATTTTAGGCAGCAGGTTATACACACTGTGGTAGGAAAAATGGGCTCTGTCTGCACTGAGCTTATGGGTTAATTAGAAAGATATATTAATACAACTAAAGCAGCAATTGCAATAATATGTGATGCATTCTGTAAAATGTTAACCCCTCAAGGAGCTGTGAGATTATGAAGAGGGACTCCTGGACTTGGGAGTAGGAATGGAGTTAGGAAGACTTCCCGGTAGTGGGGAAATTTCAGCTGAGACTAGAAGGATGAGTTAGTCTGACAGTATATGGACAGATGGGAGTTCCAGTCTGTAAGAACCCATACAACAGGCTAAAGCTGTGAGGCTTTGAGTAGGGTATGTACTGGGAACTGAATTAAATTTGTTATGGTCGGGTTATTAGTGTAAAAGAGAGAGTGGTCTAGTTTAAGCAAATGATGTTAAGTAAGTGGACAGAGATCTGGTCACGAAAGATTTTCTAAAATGTGTTAAGAAATTTAGACATTTTCTTTAGGTAATGGGAGAGCCACTGAAGGCTTTTGAGCAGGGAAGTGACATGATCAGATTTATGCTTTAAAAAGCACACTCCAGCTTCAATGTAGAGAACTGACTGGAGGAGGGGGGAAGAGTGGAGGCAGGAGACCAGTGAGGGAATTGCAGTAGTCCAATACAGAAAAGACAGAGGGGAATGGTAGTCTATGGTGCAGTGACGGAAATGGAGAATAGTGGAGAGATTCAAGAGATATTTGGAAGATAAGATGAACAGGACTTGGTGGTTGAATGAATATGGCAGAGGGGAAAAAAGGTGTCAAGGGTAAGTCCTTGATTTAGGGCATGGAACTCTGGGTGGTTGATGATGTCATACACTGAGATACAGAACACAGGACAAGGTGTGAACTTGAAGGGCTATGGGGAGGTGAAGGAGATGAGTTTAGTACTGGGAATTCTGAGTTTTGCAGCACCAGTGGCATATCCAGAAGGAGATGCCTAATCAGTAATAGAGGAGAGGGTTGGACTGGAAATAAAACTTGAGAGTCACCATCATTTATATTATACTTAAAGTCATCAGATAAGATTGCCTGGGCAGGGAATGTAGAGCACCAAGTAAAAAAGGTTGAGGTTCAAGTCCTGAGATATCCAACATTTAAAAGTTTAGGTGTAGGAGAATGAGCACCCAAATGAGACTGAGAGGGAGAGGTCAGGAAGAGGAAAATTAGAAGAGCTGTATCATAGAAGACATAGGATAGGAGTGTGTTTAGCAAAAGGGAGTAGTGAACAATGTGGTAAGCTGCTGAGAAGCCAAGCAAGATGGGGACTAAGAAGTGTCCATTAGATTTAATGACAAGGAGATAATTACCTGTCCCCATATCTCAGGTGGGTTCATCTTGATCTTGCCTAAATTCAACCAAAGTATTTTTCCCTCTTGTTTGCTTTACATATTGGGCTTCTTTACATAAGATTCCATTTGAAGAAAAAATTCCATGGATTAAAAAAAATCTAATGAAAACAATAGGAAGTAGACACTGGACTAGGAGTTCCAGGTTAAGCAGAAATATTAGCAATGCCTTTCCAGCTCTAATATTCTGTGATTCTATCCTCTCAAGATACACTTCAGTCTAGACTTATCCTATTTCACTAACATTATCTTTAAAGAGTTCCTGGGCCTTTGACCCTATTAGTCAGTCTCCTGTTATTGTCAACGTCTTTTTTTTTTTTTCTCTGACAACCAAAATTCTTCCAAGTCAGACTCTTTCAAAGGTGAAAGAGTTCACCTTCTCTGAAAGACCTTCCTTGACTTCAAGTGACACTGATGGTGTATGTTCCTCTGCCCTCACTTAAGCAATTATCACACACTACTTCTACCTTAACAGTTCTCTGCTTGAGATATGTCAGTCTTATCACCCTAGTGAGACCATAAATTCTTTTAGAGCAGCAACTATGTATTTACTTGCCTATCCACTCCCACATGCCAGACTATGTGCTCACCAAGTACCTAATAAAAACTATTTTCTCCTGAAACTGGTATTCAGCCAGGAAATCCTTTTTAGCTGTTAGGGCCATAAGACTAAGCCCACTCTCTGTTATTGGTGGTATGCTTATTGCAAAGGATCTTCATTCCATGGCATTTCCCATAGTTAATGTGGTGAGGCAGGAAGATGTCAATACTTTAGTTGCAGTAAAGCACAAAAAAAAAAACAGACAAATGCCATGGGGAAAAAACAACAGCAGATACTGTGCTCAGGAATCTGGGACCCTTATCAGACACACTCAAACCCCAGCATAGGCCTGGCCTTGAGACTGAACATTTCTCACTGAGAGACACTGATTTTTAAAGGAGGTCATCTTTGAGGTCATAGCTACTGGACTTTGGCCCCATATTGCTTTAATGGGGCCAATATAAAAATCATACATTTTTTAAACAAGGGCTTGGCTTATGATGCATTTACTCTGGAAGAGAAGCAAGTAAATATGGTTGAAACTTTCATTAAGCTATAAAAATTGATGGAGCCAATTATCTCCCTCTGAAACTCAGCCAATATAAGGAGGAGAAGAGAAATGCCTTAAAAATGGAAATGGGACATGGATAGAGCGATGAGTGGCATCAGGCAGCTCTGATTTTCTGAATGGCTTACCAAAAAAAGGGGGTCCTTCTGAGAGAACGAAATTGGACTGAAGTCAGCTTTTACTAAGCATCTTTGGGCCCTAGAGGTCTTTGTGTCTAGTCCTTTTGGGGATAATATTAAAATATAGCATTCTTGTTCCTTCCTCTGTAGAATGCTATAGTATAGTTGGTGGAGCCAAGACAAAGATAACTCAAATAACAAAATAAAATTTATAAAGTGTTATTAGTGTAATCAAAATATAAATTAGCTTCAAGAACCTAGGAAATGGGGTCTCGAGGAATTACATGATGTGTGTGTGTCCAGTGTGTTCCCTCTTGTGTCTGTTGGGGAGGTAGTAGTGCCATAGTCTGGGAAATGGAGCTTCTTGAGGAAGTGTGTGAACTAAAATGTGGAGGAAATAGAGCATTCGCTATAACTATATAAGCAGTGGGCACAAAGGCAAAAATAAAATAGGGCATGTAAAGAAAAGGATTTTAAAAATCAGGCTATTTAGACCAGTGGGTCTTTGTGAGCAAGGCTGGAATTGGAGAGTTGGGCAAATAGGCATGCAAAGGTTGATAGTGGGGGAAAATGTTGGATTGATCAGCTGAGACTAATGGAAGGAGAGCTTCAAAACTCATGGTTAACATCATAATAGTGAAAGACTGAAAGCTTTTCCTCTCAGGTCAGGAATGAGACAGTGATGCTCACAGTCACCAATTCTATTCAACATTGTCCTGGTGACTCTAACCCAGTTGATCAAGCAAGAAATAAAAGGCATCCAGATTGGAAAAAAGTAAAACTATCTCTAATTTAAGATGACATGATCTTGTACATAGAAAACACTAAACACTAAAGAACCCACTAAAAAATCTATTATAACTAATAAACAAGTTCAGCAAGGCTGCAGGATACAAGATGAATATATAAAACTCAACTATATCTCGATGAACAAAGAATGAAACTAAGAAAATAGTTATATTTACAATAGCATAAAAAACAAAATATTTGGGAATAAATTTTGAAAGAAGTATACTCCAAAAACTACAAAGCATTGTTGTTGAAGGATATTAGAGATCTAAATAAATGGAAAAATATTCCATGTTCATGGATTGGAAGATTTCAGACTGTTAAGATGGTAATATTCCCAAATTAATCTACATATGCAACAAAATTCCTATCAGAATCCCAGATGATTTCTTTATAGAAATGTAAAAAATGATTCTAATATTAATGTATTCAAATATAGTAGGGAATTGCAAACTTCCCAGAACAGCCAAAACAACCTTGATAAGCAAGGACAAAGGAGGAGGAGTCAAACTTTCTGATTTCAAAACTTACTAAAAAATAATGGTAATCAGGACAGTCTGGTACAAGATAGACATACTGGGCAACAACCACAATAAAATAGATAATTTGGACTTCATCAAAATTTAAAACATTTGTGCTTCTAAAGGTGCCATGAAAAAAGTGATCAGAGAATCAACAGAATGGGAGAAAATATTTGCAAATCATATATCTGATAAGGAATTTGTATCCAGACTATTTAAAAACTCTTATACCTCAACAACAAAAAGTCAAAATAACTCAATTTAAAATATGGTCAAATGATCTGAATAGACTTTTCTCCAAAGAAGATATAAAATGGCCAATTAGCACATGAAAAAACACTCAACATCATTAGCCATTAGGGAAATACAAATTAAAACCACAATATGATACCATCTCATACCCCCTAGGATATAATAAAAAAGATAAACACTAACAAATGCTGGGGAAAATATGGAGAAATTAGAACCCTCATACTTTCTGGTGGGAATGTAAAATGGTACAGCCACTATGAAAAACCATCTGCCAATTCCTCAAATAGCTAAATATAGTTGTCATATGGCCCAGCAATCCCACTCCTAATTATATATACCTAAGAGGAACCAAAACATATATTCACACAAAAGTTTGCAGACAAATGTTCACAGAAGCATTATCCATATAGCCCCAAAGTGAAGTGAAAACTCAAATGTCCATCAACTGATGAATGAATAGATTTTATATATATATAAATCATCATACAAGGGAATATTATGCAGCTATAAAAAACAATGGAGTACTGATACATGGATCAACCTTGAAAACATTTTTCTAAGTGAAAGAACAGTAACATCAGACTACATATTTTATGACTCCATTTATATGAAATGTCCAGAGGAGGCATATTTAGAGAAACAAAAGCAGATTAGTGAATGCTTAGGGATAGGGCAGGGAGAAGGAAAGTAGGGAGTGGTTACTAATGCATATGGAGTTTCTTTTAGGGGGAATGGAAATTCTAAAATTAGATTGTGATGATAATTACACAACTCTAAATATACTAACAACCATAGATTGTACACTTCAATTGGTGAATTATAAGACATGTGAGTGATATCTCAATAAAACTGATATTATGAGTTGAATTGTATCTCCAAAAAGTCCTAAGCACTGGCACTTGTGAATATGACCTTATTTATACATAGGGTATTCGCAGATTTAATCAAGTTAAGATGAAGTCATGGGGCTTCCCTGGTGGTTTCATGGTAAAGAATCTGCTTGCCAATGCAGGAGACACAGGTTCAATGCCTAATCTGGGAAGATCCCACATGCTGCAGAGCAACAAAGCCCACTTGCCACAACTACTGAGTCTGTGCTCTAGAGCCTGGGAGCTGCATCTACTGAAGCCCAAGTGTCCTAGAGTGCGTGCTTTGCAACAAGAGAATGAGAAGCCCGTGCACCACAATGAAGAGTGTCCCTGCTTACCACATCTAGAGAAAAGCCCATGCAGCAACAAAGACCCAGCACAGACAAAAATAAATAATTAAATCTTTTTTTAAAAGATGACATCATTAGGTTGGTCCCTAATTCAACATGACTGGTATCCCTATAAGAAGAAGGAAACCTGGACAAAGATAGATACATAGGGAAAATGCCATCTATGCCAAAGGTACAGATTGGAGTGACATAGCAGCCAGCCAAGGAATACCAAGGGTCGATGGCCACTACCAGAAGCTAGGAAGAGCCAAGGGGTGATTCTACCTACAACCTCAAAGGAAGCATGGCATTGCTGATACACCTTGACTTTAGGCTTTCAGCCTCCATAAATGTGAGACAATCAGTTTCTGTCATTTTAAGCCATCTAGTTTTGGTACTTTGTTATAATAGTCCTAGCAAAATAATACAGCTATTTAGAGCATAAATAAATAAAATAACAGAGTTTCAACTAGTATGGGATCAGAAATAATATTGGAGGAGTTCCCTGGTGGCCCAGTGGTTAGAATTCAGTGCTTTAACTGCTGTGACCTGAGTTCAAACCCTGGTTGGTGAGGTGTGAAAGAAAGAAGGGAAGGAAGGAAGAGAAGGAGGGAGGCTGGGAGGGAGGAAGGGAGAAATAACACTGGACTAAGAGTTGACCTCAATTTTTGTCCCAGTTCTCTCCTGACTCACTCTGTGACATTACGCAAGTCACTAACTCTCTGAGCATAAGTTTTCCCATTTATAAAGTTCAGGGATTGGGCTGCATAATCATTAAAGTCCCCTTAAGGATGACATTCTTCACTATTAATAGAACTCATTCATTTTACAATTCCAAAAATATTAGCATGAGGCTTCAAATTCATTTGACATCAGTAAAAAGTTGTGAAATATTTTATAATCAAATTAACTCCTTCCATCTTGAAGCTCTTTTGCTCATCTTGAGATCTCACCAGAACTAAAATCACCCCCATTTTTTCATAGCTCCTATGGGACAATGAAATCATTCCCCAACCCTTGTGAGACATAATATATTAATAGTTTCTGAGACACAATTTAGTTGTGAATTAAACTCCATTTGTCCTTGTAAAGTTAGAACTTCCCTTCCAGCATTGTGTTTATATAAAACCTATGTGATACCCATAACTAAGCCTCATTTAACCAAAGAAAGAAAAGCAGCATTGTCCTAATTCTTGTTCGCCTTGTATTCAAAGACGCTTTATGTATTTTCTAAACCATTGGTTTTGATATACATTAAATAAATCTTGATCTGATCTTCCTTTCATTATTCAAAATGTACAGAGTACTGTTGCACAGAATAACAAGTGTTCAAAATGACTTCTCCCTCCCCTTTCTATATTTTAAAGACTTGGAACATAATATTCCTTCCTTTATGTTTCCTTATAACTTCCTTTTATCTCTCCTGTGGTCCTTTCTCTTTGCAAAAAGAAGTCTCTTGATACTCTCAACACTGGCAAATTCCATTGTAGCTCAAGAAATGGAGAATGCATCAGTTGCTGAATTGTACACAAGCCATAAAAATGTCTTTTCTTTAATACATAGCTGCATGTGACGTTTAAACTAACTTCCAAGATCACCACAAACCAGCAGAGTGTTTTTTTCAGACTGAATATTCAGGAAGCAGTTTTATATTTAGCTTCAAAATAATGAAGTCTAAGTGCCAATCATTGGCATTTTGACAACTCATGATGGTTTCTAGTTAATATTTTTCCTGATGCACTTATGATTACAACTTACTGTTGTTAAATTTGTATTGAAATCTTTTATCCTGTAGGTATTTATAAAATGGCATTTTCAATTTCATGCTACAGTAGTTTTGCATTCATTCATTCAGTCATTCAATCATTCAGTAAGTATTTGTTGGTTATGATGTAAAGTGCCACACAGATTGAATTTTTACTAATTAAAACTCACTTCAAAAAATAAAAATAAAACTCATTTCAACACAATACATGAATGGTTATTTAGAAGAAACCCAGAATGGATCCTTCTGTAAATAATCATTTGGTAAAGAGATACCTCTGGGCTTCCCAGGTGGCACTAGTGGTAAAGAACCCACCTGCCAATGCAGGAGACATAAGAGATGTGGGTTCGATTCCTGGGTTGGGAAGATCCCCTGGAGGAGGGCATGAAAACCTACTCCAGTATTCTCACCTGGAGAATCCCCATGGACAAAGGAGCCTGGTGGGCTCCAGTTCATAGGGTCACAAAGAGTCGGACACGACTAAAGCGACTTAACACAGCACAGCACAGCAAAGAGATACCTCTACCCTAATGTATGAATTCTGCCAAACATTTAAGAAGAGTTAATACCTATCCTCTTCAAGCTATACCAAAAAATTAAAGAGGAAGGACCACTCCCAAATTTGCTCTATGAGGCTAGCTTTACGGTGATACCAAAACCAGACAAAGATACTATGAAAAAAAAGAAACCTGTAGGCCAATATCCCTGATGAACATAGATGCAAAAAATCCTCAACAAAATACTAGCAAATCAAATTCAATAGTACATTAAAAGGATCATACATCACGATCAAGTGGGATTTATTCTAGGGATTCAAGGATGGTTTAATACCTGCAGATCAATCAACATAATACCCCACAGTATGAGAAGTCATATTCTAAGTCTGTGACATTTTTGGGTGGGGGTACCATTTACCTATTATTCACATGGAATAGGACAATAAATTAACGTAAAACTTGGTCCAGAATTGGTAAAATTCCCGCGGTTCCTGAAGAATCAAAATCAATTGTTTAGAGACACCTCCACATCCTAGTGCATGAAACACCCATAGAAAAGGCAACCTTGAGTTTATAATTAAAAAGTAGAAACCATAAGAGGAAATTAACCACTGTGACAACATCAGTTGTCACAATAAATAGCAGGATTACCATCCAAGAAGCACACAAAATAAACAGTTGAAGGAATTATAAAGTACGTATATCTCAAATAATTAAAGGGGACTTCCCTGGTGGTCCAGTGGTTAAGAATCCACCTGCCAATGCAGGGGACATGGGTTCAATCCCTGGGTCAGGAAGATCCCACATGCCATGGAGCAACTAAGTCCATGCACCACAACCATTGAAACTGTGCCCTAAAGTCCAGGAATTGCAACTACTGAGCTGGTGTGCTGCAATTACTGAACCCATGAGCTACAACTACTCAAGCCCATGAGCCTAGCACCTGTGCTCCACAACAAGAGAAGCCAGAACAACGAGAAGCCCACGCACCACAACAAACACTAGCTCCCGCCCACCACAACTAGAGAAAAGCCTGTGAGCAGCAACCAAGACCCACTGCAGTCAAAAGTAATTAATTAATTTAAAAGATAAAAGAGCATAGGACTTTGAAGAAAAAGAGATTGAAGGAGAAACAAAAAGAACTTCTCAAAATAACACAAATATCCATTGAAATTAAAAATTGAATAGAGAAGAACTGAAGACTAAACACAGCTGAAGAGAGACTTTATGAAAAGTAGAAGTTAGATAAACAACAAAGATTTACTGTATAGCACAGGGAACTATATTCAATGTTGTAATAGACTATATGGAAAAGAATAAGAAAAGGATATAGATATAAACATATATATGCATAACCAAATCACTTTTAAATCAACACAATATTGTAAATCACCTATACTTCAATAAAGACAAAAACATAAATAAAATTAAATAATATTTAAAAAAAAAAAAAGGAAAAAAAAAATAAAATTGGTTCTGTATATCTATCACCTATCTGTCTATATGTGTGCAATCAGATAACATTCTAGAATGTTATTAATCTCATTTTAATGGTGATTGTATTAGGGTGATGGGAATTGGGTGGTTTAGTTCTCAAATTTTTACTTTGAATTGTTGTAACTATTTGTAATGAGCTTGAATCATTTTTAGAACAATAAAGTCACATTGGAATGAGAGGATTAGACTCAAAGGTCTCCAAAGAAGCTCTAAACTCTAAAAGTCTATGATTTAATATTCTATGAAGTAAATAGATTCATAATTCAGTAATGTCTCCACATTCTTTTTCTTTAAATAATATTTTACTGAAATTTCTAACCACTTTGATCACTGATCTTTGTCCAGGCTAAAGGCCTACTGGAAAAACACTAAATAACCTCAAATAATTAACCTTAGAGGACAGTGTGGTCTAAAAAAAACAGCAATTTTTCAATACAAACAAAAGATTTAAAGCAGGAAGCATGCTATCTAATCTAAGAGCAATAAAGGAACGTCAACTTACACATAGTTTTAATATTTAATTATAATGACTGTAAACTATCTACTTAAGTTGTAAATATATCTTACATTGGCATCCTTTTCTTCAAAACAACAGATCCAAATATATCATCCAGCAGGAACATCCACTATCCCCCTAACCTCCCAGTTCTTTCAGACCTCTGTGTCTTTGGACACAACCTAATGCTTTCTCCCTCATTTAATTTGGACAAATGCCATTCACCTAGCAAAACTCAGTCCTTCCTACCACTATAGGCCCATCGCACTTGGCATCTACCTCCATTATAACAGTTCTCAGGGCCACTGTATGTAATTGTGCAGGTTGTGCACTGCACAAAGGCACCCAGATGAGGGAGTAAGTAGGTATGCAAATCCAAGCTCCCCTGCAGAGCCAGGTTGTACCTGCCTAGACGAAGTCTCTTTCGTAAATCTGCACGAAGGCACCTTATAGATTCACACTGACTCTTGCAGTTGTTTGGATTGAAATCACAGTTTACCATCTATTGCCCCTCCTAGAGTATGCACTCATCAAGGATCTGGCATAGAGTAGGAACTGAATGTGTGTTTAATTGATTCTGAATAAAGGTAAGATATAAACAGTTCCCGTAATCTCTTAAAATCACAGAGAAAACAAGTGACGGGCATTTTTCTCTCCCCTTACTTAGGTTGAAAAACATTTTTTATATAAGTTGTACAGAAAAAAAGGAAGAAAATAACTAATATGTCCTGAGTACCAACCCAGGGTCAGGAACTTCGCATATATTCTCTCATTTTAATGTTCCAAATAACCCTACCCACTAAGTCTTACCAGGAGTGATAATCAAAACATTTAACAACCAGAACAGCATGGATACCCACCATTCAGAGTGGACACTGGTCCCATCAGAACAGAGATCAGTTATAAACAACTGGTCCACCTGTGCTGGTAAGGATTGGCTGAAAGTCAGCCTTGAGTGTATCATTCTCACATTACAGATGGGCAAATGAATGCTCAGAGAGTCCCCAAGCCAGTGCTGTTTCCTCCATTCCATGATTTCTCTCCCTGGTCTCCAAAACCCAGCGGGAGTGTGAGAAGTTGGGCTTAAGTTTCCTGTCTAGTCCAATGTCAATTCACTAGACTATATCACTTCCCCAAAGAGGAATAACCATTATTAATGACTCTAAAATAATAACCCTTATTTCATAAGTCACACACAACAAATAGTCACATTGCTTTAGAGTCACACTTCTTATCTTAGTAAATCTGAAAGAGACGTTTTTATCACTTGGTATATTGAAGAGTTTAGCAAAAGGAGACGGTCCTTGAATAAGCTCTCAGTTCCCTTTGCAGTTGTTAAAGTCTATATTCTTTAAATTTGAACTACATAATGCAGTTCCTTTCAGTAAATACACTTCAACAGTTGAAGAATATACCAAATGTAATTTTGTTCTGTGAAAGTTCAGGGCAATACATTTCATCCTACATATTTTACTCTCAGTTGAGAAATGCTAATTTATTTTTCAGGACCTCATATGTTCTTTGAACATTTGTTCATTTTGGGATCCTGTTATTTACCCAATCCTTGGATTAGCTACTGAGCAACACTATGGCCAGACACTGCACATCATCCTACATCCCTTCTGTGAATGAAAACAATTCAACAATGTTTGGTTTGTTTCAAGGTTGTTTTCCATTACAACCCTGTAGGAGACTAACAAATTTCTTTCTACTATAAAGTGAGTTATTCTCTGTAAAGGAAAGGGGATTTTTTTTTCCTTAGGTCAGTTTTACTACTATGTAATACTAACCTCCAAGCAATCGACTGATTCTGATTTATGACCCAAATTAATTTTTTTGGCAATAAAAGAGTGAACCTAAGGAAAGATTATCACTTTAAAATGCTATTTGAAAGACATGATTTCTCCTTTTTTCTTTAACAGAAATATATGGTGAATGTTTTAAAAATGCAAAATTTGTAGAAAGACTTGTTGAAATGACAACCAACCAAACTATGAAATACATAATTTAGGACTACACTAATGCAAGTACACATAGAAAATATTCCACATATGCCTTTTGTAATACAGGTTCTGGATCTTCTCTCTATGCAAGTCATGGGAAAGGTGTTCAAAATATTTCACCACCAGTGGAGCACAGACATCAGCTAATCAAAATGAAGGCCAACATAGCCCTGAAATAGAAGCCCAAAACTCCTCTGCTAGATTACAAATGAACTATTCAATTTCTGTGTAGTAAGAAGATCTTGGGGTTCCCTGGGAGGGGTTAGGTCATTTGGGGTTATGGGGGGCACTTGAAGGACTCAGGGAAGGAACAATTTACAAACCACTAAGAGTTATACATACTAATCAGTGACTCAATGAACATGAACTTGAGCAAATTCTGGGAGAGAGTGGAGGACAGGGAAACCCAGTGTGCTGCAGTTCAAGGGGTCACAAAGAGCTGGACATGACTCAGTAACTGAACAACAACAAGAGGTATTCAGTATTTGAATAACCAGCACAGCTGGTTATGAAATAATTTTGTTTATATTTTAATATTATATTAAATAATATCTACTACTGTGGGCAAGAATCCCTTGGAAGAAATGGAGTAGCCATGATAGTCAACAAAAGAGTCCAAAACGCAGTACTTGGATGCAATCTCAAAAATGACAGAATGATCTCTGTTCCTTTCCAAGGCACAGTAATCCAAGTCTATGCCCCGACCAGTAATGCTGAAGAAGCTTAAATTGAACAGTTCTATGAAGACCTACAAGACCTTCTAGAACTAACACCCAAAAAAGATGTCCTTTTCATTATAGCAGACAGGAATGCAAAAGTAGGAAGTCAAGAAACTCCTGGAGTAACAGGCAAATTTGGCCTTGGAGTACAGAATGAAGCAGGGCAAAGGCTTATAGAGTTTTGCCAAGAGAACACACTGGTCATAGCAAACCCCCTCTTCTAATAACACAAGAGAAGACTCTACACATGGACATCACCAGATGGTCAACACCAAAATCAAATTGACTATATTCTTTGCAGTCAAAGATGGAGTAACTCTATACAGTCAGCAAAAACAAGACCAGGAGCTGACTGTGGCTCAGATCACGACCACCTAATTGCCAGATTCAGACTTATATTGAAGAAAGTAGGGAAAACCACTAGACCATTCAGGTATGACCTAAATCAAATCCCTTATGATTATACAGTAGAAGTGAGAAACAGATTCAAGAGATTAGATATGATGGACAGAGTCCCTGAAGAGCTATGGACGGAGGTTCATGACATCATTGTACAGGAGACAGGGATCAAGACCATCCCCAAGAAAAAGAAATGCAAAAAGCCAAAATGGCTGCCTGAGGAGGCCTTACAAATGGCTGTGAAAAGAAGAGAAGAGAAAAGCAAAGGAGAAAAGAAAAGACATACCCATCTGAATGCAGAGTTCCAAAGAATAGCAAGGAGAGATAAGAAAGCCTTCCTCAGTGATCAGTGCAAAGAAATAGAGGAAGACAATAGAATGGGAAAGACTAGAGATCTCTTCAAGAAAATTAGAGATACCAAGGGAACATTTCATGCAAAGATGGGCTCAATAAAGGACAGAAATGGTATGGACCTAACAGAAGCCGAAGATATTAAGAAGAGGTGGCAAGAACACACAGAAGAACTATACAAAAAATATCTTCACAACCCAGATAATCATGATGGTATGAACACTCACCTAGAGCCAGACATCCTAGAATGTGAAGTCAAGTGGGCCTTAGGAAGCATCACTTCGAACAAAGCTAGTGGAAGTAATGGAATTCCAGTTGAGCTATTTCAAATCCTAAAAGATGATGCTGTGATAGTGCTGCACTCAATATGCCAGCAAATTTGGAAAATTCAGCAGTGGCCACGGGACTGGAAAAGGTCAGTTTTCATTCCAATCCCAAAGAAAGGCAATGCCAAAGAATGCTCAAACTACCACACAATTACACTCTTCTCACATGCCAGTAAAGTAATGCTTAAAATTCTCCAAGCCAGGCTTCAATAGTACCTGAACCGTGAACTTCCAGATGTTCAAGCTGGTCTTAGAAAAGGCAGAGAACCAGAGATCAAATTGCCAACATCTGCTGAATCATCGAGAAAGCAACAGAGTTCTAGAAAAACATCTATTTCTGCTTTATTGACTATGCCAAAGCCTTTGACTCTGTGGATCACAACAAACTGTGGAAAATTCTGAAAGAGATGGGAATACCAGACCACCTGTCCTGCCTCTTGAGAAATCTGTATGCAGGTCAGGAAGCAACAGTTAGAACTGGACATGGAATAACAGACTGGTTCCAAACAGGAAAAGGAGTACGTCAAGGCTGTATATTGTCACCCTGCTTATTTAATTTATATGCAGAGTACATAATGAGAAACGCTGGGTTGGAGGAAGCACAAACTGGAATCAAGATTGCTGGGAGAAATACCAACAGGGGAAACAATGGAAACAGTGACAGACTTTATGTTTTGGGGCTCCAAAATCACTACAGATGGTGACTGCAGCCATGAAATTAAAAGATTCTTGCTCCTTGGAAGAAAAGTTATGACCAACCTAGACAGCATATTAAAAAGCAAAGACATTACTTTGCCAACAAATGTCCATCTAGTCAAGGCTATGGTTTTTCCAGTAGTCATGTATGGATGTGAGAGTTGGACTATAAAGAAAGCTGAGAGCAGAAGAACTGATGCTTTTGAACTATGGTGTTGGAGAAGACTTGGACTGCAAGAAGATCCAACCAGTCCATCCTAAAGGAAATCAGTCCTGAATATTCATTGGAAGGACCAATGTTGAAGCAGAAACTCCAATACTTTGACCATCTGATGTGAAGAAATGACTCATTGGAAAAGACCCTGATGCTAGAAAAGATTGAAGGCAGGAGGAGAAGGGGACGACAGAGGATGAGATGGTTGGAGGGCATCACCGACTCGATGGATATGAGTTTGAGTATATTCCGGGAGCTGGAGATGGACAACAAGGAGGGCTGGCGTGTTGCAGTCCATGGGGTCTCAGAGTTGAACATGACTGAGTGATTGAACTGACTGACTGAACTGATTATATTAAATATTAGCATATTGATCAAAATAACCAGGACGGTGGGTACCATCTGAAAATCAACTTTGCTGGTCGATACACTGTATTCAAAATGTTCATCAGTGCCTGCCAGGCCCCAGGCCCATTGTGCAACTGCCCTATCCTTAGCCCCTGCTGCCCACACAGCCATGTTCTACATATTACTCTGCTCTGCACTGGCCACAGTCAACAGGACTCAGGATGGACTCATAATTCAAAGGCTAAAAATCCCTAGGCCAGCCAGCAACCTTTTTTGGCCTGACACAAAAAGATAACCTGGCCAGCCTATCCAATTCCTAGTATTAGCAATTGGAGTTAGGAAACACAAGTAGCTGTTGGTCCTTTCCTGGCAGGAATGGAGAATGGTAAAGGTGATAAGAAAAGGATCATGCAATACACAAGTGTCAGCAGTACATCACAGAACTACATGTGAACATCACAGAACTACATGTGAACATCACAGAACTACATGTGAACATCATAGAACAACATGTGGACATCATAGAACAACATGTGGACATCACAACGGCCAGGTGTCAGGAGGAATGGGACAGAGGGAGACCTCTGTTTGGGAATGACAAATATAGAGGTTCCCAGGCACACAAGTAACAGAAGACCGAGAGAAATTCTCCTGGATTGAGAGTACCACCAAAACCCCACTTCTTTTTTTTTTTTTTTAATTTTTACTATTTGGAAAAACAAAACCCACTTCTACTTGACCACCAGAGGCCTGATTCAAGCACCCTAGAATGACGGGTTTCGCAGTGTGATTCCTGGACCAGCAGCATCAACATCACCTGGGAACTTATTAGAATGCACATTCCCATGAAAGCAGGAACTCTGAGGGTGAAGCTCAGCTGTCTATGGTTTATAAGCCCTGCAGGTGATTCCAATCCAAGCTCCAGTTTGAGAGCCCAACCCTCAAGCTGGCTTGGCCAAGAGTGCCAGTGTTACCTGCAAATGCACTGCTGCTGCCCTCAGGACATCTCAAGGGTAAGCCTCCCAGAGGCAGATCTCCAGTGGGTCAGATTTGCTCATCAAGGAAGTCACTTCTTGGCAGTACATGCATGCCTACCAGTTCCAGTGTAAAACCCACCAATCCCAAGCAGCTGCTGGATGCAGTATATACTCTGAACCAGGATCCACAGACGG
The DNA here is from genome assembly GCF_963930625.1 of Muntiacus reevesi. NCBI lineage: Eukaryota > Metazoa > Chordata > Mammalia > Artiodactyla > Cervidae > Muntiacus > Muntiacus reevesi. The sequence continues at coordinate 121,908,794 of NC_089271.1, read as the reverse complement.
GCCCAGGAATTGAAGATTTGAAGATATCACCTAAGAGTTCTAGACATTGAGTCTGGCGAGCAGCTTTTAATGTGTTCTTTTCATATTGTGTGCGTGTGTGCTGAGTCACTTCAGTCGTGTCTGACTCTTTGTGACCCCATGGACTGTAGCCTGCCAGGCTCCTCTGTCCATGGGAATCTCCAGGCAAGAATACTGGCGTGGGTTGCCATACCCGCCTCTAGGGGATCTTCCTGACCCAGGAATCGAACTTGCATCTCTTGCGTTGTCTCTTGCATTGCAGGCAAAGTCTTTACCACTGAGCCACTGGGGAAGCCTTTACTTCTAGATAAAATTGGGTTGCTTTTCTCCTCGAAGTGGGGGGAGCAGGTGTTTGTAGCTGAGGTGTGTTAGGGAGACCCTTCTAGGCAGAGAAACTTGGGTCCCGCATGTAGGAGAAAGGTCGGTGGACCAACCAGGCAGAAACCAACAAGAGGGACATGCCTGTTAGCCACAGGCATGCCTGCCTGCCTTCACTGTCTGCTGCTCGTGCCACCAAGTTTTTAATATCACATGACCTTGTCCTCTAGCCACAGGGTGTACCCCCGTCCTGGGTGCAATCGGGTCAATCAAAACACTTACCTACAATGTGACCTGTGGATCTGTACACCTACTAGTCTCCCACTCAGAAATGTGAAGGCTGAAACAGTTAGAAATAACAGCTGAAGCTTCCCGAAAAGGCCCTGAAGAGAAGAATCTATGAAGCATCACAGCAAGGCAAACCAGCAACAAACACAGACTGCTCCGCACAGCACGGGCTTCTAAGACCTAAAATCAGTCGGCCATCCATTAAAGGCCATAATCACAGAAAGAAGCAGAGATATTGAGAATGGCAGTGATAGGGGCATCACTGTCAGACATCATGGAGTCCTGGAGAGAGATGGAAAGCAGAACTACCTGGATTCCTGATGGCTTGTGTCCTCACAATTGCCACCTTTTCATGGTTAGGTGGTCAAAATTACTGGAATGCCTGAGAAGGGGGAGGACTGTTTAAATGAATTTGGGTGTAAGAGCAGGTAAAGGCAATTAACAGGATGCTTGAGACCCAGAGTCCATTAAAAAGACAAAGAAAATGAAAGAAAGAAACAAAGAGATACATGCCGAGCATCAGAGACAAAGTGGCTACAGATGCAAACCTTGAAAGGCTTTCTGTTGAGATAGGGTCATGGCCACAACCCCTTCTCCCAGGAGGTTAACCCAAAGTCCAATTAAATGAAGATTGAATAAATGAATGTACCAATGAAAAAATAATTAATAAACACATTTTAAATGAATGTGTAGGTAATGACATTTGTCAGGATAGAGAGAGGGGACTCTGGCCAAGGTCCAGTGACAGAAAGAGCAACAAAGCTTCTAAGATCAAATCACAATGAGAGCACAAAGAGCACTACAGGCCAGACCTTGTCCAATAGAATCAAAGAGGAACCGAGGACTGAGCCTGTGGGACGGCAAACCCAGGGACCAATCTCAGCCTGTCTCTTCTGGCATCGTTTTAACGTTAACGTTTTAAAGAGCTCATGTTCGGATTTCACACCATTTTTGACCTTTCCTCAGGAGTGGCCTGGGTGGGGATCGCACTCCGGGGCCCTGGAAGTGATGGAGTGGGGACGTTCTGCCCCGGACACATCAGTTCAGTTATCACACGTGGCAATGCACAGTCTAGCACCAGCCCTGGCCTCCGGGGCAATGAAGGAATCACAAACCTTGCCAAATTCAGTGGCAGCAAAAGTGGCATGGAAAGCCTGTTCTGAAGCCAACAACTTAGGGTAACAAAGGCGGAAGTTTCCAACCTCAAAAGGGTGTATGCAAATCTTGGCCTAGTGCCAAGGGACAGGCAGCGGACCAGAGACCTTGGGAAACCCTGTGGGGCCTTGGGGCATTTCCAGATAGTGCAGGACATTTGCTCTGAAGGCCTCTATTCTGACCCTGCCATTTTTGACCCCCAGAACACTTTTTGTTCTGAATTTTGTTCTTTCATCCACCCAGAATAAGGATGGTGAGAGGAATTCAATTTTACTAGGAGTTTAATACCTCTATTTCAACTTTTTTTCTTCTTGGAATGTATAAATAGGGATTTGATGCCTTGAAATCAGCTGAGCCCGGGAGAGGTGTGCTAATCTTACCACGAGTAGAGGTGGCACATGTTGCATTAGGGTTTCTTCTCAGAGCACTCAGAGCTTTGCCAGCTTATAGCCATGATAACCTCAAGTGCAGTGACTGAGAAAGGAAAAAAAAAAAAAAGACAGCCTCTGAAATCCGAAAGCTGATGGCCTGGTGCTCACAGCTAGGCCATGTTCTTCTTCCACTGGATATTTTAACAAGTTCACATAAAACTTCAAGCAAGTATTGTTTGAATGTGAGACAAAGCAAGGACACTTCATAATTGTGTCTTAAGCACAAGGTAAAGTCACTGTGCTCCAAACAAACTACCAAAAATCACTCCCTCTTGGCTAAATGAGGAACTGCTATTTCTTTACCAGTTAGACGTAGTGGTCCCCAATCTTTTTGCCACCAGGGACTGGTTTCATGGAAGACGATTTTTCCACGGACCAGGGTTGTGGGATGGTTTTGGGATGACTCAAGCACATTACATTTGCTGTGCACTTTATTTCTACTATTATTACATCAATTCCACCTCAGATCATCAGGCACTAGATCCTGGAAGCTGGGAACCCCTGATTAGAGCTTTAACCTTTCTCTAGCCTGCCCTCCCTATAAGAAAGATTTCAATGAGATATCCAGTCATAGAATCATCTCTGATTCCTGACAGCATCAATCTAGAAAGAACCTCCGCTTCCTCAGACCCTTCCCCTACTTAACCAAAGCCCAAATCCTTTAATAAGTAGGTTCTTTCTACTATCCTGTCACTGAGAGACCCCATGGCTTCCCAGGGTGTGCATTCAGCCTCTCTGAAGCAAGTAGTAAACCCAATCTGATCAACTACAGGTGTGTCCCTGGTGGGCTTTAGCTGAGGGGCATTGCCTTGACCCTAACATGCATTCTTTTAATTGATTTGTCTTTATTGCTTCTTTGTGTGTGTGTGTGTGTGTGTGTGTGCATTTTGCATGTAGAGGTAACAGAGTTTCATATTGAGTGTAAAATATCTACAAAAAGTTTAAGAAGAACAAATAACTAGTCAAAATTATATTAGGAGAAACTGCCTGTTTACATGTTGTACTATAATAAGTAATGTTACTTATAAACCACGTGAGTCCATTTTAATGAAATTTTGGTGGTATTTTAACAAAATGGCTGTCAAGGTGAGGGCTCAGGGATGCATAACATTTTTTTCCACTTTAAGTAATGGTCATTACAACTTTGATTTAGGAGGATTTGCACCAAAGGAGATTGTCAGGAACAAATCATGAGGGGAAAGATTGTATTCACAAGCCTTGGATGTGCAATAACAGAGATCCATCCTTAAGAATGGGGAAATTCTGGGACATCTGAGGGGAGTTGCACACAATTTCCTTGTGGGATCACCAAGAAATTATCAATTTCCAAGTCTTAATAATAAATATAACTGGTAGAACTAATCAACAGAAAATAAAATGGTCAGTGTCTAAGACAGCACATGCTAAGATGTATTAGAAACAAAAAACTGAAAAAAATACCTGTCATTTGTAACACTGGAAACTGAAAACTGACCTGAGAAATTTTAGACTTGGTGGAAATAACCACCATAGAAAAACATGGCAACTTGTAAAACTGCACAAGAAAAAATTTGTTATTTACTATAATTTTACAAATAAAAATCACAGGTTCTTAAAATTTTTAGACATGTAAACTTTGACCCAAGGAAAGAGACTTTGATTAAAAAAAAAATAACATCCACAGACTATAATTTACAAAGCAAATTTTACTATGAAAAATAGTTTATTGATAAAGCAAATCCTTACTGTGAACTTAAAATGAAACTAATGAATCCCAAAGAAAATATTGATACTTTCAGTAGAATAAAAATACAAATGGGAAAAAAATCGGTACAGTTTAGAAAATCCATCAAGGACTTTAGTTGGCTTAAGGCAATTTGTTTCAATAAGAATTTCCTCAATTAAAAAAAAAATCTATGTTGGGGTATTAGTTAGGATATAGATACCTATGACAGTCCAGATACCAATGACAACAAAAATCAAAAAGAGTGGCTTAAACAGATGGAAAACTATTTCTCTCTCAAGATACAGCCTGGAAGTGGGAGCACCCGATGGCTAGTCAGGCAGTTCCATGATCATCAGGGACCCAGACTCCTTGTATCCAGCTGCTACACCATCCTTGACATGCCTCCACATCACTCAAGGTGGTTACTCAAACTTCAGTCATAATAGGCACATTCTAACCATCAGGAAAGAGGAAAAGAGGAAGAAAACCTCTTTTTAAGGACACTTTCCAGGAGTTGCGATGTCACTTCTGTTTACATTTCACTGGCCAAACCCTAGTATGCAGCTATACCCGCCAGAAAGGAAACGGGCTAATGTAGTCTTTTAGACAACTGGCAATGTGAACAGCTGAAAATATAGTCTTATTACTAAGCAAGAAGAGATATATGTGCTGTGTGTGCTCAGTCGCTAAGTCATGTCTGACTCTTTGTGACCCTTTGGACTGTAGCCCACCAGTCTTCTCTGTCCATGGGATACTTCAGGCAAGAGTGGCTTGCCATTGCCTACTCCAGGGGATCTACCCAATCCAAGGACTGAACCAGCATCTCCTGTGTCTCCTGCATTGCAGGCAGATTCTTTACCCACTGAGCCATTGCGGAAACCCCTTAAGACATATATAGAGAAGCAATTAGCAGTCTCTTTCTCTTTTAGCATAATGGTGACATATATACATCCTTGTACTCAGAAATGGGGAGTCCAAACGTTCTTGTAGCCAAATAGATAAGGGATCCAACCTAGGGGCTCAAAAAGACTACAAGTTCAAATGGCAGAGTAAAAAGGCAGATGCAAAATATCTTGATGCCCTTCATGGACACATTAGGAAGGAAGGTTCTAAGTGACAGACTCTGGATTGTTGAGCTCTGTACAAGGGGATTCCATGTTATAATTTGGGATACTCCTAGAGGACTGTTATTCACACACTAACTATAAATCAGAACACCTCAACAGAAACTCATGGTAGATTCTTGTCCACCCACATCTTGTATTTAGACCTTTGGCAATGTAACTTTGCAGCATCTCTCATCAAGAAGTGGAGTCAATTTTGCTATCCTGTAAATTTGATCTGGCCTTGTGATACGCTTTGACCAGTAGAATCTAGTGTGCAATCCAAGACTAGGCCTCAAGAAAGCCTTCTAAACTCCTGCTCTTTCTTTTGGATCCCTGCCAAGCTGCCATGTGAACAAGACCCAGCTAACCTACTGGATGATAAGGCTACCCCCATTGCCCAGGCTTACAATCAGTCAATTCCCACAACCAGAGCTATTTAGCCAGTAGCTGACCATAGATATGTGAGTGAGCAGAGTCAAGACCAAAAGAACCACCCATCTGAGCCCAAACCAAACTGCCAACCAACAGAATTTTGAGTTCAAGAAATGGTTATTTTAAGCCACTAAGTTTTAAGAGTGGCTGGTAGGAAAAGCTAACTGATGCAAAGCCTAACTAAAGTAAAACCAAACCAAGTTCAGTTACCCTCAAAGCCTGAAGCTAATTCTGAATATTCTCCTTAATGTATTAAGTCCAAACCCCTGCACCCTGGGAGGTACAGCCACTAGTTAACAGGTCCAGGAGGCTCAGGTATCTTGCCATGTGTAGTAATATATCTTGCCATGCTCCAGCACCTAGCATTGTGGAAGATCTCCACATGAAGAAAATTACAGCATGCAAGTTAGTCACACACAGTTTATCTTGCTTTTTTAACCATAAAAGTGAATCTTTTAAAAACACGGTGTGTCCATATTTAAATTTTAGCAGTAAAGTGCATTTATAATGCCATATGAAAGCAACACTTTTTCTCCTACTATCATGGCTGGCAACAGTTGCCATCTCCCAGAAGAGAAGACTCAAAATACTGTGACACTGTCACATAGTGAGCCATTGTTCTCAAGGACTCAAGTTCACTGACAAACTGTCTCACTATTAATCACAAAATATGGTAAATAAGAAATCCCACTTAGGTGATATGATTCTCACGAGAAGGTGTCAGGTTTGCATTCTGTAATGGTACTTCTCGTGACATTTTGTGGTCGTCAGTGTTCCAGGCATATATCAACATGAAATCAATCACAGGCTATAGAAACAGACCTGGCTACAGAAACTGGATATCTAAGCAGTGCAAGCAGTGTCCATATTGGCCTCCAGGGGAAGGGGTTCAAGGCTCCTCTTGATCCTCTTCCTATCCTCTTACACAAGTCACGGCAGAGTGCTCAACTGATGGGTTCAGTTCAGTTCAGTTCAGTTCAGTCAGCCGTGTCCAACTCTTTGCGAACCCACGAACCACAGCATGCCAGGCCTCCCTGTCCATCACCAACCCCCGGAGTTTACCCAAACTCATGTCCATTGAGTCGGTGATTCCATCTAACCATCTCATCCTCTGTCATCCGCTTCTCCTCCTGCCTTCAATCTTTCCCAGCATCAGGGTCTTTTCCAGTGAGTCAGCTCTTCGCATCAGGTGGCCAAAGTATTGGAGTTTCAGCTTCAACATCAGTCCTTCCAATGAATATTCAGGACTGATCTTTAGGATGAACTGGTTGGATCTCCTTGCAGTCCAAGGGACTCTCAAAAGTCTTCTCCAACACCACAGTTCAAAAGCATCAATTCTTCTGCACTCAGCTTTCTTTATAGTCCAACTCTCACATCCATACATGACTACTGGAAAAACCATAGCCTTGACTAGACAGACCTTTGTTGACAAAGTAATGTCTCTGCTTTTTAATATGCTTTCTAGGTTGGTCATAACTTTACATCCAAGGAGCAAGCATCCTTTAATTTCATGACTGCAGTCACCATCTGCAGTGATTTTGGAGCCCCCCCAAAAATAAAGTCAGCCACTGTTTCCACTGTTTCCCCAACTATTTGCCATGAAGTGCTATGATCTTAGTTTTCTGAATGTTGAGCGTTAAGCCAACTTTTTCACTCTCCTCTTTCACTTTCATCAAGGGGCTCTTTAGTTCCTCTTCACTTTCTGCCAGAAGGGTGGTGGTGTCATCTGCATATCTGAGGTTGTTGGTTATTTCTCCCAGCAATCTTGATTCCAGCTTGTGCTTCTTCCAGCCCAGCGTTTCTCATGATGTACTCTGCATATAAGTTAAATAAGCAGGGTGACAATATACAGCCTTGATGTACTCCTTTTCCTATTTGGAACCAGTCTGTTGTTTCATGTCCAGTTCTCACTGTTGCTTCCTGACCTGCATACAGGTTTCTCAAGAGGCATGACAGGTGGTCTAGTATTCTCATCTCTTTCAGAATTTTCCACAGTTTGTTGTGATCCACATAGTCAAAGGCTTTGGCATAGTCAATAAAGCAGAAATAGATGTTTTTCTGGAACTCTCTTGTTTTTTTGACGATCCAGTAGGTGTTGGCAATTTGATCTCTGGTTCCTCTGCCTTTTCTAAAACCAGCTTGAACATCTGGAAGTTCACAGTTCACGTACAACCGATGGGTAAGATTCCTGAACACCTGCTGAACCAGTTTCTAGTGGGTGGAGCCTTAGGAATATAAACAATCTCAAATGGAAAGCCTGTTTCTGGATTCATTCCATCTGGAGCTGGTTGCTGTGAGCTTTCTTCTCATTGGAGTGGCAAATTCTGAAGTTTGATTTTGGCTTACAGGAAATGCTAAGCCATTCACCCTGCTTTAGTTCTGAGTTGCAGGCTGCCTCTACCCTAAACTGCCCTGTGAACAAGCCCAGCTCAATAGAGTGCTGAACTAGGGTTTGGGGCCAATGTCGCAGCTAACAAAAGGTTGCTTTGCATTGTTTTGACACTCTTTTAAGGATATGTATCCTTTGTAGAACAGCAAGAGTGGTAGGGCCAAGGCAAGATAAGTATTCCTGAGTTCTCTTGCCTACTACTACTGCAATTCCATCCGTTAATAACACCTGGACCTTATCTCCATCCCTAATCCTAACATGATCTCGGTAGACAGTAGAAATATGTCCTGGAAACTGACATTCAGAGGGCAAGTTCCCACAGAAGAGACTGAATTTCAGTCCTCAAACTACAGAAGCAGCACTGCTTCTGTAACCCAAGCTATAATCTTCCATGTGTAATAGGCAGGTGTTGGTATTGGTGCAAATAATCATTTTAGGAGCTAACCTTGTCCCTGACTGCAAAGTATGGGAGCAGGAGTGTCTCTAACACAATCTAGGTCTCCCTACAAGAAGTGTGTGACATTTTTTGCCTATTGAATGGTTAAATCCAAATAATCATATGGCCAAATAGATGGCAGGTCCAGGGGTAAAGAGAAAATGATGAAGAGATGAAATTCTGGTGGTATCATGTGCCTTCTCTGAAGTTTTCTGAGTCCCTTCTCCAAGCTATGTTCTCATGTTGACTCTGATTTGGGCATCCTCTAAATTCTAATCTATGAATTTATACAAAGATAAAAGTATAGAGTAACAAAAAATAACTGTTAGTGATTTGCAAGGCTTAATCGGGAGACAGTATATTCCTTGCAATGGCTTTTCTGATCAGGTATCTTCAGTGAGCATTGGCCAAGCTCCAGTCATGGCTGTGGATTTCAGAGATTTCCACTGTGGGATGCAATCATTGCAGGGAGGTAGAGATCACTAGTAGAAAAGAATCCAGGTCTTTATTGCCTGGGGAAGGTAGACTCTTGCCCTGACTTTGAGAATTGAGGTGGCCTGGACATAATGGAAGGCCCTTTATCAGGTAGCATGATTATAGGATATTTTAAATGAACTAAATCTCTTATCCAGGAGATAATTTGAGCTGTAGGAGTCATGGGAGGCAAACTAGGAAAGAGGAAATTAAGGGAAAAGAAGAAACCTTGAGATCCCAGAAACCAGGGTGGATATATATGGAAGGAAAAAAGGATACAAGTACACAGATACACCCAGACTTAATTGTAATCAGCTATCAAGAATGTAAAAAGCCACCTATCCAATATATACTGGGAAACAGTAGATGGAATACTATGCCAATATTAATAGAAAATGGGTAAATTATATTTTGGTAATGCTCTTATATGGCCAGTACAAAAACTAAATGGTGTGTGGAGACACAGTTGATTCTACAACAGAGACAAATAAGGTATCAATCCTAACTGATGATGACTGTCACACACCAAATACTTTAGCCAAGATGAGACCTTTTTCAAAGATATTTTCTGTCTCGGATATAGCAAATAGGCTTTAGTGTCTACCAATGAAGGAGATATGTTAGTTCAAAACTGTATTAATGATGGAAGGTAGACAGTTGACAGGAACAGTACTCACTATCAACCTCCCATAGGTATATGGAGATCCTAAAAAATAGGCCACACAATTCAATAGTCCGACACACAGACAAATCTAGTATCAAACCACGTAATTTCACAGTCCAACACATGGACAAATCTAGCATCAGATCACAGAAAGGTAAGAAATTAACTAAGCATGTCTTGGGGGCAATATGGAAGGCAAGGTTGAAAGTTAAGAGAAAGATATAGCTTGAATCTGACTTAGAGTGGCCTAAATGAAAGTTTTCCCAGTGGGAAAGCAATGTATCAGGAAAGGGACAAAGTAATCAGGTCACTAGAAAGACCAACAGATGGGGGAAGAAGCCTGCTATGACCAAGTTTCTGTAATGGCTACATGGAACAGTACAGTGAGAAAGGCCAACACTTCGTCCAGTTACCTCAGCGAACCACTGCTACAGGGATGGGGCACCAACCAGCATGGAGAATGCTTGAGAGAGACCATGGCCTGGATACCAGCTCTGGCCTTACCAAAAATTTGGGAAGCTTTTAACCTCTTCCTGGTAATTCCCAGTACCATAGCTATTGGTGAGATGAAAAAGTCTCATTTGTTAATGGAGAGAAATGAGAATCCAGTACTTTGTACCAGTGTAAAATATCCTGGGTCAGTCAAGTCACACACTAACTGTCCACAGAAGGGTAGATCTTCTAGGAGTAATGATATAATATCGATCATTACTCTTCTTAAACACCCAACACCTTCTTGTGAAATAGCTAAGGGCTAAGAAGAGCAGGGAGAAATACCAATAACCTCAGATACACAGATGACACCACCCTTATGGCAGAAAGCGAAGAAGAACTAAAGAGCCTCTTGATGAAAGTGAAAGAGGAGAGTGAAAAAGTCGGCTTAAAGCTCAACATTCAGAAAACTAAGATCATGGCATCTGGTCCCATCACTTCATGGCAAATAGATGGGGAAACAATGGAAACAGTAAGAGACTTTATTTTGGGGGCTCCAAAATCACTGCAGATGGTGACTGCAGCCATGAAATTAAAAGACACTTGTTCCATGGAAGAAAATCTATGACTAACCTAGACAGCATATTAAAAAGCAGAGACATCACTTTACCAACAAAGGTCCATCTAGTCAAAAAAAACTAGTGGCTTTTCCAGTAGTCATGTATGGATGCGAGAGTTGGACCATAAAGAAATCTGAGTGAGGAAGAATTGATGCTTTTGAACTATGGTGTTGGAGAAGACTCTTGAGAGTCCCTTGGACAGCAAGATCATCAAACCTGTCCATCCTAAAGGAAATCAGTCCTGAATATTCATTGGAAGGACTGATGCTGAAGCTGAAACTCCAATACTTTGGCCACCTGATGTGAAGAACCGACTCATTTGAAAAGATCCCGATGCTGGGAAATATTGAAGGCAGGAGGAGAAGGGGACGAGAGAGGATGAGATGATTGGATGGCATCACCGACTTGACGGACATGAGTTTAAGTAGGCTTTGGGAGTTGGTGATGGACAGGGATGCCTGGCGTGCTGAAGTCCATGGGGTCACAAAGAGTCAGACACAACTGAGTGACTGAACTGAAGAAGAGCTACGCATACAAGGGGTTTTAATTTGGGTTTCCTCGGAAGCAGACCCTGAGACAAAGATTCTAACACAAGCAGTTTCTTTATGAGTTGGCCCCAGGAAACAGTCAGACAGGAGTGAGGAAGTGAGAAAGGGAAATGAAAGCAGTCAGTACGGAGTTTGTTATCAACACAGCCACAACTGTGGCCGACTGGAGCTTCGTGCCATGGGTAAACTCTGGGGAACAACTTTGTTTGAAATTTGATGGCAACTGGAGCATTTCAAAAAAACACCTGGAAAAAAAGCATGCAGACCCCCGTCTCATCACTGACACTGGCCCAGGAATCTGAACAAGCTGCACTGGCTATAGCACCATAATAGACCACAGTGGGGAGCTTTGCCAATAATTGGGAAATAATAAAACTTTATTTGGGTGACAGTAGATATTATAGTTTCACCAGTTAGGTTTTCAAGCCAAACACCCAGCGACTAAGATTGCTGCAAAGATTCTAGTTCAGTAACTTCTCTTAACTAGGTCTCATATAATGGACCTAATTTGGGGGCATACTTCATGGGAGAATGTGTAATCTGATGAGAACCCAGGTTTTCCAGATAGCCTAAGCACTTGTAGGCTGGGGAGCCAGAAGGAATTGTGTGATAAAGACTGAGAGACAAGTGACTCTGATGCAAATGAGAGACTGCTGCCCTCTCTATCTTCTTGTGATTTTAGAGTATCCAACAGATCAAGACAGATGCTTTACAAAGGCCTCTGCGGGAGCCTGGGGGTTACTGGGAAACCAGAGTCCCTGGTTCCCTCCTTGCACATTCTCCAAACAAGCAATCAGGTTAGGTCAGATTCCAGTACCATCTATTAGACCACTTTTACAGGTGGGCTGGAGCACGGTGCATCTGTCAAATTGCATCCATGGATACAGCACTCTTCCACTGCTTCTGGTCTCTGAGCAGCTGACATGGTAACTGACTATCCTGTTCTTCCAATCCAACATGGCAGTCAGGTCCAGGGTTACTACCCCATCAGCCCAGGCCTCTGGTGTGAAACAGGATTTATTTGTTGGGACTTGGAAATTTTCTATGACAGTTTAATTTCTCTGTGGAAAATTGACAATCAGAGGGTTTTCCTATGGAGACTTGGGGCATTGTGCATTCCCAGCATCGTATGGTTTGGGCCGTGCTATCATCTGCTTGTTCACTGTGTGGACTCCTTGGTAGGCTACATTCACCAGTGATGCTGCACATAATCTAGGAGAGCTGAATTTCCCATCTCTTGGGTCCAAGAAAGAGCCATATGGCCAGGAAAATGGTCCCATAAAAAGAGTGGAAGAACTTACCTGCAGATTTTCTCTCCTAAAGTAGATAGCCACATACAGCTTAGTCATTAACCCCTTTGCGTTAACAGAGAAAGAACAAGTAGTGTTACAGCTCCATGAAAGAAGTTCAAAGATAGTAATTGTACCTGCTCCCACCCTCCACCTTCATTTCTCCCCCAAGAAATGCTGAACTGATTGATTGATCAGAGTCCAAGACCCTAATTGGGCTATTTTTCAGTGCACGGAACTTGTGGGTATTAACCATCTCAGGTGACTGGAACTTTTAATTTCATTGGAGTGGAAAATTCTGAGATTTTATTTTGGATCTAAGAGCTCTGGATTGAAGTTTGGAGCAAAGCACCAGCTAGTGAAGTATGACTGCTTACCTTTGCCTCTTTTGTGAACCTTACAGAAAGGGTGGTTAAGCCAAGGACAGATTTGGATATCTCTGGGTCCCTTGACCTAACATCATTGTAAACTCATCTCTTAATAGCAACCCAGTTTCATCCCAACCTCCAACAGGGTACGAGTCTTCTAATAGTGGAAACAGTAAAAATAATCCAATCAGGAGCATGGCAGTAAGAAATATGAAATCTGGATAATGAACAAAGGCTTGTAAGAGTCCAGCAGATGATGGATTGTCATTCTAGATCTATTCCTATGTTGCAGAACCCCAATGACAATGAGGATGTGAAAGATGCTGACTTGCACCAAGCTTTGCCAGTGGTACACTAAACAGAGTTGGAGAGGAAATGCAAAAGATCTTGGGTCAGGGAGAGAGCAACTCTTTAGTCATCCAAATCTTGTTTTTATAACAAACACCACCATCCCACATGCCCAGCTTTACTTAACTGCTATGCGTTTCACACTAGGCTCTGATTCATTTTCCCTGTTCCCTCATAACCTGACCTTGACTCTGATTAATCACACACTAACAGTTTCGTGTGACAGCCCCTGTGGCGGAGGCAGTACTGTAAGGCATTCCATTTGTTCTCCTACATTTGCCAGTCCTCTGGCAAATACACAAGACCATGTGACTAGTTTTGGACAATGAAATATAAATGGGTGTGACATCTGTCACTTCAGGACTGAGGAAATAAAGAGCCTATACGTGATTCTCCAGAGTCCTGTTCTCCTACAGTGGCAGCTCAATAACCCACACGTTCTAGATGGTGCAAACATGAAACAAGGGAGCCTCGGTCAGACTGGAGCCTGGAGCGACTGTGTGGAGCAGATCTCCTCCCATCTCACATCCCACTGGCCTGTGTGGGATCTGTGGTGTGGGAAAGATAAAAGCTTTTGGTATATAAAAACTCGGATACTCTGTCTTGTTAACTGAGCATACTTGCATTCCTATAGAAGACCTCCCCCTTTCTTCTGCACGCATGCTGCTTATTTCATACCCGCAACTGAGTTGTTAATAGATCTACGTGTTATACCCAGACTCCCCTGAACTGGCTCTATGTGACAAAAGATCAGACACAAGTCAGCAAGCAAAGCTTTAACTTTCAACCAAATACATAGTTGTGAGCAATACAATTCAGTAAACACAACTATTTTCTACTGCACAAAACACAGGAAATAATTAAATTTCTTATAGACATTTCTTTATTATACTTTCCCACTTGAATATTTAGAGAATAATTTAAATGTAATGCATACTGACAGCAAGCACAGTATCAAATATTAGGTTTTTTTTTAGTAATTTTCTGTTCTCACCCTTTATTCCTTTAGGAAAAAAATATTTAGATGACCTCAAAGAAACAATTATTATGCTAATCACAGTATGCAGTAACACGTACAAGCCCATACTCAATAGAAAAGAAAGCAACAAAGAAGTGAAAAAGTCTTTCTCCTCAAATCATTTTAATTCATTTTTCCACAGCCATATAAATTTAAAGTATGAAACAACAATAATACAGCTATAGAATCTAGGTTCTCTTTCAAAGCAGCGGCATATAAAACATAGAAAAGCTAAAACCTCAGCACAAGCTTCAAAAGAACAAGGACTGAGAGGATTTAGATGAAGACATGAAATACACAAAATACAGTACACAAAAATACTAGAATGCATAAAATATAAAGCTACACATTTCAGGTAGAAAGCATTGTAAAATATATAAAATATGCAAGAAATCAAAACCAAATTGATTTTTCTTAGAGTACCATGAATACACTGGAACTGGCAATTAGCATTTGAAGATGGGAACAAGAAAATAGCAGTTTCCCATTTAAAACTTTATTTCTAGGCTTTAGGATTTCACCTTCTTGACATCCTTCTTTCCAGAGCTCTCAGTAGCTGACTCTGCTTTTCTTTTCTGTGACTAAAATGGAAACAGATTTAATGTTCTGCTCCAATATGCACATTTTTAAATGGCCCAACAATGTTAAATCTAGGATGTAAATGCATCAAAAAAAAATTTTAACATGAATATTCACTTAAATGTTATACTCACAGTTAATGTTCTATATAGCCCAACAAACTATATAACCCAATGTAAAATAACCTCCAAACATGTTTTCTTTTTAAGAAAAGACATAAAATACCCATCAAAAATAGTCATCAAGTTTCTACTTACACATGGTACTAAAAATGTATGCCTAAAGAACTACTTAATACTTAAAATTTTCTGGGAAAAATGTTATTTATGAGTGTATTATTTTTGAAATGTCATGATAGATGCTAAAATACCATATTTCATATATTCTATGATGCACACTTATTTCCACACTTTAGCATCTCTGAAATCAGGATGCATCCTATAATTGATGACAAATCAGAGTTACCTGGCAGCAGTTTTTCTTAGTAGCACATAAATAATGCTTTGTCTTACAATGGAAGGCATCTTAGACTTGATGAAATATGGTAGTTTACTTAACCACACTCAAATAATATGTTAAAGGGTACTTGAAATTGTAACTAAACAAGGCAACCTGACTGAGTTAAAATCATCTTACTATTAACAGTTAACTTATTACCAAGTAAATCAAGTAAAGCTTTGCTGTCTCCTCAAAGTTCTTATTTGTATTCATAGTTCCACAAAGATCAGAAAACTTCCTTGATCAAATCAGAACTCCCAGTTTCAACCTCAGCCCCACCCCGCCCCACCCCTCTTCTACTCCCCATGACAACTTCAGTCTCAGTTCAGAGGATTTTACTTGCATTATACTTCTGCTTAAAAGTCATGAGAAATTTTTTTAAAATACTGAGCCCTGTTACTAGGGAGTTCCTAACCATATACTCTACAAACAAATAGGAAACACGTGGTTGTAGTGTAATTCTTTTTCTGTCAAAAACAAATCAGCATTTCATAAAAACCAGTTTTTATAATAGGTATCACTATAGCGTTAAACATAATAAAGGCATTTTAATTATGTAAAAAAAATGGGATCTACCTAAAAGTTAGGAAAATGCTGAAAATTTTACCATTGGAGTTTTAGTTGCCCGTTTCTTCTTTTCTGCTCTCTCTCTTTCCTCAATTTCCATATTTTCTTTCTCAATCAACGAAATCAGAGTATTACAGCGTCTCTGGAATTCCTGAACCAAATAAAGAAGACTTTTAATTTCTGCAACCCAGGCACAACCTTCAAAAAGTGATAATTATTCGATTCTATCATTTCTGTGATAGAGAATTTCTAAGTTGGTGTTCTTCAGAACCATATTCAATACAGGTTATATTCCACTAAATATATGATAAGTGGATAAATATCATTCAGTGGGAGAATGAGTAAACTGTGGTACATCCGTATCATGAAATACTGCTCAGCAGTAAAAAGGAAAGAACTATTGGTATATGCAGAAACCTAAATGAACCCTATCTGAGTGAAAAAAGCCAATTTCAAAAGGTTACATAGCAGTGTTCCATTTATATAGCATTATTAAATGACAGAAGTTTAGAAACGGAGAACATGTCAACGGCTGCCAGGGTTAGGGGGTGTGATTTTAAAGAGCCAGCATGAGTAAATCTTCTGGTGGTGTTAGTTACATGTACCTATGTGTGATCAAATTGTATTGAACTACACACTCGTGAGAAGGGCACGGCAACCCACTCCAGTATTCTTGCCTGGAGAATCCCATGGACAGAGGAGCCTGGCGGGCTACAGTCCATAGGGTCACAAAGAGTCAGACATGACTGAAGCAACTTAGCACACACATACACATGTGCACACACACCCACACACAAACATGAGTTCATCTATAACCAATGAAATCTGAATAAGCTCTTTGGATTGTACTAATGTCCATTTTCTGATTGTGACACTGTCCAGTGTTTATGGAAGATGCTGCCATCTGGGAAAACTTGGTGAAGGGTGCATGGGCCCTCCCTGGACATTCCTTCACAGCTTCCTGCGAATCTATAAATATTTCAAAACAAAAAGTTAACAAAAATCACATTAAAAAAATAAGGGGATGTCCTCTTGTCAAAGTACGATTTGGAAGTACTCAGCTTACAAAAGTCAGATTTCTTTTCTACAGGGCTGCTCAGAGCCTTTAAAGTTCTAATAAGCACTGTCCACCACTAGGGTAGGAGATGGAGAAAGCAAGCAATTCCCAAAGCCATTCCAATCAGCAGAAATCTCTTCTCAAAGGATACCTCGTGGGATCAAAGTTCTGAGGAAATACTGCTGCAGTTGTTAATTCAAAGCAAACAATAGCTGGAAAGATTCCACATTAACCTTGCCACTACCTATATTTCACTGCCAGCAAATCAATGCATCCAAACTATAAACAGCTTTTATGAACGTATGGTGAGCATTAAATATATGATTCATTAATATGGACACTCATATATATTAACCTTGTATACTTTGCTGTATTTTAAAGGTAAATAACGGCTTAATATCAAAGGACAAATATCATTTAAAATGGTTTCTTCTTGCATAAGCAAAAATATCTGTTAAGATATAAAATAGCTAAATGCTCAAATAAAAATGTAGATTAACAATTGAGAACTTCAACCAAAAAGTGGTCAAAGTACAAGAATAGAAAACAAAAATAATTTTAAGTGTCCAAATATTAAAAACTTTTTTCACTCAAAGACATGCAAAGTAAAACAATGATATATTTATCAAATTAGCAAAGACATGTTCATGTGTGTGTAATATGTGCATCCAATGTTGGCAATAAGATGGTGAAATAGAAGCTCTCATTCACTGATGATGGGATGCCACTGTGAAAAAACTGTGTCCTCCCCAAATCTGTAAATTTAAGCCTTAACAGCCCCACAATGTGATTGTGTTTGGAGAGCAGGCCTTTAAAAGGAAGTAATTAAGGTTAACCAAAGTCATAACGGTTGAGTCCTTCTGTGTAAGGACACAGGAAGAAGACATCATCTACAAGCCAGGGAGAAAGGCCTCACCAGAAACCAATCCACCTGGAGCCAAAGCCATGAGAAATTGTCACCTCATGTGGGTACTGTGTTATGGCAGCCCAAGAAGACCAAAATACTATCTTTCTAGAAAGAAAATTGGAAATATCAATGATGTATCCTAAAAATTTCATATTTTTTGAATGAACAATTCCACTTCTAGATGCTTAACGTAAGGAAATAAGAGATGTACACAAAGATTTACAAAACAATATTTACAGCAGTGTGCTTTTTAGCAGAGAAATCCTAGGAACTAAATTTTTGCTAATTTGGAAATTACGATATACATATAAATACATCTTAGTATATACACACATACACAATAGAAATAGCTGAGAGAGAACTATGTGCAGAGTTACTGATGGTTAACAGAAGCTATTTCTGAATATAGAACCAATGGGAACTTTTATTTTCTTCTTTATACTAGCATGTATTTTCTAAATTTTTTGTAATGAACACTGCAATCTGTAACATTTTTTAAAAGTGGCAGATTTTTTAAATACACTTTTATCTTTCCAAATAAAAGCAAGAAAAATGGCACACAGAAATATTATCAACTAGCCAAGCAGTTTCTATTCTGTAAAGAAGGCAGAAAACCAAAGACAGTCTATCCAGAAAAAAAATTCTTCATTAACAAATTATTGTTTAACTATTAAAAATAATCATCCTCAATTACTCAAGGTTAAATAATTTAGGAAAAATAACATTGGAATTTTCCTACTTACCAAAACAATAGCAGTATCTTTAATATGCAGACCAAACACTCTTCATAGCTTCATTCAATACCACACATACAAATTAAACAGCATGTTATTCAATTTATCTATTATAGAAAGGGCTAAGTTGACCTTGATGAGATTTGATTGTTGGTTTCTAGGGAGACTAGATAGAGTCTTTATGTGAAGCTGATTCTTGAATCATTAAGCTATACCCTCTGGCTATTATTATTTTCAATAAGTAATAGTTGCCTGTGACTGCAGATATCTTTAGATACATATTCATGGTTCATATGGGTGATTCAGGAAAAAACTAATACTTTTGAGACAGTTTCATATGCAAGGAAGTAGACTATCTCAAGATGATTATAAATAGACTGTATAATAAGTTCTTACCTTCATTCCTTTTAACCTGTCACTAACTACAGACAAAAAAATAATCTAACTCTCTGGAGAAAGGCATCAAGGAATGAGTGAGTCTGGATGCTACCTTCCTAGCGTAGGTAAGTAACGCCACTTCCTCTAAAGATACCAACCCCATCTTTTATTCACATGCTTAAAGACTGCCTAACTAAGCAGATGGTCATAAACAGAACACTAGCCAACAGCAGAAATTACAAATAAAGAGGCCAGATTACCAATAAAACAGTGATTCACTTTTTGAATAACTAAATGATTCTGAGAAATTTTATGATGTCTAAAGTAATTTTATCTTATAAAATTTCTTCTTTCACATACATGTTCCCCCAAGATTCTTTTACCTTTTATCTTTCTATTTTCCTTGGGGTTACAGGGAATGGTTCACATGGTCTCAAACTGTTCCCACAGTTCTATAGTCTAATTATCTCTTTCTTTCACGATTTCCCCACGCTGGATTTAGGAATGAAATTGAAGGGAGAAAAACAGCACACAAGAAGAAGACAGGAGATACAAAAACAAGAAAGACAACAGAACAAAGTAGGAAAATGACAAATGAAAAACTGTTGTGCAGTGTTAATAGCTGTGGCCAAAGAGAAAAAAAAAGTACTTTGTGTTCACACATACTCAGGAAATGCTAGGTTTTTAAAAGGTTAAACAAATTTTGTCATGGCAGGACTTCACAGAGCTCTTAGCAGTCTAATGTATATTGCAAGGGTCAAGGGCAGGATTCAGAACCTTGTTTTGCATTTTGTATATTTGCAAATCCTGGAACAATGTTTAGTAGAAACCAACTTGGGAAATGCTGTGCAGGGTAAGAGTGATGGAGAAGACTAAGTTTGAATCAAAATACAAAGAACCTAGGAGCTAAAAACAAAGAACTAAGCAATTTTACTTAATTCAGTTGACAAAAGGATCTCACTGATGATTTTTAAGCAGGAAGAGTCATGTAATCAAAGGTATATTATGTACTCCGAAATCTTCCCCTGATACAGAGTCTCAATAGGCGGAGCTCATAAAATTACAGACTCTCAAGATTGAAAAGGACCTTTAAAAATCACTCAAGTTGACGCTGAATTTCTTCTACGAGGTCCTTGCTAATTATCTGTCCAGTCTGTCTGAATTCTTTCAATGATGGGGTACTCATTACCTCACAAGATTGCCTAGCCCACCTCTGAGCAAGTTTAAAATATTCCCTTAAGCAAAGTTACCATGTGCTACCTTATCATTTCCAACAATTGGTTCTAGGTCTAACCCTTGTAGTCAGATTGAACAAGCTGATTCCCTCTTCTGTATGACAATCTTTCAAATATTACAAGGCAGCTCTCATGCCTCCATCACAATCACCACAATCACCACCAGACCTGCCAAACATCTCTCCTTTAGGCTCAACAGACTCCCCCTTTACCCATCCTTCATTTAACATGTTTCCTGAAGGACTGTATAATGCTTATGTCTACCTTGGTTATATTATTTCTTTCCTTCCAGTTTTCTTACACACTCTTTAAATCAGGGGTCAGCACATCTTTTCTGCACAGAACCAAACAGTAAATACTGTCGGCTCGGTAGACCACATGGTCTCTGTCACAACTACTTGGCTTTGCCACTGCAGCATGAAGGCATGTGGCTGGGTTCCAACAAAACTGTACAGACACTAAAATCTGAACTTTGTACAATTTTCACATGTCACAAAACAGCCTTCTTTTGATTTTCTTTCAACCACTTGAAAATGTAAAAATCATTCTTGGCTTGCAGGCTGTACAAAAATAGGTAAAGGGCTGTAGTTTGCCAACCCCTGGTTTAAACTAGACTTTAGATTGACTTTAAGCAAACTGTCTGCCTTGATTTTCCATGTTTTTTTTTAATGGTTTATGATTCTGTTCAATGCAAAGTCACCCAAGTCCCAACTTTTGAGTATTAGGACATGACTCTCTACCTTTATTTAATAAATGATGGGATGTCTGCAGTAAGTTGCGCTGCCCTGTACTGTGTGGTGAATATCAATCACGCCAGGCACCAAGTTCAAACATCCTTTGCCCCAATACTCAGCTTCAAAGCATCAATTCAAAAGGCACAGAAAGCATCAGTAGACTTGAAGTGACTTATTGAAAGAGATTAAAGAGACTCCACATTACATTTCCTATGTACTAAAATCCTAGACACTAAGCCTGCCTAAGTCTGAATGACAGAAGGTCGGTGCCCGCTATTGGTTCAAAGTCAAAAGCAGGTGAATGAGCAGGAGCAAAAAAAATAAATAAATTGCACTCCACACTGGTGCCTCAAAATTTGTAGGTAGTTCTATAAAGTCAGAATTTTCTTCTATAGTTCTTAGTAAAACGAAACTGGGAGGTTTTTTCTCCTTTGCTGTTTTGTAAACTCCCTGTACTTTACCTTCAGAATCAACACCTTCAACTATATATTCTGTCGTATATTTCCCAGGTTCTTTGTCACCTGGTAACCCTTCTCATACTAACAAAAAGCAATGGCATTCTATGCTAGAATCTCAGGGCCCAAGCACACTGACCATTAGATGGGAGTTATATATTCTAGTAATAATAATATAAAAATATCTTATATTTCTTAAGCAAGTATCAAATGTTATGACAGTTTTACCTAATTGCTGCTACTTAAACATCGTTATTTGTAAAATGTCATGTCACTTCCTCACAGGCTAGCTGATGCTGCTATTTAGTCGCTACCTGTTTGCAACCCCATGGACTGTAGCCCACCAGACTCCTCTGCCCGTGGGGTTTCCCAGGCAAGAATACTGGAGTGGGTTGCCAGGATAGCACATAAGCATAGATACGTAAAACAAACTCCTGTTAGTGCATGTATCATATTTCAGATTGTTAGAACAATTCAGTCTTAAATCAAACACTACAGTTACTAATAAAACATGATGTTTACAACTGGCTATTCAAACCGAAGCTGCAGGGATTATAGCCAACTAAAGTCCATCATTAGAGAAAGGTAGATGAGAAGAAAAGAAAGGAAGAGGAAAAAAGAACTCAAACCCATTGCTACATTTCTTCACATTCTATCCAAATGTGACCCAATGATAGGGTCTATGAGACAGAAGCCAACTGCAGAACCAAAGTTCCATGCTCATTCATTCACTGAATGCCCACTTTGTGCAAGGTGTTATGCTAGTACCTTTAGATGTAACCATTTGCTCTTGAAGGTTAAGACAGCAGTAGTAAAAAAATGACTCTGGGGCAGATGGTGATATATTAGCCAAGGCCGGGGGTCGGGGTGGGGGGTGGGAAGAGGAGGAACAGAGAAGAGACAGAGATAGAAATTTGGGAATTATCAGCCTATATGGGAGTTCAGGTAGATGTTTGCCCATTTCCACAGAGCAGTATTTCTATACAGTAAATCTGACCATGTCACCACCCTCTTAAAATCTTTCAATGACTCCCCATTTCCTATGGAGCAGTGATCAAAGTTCAACAGAGCCCCTGGTCATTCGGCTGCCAGCTCTTTCCTCATCTTCCGGGACTTTCCTACTCACACCCCAGTACACCAACCTACTTGCAGTTTGTGAATATGCTGTGCTTGTTTCTACCTTTGCACATGCCATTTTCATAGTCCCAGGGCCAATTCCTTCCTGGTCTTTCAAGGCTCATTTCCAAGAAGGACCTCCAGAAGGAATGTGAAACCATTCCTCTGACCTAACCCTTAAGGCAAAGTTAAGAACAACTCCTTCTGTACACACTTCTATATAGGATCTTTTTGAAAATTAAGGCTGAAGAGGACATTTTAGTCTTTCAAGCACATGGGGAAATAATATATAGCTATAAGCATAAATACATTTTAACAATTCTAGAGTCAAGAACTCATCAATAATTTTATATTTTACCAATTTTTTGAATAATGTATTAATTCATATCCTCACATTTCATTAAGAAATTAATGCTCTGGATCATGCCCAGGGCGGCAGAGGTAGCGGCTGTGGGGTTGGGGGGGGAGTGACTGGGCGGTGCCGGCGCAGGAGACGATGCCATTTCCAGTTACAACACAGGGATCACAGCAAACAGAGCCCCCACAGAAGCACTATGGCATCACTTCTCCCATCAGCTTAGCAGCCCCCAAGGAGACTGACTGCCTACTCACACAGAAGCTAGTTGAGACTCTGAAGCCCTTTGGGGTTTTTGAAGAGGAAGAGGAACTGCAGTGCAGGATTTTAATTTTGGGAAAATTAAATAACCTGGTAAAAGAGTGGATACAAGAAATAAGTGAAAGCAAGAATCTTCCACAATCTATAATTGAAAATGTTGGTGGGAAAATTTTTACATTTGGATCTGAGAGATTAGGAGTACATACAAAAGGTGCTGATATTGATGCATTGTGTGCTGCACCAAGACATGTTGATCGAAGTGATTTTTTCACCTCCTTCTATGATAAGTTGAAATTACAGGAAGAAGTAAAAGATTTAAGAGCTGTTCAAGAGGCATTTGTACCAGTTATCAAACTGTGTTTTGATGGGATAGAGACTGATATTTTGTTTGCAAGATTAGCACTGCAGACTATTCCAGAAGACTTGGACTTAAGAGATGACAGTCTGCTTAAAAAGTTAAATATAAGATGTATAAGAAGTCTTAACGGTAGCAGGGTAACCAATGAAATTTTATATCTAGTACCAAACATTGACAACTTCAGGTTAACCCTGAGAGCTATCAAACTGTGGGCCAAACGCCACATCTATTCCAATATATTAGGTTTCCTCAGTGGTGTTTCCTGGGCTATGCTAGTAGCAAGAACTTGCCAGCTTTATCCAAATGCAATAGCATCAACTCTTGTACATAAATTTTTTTTGATATTTTCTAAATGGGAATGGCCAAATACAGTCCTATTGAAACAGCCTGAAGAATGCAACCTTAATTTGCCTATATGGGACCCAAGGGTTAGTGTATTATTTCTTCCCCTACAAATTCGCACTGTGCAGTAACGAGTAGAAGTCATCTGCATAAACTGAGGGAGACTTCCCATTCTGTTACATATGAGTGGACATATTCATATCACACTTTCTTTTTAATCTCAACCAGAATTGTCCTCTGGTGTGAGAAGCATAATTATGTACCCTGGAACCACATTTAATTGTATGTAGTTTATAATATCAAGGTCACTAACAATTTATATATAGAACTGCCTTGTAAGTCAAAGTTGTGTGGGCATTTGTGCTTAAAAAAATAATAATAAAAGGATACTAAAAAAAAAAAAGAAAGCAATGCTCTAAGATACCAATATTAGCTGTTATCACACAATTAAGTACTAGTACATAAAATGAAAAATCATGAGTGGCGTTCCTTATAAAATTTCCTAGGCTACACTGCATAAGCAACAAACAAAAGTATCATTGTGACTACTTGCTTGAAAATTTTTTAACTTGACTTCTGTTTTTCTAAAGTATATATAAAGAAAATTCTTCTCTGACTGGACAGAAAATTTATCAAATATCCTGTGCTGAACTAATAACTTAGTTAATGTTTACTATCACAGATAAACCTACACAAAGGAAAGCAAGCTCATAAAAAGCTATAGCAATATTTTCTAAAAAGTCTTTTTTCTCCTACAACTCTAATGAGGAATGTCATGTTCTTAATTTTAAATAAGGAACACTTTCATTAATAATAAAACTGTGATTTGAAAACAAACAGCAATAACATTAAATTTTTATTACATTGTACAACAGTGTGTGATTCTCTGAAACACTACCTTAAAAATTCATTTGAACTACCACAAAAGGCAAGGCAATTGTAATCACTAATTATTAATACTTTCATTCAACTCTAAGGTCCATGGCCACAGGATATGCACACGGAGCTTCTTGAGAGTCTAGGAGAGGAAAGAAAAAACTCCCTAGAGTCTAAAAATTAAGAATATTTTTTGGCTAAAATGAAAAGTCAGAGCAACTTTGCCAAGGAAGCATAGTCGATATATCAAGAAATGTTCTTTATTTCAGACAGCCAAATTCTGCTTTTTATCCTTTGAGTACTTCAAAGAACCTAAGCAGGAGCAAGGACTTACTAATTAAACTCTGGATACTTTCAATATGTCCTTTCCAGTAAACTGACTAATGTGCTAGATCTTTTAGACTTCTCAGATTCTTTTCAAATCTCCCAGTCATGTCAGTCTGTCACTAAATGAATGAAGACAGTGCCCTGAAATTCATTCAGTAAAAGGAATTAATGAGACACTGTTGATAAAGGGATTGGCAACCTTATAGTATAAAAGGTACTATACAAAGTGTTATCTTTTCTTCTGATACTTTTATATCTGATATAAAGATATGAGATACTTTTAATTCTGATAGTTTTAAACTCTGATAGGCAAAGATACTTTTAATTCTGATAGTTTTAAATGTCCTAAGACTAAGACCTCATTATAATACATTTTTTTCTTAGAAGGAAAATGGTTAAGGCAATTCATATGCTCTGAGCTTAAAAATCTAAATTGATCATATCCTTCCTACTTGTTTATGTAGTTCAATAGAGACTGATTACTTACTTAAAGACCACACAATTTCTCAGAGAAAGAAATCACAATCTTTTTAGCACAGAGAAATGGAACTAAAACTCATTTTCTCTTTTGTACAGCCAGCATTTTTAAACAGAAAAGAGCCTCAAAGAAATTTTCAACCTTTAGCTGAAGGCTTTCAAAATGTGGCATATTCAGAAGTGAAGGTTCATGCCTTTAAGCATTTTAAGACTGTTAGTTAAGTCAGAAGCCATGAATTCAGTAGTTTGAGATCTCTGAATAAAATATAACTACCAAAGTTTCTATTTTTTTCTAAGTATTTCACACTATTTATTGGTGTCTCTGGGAAAGTAATCTTTAAGCAAGATTGTTTTTAAAGACAGCTTCTTTAGTAAGCTAAGTTTAAGTTTTAATCATTAATAAAATGTTAATTTGAACACAGTGACACACTCATATAATGAATCAAGTTATATCCTCTGTATTTTGGGGTTTTTCAATGAAGTAAATTATTTTAATTTTGGAAATCCAACTGCCTCCTTCAAGAGGGAAGTTTCACTTCCTAGATTGTGAATGATCCACTATACAAGACCAATCATTTAAAATGAGGCGAAAAGAGATCATCTAGAAATAACAGTAATCCATTTTTTAATTCCCTAATGATTTACATTATCATGAAATATTCTAAAAAGATGGTCTAAATAGTCTAAATCCAGAAACATAAATAAAAATTACCCATTAACTAGGAAGGAAATGATATGGTGGAAAATTTAACAAAAACTCTGGATTAAAATATTTACTATGAAATAAGCTACTATATGTTTTTAAAGATTCTTTAGAAGTCATAAATTCCACCTTCCAGAACATAGTTAAGGACAGAATTGTCTTTGTTTTTAACAGACAAAATAAAAATTTCATTTTTCAGTCACGTATGTAGTTAATATCTACTTTTTGAAAAACATACATTTGAGATTTAAACCTCTTGGTAAAGAAAGATGTAAATGCTTTGTAGAAAGATGGAGGAAAAGATTCTTTACAAGGGAGTTCAGAGACATCTAGTGGTCGTTAACAATACACTTGGTTTTTTCCTGGAAAATGAAATAAGGTTACATAGTTCTACAGTCATGTTCATATTACAAATAATATAAGATTTTCCCTGCACTTCTGAATCTGTTTCACCCTACTGCTTTAGTTTAATGTTTTCAGAAACTGAAAACAGCATTAAACTCAACCTTTAAAAAGTAGTAAAATATCACTGAAATAATATACAAAACTCTGCAAATGTTCCATCACATAAAAGGGCATGTATGATCTAAAAGATAATTCATCAACAAATGCAGGTGGGTATTTGTCTTTTACAAGCTGTTAATGCTGCTGTAAATTAGATCACCATATGCATAAAACCCCAAATGGCTAAAAATTTTTAATGCCTGGCTTCTGAAAGGAGTTCTCTGCTAAACATGGTCATAGATGCATCAAGCTAGAAGGCACCTTAAAAGGCCAACAAGCTTACTGCCAAAGTCTTCAGACAGTCAAAATAGAATTTAATTTTCAAAGCTAATAGAAAAGCTATTCTACACTGTTCTTCAATAGTCTATTTCAACAATCCAAAGAACTTGTCAAACAACTCTTCCCTCCAACATCAGTCCTTCATGCTACAGATTAATCCTCATCTTTTTTATTCTTTCCTCAGTTCTTTCTACTGTGTATTATTAACATTCATACCTCTTCCTATTCTTTTATACAAGTACAGCACTTTACATTCATCCCTATTACTGTCATGTAGTAAGGGAGATTCAATCGATTCATCATTACAATTTCTCTAGTTCCTTTTGTATTCTGGCTTGATCCAAAGTATTTGCTATACCTCTCTCAGTATTATGTATTCCACAAACTTGATAGACACAGTCTAATAACAATCCAGGAACACTCTAAATTTGTGTTAAAGTTTTAACACAAAATATCTGATTTATAAAGCATCCACCAAAATTAGCACCTTCAATATAGCAACTCAGACTTTTCTTTTCTTTTTATTCAATTTGAACTGAGAATATAAAATGGGTCAGACAAAATATTAAGCATTGCTTCACATCTCTATGAACTTTTGGCCAAGAAAACATTTACGATAGAAACTAAAGAAAAATGTCCATTGTTTGGATTGTTGGTTTCTGGCTACTTTTAATGTTTCGTTGTTGTTGTTCAGTCACTCAGTCGTGTCCAACTCTTTTAGGCTATATGAATCTATTTTTGTCTTAATTACCTCAACTAACAAAAGACTGACACTGCCAACATTAAAAACATGTTGCATTTATTTCCAGTTTCCCTGATGGCTCAGTTGGTAAAAGAATCCACCTGCAATGCGGGAGACCCTGGTTCGATTCCTGGGTCAGGAAGATCTGCTGGAGAAGGGATAGGCTACCCACTCCAGTATTCTGGCCTGGAGAATTCCATGGACTGTATAGTCCATGGGGTTGGGTCACAAAGAGTCGAACACGACTCTTTCCATACCAGCATTTACTTCCATACCAGCAGGAACACTGCTAAGCAGCATTGAGATTTAATAGAAACACAATTCATGTCAGAAAGTAACAGGAAATTACATCAAGCTAAAATAAAATCTCTTCTTACTTATTCAGTCTCATGATATTCTTACAAAAGCTCAGGCAACAATTCCTTCTCATTAAAAATAAATTCTTAAGTTATTCACAGTCTCAAATATCACCTGCCTCATTACAAAGGGGAAACTACCTTTACGGTGGAGAGCTCTGATGGCCACCATATTAACCCTGTAATCAAACTCACCATCACAAGAGTGTGACAACCTGACATAACGAGCCTCCTGATGTGATGCAATACGCATCACTTAGGCAGGCTGTTGCCAAAAATGCTTAACCTAAATCTAACCGTGAGCAAACAATGAGATACATATTGGGCATTCTACAAAATGAGCCTGGGTACCTTACAAAAGTCACTGTTGTGAAAAACAAACGTTGTAGATTGAAGAGACTAAAGAGACGCAACCAAATGCAAAATGTGAATTGTTACTGACTCATCAATTTAAAACAACAGCTATGACAGATACTTTGGGGACAAGTGGAAAATTCTGTACATGGACTGTATACTAGAAGATACTACTGAATCAGTGTTAACATTTTCAGGTAGGATGATGGTATTGTGGTCATGGAGGAAAATATTTTTATTTAGGAGATAAACACTTATTTTTAGGAGATAAATGCTGAAGTATTTAGAGGTGAACACATGATGTCTGTGACCTACTTTCAAATGGTTCAGAAACATAGACCTGTATATTAATAAATAGAAAATACAGATCTAGATTTCTGAATATAGCTGTGTTTCTGAATTCCTGAGTATAATATATAGATTCTGTTTGTACAGATAGATTCTATGTACGTAAGTATATACACACACACACACACATATACATATATATACACATATGCATATACTAGTAAGAAGAGAAAGCCAATGTGGTAAATGTCAATTACAGACTCTAAGTGAAGGATATGTGACGTTTGAAATTTTTCAAAATAAAAAGTAGGAGGAAATAAGCAAGAAAGGAATACATACCATGGCAGTTCTAGACTTGATAAACCAGTCAAATCTAAACTGAGGAGCATTCCGAACACACTGTCTCAATTCTTCATACACGTTTTCTCTATCAAAGCCCATTTTGTGTAACATACATATCAGGAATCTATCTTCTTCCTCAGTATAGTTCTTTCCTTTGCTAGTTCCATACTGAATACGTAACTGATGAAATGGAGCCTTGTATCTTGCAATCTATAGATTTAAACAAAATAGTGCTTCTAACTAAATGTGCAGTAATAATAAGTCAAAGCCAACCACCATTTAATCATCAAGTGAAACAATCTATTGGTAATTTGACAATTAGGAAATATAGTACTTTAGCATCCAGGGCTTTCTTGATACTAATCCTTCGTTGAATTCTTGCTTCTCCACGTTCAATTTGAGCCATAATTTTCTCAATGTCCTGTAATTCATTGCAACGCTCCCAAAACACAGCTGAAAAAGACAAGAGTTATTATTTCACAATTCTGTCATCTTACGTAAATGAATCCAAGGAACTATAGAATGAAGACTTAGCAGGAAATGATACAGTGAACTTATACTGTTTATACTTAAGATTCAGATTCATAAGTATATATAGACATATACACACACACACACACACACACACACACACACACGTATATATGCATATACACAGGGTTCCCTGGTGGCTCAGACGGTAAAGTGTCTGTCTGCAATGCAGGAGACCCAAGTTCAGGTTCGGTCCCTGGGTTGGGAAGATCCCCTGGAGAAGGAAATGGCAGCCCACTCCAGTACTCTTGCCTGGAAAATCCCATGGACGGAGGAGTTTGATAGGCTACAGTCCATGGGGCCGCAAAGAGTTGGACATGACTGAGTAACTTCACTTTCACTTTCACATGTGTGTGTATACATATATATATGTTCAATTATTAAATACTCTTTTAAGGTGTAATAAATGAGGGATATTAAGTACCTCTTTTCATTTAAAAGTAAGACCTCAACAAGAAGATTTTAGGTTAGCAATTTTCCTTTCATGAAATATTATGAAGCTTTTTTCTACTTTATTTATTTATTTTTTATTTATTTGGCTGCACTAGGTCTTAGTCATGGTAAGTGGGATATTCTATCTTAGTTACAGCATGCAGTATCTAGTTCCCTGACCAGGGATTGAACCCAGGCCCTCTGCATTGGGAGAGTGGAGTCCTAGCCACTGGACCACCAGGGAAGTCTCTATTATGAAGTTTTTAATAATCCATCTCAGATGACTAGAATTTCAAAAGATACTACAGATATTGATTTAAGCTATGTTTTTATTTGAACATTATATCCTCTAGCACAGCCCCAATCAAGCTGTCCTGAGTTAGTCATCCTACGTGGCCTTGTGTCAATTTGAAGGAATATCTGACATAATATCTTCTTTAATCAACTTTTTTTTTCTTGAAACTTCATACATATTGATGCTTAATACCCTTCCTATCTTTTGAAGAAAATTCTACTTCAGAAAATTTCTCAGCACATATCTTTTTACACTATTTTCATTCAACTCTTGTGGCTAAAATTTAACTCTCTCCTCTATTTTACCCCTTTTTAAGTCTCCAAATGCCCTAAACTTATGCGGCAAATGTTAACAGCAGTAGTAATGTTATGCTGGTATCAAAGTAAAGAACATTCATAGACTTGATGTTATACTACACGAAATAACAACTCAATATAAGATCACCAGAAGGCTCTTTCACATTTCCAAAAGAAAAATAAAGTATCTTCTCCCTAATTACACAAAGACTTATTCAAGCACTAGCACTATAAATAAAAGTTAAAAAATAAATTAATTAAAAGTTGTTCCTAGTCTGTATTAATCTTTGGCATATTTATTAGCATTTCAATGTTTCCTCCCTACTATTTTTCACAGCAAAAATATAGACTTTCACTTGTTAGGCTAAGTAGGCTTTGAGGGGCTAGCACAGAAATCTAAACCTACTTTGTAACATTTCTATGGGGAAAAATGTCCTAGGTTCTATATAGCTGCTGCTGCTGCTGCTAAGTCGCTTCAGTCGTGTCCGACTCTGTGCGACCCCACAGACGGCAGCCCACCAGGCTCCTCCATCCCTGGGATTCTCCAGGCAAGAATACTAGAGTGGGTTGCCATTTCCTTCTCCAATGAATGAAAGTGAAAAGTGAAAGTGAAGTGGCTAAATTTGAGAACTCAACCTATTTGGACTTTAGAAACTTCCTATGTTCTACATAAAGAAAACTTACTACACATACTTGTCTATTTTAGTAAGATTTCTTTTCAGAAGCCTGAGGTTGGCTGCACTGTGACATGGAAATCAGTATCTACTCCATATGCTTTGGGACATAATTTAGTTCTGGTCAAGACCAAAGACACAGCTGAGTAAGAGAGGGAGTTGATTCCAGGACCTGTCAACAAATTTATTCAAGCAGTCTTTTCAGATCCACTCCAGCTTGCCTGGAGTTAATGCAATTCATATAACCTCCCTGGAGCAAACTGGAACCCTGAGAGTGTCTGAGGATCTAAAAGAACCTGATAGGAATTCTCTACTTCAAGGACAACCTAGAAAAACACTAATTCCATCCACTGAAACTGAAGTCTTAGACTTGACTTGCCCAGAACCCTTGTTTTATCGGTGCTATACTTGGCTCTATTAGCTAACTAGCAGGGACAACAGCAATTTGTTTTTGTAAGTCTTATAATCTTTTCATAGAAATGCAATTATATTTTATACTTTCACCTACAGCTTATTCATAAAAGTCTGAAGGTCTCTGAACAAAGGTATAATTAAACTGACACAAAGAAATGCATAAGGTTACAAGTAAAACACCATTTTTGAAGTTATATATACAAACCTGAATACTCCATGACCTCCTCAGGGGATTTGCCCTCCACTTCTCGAGCTATATTATCAATGTCATCTCTTCCATATTTCTCATTAGCTTTAATGAACTGATTGAAATCTCGCTTAGTCCAGTTTGTGAATCCCTGTGAACAAAAAAGCAAGCATCATCAATAGAGGTTAAATTAACAACTCCAAATATTGTTCTATTTAGCTCTATACAACAATACATTAAAAAGAGGTCAAAAGACTTAAAATTTTTCTCCTTATAAAATCCCAGGTTTTTTTATGTTGGAATCAAGTTGAGTTAGTGTTATTGCAAAAATAACTGCTTTTCTATCATAAAGAGAATATATTTCCCTGTAAGTAATAAAAACTGATTTATAGTTCCAAGATATTATATAGTTTTTAACTCCATATTTTATAGATGCCTACTACATTAAAATACAAATACATAAAATAAAAATGCTAATATAAATGCTGAAGTCCTGGATATTCTAGTACTTCATTTTTTTCACAGATGTGTTCCCATGTAAATTAAGAAAAAAATGTGGATGCTTTAAATCAAAAAAATAAAGAAAGAAAAGACTGAAGAAAATTTTTATAACTCTTTACATCATTCCAAACTACTTTGAATAAATAATTTCTGTCAAAATTATATTCATAAATAGGATTTCTATAAACGGTGTTATTGGGCCCACTTGATTTCTTTCCTAAAAGAGAACAGTTCGACCAATCAGTGTTTTCAGTCTCTTTGGTATTTATTAACATGTCTCTGAAGTCACAAGACTAAATTTCTGTCTTCCACTCCTCCTGTCCCAACTCACATAAATGTGATACCCTCAACAAAGCAAAACTCCATTCCTAACCTCTAGTTGATAAAGTTTTCCGATTACCCCACATCTTGTTCCTTTGATTCTTGTTCCTGTGATTTTTTGAAAGATTAATTATTTAGGGCAGTAAAGAAAAATGACTAAAGATGACTTCAAGTACTAAGAGAGGCAAAAAATTGATTCTGTTTCTAATTACAAACAAAAGCAATTTCTCAGTTGAGACTGTATATTCACAGTATGTTGTACATTTACAATATACTGCAAGCCAAGGAACATTCTAAGGCCATAACTTTATTTTTGTGTTCAGGAAATAAATTTTGAAAATAAAACATGAATATTTAAATGTTTTATTTTATTCTATGGTAAGTCCTAATTATTTAGCCAGCTGCAATTACATTTTCCAACTGAACTTTATGACTTCCAGGCATTTGGCTCAGAAACTTATGAATGTGATTTGTAAAAATTCATTAAATAAAATTACATGTTATAACAAAGAAAAGATCTATATAATAAATAAGATATAAATATAAAAATGAACTTTCAATAATTAATATGGAAAATTTCCTAGCACTGTGCTTTGCATATCACTCAAAAGAATTTGTTGAGTAATAAATCTTGCTGGCTATTTTCTATACTAAGGTAGAACACATTTTTATTTATTATTTTGCAAGTATCCTTTGCACTGTAATTCTTTTTATCTTCTACAGGTTGTTTTGGAAGTATGTCACTCATAAAACTCATTAAAGCAACAATGACCAGAAAGTATTAATATATTGTTCAAATGAAAATGTTTATATTTAATTGCTATTAAATATAAATATTATTTAAATATTTAATAATTATTAACTTTTAACTATACAATGAGTATCTTTACAAGTTTCAGAAATTTCTCACCATTGTATTAAAGTTCTTTTCAAGAAAGGATATGAAGCATTTTTAGAATTATGAAGTCATTCGATAAATAAAAGATTAGTAGAGTATAATTTCAGAGGACAGCTCATAATCAATAAAATAAATTTTTAAGAATATGCTAGTAATTATTGTCTATCAGGATTCATATGCAGGTTAAGTGACTTTAGTATAACTGATAAAATGCATGTCTTATTTCTAATAATTGACACATATTTTTCATTTATGTATCTTTTAGTATTTCCAAAACTGTTTTATGTAAGGGATTAAAAAATAGGGACAGCTGATCTAAATGTATGTCTACACTAAGGCCCTGTGCTGTGCTGGTGTGTCTGATCAGGGTACCAGGCCCATACAATAAAAAGTAAGTGTGATCTATATTTTCTTTTCTTCTACTGGTTGACTAGAAGTATTTCAATCACTTAAAATATTTTACTTGTGTGAGAAGTTTTTCTTTTTCTTCAGTCTCTTCTGGTGTAAGAGGTTCAGCTCCATCAATCTTTTTTTGTTCCTCTCTTTGAGCAACAGCTGGATTTGGGATATCCGGATTCCTTGGGACCTAAAGATCGAGAGATGTGTTATGAGTAAACTGTTGAGAAAAATTAATTAGGGGTATACATACTTGTATCAATATGTAGAGTTACTTCAGTGGTAAATTATCATATCATGACACACGATCCTCTCCACATTTCTACTACCATGATATTACCAAAGTAAAATTGTTCTTAAATGTGCCATGTGGTATTTTATAGTTAAAAACCCATTGCTAAATGCCACATTATATTCTAGATTTAATCATACTGTGGAACAAAAAACATCCCTATGATATCGTTAATACATGGTAATAATATCAACCCCAACACCAACATTATACAATAAAATCTCAAGCCCAGAAACAAAAAGTCTGGTAATACGGAAAGAGTCCATATTCACCTGGCAATATAGACCAGGGTATAGAAGTGGCAATGCACCTGAAGATTGCATCCAATGCTCTGATCAGTTCAGCGTGCAAAAAGAAAGGAGTGCTTTTACTGCCTGCCAGGGTATGGAAAGAGAGACCATCTTCACATAAAATGCAAAGACTGAAAGAACTGACAGATAAAGAAGAAGCAAAAAAAAAAGAGAGAAAGAAAGAGACTATATATATATATATATATATATAAGAGGGAAGGGACAAGCAAAGCACACAAACAGCTGCGATGGGGCCTGCAGTCAAGGGAAAAAGACTACAGCAGCCGTGACCAACAGAAAGTGTAGTGTATACTATACATCTCTGCATAGTATAGAGAATCGCAATACACTGACAACTGAGAAGAGAGCTCAAGTTCAAAAGACTGAGGACAGAAGCTCAGCTCTACAAGGAAGCAAGCAGTCAGCCAGTCATCTGTATCTCCAAACTGTAGCCCCAGGGGCCTCCGTGTGGCCCCATGAACACAGACAACCCGTACAGTTCAGCAGTATGGAGCAGCATTCACTGTATGGAGTGATAAACTAAGTTACTCAGCGCAAAGCCTCACACCATTTTTAAGTGCATCTGCAGTGACAATGCAGCACATTGATTTAGGAGGGCAGGTATATAACATATATAGTACATTATTTATAGCATCCCATTAAATATGGCAAGAACAGGATTGATGGTAAGCCTTCCACTGTTTGGAATGCACATCATAAATGACTCATCCTCCAGGGGTATCAAATAGTCACGGTTTTACTGTGATGTAATTATAAATGCATATTAGGGTATATCTCTCTAATCATTATACATATTTCATAGCGTTTCAACCACAGGATTGTAACTTAAATGTTTTAAAAAACTATTGTATCCAGTAGTTGTTTAAATATGAAATCTACTAACTGGGCATTAAAAAGAAATACTGAAGGACTTCCCTGATGGTCCAGTGGTTAAAACTCTGTGCTTCCAATGCAGAGGGCACAAGTTTGATCCCTGGTCAGGGAACTAAGATCCCACATGCATAGTGTGGCCAAAAGAAAACGTCTTAAAGAAACACTGAAAAAACAGATTCATTTGTAATCATCAGTATGAGACAATCAAATTAGTAAGTACTGACTAAATGTTTATTTTATCCATAGCACTATGACAGGTGTTCACTAGAATATAAAAAGTAGCCAACACGGTCCTTGCCTATAAGGAGCTCACAACCTAGTTGTGGAATTCTGAGCTGTACTCTAAGAATTCTAAAGATCTGGGGAGATGGAAAAGAGAGGAAGAATATTCTAGGCTGGAGCAGTAAAGCAAAAACAGTGAAGGCAAAAACCAGAAGGAGCAAATATAGAGTTTATGTTGAGAAGGGATAAGAAACAAGGCCAGGTGGAGACGGAATTAGAAGGCCTTCTCAAACCACACAGCAGGCAACAGCAAGCCACTGGAGATTACAAGGGAGTAGAGTGTTATATCACCTGTAAACCTTGTGCTGGATGGACTGAAGAAGGGAAGCGACTAGAGGCAAGAGAACCAGCTAAACTAATCTAGAAATGAGGTATGATCACCTGACCTAGGATGATAGCAAATGGAAATGAAAAGGAAGCTGTAAATTAAAAATGAAGTGTAGTTCAGTGATATGCATGGTTTAACATAACTTTTTTCAATAGCTAAATTCCACTGTTAGATTACCAGCACACCAGCAATTTCACTCTGAACTATCACAAAGACTTTTAGGAGAATGCTTACAACAGCTTTACTTACAAGAGCCAAAATCCAGAAAACAGTCCAGATGTCCGTCAACAAGAGACTAGATAAGCAAACTGTGCTATTTCTTTACAATGGAATAGTACTCAGCAATAAAAAGGAATGAACCATTGATAATGAGACAACATGGATGAATCTCAAAAACATTATGCTAAGTGAAAGAAGCCTTACAAATATTATATGATTCCATTTCTGTGAAATTCTCGAACAAAAAACCTGATCTACAGAGGAAAATAATATCAGAACAGTGAGTTTGTCTGGGGAGTGGGTTTGGGAATTGACTGGAAAGATGCACTTTCTGGGGTGACAGTAATGTTCTACATTTTTGTAGGGACTTGTTATGTGGGCATACCATTTGTCAAAATTCATCAAATGATACACAAGATTTATATATTTCAATGTATATAAATTTTATCTTAAAAATCAAATAAATATTGAACTCTGACTAATAATATGCATATTGAAGTGCTTTTGGGTGAAATATGTCTGCAACTTAGAAATGCATAAAAAATTAAGGATATTCATTTGATAGAAAGCTGGAGAAATGGTTAAATAGGTGATAAAGCAAATATAGTAAGATGTAAATTGGAGAATATATGTGGTGTTCACTGTATAATTATTTCAACATTTTTCTATATTTGAAATTTTTTCATAATAAAATGTTGAAAAAATTACAGACACAGCTTTAAAAGTTTAACAGATCCCTTAAATTGCTGGTGAAGTTACTTTGGCCTCAAATTTTAATTTTAATTGAGGAAAACCTATTTAATCTTAAGATATTGCTCTACCAAATAGCTTCGAACTTTGCATACCCAAAAACCCTTACTTTAACAAAAAATTTCACAAATATCTCATTTTTATGATAGAAGATGAATAATACACCAACACAAAATAAACTGCTTATTCCTATGTAGATATTCCCCAATACTAAAAATTCATCCCTTGAATTTTAATAAAGGCAAAATCAGAATATTACATTATACCCATTAGATTTTAGGATCCACTGCTCCTATTTTTAATACAGCAAAACTTGAGAATGACATTTAATTTTACATTTACTATTTTAATTCTAAAAATTACTCAAAAATAGCTGTTAGAATTTTTTAATTAGAAATGACTCAAAATTCCTAAATTCCTGTCTCTCCTACAGATAATCTACTTCTTAATATTTATTATTTTTAAAAGGTATTCATTTTTCACCTCATGAGGTTTTATGAGCATTAAGCTTCCCTTGATCTCAAAGTGCTGTAAAAGAATTAAATAGACAAATTATAGGCCAATAGACCAAACAGATACCTAGATAGTATCTCAAGTACTCACATTGTATATATCTCACTGATGGTCCCCAGCAACACTTAACATACAAGAAGTTATCTTTCAAGAAAACAGCTCAATTATTATTTAGATTTCTAGTCAGATTGCAAGGAATTTGTGATTAAGAGCTATGTTCCACGGAAAAGTGAAAAACTTTTAGGAGGGTCATGTTTCTTAGGAGTTTCAGCAAGCATTTCATAGAAATATGGAGTACTGAATTAAATGTGACAACACACAAAATGAAAGTAGTGACCTGAAATCAACTCATGTATTTTAGTTCTACCACAGCAAAACAGGTGGCCCCCAATGACACATTACCAAAACTCACAAAGATCATAGAACTTCCTGCATTGTCAAATGTTTACATCCACTTCTAAAGAATTTTTTTACTGAAGATATATGTTAGAATGTTCTACAGCCTTCTTCAGCTTCTACTACGGCAAAACTCACTGCAGGTCTTTAGACTTCATGGGACTTCAGGATACTCTGGATTTTTAAAATTCTGCAATTGAAATTTCAATTCAGTCACCTTCTTCCAACACAAAGATTTTAGTGAACAAGTAATTAAAAGCATTAGGGGAACGCCTTTAAGTCACAAGAGCAATGAAGCTTCTGAATATGTCTAACTTGCAACAAGGTCAAAACTTAGACAGCAGGGAAAACAGGCACATGATACACAGCTCTCCACCAAGTGGTGACAGCAAAACAACTACTTCTCTCAGCTTCAAATAAAACAAAACTCTTCAATTCCAGATCTTATTATCAACAATACTGCTGCGACTTTGTCATGCCGAGTATGGAGCGGAAAAAACACAACAGGAAATAAAAATGCAAATAAGCAGGCCCTGGAGAAAAATGCTATTTACCAACTGCTTCAAACCTACTGAGTCCCTCACTAGCTCCACCCCAAGTCACTACAGAACGTGACTGTGGGGACTCAAAATGGACAAAATGGAACCATGCACCACAGTGACCCCAGCTTTACACAGAACCTCTAATCCCTGGGTTAATAATCATTTAAGCAAAAAGGGGGAGAGGAGTCCCTTTTTGAGAGCTTAACTATGTACAGAATATCAGGAAACTCAACACAACGGTCCCATTTATCTGAGAATAAACTATTGCTCCGTTCACTTTTGTGGCTCAGGTTGAGTTTTCTGGAGGTTTAGTAGGGGGGAAAAAAAAATCAATGCTAGATATCCTTGAGAAGATATGCCCAACACTTATCAATACCACATCGTCCTTAACAGGAAGCTTTTGCAGATGATTAACATGCCATGCTCATCTGTCCATACAGTCGGCCCTCTGTATCTGTGGGTTCTGCATCCGTGGATTCAAGCAACCTCAGATCAAAAAATATTTGAGAAAAAAAAATTCCAGAAAGTTCCAAAGAACAAAACGTGAATTGGCTTTGGTTGCATGCAGGTAACTATTTACATAGCATTCATATTGTATTTATACCTATTTACATAGCAGTTACATTGGATTAGGTATTTTAAGTAATTCAGACATAATGTAAAACATATGGACGTATTTGCATAGGTTACACGCAAATCCTACGCCATTTTATATAAGAGACTTGAGCATCCATGGATTGTGGTACCTGTGGGGGCTTCTGGAACCGATGCCCCACAGATACTGAGGGACAACTGTACTCAAACACAAGACCCACCCAATTAAAGCACCCACCTTAGCTCAGGTCTGTAGCCCCTGGTAAAGAATGGAAGAGACAAGGTTCAGAAAGAACCAACATCCAGGATATTTTCTTCTTTGTCTTGTAAATCCTCAGCTAAGTATGCATATGGAGGACCAAGGGAAGTCTTAAGACAATACAAAGGCAATCCGGGATGGGGCAGAGGAGAGTTTGGGACCAGGAGTGGAGTGCCAGGGGATCATTCTCCTTCCACCTCCAACCCACCACCACACTCCCAGCCACCTCCATCTTTTCATCTTCACACTGTGGCAGCTTCCTGGCTGGTTTCCCTGGAGAAACTCACCATTCTCTGTTGCAGCCAGAGCGGTTTTTAAAAATGTAAAGCTGATCATCCTCTACCTCTTATAAGTGGTTTGACCTTGAGTAAATTACTCAGGGCAAATTACTCAACCTCTCTATGCCTTAGTTTCCCCAACTGTAAAATAGGTATGTAGATTCAGGGCTCTTCTGAGAAGGATGAGCTAATCATTTTAAACAACTGAGGAAAGTAAGCAACACAAGTAAGGACTAAATAAGCATCTGCTGTTATTATTCCATCGCCCACCTACCCCTCTGCCTTAAAAAAACATCTCAAAGACTTT
Source organism: Muntiacus reevesi (assembly GCF_963930625.1). Taxonomy (NCBI): domain Eukaryota; kingdom Metazoa; phylum Chordata; class Mammalia; order Artiodactyla; family Cervidae; genus Muntiacus; species Muntiacus reevesi. The sequence goes on along the minus strand of NC_089271.1, from coordinate 121,869,042 downwards.
CTTTTGCTCTAAAGTTTCACCTAATTAATATGACCTATAATTAATGTTCAATGCTCCACATGATCCAACTCAACCCACTCATAAATCATTCTCCTTCTCACCACTCCCTAGCAACACTGGCCTTCTTTCAGTTTCTAAAGGGACACTCTTCCTTTCTACAACACTTCTGTATCTGTGGCTCCCCAACCTAGTGATCCTCCTCCATACTTCACTTGGCTAATTCCTATGCATCTCTCTGATCTCAACTTAAATGCTGATCCTTGGAGACCACCTCCCTGACCTCCCAGTCCACATTAGATATCCATGTTATGCTCCCTCGTAGCACCCTTTTTTTTGGGGTTTTTTTTTTTTGCACCCTTTATAAGCAATGAAACCAAATAAAGTCACTACTTTGTGCTTTCAGCGTAATGTCTGTGTCCCCCATTAAAATGTAAGTACCATGTGTGAGGAACCCCACTGTCTTATTCACCAGTTTATCCTCAGAGCTTGGCACAGAATCTGGCACAGGGGAGCACTCGATGAATATGTATCAAATGAAAAACAGCCCTCCTTTCACTCACACTCCCTTTCTTGTCACTTCTCTCCAGGAGGTGAAGAACAGAACACAGGAAGGTGCCATAGCATGGATTCCATGCCATCTTCCCTCTCATCACTCATCCCTTTCCTCTCTTCTCACATCTTCCTCCCTATCACCCTTTAAAAGTTGTACTTTCATTCCTCTCTCTTGTAAAGTTTCCTCTCTCCTCCATCTCCTTCCAGCTGGCCACTGCTCAACTGTTCATGTAAGACCCGCAACCCCTAACCAGAATTGCCTGTAGTGACAGTCACTGTTTACATTAAAACCAGAGCTGTGGTGAGAATGCGGTGGGCACTATATTATCACAGGAACAGAATTTCAGTATCTCCAAAGAAGGAGCATAACAGTTATATTAGCAGAGGTGATTTTTTTATTGCTGCTACTTGACTACCACTTGGCTCACCTCCCATGTCAAACCACTGTAAACACAGTCCTTATTTAGGGCTGCAGAAAGAAGCAGAGTTATGTCACATGCAGAAATAGCCCCGAATGTCTGAGTGGTAAGAGCATAGCGTTTGAATGCTTAGGACCTGTGTTTGAGACCAGCACCTTGGGCAACTCTGTTAGCTACCTGACCTTGAACAAGTCATTGAACCTCTCCGAACTTGTTCCCTCACCTATTATATAGAGGTGAAAACAACACCTATCTCATAGCATTTCTTAGAAATCAAATGAAGTGGTCAAGCATTATTCAATGATAAGATGTTCTACACAGATATTTGGTTGATTACTAACTGAGGTCTAACATTTCAATTTGATTCTCCTTTCAAGTCTCACTAATAACAGTCAATAAAAGTAACAGAAAATAATGATCTAAAATGTTTAATAATCCCTAGTGGGATCATATATATATATATGCTTACCTCATGAAATCTTATTCACTACTTTATTAATTTTACTATTTTTATTTTACATTTTGAACCTATAATTTCCCTGTTTCTTCGAACGTATCGCTGTTTTCACTTTCTTTGAAGCTGGTTTTATACCTGATCTGATGTTCAACCGCGAGTACTTTACTCTTCTACAACTTCCTAAGAAGGATTTTATCCAGTCCTGTTGGTTAAATACATTCAAATTTAATCACATTTCCCTAACCAGATTATAACTAACCACTTTATTTATAAATGTTTACATTTATATTCACCCTAACTTTCTTGTTCCTATTTATATATACATTTCCACTTACATTCACCTTAAGTTTCTTATCCCTATTTAAATATATCTAAACTTTGGTACATAAACAGCAAGCAAAACTTTTTTGTTCTATTTCAAAAGACAGTGCTCCAACTCTGGACACATAGTAGAAACATTCCAGAGAGTCATTCAGTTCCAAAATATGAACTAACTAAATATCTTATATATATTTATATATATATATACATATATATATACCTATATGAAGCTCTTCTAGGCACATGACAGCTACTAATCCAAATGATTGGTCATAGTTCCACTTGTGATAAAGATTCACAATAAATTTTAAAATACAGCTTTCAATTCATAAAACAAAAATCTTCATAAAATTATATGAGTGTTAATATCTGCATAATTTTGTTTATACTATCAATTATTATACCGTTGGTCAATTCTTTCCATTCACTAGGAAGCCAATTTCAACATACAGAAATAGCCTGGAATGCTTAATCTCTCAATGTGATAGCTTTAGTATCACAAACTTTAAATTTCACTCACTATAAATAGGTTCCTATCTACCTATATAAATAAGAAATTTGAATTCCAAAAGATCATTTTTAAATTCCACAATTCACTATCATATTTATCATTATTTTAATACCTAAGTGAACATAATCTATTAACCACCAACAGGGCTTCTATCAATCTATGATCAATCAACATGAAAATACTATTTCTTGGTCATTTTGAGGAAAACAATCAAAAATTTATCATCTACCATACATTCACTTCTATCTAAATACATACCTATTGCTTATTCTACATATTCTTTGAGCACTTGAACACTAGCATTATTAAAATAAAATGAATTTTTAATATTTTAAAATATTTTTGAAATAGTAGATAATTCTCCATTAATCTCATTTTGTGATGATCTCACTGGTGACTGGGTAGTTTGATGCTTTACTTACAGTAAAACCTTCTCTTTGATTTTAAAAACACCACTATATTTATTTACTCTTAGGTTCTCTCACATTAAAATGGAACACTTTCTAGTCTAGCTTAATACATTACATTAGCTTAAAAGATTATATTATGCTAATCTAAAAAACTGAAAAATTACCTTATAGCCTATTGTCTTCCTATAATAAAGAATTTCCTTTTCAAGGAGCTCAAATAAACGTGGTGGGAAAAATTGAAAATCCTGAACATTTGGCTGTTTCGGAGGTCGTGGAGCCTGTGGGGGAAAAAATGCATTACACACATATTTGTTTTCAGTTCATGAAGTGAACTTATCTTTTATTATTTCTTTTATATGTAGAAAAATAAATACAATGGAATCCATTCATAAGGCTGGGGCATATCAAGTACTTTTCTGTATTGTTATATTTTAGAGACTAAGATTTAGCACTAATATAAGTACATCTGAATCAGAGACCATGCTACAAGAGAATTCTGATATAGGACATGAAACCTGGCCTCATACTGCTTTACCTTTGGAACCTTCGGCTCACTAACACGTAAAGCCTCTCTGAAGTAGGCATCCACAGCGTAGTTTGCTTTGCGTTCTCGTTTGGGAGGTTCAATCCATTCCACCATTCCAAGCTGTACACAAAAACAAGAATGCAGAGCTTAATTACTCCAAATTGTTTTATAAATATCCAGTACATCAAGGCTGTAGAAGTGTAAGAAAACCAAAGCATTAGGAAGAGTCAAAACTTGATTTGTAAAACTCTCACTGGAAGAGATACATGCAACCCAAAAGAATCTGAAAAAATAACTAAATTACTATGCTGTACACTTGAAACTAACACGATATTGTAAATCAACTATACTTCAAAACAAAAAGTGTTTTTAAGTCACAACTATACATCCCAAATTCCAAAACCTCGTTTTATAAAGCAATTTTAGGTGCAAGGATGGTTTTGGTTTTTTTTTTTTTAAGTATGTGTGAAGCTTAGCTCTTCCTTATTAGTAATTGAGAAGAATTTGTACAATCTGGTTAATATTTTATGTCAAAACAAATAGTGACTTAATACTGGAGGAAGACTAACATTGGTTCTGGTAACTCTGTTAAGTGTATGAATTAGAAAACAGTTGAAAAGCATAAAATACTGAATATCAACATGACAGCCACATATTCCTTCAAATCAAGAGAAATTTTAAAATGAGACCTCTTGGTAAGGTAGCTGTGGGACAAGCCAGTGGAATCAGAAAGACTTGAATTTGAAACAGGTTCTGCCACTTTATCAACTGTATAACTTTGAAGAAATTATTTTTTCCATCTGTAAAATGGTAATAATGATGATACCTACCTGAGGATTACATGTGACCATATATGTGAAAGCATTAGGTAGACTGCCAAGAGCTAAATGTAAGCTATTATTAAACATCCAAAGTGGGGTGATTTAGTAGCATTTGGTAGACAATGATTTAGTAGCATTACAAAACTTTACCCTGATATCAGCTAAAAAAAAGTTATTTAAAAGTCAATATACAAAAGTGACAAAATGAAGTTCTAGAGTCTGAGGTATGGTTTTCTAGCTCAGATATTTTTCTTGATTTCACACTACCTAGCCTAGTGTTTTTACATAAAACTGGCCACTAATCTACAATTAATGGTCTCACTCTATTTGACCACATCTACAGGCTGAGTTTTAAGAGTGGATAATACATTTTAAGTATTTTTTAAGCTAATAATTAACTAAGATGACTAGAACGGTTAGAAATCTACAAATTCTCAGTGTCTAAAGAAGTAAAGGATAAAGTCAAGTAAAATGGCGGCATCCACATATGGAAACACCTGTGAGACAGAAAAAAATGGTTCTTTGTTAGACTAAATGTCTCTTTTAACTCTGTAAGTTCATAAGAGATGGATAGTATAACGTGAGTTTATGTAAAATGAGAAATACTCACCACAGTGAAATGAGTTGTTTTGTTTTTCCCCTCAGATGGGCTAATGTGAGATGACAGTAACCGAAAAGACATTTTTCAATAACCAATATTTTATTTGTCTCAATTGGGGTTAAAATAAATCAATAATAACGACTTTCTAAAAGCAATATATCTGGCCATTTAACCTATACTTGTGTGAAGGTCTAGGTATTCAAATTTGAAACAAGTATTAAAGGCCAATTCCTGAACTTTCAAAAACAGAACAAATATGCTAAATTAGTTTTAGATAAGAGTACATTAATACAAACTTACTTAGGTCAATTTACTCAGAATCAATGTCAGACACTGTGACTTAATTCAAGTATGGTTATGAACTAATGCAACTAGTTCAGCAAATCTTATATGAAAATCTCCCTTACTGTGCAATTTCCATGATATGTATAAACAACATTCTTGCAAGTTTTCAATTCTTTTCAAAGGATAGTATGAACCTATTTTAAGAATCTATCTAAAAAATAAGGAAACACAGAATAAAATATAATCTCAATTCAGAATATTCAGATAAATTCTGATTTAATCATTCAATTATAAAAGTATATAAAAAAGTATGTCATCATAATTGTTATTAAAATTTTTGTTATCTGCACATCATTATTTGCTTAGAAGCACAGGAAAATTTGTTATATTAGAAATGACAAATATTTTATTAAGCCTAATTTTTTCCTAAGAATGTAGATAAGATGCACCAGTGACGGTTAGACTCTTCACTGTTTAATATTTTCTACTTTAAAAAACACTCTTAAAACCAATAAGCCCATAGGAATAACTGCAAAATTAATTTTTAAAAAGTCACATAATGAGATCTACAAAGCATATTAGGAAGGCAGTTTCTATGCTGTGCATGCAGGCTATCACCTCCATCTCATCAGAGTAAACCATAAATGGTCTCAATTAAAGTTAGAGATGGAATAACCAGATAGATTTTGGTCAAGATACTAAAAACTAACCAGGAATAATGGTAGCAACAAAGCATTATCACCATACTAGTTGCAATGCAAATTAAAATGACTCACCTCTCATTTTTCAATAAAATCAATATCCGAGAATAAGTTTTTTTTATCTTAAAAATTCATTCTGCCAGTTAAAAAATATAACAGCTTTATAGAACAATTTGAGTAGCAAAATAAAAATGACAGAATTGTATTATAACTGAAAAAATATTCTTAAGTCCATGCTGATATAAATAAATGAGTATACAAATAAATGGGGAGAAGGGACAGTTTTTCCTTACAGAAAAATCCCAATTAACAAATATAGATGGAATGAAGGAAATACAAAATTACCATTAGGTAAATGCCCCAATAACTATTGTAGGCAAACTTCACCAAGAGATGCCAAAATCAGTGTGTAAAAGTTTGAGGAGTAGCTCCCCCCACCAAAATATTTATCAATTACAAAGGGAAAACTGGTAACTCTACCGTGGAAAAATCCAGCAGGCGCCACCTCAATAAAGTGACTAAGATTAATGTCCCCAGTAACACGACATAGTGACATCATGTTCCCTGGTATGACATACTGAGAAAGACAGAACATCCCTTCCAAGGCATTCTTGCCAAAAATACATAATCTCAATCAAATCATGAAAAAAAAAAACAAAAACCCAAAGTGAAAGACAAACTACAAGACAGCAGAAAAATGCTGTTCAAAAGTGTCAAGGTCATGAAAAACAAAGAAAGACTGAGAACTATCACAGATTAGAAGAGACCAAGGAGACACAGCAATGAAATGCAATGTGAAGACAATGAGAAGACAAGTCACAGACTGAGAGAAAGTGTTTGCAAAAGACCTATCTGACTACCAGCCAATGTTTCATGTAAACTCTGAGAAGAAATAAATCTTGTCTTATTTAAAAAAAAAAAAAAGACAGCTGATAAAAGACTGTTATCCAAAATATACAAAGAACTCTTAAAACTCAATAATAAGAAAATACCCAATCTGATTTTTAAATGGGCAAAAGATCTGAACAGACACCTCCCTAATGAAATACACAGATGGCAAATAAGCAAGTGAAAATATGTTCCACATCATTCATCAGTGAAATACAAATTAAAACAAAGACATACTACTACACTGCATGCTTGCTCAGTCGTGTCCCAGGTATCAAACCCACATCTCCTGCACTGGCAGGCAGATTCTTCACCACTGTGCCACCTGGGAAGCCCCATTCACTGCCCATGAGAATGTAAACAGTATGACCATTTTGGAAGACAGGTTGTCAGTTTCTTACAAAATTAAATATTCTTACCATACAATCGGGGCTTCCCTGGTGGCTCAGTTGGTAAAGAAACTACCTGCAGTACAGGAGACCTGGGTTCTATCCCTGGGTCGGGAAGATCCCCTGGAAAAGGAAATGGCGACCCATTCCAGTATTCTTGCCTGGGAAATCCCATGGGCAGAAGAGCCTGGTAGGCTACAGTCCACGGGGTCGCAAGAGTCAGACTTAACTTAGCAACTAGACCACCACCACTACCATAGAATCCAACAGCCGTGCTCCTTGGGATTTACCCAAAAGAGTTGAAAATCTATATCCCCACAAAAACCTGCACATGAATGTTTATGGCAGCTTTTATTCATAATACCAAAACTGGAAGCAATCAAGATGTCCTTCAGTAGATAAATGCATAAATAAACTGTAGTATATCAGAGATGGATCTTAGCACTACAAAGAAATGAGCCATCAAGTCATGAAAAGGCACAAAGGAACTTTAAATGCATATTGCTAAGTGAAAGAAGCCAAGCAGAAAAGGCTACATATTGTATGATTCCAACAATATAATATTCTGGAAAGGGCAAAACTATGGCAATAGTACAAAGATCAATTGTTGTCAGGGGCTGAGGGGAAGGTGGGATTACTAGGCAGCACACGGAGGGTTTTTAGGGCAATGAAACCATCCTGGATGATATTATAATGGTGGATATAATGGTGGATATAATTTATCCAAATCCATAGACTGTACAATTCCAAAACTGAACCCTAATGCAAATGATGGCCTTTGCATGATAATGATATGTCAATGTAGGTTCAACAGATGTTCAATGAGATGTTGATAGTGTAGGAAGCTCTTGGAGGGGGGGGCAGATAGAATATGGGAACTCTTTGTATTTTCCACTCCTTTTTGCTATGAACCTAAAACTGCTCTTAAAAATAAAACTGTTTTTAGAAACTGCAAAGTGGTATCCTGGATTGTAAACCCTGGAACAGGGAAAGGATACTAGGGTACTGGGGGAAAAGGTTAACTTTCTATACTTGTTCACTGTAATATGATTAGGTAAATTGTTAACATGGGAAGCTGAGTGAAGGATACATGTGAACTCTGTACTATTTTTTGCAATAAAGTCTAAAGCCATTTCAATATTAAAAGCTTTAAAAATTACAGCCATAATTTCAGTTTAAACAGAGAAAATAAACAAAATTCCCATTTTTTCAAGGGAACTTTGTGACCCATGAAGTATATTACAAGGCATTATTTTATGAGACCACCTGTAACAAAGTCCTTTTAGCATTTAACCAACTATATGTCAACAATAATATTATTACTAATGTAATTAATACTAAATACTGCACATTTTGTTCTAATTACTCTAAAATGTAATTACTACAACCTCCGTTTGATTGGTGAAAACACTGATTATCTTAAGTCACTTGATTATGGTTACCAAAGGGGAAAGGGGAGGAGGGATAAATCAGGAGTTTGGGATTCACATATACACACTACTATATATAAAATAGATAACCAACAAGGGTCTACTGTACAGCACAGTGAACTATACTCAATATTTTGTAATGACCTATAAGGGAAAGGAATCTGAAAAAAAATATGTGCACATATAACTGAATTGCTTTGCTGTATACCTGAAACTAACACAACATTGTAAATCAACTATACTTCAACTAAAAAAAATTTTTAAGTCACTTAATTAGTAATAGAGTTATGATTTCAGCTTCAGAATCCAGGAACTCAACCACAATCCTATATTACTTCTCAAAAACGAAAGTAGTGGTACAGTAATAGCAGCAACAGCAAAAATGATGATGATGATAGTGGTAATAATAATAACAATAAACAACCAGCAGAATATATTAAACATAGCCCGTGGATAAGGTCATTTTGACCTACATAACTCTCTCTATAGAAGAGTATTGTAACAGGTAAATGCCAGTGTTTTGTTAAATATTTAATTGTTATGGGAAGAAATGCTAATCTGAGAATCTAACGGTTGACAGTAAAAAGTTACCTTCTGTTTTTCTCTATAATCTTCTCCTTCAAACTTGTATAAACTTTGTTCAATGTCCATTCTAAAATTTCTCAGAGAAGACTCTCCCATTTTCTGCAAGCGTTCATTCATCTCTGCGGTCTAAAGTTGAATGCATTGAAATCAGAAAATTATCACTGAATTACTTATAAAAATCTGTGACTTCTCTGTCTTTTTAAAGGCAATTATTGATATGAAATATAAAATCTGTTCATTTACAAGGTAATAATGCAATGCTAACATCAAACTTGAATATAAATTTAATTTACCCCAAGTATTTTAAATATTTCAATGGTTCTTCTTAAGTGCTCTCACTAAGGCTTTCTCTAAAATCTTTCATCATTGACAATATAGCCCTATTATAATTTCTGCTGCATAATTTTAATAGGACACATGGCAATGCTAAAACAAAGGCAAACTTGGACTAAACAACACATCTGCACACTAATATGAAACATAGTAACACAAGATTGCTCAAAATCCAACATATAACCTCAGATACCTGAAAAGGTGCACAATATCAATAATTGCCAGGGAAATGCAAGTCAAAGCCACAAGGAGATATCATCTCACACCTGCTAGAGTAGCTATTATCAAAAAGACAAGAAATAGCAAGTGTTGGTGAGGATGTGGGAAAAGAGGAACCCTTGTGCACTACTGGTACTGGTACAGCCACCAAGGAAAACAGGATGTAGTTTGCTCTAAAAATTAAAAATAGAGCTACCATTGATCCAGCAATTCTAAATTCCACTTCTGGGTATTTATTTGAAGGAAATGAACTCATTAATTCGAAAAGATACCTTTACCCCCATGTTTGTTGCAGCACTATTTACAATAGCCAAGACAGGAATACAACCTAAATGTCCATCGATGGATGAATAGATAAAGAAAATGTAGTGTATATGAATACAATGGAATATTATTCAGCTGTTAAAGAGAAGGATATCCTGCCATTAGAGACAGGATGGATGGACCTTGAGGCTATTATGCTAAATGAAATAAGTGAGAGACAGAATGGAGAAGGACATGGCGACCCACTACAGTATTCTTGCCTAGAGAATTCTGTGGACAGAGGAGCCTGGTGGACTGTTTCAGTCGTGTCCGACTATGTGCAACCCTATGGACAGCAGCTCACCAGGCTCCTCTGTCCATGGAATTCTCTAGGCAAGAATACCGGCGTGGGTTGCCATTTCCTTCTCCAAGATAATTTCTAATCCCATGCAAAAAGAAAGGTCGTAAAATGCAGTCCTGATAGAAGTGATTAAACAAAAAATTTACTTGGCTTTTAAGTACAGTAAATGCCAATATTATAAGTATGAGGTATAAGGTCACTTGATTTTAAACTCTGGCTCTTAGTCTTTCTCAACAAAAAATTAAACTAAAAATATAAAAAAATACTAAATTATCCCTAGATATAAATCTACAAATTCTTACAGAGGACATGTAACATGTTCTCTGAAACATGCATTTGAAACATGCATTTGCAACAATGCAATACAATAACTATGCTGAAGTATGTCGATTTAAAGCAATCGATCCGGAAAACAAAAAGCCATTTTAACCTACCTTCTTTTCCCCTCTTTCTAGAAGAGTTGTAATGTCTTCATCTGTCAGCTCACTTTCTTTAGAAGCAAAAACATGGGTGGCTCCATGACGTATCATTTGCAACATTTCCTCTTTTGCCATCTTGTTAGACTGTTGGTCAATGAGTCTTCCTAATAATAAAAATAAAAATTGTATATATTCCATGATATTTCAGAGAAAGCATAGCATAATAGTTCTAATCAGACACTTCTACATTTAACCATGAGTCTGCCTGCAATGCAGGAGACCTGGGTTCAATTCCTGTGTCGGGAAGATACCCTGGAGAAGGAAATGGCAATCCACTCCAGTATTCTTGCCTGGAGAATCCCAAGGACAGAGGAGCCCAGCAGGCTACAGTCTACGGGGTCACAAGAGTCGGACACGACTGAGTGACTAAGCACACATTTAACCATAAGTAAAGCTTTACAGCAAAAAATTAGTGAACTTTGAAGTAGTTTTTTAAATGAATAACCCTGCAAGTTTTTCTTCTACCATACCTTCCATTTCAATATGAATTTCCTTCTATAAAATTAACTTAAAACACAGGAGGACAAAAACATTTTTTCATGTTCAAACTTCAATTCTCAGATCAAATTTCTCTGTATGAAAAGACACCCTCTAATACATAATTTAAAATTTTTAAGCCAAACTTTTATCTGCTACATAATATCAAGTACTTCAAAAGACATGCCATTGACATTCAACTATAAGATAGAGAGGTTCTACTACCTACCCCATATACTGAACACAAGTTTTCAAGATGGGGATTTTTTTAAAATTTGACTTTCTTCTCTAAGATTGCAGATTTTGGTCAACTATCATTAAAAGTAATCTCCTTTAAAGAAAACTGTATGTGTTTTTCCAAAGAAACATCTAAGTAAGTTTACACATATAAATACCCTGTTGTATGACAATTGAATCCAGTCTCAGTTTTATCTCAGCTCTTTCAACAATCCTTTCTTCAACAGTGTTGTCGGTGATGAGACGAAACACACGTACTGGCTTCTTCTGACCAATACGATGTGCACGATCCTAGTAAAAAAAAATCCTAATATAAGACACTGGGTATTCTGGATAAAACGTATGGTATAGCTAGCTTATGCAATAAAATTCTGAAAATAAAATTAGTTCCTGATCTCTTTAGAGTGGCCACTTTTGAAAGAAGGATAATGAATGTTAAGACTATCTAGAGAACCCTGGGAACAAAGAAATCCACAAATATTCTGCTGTATCATTAATGGAAATTTCCAGAAGAACAAAAGACAAAAGCCCTTGAAGATAAGGTCTAAAAAGAGCTGAAAAAAGAACTGGAAGCTTCCTGACTGAGTTACTGAATAACTTTAAGCCATTAAATAAAAACACCTTCCACCCTAGCGAGGAGATTTTTAAGTGAGGGGCAAAGTAGTTAACAAGGGTTGCTATGGTGGCAAAAGTCAGCTTTCTCTCATCAGCAAGCAGTTCTTTCTGCTTACTGAGGCAATTCAGCGCTCTGCAGTAAAGGGTCATAGACACTAATGGGAGATTAATACCCTTACTGTATGGTCTAGAATTTGGTCCTGTGGTTTACAGTTGGTAAAGGTAACAGGTGGCAAGTTCTGATAACAGATAAACAGCTAGGGGGAGTATTTTTAAAAACCCCAGAAGCTCTCAGCAAATATGTGAAGGAAGAAGGGTAGCTGAGCAAACAAACAAAAAAAAAAAAAAAAAAAGCAAAGAAACAGCCCTGTACTAAATATATAAAAACAGCAGCACCAGTAACAGTTTCAACACAGCATGCTGAAAGAGAATGCAACACCCCTACACACATTTACATTTCAAACTCAAATTAGTAAATTGTGAAAGATCAGCTATATTCTAACACTTTTAAGGAAATGAAGTGCTATCAACAGACTTTCCCGTTCACTAACACTAACTTACCGGGACTTACTCCTACTGAGTCAGATCAACATGTTAAAGTAGTAATAATTGGTGCTAGTGGTAAAGAACCTGCCTGCCAATGCAGTAGACATAAGAGATGCAGGTTAGATCCTAAGGTTGGGAAGATCCCCTGGAGGAGGGCATAACAACCCATTCCATTATTCTTGCCTGGAGAATCCCATGGACAGAGGAGCCTGGTGGGATCCAGTCCAGGGTCGCAGAGTCAGAGTCCAATTGAAGTGGCAGCACCAGCAGCAGCATGCCAAAGCATGTGGATTTTAAAATGTCCTAATGTAAATATTTTCAATTCTCTATTACAAAAGAAAAGGGAGGACTTCTAAGCTCTGCCTCATTGGCATATGATTTTGTTTCCAAAGACAGTCAATTGTCCCAAAAATTCTGGGGATTTTGAATGCATAGCTCTTTTGTATCTTTTTACTTCTGAAATTATATTCACCTTAAAATTTGAGTCACAGTGACTGAATTTATAGCTCTAGTTCAATAAATGATACCATGATTAAAAGTAAGAAAAGCTCCTTGAATTTTTTAGGGTGGAGTAGTTTCTGATAGTGTCTCTAGGTAGCAAATGTTTTCCTGGAATATATTCCTTTGTTACATTTTCACCTTCTTGCCCCAGTTGTTTCATTACAGAAGTTAAAATCCTATCTCTCCCAATTTTAGTGCTAAGGATTTTAATATATTTAGTTGTTGAGCAGAATAATACTTAGAGACTAATTTTTAATCTCTTATCATTCAAACATGAATGTATCTTCTTCAATATTTAGGAATGGGGAAAAATTACATTTGTGTTTCATGATAAAAGCCAGAATCAACACAGAAATGCTACAGTTAGATTTGGCATCTATCTGTTTTCATTTCATTTGTTTTTGCAATTAGCATAGCAACTTTGTTTTCCAAAAAAATCTATTTTAACACCTACCAAACGTCCCAAAGACTGCTATCACCCTTTCATCATAAATTACTTTCATGCTTTATGAATAGCAATAGTTTTCTCACCGAAGATACATTTCTGATATCATTAAAGGTAACTAACCATAGCTTGCAGGTCCACCTGTGGATTCCAGTCTGAATCATACAGTATAACCACATCAGCACTTGCCAAGTTAATTCCGAGCCCTCCAGCCCTGGTACTCAGCATGAAGATGAATTTGCTACTATTAGGAATATTAAAGGCCTCTATTGCTTCCTTTTTTTTTAATTGATAGGAGATGGAAGGAAAAGAGAGAAAAATAAAATTATATTACCAGAGTTCTTAAGAAATAAATAAACATTTTAACATGCATGCTCAAACCCCCACTTTGTAAAATTCTTCCACCTTCAAAAATATTTAAGCATTTATCTATAAACTGCACTGTGTATACAGTAAAAAGTATATTAAATAACGTAACTAATCTTTAGACACTTACACCAGTAAAGACAAACAACAATCACAAAGACAAATTTAACCAAGCAAGTGATAAATTACTTCAAAATAAAAATAGTGAAAATGTTTTAATTGAGTGAGAGCTGAAATTTATTTAGGGGGCAAAATGTCAGATATCTCAACTTCATTCCCATTAATTTATGAAGGATTAATAGAGAAGATATAGTTTAGAAGACCAACCAAGAGAGAAAAAAAAAGTTTAGAAATGGGAATGAAAGCAACATATAAAGGGGAGGTAGGTAGATTTACTACCATATGGCGAAAAGGAGCAAACAGGGAAGTAATGAGGAAAATCAGGAAGGTAATCCATGGATATTTAGTAAAGAGTCTTAAAAATTAATAGGACATTAATATCCTTACTATATAAAGATCTCAATTAATTAGAAAAAAAAAAAAAACCACTAAGACTCCAATAGAAAAATGAGGGGATAAAAAGAACAGACAGTACACAGAAGAACAAATACAAATGGCTAATAAACACAAGAATAATGTTCAGTCCCACTAGTCATCAAGTAAATGCAAATAAAAAAACATAATACCATTTTTTGAAGATTAAAAGAATGATAATACTCAATGTTGACGAGGGGGCGATGAGACGGGCACTCTCATACATTGCTGCTGGGAGTGTAAATTGGTACAACCTTTCTGGAAAGCAATTTGGCAACATGCATCAAGAGTCTTAAATGTGTTCATACCCTTTGACCCAGTAATTCCACTTCTAGGAATTTATCCTAAGGAAATAATCAGAGATGGGCACAAAGATTTATGTAGAAGGACTTTTACTTAAGCATTATTTATAATAGTGAAAAATTGGAAACAACCTAAATGATCAACAAAAGGGGGATAAATTATTTATTGTATGTCCATAGGATGAAACACTACACTGAAATTATTTTTACAGTGATTTTTTTGTTACTAATATGGGGAGGTACAACATAATGTTGAGTAAAATGTATCAGGATACTGAACTTTATATGTAGCATATACGGTATAATATTAATTACTTATATATTATATATGCATAGAAAGATCAGCCAGAAATACTTTCACTTTCCAAATTTCCTTGGCAATCATATATCACTTTTATAATCATGAAATACAGGAAGTTCTATTTTTAAGGAATGGAATGGCATGGTCAAAAGCTGCAGGCAGAGAAGGCGACTCTGCTGCAGTCCATACAGCATGTAGAGGGGCAGTACAGAAAGCAGCATGGTGTAGTGAGAGGCAATTTGGTGTAGAGGAAATAGCAAAAACCTGGGCGTGAGTCATAACTCTACCATTTATTACACATGTGGTTCTCAGCAAGCATTTAACCTCTCTGAGACACAGTTTCAAGTGGAGCAAGTCATGCCAATACTTCACTGGGCTGCTAGGAGAATTCAACTGGAACTATAAAGTTGCCTAGCTTATAGCTGTTGCTTGACAAATGTTAGCACCTTTCCCTATAAAAGTGAGGTTAAAGTTAAGGTAAGTCAAGGTTACAGAAGCTAGCTGAATTTAGCTATAGCTATGGCAAATCTGAGTGCTATTGAGAAAAAACTGCTTATGAACAGCTCGTGAACAATTTGAGTAAGGAATCCAAGGTAGATTTCCACTTCTTATTGGGAAAATAGATGAAATGCTTATCTGAATGATGATATAATGGGGAGGCAGGATGTTTCCAAAACAAAATGAACAGCTCTCACTGTGCTACATCCAAAGTCAAAACATGTGATTCCAACCCTCTGAAGGGAGGACATTATTTAGCATTTTAAGAGACCAGATAATTGGGGCATAATTAGGTAAGGTCCATATTATTCATGAGCAGAGAGATTAGTCAGAAATGCAAATTGGCTATTTGAGATCAGAAAGCACCTACTTTTCTGCTTTAATATCATCTTCATTCCAGGAAGAAGGGCCATCTTGAATGGTACTATATGGCCTATGCTTCATGTGGATTGGCAGAAATCCATTCTCAGGAGAAAATCAACAAAAGCCCAATAAAGTTTTGAGTCACCATTTCCGAGAGAGTCGGACTATAGAGCAGGGAACAGTGTAAGCTTTGAAACATCCTTATTTATAAATATTACCACAACTGTTTCCCCATAGTGGGCAGCAGGGAAACTCTTAATGTGAAAAGGGCCTGTGCTTCTGCTATAGGAGGCACACAAGGGACGGAGCGCCCGCTGCAGCTACGGAAGGACAAGGACATAGGCTGGGAGTCTCTGTGGCCGGAGAAGGGGTCCAAGAGCTGAGAAGTGAAAAGGCCTGTGCACTTTCATGACCTGTGATCTACACTGCACTGCACAGTACAAAAACTATGTTCACACCTATCCTAGCCGGTGATCCTCACAACACTGTCAGGAAAACAAAAGCCTAGGCATTAACAGGACCCTTATAATACACAGTTAAAGATCCTGAGGCTCAGAGGATTAAATAGCTTGCACACATAATGGTGGAGTTGATGTTAAATTCAAGTCTTTGGAAACCAAGTTCAATGCATTTTCCACTATACCATGAAATCACGGTCTCTGCCCACAGCATGAGTATAGACTTAAAACAGAGGCCAAAGACAGAGCCCTGAAGGATTACAGAAAAGAGAAGATACATTAGCAAAGCCCTCCCTCAGAAAAAGTGCTTTGAAGGGTTTTATATACATTAGACCCCTGATATTCATGAGAAATAATCTTAAAATCTTTAAGAATTTCCAAGTTAAAAGATACTTGGGTGCTAGACAGGCTTCCTCATTAGTTAAGTGACTCATTCCTGCACACCAACCTTTTAGTCTTCCAAGATCCAACTGAATGATAAGCACCTGTACCTATGTCGTCCAAATTCAGTTTCACAAAATGTCTATTGAGATCATTTCCTTTACAAATTATTGTCTCATGAGTCCTTACAGTTGCTCATAAACTGAAAAAGTCTCAACTGTTCAACTCCATGAATGGCGAGGGTCTAATGTAGGAGGCAAATCAGGAAAAGAAAATGACATAGAATCAAGGGTCAAAGAGGGAGCTGAGAAACAGCAGTCAAAAGGCCTGGGATAGCAGTGGTTAGAGGAGGTAAGGATGTGATGGTGCAGTGTCCTTTTGATAAGCAAGGATGTCTTTGAAAACCTTGGAAAAGAATGATTTGTAAAGAGCCAGTGTAATGAAAGTCCAGCTGAAGATCTCAAGGAGCAAGAGATGGTAGTGAGCAATTCAATGCACCTAGCTAAAGAAAAGGCCAAAATTCAAAACTACCTAGTGATGAAAAACATGGCGTAACTGAACTCTGATTTTTCAAGTCTTGTTTTATTTTCTCTTCCTCACCTCTCTTTCTTCATGTGGGGTTTGTCCATCCAGTCGACAATACTCATAACCACGCCACATACAATAATCCTCCAAAATGTCCAGCAAGCGTGTCATCTGGCTAAAAATGAGAACCCTTGAACCTAAAACATTTCACCAAAAAAAGGCAAGTTATTCAACTTGTGTAAAACTAACCTGAAAGTTACAAAAATAAAAGCAAACATCATATGCAATATAAATATATAGCATGTGAACACTCATACCACTAACGAATACTAAGCCCCCTACACACATCTCTTCAACGGATACTATACAGAAGTAAGTATTTGTTGAGTAATACATTTTTAAGGTCTTCAAAATCCCCCACACATATTGAGATGATTTAAAGCCTGCCTTTACTTTGTCCTGAGGATTGTTCTAGTCTCTCAGGCTCAGGAGATACACCCCCACATTGCTTCCAAGCTTCTCTTCCTAACATACAAGTCTGAATGTGTCATTCTCCACAGCTAAATCTTCAGCAATCACCCACACCACCTTCAAAATAGCCCAAAACCCATAAAGCATGGTTTAAATGGCCTTTTGTAATAGCCCCAATTCACCTTCCTGGACTCATCCACTGCCGCGCTATCCAAATACCATAAGCTCCACATTCCCTTCTTTCACACCTCTGCTTCATTGCAGAGATGGAAAACCCTTGCCCTCCTTTTTTCCACTGTTTACTCCTACACATTCTGCAGTGCTCACCCCAAATGTCATCTTTGTGAACACTCCCTCAACTCCTAATATCTCAGCATATCACAGCACTTATCACAATGACTTGCAATTATGCCTCCTCAGTGCACTGAGAGCATCTACAAGGCGAGGACTGTTGTCTTATGCATCTTTGTATACCCAGCCCATAGGGGCTTCCCAGGTGGCACAGTGGTAAAGAATTCACCTGCCAATGCAGGAGCCGCAGGAGACACGGGTTCTATCCCTGGGTTGGAAAGATCCCCTGGAGGAGGAAATAGCAACCCATTCCAGTCTCCCTGCCTGGGAAATCCCATGGACAGAGAAGCCTGATGGGCTACAGTCTGCTGCTGCCATTGCTAAGTCACTTCAGTCGTGTCTGACTCTGTGCGACCCCACAGACGGCAGCCCACCAGGCTCCCCCATCCCTGGGATTCTCCAGGCAAGAACACTGCAGTGGGTTGCCATTTCCTTCTCCAGCTCATGAAAGTGAAAAGTGAAAGTGAAGTTGCTCAGTCGTGTCCGACTCTTAGCGATCTCATGGACCTGCAGCCTACCAGGCTTCTCTGTCCATGAGATTTTCTAGGCAAGAGTACTGGAGTGGAGTGCCATTGCCTTCTCTGGGCTACAGTCTACAAGGGCACAAAAGAGTCAGTCACAACTTATTGACTAAACAACAACATACACAGCCCACAGGACAATTCCTAACCAAAGAGTAAGTACTCAACAATGTGTGCTGAATAAGTGAATGAATGAATGATGAATGACTAAGCAAAATGTTAGTCATATACAATATTAAGCTATTTCACATTAATTTGAAGATTTGTAACTTACCCTGTTCTTTGAGTTTGGCCAATAGTTTATCAAGGACTACCATTTTACCACTGTTGCTAACAATGTGCTCATCAGTGGTGTAGGGGGGACCAGGTTCAGCACCATCAAACAGGTAAGGATGATTGCAACACTTTCGAAGCTGCATCAGAATGTTTAAGAGTCGCATCTTGTCCATTTTGCCAGCAGAGTTTAAAACATCAATATCTTTCATCAAGATTTTTGTATACCTAAAAATTTAAACTATAATTAATCATCAACTATTATACAGGCCTAACATCAAGAAATGTCCCTTTGGGAAAAAAATGCCCTTTTGATAATCTGCTTAGATTCCTATTTAAAGAAAAACAAAAAGATCTGATTGGAGACTAAATCTGATGAGCAAAACCAAAAAATTATCGAGGATTTGAGTATTTTAACTTGTATGCTGCCTATAAACCGATTTCCTCCTGCTTTTATCCATTGCTAAAAATTGCCATCAGTTGATAACAATTCAGACAACTACATACGATATTATTTAATAACTACAATATTTGCTCAAAGTTGGCATCCAGCTTTTACTTGTTTGAGCCAGAAACAGTTGAAATTTCTTATACCTGTCTTCATAGGTCATTTTTTTCTGACCCTATAAACATTTTTCTTGTCTTTTCCAGACCTTCACCCAGGAAAAAAAACAGATCTATGTATCCACCTGGGGAGCAGTAATATTTAATTCTAACAATAGCCAACTTGTACTGAGTGCAAGTGCCAGGCATATGAATCATCTTGTTAAATCTTCACAACTCTGAGATATGTACTCCACTTTACTGATGGAAATTCAGGCAGCTAAAAGAAGTAAAACAATTTATTCAGAGCCACAGAAAGGGACAAAGCAAGGGCTTGATCTTACTTCTGAGTCTAGAGAAATATGCTCTTTACCACTACCCTATACTGGCTTCAATAATAGAGAAGTGTCTATATAGTGTAAGTTATCTAATTTTATTTATATAAGCAACACTTTGCTTCTCTTACTAGCATTATTACATTAACATGTTCAATTTATATCAAATTTATGATTCTGTGTGACTCCTCTTGTCAATTTCCTGCTCTGCTTGTATTTCTCAAACCAATCCAGCTTCTATTTTTTTTTTTTAATTTATTTTTTTATTTTTCAGTGGGTTTTGTCATACATTGATATGAATCAGCCATAGAGCTACACCAATTCCCCATCCCGGTCTCCCATCCCACCTCCCTCTCCACCCGATTCCTCTGGATCACCCCAGCCCAAAGGGCCCGAGCACTTGACTCAAGCCTCCCACCTATTTTTATAATATCTACAATCATTGATATTTTCACTCATTATTATGGTTATTACTATTTTCATTGATGGAAAAAGCAAGAATAACTAACAAATGTGCCAGTGACATTATCCCCTTTAACTCTGACATCATTCTTATAAGTAAAGTATTATTATCACCATTTTACAGAAGGGAAATTGAGGTTACATAACTTGTCCAAGCTAAATAGCCATTAAGAGGCAAAGCATGGACTCAAACACAGGTCTACAGACTCCCCATATACTCTTTCCTGAAGGTTAAATAAAACACTCATCAATTTTATATTAAAATATTTGAACTACATAACTTGGCACTTAAACCTAAAATGTACTTTCTGAACTAAAGTCACAATTGAAACACTACAAAGTTAATTTTTTTTACCTTTATTACTATTTTTATTTCTTTTATTTTTTTCCAGTCCCCTGCTCTTTTTTTTTCATTTATTTTTATTAGTTGGAGGCTAATTACTTTACAATATTGTAGTGGTTTTTGCCATACATTGACATGAATCAGTCATGGATTTACATGTGTTCCCCATCCTGATCCCGCCACCCACCTCCCTCCCCAATAAATCTTTATACATAAATTCTAGCGGAAATAAAATAACTCACCATTCTCGCTGCATTTTACTCAGTCCCAAGTAAATCTTGATTTCCTTTTTAGGAGGCAGACTCTTCTCCACATCAGTTTTTATTCGACGTAACAAAAATGGTTTTAAAACCTAAAAAGTGAGTTTTTATAAGTGTTTATAAAACATTCAATATTATAAACCATTTATTTCATTGACAACACTCTAAAGTGAAATTTACTTCCCACTGTATAATCTGAAAAACACTATCAACACCAGTTGCTAATTTTCTTGGTAAAAAAGAACCAAGTAACGGCCCATTAGCAAATCAGAATAAGGGGCCTAAATTAGACATCCATGATTTGATGGCACAAAAGACAGTAAAAATTAAGACAACAAGATTACTGACTATTGAAAGAGTACAAAAAGAATCTTTTTAAAATAATCTGCTGTCATATAATATTTGTAAACCTGAGAGGAAATCTGAGATCAGAGTATGAATCAGAGTGTCTCTAAAAATGCAATAAAAATTCAAGCCATTTAAAAATGGCTTTAATATATGAATGAGAAGAAAATGGTTCAATGAAAAAGAAGATCAGAACAAAAAGAGAAAAAACATGAAATTATTCGTGTATACCTGCAAGGCAGATTCTATTACAAGAAAAAAAAACATCTCTGGGGCACCTGAATGTGCCAGACAATGCACCATGAACTTTAGAATCTAGAGTATTAAA
This sequence comes from Muntiacus reevesi, assembly GCF_963930625.1. NCBI lineage: Eukaryota > Metazoa > Chordata > Mammalia > Artiodactyla > Cervidae > Muntiacus > Muntiacus reevesi. The sequence goes on along the minus strand of NC_089271.1, from coordinate 121,847,730 downwards.
TCCTTACAATAAGTCTTTGAGGGAAAGATGTTTATTTCAATTTTAGTAACATCACCAAATTCACTCTGCTAGTAAATGGTAGAAACAGTAACCAAACCCACATCAGGGTGATTTACATTTAGCTCAGTCCCTGATTATTTATATGGTTGTAAACTGGGCAAGTTTTTTAACTTTTCCAAGCCTGTTTCCTCATTCATTCATCCAAAACATATAGATTTATGGTATATATCTATGCTAAGCATTTTAAATGGGGATAAAGATACCTATTTCCAAGACTGCTGTGACAATCTGTGGTAGTACATAAGTAGAGTTTAACCACGATAGACATCAGTAAACTGTAGCTATTATTACTAGAGATCCATGGGAGGTAAGGAAAAGGGAAGTGTAAAAGAAGACTTTTGGTTTCCTGTTTGGGCCTCTTAAATTTGTCTAAGTTGCATTTTTAAGAGTTTAAACTGTCTGTGAGACATTCAGGCAGAACACGCAGATGGCAGTGGGATTTGTAAGTCTTGAGCTTAGGAGAGAAACAAGGAGAGAGAAATTTGGGAGTTATAAGTATAGAGGTATAGCTGAAACTGTGGAAGTGATCCTCCGGGAGAGCACATATGAAAAAGGAAATCAAAGACAAAGCCCTGCAACACTAAACTTTCAGGGACAAAGAAAGAAAAGCCCATGATGGGGACAGAAAAGAACAGCCAAAGAGATAAGACAAAATGTATCCCATCCCCAGACACTAAGCAAGAAAGCACTTCAAACAGGCATGGTTAGAGGAACGAAGTATTACAGAGAAGTCAGGGCACTGACCAAATGGTATAATGAAAAATCACAAATACTTGTGAGGTTAAGTTTCAGTTGTATTTAATGGTCAGTGGACTCAGAAATGAATAGGACCCATCAGAGACAGAGTAGCCATTCCTCAGAGCTGACCAAGTTCCTGCTATGAGAGGCCCAGCTGTACTGCAACTTGTATGACAGGATTCTTCGAAGATTTGTCTTCTACGCCTCTGCATTCTTACAATAAGTTCCCTATTACATAAGGTCACTGGTTTCTGACTTGTTCTGTTTAACTCTAAATAAATATTTACATAACACATGATGACTGGTGGGGCTTCAAGTCAATAAAAAAATTTAATGAGCAGTTACTCTGGACCAGGCACACGGGGCACAATGTGGTGGAAAACAGATAGGATCCCTACCACATTAAATTTACATTTTTCTGGGGAAGGGGGAGAGGAGGAGAGATGAGCAATACATGTTTTTTTTTTTTTTAATTTATAAACAAAGACTGAAACTCTCATTAAAAACAGCAGACAAAAAAAAAAAAAAGCAAAATACATCTATACCCTCTCACAAAATTCCACTGAGTCAATTAACATTATAGTTGTACATTTTTAAAAAGAATGAATACTGACTTCCCTGATAGTCCAGTGGTTAAGACTCCATACTTCCAATTCAGGGGGCACAGTTTCAATGCCTGGTCAGTCGGGGAACTAAGATTCCCACATGCATCACGGCCAATAAAAAAGAAGAGTGAATAGACGATTTGGTGGTGGATGAAGAAGGGAGAAACTAAACTTTCAAATAGCTTAGCCATCAAGGGAATAAACCAGAATCACAGATTGAGAGGGACAGAGTGTTGAGGGAGTACTGTTCTGTGGATATAGGGAGGAGAGTCTAAGTGTGGGTTAGGATTTAATGAGGGAGATACTTGAGCATGTTTACATATTGAGGGAGAAGAGCCAACATGGAGAGAGAGGTAGAAAATTCAGCCAATAAAAAGGAAAACTTAAGGAGAAAAGCCTTAAGGAAACAGGAAAAGATGAGATCCAGGGTTCATGTTGGAAGAATTAGTCACTGCCCATGAATTTGAGCGAATTCTGGGAGATGGTGGAGGACAGAGGAGTCTGGCATGCAGCAGTCCATGGGGTTGTAAAGAGTCAGACAGGACTTAGTGACTGAACAACCACCAACAAGAGAAAGAAAACCTCTTCCATTCAAACAGAAGGTAATACAGATGCAGACATTCTTGGAAGATGGATATCCTTCAAGGAGTTCCTGCCTAATGACTTTTATTTCCTCTTTGAGAAAGGAATGACGTTACTTGCTGAGAAAGGAAGACAGGGAACACATGCGTTAGAGGTCTCGGGGAGACTGGGAAAAGTCTGAAATAGCTCTTACAGGAAGTGAGAGAGAATGCTGAAGAAGGCTACGAAGAAGGATCACCAACATCATCAAATCCCAGAAGGGGAAGGTATTAAGGGGAAGGTATTAAAGGAAATCAAACCATGTCAGCAAACATGAAAATGTAGTGGTTCCAACCTGTACAGTGGGTGTCATCTTCTTTATCAGTCAGTATTGAGCAGCCCCAGTACAGAGCAGGTCACTCTGTTAGTAAGTGGTAGAAGCTGAATTCAAACCCAGAGGACAGAGACACAGTTACATAATTTGTTTAGGGCTTTTAGGACAGAAATGGCAGATCAAGAGAGCAAGGGAGTTTGAGATATTGGCCCCCCAAAAAAGTGGTTCAAGTGATAGAGAACCTGCTCCTTGCTGAATACAGAAAATGTAACAACAGAAATGGGCTGATGGATGGGGGTAAAGCAGGGGTCCAGGCACTGGATGTCTTTGTGAGATAACAGAACAAGTACAAAAGGAGTAATATGAGTGAAAGAAGGATATAAGAAGCTGTTACCAAAGAAGGAAAAACTGGTGTTCAATGAATGCGATCTCATTCATGGGATCCATGGGGTAGGGGAAAGTGAACAGCCTCTACGGGAGAGGACCACATTGTCCATGGAACAGCGCCAAAGCAAAAGCGCTGTTCCACAGAGAGGCTGAGCATATAGTGGGAGTGTGTCTCCCAAAGAGGCTGTCAGAAAGGTTAAGAGAGAAAAACACTGAGACTGAGCTCAGAGGCACATCCACAGGTTCCAACAGATTCAGTATGCTTTCCAGCTCGGTTACATATATTTAATTACTAAATATTCCTATCTGCTATTACTTACTGCGTGAAGTCTTTCCACAAGTTTTTGATCACCAAGACAATTTTTAGTGTCAAACCAAGAATCAAAGTCCTGTGGAGGGGTGAAATTTCTGCAGTAAGTGTGTAGTTTTTTTTTTAAATAAATGTAACATTATATAAATTCTTACACAACTCATATAGCAATAATTCATTTTAAAAGCACTGTCAAAAATATGTTAACTGTTATGGCCAATATTATTTACTTCTGAAAATAAATACTGGAGCAGTTAACAAAATTTGAACACCATTATACAGGTACTCTATCAGCAGTTTTTCTTTAAAAGACTTTTATTAGGCTTCCCCATACCATAGTGGAGAAGGCAATGGCGGGCCACTCCAGCACTCTTGCCTGGAAAATCCCATGGATGGAGGAGCCTGGTGGGCTGCAGTCCATGGGGTCGCTAGGAGTCAGACACGACTGAGCGACTTCACTTTCACGCATTGGAGAAGGACATGGCAACCCACTCCAGTGTTCTTGCCTGGAGAATCCCAGGGATGGGGGAGCCTGGTGGGTTGCCATCTATGGGGTCGCACAGAGTCGGACACGACTGAAGCGACTTAGCAGTAGCAGCAACAGCATACCACAGCAGAATTATAACCAGTTAAGAAGAGTAGGAATAAGAATATAAAATGGAAGACATGCTAATGAAAATGTTAATCAAACAATAAAAATGAACAAAAGCAAGGTAAGGTATGCAAATAGGTAGCTGAACCTGATACTTTTTATTATCAATTAATATCAGTAATGAGGAAAATCAAGCTCCAAAGTCCTTAAATCATTCAATTCTGTTTGGTGCACTAGCATAACCTTGTGCCAATGATAAAAACAGTATAAATCAAACATTTATAAAATATGTTGCATTTCAAATCACATATTATAAGCTCTTTAGTACTCACCAAATGTTAATACCTGCAATAATTCAAGATTATTTCAATGACTCTACTTTCTGCTAAACTAGTATGCAGAAAGCCCTTCCAATTTAGTTAAAAGAAAATGTAGAAAGCACTATTCTGAACTCAGTCTACCTCATGTCATAAATTGTGGTGGCAATGTGATACAGGCAAACTTTAATAGGATAATCTCAAAGCAAAGAAACTTATTTCTCTAAATATCCTCATTTGAAAAAATTTCTATTCAAGAGCTAAACCACAAAGAATCACAGATGAAAAAGAACTGTCAATTTCCATCTATGGCAACCCACTCCAGTATTCTTGCCTACAGAATCCCATGGACCGAGGAACCTGGTGGGCTACAGTTCACAAGGTCGCAAAGAGTCAGACACAACTGAAGCGACTTAGCACACAGGCATACATTTTGTGTTTTGAAAACAGACGTCTGTGAACATAAGAAAATTATACTTCAAACGCACGACTTAAACTTACTTCTGCAGAATTAAAGACATCAGGCAATAAAAAGTTGAGTAGTGCCCAGAGTTCATGCAGGTTATTCTGCAAAGGTGTTCCAGTCAGGAGCAAGCGGTTAGTTGACTTAAAGTCACGAACAATCTCTGAGAGCTAGAAAAATAAGTTATGTTAACATTGTTTTATTTATCAGAATGTTCAACATTCAGTTCTTCATCCAACCCAAAACATTTTTTGAATAGAAGTTGAAATAACTATTAATCCTAGTTCAGGTGACATTGCCACAGTGAAGCACAGCTGAACAAAATATTATAGGCATTTCTACACTTACAAGAATGCAGATCACAGTCACATCTGAGACCCTTCCCCCACTTAAAAAAATTTATTTCCTTCTATTTTCGGTCCACAGAAACAGTCAGAACTCTTATGGAATCCAGGCTGGTCACTTTACAGCATAGAATCACCTTCTCCATGCCAATCATGTTCATCCACCACACCTCACCAACTTCTAACTTGGCCTGGTCACAATTTTTAAGCACCACACCTGAGCCCGTCTTCCCGGAATATCTTATGTTAACTTTCTAAATATAAAACCACAAAAATTAAAGCACAAAAAGTAGAAATCACAGTAATCTTATCAATAAAAAGGTTCATTTTATATTGCTCTTAAATTAACAATTATTTTCTAACATGTATCCTCTTATCGAGTATTAACTACAAAAGCACCACCTGGTGATTTTGCTTCAGTTCTGTCTCTGGTTCTCCCAAAGCAGACCAATGACCCAAAGAGAGGTTCATCATCATAACTGATGCTTTTTCTACTGTTGATGGAGTGGAATGGCAAGAAATATTGCTATTTTTCAGTGTTAACACCACACTCTAATTCACACAAGTCAGGTAATTCTAGAAAATGAGCTTTTTTCCTAATCCATACTAATACGTATAAGATAGCTCCTCAATAAAAAATAAACCAAACAAATGACATTTGTACACCAATACTGCAAAAATATTAAAACACTGTAGCATAATAGAGTTATTTAGACTGCAACAGGTATAGTAAATGAATTTTCTTTACATTAAAAACTGGGTTCAATTTTCATTTATCTTGTATTCAATCATTTAAACTCCAAAATCATTTTTAAAGCTGATTTTCATTCACATTCTTTGAATAAAATCACAATCTATCACTTTTTAAAATCTGAATACAGGGAAGTAAACCAATAGATGTGGTAGTTAAAAGAAACTTTAATACAGATATTCAGAACTAGCTTACCTTAGATTTTTCATTCTTTATTCTGTGAGCCTCATCAATGACAAGGTATCGCCAGTGAAACTTTTTGAATACAGATTTTTCTTTAATTACCATCTCATAAGAAGTAACACAAACATCCCACTCTCCTGGCATCATTTCATCACGAATAAAAGCAGCCTGATGCAAAACAAAGTTCCTTATATTAGAATATGCTGACAAGATGTCACAGAATTAAAGCATCAAGAGACTATTCTAGAATCATTTGGTCTCACTCATTTTAGAGACAGGAATGCTGAAGCCCAAAGGTACTTTGTGGTCAATTATCTGGATGACACGCTAATACTTCCATTAACGAAAGAGAAGCAGAGGCTTCCATTAAACAAGTACAGTATATTCAATGAACTGGAGAAGTTCGTATCACCAGAAGATGACAATTACTCTTCATACCACAAGGGATCAAAAGGACATGGGCAAAAGGAACTACTTTTGGAATACCATACTCTTAACAAGCTCCAAGCACTAACCAACATGATATCATTTTGATAAATGAAGAAAGCTCAACACACATGAGTGATTCCAACCTTTTGAGATCACTCCTATGTTTCCTTCACTTTCTAGCAGGGATGAGTGATAAACTCTGTTAAAGGGTCATGAAAGCCCATTAGTGTTTTTGTGAAAGTCCTGATGTTACGAGGCTACAAATGTGATTTTATAAAGGAGGCTTGCTCTATCTACTACGGGAATCTATTAAAAAAAAGTGAGACTGCTTAAAACTATTTTTAAATCTTCATGTGGCCAATGTGCAATGTGACTGAAAGTGCTTCTAATGTGTATTAACTGAATTCCAGATCATCTCTATTATGTGTTAAAATAAAAACAAAAAGGTTAACAGGGAGCAGCAAAATCTACACTGAGAAGGGGCTGATTAGTACTATAAATCTGAAATGACAGTGTTTAAACATAACTGACTGTTCATCTCAAAGTTGTTATTTCATAAATTCAGTTGTGTACCAAACATACCAGGGACACCCTCAACAAATATTCAATGAGCGCCCACTATGTATAAAAGGACTGCCTGGACTGAAGCAGAGGACAGGAAAAAAGGCCTCTGTAGATCTCAGCCTCACCCTGGGAAGTGGTCATAGTCAAAAAGTTAATTAAGACATTAGGGAGTTAGAGGCAAAATAAAAAGAACCAGGGCGCCAGACCCCATCTGGTCCTGCAAATACTTTATCCTTATTAGATTTTGTGAAATACTCACTTTAATGGTTCCTCCTACAGTTTCACAGAACATACACATATTTTAATTTAAATTAGCTCTGCTTTGAAACCTGTGTAACTATTTGATAGTTTCAGAGTTAAATATCGACAGAACATTCAATATCACATAATTCAAAAGTTCACATAGGTGACAAAAATTAAGGCCTTTTGAGATTCATTCAACATCACAGTCAGTAGCAAAACTAGAACTAAAACCAGATCTGTTTCCGTGTCCATGACCTTAGACGCCTCTAGAGTAGAAAAGGAAAGTGTCAAAAACTATGTTTGGAGGGCTCCCTTGGTGGTCCAGTGGCTAAGACTCTAAGCTCCCACCGCGGAGAGTCCAGGTTCAACCCCTGGTCAAAGAACTAGATTCCACACGCCTGCAACTAAAGATCCCACATGCCTGCGACTAAGATCCTGCTTGCCACAGCTAAGACCAGGTGCAGCCAAATAAATAAAACATTTTTTTTAAAAAGAATCACGTTTAGGAATCATACCTCTACATACTTCAGAACTACATTAGCTTCAAATAGGATCATGATTTTCTCAAATAATTTCCTACCTCAATTAAACACTTACTGTAGCCTACATCAAATATTTTATTACCAAATTGACCTCATGAAATGTTTACAGGAGGCCAGGAAAGTAAAAAGACCCAATATAGCTATCCCATGCAGTACAAATATTCAAATCTGTCTATAAGTAATGTTCCAGAATTTCTCTATACATAATGACATCAATCTTTAAGTGTTGCATATGGCACATTAATTATTTATGTAATTAACAATTACTGGTTCTCAAACTCTTTGACCATGGCCCACAGTAGAATTGTGTTTTAGGTTGCAATTTGGTATACATATGTGTTTGAGGACATGTTTTTAGAAAGAAACAATACATATTACATATTTTCACTCCTATTTTCTATTCTATCCTATCTCAATGTTTCCAAAAATTGTTGGCACCACCCACGAAGCTGAATCCCAACACATTAATGAGTGGTAATTTGTAAAACACCAACTTTGAAGGTTATTTTTCATGATTAAGAAGTTTTTGAAGTCTCTAGAAGAATTTCAGCCTCCCGTGGGGTAGAGGCAGGGCGTGCTAAGTCTCTTCAGTCATGTACGACTCTATGCAGCTGTAGCCTGCTAGACTCCTCTGTTTGTGGGACTCTCCAGGCAAGAATACTGGAGTAGATCACCATGCCCTACTCCAGGGGGTCTTCCCAACCAGGGGTCAAACTCATGTCTCAATCTCTTGCACCACCCTGCATTCTTTACCACTAGTGCCACCTGGGAAGTCCAGGAGTGGTAAAGAGATAGGGCACACTCCCTGACATAAATCACAGCAGGATCCTCCATGACCCACCTCCCAGAGTATTGGAAATAAAAGCAAAAACAAACAAATGGGACCCAATTAAACTTAAAAGCTTTTGCACAACAAAGGAAACTATAAGCAAGGTGAAAAGACAGCCTTCTGAATGGGAGAAAATAATAGCAAACGAAGCAACTGACAAAGAATTAATCTCAAAAATATACAAGCAACTCCTGCAGCTCAATTTCAGAAAAATAAATGACCCAATCAAAAAATGGCCCAAAGAACTAAACAGACATTTCTCCAAAGAAGACATACAGATGGCTAACAAACACAGGAAAAGATGCTCAACATCACTCATTATCAGAGAAATGCACATCAAAACCACAATGAGGTACCATTTCACGCCACTCAGAATGGCTGCTATCCAAAAGTCTACAAGCAATAAATGCTGGAGAGGGTGTGGAGAAAAGGGAACCCTCTTATACTGTTGGTGGGAATGCAAACTAGTACAGCCACTATGGAGAACAGTGTGGAGATTCCTTAAAAAACTGAAAATAGAACTGCCATATGACCCAGCAATCCCACTGCTGGGCATACACACTGAGGAAACCAGAATTGAAAGAGACACGTACACCCCAGTGTTCATCACAGCACTGTTTATAATAGCCAGGACATGGAAGCAACCTAGATGCCCATCAGCAGACGAATGGATAAGAAAGCTGTGGTACATATACACAATGGAATATTACTCAGCCATTAAAAAGAATACATTAGAATCAGTTCTAATGAGTTGGATGAAACTGGAGCCTATTATACAGTGAAGTAAGCCAGAAAGAAGAACACCAATACAGTATACTAACACACATATTTGGAATTTGGAACGATGGTAACGATAACCTTATATGCGAGATAGCAAAAGAGACACAGATGTATAGAACAGTCTTTTGGATTCTATGGGAGAGGGCGAGGGTGGGATGATTTGGGAGAATGGCAATGAAACATGTATATTATCATATATGAAATGTATCGCCAGTCCAGGTTCGATGCATGAGAGAGGGTGCTCGGGGCTGGTGCACTGGAATGACCCAGAGGGATGGGATGGGGAGGGAGGTGGGAGGGGTGTTCAGGATGGGGAACACATGTACACCTGTGGCGGATTCATGTCAATATATGGCAAAACCACTACAATATTGTAAAATAATTAGCCTCCAATTAAAATAAATAAATTTATATTTTTTTTAAAAAAAAGAAAAAAAAGAGAGAGAGGGCAGTAACCAATTAAATCCACTCTTTCTTGAAAACTCCCAGAGACACTTCATGGAGCCCATGGATTCCATATAATAAAATCGAAAACCATTGGCATACATGTTGGTGATGGACAGGAAAGCCTGGTGTGCTGCAGTCCATGGGGTTGCAAAGAGTCAGACGCAACTGAGCAACTAAACTGACTTTAGACATGATGAAAACACAAGCCCAGATATTTCTCAATATCTATGATCTTCAAGAAAATTACAGCAAAACAAATCAGTAATTTGGAAATACAAAATTTTTATAAGGAATGGTATTACATTTAAATAATAGCAGTGATCAGAAAGAGTTCTAAGTGACTAATTTTCTACTGGAAAATATGAGGCATAGAATCAAGCCTGTAATTCTAAATTTATGAGTTCAGTATTTCAATATTTAAATTATTTATAAGTTAAATTTAAATAAATTTAAGTAATTTTTCTTCAAGCAAAATGATAAGAATAAACTTACATAATTCATTATGTTACCACTCTTTTGAGAATATCTTTTGATAACCTATCTAAATATGCAAAATAGAATAAATCTTTACTCCAAACTATGTTCTCTGGAGGCAAAATAAAGACCAAGTTTAATAATAAGCTTTCTAAACTGATTATTCATTTTGGTATTTTTGCATAATTCATTATTTTTAGATTAATTCAACAGTCCTAAAATAATTGTAGCCTACTAGATTGACAAATAGTTAATTTAAACAAGAACCCTTAATTTCTAATATTTTCTAAGAATGTATGCAGACACCTATTCTTCTATTCAAAGATCAAAACTGAAAGCTGTGTCTATGCATAAACACAAAACACAAGATCCTCCGTACAAGGATAAAAGGTTCCATTCACGTGTGTCTGCATGTGCATGTGTGGATGTAAACAAGTCAAAGTCAAAAGTAAAAAAATTAAACTGAAATGCAAATTCATACACTTTTGGCATCAAAATAGCACAAATGATAGAATCACTGATAAAACAGATGGTCAATAAAATAAGATTTTTTTAAATAAAAAGTCACTCAGTGCAACTCAAAAGTGCTTAGATTAATGAGCTAGTTAAAAGTAAATGCAAATAAGCATAATAATGGATTTTCTGTTATGAATAGGTAATACATCTACCTCAGAAGAGTGTTGTGAGAATTAGCTCAATTAATATATTAAAAATGCTTACCTGGTACAGATGAACTTATCTGAAAGCAGAAATTGAGACACAAATGTAGAGAACAAACATATGGATACCAAGGAGGGAAGCAGGGGTGGGATGAGTTGGGATTCTGGGATTGACATATATACATCCCTATGTATAAAATAGATAACTAATGAGAACCTACTATATAGCACAGGGAACTCTACTCAATGCTGTGTGGTGACCTAAATGGGAAGGAAATTTTAAACAAAGATAGGGGATATATGTATACATATAACCGATTCACTCTGCCGTACAGCAGAAACACAACACTGGAAAGCAACTATATTCCAATTTTTAAAAAATGTATAGGTACATTGACAGAGATATACACAAACGTCAATAACAAGAAATAATGTGGTATTTTAAAAAAGCACTTACAAAAGAATCTAACACAAGAGTAAGCACAACTTAAGTGTTCTTCAGTAGTAGTCAACTCAAAAGTCTTTTATAGCAACAAAATTTAACCCCAGAAATGTTGTTATTCTTGATTGCCTTTTAAAACCTGTTTCTCACTTACTCTCGCATCCTTGTCTCCAACGAAACAAATAACACGAAGAGATGGGACCCATCGCTTAAACTCGTTCATCCAGTTGTGTAAAGTCGACTTTGGAACTAAAACCATGTGAGGTCCAGGAATGTTTCGATAATGTTTCAGGTAACCAAGCAAAGCAATCGTTTGTAAAGTCTTACCAAGACCCTGCATTATCATCACAGAGAAAAAAATCCACAATCACTTTTTATTTAATGAAACATTTGTTAGTAGCAACATTACAAAAGATATCTGCCAAGTATCTCACATTGGGAAAAGTTAAAAGACTTTTTTTTTAAGTGAATAACCATTCCAATTCAATACTTTGGCTGAGCACAAAAAGCAGCCAAGAACTTGCAGTTAGAAAGTTGCTCAACAAAGCAATTTTCTATTTAGGAGACTTTTACTCCTAAAGGAGTGAGCAACCCCATTTTTTTCTACTAGTTTGCAAAATTAGGAACTTTGTGTATTTCACAAAGACACATTTCCTTTATCAGCCTGCTTGCTGTTAGTGGTGGTGGTTTAGTCACAAAACGTTGGACACGCGTAGCCCTCCAGGCTCCTCTGTCTATGGGACTTCCCAGGCAAGAATACTGGGATGGGTTGCCATTTCCTTCTCCAGGGGATCTTCCCAACCCAGGGGTTAAACCCGCATCTCCTAGGTCTCCTGCACTGCAGTCGAATTCTTTACAAACTAAGCCACCAGGGGAAGCCCAGTCAGCCTGCTTAGATACCACTCTTCCTTTCCCATTGCCCTCAACATTATTACAGCCCAGGTTTGAAATATTCAGACTCTGCATCTCAAGAGATCTATAGCTCTATACTCGCATCTCATACACTTGAAGACCTAAGGAATCATAAGGGAACAAAACATAAAAGAACTTTGCAGCCAGAAAGGAACCTAGGAATCACCTAGTCCAGGTGACTTTTTAAGAAAAATAATATACTGAACACCCATGAACCCACTACCTAACCTACGGGAAAAGGAACTATGTTCTATGTCACATGACCTTTTAAAACACTTTCTGACTTTGTCTCTAGTCAAGGTATATATTTCTTTTATAAACCTAAGCTAAAAGCTATTTTTATAGGCTTTATCCTGCCTGACATTTTACTTATGAGATGGGTTTTATGGATGCTATTCATTAAAATCTTAAAATGAAAAAAAAATCTTAAAATGTTTATACTCCTTAACCAAGTAATTCTGCTTCTAGAAATACTATGGAAATAATCTGAGAGGTGCAGAAAACTAAATTACAAGGGTCCTCATAACAGTATTATTAGACATCAAGTAGATATATATATATATATCGACCAATATATACTATATACATATATATTATACATACTATATATATATAATACATCAACCAATCCATATGAAATGAATAAAATTATGTTACCTTCCTAGAATTAATTATTATGCAGTAATTAACAATTATTTTTACCAAAATGTTTTAATTATGTGGAAAATATGTACGAATGTGAAGAAATCAGAATACCAAATACAATATGACCTCAAATATGAAAAATAAATAAAACCAGAGGAAAAAGGCTAAAAAGAAAATATGCAAACTGTTACGTATTGTTGTTTCTAGGTAATAAAAATAAAACTTACTTTAAATTTTTTCCTGATTTTTTTCCCAAATTTTCTAGCATCATTAAACTTTCTCCTTTTTAATAATTAAAATATAACTGGTATCGGCATAAATTCAATATAAAAGATCTTTAGTTAATTCCTGTTTAGACAGACTGCAGCCAAGAGGAGCTTGGGGCAAATAATCCTAGTCTCCCTTGTCCTGGAGAAGGAAATGGCACCCTCCTCTGGTATTCTTGCTTGGGAAATCCCATGGACGGAGGAGCCTCGGGGACTACAGTCCATGGGGTTACAAACAATTAACTAAGCTCCTTCCTGCCTGAGCTGACTGCAGTTTTCAACCCAGAATACAAAACGTAAGGAGTTCCAGACTCTGGATTTAAAGGACCTGCCACACACCTACCAGTTGCTTAGCCAGGGATGAGTACTTATGGAACCAACGACTACGCTACAAGCTATGGAGCATAAATAGTCATGTGGCTCATATGGACAAGTGATTGCAAATATGGCTCTGGAGTCATAAATAGGAGTATCACTGCCCTCTCTTAACCCACACTGTATATATTTGGTCTTAAAATGTCAAACCAAGTCTTCATATACTCCTCTGACCTCCTGAATTAGCATTTTAAATGGCCTTACTTTTTCTCTTTGGTCATTTTTTTTTTTTTTTACACAGTGCACCCTCAGAATCCACAGCTTTCACATCCAGGTATTCAACCAACCGCAGATCAAAATCCGCAGAGGGCCCAACTGTGCTATGCCATTCTACATGAGGACTTGAGCTTCCACAGATTTTGGTATCCACGGGGAGTCCCTGAACCAATCTACCCCTTATATGGAGGGACGACTATACCTCCCATCAATTCTCAGCTCATTTCCTGACCCAGCTGGCACTCTACTATATCAAGACTCAATACTGCTCTTCACTTTTTTGTTCTTTATTCCATCTATTCACACTTTGTTTGATCACACACAGAGGCATTTACATTCACTCATGCATGCATTCATTCATTTAGCATTTGGCTTTTAGCCCCACCTCAGTCCCAAAAGGATTTCAGGTAGCCTACAATGAAAACATGGAACATAAATTAATGGTCAAAGAGAAATAAAGAGGGCCAAGGAAAGTAAAAGGTAAAGAATAGGAAAAGGCACAAAAGACACAATGGGCAGACCATTAAAAGTTACACAGATGTTCCATTTCGGCGTTCACTATAGTTCTGAGCTCCTTGGAAACCAAAGTGCAAATATCGACAAAAGTACAAGGAGGTTTTTTTTTAATACCATTTGAGGAAATTTCAATAACAAATCTGGGGGCCTGTGAAAGAGTATGTTCCAGAGGTTAAACAATTCTAGACATTACAAATACTTTGTATGTTACAGCTAAATAAAACATCTAGCCCCCAAACTCTGGGGCAGGTGGGAATTTCAGCTTGGATATTTCAAATTTACATAAAATTATTGATAAATGAGAATGGGTTTTTAGCTACCAACTCCTTACCATTTCATCAGCCAAAATACCGTTGACTCCATTTTCATACAAAGAGATCAACCAGTTCAGTCCTCGAATCTGATAATCTCTCAGTGGTCCTCCTTTCACATCTGGAAAAAAAATAAATCAAGGCTCACATACTTTCATTAGTACAACCAAGTAAAATTTTTCTAAAACTAAACTGAAAACAAAAAACATCAACATGATGAGGTACTTACACGAAGGTGACACTTCAAATCTAACACACACATTAGATGTTTTCCGACTCTCTGAGAGGAGCTCTTCATCTTCTTCTTGTTCTGTGCGCCTGTGACGGTAGCTGAAACAGAAAAAGAAATATCTTCATATTCAATCCAAATGCTAAGGTGTCAATTAAGTCAGTATATTCTGTTAATATCTTTTATGACAAAAAAGTTATCTAGAGTCTTGCATAAAAGTTGATAAAACCAGCTGACATTTTTATTGGTTGACTTCTATTGAGAAAAAAAAATATTGTCTCTAAAACATATTTTCACAGGTGATAACCTTGTTTTTTGGATATAAAATCACACTAAATACATGAAGAAGGAAGGCAAGTATGAAGGGCAGGAGGAAAGGAGGGAAGAAAGTTAGAGAGATGCCAACATACTCTCCAACAGAAATTAAGCTCTGCTTGTCATCTTTCTTTATTCGAGGGCGTCCCAATTTCATGTTCAGAGGAGATGTTGGAGATTTCTGTGCTGAAGGTTGAATGAAATGTGCAAAAAGCTCTGTCTGCTTCAGTAAAAATTCAAATCTCTTTGCTCGATCTGCTTTCTAATTTACAAGACAAAAGAAAAAGTAATGATTTCCTTTTGTGTTCTTTCAAAATTTAACAAATACACACATTGCAATTAATTTGTACTACACTCTAAGTACTTTAAACATACTAACTCATTTAATTCTTTTGATAAATCTATGAGGTAGGTACTAGTATTATCCCCATTTTACTGATGATAAAAAATAAAACTGAGGCCCACAGAGGGTAAGTAACTTGCCCAAGCTCCCACAGCTAATAAGGAGAATTTGGAAATGGTATTTTCAGATTGTCTGAATAGAAGCCAAGTGATCTGACAGGCTTAATAAATGCCTCAATAATAAGTATTCTACTTAAAGTATTGGGGTCAAAAAGCAAATTCTGAATGGTTTGGAAAGCCAAGAATTTTCATCTAGAAATAATTTAAAACTCAGAATATAGTGTCATCTTCTCTCAAAATATTTTCAATGATTTGGTACAATACATTTCTCTCTTCAAGTATAGTGATCTGCAGAATTGTGGTTTATGCTAAAAGTATATAAAGTTTCTCCCGAAAGTGAGGACTTAAGAGAAAAAATATACACACACACATATAACTGAAACTGTTAATACACATTAGCAATTCAAAAGTGTATGTTATAAATTCTAAATAAATTTTAAAAGGTCATATAGCTTATACAAATAAACACAATAAAATTTTTTCACTAAAAACATCTTAAAAGATCAAAAGACTATTTATAATTCTAGATAAAGAAAAAAACAAAGGTGATTTTTTTAATTCCCAGTCACTTTCTAACCACAGGGTAGACAATATTTGATTACCAATGAAGGATGCATAATTAATAACATAAGAATCTTCCAAGAATTCATTACCATAAATACAAGAATTAGACAAATACATTCAGACCAGTAGCTGGAAGGAGGCCAAAATCTTTCCATTTTATGTTATCCTCACTGGAATGTTGTTTCTAGAGTTGTTAAAACATTAACTTGTCCACGTTAGATGTGGCCTTAAGTGTTAAGGCACTGAGTTCTGTAAAATCACTACAAACGACTGAAAAATGTACTTCATCTCTACTTACTTTCAAAAACAACCCCTTGACAAAAAAAATTCAGTTCCAACTATCCATTTATTTCTCTTTTCAGTTAACCAAGTTTACTGGTTTTGAAAAATCCCAAGGCATAAAAGTCCAGTTAAAATTAAAGCTAAAATATGGGTTTTGGTGAGGTAAAATTAAATAATGAAATGTACAGCAAAGCACTAGGTAGGTATATCTAAGGTTATATTGCTTAAATGTGTAATATTTTCATACACTGAGCAATTAGCCTTCCCTCAAAAAGATATATTACATGTTTCATAATATGGAGCATTCATTCACATATCCAGAGCAAAGAGAGAGAGAGGAAAAAAAATACCAGGCTGGTTTTGTGACCTGCTTTCTCTCAGCCACACTGATATTGCCACTTATATTTTCACTTTGTGGATAAAATATTTCTAGCATAAAACATCCTATTATGGGGTTAAGAGGGCTAAACAAAAACGAAGAGATGTGGCTTCTGGTCTCAACTATTCCATATCATTTCTCTGATACTCTATTTCCTCATCTGAAAATGAGGAGATTCATTTATCCAACAAAAATCTATTATGATGGATTATATATTAAATTACTTTTTAATTCTAAAGTCTATGATTCTGTATTCATCATATACACACATGTATTTTTTAATCTTTCACATCTTCTCTATAAAAATCAACTACTGTATTCACTCTTCTACCCAAGAACATATTTACCATTTTCTCTTCATATTCTGGATCCATTTCCTTTTCAGATTTAGAAGCTTTAACAGCAAGTTTGAGTTGAAATGGAGAAACGTTTTTCTAGAATTTCAAAGAAAATAAATCATCAAATTGCAAAGCAAGGTCAGCATTCTCATTTGAAGAAAATAAAAAGTAATTAAATACTAAATAAATAAATCCACATGGGCCATGCATGGACCAATGATGAGAGCATGTCATGAACAAGGCTTATGATTAATCCAGTTCTGTGCACCTGAGGTCCAATTAAAAAAAATCCAAAGAATTGTAAAGCCAGAGAAATAATACTAATTAAAATAAAAACCAAAAGGTGGGGAAATGAGCCTTTTCACCTATTGTGTAAAGTGAAAGAAGTGCATAACCACTCAAGAGGAGATTCAAAACCTAGGATATTTTCAACCACAAACCAAAGAATTCAAGGAAAGTAAATATTAATTCTCAAAGGTGCTTCTTTATGTAATGGAAACAAGCCAAACTTTCATGAGAAAAGACTGTGGTTTCTGCTCCTGAAAAGATGTAATTTTTTAATACTGTTTTTATATTTTAATTGTAACATTAAAACTTTTATGTACTGCAGTGTGATCACCTATATTTGAAACAATGAAACAGTAGTTTCAAACTTCTGGTTTATGTTAATTTTCTCCAACTGGACAGAAAACCTTTTAAAAGTATATACATGAATATCTTGTAGAAGCAGTTTCTCAGGGCTATTATTAACCTTTGATATTTAAATCACTGTAATTTAATGAATAGTAACATAAATCAGCTACTTAAAATTACTGAAATTATCTAGGGGGTTATGTCAGGTACCCTATCCTTTTTAAAGACAAGCTTGTACTTATAAACAGATATGTAGAATATACCTCTATCCCTGAAAGAAATCAAGAAATAAAATAACAAAAATATAAATCTACCCATTAGTTCCAAAGTGGAGGGCATTTGAGTTTTAACGCAGACTGCAAAGTCAAAACACAAATCTGTGAAAACTAAAGAAATTATGTCCATTTGAGCATGACTTTTAACAGCATGTTCCTAAAAGCTTGGGTCATAAATCAATAGAAGAATGTGATCTTAAACAAGAAAAATCTGGCTCCGGTAGTTAATAAATGTTTTCCAACATTTACTTAAATTTCTATTTTGAGGAAATCCAAACTAAGCTTATGGAATTTAACCCTGATCAGGGTTCTCCTTTGGAGCACTGATTAGATACTGTCCAGTTATTCTTAGCCCCAATAACAGCCGTCTTGATTTACAGCATCTCATACGTATATATGTGGGATGTTTTGAATGTAATTATGGATGGATGAGAATAGAAACTACTCAAATGCCCTCAATACCACACTTTCAAACTGTCACATATGCTAGAAACCCTCTTTTATTTTCAAAGCAAAAAGTAAAGAAAATTGGATAAGAAAATCCTTTATCGTTCCTTGAAAAGCTAAATGAAATCTACTTTACAAGTTTCAAAAATTACCTCTCCTCAAATACCTGAGTATATATCTAATAATGTGGAATGCAAATTTCACTTACAGAAACTAAAGCTTTACTATTCGAAAAACACTTGTTACTTTTTCCTTACCTTGTAGTAGAATATCATAAAATTTTAATTATATGATATATTAAAATTCCTAATCGTGAGCATTGCCATTTAAAGCAGTAGGCAATTACTTAATTGGCACTATCTTTCACAACAAATTTTAAAATATCTACCTTCAAAATCTTCCCATTTTTGTATGTGTATGTTTTTGCAAATATACCTCTCATCCCAGGAAATGTAAAAGGTGACAAAGATATTCTAAAGAATTCCTTATGGGTTTTCTCATCTGGTAGTCTAGATGCTATAAGAATGCAACACAAGGTCACCAAGATGTCCTGTTTTAAAGACCATGACCTTTTTCTTGACATTTTCATTACCAAAAATACCAACTCCAATTTTCACGGCGTTGGGTTATCCAACTGTCACTTAGAAAAAGGAAGTTCAAGAACCAGAAGGTAAGCAAAAATACCCTTCTTAGCTAAATTTCAGAAGACAATCCACTCTCATCTACTTTATGCATCATGAAAATGCTCTCATTCAGAGACTATTTTCTTTTATTTAATATATACACAATTTCAGCATGATTGATAATCTGGTTTCCCATTCTACAGAGAGTAAAAGCAGCAGCAAACGACTTGGGAACCACCACTTGAAGAAGACACCCTGGCAACAGCAAGAGGAATGGCCAAAGCCAGGGACTGAAACTTCAGTTCCACTGCAGGAATCGCCCTTCTGCTGGGCGTTCAGGTGATTTCCCTCCCCCTGGTGGATCACTTGTAATTCTGTATTTTACATTTGTTTTATTTGAAATGTTTTGTTACATCTACGTCCTTTATCATAACAGAGGATGAGATGGTTGCATGGCATCAACAACTCAATGGACATGAGTTTGAGCAAACTCCAGGAGATGGCCAAAGACAGGGAAGTCTGGCATGCTGCAGTCCATGGGGTCACAAAGAATTGGACACCACTGAGTGACTGGGCAACAGTCTGACAATTGAGGGAGGAGACTGAAAAATTATGAAAAAAAATCAACACAATATTGAAGTGTCTGGGAGATGGTTATTTAATTGAGGGGAAACAACCTCTTAGGTCTTAAATGCCTTTGTATCACTGTCAGAGTACAATAACTGACACACATAAGAAAAAGGCATTTAATCTGCACTTTTAGGACACCAGTTAAGGCGTCAAGGCAGCGTGTAAATATTTAGAATGGGGGGAGGTACCAGATTACTTTATTTGAAGGAATGGTACAAATGAAAGCACTTAAGCAGATGTTTTGGATATTCAGATTTTCAAGGAAAAATTAAAAATAAAAAAGAAGCAGTGACTAAAGTAGTAAACTTCAGATATCCAGGAAGTTCCAGGCAGCATCTCATTTCCCTGTGCTGAACGGACAAATGAGGTACTATTAGGGCAATTTCTGATGAGGCCACAGAGTTACATCAATATCTATGCCTCAACTCAGTGATTATACAGGTTTTCTATTGATTCCCAATCTCTTCATAATCCAAAAAATTTAATACACCCTGGAGATTCTAGAACCTTGATTGCCGTACAAAAGACGGGTGAGCACTTACATTCGTCCAGTCTAGGGAATAAAAGGCACCTAGACACGCTGCTGAAATTTCCCAACATTGATTTATATTGATGCTTGGTATTTGGCCCAGCTTTAATCACTGATATTGTCTTACCGATCAAGATCTTAAATGCGTATGTTTTCTATGGTTTTCACTTAGCACTACAATAGTCTTTCTGTTTAGGCAACCTTGTAATAGTAAAATATGTCACTTAAGCAACTGCTGAATTTAAAATTACTCTAATTCAGAGCGAAAGGTGTTAATTTCCCTCAAAAGCTTTTCATTTGGTCGTATAGTATCATATAATGATTCAGACAAAGCCACTGGAGATCGCTAAAGCATAATTCTCATTACCTACCTTTTTTTTTTTTTTAATTGCGATATGTCTACTCGTAAATGGAAAAAAATCCAGCCATAAGCAATTTTATTATACATGAAACATCCTTATGCCCCATCCTATTCTTTATCTTAATTTTTCAGCGAGTTTCCTAGTTTTTATTTGCACGTCTCGGTCCATACGACATATGCCTTACGGAGATAATACACATTTTTCTGGATCTGGCTTTAATAGGTGTCAGAGCGGTCCCCTTATGTACAGTAGCAGCAGTTCATTCTGGCGAGGCTGAGTTTTAAAAAAATTAAAAAAAAAAAGAAAAAAACCTGCGTGTGTCCAGGAGCCAGCAGCGCCCACTAGGAAAGAGAGGCGGAAGCCTGGAAGGCTTGGGGCCGGATTGGGGGACCATTTGGGTGGCCCTGGAGTGAAACACTATACCGTCGGGGGCGGGGCAGGAGAGGGTGAGGGTGCACACGTTGGAAATTTTCCTAAGTCAGCGTCCACGGCGCCTCAGGTTGGGGTTTGGATTGGAAGGGGGCGGGGGTACAACGCCGAGAGCTCATTTTCTCGGGGTGACACCCCCGCCTCACTCAGCAGGCGGGGACCAAACGAACAAGAGATGATTTTTTTTCTTTTTTTCCCTGCCACCCAAGGGGCCGACACTGCCAATCAAAGATGGAAAAGTCTCTCCTCTCGTCCTCCGCCTCCCCACCACCGGCACCTGGAAATTCAAA
Organism: Muntiacus reevesi; assembly: GCF_963930625.1. Lineage (NCBI taxonomy): Eukaryota > Metazoa > Chordata > Mammalia > Artiodactyla > Cervidae > Muntiacus > Muntiacus reevesi. Next base: position 121,826,648 of record NC_089271.1, on the reverse strand, counting down.
TTTTAAAAAAATAAGCCTCCAGCAAAACCCCTTTTGCGCGAGTGTGGGATTGAAGGGCCCAGATTTCCCAGGCAGAGGCCGACGGGAAGAGGGGGAGAGAGAGCGAGAGGAGAGGGAGAGGCGGAGGCTTTTTCCTGCACGGCCCCATCCCCCACCCCGTTACCCCAGTTCCGGGAACGCGAAGGGGGCCGGGGGCTGTTGGGGGGCTCCCCAGCCCCCCAGCCCCGGGATAACGGGAACCAGCCACCCCGCGCCGCGCCCGCGCCCCGCCCCCGCCCTCCCGGCGGCGAGAAGGGAAGGGGGAGGGGAGCGAAGCCGAGACTGTTCCGCCGCCCCCACCCCGCGCGCCCGCCGCCCCCAGCCCCGCCGAGCTCTGCGGGTACCTGTCGGCGCCCAAAGGTCAAGGTTTGGGCCCCTCGGAGGGGCCCGGCGCAGGATTTGTCCACCGCATACACACCCCCTTCCTATTTACCTCCTTCTTCTTCTCGTCCTTCTCCGTGGCCACGGTGGCTTCGGTGGCCGCGGCGGCCGCTCCCTCCTCCTTAGAGGTGGACGGCCCCGGCTGATCGTCCTCTATGAGCACGATCGCGGCGGTCGCATCAGAGGCTGCCACGGTGCCTGCCACTGCGGCGGTGTCCGGCTCCATGGCGTTGGAGCGGGAACGAGGAGGGGGACAAGCAAGGGGACGAGGGCTCCGGGGCGGCGGCAGTGTCTGCACTGGAACGAGCTGGATGGAGCAGGGGTGGGGAATCACTCGCTTCCAACCCCTTCGTTCGGGCCCCCCTTCTTTAAATAACCCTCAACCCTGCCCCACTTCCGTCCACCCACCCTACGTCATGGCCTCCCCCCGTCACCCTCCCCCCTTCCTCCGCCCCCCCCCCCCGAACGATCGCGAGACTCCCCCTCCCCACTCGGAGCCCGGGCGGCCCCGCACGACCAACTGTTGCCTGAGCGTGGGGCGCGGACAGGGGTGGGGGCGGGAACCCACAGCCCGCGGCCCCCTGAAAATCTCATTCCCCACACGCCCCCAACAGTCAGCCCGAGCTCCCCTCGCAGATGTGTGCAGAAGGAATCCTCTTCCCCTTAAATCTGCTCTTTGTACCTCGGGGCGCTCTCCCCTTCTTGCACAAAGAACTTTTCCTCTGCTTATAACTGTACTGTAGAAGGTCTGTCTCACCATTTGCAAGCCCAGAGCCCCTCAGGGGACTGTCCTTTCCAAGGTTCCCAAAGGGGAACTGGTGGTGCCTTTCCCACCTTTGTAAATTCTGCAAAAGAAGCATTCCTTGAATCTCTTGATTGCAGCTGCAGACGTTCACTTACAAGGCAAAGCGTGACTCGATCTGTTTTCAACTCTATCTCTTAGATGGCCAGTGTACAGAAGCCCTTCTTTTGCGTTCACTCCTGAATTTTAAAAGTCCTGGGGGGCAAGGTCAAGGCCCCCACAGAACCTGGGGCAATTCATGTTAGGTGCCTAATATTAATAATTAGATTGAGTTATTGTGGGGTTTTTTTTGTTTTATTCATATCCCTGTTGTTATTTAGTAGTAAGTCAACACCAATCATATGCAAGATCGTGGGTACAAAGGAATTTCGTAAAGGGTATGCAAATATCAGTTATTAAATATTATTGTTTCTGTTTCTCCCCACCCATTTATTTTGATCAATAACAGAAAGATTTACATCTTAGTCTTAAAATTCAGTCATTAGGGAAAAAAGATAACAAAACATATAGAACACAGTATTCCAAGCAACAATCACAAAACTAAAATTTCCAAAAAGAAGCAAGTATTTTCCAAAGTGGAAAGAAGTCATGATTAATTTCCCTCAACACACCTTCCTAAATTATGAATCTGAAATCGAATGTGATTTCTGCAAAAAGCGGGAAAGCACACAATTACCCCCCAAATACATCCCTTTCTCCTTGGGATAGTACCCTAAATTCATTTTTTGCTTTAAAGCTGTGACTCGTTAATGTCCAAAGACCATGTGACATTTCGGCTATTGTTGATCATTTACACCTTAGTGTGAATGAGTGTGAGATCCTGTCCTGGGACTGGTTTTGAACAGAGAAAAGGAAAGAGCAAAGAGCAAAACACAGAAGATGGAAGGAGTGTGCGGCTGAGAAGAAAGGACAGGCTAGTGGTGCTAGCTTTTCGCTGATTTTACTTTCATTATGTTCTCCTCATTTACTTTAGATTTTGCCCCTAGTGCCTACATTTCTCACCCTGAAGTACACAGGTGTACTATCCAACAGGTATATGGAGTCTCAATATTAAAAATCGTTCCTATTTCTGAAGCATCAACTGCAATCCAAAAGTGGGATGGAATTAATTTACTTGACAGGTCATTCTAAACACTATTTTTTTAATTAAAATGTGCAAATGTATTAAAGAATGAACTGCAGAGTTTGAAGTGTCTCCAAATGATACTTTGAAACTTCTAATTGAATATCCTACCCCTTCCCCACTAGCTGTTCAACTCACTGTTGTCTGGTGAGAAAGTTCAAGAAGCAGTGAAAGAGAAGGATACATGCATATAGTACATGCATCCACCTGACTTGAGAAGGACCCTTCCAGACAAGGGCAATGCAAGAGTTCTTTATCACCAAATCGCAGCTATGGGAGGTTAGAATTCCCCTTTTCGTTGCCTGGGGCATCCACAAAGAAAGTCCCAAGAAACATTCCTTGTGTATCGATGTGTTCCTGCTTGCCAGAGTTCTTTTTTCAACTGATTTTCTCATTTCCAGGGTATGGTATTTCAGTTAAAGTAGTGGTCTAAATGCACTTTTGTGAGGAGATGTGGGGAACTCACATACTTCCATAACACCTTTTCTGTGGGAACATGTGCTCCCAGTTCTGGAAAAAAAAAAGAATTTAGAAATTAATTTGGGGTAACAAAACATATTTGTATTTGGCAATTTTCCATGTATGTATTATGTGATCCTTCCTTTGCAAGATGACGTGGCTGAAAGTGCTACCAAGTATAAGTTTCGCTGGAAAGGTCAAGGCTTGGTCCACAGACCTTGCCACCGGATTCATGTAAATATTGCCCTTTGGCTTGTGGCAACAACTGCTATTTACAGAGCATGTACTATCCTTATTTGCAAATCTGCCTAAAATTCATTATCTGTAGACTTTGTTCTCGAGTCACCTTGTTTCTGATCCTACTCAGCACCTTGCCCTGTCTGTTCCTACTTTCCCCTATTATGTCTTTTCATTTGAAATGGTCTTGAATTGCTCTTCCCTGTTGAGGCTGTAGAGCAAGGTAAGTTTTTATAGAGAACCGTGGAGTCATCTTTGAGAACCTCAAAATGAATCCTAGTCCATAAGACAGGACAATATGTCCATTTTGGCCAACAGTGAACATTGTAGAAGTTATCCAATAGTCATTTTCACATAGCCAAAACTTGTTTACTAGCTCCCAGAATGTGTGTCCAGTGGTGCTTTTAAATGCTTTCATAAAGTTCATAAAGGCAAGGTCAGGGGCTTGGTGTTCCTTCTCTATCCTATATCTGAAATTCATCACTGAAACCACAGTATGCCAAGAACCACATTGTGATCCCATTGTTCAGGGTTCTTCAGAAGCTGGAACAAACACTTCTGGTAACAGTATCTTGCTTACCACTCTAGTGATCGTTCTGTTCTTATCACAAAGCTACTTCACGATTCTTATCAAAGACATTTAAGCTAGTGACATTTTTGAAAATATGCAGTTTCCTTGGTACGTTAAGGAAAAGGTAAAATAGTAAAATAGCTAGTATGTCTATTGTATACTCTTGTATCAGGCACTGTGTTAGGCTCTTTACGTATGATACTGCTAATCCTCCTGGTAATTTATGAAATAAATATTTTATCCCTATTTTACATATCAGAAAACAAAGACTTAGGCTAAACAACTTCTCTAAGGTCCCCCAGATAGTGAGTGACAGAAACCAGATTCAAAGCCAGACTGTCTGGCTCCAAACCTCATCTTTCCACTTCACCTTTACTAAGTTCTCTGTTTTTCACCAGGCTTCCTCGTTGACAGCAAAAATTATGTTGAGAAAATAACTGAAAAATATTTCTGCCAATTGTCTCCATGGTGTTCACTCTCTGTTTTTTAGAAGAAACTGTCACTTTTAAGGCTTTGGTATTATATCAACCCAGATAATTTCTTTAGCTACACATAGAAGTTGTAAGGTGGAAGTTAAAGAATGATCTCAGATTCTTCTTGTATCCAAATTAAATTCTTAGAACAGTAATGAACTCAGGACAGTTAGAATTCAGGTACAGGGGGAAATCTAACAACTTAGATGTCCGAGAAGAAGCATTTGGCAAAATATCATATAGTATATTCATAAATGGAATACTAAATGGTCATTTTGAATGATTATGTAAATATATATCTGATGACATGGGAATATGCTTCTAATGTATTGTTGAGTGAAAAAAAGCTAGCAAGAAAACAGAGTGACCCATTTTTGCAAAAAGAGAGAAAGAAATTATTTACATAAATAGATTTGCACAAAAGAAAGGTCTGAAAGGTACCACACTAAATGTTAATAGTAGTTACAGCAAGATGGTGGGATTAAGGGTGACTTTTTCTTATTTTTGCTTTTCTAATCTAATTTTCCTCTATGAAGGTATTCATACTTATAAATGACATCATATATATATAAATTGCTTTACTGCATACCTGAAACTAACACAATATTGTAAATCAACTATACTTCAGAAAAAAATACTGAAAAAAAATAACATTTTTTTCAGGTGAATCAAAAAATATTGCTGAAACCTGGGCAGGTTGAAATCATCCCTAATAGAAGGAGTAGGAAATAATAGACAGGGTAAGTTAAAAAACAGAGCAATTTCACACTGAAGAGACAATGCAGCTGTTTCATGTGTAATATAGCAGAAGAAATATAAATTACTATGGTGTTTATAGTAATGCTACCTGGTTAAGGAACTGGTTCTTGTTGACAATATTTTAAGTTGCATGTAAAAGAATTGTTTTACTTCTAAAAGTTATCACACAAAACCTAGCTCAGGAAAAAATATAGCCAGATTTTTTAAATAGTGAAAGAATTTTTTTACTTCTAAAAGTTATCACGCAAAACCTAGCTCAGGAAAAAAAATATAGCCAGATTTTTTAAATACTTCCCAACCTGAAATTCTACACACCCATGCATGCCCTAAAATATGAAACACAGGCTAAGTAATCTGAATTGGGTTTGCTAAAAAACAAATGGTGAATATTATTAGAGGCAGAGTAACACAGTTATTACCAGCTTGGTCTCTATAGTCAAAAAGACTTGTAGTTTGAATTCTACCAAATAATTTAACCTCTCTAAGCCTCCAATTTGCGCAGCTGTAAAATGGATATAATAAAAGTCTACTTGAAATGAAGTGGAGGGAAGGGGGCCCAGGGGCTGGCTCCTCAGTGGTATCGTGTTTTCCCTGCTCCACACATACCCTTCAGGTGTTTTGTTACCCTCTGTGATTTCTCCCACTTTTCCTCTTTTAATTTTGTCTTTGGTGTCCATTTTGGACAGATTTTATATGCATAATAATGTATTTATAGAACACTTTTCAAGGCTCTTTTTACAGCTTACCCACTCTGTGTGGAACAGTATGTCAAGGATTATGATGACTGGCATAGAAAATGGATTATGTCCTTTCCCGGAGCCTAGACCAGTGGCGTCAAAATTTAACATACCAGCATCACTTGGAGGGCTTGTTGAACACAGATGGCTGGACCCACTCCCAGACTCAGAATTGATAGGCTTGGGGTGTGGCTAGGAATTTGCCTTTCTGGCAGGTTCCCAGGTAATGCTGATGCTGCTGGTACACGGACCGCACTTTAGAGCCAGCGACCTAGAACAGAGCTCAGCAAACTCTTTCTGTGAAGGACCAGATTATGAATGTTTCAGGCTTTCTGGGCCAAAAAGTCTTTGTTGTAAGCACTAAACTCTGGACTATAGCATGAAAGCAGACATAGACAATAGGATAATCGTGTATATGGTGAGGGTCCTCCTCCTCCACCTCCTCCTCTTTTACTTATGGACACTGAAATTTGAATTTCATGTGATGACATATCATTCCTTTTTATACTTTCTCAACAATTAAAAAACATAAAAACCATTCTTAGGTCGAGTAATTTAAAGTCGTTCATTTGTGACCCCATGGACTATACAGTCCATGGAATTCTCCAGGCTAGAATACTGGAGTGGGTAGCCTTTCCCTTCTCCAGGGGATCTTCCCAACTCAGGGATCAAATCCAAGTCTCTCACACTGCAGGTGGATTCTTTACCAACTGAGCCACCAGGGAAGCCCAAGAATACTGGAGTGGGTAGCCTATCTTTTCTCCAGAGGAACTAACCAACGCAGGAATCAAACCGGGGTCTCCAGCATTGCAAGCGGATTCTCTACCAGCTGAGCTACCGGTCCTTAGGTCGAGGGTCATATAAAAATGGGCATCTGGCTGTGTTTGCTGACCCCTACCTGAAAAAGACTCATTGTCTAAGGAAGATAAAGCAAACACAAGCGGACAAGTGGAAAAAAGAGGCATAACAAAGCAATAAACATGTAAGTAGGTGTTTAACCTTGATAGTAACCAGGGAAATGCAGATTAAAACAGCAATGAGATACTGCTATACATCAAATAGAATGGCTAAAAATTTCTAAAGGTTAACAGTACCAAGAGTTGGTGAGGATGAGAAGCAATGGGAACCCTCGTGTAGTATGGCTTGAGTGTGTACATTGTGCAACCGCTCTGGACACCAGTTTGGCATTATTTACCAGCTCTGAACGCACATGTACCCTTGCATGATAGAGAAAGAGATGTGCCACCCAGATTCTCCTTCAAGGAAGAACATTCTGTGCAGATATGAGGAATGCCATGAACAGATAGCCTCCAGCTGCCAACCCCTTGAAGGTCTAGTTTAGCTGCAGAGAGTTGCTTTGCCCCAGGGTCACGCTCTTCCTAAGATGAATGAACAAGGTCAGGGTGTCAATGAGCCGGGCCAGATGCAGAGCACACTTGATGGGCTCTACTTGTTCCGAAGCTCCACACCAGGTTGGCTCAAGCTTTGTCAGACTTGTGTCACTGGTCAGGTCACCGTCCCCCTCGGCCCAATCCTCCTTCCTCTGCCTTTCTTTCACAGGTGTTGGTCCTCATCAACATCTTGCATTCAACACCCCATCTCAGCTTTTGCTTCTGGATAGCCCAACCTATGACACCTTGGACCTAGAAATTCCACTACGATAATATATCCCAGAAAATATCATTCTTATGTAATCACCAAAATCTGTCTATAGGAATATTCATAACGACTTTCGTTTATGAGAGCCAAATATCAGAGACCATGCAAATGCCCATCCACAGGGGAATGGATGTGATGTATTCCGTGATGGAATATTATACCAATGAAAATGGCAGCTATATATATCTACATGCATGACACAATATTGAATGAAATAAGCAAGTTATAAAAGCATGCATACTGTATGATGCTATCCATATAAACTTCAAAAATAAGTGAAAGTATTTATGGTTACATTCATAATTGACTATAAAGAAAAGCAAATAAAATGATTAGCATGAAAATAAAGATAGTAGTTATACCCAGGAATGATCTTCAAAATGTTTAATGATTGTTATGCTTCAAATCCTATTGCATAGATGCTTTTATATTTCATGAGAGTATGCTGGCTCAGTACTAACACTGGTTTAATTCTAGGTGGAGGAGGAAGGGGTGGTCAGAGAGAGAGGCACTTGGTTTGGGGGTGCCTTCCAAAATGCTAGCAGTGCTTGGTTTCCTGATCTGGCTAGAGGTTACATGGGCATTCACTTGGTAGTAACTTATTAAATTGTATACACACATTAAAAGCAGAAAAAATAGACATACTATAGGAAAGTATGAATGCTTTATAAACATTTGCTTTTAAAAGTATAATATGGATGATTTGCATTAATGTATGGCAGAAACCAACACAATATTATTTAAACAATTTTTGTTTTAATAAAAAATAAAACAACCCCCCCCCCCCCCCGTAAAGCACTGAGGAGATGGTGCAGAGAGTTAAGAATGCTGAGAGTTCATGCTGTTATTTCACTGTGTGCTTATTTGTTCTGTAACAATATGATACAAAGCAGACCTTGAAAAATTCCAATATGGTCTATAAGAGGTACACAGAGAGAAACAGTGTTGTTCAGAAAGCAACATTCTTTTCCAGCTGAGAGGTAACAGGAGGAAAGCATCAAAGAAGAAGGACTATTTGAGGTGAGCATTGAAGAGTAGTGAGGATTCCAGCAGGTACAGCTGCAAGGGAGGTTGGAGGGAAGGGCAGCTTTCAAGAGATGGAAGATGAGATTAAGAAATTAGTCAGACTGGTGAGAGCAGCATTTCCCAACTTGTTTTGATGTTTAATATTCTTAGATGTTAGAAAATGTAAAAAATTCTAAATCATACATTATTTTTTGTAAGAGATAACCTATATTGACTAACTACTGTTGCTAAGTGCTAGATATACAGCCAAAGCAAGACAGAGTCATGGAGTTTACATTGACTGTATCAGGACATAATTTCTTTCTACAGGCACTGTTCTTCCTGAGAGCAGAAAACAATCTAGACTTATCCTTGTAAATTCAATGTTTTGTGTGTGTATGTGTATGTGTGTTTCTCTCTGTGTGTGTCATTTCATGTTTAAACTCAGTCAGATGTAGGTGTAGCCTCCCTCACTCCTTTAGGACCTTCAAGTTGATTTTGAACTCCAGAGTTTATGTAAGACTAAACTAGCAGTGGTGAGGAGGAGACATCCATATCTTGGGCTCTTGATATATTCTACACTGGCCTTCCCTGAGATATACAGTCACCCTGTCATCCATTCCTTCTGCCATCTCTGAAGGTGGCCAACTCCCCAACAGGCTTCTAATGACCCTGATCCCTACAACCACCCACCACTGCTTCCCCTGGTCATAACCACAAGACTCCAGCTTCTGTTTTCTTTTCCTGCTTGCCTTCTTCTCAGTTCTGAGGCTCTCATCTTAGGAAGGAAGGATGGATGGAGTGAGTAACATAACATGTCTTGCCCAGCAAGGATTCTTTCCAAATCTTTACGTCTTATATCCTGGACTGAGACATAAAACAATCTAAAAACCAAGAGTATGTTCCACCCTTCTTTTGTGACATCTGCCTCGGAATGGAGACCATCCTCATGTGTCACCTCCTGCCTCGAAAGGTCACAGGGTTGGGACTTCCCTGGTGGCCCAGTAGCTAAGACTATGCTCCCAATGCAGCAGGCCCAGTTTCGATCCCTGATCAGGGAACTAGATCTCATGTGCAACAATGAAGTTTGAAGATCCTGTGTGCTGCAACTAAGACCCAGTGCAGCCTAATAAATAAATAGTGTTTTTCAATTTAAAAAAGGTCACAGGGTTGAGGTTAGAAGAGAGCTTGGGTAATCTTAAGAGACCATCCTATTGGATCCATCATAGGGTAGATTAAATACCGCAAATAGATAAAAACTACTTTCAAAACCTGATTGGAATTCTTGAATTTTGTGCTTTAAAAAATATATCTTAAAAATATATTGCTTATTGCTTTAGTAATTTTTGCGTTTAACCTTTGAAAGATGGTTTTTTTATCATTGGAAAGATGGTTCTACTTGGCAGATGCAGATATTTTTATTTCTGATAAGCAAAAAACTGAGTTGAATTCAGCCATAACTCTATTTTTTCTTTTAGGATTTTCAAATTGCTAGAGAAATCTTCAGGTGCCATGTAAGAATTTTGATCAGATAAATGCAGCCTGTGGGTCTGATGAGTATCATCTTGAGAATTTGTAGAATTTTAATCATTTTTACAGTCTGTATTTCAACATCAGCATCCCTTTGATTTTTCGCAGATATGTGTTAAACAGCTTATGACCAGTAAAAAAAATATTTAACACTCTAAAAAGGTGAAGACCAAGATGGCAAGTTAGAAGTATTCAGCTGGATGATCAAAGGAGCACCTGAATCAAGAACACACCCATCTGACTGCCACTAACCACTGCACTTGTTCAGTTCCTAAGAGAAATATTGGGTAGAGCACAACATTTGTGAAAAGTAGATTTGGGAGGTAACTCTGGAAAGATGTGTTCAGGATAGAATCCTTTCTGATAGTTTTTAACTCCAATTTCTGAGAGAAAGGAGGCTGGGTGATGTCAGACCTGGCTATGGGATTTGTGAAGCAGAAAGGAGATCCTAGTCAAGCAGAGCGAAATAGGGGAGGAGGGTGAAGGGAATTAGGAAACTAAGGCATGGGAAATCCCTGGTTGCCTAGTGGTTAGGATTCCAGGTTTTCGCTGCCATGGCCTAGGTTACATCCGATGCACTGAGAACTGCATGCACGGTCTGGGAACTGAGATGCACGATAAAAAAGAAAGAAAGAAAGAAACTAAACAGGGCAAGAAGTGAAGTGAAGTGAAGTGAAGTGAAAGTCGCTCAGTTGTGTCCGACTCTTTGCGACCCCATGGACTATACAGTCCATGAAATTCTCCAGACCAGAATACTGGAGTGGGTAGCCTTTCCAAAGCCATGGTGACTGCAGCCATGAAATCAAAAGACGCTTACTCCTTGGAAGGAAAGTTATGACCAACCTAGACAGCATATTAAAAAGCAGAGACATTACTTTGCCAACAGAGGTTCGTCTAGTCAAGGCTATGGTTTTTCCAGTAGTCTTGTATGGATATGACAGTTGAACTATAAAGAAAACTAAATGCCGAAGAATTGATGCTTTTGTACTGTGATCTTAGAGAAGACTTTTGAGAGTCCCTTGGACTGTGAGAAGATCCAACCAGACCATCCTAAAGGAGATCAGTCCTGAGTGTTCATTGGAGGGGCTGATGTTGAAGCTGAAACTCCAATATTTTGGCCACCTGATATGAAGAACTGACTCATTGGAAAAGATTCTGATGCTGGGAGAGATTGAAGGCAGGAGGAGAAGGGGACAACAGAGGATGAGATGGTTGGATGGCATCACCGACTCAATGGAGATGAGTTTGGGTAAACTTCGGGAGTTGGTGATGGACAGGGAGGCCTGGCGTGCTGCAGTCCTTGGGGTTGCAAAGAGTCAGACACGACTGAGTGACTGAACTGAACTGAGCCTTTCCCTTCTCCAGGGGATCTTCCCAACCCAGAGATTGAACCCAGGTCTCCCACATTGCAGGCAGATTCTTTACCAGCTGAGCCACAAGGGAAGCCCAAACAGGGCAGGAATAGAGTAGCAAAGGGAAGGTGAGCTGCAGAGAGTTGGAGGAGGATTTTCAGGGCCTCATGTGTCAAAGGAGACTAGCTGGGCCTATTCCCTTCACATGAGTCTTTCTCACCCCAAATTCTATAAGGAATGGAAAGTATAAATGGAGACACATAAATAAAAATGAGCTCTTCGTTATGCTGCTCTGCATGGAGCACAATATCTGTGTTGAATTTGTGTATTTGAAAAGTGAGGCTTTTCAAGTAGTGGTGATTTAAAAATCAATGAATCATTTATGCTTCTGCTCAGCCTGTCTTCCAGCCTCTGGCTGCTGACTCACCTATAAGAATCTTCCTCCCCAGCCTCATCTATGTTAGACAGGCTTGTTTTTGCCTTTGCAGGCCCTATGCACTCTTTCTGGTGAAGGCTTCAGCCAGCATCATATTAAACATATTACAATGCGCCCCCATTCTGCATTAAAAATTTATATTTTTGCTATAAATTTTTGAAAGGGCTTTTGTAATTTTGCTCTTGAAATTATGTGCCTGTGCATAACTAATTTAATTTATAATGACTGTGATTTCTCCATAATCATTGTGCACACTTGGAAATTCTTGGGAAGTCAGAAGATTCAACCTAAAAATTGTTTTCAAAGACAACTGACTTTTTTAATAAATATAAAATTAAATAATTAATGAACTTGATAGAATGTTATATTTTGTGTCCTTTTAATGGAAATTATTTTTGGGCTTTTTAAAAGTATTTTACAGTCTATTTTAAAGATCTCACTCTTTTATTTTGAGAAAGCCCATAAGTTCTAAGCACTTAGTTATAGTTGTTTGATGGATAAAGGCAGGCACTGAACACACATTTATTCATGTGTATGTGTGTTGAGGGGGTAGTTGTGGTGATGGTGAATGGTGAGACTTGTGCTTTCTCGAAGCCAGGGTTTCATTTATTTGAATTTTGTTCAATGACCATTTAATTCTTTGCATTGGATGCCTTTTGCATGTAAATGCAAGTATAGGACATAAGACCTTTATTCAGTTAGGCAAAATGCCATCTGATGATAGATGAGAATGATCAGAGCTATACATATTAAGGAATGTACAACAGAATTGACAAAATTGAACTGTTAGCTATAAGAGATGAAGGAGATGCAGGGTTCATGGATAAATCTGGTTTCAAACTTGGTGACTAGAAAAATAGTAGTATCATTAGCAACCATAAGTAAGTCACAGGGCAGTTATGGATAATATAATGATTTTAACCATCTTACAGAAACACTTACCACATACAGAAGCCCATAACTAAGTGAGGTACTTGAAGTGATCCTTAAAAAAGATGTACAATACTTTGCTGCAGTAGTAGGGCTAGGGAAATGATAAGAAATTAGTCCAGCTTGCCTTCATCCCCCTCTGCTGGCCCTAGGTTGAGTAGATACAAATTTTTACCCAACGTTGAATACATCCTAAACACCACTTCAGACTCCCTCACCCCGTGACCTCTGCCTACTATACTAATCCCCAAGCCTAATGCACCATCTTGGGATATTTTCCCTAGTCCTGCTTTCCATCTGCCAAGCATTGCAAGAGACGGTTACAGGCTCATGCTGCTTTGGACATCTATGGTAGTCCATGCCATCTGCCTCCAACTGGGCTCTCTCTGTCGCTCTAAAACCTTCATTAACTTTTCTGGATTCGCTATCACTCTCTACCACTAACTGTTCCCTCCTTTACCTTGGTCATGTTCCTAAACCCTCTACGTTCAACTTCCATTTCATCAGAAATTCCATCAGATTAAATGTGATCATTCAGGTAGAGCAGTTACCATAGTACCTGGCACATAGAAGTTTCTAAATAAAACACTTACTGTTATGACTGTGAACATTGACTGAATGCTGTAATATGTTGGATTAAAAGCTCAGATTTTGGAGTCAGACAAACCTAAGTTTGAATCCTGATTCTGCCATCAACTAGCTAATGAGCAAGTTGCTAAACGCCTCTGACTCAGTTTTCTCATCTTGAAGATGGAAACAATACTTAGTATTATCCAAAGTAGTATAATGTACTATTATACTATAGTATAAAATATTATACAAAGTAATATAATATTACATTATAGTATAATAAAATACTATACAAAATTACATAATGTATAATATCATATTATACAAGTAGCATAATATTACTACTTTACAGGAATTTCCTGAGAATTAAATGAAAGTATGTATGTGAAGCCATGTAAAGAATGTCTGTCATAGGAATTCAATGTTAAGCCACCAGGTTTATTATTTTATTTCTATTAAAACATCAACTTATTACTTTAAAAAAAATCATCATCTCCCTTGTGAGAGACCACAGTTTTTAATGTCATCACCTCAGTATATTTCCATTTCTTCACAACCTCTTATTCTTGGTTTTTCTTTTTTTTTTTTTTTGCCACCTCTAGGCTTGTGGGATCCTAGTCACCCTACCGGTAATTAAACTTCTGTCCCTCTCTTCGATGACTCCTCCTTTGCTTTAAGGAGGCTTCACATTTTGGCAAGAATTTTTGTTCAACCCTTCAAACTAATTATATTAAAATTATATCTCGTTCCTTTTTATTTCCAAACTCCCTCAATACATAGTCTCTTGCCCCCGTTTTCTCTGAATACAGTCTCTCCTCAATTTCCTGTAAACTTGTTGCTACTCTCTCGAGCGTGCTGCATGCTGAGTAGCTTCAGTCATGTCAGACTCTTGACAACAACATAGACTGTAGCCTGCCGGGTTCTTCTGTCCATGGCATTCTTCAGGCAAGAATACTGGAGTGGTTTGCCATTTCCTTCTCCAGGGGATCTTCCCAACCCAGGGATCAAACCCATGTGTCCTGTGGTTCCTGCATTGAAGGCAGATTCTTTATCACTTAGCCACCAGGGAAGCCTGCTACCCTCTTACTGACCATTTATTGAAATTACTTATTTCATGGTCTCCAGTGAACTCCTTGACATATCCAAAGAGACTCAATTCTCATTTTCTTTGTCCTGTTTTCAGCGTTTGACACCAATAACCCTAAACTCCATATTATTTATTTTTCATCTTCATTTGTTGCACACATTTTCAAATGTAGAAAAGTACATGGAATAACATAATATATGTATATATAACATATATATATATATATATATATATAACAATATATGTATCCTCCATTTAGTTCTATCAAATCTGGCCAGATCAACTTTCAGATTGTGTTTGAAAAAATAAATATTTCAGATATAGTTGATATTTCTTGTATGCCCCTCCCCAATCTCAACCCTCTCCCTTTCTTGAATTTAACAATGATCATGCTCTTTCATGTTTATATATTATTACTATTATATGTATATAGCCATAAGCAATATATAATCTTTTCAAGCTTTATATGAATGGTATACTGTAGATGTTTTGTAACTTTTTCTTTATGCACAACATCATATTTTTGAGATTTAACTCTGTTTATACATGCTGCTTGAGTTATTCATTTTAATTCCGAAATAATATTCAGTTTCATGAATACCAGATTTCATTTTTTCATTCAACTCCTGATGGACATTTAATTTGTTTCCTTTATTTGAGATTACCAATCTCAAATGCAGTGAGCATTCTTTTACATGTATCCTTACGCACAAAGGTTAGAATTTTGCTCGGGTCTACAGCAAGAAATAGAATTTCTGGGTTGAAGGGTATTATACACTGTCAAATGGTTCTTCATAGCAGTTCTATCAACCTATACTCCTTATAGCAGTGATCAGAGTTTAATCTGTTCTACATTCTCAACAACATTTGGTGTTGTCTGAATTTTTACATTTTTGTCAAACCAATGATTGTGGAATAGTATCTCATAGCTTGAGATAAAAAAAAACTTATTGGGGTATAATTGATTTACAATATTGTGTTAACTTCAGGTGTAGAGCAAAGTGAATCTGTTATACAAATACATATATCCACTCTTTTTTAGATTCTTTTCCAATATAGGCCATTACAAAGTATTGAGTAGAGTTCCCTGTGCTATACAGTAGGTCCTTATTAGTTATCTGTGTTATGTACAATAGTGTGTATGTGTCAATCCCAAACTTCCGATTTGTCCTTACTGCCCCCCCCGCCCCCGCTGTAACCATAAGTTTATTTTCTATATCTGTAACTCTATTTTGGTTTCGTAGATAACTTCATTTGTAGCTTTCTTCTGGATTCCACATATAAACAATATCATACGATACTTGCCTTTCTCTGTCTGACTCACTTCACTTGGTATGAGAATCTCTAGGTCCATCCATGTTGCTGTAATGGCTTGAATTTTTAATTTCCCTGAGTAGTAATGAGGTGAATCATCCTTTCATATCCTTTTGTCCTTTCATGTCCTTTGGATATCCTTGACTATGAATTGCTTAGTCATTTATTCATTTATTTATTTTGGGCTGTGTTGGGTCTTCGTTGCTGCATGAGCTTTTCTCTAGCTGTGGCAAATGAGGGCTACACTCCAGTGGCAGTGTGCAGGCCTCTCATTGAGGTGGCTTCTCTTGTCTCGGAGCATGAGCTTTAGGGCACAAGGGCTTCAGTAGTTGCAGCTCATGGGCTCTAGATCACAGGCTCAGTAGGTGTGGCACACAGATTTAGTTGCTCCACAGCATGTGGAATTTTCTTTGACCAGGGATCGAACCCGTGTCTCTAGCATTGGCAAGTGGATTCTTTACCACTGAACCACCAGGGAAGTCCCTTTATTCATACATTTTGTCAGTTTTTCTTTTTCTTATTTTTCTGAGGGAGAGCATGCCCCATGCAAGGCATGTGTGATTTTAGTTCCCCAGCCAGGGATCAAACCCATGCCCCCTGCGCTGAAAGCGTGGAGTCTCAACTACTGGCTCTCCAGGGAAGTCCCTGTCAGTTTTTCTACAAGGTTTCTTTCTTTTTTCCTCACTGATTTGTAGAGGTTCTTATGCATTCAAGATACAAATTCATTTATTCATTTAATCAATATTTTTCTAGCACCTATTTTGTTCTAGAAATGGTTCTAGGTGCTGGGAATGCAAGAATGTAAGAACTCCTGCCCTTCCAGAACTCACATTCTGGTAGGGGAAGGTAAACAATAAATGCAATTGATAAGTAAAAATAAAATAATCAACAGTGAAAAATCTTCAGGAGAAAAAATAAACAGGGAAGAGAGGGAGTATGTGTGTGTGGAAGTGGGAAAGGAAATTGTTGAACTGTAATTTTTAAAAAACCTTTATAAAATTTCACACAATGATTTTTTAAAATTTTATTTACTTATTTATTTTTGTCTTTGCTGGGCCTTCATTGCTGCATGGGTTTTTCTCCAGTTGTGATGAGTGGGGGCTACTCTCCTGTTGCAGAGCGTGGGCTTTAGGGCATGCAGGCTTCAGTAGTTGTAGTACAAAGGCTCAGTAGTTGCAGCTTCCAGGTTCTAGAACACAGGCTCAAAAGTTGTGGCACATGAGCTTAGTTATTCCTCAGCATGTGGAATCTTCCCAGACCAGGGATCAAACCTGTGTCTCCTGCATTGGCAGGCAGACTCTTCATCATTGAGCCACCAGGAAAGCCCCTGAACTGCAGTTTCAAGTAAAGTTGTCTAGGAAGACCTCTCTTAGAAAGTGACTTTTGAGCAAAGACCTGAAGAAGGGAAGAGTGCAGGCAAATCTCTCTGAAAGTGTTAGCCGTTCAGTCGTGTCCGACTCTTCACAACTCCATGCCATTAATTGTAGCCCGCCAGGCTCCTCTGTCAATGGGATTTCCCAGGTAAATATACTGGAGTGGGTTGCCATTCCCTTCTCCAGGGGATCTTCCCAACCCAGGGATCAAACCTGGGTCTCCTACATTGCAGGCAAGTGCTTTACCATCTGAGACACCAGGGAAGCCCAAGAGTGCAGGCAAAGTGATCCGCCAGTGCAAAGGCCCTGAAGCAAGAGTGTGCCTGGCAAATCCTAGGAATAGAATGGAACAGTGTGATTAAGCAAAATGAGTTGGAGTGAGTGGTGGGAGAGTGAGTTAGGTTATGACATCTAGAGTGTAGAACCTCATAGGTTATCCTTTGTCAATTATAGTTACTGAAAATGTTTTGCCAGCCTGTGGCTTGTCTTTTAACTTGTTCATGTTATCTCTTTTTTTGCCTGTTCTGTGATTTATTATATTCACCCCAAAATATATACTGGCCAGCCTTCTGAATCAGCTAATATTTAGAGATCTACCATGTTAATTTTTGCAGCTGCATAGTATTTCACACAGTATGAATGGACCACAGGTTCATTTGTATTTCTTTACATTCTTAAAAAGAAATGCTCAGATGAACATTCTTGTACATTCTTTTTTGGGAACATCTACATGTTAACCGTATAGTAAATGTCTAGCAGTGCAATTTGTTTGTAACTAAGTACATGTGTCCTTTATATTCTGATATTGCCACATTTCATACTTTCATGTTATCTCAAAGTGCATATATTTTGATACCTAATGTAGCTAAATGTGTCAATCAATTCCCCTACTTCCTCCTTTTTAGTGTCTTAAGTAATCATTCTCATTCCCTAGGTCATAATGATATTCTCCTATTTTCTTCTGAAAGTTGTAAAGATTTGTTTTTCACATTTAGATATTTAACCCACGGGGAATTGACTTTTTGTCCCTCTATGGTATGATATAGGGATCAAATTTTATTTCTCCATGTGGATTATCAATATTCCCTGCACCATTTAGTGGATAATCCATTTTCCCACATTAATTTGAAAAGTCAAATATGCCACATATCAACTTTCCATATATGTGTAGACCTGTTTTGGGGCTCAGTATTTAATTCCATTGGTCTTTCTACCTCCATACCACACTGTGTTAATTAATACAGGTTTAAAGTCAGTCTTGATATATAGTTCATCATAGAGTCTCGAACAAAAGAATAACACAACTGAAACATTAGGAAGAATATTCTTATGACTGTCAACAGAGTAAATTGGTCAAATGAGATATCACAAGGACTTACACTCAAGTGATGGCAGTGTGAATGGCAAGAAAACAAAGAATCTAAAGGTAATTCCAAAGACCATATTAATAAGATTTGCCAGCTGACTGGATACGAAGTAATCAGGAGAGAGGAATCTAGCATATGGGGCTTCCCATGTGCATGCGTGCTAAGTCGCTTCACTAGTGTCCTACTCTCTGAAACCGTATGAACTGTAGCTTGCCAGGCTTCTCTGTCCATTGGGATTCTCCAGGCAAGAATACTGGGGTGGGGTTGCCATGCCCTTCTCCAGGGGATCTTCTCAACCCAGGGATCAAACCCGCATCTCTTACATCTTCTGCTTTGGCAGGTGGGTTCGTTACCACTAGCGCCACCTGGCAATGCAGGAGACACAAGCAAGCACATGGCTTTGAAATTTCAAACCTGCATCGCTGTGTGAAATAACCGTGGGCTATTGTCACCCAATGCTTTGCTAACAATGAGTTATATATTAGGCAAGGGATGTGGGCCAGGGATAATATGTTTGGTGTTTGCCTGCTTACAAGTGAGCTTAAAGGGGGGCAGAGAAAGCAAAGGTATGATCTTTGGGGATTTTTTTCGATTTAGGGGATGGAAGGATGGAGTGAGGTGGTGGGACATCTGAGCGGTAGGATAACCAGCACGGTATATTCTGTTAACCATAATAAGGATATTTTGAATGGAGGATGTGGGTCCTAGTGGCCCCAATACCTTTGAGTTACTTCATGGGCATAACTGTATTTTGTTTCTACGGCAACCTTCAAAGTCTCCAAAACAATTCTGGCGTCACAGCCAGCCTTGAAAGCTTAGCCCTTGCTGGACGTGCGGGAGACGCCCCCAGTCCGTCGGGTCTCTCCATGCAGTTCCTCAGGTTGGCCGCAGGGGGCGGAATCTGCGGCGGCCTGGAAAACTGGCGGGGGTGGGAGGCGCCGCTCTCTCTCGGGTCAGGCTCCCGGCTCCCGGCTCTGGGCTCCAGGCTGCGGGCTGCCCGCGCCCAGCACGGAGCCATTTCTCTAAGGACGCGCAGCCGAGGCTAAGGGGTGTGAGGACGCGGGAGGCAGTATCGTCGGATCAGCCCGCAGTCCGCAGCCCCGCCGAGCCTGGAAGCCGCCGGGATGGAGCCGCCGCTCCCGATTGGAGCCCAGCCCCTTACCGTATCCGCCTGAGAAGGGGGAGGGGAGGCCGCGCAGGGCGGGGGTGGGGGTCCGCGGGACTGCGGATCGCGGCGGAGGGGCGGCTAGGGGGCAATCGGGCCCCGAAGCCGAGCCGAGCCGGGGAAGGGGGCCGGCGCGGGAGGCGCTGTCTCGGACGCTGGGGAGGAAGGGTGGGCAGAGGGGCAGGAACCTCTCGCCACCCCGCACCGCGGGTCCCCTCCAGGGCCGCGCTTGTAGAGAAGACCCTTGACTAGCGCCCGCATACTATCGAGGGTATGGAGATGAAGGGTCCTCTCCGGGAGCCCTGCGTGCTGACCCTAGTCCAGAGGAACGGGCAGTATGAGTAAGTAACCACCTGATACCCACAGAGGAGGGGAGCCTGCCATTACCTCCCAACCCCAAACCGCGACAAGCCACCCACCCTCCACCCACTGAGGCCACGTGGGCAACAGGTTCGGCCGGGTGTGAAGTGCCAGTGCTCTAACCACCCGGCTTTCTCCCCAAGTTTGCTCCTGGCTTATGGCTCAGGAAAGGGCTCAATGGGCGGGCCAGCAGGAAGCCTGGGTTCTTAGTTCCTGCCCCTGCAAATGACATGGGTTGTGTAATCCTGGGCTAGTCAATAAAGCTTTCTGGGCCTTAGTGTCCTCATCAGTTTAATAAAAACATGAACTGCCTTACCTTATAGCCTTTGGAGTTATAACTGGGAGAATAATAAATACGAAAGTGGTTTACAAAGAAGTAAAAGTGCTGTAGAAATGCTTCATTGTTAACCTTCTCTTAACCTCATTCAACTGGTTCCTCCAGTCTCCCCACCCCTTTATTCCATTTGCTTGAAGGCATATTCATTAATTCAGTCATGATTTTGTGTAGGTCAGTAACTGCTTCCCTTACTGACTTGACTGTTAGAGAAAGTAATGAAATGTGTAGAAATGTAAATGACTTTTGGCCTTTCATCAGGATGTGTTACCTTCCACTCTAACTTGGACATAGGAGCTCAGTAAAGACTGTTGACTGTTTGATCAAAAGATTTTGATAAGCCATCAACCATATCTGCTGATCTCACTTCCTTGCCACTAATGCTTCATCTAAAGTATCTCTGATGACTGTCCTATATAGGTAGGTCCCTATCCCTTTATGCCCCAGCCACTGCCCCTGGTACTTGACTGGTTTCTTCACATCAGTGAAGAATTGTCAATCACTTAAATCCTGCCATCCCCCAACAATGGATTCTGCTTAAAAACAATTTTTCCCAGTCCCTACATTTAGATTGTCCAGATTCAATCTTCGTCTGTGCTGTCTAGTTTACAGAGAAGAAATTTCCATTGGCCTAGCCTGCCCTATTCTGAAACTCTTGGTGCCATTCAAACTGGATGTCAGCTGGTTCTATGGAAGTAGCTCTTGCCTAGATTCTACTTGGTCGATTCTGTTGTTGTGATAAGTTCATTTTATTTTTCCCAGATTTCATCAAACTGGAAGACCAGTTTAATGAAAGTAAATTCAACAGAAAAGTGAGAAAAGTGGAACACCAGTACCATGTCCAAAGGCAAGAATAGAATGGGAAGATGTGAACCTTGGGCAAACCATTAAATTTTTGGTGCCTCGGTTTCCTCTTCTTTAAATTATGAGAATTAAATAAAAATAGCTACATTGTTGAGATGACCACATCCCAGGATCTGGTCCCTTGGTTCTGTAGGTTTGGAACTGTTCAGCTGATAAGGGAACAAGTGGATGGCCTTGAGATAAACACCTCTTTCTATCTGGTCTCATATACTGGAAGCACTTTTAAACTTGCAGTGGTAGCTCTCCTGATTATTTTTATCTTCCCCTCTAGAGAAATCAAATTCTATGTTATAGTTCTGTATAAGTTATGAGTATAGCACAAGTCACACTCAATGGCTAGATGAGTGTCAGGTACTCTTCTAAGCACTTTCATGAATTAGTTCATTTAACTCTCATGTGAGGATTACTGTGAAATTGTAATATTATCATCGTCATCCCCTTTTTCTTGGTGTAGATATGGAGTTTCAGAGAGGTTAAGTCATTTGTTCACAGTGAGGAAGTAGCATAGCTGAGATTTAAAGCCATGTAACATCTCAGAATTGCATTGTATCTGAGAAGTTTCTTTTGAAATCTTTTATTGGAGACACCTAATACTGTCAAACCATCTGTATAATCCTTGTCTCTTGGGTGCCTTCTTTAGTTTTGTAGTTCCTGCTGTTAACCATAGGAGAAATTTACTTGAGAGACTAAAATTACAATTGAAAATGACTTTATTGCACACAAGGAATCAAACACTGACATTCTTTTTTTCAAGGTAAATAGATTATGATGCAACCTGTTGTTTCATCTTTAACCTTCCTTAAACAAATCAGAGTATTTCCTAGGGAAATATTTGTGGACTTGACTTGAATTCCCAGTTTATGTTTTTTTTTATTTTTTGGGGGGGTCGCATTTCTTTTTTAAATTGATATTTATAATATTATGTTAGTTTCAGGTGTACAATATAATGACTTGATACTTGTATATACTATGAAATGATGACCACCATAAGTCTTATTAACATTCATCACCACACATAGTTAACAATTTTTTTTTCTTTTTTTCTATCTTTGTTCCACGTGGTATGTGGGATCTTGGTTCCGGGGCTGGGGATTGAACCTGCACCCCCTTTTTTGGAGGCACAGAGTCTAAACCACTGAATTGCCAGGGAAGTTCCTTCAACATTTTTATTTCTTTTGATGAGAACTTTTAAGACATATCCTCTTAACAACTTTCAAATATACAGTACACTATTATTAACTATAGTCATCATGCTATACATTACAGCTCCAAGACTTAACTATTTTATAACTGGTAATTTGTACCTATTGACCCCCTTCACCCATTTCACCCACCCACCCCTATTCTCTGCCTCTAACAACTACCAATCTGTTCTCCGTGTCTTTGAGTTCAGTATTTTTGGGTTTTGTTTTTCTGTTTCACACATGAGATCATATGGTATTTGTCTTTCTCTGTCTGACTTCTTCCACTTAGCATAATGCTCTCAAGGTCCATCCGTGTTGTCTGTTTTGTGTTGGTTTTTAACAAGACAATCCAGTTGAAACTTTACTGTTAATGTTCAACATCATTTCTATATTATTTACTTGGGAATTACATTGGTTTGTGTTCTAAAAGCAAGCTCTTTCTCATTGACCGTTGCTTTGTCAGTCTTATCTAGTTTCTGGCCTACATCTGGGTTTATAGGACTCTACTCAACTCATGAACTTTGCAGTTTGAGAAGGACCTGCCCCTAAATTCTTCTTTCTAATCACCTTAAACTATAAATCCCTGAAAGTTAGGCAAGTAGAATCAGAGCAGAAAAACAGCATTAATACTTTTATTTCCTTTAGTTCTATCTAAGCATTTCTTTCCCCCAAGTTACCCCTTCAAAGTTAACACATTTGAAAAAAAAATTCAAAAAGCTAAAATGACAAGCCCCCCAAAAGACAACAAAATAGAAATCAAGCCCTTCTAAAGAATGACTTCTAAGGTCAAATGTTGACCAAGTATGTTTAGAAATTCACCTCTCTTTGTAACTTAATTAAATGTTTATTCAACCAAAGTTATTGATCATCTATTAAGTAAGAGACAAAACTGAATATCATAGGGTCTTTGCTTTCATGGAGTTCAAATCTGAGGGATTCATATATAGTTTTTTGTATGTATGTATATAGTTATGTATGTAACTATAATGGAGTGTGTTAAGTGCTATATTTGAGGGACAAGCAAAGGCATGAGGCCACTAGTTCTGCCTGAGGTTACTTGGGAGGAGTTTCACAGAGGAGTTGATAGTTTAAACTAGGTCTCAGGGAAGAAAAGAATAGTGCTCCTGGCTCAAAGAACCACCTGAAGAGTGATTTTGGGGGAAGTTAGGAGATGTTCAGGATGACCTTTTACCAGTAGGTTGCACCTTGATTCTGGACCACTAAGATTAAGTAGTAAGTGAAAATTAATATTTCAGGAGTACATAGGAATTTGGAAGTCTTGTGTTTCATACTGAGCGGCCAAAATGCTTACCAGAAATATTAGCATTAAATCATAAACCATGATGAAAACACAGGGATATAAAAGCAATCTGGTTGTGATATCTGCTACCTCATTGGTCACTGGGATTATTTTGACTGATGCAGCTGGCTGGGCACCTCCTCTTACTTCTCCATGAGCCTGTATACTTGAAAAGATAGAATCATTCTTTGATAAAAGCCATGGGGATAAAATCAGAAAGCTAATTGATGAAATTTATAATCCATTTATTCAACAAACGTGAGGGACTGCTACATGCCAGGTGTTGTACTAGGTGCTAGAAATACTGTGGTAAAAAGACAGCCATAGTCCCTTCCCTCATGGTCTTCACACCTAACTGTTAGTTCTTCACCCTGGTATGCGTAATCTGAAGGTGTGTGCACTATAACTCATGCTCTTAAAATTGTAAACTGTTTTTAGGATGTAAACTGTGTTCTCCATGGCACTGAACTGTGGTTATTCAGGTACTGATCATCACTAATATCCTTTTTGACCTAAAGCAATTTCTACCATGATTCTCAAATCCAGGGAACAAGATCCAACAAGTCTAATAAATACAGACTGGATTTATATAACAATACAGCAATATATTTTGTTGTTAATTTTTTTTTTTTAGTTTTTCAGTATCTATTCATTGATGCATTCTTCTGTTTCCTAGGCTAATAATCTGGTTGCACAAGAAGGAACAGCGTGTTCAAGATATCATTCCTATAAATAGCCACTTTAGATGTGTTCAAGGTACTAGCTTTAATTGCTTAGTTAGTTTTATAATGTTTTTTCCATTGGTCGTTATCTCATTGTATAACATCATACATATTTAGATTTGTCACTGCACATAAAATGAAATGCATTACCCTCTGTAAATAATCTACCATTGAGAAGATGATAATTTCTTTGTCTAAGAGTACTGAAGGATTATATTGAAATATATATATTCTCACCTGCCACCCTGGCTGGGGTTAGAGATAGATGTGGTCTATTATCTATGTAGGTAGTCTTTTATGCTGATGAACCTATATGTAGATTTTAATCACATTCTTGGGCTTAACTGATAAACTGCTCATTGTAAACTGTCAAGGTCACTTCAATTCACATACATTCAGCACTTTCTCCCCACACTATTTGAAATTAAAACATTTGGCAACACGCCTTGCCAGATTGTAGTACCTTACACTTAATTGTGCTGATTCTCAAACCTTGACATTGGTGAATCATAAGAAAATCGACTCTGGGGAGGAAATACTTGGCTTCCTGCCTCCAAATTTGGGGAAAGAGAACAGAAAATCTGTTGTTTCATCTGCTACAATGAGACTGAAAAATTGGGAGGTTTGTGTAGGAGGTGTTGCTTCTGTCATTTCACATTGCCCTAGAAAGGAAATTGATTATTAGAGAACAAATGCATTATGTTTCCGGTGGCTCCATTGTCTTATCAGACAGGCATTCTGTGTCAGCTACAGCTTCTTGGAAAACTTGAATCCTGACTTGCATAAATTCTTTCTTAAACTACATACAACTTTTTTGATCACAAAAGTAATGTATGTACTGTAAAAAGTTGGGAAAGAACAGAAAATTATAAAGGAAATAAGAAAATTCACGTCCTTCAGAGATAAATACTTAACATTTTCCTTTTTTCTACACATGTAACTTTTAGGGTGGGTGGAGCTCATATATATGTGTTTTTTGTCCGTTCCATTTGCTATCATGTTTTGAGTGCTTTTACATGCTATTAATAGTTGTATACTATTCAATTTTATGAGTAAGCTCTACTGTAGTTATTCCCTGTGTTTGACATTTGAGTTGTTTTTTGTTAGTATAAATAATGAATCTTCCTGCATGTCTCTTACTTCCTTAGGATTTATTCCTATAAGTAGAAATACTAAGTGGGCATGACTTTTTAAAAGAGCATGTATTAAGAATTAAAAATACCCATTGTGAATAGAATCCATACTGTGTAGTAGAATGAAATCTTTTATTTAGAAGCCCTGTGTAAGAGAGACATTGAAGGAGACACCTGTGTGCCAAAATAAGTTACTGTGGTCACCTCACTTCTGATAGCATAGTGCTTTTTGTTACATACTTAGCCCTTTAAGGAGGAGAAAAGCCAAAGACAATGATGTTAGTATCCTATTAACTCTATTCCTTCTTTGTGCTACTTCTAGAATTTATTTTACCCTGTTTCTCTTGGTATCATCTTTAATAAGAAATAGATGGCAGATTGCTAGGTTGGAATCTAGGAAAATTTGTGTGCATGCACACAGTAATCCTCATGACAAAAGGAACAGATACCTCCTTGAGTTTTCACATCCTTTCTGTTTCCCAACCTGTACATCTATTTTGAAAAATCTATGAGTACTTGGGTTTTAAAGAATAAAAGTTACCAAAGAGCAGTTGTGAACTAATACTGCTGTCTTGAAGCACTGTTGTCCCTTGCTTCATTCATCATGCTAGTAAAAGTATTGAGACTATTCTCTAATATTAGACAACTTGGGGCATTATCAGTTCTTCTGTTGCACCTGAATAATGGAGCCAAATTACAGTCCAGGCAAGTGAGGGAGCTAGTAAAGACTGAGACTACTCCTGGCCAAGGTGGATCCAGACTCATCACAAGGAGTCAGTACCTTTGTGCTCAGTTGCTCTTTACAACCCCAGACTGCAACCTGCCAGGCTTTGTCCATGGAATTTTCCAGGCAGGAATACTGTAGTGGGTTGCCATTTCCTACTCCAGGAAGGAGTCAGTACCCAGAGGGAGTACCCAGAGTTTAACCAGCCAGGAGGGTCTGATAGGTGCCAATGGCCAAATCCAAGAGGAAGTGATGAGTTGGATCTAAACACTAGAGGTAAGAGAGGAAGTCTAGATGAGCCATGGAGAGAAAATAGAACTTTGAACTTGACCCGTTTTATACTTGTTGGGTGTGGTAAGCCTTGGTAGTTAATGGTAGCCTGAAGATAACTTCAAGTATTCTCTGCTCCTGTATGGGGCAGGGGTGGTGGTAATGAGGTCATTGGAAAATTTTCAGAGACTAGATTTGAGTTAAAGTAATTTACCTCTAGGCTTTTGGGGTCACTTTCTTGACTTTTTATAAGAATTATCTAAATGATACAGTTAGATTATATTAAGTTAGTGTGTTATAGTTGTGGGGAATTAAACTCACCTTCACTTGAATTAACATGTTATATTCCCTACTATAGTCATTGCTTGATTTGCTTTGAGGAATTCCATGTGATTACTTGGTCAATGCATTTTTGTTTTAGTTGAATTGCTTATAATCTTTAGGACACAGTGCTATTAAAATCCCCTTTTAAAAGTGCTAAACAAAAAAGCAAAGGATTTTTTTTAATGTGTTCTAAAACCTAGGAGTGGTGATTGAAAGAAGTAGTTAGGTGTGTACTTCTTTGGATTATAATGAATGGTTTTCTCTTCCCTGATCCTATTCTTTCTTCTTTTCCTTTAGAAGCGGAAGAAACTCTTTTAATTGACATAGCTTCAAACAGTAAGTATCTTTCTGAATGGAGTTGATTTTCATTCAACAAATATATACTTGAAGATCCACTGTATGTAAGACAACGTTTTTGCACAACTTTTATCTTACCATTTTATCCTGTATTCTCTATTTTCATAAGGCACCCATACATGTTAGTATTGCCTCCCCAAAACACTTAGCCTAAGCTTAAGAAAAAGCAGGTGGCTGGCAAGAGTCTTTAAAAAGTTGAAAATGTGATCTGCTTTTCTGATGCTGAACTTCTTTGAGAGACCAGTTTTTTGTTGCTATCAGTTAAGTCATTCCTGTGGAGTAGGAAATTGTAGGAAGGGCCGTAAAGTGTTTAAGGTGCAACAGGTTTGTTTATGAGGTTTTTTTAACTGTTTACGTTTAAGCTTTTTTCCCCTACCTACTTTTGATTTTTACATGTTAAATCATAATGTTTTCCTTAATTTATTATATTATTTGGGAGGCTACAGAGTCCCTTTTGTACCAGGGATACCTTTTTTTTTTTTTTCTTAAAATAGTTTTGGTCTTTTATTTAAGACTGTCTTCTCAAGGCGTTTCTTTATCAGAGAGAACACGGTCTTCCTTCTCACCGTTTCCGTTCTTGCATTTTTTATCTGCTTGAAACAAATAATCTTCGACTGTCTGTGCAAGCTGTTCTCCATTTATCATCTAAAATTGTGCTTTGTTAACATGGGGAGGGAAAAATGGGCACTTGAATGCTACTGTATCTACTCTGTGGTTGCCGTGGGAAAGAGTATGTGACAACATGAATCCAAATCAAATGGGGTGCTTTACCTCTTGGTTGAGTCCTTGGATGCCTGGGACTTGGCCCTTAGCTTGGGTCTATCAGTTCATACATAATTTTGCTTAGACATAGTCCCCGTCCTTGGCACTATTGTTTTGTATTACACACTTTAGGTACTTCTTCTGATTTGGATTTTATTATTCTTTCCTTTGATCATAAATTTTGGAACTCTTAAGGGCTGATCCTAAAAGGCTAAGCACCTCCAACTTCTAGCTTCTACTGCATATGTCCAGGATAGCAAGTAACCTAATATCTATGTCTTACTGTACTTAAAAAGGAGAAGGCAAGAGCAATACTAATAAAGCAAAATGTGAGCAAAGTTTGTTCAGCAGTGACTCACATTGCTGCTGAAATCTGCTGAAATTAGATACCTAAATGTCCTGTTCTTAGTATGGAAATAGGTATTTCCAGAGCTTAAAAGTTAAACTGAGCTGTGCCTTTTCTCTTACAAACACCTAATTTATGATATTCGTTTAGTTGGCCTCTCCTACATGGAAATTAGCCATGTGTTGCTGTGTCCAGAGTTCAAGTTACTAGATTACATGGGAAGGAGTTAAGTAACCACTTGAATAAAATCATTCATTTCTGCCTATTTATTAATATTTGTACTGAAACTAGATTTTGTCTTGATCCTTAGGCTTCACATATAAATCTTTAGAGCACACAATGTGTTGCTGGAGGAGACCTTGGGTTTATTAAGCAAGCCTGATTTTACCGAAACTTTGTGTTTTCCCATGTCTGGATGTTGGTATTAAACATTTTAAAATATTTTTTCTGATTATAGAGATAATACATCCTTCATTATGTACAATTTGTAAAGTTCGGGAAAGTTTAAAGTATCAAATTAAAATTACACTCCTGTGACCTAGAGTTCACCACTGTGATTAACATTTTTATGTATCTCTTTCCAGTCTTTTATTTATATTTTTACATAATTGGAATCCTCATATATAGTTTTTATCCTGCATTTTCATTTAACAGGTATTGTGACCTTTCCCATATCATTTAAAAGTTTAAAAACATGATTTTTAATGACTAACATTTCACCATAGATATGCATCAAATTTTGCTAATTTAACTCCTTTGTAAAATTAAGTCACTGTCAAGGAACATGGGATATCTCTTTCTACTTACCGAGGTTCTCTATATCTCTCAGTAATATATTGTGGTTTCTTCATAGATAGCAAATATTTGTAGATTAAGTATTTTTTGATGGATTTTTTTGCTGCTATTGTCAGTGGAACTTTTTTCTTGGAAGCTTTTTTCTTTTCTATTGCCTACTACTAGTATACAGAGCAGCTGTTGACGTTTAGATATTTATCTTTTATCCAGCCACTTTACAGAATTTTATTTTGGGGGAGCCTTTTATTTTCTTTTTTGGTTTTGATAGCCCTAGTCATCTGCAAATAATAGTTTTGTGTCTTTCTAGTAGCTATACCTATTAGTTTTGATTCCTATCTCATTACACCAACAAGAATCTGGAGGTCAATGCTAAATGATGATGATGATGATGATGATGATGATGACATTTTATGTTTAGCTCCTGATTTCAGTGAGAATGCCTCAAGTGGTGCTTCACTGTTGAGGACATTATTGCTTATTGATTTGATAGTTTTATTTTAAAAAAGTGTTAAGAAACTGCATATATTTCAAGTTTGCATGAGTGTATTTAATTTTTTGACCATGGCATATGGGTATGTGGGATCCTAGATCCCTGACCAGGGATTGAACCCATGCTCCCTGCAGTGGAAACATGGAGTCTCAACAACTGGACCACCAGGGAAGTCCTTTGTGTTTTTAAAATGATGAATATATATTAAATTTTATCAAATGTCTTTTTAGTATGTATGGAGATGATTATATTGTTCTTCCTTATTTGACCTATTGATGGACAGTATGATACTAATTCCCTAATATTGAGCCCTCTTTTATTCATTCTTCAACAAATATTTGTAGAGTACCTTCTATTTGCCAGGCACTATTCTAAGTGCTGCGCAATCAGTAGAAAACAACATAGATAAGGTTGCTGCTCCTGCTTTGGTTCTTGTTTCTGTGCTATTTGGTACTAGTGTCACACTGATGGCTCTAATCAGTTAATCCTTTCCATAAGCTTATGAACACCTCTTATGTGCCAGGCACTATGCTCTAGGGATACAGGGAAAAGCAGCATAGGCATGGTACTTCATGAAACTTAGTGCAAGAAACAGCTTTTAAACTGATAATGTATGGTTACATAGTTGCAGGGGTTTTTTGTTGTTGTTGTTGACTTCATCACCCACAGCTTGTGGGACCTTAGTTCCCCAACTCGGGATTGAACCCAGGCCCTCTGCAGCAGAACCCTGGAGTCCTAACTGCTGGACCACTAGGGAAGTCCTCATAGTTGCAGTTTTGATAAATACTATCAGGGAGAAATACAGAGAGTTGATAAGACTAAATTAGTCAAGATCCTCAGGGAAGGCCTCTTTGAAGAAGTGACTTTTAAACTGAGACCAGAGGGGATAAGTAAGAGGTGAAAATGGGGAAGAGAAGATTCCAGGTAAAAGGAACCTCATGGGTAAAGGCCCCAAATTGGGAAGTAGCTTGATACTTTCTTTGAAATGAAAGAATGCCAGGATGCTTGAAATAAGTCTCAGGCACTAAGGTAGGCCAGGCTAGGACCAGATCCAGTAGAATCTTGTAAGCCATGATGAGGAATCTGGATTTTTAGAGTTTAAAAATTGAAAGAATATGAAAGATTTTATGCCCGTGTTGGGTTGCCAGGAGGCTCTTTCAATGGTTTAAACTAGAGTGCTAGAGAGTATGGTGGCAGTAAGAATGGAGAGAAGTGGACAGATATGATAAATGTTTTTGAAGAGTAAATCAACAGGGGTTGGTGTGGGGGTAGTGGGTAAGCTGAAGAGAAGTTGTCAAGGATGAATCCTAGATTTCTGGCATGAATGTGGTTGGTGGTACCATTTGCAGAAATAAGAACATTGCAAGAGGAATGAGTTTTCCTGGGGTTTTAGCTATGTTTACTTTGAAATTTCTTTGAGACATTTGAGTGTAGATGATAATTTGGCCATTGAATGTATGCATCTGAAGCTCAGAAGTAAGGTCTGGGTCACTCGCACAAAGAGGGTATTTGAACCCATAAGAGATTAGGTGATTGCATTGTAGAGCTGTGCTGTCAGTTATAGTAGCCACTAGTCATATGTGCCTGTTTAAATTAATTAGAACAAAATGAGAAAATCAGTTCCTCAGTTGCACTAGTCACATTTCAAGTACTCATTAGCCACATGGGGTCATTGTTTGCACAGTGTAGTTATACAACATATAACATATACAACAATATGGTGTGCAATACACCATATTGCACAGTGTAGTTATACAACATGTCCATCATCACAGAAAATCCTATTAGACAGTGCTGATACAGAGTGAGGAAAAAGGTTTAGGATTGAACTCACTCTATTTTTTAAAGTTTGGGTAGAGGAGAAGATAGTTTAAAGGGCACTAAAAATTTCCCTTTGACCAAAGACAGAGAGAAACTAGATGAGTATGGTGTCATAGAAGCCTTTTAAAGAGACTATTTCAAGGAGGGATCAACTGTTGATTTCTGCTGATAGATCTGATAATATGACTGAAGAATATCCGTTGAATTTAGCAATATGGAGATTATTGGTGACCTTAACAAAGCAATTTCAGAGGAGTAGTGGGAGCCAGAGTCACACTGGAGTGGATTAAAGAGAGAAATGGAAGGTGAGCAAGTAGTAACTTAACTATGTGTCTTTCAAAGCTTGACTTCAGAGGGGACTGTAGAGATGAACTGGAGTTGGAGGAGGATATGGGGTCCAGGAAGGTTTTTTTGTTTTAAACGAGGAAAATTTAGAACACAATTTATTTAAATGCTGATAAGAAGGACACTATGTGAGGGAGAGGTTGAAGATACTGAGAGGCAGTGTCTAGAGAATGATTCCAAGGGTAAGATTCCTGAGAGAACCCAAGGGGTTGTAATTCCTCTGATCTTCTTCCTTGTACCAGAAGGGAAAGGAGAATATGAATAGAGATACAGGTAGGTTTTATATGATGGCTTCCATTTCCTTTGAAGTATGAGGTAAAGCAGTCTGCTTGGAAGAAAAGAGCTTGAGGAGTGGGATTCAAAGACAGATGATAAATGTGAAGTTGTGAATTGTTTTTCCAGATAGTGGTGGGAGACAAGTTGACTATGGAAACTTAGACTGATTCCTATCTACAGGGCCCTGTTGAGGTTAGCAGTCAATTTATAATGGGGTGTGTGTGTGCTTGTGTATCTGGTTTTACTCCCTCAGATATAAGTATAGAGAATGCAGTTAGTTGGGTTTCTGAGTGTTGAGAGTTAGCCAGATAGGCATAACCAGAACAGAGTAAGTGGTAAGGCAGTTCTGGGTTTTTGCAACAGAGTGAAATGATGGCTTCTGTTTGACAAAAAGGAAGGTGGTGGCTCAGTAGTAAAGAATCTGCCTGCCAATACAGGAGCTGTAGGAGACACGAGTTCAATCCTGGGGTTGGGGAAAATCCCCTGGAAGAGGAAATGGCAACCTACTCCAGTATTCTTGCTGGGAAAATTCCTTAAGCACAGTTGGCAGGGTTGCCCTCACAAAAAAAGGTGGGGGAGGGTAGTGAAAGCAAGAGAGAGAGTGAATGAATACTGAGAAAGTGAAGGGATCAGTGTGTCCGAGGTTCCTCTAAGAGCAGGTAAGCGGCAGGGAGTTCAGAGTGGGTATTTGAATTAAAGATTTATGAGGTGATGCTGTTTCTGTGACAAAAGGTCCGGGGTGTAACTGAGGTAGTCCCAGTAAGACTGAGGGAGTAGGGTGGCTGAGGTGGAGGGGCGAGGTCGTTGGATGAGGAAGTTGAAGGTGTTGACTGAGTTTTCGGTGCTAATTTTAAAGGGATGCAAAATTAAAGCAAAAGTATGAGTGGAGAGGAAGTCTTATGAATCAGGCTTGGATTCAGAAGTTTCTGGGAGGTTGGTACGTGGTCTCATGGAGGAGGGAAGGGAAGGCATTGGCATAGTCCAGTGGGTGAGCCTCAAAGGAGAAGGGATTTTTCCTGAGGGAGGAGAGGGAATGGACTGGAGATGGCATTAGGACATATAAGGACACCAGTCTTAAATTACATAGTGTGTGAGAGACTATAAATAGCCTCTGCTTCGGAGGGCCACAGGGGGAGCTCCTCTCAGGGGCCAGCCAGTTTGCAGGTGACTCTGGTTTTCTGGATGCACTAGATCACCTGGGGGAGTGCTTTTAGAAATTGCCAGTGTCTGGGCTTCACCCGCAGAAATTCAGTTTTCTTGGCCTGGGGTGGGGCCCAAGTGTCAGTATTTCCTGAAAGTGCCTCTGGTAATTCTGATGCTCCCTGAGTTGAGAACTACTGAAAGATTCAGGGAGTATTCAGAGAAGTTGAGGAAAGAGGAGTGTTAGCTGATCTGAGGCCAGAAGGGCTGGCAGGGAAGAGAGTAGACGGTTGGGTGGAGGGGGTAATTTGTTCTCTTTCCCATGCAACATGGTGAGAGAGCATCTAGTGTTTTTTGTTTTGTAAGCAGTTTCTGGAATCTTCTGTTAAATGGGTCAGTTTATTTTTTATACTTGCTAAAATGTATCTTTCAAGATCCTGGGACAGAGAGAACACATGTTCCTATTCTAAGTTTCTATCTGATACAAGCTGCTCTTTTTAAGTTTTTTTTTCTACTTTTAATATAAATTATCAGAGAAAGAGAGGACTATTTGTGTCCTGAAGGAGGTTTTCTCTGTATCTTGAAGGCAGTTCTAATTGACAGTCCTTATTCATGCCCTTCTTTTTCTCCTTACAGTGGCAGCCTCATTAATTTTCTTATTGCTGGCCCTCTTGCATGCTTTTTTCCCCCCATTTTTATCCTCTATGTTTATCTCTTTCTTCTGATCACTAAATCTGTATAGATAGAAACATAAAGAAATGCAAAGAGAGAGAGAGTCAAAGGTTCAGAAGTGAATTTTTGCCATAAGAAACTACGATTTTCATTTCATTTTCTCATCTCTTTGTTATTTACAAGTGTGAAAGAGTCCAGTTCTATAGTCATTAAATTGCCTTCTGTCTGTAAAGTTTGATGTCATTATTATCAATAAAGTAATTGATGAGCCCAGTTTGGCTGGGGCTTTCCTGGTCTTAGCTTTAGAAGTCTTGAGTCCTAAGAAGCCCCCCTGTCCCAGACAGCCCCTGGAGACCATTGAGAGTGTTGCGTTGGGTAACCCTTATGTGCAGCCTGTCTCTCGCCCTCAAAGAGCTTATAGTTTCCAGGGCCATGAGAAAGCATTATGTGTAATAAATCAGTTAAAATAAGAATATAAACAAGGACATGGGTTTCCTGGATCACCATAGCCAGACAGTTGATACAGATGGTAAATGTAAGGCTTTAGAAAAGAGGAGACAGTATGTTATGTACATAAGAAACTGAAGTATCCCAGGTAACTTTGCTTCTAATTACACTGTTTTCTTCTCTTTTTTTTGCTTCCAATTACACTGTTTTCTAATTGGCTATACTTGAACCAGACCACTCATGGACATGGGTCATTATATTATTTTTGTGAGTTTTTTTCAAGACATAGATTTTTTACTGGAGATAAATGAGTTATGGATGCTTCTTTTCAGAATAATTCAAGCCAATCCCATTATGCTTTTCTTTTTTACTTAGCTTATAAATTCAGTTGCCTGAGTACAGTCTGTACCTAAGGAACAAACCATCCTATTTCTGTTTTTTCCTTCACACTTCAGAGATTCGTATTATGTGATTTGGATTTGAAGTGGTAGGAATTTCCAGCTAGGATATGTGAGGGGGGTGGTTGGGGAATTGATCTTTTGCTAGAATTTGAAGGTTCCTACAGTGACATATGAGCAACATATCAGAATGTAGGAAACTATGATTTTATTATGCATCATGTGACTATATTGGGCTGCTCATTTACACAGTTCATTAGCCTACATTAAATTTTTCTCCGCATCACCCTCAATACCACCGCCACCATAAATCCCTTAATCTTATAGGTATGCTTCATACATTAGAGGTCTGGAATGTTTGTGATCTGGACCTTCTTCTATTAAATTGGTAAGTTGAAAATATGATCCCAAAAAAACATTATATGTATATGGATTTCTGTTCTTTTTAGGTGGCTGCAAAATTCGGATTCAAGGGGACTGGACCAGAGAGCGACGCTTTGAAATCCCTGATGAGGATCACTGTGTGAAGTTCGTCTCAGAGGTCCTCGCTGCTCAGGAAGGTAACTTAGGCCTCAGCAGTTTTCTTTCTGTTTGTATGGGACATGCATACAGAGACAGGTGGCCGTTAGCAGAGTACCTGGCCCATGGAGCCTTGATGGGTGATTTTTGTTGTTGTTCAGGAATGACCCCAGGGATAGGTTAGGGTAAGTCTATTCAGCTTTAAGGACCCTGAATCAGTTTCTAGAATCTTCAGTTTCTTGCCATGGCCAGCATACTGCAGACAGTAATCCTCCTCCAGCCCCAGATGGTCCCAGAGCTGCTCTCATTTTTTTAGTCTCTTCCTTTGTGTTCAGGAATGGTGCTAAGTGAATGGCCTTTGGTGGTGGTGGTGGTTTAGTTGCTAAGTTGTGTCCGACCCTTGCAACCCCATGGACTGTAGCCTGCCAGGCTCCTCTTTTGGTTATGGTAAGTTCCATTCAATGGAATGGTTGTTCCACTCTATGACCCCTATCTCTCCAGCTCAGTCACAGCTTCTTGTTCCAGACCAAAAGGAGTCATCCAGCTGGTACCAGAAATTAGACACTAAGGACAACTCTTCTGTTTTTTCAGGTACTGAAAAGATTCTTTTTTTTTCCCCCCTGGTTGCTATGATGATTGCAGAGTCAGTAGATTTTATCTGGGCAGATAAGATAGTGTGGAGTGATGTCAGTGTCAGATACCTTCTCCTATGGAGTGGTTTTGGAGTCTGTACTCACCGCCTCATGTTCACTCCTAGTACTTTCTGTGGCACATTAGCTCTTTCGGAGCCAGCTTAGCAGAGGGGTAAAAAATGCAGATTCCAGGGGCAGACTGCCTGGGTTTGAATCACAGTTCTCTGACTTCCTAGTTGTATGACCTTGGTCAAGTTACTTTGACATCTCTGAGCTTCTGTTTCTTTTTCTGTAACTTAGGAAGATTTTTTTAATAGCACCTATCTTATGGGGTCTTTGTGACAATTATGCGATAGTGATATAATCCCTAATTATCAACCAGGCATTGTGCTAAAGTCTTCTATAAATACTCGCTCTTTTAGTCACGTTCCAAGTTAATGTAACTTACTAGTTATGTTTATCATTCTAGTTAATATGTCAGTGGTTCAGGGACAGATGTGCTTCTTCCCCCATCTATGTTATCACTGTTCATATACCTTTCTGTTTGGTAACGCTGCTGAGCAAATAGGGGTCAGACCAAAACCGCTGACCAAAGCAAAGTCCTATCTATCCTGAACAAGTTGGATGTTATCTTCCCCCCTCCCTTTGACTCTGGGTTCTGTATCCTTCAGGGCTTCTTGGATTTGAGGATAATTTTTCATCTATGAATTTGGACAAGAAAATCAATTTGCAGAATCAGCCTATAGGGGTCCACCGGGAACCTCCACCCCCACCCCCTTCAGTGAATAGAATGTAAGTCCTGTGTTGAAACAGATTTCCCATATGTGAGACTTCCCTGGTAAAGGCAGTTTCACTTCTGAATTGCTCATTTATTTGCTAGGCTTCCACGTGAAAAAGAAGTTTCTAACAAGGAGCCCCCCAAAGTGACCAACACCATGCGGAAGCTCTTTGTACCAAACACCCAGTCTGGACAGCGGGAGGGTCTCATCAAACACATCCTGGCAAAGCGAGAAAAAGAATATGTCAACCTTCAGACTTTCAGGTTAGTCTCTCTTCTACTTATGAAGGTGAAACATTAATTACATTAGTTGGTATAGCAAAAAATGTTCTTTTGGTATTTAAGATATTAGTGTAATTAACTTATTTCAGAATAAAAGCATAATAAAAAAGAATGGTGAGCTGATTCAAGCACCTGTCTTTATGCGGTCAGTAACCTACATATCCACAATAATGCAAATGCTAATTTGCATTTTTTTCTAATTTTTAATTAGAAAATTTTTTTTTCTAATTTCTAATTTTTCTAATTTCAATTACATTGATTTTCTAATTACTACTGATACCACATCTTAATACTATCCACTCTTAGAGAACGAAGTCAAGCTCACATGTAATAGAGAATTGTCTCCTAGCACATTCCATAAGCAGGTGTGTTTATCTATCTGACCTGCTGAATTTCTTCTTGCCAGTATCAGCAAATTAAGTCCACCACTACCACTAGACCTTAATTTTCATTTTCCTACTTTGGTAAGTTAACTAAAGGAAGTTTGCCCAGTCATCTTGATTTGGAGGCCTATCTTGGATTCTTTCCTCTATTATATTTTTCATTTCATCTTTACTTGTTGATATCCTGTTTTTTGGATTCACTGTGTGTGGCGTGTGGAGCGGTGTAGTATGGCATGTATCTCGATGTGCAGAGCAGCAACACTTTTCTTTGTTATTTGCGAACAGCATGTACCCTTTTAGTCCAAGATTCCAGTCCCATCTGCTATCCCATTATGCCTCATTTATTCTAATTCAGTCATGAGTATATCCCTGTGCTGAAGCCTCCAGTTCTTCAGATTCTCCAGGATGCTTATATTTGTATGTAAACAGTTAAGACAGTCATGAGTTTTCCCTTCTGCTTTCCCCCTTAATACTATATCTGTCTCAACAGAATTTCCTCCACAGATGTCCTTGTAATCCTTCAAGAAGTGAGTTTTTGTATTTAACTACGGTTCCTTATGGAACAGTTATCCATATTAGACATCCTTACAGCATGAAGATACCTCTTTCCCATCCAGAAGTTCTCCCTTCAAATATGTTTGGATGGAATGTAAGAGGAAGGAAATGTGGTAGAGCCATTAAATTTGTGTTTATTAAATAGAAACTTGATTCCTTTCTGTAGGTTTACCTGATGTGAAATTTAGAGAGAATAAGCCCACTGCCTTTGCGTTCTACAGGCAAGAAGGGGTTTTTGGTATGTGTGGCAAAGCAGCTTGAGAAATTACACTGGCTTATTGTAAATATACACTTGTATAGAAGTAATGAGAGAACCTTCTTTAGTTCACACTTTACCTTTGTTTCTAAATTATTTTTTGGTATTATGTATTAGATTTTTTGTTGGAACGTGGAACGTGAATGGCCAGTCTCCAGATAGTGGGTTAGAACCTTGGCTGAACTGTGATCTGAATCCTCCTGATATCTACTGCATTGGGTAAAATACATGTCTGGAATTTCATTTTGGCTATATGTTTGGTGTTACCTTATGTGACATTTTGCCCTTTTTCCCCCACTGTTTGTAAAAACCTACTGTAGGCTATATATGAGAACTAACTTGTGGGTCAAATTTGTGAGATCATAAAGGAACAGATACAAATAGTGTGAGGAAGCATCTAGTCCTCTCAAAACGCATAGAAAACTATATTCTTCATAGAAACTAACATCTGAGGTTAATTCTTATAGTGACTATTCCTAGGATATATGAGCAAAGCTCTGTTACCCCTTATGGAAGTTTTTTTGTTTTGCTTGGCCTATGCATATACTTGTGGGGGAGTCTTTTGAGAAGAAAACTACTTGTCCTTACTGATCACTTGAATCAGTAGAGCAGTTCTCTAAAATTCCTCTCTCCCACATCCTTTTTTCACCTAATGTCTCGGAAAATGGGACAGGAGGTAGTTAGAGATCATTATGGGATGTAGATCTCACATCCTCTTGTTTTCTCAGATTCCAAGAGCTGGACTTGAGCACAGAAGCCTTTTTCTACTTTGAATCTGTGAAAGAACAAGAGTGGTCCTTGGCGGTAGAGAGGAGTTTGCATTCCAAAGCCAAGTATAAGAAAGTAAGCCGCATTTAATTATCTTTTTTAGTATATGACTAAATACCACTCACTGGAAGTTACTCTGTTTATAGTTTGTTCCAAAAGAATAGATTAATTGAATTCTCCCCCATGTGTAATACCAGATAGGGCAGACTAATGCTTTTCATTCCTATTTCCTAGGGAAAAAAAATCCCTAAGCTTCTCGATTCTATAGTTTCATTGCTTGGCTAAGTTTTAAGAGAAAGGAAGAATTTTACTGTACTCATAACAATTAACTCAAATGACATATAAGTGATTTTTTGCAGTAAGAATTTAAGATTGAAATTGTTTGCTTACACGGTCAGAACTGGATGCTTTACAGAAAAGCAATTTGAAGCATGTGGGTGCATTGGGTAAGCTTTGGAACTGGAGCAAGAACAGGAGTGTTGTGGAATTTAAATGAGTTTAAAACTTGGTTGTAAGTTAAGAGTAGAGTTGACTTTAACAAGGTGACCCAATTTGTTGGTCTTTAGAAGGCACATAGTAGAGGCTACCAAGAGAGTTATTTTAGTTATGCAGCTACCATACCAAGCCCTTCAAAAGAAGTCATCTGTCTGAGTAATTTTCATCTGCATCTTCTTACACCTGATGTAGGTGATAAGACTCCTGAAGTTGTTATTCCTCTCATATAGACTAATACATATTTCAGATTTATTTCTAGTTCACAAAGAAGTCAATACGATTGTTATACATTTTATTAGGATATTGTAAATCAGAAACTAGGAAGGAGAGCCAAAAGGAACAAGCTGGCATAGAGGCTTTGTCTTTACTATTCAAATTTTTAATACTGCTTACTCATGGTAGGCTAAAACGTGATTAAAATAATGAATCTAGAGGGTACTCGTTGTCCCTGAAGACTTTTACTGGTCAGAGCCAGATTAGAGCTTTCCTGGAAAAATTTTGTTTCCTCTTTATGAGGTCCATTGGGAAATTAGAGGATTTAGATTCAAATTGAGGCATGATTATATCTTCTTGGTGGAAAATTACTTGTGGGAAGTTAGATCTGTGCAAAGAGTGGTATTAGCACAAACCTCTTCTAATTCCCTGGAACTTAAAGGTTCAACTAGTCCGCCTTGTTGGGATGATGCTCCTGATATTTGCCAGAAAGGATCAGCTGCGATATATCCGTGATGTTGCTACAGAAACAGTTGGAACTGGAGTCATGGGAAAGATGGTGAGTTACTTTGGAGTTGAGCTTGATTATGATTTCATGTCCATATGAAGTTCAGGTGCTCATTGTGTCTTTTGTACTAACTGTAAATAATTACTCTTGCTAACAGGGAAACAAAGGTGGGGTAGCTGTGAGGTTTGTATTTCACAACACTACCTTTTGCATTGTCAATTCCCACCTGGCTGCCCACGTGGAAGAGTTTGAGAGAAGGAATCAAGATTATAAGGACATCTGCGCACGAATGAGTTTTGTGGTCCCAAATCAGACCCTCCCACAACTGAACATCATGAAACATGAGTGAGTGGTTAAGTCTTCTTTAGCCTTTGAGTAGTGGAGCTGAGAAGAGACCCACCATGATGAGAAACTATAGAAATGTGCGTAGTGAGAGATTACTGTTAAGGGATTGGGTTCACAAAGAAGAGGAAGGTTTTGAGGACTAGCAGATGCAATGAGTCAGAGAAATTAGATTTGCTCTCAGAGGAAAGGTTAGTTCTATCAGTGGTCATCTGAGTAGTGGTGGAGGGAGTCTGTCAGTTGTAATCAGTTTTCATTATTTTTTATTATAAAATAGAAATGTTTATCATAAATATAATAAAAGGTGAAAGAAAAAAAAATCCATCATTTCTTATCTCTGCTTTCCCCAGCCAGTCCCTCGCTCCAGAGAAAACCATTGTGGACAATTCAGTGTGTATCCTTCTAGATCTCTGCTGTGCAGTATGGCAGTCCAGTAGCCACAGGTGGCTATTGGGCACTTGAAAGTAACTAGTCCAAATTGAGATGTGTGGTGAGCATAGACTATACACTGAAATTATGGGGAAAAATGTAAACTATCTCAGTTTTTAAAATACTGATTACATGTTGAAATGACAAAAGTTTGGATATATTGAGTTGAATGGAATTTGTTATTAAAGTTATTTTCGCTTGTTTCTTTCATTTCTTATATTCAGCTACTAAAAAATTTTAAATTACATTTGTGATGTGCGTCCTATTTCTTCTGAATAGTGCTGTTTTAGACTTTTATCTATGCACATGCACACACATATTCATATAGGACTGTATTATCCTATATTTTGTGAATTATTTTCCAAGCCAGTAAACATAGATCTACATTATTCTTTTCACCGACTGTGAATCATTCAGAAAAGGGGCCGTGGTGACTTAAAGACACCAGTGGTTAATATGAAAGGTTAGTGAATAATGGGACTTAATAAGAACAGAAACAAAAATCACTTGAGGAATGGACTGTTAGTAGAAAATAGCTGTAAGGAAATTAGCACTAGTAATTGAAATTCTGAGAGGGTGATGAGACTTGGAATAAGTGGTTTGAGATAGGAATTAGCAGGAAAACAAAAGATAATTTGAGAGTTATTAGAATCAATAGAGAGTGGGGTAATTGAAGAAAGAGTAGGGCAAGATAGTGATGTTGGTCTGTTCCATATTGTCTCAACATTTAGGATCGTACGGAATTCTGCTTCACAGTGGTAAAGCAAGGCCTTGACATCAGTGGGCATAAAATTGACCTGAAATTCCATAAATTTATTTACCTGGGATTTCTTAAATTTCATGTTGCATCAAAGATTGGCGAGAAGACCCATTTAGAATTTGAAATAGCCTGTTTTGGTGCAGTCATTTCAGGGTCTCCCCTGTGGGGCTCTAAGCATACCTGGGGGTCTGTTGCTGTGATTGGGAGCCTGTGGCCCCTGTGGGCTGCCAGTCTCCTTCCTTCCTGGGACTTGGACTGTGGTTCTCGGGTAAGGGTAGATAGACTGGCGACAGCAGAAAGCCCTGGACCTCTGTTTGCTAGTGGGCCCTGCCCAAGAGAGATGTCATTCAGACTGTGCAGACCCTCGTGGAGAGCCGGTAGAACATCAGGGCTCGGAGAGGCAGAAAACGTTCAGATTCTCTTCCCCTAGAGACCTGGCAAGCAGCCAGGTGAAATTTTGAAGCTAGTCCAGCAAATAAACTACATGCTTCTCTGAATCAGTTAACTCCTTGGCTCCCGAGTCCCACACACACCCCACATTTCTCCATCTTTGTTCCTCATGCATGCAGTGTCCGTCCTCCAACCTCTTTTCTCATCCCCTTGTCCCTCTCAGGCGTTGATAGTACTCATCCCTAAAGGCTAGTTAGCACTCAAACCCCTTGTCAGACAATGATAAATGAATGCTTATCAGTAATCTACCCATTTTCCTTCTCTGCATTCTCCTCTCATTGACTTTCATGCTAATTACTACTACTCTTACTCATATATTTCTTGATCCTCAGTGTTGTCATCTGGTTGGGAGATTTGAACTACAGGCTTTGCATGCCTGATGCCAGTGAAGTGAAGAGTCTTATTAACAAGAATGACCTTCAGAGACTCTTGAAATTTGACCAGGTAAGTAAAATTTTATCTTATAGGTACTTTCTTACATAGCAGATAAAATTGTTAAGCCCCATGGGAAGTGTGTCTTAATCTAGAAGTAGATGGAAAGGTCTCATTGTCTTGGGAAAACATTGTGACTAGTGAAGCAGTGAATACACACAAGGTTTTTACGAAGTACTTGGATGGGAGGAGGGGAGATAATATTAGTGATAAATAGTCAATGTAACATTTATTCATTAAGCCTTTATCAAGAAGAGATTTCAGAGATTTGTGTAAATGAGTTGGAGAATGGGTGGGGTTAATTGGAAAACACTTCCTGGAGGAAGCAGGCCTTCAGCTATGTTGATGTGGTTTGGCAGATGGAACAGGGAAAGCTGCTCTATGATTACTTGGCAGGCTCAGCAACAGCTTGGAGGTAAAAGAGGGAGGCCCTATGAGGGGATTGGGGAGCACAGAAGAGAAGTTTGTCTGGGACAAATAGCACAAACTGCAGTCTAATGGGAACTGATGGAGAAGTTGGGACTAGCTGCTTTATAAATGTTAAAACTTGTCAGGGAAGCATTGATATGGTAGCATTTATATAAAACGATTTTGAGGAACCTAGTTTTCTGGCAATTTACCTCGGAACCTGGCACAAGACTTGAATTTTTTAGTTCAGCATATGGATACTGCTGCTAAAAGTGAATGCTGCTTATTGAGGGGAGAAAATGTTTCAAGTTGATTTGAATGTCTATTTTTTTAATGTCTTTAAATCTTAATATGAGGCTTTTAACCTTCAGCTATGGTCAGCATTCCAGTGTTTTGCAGTAGAATGGTTTTTATAGTGAGCCTATCTTCACCCTGTCTACCTTCACATTGAGGTTGGCTGGCTAACTTCTTTGCATTTTTTCCTCTGTCCTACCTCCAAAGGGGGTACAATTGGAATCTTATGTAATTCTGGTAAAATACTTGAGTGAGGATAACTTTCAAAATGATCTCTAACTCTTTACTGAATTTGGCTTTTGGAATTATCCAGTCAACATGTGTGCGCTTTTTTAAAAAAGCTGCACTCAAACTATTATATATGGGATAAACAAGATCCTAGTGTATAACATAGGAAACTGTATTCAATATCCTGTTATTAACCATAATGGAAAAGAATATGAAAAAGAATATATGTATAATTGAGTCATTTTGCTATATAGCAGAAATTAAGAAAACATTGTAAATCAGCTATGCTTCAATAAATTTTAAGAAAAACATGCTAACTTCAGGGAACTTATGATTATTCAGGTTTCATTTTTCCATTGTGCCCTGACCACCATTAGCAATAAAAACTTAGTGACATGCTTATATGAGCGTCCTGTCTGTGGGTGAGTTTAGATGCTGTGGGAATGTCAAAATTTAATTCACAAGGCACAGAAATATTATCTATGTACTCTGACAATTGCAAAAGATACAGAAACTAGATGCATAGAAAAATAGCTGATCAACCTGATTATCACTTCTATTAAGATGGTGTTACCCTGCTTATATGATACATTTTTCTATCTCTAGCTAAATATTCAACGCACACAGAAAAAAGCTTTTGCTGACTTCATGGAAGGGGAAATCAAGTTTATCCCCACATATAAGTATGATTCTAAAACAGACCGCTGGGATTCCAGGTAAAATAACAAGAACCTCATTATGGAATAGGTTAAGACCTGATCTTACTTCTGTCCCTCTGAATTGCTGAGGGATTGGGAAATTTTGGGGTCTTGCCAGAAGCAGAGATAAAAACGTAGTGCCCTGTTCTGCTTCTTTGCCCAAACTCTTTTTCAGCTCTTTAACTCAGGATACCAGAGGTGAAAACAAAGCAGCATGAAAGGCTCTTCCAGCACAGTGATTCTTGATCCTGAGTGTACATTAGATTCTTGTGTGTGTGTGTGCATGTGTGCACGGCTGTGTCTGTCTCTTTGCAACCCCATGGACTGTAGCCTGCCAGACTCCTCTGTCCATGGATTCTCCAGGCAAGAATACTGGAGTGGTTTGCCATTCCCTTCTCCAAGGGATCTTCCTGACCCAGGGATCAAACCTGCGTCTGCTGCATCCCCTGCACTACAGGCAGATTCTTTACCACTGAGCCACCAGGGAAACCCTAGAATCTCTTGGGGGACTTCTAATAATACCAGTGCCTGAGCCTGGCCTGCATGACTGCCAGAGGAAGCTGAGAATCCTGTCTAGTGGGGGGCTATTGATTTCCTGATCACCCTTAGTATGGTGCCCCTGTCAGTATGTGCCTGGTGGCTGTGTGTCTTCTTACTGCTTCTTCATTCACTATGGTTTCCTAGTTGTTTGAACCCAGAAGTTTGAAAGAAAAAGAAAATTCCCAGACATCATCAGCTTCTTTAGACTTGGAATGTCAGCATGGGGAGGGAGGTACCTGTCTCCCTGTCCTCTGAGGGAGGGAGCTGCTCAGCAAGTGAAAAGTGGCTCTGACAGATCTTGTGCACGTTGCTTTGTTTCTTCCAC
The DNA here is from genome assembly GCF_963930625.1 of Muntiacus reevesi. NCBI lineage: Eukaryota > Metazoa > Chordata > Mammalia > Artiodactyla > Cervidae > Muntiacus > Muntiacus reevesi. The sequence continues at coordinate 121,781,920 of NC_089271.1, read as the reverse complement.
TCGCCTGACTTGAGAGTCAACTGAAAAGCTACTGATATGAAATTTATTTGTGTCACCATCTGGATCAGGTGTACAGTGTTGCTTATTTTAGTAGAATGATGAATAGGATTTTTCCCTTCCTTTGGTATTCTTATAGGCTGTTACTTGTTCAAACTTGCATGCTTAGATTTTTTAGTTCATCTTTATTAGAAGAAGCTCCACTTGTCCATAAAAGTCTAGGTTTAAAGAAATCTCTGCTATTACCCATCTCCATTGATTCAACCCAGTCTAGAAATATAGAATTGGATTTTTAGAGTTCATTTGTTGTCTATCTGTTATGAAGTATCATTGCAGTTGGTAGAGCAAACAAAGAGGAAGTATTCTGAATATAATCCTGCCCTTCTGAGGTTATTTTAAGAAGATGCTATTCTGCTTTCTCCTGGGGCAACATTATTGAAGATGTAAATCCTGACCTTAGGAGCACTGTTTATTCATTCCCTGATAGCTCAGTTGGTAAAGAATCCGCCTGCAATGCAGGAGACCTTGGTTTGATTCCTGGGTCGGGAAGATCCTCTGGAGAAGGGATAGGCTACCCACTCCAGTATTCTTGGGCTTCCCCTGTGGCTCAGCTGGTAAAGAATCTGCCTTCAATGCAGGAGACCTGGGTTTGATCCCTGGGTTGGGAAGATCCCCTGGAGAAGGGATAGGCTACCCACTCTAGTATTCTTGGGCTTCCCTTGTGGTCAACTGGTAAAGAACCCGCCTTCAATGCAGGAGACCTGGGTTTGATCCCTGGGTTGGGAAGATCCCCTGGAGAAGGGATAGGCTACCCACTCTAGTATTCTTGGGCTTCCCTTGTGGTCAGCTGGTAAAGAACCCGCCTTCAATGCAGGAGACCTGGGTTTGATCCCTGGGTTGGGAAGATCCCCTGGAGAAGGGAAAGGCTACCCACTTCAGTATTCTGGCCTGGAGAATTCCGTGGACTGTATAGTCCATGGGGTTGCAAAGAGTCGGACACGACTGAGTGACTTTCACTTCACTTCACTTCATTAAGCACCTGCTTTCATCAGATCTTGTGCTAGGGGCTGAGAATTCAGTGGCAAACAAGACAGTCCCTTCACAGAGCTTGCAATAGAGTAGGGAACAGTAGAAGTCGTTAGGAAAGGAGAAGCAGATAATAAGAGGGCCGAACTCAGGTCTGAACCAGTGTGGTAGATATTCCACTCTTGTGTGGTATGTTCTCCTTCTAATCCCTTGCTGTTTTTTTTTTGCAGTGGGAAATGTCGGGTGCCAGCCTGGTGTGACCGAATTCTCTGGAGAGGCATTAATGTTAATCAGCTTCATTACCGGAGTCACATGGAACTAAAAACCAGTGACCACAAGCCTGTTAGCGCCCTCTTCCATATTGGGGTAAACACTTGTTTGTTCACACAGTTGTTTGTGTGTTAAGTATCTATTCTTAGGGCATTATTTAGACTCTGAATGGATCAGTAATTTGGTGAACCATAAATGTTTTCAATTCATAACCGAACAATCATTTGCAACATTGAGAAGTTCGAGCCCTTGACCCTCCTAAATGCTGTCCATGTGGCCTTTTAATGACACAGATGTTTCTCATGCTGCATAATGTCTGGGTAGCACCCTTCACCTCCTAAAGTTATTATACATAAAGAAGAGCTTGAAGCCAAGTTTTAAAGGATGATGAATAGCTTTGCATCAGAAAGATAGTGAAAAGGGGAAGCACTGGGAGAGAGGTTCCTGGTGGAGGTCTGGGGACAGCAGAAGCAAAGAGGCACAGACTGGTCAGAATACATCATCTGTATGTAACCCTAAGAGGCATACTGTCAGTCCTGCTAACTAAGATACTGAAGTCTTCCCATCCTGGAGCATGGGTTTTTGTTGTTGTTGTTTTTAAAATTTATTTTTTTAATGAAGGATAATTGCTTTACAGAATTTTGTTGGTTTCTGTCAAACCTCAACATGAATCAGCCAGAGGTATACATGTATCCCCTCCCTTTTGAACCTCCCTCTCCCTCCCCCCTCTACCCATCTAGGTTGATACAGGGCCCTGTTTGAGTTCCTGAGCCATACAGCAAATTCCCATTGGCTATCTATTTTACATATGGTAATGTAAGTTTCCATGTTACTCTTTCCACACGTCTCACCCTCTCCTCCCCTCTCAGGAGCACAGGTTTTAAATTTCTCTTTAACTCTGTTGCATCCTGGGCTGAAGTAATGGCCAATATTTGAATTGTTTTGTCTCTGTTGTCAGAGTAAAGTTTTTGTTTTCCTGTTGTATTTTCTAGGTGTGTATTATTAGTACACAGGTTATATTCTGGGATCTTGTTGACTTAATTTAGCACAGCTAGTACGTATAGATTATTCCATGTAGATTTTCCAGACCTGAGGTCATATAATCTAACAGAATCTATATAAGGCAGTGCTTGATAGAATGGACCTTATAGCTAGGCTGCTTAAACTCTCATCCCAGTTCAAACTCTTTCTAAATGTAACCATGGAAAATCTATGCAACATCCCTGTACTTCTGCTTCTTCCTCTATAAAATGGGGATAATGGTATATCCTCAAGAGGATTAATGAGTTCAGACATGCCAAGAGCACAGTAGGATGGATTTCTTTCCTCTGTGCACATGTAAATTTTTTTGACTTCTGAGATTGGTTCTCAGCAATATGTCTTATCCAGCTCCTGTCTTAGAGGGGAATGATTTTGGAGCATTTCCTTTATGTAGAAATTTAATTCTTGGTCTTAGAATAGATTCTAAATTTTATTGAGTCAATCATGACTTGACTTTCATCCATTTTGATATTTTAAAATAATAATGAGTAATAATAGTATGTGTTTCTCAAGTAGTAACTAGTATGTAGCAGACACCATGCTAGGCAATCTATACACATCTCATTTGCTCCTCACAACAATGCTTTGAGTTAAATATTTCTCATTTAACAGATGAGCAAGTGAAAAACCAGTGAGTTTAAATAAAATTCCTTAAAAAGCATTTAGCTAGAAGAAGAGCTGAGATTCAAATCTTAAGCCTGTCTAATTCCCAAACTTATAGATGATCTTTCCACTACCCCTGCAAGGCCTCCAGAGGACCAGAGAACTTACTGAGTACATGTACCTTCAGATACTACTTTTTGCCCACTTCATTTCTAGCTTAGACTTGTAGACTGCCATGTTTTCTTCATTTGAGTTCTCTTAATCCATTTTTAGAAGAATATCTTCCTCCCAAACACTAACCTTTTTAGTTTCATCAGCTATGCTTAGCTTTTCTGTGTATATTTTTTTTCAGGACCTCAGAATGTTTCTAATACTCCATACATATTAATTGAAAGCTCCCAGAAGGATATTTACAGGTTTTCCACGCTTTCTGTGTATTTTTGTGTATCTTTGATAAATTAGGCTCCGATGGTAAAGAATCCGCCTGCAAAGTAGGCGACCTGGGTTCAATCCCTGGGTTGGGAAGATCCCCTGGAGAAGGGAATGGCTACTCACTCCAGTATTAGTGCCTGAAGAATCCCATGGACAGAAGAGCCTGACAGGCTATGGTCAATGTGGTCACAAAGAGTCAGACACAACTAAGCGACTAACACATACATATTAATGCAGAGCTCCCAGCAGGATATTTACAGTTTTTCCATGCTTTCTGTGTATATTTGTGTATCTGTAATAAAGGTCTACCTTTCTAGTTTTTAATACTTTTCAAATTACACAGAGATGCAAACATGTTTTCTCTTTAAAATAAAAATAAGCAAAATTCACAGGTAAAGCTGAGATCTTCAGCACCCATTCTAGCCTCCACTCCCACTTTTGCCCAAGCCCCCACTCCTTAGCAAGGCCAACTACCTTTATGAGTTTCTTTTCTTTCTAGATCAGCACTCTCCAATAGATTTTCTGTGATGATGGAAATGTTCTAAATCTATCCTGTCCTGTCTAAATCTATCCAGTAGCTACTAGTTGCAGGTGGCTACTGACCACTTGAAGTGTGACTGAAAGAACAGAATTTTCGATTTGATTTAATTTGGAGTTATTTAAATGTAATTTCCTTATGTGGCTACTGGCTGTTATATTGGTCGGCACAGTTCTCAATGTTTGCATTTGCTTTTCTGTTTACCCATACCCAATATGGTATTATCTGTGTGTTGCTGTGTATATATCATAAATGGTCTTATACTATATGTGTTGATATACAACTTACTATTTTTTAATTCAGTGGTATATTCTAGAATGCTATCCATGTCTTTATATAAAGATCTAGCTCATTGTACTTAATTCTAATTTTGTTGGTAATTTCTTTTTCTAAAATGGGTGTGTCAAGTGGTGACATTCTGTGGTGACATTTTTCCCTTCATTGCCCTTCATGTGCATTAAGGGTTTTGATCATGATAATGCTCTGAGGAGAGCTTTGATTTTATTGGGTAACCACCCCATATTTTGGACTCTTAGGCATGCTATGATTAGAGGCTTTAAGAACCACATTATGTTTCTTACCACCATTCACATCAGTGACTATTAACAAAGGGACCAAGTGCTCAGGGGCCAATTAACTTAAGACTTGCTGTGGGCTGGCTGAGATTAAGCTGAGATGGGGTTCCGACCCCTGCACTTGGCAATGGGATCTGTTGCATTAGTTCTCAGACTTTGGTGGATGTCAGAATCGCCTAAGAGCTTCAAAATGCATGGACCCTGTCCTCTGGAGATTTTGATCTATGGGCTGAGGCATCTGTGTTTTTAAGACCTACCCAAGTCGCATACCTGGTATTTTGGAAAGGGTCTTATGCTAGAGGTTCAGATAACACCTCTGCTGTTAACTGGCAGTGAGCAACTTAGTTGATTTCTTTGTACCTCGAGATTCTCAACAGTGAGAACAGTAATCCTTGCTTTGGTCACCTCATGGGTTGTTGTGAAAATAAGATGACATATGTAGAATACTTTTTGAAATAAAACTTGCAAAATGTTGAAAAATAACTTAAGAAGTATTAAATTCCTCTTACCCTAACGATGGGTTACCCCTCAGTTCTCTAAGTATGGTTCAGATATGTAAAAACCTTTGAGATATTTGAGATATTTGGCTCAGCTTTATTTTTCATGCTTTCCTTACAGCCTCTGCTGTATGCATTAATCTGTTTTTTTAAATTGAATTTGTAAAGTTTTCTATTCTGAAAAAGAAATCAGGATCTTAATAATTGAAAAGGCTATGTTAATTTTGTTCATTTGGAGCATCGATTTGTATAAAGTTTTAACAGTAAAAAAAAGGCGCAGCTGTGTCAGGAAGCTGAAAATGCTGTGTCAGATGGGAGTTTTTTGATCTGTTAGTCAGAATGATTTGTTTGTCTATTGTCATGCTTTTACTCTGGGACATTTTGTATCGGCTGTTTTCTAAAATGTCCGTAGGGTCTATTTACTAACATACCTTTATCATCATATAATCTGAGCATCGATATTATGATTCTTGGCATTGTGCATAACAGCTAATAGAGTTAAATGCTTTAGTAATTATTTTCTGCTATTTCAGTGCTTCATGATCATTGTTGGAAACAGGTATGTTTTGACACTGTCAATTTGTATAATGGTGGAAATAATATTTAAGCACAGTCATCACATTTTCTCCACCACTAAATTACTTAACAGTGGAGCAAAGAATATTCTTCCTAAATATTTATTGCCAAGCTTCTTAGTACAGAGGTGTAACTTTTCCAAGAAGTTAACCAATTAACCTTACCTCTACCTTGCAGTGTGTGATTCTGTAACGTTTATTTAATTTCTGTTTGTTTTACTGACCTTTGAAAGATAGTTAGATTCTTTGAGATATATGAGTTGAGAGCACAGAAAACTAAATAAGGATCTATCTGGTTTGGTTTTTTTTTTTTTTTCAGATTATAAGGTGTGAATGAAATGAGATTTCAAAAAGTGTTGGAGGAGGTTGTTTGCACCACAGTTTATTTGAAATGATTGCCGTAATGACCGGTTTTAAGCTGTTAGGTAATCTCACAGGAAGATGAGCTGCGAGCATGCAAGACTGAAAAGACGGTTCATTTTCTTTCAGGTGAAGGTTGTGGATGAACGGAGGTACCGGAAAGTGTTTGAAGATATTGTACGCATCATGGACAGAATGGAAAATGATTTCCTTCCTTCCTTAGAACTCAGCCGGAGGGAGGTGAGCATACCCAGCCACCTGTCTCCTGCCCATAGTGGTCAGCACAGGGGAAATTGTGTAACTAGCAGAGTTGTGAATACTGTGTGAACTGAAGGCAAAGTGCCTCTGTTCCAGTCCCTGTGCTGACCGCAGGCACCTGTCCTACCCTCTCTGAGCCACAGTTTCCTTTTCTGGATAAAGGGACAATTGTGAGGATTACTTGAGTTAATACATGTGAAGCCCTTAAAACAGCACTAGGCGCAAAGTAAGCCCTCAGATGTTAGCTGCTCTTATTTAATATTGCAGATTTGCTGGTTAATTCATATCTTGGGAACCAGAAGTTGAACACAGGATACATGCCCTGATCCGAGGTCAGGTTATCCTCTCAGGATCCCAGGAACACTCAGTAACCTAGAGAAGTAGTGAGACCTGCCTCACTCCTCTGCCATTGTGAGAGGTGATGGTGGACAGCTGGCTCGCTTGGCGAGTACATCAGCAGTTAATAATGGTTAATAATGACCTTATTCTTTATTCATATTCTCTATGGAATAATCCAACTGACTTTCTTCCCCTACTAGTGATGCATGTTTGTGTCTGTCTGTTATTCCCCAGTTTGTGTTTGAGAATGTGAAGTTTCGGCAACTACAAAAGGAGAAGTTCCAGATCAGCAACAATGGACAGGTTCCCTGCCATTTTTCTTTCATCCCTAAGCTTAATGACAGCCAGTACTGCAAGCCATGGCTTCGGGCTGAACCTTGTGAGGGCTACTTGGAGCCAAGTGAGTTTCCCCTTTACCATTGTCTCTGCTCACGATGTACCGTCCCCTCGTGACTTCCATCCCCTCCCTTTGTGTAACTTCTTGTTTTCTAACCACACGTCTCTCACCTTCACTGTCATTATATTGGGGTTTCTCCCTTTTTTGTGTGTCCCATCTCTCCTTCATCACTTGATGATTTTTTTAGAGGACAGTTCTTCTGTTGGTTCTCATCCCCTTTCTGCTTTTCCACTGGAAGTTTCTGTTACCTTGTATCATCTCTTACATTTCAGATGAGACCGTGGACATCTCCCTTGATGTGTATGTCAGCAAGGACTCTGTGACCATCCTGAACTCAGGGGAAGATAAAATTGAAGATATTCTCGTCCTCCACCTGGATCGAGGCAAAGATTACTTCTTGACCATCAGTGGAAATTACCTCCCAAGTTGTTTTGGTACATCCTTAGAGGCTTTGTGCCGAATGAAAAGACCAATCCGAGAAGTTCCTGTTACCAAACTCATAGACTTGGTAAGAGGCATCGTAAGGCGCGAATCTCCCTAAGATGGAAATTTAACAGTGCTTCAGTGATGTCCTCCTTGTCTCTGTGCTTTCTCTTCGGTCAGGGCTGGTGGGAGGAGGTGGAGGGTGGACCACAAGCGATGAATAAGAATGTCACTTTACTCTAGCCTGCCTTTCATTGGATGAAGCCTAAAAGGAAAGACAAGAGAGTAATCTGTAATTGACTCTTGTCGTGACTATAATAGATAATACAAAGTTCCCTGAGTGAGATTAAAGCCTCCCTTTTCAGAGATGCAATGCTTAATTGTTACACTCTTCATATTTTCAAGTCATTTTTGTATAAATTAACATGTACGTGAGGTCCAGTGAGGGTTAGGGCACTATTATCCTCATCAAACTTACGAGGAAACTGAGGCACAGAAACAATAACCTGCCCCAAGTGGAATAAGTTAGTGATGAATCTGTTACCCAGATTTTCTCACTCCCAGTCCAGAGCTTCTCACTGTATCATATCTGATCCAAGTCAAACTTGGCTGTTTGTTGGAGCCGAGACCAAAATGAAGCTCAGGATACCTGCCTCAGAGCCACCGGGTGTCTTTACCCAAGTGCAGGCCCCTCCCCCTACTCACCTGTGGCAGTGGAATCAGAATCTCAGGGTGCAGGGTCTGGGGATCTGTGGTTTTGTCAGCATCCCAGATGGTTATAATGTGCACTGAAGTTTGATACAAGTTTAATGTGACTCAACTGGAGAAAAGAGAAGAGGAGGATTTCTGTTTCCCAACACCAAGCTATGTACTTATGGAGGAAATGCTTATTATCTTCAGGAACATAAATTATCTAGTAACAACTATTAGAACCTTTCTCCTATGGAGAAGGAAATGGCAGCCCACTCCAGTATTCTTGCCTGGAAAAGTCCATGGACAGAGGAGCCTGGTGGGCTGTAGTCCATGGGGTTACATGACTGAGCATGCATGCAAGAGGAAGGTGGAGGGAGATGGGTTGGTAGCAATAAACTGGTAGAACTTAACAGCAACAACAAAAAAGAACCTTTCTTCTGAATGAAAATATTGTACTTGTGTGCAGACCTCTTTGGGAAGTACACTCAGTCTTTTACCACAGAAAATTAAATGATGTGACAACCATATGTTATCATTACCACCAGTATTCACATTGATCCTTTTGGCTTAGCTGGAGCAGTGATTGTATCATCTGGCAGGAAGGACTAGACCGGCAGGCAGGCTGCTGGCTTGTCAGAGTATGATCCATTCTGTTGCCATGGAATTGTTGTAGCGATGACTCAGATGGCAGATTAAAACCCTTGAACTCATTTGCAGCGTTCTTTCTTGGAATTATGCTTGTTTCCCTAGAGCCCTCATGACTGAGTGTATTATTTTTCATGATACTTATTTTTTTCTTCTACCATCATATTCCTGTGTTTTAGATTTATTATTTCACCTTTTAGAATACATTCTAAATGAAGTTGTTGCCCTTTCTTTTTCCTACCACCTTGCCTCCATCCCAGACGCCATTTCCCAGCTTTCTTGTTCCCAACTTTTATTATGAAACTGGCACATGTGCAGAAGAATTGAAAGAATGGTATAGTAGACAACACCCACATGCTTTACACATGTATACCGACATATACCTGTTTTCTTGCTATGTTGTTCAAAACTAAGTGGTGATGTGTCATTTCCCAGTGTACACTTTGACCTGCTTCTTGAGAAAAAGGACACTTTCTATATCAGCACAATGCCATTATGACACCTGAGAAAACTAGCCAGTCAATATTCAGATTTTTCCACTTGTCCCAATAATTCCTCTCGTAGCTTTGTAAAGCCGAGATCCAATTCAGATTCATGCAGTACATTTGGTGAGGTCTCTGCAGTCTCTTCTAGAGAACAGTTCTTCCCTTTTTTTCTTTTGATGACGTTGGCTTTTTAAGAATCCAGGACAACTGTCCAGTCAAGGGCCTGCCATTTTAAAAATTTGTCTGATTGTTTCCTCTTAATGATTTTTTAAACTTATCCTTTTGTACTCCATCTAACTGGAACCTTTTGCTCAGAGTTAGTTCAGGCACTATACTACCCTTTACTCTAATTGTCCCATCTTAATTAAAAGGATGGGAAGGAGACTTAACCAGCATTAAGGAAAGTTTCTTTAAGATATTATCAGATAATTCAGCCACATTTGACCATGAATAGGAAGTAGCCAAAGTCTTTAGTGAAAGACTTTCTTTAGAAAGCCTTTTTCCTTCTTTTTGTGCACACATGATTCAGAGTTTGTTTTTTAAATAAAACCCTGATCATTTGAGCTTTTCTTAAATTGTGTTTGTGAAGTCACAATTTACTCTGTTTAAAGCTTTAATTTTGTAGGATTTAGGGTCCCAATTCTTTTCACAGCCCGTTGCATTTAATTATTATTAAATTCCTGGATCTCATTGATGAAGAAATTATCCATATTAGTGTGGGGAGACAAACAAGAAATCTATTATTGTACCCCCATTTGTAATACCTTCCCATGCTGTTTTGGCTTGATTTTGACCATCTGAAATGCTTCAGTTTGTTTGTTCATGCTTGTTCCAAGACCCAAGATGATAGTTCAAATCCCATGAGACGGTACCCATTGTCCTTTTTTGTATTATTTACTCTAAAATTTGAGAGAAACCAGAAATGAGTTCAGTGCCTGTGTTGACTTTCCTGTGCTGTTTTCACCAAGATCCTTCTGCTACATGCTCTTCCCCACAAGTACAGAATAAAGTAACTGGTGTAAATCCTTTTCATTCTCCCTGATAGTGACTTCGCCACTTCTAGAGCTATTAGGATTAGCACAGGTGACAAACAGGATGATCTCTTTGTAATTATCTTTATTCTTTTCCAGAATTAAGGTAGATTTTTTGGTTTATTAAATAGCATATACTTGTCAGTATGTATTCATTGTATATTGAATACAAAGTATTAGAGAGTTTATTGGGTTCCTATAATTCAGTGGTGATGAAAGTTTACTTGTATTTACAATATGGCTAAATTCTAAACCAAGGTTAATAGGAAGTTTGGTTAGAGATCATCTAAACTTAACTCCCTTTACTGATCCATGTCCAGTGTGTTTGGTAAGTCAATATTTTAGAAAGTTATTTAAAATGAGTTATTTAGAATGTGGAACTTGTAATTTATACTAACAAATAGATTCCTTTCCTGTGCTGTTCCCTCAAGCCCTTATATGCTGTAAAAGCTTATTGATTGATGAGCTAATTTCTGTGAAAGTCAGTCTCAGAATCAGCCTATTTTGGTGTGTGAAGCTGCCTAGATAGGGTGGGAATGGGGGATGGAGAGTCTTGAAGTCAACAGATGAGTTTATACTGGAGCCAGAGGGCATCTAGACCCATCAGAAGTCTTTGATGAGTAGTATGTGGTTGTAAATGGTCGCATTAGTAGGTGGTTATAAACAGACACATTTGGAGGGACATTCTAGTTTACATGTAGATCGGACTAGTGGAAAAGGAGACTAGGCCTGAACCCATCTGATTGAGCTAAAGGCTTGGCTTGTAAATACAGAGATGGAAAAAGTTGAGGGATGAGGGAACCAGCTGTATTTGCTTGGGGACATGTCTATTAAGGGCTTTTCTGGTCACTCAGATGGTAAAGAATCCACCTGCAATGCAGGAGACCTGGGTTTGATCCCTGTGTTGGGAAGATTCCCTGGAGGAGGGCATGGCAACCCACTCCAGTCATTCTTGCCTGGAGAATCCCAATGGACAGAGTAACCTGACAGGCTACAGTCCATGAAGTCGCAAAGAGTCTGACACGACTGAGCGACTAAGCACATCACATGTCTATTAACAGAACGATATCAGAAATCTGAAATAGCATGAATAACAACTTGGTGATTAGTTTGTTTCCAGTGATCTCTTCAGTAGATGTTTGTTTTGTCTTCCTGACCTAATGACCCATTTCTTATCCTGTGAAGTTTAAGGTTTGTGTTTCTTTTTAGATTTCACATGAATGAATCCTTTCTAGAACTTCAATATCTGTTCAGTTTTCTGCTTTTAATTTTTAAATTTGAATCTGCCTCTAAATGAATTTTTTACATGATTTTCATTGCATTTATTAATGGGAAATTTCCTCTAAGGCTGAATGCTGGGGTGAAGAATGATTTGCAGTGTATTTGCGATAAGCCAGTGTTCCTGCTGGGGACTCCTGGGCTCTTTTCCCTTTTTTTTTTTTTTTTTGAACTTTTTATTTTGTATGGGGTATAGCCCGTTGAGGATGTTGTGATAGTTTCAGCTGAACAGGGAAGGGACTCAACTGTACATATACATGTATCCATTCTCCCTCAAACTCCCCTCCCATCCAGACTTGGCTGCTACATAACATTGATCATAATATGATCAACATGTAACCTTTTGCAGTCAGTAATCAAGTCAGTTGAACTAAGTGATTAGCAGCAATGGTAGGCCTACCTTAGGAGAATGCTCTTTTTTAGTGGGGGCTAAGTGATGTTTCTATTTTCAGAGTTGAACCTAGAGTTGAATAAGTATAAGTTACACCCACTTTCTGCCTGAAGCCAGAGGAATAAACTATCAATGTTAAGTCTGCTGTACCTCCACCAGTACCAGAGACCTTTTGATTTCAGAGTTTTCTCTTGTATCCATTCATTTTTTTAAAAAAATATTATGTTCTCATTATTAGGTGAGGTGCCTACTCTCTCCTTAGCCTTTTAATGATTCCCTCTGCCTCTATTTCCCTAACCTTGCATTTGCCCTCTTCAGGGCTGTCAGACTGATCTTTTTGCAATACAGCTATGGGGCCTACCGTTTCCTTGCTTAAAGGCAGACCTTTGACTCCCCCACACCTGCTGAATACAATCCAAATTGCTTTGCCTGTCATTCAAGGCCCTGCAGAGTCTGACTTCAACATACCTTTTTAGATTTATTTCCTGATAGTTTTTTCATCCCCCCTTTATCCTCTCACAGGAACCATATAACCAACTTTTCCCTGATCTCACCACCTTTGTTTCTTTCTGCCCACCCCCCCCCACCACTTATAATGTCCCCACCTCGTCTCTACCCTTTAAAATCCTGTGACTCTTTTAAGGGCTAGTTGGACTTCTTTCTTTGTACCCCTAATTTTTTGTTCATTTATTTTTACCATTTAGTGAGAACTCAGATTGGTGAATTACAATAACACCAGGCCATAAATTCTGGGCCTCTTTACCCCAACTCAGTTGGAAACCCGAGTCAAAAACCATGTCTTTCCCCTCTGTGTAGCCTCAGTTTTCATACCTACCCCCCACCACCACCCCTCAAAGACATTTAGCTCAGTGTCTTGCACTGGTAGACAGTCAGTGCTCAAAGAAGACCTTTTTGATGGTTTGGCAGGTTAGTATATAAAAGCTCTGCCTGGTTTTACTCATCATATCATATGGCACATATTCACGGAAGGGAAAATAGAGAAGTCTGTCAGGAAGATTCTCTGTTTGTTAATAAGTAGTTCTAAATTTTAAAAAAGATTATACTCCAAAATTGAGTTAACTTAGACGTTTGGCCCTCAGAATTAACTTCCAAAGTATTATAATTGCAATACTATAAATTTTGTATACTTTATAAAGCACTATTATTCTGATTACTTTTATTTCATTCTATATATGATATTTCATTGTGTCTATGCTACAAAAGCATGTTTAACTCATAATGTAGCTAATAATACTGAAAACTCTACCCATCATATGGAATAGTCATGTGGAACAAATGCACTCAGCACTACTAGTTGGAGTGTCAGGGAACACATACTTCCCCACCTCCAACCTCCTGCACATTTCTGATGGAGAGATCAGGATTTCTCCTTTCACTCTCAGACCAAGACATGGGATTTCTATTCAGATTCTTGGTGGCCCCTGACAGGGTTGGGAATTGTTGGGGAAGTGCAGGGAGCTTTGAGAGACCTGGCCTGCTGCTGGCCTTTTGCACCACCACTGCACGCCCTCTACCTGAGTTTTAGGCCACTTCTGTGTGCCTGTGAGGTAAATGTTGTCTCTGGTTAGAGATGGAGAAACTGAGGCTCTGTGAAGTTCAGTAGCTTGCCTGCAGTCCATACAAAATAAATAAGAGGTAGAATGAAGATTCATACCCAGAACTGCCTGACACCCATGCCTGTACTCTTTCCACTAACCCTGCTGCCTTGTAACTGTCTTTAGCCTGCCGGAGAATAGACTACATTCTCAAAGATTTCCTCCACCTCTCTGTCTAGGAAGCAGTCAGTTTATCCTTTTCTGAGTTACCTAAGGGAGCATAGTGGTCATGACTGTGGAGTCAGTCAGACTTGCATTCTAATCCTGATTCTGCCACTTAATACCTAAGAGTGTGGCCGTGGGCAAATAATTTAATCTCCCAGAGCCTCAGTTTCCTCATCTGTAAAATGGAAATAGTATCTACTTTGCATTTGCGCAGGGACTAAATGGCACTGTATATGAGCCCGTTGCAGTTACCGCTACATGGCAGATACCCCTTAAGTGGTGGCAGTAGTTATTATTGCTGTTGTCTTTGTTAGATGGTAATAATGGTGAAACACAAAGATGATTAAAAAGATACCTTCTTCCCTCTTCCTTGCTTCTCTTTTTTTCTGTTATGCCCTATAGGAAAACACACTAGGGGATAATGATGGATCTTATGGTCCACAAAGGTCTGGAATGAAATGAATTTGTATTTCAGAGAAACTTCATACTTGGGGACTCTAATGGCCCTTGAGGAGGGGAGAGGGTACCAGGCAGGGGAAAGGAGTGAGAGAGCCCTCTCGCTAGGCTGAGAGGCACGGCAGCGGAGAGGAGAGATGCTCACCGTCTCCTTCTGCATGGCTGCTCTCGGGCTCACAAACACATTCTTCCATTGAAGTGGCACTAGGGTGAGCGAGATGCCGCCCAGCAGCACAGGAAGAGGAAACCCCAGTGGGCGTTTGGCTGGTCAGCTGTCATCTGCAAACGGACACCAGAGTCTAGGACTGCACACGTATGTTTCTTAAGCGATAGTCTCAACAAACTGCCCAAAATTGAATATGCATAATCGAGAAATTTGTATGTGAGAATGTGTTCCATTTTCAACAGAATTTATTTGAAGAATTTAAAGCTGTTTAAAATACATGTATCTAGTAAGCTAGTGCATTCTAATAATACTGATCTGTTTCTAATTCTGTAAATTAATTCTAATCATTTTCTATCTGTCAATGACTTTCTTTTCCTGCTCCGCTCTCAGGAAGAAGACAGCTTCCTAGAAAAGGTAATGCAATCCATTGGTGATTATGCATTTCCCTGTACTTGGTTAACATTTAACCATGGTCCTTGGAATTTATCCGTCAGCTTTCCCATATCAGAGATCTCTGACTCCATGAGAATTCCCCCAAATTCTGCCAGCTGTGTTTAAGTTTGTCTAAAGTACAGGAAAGATACTTATTACACCTGCCAAACCATTGAGACCCAGAACATAAAAGCAATAGGACCCAAAGTTCTAGGTTACTATTTTTTGAAATGAGAAGTAACTGAAGAGCTGTCTCAATGCATATGAAAGCTCATAAGATGGAGGAGGGTACCACTTAGCCATTCTCCATTTTCAATGATAGTAAAAGCAGAAGTGAATTTCTGTTGCATTAAGAGTGATTTGGGGGAAGTGATAAGAGTAATTACCGAAAGAATACACAGATATGGTCAAGAATAGAGCATTGAATAGAATCCTAGGCCTGAACGAGATCATAGGGATCATGTGGTAGAGTTTCCTGCCTTCAGACAGGGTAAGATGTCATTTCCATTCTAATAGACAACCCAGGAAGGTTGAGAACCTCGCTGAAAATCATCCTGCTCCTGACATCAAGGGTGTGGGGCACAGGGGACTAGAACCCGGGTCTCTTGCATATCCAGTGCAGGAACCAAGTGAGCACTCCTTCTATGGTCCTTTGCCACCTCTCCATCCTCAAGCTGGAGGGTGCCCGGCTCCACAGAGGGTCATCTAATAGAGAAACATGGGCTTGAAAACCATTCTTAAAACACTTTCACACAGTATCTAATGTGACCTCCCCATTTGGTGGAGTTTAATGTGTTTTGATGGTAGGCATGGCATACTGTTTTTGTGCTTCAGTTAATAGCACAAAGGTTACAGAGTGTGGACTTATCAAGCACTGAATGTCTCCCATTGAAAGAAGACACAGAGTGCCTGGTTTCTCTTTGAAAAATTAGAGTTCAGGGTCATTTGTGGACTTTTTTAAAGTTTGTTTCTTGGGCGTAATCTTTCTCTAGACTTCGGAGACAACAAGCATGACATTTCATATTAGCACACATGAATTTGAAAATGGATAGTGGATGGTGTATGTAACCTGGTGGCATTTTATTAACCTTTTTAAACCACTAAGGATTGAGACGGCTCTGCTTCCCAACCCTTTCCTGTTAATAGCAGGCCATGTGTCTTTTCATCTTGAACAGTGCCTCGTGTTGCCTTAATGCCTTAATACAGGCAAAGTGCTAATTGGATGTCAGATTTTTTAAAAACTACATGAATTGATACTGAATAATTTATTCTGCTGAAGAATCCGTACATGTGTTGCATTTGGTCCAGAAAGTGAGCAGAGTGCATTATGGACAGTGTTTTGGCTCAGGTGTCATGTGGATGCCTGGATTTAATACTTGCAAGTGGAAAGAAGTTAATGGATGAGCCATGATTGGAGGTCTGGCAGCTCTAGGAGACGTGAATATAAAGTGATGGATTCCCAGGGAAAGAAAGGAAACAAAATGAATGTGAAGAAGATAGATTTTAAATGCTCACCAACTGTCATGCTCCCTTCTCTTCCTGATGCCTGTAGAAAGGCACAGCGGCTTTAAAAGGTCACCCGTGCATGTTGAAGAACAGAATGCTCTTCTTAGCCCTCTGTCTGTTCTAGTGTACGCACACTCTGAAAGTAGTGAAATACTTCTCTTCTTTCCCTTCAAGTGACACAGCTAAGGGTTGTGGATCAAATTTATAGCACTTGCTAAGTTTGAGTGTATATAATATGTGACCTTAAGCCAGAGGTGTAGGAGGAGGTGGAAGATGCCAAAAACTTGTCACCATTTTCTGCACTAGATTTTGTATGAAGGCTGCCTTTTAACCTATTTCAGAAATCTTTGTGATATATTTTATATTTGACTATATAAACATGAAATCATTGAGTTTATTCCCCGTTTTCCAGTTCAGATTTAGTTACTGATCTAACATGTCACTTCTGGGTTTTCCTCTGAGGTTCCTTCAGGAGAATCTAAGAGAGAGTAGAAAGTTAGGTGAATGGAGTCAAAGGCCTGAGAACTCTTTGCTGAACTGTTACTATAAAGAATAACTTCTGAAAAAAAAAAAAAGAATAACTTCTGGACTCAGAGCCTAGACTTTTCATGGTATTTCTGGCTCTTGGTATGCTGTGTTCAGTTTACTATTTTTGGATCTTAGGACTTTGAGTTTTAGTGTCTTAAGATTAGATCTTCTGTCAAGCCTGAAATATTCATGCATGTAGATCTAATGTGAATTGTCTTTCATTCCTGAGGATCAGAGAACGTCATTTAAATCAACAATACAAGCTCTGATACTTGTGGTAAGACCTAAAAGAAGAATAAATTAAAGTCAGCGAAAACCTCAGTAGCTGCTGCTCTCCAAGTGCTCTGTTGACAATTGTAACTTAATGGTCCGTGAGTCTCCAGTAGTGTGTGGACTCTACCGTGACTGTATTGCCGGTTCTCAGTGTCATCCTTGAAAGGATTTGCAGCGCACAGTGCATCAACGTGAGAAACTTAGTAAACCCAGAAGGAACGCTTAACGGTTAAGTGAAGCATCTTGTTAGAAAAAGAGATCATTTAACTGTGGAAATCCATATCGAGTGCCTTGTGACCAGGAGTGTCCCAGTGAGAAAAAAACAGTCTTAAGAGCTGAAGATCAGATAATACCCACATAAGCAGAACTTGGCGGGGGACAGGGTGGAGGAGATGGTTTCACACAGGAACTTTTATTGAGACCCTTTTGACTCTCACTCTTTTTCATCTATTAGGAGAAATCCCTTCTACAGATGGTTCCCTTGGATGAAGGTGCCAGTGAGAGACCTCTTAAGGTCCCCAAGGAGATCTGGCTCCTGGTAGACCATTTATTCAGATACGCCTGTCACCAGGTGAGTGAGGACAGGCCTCCAGGTACCTTTGGAAGGCACCTGAGTCCACTGGGAAATGATAGTAGTTCGTGTCAGTATAGATAGTGCTTTTAACTTTCCCAAGCCACTTCTGCAGAACAGCACTGTCACATGAGAGCACCTGGGCAAGTGGAAGTATTCCCATGTATAACTGTGAGAGCTAAAGCAGGCAGGCTCGGGGATTTACCTAAGACCATGGCATAAGTGTAGTGGCAGAGTAGGGCCCAAATGAGCTCCCCTGTCCCCTGGCCACACACGCTTTCCCCTGGACCACTCAGCACCTGAGTCTGGAGCACCTGCTTCAGCTGTCACCTTGGCATCACAGATTTCAAAGTCCAAAGCAAACTTCCATCCCATTTTTAAAATTTGTCCTTACTTTTCAGTCCCATCTAAAATACCTACCATCCCCAACCCATTCTCCCAAAAAAGAAAATTTTCTTGGGACTACATTGAAGGATAATGTTGTCTTACTACTGAAAAGTAACAGAACTTGAAAGCAAGGTTTGGTGCGGACATACCCTTGACTCTTGCCCTAGCAGTCTGTGTGTCGGTATTTGAATATGGTCCCCTGTTTGGACTCCACCTTCTGTACCTGTCAGGAGCCTGGAAGTGGGAATGCTTGATGTCCCCGTCAAGTCATCCAGTCCCCTGCCCTGTCAGGTGCAGGCTGAAACCTTTGACAATAATCTCCTAGTTTGAAAGAAAATTTCACACGGATTATAGAGATGATAAAGGGAAAAGGTGGCATCATCACACCTCTGTTCCTCATCATGGATGATGCCTCTTCCTTCCCCTCACTTCCTGCTGCTCTCCTGATCCCTGGGTAATCATCAGAACCTTAGGGCTGGTCATTTTGCATTGTTCCATTCATTGTAACCTCTTTGGTAGGAGGATCTGTTCCAAACCCCTGGAATGCAGGAGGAGTTACAGCAGATCATTGATTGTCTGGACACCAGCATTCCCAAGACAATCCGTATCCTTTTCGACAAAGGCTTAGGAAGCTGGATGTGCACTCGCTCAAACTCTTCTTCCCACCTGCGTGTGATTTTTGTGTTTTCCATATTTATTTTATTTGTAACTGTCTTTTGACTATACAGTTTTCAATTCCCTTTAGGAACTTTCACACTTTCTCTGCATGAGACACTTACTAAAAGGAATCAAAGGGTAGATAACCATGAATTGTAATTGGCATGGGACATATGACCTACAGCCTTGGTGCTGCTCTGCTTTAGGCCAGTGATCACTCCTGCCACCACACGACAGGGAGGAGGATGGGAAACCTTGGTGATGAGTTTCCAGTGTGAACTGTCATTCTGCAGGCCACGTTCCCTTGACTCTCGAGTCAGGCCAAACCTCCCAAGGGTGTTTGATCAATTCTCTAACAACTCAGCTGCAGCATAACTGGACTACTAAAATATCAAACCCCAATTAGGATCAGGGTGCCCTAAATTAAGAGGAGGAAAACCACCCCTGAGGGAACTTGAGGGAGGGAGCACATTGCATCTAATGTGGCCTTTTTCCTGGAGCCTCTTTCCCTTGACAGAAGGCCATCCAGCTGGCAGTAACCACTCAGTGGCTGAGGCACTGCTCATTTTCCTAGAAGCCCTGCCGGAACCTGTCATCTGTTATGAGCTCTATCAGCGATGCCTCGACTCTGCTCAGGATCCCCGGATCTGCCGACAGGTGAGTCTTGTTGCTCTGAGAATGTGTTTGAGGCAAGTTCTCCCACAGAGAAATCACTCATTTTTACAAAGCCAACTGGACAACCAGCTGTGTACTAGGACAGGTCTCGATCTGTTCAGAGCAGGACAACAGCATTGAAAATTGGGACTCTTCAACTGTAGCCTGTGTTGTTTCCTATTATATTTGCCACCCTCTTCCAGTTAGCCCATTGAGTAGGGTGCACACCTCTTCTCCGGGGTAAGATTGGTAAAACTGGTCACATGCAGCATTCTGGCCGACATGACCAGGAAGGGTGGGTGACACTCGTGAGCCTTTCTTTTTGTCTTCTCAGTGTTTGTTTTTAATCTTGAAATGCTTTTGAGGCACAATAGCTGAGAATACCTCTGTCAGACTAGTGAGTATCGGGAGGCGCTCCCTCCCATGCCAAATAGCATTGCACAGAAAACCATTCAGCTTGGTAGATGCCACCACCACCTTCCTGGGGAGGTTGGGAGAGACCAGACTGATACCCATCTACACCTGAGGCAGGGCGTGCGTATGACTATGTGTTAACGTGGCCTGCTCATTGAGTGGACAGGGGCCAAACAGGATGACCATTCTGCCGTGTGAGTTACCATTCAACAGGTAGCATTGGTCATGAGTCAATAAGGGAGGGGTCCTATAAGGGTTGAATTATAAACTGCTTTCATGGCAGCTGCAAGCTCTTCTTACTCCCTTCCTCCATCTGTTATCCTCACTGCCCACTCCCCCCCCCTTTTTTTTTTTTAAATAACAGGTGATTTCCCAGCTTCCAGGATGCCATAGAAATGTTTTTCGTTATTTGATGGCATTCCTTCGAGAACTCTTAAAATTCTCCGAATACAACAATGTCAACGCCAACATGATCGGTAAGAACTCTTCCTAGGAATGGCCACATGGGAGCATTGGTCAGGACTGTCCATGGATGGTGGACACATGTATTCCCTTCTTTGTGTCCAGGCGTGTAACAGTCACTTCCTCCCACTGCCCTCATCCCCTGGCCTCTATCCCTGAGGTTTTGCTTAGGTTGTGTCTGACTGAGGGTTTTCCCCTTTTCTTTCTCTCTCCCTCTAGCTACTCTCTTCACTAGTCTCCTCCTAAGGCCTCCACCCAACCTTATGGCAAGACAGACTCCAAGTGACCGCCAGCGTGCTACCCAGTTCCTTCTGACTTTTCTACTTGGGAGTGATGAAGACTAATGATAAGCCTTTTCCTCTTACTACTCTCCGAGGTTCTAGAGGCAGAAGATCTTGGGCCTCGAGTATTTCAGAATGATTTCAAAAGTCATGCCACAGGAAGGGTCCGTTGCAGAATTTCGAGGCTGTTGGCATGAAAAAGTTCTGTTTCTAGTGTGAAAGGAAAAGAGTCTCCTAACCCCTCCCTTGCCATATCCTACGCAGCAAGATACTTTTAGACTTATATTGCCAAGCCAAAGTTAACCATATTTTGGTGTTTTTGTGTTCTCTCTTCATAAGGCAAAGAGACCTGTATTTACACTCCTTTCCCTGGGGATGTGTGTGTTGCCCTCCAGCCCAGCCATCATGATTGTCCTTAGCACCTGAGACCTAGATTCTGAGGTGTTCCCATTCTAGGCCCACAAGCACTACTTGCCGTAGCTCAGACTTGTCTGTAGTCCTTGGTCTAAAGCACTTTGGCCCTACTGCCTCCCTGTATCACCCCTTTGTGCTCTACTCCGCTAATACTACCATGTCAGAGAAAGTCGGTGAGGCTGTGACTCCTTGGGTATCTCCAACAGTGAGTTAACCATCTCCATGTGGCTTTTACATGCATCTGTGCATTCCTACCACAATGGTATCTGTGCCCCTCCCTAACATTGGCCTTTTATGGATCTATGATGAGTAGAAGCATATTCTCTTGTGTCAGACCACACTTAGTAGCAGAACATTAGGGACTATTAGAGAAGACGTCTCATTGATGTGAGAGAATCACAGAGTGGAAGCACTCTTGAATGTTTCAGGAGTGAGAGTATTCATGTTCGACAGGTCCTGCTTCCTACCATCCCTCTTGGTTCTTATGCAAATTGTACACAAAAACCAACCCTGGGTGTCTGTGGGGCCCATACCCCACTTAGAAATCCACCTCCAGAGCAACGCTTGTACCACAGTCAAAAAGGGAGGCTGTGCCCCAAGTGGTCCTCTCTACAGAAACTGTTCCTACCCCCAGCAGGGGAATTGAGGATAACCCCGAGAATCCCCTCTCTGCTCTCCTGATGTACCATCACCCCTCCCACATCAGAACTGACTGGGGCTCTGCAGCCAGCTGCCCTCAGCTCCCAGTCACCTGTCCAGTGCTGCGTAAAAGAGACCGTGCAGTGGGACAAAGCAAGCACCTTCTCTCACTTGCAAGACAACCCTCTGAGCTTGTCATTTACCCAAGCTCCTGTGGGGCAGCCCTTTTTAAAAAAATTAATCTATGTTGGTTGGCAAACCAGCCACTGACTGCAAAACTGCCTGATGTAATTGACTTCCTCCTGGTTTTCTTTCATTAAAACCACCCTGAGTTGACTCATTGTCACATGTTCACATGAAAACCCCAGAGCCGTGTGTATAGGCTGTGTGCAAGGTCTTAGGCATTGATTCCTGACTCTTCTAGAGCATTGAAGCAGAGAGCCAGGAAAGCACTGCCATTGAGTGGATCTTCAACTCCCCTGTCTCCCATGCATTGAGTTCTTTGGGGGAAGAAAAGGTATGTATCCTGTGATATTCTGCCTAAAGCCTTTCCTGACTGGGAATGATGGAAGTAGGAGTCAAGTTATTGGTACCAAATAGCTGCAGACCTGGTAAGTCAGGGGCTGGGTGCTGAACTCAGTTATTGGCCGACTGAGCACAACCCTTTTGTCATGTCCACCAGATCAGAAAGGGATCTGAGGAGAGGCAGGTGATTGATAGATGCTGGGGCAGGGTGGTCACACAAAGACAGGGAAGTGCCTGTCCTAGACACATTTCCCAGTCGGCTACCACCTGGGGCCTTCATGTGGTCAGGGCTGTGGTTGGTGGGAACCGTGGGCAGCGTCTGGCTCGCTCTCCGTAAGGCAGGTGCACTCGGTTGCTTCACTGCCTCCATCTTCTGTCCACCTCTGGTCCTGGGATGTACACAGGGTCAAGGGTTTTAGACAATCTCTCGGGACAGGAGATCAGAAACAGAGCAGACATAAGAAATCTGTTTCCCTGCCTACTCCAGCACCCCACTCTCTAACCCCTAGGTATCTCTAATGTACTATTTCCTAGCGCCTCTGAAGTAAGGAGTTTAGATCCAGCTGGTAAGGAAAGACTCTGCAGCTATCGTTTTAGGGAAGAAATGGTTTAACCCCTCGTGATGATGTTGCATTAGTCTCCCTTTCACTGTTTCCTAATTTTTATCCTGTAATGAATGGTTTGTTATATTTCCCCAAAATGTCTTGGTCACTAAGCAAAGCTGCTAGTGGGATTCTGTATTTCGTGTCATCTTTTTTATTATAATTTATTGCAAATTTTTTCTGAATAAATATATGTTGTGTGAAAAACCAAAGTGTGATCTTAGGAAGAACTGAGGGAGTGGCTTGTGTCACCAGGTCCCACATGACTGCTGCCATCCCCTCAGCTATGCCTGGAGTAGCATTTCCTATCTTGAAAGGAAATAGCATCAGAATTCTCAGTGTACTTGCCCATGGAGAGGAGAAGAAACCCCATATTATCAGAAATAAACAAAGCAGTTACAGTGCTTTCAGAAGTCAGCCAAGGATCCTTATTTTGACCCTGGGGATTCAGGCAACAAAATAACAATGTTAGAAGAAAAGATGTTGATTCTTGATGGCCGTAAATGTCACACTGAGTCAGATCCATGATTGCGCCAGCCCCAGGAATCTGACAGGCTTTGTCGTATGCATTTTTGGAGAACCGCATTGGCCTTGGCACCATAACCTCAGTAGTTTAGACTTGCCTCCCAAAGAGCCTGTTTTCACATCGTTCATTTGCAACTCTTAAAAAAATCAGTTTTGAACTTGTAGTACCTCTTGGGGTGACAAAGCCCATAAAGTTAGTTGTGCTTTTTTGAACTTGAATCTGAGCTCCATCACTTGGAAGAGGAAGCCCCTCATTTGAACATAGTGCCTTTATTCCCCTGCCTCCAATCTCTGGTGTGGATTTGGGCATTCTGATTCCTTTCCCTTCAGGACTGAAGAGGCCTCAGCTGGAGGCTTCTTTTCAACCAGGGCCCTCTTCCAGTCTACTCTGTGAACTTGACCCAAATGCGTGTGCTGATTCAGTGTTGTCATGAACAGTTTTTGTAGCCCCACCCAAAGCCTTGGCAGAAGAAGGTGTTTCCTTTTGCAAGTGATTCCCCACAGTGGATGGAGCAGCAGGCAGTGCGACAGGGCAGCCTCAGTGACTACCCTCCCAGAGGTTAGAAACTGCCTGCGAGCTGCTGTTACTGGAGACCCATGGCGGCCTTCCTGAGTGCGGGTCAGGTGGAAGCCCTGTCTCTTAGTGTAGCCTAGCAACCTAAAGCTGCATGTTGCCCTGGCAAGATTGCTGCTAAGTTAGAGAACCTTGGTGGTGGTCTAATCCAATCCTGTTTTTTCTGATGGTCTAAGTCAGGCTCAGAGGGGATGGTGAGTGACTTAATGTCACTTAGATTAGTGACAGGGCATGGCATACTGGGGAAAAAAAGAGCTCCCTCCAGCTTTGGAGTTAGACCTAGTTCTTTTTTCTAAATTTTTTTTTTTTACAAAACTTTTCAAACATATAGCAAAGCTGAAAGAAGAGAACATGAACACCCTAGACCCCTAACCTGTGCTCACCAACTGTTAACATTCTGCCCTAACTGCTTTATCTCAGAGGGGCCTGGTTTCAATCTGGGTTTGGCCACCACCTCCTTGTGCGTGATCCTGGACTAACTCACCTCTAGTTTCCTGGCCTATCAAATAGAATGGGCAGAGTACCAGTCTTGTATGACTTAACTACTTCACTTTCATCACTTCCCTCCTGAAAACCCTTCAGTTACTTCCCAGTGCATTTAAGAAAAAAGGCCAGACTTTCCTGTGGCCCACTGGGCCTTGCATTATGAAATGAGAAAGAAACAAAGTGGCAGACCTGGTGCCTGGCACATAGTGGGTGCTGTGGGATGTTAGCCATCCCCGCTCACCCCCGCTCTGCACCAGACCGTATGATGCTGGCTCTGCTGCCCTACCCAGGGTTTTTGCACTCACTCATGTGCTGTTAACAACCTTGGCTCGCAAAAAAAAAAAAAACCAACCTTGGCTCGCTAAAATCTGACACCTGCTCAGTCTGCTCTGCTTCCCTCCTCCCCCCACCACAGACACACCATCCAGTCCCCTTCCATACTTCCATATTTCAGTTTCACCACACATCTTTTTGGGAGTGGGGCTGAAGTGTCAGTTAAAGGATGAATAATGAGGTGCCATCGCCAGCATGTCACACCTGATTGCGGTGAGCCTTGAACCTTGGAACCTTACCCATGGCTCTGCCCATGCCCACCGCCAGCTTCCTTTTGCTCCTTCCTGCGCTGTCCACCCTCAGTGCCTGGTTCCTAGCCCCGCTTCCTCTGCCTATACCTGGGATAAAGTGCCCCCCCCCCACCCACTTACCACCTTTGCTGCTCACCTAAGTTGATTCTTTCCCAACCAATGCTGCCTTCTTCCTCACCTTGGTCCTGGTTCTCTGGGAGGAGATGAGGTCACACTTTGAAGCCATGGCTCTGTGCTGGTCAATGACCCCATCTTGGCTACTTACTAGAATCATCTAGACCATGTTTCTCAAAGTGTGGGCCCCAAACCACCATGCTGAGCACTGTGAAATGAATTCAATAAATATAATCCTGCCATCTACAAGCAGGCCCCCAACCACCAATACCTGGAAACTGGTCTAAATCAGCGGTTCTCAATGCTGACTGCATAACCTGGGGTACTTTTAAAAATACCAATGCCTGGGCTCCACTTTGGACTGTTTGCATGCCAACCAGTCGCCATCCCCCATCCCTGCCACTATACTGTGACACTGTCCTTTCACTCCTCCCAATGAGCTAAGCTCTTTCCCGCCCCAGGGCCTTTGCAGATGCTGTTTTCTCTGTCCAGAAACCCCCTCCCTCATGCACTTCAGAAAGCCTCAGCCTCCATCTTTGCCATGCTTAGCCGGGAGTCACCACCTGCCCCACTCCGTGGTCCCCTTCACTTTGTGCTCCCATTCCTAGGTTCCTGGCACAGCATACTGGCTGGCTGGCCGCCCCTGGGCCTGTCATGTGCCACTTATTCCACAATCCTCTTCATCTCCTCCTGATCCTTCCTATACCCATGCCTTGGGGACCAGGGAGGCAGGGAATTGCAGAGGTTCTTCACCAGGCTCCAACAGCCAGACTGCCATGTCCTAAATGTCTGACCTTGGCAAAAAGTGAATTGACCTTTCTGGACCTCACTTTCTACATCTTAAAATAGAAGTAATGATAGTGCCTTTCCTCATAGGATTGTCATGAGATGAAATCAACTAGTCTGAGAGGCTTGGAACAGTGCCTGGTGCATAAGTGCTAAATAAATGGCAACTAGTGCAATTATTCCAAAACCCTCCGCTAGCCTCAGAGCCCAGACCCCTCTTTTGCTGCCCTTCAGCTCTCGGCAGGTGACTGCACCCTTTCCTTTGTGAAAATGTCAAAGCGGTCAGCTGAAGCAGTGCACTTGAAGCCCTGCACTGCATATCAAAATGTCTCCAGGGTCCCCTCATCCCTCCCCCTTCCCTCCTGTCTTGGAAGTAAGTGATCTCCCCTGCCCAGGCCACCCCTCCTCCCCACCTCCTCCACCCTCACTGGCCTTGTTCCTGTCACCATCACCCCTCCTTTCTCATCTACACCAGCCATTCATTCAAGTGTTTGCTGAGTCTCTCCCTTGCACCAGGTGCTGTTCAAGGTGCTGAGGATGTAGAAGTAAACACAGTAAAGTGGCTGCTCTTGCGGTACTTTCTCCAGGAGGGTGAGGCAGAGCAGGGTAGGTGGACATAAAAATAAACCGTGCACAAGGTAACGAGATCACGATGAGAGCTCTAGAGAGAATAAAGCGGGATGATGTGCCAGAGGGCACGGTAAGGGGGTTTGCTCAGCGACCTTTGCTTTGAAGTCATGAGGTCTGAGCTGAGATCTAAATCTCAGGAAGCCAAAAGATCCCATATCTCGATTTGAATGAGATACAAAGCATACACACTCCCTTGTCCCAGAAAAAAGCTAGCTGCACAAGATCTGGCAAAGAACCTTCCAAGCAAAGGAAGCAGCAAATGCAAAGGTCCTAAGGCAGCAGAGAGCTTGCCGAGTTCAGGGGGCAGGCAGGCAGAACACAGCTGAGGGGTTGGACAAGAGGCAGGCAGGGATCTGACCAAGTGCAGAGCCCAGGAAGGAGGATGTCTTACTCGCTGTGCAGCGGGAAGCCGTGATGGTGTTACTCAGGAGTCATGGGATTTATGCTCCCTCTCCAAACCTTAATAATAGTAATAACTCATAACTATAGCTATTCTTTGCCCCAAGTGCTGTATGAATACATTTAACCTCACCTTAGCCTTGACAACCACCTTATAGGGTACCACTTTATCCCACTTTCACAGGTGAAAAAAAACCTGAGGCTCAGAAAGTGAAAAGTGAAAGTCATGTCCGACTCTGCGACCCCATGGATCTATAGCCTGCCAGGCTCTTCCATCCATGGGATTTTCCAGGCAAGAATACTGGAGTGGGTTGCATTTCCTTCTCCAGGGGATCTTCCTGACCCAGGGATTGAACCCGGGTCTCCCGCATTGTAGGCAGACACTTTACCATCTGAGCTACCAGAGGCTCAGAAAGACTACCTAATTTGGTACTTGGATAGTGGCAGACCAAAATATGACCCCAGACCAAAATTTGTGCTCTGAAACAGACACTATCACCCCAGCTGGAGTGGGAGTGAGGGCAGCGATGTTCCTTAAAATCTCTCTCTTTTCTAGCTTGTTGTTGTTCAGTCCGACTCGGCATACCAGACTTACCTGTCTGTGATGCCATCCAACCATCTCATCCTCTGTTACCCTTTTCCTCCTTTTGCCTTCAATCTTTCCCAGCACATCCCAAGATTTCAAGTCAGCTGCATAACCTGCCAGTAGCTCAGATTCAACCTGACATTGATCCTGACCAGCTTTCCCTGGCATCCTGCTCTCTCCCACCACTCAGACTTGACTCCATGCCTTGTCACCTGCCCCCACTTCTAATCAGTCACCACTGGCAATCCAACAAGTATTAGGTTTCTGGTAAGTGTAGGCCACTACGCACGGTTCAGAAGGAAACCTAGATGAGTAAGTCTGATTATCATAAGGTAAGATATATGTAACACTTTTTCAAAAGGAGAGAGGGAGAAAGGAAAGAGGGAAGGAGGTGAGGAGAGCAGAGAGGAAGGGAGAAAAGGTGGGATGGGACATCCACAGAAAGGAAGCTAAGGTCAAGTCATTCACAGTCTCCATTCGGCCCCTCTTTGTCACTCCCCACCTCCTGTGCCACACCACCAAACTCAAACCCTCATTACCTAATCCCTTTCTAACTAATTTCTCAGCTGCCCATACCTCTCCCTTTCAGTCTACTCTGCACACATCACCGCAGAGCTTGATGTCATTCCCCTAAACCCCTCTGGGCCCCTCACCCCCGCTTACCACAGAAGTGCCAATTCTTCAGCCTGGCATTAAAACTCTGGATCTCTTCCGCCCATCTCACCCACAGAATCTCCCTCTGTTGATCTTCTCATGTCTGTGTCAGCCACCTAGAACCCTCTGGCCCCTACCCCTCCACCTGCCCAAACCCCACCGCAGCCACTGTCACCTCCTCCTGGAAGCCTTTCCCCATGACTCCTGCCTCCCTTGAACTCTTAGAACCTTCCCTTTGTACCTGTATTTCTAACACACCACCCAACAAAGGGTGGTGTTGCCACCTTCGTGAGAGTGGGGGTTTCCCGGAAACCCAAGCTAGGCATATTTCGGGTTTCCCCATGATGCCTCACAGAGACCGAGAGCTCAACAACATCTGGTTAATAAATATTGTCCCTCAAAGCACTTAAAGACACAAGTCTGTATACAGTGGGTGTTCCTGAAATGTGTAAACATTTAATTATTCATATTGAGCTCTTTTAACTTTGGAGACACTCAAGTGTGTGTGTAGTTAGTAAAATATAGTAATGTAATACAAGAAGATGATAGCTTTCAGCAATATCCAGTACTATTTTCTATTATTTTGTAGACAAGAGAATTAGCCTTGCCGAATTTGCTTCCTAAGAGTTCTCAAAGTTCCTCAAAATTTTAAAAATAGAGTTACCATAGGAGGGATTTCCCTGGCAGTCATATGATCCAGCAATCCCACTTCTGGGAATAGATCCAAAAGAATTGAAAACAAGAACTTAAACACATATTTGCACACCCATTATTCACAATAGCCAGAACACAGAAGCAACCCAAGTGTGCACTGACAGATGAACAGAGAAACAAAATGTGATATATGCATGCAATGGAGTATTATTCAGCCTTAAAAAGGAAGGAAATTCTGACACATGGTACAATGTAAATGACCCTTGAGGACATTGTGCCAAGTGAAGTAAGCCAGCCACAAAAAGACAAACACTACATAATCACACTTACCTGAGATGCCTAGTCAGCTTTATAGACATGGAAAGTAGAAAGGTGGTGGCCAGGGACTGAGGGGAGGGAGAAATGGGAAGTTGTCATTTAATGGAGACAGAGTTTCAGTCTTGCAAGATGAAAAGTTTTGGGAATCTGTTGCACACTACTGAACCGTAACCACTCAAAAGGGAAAAAAATACAATTAACCAATAGTGGTAAATCTTATGTTAGTTGTTTTTTTTAACCACTATTTAAATTTTTTATTTTAAAAATAGTGATCCTCAAAAAAAAAAAAAAATAGTGATCCTCAAAAGGCAGTTTTGACCACACCACCCTGGTGTTTAAAACTATTTAGTGGTTCTCTGGAATTTTTCCTGGGATCTGTCAATTAAAGGCCCAGCAGTTCTGAGCAGCTCGCCTGCAGCCTCCACCCACATTCGGCCACCCGGATCCTCTGGGCTTCAGCCACACGGAACTTTGGAACTTCTGTCTTTGACTGCTCTCTGCCTCCCTCACCCCAAAGCCAGCTCCTGCCTCCCCCACCCCCACCACACCCTGCACTCTCCTCACACCCTTTCCTCTCTCCCAGACGACTCCTCCCAGTTTGTAATTCTACATTCATTATTTGATCAGGGTTGCTCTCTCCCGCCAAGTCAGAAAATCTGGGAAGGCAAACACCACCTTTTTTTTTTTTTTTTAATTTTCTTGCTAAGGTGTCTCCAGCACGTAGCCTACTGTTTGGCACCCAGTAGCGTATGTCTAGCATAGGCACAGGCAAAGAAAAATCCACACGTCTACTGTTTGCCAAAGGGTAAAGGAGACTCACCTTGCTAGAAGCAATATGGCCATGTATATCAAACAGCCTGGAAGCATCTGTACTATTGATGGTAATTCCTCTTTTAAGAAATGATCCTGGTGATTCAGTGGTTAAGAATTCACTTTCCAACGCAGGGGACATGGGTTCGATCCCTGGTCCAGGAAGATCCCACATGCCAAGGTGCAACTAAGCCTGTGTACTACAACTACTAAGCCCACATGCTCTGAAGCCTGCAAGACACAACTAGAGAGTCTGTACACTGCAATGAAGATCCCCCTCTGCCTCAACTAAGACCCAATGAAGCCAAATAAATTTTAAAAAATTAATTCATAGATTAATTAAATATTTAAAAAAAGAAATTATCCTAGAGGAGCACACAGACATAGATTCATGGAAGTTCATTCCAGCATTATCCATCAGGGCAAAACCTGGAAGCAGGTTTTCCACCAAACTGTAAGGTGAATCTACACATGGCAGATTTTTATGGATAAAATACTATGTAGCCTTTACAAATAATGTTTCAGAGAACGGTGACATGGAAACATGCTAAGATGTGCCATTGAGTGGAAAATAAAATATAAGCAGGTATATACCGAATGTCCTAAATTTTAAAAAATCAGATATAAAGATAGTACATAAAGATAAGACATATGTATAGCATGATGACCATAGTGAACAATACTGTATTGTATATTTGAAATTAGCTAAGAGACTAAGTCTTAAAAGTTGTCATCACAGGAAAAAAAAATGGAACTCTGTGCAGCAGTGGAATTTTTTTTTTTTGGCCACTCGGCAGGTATGATCTTAGACACAGAGTCTTAACCACTGGACTACCAGGGAAGTCCCGTGTGCAGCAATGGATGCTAAGTAGGCTTATTGTGATCATTTCATAATATATATAAACCTTGAATCATTATGTTGTTCACCTGAAACCAATATAGTTATCTGTTAGTTGTATCTCAATAAAAAATAAATTTAAGAAAAGATAACACACAGGCACAAAAATGACAGACAGTAGTCACCTCCAGGTTTGGTGGCACTGTGGGCAGTGGGCCCTGCAGGAAGTCTATAATGGATGCTTTAGAAGCCATTCGAAGAGGGGCTAGGGACTTTCTCCTCGAACTGCAAGCTGCTCTGCTAGGCAAGCAGAGGTTTCCCTTAAGTTGCATGTGTATTTGAAGTGACTTTGGGGGTGCTGATGGAGGCTGTGGTAAAGCCCCCCAAGCCACCCTCTGGTGCCAAGCTAAATGATGTTTTTCTACTTTTATATTTGCTTGGTTCTCTAAATGTTTTACAATGAGCATGCTTTACTTTTTATATCAGGAAAAGAGTAAAGAAAACATTACTCCATAAAAGAAAGAGATGTCTATGTGTTGAATGAACAGACACAGTGTCCTGCTCAGGCATGTAGGCAGCTGGAGAGGGCCTCCTGGGCACAAAGCCGGGCCCACTGCTCGCGGCTTCCTCGCATCCCAGGCCTGCTCTGTCCTTCTCATCCGCAGCATTCTCTCCTCTGGCTTCTGGCACTTCAGACCAGAGCACCACCAGGCAGCCTCGGGGATCCCTGGCTGGCTCCCTGGCTCCTCCAGGGCCCCATCCTGACTGTGGGCCATGGGGCTCCATGGGACATGTCACCATAAGTCGTGTCCATGCACAAAGACACTTACAAGGGCCGTTCAGTGATCTTAGGCCACTGCGCTACCTTTAATTATGGTGGAACCTGGCTCCAAAGAGCAAAGATCATTTACCGATTGCAGCTGTGGCCAGTAGATGGCAGAGAATGACTGTCCCCAGTTGTAAAACTGGTATTTAAAGCTGCAGAGTCTTCTCATTTTCTGATCATTTCTTTCTATTTGGAGGAGTGTGACTATTCTTATAATCTCTTACTGATGGCCTGAAAAATCCACAAAAACATCTTTTCAAGACTACATTGTAATCATCTAAAGTCCCTAGAGGTGTCAGCCTTCTCTTTTGCTGAAAGCCAGGTGGAATTAAATAGCATTTTCCTCCCTTGGCTCCTCCCCCGCCCCTCTTCCAAGTTATTTAGAAATTTTCTCGGACAGTCAGTGGGGAGGTGAATTTGTCACTGCAAGCTGAGGAGTTAGATCTTCTCTGGAGACAGGTAACCTGGGAAAGAGGGCTGGAGGTGATGAAGCGGTCAGAGGCAGGGGAGACACAGATGTGAATGGGGAGAGACAGAATGATCTCTGGCCAGCCAATTGGAGAGGAAGTGAAAACAAAGGAGACCAAACGGCTGGCTATGGGTTGACTTATGTCTCCCCGCTTCCAATAAATTTGTGAGTTAAGTCCTAACCCCAGGGATCTTAGTTGCTCCAAGGCTTGTGGGATCTTCCCCAAACAGGAACGGAACCAGTGTCCCCTGCATTGCAAGGCAGACTCTTAACCACTGGACTGCCAGAGAAGCCCCATCACCTGTTCTTGTAAATAAAGTTTTATTGGAACACAGCCATGCTCACTTCTTTGTGTGTTGTCTATGGCTTCTGCTGTGCGGCAAAGTCAGTGCTGAGTGGTCGCAAGAGAGACCATATGGCCCAGAAAGTCTAAGATATGTAGTACCTGTGGCCCTTCACACACACAAAAATTTGCTGACCCCTCCTCTAGACTGGGGTGGTCTGAGCCGCCCACCACTAGAGGCTGTGTCCCCTTAACAAAGTACCCGCAACCCAGAGGTTGGCCCTGGTGGTAGTTACATATTGCATGGAATTTAAACTGCAGGAATTCACATATAAGTGCTCAGAACAGAAAGAGAGATAAAAATCACTATTTGGGGCAGCAATTTCACCCTCTACCACTCAACGAGCAGATAGCTCAGCCGAGCATGAGATTCATGGGAATCATGACTCTGCTGTTCCCTCTATCTCAGTGCTCATGTGCGTCCCTTACATGAGCAACTCCCCCGGGGCTGTGCACAATTCTAGTGTTGACTCTTGGCTAAGCTACCCCCTGGTGGCTCAAACAGTAAAGAATCCACCGGCAATGCAGAAGATCTGGGTTCAGTCCCTGGGTCAGGAAGATCCCCTGGAGAAGAACATGACAACCCACTGCAGTATTCTTCCCTGGAGAACCTCATGGACAGAAGAGCCTGGTGGGCTACAGTCCATGAAGTCGCAAAGAGTCAGACACGACGGAGCGACTGACACTCTCACTTTCAAGCCCTGTTGGGGCACCATAGAGCTGGATCCAGACCTCGCACATAAACCAAGATAAATGCCCCTCATCAGAGACTGAGAAATTCTTTCCCTACCTGAGGAGGTCAGGTTGGAGACACGAATGATGACTGATGCCTTGTGGAACCCAGTGATGGCAAGCAATTGCATTGATGGAGTTGGTCTGCAGCAGGTGGCCCCCCTTGCTGAATAGAACGTGACCCCCTTGGGCTTTTCACCTGTGTATCTCTCAGCATTGGCCAGGAAGTGGGGCTAAAACACCATCTAGGATGGAGCAGGCCAGTGGCTCATGCAAGGTGAAAGACTCCGGAGCATATATTAATGTCACAAGCAGATTGCAGCCCCTCAGTCCAGGAGGTCAGGCAAACTGTTGTTCATTAGTTACTGGGAGATAGCTGGGACGCTGCACTGCTCAATGACCATGACCATGGTCTCCACCCACAGCCCACCCAGATACACAGAACCTCAAGAAGTCCTCATTCTGAGAGATTCACAGCCCATGGAAAAGATGTCATTTTTCAAGTAGACAACTGGAGACCCAGCGATGAAGTGAAAGGGAGAGAGCTTGAGGCGCTTTAGACCCTAGCTGGTGTCTAAATCCTTGCAGAGACTCAGTCTCAGACTCTGAGAAGTGCTCACCTTAACAACAATAATAAAACAGGTATTAACTCATGTAGTGATGAGGTGAAAGTTATTGTTATTCCCATTTTACAGATGAGGCACATGACAAGTTGCATATTTGTCCAAAGTCCTGGGCCCTGGACTCTATTTTCCAGGGCCCCCAGGGGCCATGGCAAACGCTGATGGCCAAAATCCTGCTAGAAAGCAAAGGGTGTGCTATTCCTGGAGGGTAGTTCACCATCTCCAGCTAGATAGCACTTGGTCAGTGGTCACCTCAGCCTCCTCCACCCCCCACAGCCTGGGGTATTCCCAGGCCCCCATAGCAAGTGCCTTGAGTCAGAGAGCAATCAGGTTAGAAGCTGAATTTCTGGAGCCGAGTTCCTTTTTAAATTCCTCCAGACTAGTCTTCTGCTCCTGCCCGCAAGGTCATCTGAGGCCCCAGGTCTCTCAGCTCCCCAGCTTGGGGCCCAGAACCTCGGCTCTGGCTGCACACTCAAAGCCTCTGGTGTGGAAGAGAGAGTGGGTGGGACATTTGCTCGTTTCTTTCTTTCTCTGGCCGAGACCCCAGAGAGGGTGGCAGCATGCTGGAGAGCTGGACAGTCGCCCTTGATGGTGGCAAGGCCCACTGCGTGGCTGGTAACATGTCCACTGTGGGGAACCCATCTGTCAGAGCCGCCATCCCTCCACAGGCATGTATGGGGAGGGGATCCTCAAACACAGTTACCTTTATTGCTTTTTATCAAATATGGAAGACTGAGAATTTAAGGGACTCTAACCAGTTCAACCCTGAGTCCTGACAAGGACAGAGACCTCAGGGCCTGGTTGTTCAATTCTTCAGGTGTAACCTTGGGCCACCTCTCTACCAGCAGGTTCACTGAACAGATGTGTTGTTCAGATCCGTAAGAGCCAAGGAGTGCCAACAGAACTCCGGATAGATGGCCACCAGAAGGGGCAGGACCGCTGTGCCCTGCCAGGGGAGAGATCAGGATGGTTAACCTCTCCCTGTAAACCAGTCCAAAGATCAGTCTCCGATCTCACCTCAGGCTTCCTTGGTGGCTCAGACGGTAAAGAATTCGCCTGCAATGTGGGAGACCTGGGTTTGATCCCTGAGTTTGGGAAGATCCCCTGGAGGAGGCCATGGCAACCCATTCCAGTATTCTTGCCTGGAGAATCCCCATGGACAGAGGTGCCTGGCGGGCTACAATCCATGGGGTCGCAAAAAGTTGGACAGGACTGAGCAGAGAAGGCAATGGCACACCACTCCAGTACTCTTGCCTGGAAAATTCCATAGACGGAGGAGCCTGGTAGGCTGCAGTCCATGGGGTCGCGAAGAGTCAGACATGACTGAGAGACTTCACTTTCACTTTTCACTTTTATGCATTGGAGAAGGAAATGGCAACCCACTCCAGTGTTCTTGCCTGGAGAATCCCAGGGATGGGGTCGCACAGAGTCGGACACGACTGAAGTGACTTATCAAGTAGCAGCAGAACGAATTTCACATCTCACCTCAGCCTGCAGTGTGCTGTGTGACCACTGGGAGGTGCTGCTGGCTCACAAGAAGCTCTGAGAAGCGCGGCCACCATTCCAGTCCTGGCCTTCTGGTGGTGAGAAAGGCCCTAAGGAAACCCGTGGCTTTGGGGAATTGTTTGGGATTTTCCTCCCTGGCAGGAAAGATGTGTCCTAATCAACCACAGAGGCCTGAGCTGGGCACCCCATGCCAGTCGTTGTGGAGCGTGGAACAGAGAGGCAAAGAACAGAAGCCTGAAGGTGGCCCAGATGACCCTCCATGGCTGATAAACTGGACCAAACAAAGGGTGAGACCAAAATTCAGAACCAAGCAGATATGGAAGCCAAGGAGCTGGGCACAGGCGTACGGCAACCTGCAGGATATCTTGGCTCCTGGGTTCAGGGATCTCTAGGAGGTTTTAGGAAGATCCCTTGACCTCAGTGTGTGTGGTGTTTGGGATGGGGTGCAATTAGAGGACCAGACACAGAGCAAGCAGCTCAAACTGAGAGTGGATATGATGTCTGACGCTTCCTTCTCATTTTCCCTTATCCACAGCATCTCCAAGTTCTTCCATTTCTGTCTCCAGAATACTTCCTGAATTTTTCCACTTCAATCCCAACTCTACTGCCTCGACGCTAGTCCAAGCCTCCATCATCTCGCCTTGATGACTCTAAGATAGGCTTTCCAGATAAAGTATAAGATGCTCGGTTAAATTTGAATTTCAGATACACAATGATTCTTTGTATATCACATACAACATTTAAGATAGACTTACACTAAAAATTGTTCTCTGTCTGAAATGTCAATTTTAGTGGACATCCTGTTTTTTTCCTTCTGTTTTTCTTTTTTTTTTTAAATCTGGCCACCCTCCCAAGAGCTTCACCAGTCTTACACTCCTACAGCCCATTCTCTACAAAGCAGCCAGAATGAACTCATGGAAATTCACCTGTCAGTACCCTGCTTGGAGCCCTTCAAGGACTTTAGCTGCGCTGGGATAGGGTCTAAGCCATCCAAATGGCACACGAGACCCTCCACCACGTGAACACCAGCCAGCTCTCAACGTCATCTCCCACTGTCCCCCCTAACCCACACTACGGCACCAGCATATGAAACATTCTGTCATCACTTACATATGTCCCATGCCTTCACACCCACACCCATCTCTGTCCAGAAGGCCCTTAAAAAACATAAAGCCAGTCATCAAACTCAACCACCACCTCTTCTTGCCAAGTTCTTCCTGACATGTCCCCTGTCCCTTCCGCAAGCCAAACATAATGACCTTTAACAGCCTTTATTTCATTGTATCAAAATGATCTCTCTGTGTGTCTGTCTGTCCCTCAAGACTGCAGCCCCCTAATCAAGGCCCAGCAATGAAGTCAGGGAAGAAGTACGGAATTGTAGATAAAAAGGCGATGTAGCCAATATTCAGTTCGCGACTCACCCAGTTTATTGCACAGGTTGGTCAGAGTGGGGAAAATAGAAAGGGGAGTAAGGAACCGCTCCAAGGAGGAGCCTGGGGAGGAGGCATCACCACAGGAGCCACTGTCTCAGGTTCAGCAACAGGTCTGGCCATGGGTCTCACATGTGTGAGCGGGGATCACCCTCTGCTCTCATAGTACCTCCAGCAGCGACCCTGTGAGCAGCTCTCAGCAACACAGAGCCCGGTCTTCCAATGAGGAAACTTCAAGTCACTCAGCTCAGTGGCCCCTTTTTAAGAAGCCCATCAGTAGGGCGTCACAGTCATGCCCCAGGATGCCTTGTCTCTATCAATTGCTCTTGTTCCAGTGAAGTCCTTTTGTGGACGTTGCCAAACAAATTTCTTATGTAAGTAACACTCTTTGATTTAAGACACTCTAAGACACTTGCATTCCTATACCACATGCTTTAAAACCACTAGTATGGAAGTTCACATTGGCCACTGTGACTCCATTTAAACTGCCTAAGATAGCTGAACAGTTCAGTTCAGTTCAGTCGCTCAGTCATGTCTGACTCTTTGCAACCCCATGAACTGCAGCACGCCAGGCTTCCCTGTCCATCACCAACTCTCGGAGTCCACACAAATCCATGCCCATTGTGTTGGTGATGCCATCCAACCGTCTCATCCTCTGTTGTCCCCTTCTCTTCCTGCCCTCAATCTTTCCCAGCATCAAGGTCTTTTCAAATGAGTCAGCTCTCCGCATCAGGTGGCCAAAGTATTGGAGTTTCAGCTTCGACATCAGTCCTTCCAATGAACATCCAGGACTGATCTCCTTTAGGATGGACTAGTTGGAGTTGCTGTCCAGCAAGGAGTTGCCGTCCAAGGGACTCTCAAGAGTATTCTCCAACACCACAGTTCAAAAGCATCAATTCTTTGGCGCTCAGCTTTCTTCATAATCCAACTCTCACATCCATACATGACTACTGGAAAAACCATAGCCTTGATTAGACAGATCTTTGTTGGCAAAGCAATGTCTCTTCTTTTAAATATGCTGTCTAGGTTGGTCATAACTTTCCTTCCAAGGAGCAAGCGTCTTTTAATTTCATGGCTGCAATCACCATCCGCAGTGATTTTGAAGCCCAGAAAAATAAAGTCAGCCACTGTTTCCACTGTTTCCCCATCTACTTGCCATGAAGTGATGGGACCAGATGCCATGATCTTAGTTTTCTGAATTTTGAGTTTTAAGCCAACTTTTTCACTCTCCTCTTTCACTTTCATCAAGAGGCTCTTTAGCTCTTCACTTTCTGCCATAAGGGTAGCTGAACAAACATATCTTAAATCCTGTGTTTCACAGAATATGAGTAGGAGTTACAACACAAAGGAAATCACATCATAACAAGGCCCCTTAAAGGAGGAGTCCTAACGTGATTCATCTTTGTTCCTACATTGTACAGCAGAGCTTGACCTACAGCGGGGCTCTCGATGCCTGTGAGGCCTGAATGAATGGGTGAATGGCCGTAAGCGATTCTAGATCTGAAACCTAGCAGGCCCCGGCAGTGGCTGCAGTAGCAGGACAGTCCACCAGAGGACAGAATAACCTCAGTTTTGTTTGGCTTGGGGGAGTGGTACAGAAAGCTGCCTCCCTGGCATTCGGCTCTCTTTCCCAGTTCCAAGTTTTTGTTTATGTTTAGTTTTGTTTTGTTTTGAAATCATGGAAACACAGAACAGGAAGGGACCTTGTGAGACTATACAGACCAGCCCTCTGCTTTCAGATAGTTTAAAAAAATTGTATTTCCATTTAATAGCTGCTTTTAGACAGTTGGTCTTCCCTGGTGGCTCAGCTGGTAAAGAACCTGCCTGCGATGAGGGAGACCTGAGTTCAAGCCCTGGGTTGGGAAGATTCCCTGGAGAAGGAGCAGCTACACCCTCCAGTATACTACGCTGGAGAATTCCATGGATTGTATAGTCCATGGGGGTGGCAAAGAGTCGGACACGACTGAGCGACTTTCACTTTAGATAGTTTAAAACATTCTTTGGTTTCTTACAGATTATCACAGGCAGTTTAGGAGACCTACTCCAAATTATGCAGCAAGAGATGAAACAGGAAGGCCTGTGGCCCACAGTTTAGCCAGTGGCATCTCCTTGGCTTCTCCTGCAGCCCTCTGAGGGCGGCACCACCGTCACCTTCCGCCTGAGGACACTCACAGAGAAGTCGTTCTTTAGCCGAGTCAGTCGGTGGGAGAGCTGGGCCTCAGACACAGGTCTCCAACCTTCCTTTCCACTGCTCTTACCTCCCTCATAGTCACAAAACTGCTTGACTTTTTTTGAGGGTGCGAGGGTTAGAGGTGAGGGGTGCTATTCTCCAGGAACTTCCTTGCAGGCCTCATCCAGGCTCCCCCTGAAGGAAAGTCTATATTCTGGGCCTGCCCGTATAAGGCAAGGTCGGTTGCCATGCCAGCCCCAGACCCTGTCCTCCGTTCCTCCAGCTGCTGGCTCAGCCTCACCCCAGAGGGGCCACAAGGAAACCACAGCCATAAGGAAACGAGAGCTCTGTGAAAAAAGCTCAGAGGGATGGAAGGTTTTCGGTCGGGGATGGAGCCTCACACCGTGTAACTGGTTTGTTGTGGAGTCTTGACTTAGTGAGGTACAGACACACAAAGCTTTTCTTTTTCTTCAGTCACTACCCCCAACCTGGGAACAATCTGGGGGCCTCCCCATGTCAGAGTTCCCAAGTGGAAAAAGCTCTTCAGTCATACAAATGACATCAAGTATGTAGTAGCCCTATAGGAACTGTGAAGTGCTGGTCCAAGGAGAAGTGCTAATTATTAACCAATTAGAAGAAGCTGTGTGTATGTGTGTGTTAGTCACTCAGTCATGTCTGATTCTTTTGAGACCCCATGGACTATAGCTCACTGGGTTCCTCTGTCCACGGGATTCTCCAGCAAGAATACTGGAGTGGGTTGCCATGCCCTTCTCCAGGGGGTCTTCCTCACCCAGGGATTGAACCTGGGTCTCCTGCATTGTAGGGGTATTCTTTACCAACTGAGGCACCACGGAAGCCCAGAGGAAACTGTTCGTTTCCTCAAAGAGCTTACAGGGATTGGGTGGGGGGAGCACAATTCAAAACAGATGATACGTGTACCCCAGTGTTCATCGCAGCCCTGTTTATAATAGCCAGGACATGGAAGCAACCTAGATGCCCATCAGCAGACGAATGGATAAGAAAGCTGTGGTACATAGACACCATGGAATATTACTCAGCCATTAAAAAGAATTCACTTGAATCGGTTCTAATGAGGTGGATGAAACTGGAACCCATTATACAGAGTGAAGTAAGCCAGAAAGAAAAACACCAATACAGTATACTAACGCATATATATGAAATTTAGAAAGATGGTAATGATAACTCTATATGCAAGACAGAAAAAGAGACACAGATGTATAGAACAGACTTTTCGACTCTATGGGAGAAGGCGAGGGTGGGATGATCTGAGTGAACAGCATCGAAACATGTATATTATCAAGTGTGAAACAGATAGCCAGTCCAGGTTGGATGCATGAGACAAAGTGCTCGGGGCTGGTGCACTGGGATGACCCAGAGGGATGGGATGGGGAGGGAGGTGGGAGGGGGGTTCAGGATGGGGAACACATGTAAATCCATGGCTAATTCATGTCAACGTATAGCAAAAACCACTACAATATTGTAAAGTAATTAGCCTCCAACTAATAAAAATAATTGGGAAAAAAAAGAAAAACCATAGCTTTGACTATACAGACTTTTGTTGGCAGAGTGACATCTCTGCATTTTAATATAATGTCTAGGTTTGTCATGGTTTTTCTTTCAAGAAGCAGGCAAGTTTTAATTTCATTTCTGCAGTCCCTGTGTGCAGTGATTTTGGAGCCCAAGAAAATAAAATCTGCAACTGTAAAAAAAAAAAAAAAAGATGATAACGGAAGTTGAAGGGCAAGATAGTGTAGTGGTTATAATAGGGGGTCTTAGAATTGGATACACCTGGAATCTTGCAGGTTCTGCTGTGTGGCTTTATTTATTTGAGCTTTTTTGCTTTGTTTTGTTTTTATGGCCATGCCACTCTCGCAGGATCTTAGTTCCTCAAAGAGAGATCAAACCTGAGCCCTCAGCAGTGAAAACTCAGAGTCCTAACCACTGGACTGCCAGGAAATTCCCTACTGGGTGACTCTGGATAAGTCACTTGCCCTCTCTGAACTTATTAACTCAGATTTAAAGTAGGATTGATAACACCCTCTCCCCTCAGGATCCAGAGGATCAGATGAGATGGC
Source organism: Muntiacus reevesi (assembly GCF_963930625.1). Classification (NCBI taxonomy): domain Eukaryota; kingdom Metazoa; phylum Chordata; class Mammalia; order Artiodactyla; family Cervidae; genus Muntiacus; species Muntiacus reevesi. The sequence goes on along the minus strand of NC_089271.1, from coordinate 121,741,165 downwards.
ATTCGGGTGGGATGAACTAGTGAAGGGCTTGGTGTGTAGTGGTATGAGGTAAATGTTGGTTAGAGCTATTGGTCTTAGATTAGCAGGAATTAGAAGGGAAGGGGGAGTAAGGAAAGGCTTGTTAGGGAAGGTTAGGGTTAAGCTTGGCTTTAAATGGGGAGATGAATTTGGAAGGTCAGATAGAAGAAGATTCTTGTAAATCTTGCCAAGCATTTGAATGAATGAATGAGTAAAAGCAAGGCCTCAAATTTCACTCCCATCCTCTTTCATAGATGGCCTGAAGACATGGTCACACAGGTGGCCTGACCCAAGAAGGGTATACCACTGAGAAGTCACAGGGAAACTGAAGTCTTGAAATGACCTTCCTACTCCTGATGAAATTCAAACCTCCCCATAGGTAGAGGAGGGGTAATTCCTGGGCCAAGCTGTGTGGTCTGCCTGTCCCTCCAGCCCTCCCTGAGAAATGGATCCCTAAGAAAGTGCCTCCTGGTCATTAGTGGATAAATGAGTGACCCCTTCCAGGGAACTGGTCTGCATTTCCATGGGGGCTGTCTGGAGACAATGCCTTATCTCCCAGGGTTTCCCAACTTTTTAGCAGCAAGAACTCTTGTTTTCCCACTTGAGAGCTCCATGAATTCCTGGAGCAGTTTACAACTTCATTGTTGGCTGAATCCTGGGACCCAGAAAGCATGATTTGATTTGCATCTGTTTGAATACCCTGGGCTCACTGGATCCACACACAGTCGTAAGGGGCAAGCTGGGCCAGAGGGAGAAGCGCTGGTGGCGCTCCCCCGCCTCTGCTCTTGTTTGGATAAACATGGTCTACTCCGCGTCCTTTCTCTGCCACTGTGCGTTGCTTGAGGTAGGCCAGATTTGCGGCAGTGACACAGAAGCCCTGAAATCTCAGTGGTTTACCACAGGAAAGGCTTGTTTCTTGGTCACGCAGAGTGTGATGCAGGTTGAGTGACAGGTAGCTGGGCTGTCTGGAACATGTGTCCTCTGAGAGCTCCACAGGAGGGAAGCTCGAATCTTAGTCATCTGGGGCGGCCATGACAAACTACCACAGACTGGGTGGCTGACACAACAGAAACCTACTCCCCACAGCTCTGGAGGCTGGAAAGGCCAAGATCAAGGTGCTGGCTGATTTGATTCCTGGTAAAAACTCTCAACAGACACGAGTTTCAGCAAACTTCGGGAGACAGTGAAGGACATGGACGCCTGGTGTGCTGCAGTTCATGGGGTCGCGCACAGTTGGACATGACTTGGCAACTGAACAACAACAACAAGCTCTCTTCCTGGCTTGCAGACGGTCACCTTCTCACTGCGAGCTTCCTGGTGTCTCCTCTTATCAGAGCAACAGTCCCATCAGATTAAGGTCCCCTGCTCATGACCTCATTTAACCGTAATTCCTTCCTGAACCCAAATATAGCCACCCTGAGAGTTAGGCCCTCAACATATGAGGCAGAGACACACATCAGTCATAGCTCATAACAAGTCTTAAGCCCCTCAGCTCCCAAAGTGATGTACATGGCTTCCAACAACTCTCCCTCGGTCAGAATTCATCACATGGACCAAACTTAACTCCAAGGGAGGCTGGGAAGCATAGGGGAGCAAGCAGATATCTGCTGAGCACGATGCTTGTCACACATGGTCTGCTGGATAGGGTCAGGTGAAGAAGAAACATTTTGAGAGTCAGAGCAGCAGCACTGAGATATAAGGGAGGAAACAAACTCCTGACATGGCCTTCCAGGCAGGTTTGAGGAGCCAAGACATGGAACCCAATTCTGAATAGGATTCTTGGGGGTGGGGGCGGGAAGGTAGGAAACTTGTCCCTGTGGTTGGGATATTTTGAGGTTTTACTCTGTCTCCTGCCCAGGATGTGGACACAAACGTTTCCTCACAGTTATATCAATAGGGACTCAGGAAATTCAGATGAATTGGGCAGAGACAGGCTTTAGATTCCATTTTTTTAAACTGACATATTGCATATTTCCCTTCCCAAAGCTCCATTTCTTATTTTTTATAAATTCACGTTCTACTGTGTGCATGCGTGCTAAGTCACTTCAGTTGTGTCTGACTCTTTGTAACCCCATGGACTGTGGACTGCCAGGCTCCTCTATCCATGGGGATTCTCCAGGCAAGAATACTGGAGTGAGTTGCCAAGCCCTCTTCCAGGGGACCTTCCCGACCCAGGGATCAAACCCGAGCCTCCTGTGTCTCCTGAATTGGTAAGCAGGTGGTCCTTTACCCCTAGCGCCACCTGGGAAGCCCTCTTGTTCCACTACACATATACATACAAGGGAGTTAACAAACGCTGCCAAGGACAAGTCTTCAGGAAGCTGCCTTAACGACTAGATACTTGAGCAATGTGTTCTGACAGGTTGTTTGAGGAGAGAGTATGGATCACGGCTTCCCTCCTGGAGGCTCACAGGGCCCATACCTGCCTCTCCAACCTCACCCCTCTGCCTAGAGACCCAGGTTCACTGGCCTCCATTCTATTTCCAGAGACTTCAAACCCTTGGCTGCTCTGGGGCCTCTGTGTTTACTGTTCCCTCTGCCTGGAATGTTCTTCTCCCAGATCTTTGCAGTGTGCTTCCTTTTCATCTTTCAAGTCTAAGTTCTGACCACCTCATAGAGGTCTGACTACCCATAAAAAGCCATAAAATCTCCCACCCTCCCCTAGCCACCACAGACACTCTTTATCATCAGTAGGTTTATTTCTTTGGTATTATATCAATGATCACATTCTCCACCTATTTGGGTTTTTAAAATATTTTAGTCTATTTATTTATTTGGCTGTGTCAGGTCTTATTTGGATGTACAGGCTCTTTGTTGTGGTACTTGGGCTTCTCCACTTGTGGCATGTGGGTTTCTCTCTAGTTGAGGTGCACAGGCTCCAGAGCTTCGGGCTCAGTAGTTGTGGTGCACAGGCTTAGTTGCCTCGTGGCATGTGGGATCTTCCTGGACCAGGGATCGAACCCATGTCCCCTGCATTGGCAGGTAGATTCTTAACCACTGGACCACCAGGTAAGTCCACTGTGCCTACCTGTTTGGTTACTTCCTTCTGAATGGCTTGCAAGAGATTTCTCAGGTCTGGACCTATTGAACTGAGTTTCTCCAGGGAAAGTAGAAGAGACTATGATGTCTCTATCCTTTGTGTCCCCTATGGGAGGACGAGCCAAGGCTGACTCACGTATAAGAATATTTGAGTCCTAACATGGCAGGAGAGTTCCCAAAGCCCTGGGTGAAAGTCACACGTGAGATTCAATTGAGTACCTGCTGTGTATAAGCTTAGTGCCCACTGTGTTCTAGGGATCTAGGCAATCCTGGCCCCTGCCTGCCTTCATGGAGCTTGTAGTTCCTACAGAAGGCCCATCACTTCAGTAGTGACATTACATGTACCCCTCCTGCTCCTTGTTCTCTTCCTCATGACTGTTATATTGATAACAGTATCAATAGCTAACATATTCTGCTCATATGTGTCATTCTCGACGCAGTGGGGGCAGAAGACAAAGATTCTCTCTTCATACATTCATTGTCTAGAAAGAACTATACAAATAATAAGTGACATTTGTATAATGTTTATTACCTACCATGTTCCAAGCACCTCATATCTATTCATTCATTTTAAGCCCAACAGCAGCCCTATGAGGGAGGCACTATTATCATTCCCATTTTTACAAACAAAGATACTAAGACTCAGAGAGGTCAAGTAAGTTGCCTGAGGTGGCCCAGCCAGTGAGAATGAATTAGCTATTATTAGTCACTAGCAGGGGAGTTCCCCTGTTTCTGTTGTGGTCGTTGTTGACCTAGGTTGCTTAGGAAGTTCTCTATCAGCTCCTACTGCAGTTTAGATCCTATCTGCTGGTAGTCGTGATAAACAACATTGCTGGAGGAGACCTGTGTGTGCCCGGAGCACTCCTGAATTTTCTCATGGCTTTTGTATGTGATTGAAGAACTTTAAACCTCAGTGAGGCCCTTCCTTCAGAGTGACGATTGCAGTAACCGATCTTGGCAGGGAAATCATGTTTATAAGATTTTTTTGGGTTTTAATTAGGATCTCACCTTGACCATTTTACTGGCTGTATTCCCAAATACCAAGCCTGCCCCTCTGGAATGGCTGAGAATGCTTGAAACTGTAAACACCATCATATTTTGCGTCATGCTCAAAAATAGTAGAAATCAGTGAGTTCATTCAATCAACATTCTTCTTGAGCACCAACTCTATGCAAGGCACTGTTCTTGGTACTGGGGCTACAGCAGTGAACAAAACAGCCTAAAACTCCCTGCCTTGGTGATCCATACAGTGTGCTAGAGAGATAAACAGAAAAATAAAGAAAATGAATAAGTATAACATATCATTTGATGATAAATGCTATTGGAGAAAAGTAAAGAAAAGAAAAGGAGAGCTGGAGATAGGTGCCCTTTTAAATAGGGTGACCTGGGCAGGCCTCACTGACAAAGTGACTCACAGGCAAATCTCTGAAGGAGTGAGGGTGTTTCCTGTGGCCTAGCTGGAGACCTTTGTATATGCAGACCTGGGGCACTGGCTGGCTTGCCAGGGCCTGGGAGGTGGATGTCGTCTTTCTGACTGTTCTGCGTGCTCAGCAGCTAGTGGGTGGGGCTTGGCACCACTAGCTCAGACCAAGGGCACCCACCCACCCTGCCAGGGGCTTGGGAAGCTGCTGTGTTGAAGGTACCCCACCCTGTGCTTCTCCTGAAACTGAAGGGATGGGTGGACAACCACAAGAAGTTCCCAAAGTCTCAAAGGGGCAACCCTCACTCCGCAGTGCTTTATCAGTTCCCTGCTGAGAGCCTCAGCTGGTGTCTGTCCTTCTGACTTGTACCTTTACTGTGGAGGCAGCGCTGCCATAGACCCTCTGTCCCCCTCTGACCCCCAGGGGTGCGCTCTGCAATCTTCCCTGCTGGAGGTTGTACCATTTGCATCAAAAAGATGTTCCCAAAGCCTGGAATATGTGTGTGTGTGTGTGTGTGTGTGTGTGTGTGTGTGTGCACCTTGTGTATGTTTGTGTGCTGTGTATGTGCACTCTGTGTGTGTGTGCACTCCGTGTGTGTACGTGTGTTCCATGTGTGTGTGCATGTGTGTACATGTGTGCACGTGTGTGCCCCGTGTGTGTGCCCCATGTGTGTATGTGCCCCGGGTGTATGTGTCCCATGTGTGTGTGCCCCATGTGTCCCGTGTGTGTGTGTGTGTGTGTGTGTGTGTAAATGTGTGTACTTTGGAAGGGGGGCTGTATTTCAGACCTTCACACCTATCAATTCATGTCCTGTGCTTTGAGCACACGACTGCTGAGGTCAAAGTGGCCAATCGAAGCTTCCGTCCTTCATTCCACAGTGTAACATGGGGTGATGAGCCTGACTCTAGCATCAGACTGACTTGACCTTAAATACCAGTCCCACCACCACCTACATGCTCTATGACCTCAGACAGGTCACTTGTAACCTCTCTGGGGATGCATTTTCTCATCTGTAAAATGGAGAGAAAAGCAGCACCTTCCTCACCGAATTGTCCAGATTAAATGAGATGAGCTGGCAGTGGCCGGCAGGGGCCAGCTTGGTTCTGCTCCTCACCTGCCCAGATCCAGCTGTCACACCCCTGAGACCTTGCAGTTGGGCACTCAAGCATGTGGTGTGGCTCCCACAGAGGCCAGGGCAGAGAGAATCCCCAGATCAGTGCACCACCCACACCCACATGGTCCACACTCCCTCCAGTGCTAGAGCGGCAGCTAGGGGTGCAGGGAGCTGCTCCCCTGTGGAGGTGGTGCCGGCATGGGGCCAGTGTAACAAGGTCACTGTGTCTCTGTTCCTCTCCTCAGCTTCTGGGCCACACGCAGCATGCCATCAGTCTCTACCATTTTTGGGGAAACGGCTTCCTTTCCTTGTCCGAGACTTTTCCTATTCTCTTTTGGGCCCTTTTCTTTTGCCACCTGCCCATCCCCCAGTCTCCCACTCCCCCATCCCCATCCTTAGTCACCCCTAGTATTGGCGGTTAGTGGATCCCTCTTGTCATGGGGAGGCTCATTGGATCATATCGTGTGTCTCACTGGGCATGAGATCATGGCCCATTGTTGGGTGCTGTTGGCGAGAGAGGAGAAGGGAGAGGAAGGGAGGAAGGGAGAAAAAAAGAGGGGACTTGGTCTTGGCCCTGGCTGATGATGGAGTATGCCACCTCACACAAGAGGGAGGGAGGAAAGTCTAGGGGGATTCTGTCCATAGCCCAGTGCTGGAGTCTGTAGCCTGTACTTTCTGCAGCAGAAGAAGCAGTCTGCACGTGGGGAGTGCAGTAGGGCTGGACGCTGCAGGAGAGGAGGGATTGGCATGGGGTGGGCGAACTGAGTTCTGGCCGGGCTGGGATGCACTCATCTGTGTGAGGGCTGGTGGAGGGAACCAGCAGGCCTTCGGTGAGGACTGAAGGAGATGTGGGTCAGGTGCAGGCAAGAGGGCGAGCAGTCAGGTGGGGGCAGAGGTAGGGGCAGCAGAATTGCAGAGAGGGACCTTGGGCCAGATGGCTGCAGAGGCCAGGGGGGTTGCCCTTTCTCTCTACCCCACATTCTCTTCTCTTTGTATCCTTTATTTTCTGCACGCATCCCTACTCTCTCTCCCTCCTTTGGGTCTCATTGTCATCCCTTTTTTCTTCTAAGTCTCAGTTATTTCATCTGCCGAATAAAGGTATTCGTGCTGGAGACTGCAGGCCCCCAGTGTCACCTCTCCTGCTTTCCCTTCAGCTTCTGAAATCTGATTCAATAAGAGCTGCTGCCTCAGGGCTGTGGATGTTCCCCAGGCTGGCAGTGAAGGACGAGGGTCCAGACCTTGGCTACCCTGCCTCTGCTTGTGTACCAGCAGTTGTGAAACAAGCCTGTTTCACTTCTCACCCAGACTGGAGATGGGCGAGGGTACCAAATCTAGAAACAGCGTTTCTTCCACAGTCAAATGGCTTCCTCTCAGCACCAGTCCCTTTAAGATGAGAGGGAAACCAGAAAAGGAGATCTTTGATGTTGTTCAATTGAGAAATCCATCAGGTGGGAGAGAGCCGGAAATGCCAGAGAGAAGGGTTCCGTGGTCGCTGCATTGATGGGAACACTGCCTGGACTTTGTTTTTGTTTTTGTTTTTGTTTGACGGTAAATATCCCCTGATATAAACACAGGCAGAGTAGGGTAAAAACAACCTTTGGTCCCCAAACAAACAAAACAGGAACGGGACCTGCCTTGCATGGGCGATGGGTCTTGCTGCAATGATGCAGCTCAAGGGGCCTTCACTGTGGAATTTCCTGCCTTGAGCATGATGGATTTTCCATTCTTGTCCTTGGATGAACACCCACCTCAGCGTTTAGTGGATGACAGGGGCCCTTGGCAAAGCCCCCCAAGAACTGGACAGCACTGTCTCAGCTGAGCCCAGCTTCAGAGGGGCATGCCTCCCACTCTGGAGTCGGGGCTGAGGCGAGTGCCAGAGACTCATTGCTGTCAGATGCCTGACGACTTAACTGGAAACCACCTTCCTTTTCTGTCCCATCTTGGACTTCTTCCTTCATGCACCAAACACTCCAGTCCTAACAGACTCATATCTTCTTTCCAGGAGGGGGCCATCTTTTCCTGCATCCCTCACTGTCTGCTTATTCTGCTCCTTGAACCACACTGCCCCCACCCCATTTCTGCCCATCCAAGAGACAGTGTAGTCTAGAGGTGACAAGCATGGACTCTGTCTAGATTTGATCCTGGGCTCCCTTGCTTGCCATCTGTATGGCCTCTATGCCTCCATTTCTGCACCCGTTAACTGGAGATAATGATGGTTCTTCCTTCATAGGATTGTGGCTAATCCTAAATAAGTTACCATGTGTAGTGCATGCAAGAGAGTATCTGGTAAATCAGAAGCACTCTATGAGGGACTAGTAATTCATATCCAAATCCAACTTTCTTTCAAAAGTCAGCTCCAATGCCACCTCCTCCGTGAAGTCCTCCTGATCCACTCAAGTGAAAATACTCTCTCCCTCCTCTAACTTCCCACAGGGTTTTGGTTGGATGTGTCCTGGGGACCCACTTAGTGTCATAACAAGACACATACATGTGCCAGTCACCTAAGGGTTGGGATCCTTCCTATAACATCTGGGAGCATTCGGGAGGTGCTCATTAAGTCCTTGGGGAATGATTGCATGGAGTTGAGAAGGGGTGATAACAGGACCCAGGGGGAGACACAGTTGCTCCTCCGTCCTGACTGGCCTCCCCCATGGGAAGGTGGGGAACCCATCATCAGGGAGGTGTGAGTGCGGCCACTGGGGCCGACTCACATGGCTCCACCGCCACTCCCCAATCAAGACCCCCAGGCTGGGGCACAGTCGACAGCAGACCCCATGTTGGCCTCTGATAGTAGTGGTGAAGCACACTCTGGACCACATTCAGGCTGCTTGATGCCCCCTCTCATTCTGGGATTCTCAGCCTACAGTACAGCCGGATTGACCAGGATCTCAAAGTCAAACCCCAGAGATTTCCTGCCTCCCGCCCAGTGTAGCCTGCTGCTCCCCTTCCTGCATGGTTGACCCAGTGCTGCTGACCTTGGGCTCCAGATGCTCTTTCTCCCTCCCTCCTCTTCTTCCTGGCCAGCAATTATGGACACATTTAGCACCTCCTTGAGTCAGGCCCATCATTCATTGGGGCCTTGGGCCCTACGAGGGTGCTGAGCTGTTTTCTTGGTGGCCCCAAGCACTCCCATATACCTTTAACTACTCTACTTAGATTTTTGTTCATTGTCTATTGCCACCACTTGCTGAAATGACTCTGTGGTCTTCAAGCGACCGTGGCTTTTCCATCCACTTCATAGCACCTAGCATGATGGGGTGAAAGTTTTAGCCTTGCATGCAGTAGAAGCTTCCTTAATCCTTTCTAGTTCAATTGCTGAATTAAGGTGTGGGAGGATGGAAATACAGCTGCAGTCACTCTGATCATATTCTTAACTTTGAAATTCTGACCATACTAGGGATCCCAGAGTTACCAGGTCATGCATGCCCCTTGAGATCTAAACATTATTACTTTGAGTTCTCCCATCCCCACCCCCAGGCCATGACCCTGGCAAATCAAGAACCGTGTCCAAGGTATTGGCCAATTTCTTAGGGTGGAGGAATAAGGAAGATTTATATTCTCACAGCCTCCTGTGCCACCCAGGTTCCTGGAGCTTTGGGCGTGGTCTCTGCTTCCACCCTATTGACCAAGGCAAGAAACCTAGACCCTTCCCATCAAGAAAATAAGAGTAGAATTGACTGAAGGTCTTTGGTTGATGGACCCCGGGGGAAGGAGTCACATCACACACAATTCACAGACTTCCTCCAGCTCCCTGTCTCCTCTGTCCCTCTTCCTCTCTGCTCCTTACTCTTTCCCTCCAGGGTTCCTGAGGTTGCCCCAAGTTCTTCCTCCACTCCCTGAAGCCTTTGGGACCCTTTTGTCTAAGTCTTTTTACCAACATAGGTAGTTCTTGCCCTGTGAATTCTTGTCGTTAAGGAATAAAATTTTCTCCACCTCATTATATGAGCAAGCTCCTTTCCCTCTCTGCACCTCAGTCTCATGATATGTAAAATGGTCTACAATCACTAGATCAAACCTGTCCAATATAATGAAAGTCATATATGTAATTTAAAATTTTCTAGTAGTGGCATCAAAAAAAGTAAACAGGTGAAATTAGTTCTTGTTTATCCTCTCAGGTAGCAGTGAGGAAGCTACTAAAGTATTATTTAACAACATCAGAGAGGTATAACTGATACATAATAAACTGCACATATTTAAGGTATACAATTTAAGATCTTACATATGTGTATACCTGTGAAACCATCCTCAGAATAAAGGGTCCTTGTGCCTCTTTGAAATTATATATGTTTAATAGTATACTTTATTTAAGTCAATTTATCAAAATATTCCTTTTTACATGTATTCAGTATGAAAATTATTAATGAGGTATTTAACATTTTTTGAATACCAGGTTTTCAAATTCCAGTGTGTCTTTTTTCACCCTTTTTTAAAATTGAAGTACGGTTGATTTCCAATGTTGTGTTAGTTTCCTGTGTATAGCACAATGATTCAGTTGTGTGTATATATATATATATATATATGCATTATATATATTATATACATATTATATTGTATATTGTATATTATATATATTATATATTATATATATTATATATTATATACATACATATACATATTATATACAATATATATTATATATATATTGTATATATACATACATTGTATATGTATATGCACATATATATACATAATATATATATGCATTTTTCTCAGATTCTTTCCCATTATAGGTTATTACAAGATATAGAGTAGAGTTTCCTGTGCTATGCAGTGAGTCCTTGTTTATCTATTTTATGTATAGTAGTGTGTATCGGCTAATCCCAAATCCCTAATTTATCCCTCCCCACCAAATTCCAGTGTGTTTTACACTAACGAGGTGTCTTCTTTCACACCAGTCACATTTCATGTGGCTACTGGTGACTGTTTTGGGCAACAGAGATCCATGGGATTTCTCAGCACCCTTCCCTTTCTCTCATTGAGGGGCTCTCTGTGTCTGTCTCTCTCCCATGCATCACCTGATGCATGCCCTCATCTTTGGTCTTCAGACACTACAGCTTTCTGTCCCTGGATCCTTTACTTGGCCCTGTCTGAATGGGGTCCAGCTTGGTGGCGTATGCCTTGGGGGTAGAGAGTAGGCTGCTTCCCAGGGTTCAATATGGCTTGAACTAAGCTGTAGCTGTGGTGTGTATGGTCTGGGTGTTTGTCCCCTGGTGCAGCCTGCCATCTGGACTCATGGTCAGCCCCACCCTGGTGGAGACATCCAGGAAAGGGCCACTCACTGAAACCTCTCTCATGCAGTTCAGTTCCAGAGAAGGTTCTGGATGAGGCCATTTCCATCAACAACAAAGTTAAGGCAGATCAGCTGTGAGGTGTGTGACTAATCATAGAACAGCTAAGTGTGCAGACAAGTGACCTTTTATGATAAATGAGATTGGATTCAGCATCATTCTTATTTAAATAAAAGTAGAGTCAGAGAAAAAAAAAGTAGAGTCAAAGTTCCCCATAGAGCAAGGTCACTTTCATCCCAGCAGGCCTTCTTAAATGGGAGAGAAAGTGGGTTATAGCTTCTGGGCTTGGAATCACCCATGATCCCCAGCCTGTCTTCCCACCCTTGAGCAACCATTGAGGATCATGAATAGGTGCAGCCATGATTACCACATATGTCTGTGTGTAGATTGGGGGGAGGGTTGGTTGTTATCACAACCCAAGTATGCCAACAGAAGCATGCTCAGAGTGATTGTATTCAGTTACTTAGTCATGTCAAACTCTGTGACCCTATGGACTGTAGCCCACCAGGCTCTTCTGTCCATGAGATTCTCCAGGCAAGAATGCTGGAGTGGGTTGCCATTTCTTTCTCCAGGGGATCTTCCCAATCCAGGGATTGAACCTGCATCTCCTGCAACTCCTGTATTACAGGTGGATTCTTTACCACTGAGACACCTGAGAAGCTTAGAGTGAGTTAAAATGTGTAAAAAGATTAAGGAGTCCTAGAACAGGGAAGTCAGGTGGGTTAGACTGTCCAGAGTGAGAGGCCTCCATTGGCCTGAAGCCTAGCATTTTACACTGAGACACTGATATGAGGAGAAGACATGAAGGCCAGCAGTGCCCAGCCAGAGCACCCTAGGAGGGGCCCAGGGAAAGCATAAGACGGCAAGCAACCTTCCAGACCCCGAAGCCCTCAGAAGCAGCCCTTCTTTTGGCAAACCAGAGCAAACTCAGGGTCAGGCAGGCCAAGATTTCCCTTAAGCCTATGGGGCAACCTGCTGAGGGTTGAGGGAGCTGCCTGCTCTCCTCAGGGACAGAGAGGGAGGCTGGGAGGGGGACCCGACAGCTCCCAACCTCTAGGACGGCCATTTGGGGCCAGAGGGAAGCGACATCTTTGCTTTTGCAGCTGCAGCGGCAGTGAAGAAAGCGGGAGGGCATCCTGAGGCGGGAAATGCCTATCAGTGTCATCCCCAGCTGCTTCCGGCTTCCTCCTTCAAGGATTCCATGGCTCCTCTGTATCCCCGCCAGCCCCTGTCCCCTGCCCTGGGTTCTGACCGACAGCTGTGAGCCCCCCTCAAGGCCCACGTCACGGGGCCACTGAGGGGCTGTTGGCTCCCCATTGTTCTCGAGGCTTCTCTGGCATTCCTTTGACTCAGGAAGGGAAATGCCTGAAGCTTCCCCTCCACCTCCTCAGAGATGCTTGGCCAAATAGTCACTACCAATGCGGATCCCTCAGAGGACACTGCAGGGAGGGTCTGGCCACGCCACAAGTCCACCTGGAGGCCAAGGATGAATCTGAGGCACTGACTTGCTCTCTGCTTCTTCGGCTGACTCTAAAGGCCCTTCTCTCCGTCTTGAGTGCAGTCACCCCACAGTTACCACACACACATGCACCCTTTGCTCCCCATTCTACCCATTTCCATGCAGTTCTGCACACACTGTTGTACACGCACTCCATCCAACCCATTCTCCTTGGAAAGCCGTCAGGGGTGGCAGGGCCAGAAGCTACTATTGCTGTGGATCTGACTCAAGGCTCTTTCAGAAGCCTTCCCTGACACTAGGCACAACTTCCTGGGTGGAAACTGCCCCCAACCCCACCTACTGTGTGCCAGGCTCATAGACACTGAGAATGCAGTGCAGAACACCCCAGACCAAACCCCTGACCCTTCAGCAGTTTATGTTCTAGTGAGAGGAGGTGGAGAACAATAAACAAACCAGCAAAATGGACAAGAAAGCAGTTACAGAGGACAAGATGGTTGGAGGGCATCACTGACTCAGTGGACATGAATTTGAGCGAACTCCAGGTGACAGTGAAGGACAGGGGAGCCTGGTGTGCTGCAGTCCATGGGGTTGCAGAGTCAGATGTAACCTAGCGTCTGGACAAAAACAAAATGGATAATGTGACACATGGTGCTAAGTGCTATTGGATAAAAAAATAAAGGAAGAAAGGGGAATAGTGACTAGGAGAGGGTTTGCAGCTTTAAATACAGTGAGTAGGAAAGGTTGACCAAGAAAATGACATTTAAGCAGATACTGAAGGATGTGAAGGAGTAGACGGTACTTATATCCAGAAGAACATGCTGGACATGGAAGTAGTGCATGCAAAGTCCCTGTGGTAGGAATATGCCTGGAACGAGCAAAGACTAACAAAGAAGCCAGTGTATTTGGAGTGGAGGACTGGAAGGAAGAGCAGCAGGAGGTGAAGCTGAAGATATAACGGAGGCCAGATCCTAAGGGTCTTATTTGTCATTGTAATGAGGGAGATTAGGGCCACTGGAGGGTTCAGAGCAGAGGCCCAACCTAATCTGATTTAGATTACAAAGGATTATTCCAGCTGCAGTGTAGAGAATAGAATGTAGGGGGACAAGGGCAGAGACAGGGAGACCAGTTAAGGGCCTCTTCAAAATAATCCAGGTGAAAGGTGATGGTGTGCCCCAGAGATAACAGTGGGTGAGACATGGGAGAATCTAGATATATTCTGAAGGTGGAGTTGACAGGATTAGACAGGAGGAGTGGGATGTGAAAGAAAGAAAATAATCAAGGATGACTCAAAAGATTTCCACCTGACCCACTTTGGAGATGTCATCTACTGCCATTTCCTGCAGGGGGAGCAGGTTTGGGTGTTGGGGCAGAATCAGGTAGGTGGCTGTGGCCATATTTGAGGAGCCTGTAAGATGTCTAAATGGGGAAGACGTGTAGGCAGTAGGATACATGAGTCTGAAACTCAAGAAAGGAACCTATATCTTCTCTGTGCACATTTTAAATGTTTTTATGATGCAGTGTGTATAAACAATTTCTATGACTGCTTTATGAGTGTTTAAATTTTATATAAATGATACCATGTTCCTGTTTTAGATTGATCATGTTGAAACATACCATTCTTTCCAGTTAACTCTATAATATTGTACCATTATGTCCCAATTTATGGACCCAGTCCCCTATTAATGGACTTAGGTTGTTTGAATTTCTAGATTTTTTTTTCTGCTTCCATGGAGCACACAATGCTTTCTGCTTCAGGGCACACAGATACAATGTGATTAAGTGCTTCTGTTTACCTCCATCTGTGTGTCTGGGATCATTAATCCCAAGGCATTAGGAAATAAACCATATCTGTTGATTTCACTGTGCCCTGTTCTCTAAGCTGGGCCCAGCCAGATTTCTCCCTAATGACATTTTGTTAGCCGTGTTGTCAAAACTGCTGGAAAGTAACAGCAATAATTTGAACTTCATAAGTTGCCCCCAAACTTCACAGCTTCAGACGACAGGCATTTTTCTTCAAACTTTCAAATTTCTTATTTTGTATTGGGTTATAGCTGATTAACAATACTGTGGTAGTTTCAGGTGAGCAGCGAAGGGACTCAGCCATACATATACATGTATCCATTCTCCCCCAAACGCCCCTCGCATCCAGGCTGCCACATAACATTGAGCAGAGTTCCCTGTGCTAGACAGTAGGTGCTTGTTGGTTATCCATTTTGAACATAGTCGTATGTACATGTCCATCTCAATCTCCTTAACTATCCTTTCTCCTGGCAACCATAAGTTCATTCTCTAAGTCTGTGAGTGTCTTTCTGTTTTGTAAGTAAGTTCATTTGTATCATTACTTTTTAGATTCCACATATAAGGTATGTCATATGATATTTCTCTTTCTCATGACAGGCATTTTTATCTCATGGCTTGTGTGGGTCAGGAATGGGGTACACTTAGCTTGACTCCATCTCAGGTTCTCTCATAGGCAGTCGAGGTGATGGCCAGGTACAAGCACCTCAAGGTTCACCTGGAGGATGGTCACTTCCAGCTGTATTATGAGGCTGTTGGAGGGGCCTTCAGGCACTCATTGGCTGCTAAATTGAGAGCCTCTGTTTCTTTTTTTCTTAAAGTGAATGATAGGTACATGTATCACTTTCCATATCCTTCTGTATTTTTAACATTACCTAATGCAGTTTTAACCTGAGGTACGTTTAATTAAAATATAAATTGCTAAAACATATAATACTTCCTATGCTTAATTTTATTAAAACTTTGTTTAAAAATGAATTGGAAAAAAATCCTAACATGAAACTTTAAAACTGAAAACTACTCAGAACTCCCCTAACTAGCTGCTTCACAGAGCCAAAAGAATAAAACCAGAGAGGTTAAGTCGTTGGCCTATTCATCACTATAGACTTGATCTACTAACTTATAGTCTTTTCATCACAGGAGGATGGGTTGAAAATAAATTGACAGCAAACATTATTTCTAGCACATATTTGGAACTGAGAGAATTAATTTGCTATGGATCATAAAATACCTGCTTTGCTATGCTAAGCACTCCCTGTACATAGTCTCACTTGACCTTATAAAGCAGGTATCACACTACCAGTATCACCATTTTAAAGATCAGGAAACTGGTGAGCCTCTGTTTCTTGCCAGCTGTCGGCTGCCCTCACTACAGGACAGCTCACAACATGGTAGCTGGCTTCCACAGCAGCAACAAATGAGAGATGATGAGAGAGTGCAAGAAAGACAGGGGTCACAGTCTTACAATCTAACCTTGGACACAACAGCCCATCACCCTTCAGTTCAGTTCAGTCGCTCAGTCGTGTCTGACTCTGCGACTTCATGAACCGTAGCACGCCAGGCCTCCCTGTCCATCACCAATTCCCAGAGTCTACCCAAACTCATGTCCATTGAGTCGGTGATGCCATCCAACCATCTCATCCTCTGTTGTCCCCTTCTCCTCCTGCCCTCAATCTTTCCCAGCATCAAGGTCTTTTCAAATGGTCAGCTCTTCGCATGAGGTGGCCAAAGTATTGGAGTTTCAGCTTCAACATCAGTCCTTCCAATGAACACCCAGGACTGATCTCCTTTAGGATGGACTGGTTGGATCTCCTTGCAGTTCAAGAGACTCTAAAGAGTCTTCTCCAATACCACAGTTCAAAAGCATCAATTATTTGGTGCTCAGCCCTCTTTATAGTCCAACTCTCACATCCATACATGACTACTGGAAAAACCACAGCTTTTATGAGATGGACCTTTGTTGGCAAAGTAATGTCTCTGCTTTTTAATATGCTGTCTAGGTTGGTCATGACCTTCCTTCCAAGGAGCAAGTGTCTTTTAATTTCATGGCTGCAGTCACCATCTGCAGTGATTTTGGAGCCCCCCAAAATAAAGTCAGCCACTGTTTCCACTGTTTCCCCATCTACTTGCCATGAAGTGATGGGACCAGATGCCACAATCTTAGTTTTCTGAATGTTGAGCTCTAAGTCAACTTTTTCACTCTCCTCTTTCATCTTCATCAAGAGGCTCTTTAGTTCTTCTTCACTTTCTGCCGTAAGGGTGGTGTCATCTGCATATCTGAGGTTATTGATATTTCTCCCAGCAATCTTGATTCCAGCTTGTGCTTCTTCCAGCCCAGCGTTTCTCATGATGTACTCTGCATGTAAGTTAAATAAGCAGGGTGACAATATACAGCCCTGACATACCCCTTTTCATCTTTGGAACCAGTCTGTTGTTCCATATCCAGTTCTAACTGTTGCTTTCTGACCTGCCTTTGGCCATATTCTATTTGTGAGAAGTGAGTCACTAGATACAGCCCGTACTCCAGGGAAGAAATAGACAAAGGTGGGAATCTCAGGAGGTGGGGATCATGGGGATCATCATAGAGGCTGCCTACCACAAAAACCAGAGGACTTAGGTGGAGAGAGATCAGTGAGACCAAGTGCCTGCAGAGACACACACTAAGAAGGATGAAGCGTGAGGTGGGGAAGGGGCAGAGCCAGAGAGCAGAGCTGGGGGATGACTCTGAGTTGAGTTGATGAAGAGATTCTTTTTCTCAGATTTGGCAGTGATAGTGAAGTGCCTATCAGTGAAGAGACGGGAAACTCTTAGCACATTTGAAGGTCAAGGGACGGAGCCAGTGGAGAGGTGAACATTGCAGATGGTGGAGGGGGAAGGGGAAAGTGTGGAGCCAGACTCCTCTAAGACAGGACAAAGGGAAACCTGTCAATTGCTGGGAGCATTTACATAGCGCACTATAGGCTACAGGTGCTTTTACATGTATGTACTTATTTGATCCTCATAACAACCCAGAAATGTTAGCAGGGCAACTTATAGCATCACCCCTATTTTACCCCTGAGGAAACAGGTGTAGAGAGGGGCTGTCTGAACCAGGGCTAGAATTCAGGTATTCTACCTCCGAGTGTTTCAAGTCCGTGTGACTTCCTCACTGCCCACCCCCCACTCCAGTGCTCTCAGCGTGCTATTCCACTGCTCAACAAGAAGCCTTGGCTCCCTCATGCCTGTGAAGTTGAGGAACTTTTCTCACCCTGAGGGGACTGATGAAAGACGACAGTTTCACTTAAGGCAGGGTTGCAGATGGGAAGGAGTAAGAATTCCTCAACTGCCAAGGGGGCTGTAACTCAAATTGGGCAGCTTTGGGGTGGGAGAGGGGTGTGGGGAAGACCCTGCAGAGTGGCCTGGTGACATATATGCCAGGGTCCACGGGATTCTGATTAAACACCGTGAGGCAGTGTGTGCGGACAGTTGCCTGGTCAATGTGGGCCAACAAGGCCCCCCAGGCTGACTCTCCCAGTGGAGGGGTGGTCCCCGTGAGCTCCTCTCTCAGCCACTCAGCATGGCTGTGTCTCCTGACTTTGGCAACATTTGGAAACTCACTGGGGAGATGTTGGCCTCCCTCTGGGAATGTCTGCCTCCAGCTCCACCCCCCTCCCCCACCATGGCCTTAACCTTGCCCCAGAAGACCTGGAGCACCTTGGAACTGGGGGCTGTGTCTTGCCCAGCAGGCAGGGACGCCAAGCCCTGCCCTTGGTGAGCTCCAGGACATACATACAACACACCCAGCAACACACACAGCAACACACACAACTCATCCTGGCCCCAGGACAAGAAGCCAAGAACACCCAGCCATCTGGAACCACCTCAGCTACAAGGGTCCTTAGAGACTTTTCAGAGCCTCATTTTTAAATAAGGAAAATGAGGCAAAGGAGAGGGAGCTACTGAGTGGCTGAGAGGGAGGGAGGATGAATAGTCTGAGGGAGATGTGATGCTAAAGCGGGAGTACTGCTAAGGAGAGTGTGAAGGAACTGATGTAGGCAATGCTTGAGAAGGCCTGGGAGTGGCATACAGTAGGTGCTTAACAAATGCATCGTAAATAAATGAAAGAGATTCTTGCTGCAGAGGTGGGGGAAGGACCGACCAGGCCACAGGGGTATAAAACTCAGTCCTGCTGGGTTCAGATCTGTGAGACTGGAATAGCTGGGCTGGGCTTTTCTTTTCATGGGACACAGCTCTGACAGGAAACTGGGGTGGGGACAATGGGGGGGGGGCGGGGTTAAAGGGAGGGAAGCCCCACCCTTAACTGGAGCAGAGAGCTCCCTTCTTGCTTTCTCCTACAATTTTTGTGGAGCATTTACTTAGTGCCAAGCAAACACATGGGCACACGCACACAGACACAGACACACGTACACACAGCAGTGACACACACTATCAACACCTCCGTATTACAGATCAGGAAACTGGCCGTGAGAAGTTCAGGACTTCGCCCATGGTCTCACGGTTGATAGTGGCCATCTCGTTTCAGTGCCTGCACTCTTAACCCCTACACTGCATGCCCTTCTGACTGTAGGGACAGCAGGGCCCTGAGGAGACTGCCCCAGGGAGGCCTGCAGTCACAGAGCTCCCAGTCTAGAAACAGAGCAGTTACCAGGAGTGACACCGCCGTGCGACCAGGGCCCACACAGGAGCAGTGAGAGGGCCACAGGCACCCCGAAGAGGGGCCAAACCTAGATCTAGTCCAAGCCTGGTCTAGTGTGCCAGGGAAGGTCTCCCTTGAGCACTTGACTCTTTCAGCTGAGATCTTGTTTGATTCTTGCCACAGCCCAGTTTACAGAAAAGACAACTGAGGCACACAGAGATCAGATGACTTGCCTGGGAACACAGAGTCAGTGAGTCACAGAGCTGGGACCCAGAGTCAAGGCTCAGACTCCCAGGCTCCCCCCCAACCCCACAGTAGGAGCAAATGCAGACAAGCTCCAGCGAAGGAGGGAAGCTGTCCCATGGAGGAGGGTGTGAGGCAGCGATCCTTGGAAAGTCTCTGGCCAGAGCGTGCACACTCTGGCAGTTCCTGGGGGCAGACAAAGGGGGGCCACACCCACCAGGCCACCAGCTGGGAGGTAATTCCATGTGTTTCTGCCCCAGACCTTCTGTATAATGGACACGATGTTCACAACACCTTCCCCCGGGTTTCCATGGCAACTAGGAATCACCTCGCTCCCCAATCACAACTCACAAGATGTTCTGCCTGTTGTGGCCAGCTGTGTCAGGTTGTGAAGAATAACAGATGCCTGCCATTTGAGACTCAATTTGTTCTACAGTCATCACTGATGGGGCAGAGGTAGATGTGGTTTTAGTTGGGGGGAACAGTGGGAGAAGGTAGTAAAGGGTTTCTAATACTTCGAATGCATCCACCTGCCTCAGCTCAATGTCACTAGAGATAGACCATGATCAGCATTCATCCCACAAGCCCCTGCTGGAGCTAGTAAGGTGATGTCTCTGCTGAAGACATGCTCAGGATTCAATAGACCTAATCTTCAGTTACCTCCAAAGATTCCATTTTCTCACCTGCTAAATGAAGATAATTTATTTTTCTTTTTGGCCATGCCACATGGCATGTCAGATCCTAGTTCCCTGACCAGTGATTGAACCCACGTTGCCTGCATTGAAAGTGTGGAGTCTTAACCACTGGACCGCCAGGGAAGTCCTGGAAGAAAATTATATCTGTCTAAATAGATTGTTATAAAGAAATAAGATGACATCTAGCACAGAAAGTATGTTTTTTTAAAAAATGTGTAACATACAGCAGGTGCTCAAAAATGTCAAATTTGGAAGGTTCATTCTAAACAGTTTTGCCTGTCCCCACAGATCCTTATTAAAACCTCCACAAGTAAGTAGAAAGACAGAAGCCCCAGGGGTCTTCGACAATTCAAAGAGCCCAAGTTAGAGGTCAATCAGACGTGTATATAACACACTGGCTTATTGACAGTGGGCCTACCAGCATGAGAGTCCTGGGTTTGAGTCCTGGGTTTTATTTCTGGCTTCCCTTGTAACTCAGCTGGTGAAGAATCTGCTTGCAATGCAGGAGACCTGTGTTCGATCCCTGGGTTGGGAAGATCCCCTGGAGAAGAAAATGGCAACCCACTCCAGTATTCTGGCCTGGAGAATTCCATGAACTCTACAGTCCAAGGGGTCGCAAAGAGTCGCATATGACTAAGCTACTTTCACAATGATTGACTGTGGGGCCTTAGGCAAGTCACCTGCCCTCTTTGGTCCCCAGTTAGTCTTTCCATTTGGACTGGCTTAAGCAGAGGTTTCTCAGACCATGTTCTACAGAAGCTAAGGTTCCTCAGGGACACTGTGGTAGGGAGAAGGACAAGACTGAATGGGGAATGCCTCCGCCCATCCAACTTTGATGGAATTCATATGTGCCACAGCTTTCAAAGTAGTTTAAAAACTCTGGCCTCATGCTCCTGGATTTGCTAGGCAGACAAAGTACCTTGGCTGCTTCCTTAGCCCCAGAGGGTAGTGAGTCCAGTGGCCTGGCAGCAACCATACCAGGACATGTCCCCAACCCCAAAAGTATCCCAGACTTCATTTTCCCCCATGAAAAACCAGCCCGAGCCCTTTTCCTGCCCTGGCACTTCTCCCTGACAATCCCAATGGCAATTGGGACAAGCCCAATGACAATCCCAAGCCCTTGCTGCTTCAGCCAGACACCCCAGACCAGTATGGTGAGGGGCCTGGGGCAGAGGGGGGACCCCTGAGGAGGGACAAGGCCAGGCCGGCTGACTCTTCCCCTGGGGGGAACAGCAGGAGCCAAGCCCCTGGACACTGGACCAGTGGCCTGCCTCCCAGGGTGTTCTTGCTGTGTGTGGTGGGTGGGGGCCTAATCTGCATTTGGGACAAAGCCTACCCGGTGCTTGAGTGTTGTTGCCATGGAGACTCAGAAAGGTGTTATTAGCATCTTTTCAACTCAGTGGCCCTGTGTGGTCCGGTCCCGTGCAATCTTAGCAGTAGCACACCATCACCCTGGCAACCCATTAGCCTAGTGTTGTTGCCATGGAAACCCCAGCAAGGTCGATCAGCCCAGGAATTCCCCAGAGGAGATGTGCGCTGGGGGACACGCCCATGGCCGTGCCCACTCCTCAAGCCTCCCAATTGACAGTGCCCCACTCCATGGGCACCAAAGGTAGTTTAGGATCTTTTTTGGATGAGCTCAGAGTCAGTGTGACAGGAAAGAATTTGGCCCTGCAGAGTGGCAGATCTATATGTTTCGTTACCATGGAAATGGTGCTTTTTGAGGATCTCAAAGCACAGTGTAAAACTAACTCTTCCAGGGGATTGAGGCTGGTAGGAAAGGAGGCTGTGAGCCTCATTCATTTGTGCATTCATTCATTCATTCATTCAGCATTCACTGACTAGCTATTAACACAGTGAAAGCTGTGTATGTCTTAGGTGCTTCCCCGGTGGCTCAAACAGTAAAGAAGCCACCTGCAATGCAGGTTCAATCCCTGGGTCAAGAAGATCCTCTGGAGAAGGGAATGGCAACCCACTCCCAGGTGGCACTAGTGGCAAAGAGCCTGCCTACCAATGCAGGAGACATAAGAGATGCAGGTTTGATCCCTGGGTCAGGAAGATCCTCTGGAGGAGGGCATGGCAACCCACTCCAGTATTCTTTCCTAGAGAATCCCATAGACAGAGGAGCCTAGAGGGCTACAGTCCATAGGGTCACAAAGAGTCAGACACGACTAAAGTAACTTAGCATGCAAATATATGTGTTGGCTTCTAACTATAAAACCATCTTCTCACTCACTAACCCCAGTTGAAAGAGGACTAATGAGATGGGGGTAACCATCCTACTTCCTGCTTCAATCTCCATTTGAGGAGAAGGTATTGGCATGCCAAAGGGAATGGAATCACAGGGCCTCTATGTGTCTAGGGATACAGGAAAAATATTTGTCCTCTGTAGTCTCCTGTTTTAACTTATACCCTACTCGAGTCTTCAGGAAATTGGGGTCTTTGTGTAGTCTGGATCACCAAAGGGTTGGCCAGACATGTGAGAAGATTCTAGCAGCCACAGTTGCATGAAGTCAGAATAGGCTATGCTGGTGAGTAGTGAGCTCACCGTCACTGGATGTATGCAAGCAGAAGCAAAACAGCTGCTCAGTGAAGACTGTCTATAGGCCATCGAGCACAATGATCAAGAGTAAAGGTTCTGGGGGCCAATCACCAGGCTTCAACTCTTAGCTCAATTGACTCATTAGGTGACTTGGGGCAATTTTCCTAAGCTTATCAAGCTTTGGTTTCCTTGTCTATAAAATGAGAATGATAAGAGTTTCTACCTCAAGGGGCTGTTGTGGGGATTACATGAGTATAATATATGCAAAGCATTTACAACAGTATATAGTAAGTGTTCAATAAATAGTAGCTTCTATTATCTACTGATGGCTCGACTAAGGTCCCTGCCAACCCCAGGACTGTTGGTTACACCTTGGGGATAAAAAAGAGATTCTGTTAAAAAAAAATAAAAAAATAAAAAAGAGATTCTGGCAAGGCTAAGATTGCAAGCTCCCCTGTTGGGAAGCTGCCTGAGGGAATCTCCCACTCCTTACCTGCTTCTAGCAATGATCTCCGTCTCCAAGTGCTTTGGGAATCAGTGACTCCATTGAGCCTCAAGACAACTCAAGAGGTACAGTGATCATCGGCATGTTACGGACAAGAGAGGCCAAACTCGGAGGGGGAAGGTGACACCGCTACCAAGAGGCAGAACAGGGATGGGAGCTTCCCTTCTATCACACTGCCTGGCAGTCCTCAGGGCCACCATATGGGGAAGATGGCAGTTGGACGGGGCATGTCACGGGGCAGGCAGAGGAGGAGCCCTGCCGGGGCAGTAACTTGTGGAGAGCAGCTCTGCACAGTTTGCATTTTTCCTAGGAGGAGCTGAGGCCCAGGGAGCAGAAGAGGGTGTTTCCTAGAAATGCTGTGGGTGTGGCTGGTGTGCACTACCCATGGGCAAAGGACAAGGCCAGGCCTGCTCATGTGTACTTACTTGAACCTAAACTTGAATCCTCCCGAGCGCCCATCACTTTGATCTCACTGAGAAAGCTGGGCCTTTGGGTAAAGTCCAAAGGAGTCATTAGACTCTGGTCTGACATTTCTGTTCTCAACCTAATGGCGCAAGTATTTAACTGATGGCTGGTGGCCTGAGCAAGTGATTTTGCTTGCTGAGACTAGTAAGGCGGACTAGTATTTTCATGCCATTTGGAGACGTGATGAAGAAGCGGGCTGTTTAAATAGAAGAAACCTGCTCTTAGGCTGGAGAACAAGAGTAATACTCATGGTCTCCTGAAACTCCAGGTTAAAATATATGTATACTATCTGGGAGTATAGGAAATGGACAGGGGTAACTGATAATCTTTAATAACCAGCATGGCATGGCCACTAACTGATCAGAATGTTCAGAAACACCCAGGAAGGCTGCACTAGAGCACACGAGGAAAGAGCAGCCCTGGATTGGGCCTTGCCAGGCAGTGGGGTGCTCCTTTGGGCCTCTCCTGGGAGCATGTGCAGAAATCAGGTTTGTTGTTGCCTCCAGAGGCTGTGAGATTCCCACAGTAGCTGCAGGGGTGCAGGGGTGTGCCTCCTGGGGGAGAACTGGTGGAAATGCCCTTCAGGAAAGCCCGAGAGCCAGACAGCCTAGGAAAAGTCTGGTATGGAGGCAAATAGGGCCCAGCCTGGACTCAGAGAGCCGAATGTCACCTTTTGAAGCCACCAGCTGGAGAATTTCAGCCCGGCACCCTTCGGTGGCAATTTCTGTCCCTCTTCCAGGCACAAGCAGGTAGCATGTACGCATACAGTGCACGCTGTGGAGCAAACACACATACCTGCCCAAACAGTGTTCACACAGAGTCTACCTGTGCACATGACCTGTAGATACCTTCTCAAGTCATGGGGCCTCAACACTCACACCCACAAAATCATTCACAGACTCAGAGTCCTGCAGCAGAAACAAGCGAAACAGTCAGCTTTCACTATCTCCAGTTGGTCGCCCGCCACATACACCTTGGTCTTTGCCCTTCCTCACACCTCCCGGTGAACCACAGAGCTGAGGTGACCTCAGGAACTTTCCTTCAATGGCCAGTGAGAAGTCCCTGCCATTCCCAGGCTCAGCCAGCAGGGAGCAGCCTCTCACACCACTCTGAATTTCACCGGAGGACTACGGGGCTTGGAGGAGAAAGGGAGGTGGAGCGCAAGAAAAGTGGAACATCTAAGAAGCGTGCCAAGTGTCCAGCCAGCCTGAGAGCTGGCCCAGGCACAGCCAGCCACCCAGTCCTGTGGGTGTGGGGCCTCAGCCCCTCCTGCCCAACTGATGAAATTGATAGAGCCTTGGGCAAGTTAATGAGGAGATGATATTTTAGTTACCATAGCAGGGCCCTGCTATCGCTCTGCCCAGCCGAGAGCACAGAAGGGAATCAGCTAGAACACATGACTTGAATGGAATTTCTCATTTTGTCAATCATAGCGCCTCTCAGGGCCCACTTTCTGTCTGTGAAATGGGTTTAAGAGTAAATCACACACGCTCACTCCTTCCAAGCTGTGGGCTCCCTCTGCCAGGACTTCCTTTTTCTTGCTTTATCTCTATTCACCCTGACATCTCCTGCCACATACTTCTCCTCAAGGAAGCTTCTCGGACTCTCCTCCCAAACAGGATCCCGCCACTTCTCCATGATAAACTTCCTCGAGTCCTGTGCTTGCCCACAGGGCCCTGACACCGTCGTGGCCAGACCTGCCCTTGTGACTTTTGAATAACACAGGTCTCTCTCACCAGGTTCTAAGGAATGTGGCACAGAGCAGGCATTCAAAGACATTTGTTGAATGTTGAGAAATGAATTTCTATGGCCCTTGGCAGGAGACGAACTGGGCACCCTCTGAGGTAGGCATTGTTCACACCTGTATCACCTCTGTAGTGTAGCAAACTTTTTCACTTCAGAAACTTCAGCCTCTCAACAAGCCTGTGAGGAAGCTAGGGATTATCATTTCCATTGTACAAACAGTAAAACTGAGGCCCAGAAAGGTGAAGTGTGACCCAGGTTTAGTGCTTGGAGGAGCCAGGATTTTTAGGCCTCCAGATCCCGTGCCAATGCAGGTAGATATATGAGACGTGGGTTTGATCCCTGGGTCAGGAAGAGCCCCTGGAGGAGGAAGTGGCAACCAACTCCAGTATTCTTGCCTGGGAAATCCCACGGAGAGAGGAGCCTAGTGGGCAACAATCCATAAGGTTGCACAGAGTCGGACATGACTGAAGTGACTTAGCACAGCACAGCACCCCGTGTGGACAGGTACTATCATTAGATTCCCCTGCCAGTCATCACTTTGGGCATCATCATCTCCATTGTGGTAAAGGTCATGCTCAGCCTGGCAAGAAAGTATATATTTGGCAAGGACATAGGCTTTGGTGGAAGAGCAAGCCTGGATTATCTGGGCGTCGCCTGCCCATGACCTTCAGGGCTGGAGGAGCATCTGGTCAGGCTTCATGGGGGAGGCGGCCTTAGCTGGCACTTGAAGGACTGGGAGAATTAGAGAAGGCAGAGAGCCAGGGAAGAGAAGACTGGGGAGACTAGAGGTGCACCGAGAAATGGGGTTTGGGTGACGTAGGCCAAGTCCTTCCCAGCCTCTGCTTCCTTAAAGATACATGAGACGCTCACTCCGTCACACTACTGCTGGGACCAAGGCAGCAGCCAGGTCCCACCCTTGCCAGAGGCAAGGCAAGGAACAGTCTTCTCTGCGGTCACTCACCTACCATCCTGCACAGAGTAGGTGCTTTTTCTGTTGAGCTCATTGTCCAGGAGATTGATTCTTTTGAATTGATCTTGGATGGGGGCAGGCAGAATAGGTTTTTCTTGTGCTTTGGTTCTGAAAATGTTAGCCTTGGTTGAGGTGAATTGGAACTACTTTTGCAACTTTCACAACGCATGGGACCTGCAACTTGACGGGCCATTCGGGAGCTGGGGTGGAGGTAGAGAGGGTTATGGGGCTGGGCTGCGGTAGCCCAGAGTCGCCTTGGTGTGGCGTAGGAGGGGAGTCAGTTTGAAACTCCTGGGGAAAGGAGCATCTGAGGTGATGGAGGTAGAAGGGACCCAGAGGTGAGCCCTCTCTCCTGAGATGCCTCCTCCCCACCTCCCCCATCCCTGTGTGCTCTCTCCCCTCCCTGCTTTGTTTTTCTTCTCTTATCACTCAACTTAGGAGTTCCCAAGAAGGTGAGAGGCCTCTGCATGCATGTGTGCTAAGTCACTTCAGTCATGTATGGACTGCAGCCCACCAGGCTCCTCTGCCCATGGGATTTTCAGGCAAGAATACTGGAGTGGGTTACTACACCCTCCTCTAGGGGATCTTCCCAACCCAGGGATCGAACCTGTGTTTCCTGTGTTTCCTGCATTGGCAGGTAGGTTCTTTACCACTAGTACCACCTGGGAAGCCCCAAGAGGACTCTAGGCTATGAGAAAGTTTGGGAGTCTAGAGATAGGGGTAGGAAACCTTATGACAGTGCCAGGGTCACTGACTCCTGTCCCCATACTTGCTGGGGAAGGAGCCAGAGACTTCCCTGCCTAGATGGAAAGATGGCGTCTTCATCCAGGCCAGGCCAGTCTCCCAGATCCCACAGACACAAGTACTGCTGCTGCCCTGGGGCTGAAGGAGCCAGAGTGAAGGCTTCCCCATCTCCGGGGAGTGACTGCTTGGCATTTCACTAGTGCCTTCGGCTTCCTTTAAAACAGTGTTAGGGACTTCTCTGGTAGTCCAGTGCTTAAGACTCCATGCTTCCATGGCATGGGGACACAGGTTCCATCCCTGGTTGGGGAACTAAGATCCCTCATACTGCAAAATGCAGCTAAAACAGTGTCACCTGGGTCCTCATTCCGTTACATACCACAGAAGATCCTCAGACGAATTTAGTCTCTTTGTGCTTCAGTTTCCTTAGCTGTAAAATGGAGTTATGGGGACTAAGTTAGCCAGGACAGGCGATGCACTCAGAAGAGTGCTTGGCACCCAGGAAGCGCTGGCTCCCTACATGTCTGTTAGGACCAGCTTGGTGTGTCCCTTTAAGTGAGTCCATTTCCTTTTCTGAGCCCAACTTTCTGTAAAAAGGAAGAGTCTCAGGAGACTGAATGGCCTCTCAAGAGCCTGCCAGCTCTGCCCTGCTAGGATTCTGTAAATCTAAGGGTGAGGGGGAGCTGCAATTATTGGCCTGTGAAAATAGATGAAGGGGAACTGGGACCCCCAGAAGATGAAATGACTTGCCTAGGGTCACACAGCCAGTTACAGCCCAAGCTGGGATTAGGATCCCAAGTGCTGAGCCACTAGCTTCAGGCCACTGGGCTGCAGCCTGACAATTCTCTCACACTCAGGGAAGGTCAGAAAGCATTTGGCTTGCAAGATGGGAGAAGTATAACACAGAGGTTCCAGGGACTTCCCTGGTGGACCAGTGGTTAAGACTCTGCCTTCCAGTACAAGGTGTGCAGGTTGGATCCCTGGTCAGGGAACTAGGATCCCACATGCCTTGCGGTCAAAAAACCAAAACATAAAGCAGAAACAATATTGTAGCGAATTCAATAAAAACTTTTAAAAAATAAAATTAAATGAAGGTTCCAGCAGCCTCTGGGGCCAAGGGACGCTTAGACAGACCCACGGAACCCAGTCACGGACTTCCTCACTGGCCAGGGGTCCTGTTTCCCACCATTTCTTCGGTTTCTTCTCCCAGAGCACTGATTCCCTCTGGAGAGTGGCCTGAAGCATCTTCGCTGTTTGCTGGGACCCCAACAAAGCCCTGTTCACAAGCAGGTGCTTCCTACCCACCCCCTCTTTCCAGGCAGTCAAGGCAGGTGAGGAAGCTGAGACCCAGAAAGGGCTGAGGGGAGACTTTGCCAAGCTGCCCAGGCAGCCCTGGGCCAAAGCAGATTCGGGACTGGAAGTCAGGTTTCTGGGTCTCTGGCCTCTGACAGAAAGGAACCTAGGGGCCAGGCAGTTCTTCTAGAGCAAGTGCCCAACTCCAAAATTCTGGATAAGGTGCTGCCCAAGGTCCCGCTGCCGCAGGAGTGCTGAGGGCCATCAGTGCCCGGGTAGGCCCTGTGGATTGTCTGCGTGCACGCATGTGTGTCGAGTCTCTTCAGTCATGTCTGACTCTTTGCGATCCTATGGACTGTAGCCTGCCAGTCTCCTCTGCCCATGGAATTCTCCAGGCAAGAATACTGGCGTGGGTTGCCATTTCCTTCTCTAGGGGATCTTCCTGACCCAGGGATTGAACCAGTGTCTCTTCTATCTCCTGCATTGGTAGGTGGGTTCTTTACCACTATCGCCACTTGGGAATCCCATGGGTTGTGTAGGCAGCTAACCTGAGCTGAGAACGGAGCCAGCTTTGAGACTGCCCTGGCCAGTTAGTGGCTCTCTGAGTCTGAACAAGTGACTTGACCTCCCTGAGCCTGTTATTCCGTCTATAAATTGGGGACAATGATGGCTGCCCTGTCCACTTCTCAAGGTTAGACTGAGGCTTAGTGAGGATAATATTACCTCCCACTAGGGAGCTCATACATGAGCCAGGCACGGTGCCCAACACTTGATCTGCATCATGACATTCCATGCTGGCCATAGCGCTCAGAAGAAACCAGAGGATTCTGTCCACAGGGGAAACGGGGCTCACTGAGACACCGGCTTTCAGGTCTCACAGAGTAGTGAATGGTGGTGCTGGTAGTTGAGCCCTGATCTGACTTCAGACTCCCCCTTACACAGACAGCCCTCTGCTACTATATCTATGGTCAGATAGCATGGCACAGGAGCCAGCTCGTGACAAGTTGATTAGCTGCTTTTAATTCTAGACCTTGCTGCAGAATGGGAGTCCTCCCTTTGGGCCCCAGACAAGGGGTCAAGGGCTCTGTTGGAGGGTTTGCTGACGCTCCACGTGAGAAAGGCTTCCATGGCCCACCATCTGTTTTTATAAACACAGTTTTCTAGCACAGCCACTGTGGTTCATTCACTTTTTGTCTATGGCCACTTTTGCAGGGCAATGGCTGACTTGAGGACTTGGGACAGAGACCTGCAAAGTCAATTTACAGGAAAAGTTCACTGACCCCTGATTTGAAACATTCAAGGAAATGTCCTAGATGCCCTTCTGGCCTTTGACTGAAGTCCAAGGCAACAGTCAGGAGTATCCTTCTCTGAGCACTGGCCAGTATGTAGGGAAAGTTGATTTTTCAAAGGAACCCTGGAGAGACCTTCCATTTCGGGGGTTCTAGAAAAATGCTGGCTCAGTCAGCAGCCCCTTCTAGGATCAGAAAAGAAGGTAGTAAGTCTTCTCCACCATGCCCTTTGGCAGTCAGCTGAGAGAGGTTCACTCTATTCAGAAATTTGGAGTTGAGAAATTTCAGTTGAATAAACTTCAGACCTGAAAAATAGAATTCTATAAGCACCTGGGAATGACCAGCCCCAGTTAGCGGTACCGAGTCAGCCAGGGCTTGTGGGAGAATCTGAAATGTTACACATCTAAGTGGCTATGGCTCATTCTATACCACACCTGGGGTCCTGAGAAGCCTTGCATAGCCTGAGTCTGTTTACCTCCCTAGTCTCTGCCTTTCGGGGACCGTCTGATTTCTAGGTGGATTTGAAGAACTGTTGTTTTTCAGGTTCATCTGCCACACCCCCTCCCCACACCCTTCCACGTCTTGGTCCAGTAGTAATCAGTGAACAAAAAGTGAATTCCTTTTCCTTTTTCTTGTTTTCTCTTTTTCAAAAACAACCCCCCTACTCTGATTCTATTGTGTTTACTTGGTCAAGATATCTCCAAAGGGTGGCAACCCTTATGTCCTACCTTCTTTGGATTTGATGTCTAATTATACTTACAGATGGCTTCCCAGGTGGATAAAAAGAGCCCATCTGCCAATGCAGGAGATGCAAGAGACACATGTTTGATCCCTCAGTTGGGAAGATCCCCTGAAGGAGGGCATGGCAACTCACTCCAGTATTCTTGCCTAGAGAGTCCCATGGACAGAGGAGCCCGGCAGGCTACAGTCCATAGCGCTGCACAGAGTCGGATATGATTGAAGTGACTTAGCACACAGGCACGCCTATCTTTACAGAAAGCCACCAGCTTTACTTCTCTTCATCGTCTGGTCCAAGGAGATCAGACTTACCACCACCCACTAGCATCCAGTGATGACACATGCCTGAAGGACTCCGGTAGCTACTCCCCTTCCTTATCCCCACCTCCACTGTCCACCATCCTCCTGCCAACTTTACCAAACGCAACTGGGCCTTCTGGGGCCAGTGTTAGCTGGTCAGTCTCCATTAGCCTTTCTTTGATTCCACCGGTCCACACCACACCATCTATTTCAAGTGCACTTACTGGGGTTTAAATACATTTTGTACTTAAGTCTTCTCTCTAATTAGGGGATCTTTCATAGTACTATAGAAAGAGTTCACATTCTAGAATTCAAAGTCCAGATTCTAGATTCACTTACTGGCTCTGAGCCTTTGGGCAAGTTCTCTTAGCCTGTTTTCTCATTTGTAAAACAGGGGGTCTGTGTTGTCCAGTTGTTAGGATAATAAAAAGAGCTGATATTTTTTCAAAGAGCTCTGTAAACTGTTAAAGGGCTACACACTTATGGGTCAGTATTAAGTTGTCCTGTCCTGCCACCGCCCACCCCCTCCTTGGTTTCATGTGAAATTAGAGCTTTGGGGGTGATTAGGGAGGTAACAGACCAATCAGCATGAAGCCAGCCCACCCCAAACGTCCTTGCCTAAAACCAGTTCCTTTGACGACCAGTTTGCCTAAAAGTCAAAGTAGTAATTTTGAAAGAAGGCATTTTGTACCAATTTTCCTAAGAGGCACTTCCAACATAAGGTCGTTTTTTAAAATCACTGTCACAATCTGCAACATTTTGCAAATGATAAGATTGTTGTGTATGCTGGTGGGTGGTGTTTTCTATTTCACCTTTCATTGAGCAGCTTTATGACTTTTTAGCAAGTATCTCAAGACCCTTTCTTCAAATTGTATATTTCTAGAACTAAATACCTGTCAAATCTGTAGAATTTCCCACAAGACTTATTGAAAACACCTTTTGGATCACTCCTGTCTCCTCTTCGCTGGGTTTTACTCTGGATTGTGTATGCCTGTGTGCACCTAATGAGTTGATTAACCAAATTAGCATGTACCCAACGTTCCTTTCTGTTCTCCAAGATATTGGCATTTTGACAACAAGCGTGAAGAAGTGAGACAGATGGGGCAGAATTGCATCGAACTCCTTGCATTGAACTCCTTGCATTTTATTTCTCAGGCTATCTTGTGCATCAAGCAACTCTACTTTGTGAGACATAAAATGATACATACAAAGTCATTATCAAATGTATTTATTGCAGGAAACAGAACATTTCTCAAGAAAGGCAAACTGGCTAAAAAGTCCCGGGAGTGTTCAAAAGTAGATAAAAATAGAAGAAGGCACGCACCAAGGATATAAAACAATTTTTAGTAGAAATCCCACCTTTAATCAGAATGTTCTTAAATAAATTTTTTTTAAAGTCCTTTAAAGGACACGGCACACAACAACTAGGACACTCAAACAGATGCCAACACACTTAAAACTGGACTGCATGTTATGTCAACTGGTCATTAAGCATAGCAACTCTTTTTGTGAGTTTTTGGCAAATTAGTTAGAAGCCATCTGACCTGGAACCGATATAGAAGGCAGGCACTTCAGTCCCTGTGCGTGAAGTTCATGGGCATGGGAGGGGGGGGGGGACCGGGGACCTCAGGGGAAAGGTGTGCCCCTCCTGAACGTGACCTCCAAGAGTAAGGGCGAATTGTCAGCTTTTCACTCTTTATTATAAAGACATATTTACACTGAACAATCTTTACAAACACAGTGAACACAACTAGGGAAAGGGGATGCTTTCTTAATGAAAAGGGCCTTAATAACTTTGTATAAATTAGTCTAAGAATCATACACAACCACTTTAAATAAGACAGCCCCTCAGCACCCCTACTGCTCGTGTCCCCAGACTTTCCCAGCCATCCCTTTCCATCTCGTTCCCCACAGGGCTGGGCAACTGACGAGACCGGAGAAGCAGAGAGGAAGAGGGGGAAACGGCCCAGTCCCTGGTGGGGGCATCCATGGCAGAAGAGGCTTTCTGGACTCTGGTCAGCCCCCACTCCAGGCTGAGAGGCATTGGGGGGTCAGCGGGTGCCCAGCCTGGCTCCCCAGGGTGGGCCTTGAAGCAGCAGCGGAAGCAGCAGTAGCGTTAGCAGCAGTGGAGGGAACGGGAAGGGTTCGGGTACAGGTGAAAGGGATTTGCTGTGGGACTCAGGGGGCCCTGACTCCCCCTTCTCCCACACATATAAGAGTGGCCATCAGGCTCCTGTCTTCCCTTTTCTCCTTCCCAGGCCTCTCAGAAGAAAGCCTGCTGAGATCCACACTTCCTCCCATCTTTCCTTCCTTCCTCCCCCCCTTTCTTTCCTCTCTCCTTTCTGTCTCCCCCCTCCCCAAGGAAAGGCCACTGGAAGATAAAGTCCTGTTAACATGAAGGGAAGGCTATTGAGTCCAATTGGTTAAGGCTACCTCCTGGCTCCTGGGAGTCTTGGTGCCTGAGCTGCCGCTATGAAAATACCTGGGGTCTGCAAGTGTCACAGGAATGGGAGTGGCTGGCCAGACACAGAACTTTCCAGGCCAGGTTGGGGAATGGACCCAAGGCCAGGGAGGCCGGGACAGCTCTGTCCCACCATGGGGCAGCTCACAGCCAGCTCCCTCTCCCTTCCTAGGCACCCCGAGCCCCAACCCAGGGAGAAAGGCACTTCATGGCTTTGGAAAGCCTCATCAAGAAGGAAGAGGACGTCCTCACGTGGGAGCGGGAGACCTGAGCCCTCATTCTGGCTCTGATGACACTGAGCAGGTCACCATCCCCTCTCCAGGCCTCTGCTTTTTTGCAGGAGTTTGCATAAGGAGGTGGAGCTAAGTGATCTCCAAGGTGCCTTTTGGCTCTGATAGTCTGTGATTCTTGGCAAAACCAAGTGTCCTGCTTGGCTTTCATTCCTGGGAGGGTACAGAGCCACCTCAGGCCCATCTCCTCCCCTCCAGAGCTGGAGCTGAAACTAGCTGGGGTAAGGGGAGAGCGACAGTCAGGCAGCACAGCAAGCGGTGAGAGAAGTGACAAAGTATCCATAACAGCTTTATGGAAAGCCCGAACGAACTTCTTGGCCAACCCCGTACAGCATGGCCCCTCTCCTTCACCTCTTCCTTAACTGGGCCAAACGCGGGGAGGAGGAAGACACCATAGTAGCTATTCCTCTCTTCTCTGGTGCTTCACCTCCTCCTTGACCAGAGCGCCAAGCCCCCATTCCCATGCCCCCCAAGGCACCCTGTCTGCATGCCAACACCCCATCCCTCCCCCCTCTCACTAGAGTCTCTCATTGCTCGGCTCACTGGGCCCCTCTGGCAGCCAGGGGAAGGCTGATGCCCTAGTTGAAGAAGGGAGCCCAGCCCACAGGGCATACCTGAGGCAGGAAGGGCCAGAAAAGGGTTAGACATTAGGGTATCAGACAGAAGAGGTAGGGCTTAGAGCAGGGGGAGGACTGGCATTCCAGCGCAAAGTCTCCCAATTCAGGAATCAGGGGCTGAATGGATCCTTGATGGGAAGGCAGGTGGGGGAGGAGAGCCAGCCGGTGAGCAGCTAGAAGAGGGGCCAGGTGAGGCGAACGGCTGTGAGGGCTCCAGAGAAGCAGGCCGATCTACAGAGGAGTAGAGAGAAATCGCAGGGGATAGGCACGTGGTGGCCCCTTCGGTCCTAAAGAGACAAAAATGACCAGAGAGGAGTCATTGATGTGTCCTAGGTCAAAGAAACTGCCCGGGGTGGGACAGAAGACCACCTTCACCCTGCTCCGCGCAAGCCTGAACTTAAAACCTCAAGCCCCTGAGCTGGTGCCCCTGTCCTGGAGACAGGGGGAGAGACAGCAGGTCACCTCTAACCTCCCCTCCCATAGCTCCGGGCAGCTCTCTTCCTGTCTTCTGCCTGCGGCTACCCCCAAAGCTCCCTGCCGCCTTCTCCGCCTCTGGTGAGGATCCACACCCACACACGTACCCTGGGGCACCCCTCCCCAGCTTAACAAGGCGCCCTCCCCCCAAGTCTTCCAGAACACTCCACCTGGGCCAGCCAGCCCAACTCTAGGCAGCCGGGCAGACGGGAGCCAGCACCTGACCCCTGGGGGAGCGCCAAGCCCCTCTCCAGCCTCGGCCTCCTGTCTGTGAGCCCCAGGGTTCTGTGTGGGGCTGGGACTGCCTGGGGCAGGTCTCTGGCCAGCAATCAGCAGCAGGGTCACCCAGCTTCCAGACTGTTCCTCCCCTGCCCCCTCGGTGCCACCCACTCACCAGAGGCTCAAGTACCTGCTTCAGAAAGGCATGGGGCCCTTGTGGGAGAGGCGTGGCCGCTGGCGCCGGAACTTCCTCCGACCTCCCTGCCAGGGCCCTGGGCCGCTCCTCGGCCCCCTGGGCTGCACCAGGTAGCGGATGGTGCCTTCTTCCATCTCCTTCCCGTCAGAAGTCTGCAGCAGGGGTCCTGTAGGAAGAAGAAAGCTGGGGTCAAGCCAGTCATCCCCAAAGGTTGATGCAGAGGGCCGGCGCCCCAGGGGAGGGGCAGTTTCCCCATGAGGTGGCGCTCTCATAGCTTGTCTTTCTTTTTCAATCCATGAACCGATGAACAGTTTGCAACGATTACACTGCTCTGGGGCAAATGGAACCCACGACTCACATCTTGCGAATTATATACCTGACTTCATGTCCTTTTGAGAGTCTTATCATGTTTCTGATGGGCACAAATACATGTTCTGTGTTCAGAACGTCATCAAAAGGTGCAGTTTGGGGTATACCTCCCACTGCACCCTGGCAACTGATACACTGAAAACATTTCAGACACACCATGTTTCAATGAAATGAACTCCCCCCCATCACGTGGCCATCACCTAGATTCAACAGTGATGCAGATGGAGTTACATATGCTTTGGTTCTCCTGTTTCTTTGTGGAGGTATTCTAAAGCAAATCTGGAACATGATGTCATTGTACATCCTTTGATACGCAGGTGACCCACTTTTGAGTCCTAGAGCTCTTAGACCTCCCCCCTGGGTATCTCATCAATGTCTAGCCATCTTGGGGCTCACTTGCTCCCATGGCCTCCTGGTGGGTGTGACTGGGGGACTGCTGGGGGGGGGGGCAGTCTCTGATTCTCTGTGTCAGGGGGGCACGGTGGTCTCTGACTCTGCCTTATGCTGGATTCTATTCAGGCTGTGACCAGATTCAGAGGCCAATAAATATTGTACAAATGAAATGAATGAGTAAACAAATGAGTGACCGTCACCTGAAGCAGCAAGTGCATCGGGAAGGGGGCTGGGCTGCTAGAGTTGCCCCCCTTACCACAACCTCTTTTCATCCCCAGATCATACCCCCATCCTGTGTCTGATGCACATTCCTTCTATTCTGATCCCAGTTAACTTCTTTTCTGCTCTAGGGGCTCCCCTCTACATCTGTGCACAGAGTAGAAACCTTCTGATGCTAGAGCAAGCCCTGCCAATAGAATCCAAGTGGTGCTGGGTGTTCCTGGGTGTGATGAGGGACAAGACCCATGGGCCACCTCTCATGGAGGCTGATGTCCAGCCAGGGCAGGCGAGCTGGCACACCACAGGCAAGCCAGCTACCAGAGGCCAACAGAGCAGGGAGTGGTGACAGTCCTGGGCAAGAGGCAGGCCAGCAAAGTGTTGAGCAATGCCCAGGATGGGGCTGCTCTGGGCAAATACAGTTTCTGAGGCTAGCGATCGTGAATCCCAGTCTCCCTCTTCCTACACCAGCAGGTTTGCCTCCAGCTATATCCCTCTCTCTCGAGACCTGTTTCTATCCATCCAGGAGTCTCCACCACTAGCTCACAGTTTCCATATAACCGCCCCTTGGCTGCCAGTTCCCCCATTATACCCCTGGCGGCTCTTCCTTTCCTTCCTCCCTGCCTCCAGCATCCCCATGCTTCAGTTCCTTCCTTGGCTAGTTGGCTTTTGTGATTCCTCCTCCACTTGCACACAATTTCCAGGCATTTATCCTCCTCTTAGGCCAGAAGCAGGCGAGGTCTGTCCTCTGGGCCCTCCCTGCCCAGGCCCCTGGGGCCTGCCGCTCTCCAGCTCTGGCCCAGACACGCATGTGCACACTCTCTAGCCCTCCACCCTCCCTCCCGGAGAAGAGTCACAAGCCCATTAGGACCTCTCTGTTTACCAGCCACTCTTCATGCTTCTGGTTGGGGGTGGGTTAATGTGGTCCCCTAAACCCAGCACCTAATGTAAATTCAAACACAAATTGTCTTCGCACTTTGGGGCAGTAGGGGCCAGGAGGCTGCTTGCTCCTATCGTGGGGCTACCTTCTGCAAAGGGGCTGGAACGTGTGTAGGGACAGGAGGGAAGTCCCTTCACTCAGCCCCCCACCCCAACTGCTTCAGCTTCTGCCCTGTGTTTTGGAGCCCCCTCAAGGCTGTCCTGCCCTCTGCAAGAGGATAGGAATGATGCTAACGAATAGTATCAGAGAAACTCTCGGGGCAAAAAGGACTGTGCTGAGTGTGTGGCCCAGGCACACAGAGGCACCCTAGGGACCATTAAGGTCTCAATAAGTGAGGTCGTGATTCTTGCGTCTGAAGGGTGACCAATGGCACAGGCTATGGTTCCAGGAACAGCAGGCATGAGAAGAGAGGTCCAGTGCCCAGTTGGGAAGGGTATCATCTGCAAATGCTCAGACCCAGGGCTGTAAGTGGTGGCAGCAATCAGGGAGGGAGGCCTGGTGGGGGAGGCCCCTAAGAGGGAGGGAGGCCCAGATCCAGGATGAGGAGCACAGTTGGTGGGCTCAGACTCTAGCCAGGGAGATGTCTAGACACTAGGGCTGCAGAGAAGAACTACCTAGGCTGACCGAGCTCTCAGCCGGGCCCTGGAAAGCAGTCACCCAGAAGCTCCAGGCATCTTGCACCCCACTGGACGGGGGGCTCACTGTCCAGAAGTTTGCAGTTCCTCTCCCACCCTGATCCCATCACCCACTTGTTTCCTACTTTTGATTCTGAGTCTGGTTCACCTGAAGATAAGCTGACACCTGAAACCCAGGCTTTGTCCTGTCTAAAGGGGCCAATCAGAGGCTTTTGATTCTCATCACTGCAGAGGTCCTGGCTACACAAGAGAAATCCCCTGTAGAAATTGGGGCCATCCCCAGTGAACTTAAATATTTTCCTCTAACTCATCTGCTACTTAAAGGAAGGCTAGGGCAATCCAGCCAAGAGTCACAAGCCTGCAGGGACCGAAGTGCCATCAGCATCTCCACTGTGAACCAGTCAGGGGTAAACAGGGCTTGCTTTTCACACCACATGAACTCCAACCCTGCCAGCGCACAATGAGGTGTGTGCACTTTTCAGGAACATGCCATCCTCACTTGGAATGAAGTATCTTTTTTTTTCTTCTTACCATCCAGCCTGTCTTGTGATGGCTTTAAAAGCCCACACAAGTGGCACTGGCTGTGTCCCCTCCACTGCTCTGGGGTCCTGCATGTGTCTCCGGGATGAGGTGCCCCTCCTCTTTCTGCCCAGCCCCATGCTCTGAGCCGTCTTCCCATGCCAGCCAAGCCACTGAGGACCCCTGCCCTGGCAGCCCTGCTCATCTGCTTCACCTGCGTTAGTCCTTTACTGACTCGGGTTACCAGGGCGCTTAGCTCTGAGGCATTGGGGATGGAGTGGAGACAGCCCCTCCCTGAACCAGAGAGGTCAGAGGCTGTCTTCACACTGTCACGGTGGCCAGGCCTCAGCTGGGGCTGGGGAGAGGCAGGAGGGGGCCGGAGAGAGAGAGGTGCTCAGACAAAGACCAAAGGCTGCTTGGCCCTGGCTCAGCTGTTTGCAGACTCAGAAGAGCAAAGTGTATCCCAGGTCAGGAGGCAGCTGAGGAGTCTGTGTGTGTTAGTGGGGGTGCATTCCAAGTCAGGGCACAGTGTTGTGGAGGAAGCATGGATTTCAGGCCTGGAGCTCTGACTGGGGACTCAGGCTGCAGACCGCATGTGAGTCTGTGCCAGGGGTGAGGTGCTTCAGAAAAGCTCTTTTTCTGACCCAGGACAGGAGGCACGAACAGCAGGACCTGTATCCTTGGACCCTGGGCTGGTGGCCACCTGCACGGAGGTGGCCTCCTTGACTCCAAGAGAGGCTGCGGGAGGCGGGTGGGTGGAGAGGCAGGGGGAGCCTGGGAAGTTTCCAGTGCTTGGCTTAAGCAAAACGTGAGGGCAACGAATTTACCTAAAGCAGGCTGTGGAGATAAGGCGACCTAATGAAAAAGAGGTGAATTGAAGCAGGACGTGGCAGGGTCTCAAACAGACGGTGCCTTCCCTCCTGTTGAAACCGGCTCTGTCTTTACCTCAATGCTACCCCAACAGCAGGACACCTAAAGGGTCCGAGTGCTGGTCGGTTAGTGAAGGATCTCCCTGGAGGTTCTGGGGGAGCCCCAAGCCTGCCGATCAGGCAGGCCCAGCTTCCTCTGGGATGCCCTCTCAGCACCCACTCTCCCTGAAGGCACCACCTGGGGCCATTTGCCAGTGGTGGTGCCCCCTGGGTGTCTTGTCTTGCCAAGTGCACTGGGCGGCAGGCTCCCGGAGGGCAGGTCCCTGCGGGGCCCTTCATTTGTATCTTTTGCTCACTTTCTTCCACTGCCTGCCTCACAGGAGCTTGTCAGGAAAAAGCCTGCTCCCCTTCTTCTCAAGGAGGTGGCTGACCCAGGGCTCGGGCCCTGAAAAGAGTGACCACTGGATAGCCAGCTGAAGGCAGGTGGTGGCAGAGCCAACCAAGTCACCTTCCTGAGAAGCCAGGCAGGGCTCCCTGGGGCCAGAACAGTGCCAAAGGCAAGAGCTGAGAAAGCAGGTGACCTACAAAGAGAGAGGTGGAGTCCCCCCCAGGCCCCTCAGAGCCTCCAAGATTGCATTGTGTTCTGGAGGGCCTGGAACCAAGGAGGAGCCGGAGCCTGCCTCTAGGAAACATGCTGCCCTGCTCTCTGCCTCCCTCGGCTCCCACCTCCCGGAAACTCCAACCCTGGCACTGGCATTAGTCCACCTGGTCTTGGCTTTTCTATTCTGTGGTGCCAGTCAGGCAGCAGTGACAGCCAGATCACAGGACCGTGGCAGCTGGAGGTGGGAGCTGGCAGCCCCAGGAGACACTGAGGCACAGACAGGCAGCCTGGACCTGGAGGCTGGGCTGTGGGTGGGGACCGGGCTTGGGGACGATTGCCAAGTATGCCAGGTGGGGCTGTGGTGCATGTGGGGGCCAGCTACCTGGAGGGATCCATCCGGTCAGGCGCTCTTGCCCGGTTTGGTGCCTGGAGACAAGGGGACTGAAGCGCAGCATGACCATGCCTGCGGTGGAGGGGAGGCGGGAGGGAGCCAGGATCTCAAAGAACTGAGTCCCCGCGGTGAGACCGAGGCCTTGGGGAGAGTCTTCCCGTGTGGGAGCAGGAGAGCAGACCAAACAGGACTTGGGTGTAAGGGAGGAGACCGGCCCGACCCGGCCTGGCCCGGCCCAAGGGAGGCTGCCTCAGCTCATATGCAGGCTGCAAGGAGCAACAGCTGGGCTCCACGCCGCCGCCCCCGCCGCGCGCTCCTGCCTATGCAACAAGTGTCACGTCTGCATCTTGGCACATCATCCCCAGTGGCCCGCGCCCCTGGACCGGCCAGCGGCCCCTAACTTTCCACGCGGGAGACCTGCCCACCCGGCTCAGGTCAGTTCCCCCCAATGATCCATGAGGGGAGCGGGACGCGCATCCCCCGATTCCCTGCAGCACGTGGGGCGCGGGGCGCGGGACCCGGGGCGCACTCCTGCGGCCCTGAGCTCCTCAGACTGCGAGGGGCGACCGGGAGGGGCCAGGCTCCGGGCGGGTGAGGCCCCAGGCCGAGCCGAGCCCCCCACTCCCCCGGAGGGAGCAGTGTCCGCGGCCGGCGGGCCCCTGACCCCGGGCGCCCTGTCAGTGGGCGGCCCGGCGCGTGGCGGCTCCGGTACGGCTCGCGCGCGGTTCCCGGGAGGCGCAGAGGGGGCGAGCGTCTGGGCGGAGCGCGGGGGCTGCAGCGCGGACTAGCGGGAGGGCGCGCACTCACCTCCGCACGCCGCGCTCAGGCAGAGCCAGAGCAGCAGGAGCGCCTGCACGCAGAGCCGCAGATTCATGCTGCTCCGCCGGCCGCCGCCGCGCGGCTCGGGCCAGGGGGCGGGGGTGGGGGCGGAGAGGCCGGGGGCCGAGGGAGGCGTGAGCCGCGGCTCGGGTGGGCTGCAGGGCGCGGAGCTCGCGTGGCTCCGGGCCGCGAGACCGTGCGCCCCGAGCCGCGCCGCGGGCTGACCGGCCGCCGCCTCCTCTCTCCCGCAGCCTCCCTCTCCCGCCGCGGGGCAGCGCCGCCCAGCTGGTCTCGGCGGCTCCGGGGGCGGCGGCGAGCCCGTTCCAAATGGCTGGCGGCTCGGCTGTGGCTCCAACGGCCCGGGGCTCAGGCTGCCAGCGGGAATGCGCCCCGCTCACTCCAGGGGCTGCATTTTGTAGCCTGTGGCTTGGCCGCGAGCCCACTTGGTCATGTGGTCATCGGGAGGGCTGGAGGGGGGGGCCAGGAAGAGGGAGAGGGAGCGAGCCTCCCGCACCGCCCCCCTCCCGGCACGCACTCGGCAGCCCCAGCCAGGGCGCGAGAGGGAACCTCGAGGTGGCCCCACAACAAAGGCGGCGCGGCCGCTCTGACAGCCCACAAGCGGCTCCCCGGACAATGCCCGCCTGGCCGGGGGCCAGAGGGTTCTGGAGACCTGAAGGATTTCAAACACAGGAAGCGTTTGGGGCGGTGGAGGGGCACACTTAACCCTTTGTCGCCACGCTTCCTTAACAGCTGTCAAGGACCGAGGCGCTGCCCCCACTCGCCCCCTCTACCCCTGACTCGGTCCATCCGCACGGCCACCCCGCCGCTGTGAGGACTTAGCCGAGACCCTCAGGCACTCGCCCGCCTCTCAACTCTGTGTCTTCAGCTGGGTTTGAATTGTGCCCGGTGCCCCCATTTCTCCCACTATCCCTCCAGGATGCACCCTCTAACTGGAATGCCCCCACCCCATCCTTCCACTTCTCATTCAGAAGACTTGCCAGGATAAAGGATAATCCAGAAGAGGCTGCCCCGGTTCCTCTTCGTCCTTGGGATGTGCGACAGCTCCTA
The DNA here is from genome assembly GCF_963930625.1 of Muntiacus reevesi. Taxonomy (NCBI): domain Eukaryota; kingdom Metazoa; phylum Chordata; class Mammalia; order Artiodactyla; family Cervidae; genus Muntiacus; species Muntiacus reevesi. The sequence continues at coordinate 121,699,789 of NC_089271.1, read as the reverse complement.
AGAGAGGGCATCTGCTCTCTAGTTCCCCATTATCACAACAAGGGACCATTTACTGACTCCAGACAGCCTAGGCTGGATTCATTTTGCATGTACTTGGGACTCCCCTCTGAAAGTGGGTCCCGAAGTTGTTTGCCTTCCCAGTCTAGACTGTCCCTTCCTACAACCTGGGAGCTCCCAAGACAAGGAACTGCCTTTCGCTGCCCTGGGAACCCCCTAAGATAGGACCTTGTCTTCTCATCCTTCTGCCTCTCTCCAAAGTCCCCAATATCGGTCTCTGCACATAGGTGGCACTCAACACATGTTAAAAGACTAAATTGAAAGGTGTTTCCACATTTCAGCCAGCCAAGCAGTTTGCTTGAAGGGCAAGTCCAGATTTACACAAAAAACACCTTGAACTCTGTGTGTGTGTGTGTGTGTGTGTGTGTGTGTGTGTGAGAGAGACACTGAAGATGTAAGAGACCACCATAGATTTAACATATTTTTAAAAATATTAATCCAGTGTAAGCCCAATTTTTTAGGAGTTTCTGTCCACAGTAATTGTCAACTCTGGAGTGTGGGTCTCTGCTTTATTCACAGGTGCATCCCCAGGCCTAGAACAATGGCTGGGGCATGGTTGGTGCTCCCTACATAATTTTGAATATATAAACGAACGTTTCAAGACGCTTCCTATTGCCTAAATCAAGGTAGTGAGAAGGGGATAATACAGGGTTCTTGTTCATAGCCTACGGCCAGATTGACCCCAGTCCAGTAGGAAAAAGGCAGAGACAGGAGAGGTAGAGGCGTCTTCACCTCTTCATCCGTGAGGCCCAGGCGGTGAGCAGTGGGCATTAGCAACGTGAGATCATTCCCCTTGAGCTACCTCCTGGAAAGAGTCTTCCCCCTCCAGGAGGAAAAACAGGGGACCTCTAGTTTTCACCCTCAACAGCTGCAGGGCCTTGCTGTTGTCACCTAAATTTACTGCATCTCGCGGGGATGATCATCTCCGTGCTACTCCCTTCAGGGTTGTTAGGGGATTGAATGAGATAATGTACCTGAAGGCACCCATGCAAATCAGAAATCAACCCTTGCGGGGTGCTTTTTAGGAACCGTGATCCTCTAACCGCTGATGGAACTAGCCCAGGCATTTGCGAATGAGCGCCCCCTTAAGTCCGTTCATGGAAGCGTTCATATTTAATTGCTCCTTAACCAGGGTGTGGATGGGCTATTTGCTAAGTGGTTAAGAGCTGCTCTCTCCAATGCGATTGGCCCCAGTGACGTTTAAAATAAAATGAAAAATTCATTTCCCCGGTTGCACTGGCCACATGTCAATTGCTCAGTATCCACCTGTAGCTAGAGGCTACTGAATTGGACGGCACAGAATAGAACCTTTCAACCGTTGCAGAAAGTTCTATTGGACAGTGCTGGGTTAGAGTAGCCCAATCATTCTTTCTTCTTCTTTCTTCCTTTATTTATTTGACTGTGCTGAGTGTTAACTGAGGTATGCAGGATCTACTTTCCTGCCTGGGGATCGGGAATCGGACCTGGGCCCCCAGTGTTGGGAGTATGGAGTCCCAGCCACTGGACCACCAGGGAAGTCCCTCATTCTTTCTTCTATAATCCTTTTCCCCCCTTACTTTGTCTTCAAAATGCACAAGGGAACAACATTCAAAAGCAAAGCCAAATACAAATTTAAGGCAAACAACTCTCAGTAAATAGAAGCTGCACTGTGCAGCTTGTGGGATCTCAGTGCCCTGACTAGGGATTGATCTCAGACCATCAGCAGTGAAAGCTTGGAGTCCCAACCACTGGAGTGCCAGGGAATTCCCAAGGCATGCATCAAAAGCAAGATTTAAAGAGCTGGCCACGTGGGAGAATTATGTTTTAATCTAATCCTTCTCTCCACTTCACTGAACTGCATCCATTTTTCCAGTCCTGGATCCAAGATCATATCTTTTTCCTTTCTTAGTTCTCTAGATCTCATCTTTTTCCTTTCTCAGTTCGCTCTCGCCAACAGTAACTTTATCTTCTTCTTAACAGCTATGGCTATAACTTTCATTGGCAGTTTTACTTTGGCCTGCCCTTTTGTATCTGCATACCATGTTCTGTGGGTCTGTGGAGAGGGTCCACCACTAGGATACCCATTCCAGAACCAAGGCCTGTGAGGTAAGGGATGCAACTCAACTTAGGCACCCTGAAACCCCTGTGAGTTCCTGTATATTTTGTGGCTCAGTTGGTAAAAAGTCTGCCTGCAATGTGGGAGACCTGGGTTCAATCCCTGGGTTGGGAAGATCCCCTGGTAAAGGGAAAGGCTATCCACTCCAGTATTCTGGCCTGGAGAATTCTACAGACTAAGTCCATGTGGTTGCTGTGAGGCGAGCAGAAGTAACGCAGCTTAGATTAGGAGCAGGCCTTCCTACTATCAGGTAGCTTTCGCTTAACAATGACCACTGTTTGTCAATTAGGACCAATTAGCTTTCACCGATGTTTGCCAATTAGGAAATTAGGAATGGGGCGGAAACCCCCAGGAAAGTCCCGCCCGCGCGAAAGTATTGACCAATGAAATTGTTTAACCAATCCACTTCTCGCCCTATAAAATTGTGTAACAGCTTGGGCTCGGGGCTCTCTGACCCGCACCACTGCGTTGGTTGCGGCAGGGAGTCCTGACTCGAGTCAGTAATAAACTTCCCTTCCTGCGAGTTGCATTGTCTTGGAAGCCTTCTCTCTTCCCGCTCGGGGATTCGGACATCGGGCATAACAGTTGCAAAGAGTCGGACACGACTGAGTGACTTTCACTATTCAAATAACTAATTTGCATACTTATTTCCACCCACTAGACTTGAAGGTTATAAGAATGATAACAACTCACGAAGGATGTGGCACAAAGTTGGCACTTGGAGGCAACTCGTTGAAGAAATAACTGACTGTTGGTAGAACTATGCGCTGTCTTTTGTTCGAAAGAGGACACTGTTGAGTTCATGTTAGCAGAATAAGTGTTTAAAGGTCTTTCTCCAAGGGTGGGGAGGAGGTGCAGGCTGCCATCCCCACCTTCCTGCCCTGAGGCAGCAGCGTTCTTGCAGTTGGGGCTCGGGCCTGTAAGGAGGGGCAAGACTTGGTTTCCAATCAAGTTAGTAAGTAAGTAAAGTTGCTCAGTCGTGTCCGACTCTTTGCGACCCCATGGACTGCAGCCTACCAGGCTCCTCTGTCCATGGGATTTTCCAGGCAAGAGCACTGGAGTGGGTTGCCATTTCCATCTCCAGGGGATCTTCCCGACCCAGGGATCGAACCCAGGTCTCCAGCATTGGAGACAGTTGCTTTACCGTCTGAGCCACCAGGGAAGCCCAATCAAGTTCAGGGGCAATTCTGAGGACCAGGGTAGAATCCAGTGTACTGTTGGGGACAGAGATGAGATAATGGACCCCTGTGACGCCAGCCTGTGACTCGTTGCCCTCATGGTGCACAAGCTGTTCCATTCTGCTTGGTGCCATTTGTATGTCTTCACCGCCAGACTCTGCTGCTTGATTGACTCCCTGTCCTCTGGGTTGCAGTAAGCAGTGTGGTGTATCAGAAAGAACTCAGTTTCTGGAATTTCAAATACCTGAATTCAAATCCTGATGCTCAGCCTCAACCCTTAGTTGTGTGACTTTGGGCAAGTTATTTAACCTCTCTGAGCTTAAGTGTCTTCAGTTAGTAAATGGGGGTAATAATAGTACCTACCTCGTTATGTTGGGAGATTAAACAAAATAATGCCTGTAAAGTACTTTGCACAGGCCCCAGCCACAGTAGTTGCTCAGTCAATGTTAGTTTTCTCCTTTTACTGATAAGATCCCCCCACCCACCCACCTTTGGGCTCTGGCCTCTGACCTCTTGGAACTGATCAGGAAAGAACAGCTCAATCTTTGCCCTGTTCCATCCATACCTGTCTTCTTAGTAGCCATCAGAACTGTTCACTCTCTTATTCCCCCAAAGCATCCATCTCTACTGGAGTTAATCTGATGAATACACTTGATCCAGGAAGTTAATGCATGATAGGAATTTGAGGTTTGCCTCCCAGGTATGGTATTATGATAGTAGTCCAATGAAGTATGTCCTATTCTGCAGAGTAGTATCAAGCTCCACCCTTTCAAGCAAGGAGATATTCTTGTGACTTTGGCTCAAAAAAGACACTACACTTCACTGTGGTGTGTGGGCTTCTCTCGTTGCCGAGTGTGGGCTCTAGGCGCGCAGGCTCAATAGTTGTGGCACACAGGTTAAGTTGTTTCATTTGACTGCTCTATATAGAGCTCCAGCTTCCCTCATAGCTCAGTTGGTAAAGAATCTGCCTGCAGTGCAGGAGACTGGGTTCAATACCTGGGTCGGGAAGATCCCCTGGAGAAGGAAATGGCAACCCACCCCAGTATTTTTTCTTGGAGAGTCCCATGGACAGAAGAGCCTGGCAGGCTACAGTCCATGGGGTTTCGAGAGTTGGACACGACTTAGCAACTAAAGCACCACTACAGAGAGCTCACCTTGCTTCAGAGTCAACTCAAAAAGGGATCCCCTCTAACAATTTACAACCCAACCTTCTTTTTTAAAAAAATTTTTTGTTGGGGTATAGTTAATTTACAATATTATATTAGTTTCAGGAGTACAACATAGTGATTCAACATTTTTATAGACTATACTCCATTTAAAGTTATAAAATATTGGTCATATTCCCTGTGCTGTACAATATAATATATCCTTGTAGTCAGTTTATTATATACTCAGTAGTTGGTGCCTCTTCATCCCCTCCTCTCACCTTGCTGCTCCCCCCTAATCTCCCCAATGGTAACCACTAGTTTTTTTCTGTATCTGTGAGTCTGTTTCTGTTTTGTTATATTCACTAGTTAGTTTTATTTTTAGATTCCACATATAAGTGATATCATACACCGTTTGTCTTTCTTTGTCTGACTTATTCCACTAAATGTAAAACCCCCCATCCATGTTGTTGCAAATGGCAAGATTTCACTCCTTTTATGGCTAAATAATATTCCATCGAATATATACCGCAGCTTTATCCGTTCATCTGTTGATGGACACAGGTTACTTCCATCTTGGCATTTGTAAATAACATTGCTGTGAATAGTAGGGGGGTGCATGTAATTCTTCAAAGTAGTGTTTGTGTAACAACCCAAGTTTCAACTCACAGGTTCATCCACTGAAACCTTGGAGTGCATTTCTGTTGTAGCCCATTCCTCTCTTCCTGTCCCCACAGAGGAGGAGGAGGATGTAGCTAAAATTTATTGAACATCTACTGCGTGTGAAGCACTGTTCTAAATGCTTCACGTATGTCAACTCATTTAATCCTCATGCCCATGAAGTAGTCCTGCTTCTTACCATTCCCATTTTACAGATGAGGCAACTGAGGCTAACAGAAGTTAAGAAAATTTCCCAGGTCTGCCTAACCTGGAAGACTACACACTTCCCTCACTGAACTTTGAGAAGCAAATTCTCACTTCTCTGAGCCTAATATATCACTTTATTTGCACTTCTTTTTTTTAAGATTAACTTATTTATGGCCGCATTGGGTGTTGATTGCTGCGTATGGGCTTTCTCTAGCTGTGGTGAGCAGGGGCTGCTCTTCATTGCAGTGTGCAGGCTCCTCTCGTTGCAGAGAGTGTGGGATCTAGGCATGCGAGCTAAGTAGTTGTGGCACATGGGCTTGGTTGTTCCATGGCATGTGGGATCTTCCCAGACCAGAAGTTAAACCCGTGTCCCCTGCATTGGCAGGTAGATTCTTAACTCCTGAACCACCAGAGAAGCCCTATTCACACTTCTAACACTGCACCACTACTGTCTTGAATCAAATTAGGAAGCAGTGAAGCATAGTGGTTAAGCTTCTGGGTTCTGAAATAACACCGCTGTCCCTAAATAGATAACTTAGAGCAAATTGTTTAAGCTTTCTGAGTTTTAGGTTCCTCATCTGAAAAAGGGAGGGTGTTGCTTAGCCCCCTGGAAAATTGAAAGGATTAAACCCAACAATACCTAGGAAGTACTTGGTACACTGCTTGACTCTTCTAGTAAGGCAAGCATTATATACATTTTATATATTCACATAGGTATTTGTGTATATCTTAACAACAGTATGAAATAGTAAGGCTATGTCTTACTCATTTTTGTGTTCTTAGCAGCAGTGCTAATGCCCAAAGCAAATACTCAATAAATATTCACTGAACGTGGGAAGGAACTGTATGTGTGTTAGTCACTCAGTCGTGTCTGACTCTTTGCAACCTCATGGACTGTAGCCCACCAGGCTCCTCTGTCCATGGGATTCTTCAGGCAGTACAGTCATGTTAATAATCAATCTGGGTTTATGATAAATATCAGGTATCCTTATTTGGGCAAAATCATCACAGCCTGTCGAACAGGTTCTGAGATGGGTCAACAGCAAGAGTTAGCAGAAATAACACAAAGATGTGAAATCCCCCCACCCCCAATTGGTAGTAGCTATTTTAACAGGAGTAATACAAAAAGTGGAGTGACAAGTGCACATCCGGAGAGTGATAAGCCTAGCCAGTACTCAGAGAAATCTCCCTAACAGAAAAAGTCCCAACCCCCTCATTATGCAGATAGAGAAACTGAGGTCCAGAAAGGAATAGTGACTTGCCCAAGGTTACACAGAAAGCGGGTGGCAAAGTCAGGACAGAGACCATGACCTGATTAACTCCTGTCTCTTGCTTTTCTCTCGGCGCCTTCCCTGCATACAGCTATCACTCACTCACTGGCTGAGCAGTGCCCCGGCTGACTGTGAAGCCACTCAGAACGGCTGTGGTTAGTCACAGACTCTCATTCACAGTCAGGCCTTCTGGAGCACATCATAATAATGAACCTTCCCAATATCACTCATCCAATTTGTTCCCTAAGACATAAGCTAAATTAATGATCAGAGAAGTTCAGTAGCAGCAACCTTGGTGAAAAGTCTTTAAGAAGAGCCTCAAAGCTTCCGCTGTCTCTGTAGCTACTTAACAGGAACTTGAAAAACAGCAGTAAAGGCCAGCTGCTGGTTGATGCCTCACTAACTAGCTCCTTGACAAATGATCTTTGCTTGGCTCAGCACCAGCAGAGAACATGAATTTTCACTGTCTCATTACTAAGTATTTGTCTTTCCAATTCTATTGGCTAGAATTGAGCTTTCGAACATCTATATGCCCCAGAGCAACCAACACAATGTTTGTTATACAGTAGAAACTTAATACATCTTCAGGGATTAACTTTCCCACTTTGAGTGTGAAACCATGATGTTAATTACATGGAAACTGGCCTGAAACTTACTCTATAATCAAAAGATCCTAATGACCAATTGGGGGAAAAAACCCAGTTGTTGGGATTTTGGGACATTGCCAGAATTTCTTCAGCTAGCTGTATGATTCTCCCCTCACCTTGGTATCCAATCCCTCCCAGTCTTTATCATCAACTGGATCCTAACCCTGGCAACAGATTAAGGTCTTGCCTCTCACACTTGCCCTTGCCCCAAGCATGCAGCATCAAATACTAAACATTTTAAGTTATCATTTTTGCAAATCTTAGAGAAGTAGCCATTTTGCAGCATAACCACATTACCTCTATTCACATGCCTGGCTTTAATTCCATAACTCAGTCCCCTTGCATGCTAAATCCTTTCACAGGGCATGTGTCTGCCACTTGCAAATGGGTTCCAAATGTCCCAGAAATGTTTATTCAACGTTTACATTTCTTCCAACTTCTTTGCAAACAGCATACCTTCCCAGTTTCTCATATATTTAAGAGATCAGGGGTTCCCTCACAGATATGCCTCACATGACACAACTATGTTTCTGAAAGGTATTATGGCAATGGAATTCAGATCACTGGCAATATATCAAATATTTTCAATGGACTGACTGCTCACCAGCGGGATCCAGTCCTAAGAGGGAGCTTCCAAGAAGGTAAAGAACTGTTCTTCCACCCCCACCACCACCCCAGCCCCACAGAGTTGCCCCTTTTCCCTGCATCCTGTCCATTCCTTCTGATCCTTCAGCCTTGCCTAGAGCCACACAGGTCCCTGTTCCTCTGGTTGGTCTTTCAGAGAAGTTTCATTTCCTCAGCACATCCTCTATGACGTCTCCCAGGAGCCTCCATCCTTCCTCTCCTCTAGGGTCTATAAATACACTGGTCCCCCAGGGGGGGGGCCTATGAATTCCTTCCTCAGGCAGCAAGGCCCTGTGAACTAGGATGGCCACTCCCAAATGAGCAGGTTTATCTCCAAGGTCCAGTGGGCCATTGAACCTTTCTTCTTCTTGCTTTGCTGGCTAATCTTAACCAGACTTACATAAGGTGGGGTATTATAGCACCTCAAATCTGGTATCTTTGAGTGCTGAGACAAGGCAAAGATGGATGGGGACTAGGTGTTGAGTCTATGACAAGTTTGGCTGTGTGCTTAGAGCTCTGAAATAATGAGGTTAAGCTAGCGAGATCATCTCGGTCAGCTTTGCTCCATCCCAGATGCAAGTTTGTACCCCTATGGTGATCAGAGATGGCATCGTCACCACATGGGTCTTAACCCAGACCACAGACTGAGAGCCTCTTGATGTTTCACTTCTTCATCTTCCATACATTTCTGGAACACAGAAAGAGAGAGTCCAGTAATGTATTAACTTTAAAAGGTAACATTTTGGGGGGTGGGGGGTAAAGAAAAGTAGCCATTTTGCAGCAAAATCTCACATATTAGTTTCTGAAGGTGACTGTAACAAATTACCACAAACTGGGTGGCTTAAAACAGCAGAAACTTATTCTATTCCAGCTCTGGAAGCTAGAAGTCTGAAATCAAGAAGGTTCTAGGTGAGAATCCTTCCTTGCTTCTTTCAACTTGTGATGACTCCAGGCATCCCTTGGTTTGGGGTTGCAACATCTTCATATGGCCTTCTCTCTTGTCTGTGTGACCTCCTTCTGCCTCTCTCTTTTCTAAAATATTTATGTATTTGGCTGCTCCAGGTCTTAGTTGAAGCATGCAGGATCCTCATTCTTTGTTTTGGCACATGGGATTTTTAGCTGTGGCACGTGGGCTCTAGTTCCCTGACCAGGGATGAAACCTGGGCCCCCTGCATTGGGAGCTCAGAGTCTTAGCCACTGGGCCACCAGGGAAGTCCCTGCTTCTCTCTCATAAGGACACTTACCATTGGATTTAGTGCCCACCTGCATGATGCAGGCTGACCTCCTCTTGGAATCCATAACTTAGTTACATCTGCAAAGACCTTTTTCCAAATAAGGTTACATTCACAGTTTCTAGGGGTTTAAACATAGACATATCTTTTGCGCATTCCCATTCCACCCACTGCACCCTACTACCTCCACTCGCATCCCCAGCATGCTGGAATCGTAAGAGCATGAACTTTCTGTCCATGTTGCCTCCAGATATCTTTCAAATCTGTATACTTCTCTACGTTTCTCTGCCCCATCCTCATTTAAGCCCCATCAGTCCTTGCACGTCATTCTCCAAAGCAACCAGAATAGTTAGGCTGGCCTGCTCAGCTTGCCATTCTTCTGTGGTTCCCAGTGGCTCTGAGGGTTGAGACCCAACTCTTGGCCATGGCCTGCAAGGTGCCAGCCACCTGTCTTGCCTCTCTCCCTCTTTGTATTTGCAGTGCCATGTCCTTTCCTCTTAGAGAACTCTCTACTCCACCTCACCTTCTCCTGGCTAACACCCATCATGCATCAGCTCAGCTCTAAGGTCAAATACCGCTTCCTTAAGTGATGCTTGCCTTGGTCCCCAGACCAGCTGAGAAATCATATCTCTCATAGTGTGCAATTAGATTTGCATTGTATCAATAATTCTCCTCACCTACCTTCCCCACCAACCCCAATCGATTGAGCTCCACGAGGGCCTGTGGCTGTCTGGTTTCATCACTGTCCTCAGAACCTAACTGGTGTCCAACACATAGTAGGTGTTCAGTCATTATTTGAATGAATATATGAATTAATTATTTCATCCAAACATCTGTGTTCTCATCGTTCGTGTTCCTCTCCTAAAAACGAGAGAAACAATGCCTATCTCAGGGGGTTGAATAATGAGCAAAATGAGATCATGGAGGGAAAGGGGCTTTATAAACCATGAGATGCCTTACTCATTTAAGGAATCATGATGACATTGATCAATGTCATCAGCCTTTTGGGAGCCAGGGAGGCACCCTGCCCAGGGTCTGGGGCAGCAGGAGATTTGAGGGTGGAAGCGAGAAAGGACCCTTTAAAAGAAGAGTTTCTGTAGGAACTCTGCTGGGTAGGATAAGATTACATGGACACTCCATTCCCCTGCTTCAGATTTGCAGCTTCTGACTTATCATCCCCTGGGATCAAAAGAAAATGCCACTCTCCTCCAGTGTAAAGATTGCCCTGAGTCACCCCGGGCATCGAGGGTTTTGATCGTCTTCCTTTAAAGCATCTGCTCCAGGTGCAGGCTGAGGGGAGGGTGACAGCCTCCCAGGCTGGGTCCATCTCCGCTCGTGCTTTCCACGAGGTGATCCATCAACCTTGGCACTGGCTTCAGGCGCTGCCCAGCTGACAAATGACTTTGAAGCGTGCCTCTGGGCTTTTCATTCTTTCCCTTCCTTGCCTTCTTGGCTTTCACTGCCAACAGGCGGGGAGGGGATCACCTCCTTCCTCCTGCTCCTCTGGCACGTCCATCTAGAAGGCATCCCTGGAGGCCTGACATTCCAGTTCTTCAGTGTCTTGCATTTGATTTCCCCAGACCCTGTCAAGTCATAATCTCCTTTCCTGCAGAGAAGGGACACTTCCACCTCTTCCTCCATATCCTCTCAGCTCCCTGCATTTGGGTCAAGAGACCTAAAAAGGCCATTTCTCATTTCCACCTTGTCTTCCATTGTTTTTTCCCCTGGGATGTCTATGCATTCATGGTCCTGAGATGCCTCACTGGTCTGGAATGTCCATGACGAGCCGATCCTCTGAATCATAGACTCAAAGAAGTTGGAAAGAGCAGAGCTCATTAGGCTGTCGTTTCCCCAGTTTCCTCCTCTGACCTGGACGTTTTCCCACTGCCTGGAGGGTGCGCTTCCCTACTCCATCGTTCAACTGGGCTTTGGGGCTCTGTCTGCACAGTCCCAGAAAGTAAAGAACAAGGCCTGTTTCTGAATAATTCAAACAAAATCTTGTTTAATCTCAATGATTTGGGCATCCTATTACAAAGCACCATTTCGGTGCAAGGCTTTGGGATAATCCCCTCTAATAGCTATCACAGAATCAGAGCTGGAAAGGACCTGGCAGTTCATCTGTTCAAAAACCTGCTTCTGGGACTTCCCTGGTGGTCCCGTGGCTAAGACTCCAAGCTCCCAGTGCAGGGGGCCTGGGTTCGATCTCTGGTCAGGGAACTAGATCCCACATGCCGCAACTATGAGTTCACATGCTGCAACTAAAAATCCCACAAGGAAGATCAAAGATCTCGCCTGCCGCAACTAAGACCCAGCATGGTCAAATAAAAAAATAAACAAAACCTGCTCCCTTTTCAATTTTGTATTATAGTTTTTCTTGAGAAATAATCAACATACAGTAACCTTCACATTTGCCTGTTGTACAAAAAGTGTACAATTTGCTAAGTTTTGACATATGTGTATCTCCATGAAGCCATCACCACCATCGCGTTTCCATCACTCCCTGAAGTTTCCTTCTGCCCCGTTGTAATCCTTCACTTCATCCCCTCTGCAGTCCCCATCCCCAGGCAACCACTGATCTGCTTTCTGTTACTGTATAGTTTGCATTTTCCAGAATTTTATATAAATGGAATAGCACAGTATGCATTTTTGGGGCTGGTTTCTTTCCCTCGGCAGAATTATTTTGAGATTCCTTTATGTTGTATGTATTAATAGTGCCATATGCATCAGTAAGTTGTTTCTTCTTTTTGACTATTGTGATAAATGCTTCTATGAACACTCATGTACTAATTTTTGTATATATGTGTATCTTCAGCTCTCTTAGGTATGTGCCTATGAGCTTTTACCTTCATTTGGTAACTATATTTAACCTTTTGAGGAACTACCAAACTATTTTCTAATGTAGCTGTCCCATTTTACAATCCCACCAGCAAGGCATGAGGTTCCTATTTTTTACTAATCTTACCATCTTATTATTCTACTTTCTTTTATTTGAGCCATCCTAGCGATGTAAACTGATATCTCACTGTGGTTTTGATTTGATTTTCCTAATGATCACTGATATTGAGCATCTTTTAATGTGCTTATTGGCCTTTTATACATCTTCCTTCAAAAAATATCTATTGAAATCTATCCCATTTAAAATATTGGGATAAGGAATTCCCTGGAGGTCCAATGGGACTTTCACTGCCCAGGCCCAGGTTCAATACCTGGTCAGGGAACTAAGATCCCCAAACTGCATGGTCGAAAAATAATTTTTTTATTAAAAAATTTAAATTGGCATATAATTCACATAAAATTCACCATTTTATAGTGTGCAACTCAGTGGTTGTTAGTATATTCACTAAGTTGTGTAACCATCACCACTATCTAATTACAGAACATTTCCATCACCCTAAAAATAAATTCTGTATCTATAAGCATTCAGTTCACCTCTGCCTCCATCCCCCAGCAACCACTAATCTATTGTACTTATATCTGTATGGATTTGCTTCTTCCATGTTGTCGTCGTTCACTTGCTAAGTCATGTCCAACTCTTTGTGACCCCGTGGACTGCAGCCACACAGGCTTCCCTGTCCTTCACTATCTCCCAGAAGTTGCTCAAACTCATGTCCATTGATTTGGTGATGCCATTCAACCATCTCATCCTCTGTCACTCCCTTCTCTTCGTGCCTTCAATCTTTCCCAGCATCAGGGTCTTTTCCAATGAGTTGGTCCTTCGCATCAGGTGGTCAAAGTCTTGGAGCTTCAGCATCAGGCCTTTCAATTCAGGGTTGATTTCCTAAAGGATTGACTGGTTTGATCTCCTTGCAGTATAAAGGACTCTCAAAAGTCTTCCTGGGTTGGGAGGATCTGTTAGAGAAGGGGAAAAGCTACCCACTCCAGTATTCTGGCCTGGAGAACTATACAGTCCATGGGGTTGCAAAGAGTCAGATAAGATTGAGCAACTTTCATTAGGGCTTCCCTGGCAGCTCAGAGGGTAAAGCATCTGCCTACAGTGCAGGAGACCTGGGTTCGATCCCCAGGTCAGAAAGATTCCCTGGAGAAGGAAATGGTAACCCACTCCAGCACTCTTGCCTGGAAAATTCCACAGATGGAGGAGCCTGGTAAGCTACAAGTCCATGGGATCGCAAAGAGTTGCACAACTTAGCAGCGTCACTTCTCAGTCCAAAGGACTCTCAAAGGTCTTCTCCAGCACCACAATTCAAAAGCATCGATTCTTTGGCATTCAGCCTTCCTTATGGTACAACTCTCATATCCATACATGACTACTGGAAAACCCATAGCTTTGACTAGACGGACCTTTGTCAGCAAAGTGATGTCTCTGCTTTTTTAATACACTGGCTAGGTTTGTCATAGCTTTCCTTCCAAGGAGCAATTGTCTTTTAATTTCACAGCTACAGTCACAGTGATTTTGGAGCCCAAGAAAATAAAATCTGTCACTGCTTTCACTTTTTCCCCTTCTATTTGCTATGAAGTGATGGGACTTGATGCCATGATCTTCGTCTTTTGAATGTTGAGTTTTAAGCCAGGATTTTCACTTTCCTCTTTCACCCTCATCAAGAAGCTCTTTAGTTTCTCTTTGCCTTCTGCCATTAGAGTGGTATTGATATTTCTGCCATCAATCTCAATTCCAGCTTGGGATTCATCCAACCTGGCATTTTGCATGATGTACTCTGCATAGAAGTTAAATAAACAGGGTGACAATATAGAGCCTTTACATACTTCTTTCCTAATTTTGAGCCAGCCCATTGTTCTGTGTCTGGTTCTAATTGTTGCTTCTTAATCTACATACAGGTTTCTCAGGAGACAGGTAAGGTGCCTCTTCCATACATTTCACATAATGGAATCATATATTACGTGACCTTTTATGAAATGCTTCTTTCATTAAGCATCATATTTTCAACGTTCATCCATGTGTTAGCTTGTTTCAGTACATCATTTCTTTTTATGACTGAACAATATTCCACTGTATGGACATACCATTGTTTATCCTTTCATCAGTTAATGAACATTTGTAGTTGTTATCATTTTTGGACTACTATGAATAATGATGGTATAAATGTTTGCATACAAGTTTCTGTGTGAACATGTTTTCAGTTCTCCCGTGACTGTGTATACCTAGGAGTGGAATTGTTGGGTCATATAGGAACTCTATATAGGGCTTCCCTGGTGACTCAGATGGTAAAGAATCTCCCCGCAATGCAGGAAACCCAGGTTCTCTGCATTGGAAAGTTCCCCTGGAGGAGGAAGTGACCACCCACTCCAGTATTCTTGCCTGGAGAATTCCATGGACAGAGGAGCCTGGCAGGCTACAGTCCATAGAGTTGCAAAGAGTCGGACATGACTGAGCGACTAACACTACTACTACTATAGGAACTCTATGATTAACTTTGTGAGAAACTGCCAAAGCATTTTCCACAGCATTTGCACCATTCTACATTCCCACCAGCAGTGTATAAGGGTTCCAATTTCTCCGCATTCTCCCCCAACACGTATTTTCCACTCTTGCTTTTATTATAACCATCCTAATGCATGTGAGATGATATCTCACTGTGATTTTGATTTGCATGTCCCTGTGAAAGTGCTGCACTCAATATGCCAGCAAATTTGGAAAACTCAGCAGTGGCCACAGGACTGGAAAAGGTCCGTTTTCATTCCAATCCCTAAGAAAGGCAATCCCAAAGAATGCTCAAACTATTGCACAATTGCACTCATCTCACACGCTAGTAAGGTAATGCTCAAAATTCTCCAAGCCAGGCTTCAGCAATATGTGAACCGAGAACTTCCAGATGCTCAAGCTTGTTTTAGAAAAGGCAGAGGAACCAGAGATCAAATTGCCAATATCTGCTGGATCATCGAAAAAGCAAGAGAGTTCCAGAAAAAATCTATTTCTGCTTTATTGACTATGCCAAAGCCTTCGACTGTGTGGATCACAATAAACTGTGGAAAATTCTGAAGGAGATGGGAATACCAGACCACCTGACCTGCCTCTTGAGAAACCTGTATGCAGGTCAGGAAGCAACAGTTAGAACTGGACATGGAACAACAGACTGGTTCCAAATAGGAAAAGGAGTACATCAAGGCTGTGTATTGTCACCCTGCTTATTTAACTTATATGCAGGGTACATCATGAGAAACGCTGGGCTGGAAGAAGCACAAGCTGGAATTAAGATTGCTGGGAGAAATATCAATAACCTCAGATATGCAGATGACACCACCCTTATGGCAGAAAGTGAAGAGGAACTAAAAAGCCTCTTGATGAAAGTGAAAGAGGAGAGTGAAAAATTTGGCTTAAAGCTCAACATTCAGAAAACTAAGATCATGGCATCTGGTCCCATCACCTCATGGGATAGATGGGGAGACAGTGGAAACAGTGTCAGACTTTTTTTGGGGGGGCTCCAAAAATCACTGCAGATGGTGACTGCAGTCATGAAATTAAAAGACGCTTACTCCTTGGAAGGAAGGTTATGGCCAACCTAGATAGCATATTAAAAAGCAGAGCCATTACTTTGCCAACAAAGGTCTGTCTGGTGAAGGCTATGGTTTTTCCAGTGGTCATGTATGGATGTGAGAGTTGGACTGTGAAGAAAGCTGAGCGCCGAAAAATCGATGCTTTTGAACTGTGGTGTTGGAGAAGACTCTTGAGAGTCCCTTGGACTGCAAGGAGATCCAACCAGTTCATCCTGAAGGAGATCAGTCCTGGGTGTTCATTGGAAGGACTGATGTTGAAGCTGAAACTCCAATACTTTGGCCACCTCATTCGAAGAGTTGACTCATTGGAAAAGACCCTGATGCTTTGAGGGATTGGGGGCAGGAGGAGAAGGGGACAACAGAGGATGAGATGGCTGGATGGCATCACTGACTCGATGGGCATGAGTTTGAGTAAACTCCGGGAGTTTGTGATGGACGGGGAGGCCTGGCGTGCTGCGATTCATGGGGTTGCAGAGTCAGACACAACTGAGTGACTGAACTGAACTGAATGACTAATGATGTTTCATGTGTAACCATTTAGAGATTTCTTTGGAGAAGTGTCTGTTCAGATCTTTTGCCATTGTTTTTTCACATATTTATTTATTTATTATTTTATTTGGCTGCATCGGGTCTCAGTTGCAGCATGCAGGATCTTCGTTGCAGCATGTGAGATCCTTTCATGGCCGTGCACGGACTCTCTAGTTGTGTCTCACAGGCCCCAGAGGTAGCTGTGACACGTGGGTTTAGTTGATCCTTGGCATGTGGGATCTTTGTTCTCCCACCAGGGATCAAACCCAGGCCAACCACATTGCATGGCAAATTCTCAACCACTGTACCATCAGTGAAGTCCCTTTTGCCCAGTCTTTACTTGAGTTTTTATCTTTTTATTGTTGAGTTGTAAGAATTCTTTTATATTGCGGGATGCTAGACCCTTATCAAATGTATGATTTGCAAATATTTTCTCCCATTCTGTGCACTTTTTCATTTTCTTCATAGTGTCCTTTGATGCACAAAATTTTTAATGTTGATTAAACCCAATGTGTCTATATTTTGTTTGGTTGCTTTTGCTTGTGGTGTCATATCTAAAAAACAATTGCCTAATCCAAGGGCACACAGATTTACAGCTATGTTTTCTTCTAAGAATTTTACAGTTTCACCTCTCTTACGTTTAGGCCTAGGATCTATTTTGAGTTAACTTTTATGTATGGTGCTAGGAAGGAGACCAGCTTCATTCTTTTGCATGAGGATATCCATTTATTCCAGCAACATTTGTTGAAAAGGCTATTTTTTCCCCACTGAATTGTAAACAGCATTGTTTGAAAACTTCAGTTTCTGGAACTACCTTGTCAGTCCAGTGGTTCAGACTCCACCTTCCAATGGGTTCAATCCCTGGTCCCACATGCTATGGGCATGCAGCCAAGAATTAAAAAAAAAACTTCAATTTCCAATTATTTTTGTTGCTAGTATATAGAAATAAAAAGTGATCTTGTATTCTGAAACCTTGCTAACATCACTTCGTAGTTCTAGTAGCTTTCTTGTAGATCTCAGTAGATTTTCTACATAGATGATCATACTATCTGCAAATAAAGTTTTACATCTTCCTTTCTTATCTAGATGCTTTTTGTTTCATTTTCTTTACTATTTGCATTGACTAGAACTTCCAGTAAATGTTGAATAAGGGCAGACATCCTTGTCTTGCTCCTGATCTTAGAGGGAAAGAATTCGGTAGTTGACCATTAAATGTTATGTTAACTGTAGGTTTTTTATAATACCCTTCATCAAGTTGAGGAAGTTTCCTTCTATTTCTAGCTTGCTGAGAGTTTTCCTTAGGAATAGATGTTGGATTTTGTCAAATTCTTTTTCTGCATCTATTGAAATAATCATATGCTTAGAGTTTTTTTGTTCATTAATATGGTGAATTACAACTGCTTGATTTTCAAACAGTAAACCAAATTTGCCTTGCTGGAAAAAACCACACTTGATGTGGCTATATTCTTTTTATATATTTAGTTACATTGATTTGTTAAAGTTTTACATCTGTATTTATGAGAGATATTGGTCTGTAGTTTTCTTGTTATGTCTTTTTCTGGTTTTGTTATCATGGTAATGCTGATAATAAACACAAATAGAATTAATGGGGAACTATGTTTTCCTTTTCAACTTTCTGGAAGACTGTATAGAATTGGTATTACTTCTTTAAATGTTTTATAGAATTCATTAGTGAAGTCATTGGGTCAAGAAGGTGTCTTTGTAGCATGTGTTTAACTATAAATTCACTTTCCCTAATGGAGGGCTATTCACAGTACCCATTTCTTCTTGAGTAAGCTTTTGTGTTTTCCAAGAGACCTGTCCATTTCATCTAAGTTGTCAGATTTATTATTTATAATATTCCCTTTTAATATCTGTAGAATCAGTAGTTGTGTCACCTCTGTCATTCCTCATATTGGCAATTTGTGTCTTCTTTCTTCTTTTTCTGATCAGTCTGGCTAGAGAGTAACAATTTTATTGATCTTCTCAAAGAATCAGCTTTTGGTTTCATTTATCTTCTCTATTGTTTATTTCTTTTCTATTTCCTCAATTTCTATTCTGATCTTTATTATTTCCTTTTGTCTACTTACTTTGGGCTTAATTTGTTCATCTTTCTCTAGATTTTTATTATGGAAGCTGAGTGGCATCTCACAAATTATGTTAATGTTGTGTTTTCATTTTTATCCATTTCACAATAGTCTCTACAGTTTTATTTCTTCTTTGCCTTGTAAATTATTTAGAAGTGTGTGATTTAGTTTCCAGATATTTGGGAAATTTCCAGAGATTTTTCTGTTGTTGGTTTCTAATTTAAATTAATTGTAGTCAGAGAATATACTTTGTGTGACTTAATTATTTTGAATTTTTGAGATTTGTGGCCCAGAATATTATCTATCTAGCTTGGTAAATGTACTGTATGCTCTTGAAAAGAGTATGTATTCTGCTGTTGTTGGGTGGAATGTTCTATAAGTGTCAATTAGATCAAGTTGGTTGATGGTGTTATAATTATCTTCTAGATCCTTGCCACTGATTTTCTGCCTACTTATTTTATCTATTAACAAAAGATGAGAGTTGAAATTTTCTACTGTAACTTTGAACTTCTCTATTTCTACCTGTGGTTCTGTTGACTTTTGCATCATGTATTTTGAAGTTCTGTTATGTGGTACATAAACGCTTAGGATTGTCATGTCCTCTTAATGAATTGATCCACTTCTCACTATGAAATGACCTTTATCTCTGATATTAACTTTTGCTTAATATCATTTAATATTGTTGTTCCGAATTTCTGTTGATTAGTGTTACCATGGTGTATCATCTTCCCATACCTTAACTTTTTTAACCTATTTTAAACTTTATAGCTAAAATGATTTACAGACAGTCCCTGATTTACAGTGGTTTAACTTGTGATTTTCGACCTTATGATGGTGTAAAGCAATACATATTCAATAGAAACCATAATTCAAATTTTGATTTTTTTTTTCCCTAGGCTAGCAACATATGGTACCATACTCTCTTGTGATGCTGGATGGTGGCATTCAGTCACAGCTCCCAGTCAGCCATGTGATCATGAGGGTAAATAATCAATACACTTAGAACTATTCTATATCCAGACAACTGTTCTGTTTGTAACTTTCAGTATTCAATGAACTACATGAGATATATAACACTTAGACTTTATGTTAAATCATTTTTGCCCAACTGTAGGCTAATGTAAGTGTTCTGACCATGTTTAAGGTAGGTTTGCCTAAGCCATGATGTTCAGTGTTGTTGTTGTTGTTCAGTCACTAAATCATGTCCAACTCTTTGCCACACCATGGACTGCAGCACACCAGGCTCCCCTATCCTTCACTATCTCCTGGAGTTTGCTCAAACTCACATCCACTGAGTCAGTGATGCTATCTAACTATCTCATCCTCTGCCACTCCCTTCTTTTACCTTCAATCTTTCCTGGTATCAGTAAGTTAGGTGTATTAAATGAATTTTCAGCTTATGATTGGTTTGTTGGAACTTAACCCTAAAGTGAGTAGAGAAAGATCTGTACTTGCTCAGTTCAGTTCAGTTCAGTTGCTCAGTTGTGTCTGACTCTTTGCAACCCCATGAACCGCAGCACGCCAGGCCTCCCTGTCCATCACCAACTCCCAGAATCCACCCAAACTCATGTCCATTGAGTCGGTGATGCCATCTAACCATCTCATCCTCTGTCATCCCCTTCTCCTCCCGCCTTCAAAATTTCCCAACATCAGGGTCTTTTCATATGAGTCAGCTCTTCACATCAGGTGGCCAAAATATTGGAGTTTCAGCTTCAACATCAGTCCCTCCAATGAACACCCAGGACTGATCTCCTTTAGGATGGACTGGATGGATCTCCTTGCAGTCCAAGGGACTCTCAAGAATCTTCTCCAACACCACAGTTCAAAAGCATCAATTTTTCGGCACTCAGCTTTCTATTACAGTCCAACTCTCACATCTATACATGACCACTGGAAAAACCATAGCCTTCACTAGATGGACCTTTGTTGACAAAGTAATGTCTCTGCTTTTTAATATGCTGTCTAGGTTGGTCATAACTTTCCTTCCAAGGAGTAAGAGTCTTTTAATTTCATGGCTGCAACCACCATCTGCTGTGATTTTGGAGCCCCCCAAAATAAAGTCAGCCACTGTTTCCACTGTTTCCCCATCTATTTGCCATGAAGTGATAGGACCAGACGCCATGATCTTAGTTTTCTGAAGTTCTGTACTTGTAGGCAGCATATAATTGGTTCTTGCTTTTATATCCAATTACAATCTCTGCATTTTATTTGGGTATTTAAATCATTTACATTTCAATTAATTATTGATATAGTTAGGTTTAAGTCTATCATTTTTATCTGTTTTCTATTTGTCTCATCTGTTCTTTGTTTCCTTTTTTCTTTTTCTTATTTCTGTCTTTTTGGGGACTAATTGAATATCTTTTATGATTCTATTTTATCTCATTTATTTATCAGCTATGACTCTGTTTTATTATTTTAGTGGTTACTTTTAGGTTTATAGTAAATGTCTTTAACTTACCTCAGTTGATCTTCAAATGGTATATACCACATAACCTATACCATTAAAACATATTTACAATAGTAAATATATGCCCTTTTCTCCCCTCCCACTGTTGTCATACATTTTATTTATGTACATTATAAATCCCACACTGCATTATTATTTTTGCTTAAATAGTCCACTGTCAAATATATTTAAATAATTTTTAAAAATCTTGTATATTTACCCATATGGTTACTATTAATATCTCTTTCTTCCTTTGCGTAGATCCATATTTTCATCTACTATCATCTTCCTTCCATTTCTGGTTGTATGTGTCTGTTTGGTATTTCTTTCTTTCTTTTTTTTTTTTTTTGACCCTGCCAGGCAGCTTGCAGGATCTTAGTTCCCTGACCAGAGATCAAACTTGACAGTGAATGGGTCAAGCCCTAACCACCAGGGAATTCCCTGGCCTTCCTTTTTGAAAGATATTTTTGCCTGATATAGAATCCCTGCTTAACAGGGGTTTTTGTCTTTGTTTTTAGAAAGATTTTGCTTTACAGTCTTCTCATTTGCTTTGCTTACAGTGAGAAGTCTTATCTTTGTTTCTCTGTACATAAAATGCCCCTTTTCTCCAGCTGCTGTTAAGATGTTCTCTTTATCACTGATGTTGAGAAATTTGATTATGATGTGTCTTGGTGTCATTTTCTTCATATTTATTGTACTTGGAGTTTGCTGAGTTCCTTGAATCTCTGAGTTTGTAATCTTCATCAAATTTGGAAAAATTTTAGCCATTATTTCTTCAAATATTTTTCTGTTCCCTCTTGTTTTTTTTCTCCCTCAGTGACTCCAATTATATTTAGATTATGCCACTTGAATTTTTCCTACATCTCACTGATGTTCTGTTCATTTTTTTAATTCTCTTTTCTGTGTGTATTTCATTTTGAATCCTTTCTACTGCTTTGTGTTCAAGTTCACTAGCCTTTTATTCTGAAGTGTCTAATCTGCCATTAATTCCATCCAATGTTTTTTTCACCTCACATGTTGTAGTTTTCACCTCTATAAGTTTGATTTGGGTATTTAAAATTACCTTCCATGGCTGTAGTTAACTTTCTGAACATCTGGAATACAGTTACAATAACTGTTTTAGTATCCTTGTTTACCAGTTTTAACTGTAAATCAGTTCTGATTTGACTTCAGTTAATGATTTTTGGCCTTCTTATTGGCCATAGTTTCCTGCTCTGTCAAGGCCAGGTAATTTTTTTATTGGAGCCACACTTACTATGACTGTATTTCTACAATCAGTGGTTTCCAACCAGGGATAGCTTTGTTTCTCTGGTCTTGGCATCCAATAAGTAGAGGCCAGGTATGATGGTAAACACCCTCCAATGTACAAGACAGCCCCCACAACAAAGAATTATCTAGCTCAAAATGTCAGTTGTTCTGAAGTTGAGAAACCTTGCTATGTATACTCTTGAACTTTGTTCTAGGACTTAGCTACATTTCTTGGAAATTGTTTGATCCCTCTTGGGTCTTGTTGTTAAGCTTTGTTAGATGAGACCAGAGCGGTGCTCAGTGTAGAACTAATTATTCTCTAATACCAAGGCAAGACCATTCTGTGTACTCTCGCCAATGTCTCAGTTTTAGCTGGATGGGAACCAGCATTATTCGCAGCTCTGTGTGAATGCTAAGCTCCAGTCCCTCTAATCATTTGGTGTAGTTCTCTCCCCAACATCAGATAGTTTCCTCACACATGTTCATGAACCTACACAGAGTTTGTTCCATTCCTACTTCACTCTCTGCATCTAGCCTACCTCGGCAGGATGTCCTGGAGATACCTCACAGTCACTATTTCTACTCTCACTCCCCACCTCAGACCTACTCTTCCTTCCATATCTCAGTCCATGGTGCCAGTCCCCTAAGCTCGAAATCCAGGAGTTGTTCTCCCCTCCTGCCTCTTCACTCCACCATTCAGTCAGTCAATTTGGTCTCGCTAATGTCTCCAGCATTCTGTTCTTACTTTCCATTCCCACTGTCCCTACCTTAGCTTGGGCCATCATCATTTCTTGCTTGAACCCTTCACAAGAGAGTTCCATGTTGTACCTCCAGCATCCCCTGCCACACCTCTTTATACACTCTCATCTCTACTACTACAAAAATTTTCACTGCTTATCAAGCAGGCCACACCCTTTCACAACCCTATGCTTTTGCACATGCCAGTCTTTTTGCCTGAAATATAGTTCCTCCCTTCTTTGTCTGGCAAACTCCTTCTCATGCTTCAAGAGCCAGCTCAAAAGTCACCTCTTCTGTCAAACCCACCTTGATTTCTCGAGGCATCTATTCACTCCTGCCCCTCCATTCTCCTTTTGCCTTCTGTTCACACTTTGTTAACAATACTGCTCGCATATGGGTAAATGAGGTCATGAGGGTGGGCCCTAATCCATAGTACTGTAGCCTGATAAGAAGAAAAGAGAGAAAGAGAGAGAAATAGCCCCCTCCCCTCGGCCACGTGAGGACACAGCAGAAAAAGGCTGCAAACCAGGGAGAGAGTCTCACCAAGACCTTACCATGTGGGCACTTTGATCTCAGACTCCAGTGTCCAGGACTGTGACAAATAAATTTCTTTTGTTTAAGCCACCCAATCCACGGTGTGTTAATTATGGCAACCTGAGCCGACTACTACAGTGCTTAATACCTAATGTTGTTGTTCAGTCACTAAGTCGTGTCTGAATTTTTTGTAACCCCATGGACTGTGTCCTATCAGGCTCCTCTGTCCACAGGAATTTCCCAGGCAAGACTACTAGAGGGGGCTGCCATTTCCTTCTTCAGGGGATCTTCCCCACCCAAGGATCGCACCTGTGTCTCCTGCAGCTCCTGCATTAATAGGCAGATTCTTTACCACTGAGCCACCAGGGAAGCCCTAATACCTGATAAGTGCATTTTTTAAAAAAAAAATGAATAAGGAAGGAAGGAGGAGGAAGGAAGAGAAGGAGAGATGGAATGAATGGGGAGAGATGATGAAGAAAGCTGGAGAGAACAAGAGAAGAGTAAGAAAAATTTAAGGAAACAGGAGAAAGAAGGCAGGGAGTGGCAGTGAGCTGACAAGGTAGCCAATTTCTTAGTGGCGACCAGGCCCATGCCCAGGGAACCACCGCCAAGATGGAGGCAGGTGGGTACAAGCCTCAGGGCCAGTGCTGAGCATCCAGGCACAGGATTTTTTTTTTTTTTTTTTTAGCTGATGTGTGTATAAACTGCTATTTTTAAAATAACAAATGAATGGGGAAAGGACCACAAAACAGACAGAAACAACCTCACAGTAACTTGAAGAAAATGTAGTTCTCAGAAGGGGATGGCTCATAACACCACCTGTGAAGGAACTCCTGAGAGGTTTATGGCTGCCCTCACTACCTACCTGCTGCATTCACTCTGGCCCTCCTCACTGCCCCTCGTAAGCCAGGGTTCTGACCTGGTTTCAAGCGGAGACTTAGTCAACTCTGGGTTCTAACCTTCTAGAGATTTCAGGCACAGGATTTTATAGATATGTTTTCCCATGAAAAGGGCTATGGTCTGCTTTTCTCAGAAGCTACGTGTCCTGCAGGGAAGGACCCAGTGCCTGCGACTTTTAGAAGGAGGCACCTTGGCTCTTTGGCTGAGCAACAACTGGGTGCCCTGGCTTCCCTCAGCTGCTGGAGAGACAAGGAGAGTGTTTACCCAACGGTCCCAGTGTCCTCAGAGGACTCAGCTCTCAGTTACATGGCAAACAGCTGGCTCTGGAGGGGCTGTGCCCTGGGCTCTGCGACTGAGCGCCTCCAGTGATGTGAAAGCCTCCTCCACCGTGGGAATGCTTCCGACACTCTCACCCTCCTCGGGTGGGGTTGGGGTGGGCTTATTTACGAACTGGGACCCAACAGGTGGCTTTAAAAAAAAAACAAACACGCTGGTTCCAGCGGAACACTCCCCGAAACGAACACAAAGTTTTTTGGTCACTCGGGGCTTGTGCAAATTGATTTCAGACTCTGCCTCTGCCACCCGCTGCCGCAGCAGACAGCAGCCGTCTTTCCAGTAAGAAGATATTTCCTGGCCGGGCAACCCGACCCGCGGGCGGGCGGCGGCGCAGGCAGTGCCAGCCAGCCCGGGAAGCCACGCGCTCAGTCCGCCCCGGGGGGCAGAGCAGCCCGCCGGCGCCCTGGGGCCTGCAGCCAACCCCGGGCTCACGTCTCCCCTAACCGGCTGGGTCGGGGAGAACGTAGGCAGCGTGACGCCCAAAGCCTGGTCCCGGCTCCACCCACTCGGCCCAGCCCAAGAATCAGGCCAAATCCGGGCAGACATTCGGAACCTGTCTGATCGCTTTGGGGAGGAGCGGGGAGAGGGGTGGGGGAGAGTTGCAGGAAGCTGCAGCTCTGAGAGCCATTCCCCATGAGCATCTCTGCTCAGCAAGCGGGCAGGGGTTGCGAGACCCAGCCCTGCGGGTAGTTGGGTGCAGGGACGTGACGGGACCGCGAGGGTTGATGCTTTTTTCTATTGTTCCCACTCGTCAGAGAGGGCTCCTAACAAACATACTCTGCTCGTCCCAGCTCTCCCGATGGAATCCAGAGCTTAGCTTTGCTGCCGCTCTCCAGGACGGGATTTTTGGTCCATGTGAAGACCTTATTTACACTGCTACACTAGGATGTCGACCCAGCAGCCTGGCCAAACGCCGAGGCAGCCGTGAAGTTGGGACTTGTGGAGAAGTGGAGACTGGCTCCCAACCAAGCAGCCACACACTCCCTGGAAACTGGGGGCACCTGGAAGTCCACACTCTGCTGCCCGGCTCCTTGGCCTTGCTTTTCAAACGTCATCGCTTGGACAGATCGCTTGGGGTCCTTGTTAAAGTAAAGATTCTGATTTAGGTGGGTGGGGCCCGAGACTCTGCATTCCTAGAAAGCTCTCAGGTGGTGCAGTTGCTGCCATAGATCACACCTGGGAGGGCAAGGGGCAGAGCATTCCTCTTGACTGCAGCTGTGCCAGTTCAAATAACCTGGGGAGCCCAATACACTTGAATTTGGTTGAGAGTCATCCTAAGTGTTCTCGCCATAAAAAAAATAAAAAGATACTATGTGAAGTGATGGATTTGTCAATTCCACTGTGTAATCATTTCACAATGTATACATAAATCAAATCATCGTGAGACACACCTTTAAGAAAACATCATATTGTACAACCAAAATATATTAATACACACTTTTGTTGATCATGCCTCAGTAAATCTAGGAGAAAAAACTAATCAGGCCAGGCCCCACCCCCAGATGTTCTGATTTAAATAGTCTGGGGTGGGGCCAGCTTTTTTTTTTTTTCATTAAGCTTCTCTGGTGATGGTAATGGGCAGCCAGGATTGAGAGCCAGTGATGGAAGCAACTGTGAAAAGGGACTTAGGCTGTAATCAAGGACATTGATTCCATACTGGGCCCAACCACAGGGGTTCAGTGTGTGACCTAGATTAGGAATTCAGTTGTGATCAAAGAATATAATTGGCTCATATGGTTTCATATACCTCATCTTACCTCTCATTCATTCAACCATCAAATATTTATTGAGCCATTATATTGTGGTGGCCACTGTGCTAGCTTAATAAGAATTCAGCAGTGAGTGACAGATACGGAGCTGACAGTTTAGTAATCAAGTAACCACCGAAATAAAATGCAAATGTATGATTGGATGACTGCTAGGAAGAATCTGATTTAATGTGTACCTGGGGAGGGGGCTAGAAAATGACAGTTAATTACCCATAATCTGAAAGATGAATTGTCACTCTCTAGGTGAAAGGGGTTGGAGAAGGCAATGGCACCCCACTGCAGTACTCTTGCCTGGAAAATTCCATGGATGGAGGAGCCTGGTAGGCTGCAGTCCATGGGGTCGCTAAGAGTCGGACGACTGAGCGACTTCACTTTCACTTTTCACTTTCATGTATTGGAGAAGGAAATGGCAACCCACTCCAATGTTCTTGCCTGGAGAATCCCAGGGACGGGGGAGCCTGATGGGCTGCCATCTATGGGGCCGCACAGAGTCGGACACAACTGAAGCGACTTAGCAGCAGCAGTAGCAGCAGCAGGTGAAAGGGGTGGGCTGGAGAAGAATGTTCCAGTCCGAGAGACTAATAGCAGGGCAGTGTGGCTGGAACAGAGTCAAGATGGCCATGTGTACCATCAAGAAACTGGAGTGGTAGGGAGGTACCTATGTAGAGCAGAGGTTCCCAGTTCTGGCTGAAAATTAAAATCCTCAGAGAACTTCAAAAATATACCCAAGTTTGGCTTCCTGAAAATTCAGATTTAGTGGTCTGGGTTTGGACCTAGGCATCAGTACCTTTTTTTTTTTTTTTTTTTTTTTTTACCATACTGCAGCATGTGGGACCTTAGTTCCCTTAGTTCCCCTATCAGGGATTGAACCCATGGCACAGAGCTCAAACCACTGGATCACCAGTGGCTGTAATGTTGAGCTAAGGATGAGAATCTTATGATGAACATAGGGCCATAAGTCTTTTGACCTTTATCTTAAGCATGGAAAGGCATTGATATGTTTAAGCAGGATTTGCATTTAAAACACTCTGACTTGGTTCAGGTTTCCTACCTCAAGCTAGTCCCCAGACTGCGTCGGAACCGAGCCCAGCTGATCAGCATGATCACGGACGTGCAGCTCGCCATCTTCGCCAAGATGCTGGGCGTGTTGCTCTTCCTGCTTGTCATTCTCTATCACTACGTGGCCGTCAACAATCTCAAGAAGCAGGAGTGAGAGTGGCGCTTTCTCTGGCCCAGGGTTCCAGGACATAGTCTGAGGCAAGATGGAGGGTGTGAGGGGCCTTCACACTTCACTTCATCCCTTCTACCCATCACAACATACAAAGCAACTACACCTGGATTTTTCCAAACAACTTTTATTTCCTCAAAGTCTTCCCTAACCCTATGGAACAAGAAACTGCCACTGAACAGGGCCCAGTATAGGGGCTACTTTCTTTTCTACTCCCTCTCCCCAATATAAAAAATATATATATATTTTGTGGCCAAAAAAAAAAAAAAAAAGAAACACTCTGGCTGCAGAGTGAACAGACGAGAGGGGACAGATATGTGGAGAACTAATTCATTAGACCAGGTAAGAGATGATGATAACTGGGGCCAGGATGGTACTGGAAAGGATTGGATGAACTCAAGAGTTACTTAGGAGGTGAAATCAGCAGGATTCAATAATCTATTAGACATGGGAAATGGCGGAGGGGGGGGGAGTAACTGTCAAGGATAATTTCCAAGTTTCTGACTTAGACAATTGATATTGGTAGCATGGAGATAGGGGATCCCCTGGAGAAGGAAATGACAACCCACTCCACTATTCCTGCCTGGAGAATCCCATGGACAGAGGAATCTGGCGAGCTACAGTCTATAGAGTCACAAAGAGTCAGATATGACTGAGCACACACACATGCAGCATGCAGAAGATGGGAAGTGGACCGCATTTAGAATGAAGGTCATAGATTTGGTCCAAGCAGAGCAGCTATCAAATAGGTAGTGGGATAGGCTGTCTGAAGCTCAGAAGAGAGATCAGAGCTAGAGATATTCATTTGGGAGCCATCAGGAGAAGTATTTGAAGCTGGGGAGTGAATTGGTCCATTGGGAAAAGTTCAGAGAATGGCAAGAACTAAGAGAGACGTTGAAGGATGTTTAATGACTTGCTCTCCCAAGATCCATACTATAAGGTTGTACTAACCTTTCCCCTTCCCAATCCCTGTCATCTCTCCCCACTCCCTCTCATTCATTAAAGACTTTTGGGAAAACAGTTCATGATTTTCTTCTCTTCCAGAAGCACCCCCGCTAACTTGGATGACATGTCCATACGAACATGCCTTTCAATGCCTCAGTCTCTGCGTTCCTTAACTTCCTCACCTTTATCTCTTCTGCACTCCTCCTCAAGCTACACTTACACAGCCACACTTAAGCCCTGCCATTGCTCTCAACTGTGCCACTTTAATAAAAATCACTCTCCCAAGATGTGATACGTATATATGATGGAATATTACCCTGCCATAAAAAGAATGAAATAATGCCATTTGCAGCGACATGAATGGACCTAGATATTGTCATACTGTGTGAAGTCATACAGACAATAACAAATATATGATATTGCTTATACGTGGAATGTAAAAGCAATGGTAAAAATGAATCTATTTATAAAACGTAAACAGACTCACAGAAAAAAAAAACATAGATGTAGAAACATAGACACAGGAAACAAACTTATGGTTACCAAAGGGGAAAGAGGTGGGGGAAGGATAAATTAGGAGTTTAGGATTAGCAGATACACATTTACCGGGTGGCTCAGATGGTAAAGAATCTGCCTGCAATGCAGGAGACTTGGGTTCAATCCCTGGGTCAGGAAGATCCCCTGGAGAAGGGAATGGCAACCCACTCCAGTATTCTTGCCTGGGAAATCCCATGGACAGAGGAACCTGGAGGGCTACGGTCCATGGGGTTGCAAACAGTTGGGCATGACTGGGTGACTAAGACTTTCATAGAAAAAATAGGTAACTAATAAAGACCTACTGTATAGCACAGGGAACTCTACTCAATACTGTGTAATGACCTAAATGGGAAAAGAATCTAAAAAAGAGGGGATGTATGTAAATGTATAACTGAGTCACCTTTCTGTACAGCAGAAACTAACACAACATTGTAAATCAACTATACGTCAATATTTAAAAAAATAAATAAATAAAATTCACTTTCAAGTCTCAGCTCTCTGCTACCTCCACATCTTCCAGTTTGCTTGTTTATTACCAGAGCTGTTCTTCCACCTCTTTAGGTGTCCAATCCATTGATGCTTCTATTTCCCCTACTTATCAGCCCTCTGCTTTCTTCACTTCTTCATTATCCAGCCTGGAGTCTATGGTCTGTCACTTTATTACCATGGTGACTGAGCTTTCTCCAAAGATTAGTGTTGGGAACCAGTTACTGGGTACATGGGGTCAAGGCTGAGCTCTTCGGTGAGTATTCAGAGGGCAGGCTTCTGTGCTGCAGATTAAAACGCAGACCTGTGTGCCCTGCGTACCAGAAATGGTGACCCAGGTAGAGGAGTTGCCATTTTGTTTTGAAAATGGACATGCTCTCCTTTCATTCTTGCCTGGACAGAAGGCCACCACCTACCTCAAGCTGCTAAAATGCTTGAGGGCAAAACCAAAATGTTCCTCAGAGAAGCAGCTGAGGATCAGCTCAAGTGTTTGAGCAAGTATTCAGTGGGGTTCCCGAACATTGGGTCTTAAGGGCATGAGTGCGTGCTCAGTCGTGTCCAACTCTTTGCCACTCCATGGACTGCAGTTCACCCCGAAAGATGGGCACCAGGCTCCTCTGTCCATGAGATTCTCCAGGCAAGAATACTGGAGTGAGTGGGTTGCCACTTCTTTCTCCAGGGGTTCTTCCTGACCCAGGGATTGTACCTGCATCTCCTGCATTGACAGGCGGATTCTTTACCACTGAGCCACCTGGGAAGCCCCTTGAGGGCATGAAAACATGTTATTAACCCATATGGTTGGAAGATCTGCTGTTTGAATAGCATGGCCTTGGGCCAGCATTCTAGCCAGAGAGAATGGCAGCAGCGAAGGTAAGAAGGTAAGATGTGTGAAGCTCCCTCAGGGAACAGTGAGCAATCTAGTTTGGGTGGTACAGTGTGTTCAGGAAGGAGTTTGAGACCCAATGCCTGCCCTGATCAAACTCCCAGGAAGGAGTTTGAGGCCCTAAACCTACCAGTCATTTGACAAATCAGTTCACAGACACATCATAATGACAGAAGCTGAGACAGTTGGGGAGGGGGGTTCCCCCATCCAGGAATGGAAAGAGTCTGCCCCAATCCACATGTGAGTGTGTAGGTTCCCATTGGAAGATGTCACCAGAGAGCTGGGGCCGATCGCAACCACACTGCTCATGCTCTAACCTGGAGCTCTTGGCGTTTTTTTGTGCCACAGACCCCTTCACAGTCTGGTGAAGCCTGGGCCCTCCCCCCTTCTCAGAATAATGTTTTTAAATACATAAAAAAAATACAGAGGATTATAGTGGAAACCCATTATACGGCTGAAATACAGCCAACATATTTTTAAAATTTGTGATATATGTGCCTCATTTTCAGCAGGATAAATAACAAGATCCAGCAGTGAGCCTTACAATTATCATAATTTCACAGTAGTGATGAGCATATTGATATTTTAAGATTCACTCACTATGATATGAAAATATATGTAATTCCTGTCAGTGGCCGAGTCACAGGCCCTCTGAGATCATGGTGGGTTTTTGCCTGCATTCATGATTGAAGGCAGTGCTAAAATGGAGTTAAGAGAGAGCAGAAATAAAGATGCAGCTTTCCCCATCCAAGTTCATGAGCCCTCTGAATTCTAGTGACAGACCCCTTCCGAGACCAGGGGCCCAGGTAGAGGAGCCATGCAGCATCCCTGGTGCTCCTTTGTGGGACTTGCCCTTTGCTTGAAGTCCCCTGTTTCCTTTTTGGGGGCAGGAATGAGGCTGGAGATCAGGTTTTTAGAAACTGCCTGTGGTCCTGCCTTCCCTCTTCTGCAATCTTAGAGCATGTGTCTTTGTATTTTCTCTTGTGGCAGGTAGAGAGGATTTTCTACCTCAAGTAGAGTTCTTTCAACTCATGCCAACTGAGTGCAGGGCTCTGTGCTAAGCCACAGACACAGGAAGGGGGACCACAAGTAGTCATTTGTAATAATAATAACTGCCACTTACCACACACTTTTTATATGCTGGGCACTATGCCAGCCCTTCATTGATTCATTCAATCCAGACTTACTGGCTGCCTACTGTATGCTAAGGGCTGTGGGGATGCAGTGAATAAGACAGCTAAACTCCCTGCTCTCATGAAGCTTACATTCTAACAGGGAGGACAAATGGTTACATGAAGGAAAGAAGTGATAGCTCAGTTGGTAAAGAATTCACCTGCAGTGCAGGAGACCCTGGTTTGATTCCTGGGTCGGGAAGATCCCCTGAAGAAGGGATAGACTACCCACTCCAGTATTCTTGGGCTTCCCTTGTGGCTCAGCTGGTAAAGAATCTGCCTGCAGGAGACTTGGGTTCCGTCCCTGGGTCAGGAAGATCCCCTGGAGAAGGGAAAGGCTACCCACTCCAGTATTCTTGCCGGGAGAATTCTATGGACTGTATAGTCAATGGAATCGCAAAGAGTCGGACACGACTGAGCGACTTTCACTTTCACTTCATGCCAGCCTGTGGGAAGTGAGAGAAGGCAGAGAGGGCACAGTGTCAAACGGGGTTATCCTGGGTGGTCTCACCGAGGAGGTGAACCTTTGAAACTAGACCTGGAGGAAGTGAGGGCTGAGTCTCTGCAGGTATTTGGAGGAAGAGCTTTCTGGGCAGAGAGAACATCAAGCTGAAGCCTCTGCAGCTGGGAAGCGGAGGAGGCCGGCAGGGATGGAGGAGAGGCATGAGAGGAAGTAGTAGGAGATGAGGGCAAAGGGGAAGTGGAGCAGGGAGGGGGTGGTGTCAGGCAGCGCAGGCACGTGGAGGCCATTGCAGTGACCTTGGCTTTTACCCAGAGCGAGCTGGGACGCCATTGGAGGGTTCGAGCAGAATCCCCCACACCCCCAACAACACTATTAGGTGACAATACCATTATTCCCGTTGTCAATTGGGGGAGCTTTGGCTCAGAGAACCTCAGTGCCTTTGGCTAGTGACTGGCAGAGTGGAAACTTAGAAGCCTCAGGCCTCCCTGCCCCCTATCCCGGGCTCACAGAAGTTTCTTTAGTCCCTTCTGCTGCTTCCTGGCTGCTGTTCCTCTGTCATTTCCCAGGGATTTTCCACCACTCTGGGTGCCCCCCACCTTGCTCTACCCCCCAACTTCTGCCACCATATTTAATGAGCACCTGCTGTGTGCTGCATACTCTTTCAGATGCTCAGGGCCAACCTTGCTCTCATGGAGCTTTTATTCTAGTGGATGAGGGAGATAGGCAAGGAGAAAAAAAAATTTTTTTAAGAAAATATTCTTTAGTAATAAGAGCCATGCAGAGAGAAGAGAGTGACTACTTTTTAGAAACTGGGTAGGGAAGGCCTCTCTGAAGAGGTGACGTTTAAATTGAGACCTAGGGACTTCCCTGGTGGTCCAGTGGCTAAGACTCTCATTGCAGGGGCTACGGGTTTGATCCCTGGTCAGTGAACTAACATCCCACATGCCTCATGGTGTGACCAAAAAAAATAATAATTTGAGATCTGATGGGAGAACAGTCTAGGCAGAGAGGGGTATGAGAGCAAAGGCAAAGGGAGGAAGGAGCTCAGCTTGTTAGAGGAGGGA
The DNA here is from genome assembly GCF_963930625.1 of Muntiacus reevesi. Classification (NCBI taxonomy): domain Eukaryota; kingdom Metazoa; phylum Chordata; class Mammalia; order Artiodactyla; family Cervidae; genus Muntiacus; species Muntiacus reevesi. The sequence continues at coordinate 121,666,838 of NC_089271.1, read as the reverse complement.
GAGGGCAGGGAACCAGGGTGGCAACAGAGGGCTCAGTTCAGGCAGTGCCATGTAGGTCAGAGCACGTGGCAATCTGCAGGGGAATGAAATGATGTGATTGATGTATTTAGGTTCATGCTGACTTCCCTCTGGATACGGATTGATGAGGGGAGAAGGGAGGGAGAAACATGAAAAGATATAGGATATGTTTGAGATCAAGTCAACCAGACACTAGATTAAATGTCCGGGGTCAAGGAAAGAAAGCATTCAAAGTTGGCTTCTTGGACTTCCCTGGTGGTACACAGTGGTTAAGACTCCGAGTTTCCAATGCAGGGGTCATGGGTTTGATCCCTGGTCAGGGAACCAGGATCCTATGTGCCGTGCAGCATAGCCAAAAAAGGAGGAAAAAAAATAATAGTGTCTCAATTTTCAAGCCCTGGATTGAGCGACTGCCTGGATGATGATGCCATTTGCAGAACTAAGGAAGGCTTTGCACAAGCGACATTGGAGGAAGGGTCAAGAGTCCTATTTTGAACACATTAGTCTCAGAGTGATGTCACGTGGCCAGTTGGGTTCATAAGTCCACAGTTCTAGAGAGCAGTCTAAGCTAGAGAGATAGAGTCAGACATATAGAACTGTTGCCCCTGTGTATATCCACTGATGCCAAGCACAGTGCTTGGCATGTGTCAGTCTATGAAAGGCTGATTGGTTGGATAAATGAATGAATAAAAAGCTGCAGAGTCAGACTTTGGTTCAAATTTAAATCCTGGTTCTGCTACATCCTAACTTGACCTTGAACAAGTTACCAAACCTTACGGATCCTCGGTTTCCACACCTTGTAGAATGGAGACAGCAACAATATCTAATTCCACAGGGTTGTTGTGAAGATTATAAAAATCAGTCCTGTAAAGTGCACAATCCTTGGTGCATGGTAAGTGCTCAGTACACTGGTGGCTATTATAATGTTCAAAGCATGAGGAAGGCCCCAAGGGGGCCAGCCTCGAAGGGATACTTCACAGGGCAGCCCCAAAAGGTGGGACCATGTAGCCAGCCTGTCACATGACAAGCAGCAAGTCCTGGTTAGTTTCACCCTCTGGAGCCAAACTCTGAGTTCATAATCCTGGCTGAGGCACTTACTAGCTTACTTAACCTCTGTGTGCCTCAGGGTGTTTTAAAAGTATTATTATTTAATCTCTAAAATAGAGATAATAATAGACCTATCTCATAAGACTGTTGTGAAGGATTAAATGAGATGATCCATGGAAAAGGCTGAGAACAGAGTCTGGCTAAGACCCTGTTCTAAGGGCTAAGTACGTGTTAGGAGCTATTATCACCGCGCTGTAGGATGGAGGGAGGGAGCTGCGAATAGGCTCCAGCTGTGTCCTTGACCTCCCTCCAGAGAAGACAGTGCTCAGCCACCCACTCCGCAGCTGCCGGCAGTACAGCACAGTTCTCCCAACACCCTTCCTCCGACCCCTCCCCAGCCGCGCTCTTCCAGTTTGTGCAACTCCCCGAATAGCTTGCGAGCCTTCTGCAGCACGCTGGTGTAGAAAGGGTCGGCTCCTCACCACAGGGTGGCGGACACATGGGCCACCCCCCTTCACTCTGGGGGAGGCATTAGCCACAGGCTACAGGAAAAGGGAGTCCAGGTCCCTATGCTGCCTGGAGTTGTCTAGTAGCAGAGAGAAATAACCAACTGAGAGAGTCCCAGCAGCCCCCGGGCTTCTTTTCCATTCCAATGCTCCCTTTGTTGCTAAGAAGCAAAACTTCCCCATCCCCACTGGCACCAGCCTGCCCATTGTTCTCCTAAGAGACCATCCCAAGCCAAGAGCCAGGGCTACCTCCGCCTTACAGAAGTGGCAGCCTGGAGAGGCTGTTGCAGTGGGGGTGTCATATAACCCGACTCCCCACAGCTCAAGACTCTAGAACAGGGCCCCAGGGCAAGTGTTGTTGGGCAGACCCCAAACGGGCCCCCCAAAAGTCACTGAAAACATTTGGCCTGGTCCTTCCCCTGCACTGGGCTACCTGTGGTGACGACTGCTCAGGGCCCTGACATCCGAGCAATAGGCACAAGGCTAGAGTCTAATCTCAGCTCCATTTGAGCAAAGTGAGCCTTGCGGGTTTCTCCCAGAGGTGGGAAAACATAAAATATCCCACCTGGAAGAGACAGAGAGATTTCATGAACAGATGGTCCTTCAGGTAGATGGAGATGGATGGGTCTGAGGGGAAATGGTGTGGGGTACTCCTTTCCCCAAATGAGAGGGGGCCTCTTTGGTACTCTTGCAGATTCTGACTCTGAATCTGGTCATGAGACCACCTTTGATTTCCCTCTTCCTCTGGTTGGTTATCTGCCTGGGAGTTTCTCATCACCTCAATGCTCACCTTCCTCTCACCTGAGAAAGAAGAATGTCTTCATCCACACGTTCTTGTCTCTAGAACCCTCTCTCAGCATGTCTTCAGTGACTCTCCATTGCTAAAGGATCAACTTCCAACTTCTCTGAAGCTTATCACCACAAAGAAATTTTAGAACTAGAAAAAATTTTGTCTTTCTCCAGATCCTCAGAAGGGAATGGCAATCCACTGCAATATTCTTGCCTGGAGAATCCCATGGACAGAGAAGCCTGGAGGGCTATAATCCATGGGGTCGCAAAGAGTCAGACAAGACTGAGTGACTAACACGCACACAACTTATAAGTATTGACCTGGCTCTGCCTTCTGGAGTCACCCAGAACTTGACCCTGGGTAAGAGCTAGCCCATTGCACACCAGAAGTCAGCTCCTCTGTGCCCTCTGCATAGAGAGGCAGTATGGGGCAGGGACTAAGATCACAGGATCTTCAATATCAGCCTGGAATCTGACTCTGGACTCTGCTACTTCCCAACTGTGTGACCTTATGCAAGTCACCTCTGTGAGCTTCTGTATTCTGTCCATAAAAAGGGCCTAATAGGGAACTTTCCTGTTGGTCCAGTGGTTAAGACTCCTTGTTTCCAATGCCTGACTGGGGAACTAAGGTCCCATATGCTGTGTGGTTCCCTCATTTAAGTGGGGGAGGGGTGTAATAATAGTACCAACTTCACAGGAGGAGTCATGGGGAATAAATGAGGTGATGTATGTAAATCAGAATGTGTGGTCGGCTGAAAAATGGCCTCCTGAAGACATCTACACCTTCATCCCCAGAATGAAGGATCTGCCATCCCAGATATGGCAAGGAGGAATTATGGTTGCTAATCAGCTGACTCTAAAACAGAGAGATCAGGGAATTATCTCAGGTTATGTGGATGGGTTCATTATAATGAGAGTCCTTAGATGTGAAAGAGGGAGGCAGATTCCCAACCAATGGGACGTGAAAAAGTCTTGATTGGCCATTGCTGGCTGGGAAGACAGAAAGGCGTCATGAGCCAGGGATTGTGGCCAGCCTGTCGAAGCCTGAAGAGGTGGAGGAAATGGATTCTCCTTGGAACCTCTAGAAGAACACAGCCCTGCTGACACCTTGATTTTAGCCCAGTGAGACCCATTTCAGACTTCTGACCTCCAGAACTGTAAGAGGAGACATTTGTGTTATTTTAAGCCACTAACTTTGTGATTATTTGTTACAGTAGTGATAGGAGACTAACCCAGACTGACTCCAGTCCTTCCCCGACCGGTCTCCACTCTTGCCTCTCCCCAGTCCATTCCTCACAACATGGCCTAAACAGTGTTTCCAAGACCCTCACCTAACCAAGCCACATCCCTCAATACAACTCTTCTCTCTGTTCTTCATATGTGCCCCAGGGCCTTTGAACCTGCTGTGTTTTGTTTCAAAGTTACCATGTTCCCCTGGGTAACACTTAGTCTGCGATCATGAACAGGCTCAAAGATGAAAACCTGAATCCCCAGTCTGTGTCAGGTTCTCTGGGATAGTGCTCTCAGAGCACCCCCCCTACTCCTCTGTAGCATGTATACACTTCTAAATAAATACATGTATTTATCAGCTTCCAGGTTTCTTGGCCAGCAGGCTGTAAGCGTACCCTGGGGTCAAGACAGTGTCTGTCTCACTCACCTAGCCCAGTTTCTGGCACATAGGGAGTATTCAATAAATGGCAGCTCTTATCACTGTTTTGTTTTTGAATCTTCACCATTCTGGCTGCCCCACAAACACTGTAATTTGCAGTCCTTTTTAAAAGTGGTGCCCCTGCCTTGACCTGGTCCTCCAGGGATAGCAAGAGCAACACAGAGTGGAATCAGAAGGTGCTGCCCCCACCTGTTGGGGGCAGGCATCCCACTTCCATTGATGCAGCTGAGGGCTATGGTCCCACTCCACTAACTGCATCAGCCTCTCAGCTCCAGCTGAGCTTGAGGTCACATAAACCACCCACACTCCTGCTCTAGTTTTTGTTTCCATCAGAACATAACATCTGTCAAGCTAGCTCTCCCTATCCTATTTCTGTATGGTTGTTCTTTGTCACCTAAGCGTTGAGCTTTCCTGTCATCTTGGTGGGGTTTCATCATCTAGTGTTGGGGCCCTTGTTCCAACCTGCCTAAATCTTTCCGAGTCCTGGTTCAGCCATCACTCCCAACTTCATGTCATTTGCACCCTTGAGTCATATGTCCCTGTGGCTGCCTCCAAGTCCTGGGCGACCACATGGAGCAGGCCTGGTCTAAGAACCTGGCCCTGGAAATGGTCCTGGAGTCCTCCTGGCCCTGGCACCCACCACAGCACATTGACTCAGCAACATAAACTGGGCCTTGGTCAAGTCCTGACTTTACCACTTCTGTGACTGTGAAATTGGAAAGAATAGTCTATTAGTTTCCAGGGGCTGCTGTAATGTAGTACCACCGAAGTGGTGGCTTCACACAACAGAAACGTCTTACAGCTCTCAAGGCTAGAAGGCTAGTTGTCCTCTGGGCCGAAGATTCTAGTGCATATCCTTCCTTGCCTCTTCCAGATCCCAGTGGCTCCTGGTGTTCTTGGCTTATGGCAGCGTAACCGTAACTATAGTCTCTGCAATATTCCCTTCTGTGTGTGTCTCTGCATCCTTTCTTCTTCTCATATAGACACTAGTCATCAAATTTAGGGTCCACCCCACTCTAGTGTGAGCTCATCTTAACTAATAACATCTGCAAATACCCCAAGTTCAAATAAGATCACGTTCTTAATTTTTATTTATTTATTTTAATGTTTTGGCTGTGCCAGGTCTTCTTTGCTTGGCAAGTTTTTCTCTAGTGAGTGGGGGCTACTCTCTAGTTGTGGTGCGCAGGCTTCTCCCTGTGGTGGTCTCTCTTGTTGCAGAGCGCGGGCTCTAGAGCACAGGCTCAGTAGTTGTGGCCCACGGGCCAAGCTGCTCCGGTGCGTGTGGAATTTTCCTGGACCAGGGAACGAACCTGTGTCTCCTGCATTGGCAGGCAGGTTCTTTACCACTGAGCTACGTGGGAGGCTCCAAATAAGATCACATTCTAAAGTTCTGGTGAACATGAATTTGGGGGGACGCTACATACTACAAATGGTAACGCTGTGTCACAGGATCTTCACGTGAATGGAGAAAGATGCAGTACACGGCTTCTCCAACTGTAAGGGGCACACAAACCACCTAGGGATCTCGTTCAAAATGCAGGTTCGGATTCAGCCAGCCTGGGGTGGGTCTGCATTTCTCTCGAGCTCCCAGGTGATGCCCCGGCTGCTCCTCTGCACTTTGGATAACAAGGACGGAGGTGAAAGAAAGTGCTTGGAAAACAAATGTCCGGTAGGCTGATTTTATTTCTTTTGTAATGAACTTTTCTCACGCTCCTGTCTCCCCACCCACCTGGCTCACTCAAGAACTGCAGAAGACAGAAAAAGTTTTAGTTTGGATTCCCCCCCAAAGCAGACCCAGAGACAAGGAGTGGGGCTGAGGGAGTTGACTGGGGAGGTGGTCACAGGAAGTATATATTTGGAAACAGAGAAAGTAAGAAAGGGAGAGAAGCCACGAAGGGGGGCATTAAATAGCCAGTGGCCCCAGGCACAACCAGCTGGGGACTGACTGACAGAGTGTGGGGACCCTCCTGAGAAGTGCTCCACTGGATAGCTGGGATGGGAGGAGGGCAGAGGATTTTCCCACCAATTCCCATCCCCCGTCAGTTGATGCTGGCCCTGGGGTTGGGGAGAGGGGCGTGCCCTGGGTCAGTCTGGGCAAGCTCCAGGGTGCTGGAGAAAGCCCTCCCTCCATCAGAGAAACTGAAGGCACTGCAAGTAGCAAGGCAGGCTCACTGGAAGGAGCCTTCTGATACTGCTGTAGGTGATCTCAGCAAGCCTGGGATGGGGGAGGGCCTCATGGACTCCAGAGGCTTTCCAGGTTTGAATGTCATCTGTGTCTCTACCATTCTATTTTAAGTGCATGAGCTCCGAAAGCAAGCTCTCACTAATACTTATGTTTATATGGTTGCATCCAGTGCCAGTGGACACCCTGCCCATAGAGGTGTCACAGAAGAATCTGGCCCTTGCTGCTCCCCCCACCCCCATCTTGCCTCAGAATGGATAAAATCATTTCCCCTGTGGGTGCATGGTGGGAAGAACTGCCCTTAGGGTAATGCATTTATGCTTCAGGGTCACCTTAGGAGGGAGCTACTTCCTTCTCTCACAGTCCCTACCTTTGCCCAGTTCAGGTGCTCCATGCCCTTGGCGGTCAGCATCATGTTTCACCCAGATCACAACCCTACAAGGCAGTTGCTTTGATTGTCCCCATTTTATAGCCAAGGAAACTGAGGACCAGAAAAGCTAGCTCACGTGCCTGACATCACTAAGTAAGAGGCAGAAGTGGTTCCAAAGGCAGCCTATCTGATTCCCTGTACTCTCTGGGTAGAGTCCATTGGAGAAATTAGGTTGTAGGCCCCAGTGACATTTACATACAAATCTAAACACACTTCGATAACCATCTATTGGACAAGAACAGTAAGGCCCATTTTCATTTGTATTCAGTTTCTAGTCATAATATCACACAGTGGGTCCATTAGGGTTTTTGTCACTTTTTTTTTTGTCACTTTGAAAAGGAAGTTACTGCAAGTAAAATACAAGTATTCCTTTTGATAAAATTAATTCCTGTATATTGGAATTCACTGGGATGGACAGATTCGTTAGGGTGGATGGATTTTTTGTTCGATAACTGGTAAATGAATAGACTGAAACCCTAATAAGACAAAGATGCCATGGAAAAGTGAAATAAATTCAATGTCATCAGCTTAAAAAATTTCACCATCAGACTTCCTCAACTAGTGATTTTTTTCCCAGCACATCCAATGGTGGACTCAGCTCCCACATACATTTCAAGAACACACTCACAGGGACTTCCTTGGTGGTCCAGTGGTTAAGATTCCACCTGCCAATTCAGGGGACACAGGTTCGATCCCTGGTCAGGGAACTAGATCCCACATGCCCATGTACAGCTAAGCCCGTGCAACACAATTACTAAAGCCTGTGCATCCTAGAGCCCATGCTCCATGGCAAGAGAAGCCCCTGCTGGCCGCAACTAGAGAAAGCCCACTAACAGCAATGAAGATCCAGTGCAGCCAAAAATAAGTAAATAAATATATTTTTTAAAAAAAGAACACACTCACAAAATAAGAGAGGTACACCTTTCTGCTATGTTGGAGGCCATTTTCCCTCCCTGTCCTGACTGCAAACTCCCGAAAGGAGGGGACAGTGGAGGTTCTTGACTAAGGTGATTTCCTTGTACATGGCATGGACAGGGCCACAGGTGTGTACATGGAAAGGTCTGAAACTCTTAAGTTTGGGTTAGCCAGCCCTTGAAAGATGAGCCCACAAAGCTCTTGGGGAAGGAGGCAAGAGAGTGTGGCATAGGAAGTGTGTAGCTCACAGTAGAGAACACAGAAGAGGCCCAATCTCTCCCTTGAAGTTGCTGACAGTCTAGTTAAAGAGACAGGTGGAACACACTAGAAATAGCTCATGTGCAAGACAAGAGCTGAGGAGTCATGTGAGAGTAAGGGGCTCTTCCTGAGAGCACAGAAGGGGCTGCAGAAGGAAGAGATGGATGTGGACTGAGAGGAAACTAGACGGAATGAAAAGGGCACTGAGGTGAGAGTCAGGAGATCTGGGTTCTAGAGTCGCAGTTCAACCCTCTGTGTCACCCTATGCATCTACTTCTCCCTCACAGACCCATCCTTGACCAGCTTTCAGTCTAGCAGGGGATACAGGCTCAGGAGTTCTACAGATGCATGTGCTACCCCAGGTCATGGAGATGGATTCATTCATCTAGTGTCTTCTGAGCACCAGCCAAGTGCCAGGCACCGGGAGGCCAAAGTCAAGAGCTGTGCTGAAATAACCGCAGGTCCCCAAGCCCACCCAGCTGCTCTTGCTTGTGTACCTTTGCTCGTGTTGTTCATGCATCTCCAACATCTCCCTCTGCATTTATCCCCCAGCATTGCCGTCCTCATTTTGTCCATCTGGAAAAAGGATGGATCCTTCAGCCCCCTGACCAGGAATCACCTCCTTCATGAAGATTCCTATTTTATCAGTCCAGGCTGCTATAAGAGCATACCAGAGGCTATGTGACTTCAACAATTTTTTCCCTCATGGTCCTGGAGGCCAGAAGTTCGAGGTCACAGTGCCGTCATGGTCTAGTTCTTTGTGAAGGTCCTGTCCCTGATTTTCGGTTGTCTGTCTTCTCATTATATCCTCACACAACAGAGAACAGAGAGAGAAACAAGAAACAAGCTCCTTTCTTCTGTCTCCTATGAGGACACTAATCACGTTCATGTGGGATCCACCCTCATGACCTAATCACCTCCCAAAGTCCCACCTCCTCACAACATCACATTGGGGATTAGAGTTTCAACATATGAATTTCAGGGGGACACAAACATGCAGTCCATAGCACTCATCATGTTGCACATATCATCCCCCCCCCCACCCCTGGAATTGGGTGACATAGCAGCCTGGCACCACAGATGAACCAGAGGTGAAGCTGATCAGCCTTTGGTGGAGTGACCCTTGGACTCTACTATCTGTCTCCCTTATACTCAGCCCCTGCTGCTGGCAGAGGTAGGAGGTAGAGAGAAATAGTAATAGAAAAATCATAAACAGAATAGAAGCCATAGTCTACAAACTTATAGAGGCTGCAAAATAAATTTACTGTCCCAGAATACAGGGGCCCTTTTATTAGGGGAGAATCCAGGCTAACAAGGGTAACAGTGTGGACCCAGTCTTCCAGCAGCCAGGATGCTTTCCACTGTTTTCCAGCCACAAGTTTTACCCTGTGGGGCCTTGTAAATGGGCCCCGAGGGTCCTGGGGAGGGATCATGGCCCCTCAGTGCCCGCCCAACCATTTCCACTGCTGGAGCAGAGAGAGCTGGGCACACAGGGCAACAAGGTCACCAGGGTTCCATCCCACTTTCCTGTGCCATCTTAGAAATGAGGCACATGTGGCCCTTTCCAACCAGAGGAGCCATCAACACCACAGGTGAGCCATCTGTACTCCTTGAGGGTCCAGTTTGGGTCAGTTCAGGCAGGAGAAGGAGAAGGAGGGGCAGAGAAGAAAGTTCCCATGCAAGTCTGGCAGCAAACCCCTCCCCCAGTGAGATACCATGACACTGCAACCACAGGGCCTTGCCAGTGCAAGAATAGGGAGCAGGGTCCAGACCAGTTCCCCTCTGCACACCATCACTACATGATCTTCCCAATGCAGGAGGGTGCGGGTCTGCATTAAAGCCTGCGTAATGATGGCAGGGATGTGGGGGAGGAGGCAGACATCTGGGGCCAAACTTCTAAGGCAGCATCTCTACAGGTACTCTGGTTTGTTTATTAGTATGACTTTCCACACCCACTGTCACCTGGGGTTCAGGTCCCCAAAGTCAGCCTATGGGTTTAGCCTCAGCCTACGGTTGGCAGCCCAGCGCCGCTCAGCAGGCCTGGTGTGCCTGAACCCACATGTTTGGCTTTATTAATACCAAACTCTGACCAACTGGAGTGATCCACTCCAGGCTCAGTCTCCAGGAACACCTTCATTAAAAACTTTGTAAGATGCCAATAAACAAGATACTAATGAAATCCACAGAGAAGCTAACAACTGGACAGCTCAGAATCAGCCAAGACTGAGATTGAGTCTCTAGAGGAGGTTAGAAATATGGTGAGGAAATAACCAAGTGAAATTCAGCCTGGACGGGGGCCAGCTAACCTCATGCACAGGCTGCCAGATCCTCCCACAGTTATCAGGAGGCAGGAAGCCTGCAGAGAACAGCAGGGCTAAGAGAGGCAGAGGGGCAGGATAGGGCAGGGGCTTGGAGGCTGGTCCCATCCCAGTCGTTTTGGGGTGAGTCTGTAGAGATATCACATACCCTGGGGAGCAAGCTCCTGCCCACGTGGACCGGCTGGAATTCCCAGGAGGTCCAGGAGGACCAAAGGGCTCCAGGGGAGTCGAGCTGTAGGGACACTGGACAGAAGGGTGTTATGAATGAGTCAGGCTTGGGACAGTTCTGCATCAGAAGTATCACCTGTCCCATGGACACCCACAGCAAGCCTAGACCCCAAGAGAAACTTCAGTCAGCAGGTGGCAGTAATAAAGTCTCTGGAGTCAGACAGACCCGGGTCCCACTCCTAGCTCCGTTCTGAACTCGTAAACTAGTTACCTAACTTTTTTTTTTTTTTTTACTGTGAATAATATTTTATTTAGTCATTTGTTTACAACTGAAACTCTGGGAATTCAAAATTAACGTCCTTGCCCGTGAGCTTCTTATAGACACCAGAAAATGTTTCAACCTTGTGTTCCACGTTGTTCTGCTGAGCATTGTCCAAATGGACCTTTATGAGTCGGCTGCCGTCCAGCTTCACGAGGATAAGTCCTCCAAGATGGCTTCGTGCACGGCGGTCAGAGTGCGGCTCCTGGGACGTTTCTGCTTATTTTTCGTACGGCTTTTTCGTGTTGGCTTAGGCAGAACTCTCCTCTGGGCAATGAAGACGACGTGCTTCCCGCTGAACTTCTCCAGCTCGCGCACCAGGCGCACCTGGATTTTCTGGAAAGACTTCAGCTGCGGGACGGGGACGAAGATGATGATAGCTTTCCGGCCACCGCCAACTTCGATCTCCTTGGCGGCCGTGATGTTCAGCTCCCTCAGCTGCACCTTGAGGTCCGAGTTCATCTCCAGCTCCAGCAGGGCCTGGGAGATGCCCGACTCGAACTCGTCCAGCTTCTCGCCGTTGGGCTTGACGATCTTGGCGCTGGAGCTGAACATGGCCGGGACCTTGCAGAGGCGGCCAAAGGTTCTTGCCGCTGCCGACTCGAACAGGCCTAGGAAGAGCCAGTTACCTAACATTCTTCAGCCTCAGTTTCCTCATCTGTGAAATGGGATGATACCGGACTTTCCTTGTAGAGTATCCTGCGGACAAAATAAGATAATGTTTGTGAAGGAATAAGCACAATTCTTATCACACGGTGTCAGCCAAGAAGAAGAGGAGGAGGAAAACAAAGACTGTCTGCTGGAGCCCTCACCAAGCTGTCCCTACGTAGGGCCTCCCCTCAGAACCTGCCCCCTCCAGGCAAATCCATTCCCTCCTCCAAACATTGCTCTCTGCCAAGCGTCAGCTCCTGAAAGAACTGTCACTGCCACATTCACAGTCAATCGTGGCTGAGTCTTTGTTGTTGTTGTTGTTCAGTTGCTCAGTCGTGTCTGACTCTTTGTGACTCCATGACTCCTTCCCAAAGGAAGGCTGCTGCTACTTCTGTCCTTGTTCTGCGCCCTCTGTTCTCAGGTAGATCTGGAAACCCAATCCTTCTTCCCTAGGCCTTCAAGGAAGCCATGACCGGTTCCTCAGGGAATTACAGATGAACAGCTCTCTGCATGCTCTTGGCCCACCTGTGTTGCTTGTGGTGGGAAAAGGGTAAAGGAGTGGGCCAGTGGGCAGTGGGCAGCTGACCAGAGCTAATGGAAGATCCAACCAGGATCCTGAGAGAAAATATTTCCTCTGGAAGGATGGCCATGACCCCAGTCCAACTGGTGGTTTCTCCTGGCCCAGGCACCAGTCTGCTTTGGTGGTAGGCCCCCAGGATCTGGTCTAATGCCTGGGACAGACACAGTGGGTGCCCAGAATCTGTGGGTGGAACAAGTGTCTTCTCCTGGTTTGCCCTCCAGTGATCCCCTTTACCCTCCACTAGAACGTCAAGTTCGTGAGAGCAGGAACTTCGTGTATTCCCTGCAATATCTTAGCTCAGAGCTGGCACTCAACAAAGAATGTCCATTGGGTGCCAGAGCCCTTCTCCCAGGGGCACAAGAAGGAGGAAAGTGTAGGCCCAGCCCACGAGAACTCGCAGTCTTCTGGGGAAACACAGCCTTGCAGGCAGCAGATGGTGAGCCTGGATTTACTCTGAAGCAGCTAGACATAAGGACCAATTTAAAAGAAAGCTCTGAGCAAGAACATAGCTGACCACAGCTGGTTGGCGGAGACTTTGGTGTGGAGGGGGATATTGGAATGACTGAGGTGATAAGAACTGGCTGAAGCCAGCTGCCGCACATTTCCTTTCTAGGCTTCTTATTTAAGGGGAACACATGTTCTGACCCAGAACTCTGGACACATGGCTTGGATATGGGAAAGTGGGACTGGCCTGGAAAATCTGATAGGATGCTTCCTAGTCTCGTGCTGGAACTGCTCTTGGTAAAGAAGAGCCCAGATGGAGGTCTGTCTCTCTGCTGGTGGCTGGGCCAAATTCCCAGGCAATGGGTCTCACCCGTAGGCCTGTCTTTGGCTCTTTTGCTGGAGGTTGGCAGAAGTCAAGTGTATCGAGGAAAGAGAAAGGCTTCTTGGACCCACGAGAGGGCAGCAGTACAGTCTCTGCCCCTGCCATCCACCAGAGGTGCATCCTCAACGTGACAGCACATCCCTTCAAGTTCTTCAGCCTTGATCCATCAAGAGAGAACACCTTATTCATTCGCACATTGCCTTTGGACTCCAAGCTGTCACTGCCAGCCTGAGTCTGTAAGTGCCCAGAGGGCAGGTTCCAATGCCCTGTCATTTGCTAGGAAATTATTCTGTTCAACTTCAGATTCACTAAGGGCTCATAACTGAATGAGAAGGAATTAATGAACAAATTCCACTCCCCTCAGATGTCATAAGGTTCTTCTTCCTATGCTGGGAATGGTATGGACCTGAATCTTTCACACTCCATCTCAGCAGGCAGACTAGGGTTGGGGTTTAGGTTGAGGTTAGGGTTATGGTTGGATTAGGGCTTAGTCCATGGCTGAAGTGAAGTCGCTCAGTCGTGTCCAAGTCTTTGCAACCCCATGGACTGTAGCCTTCCAGGCTCCTCAGTCCATGGAATTTTCCAGGCAGCAGTATTGGAGTGGGTTGCCATTTCCTTCTCCAGGGGATCTTCCCAACCCAGGGATTGAACCCGGGTCTCCCGCATTGTAGGCAGACGCTTTACTGTCTGAGCCACCAGGGAAGCCCGGTCCATGGCTAGGGCTAGAATAAAAGAAGTAGTCCCCACTGGGATGGAATCCAGTCTTTCCCCCTCCTCCCCGCCCCACTGGGTCATATCACCCAAGGTTGTTTTATAAATGTTTGAGGAAAAGCTCAAAGTTCAAATTTTTAGCTGGAATTAAAGGTATGGCAGTCTCCATTAATGCAAGAGTTATAGGCGGACCAAAGCACCCAGTCCCTCCCCACTGGCCCCTGCTCCCAGCCTGCTCCAAGCAGCTCTCTGCCCAGGCAGGAATTGGGGGCCTGGACCCTGCTGTGGAGCTTGAGGAGGCCCAGGCAGATTGTCTGGCCCTGAGTCTGGCTGGAAGGGAAGAAATGATTACCTTGGGAACAAACCAGTGAAGACTAGTCCCGGGCAAGGTGGCAGAGTGGAGAAGCCCAGGAGGCTGCAGGGAGGGTGAGGTGGGCATGGAGATGTGCTGCTCAGAGTTCCCCTCAAGAAAAGCTACTCCTATGGGACGCAGAAGTCACCAACAGCCCCAGGGGCTCCACTTTGGGATCCACGGTGGTGTTTATATCAAGGCCAAATTCCCCCCAGGCTGCTCCCAGCCAATGACTAAGTCCAGCAAGGATGCCAATCCCAGCCCATCCCTGGGACGAGACTCCTCCAATAAGCAAGCCTTGCTCAGGTAATTCCCGGTGATCTAAACTTTCTCAGAACCAGGCTGCAATCACATCGTGCCTCCTTCCTTCTTCCTCTCCTTTCTCAGGGATCAGTCCTGCACTGGGATGGGAAGATGCTCCCTGCCTGCTTCTACTTCTTCCCCTGCATCCTTCACAGGGGTCTCCCCCAAGGCCGCACTTGCATATTTAATCTTATCTTATGTCTGCTTCTCCGAGTACCTCCACTGACAGAAGTCAAAGATGCAGTGGATCAAGATGAGTAGCCTCGTAGATACACATGCCCCCTGCAGCCCAGAAGGTCCAGTACCCACTGGAGAGAGAGCATTGTTTTCCCAAGTCTGGGGGAGGGGATGAGTATGGGCTCACTTCTGATGGTCTGGAAGGGCCCCCAACTATTTATTTATTTAAATTAATTTATTTATTTTAATTGGAAGCTAATTACTTTACAATATTGTAGTGGTTTTTGCCATACATTGATGTGAATCAGCCATGGGTGTACACGTGTTTCCCATCCTGAACCCCCCTCCCACATCCCTCCCCATCCCTCAGGGTCATCCCAGGGTACCCTGAGCACCCTGTCTCATGCATTGAACCTGGACTGGCAATCTGTTTCACATATAGTAATATACATGTTTCAATGCCAACTATTTATTTTAATTCAAAAAAAGAAATCCAGGGACTTCCCTGGCAGTCCACTGGTTAAGACTCTGTGCTCCCACTGCAAGGGGCACAGGTTCAATCCCTGGTTGGAGAACTAAGATCCCACATGACCCACAGCAGGGCCTAAAAAAAAAAAAAAGAAAAGAAATCCAGCTATACCTTGCTCTACCCAAAAGCCATGCCCTTGAGAAGTTGAGTGCAAATGAAACCAGGGGGAACCAGGTCCTATTGTACGTGCCCCAAGAGGCTCCCCAGTTCAAAGGAACGCTGCAGTTCATCACAAGTCAGTCAGCAGGCCACGTATCTGAGTTGACTGCAAAGTTGACGGCAAAGCTGATGAAGAAGTGTCCCTTCAGCGTGGCCCTGGCATGTTTCCAAGCTAGGTGGACTGTGGAGAAGTCAAGCAAACAGCAACTGCTGGCGGGTCCCGGGCCTGGGAAGGCCCCGCAGCCCATTGAGGAGACAGACAAGAGCCAACGGAAGAACAATAGGCCAACAGAGAATGAATTCGAGTCAGAATTGTGTGGTGACACCATGGCTAGTTCCTTAGTTCCAGGAGGCATGAGTGAGGTTAGGAGAGAAGAGTCAGGGAGAGCACTGAGGGTGGGCACACAGGACTGGGCTCACTATCCCTGCCAGCACCACCCAGAGCGGTGGCCTTTCTGCTTCTCCCTGTCCCAGTCACTCCGAAGTCCTCCTACTCTGCTCCCTAGGCTTGGCCACATGGCGGGCTGCCTGGGGAGGCGCTGGCATGGTTCCCAGTGCCAGAAGTGGGGGAGAAGATATGTGGGCGGGTTGGAGTGGGGCCAGGCCACAGGGCCCAGCTGCAGGGCGCAGGGCCAAGTTGACAATGCTGGCCTGTGGAGACGGAGTGGCAACTGCTGCCTGTCGCCTCCAAAATACCAGTTGAGGTTTTCTCCTACTTTGGGGTTTAGAAACTATTTCTATTTCTATTATGCGTTTCTTTGCCCTAGTTTTCCATTTCTTTGTCCTACTGTTAATGGTAGTGCCTGGAGGTGAGACAGGCAGGGCCAGACAGAAACCAAAGGAACACTGAAGTGAGCAGAATGTGCCTTGGGGCCTGGTGATTTCTCTCCTAGCACCCCTGCTCCCATCCCTGGGCCCTGAGCCCCCAGGCAGTGCACCCCAGGGCTTCTTCTCCAGGGGCAGGATGAGCAGGGCTCCCACTTGATCCCATTTCCTCCCCATCAAAACTTCCCTGAGCTGTGGCCCATTCTCTCAGCATCCAGGTCTCTGGTAGAAATTAAGACATTCACTCTGTCTAGGGCTGCCTTCTCTGGTCACTGGACACCCCCTCCCTGGACAATTTCACCCATTCCCGTGGCCTCATTTACCATGTCATGTATATGCCATAAACCCCACATTGATTTTTTCAGCCACCAGCTCTCCTCTGAATTTTACGTATCTAACTGCCTCCTCTGGTAGGGCAGCTCACCAGCGACTCAAATTCCACATGTCCACAAATGAACTCACTACAGACAATATACTTATTTAAAAAAAGAAAAACAAAGCTTCTTCTTCCACAGTCTCAATAAATGGCACTACCATAAGTGAGGTTCATCTTGAACCCCTTATTTCACCTGTCATGTACATCCAGTCTATCAACAAATCTTGCCAGTCCCACCTCACATGTCTTCACACTTCTCCAGTTCCCCTGCTGCTCTTCCCATTCAGACCACCATCGGCTCCTTCACAGACAGCTTAAATAATCTATTCTGTCTTTCTGTCTAGGTATTACCTCTTGTCCATTCAAGAGACTCTCAGATGGGCACCAGGTTTTCCTTCAAAACAAATATGATCATATCCCTGCTTAAAAATCTCTACTGTGACTTCTGATGCCAACCATGTTGGAGCAATTGTATCAAACTTTTTCTCTTGTTGTTAAACAACAAAAAAAAAAAACCTAGAAAACTGAACTATATGAAACAGCTGTTTTTAGATATTGGACAACAGGCAGTGATCTCTGAGAGAAGGAAAATAAATACAGCCCTTGGTTTCTGTCTGGAGGCACTTTCTGGACCGTGCAGTGAGAAGGAAAAACCCTTGAAGAGCACAGTGGTCTCTGTGAGTTAAAGAGAAAGACATTAGAGTTTGAGAGACTGAGGAATCTGGAATTTGCAGGGCAGAAGACTGGAAAGGAGGGAGCAACACAGAGAAAGAGTTCTAGATATCTGCATGGGGACTTGATTGGATTGCTTGACACTAAGCTATTCACACATAGGATGGAATGCCACAAAGTCAGGCAAAGAACTACCACAAAGCTGTAAACTGACATTCCCAGAGCTCTCACAGGTTTGAAAGACATTCAGTTTCTCACCAGCCAGCATAAAGAAACCTTTTGAAAATCCAGGGCATTCAGGAGAAACCCCAAGAAATATCATACCTCAGCAATAAGGATAAGCTAGCCCAGGTTCGATTCCTGGGTCAGGAAGATCCCCTGGAGAAAGGATAGGCTACCTACTCCAGTATTCTTGGGCTTCCCTGGTGGCTCAGACAATAAAGAATCCGCCTGCAATGCGGGAGACCTGGGTTCGATCCCTGGGTCGGGAAGATCCCCTGGAGGAGGGCATGGCAACCCACTCCAGTATTCTTGCCTAGAGGATCTCCATGAACATAGGGGTCTGTAGGGCTACAATCAATGGGGTTGCAAAAGAGTCAGACACAATTCAGTGACTAAGCACAGCACACACAGCCCAGCAATAAATGCTACTCTAGATCTGCTGTGATGAAACCAAAAAACAAGTCCAGAAAAGCTCAGGCTGATGTGCAAGTAACTTAACTGACTTCCAGAACAGAGTTAAAGGAAGACATGAAATCCACATGCTCAAACATTCACAGTATTTAAGATCCAATAAAAAAATTACTAGACATGTAAGTAAGCAGGAAAATGTGCTGCTTTCACAGCCAGGGCAAAAGTCAGTCAGTAGAAACAGAGCCATAAATGACAGAGTACTTTCATTAATTAAGCGCTTAATATAAATATATCCAAGGATTTAAAGGAAAACATGAAAATGGTGAGGAAAGAAATGTTAATTTATATATTTAATGTGCTTATTACTTATTCATTTTTTAAATTGATGAATAGTACATATTAAAATATATAGCCTCATGACTTGATATAGAGACACGTACTGAAGTAGGAAAGCACATAAAGACATGCTTGAGATTCATATAAAAAAAACTACTGAAACATGCATATTATCATATGTGAAATAGATTGCCAGTCCATGTTCAATGCATGAGACAGGGTGCTCAGGGCTGGTGCACTGGGATGACCCAGAGGGATGGGATGGGGAGTTCAGGATGGGGAACACATGTACACCCATGACTGATTCATGTGAATGTATGGCAAAAACCACCACAACATTGTAAAGTAATTAGCCTCCAATTAAAATAAATAAATACTATAGAAATAAAGAAAAAAGAGATAGCAATGTGATATACCTATATCTATCACATTTTCCTTATCCATTTATCTGTCACTCATCCATCAACAGATAATTAGGTCATTTCCGTATCTTGGCTATTGTGAATGATGCCACAATGAACATGGGCTGCAGATATTTTCTTGAGATTCTGATTTCATTTCTTTTGGATATATACTCAGAAGTAGAATTACTAGATCATATGGTAGTTCTATTTTTAACTTTAAATTGTTAACTTTTAAATTATATATATATATTTTTTCATTTTAACAGTTTTTAATGAAAGCTGTAGACAAGATGACTTTATTCCTGCATCTTCTCAATTGTTTCTTCCTTATATTTGCCCTTTTCCTTTCCTACTTGGCCAGATTTGGCTTTACGTTCGAGGATCTTTTTGCGATCTTTGTCCAGTTTTAGTCTGGTGATAACCACCTTGCTGGGGTGAATGCCCACATGGACAGCTGTGCCATTAGCCTTCTCCTGCTGCACTCGTTCAATGTAGATGACGTATTTCTTCCTGTCAACCTGGACCACTTTGCCAATTTGCTGCCCTTTGTAGTGCACTCGTACAACCCAAACTTCATCATCCTTTTGGGTGGGCATGGATCGAACATTGTACTTCTATCTTAGCTCTTTAGAAAGAGGAGAAGACATAATTTTCCTGCGAATGTGGGAAGGTGCATTGAAATGCATTTTTCTACTCTTGCTTCGGTCAGAAGTCACAAAGGAATTGAACTTCATTTTGGCCACTGGTGCTTCAGCGATGGCCACAGAAGGGAAGAGTAAATTATATATTTTAAAATATTTTAAAATATATTTTAAATGAATAGGTGAAAAATACAATATTTGAAATAAAAAATTCACTAACTGGGCCTAATAGCAGATTAGACAGTACAGGAGAAAATATCAGTGAAGTGAAAGAAATAACAATAGAAACTATCCAAAATGAATCACAGAGAGGAAAAAAAGGCTGATTAAAAGTTAATAGAATGAATGGGTAACAAAGTGTGGTATATTCATACAAAGGCCTATTCAGTTCAATTCGGTCACTCAGTCGTGTCCGACTCTTTGTGACTCCATGAACCGCAGCATTGCCAGGCCTCCCTATCTGTCTATAAAAAGTCACGAAGTATTGATATATACTACCATATGGAAAAACATTGAAAACATTATGCAGAGTGATAGAAACCAGCCACAAAAGGCCACAATTTATATTATTGCATTTATTTGAAATTTCCAGAATAGGCAACGCTGTACAGATAGAAAGTAGATTAGTGATTGCTTAGGGGTGGGGGATAGCTAGCATATGGAATTTCATTGGAGATGATGAATATATTCTAAAATTGACCATGGTAATGGCTACACATATCTATTTATAACTAAAAGCCATTGCATTCTATACTTTAAATGTGTGAATTGTATAGTATATGAATTATATGTAGATAAAGCTTTTTTTAATGTTAGCAGAGCCTCAGTGACCTGTGTTTCAATACCACAGATACTAACATATGTGTATTTATTGTTCCAGGAGGAGCTACAGGCAAAAAGAAATATTGGAATACATAATGGCTGAAATTTTGGCAAATCTTATGAAAACAATAAACTACAAATTCAAGAAGCTCAACAAACCTCAGGAAAGGTAAAAATGAAGGAAATCATACCAAGGCATGTCATAGAAAATTGCTGAAAACCACAGCTAAAGAGAAAATGCTAACATTCCTAGAAAAAAGACACGTTTACATACAGGGACACCAACCTAAAGATTACCACGGTTTCTCAACCAAAATGTTCCAAGCCAGAAGACATCAGGTGACATCTTTAAAATATTCAAAGGTCTATATACTACAAGAAGTGTTAAAGGAAATTATTCGGATTAAAAGATAATGATACTGGATGGAAAGTCAGACTTAGGAAAAGCAATGATGAGCACCATATATGGTAAACGTGGATAAATATGAAAAGACTTGTTTTCAACCTTTAAATTTTTTTCTTTGAAAGATAATTGACTACTAAATGCCACTGAATTGTTCACTTTAAAATAGTTAATTTTATGTTCTGAGAATTTCACCTGGATGAATTATTCCAAAGATCTAAATGACTGTTTAAAGCAATAACAATGTATTTGGAGGTTTATAATATATGTAGAAGCAAAATGTATTAAAACAATACCACAAAGGATAGGAGAAATCAAAGCATGCTGTGTTAAGTTTCTTACTTGTACATGAAGTCATATAACAGAATTTGAAGATAGATTATGATAAGTTAAAAATGCTTATTTGATTTGATTTGATTTTTTAGTTGAAATACAGTTGTATGATATTATATAAGTTACAGGTATACAGTTTAGTGAGTCACAAATTTTAAAAGTTATACTCCATTTATAGTTATTATAAAATACTGGCTGTATTCTCTGAGTTGTACAACATATGCTTGTAGCTTATTCTATACCTAATAGTTCATACCTCTTACTCCCCTACCTCTATCTTGCCTCTCCCCCTTCCCTCTCCCCACTGGTAACTACTAGTTTGTTCTCTCTATCTGTGAGTTTGCTTCTTTTTTATTAAATTCACTAGTTTGTTGTATTTTTTAGATACCACATGTAAGTGACAGCGTACTTATATGGTATTTGTCTTTCTCTGATGTATTTCACTTACTACAAGGCCCTTCAAGTCCATTCATATAGCTGCAAATGGCAAAATATTGGTTTCTTAATGGCTGAGTAATATTCCATTGTGTGTGTATATATATATATATATATATATATATACACACACACACTATATCTTATCCACTCATCTAATGGACACATAGGTTACTTCCATATTTTGGCAATTGTAAATAATGCTGCTATGAATATTGGGGTTCAGGTGTCTTTTTGAATTAATGCTTTTGTTTTTTTCAGATTAAAATGTTTGCTTTAAGCCCTGGAGAAACTCCAAAAAACACAAATTATGGCTAAGCAGCCAATGGTGGAGATAAAATTGAAGATAAAAGATTTCGATTATTCCTAGATGCTTGTCCCTCCAGGAGGTGAAGCTGAATTCCCCTCCCCTTGGGTGTAGGCTGAATTTAGTGACTTGCATATAATTTAAATTTTTTGAAAAGGGAAAAACAGTAGCTTTATAGTTTAGAAATCTGACAAATAGCCACCTTAACCAAGTAATGAAGGTTAACATCACCAGTAAGTCACATTAATGTCATGTATCCCCTGATATAACAGGATGACAGGGCACATCCCCTCAGTGGTATTCTTGCCCCAAATTCTTAACCACAGACTAATCAAGAGAAAACACCAGACAAACCCAAACTGAGGAACAGGCTTCCCAGGTGGCGCTAGTGGTAAAGAAACCACCTGCCAATGCAGGAGACAGAAGAGACACGGGTTCGATTCCCAGGTTTGGAAGGTCCCCTGGATAAGGGCATGGCAACCCATTCCAGTATTCTTTCCTGGAGAATCCCATGGACAGAGAAGGCTGGCAGGTTACAATCCATAGGGTCTCAAAGACTCAGTCTCGATTGAAGCAACTTAACACTATAGAATACCTGACCAGTACTCTTAAAAACTGTTCAGATCATCAAAAACCAGAAATATCTGAGAAACTGCCACAACCAGGGGGAACCTAAGGAGACATGATGAATAGCTGAACTATGGGATCCTGGATGGGGTCCTGGAATAGAAAAGGGAAAATCCAAATGAAATCTGTAGTTTAGTTAATCATACTGTACCAATGTGAATTTCTTAGTTTTTGATAAATACACTAGCATGTTTATGTAAGATGTGAACAGTAAAGAAGGTTAGATAAAAAGTATTTGAGAACACTTTGTACTATCTTTGCAACTCTTCCACAAATTTGTAATTATTTCAAAACAAATTTTTTTCAAAAGATAATATAAAACAAGGCAGAGAAAAAGGCAAAAGCTAATGAAGTGTAGATGAGAAGAATAGGAAACAAACAGAAATGGGTGACCTAAAGCCAGCCATAATAACAGCTACCTTAAATGTAAATATACTCTAGGCAGTACTATTAAAGGAGATCATCCTGTTGTTCAATCACTCAGTCATGTTTGACTCTTTGTGATCCCATGTACTGAAGCATGCCAGGCTTCCCTGCCCATCACCGACTCCTGGAGCTTGCTCAGACTCCTGTCTGTTGATTCCGTGATACCATCCAACCATCTTGTCCTCTGTCGTCCCCTTCTCCTCCTGCCTTCAATCTTTCCCAGCCTCAGGGTCTTTCCCAATGAGTCAGTCCTTCGCATCAGGTGGCCAAAGTATTGGACATCATCCTAATGTATTAAAAATAAAATTAACCTCAATTTTTTTGCTGTCTATATGAAATATATTTCAAGTATGAAGATGCAGGTTAAAACTAAAATGATGGATAAAGATATACCAATGGTGGCTATATTAACTTCAAAGTAAGCTTCAAGACACGGAATATTACCAAGAGTAAAGACATTTATAATGATAAAAGGGTCGCCTCATCAGAATAATATAACATTCTTAAACATTTAAGTACCTAATAACAAACCTCAAAATACATGAGGCTAAAACTGCAGATCTGAAACAAGAGGTATTTAAAGTCATAATTATAGTTGGAAAATTCAACAGTTCTCTCTCAGTAACTGATAAAAGTAAACAGGAAATCCATGATGATGTAAAAGACTTGAACAACACTATCAGTCAACTTGACCTAATTGACATGAATAAAACACTGCACCCAACATCTGCAGAATACACATTCTTCTCTGAACACAGTGGAACATTCTCTATGATAGACCACATGCTGGGCCATGAAATGAGTCTCAATAAATTTTAAAGGATTGAAATAAAAAAGAATATTTCTCTGACCTCAACATAATTAAATTAGAAATCAATAACAAAAAGATGTCAGAAAATCCTTAACTGTTTGGAAATTAGATGACGCACTTGTAAATAATCCATGGGTTAAAGTAAAAATCAAAAGGGAACTGGAAAGTAATTTTAAACAAAAGAAAATGAAAGCAACATATAAAATTTGTGAGACACCCCTAAAACAGTAGTTAGGAGGATGTTTCAATGACCTCAGCTTCAAATTTAAGAAGCTAGAAAAAAGAAGAGAAAATTAAGCCCAAAGTAAGTAGAAGGAAGGAAATAATAAAAGTAAGTGCAAAAATCAATGAAACAGCACACCCCTTCCAAAAAAAAGAAAAGAAAGAAAGAAATTCAATGAAACCAAAAGCTGCTGCTTTGAAAAGATCAGTACTACTGATAAATTTCTAGATTGGTAGTACTAGTTATGTGGTTGTATGTCAGGGCTTTCCTGGTGGCTCAGACAGTGAAGAATCCACCTGCAATGCAGGAGACTCAGATTCGATCTCTGGGTTAGGAAGATCCCCTGGAGAAGGAAATGGCTACCCACTCCCGTATTCTTGCCTGGAGAATTCCATGGGCAGAGGAGCCTGGTGGGCTGCAGTCTATGGAATCACAAAGAATTGGACATGACTGAGCAACTAACACACACACACGCACACACACACATACACATACATTCATTTGTCAAAACTCATTGAATTGCACACTTTTAATGGGAAAATTTTATTGTCTGCAAATTATACCTAAAGAACAGATACTTCATGCTGGACGACATACAAATGACCAATAAACACATGTAAAGATGCTCAACATCATTAGTTAGTCAGTGAAATGCAAATTAAAGCCACCATATCAGTACACATCAGTTAGAATGGCTGAAAATTAAAAAAAAAATTACAATACCAAGTGGAAGCAATGGGAACTCTCTTACATAGCTGACTGAAGTATAAAATGGTACAACAATTGTGGAAGTCAGTTCAATAGTTTCTCATAAAATTAAAGATAAGCCAATGTTTCGGCCAAGTAATTCCATTCTTAGGTATTTGCCCAAGATAAATTAAAACATATGCCCACAGAAAGCCTTCTTCAAAGTAGTTTTATAAAAAAAAAATCAAAATTGAAATAGGCTAGATGACCAGTAATGGGTGAATAGATAAATGAATTGTGGTATATCTATACAGTGGACCGATGGTATATCGATGCAATGGTTATCAATATACATTACAAATTGTATTGATATGCAACCTATATAATGGTATATTAATACAATGGATAGTCAGCAATAAAAAGGAACAAACTACTGATATATGCTACACCATGGAAAACCTCAAAAGCACTATGCTAACTGAAAAAAACCTGACACAAAGACTAGATATTGTATGATTCCATTTATTTGAAATTCTAAAATAGGAAAAACTAACCTAAAGTGACAGAGAGTAGGACAGTGGTAGTCAGGGATAGAGAGTGGGAGTGAGATTGATTGCAAAGGTGTTCAAGAAAACTTTTTACTACTAGAAAAATGTTGTCAATCCTGATTGCAGTGGTGATTTTACCATGGCCACTCCCTGGGTGCTCAGAACCTGGGAAAATACACTTTGCATGGCCCCTGTCTATAGGGACTATCTGAATCATCCAAAACCACTGTGTCAGCTGGTTGCCCTGTTTCATGCATTGTGTCAAAGAAACACTGCAGTGGCTGGTGGATCAATCTCCTTGTCATGCTGCCCTCCGGAAACCAGGTCCCAAGAATGTGAGTGCCATAGATGATCCCACAGGTGAGAATCCTGAAGTTCCTTGGGGTATCTGGGGGCCCAAGCAGGAGGGCTAAGGGTCCAGAGGTTCAAAGTGTGTCTTGAAGGGGAGAAACTGGTCTCCCGCCAACCTGCAACCCATTCTGTACTCTGGCCAGCCCCATCCGGATGATATTGCTGACCCCTGACCAGGCATGAAAGAGGACCTTGGAAAATTGTAATGAAGGTGTTGCAAAGCATAGTCCCCCACCCTTGAGATGCAGGGTGTGGAGCAGGGACCCCATTTGCCCAAGTCTAAGATAGTACTGGTTACGTGGGTATAATATCTATTTGTCAAAACTCACTGAACTGTACACTTACAATAGGTGCCTTCCATTATATATAAATCATGCCTCAATAAACTTGAGAATTATTACTAACAATTAAAAAACCCCTTCTATGTCAGATTCCCAGGACCTACTCTAGACAGAATCAGATCGTTATCTGTTTGCACACTCTGGGAAACCCTTATCTGTTGGTTCTCAACTGCCCACAGGATCACATTCAAGCCCTTTAGGTGGGCCTACCACACACTTCCTAACTCAGCCCTAACCTACCCCTTCAGCCTCAGCTCCTGAGACTCCCTTCCCCACCCCGTGCTCCAGATGCACTGAACTTCAATCACTCCACCTTGTAAACCTGTTTCTCTACATGTCAGGTTTCCCCTGCTTGAAATGTCCTTCTAGTGCCTCACCTTCTCCATCCAAGGAATTCCTATCTTTTAAGGTCCATCTGGCATGACACTTGTTTTTATGTAGCCTTCTTGGATCCCCAGAGTTGGTTGATCCCTTCTCAGTACTCCTACGAGTCATGGGACACACTTTTCATGACAATGACACTTGTCAGCAGTGGACTGTGCTGGGGTTTTCTCCTCTACCAAATTGCAAATTCTTCCAGGGCCGGTACCATAGCTTCTTCCACCCAGCACAGTGTCTGACACATAATAGGCTCCTGATCCTGTTGTTGAATGAATGAGTCACTGATTGACTCTATTCCTCTTTTGTGACTCTTAATTGGGAGCCATCATTGGAGAGTGGCTTCACCACAAGAGTGACCTATAATAATCAAGAAATTTTAAGAGCTGACCCAGACCAGAGAGGAGGAGTATTTGGCCAAGGTTCCATTTTAACCCCTCAGATTATGTCACTGATATATTTCGGTTTATCCAAGACCTGCATTTGTGAGATGGTCAGACCTGGGCCTCAGTCTGTGGCCCATATTAGGTGTCAGATACCCACTGTCTTCATCATCATCATCACTACCCTTTAGTGGGCACTTATTAGTCAGTGGACACTTTAGTGCCCACTTATCCCAGTGGGCACTGGGATAAACAATTTTGTATCTTGCCTTTATTTCATCTGCACAATAACACTGGAAGAAAGGGGCTATTGGGTTGAACCAATATGACATTGGCACTTTTCAACTTTTCTTAACCTACAAAATAGCATTTTCATATGGTTCAACCTAATATTACCATCCCTTTGAGGGAGCTAAGGAAACTAGAGTTCAAAGAGGTGGAGTCCCTCACGGAAGTTGATCACCTAGTGAGGGACGGAGCCCAGATGTGAATGTCCATGCCTCTGACTCCAGAGCCTGGGCTATTGCCCTCACTCTGCCCGGCTTCATCAGCTGTGAAATTCCTGCTATAAGCCAGTCCACAGAGGCCAAGAGGTCAGCCAGGGGCGGGCCTGGCTAGGGTTTCAAGCACTCTTGCAGAAGGGATGAGCTGGCTGGGTCTATGAATGTTAGCCTTTTAGTGGTCATGTTTCCAATTTCTCTTCATTCTCTCCCTCCTCCAGAATCCACCCCCCACACATACGCACACATCCAGAAGGGAAGAGCCAAGCAGCTGACTCACACACCACACCGCCACAGCCTTGACTTTGTTCACGTACACTCAGCGGTTTGAGACTCTTGCCCCACCTCAGTGTTGCCCTCAGTTGGCACCTTGAGGAGCCGCTGCGCTCTCCCTTGCACTGTGGAGATGGCTGCACTGATGGCCCTGGAGAAAGCCATAGAAGTTGGCAGAAGCTCAAATCCTAAGTCAGAGGTGATGCCTGGCATCTGAAAGGGCACAGGCAGAAGTGGGTGAGTGGTGCCAGCTGGGTCTTTGGGTCTGGGGAGGAGCCAGCAGCAAGTAGCAGAGACCCCAACCTCAACAGCATCTCCCCGGCCCCAGGAGCTGCCTGTTGGCATCACAGGCCTGACACTGTTGGGGGCTGGGAAGGGAGAGCCATGGTGTAGAATACAGTGACCTCCCAGGAGGAGCTCCCAGTGACCCCAGTTCATAGCATGATGGCAATGATGGAGCAGGGCTGGGACTGGGGTGGGCAAGCAATGGAGGCAGGGAAATGCAGACTTGGACAGGGTCTCAGACATCAGGTGGGCCTGAGAGGGTGGGCTGGGGGATAGAGGGAGAGGTTGGAAGCTCAGGCAGACTCCCCTTCCCGTGATGTTCCATCTTGAGATGAGTGTTGGCATTGGGGGCGGGAGAGTCAGGCTGGCCACGAGGGAGTCTGGGGCTACAGAGCCTGGGTCACAGGATGAAAGATGAACCGGAAGGGCTTCCTGCAAGAACTCCTGAAGCCCCTGGTCTATCCTGGCATAACTAGAAAGAGAAGCAGACAGACCCCAGGATCTCACTAACAGATGGCTCAAAGGCTAGGCTTCCTCTTTCCTCTCTCATGAGGGGGTTGCCTGATACGCCGCAAAGCACCCTAGGCTAAGGGTCAGGAGGCCTGGCTGCTAGTCCATCCTGCTTCCTGGAGCCTTCCCTTTCTGGGCCTCTGGGTTCCCATCTGTACAGGTGATGAGGCAGGATAGCTGAAGTGGAGTCATGGCTTTCAAACTTTTTCAGTCTGAAGTACTTTCTTTAAACAAAGCCCAACAGAACAGCTCAACATATAAAGCAGATGAAAATTGAGCTACTCCTCTCCTCCCGAGTTGCCCCCAGAACCTCCATGGCAGCGGAGGTTCCCTTTTAAAGACCCCTGGGTTAGAGTACTGGTCTCTAGGCTTGAATATGCATCAGCATCCCCTAGGGGGGTTGCAAAATACAACTTTTTGGGACCCCTGCCTGAGTTTCTGATTCAGTACATATGGAATGGGGCCAATAATTTGCCTTTCTAACAATTTTTCAGATAATGCTGATGTTACTGGTCCAAGGACCACACTTTGAGAACCACTGGGTTATATGACATCCATGCACCTTTATTGATTCATGCTCAATCACTGTTTACACTGATCCAACTCAGATGTTTTAAGATATTCAAGAATGGGGGAGCACCTGGCCTTGTGAGCATGGCATGTCTAAATGCTCTGCCTATGGGTCTCTTTAGGTTTAAAGCAAGGCTAATGACTTGTCCAGGGGTTGACAAAAGCATAAGCCTCTTCTTTAATGAGTTTACAGTCTGATATGGCCCCTCCACTCCCCAGGAAATAACTCCCCCGCTAATTCCAGCAAAGGAGGTTATTCCATGTTAAGCATTATCCTTTCCAGACATCCCCTTTTTTCCAGGTAAACTCCCTGGAGAAGGGGTGGCCGTTTGGTCCCTGACCCCTCAGTATTTCTCAGATACTTTCCCAAGGTATAATGAGCATCACCTCTGTCCTCTGTGAGTTTTCCCAGGGCAAGGACCTCACCTGTATCATTCTTCCCAGCATCTCCCATGGCTCCTGGCCCAGTGCCTGGCACACAGTGGGCATTTGTTATAAGTTTGCTGAATAGAAGAAAGAAAGCATGAGAGCCCCAACTGGACTCAGCCCACGCAGGCCGTCAGCCCCTCTCCCAGGCCTGGCTCACAGCCTCCAACCCCAGCCTCTGGTCAAGGTTGCTCCCTTGGGGACTGTGGAAGGGCGTGTGTGGAGGGGTGGTTTCCCCATTCACCTGGGATCACTGCCGTTTTGCAAACTGCTTCCAAGAATGCCGGGGGCCTCCCATTCCCTACATCCTCCTTTTCAGCCTCACCACTTTCTTAAATAAATTGGCACTGACCCTGGTGACAGACTTGATCATTTCCCTTTGCTCCGTGATTGTGTGAAGTGACTGCCAAAGATGTTCCTGAAGACTCAGCACATTCCATGGGAGGCAATGGGGAGCCCATCTGCTCCCCCGAGCGCTTCCTCTCCTTTATTGTGCTATTTTGGCTTCAATGTCCCATTTGGACCAGAGCATCTTCCAGCCAGTGGGGAAGGGGAAAGGGTGGGGAGGAGTGCTTGCCTTCCTTCTTCTCTTACTTGTCTCCTTGGTTTCTCGGGAAATAAATCAACAATACTCATACTACGTGCCAGGTACCGCTCTAAGCTCTCTACATGTGTGCATGTAGTTAATCCTACAGCAACCCAGATGGGAAAACCGATGCCCAGAGAGGTGAAGTCACTTGCCCCAGGCCACACAGTCTGCGCAAGATGGAGGACTGGCCCCAGGCGGGTCTGGCTCTGGAAGCTGAGCTATTGGTCCCTATGGGCTCTACCGCCTTTCAGGCCTTGGATTCTTGAAGCTCTGGATCTGGGCCCACTGGTACCTGAGGCCATGGCCTCTCTCCATCATCACTATCTATCAGCAAACCTAAGGTCAATTGCATTAAAAATGAAATTCTTAACAAACTTATGGTTACCTGGAGGTAAGAGGGATGGGAGAGATAAATTGGAAGTTTGGGATTGACATTTTCACACTCAGGTCAGTTCAGTTCAGTCACTCAGTCGTGTCCAACTCTTTGCGACCCCATGGACTGCAGCACACCAGGCCTCCATATCCATCACCAACTCCCGGAGCGTACTCAAAGTCATGTCCACTGAGTCAGTGATGCTATCCAACCATCTCATCCTCTGCTGTCCCCTTCTCCTCCTACCTTAGTCATTCCCAGCATCAGGATCTTTTCAAATGAGTCAGTTCTTTGCATCAGGTGGCCAAAGTATTGGAGTTTCAGCTTCAACATCAGTCCTTCCAATGAATACTCAGGACTGATTTTCTTTAGGATGGACTGGTTAGATCTCCTTGCAGGTCAAGGGACTCTCAAGAGTCTCCTCCAACACCACAGTTCAAAAGCATCAATTCTTTGGCTCTGAGCTTTCTTTATAGTCCACCTCTCACATCCATACATGACTACTGGAAAAACCATAGCCTTGACTAGATGGACCTTTGTTGGCAAAGTAATGTCTCTGCTTTTTAATATGCTGTCTAGGTTGGTCATAACTTTCCTTCCAAGGAGCAAGCATCTTTTAATTTCATGGCTGCATTCACCATCTGCAGTGATTTTGGAGCCCCCCCCCAAAAAAAATGTCTGCCACTGTTTGCACTGTTTCCCCATCTATTTGCCATGTTAAATAGTGATTCCCTGGTGGCTTAGTGGTAAAAAAAAATCTGCCTGCCAATGTGGGAGACTTGAGGTCAATCCCTGGGTCAGGAAGATCCCTTGGAGAAGGAAATGGCAACCCACTCCAGTATTCTTGCCTGGGAAATCCCATGGACAGAGGAGCCTGGTGGGTTACAGGAGTCAGAAACATCCTAGTGACTAAACAACAACAATGTGTAAAATAAATAACTAATAAGGATCTACTGTATAGCACAGGGTTGTTGTTATTGTTGTTTAGTCGCTAAGTCGTATCCAATTCTTAGGGACTCCATGGACTATAGCCCGCCAGGCTCCTCTGTCCATGGGGATTTCCCAGACAAGAATACTGGAGCGGGTTGCCATTCCCTTTTCCAGGGATAGAACCTGGGTCTCCTGCATTGCAGATGGATTCTTTACCACTGAGCCACAGGAAACTCTACTCAATACTGTGTAATGGCCTATATGGGAAAAGAATCTAGATCAAGAGGATATAAGTATTTGTGTAACAGATTCACTTTGCTGTATACCTGAAGAGAACATAACATTGTAATTCAACTCTACTCAACAAAAATTAACTTTAAAACATTCTTTGCATAGCAAAGGGTGTTCCGCATCCCTTGCCAATGATCCACTCATTTAATGTTTGAACTCCCAGATTGAGGTCAACAGGAGAATGTGGATTCTAGGGTGAGTTGCAAGAGGCTGATGTAATTACGCAAAAACAGCTGTGGGGTATCCAGGACTCACTGTGCGCCCTTCTCTTTCTGCACTGCCTGGTTTACATCTCACAGGAACCCCAAAGTGGGTTGCAGGGAGGTACTAGGGCTCAAAGAGCCCCCAGCCAACCACAGCCCTAACCCTTATGCGCACATTCATTGCCACACAAGATGCGAACTAGCTAGGTGGTCCTCACTGGGATGTCAAGCATTGATTCATTCAATCTTGTACTGATTCGTTTAATCCTCACAACAACCCCAGCAAGTGGGTTCTATGATTACCCCTACATCCCTATCTCACAGACGAAGCAGCTGAGTTATGGAGAAGTCAAGAAACTTGCTCAAGGTCACAAGCCAGGGAGCAGCAGATCTGGGATTTGAACCCAGATGAGTGACTGGGACTGTTGGCTCACCGATGTATGCTCTTCCCCACGACACTGTACTGCCTCTTGGTGTGGAGGCCATCTCAGGGCCCTTGAGGTGCCATGCTACCATAAACCCAGCCCATCCTTTCTTCTCCATGTTTCCCTGCTATTCTGGGTGGACTTGATCTTCCCAGTAACCACAACTGGAGGCTCTGGAGTCAGTCTTCAGTTCAAATGTCAGCTCTATAACTCACCAGTTGTGCGATCTCTGTTTCTCTCTGTGCCTCAGTTTCCTGATCTGTAAAGTGGGGATAATAAAGGCCACCTCCTAGGGTGGCTCTGAGCATTTAAATCAAGGAGGATAGATTCCCCCACTACCACCACCTCCTCTTCTCCAGGCCAGCCCCAGCATCCTGCCAGGGAAATAGTGCTTCACGCCCTTGAACTTATCAGTCTCACCCTCCGTGTCTGTCTCTTCCTGTCCCCAAAGAAAGGCAGCCTTCAGTTACAGATTCCCTGGGCTTTTCAAAACTTGGTGATTACAATTCCTCCCAGGAGATCAGAGAAACCCATTTCCCTAGCTTTCTGGGCAGGAATTCTATTGTCATTAAGTAAGTCAAACATGGCCAAGGTGGCCCAGCCCATCTCCCTTCCTCCCCACCCTGACTATAGGCAGAGAAAAGCCAGCTTTGCTGAAACAAGCTCCAGCAGCTCCCCATGGCCAGAGCCTCCCAGGGAGGAATTCACAGCAAAGGCACCCATTTCAAATATTTATTGGGAATCTGAGAAGGCCTTGCCAACACCAATGATTGTGGAAGTGACCCTCTCCTTCTTGCTTTCTTCACAAAAAGTGCTTAAGTACTGGGCAGGGAAGAAGAGTTACCCAGCATCGTTTCCCACCTTCCTGAATGTCTTTGGCCTATAATTCTAGTCTCCTCTAGTCTAGTGTCTTTTATCTTAAGCTCAGCGGGGTAGAGCATCAAGCTGCATATGAGCAAGCAGTCAGAATTGGAAAAGGAAGACCCCTTTGCTTAGTTCTTCATCCACAGGGTCGAGTCCTAACCCTGGCCACGGACTGTCCATAGTCACATTCACAGGCTAAGTATACTGTCACAGAATGAGGAAACTCAAACCTAGAGACATAAAGCAACTTGGTCAGTATCACTGAGAACCAATCCTCCATCCCAGCCACATACTGACCATGAACTTCAGACACATTTTATATGGATGTGGGGACTTCCCTGGTAGTCCAGGGGCTAAGACTCTGAGCTCCCAATGCAGGGGGCCTGGGTTCAGTCCCTAGTCCAGGAACTAGATCCCACACATGCCACAACTATGAGCTTGCATGCCACAATTAAAGATCCATCGTGGAACTTTCCTAGTGGTTCACTGGTTAAGATTTCATGTTTCCACTGCAGGGGACACAGGTTCGAGCCCTGATCTGGGAAGACCCCACAGGCTGTGGGGCAGCTAAACCTGAGAGCCCTAAAGCCTGTGCTCCACAAGAGAAGCCACTGCAGTGAGAAAACTGCACCGCAACTAGAGAGTAGCCCCCACTCTCCACAACTAGAGAAAAGCCTGCACAGCAACAAATACCCAGCACGACTGTAAAAAAATAAATTAAAAGATTAAAATAATAAAAATAAGATCCAGTGTACTACAACTAAGACCCGGCACAGTCAAATACATAAATATTGTTTTAAAAACAAGTATATGGGAGAAGGAAATGGCAACCCACTCCAGTATTCTTGCCTGGGAAATCCCATGGACAGAGGAGTCTGGCGGGCTACAGTCCTCAGGGTCGCAAAGAGTCGGACACGACTAAGGGAGGAGCAGACGCTCGCCAGGGGCCCCAGAGCTTTTGATGACGGAGCCAGGACTGTGGCTGAGGACTCCCAGCTCCCAGGCCTCTCTCACCAGATAAGAGCGTGGAAAACTAGAATCTAAAATATGCCCAAGGGCTTTCCTGGAGGCTCAGTGGTAAACAATCGCCCCCCTGCCAAAGCAGGGGATGCGAGTTCCATCCCCGGTCTGGGAAGACCCCATGTGGCAGAGCAGCTAAACCCATGCATTACAGCCACTGGGCCAGTGCTCTAGAGCCCGGGAACCGCAACTACTGAGGTCTGTGGGCCCCAGAGCCCGTGATCTGGAACAAGAGGAGCCACTGTGGTGAGAAGCCAATGCACCAGCACTAGAGAGTAGCCCCTGCTCGCCACAACTAGAGAAAAGCCCACGCAGCATGAAGACCCTGCACAACAATAAATAAATAAAATCATTAAAAAAAAAAAAAAAAAAGTATATGGATGTATCAGTTGAAAGGGATCCCTGTTACTAACATTGCAACTCAAGGACAGGTTAGTGGCCAGCACATCTTTGTCTCTGAGGGGGACCCTGTCTTCCCACAGTGCTGGGGTTGTTAAAAAGTGTTCTTGCCTAGTGAGAGCAATTTCTATGATGAAAGAAATCAATAAATTGCTATTGAATGAAGTCCAACTTCACTTACTCAAACTAATTGGAGGTAGCCCTTCAAAATTAGTGAATCATTTGTATTGTAGGTTACTTATAAAGAAACGAAGCTTTATTGCTTTGAATAATTCACAATCACTCCAAGTAGGCTAACAAATTGTAACCTAATCGAGCTCTTAGGAGACTTGCCTGAATGAAAAGATTCCCCAGCATCAATCATTTGTACACAAATGATGCTGCCAAAGGAATAACAAAGTTTGTTGCCTTGAAGTATGGAAACTCAGTGCATGGAGCCCATTTATTCAGATAACTCTTGCTGCTGAGAGTGAGCAAAGTAAGACCAGGTAAGGACCAAACCACCTGCATTTGGTACTCATGGAGTGTCTTCTAATGAGGTTTTACTGTAAAAGGAAACAATCATAGAGTGGCCTTAGGAGTAGCAGGTGCAATCTATCCACTGATGGAATAAAAGATAGTTTTGGAATACTGTCACTTCCTTTCATTTTTATTCCTGAGAAGACATTAAGGGGGAAAAAGTTACCAACGCAAGTCAAGTACCTCAGCGCTTTGTCAAAACCCGGAACAAACATTAAGAGGAAAAAAATCTGAAGGTCGAGGAAGGGAAATAAACAAGAAGAGTAAGTAAAGCATGAATCATCCACCACCACCTGATGGTTCCTTAAAAATAAAACCAGGGAAGGAAGTAGAGTCCGTGCCACAGCTTAGCATTTTGCTAGAGGACCTGGCACCGACTCTGCGCCCTTTATCTCACAGAAGGAACTGACCTTTGGCTTTTGACTTGTATTGCCTTTTCCTCAAGGCTGCCGAGAGCCCAGAGTGAGATGATGCTCACCCGAAGTACTGGTACCCACCTCTCCTCTGGATGCTGGGAGTGGAGACAGAAGAAATACATCCTATTTGCTTCAAATTGAATTACTTACACCTTGTTTCCTAAAGATTTCAGGTGGTTTACAGCAATAAAATAACAATAAAATAAAGAGTCAGGAGCAGTGGAAATATCAGTAGAACTTTTTAAAAGCCAAGTGTTAAATACCCTCAAGGCCATCTCGTGTTGAACCACAGGGAGCTAAAAAGAACAGAGTTGAGATTCAATCTGGCTCAGTCCAATGGACCATCCCCTGAAAAAGCACAGGCTCCCCAGATGGACCAATATTGAAGTGCAATCTTGAGCTAGATCGCTAACCTCTCTGAGCCTCAGTTTCTTTATCTGAATGATGAGTCTAATAAATATTATCTGTTTCATAGAGAATTCAGTGAGATGATGCCTGCAAACCACTGAGCCCCACTGTCTGGCAGAGAACACATGCTCAATAAATGGTAGCTGTGAGAACCCACATGAAGACAGCCTCACATTAGGCAATGCAAAGCATTTGCCCATGATGGCTCTTGTCTGATTCTCACACCAGCCAGGCCTTGAACCCAGGATCACAGAGAAGGGCAGCAGAAAATGGTGGGATGTTTTAGGGCAAGCATCTTGCAGACCGTGGTACCTCTGAAGGATGGATGGGATTGTCAGAGATGGAAGTGCAGTGTGGCCGTGGAATGAGGCAGCAGTGTATAGGGACAGTAAGAAGACCCTCCCTAGAGCAGAAGAACAGGTAGGAAATAAGAGAGGGGAGGGAGATAGGGCAGGATGGGCTTGCGGAATTGCTTGACTCTGGCCAGATGGTGAAGGAATTTGGATCCCATTTGACAGGAAATGGGGAGTCATTGAAAGATTTTGAGCAGGTTGAGCAGGGAAGGATGTGACATGTTGAAAGGGATGTTTTCAAAGGTGGAGTCCGTCTGCTGCTGTCTGCTCTGTGCAGGCTGGGGTGGGGGTTGGAAGGAGGCAGAGATGGCAGGCCAGCTGCAGGGACCCAAGGAAGAGACAGATGGCAAGAGCTCAAGCTGAGGCAGTGGGGATGGAGAAGGCGGGTGATGACCAGTCCCAGTGAGAGGGGCACGTATTGTGCATCTAGACTTAAAATTCCATGAAGGCAGGGACAGTGTTCACTTAGCTCATCATGGTATCCCCAGAATCTAGCATAGTGCTTGGCACAGAATAGGTGATCAGCAAGTATTGAATGAATGAATGAATGTGTTTCTGCATGCCTCCATGCAGACAGATACTGAATAAGCATAAGAATGGATGCTCGGCTGACAACAAGCAATAGTACAAGGAAGACAAAATGAGATGATCATCCTCCCAAAATCTCATTGCTTTCACTAACTTTCTTTCACTGTTCCTGGACCTACACTGGACAGTCTGATATAGGAAGGTGTCCCAGGAAAGCCAAAGCAGGCTGAGAAAGACGCCACTTAAAGCAGAACACGTATTGACATTAATGCTCTGTAGGAAGCATACCAAACACACATTCCCCAGACAGTTCACACAATATAGGAACATCACAGAGAAGGTAAATATGGATGAGAGGAGATTTTTTTTCAATGGGAGTATTTACCTTACAAAAGAATTAACTGAAAATCCACTTAAAGAAGCAAACTTCCTTGTTATTATACTTAAGACCAGGATTTTACTTATAAAATCAGATTTCCAACCAAGACAATGTAGAATAGTGATGAAAAGCCCTGATTTGGGAGTCTGGAGACCTAACCCTTGGTCTAGACGAGTAGCAGAACAAGGTGGTTAATTGAACAGCCCAAGGATCAGGCTGCCTGGGTTTATGTCCTAGCTGCACCTCGGGCAAATGGCTTAGCCTTTCTGAGCTTCAGTTTCCTGTGATAAGAAAACATCCGATTTGGCCTCATAAGGTTACTGTGAGGCTTAAGTGAGGTCATGTGTGTAAGGTGTGCGGCAGTACCTGTAGGATCTCAGTGAGGATTGACTTTGACATTGAATCTTAGCTATGTAACGATGGGCAAGTCATTTCCTCTCTCTAGGTTTTGGTTTCCCTTCTCATGAACCTGAGGTTTCTTTCATCCCTACTTTAGGAATGTGGTCCCTACCTATACTACAAATTCATCACTGAACACACATAAAGGTGTCTTCACCTTCTAGGGCCCCCAGTTGATAATTCTGCCCTTAGAAGGACCAGTGGGACTCCAAGAAAAGGGAGAAGGCAAACGGACACAAGACTAGGATAGATGCATTTCTTTAATATATTTGAGAACATCCCAACTTAATCACTTAAGTTCCACCCCTAAATTCAAGCTTTTTCGGCCCCTTGAAAGCTGCCCTACTCCATGAATCATATTCATTCCAGAGCCTAAGGGAGAGTGATCCCGAGAGCATGTCTCTTCTCTGAACCGCTTCCCCAGCCCAGTTTGGAATTAGGATCTCGAGTACTCTTTTAGGTTTCTCTTCCCCACCCCAACTCCAACCCAGGGAACTGTGATAGAATCAACCTCTGCTGCCCTCTGCTGTCTAGCCCCAGGCATGCAGGCTCCACTTGGGCAGGTTCAGCCTCTCCAGCCCCTAGCTGTGCTCAGGAGCACAATGCTAATGTCTTCTGCAACATTTGCCCTCAACCCTAATCAACACGAACACGCACTTAGTCTTTCCTATTCAGACCCAGCAACGTTCCCAAGCCACAGCTGCCATGGTCCATGAGTTTGGAGCTGCTGTTTTCAGCAAAGAAAGCGAGCTGCTCGAGCCAGCCATGTTCCCACCTATGCCTCCTTCTTGAAGGTTCCACAGTCTTTTATTGATCCTGAGCCCTTGCTGTATGCGGGGCACTGTGCTAAATGTTGCATATGCATTATCTTCATGAATCCTGGCCACAACCTCGTAAATAGGTAAAATCATTATCTCCTCACATGCCATAACTAAAGATCCCCCATGCTGCAACCAAGATCAAAGCTCCTATGTGTGACAACTAAGACCCGGCGCAACCAAATAAATAAATAATTTTTAAAACTTATTGTTATCTACATTTTACAGAAGAAATTGAGGCTCAGAGAAGTGAATGTCTTGCCTGAGGTCACAGAGCCAGGGAATGGCAGAGATGGAGCAATTGCCACCAGTCATAACTGTTTTGCCTGCCTCTACTCTCTTTCCCTCAAACTGGCCTCCACATCATGGTCAGTGGGTGAGAACACAGACTTTGGAGCTGCTCTAGCAGCTCACCGTCTTGGCTGAAGGAAACAGCTCCAAGCTCATGGACCACAGCAGCTGGGGCTTGGGTATGTCAGTTCTGATTTGTCTGTGCTGATCAGCGGAGACTGCAGATGCTTCAGAAGACAACCACAAAGATCTTCAAAAGTATTAGGAGGTGGAATTGACAAAATATGGTACCTGACTGACTGTGAGGGCAGGGGGGAGGGAAGGGTCTGAAGTGGTTGTCAATGTTCTGGCTGTGGCAACTGGGTGCCTAGGGATGCCAGTCACAGAGTTGGGAACTTGGAGATGCTGGGTGAGAAACCTTTTGGGGTACAGGAGAAATGAAGAGATCCATTTTGGAAATGGTGAGGGTGAGAGATCCAAGTGGAAACAGTCTGGGGGTAATTGGTTTTATGAGTCTTGAGCTCAGAAAAGAGGTGTGGACTGGCATCCCCTTGGTAGATCAGTGAGATTGTCCAGGGAGAGCGACATACAAGAGAAAAGAAGATGGCTGAGGGCAAGGCATCAAAATTTAAGGTGGGGAATATAAAGGAGTGTAGGCAGAGGACTAAGAAGCAATCATGGAAAACCAGGAAAAATTGTCAAGGACATCAAAGAAAGGGAACGTTTAAAGGAGGGGACATTTCTACTAGATCAACTACCACAGAGAGGTCAGCGCCCTTAAAATGGTCTTTCAGATTTTGTCATTAGAAGGCATTCTGGTTATCTACTGCTATGTTGTTGTTGTTGTTGTTGTTGTTTTAAAGAAAGTCACTCTAAAACTTAACGGCTTAAAACAACAAAAATCACTGTATTATCTATCCTATTCGCTTTTGTAGTTTGCATGCATTGGGAATTTGGGGCACTGAGCAGTCAGGCTCAGGGTCTCTCGCACAATTGAGCTAAAGAGTGACTGGAGCTAAACACTGGGTAATAGAGGCGGTGGAGCAGCTGAGGCCTAGCCGGGCAGCTCTCTTTCTCCATGTGGTCTCAGGGCCCCTCCAAACCACGTATCTGCATGGGCTACCTTAAGCTTTCTCATGGTGTGGAGGTCTCAAGCTATAGGTGGGCTACTGACATGGCAGCTGAAGGCTTCCAAAGTGAGGCTCCTGTATTTGTATATGCCAGAAACAAACAATCCTAGAAGAACTTAAGAAAATAATTTCAATTATAATAGCATGCAAAAAGATACAATATATATCATTAAATATAGCCAATGAAGTAAAAGACATGTATACTGAAAAGTACAAAACATTGCTTACAAGAATTAAAGAACACCTAAATAAATAGAAAGATATTCTGTGATACCCTGATTAGAAGATTTAATACTATAAAGATGGCAATACTGTCCAAAGTGATGAACACGATTCCTGTCAAAATTCCAGTGACCTGTTCATAAATAGAGACACATAGAGAACAAACATTTGAACACCAAGAGGGAAAGAGAGGGGTGGGATGAACTGGGAGGTTGGGATTGATATATATACACTTCTTTTTGTTGTTGCTCAGTCGCCCAGTTGTGTCTGACTCTTTGTGACCCACTATGTATAAAACCTACTGTCCAGCACAGGAACTCTACTCAAAGTTCTGTGGTGACCTAAACAGGAAGGAAATCACAAAAAAGGGGGATATATGTGTATGTATAGCTGATTCACTTTGCTGTACAGAAGAAATGAACACAACATTGTAAAGCAACTATACTCCAATAAAAATTAATTTTAAAAAATTCTAATGGCCTATTTTGCAGAACTGGGAAAGCTGAGCATCGAATTCATGTAGAATCATAAGGAGCCTTGAGAGCTAAAACAAACTTGAGAAAGAATAAAGTTGAAGTACTCACATTTCCCATTTTCTAAACTTACTAGAAAGCTAGAGTAACTAAAGCAGTGTGATACTGGCATAAATACACACATATAAGCCAATAAAATAAAACTGAGAGTCCAGAAATAAACACATATCTATGACCAATACATTTTCAATAAGGACACCAAGGCTATTTCATAAAAATTAACTCAAAATGAATCAATGACATAAATATAAAAGAAATAATTATAAAACCCTTAGAACAAAACATACAGGTAAATCTTCATGACCTCCCAGATTTGACAATGGATTTTTAGCTGTGACACCAAAAGCACAAGCAACAAAAGAAAAAAATAGATTAATTGAATTTCATCACAATGTAAAACTTTTGTTCATCAAAGGGCATATCAAGAAGGTGAAAATGTAACCTACAGAATGGGAGAAGATATTTCCAAATCATGAATCTGATAAGGGATTAGTGTCCAGAATATATAAAAACTCTTACAATTCAACAAACAAATTTTGAAATAAGTAAGAGGCTTGAATAGGCATTTTTACAAGAAGATTTACAAATAGCCAAAAGGCACTTGAAGAGATGCTCAGCTTTATCAGTCATTAGGAAAATGTGAATCAGAACCATGAGCTACCACTTCACACTCCCATTAGCATGTCTCTAATTTTAAAAATGGAAAATAACAAGTGCTGACAAGGCTGTGGAGAAACTGAAACTCTCAAACATTGCTAATAGGAAGGTAAAATGGTGTGAAAAATACTTTGGTGATTCCTTGAAAAGTTAAACATAATTACCATATGACACAGCAATTCGAATCACTCCTAGTCATAGGCACAGAGGAATTAAAAACAGATGTTAAACAAAAACTTGTACATGAATGTTCCTGG
This sequence comes from Muntiacus reevesi, assembly GCF_963930625.1. NCBI lineage: Eukaryota > Metazoa > Chordata > Mammalia > Artiodactyla > Cervidae > Muntiacus > Muntiacus reevesi. Next base: position 121,626,401 of record NC_089271.1, on the reverse strand, counting down.
CAGAACTCTTCACAATGGCCAAAAGGTGGAAATAACCCAAATTTGGATTGGATCTATGGATGAATGGATGAGCAAATTGTGATATCTATGCAGTGAAATATTACTCAACCATAAAAAGAATGAAGTACTGATACAAGCTATTGATCCAACTTGCATGAACCTGGAAGACATTATGCTAAGTGAACGAAGTCAGACACAAAAGATCACATAATGTATGATTCCATTTATTTGAAATTTCCAGAATATATAAATCTACAAAGAGAGAAAGTAGATTAGTGGTTGCCAAGCATGGGAAGATGAGAGGGAAGAATGGGGTGTAACTGTTTAAAGGGTGTGGGGTTTCATCTTGGAGTGGTGGAAATGTTTTGAACTAGATAAAGATGATGGTTGCACAATGCTGTAAATGTACTAAATGTCACTGAAGTGCTCACTTTAAAATGATTAATTATATATTATGTGAATTTCACTTCCATTAAAAAAATGTTCCAACAAACAGGGCAGGAGCCTTTTAGCCTTTTCTGACCTCTCCTCACAAGCCACATGGTGTCACTTTCATCACATGCTATTGGCCAAAATTGTCACAAAAAACTGTTCAGCTTCAAAGGGAGTAGACACAGTCCCCCAGTCTCTGTGGGGGAACACCCAAATCTCCAAAGCTTATGGCTGACTCTAACAAGAGCAGCTGGAGTGGAGTGGTAGGGGCTAATATTGGGCCACAGTGGAGAAGGATCAGGATGGAAAACATAACCAAAAGGCATAAAATACCTGAATCAATAAAAAGACATGAAATGTTCCAGAATAAAAAGAAGTCACCTTAGAAAGACAGACACTTGGAAAAAAAAAAAAAAAAAGACAGACACTTGCCCCAGATTAACCCATACATTTAAGGCAATCTCAACTTGAATCATGACATAGATTTTTAAGGGACTTGAGGAGCTGATCTTGAGATCATGTAGAGCAGAAAATGTATAATTATGACAAAAGTATTTGAAAAGGGCTGGGAGGGGGAAGGCTTGCACTACCGGCTCTCAAAACGCAACACAGATTCTACTAATTAAAAGAGTGTGGGACTTCCCTGGTGGTCCAGTGGTTAAGAATCCGCCTGCCAAGGCAGGAGAGATGGGTTCCATCTCTGGTCTGGGAAAATGCCACGTGTCAACGGGCAACTAAGCCCATGTGCCACAACTACTGAGTCCTCAAACTCTAGAACCTGTGCTCCACCACAAGAGAAGTCACCCCAATGGGAAGCTCATGCACCACAGTGAAGAGTAGCCCCTGCTAGCTACAACCAGAGAAATCTCACAGGCAGCAGCAAAGACCCAAAGCAGCCAAAAATAAATTAAAAAAAAATTTTTTAAAGAGTGTGATGACACAGTAACAAACAGATCAATGGAACAAAACAGAGAGTCTAGTACAGTCCCAAGTATGTATGAGACTACAATACACACTAAAAAGGCGTTGCACATCAGTGAGGAAAGGTATACTAGTCAATGGGCTTCCCTGGTGGCTCAGACGGTAAAGAATCTGCCTGCCATTTGGGAGACCCAGGTTCGATCCCTGGGTCAGAAGATCCTGGAGGAGGGCATGGCAACCCACTCCAGTATTCTTGCCTGGAGAATCCCATGGACAGAGGAACCTGTCAGGCTACAGTCCACGGGGTCGCAAAGAGTCAGACATGACTGAAGTGACTGAGCACGCACACACATATACTAGTCAATAAATGGTGTTGCGACAATTAGTTCTCAAACTGGGGGGAGGGGAAAGCCACAGTACTATTGGATTTGTACCTCTTACTGTTGCAGGAAGGGGGACCCCTTCCAGGGCCCGAAACCAGGCTCTTGTCTAACACTTGGAAATGAACTGTCCAAGGAGACATATGCTGAAAAAGCAAGAGATTTTATTGGGAAAGGGCACCCGGGTGGAGAGCAGGAGGGTAAGGGAACCCAGGAGAACAGTTCTGTCACATGGCTGGCAGTCTCGGGTTTTACGGTGATGGGATTCGTTTCCAGGTTGTCCTTAGCCAATCATTCTGACTCAGAGTCCTTCTTGGTGGTGCACCCTTGTTCAGCCAAGATGGATGCCAGAGAAGGATTTTGGGGGTGGTCAGACAGGTGGTGTCTCCTTTTGACCTTTCCCGAACTCTTCTGGTTGGTGGGGGCTTATTAGTTCTCTGTTCCTTACCAGGACCTCCTGTTGTAAAACAACTCATGCAAATGGTTACTATGGCGCCTGGCCAGGGTGGGCAGTTTCAATCAGTGTGCTTCCCCTAACAACTCCCCCCTGAGAGACTTCATACTCAAGATGCTTCTTGGGAATTGGGACGGAGGTCTCTTTCTTCTGTAACTTCTTCCTGCTGTGCATGGGTGTAGGTCTGCCTAGGCGAGCAGAGGTCTCTCTCTACCTGATCTAAGTCAAGGTATTTTTTTTTTTGCCTGAAACCAGAATTCACCCTTGTAATAACAGCAATTTAGTTTGAAACTGTTGGCTTCTCTCAGAGATGAAATAGAAAGGGACCAAACAGGAGACCTAACAGGATGGTCATCACTGGTCCCCAGAAACAGGAAGCAACATTTGGGGTGAGGGCTACAGGGTTTGTGACTTTTTTTTCTTTTTTGATTGGTTGGTGGTGAAGCAACAGAGCTATGCTCCAGGAATCTTGTGTTTAGTCTGAAGTTACCATCCTCCACCTGGGAGGGGGCTCCAGTTCTGTAGAACTCAAAGACATTTTTATGCATATTTCTTTGAGAAGGAACCAGGACCGTCTCAGGGCTGTACCACCATTTGATTCTCCTGTTTCTGTATCCTCTCCCTTCCCTGATTAGCAATTGTTTGAATCCACGCTTTGGAACTCACGGAAGGTCAAGGAGACTGAATGAAGCCTATATCTTACAGATAAGAAATGGAGAACACACAACAGATCTGTACTCCAGAGCCCCACAGAGTCCTGCTCAGTTTTAATTTAGGGAACAGGGCAGCTATGACTGTGATAACTTCCTGTCAAAATGGGGCATAGGACTGCCTCAGCTTGGAGAATAGACACTGAATTGGAAATATTCCTGAGTTCCAAGTCCTAGATCTGAGCCTTGTATGATTAAAATATCAATCCCTTGGTCTGCCATTTTGTTGTAACAGGCCCAATTAGAAGTAGCTGGATGAGGGATAACTGGAATTTTAATAGACAAAATAAATCTCATTTCTTTTTAGAAGAATAGGCCTGAAACCCAGTCTGGACCTGGCACTTCGGGGAGACTTGTAGCCAGGTAGCCAGTTGCCTAGTTTTATAAAAAGTAAGGTTGCAGTTACTAACCTCCAGCAGACATTGTTTTGAGAATGGTGGCATCTAAGTCTGACACGACTCAGAAAACCCAAGTGTTTAGCAATACAACATCTAATCTGAAATTACACCCATAGTATCACCTAGTTATTTCCCAGGATATCTGAACCATAGCTACTCTATTTTGACTTTTAATTGTAAAATTTTCCTTAATAGCCAAAGCAGATGTCACCATTAATGATGTCAGTGTTTTTCTAGGTATGAGAAGATGCAAGAATTGGAACTTGTCTTACTAGCCTCTTGGTCCAAGAAAATATTTCCTTTTGTTGATTCTTCCCATATCTAGAGTTACACTGTTACCATCATCGATCTCATATGGGACTATATATTATTCTATTAGAGGCCTCAGACACACATTTGGCAGTGTAAGAAACAGCAATTTTGTAAAACAGGTGAAATACAAATAAGCATATTTGTTGGTTCATTCAGTCCTTTGTTAACTTTTGTGAAGTCATCAGGTTTTTCATTAGAATACCAGGACATATCAAAATGTTAAGAACTCCATATAATTTCTAGGATATCTGTATTAGTAATTTTACCATACATTATAACATGAGCGTATTTATTACTCATTTGATAATCTTTTTCATGTAATTTAACCAACCAAATAAACACAGTTGAATATCTCTCTTTGGGATGTTTCAGGGGCCCTCTGAAGCACCCCAAAGTTAGCTAGAGGTCAGAGGAACTTCAAAAGAATTTGATTTAGGAAGTTTTATCAAAAAGATCAATTAAAAGCATTTAGAACATTTGGTCAGATTTAGTCAATGTTGATGGGTATATTGAGCGACTGAACTGAACTGAACTGAACTGAACTGATGGGTGTATCATTTAGCTTGTTGATATGTCACAATGGGTATAAATACCAAGGTTCACGGTCTAGTGAAAGTCAGCTCCACCATCTTGGACCTAGTTGGCTCTAACCAGTTTTCTTATGGCTGTGTCATTCCTAACAAAATCCATTTACCTAACTAATTGTAATCCAATTTTAGAAAATTCTGATCATGTATAACTCTTTTTATATTCTTTCATACCTTTTTTTTTTTTTTTTTTTTACTGAAAACACACTTTCTACTTTCCTTTAGCAACCAAGAACTAACTTTTATATTAGCATTTTATAGATTGGTGAGCATAAATACCAGTGATAATTTCTAAAACCTTTGCTTTCTTAGAACATTTTAGGATGGCACCAAACATTATTCATTTATAGTCCCAAATGTCTTTAGTTTCTCTGTAGAAGGAAATTAGTGTTTAGTAGTAAATGTTTCAAAATCTTGTTTTATTTGGAAATGACGTAACTATTCAATAGACTTCCAACACTTAGCACAACCCTTAGAAATTCAAGTTACACCAATCTGGAGAGACTATTTTAGACAGATATTCCTAAAGAATAATTATACTTAATAGAGTTTATATAAAAGCCCATATCTGATTTACAATTTTTTAGAAGTTTCTTCACTCAAGGTAATTTCCTTGTTGACAAACTTGTAACAGATATAATGTTTAACTTATATTAAACCTAGGTACAATGAAAATATTTTACTTAATGTTAATTATTCTAAGACATGTCTATATTAGATAGGTCAGCAAACAAACATTAATATCAGATATTTAATACTGAATATTTCCCAGTTCACATGAACCTGGAATTTATTTTTTAATTTAGAATTATTTGATTTGTAAGCGCTTACCTTTCTTAAAGCCAGTTAAACAGAGCTCATTTACAAATTAACCTCAAAAATATTACCCAGAGACAAAGACATACCAAGACATATTTAGACAGACACACTGCAAGATCTAGCTTCATTTTCTAAGCTTAGTCATGAATTACAATATAAAATTTACTAGTTTATTTTAAAAGTTGAAATAAATACAAAATTTAAAGGCTTTTCCCCCTTTTCCCTCAGTCTCAGGAGTTAGAGATGGTCTAGATAAGTGTTCCTGAGAGCCCTGGTCTCAAGGCACAGGGAAAGAAAATTAAGTTTTAACAAAATGGCGGCAGGCCTAAACCAAATGGTGGCCAAACAAAGCAAAATGGCCATGAAAAATCACAACACAGAACACAGAGTTAAAACACACATATATAAACCTGGCAGTCCTCATCAGACACTCCCTTAAATACAAGAATACAGTCTCTCAGAAAACCTCTTATAGAGACACAGAACTTCAGATCCAAGAACTAACAGAGCAAAGGAAAATATCTCAGGTCTTCAAAGATTTCAAAGGGAGGAAAGGAAGCCAGGTTGAAAGAAGGGGGAGAAGGCGGGAGAGGGGGGCAAAGGGGTGGCCTTACAGACTTCTCCTGCCACCTGTAGATACCCAGGCGTTACGGGACTTTATCCTGGGCCTCCAGAGAAGTGAGGACTGGAACTCAGTCCTACCAGAAATCAGACCAGAATTCGAGTTCTCTGCCAAGAGGAGGTGATCAGTCTCCAATCCTCCTCTCACCAGAGTCGCCATTTGTTGCAGGAAGGGGGACCCCTTCCAGGGCCCGAAACCGGGCTCTTGTGTAACACTTGGAAATGAACTGTCCGAGGAGACATATGCTGACAAAGCAAGAGATTATATTGGGAAAGGGCACCCGGGTGGAGAACAGGAGGATAAGGGAACCCAGGAGAACAGTTCTGTCACATGGCTGGCAGTCTCGGTTTTTACGGTGATGGGATTCGTTTCCAGGTTGTCTTTAGCCAATCATTCTGACTCAGAGTCCTTCTTGGTGGTGCACCCTTGTTCAGCCCAGATGGATGCCAGAGAGAAGGATTTTGGGGGGTGGTCAGACAGGTGGTGTCTCCTTTTGACCTTTCCCGAACTCTTCTGGTTGGTGGAGGCTTATTAGTTCCCTGTTCCTTACCAGGACCTCCTGTTGTAAAACAACTCATGCAAATGGTTACTACGGCGCCTGGCCAGGGTGGGTGGTTTCAATCAGTGTGCTTCCCCTAACATTACCATATCCAAACATAAATTCCAGATGAAATAATGAGCTATAAGCACACATCCACTCATAAAAAAGAATCTAAAACTCTGAAGAAAATATGAGATAACATTTCCTTTTCAAGTAAGTCACAAATTCTAGAAATTATAAAATAATCTCTTGATAGATTTTTTTGATTACATAAAAAATCTAAGTCTTTTAAATAAAAAACAGACAAAACTAAAAGGAAGAAAATATTTGTGGTTTATAAATATTTGTCATATGTCAAACCGATAATGGAAAAATATGCAAAGTATATAAAGATCTCTTTTTTAGCCATGTCATGCAGCATGTGAGATCTTAGTTCCCTCACCAGACACTGAACCTATGCCCCCTGCAGTGGAAGCTTGGAGTCTTAACCACTGAACCACCAGGTAAGTCTCAAAGATTTTTTTTTAATCAATAAGAAAAAGACAAACCACCCAATAGGAAAATGAGCCAAGGCTTTCCTTGGTACTCAGAATGAAAAAAGTAAAGGGCAAATAAAAGCATATAAAACATATAAAAATATAATTAACCTTTACTAGCAATCAGGTAAGCATAAACAAAAGAATGTGAGGCCAATTTTCACCCATCAAACTGACAAAATTTTAAAACATTGATGAGGGACTTCCCTGGCAGCGTAACTGTAAGGGTTAATTTTGAATTCACCCTGGATCTGCTTCTGTGACTGTAAGTAACCCTTATTTTGCCACTTTTGTTATTATAGGCATACATAATGACCTGCCTCAGGGAGATAACCTAAACCCACCCACCTGTGAAGGGCTGTGACATTCTTGAATTCTTTGTGTGACAAATGGCACTGCGCCCCTCTTCTGCTGTTTACTGCCATGGCTCAGAAATTCACATTTGGGGAGGCCTGAATCGCAGATAGATGTGGCATCTTTGTTTGTTGATATGATAGAAGATACTCCATTTCACACCACCTGTGAAATGGCTGTAAGGAAGTGAAAGTAACACATCCTCCTGCCTGAGGCTTGCCACTCTAGATTTTATTTGAAGGATATCTCCTAGAGGATTAAATGGTCTTTTTACTTTGTTTCCTCACCTCCCCCCATATCTGATTCATAAAAGAACTTGGCATCCAGGCCCCAACAAGATGGTTCTTTTGAGACGGTGGCTTTCCAAATAAAGTTGTATTCCTTGCCTCAAGCCCTGGTCTCTCAGATTTATTGGCCTATCCTGCAGTGAGCAGAGAGCATGGACTCTGGTAATAGCAGCCCAATGGTTAAGACTTCACCTTCCAATGCAGGGAGTGTGGGTTTGATCCCTGGTTGGGAAGCTAAGATCCTGCATGCCTTGGTGCCAAAAAACCAAAATATAAAACAGAAGCAATATTGTAACAAATTCAAAAAAGTCTTTAAAAATGGTTCACATCAAAATAAAAAATAAAACATTGGTGAGATCCAGTGTTGATGAGATTGTAGAAACAGTTATTTTCATACCCTGTTGGTAGGAGTGTGAACTGGTACAGATGTTCTTGGAAGGCAATTCGGCAGAATCTATTAAAGTGAAAAATGTACACTTTTCTACTTCTAGATATGGGAACAAGAAAGGGAGCTAAGGCAGGACAAGTAAAAGGATTGCCAGGAAGCATCGAGAGACCTGCTGAGGTTGGACACCATGCGTTTGGAGTGGATCCAACCAATAGAGTTGTGATATTTTCTCCTGTGGAGAAGACACATGGTTCAAAAGCCCTGGGGTTCACTCAGTCATTAAATATTTGAGTGCCCACTAAGTGCTAGGCAGTGTTCTGGGCTGTGGGATACAGCAGTGAACAAAATAAGCAGGGTCCCTGCTCTCGTGGAGCTTGCATACTAGTGAGAGAGATGAACAAAAATAAACAGATACAAACTATAATGTCAGGTAAACGCTCTGAAGATAAAGCAGAATAAGGGAATACAGAATGATAGAGGTACTGTTTAGATAATGAGATTAGGGAAAGCCTCTCTGCAGAGGTGACATATGAACGGAAGTTTGAATGAAGTAGAGTGAGCCATGTTGATATTTGAAAAAAGAGCATGCCTATTAGTGGAACAGTGTATGCAAAGGCCCTGCAATAGAAGCACACTTTGCTTGAGCATGGAGATTGGCAGGATGGATGTGGTGGAAGGAGGAAGGGACAGGAGAGTTAAATGTGCTGGTAAAAAGGTTGGAGTGATGGGTTACATCATTTGAACCTAAGGAGGGAAGAGAGACCAGGGGATGCTGGTAAATGGAGAGGAAGAGCATAGGGTAAGTGACAGGAAGTTTTGGTGAAGTTGAAAAGCAGGTGTAATAGAAGTGAGGGAGGGAGGACTATTGCCAGAAGGATAAGAGGATGTGGTCACAAAATGGGAGGTCAGAGTTCATATCAGAGGATGGCGATCCCAAGAAATGATGAGGCCAGAGAATGTTGCTTTGGATGGAGGGTGGGGGTTGAAGAGGAATGGAGGAGAAAGAGCTCTGAACTTGAAAAACTAGGACATGAAGTGGATCATGGACAAGAACCTTGTTGTCACCCATAGTAAAGGCAGACATGTAGGGGAAAGGCAGACAGGAGCTGGTTGCCATGGTTTTGAGCCCACTCTTTGCTGGGCTCTGTCTTGGATGACTTGGTGCATACAGTGGTTTATAAAAGCAAGATTTTGCCCTCAGGGATGGTGACCTAGGAAGAGAGAGTCGAGAAAACAAAGGGTCAATGCAAGCTTTTAATATAGAAGCTCAAATGAAATGCTTTGGGAGCCTCCACAATGGAGGGATGAATTTGAGATAGGGGTCAGGACTGCTGGGCAAAGTGACCTTTGAACTAGACTCTGATGGTTGGAGAGAATGTGGGCAAAAAGAGAGAGGTGATGGGACATATCAGGGAGGAAGGCCTTGACTGCTCAGCTGGAGAGGCTGACTTCTATCCTGAGGACAGTGGGAGCCATAGAGGAATTTCAGATGGGGGTGACAGTAAGGTCTAATGGAGGAAGCAAGGGCTTTGAAGCCCCCAAATCCAGATTTGAGTCCCAGTTCTGCCACTGATCTGCTTGGACCTGGGCCACACCACTATTTTTCTCCAGCCTGCCTCCTCTTCTGCAGGTAAGGACCACTCTGTCTCGCAAGATGGTGGACTCACATGATGGAAGAGTGGAAAGGGGCTGGGAAGCAGCAGACATGGGCTCCACTCACATGGCAAGGGGGGCTGGTCTCTCACCTCAGAGGTCACATCAGCAGTTAGATCCGAAGTCCCCTCCCACCTGCAGAACCGCAGGAACACAGGTCCCATTTCAGGCTTCATCCTCAATACCTTGGGACATCCCCAGCATGCTGTTTCACAATGCCCCAAGTGCGCACCCTTGGGTCTCTGACTTTCTGGCTGCCACAGGCTGCTCCAGGCCATGGTGCCACCTGTTTGTAATCTCTCGGGCTGTTGTTTATGTCAGCACCACCAATCTGCCCCTGACCCCCATGACCACTGCCTGCGGGGCTGTTTCCACACCTCTCCTGCCAAAGCTCACCCCACTGGTACTGCGAGAGGCTGCCAGGATGCTCTCTGCAGCTCTGGCTCTCCTTTGCTCTCGGGCTATCCTTGGATTTCACTCTTCCAGAGAGTCCCACAGCAGGACTGCTTGCCACCCTGGTGCTAGACCTCCTGGCACGCTAGTCACTTTACATGCATTTTTCTGTCTCACACGAGATGGGCTGTGGTAGTGATCGGGACAGTGACTTAGGGCATCTATTTTCACCCAGTGGGAGAAGATGCAATTTATGAAGGTACATTCTGATGACGTCAGGCCATCCTGGGTGCCCAGATCAGGCGGATCCAGGTCAAAAGGCAGAGTGGCAAGCCTAAGGTGGGATCAGGGTGCCAAAAAAGAGATATGGACAGGAAGGACCCTGAAGAACACCTTTTCCCATTTCAGAATTTGGCCTTTCAGCTGGACTCGGACGTCTTGGCTGCCTGCGCTGTCACGCCCAGACTCCAGTGAGCAACGGATCATCTGAACAGCACTGATACAGAGTCTTGGCCATTCACCCTCTCCACCCTGAATCACTCTTTTCCACATCAGGTCTATTGCCAATGTGGGTTCAAGTCCCCAAACTGATGAGTAAAGACATTGCTTTTGAGATAAGGGAGGAGCTGAGGGTGAAGGTAAATGAGGTCATCTTTACCACCAGGGCCAAGACAGGGACCGTGGGGACAAAATCAGAGGGCTGAGTCCTGTGTGCAGCCCTGGGACCATCCCAGGGCAGAGTCCAGAAGATGGGGGAGGGATGTCTGGTCAGGTTATTTTTTTCCAGCTGATCTTTGCTAAAACATTAACTACCATTTCAGCAGTACTAGATGCCAGGGGCAGAGAGCACCAGGTACAGATGAGAATGGTTTGAGTTCTAGTTATGCATTTGGTTTAACAAACACTTAGACAGCATTTACTCCTTGTGGCAATGCACATTCTGAGAGCTTCACAATCATGAATGCATTTTGTCCTCATCATATCCCTAGGAAGATACTACAATTATTACCCATTTCACAGGTGATGAAACTGTGGGCTCAGAGATATGGCATCATTTGCCCAAGACCATGAGGCTAGTGGCAAAGCCTTCCCTAGTGGCTCAGCAGTAAAGAATTCACTTGTGATGCAAGAGACACAGGTTTGATCCCTGGGTTGGGAAGATCACCTAGAGAAGGAAATGGCAACCCACTCTAGTATTCTTGACTTGGAAATCCCGGGGACAGAGGAGCCAGGTGGGCTACAGTCCTCGGGGTCACAAGAGTCAGACATGACTTAGTGACTAAACCTCTATGAGGCTAGTAGGTGACAGAGCTGGGATGGAAGCCCTGGCAGTCTGGCTCCTAGGCCATTGATCCAGGCAGGGTTGTTTGTCCTAGAAGACTGTCTTCAGGGCCCCTCCCCTGCGTGACCCATGAAGTCTACCTGCTTGCAGTGAGGATGGCAAATACAGTGCACAGGAGAGGGAAAGGCCTTTGAGGGGGCATTTCCCCAGTCTTTTGGTCTTTGGCATAACCTCAGCTCCAGTCCTGGTCTGTCCTCTGAGGCCCTGGGCTCTGCCTCTACTTTTATTCCTGGAGATGGAGTTTCCTGAACCCCCTCACTCATTTAGACTCCCTTCCTTCAACGAGTCCCAAACTCCTCTTTCTGGGTGTTCCCTCTTCAATGTCATCCCCTGATCCCTCCGAATAGGACTTCGTTCCCTCAGGTGCAGATGGCACTAGCAGCTGAATGGACGCCACCATCCCGGTCATCCCAAGAGAAAGGAATCTTCCCCTTGGCCAGTGGCTGCTGCCACTTCTGCAGAAGGGGCTTTCCTGAGGTGATTCAGCCCTCAGTTCAGGAAAGTCAATCTCCGGCCATAACTAACTTTCCTGAGGGTCTGTGGTGCTTTGCAGGCACTAGGGAGAGAGGACACTGGCTTTTTCTGAGTCAGGCCAGCTCAGAAGAGGCGGAAGGATAAACATGCATCCCGATCTCGAAGCAAAAGTGGGGCCGTAGCCAGAGCCCGGGTGGGGGAGCTAATGGGAAACAGCTTGCAGGAGGGAGGGGGACAGAATTCGGGAATGGCCGGGGCTGGCTGCTGAAGAGGGGGCTGGGAGAAACAGGCTGATTGAGACCAGCTGCTGCTCCTCTGTCTCAGATCTTTGGACTCTGCCCGGGGCGGGCTCATACCCTATTCTGGATGATTGGGAGCCAGCAGAGGCTGCCTGGGGCAGTTGAGTCTTCTTGACCCAGCCCAACTCCTGGAATCCTCAGAAACGAAAGACCAGAGGAAGACTCTCCATCTACAAGCTGGACACCTCCTCCCCATTGCCAGCCCCCACCCTCTGGCTGCTGCTGCTCCGGAAAGGCCTGGAGGAAGAGGCCAAGGAAACAGCCTTGTCCACTCTCCCTTGACCCTACATTCACCCAGCACCAGCATCTGAAGACCCCATGGCCTGGGCTCGCTGGGGTGGCCACCCCTGGCTTGTCCTCCTCTGTGGTATGTGCATCCTGGCCTCCCCCCTCTGGGCTCAGAAAGGGTTGGCGTGAAGGCTGGGCCCAGGTTGTCTCTCTTTTCTTGATTCCTCTCTCTGTCGAACAAGAGGAACCCCAGGACAGTCCTGGGGACCCTCAAGACCCATCTCAAGTCTGGTTTGGCCCCTTTTCCATTCCCACCTGTTAAAGAAAAAATGATTCTGGCACTTGTTAAAAGAGTAAGAAAGATTTTATTCAAAACTATTGCAATAAGACTATTGGACTTATAGTCCAACTACTGGGCTTCCCTGGTGGCTCAGACAGTAAAGCGTCTGCCTACAATGCGGGAGACCTGGGTTCAATCCCTGGGTTGGGAAGATCTCCTGGAGAAAGAAATGGCAAGCCACTCCAGTATTCTTGCCTGGAAAATCCCATGGACAGAGGAACCTGGTAGGTTATAGTCCATGGGGTCGCAAAGAGTAGGACACGACTGAGCAACTTCACTTTCACTTTATTGCAATAAGCTAAGATTTAGTCACTCAGCCATGTCCAGCTCTTTGCGATCCTAGCAAGAATACTGGAGTGGGTAGCCGTTTCCTTCTCCAAGGCGTCTTCCCAACCAAGGGGTGGAACCTGGGTCTCCTGCATTGCAGGCAGATTCTTTACTGTCTGAGCTACCAGGGAAGCCCTAAATTGTTAATCACTCAGTCCTATCTGACTCTTTGCGACCCCATGGACTGTAGCCCTCTGTCCGTGGAATTCTCCCAGCAAGAATACTGCAGCGGGTTGCCATTTTCTTCTCCAGGGGATCTCCCTGACCCAGGGATCAAACCCAAGTCTCCTGAATTGCAGGCAGATTCTTTACCCACTGAGCTAGCAAGGAAACCCTCTACTGCAATAGGGGCACTGCAATAGGGGAGAAAGGGCTCAACTCTGAAAACGGTAAAGATGGATGAGAACTTCTTGAGCAGAGTGAGGGGTTCAGATGGATGAGAACTTCTTGAGTAGAGTGAGGGGGGTCAGTGGATGATGTAAAACTACCAAGAGGAGACATCAAGGGTGAAGCGATTTTTACTAAATTGACTTCATAGGATTCTTGCTGAAGGCAGGGTGATGAGATATCAAGGGTGGGAGATGAGGAATTTGATCAGATTTCAAGGCTGATAAGATACAAAAGGTGAGTGATTCTCTCTAAAGTGACTTACCAGGACTCTTGCTAAGGCTGGGCTTGCAGGCTCAGTAAGGACAGGATGGAGGTCTCCAGGCCTAATGGAGAAGAGGACTTGGAGGAGCCTAACTACAGTTTGGTCTTTGTCACCATTATGGTGTCCTGTTTGTTCTCTTTGTTCACAACCAAGTGCCCACCTCAACATCCTCCACACCCACTCCACACTGACCTTAGGGAGGCCCCCTTCCCTTTGCTCTGTGGCAGCAGGTCCCTGCTCATTCATTCAGTACCCAGCTCCTGACACCTCCCCAGTGCCAGGCCCTGTGCCAGGGACCACAGGCGGCAGAGCTGACCCTTGTGAGCCACAGCCCAGGCCTCAGAGAACAGTAATTGGGGTATCTGGAGGGACACGGGTTGGCTGTGTCTTGCTTCTTATGTAGATGTTTTAGCCCCACCATTTTGCCAGATCTGTTCCTGTGGAAACAAGTATTCACTTTCGAAATCAACAGGGTAGGTCTCATCTCCCCCTTGAGTTTATGTGACTGAGAGAGACAGCCAGGCGTGGCATTGACAGTGTTAAGAACCCAGCTGTACTCCTTCCATCTGTGGCTCAACCCCCTCAGAAAGGATTCCCCCAAAACATGGGGGGCTGGAGGGAACGCCTATCAGAAACCACTGGACTTTCAGGGTGCAAAGGCCCAGAGCCTGCAGGAGCTAGCCCAGGACCTGGCACACAGCAGGCACTTAGGAAACGTTTGCTCCATGAATACTGGGCGACTCTTCTTGGGACACACCAAATTTGTGGCAGAGTCTCAAGTAAGTAAGTAAGGAAGCGTTAGTCGATCATTCATGCCCGACTCTTTGCAACCCCGTGGACTACAGCCCACCAGGCTCCTCTGACCATGAACTTTTCCAGGCAAGGATACTGGAGTGGGTTGCTATTTCCTTCTCCAGGGGAATCTTCCCAACCCAGGGATCGAAACTGGGTCTCCTGCACTGCCGGCAGATTCTTTACCAACTAACCTACAAGGGAAGCCCGTGGCAGAGCCTCAAATGGAAACTAACTCTCCATATATTCTGTCCCTTCTGGGACACCAGCCTTCCATGGTTGGCTCTTTTGTACTCAGATGGCCCAGGTTCAAATCCCTGCTCTGCCACAGACTCACTGTGGCAAAACTTGGGTGAGTAACTAAATCTATCTGGGCTTCGACTTCCCCCTCTGTAGAAAGCAGACAATAATACCCAACTCACAGGGTTGTTGCAAGTATCAGATGATATATAGAGTTAGCCAAAAAGTTCGTTCAGATTTCTCTGTTGCTGCAGATGGGGCCGTAATCTAATACTATATAGATAAGTAGTGGAGTTCAGGGTCTAGCACACAGTAGGAGCTCTTTAAATGCTAACCCACCTTACCCCACCAGGGGACGATGTCAGCCTGGGATTGCTTGTCTTCTGTGGCCTGGAATGAGCCGCAGTGATTTGGAGTGTAAGAAACGGTATAAGTGGGCCTTGAATTTAAGTAAACCCAATATATATATAATTAGAGTTATAGAAGGGTAAAACGAAGGTGGGGTGATTATTTAGCGAGATCCTCTAGAGCATTTAAGGGAAAATCTGATTACAAAAATTTAATTTACACACAACTTTTCCAGTTCGGTAGACCCTGAAAAGACCCAACTAGATTAGAAGGGAAAAATTGATTTAATAAGCACTAAAACCCATCCAAAAGTGGCAATCACTTGTCGATGAAAAAGGTTTCTTTGATTGTGACCCAGGGTGCCATGCAATTCAGCCTGATTTCCTATGAAATGTGATTATTTTTATCCTCAAGTAGAGTTGGACAGCATCTCAGTGCTACAAAGGATGGCGGCTCTGCCGGGGTTCGGAGGCGGGTTGGGGGAACATGTCCCTGTGCTATTTAGGACCTATCTGGTCTCCGAGTGACCCTGGATTTTTCTCCGGTTTCTAGCTTATGCCTGGGGCCACCCAAAGTCACTGGACCAGAGAGACGATGTGAGAAACTGTTCCATCAGCCCTCCGGTGAGGCCCTCCCTTCGCCCCGCCCCACCGCTCCCACCTTCCTGCCCATCCCCCACGGGCCCAGCTGCTAGCCTCGCCCTCTGCCAGCCTTCCTCGCGATTTCCGGACCCGGGGGCCACAGTTTCTGATTAACCTCCCGCGGGCCGGGCTGCACATTCTCAGGTGTCTGACATCTGCCCCCATCCCGCCCTCTCAGCCATTCCCACGGCAGGTTATCTCCTTCCCTCCAGGCCCGGGCCTGGGCAGCCCCTGGGAGCGGGAGGGCGGTGGGAGGAGGGGCGGTAAGGAGGCGGGAGGCCCCTAGCTAGCCATTAGCTGAAGCTAGGCAGAGGCCAGTAGGAGGATGGGAGGAAAGAAAACAACAGTTCTGGAGGAACCGGGAGGAGGGCGGAAGACTGAGGGCTAGAAGAGCCAGCGGAAGGTCAAGAAAGGGAGGCCTCGGGTGTGAAGACTGGCCCAGCACATTGGAGCTGAACGGTCGTCAGCTCCTACCTGGAGACCAGAGCGATTCTTTCCACAGCTAGTTGAGAGTGTGAAAGAGCGGCCCAGGCAGGAGCAGCCCAGTCGGCGAGGGCTTGCGGGCCTGCTAGCAGGTCACTACAGTCTCAAGACACATGAGACACATGTGCGTGCCGTGCCCACTGTATGTGACCCCTGGGGCAGGCAGGTTGGTGGGCACTTTTATATTACAACCAACACGGATGTGTCCTTGAGTAGAAGGCAAAACCAAACAAAAAACCCGCACTTTTTATTTTTAAGATCAAATGACCTTTAACAAGGTAGGGCTGCCAGCTGAAATACAGGACAGCCCAATTACATCTGATTTGCTGATAGTGAATCGTGTTTTTAATATAAATATGCCCAAATAGTACATGGGACTTCCTTATACTAAAACATGATTCATTGTTGACCTGAAATTCAAATGTGACTTGGTGAACATCCTGTATGTTTATTTGCTAAACTGGTATCCAAAGAGGGGCCATTCCCTGGCCTGGCCCAGTGCCAGGGCTCAGACCCCCTACAGTTCTTACCCTCCCCTCCCTACCTCAGGTCTCATTACTGTCACAGAAAGTCCCTCTCCAAACTCGTAAACACCTCCATCTACACTTGACCCAGGCACTTTAATCTAGAATAATCCATAACATCCGCTGCTGCCCCTTCTCTGTCCAGGCTGGCCCAGCCTATGCACCCCCAACCCCTACCTAAAAGGAGGCTGGAGGCCCCTGCATTTTCTCAAAGCAATGTGTGTGTGTGTGTCTGTGTGTCTGTGTGTCTGTGTGTGTGTGTCTTGGTGTCTTCCTGTCACCTGTCAGTACCTTCCAGTTACTGCGGTCAATACCACAGCGCGGCTCACAGCCCTCCGCCAGCAGATGTACACCCAGAATCTCTCTGCCTACATCATCCCTGACACGGATGCCCACATGGTGAGGGATGGCTCTTCCCCCCAACCCCCACCCTCTCTGCTACCCAGGCCACAAACAGGACCGTTGAGACTCAGAAGATGGAAGACAGAGAAAGGGTTTGACAGGCAAAGGAAAGGAAGTGGGGAACCTGGACACGGGTGTTTTAGGGCAACTGAAAGAATGTATTCCTTTACATAGAACAGAAGACATTGCCCAATTTCCTTGACCTCAGGCCATGAAACTATAAACAACTTCAGAACAATTTTGATCAGTTCCTAGATGGTGGATCCAGAATGAATGTTTAGGATACCCCTGCCCTAGGAGGTTAGAATATAGCCTAGAAATTGAATTAGAGGAACCCTGAGCTGCCTTCTGGCTCAGCCCTTCCCATCAGCTGATGGATGGAGCGCTGAAATGATCTCACGTCCAAGACTATGAGGTACAGGCTGGAAGAGGGAGAGTAGTCAGGGAAGATGCTGGTCTGAACCAGAGCTGCCCACCCATCCCACTCTTGCCCACACTGGCTCAGCCTCCATCCCATTCACCCTGCCAGCACCTACCCAATTGGAAGAGAAGGCATTTTTAGTGTCAATACCATTACTTGAAATAGTTTCCCCACCTGCTGAAAAGGGCTAAGAAGCTTGGGTAAGGATCTGAACTTCTCAGAGCCTCAGTTTTCTCTACTGCAAAACGGGAATAATGAGATCTGTCTCCAAGAATTATGGGGACCAAAATACAATAATGTGTAAAGCTCTCTGCAGAAGTTATTTATGATATACCCATTCTACTGTGCTAGACTGGGGAGGGGGTCGACTGGAGGGGAGAACCCAGTAAAACAAAAAGGCATGATCCCAGATGTAGAGAATTTGCATCCTGGCTGGGGAGACAAAACTTCTTGGCAAAACAATCCAGTGCAGGACTGTGGGGTTTCGATGCCAAGAAATACAGTTGTTCAAAGGAAGGAAAGATCCTGAGAGCTGGGGGAGTTCCAGAGGGCTTCCTGGAAGAGGTGTCCAGTGTGCTCAGGCTTATAGGACTGATTGATTCTGACTAGACAGAAACAACTGGGATGTGGTTGGGGGCCTTCCAGGTGGGGTGTGACTCCATGAAGGAGACTAATGACAGTGTTGTTGATTTCCTAGAGCGAGTACATTGGTGAATATGACCAGAGGCGTGTGTGGATTACGGGCTTTACAGGGTCTGCAGGTAACAGTTATTACCTGCCCCTCATTGCTTCTGTTGGGAGACCAAGAGTGGTCAGAGAGGCCCTAATGTGACTAATTCTTAGCAGCCAGGACCCCAGGACTTAGTGTCCAGAGGCCCCTGCTACTCTCTCTGTCTCCCCTCCACTACTCCTAAAAGGGTCACCAGAGCACATCTTAAGGTTGACCAGCCACACTTCTGCACGAGGCAAATGGTCCTCTTGACTTCTTTCCTGTGTTCACAGCCTCGGCCACAGCCAGGCCCAGCCTCACACTCCCTGGGCTCCATTTCTGGGTCAGTTGCTACCTCTATATCTAGCCACTGACTTCTTTCACCCGATGGCTCATTTGGGGACAAGGTTTTACTTTGCTGGGCCCTTTATGGACAGCATCACCTCACGTGGTCCAATGAGATACAAACATAGAGACCCTTTCTGGGGTACCCTTTCCGGTTTCGGAATGGGCCTCTAACCCTGATCCTGACTCCTTGAGTGAAACCTAAGGTCCCCTTGCTGATGCTTAAACATCCCTCCCCTGGGCTTCTAACTGCCTGGCTTGCCTATCACTGGCCCTTCTTCTGTTTGCCAAAGTCACCAAGTTTGGCTTCTCTGCCTGTCCTCAGCAAAGCCCCTGGGTTAGTGTCCACATCAGCCTTCCCCCCAACACTCTCTTTAACATATCCTGGCTCACTTCCTTCCAGGGGAGGAGACTCTTTCCAGAGGCCCCTTGTGACACTGCACTGCATCACGCATGTGCTAACTAAAGCCATGCTCTGCACTGTCACCCTCCCCTCCAAGAGTCTCTGTTCTGCCCCAGGAGTCGCAGTGGTGACCATGGGGAAAGCCTCTCTCTGGACCGACAGCCGCTATTGGACGCAGGCTGAGCGGCAAATGGACTGCAACTGGGAGCTTCATAAGGAAGGTAAGAGACTCCGCTGGGGAAGGTACAGGTGAGGGGGTACCTGCGAGGCCATTCTGGGCTGCTGTGAGGAGCTCAGGAAATTTGGAGCCATCCCTAACTTTGAGATGAATATCATGGAGGACAGACCTGACAGGACTGTCACAGACAGAAGCCCGACTGCAGGGCTGTGGTAACCTCAGTGTCCCTTCTTGTCTTTCAGTTGGCACCACTCCCGTTGTTACCTGGCTCCTCACCGAGATTCCTGTCGGAGCACGTGTGGGCGTTGACCCCTTCCTCTTCTCCATCGGTAGGTTCTTCCTTCAGTTCCCCTGTGTGTCCACACCAGTGAGGGAGTCTCAGGCCCTCGGGATGTAAAGAAACACATCCTGGCAGAAAGAGGTGCAGGGGGACTCTAAAAATAGAGTGTTTGAACTTGTGGTTGCAGAGTATTTTGCAACAAGGCTGTATTCCAGGATTGTGTAATGAAAATACATTTAAAAGAATAAATAGAGTTTTTTAAAAGTCAGGAGGGCAGAGACCCAAACTAAAAGACTCAGGGAATTGTTAAGACCTAATCAACAAGTAGGCTAAGATGGTCTTCAACCTAGAACCATCCTCTGTACCCTGGAACTCTACTGATCAGAGCACTAGAATCACTTGAGAATCCTCTTCTGGAAGGCAGCTTGGAAGGGTTGGAGGAGATGGAAGGGTTTCTGAGTAAAGAAGCACAGTCGCTGGGACTTCTCTGGTAATTCAGTGGTTAAGACTCTGCACTTCCACTGCAAGGGGCATGGGTTCAATCCCTGGTCTGGGAACTAAGATCCCGCATGCTGTATGGCATGGCCAAAAAATAAATAAAAAGAAGCAGCAACACAGTCCCCTCATCTCCCCTCTAGGAGCATGGCTCCTTGAGCCCTGGTGCCCCCACCACTGGCCAGCCTGCCCCCAGTGGTGGCGTCCCCATGTATATGTACTGGAAGGCTCCCACTTCAGACCTGGCTTCTCTGCCAACCTTTCCAGTGGCCTGAACCTCACCATTCCTTTGGGCTGTGGCATGCAGACAGGACCGAAAAGAGGGCCCCACAGCCATTGACACTTAAAAAGATGAGCTTAGCCAGCTGACTGTGGGCAGCATTGGGGTGGGCTCAGGGCAACTGAGCTTTGAAAAGTGAAGTAAGAAGGTAAGAGGGCAGACCTCAGAAGGTTCAGACTGCTTGGACAGGCTCTGGCAGTCAGGCTGCAGGAGTGGAATGAGAGACAGAGGGGACAAGAGCTAACTTTGCCCTAGTCACAATTTTTCCTCAAGTCTGAACTCCTTCCTGTCTTTGTAGACTCCTGGGAGAGTTATGACGTGGCCCTACAAGACTATGACAGAGAGCTGGTGTCTATCACTGTCAACCTTGTGGACCTGGTGTGGGGGTCAGAGAGGCCTCCAGTGCCAAATGAGCCCATTTATGCCCTGCAGGAGGCATTCACAGGTAATTTCCTACGCTGGTCCTCTTTCCCAGCTTGAAGCAGCACCCACCTGCAGTGCTACTCCTTTGGCTGAAAAATTCATCCTAAGAGGTTCCAAAGCAATGGTTTCATGTGCACCTTTAATGCAGGTTTCTAGACCCCCTCTCCTCAGAGAATCTGAATCCAGGGTCCTCAGACCATACTTAGAAAATGCTGGAATAAGGCAGGAGGGAACAGGAAGGGAGGAAACAAGGGAGTCAGAGAATGATGAAAAAATCCCTACCCCTTTGTAGAGAGAAAAAACATGAGTTGCTTCTCTGGTACTGAAGACTGCTTTGTATTGAATCATTCAGAGCTTGCCTTCTGGCCTTCCTGTGATGAGGAATTCAGATGTAAGATGGCTGGGGTCAGATGGGCTGGTATGGACAAAGGAAGCATAAACTAAACTCAAGGTCAGTCTGTGGCACAGATTAAAATTCAAGTTTTGGCCAAACCACAAAGGAAAGTTAACTGACCCCCTAAAGTTCTAACATCAAAAATCTTGACCCCATTGACACTATCTAAATATGTCATAAGAGAACAGTATGCTCTATGATTCTTGTAAGTAGTAACTAAGCTCCTGATAGGACCCAGGTTACTAACTATGAATCAGTATCTTGACCGCCACCACTCCCTACCTTCTTAGGAATTGTGATACAAGCCCTTGACTTGGATTCCTGGGAACATTGGGCAATCTGAGAGGCCCATTTCCATACACAGGTCTACGTACACTTCTTGTTTGGAAAGGAATCTGGAAAACAGGAGAGAAATTTCAAAATAGTGGATCTGATGAAACAAGTCACAATTGGGTCCAATTTTCTTTATCCATTCTGATGTAACTTGCAGAATCTTTCTGCTGCTTGACACAGTTTTTAAAGAAACTTGCTATCCAAGATGGTTCCATCATAAACAAAATTCATCCCATTCAAATAAAGAAGGCTGCAGTTCCATCAGAAAGAGGAGGGGATAAAGAGGGAAAACCTTCCAGGGGCTGGGAAAGAATTCACATGGGTTTTATCACTTCCCATAAGTGAAAGGAAACCGAGCCATTGCAGGCTGCTAGTCTTCAAGGAAGGGCCACATGGAGCCAGAATTGGGCCTGGAAGCCCAAGAACAGAGTCTTTCTAAGCTTATAAGAGAGACTTTCTCTCCAGTCACTCACAGGTTTTAAAGGGGATGAAGTAAAGAACATGAAAAGTAGTTACTCAAAGATACCTCTGTGTATTGAGTCATTGAAGTTGGCTTTCATTTGTCATCTCAAAAATGTATCACATCCATGAACCTTGAAAACATCATTCTAAGTGAAAGAAGCCAGCGAAGGCCCCATGTTATATGATTGCATCTGTGTAAAATATCCAGTATAGGCAAGTCCATGGGGACAGAAAGCAGATCAGTGGTTGCTGGAGCTGGGGGTAGAAATGAATGAGGGGGACAGCTGGAGGGCAGGGTTTCCTTTTGGGATGATAAGAATGTTCTGGAATTAGTGGTGGTGGTTGCACAATCTCGTGAATGTTCTTAAAGGCACTGAGTTGTGCACTTTAAAATGGTTAAAATGATACATTTCATGGTATGTGTATTTTACCACAGTAAAATAGAATCAACCTTAAAAAAAAAAGTATTAAACCCAAAGTTTTGGTTCTTGTTGAATAGTTTTACCTGTTTGCATAAAGATTTTTTAAATTGAATTATGTTATTTATGCTAATCTCCAAGCCCAGCTAGAACCCTTCATGCTTATGATCTTCCACCAGCAAATTCCTGGCCCTGCAGAGGGGCAGACTCTTTAGAGGGATTGCAGGGAGTAAGAAAAAAAGATGAAAATCAAAGTCCTAGAACCAGTATACAAGCATCTCCAAAAGGACAGCTCTGTGACACAAAGTTTAAGGACAAGGTGGAGACTAGCAAAGTTAGCAAGGTCATCCAATGTCTGTACCAGTAAGAGTGCAAGCCATGTAGTCAGACAGACCTGGGGTCAAGTCTCAGTTCCACCCCTTGCCAGCTATGAAAGCCATAGATAAATCACTTTACCTCTCTAAAGCCTCAATTTCCTTATCTGTAAAATGGGCCAAGTAAGGATTAAAACAATGTACACAGAATGTTTAGCTCAGACCCAAGTGGCTCTAGTAAGTGCTGGGCTTACTGCAGAGAAGAGGACTAAACATAGCCGAGCCCTATCCATTTGCCCTTCACCTCAGGCTGCTCTGCTGATCTCTCTTCTGCATGCCTATTTATTACTCAGAAAGTTATACCAGACTTTCTATACAGCAAGACACCATTCTACGTACATTACAAATTTTAGTTAATTCGACCCTCACAACAACTCTATTGAGGTAGACACTATTATTATAATCCATCTCCACTTTACAGATGTGCAAAATAGGGCACATAGCAGTAATTTTCTCAAGGTCACCCAGCAAGTAATCACAGAGCTGGAATTTGAACCCAAACAGTCTGGATCGAGAGCCCCATGTCCTTACTGACTACAAAAGTAAGAGTCTGGTTAACGAAAGGGTTCTATTGCTTTTTAAAGGAATGGAAAACTATTGCCCTAAGGGAGCCCTCTCAGGAACAGAGTGGCAAAGAGAAGGTATGTCACTCATGCTTTCTTTGGGCTCTTTTATTTCCAGGGAGCACCTGGCAGGAGAAAGTAACTGGCATCCGTAGCCAGATGCAGAAGCATCATGAGGCCCCAACTGCCGTCCTTCTGTCCGCACTGGATGAGACAGCCTGTGAGTATAGATCTGTGGGTGCAGGGAGGGTCTGGCTTCCCCTGGGACCCCCAAGCTTTCTGGGCCCTGCAGCAGTGACCATGTACCTGTGGGTTCTGAGAGCTCCTTGGCCTTGGCCTGCAGGAACTGAGGTGAGGGCAGTAGCTCATGCCTACCCAGTAAGGAAACCAGGAAGCCCCATGTGATCTGGGGCCAGCCCGCAGGCCATTGGAGTACCAGGCAACCAAAGCAATAGAGGTTTCTGTCTCATGAAGGGGAGGAGGCCCAGCAAACACCTCTTACCGCCTGGTCATGAGTCCAGGGCGCTCACACGCCCAGCCTTAACACCCCATGCAGCCCTACTCTGTCCCAGCATGGCTCACCTGACCCCAGCTCTGGGCTGGAAGCCCACTGACACCCGGCGCAGACTACTGGCTGGGTATCTGCTTTTCCTGGGAGAAAGAGTCCCTAGAGCTCATTAGTGCTTCAGAGACCTGCCCCTCTCCAGAAAGACTGAGAAACATTCAGGGATAGAGGATGCAGGTAGGCATGCTGCTGGGGATCTTTGGGGGCCAAAGCAAGCAAGAGGGCAAAAGGCGCCGTTTGTAATTGCCTCAGGCAGGTCAGCTTCAAGTAGGCCCCATCCATTCTCTTCTCCAGGGCTCTTCAACCTGCGTGGCAGTGACATCCCTTATAATCCCTTCTTCTATTCCTACACGCTGCTCACCAACTCCTCCATCAGGTAGGACTTGTCTTTGGCTTGTGGTCATTGACTTCCTCCAACTCCTCACAGCCCCGACCTGCAGCCTTCCCAGAAGTGGGGTGCCTGCCCCCGCAGGACCCTCTGGGAAGCCTCTGATCACCTTTTCCTGACCCCCTTGATCTCTGTCCCCACATACTCCAAATCCGCTCTGCACAGTTGCCTGGTGCGGGCCACCTGTGACCTCCAGGAACACAGGGCCTCTGGTCTTTTGCATTGTCCTTAGAGAATTCTGGACCCTCCTGGTCTTCCCTATCCACCCAGGTTATTTGCAAACAGGAGTCGCTTTAGCTCTGAGACCTTGCAGTACCTGAACTCTGGCTGCACGGGTCCCCTGTGTGTGCAAGTCGAAGACTACGGCCAAGTCCGTGACAGTGTCCAGGCTTACACCTCAGGAGACGTGAAGGTCTGGATCGGGACCAGCTATACCTCATATGGGCTCTATGAAGTGATACCCAAGGTGGGTTTGCCAGGCCCCGGCTCATGCCAGGCACCATCCCCCCATCCCCACCAAGAGCCCCGATAAGTCTCAATCTAACAGGGAAGGGGGGACAGCCCCTTGGCCATTCTGGCAGTTGGTCAGTCAGCAGTGGTGCAGTGAGTCCCCTTCTAGGCCACCCTGGAAAGAGACAGGAGAGGCAGCAGCAGGACATTGTCCACAGAGAGCCCAGACATTGTCACAGAGGCTGGGGGAGCAGAGGCTCTGAGGTCACCAAACGAGAGGCGGAGAACCATCTGTGCCAGGACCTTGGATGAGTGACTTCGTCAGTCTAGGCCTCTGCTTCCTCATCTGTAAAGTGGCACTAAGAGTCACAACCTCAAAAGAGTTGCTCTGAGGAGCTTAAAAGGAGACAGTGCATATAAAGCCCAGTGCCTGCAGCAGCGCAGGCTCTCAGTAAGTGGCAGCTGTCATGATATGAGATGTGCAGGAAATAGACTGTCCGAACAGCCCACAACTGGCAAGGGCCAGACTCGCATCCATCTCAGAGCACTGTGGGGATCCAGGACCAGGGAGGAAGGAGGAAGCAAGGGAGGGAGGGAGAAAGGGAAGGTTAGGCTGGACAGAGAAGACTAGGAAAGCCCTGCCTAGTCAGAAAGCACACACAGGAAGGGCACTGCCACTCCAGGAAACGGCAACTCTCATCTCAGCCAGGATTTCCTGCCAATCCTTTTCAAACCCCACCGTGCCCTAGACAGGGCTCCCAGACCATCTCCTCTCTGCTCCTCACAGGAGAAGCTTCTAGCAGACACCTACTCTCCAGTGATGGTGACCAAGGCGGTGAAAAACAGCAAGGAGCAAACCCTCCTCAAGGCCAGTCATGTAAGTCCGTGGGCAGGCAGACACACAGGCCTCTGGGGAGCTCCCAGTCTGATGGGTTAGAAAGGAGACCATGCGGGAGAAGCCTCAAGAAGGCCCTTAGTGAAACACAGAAGTGGACACCAAACTCCTGGACACCCATTTATGCTCCACCCCGTCACTCACAGCTTGGTTCAGTGGGTTAGAACCTGAGCCCCGGAGCTACAGTGTCTGAGTTCAAATCCTAGTTCCTCTAGCCACCTCCTAGCTGTGTGACCTTAGGTAAGTCATTTCACCTCTCTGGGCCTCAGTTACCTCCTCTGTAAAATGAGGATCATAGCTGTAGCCTGCAACAGAGGATTGTTATGATAATTAAAGATATATATATATATCTACATTATATAGTATAAATAGTAGATAATATGTTTAAATATATTAATTGTAATACATAATATAAATATATACAATATGTGCATGCTTAATCACTCAGTTGTGTCTGACTGTTTGTGACCCCTTGAACTGTAGCCCACCAGGCACGAATACGGGAGTAGGTTGTCATTTCCTCCTCCAGGGGATCTTCCCAACCCAGAGATTGAACCTGCATCTCTTGCATCTCCTGCATTGGCAGGCAGGTTCTTTACCACTGCACCACCTCAGAAACCCTAAATATATACAGTATACATATATGCATTTATATACATTTATGTATATGTGCAAAATATACCTATAAATATATAATAATTATGTAAATATATGATACTTATATAATAATTATAGAGTTCTATGTGTATAAATACAGTTATGTACTTATATATATTAAATATGTAGATAGCTTTTAGTACCGCCACCTGGCACACCCCAAGTCTTAAATGTGTTAGATATTATAATTTCTTCACCCTGGGGAGAGGATGGCTTGCCCCTTTGGATATTCCTGTTAAAATTGGGATATGCTGCCTCATTTTTTAAAACTCTTCTTGTGGAAAATGTTAAGCATGTACAAAAGTAGAGGAAATAGCTTAGTAATCCCATCACTATCATCCAGCTTCAATAATCATCAACTCAAGGCCAATCTCATTTCCTCTACAACCCCACAGTCATTACCTCCACTCCCTATCCTCTGCTGCTGGATGATTTTAAAGCAAGTGCCATCTATCACAGTGTTTCTTCTAGCAACATTTCAGTATCTCTGACAAGACAAGAACTCTTTTCAAAACATGACCATACTCTGATCAGGTATATAGATGTGAATAAGAATCCGTTAATAGTATCACATAGCCAGTTAAACCCTCACGTTTTTAAAGCTCAGCTCCCAGAGCAGTCACCCCATCATCTCCTGCATCCTGGAGCCCCAGCTGAGACCGTTCCTCGGTCTGCCTTTCTGCTTGCCCTGCTCCAGGTGCGGGATGCTGTGGCTGTGATCCGCTACTTGGTCTGGCTGGAGAAGAATGTGCCCCAAGGCACCGTGGATGAGTTCTCAGGGGCAGAGCAACTGGAGAAGTTCCGAGGGTGAATGACCACCTTTTCAGCTGACTGTCTAAGTGTGGGAGTGGGGGCAGGGGAGCCTGGTCTCCCTACTTACTGGGGAAGGAAGATCCTCCTTGTATTTGAGGGCTCTCTGGAATAAGAAGTGACAGGTTCTTGAGTGGTCAGGAAGCTGGGCAGGGGTATTGGATGACATTCCCCAACTCTGCTGAGAGCTGGACACCTAGAAGGGCCACAGCCCAACAGCGCCCCCTAGTGTCTGCTTCAGGCACGGGCCTTTCTGAGGGGAGACCAGCTCAGGCCTGTAGGACCTTGGATCACTTGAGAATATCAGGCTGAGGAGGGAGGTTTCCCGAGGGCATACTTAGCCCAAAATGCTGCTCCTGGACTGGGGGAGTTTTCAGATACAGGGAGTTAGGTTTCTTCACTCTTGCTTTACTAGGAACTCACTTTGGGACACAAAGCCTTGGTTTCCCCATCTGTAAAATGAAGGTGGAGGAGGAATAATTGGTGTCTGCAGTCTCTCCTTCTCTGACCTTGAGTTGTCTATAAGTGACAGGTCAGGGCTTAGAAAAGGACAGGAGGTGGGACTGGGAAAGCCAAATGGAGCCTGGCCAAGGTAGAGGCAAACATGACTTTTCACTTGCCTTTGCTAGCTCTCCTGGGCCCAGCCTAGTCCCTGAGCCCATTCATTGACCATTCCTGCCTTGTCCTTTCTAGAGGGGAAGATTTCTTCTCTGGATCCAGTTTTGAAACCATCTCTGCAAGTGGCCTGAATGCCGCCCTGGCCCACTACAGGTACTTCAGGAGGAATTTTCTGGGGCCCTGTGGAGGACTTGAGTCCACATTTAAGCTTTGAGGTCTTTAGCACTGTGGGAGCTGGGGGTGGGGAATAGAGCCCAGTCAGGTGTGGGGAGTCTCCTTTGAATTAAAAGACTTGAGTAATTTCACTGCCCAGGAGGCTAGGACTTTATGAGCACTTAGGGCAGAAGGATCTGGAAGGCAGATGGTGGGACTGCTGCTGGATGTTTTTCCTTTGCTTCCTGTGAGTTATTTAATTCTTAAAGCTCACAAACACGTGGGGAAGAAGGGCCCATTCAAGACAAACACCTGCAGCCAGCCTGGTGAGATTGGGCAAGGGGAGTGGTCAAGCTCACCAGATGCCTCAGGCTGGCAAGGGCAAAATTGGGAGAGGGCAAAGACCTTCCAGTGGTTGGCCTAGCGTATCCCAGACTTCCTTCTCCTGGTGGCCCCAAGCCTTCAGCTGCCTTGGCCCAGCCCCCTCTCCCTACTAAGAAGAGCAGGGTAGGAACTCCTCAGCTCTACCAACTGCTGCTCTCCAGCCGCACCCTTGAGTTCCCTCCCTTCCTGTGCCCTGGCTTCTTGGGGCCCTCTGCTCCCAGAGGCAGCAGGAAGTTAGAGAAAGCTCTAGACTGAGCACCTGGGTCCAGGCCCAGTTCCCTCATGGCTTTCCCGAGGGGCCTCCTGATGTAAAAGATGGCTGGACTGGGTGCTTGCTAAGGCCCTCTCATCTCCCACATTCAGGGCTCTTTCCTTTCTCCCTCCCTGGGGACGAGGACTTGGCCTGGGGAGATGTAGATACACAGATGTGCCCTGAAGACATTAGCAGCAGAAGCTCATTAGTCTTCCAGGGCCCTTTGGGAGATGATGATGTCCCCAAAGGAGTTAGCTAAAAAGCCGACCCACAGGGAGGAAGGGGTTCCCCTGCTTTCACACAGGACCCCTCCCCACCCGGCTCAGTGTTAGGCTGTTCCTTCCTCAGCATCTCTCCCCTTCCCAGCCCCACCAAAGAGCTGCACCGCAAGCTGTCCTCTGACGAGATGTACCTGCTGGATTCTGGGGGACAATACTGGTATGTACTCCACCTCGTCCCCGCCCTGGCCTGGCTGTGTCAGCTCAGACAAGAACCAGTCAAAGGTTTCCCTTCTTGGGCGTGGATCCTGCATCTGAGAAAGGAGAGGCCTGGATTGAATTGCCTAAGTAGCCTGCCCATTTTCACACGTGGGAATCCCTGCCCAGTGGGCAACCGACAGAGGCCAGAAGTGGGGCTGCCCACAGATGCCACCCTGTAAGAATCAGGAAAAGACTCCCCTTGTGCAAGTAAAAGGTATTTTTAAGCCTGAACATTATTACACAGTCCGAACTGCCCTGCTTGACTATGCAAACAGTATGCTCGTATTCTCACCCGAATACCCTGGACACAACCTGCATGCCATGACAGCACAGTGCCTACCCCCACCCTGCCCCTCACTGCATGCTTGGTGAGGTGACCGCATCATGTGGAGTGGGAGCAGGATCAGACCTTCAGGAGAAGTAGGCAGGTGAGTGACACAGCATCAGAGGACAACCAGCAGCACAGTTGGGACAAGGCACTCCCATCAGCATGGGATATGTTTATGAGTAGACATGTGTGTGTTCTGAGTATGTGCATGACGACAGATAGGGTTATGTGGGAGCGCACTGTCGCCTGCTCCAGGACTCCACAATCTGCGTGTCCATCTATGCGCTCTCACTGAAATTAGTATATACCCATTTGGTGAGTGGCATTTTTTAGGATGTGTTGCTTTTGTACAGTGCACAACCTGAACACCTAGACATGATAGCCATGCGTACTAAGTCAATGCAGTCATGTCTGACTCCTTGCGACCACATGGACTGTAGCCCACCAGGCTCCTCTGTCCATGAGATTCTGCAGGCAAGAATACTGGCATGGGCTGCCATATTCTCCTCCAGAGGATCTTCCTGACCCAGGGATCGAACTCGCATCTCTTATGTCTCGCATCTACTGGTTAGAGAACCAGTAGATGGGTTCTCTAACACTAACACCACCTGGGAAGCCCCTTTACGGAATACTGGAGTGGGTTGCCATGCCCTCCTCCAGGGGATCTTCCCAACTCAGGAATCGAACCCAGGTCTCCTGCATGGCAGGCAGATTCTTTTCCAGCTGAGCTACCAGGGAAGCCCACGATAGCCATGAGAACAGGCTAAGCCCATTCCTTCCAAATGTATGACCAGTCATTCACATGGGAGCTGAGTTGAAATAGGCTGGAAGATTTTCCCTTCTCATCTAGGAAGCAGTTGGACTCTGGGAAATTTGAGGGTAAGGAAGGGATGTGCTGAACTGATGCAGGAGCCAGGAATCGTTTCCCATCCTCTATCCTGTGGTGAATGTGCTAATGACAAAGGCCCTTCACTGGGAGCCAGCCTGGCAGGTGCTCAGCCTAGCAGCCTTTGCAGTCACCAGTATGGCGCAGTGCAGACTTGAGATGGCTGATGTGCAAAGGGGAAGTGAATTCTCGGCGTGTTGCTGGATCGGGGCGTGCTCGAGCTGGGTGAGGCCAGGGAAACGGTCACCTCACTTCCTCTTCTCTCCTTCTGAAGAAGTCAGCCACATCCTGTGACCTGCTCCCGAGCTGGAGTCCCAAAGGCCCTGGGACCATTCCTCACTTCCCCGGGGGTGGGGGGTGGTCACAGGGGCCATTCTGGGGTAACGACTGCAGGTGGTGGTTGGCAGTCAGACTGTTTGCCTTCTGGCAGCTTCGGTTCACTGAGCAAATCCCTGGGGCAGACTAATGTTTACAGTGGGGAGAACTGTATAAAGCCACTGCTTGAGCCAGGCCTGGCCTCCCCGAGGCCAGCGCGGGAGAGGGCCTCGTGGCCTTAGTTGCCTCTCCGGTGAAATGGGGATAATGAGGTTTGTTCTGCATCCCTCATTCTGTAAATAGTAAATAAGTGTATGAATGTGTAAGAGTGTTATGATCTCTCAGTTTCCTCATCTGTAAGAGTGGGACAATCCCTTCCTGCCTCACAGGAAGCCTGGAGGGAGCCTTTCTTTTAGAGCCAGACTGGCCCAAGGAAACTTGGTCAAACTGGGTGGGATTGGGGTGAAGGATGTATGTGGGGACTCAGGATTCCTGACAACTTTGCAGAGCTCCTTCAGGCGCACATGCTGAGGATGGGAACTGCATCATGGCTGCCATCTTCTTCCCTTGGCCTCCTTCCCCACCCCATCCCAGTCCTGCCACTCAAACACCAGTGGTGAACACTCCAGAAGAACATGGCCACCATCCCTACCCCAAAGTGTTCACCCGAGCTGGACCTGATGATTGCCCTTCTCCACAGGGACGGGACAACAGACATCACCAGGACAGTCCACTGGGGTACCCCCTCAGCTTTCCAAAAGGTAGGCATCAGACCAGATTTCCCTGCCCACACTCACCCAAGGGACACCCAAGCAACCACTCCTGCAAGAGCTGTTTGATCATACAGAGGCTGAAACCGAAGCCCAGGGAGGTTAAGTAGTTCACCACAGGTCACACAGCAAATTAGTACCAGGAAACCCAGTGCCCCGGACTACTTCCCCAGAGATACTTCATGTCCCCAGCAGGGCCTCAGTCCAAGCTTATCATCATCCCATTTCAGAAACTCAATGAATATTTATTTAGTGCAGTCTATGAGCCGAGCCCTGTGCTGAGCAGAAAAGAGGAAGACAGGCATTCCATTCCAGGGGGAAAAAACTGGCACCAGCACAGTCTCAGAGGTGGAAAGGGACTTCACTGTTCAGGAAGCGATGAGGGCTGGTCCGCTGGGGGTAGGTGTGGGGACACGGTCTGTGCACCTCTGGGACCACATTCATGCATTCAGCAAGTGGACTGTGGCTCAGACATTGTACCTGAAACAGAGAGACAGAGAAAACAAGCATTGGTCAGGCCTCCAGGAGCTCAGTTTAGTGGGTAGATCCACTGCCCCAGGCTGTCATGCTCAAGATGACAAGCCCTGTGTGTGGGGGAGGGGTGTGTGTGTGTATGTGTGTGGTGAAGGGGACTCACCACATCACCACCGGGAGTGACTGGGAGAAGACGCCTCCCTCCCTCTTTCCACAAGGTAACAGCCCCAACAGAGCAAGACTGACCTGCCCATTATCAGGCCTCAACTTAACCATAAGGCCATAAGAAAACTCAAGGGTGATCATGATAAGGGCAGTGAGGGCCGCTGACCTCTGTTTGACCCATTTACTTTGTTGAGAGCACCCTACATGCACGAGTCTACCCGCTCCTCCCAATGACCTTCTGAGCTGGTACTATGATCATCCCATTACAGACCACGAAACTGAGGCATGGAGAAGCTCAAAACACTTGATCAAGGTCAAGTTTGTGAGTGGCCATGTTAGGATTCTAGCCCAGGGAGTTTGCCTTCCAAACCCTTACTGTCGCAGCCTCAGCTCACCCCCCACCTAGACCAGCCAAAGGAAACCATGTGGACCAAGACCCAGCTTTGGGCAGGCACCCCTCAGCCTCCTCTGGCCATCTTCCGAAACCCATGTGCCCACACACAAGCATGCATGGGCCCCCCATATCCCCCCACCCTCACCTGGGCCCACATATGAGTTTCTAGCCACTCGGGCTTCGTGCACATTTTGTCGCCTTCTCTCCATCAGGAGGCATACACCCGTGTGTTGATAGGAAATATCGACCTGTCCAGACTCGTCTTCCCAGCTGCTACCTCAGGTGGGTTTTGGAAACCAGGCTTGACCCAGAGCCTTAGGCCCTGATTCCACTGCAGCCAGACCCTGGGAAGCCACTGGGGCAGGGGTTATGTCATACCCCCTTCACTGTATAGATCCAATCCAGCCCAGAGAGAGAAAGCCACTTGCCCGAGGTCACACAGAGGGTTCGTGGGAGAGCCAGGCCTTGAGCTCAGAGGCAGGGGCGGTCACTGTGCTACAGCAGTCATGGGAGGATTCCGGGAGGAAGCGGGTGTCTTGACACATGGGGAGGTCCAGGTAATGGGTACAATGTAGAATAGACTGGAGACAGGGCATGCCTACCTGCCTTTCGGGCCCCTCTCCTCATGCACCATCCTGGTAGTTAGTCTGGGAAAAGTTAGCCAGAAGGGGCAAAGCCAATACTATGGCGTCCAGCCAATTGACTGGAGGTCACCTCTCTTCCAGGGCGAATGGTGGAGGCCTTTGCCCGAAAAGCCTTGTGGGATGTTGGGCTCAATTATGGTCACGGGACAGGCCACGGCATTGGCAACTTCCTATGTGTGCACGAGTGTACGTATCTCTTTGGCACTCCCCTGCAGTCCCGCCTCTTATGAGAGAGGTGGAGTATTTCACAGGTATGGAAAGGACTAGGACCCATGGAGGGGCAGTGACCCAGGCCAGGGGACCCAGCTGGTGGGAAGCTGGTTCTCCACAGGGTAAGTGAGAAATGCTGGCAGTTGGCCACTCCAACTGGCATCTAGGACAGCACCAGAAAGAAGAGAGGCAGGTCAAGACACAGTGGCTGACTGGCCTAGACCCCAGAGAAATAAAAGCCAGAGCCAACCTGGTCCATACCAGTCACTGGTAGATGAGGATGTGGTGGATGCATGCTGCTGGGGGTACCCAGTTACCTGCTCTTCCCCAGAACCTACTAGATGCCATGGAACCTGCTAGATGCCATGCTGGTGAGTGCAGGAGAGCTGACACTGGCCTTGCCTCTCCCTCTCTCCCTTTCCAGGGCCAGTGGGATTCCAGTCCAACAACATTGCCATGGCCAAGGGCATGTTCACTTCCATTGGTATGGTTCTTGGGCTCCTCCACGACTTCATTCTAGCAAATGCCAGCCTTCAGGGAGCACAACCCCACACAGGCCCGCCCAGACTCCACTGCTGTACTCCCTCACCCACCTCCCCAGTCCCAAATAGGCTGTCCCACCATAACACCAAGCCCCTTCTAACATCTAACAAGTGGTGGGACTGCCACTCCTCATTCAGTTCAGGAAACCTGGGCTTGGGTCTTCCCCCTACTTAATGTCACCAGCATCTCTTCTGTCTCCCAGAACCTGGCTACTATCTGGATGGAGAATTTGGGATCCGTCTGGAAGATGTGGCCCTTGTGGTAGAAGCAAAGACCAAGGTAAAGACAGGCTGGAGGGGTGGACAGCATGGCAGGGACTTTGGGCTGCATCGGGGGTGAGGAAGGTCAAAGGAGAACTCAATGTATGGGCATGAATTTCTTTAGAGTCTTCCTTAGCACCAGAATAATTCTATAAATCAATTTCTCAAACCTGTTAGCACATTAGAATATTTGAATCATCTGGAGTTTTTTTCAAGCCAATGCCCAGGTCTCATTCTGAGCCAAATGAATCAGTAGCCCTGCCCTAAATCATTGGTTCTTCATGCACATAATAAGTACCAGGGGAGCTTGTTAGGTATAAAGATTCTGTATAATAACAACCAAGAAGATAAAATACCTAGATATAAACTTTAAAAGACTTACGTGCAGAAAATCTCTACTGAGGGACATAAAAAAAGATTTAAGTAAATGGTGCTCTCTGGAAATAAGCCTCAATATTATGAAGATGTCATTTCCCCCTAAATTAATCTATAAATTCAAGACAATTGCAATTTCAACGTTAACTGGATGCTTTTGTAACTTCACAAAATGATAGTAAAGTTTATTTGTAAAGATAAACATACAAAGATAGCTCAGTAGCTAGGATAATTCTGGAAAAGAACAATAAGGGAAACTAGCTCTTGCAGATACTAGCCCACACTACAAAGCTGCCATTACTAAAACAGTAAGACACTAGAGATGGGAAAGACAGATGGAACAGTGGAACTGAATAGTTAGTCCAGAAATAGACCCTCTAATTTCCACAAACAAGATGGGAATTTAGTTTACTATAAAACTGTTGCCTCAAAACAGTGAAGAAGAGAGATCGTTTGATCACTGGGCAAGGGAGACAAATGGCTAATCATTTGGTTGGGGGAATTAAACTGAAGAACCTCCTTGTTACACTAAAAAAAATTGCAAATGGATCAAGGTTTAAAGGTGAAACCATAAAAGATCTAGAAGAAAACCTATATGAATTCATTTATAATCCCAGGGCAGAAAGGGGCCTTTATAACTCTGACTCAGTTAAGCAAAGAACGTCTATATGGTAACAATGCCAAAATGAAGTCAAAAGATGTATGACAAGTTTAGCATGTATATCTGAAAAAAAGGGGGATGTCCTTCTTTTACAAGCTTTTAAAAATAAGACCAGGCTTCCCTTGTGGCTCAGCTGGTAAAGAATTCACCTGCAGTGCGGGAGGATTGGGTTCAATCCCGGGGTTGGGAAGATCCCCTGGAAAAGGGAAAGGCTACCCACTCCAGTATTCTGTCCTGGAGAATCCCATGGACTGTATAGTCCATGGGGTCACAAAGAGTTGGACACGACTGAGTGACTTAAAAAAAATTAGTAAGACCAAAATAAGGAAGACAGAAAAAATGGTTAAAAGACATAAAGAGGCAATTAACTAAAATCAACACAAATGGTCCATAAATTCGAAAGGATGCTCAACTTTATTGTTAAAAAGATACAAATCAAAGTGACAATGGAATACCACCTGATTGACAAAAGCAAAAGACTTTGATGATACCCAGTGCTTGTGAGTTTGTGGGGAAAAGGACACTCTCATATGTTGCTTGGGTAGGTACAAATAGCTACAACCTTTCAGGAAGGCAGTATGATAATATCTATCAAAATTAATACTAAAAATGCTTGTACTTTTTGTCTCAGCCTTCCCACTACCAGATGTGTACCTTCTGGGTATAGTCCCCAAATGTCACTTTTGTATAAAGATATTTATATGATGATGTTGATTGTAGCATTCACAGTAATAGTTTAAAAAATGGAAACAGCCCAAATATCCATCATTGGTTAAATAATCATCCACATACTATGGGCCCTTAAAAAGAAGGAGGTAGATGTTCCTGTGCTAATATGGAGCACTCTCCTAAGTTTATTGTGGGGAGGACAGAGTGGGGGAAGGTGCAGGAAAGTGTATAGTAGGATCCATTATGCTTGAATTTTTTTAGAATACACGTGTATATATATTATATATGCCAAAAATGTTTTCAGGAAAGAAACCGGGCAGGGAGGAATCTTTCCATTTTTATTGAGTATCTTTTTGTAGTTTGAATTTTCTAAGCACATACAAGCAAGAGCTCTCTGGGAGGTGGGAATTATGGGCTATTTCTTCTTCTTTATGCTTGTCTCCATAGATACATCAATTGATAGAAACAGAGATATGGATAGACAGATAGAGAGACGTAGAGATGGAAATTCGATCTCTACATCTGAGAAACATAGGCCGAAGTCTAAACTTCAGGAATCATGAGGGAAGCACCAAAGGCAGGTGGCGAAGTGGTGGACACAGGGGTGGCCAAAGGGGCACTGTGGGGACTCAGGCTTGACAAGGCCAGTTCCCCGTGCCCTGGGCTTCTGGGTGGAGTGTTCTCTCTCTCCATCTAGCCTCACTCACTTCCTGCTTTCCTTCTTTACCGGTGGGTCCCCCAGTACCCAGGGACCTACCTGACTTTTGAAGTGGTATCCTTGGTACCCTACGACCGGAACCTCATTGATGTCAGCCTGCTGTCCCCTGAGCAGGTGAGCGGGCACCCCTTGGTGCTGTCTATCTCCAGCCCTCGAGCCACTGACTGCCTTCTCCCTGGCCCTGGCCCTCTCTCACCTCTGATCCCTCTACCCTAAGACCCTCTGCCCCTTCCCTCACTTTGGGAGGGTCCACACCAGTGGCACCTGTAGACTCACACTGGGGCATCCCTCCCCTGCTCACCTGAGGATGGCTGGGGACCTGGGCCGAAGTGGGACTCGGTGTCACCGAGCTCCCACACCTTGGCCTGGGAGGCCCTCACCCCTCCTATATCTTGCAGCTCCAGTACCTGAACCGCTACTACCAAATCATTCGTGAGAAGGTGGGCCCGGAGCTGCAGCGGCGCCAGCTTCAGGAGGAGCTCTCCTGGCTACAGCGGCACACAGAGCCCCTGACCGCCAGGGCGGCGCCCACCGCCTCCTTGGCCCCTCTGGTGACTGTCTCTGCTCTCGCTATCCTAGGCTGGAGTGTCTAGAGTCTGAGACTCCCCGCCTGACCCTCTCACTCAACTCCCCTCACCCCACAACACCCATGCCCCAAGAGCCCCCACCAACCCATTGCCTGGAAACCACTGCCCTCAGCCTCCTTCTCCAGAACCAAGCCCTAGGGGTGTGCAGCTTCTTGGTCACTGTCAGCACCTCCCCCCAGCCCCCTCTGCCCTACACTCCCACCCTCAGGCTGGGACATTTCACCCTCAGCTCCCAACTCCTAGCCCCTGGATACAAGAGCCAGGTGGTCCCCTTTCCTCCTATGAGTCCAGCAGACCAGACACTGACTTGGCAGAGCCTGTTACCCACCTTCTTCCCAGCTTCAAAAGATCAAATCAAGACAGCACCCTACCTCCCAGGAGCTCCAAGGCCCTGTGAGAGCCCCACTCTGTCACACCTGCTGGATACAACCTGACCTACACTGGCTCCTGACTTGTCGGTATTCGCACCCTTGAGGCCGCCACTGGCCTCCCGCCCTGGCCCTGACCCTACAGTGGCCTCCTGGTTGCAGTCCACAGGCTGAAGGAACAATTGCTGCCTCCAGGCTGCTGCACCCCTGGAGGGAGAGGATGGGATGGCGGCCGAGTCCTTTGGCTGTGTTACTGCCACTCTGGGGTCAGACAGACCAGCCCCCCTACCTACCCATGTGTAAACACATCACTCCTAAACCCTGGGTGGGCTCCATGCCTACTGACAGCATAGGGAGTTAAGCCATAGGAATCTACCCAGGGGATAGGAGGGGACTCTGGAATGTGGCCCTACTCGAAGTTGGTAACAACCTGAGCAACTCTACCCAATCACTACCCCGGACTTCCCAGCATGTGGGTCACCCAGTGAGCTTTCCAAAGCACAGCCACTGGGACCGTGCTGAAAAATTCTCCAGCATCCTTGGATGGTCATTGGCCTGTGTAGGTGAAATCTGTTCTCCCCATTTTACAGATAGGAGAACTGAGTTCCAGATGGGGTAAGACCTGCCCAAGGACACACTGTGTTTGGTGGGAATATGGTGGGGCCAGAATGGGTCAGCAGTCCAGATCTTTTGCCCCTTGGTACCATGCAGAATGCCATAGCCTACCTGCCAGCCCTTTCCAGGTTCGCCGAACCAGCGGCTGGGGCAGGGGGGAGGATAGGGAAGGGCTGTCCCTGGCCAAACGAACCGTTAGCCACCTGGGCTCACATCCTGCTAAAAGCTTGAAACAGCCTGGCAATGAAGCCTGCCTCTGGGTTTTGCATTGTCTGCTGTGCAGCCAGGGACTGCTGTTACCTGTGGCTTTTGTGGTGGGGGAGGAAGGGGAGGAGGTGAGGTGGGGGCGGGGATGTGAGGCTCCCAGAAGCTCGGTTGGGGACCACATGTGCTTGAGAAGGTGCAAGTGAGCATGCGTGCGTGTACGTGGATTCGCATGCATGCCACGCCCAGCCAACCACCTCCTGTGGTAAAGGTTGTAGCTTTGTCGACAGAACCAGGGGAGCCCCATGCTGGGGGACTTGTCAAAGGTGGTCCTGGAAATTTGGGGCCAGTGCCAAGGGAGCACAGTCAGGGGAGGAGAAAAGGAGAAATCTGGGGCAGAGTGCTGAGCAAGGGCACCCGGCTGAGGAGTCCCCCGGGTGGGACCACCAAGCCTAGCTTGCCAAGTGTGAGGGTGACCTGTGACAGTTATCACCACCAATGCTTGCACCCAAAGGCCCCAGCTCTGACCCATCCTCACTGAGAGCCTGTAGCACCCCATGGTGGGCCCCTGTTTGCTGAGTCATTTGCTCCCTCACAAGCTCACCCCACAAAGACAGGTAGTCATAATAAAATGAGTCGCCACCATGGTCATCAAACCTACCATCCGCTGAGTGTTCACCATGTTTTTTACATTTTTCAATTTTATTGTGCTAAGAACATTAAAAGTGAGATCTACTCTTAAATTTTTAAGTGTACCATACATTATCACATTTTCCCGTTTCATCCCCACAACCTCTGAGAAGGTACTTCTATTGTTTCCATTTTACAAGTGAGAGACCGGAAGCTAGGTTCTTAGAGATTAACCAAGTTGTCAAAGTCACTTGTCAAGGAAATGAACAGCGCAGGATTTAAACCAAGCAAAGGACTCCAGGACCCATTCCCTTAAAAAGGGGTAAAAGTTCTGGTTCTCACTGTTTGACAGATGAGAAAACAGGTTCAACCACGATCACACGGCTGGTGAGTTGGGACTTAGCTCACGTTCTTCACACCATCCTGCTTCCCCAGGGCCTGCCCGCCCTGGCCTTTACCTTTGACCCCTGACACTTGCTCCTGGGGTTCCTGGGCGGCAGGGGGGGCCCAAGTCCCTGGCCAAGACCCCCTCACAATGCTTTCACCCTAGGGCAGCTCACACCCCTTTCCTCCCTTTCGTGCAAGACCCAGGGCTTTGCCTCATCTCCCCACAACTTAACTGCCTGTTCTGATCCACCATTTTGGGGTTGAGAACCCTGGCCCCAGAATCCTGGCTGCAGAGGGGGCCACAGCCCCTCACCACCTCCCTTCCTGGACCTCGGATGCCCAGCCCGCAGAGCATCCTGCTTCAAGGGCTTCCCTCTGCATCAGGCAGGGAGACGTTCAGGGCACACAGCAGGGCTAACACAGGGCGCTTGAGATATCATTAGGAACCAAAGATAAAAAAATGCCCCCTTGGGCTCTGATCCTTGGTTTTTATACTGGAGGATAGAGCTTACCAAACCCCTCCTCACCTGCCAATCGCCACTGTGGAGCGGGCCATGTGGAAAACTCCCTTTTCCTAGGAGTTAGGATTCTAGAGTTCTTGTACCAGCTGTGTGGCCTTGCTCAAGTCACTGCACCTCTCTGGTCTTCAGTTATCCCTGCTGTAAACTCCTTGGCCCGCCTTACTCATGAGGTTATGATGAGAGGCCCATGAGATCCGGATGTGACAGCACCCTGTAAGCCAGGAAGCCTCACAGATGAAAACACCATCATCTGCCCACCTTTGGAGGGAGGTAAGGAAAAGGTTTGGGCTCAACTTTTACATATAAATTGTCAAAACTAGACAGGCTTTTGAACAAGTCTCTGTGTTTTCCCAGCTATGCTCCCTGGAGCCCAGGACTCCTCAGAAATGCCACAGGGCAAAGCAGAGTGCCAATTCACCTGAAACTGATGCTATGTTGTCAATCAACTATACTTCAATTAAAAAGAAAAAAGCAGCTGAAGGGGCTTCCCATACAGTTGTATTAGAAGCAATTGCAGGGCCACATTCTGACTGATTGATCTGTGCAGTTGCCTGAGGCCTTGTGCTTAGAAAGGCCCCACACTTGATGTGATATTCTGATGTCATCATCTTGAAATCTTTTAAGATTTTTTCTTAACAAGGGGATGGTTGGATGGCATCACCAACTCAATGGACATGACTCCAAGCTAACTTTGGGAAGAGAGTGAAAGACAGGGAAGCCTGGCATGCTGCAGTCCACGAGGTCAGGTCACAAAGAGTCAGACTCAACTTAGCAACTGAATAACCCAGCCTTTCACTTTGCACGAGGCCCCACAAATGCCATAGCCAGTCCTGACTAATAGCTGGTCAAATAAACAAAAAGCAGGTTTGACCCTTTCAGTATCCAGATGGGGAAACTGCAACAGCAGCCCAGAAAAAAGAAGGGACTTGACCAAGGTGACACTGTTCTTTGGGGTAGGAGCTCAGATGAAGCCCCCAGTACTCCTGACTCAGCTCTGAGCTAGCTCCCCTCCGACTCCCAAGGTGGGCCTCAGTTACTCCCCTACTGGTGCTAATGAGCAAACTGAGGTGCACGGAGACATCTTTGAGGTCACACAGTTGTGATGGCTGTGGTGATGATGGGATTGACCTCCATTTTTGACCTTTTATATCCTTTCTGGAATACAAAAGACCGTGGGTAAGATGACATACCTGCATATGTAAACAGAGACTAAACGGTTCATTTTCAAAATTATGACTTAGTCCTCTCTCACTTGCCCGCCAGCTGCTCCAGCTGTTCATGGGCTAGAACCACAGAAGGGGCGGGGCTAGCCACCCTTCACCCCGCTAAACCACGTCAGCAGTGAACGTTACCAACTCGCTGGGTACTTCCTCATTCAGTGATTGGACCCTCTTGGTGCCAAAAAATAGAAATATGAAAGATTCAATAACAACCGTTTCCTCTCTGTCCATCTTGTCCCTCAAGGTTCTCTCAGCGGGGAGTGGGAGGCACTCCCCAGCCCCGCCCCGCCCAGCCAACCCTTGCCCCGACGCCGGCCCATCTCTTCACTTCCTAGTTTCTTTGTGAAACAGGAACTGAGCAAGCAGTTCAAGTGAGGTAGGCTGGTGGTTGAGAAAGCCCCAGTGGTCCATGGCAAGACCCTGAAGCTGAAAGGCTGATTTCCCTCCCAGTGGTCCTGAGTAGTCCTAGGACTTCTTGCTTGTCACACCTCCTGTGTTCTACAATTGCTTGGGCTGAAGGACCCTGCCCTTGACAAGGTGGAGACACGCAGGATATGGGCTACCAGGTCACGAAGCAGAGATTTTAGCTGGGGTTCCAGATAAGATGTAGGAGTAGGTGCCAAGGCTGGAGGAGAAACTCTGGGTGGAGCCTGGAGGGAACTGAGGTGGAGTCACCCAGCAGGGACCAAGCTTTCCAAGCAGTGGACACTGGGCCAAGAGCACTTTCTCTATAAGTGTCGTCTGAGTAACACTGGTTATACTTACACACACACACACCACACTCCTCCCCTCCAACCCCCATGCAAGGCCCACATCATTGTCATTCTCTTCATTAGAGCTCATGGCCCAAAGTCACTTGCCCAAGGTCATAAAGCCCAGCCTCTTCCTCTGATGGTAATTGCCACAGCTGCCTGCAGGTGTTTTTTTGTTTTTAAACCCAGACCTTATCACGAGTTCAGAGATTCAGAGATGACTGTCTTTCCCTCCCATCAGCCCCTGCTGCCAGGGGCTCCCCAGCCTTCCCAGAGCTGCAAGCTCCTCCTGTGCTGTCTATGTGTGCGGGGATGGTGGCTTCCTGCCCAAGCTCCTGGCTCTCTTCTGCCCTCCTCTCACTTGCACTTCTGCTCTCCTTGCCCCTGACCCCGCCTAAAATGACCACCATGAAGTGTGACAACAGCTCTGACTTCCAAGATGGACTTTACCTTGGAAATGCCCAGGTATATCCAAGGGACTGTGTGGTCTCTGCTTGAATGTTTCTAGAGATAGGAAGATCACTATTTACCAGGGCTGAGCTAGTACCATCTGAATATCAAAAAATGTCTTCCATGAAATGAACCCAAATCTTCCATTTATCTCTTCCCCATCATTCCTGGCCACCTAGAATACTGCCCTTTCGTCTATACAACAGCTGTTTGAAGTTGATTGCTTCCCCATCCCAACCCTCTAAGCCAGGTATTGCAGATGTGAATACTCCCTAGGTTGACAAGGATGCCCCTGTAGATCGCCTGCATTTAATCAACCCTAACTCTCCAGCTGTGTCCCTCCCAGATGCCCTCTGCATCCTCTTCACTCCCCTTTGTTTCAAGGTGGCCCTGTGGTACCCCAACCAGGATAGGGTGGCAATTCTCTCACCTTGTTCAGAAACTCTATATCAGAGGCACTTGAACCTAGTGGTTAATAGCATGGACCTTGAACCCAGACCAAGCCTATGTTTAAGTTAGCTCTGTTACTTCCTAGCTGTGTTGGCGTACACAGTTTGCTGAACCCCTCTGAGTCTTGGCTTCTTCCCTGGAAATGAGGATAACAGCAGTGGCTGCTTTATAGGGTTGATGTAGAGCCCACTGCCTGCCACATAGTGTTCTTATTTTCAACTGGATGCATGTGGGTGTCAGGGAGAGGTGAGAATCAGAATCATTTGGGAAGTTTTCCAAATTTAGATATCGCTTATCTAAACTCTTACTCTCTCACAGCAGGATTGTACCCATTTGCAGAGTGACGGATGCATTCATACATGTCTGGGTCGCATCAGCCACAAATATTCCACCCATGATCATCTAGTAAATTAGAATCTCTTGGGATGAAGTGCAAGTGGGGGGCTGCTCTTTGTGAATGCAGTCTACAATGACCTTAGTGTCTATGGAAGCCCTGGATCTGCCCTCTGAAGATCTATTTGTGTAATACTCCCCCTACCCCACAACACACACACACACACACACACACACACACACACACACACACACACCCCAAAATACTCCTGCCCCACCTATTATACTATACATATCTTTGCCATAATAACCCCAATTTAAACTGCTTACCCTGGTTGGGGATGGCGGGGCCTGTGGTGGTATTAAATGTTTTGGAAGTGCCTCCTATCGTGCTTGGCAAAGAACAATGCTGGGCAGATGTAAGCATGCCGCCCCTACCTGGGATGGAAGCTCCCAGGTGCAAGGGATCCTGAGAGCTACTATCTCACATCTCCTCAGAATGCCTGGCACAAGGCTCTGGGCAGAGAGCTCCATCCTGGGTCCTGTTGCCAGCCCATTATCAAGTTGAAGGTGGCCTTGTTCCCTGAAGTACTGACCTGGATCGCTTTTTCAACTGATGGCTTTGTGTACCTGGAACAGAAACTATAAAATACAAATGTGTTGCCTGGAAGGCAACACCTATTAAAAACGTGTTTAGGGCCCATTAGCCAGCTGGGGCCTGACCTGATGGGACCGGGGCCAGGGCAGTCTGCTGGGACTAACGTTCCGAGAAGGCAAGTGCGGAGGAGGGAGCCCAGGACCCCCTGAGTGGACACAGCGGACCAGAAGAGAGAGATCTGAAAAGAAGCCAGAGGGAAAGGGCTGAAAACCCCCGCTCCCTTCTGTCCCGGGGGCGGGTCGCCCCGCTGTACTTCTCTCGAGGTCCCTTCACCCCCTCCCCCACTCCTCTGCCTTCTCCGGGCCTCGACGAGGCGGTCGCGGCGCCCAGCGCCGGGCTGAGGTGGCTGCCTTTGAAGACTCTGCGGTTAGTGTGTGAGCTCGGCTCGCGGCCCGGGCTGAGCAAACAGGAAGCCTGCACATCCTGCGCGGGCCCGGGACGCGCGCTCGCGGCGCGGGCCGGGAAGGTTGGGCCCGCGGCTCCT
Organism: Muntiacus reevesi; assembly: GCF_963930625.1. NCBI lineage: Eukaryota > Metazoa > Chordata > Mammalia > Artiodactyla > Cervidae > Muntiacus > Muntiacus reevesi. The sequence goes on along the minus strand of NC_089271.1, from coordinate 121,582,720 downwards.
CCCCGGCGGCTCCGCTCCGGCCGCCCGAGCCCCAGGTGCCCCAAGCCCCGCAGCCGCGGGTCCCGCGTCCGGCGCCCCCGATCGCTGTCCTCTAAGGCCCGCCGGGTCCCCCACACCGCGCACCGCGGCTCGGCAGTTTCCGCGGCCCAGGGTCGGCCTGGGAGGGACTTTGGGGCTGGAAAGCGCAGACCCCGGGGAGGGTAGGCGAAGGAGTGCGAGCTGGGGGTGCTGGTCTTTTTGCGAGTGTACCGGGCAGGCTGAGTAGGACGGAGCCAAAGAAGTATGCTTTCAGCTTGGGGGGGAAGGACCTAGGCTTTCCTGAGCTCACCCCCACCGATGGATGGTGGGAGGGCATAGGGCAGGCTGGAGAGTAGGGGGAGGAAGTCAACAGAACATCTTGGGAATAACCTCGGATTTCACAATTGCCCCGTAATGGAAAGCCTTAAAAGGGGCACATCTTTTCCCCCAAGGATTCCCCTTCTGGAAATGTATCCTAAGGAAAAAATAAATAAATATTTCCTTTAAGGATGTACGATGAAGAGTCAAAATATCAAGCCAACGTAAATTCATCTGTAGAGGCCTGGTGAAATAAACGTGGTGCATTATGCCTGGGCTTCCCGGCGGCCATTACAAATCACCTCTAGCAGAAACGTGCATAGCACCAGAAAATCTTGATACTGTGGTCAGCTTGACAAGCAGATACCAATGCATTGTGTGAAGTGGGACTTGAACTTTTGAAAATTTAAAACAACTTTATTTAGGTATAATTGAACTACAAGTTGCACTTTTGAAAAGTATACGGTTTATTGAGTTTTTACATTTGTATACAATGATGAACCATCTCCACGACCAAGAATGTGAACTATCCATCACCCCCCAAAGCATCGTTGGGTCCTTCCAGATTTCTCCCTTCCTTCCCCAACCTCCCAAACCACTAATCTGCTCTCTGTGCAAATTGTACTGCAGAGAGAGAGAGAGAGAACAGAAAAGGATATTTGAACTTTGTTCTTTTTGTTTATCCTTCTTTTCTAAATTGTATATGATGCATATGAATCGCTTTTGTGATAAGATTTTCATTAATGCTATTTAAATGTCTGCCACCAAAGACCCACAAAGTGAACACTCTAAACTTAGCACATAGAAGTTCGAGAAATGCCTGCCCAAAGGGACGTTTGCTGGTGGTGTGGACTGACTTGCAATTGCTTTTTTTTTTCGTGATGATGACTTGGTGGTGATAAATATAAGTGGTGATGGCCAAGGGATGTTGACTCTGGGTGTGACTGCTCTGGTGAGGATGGCGGGAGGTGTGCCGGTGGTGGTGGGGATGACAGCTGCAGGGTGATGATGAGGGAGGGTACGTGGCTCTAGGAGTTATGGTTGTAGGGGTGAGGGCATCACTGGGCACGACTGGCTCTAGTGATAGTGTCTGGAAGGGTGGTAGCTAAGAGGATGATAGCTGCATGGGTGACAGTGGCAGTCGGGAGGCAGATACAGACAGATGACCCAGGTGTGTTGACGGCAGGGATGAGAGCCCAGAGGTGTTGGCTGCAGGAAAGTGGTCATGGTAGTAGAGGTGATGGTCGTATGGGGAAGAGTGTCATGGGGATGACTGGTTGTAATGTCTGTAAGGGTAACAGCTGAAAGGATAATGGTTGTGATAGTCACAGAGGCAGTGATGATGACTGTAGGGGTGATGGCTGTGGTTGTTCTAGCAATAATGGCTGTAGATATACTGACGGCAGTGGGGATGACTTCAGGGCTGATCTGTAAGGTGATGGCTGTAGATAGGAGTGATGACTCTAGGGTGATGGTAGAGGTTGTGATCGCAGTGATGATCTTGGTGATACAAGGTGACTGGGAGCATTGGCCCAACACCAGCAGAGAGATGGTCCTACTTCCAGTATCTGGATTCTGGTCAGTGAGATAAAAGACTCGAGTAGGCTGTATAACATCAGGTTGATTGGCCGAAGGACTGGCAAGGATTGCCATGAGATGGCAGGGTAGGGACTTTTCTCTGCTTGTTCAACCCAAAAGCCGTCTGCATCAGAATCTCTGGAGACTGAAGCTGGGACTTCCTTCCTCCCCAGGGGCCGGCAGGGGCTGCGATTGCTGTAAGAGTAGGTCACGTGACGGGGCTTCCTGTATGCCGCTGCCGCCGGGTGTCCATGGCCCGCACCCCCAAGCTGCCAGTGCGGCAGTCAGAGTGGCAGCCACAGGCTCAGTCCATGCCGTGCCCCCTGGACGGTACTGGCGAGGCTGAGCAAGAGGCCTCCGCGTCTCGACACCTAGGAGAGCAGGCACGGAGTATCACCAGGATAGAGGACCATGTTGCGCCGTAAGCCCTCCAACGCCAGTGAGAAGGAGCCTACTCAGAAGAAAAAGGTGAGGAGCATCTTTGGGAATTGTTGCTTCCTTCCCTCTGCTCTCTCAGCCCATCCTCTCCAGAACTCACAGAAGTGGGAAGAGCCAAAGACCTTCTGTTGAGTCTGTAGGTGAGGACCATTCTCCCAAGGGCATGGGACTAGTAACAGAAGTCCAGGAGAGACTTCCCAAATTGTAGAAAAACGGATTTATAGAATACACTCTCGGAAACCTTGAGTTGCAGGATTCAACCCTACCATGGTAAGATACTTAAAATTGGGGACTAGAATCCTAGACTAGAATTTAAGAATTACAGAATACAATTCTCAAGTTGAAGCCTAAGACTGTATTTAGCATAGTCTCTCGCCTACAGCAGTCCCTCACGAGTCTGCCTCTCAGGAGCCATCTCACTCACAGGGCTCCGCTGGGCTGCCCAGCCAGGAGCCATGATGCTCCCAGAGCCCTCGCCCTTTGAGCCTAGCCTGAGCTTGGCCATCTTCATTCAGCTTTGTTGTAGCTCCTGGGGGCCCATAGGAGAGGGGGCCACCTGAAGATGCAGCCCAGATTTCCAGATTCAGGGAAAGAGCCTCCAAACCTGCAGTGGGGTTGCAGGGGGCATGCAGGTTCTTCCGAGCCGGGGAGAAATTATTTGTGAAGAATGAGAAATGAAGCTGCTGAGATGAGGCGTGGGAGTGAGGACTGAGGGGGAAAATTCTGTGGGCGGAGAGTGGGCATATTTTAAAGGCCAGGAAGAAAAGCAGCTGCTCATCTTCCTGGAGTTTTGAGGCCAGCCTAGAAGATTCCTTGAAGGCTCTGCCACATTTAGGTTTCTCTAGTTGAATTTGAGGATTTCTAGACTTCAATCTTGGACTCAATTGTCAGATTCTCCCCAACTATCAGAAGGTACATCCCACACACCCAGCAGGATCCTAGGACCATCCCAGCTAGGCCTGGAGCAGGTCAGAGAGGCTCGGCATAGCCACAGGCCAAGGTCTAGGGCCTCCAGGCCTCCATGGTGCCCTGCTGCTTTCCCCTGGAGCCTAGCCCAGGTGCTCCGTGGGGGAGCCCCTTTGTCAGAGGAGCGGCTCCCAGGCAGAGACCGAACCAGCTGAGAAGCCGAGCCTCAGGGCACTGGGGTGTATATCCTGCTCCCCCTCAAGTCCTGGGGTGGCTGCCACTTCCGGCTGTATTCTCCCCCACCCCAGCCGCTTCGCTGAGGTTGCAGTGGAGGTGGGTGGGTGGGAAAGAGAGTCACGACTCTTCACACAGGCTCTGTCACCCCTGTCCAAGCCCTACACGCCACCAGCCCTGGCAGACTAACCTGGCAGACTTGCCATTGGCTGACCCTCCTCAGCGAGTGGGTCCACTTCCCCTTGCTTTTGGGCTGATGGGGGTGGGAAACGGAGACCGCCCGAGACACTGCTGGGCCTCAAACCACAGGGGAGCTGAGCGGAGAAAAGAGTCTGAGAAAGAGCTGACACTTCCACACGGGCAGCCTGTGCCGCCTCAGGTGGAGGTGCCTGGAGGCTCATAGGAGCCAGAAGTCCCGTTTTTTCTCCCCACTTCCATCATCCAGATTCTGGGTTTGGTGGGTTTCTGGGATTTCCCACAGGCCTCTCCCAGGAGAGTCCAGGCTGTCACAGCCCTCTGAGGGCCATGTCCTCTAGGGCAACATCGGCCTGGCAAACCCCGCCTCAGCCCAGCAGAGCCTGGGCCAGCCCCCAGAGCCACTCTCCCAGCCGCATCCCCTGGAAGCACTCTTAGACAAGCCAGCTTTCCAGAAGGTAGGCACAGCAGCTTCCCCAGGCCAGGAGGCAGCGGCATAGCTCCAACTCTGTGACTTGGGCATGTCCCTGCCGCTCAGAGGCCAAGGCGACGTGGTGGAGGGAATAGCGCAAAGGCTAGTGTGAAGAAAGTGAAGGATGTGCTGGGGACCTTGATAAAGAGGGATAGGTCCTGACCTCCCCACCTCAGGAGGTGGGGATCACCTGTACATACAGTACATGCGAGTACAACAGTACATGCGAGTGCGCTATCACATGTGTGCCTGTGCACACGAAGGGGTGCACGCTGAAGCCGTGGGTGGGGGCAGAGAGTCCACTGCCAAAAACAAGCCTCGGCCCCAGCCCTGAAGTGGAGAAAACAAGACCTTGTAGCTCACCAGATGCTGGGCGCTATGCTGTACACTCATCTCTTAGCTCGTTGGCTCTTCACAACAGCCTTGTGAGGTGGGGGCCAGTGTTGTTTTTACTTTACGGCCAAGGCGCAGAGTGGTGAAGTGACTTACTCAAGGACATACAGCTAGGAAGCTGGGAGTGAAGCAGGGAGTGAAGCAGGGAGTGAAACCAAGATCTGTCAGTGTCCAGAGTCTTAACCCCTTCTCCCTCTACTCTTGTCTCCCTACTGATCTCAAAAGCACTGGAGAAGTCTGATGAGCATAAAAGACTCAACCTATCAGCAGAAGGGCTCTGCAGGGTGGGCCCAGATGGCTATGGACTGAGTGACCTTCCAAGGAGCCCCGAGCAGAGTCAGGAACAAGCCTTCCAGGGTAGTGGGGTCAGGATGTGTGTGTCATGAAGGACTGAGGAGATGCCCAGGTTGAGAGGGGAGGGAGGTTGGGGGAGGCAATACCCCTTGGCTGTCTTTTGGAGACTCTTGCCTCCATCAAAGCATCTCTTTGCACTCTCTCTGATCTGTTGGAATGTAGGCAGTGGACAGGAGTTTGACCTAGGACCTGCCTCCCCTAAGGATAGTCCTACCCCATCGCACACCTACTCCTCACTATGTCCCAGACCTGCCACCAGGTAAAATGGAGTGGAATCAAGGCTCCCAACTGAGGGGTCACTTGTCCACTCCTTCCAGTCTCTCCCTGCGTCTCTCTTCCGCAATCCTGGCACATTACTTTTGCTGGCTTCCTTCCTACAGCACGCCTTGGTGTGCCACCTCCCACCCCCGCCACTAGCATGCACTTCATATGTCTCATGGCTCCTCATTGCCCACAGGCTAACACCATGGCTGGCAAGGGCCTTCTGTGGCCTTTTCTGCTCCACCATTCACCCCATGCACTGGTGTACCCACCATTCCATCATCACTCTTGATCAAACCCTTCCCAGCTGCATCTGGAGCAATCCTGGATCTCCAGGACAGCCCATCGTAAACGTGCCTCCTGGAGCCCTTCTCCCTCCATGCTCCCACCTACTCTCCTCGTAGCTTCTTCCAAATCCCACCTGCAGTCGTCATTACCCTTAATCCACTTCTGTATGAGGGGGCGACTTCGTGAGCTCTGAGCACAGAAACAAGCAGAAGCTTCCAGACTCGCAGACATGGGTTTGACGCTGGCCTCCACCTACTGTGTCACTCTATCTAGGATGCTTCATTTCTCCCAGTCTCAGTGTCCCCAGCTGGAAAGAGTGGGTGTAAGACGGGGCTGCAGGGAGGCTGAAGTGAGTGGACACACACACAGTGCTTGGCAAGGCACCAGGCATAGGGGAGGTACTCGACCTCTCGTTACTGGATCCCACACATGCACAGGCCAGTGTCCAGAGCCCAGAGGGTGCTCAGTATGTGACCGGTACGCTGAAGGAGCAGAGAGCATAGCAGCAGAGACACCTGGGATGGAGTTGGGGGGACGCTGGAAAGCCGTGCTTGCTTAAAAAGCTGGGAAGAAGATGCCAGGCCCAGCAGGGTGAGGCTCTGAGGGGGCAATGGGGGAAGCTGCTTGCAGGGGAGCGGCGCCTTTAAAATTAGATTTGAAGATCCTTTTTATTGAAGTGTAATATCCATACAAAGAAGTGTGTACATCACAAATGTAACACTCGACGGATTTCTGTAAAGTGAACATCACCATGTAGGCAGCCACTGGATCACACAGAACACTTCCAGCACTCCAGAAGTTTCTCTCATGCCCCTGCCAGTCACTGCATGCCCCCTTTCCCCCAAAGGTAACCAACCACTTTCCTGACTTCCAGCTGCATGGATTAGTTTTGAACTTTGTGTACAGGGAACCATATCGTATACCCTGGTGGCAGGTCCCTTCTGCCCAACAGTGGAGCTGTGAGCGTTACCATATTGCTGGGGAGAGTTGCACGAAGTTCATTGCCGTGTGCTATCCCCTGCTACAGTTCACAGGTCCTCCCTACAGCTGATGAGCGTTTGAGCTGTTTCCAGTTAAACTGGGTTCTGAAGGATGGGAAAAGCTACGGTTGATTGTAGGGAAGGTGAGGGGTAGGAGCCGTGAGGAGCTGCCGTGTCCCATGCTCACCCCTCTCCGCCTCACAACAACCCAGTGAGATGGCTCTTCATTCCACCCATGAGGAACCAGAAGCCCAGAGAAGTTGAGAAATTCACCCAGCTTTACACAGCTTTACACAGCTGCTCCATGGCAGAAGCAAGATGTGAACTCTTGCCAGCTGATGCCAAATAAAGAGACTGAGGTTTGGGGAAGATAAAGAAACTTACCGAAGGTCACACTCAGCAACGTGTGACGCCCAAACAGTAGTTCTTTCCGAGAGGCCCACATACTCCCCTTAGACATGAAAATGGGGCTTACAAAAAAAAAAAAAGGAAGAAAGAAAATGGGGCTTACAGTGTACGGTACCATCTCCCGCCCAGGACCCCCAGGAAGGCCTCACTCTAAAGGGAGGCCAAGCAGAAGATCCAAAAGGGCTCAAGGATTTCCACTCATAGCTGGGTAGGGGATCACTTCAGACTCACTGAAAGGCATTCGGGATATTTGGGGCGCTCCTGAGTTTAGAGGTGGGTGGGGCAAAAGACCCTTATCCTTAGTCCCCTGAAGAATTTTTCTAGTCCTTTTTGTGTACCCAGGCCAGGGTTGAGGAGCAGCCGGCCAGGCACACGTTCCAGCGCGGTCCCCATGGGCCTTTTAAGATTGTTTTCTCCCATTTCGAGCTAAAGCTGGGACAGAGGTCCCAGGAGCCAAAAGCCGCCCTCCCAGCCACCCCCAAACCCCGACGACGGCAGATTAATGACAGGAAAAGGAAAGAACTGCAATTAGAGGGCAGCCTGGCGGTCAGCTTACTCTTCTTCAACAAAGCCCACTTCCGGCCCCACGCCTTCCCTGCTGCGTGCTTTCCAGGCTTACTGGTCCCTGGGGCTTCAGGGGCGACTCTCAGCCTCCTAGTCTGCAGACCAGACTCGGGCTTGTGAAGGGAAAGCCACAATAGGCCTGATCGGCCTAAATATAGGCTCCCAGCCTACCCTCTTTGGGCCCGGGCCAGCCTGGTGCCCACCCTCTCTCTGTTCCCTCTTTTCCAGGCAATAAGAGGAGGAAGTTATCCAGGCAGCTGCATCCTAGCTATACAAGAGGGGGGAAATGAATGGAAGGTGGAGGAGAGAAGGGGAGAATGAGGGAGAAAAAGAGGAAAGAATAGTGAGTAGGGAAAACCAGGGAAGGAGGATGGAGGAGATGCATGGGAATAGGAGCGGTCACCCCACCGCCATGCCCTGTACCACTCAGTCCCATTTCCCAGCTCCCCAGCATCACATGCAAGGGGCTTTCTCCCTAAGGGTGCAGGCACCTCACCCAGGAGGCCTTCATGGTGGTGGTATCTGCTTCACCTGACCGCTGGCTTGGTTTCTGGTCCTCTAGCTTGCTGTGACCTCTTGGAAGATGTGACCGCAGCTTCTGATTACCAACTTGCTCTTGGTCAAGACCAAGGGAACTGAAGTGTTCCACTGTAGTCCCTGGAAGCAGGGGACCGATTGTGTGTATGGGGGGGTGTGATACTGCCCCTGCCCTGGGGGATTGTCACTGGACCCCCCTTTCATAGGAAAGAGGATGTGAAACTTTCAACTTTGTGCAGGTTTGGGGCTTCGGTTCCTCAAGCCCTTATCTCTGGTGTCTGCAGCCGACCCCACTCTATCTGTCTGGCCATCTGTGAACCCTGGTTCCTGTGTGCACCTCTGGTCTTGACTGTTGATCTTGATTCGGGTTCAGCCTCCCCTTCTTGTGTCTCAAGTCGGCTCTCCTTACCTGGCCCCACTTTCTCCTGCTATCTCGCCATGTGCATGCATGTGCAGTTAAGAAAGCTCATTTCCTGAAAACAGGCTTATCAGCGCTGTTGACTGAAAAAAAATGCATAACCTAAAAGTTGAGAATTATGGTTTATTGAGTGGACTTTCTGAAGACTTGGTGGGGTGGGGAATGAGGGGAGCCTCTCAGTTCGGAGGGACTGCTCCCAAGAGGTAAGGGAGGAGCCAGAATACAAAGGAGTTTTGTAACAAAGATCAGGTAGTCAGAATATCAAAAGACTACTGTTAGTTAAAGGAAACTAGACAACCCAAGTAAATAAATTTAGCACTTCTCTGTGTTATGGGAAGATGCAAGAGTCTGTGCTTATTGAAATCATTCCCTTGCTATGCAAAGATAAGGGCCAGTATTGTGTTCTTTCCCATCCTGTGTCCCCTCAGGGAGCATCATCAGTGGTGGCCGAAGCGGCTAAGGGCCTGGCAGCCGGCAGCCAATCTCCATCCTGGTGCCTTCAGGCTCACCATGGGGTGACTGATGGTTGGATGACCACTGCATCCTTTGTTTGCTGATGCAGGGGAGATGGGCGACAGTTTTCATTCACAGCACAAACAATAGGTTGAGCCATGGACAGAGGAGCCTGGTGGGCTACAGTCCATAGGGGTCCCATGGGGGTCACAATGAATCAGACAGGACTTAGTGACTAAACAACAAATCTGAACACTGGCAAGTGCGTAGAGTAGCCAGCTCATTAGCAGCTGAGATTAAAAGCAGAGATGAAGACAGAAAATGGCAGCGTTCTTTTACTATGTTAGAAACAATCATTGGTGTCCCAAACCTTCTCTCATTCAGTCTGTACTATAGCTTTCCAGAACGCGTAATGCCAAGTCTTACTGGCCCTTGGATGGGACACCGATGTGTCACGGCCCTCTTTCTTCTTGGGACACTGATGTGTCAGGCTGGAGGCCCCAGTGTGTTTCCCACGATCAGTCACAGGAAACCACGCCTGGGGAAGAGAGAGCCTGGAGGCCGGGCTGCGGGGTTTTGGAGGGTTTGCTCTACTATATGAATAGAGGTGATGCTGTTGTATATGAGGAGGTAGGTCTCCAGTAATAGACACGCATTTCCTCAGGCACATTTAGTCTTTTACTACAGGGTTGTGGGGACCAGAATTAAGGTACTGGTAAAACAGTGGGCTCAGCCTGTGGACCGGGTTGAGGCTCCTGAAGTGAGGAGCCTGCTTCAGGGGCCCACTCACTGCTGAAGAGCAGGATGAGGACTTGCAGCATCACCTCCTCAGCGCTGGGCCCAGCCCTGGGTTATATGCACTGTGTTGGGAGCAGGAACAACTCTGTGCTCCTTACAGACCACAATTGTAATGCAACATAATTTAACCCCCGGCAACACCTCTGCTTCTCCCAGCTCTCCCTTCAGCGCTCCAGCAGCTTCAAAGATTTTGCCAAATCCAAACCCAGCTCCCCTGTGGTGAGCGAGAAGGAATTTAATCTGGATGATAATGTGAGTTTCAGAGCCTCCTTGGGGGATCTGGCTGCGGGCCCTGGGTTGGGGAGTGGAGGGGAGGAAGGGAGGAAGGGGAAAGAGGATTTTAGGATTGTGGAGGCAAAGTCTTTTTAAATACAATGGGCCTACCTCCGCACCCACCAAAATTCTGGGCCCTAAAGCTTCACCTGCATTCTTTTCATTTGCAAATTGCCAATTTAAATATGAATAAATAGGGCCAAGGATAGGTCTGGGGCTAAAATAAGGATGGGGACCTCTCCTTCCCACCCCTCCAGGGTCTACCTGGACCCCAGGGCCTCCTTCTGCTCCCAAGTGATGAACCCAGACATGGCCACCTGGCTTCCCAAATCTCCACATTTCTTGTCACAGATTCCAGAAGATGAGTCAGGTGTGCCAACCCCAGAGGATGCCGAGAAGAGCGGCAAGAAGCTGGGGAAAAAGTGGAGGGCAGTGATTTCCCGAACCATGAACAGGAAGACGGGCAAGAAGATGGTGAAGGCCCTGTCGGAGGAGATGGTGAGGCCTGGGACCCAGGGACGCCGCGGGTAGGGGGGACCACAAGGTCAAGCAGCGGTCTAGTAGGGGGTGAGCATGGCTGTCAGTAGAGCCGCTCCCTGGGCACACTGCCTGGCCCCATACAAGCAGGAAGGTCACCGTGGGAAGGGAGCTCCCCCAGTCAAGCAGGAAGGCACGGTCCTGAGGGAGCAGGAGTGGGGTCTGAGGAGGGATGAAGGTCTGGGAAACAAAGCTTCCTCGGGAGACAAGCCTGAGGAGATGAGTTAGCGTGGGGCATATTCATCCACCACGAAGTTTTACTTGAAACGAGCCACTGGGATTGGGAAGGCTTGATTCAAAGAAGCCCGAAGAAAGAAAATCGAGAAGGCTGGCCTTGGGGAGGGGGTTTGGGGTAGAATACATATATGTATAGCTGAGTCCCTTTGCTGTCCACCTCAAACAATCACAACATTGTTAATTGGCTATATTCCAACACAAAATAAAAAGACTTAAAAAAAAAAAAGGCTGGCCTTGGCCCAGGGAGGGAAAGGCAAGACAGACAGCTGTGGGGCAGGCACATCCAAGTAGCTGAAGTCACACCAGGCGTCTGCTTTGCTCCTGGCTCTCGGAGGAGGTGCCCTGGCAGCAGTGTGCTGGAGTTAGCTCCCGCTCGCGGACTCCTGCCAGCTCAAGACAGCAGTTGCTCAAAGTTTCAGTAATTTCATGAGCCAGGTGTGAGATACAAGTGAGCCAGGTGTGAGATACAAGCATTATTGAAAATTAATTTATACCAACTTAGAATTAAATCAATTATTTTAAGAAGAAATAGAGTAAAGTCAGTTTTCAAAATTCAGTTCCTAACTCTTGTCCTACCTTTCACTGTGCTCTGTGCCCTTATCCCAGTGGCTGGGGGGTGCAAATAGCCAATGCTGCTGCTCGCGCTGGCTTCCCTGGTGGCTCAGTGGTAAAGATTCTGTCTGCCAATGCAGAAGCCATAGGAGATGCGGGTTCGATCCCTGGGTCAGGAAGAACCCCTGGAGAAGGGCATGGCAACCCACTCCAGTATTCTTGCCTGGGCTATCCCGTGGACAGAGGAGCCTGGTAGGTTACAGTCTATGGGGTCACAAAGAGTTTCACATGACTGAGAACGCATGCACGCAGCTCATTTAGGGCCCACCATGGCGGTAGATCTGTTGGCCACTGTGGGAAGTATTTGCAACACAGAAGCTGGCAACCCCTACAACTCAGGGCTTTTATTCCCACTCAGTCACTAGTGAAAACTGCACTGAGGACTGGGGAGGTCCAAGAGCTGTGGAGTCAGGCTGACCAGGCTGTGAGTTCCTGCATGGCCTTGGAAACGTTCCTCCATGACTTCTCACCTGTCAGCTTGGCAGTACCAAGCACCTGTCCTCGAGTGAGGATGACCTGAAATCCTCTGTGTCACACACAGGAACATAGTTAAAAGTAGTGAGTCTCTTCAGCACTGTGACCTGCTATGCACTAGTAATACCTCTGAGTTCAGACTCCAGCACCAAGACTTTTTCTGTGTGTACATGGGCACTTCAGGCTGACACGGCACATTCACATGGCACCAAGGGAGCCTCATTCCATGGACAGAGCAAGCACTCTCAATCCCACTTCACATAAGAGGAAACTAGGGCCCAGAGGGTGCCCTGCAGCCTCGCAAGAGGCATGGTTGGAGTGGCAGCCAGACCCCAGCTCTCCCGGGAGCCCCGGCTCACTTCCTCTGCACCGGGGGCGGCACCATGGGCACCTCAACTGAGGCTACTCAGGGCTTCCTGCCTCTCCTCCCCTCCAGGGAGATACTCTGGAGGAGGGCTCAGCATCCCCAACGTCTCCAGACTGCAGCCTGGACAGCCCCGGCCCTGAGAAGATGGCGCTGGCTTTTTCTGAGCAGGAGGAGCGGGAGCTCCCAGCTCTCAGCCGCCAGGCATCCACAGGTGAGTGTGGGAGGTGGGGGCACACTTGCTGACCCTGGAGTAAAGGACAGGGTGAACACCATACAGGTGACTGTCTGGGAGGGAGTAGTTAGAGAAATTAATCTTTCCTGTTAATCTGCTGGGACCTTTCCCAGTCTCTTAAAATTAAATCTTCCTAACAATCTCATGTGGAGAAGGCAATGGCACCCCACTCCAATACTCTTGCCTGGAAAATCCCATGGACGAAGGAGCCTGGTAGGCTGCAGTCCATGGGGTCGCTAAGAGTTGGACACAACTGAGCGACTTCATTTTCACTTTTCACTTTCATGCATTGGAGAAGGCAATGGCAACCCATTCCAGTGTTCTTGCCTGGAGAATCCTAGGGACAGGGGAGCCTGGTGGGCTGCTGTCTATGGGGTCGCACAGAGTCAGACACAACTGAAGTGACTTAGCAGCAGCAGCAGCAGCAATGATCTCATGGGGGAGCACTATTATCCCCACTTCGTTGATGTGAAAACTGAGGCTCAGGCAAGTTAAGTGACTTGCCCAAGGTGACCCAGTCTTGAATTTAGTTCTGACCTCCAGGAGCCTCCACTAACTGGAAGAACCTTATTGCCCTCTTGGTCTAGGCCTCCCCCACCTTCCAAGGGGAGCTAGAGGCTATGGGCTCCCTGGACATCCTAGGCCGGGGGTCAGGGTATCGGCTCTCCTGCTGTGAAGACTCCACCTCCTGGACACGAGCCCTTGGTTTGCTGGGCCCGGGGCTCCACTTGGCATCTTCTAGATGTCCCTGGAGCTGGACAGGAGCTTTCAGCAGCCCTGTCTGGACAAGGTTCTGCAGGCTGTGGGCTGCAGACCTACAGAGACACTGCCTTTCTCACCCTTATGATTAGTTCCAAGTTCTCTGATGTTTCTCTTGCTCCAAAGACACCTCCTTACCCCCACTAAAAGTCACTTCCGCCCTTCATCCTGCCCTTCTCAGAAAGAATCTGAGTTTCCATGTGATGTTGTAGCTAGACACCGAGTCTTACTAAGTAGACAAAGAAAAAATGTTGGTGCACGCTGTGGTTTCTTGGTGGGAGGTGACTTCCAGGAACCCTGGAGTGGGAGTCGGGAAGCCTAGAGTCTAATAGACCCAGGGCTGCCAATTATAAGGTGAGACACCTTGGGCAGTTCACTTAGCCTGTCTGGTCTCAGTTTTCCTCATCTGCTCATTGGGCTGTTGGTCCAGTTGGTTTCTAGAGACCGTCCCAATTTGCCCAGTCTTTGATCCTCTTATGGTCAACTATTTTCCTGCCTGGGGCCCCTGAAGCTATGCTCGTTAGGGTGGCGGAGAGGTTGGCTCAGAATCACTTCTGCAGTGTGAGACTTCTTGGAGCTCAGTTTTCTTCCCTTGGGATTTCTAGCCAGACCCCCTGGAAGGTAGCAGCTGGGCACTGCCCCAGCTGTCCTGGGGACAAAGATGACCTTCCTCCCCGTTCCATTTCCTGCAGGCAGTGAACTCTGCAGCCCCAGCTCAGGTTCTGGAAACCTTGGGGAGGAATCGACTGCACCGCAGTACACAGGCCCCTTCTGTGGCCGGGCACGAGTGCACACCGACTTCACTCCCAGCCCCTATGACCGTGACTCTTTGAAACTGCAGGTAGGTTAGCATTCAGGCCTCTGCTGAGCCTGGCAGGCTGTACCCATACAGGAGGCTGCACTGAGCCAGGGTAAGGTGGTGTCAGCAAGAGGTCAAGGGGCCTCATCCTCCATCCGTTCTACTCTCCTCTCCTCCCACAGAAAGGAGACGTGATCCAGATCATTGAAAAGCCGCCCGTGGGCACATGGCTGGGTCTGCTCAACGGCAGGCTGGGCTCTTTCAAGTTCATCTACGTGGATGTGCTGCCCGAGGAGGCTGTGGGGCCTGCCCGCCCCAGCCGCCGACAGAGCAAGGGCAAGAGGCCCAAGCCCAAGACTCTGCATGAGCTGCTGGAGCGCATCGGCCTTGAGGTTTGAATGGGGGGCCTGCACGCATGTCTAGGAGCAAGGGATGGGGGCCAGGGCAAGTCAGTTCCAGTTGGAGAGATGGGTTCTCAGTGGGGGTGGCTGGTAAGTGGCCTGCCTCTGCCCACAGGAGCACACATCCACCCTGTTGCTCAACGGCTACCAGACGCTGGAGGATTTCAAAGAGCTACGGGAAACACACCTCAATGAGCTGAACATCATGGACCCGCAGCATCGGGCCAAGCTGCTCACGGCCGCCGAGCTGCTGCTGGACTACGACAGTGAGTGGGCTTAGGAGTGGGGGGTGAGGGGCGGGGAGGCCTGCCCCAGTCCTGCCCTGGCGCCCCTCTGCAGTGGGCAGGCACTTTCTACACTTGAATTCCCATCTCTGGGCAGAGCTTATGAGGAGAAGGGGTTTTAGGAACAGTTGAGTTTTCTCGACCTCTACAACATCCTGTGAGATCAAAGGGAGAGACTTGGGGCCAGAAGAGGTGAGGCACAGACTCCAGGCCTCAGCATCGGGTAATGATGGGGCCAGGATGCAAGAGCAGGCTTCCTGGCTACTAGCTCAGTGCTTAAAACGTTTGCACTCCTGGACAGGAGAGCTGGCCTGGACAGTACTCGGGGCAGGGGGAGGGTGGTGGTTGGCCCCCAAAGGGAGAGACAGCCTCCAGTGGGCTTTCCAGGGTCTCCACCCACAAGGGACCCCTGGGATTTCTGAAGCCCCCTCGCCACTAAAGCCTGAGCACCACCCCCCCAAATTCCTCTTCCTCCCTGGCCTCTGGCAGCTGGCAGCGAGGAGGCGGAAGAGGGCACAGAGAGTGGCCAGGAGCCAGCGGTGAGCACAGTGGCAGAGCCCAAGGTGGACATCCCACGCGACTCTGGCTGCTTCGAGGGCTCTGAGAGCGGGCGTGATGAGGCAGAGCTGGCAGGCACCGAGGAGCAACTGCATGGCCTCTCCCTGTCTGGGGCCCCTTGAGGCTGGAGCGGGGATGGACCCGGCCTCTCGTTGTGGCCCTAGGCCGGAGGACTGGCACTGATCCCTGCCCTGCTCCCCCAGGGGCCCCTAGGGCAGCAGAGGCTGGTCGGGCCTTACAGATGCAACTGGAGTGCATAACAGGTCACACGAGCCCGGCCACCTCCCTCCATCAGCTACTGACAGCACAGCTCTTCCAGCTGTGGCCAAGGCAAGGAGGGGGGGACCAAGAGGCCACAAAAGCCTCCAAACTCTCCTTGCTGCCACACCATCTTCCTTTGTCGTGATGATCCTGAAAAGGGGGCCAAGCCAGTGGTTCAGGTCCAATCTCAACACCCTAGGAAAGGTGACCATTGCAAAGGACTCTTAACTGATCACAGATGAATCCAGATTCTCAAAGGTTTGAAGAAAGCCACATGTATCTTTCCTACTTTCCTTCACCTTAATTTTCTTACAGGTTTAGCCACTAAATCATTGTGCCACTTGAACCGAGTGCTTTCTTCAGTCTCGGTCTAGGATGGGTCAGGATGAGAATGTATAGTTTCTGAGGGCCTTGCTAACTCTGACATTCTGTGATGGTTAAATATTTGTCTGCTGTCCTGTTACTATGGCTCAGGACACCAGTGGGGTTTACTGAGAGGGCTGGAGGGGCTTTGGGCTCCCAAATGAAATGGCTCCTGCTCATCCGTTCCATACCTTCCCATATAACTCAAGCCAAGCTGCAACTGCCCCAGCTTAAGTCAATGCCCACACCCCAATAAGCACCCTCCCAGGCCCTCAAATGACACTTCCCCAAGGCTGAGCCAGACCTGGCTTCCAAGGACAGACTGGCCCCTTAGAGGTCCGGGCCCAGACTTGGCCTCTCACTTGGATCCTTACAAGTAAAGAAAGCACAAAGCTTAATATTGTGGAGTCTGCTACTCCACCTTTACTCTGCTAAAGGTTTTGATGGACCTTGAGCTCCAGAATGGAGAGAGTGTCTGTTGGTAGGGGGCCTCCCTTGACCCCAGTACCAAGTTTGTGCCCAGAATTCCCAGAGTAACTTTCCCAGGGCCCAACTGGCCTGAGGGCAAACACCATGTCTTGAACTTGGACCCAGAACCAGAAACTCTGGTAGAAGCCATCTTGGGGGGACGGTTTCAGTGTAAATATGAGGGAGGTGGGGGGGGGGTGCTTCCAAGGTGCCTCAGTGGTAAAGAATCTGCCTACCAATGCAGGAGACATGGGTTTGGTCCCTGGGTTGAGAAGATCCCCTGGAGAAGGAAATGGCAACCCACTCCAGTATTCTTGCCTGGAAAAGTCCATGGACAGAGGAGTCTGGCGGGCTGAAGTCCATGGGATTACATGACTGAGCATGTGTGCACGAGGGTGGAGGGAAATGGGTTGGTAGCAATAAAGTGGTAGAACTAAATTATTGTCTCCTGCTGTCTTTCCTATGGAGGAGGTGGGAAGGTAAGGGGCAGGGTGTCAGGGGATGGAACAGATCAGTCTCCTTCAAAGCTGGACTCAGCAGAATTTCCTTCACTGTCAGGGCCATCTGTCCCTGCCCCAAAGATGCTCATGCCCTTGATCCTGCTGATGGCTAACCAACCCTCCTCAGAGCCCAGGCTCCTGTGGCCACCAGCCTTGCTCAGGTCTGAGGGTGGGGGGCAATAGCTCTCTCCTTCCTAGAACTATTCATTCCCCACCCCCAGTGACTGAGGAGCCTGTCCTGGGGGCTGTCCAGGGTCCAAGAGGGGGAGACTGGCAGTCAGCATGGCCTTTTCTCTAAGGTCACCTCTTCTCGGGTCCTACCATGTACCCACTAAAGCTCCGCTGTCCCCTGGGAGGTGGACTGGAGAATAGGACCCTTGGCTTTGCTTCTCCAAATTTAACTGTTTTAGGGATGGCAAACTGGAATGTGAGCTCCCACCAGAGTGAGGATGAGGCCACTCTGCTTCCATGCTTTGTTTCCAGCCACATTCATCCAACTACTGTGAGTGGCTGGGCAGCCCAAATGGCCTCACCGCCCAAGGGGTACTGAATAGTTGCTGTCATTTCGAAAGCAACACAGGCTTTGCATGTATCCTCATGCTATCCCCTCCCTCTGAGGGGATATCTTCCATCATCTTCCCAATTTACAGAGGAAACAGGTTGAGTGGGAAACCCAACAAGCTTTCAAAGCCTCACCAGCCCTCCAGAGGGCAGTCTATCCTCTGTGATGTGCCTCTGACATCCTTTGACCCAGTCATTCCCTTCCTAGGATTCCAAAGAGCCACATGAGTGCCACAGATATATGGACAAAGATATTCACGACAGCTTCCTGTAAAAAATTGGAAACAATGCAAATGGGGAATTAGTTAGAAACATTATGGTTCATTCATTACAACATCATTAAACACAATGTTGTAGAAAAATATTTAATGACACAGGAAAAATCTTTGTGATTTTTTATTGTTTAACTTGAAATGCTAAAATTATACAAATAACGTACAAACGTTCTTGTAAAAGAAGTCTGTGCAATATCATGGGGGGAAAGTGAGTAATAAACCTTATTTATAGAGTGATCCATTTTTATTTATGAAAAGAAAATATACACAAGAATAAAGACCAGAAAAATCTGCACCAAATGGTTAACCAGTGGTGATCTTGTGAGGAGGGTGGGTGGGATTAGGGGAGTGAGCAAGAGAGTATTCACCTAATACATTCTTGTCTTATTTGAATTTCAAAACAATGATTTTTGTATCTATAAAAAAGGACCAATGTTTTAATTTTTGAAAACAATGGGACTAACAGGCCTAAGCCTCCAATTTAGGGTAGCAGCAAAGTCGTTGCCCTGCTGCCTTTCTTTGCAGGCTTTTGGAAAGATGGGGAGTGGGGGTGAATAAGACCCAAAGTACTTAAAATCCACATACACCAAGGGGAGCCTATCAGAGGAGAGTCCTACAGTTTTCAAACCCCCTATTAACTCCCAGCTGGGGAAAGGAAAACCTCAGAAAAAGAGGAATGACTGAGAACATGATGTTTTGAAATCTTGCCCCACCCTGGAGTGGGGGATGGGAAGGTGTCTCACAGCTACTGGGCTTCAGTTTGGTCTGTAAGTCGAATATAGGCTGAAAGTAGGTAGTTGTGCAAGGGTTCCAATGATCATCAGATTTAGGGAGCGGGCCGTGAAGAAGGGCAATGAGGAAATGTAGACTACAGGCCAGGGCCTGTGGGGGAGAAAGGCAGTGCGCCTCTGTAGGTCTGCAGCCCACAGCCTGCAGCCCCTTGTCCAGGTAGGGCTGCTGGAAGCTCCTGTCCAGCCCCAGGGACATCTAGAAGATGTCAAGTGGAGCCCTGGGCCCAGCAAACCAAGGGCTGGTGTCTAGGAGGCGGAGTCTTCACAGCTGGAGAGCAGATACCCCAGCCCAGGATGTCAAAGGCCAAGGGAACCATAGCCTCTAGCTCCCCTTGGAAGGTGGGGGAGGCCTAGGCCAAGAGGGCAATGGGATTCTTCCACCTAGAGGAGGCTCTTCTAGGGCAGAACGGAGAGTACTAGTAGTTAGCAGCTGTGGCCAACCTTACTTCAAGTCTTGGGTCTCTTACTCATTAGCTGGATCATCCTGGACAAATCGTTAAACCTCCTTGAGCCTTACTTTCCACATCAGTACAGTGGGGATAATAGTACTAGCCCCCATGATGGGGCTGTTACATAGTTTGAATGAAGTAGTGTATGCAAAATACTTGGCATAGTGTTGCACACAAAATTCATGCACAATGAATAATATCATGTCACCATCCTGTGACCTCCATTTCACTCCCTTTAAGGCCCATCTCTCCTTGGACCCCTAGTTAGTGCAGTGACCCAGAGCAAAGGCTTTGGAGTTACTTAAGTGTCTTCAAATCCTGGCTCCACCACTTACTAGTTGGTTACACAATTTGAGGTAATTACATACACATACATTTCTTTTCCATAAAATAAGAATAACGATCTATATTGTGATAAATATATCAAGTGAACACTTTATACACCTTAAACTCACACAATACTACGTGTTAATTAAATCTCAAATTTAAAATAGTTTAAAATAAATAAAAATTAAATTTAACAAAAAAGAATAATGAGCTAATAATACCTACCTCTTGGGGTTGGCAGAGAAAGAAATGAGATAGTGTATAAAATTCCTGGCACATAGTGACAATAAATCGTGGAGTTTTAGGTTTTTTGTAACCTTCAAGGTACTGAGCTCAAGAATGGGCACAAAGGACATGCTGACATGTGCTTGTCTGCAGAGTAACTGCTGTAGCTCAGAGACAAGCTATCTCGAAGCTTCCAGAGGGTGCTAGCATTCAGGGTAGGGTTCCAGCTCTGGTGTGTGGAGAGGCTGGTGATGGGAGAAAGTCCACCTGGGAAGCCCGGGGCAACCCTTGCGGTGCCCAGCCCATAGGAAGATGATTAGCCCTGGGTACCAGCCTTACTTTAGGCAACTCCCTTGGACGTCCATGTGCTGCCAGAAAGAAGTGGATAAGAGCCAGATGCAAAAAGAAAGCATCAAGTCCAGCCAGCTCCTCCTTAGTTCAGGATTAGAGGCTGAACAGCTAGGGGAAGCAGTCGTGGGTATCAGCACCTTCCTCCTAAACCATCTCCCCTGTCACTCGCCACCTCTCTTTCCCAAGGTAGGTTCTGATCAGCTACCTCCCACCCCCACAACAGCTCTTGCCTCCACAAATTCCCTCTTTTGTCCCTGCCCAGACCCTACAGCAAGGTAGTCTGACACTGGCCCCAGCTGCTGTTTCTGACTCTCACTCACAGAAACCCTGCCCAGGCTTTTCACAGAAGTGGAGGCCTCAGTGGAGTCATGGGAGACCACGGGCAATAAAACCAAGCTAACAGAGGTCTGTTAAGGGAAAAACGGGTCCTGATCATGGTAGTCTCAGTGAGGTTCACCGCCTTCCCACCAGCCTCCCAGGCAGGAAATTCAGGATGAGGTATGAGGTTTCCCAGCTGGGGAAAAGAAGTGGCTCTCCCACCCCGCCTTCACAATAAAGGCTACCTTCACTTCTCACACAACGTCAGCCACATTCTATGTTGCTTGGCCAACAAACAACACAATCAAGTGGGAAGGAACTGCCTCCCCTGTAGACCCAGCTGACACTCCTCCTCCAGGAAGGCCCTAAATAAATGCAATTCTATAGCACTTGATATGGAGACTTCACCTTTTCCTATAACTTCACAGTTACCAATATAGCATTTGTATACCACTGCCTCTGGGACCTGCCAGGGATAGCGTCAGAAAGGGCCCGGGGCAATGGCCCTCACAAAGGGACAGGCGATTTGACTGTGGGAACCCGACTAGGCAACTTCCTGACTTTCTATGCTAAAGAAACCCCACCATCAGTTCAACCTAAGTGCAGGTGTCTGAAGAGAGATTTAAGAGATTTAAGTTTAAAAAAAAATCCAACAACTACCCCCAGACCAGCTCGACTATATATAGTCAGCCCTCTGTCTGCCTAAAATGGAGAGATCATTAGTAAAATTCATCCAAAATGGCAAAAAAAAAAAAAAAAAAAAAAAAATCCTAAAATCACTGCTGCTTCTCAGCTCTCAAGAGAATGGGGTCAACAATGCAATCTCACCTAAAGTTAGCCCTAGAATGTGGTCAGTTTTCAATAAGTATTTATTGAATATTAAATAAAGGAAAGGCTCATTTCATTTCAGTGACACTTGGAATTATTCAAACCGCTTTCTCTGTCTACACCTGCTCGACTGAGGGGTAGGGGGTTATGTTGGAAAACTCTCTGGACTGGGACTGAGGACATCTGGATTCTGGTTTACCAGTAACTGTCTGTGTGACCTTAGATAAGTCATGGTACTTTCTGCTGAGAGAGAGAGGGTGCACAAAAGTGAGCACAAGCAATATGAACTACGTGATTGATTTGTGTTTTCCTTTCAGGAATGTCATGGACAGAGGCCAGGTTTTATGACAACCATGTCTCTAGTTGGGGCACAAAACTACCACCCACGCAGGCAAGTTGGAATAGTCAGATAGCTGAAGACAGGCAGTGGCTGGCAGAAAAGGTAGTGGGGGGGGGGGTCTTGAAGAAAGTGAAGAGACACAGAATGTCAGGGTGGTAAATCTATGCTGTGTTCCAGAGTTGTAAAGACACTTCTAACTCAAGGCTCCCTTACTTCCTGGCCTATGGTGGAGGATGAGTTCCAAGCTTCCATTTATTAATGACAACCCAGTCCAGTACTCTTGCCTGGAGAATCCCATGGGCCGAGAAACCTGGTGGGCAACAGTTCAAAGAGTCACAAGAGTCAGACACGACTTAGTGACTGAACAACAAGAAAAATCTCTAACAGCAGAAGAAAGATAAACAAAGGACTTAACCAATTCACAGAATAAAAATGGCAAGAAACATAAGGCAGAGGGGAGGTGCAGAAAATGTTTTACCTCATTATTAACGGAAGAAATAAAATAAGGTGTGTTGAAGAAGGCTCTCTGATACAGAGGTGGTAGGACAAACTGGGTCAGCCTTTCTGTAAAGTAATTTGGCCATATTTATCAAGAGCCATTGGAGGAGGAAATGGCAACTCACTCCAGTATTCTTGCCAGAAAAATCTCATGGACAGAGAAGCCTGGCAGGCTACAGTTCATGGGGTCACAAAGAGTTGGACACAACTAAAGTGACTGAGCATAGCACACATCAAGAGCCATTAAACTCAGCTCAGTTTCAGATAGCTCCTCGTTCCAGCTTACACTTCTCGATATCTACAGGCCCTTCCGGTGAAGTCGGTGTTTTCTTCAGGGATTTTAATCTCAATAATTCCACCTTTAGGAATTTATCCTAAAGAAATAATCACAGATATGCCCATACATAAGGAAGTTTATCATAGCAATATTTATAATAAGGAAAAATTGGAGATGCCTAAAAAATGTCTGATAATAGGGGAAAGATTATATATATATATTATGGAGTCATTAAGAAACATTTTCAAATAATTTATAATGGTATGAAAAATACTAAGTAAAAAAAGCTGGATTACAAAACTATATTGATAGTTGAATTCCAGTTAAGTTCAAAAATATGTATGTATATATATATACACATATGCACAAGAAAAAAGTCCAGAAAGAAATAAACCAAAACATTAACAGTGATTAATATATTTGGTGATAAGTTTATGAGTGATTTTTTTCAATCCTCTTACATTCCTGTGCTTTCAAAATTTCAACATGTGTTACTTTTAAAATTTAAAAAGCACATTAAAGGTATAAGGGGATGAGGGGCATTGTTGATTTTCTAAATTTTCCAAATATTTAGAGGTAGAAAGGGAACTTTGAGACAATCTAGTCCAGGGATTTTCAACCCTCCCTTGGTATATATATAATATTTTGTAATATACCCTTGGCCTGAAATGCATTTCATAGTTAATATAAACTGCTTATACACATAATTTCCAGAATAGCAATATAATACACTAACTATAGTATAAAGAAGAAACAAAAGGAAAGTCATTTAGAATCAGATAACTATACTTCAGATGCAAATGCCTGCACAAGACTATACTAAAAGATCTAATAGTCCAATGCTTCCACTATAGATGCAGATTCACTGCAAATGCAAGTGCTACAAAGGAAGACTAAATATTGGAGACTTAAAAAACCATGAATGGCACTCCTGTTGGTGGCCCGATTTTCAAAAGTCACAACTCTTGGTAAATTTCTGAATAAAATAAAGGACCATCTTTACTCAATTTACACAATTGCTGCATTACTGGAAATTCAGTGTATAATATTAAAGCTGTAAAAATATGTTTTGTGTTTATTTGTATAACGATTAGGCCCAGATAGTTGTACTAGGCTTTTCTACCTATACTGATGTCCTATAGGGCATCTGATGGTTTACAGAAGATTTCTAGTTCCCATTTCTCTTTCATATTTATCCAAAACATGAAATCCACAAAGACTCCCTTTTTAGGGAGTAGGCCTTGCATCCTTTAAAGCTAATGATATTTGCAGTTGTAGCCTTTGAAACTATTTCTAAAGCATATTGCCAAAGAACAGCAAGCAATTCCTAGAATGTGTTCTCAAAAGTGACACAAATGCTTTTTGAATCATTGGAAGAACTGGTCTTCTTTAGTAGCACCAAGGCACGAGAGAAAATTATTTTAAAAAAAAAACATTTACTGTGATCCCTTAGTGATTTTCCCTAGCCCAGCCCCAAGCTTCAGAGGTATAAAGTGAACTGAGCTAGAAGAAAAGGACTAACAGGGCCAGGCCTTGGGGAGAGGGAGGGGAGCTAGGTTGCTAGGTTACCGCTTGAGCCAATCCAAGTGGTCCCAGAGGGGCACCAGACACAGTACAGGTCCCTCTCTCTGCCCCACTAGGCTGAGGGCCCTCTAAAACGGAGGGGGTCAAAAGGTGGTGGAGGGGTCTGGTCATTCACACTAGGCACAAGTAAAGAAATGAGGCAGAAGCACAAAGAAACAGACATCCCTCTATTTCTACAACTATTCAGGTCTCCTTCATTAATTGGCTTCCCCCCGGAAAGAAGGATTTCTTTATTAAGAAAAACCAGAGAGTGAAAATCCCACCATACACACACAACACACACACACACACACACACACATTTGTAGGCTCACACAAAAGTGCTGAGATTTACATATTAAATTGCATTTAAGTTAGAAAACAGATTTAAAAACAAAATAATTATTTTTCCCTCAACAAGGTAACGAGATTCATTCAGCAGGAAAAAGGGACTTATGGGTAAAGGCAGGAAGGTCAGGACAGGAAGAATGGAGTTTAGCTGTTATAGATTTAGAACCCACTGCTGCCACTGGTGAAAAAAGCAAAGGGGGAGATGGTGTTCTCATCTAGGGCAAAGGGGGCCCCAGGGCCAAAGGGACATGAAAAATAAAAAGGCCCAAAAGAGTCAAATTCCACCAGCCCCTAGAGGTTTTGGATTCATTCCAACCATCCCGGCCTGGGGAAGTGGGGAACATAGGAACTTAAGGAATGGGGAGGAAGGGGAGAGGTGGAAAGAATGTCAGCCATTGAAAAGAGTAAACAATTTAAAGCCTATTCCCCTGGGAAGGACCAATTCATCAATCTCCACTCTGATCAGAACTCAGACTAGGAACAGTCCCAGCTGGTGCATGGTATGAATGGACAGATCTTCAGGCCAAGGTCTTAAATATAGAAGATTTATAAAGGAAAAGAACAAGGGCAGGGAGTAGGGAAAACCAGAAGCTTTAAAAAAATCATTTCATACTAGTGATAAGGGGTTTCCATTTTGACCCTTCACCACAGGAAAAGACAGCTTCTCTAATGGACCCAAGGGTCAATAGAAGAGTGGCTGAGGTAAATTGGAGGAGGAGAGAAGACATGGGCTGAGACAAGATGGGCTGAGAACTGACTAAAAACAGTTTCATCTGAGTGGCAAGCTAACTGAAAAAAATCTAGTATCCTCCCAACTTTCCAGGCTTGGCTTTATTTTGAACTGACTAAAATCTAACTACAAGGACAAAATCGAGAGAGCCAGAAAAAGAATGGGAAAGCAGAGGCAGATAGGACAGGAATCAGAGTCGGTCACAGTCCCAGTCTCTCTGTCTCTCCAAGGACTGCTAACCTCAAACCGTGCTACAAGGAAAATAGGAAGACAGAGAAAAATCTGGGAGCAGTCAAGTTTCATTACTTTTGATTAACTGGGGAGAATGAAACAGGAATTGGTAAGGAATTTTGATTAGAGATCATTTAAAAAGAAATATATACCATCACTCGTAAAAGATCACTAACAAAATATTTCCGGGGGCAGGGGGCTGATGAGCCTGCTTTAATAACCAAGATTCATCTGCAATTAAAACCATCCATCTGCATAAAAACAATATCCTAATAAAGAACTTATCCTCTTACTTTAATATAACCCTTGACCCTCCCAATCTTTCTAACACTGTCCATGGCCTTGAAAGGCTTTTTTTTCATAGTTCAGAATAAGGTAAACTTCAACCCAGAGTGTAAAAGAGATCAGTGGAGAGTTTGGGAGCAATCTCTCCAACCCAAGGGTCCCCTGGAAAAGGGAAGTATGGGTAGTAGTAACAAGCAACCCCTTCAACCCCCACGCCCACCCCCAACACCGCCACACAAAGATACTTACACCCCACAGTGGTTCCTGAAGTGGAAGGGGAAGGAGGAGGCAGGCAGTTTGCATTAGACACAGTTTAATCACCTTCAAATAGATTAAAAGTTCTGGTTTACACTCCCCCCCCTCCCCAGAAGTCATCCAGATAGGACCCTGGCTTAGAAAGAGAAAAACACAGGTGCTCTAGGAAATATAGCCACATATAATACATAAATTTTCTTCCCTGAAATAGAGCAGGTCCTGAGCAGAGCTGACTGGGGGCCACAACCCACCCCCAGGGTGAAGCGACTCTGGGACTCTGCCGGTGGAAGTGCTGGAAGAGTGGGGCCTGGAGGAAGCCCCTGGTGTGGTTACCAAGCCCGAGATGGGCCAAGGCCTTGGAGTGGGTTACCCGGGAGGGCAGCAGTGCGGGGCTTTCCCTCCTCGCTCAGCCGAGGCCTAATGGAAGTACTTGTTATCCTCTTTTTTGTATTATTTTTTTTCTGTTTTGAGGGGATACAGGGGGAGAGGAGAGGAGAGGAGAGCCTCTCTGTGCCTTGGTTTCCCCATTTGTGCATACAGGGCCTCTACAGGCCTCACACAGGGAGTCTGAGGGGGTAGTGTTTAAGTGAGCACTCAGGCTTCCTCTGAGGAAAAGGAACCACCAAAGTGCAGACTTTTATTACTGCCGTTCCTGCTCCCAATGGGAACAAGAGTCAAAAGGAAAGCAAATTAAAAGGGGCTAGTGAGAGAGGAGGAGAGATGAGACAGAGAGTGCGAGGGGCCATGCCGTTGGCATCTCATAAGTTCTTATTGAGAATGGCACAGGTAGTAAAAAGTTTCTGGGTAGTCTACAAGAAATGTAAATTGTTATCTATACTGCAACTACTTACATATATCTCACGGGAAAAGAGTGGGGCTTAGGTGTTAAGAGAGTGGACAGGGGACAAAGGAGAAGCTACACGAATAAATACAACAACTGGAAGCTACCTGCCCCGTTCCTGAAAGGATTTGCTGGCAATGTTGGCACTTTGGAGCCGTGAGAATCCTCCAACCCTACTCTCCATCCTCCTCCATTCTGAAGGCCTCGAGAATCCAGGTAGAATGCCCTGGCCAGCAGTCTCTGTGACTGCCTCTGGACTCGTGACATGCAGCAACCTGAGGGGATTTGAGCCAGTCTCAAGGAACTTTACCCCAGGATTGGGCCAGTGACCCCAAGCAAGAGAGCTGGGATCTGGAGGGAAGAGAGGGGAGTCCAAAGAGACTCCGTGGCTGAGGCCATGGAAAACCAGTGCCAGGGCCCAAGGGACCCATTTGTCCAGTTACCAGAGGTGACTGACATCTTCTGCAACTGCTTAGAGTCCAGAAATTAAAAAAGCTTGCAGTAAGAAAATGCCAGTTTACAACAGGGTGAATAAAGACCAAAGAAAAACAGTGAGAGGAACAGCTTACTCTCTCTCTGTCTCAGGTTTACCTACTCCCCTTAAATCTCTCACAGCCCTAATCAAACATAAAAGTCTCTTCCATACATAGGCTATTTCTCAGCTTCCATCACCTCCTGTGGGGACTCTGGGGGCTCTGGAGGTGGCATCTCTTCAGGAGTGCTGGTGTCCTCTGGCATCTCATTGCTTAGATGGTCTATTGGAGCCTGAGAAGGAAAAGATATCAAAGTCAATACAAAGGTCTCCCACAGAATCCAAGTGGAGATAATCCATTGACACTGAACTCATCCTCTGAACCCATTAACCACACTGATGGCTAGAGATACGCTCCCACCAGCCCGAAACTCAGAACCAAAACTAGACTATTGTCTTCTCAACAGAAGGCAATTGAAGTCTGAGTTCTACTCTTTTTTTTTTTTTTTTTTTTGAGTTCTACTCTTAACTGCCTGTTGTGGACAGATGTTTCCATTATTATTCATGATAATAATAAACAGGACCACAAATAATTACACAGATCACCTTCCCTCTTTCACAACAGAATATTATAACATACATGTCTCACAAGATCCGACACAGTGGCTCTCAGTCTTCTTTGGGCCCTAATAGGTGGCTCACTAGAACAGTGATTCTAAACCAAAGAGGGTAGGGTGGCTAAATCTTCAGATTTAAAAATCTTCTGCTTTAAAAATATCTCCTGAATGATACAGTCAGGGAATTCTCCAAAATAATTTCATTTATATTATGTGAAAGTGAAAGTCTCTCAGTCATGTCCAACTCTTTGTGACTCCATGGACTGTAGCCCGCCAGGCTCCTCTGTCCATGGAATTCTCCAGGAAAGAATACTGGAGTGGGTAGCCATTCCCTTCTCCAGGGGATCTTCTGAACCCAGGGATCAAACCCAGGTCTCCCTCAGGGCACGCGGATTCTTTATGACCTGAGCCACCAGGGAAGACCATTTATATTATAATAACATCAAAAAGAATAAAATACTTATGAATAAGGGTAACAAAAGAAATACAAAACTTATACTCTGGAAACTACAAAACATTGTTGAAAGAAATTTTAAAAGACCTACATAAATGACATTAAAGCCCATATTATTGGCTCAGAAGACTTAATCATGTTAGGATGATAACATTCTCCAAATTACTTCCCTGGTGGCTCAGATGGTAAAGCGTCTGTCTACAATGTGGGAGACCTGGGTTCGATCCCTGGGTCGGGAAGATTCCCTGGAGAAGGAAATGGCAACCCACTCCAGTACTCTTGCCTAGAAAATCCCATGGACGGAGGAGCCTAGTGCAGACTACCGTCCATGGGGTTGCAAAGAGTCGGACATGACTGAGTGATTCAATACAATCCCCATCAAAATTTCAGCTGGTACATCTGCAGAAATTGATAAGTTGATTCTAGGAGTCATATGGAACCACAACCAAAACAATTAAATAAAGAATAAATTTGGAGGACTCACACTTCATAAATTCAAAACTTACTACAATGCTACAGTAACCCAGATAGTGCGATACTGGCATAGGAATAAACTTATTGATCAGTGGAATAGGACTGAAAGTCCAGAAACAGATTCTCACATTTATGATCAACTGATTTTTGACAAGGGTACCACAACAATTCAACAGAGTAAGGATAATCTTCAACAAACTGTGCCAAGACAACTGGATATCCATATGCAAAATAAAGAACTTGAACCCTCTACCTCATACAATATAAAATAACTCAAAATGGATCAAAGACCTAAATGTAAGAGCTAAAACTATAAAACTCTTAGAAGAAAACAGAGTATAAATCTTCATGACCTTGGATTAGGCAATGGTTTCTTAGATCTGACAATGCAAGCGCAAGCAAAAACAACAACCAAAATAGATAAATTAGACTACACAAAACTGAAATCTTTTGTGCTTGAAAGGACACCATCAAGAAAGTGAAAAGACAATATACAAAATGGGAGAATCTTTGCAAATCAAATCTCTAAGGGATTTACATACAGAAGAACTCTTACAACTCAACAATTAAAAAAACCCAAACAATCCAATTTAAAAATGGACAAAGGATCTGAATAGACACTTCTCCAAAGAAGAAGATACACAACTGACCAATAAACTCATGAAAAGATGCTCAATATCATTATGCATCAGGAAAATGCAAATCAAAACTACCATGATATATGGCTACACACACACAAGGATGGCTAGAATCAAAATGGTGGATGATAATAACAAGTGTTGCCCAAGATATGGAGAAACTGGAACCCTCATATGCAACTGGTGGGGGTGAGAAAATGGTACAGCCACTCTGGAAAACAGTACAGCCGTTCCTCAAAAGGTTAAACATAAAATTATTATATGACCCAGTAATTTCAATTTCATGCATATAGCCAAGAGAAATGAAAACATATGTCCATGTAAAAACTTGCATACACATGTTAATTTCAGCATTATTCATAATAACCAAAAGGTGGAAACAATCTAAATGCCTATCAATTGATGAACGTATAAGTAATATGTGGTCTATCCATATAATGGAATATTATCCAGCCATATAAAGGAAAAAAGTACTGCCACAAGCTACAACATGGATGAACCTTGAAAATACAATCCTAAAAGAAAGAGGCCAGTCACAAAAGACCACATATAATACGACTGCATTTACATGAAATATACTGAACAAACAAGTCTACAGGAAAAGAAAACAGATTAACAGTTGCCTAGGGATGGGGCTGAGGGAACTGGGGGGAAAGGAACAGTGACTGCTAATGGGTACAGGGTTTTGGGAGGGGAGGGAAAGGCAATGAAAATGTTTTAAAATTGATAGCTGTGATGATAGCACAATTCTGTGAATGTATTACAAACCAGTGAATCCTACATTTTTAACTGAGATTTTATGGTATCTGAATCATATCTCAATAGAGCTACTATTTAAAAAGAAAGTTCAACTAATAACTTCTTAGGAACATACGTTATTAAAGCATATCTGAGCAGCATAGCTGGGAGAGTTTCCATAACACCTGCATATTCCAGAGAAGAAGCCCCCTTCTATCAAGGTAACCACACCACTAACTCCAACCCACTCCCCTGACCACTATCATTGCTCCTATAGCATTTTATTCTTCCCTCATCAAGACACTTGTCATTGTACCAACTAATAGCCTGTTTTATTGTCTCTCATCCCCACTACACGATGAGGTCTGTAAGAGCAGGGACATCGCGTGCCTTGTTCATTGGTGTATCCTTAGCACACTGGCTGGCACAAAATGTTGGAGAAATGACTAGATCTTAATCTATGTCAAGGGCAAAAAGATCTTAAGAAAATGTCAGCACAGAAGCAAACACAGGGAAGCTGGAGTGATTGGACACAAAATTGCCTAATTATATCGCTAAGGTATAAATTTAGCCTATACCCTTTACCACAGAATCAGTCTTAAAGTCTAAAAGCTTTAAAAAAAAGTCAGGAACACTTACTGGGCCCTGAGGCAAAAGGCTGGTACTCGCCTCTTGAGTACTGGGGGGTCGACTTCCGCTTTCCTCCAGTGGCAAAATACCCCTTCGATCCAGCACACTGAAGGAGATAGCAGAGTTAACAAAACACTTTGCATCCACCTGTCCATCCACCCACATCTGCTTTCTGTGTGTGTTGGAAAATACAAACCTGCCCTTTGGCAGTCTAGCCTGATCCAAGCACACACCTCCTGCCTTCCATTCACTTCTTTCTTCCACAAATCATAGAATACCACATTAACAAAGGAATAAACAGATGAAATAAGAATCAAAGGTCATTCCTTCAAAACAACCAGCCTGTGGTCTATGGTCCATGTAGATATGGCACCCAGGGACAATCCCTGGGAAGCCCTCTTTTGACACTAAGAGGCCATGTTCAGAAGAACGTATCAGACCAGGTGACAGGATTGGGTCTAACTGCTTGTCCCAAGAGTTCCAGAACCTTCCAGTCCTTTGAGTACCTGGGGGGCAAGGGGCCACACAGCACTTCACAGCAGTTCTTCACAATGTTGCCATGGCTATAGGGATTCTGGACACGATTCTTCCCTGTCCATGAGCCTTTGATCTGAAAGATAAAAGCCAAGGCTTACATTAAACATTATGTTGAAGAAATACATAGAGCATGGGAAGATAGAAAAGTTCTAGAGATGGATGGTAGCAATGGTTGCACAACACTGTCAATGTACTAATGCCACTGAATTGTACACTTAAAAATGGTTTAAGGTGGTGCATTTTATGCTACATGTCTTTTACCACAATAGAAAAAAAAAGAAATATATGCATAGCCATGGAAAAGTATTCACAATAGAGTTGAAAATGCAGATACCTGAGCGTTATATATTATTTCCATTTAAAAATACATAATATTCATGTCAATGTATGGCAAAACCACAATATTGTAAAAGTAATTAGCCTCCATTAAAAATAAATAAATTTATTTTAAAAAAAAGAAAAAAAGAAATCCAGACTGAAAAAAAAAACGTAATATACTCACATAAACAAACATGGGAACAAGTCTAGACAAGTCTAGAAGACTACAGATCATACCATAACAATGGTGAGGCCTAGGAGGTAAAATTATAGGGACTTATTTGCTATTTTTTGTTTATCTTTAGTTTCTGATTTTCTACAATAAATATGGATTAATCAGTAACTTTTTAAAAGCAAGGATGTAGGGATTTCCCTGCTGGTCCAGTGTCTAAGACTATGAGCTCTCAATGCAGGGGGCCCAGGTTCGATCCCTGGTCAGGGAACTAGATCCCACATGCCACAGCTAAAAGATTTCATGTGCCACAACTAAGACCCTGTGCAGCTAAATAAGTTAAATAAATAAAAATAAATATTAAAAAAAAATAAAAGCAAGGATGCAATTCAATGCAACTGTCCCTCTCCATTCCAAACCCAGTTAGTTAACTTTTAAGGATGTATGAACATCTGAAGACCTGTGCCTACCCAACCATTCAGTCTCTTCTTCCTCATTCCCTATGGGCATTCAGCTCCCAAAAAAGCAGTCTGCTTGTTCTTCTACACACCTGGTTTAACCATCTCCCACACCTGGCTTCTGCCTGCCTCAACCTCCCAGACCCTGGAGACAGTTCTCTAGCAGGTAATTAGAGATTAGGCTTTGGTAGAAGAATATGTGATGAGGAGAGGAAAAGCTGACTCACATCTTCATTGGTTGTCTGGTTGAGAGCCACAAGGAAAGTGTGGAATCCAGTCAGTCCCACGACGGACCAGAGCGTGAAGAAGCAAATGAGTACTTCTAGAACAGTGAAGTGTTGTTAAGGAATGTTGAAGAAGCCACACCAGGGGATTTAATGCCTCGGCCCATGCTCATGGCACCAATCACACCATCTTTACCCCTTGGAACATACATCACAAATATATATCCACTTATAACAATGGATGAATTCTAAACTCACTGGCTCTATCCCTCATGAAAAGTAACAGACTCCTGTTTATACACTACAAGGAGCTCTCTAATAGATTTAGTGTATTTAGATGTTTGTCTGTTTATTCATCACTGGCTCTTTGAAAGGGACATTTAGGAGGGGTCCAAAGCAAAACAACGATGATCATCTCTGCCACCGGAAAACAAACTCTATAAACAAAAAATTGGTGGGAAAAAAAAAACCAGAATGTGATTTCTAGAAATCCCAGTTGAATCTCCTTCTCAAAAATGTAACTGCTGTACAAAATAAGCCTTAGCTGTAACAGGAAGGTGGGACTTCTTGTGACACAAGAGGTCTATTGAGAGCAAAGTACAGCCCACTAGAGAAGGCAGGGCTGAGCCTGGGATCAGAAGGACTTGGGAGGGAAGCAGTGGAGGCAAGGGTGAAAAAAAGACCTCTCTTTAAGCCCCAGCCATTTTCCATTCTGGTTGCTACCACTAAGACTCCATTTTTCAATTTTAGACATTGGCAGTCTCTGACGTCTGAAAAATGAGATTGTGGAGAACTGCAGACAGAAAGCATGCTGAAAAGTAGTTTAAGAGGGCTGCACAGGGACCTACTGCCAGGGGAGGATATGTTCCAGGAGTTTCTTTCAATGTCTCCAGGAAGCCAATTTTCAAGGATTCTGTGAAATTGGGAGGAGGAGTAGAAAGATTAGTAACTTCAGTAAAAATTACCCACATACTCTAGTGCCTACTCACTTTCTTCCCCCCCCATCCTTGTTACAAGCTGGCAAGAGATAAGCCCTCATTCAGGTAAGGGACTCACCTACAAGCTGGTGCTCTCTTGACTAAAGGGTTCACCTTTCCAATGCAAGACCCAATACTGGACTAGAGAGTCAGCCACAAGCCCAGCATCTGGCTCCCCTCCCTTCTCCCTAACCTCCAGCTATAGGCATGGAGGGGGAAATGCATTCATAGGTGAAAGAAACCAGGAATATCCCAGAAAAATCCTCTCTCTTCACCAATCTATGTCCCTCCACTGTTCAAAACCCAGCTCAGCACTCATCTCTTCCCAGGGAGCTACCCTGAGAAAGACCACTCCTTTAACTCCACATCCTATCTGTCCTTGGGTTATTGGATGTGTGGGGATGTGTGCATGTGCAGACGTGCACAAGAATGTGTTTTCTATCTTCCAAAGCAGACCATGAGCCACTAAGACATTTCTCTGGTATAACCCCTTCTACCACGTGACACCAAGCAGGTCTATGAGGCAGAAGAGAGGACACATACACCAAAAATACATCCCCAGCCTTTGGGATCACCTGGGACATGCCAGGTACTCTAGGGACAAACCAGTAATTATGATCCTGATACCCAGCAGAGGGCCACTGAGAAGGCCAACATGCTCAGTAAATCCTGAGGTTTGGAGCTCTGCTCAGGAGCAGACAGTAGTGCTCACTTATAACTGGTCCTAAGGTGCCTTTGCAATGGGAAAGTCCCCCCAGGATATGGAACCACTCCCCTAAGCTGTCCTCAAGTCTTCTCCCCCCACCCACCCTTCCAACAGATACTGCCCTGTATACTCACTGAGGGCCACATAGACGATGTTGAAGGCGAAGACATAGATCGTGAGGAGGGAGAGAGATAGGATGAAGAGGTAGAAGTAGCGGTAGTTCCTCTTTCCAACACAATTCCCCACCCAGGGGCAGTGATGGTCGAAGCGCTCTGTGGGAGAAAGAGACAGTCCAGTGCCAAAGCCTCCAAAACGAAGCACAACATCCACCATCCACTTCATACCTAATTCCCAGACCCCTAGGATCCTCGCGTACTGCAACTGTAAAAAATACTGGTTTTCATTTTTCGCAATGTTTTCACAGCCATCTCCTTCGATCCCCACAACCACCCTGGAAGATGGGCAAAAGAAGATAATCTTTTCTCCATTTTACAGATAAGGAAACTGGGATACTGAGGGGTTAAGTAATCTGTCTCACTGTCAGTTAACAGCACAGAGCTCGTTTTTCCAAAGAAAAGTCTTAGTATATAAGTCTACTAAGTGCAGGAAGAATAAATCAGTATAAATAGCCAAGGGAATTTTGAAA
Source organism: Muntiacus reevesi (assembly GCF_963930625.1). Lineage (NCBI taxonomy): Eukaryota > Metazoa > Chordata > Mammalia > Artiodactyla > Cervidae > Muntiacus > Muntiacus reevesi. Next base: position 121,548,426 of record NC_089271.1, on the reverse strand, counting down.
AATGAGTAGTGTGGTTTTTCTTAAACTCCAGTTAGTAAAAAATTATACACCTTAAACGGTGTGGCATAGCTTAATGGAATGGAAATCGCCCAGAAATAGAATATATAAAAATCTTCTGTCTGGGAAAGGCAGTGCTACAAAACCAGTGGTGAAAGTGAAAGCGATGAAAGGCAGTACCATTCCATAAACAATTGGTTACTTGACTGAAAATAAGGTTCAATCTTTTTCCATCACACTATTTATCAAAAATAATTCTAGATGAATTAAAGAGTTAAATGTAAAAACAAAGTGAAACCCTAAAAAAAACAAAAATACTAGGTGAACATTTGTCTCCTGAATGGAGAAGGGCTTTCTAAGCATAAAGTAATAGAAAAAAACACAGATGACAAAGAAATGGTTTGACTTCATACACTTTAAAAAATATTTCCTATATGTTAAAAATGCTATCAGGAAAATTAAAGAGGAAGAAAACCCAACAGGAATATATTTGAATTTTGTAACTTAGTGTATTAAAAGTCCTTATAAATCAATAATTAAATACAAATGCTCCTTCAAGACAATAGTCAAAAAGCAAAACAGTTAATAATACCACATAAACATATATTTAGTCTTCTGATTCATTAATAAGCCAGTGCAATACTAATACAACAATAAGAAAGTTTTTGTCTATCAAAATAAGGATATATAAAATAATATTCAATGCTAGTGAGAACAGGGTAAAATGTATAATATACTGTTTGTGGAACTACAAATTGATAGAACCTTTCTGGAAAGCAATTTGGGCATATGTATCAAGAGCCTTAATAATGTTCACATCCCTTTGGCAGAATAAATCCATTTTCAGTAATTTCTCATAAGGAAATAAAGAAGAGCACAGGAATTTAGGGTCAATACTTTTTCATTAAATTTTTTATTGTGGTAAAATATATAAAACATACAATTTGCCATTTTAACCTATTTTAAGTGTAAAATCTACTGGCATTAATTACATTCACAGTATTGTGCAACCATCACAACTACTTATTTCCAAAAATTTTCATCACCCCTAAACAGAAACTCTGTACTCATTAAGTAGTAACTTTCCATTTTCCTCTTCTCCCAGCCCCTGGTAACCTCTAATCTTCTTTCTATCTCTATGAATTTGCTTATTCTAGATATTTCACTTAAGTGGAATCATACAATATATGGCCTTTTGTGTCTGACTTCTCTCACTCAGCATGTTTTCAAGACTCATCCATGTTGTAGCATGTATCAACACTTCATTCCTCCTTATGACTGAAAATATTCCATATGGCTATACCACAATTTTGCTTATCTGTTCATTTGTTGAGGGACACTTGGATTGCCTCCATCTTTTGTCTATTGTGAACACTGATGTACAAATATGTTTGAGTTTCTGTTTTTCAATTCTTTTTGGTATTGCTATGGACAGAATTGTGTCATCCCCCCCTCCCTAAAATTCACATGTTGAAGCCCTAAGCTCCAGTGTGACTGTATTTGGAGATATGGCCTCTAAGGAAATAACTAAAGTTAAATGAGATCATAAGGGTGGGGCCCTAATCTAATACAACTGGTAGCCTTATAAGAAAAGGAAGCGACACCAGAAGTATGCAAGCACAGAGAAAAGGCCAGGTGAGGACACAGCCAGAAGGTGGCCACCTGCAATCCTCACCAGAAATCCACCCAGTTGGCTCTGTGATTTTGGACCACTAACACCCAGCACTATGACAGAATTAATTTCTGTTATTTAAGTTACTCAGTCTGTGGTATTCTATTATGGCAGCCCAAGCACACTAATACAGGTATACATCCAGGAGTGGAATTGCTGAGCCATATAATTGTAACTTTTTGAAGAACTGCCAAAGTATTCTTCACAGTGGCAGCACCATTTTACATTCCCACCAGAAAAGTATGAAGGTTCCAATTTTACCACATCCCTAAACTTAATAATTTTGATTAATGTGTTATAATAATGAATGAAATAGGATTGTGAATAATATATACTGATAGCAGATTGCCTAAATAGACTAGAATATAGCCATATGATGGATTATGCAGTCATTAAAATAACATATTCCAGGACTTCCCTGGTGGTCCAGTGGTTAAGACACTGCCTTCCAGTGCAGGGATGTGATGTGGGTTCAGTCCCTAGTCGGGGAACTAAGATCCCACAGGCCATGCAGTGAAGCCAAAATAATAACAATAATATATTCAAAAAACATTTATTAAACATGTAGAAAAATGATCAGGATATAACATTAAGTGACAAAGGTAGGACTAAAAACTTTATCATGTATGATCCAATTTTACAAATGAGAGAAAGACTAGAAGGAAATACAACAAAATGGAGAGTGAGTTTGGGATTAAGTTTTATTTACACCTGTACTTTCCATCTTTTCTATAATGAATGTGTATTATTTTAATGAATCAAAAAACCCCACAAAGAATAAAATACATCATTTTTAAAGCACAATGAGCTGTGTACCAGTCAAAAAAATAAGTGTTAAGAATGGTGCATCTCCTAATTAAAGGGTTGCAGTATCTTTTCAGAAAAAGGAATAAAGATAGCCTTACTTTAAACAAACCTGCCGTATAAAAAACACTGGAAAATACATATTTATACAGATATATTTTTACTATATTAAAATCACTTTTTAATAATACAACTAGTACATGCTCATTGTAGAAAACTTGAAAATAATTTTTTTCTAATGAAGGAAACAAAATCCCTTATAACCCCACAACCTATAGATAATAGACAATAAGCATTCTGGAATATTTCCATGCATAATTCTTTATATATACTTATATTTTTTCAATGGGTAACTGAGATCACACTATAAATGTAACCTATCTTCTATTTTATTTCATTCCTCTCTCTAGGATGAGCTTTTCCCATAGACAGAAGTCTACTGTATGAAAGTCCCACAATTTATTTGACCATCTATCTACTGGTGAACAATAAGGCTCTTTCCAATTTTTCATTATTATAATAATCTGGAGGTAAATATGTCCATACCTAAATCTTTTACCATATCCCTAATTACTTTTCTTAAGATAGATCCCTAGAAAGCAAGTTAGTGGCATCAAAGAGTATACATGTTCTAAGGCGTGAATCTTATTAGGTTGCCTTCCAAAAAGTTTGTTCCAATTTATATTCTCACCAGTGTAGGACGAAGCATTATCAAGTTATCCTTGATGAATTTCTAGATTTAAAAAGATCTTGTTTTAATTGTTTTCTTTGATGTTGAGTAGAGATGAACACTTTTTTCAGGTTAACTAAGTAATTGCATTTCCTGTTTTATCTGCTGTCCATATTTCTACTGAAATATTAGGGGTTCTTAAAAAATCAACTTGCATGAGCTCTTTATGTTTAAGAATATTAATAAGGAGAGGAAATTCTTTCTGAAAACCGTCACATCAGACTTTCTTGAAATATCAAGTTTCCTGGTTCACTTAAAATGTTTCAATTTATAAAAATCTTATCTACATATAGCTTTTACCATTTAAAGTAAGATACATCTTCCCACCCTTAATCTAAAAAGAACTGGCTGATAAGAGGAAAGCAATGTACTCAGGCATACTCCATGGCACATGCAAAGAATGCTGGAAGAATGCCTATTGATAATATAAGGAACTGCACACATCTGCCTTTCAACAGACCTATTTACTGTCTGTTTTTGATCTTTCCCAGGGCTCAGCATACACTAGGCAGTGATTACAATTAAGTCACATATATATGCAGACAGAAGCACAGACCTCTATATTATGCACACATACAACTGCCACACTTGAAGCAGAAGCAGAGAAAGAACAAATGAGGATTTTGGAATTAGACCCTTTCCAGCTTCAAACAAACATACACAAAGGTGCTTCACCTATTTCCTCATCTGTAAAATGGGGATAATATCTATCTTATGGTGTTTTTATAAGTCTTAAATGAGAGAAAGGGAAAGCACTTAGCACAGTGCTTAATATATACGAGAAATTCAATCAGTGGTAGCAACTTTTTTCTTCTTGGGAACACCACTTCTTATTTAGCCCTTCCTTCCTCGATGCTGCCCTCCAGTGGACTAGGATTCTCCTCCCCCTCTGTAAGGTGGGTTCCACTTGAAACAGATTCAGCAGAGGAAAATTCAGATTTGAAAAACAGGTAAAGTTTATCTCTTCATTTACAAGAGGTTTTTTTTTAATTTTTAGACTAGAGGATATTTAAATTATGATCTGATCTACAGAAGTACAGTTGATTTACAACTGTTCAGAAGCTTGTTTCCTATCTCAAGTTTCTTAACTAAATCTAGCTCATTTTCTATCTAAATCTATCTTCCCATCCCCACTGATTTTTCCTGAGAAAAATCACTGATCCTCTTCAACTCAGCCTTTTCCCCAGGCAAAGCCCCTTTGGTTTTACTCACCCACACAGTTGTCACAGATGCTGCAATGAGAGGCCCGGGGAGGCCGGAAGATCTTGCATGTATAACAATATTTCAGTTTCACAATCTGGTTGTTTATCTGGAAATTCTTGATACGAGGGGGTGGTCGCTGGCCTTGGGGCACTGCACCATTGGTAGCTTCTGTAGATCAGTAAAGACAGTTAATATCATCTCTCCAAGAGCAATGAGAATAATCAAAGGTTCCCTAGGCCCACTGTCATCTCCAGACTAGACTCTCAACATCACAAGAGTATCTTCACAAAACTCCACTGAGTGCCATGCAATTATTTTGTTTACATGTTAAAAAGTGTTTCTTCAAGCTTTTTGGCTGATAACAAAGAAAAACATTCATATAAGAAAAAATAAAAATGACTAAAAAATATATGAAATGAAAACATCCAACTTTACCTATAACCAAAGAAATAAAAAATTAACACAAAGTTACCATTTTCACTTTCTATGTTAACAAATATTAGAAAGAAAAATACTCAGTGTTGGCAAGGATGGGGAGGAGGTACCAGTAAGCAATATGGCAGTGACTACCAAAATTTTAAATGTGTATGCTTTTGACCCAGCAATTCAACTTCTAGGAACTTACCAAATTACAAAGAGATGTACAAATGATAATAACGCCGAGTATTTGTCACAGAACTCCCTTTTAATAGTGAAAGACTGAAAATAACATCAATATCATAGTAGTAGATTGGTTAAGTAAATTATGATACACACATGGGATGAAATATTATGTAGCCATTTTAAAGGATGTATGCATTTTAAATGACACAGGAAAATGTTCACAACATACTGAAAAATGAAAATGTATGCTAAAAAGAAACAGGTATAAAGGATTTTATCTTGCAAAAGTAAATATATGCATGAAAAAACTGGCAATATTTAGAATCATAAAAACAATTATTTAAAAATACATGTTTATTGCAAAAAAATTTGAAAAAACAGAAAATACGAATAGGAGATAAGAAAAATCACTGAAAATCTCTCAACTCAGAGATATTTATGCATTTTGGTGTATTTCCCTCTATTCAACAGATAAACATTCATAATTTTTTAAATTTGAGATTATATTATAGATACAATTTTATACCTTGTATTTTTCACTTAACATTATACAATGGGCATTTTTCCACAGTTGTTGTTTTTTTCTGAAAACATCATTATCTATATTGTATCATATGCATGTACTGCAATTATTTTAACCAATCCATGTTATTGGGCATTTAAGCTGTCTCTGGAATTTTGCTATTTAAATGATGCTGTATGCAAAGACTTAAAACATTAAAGACAAAGCTTGTTCCCTTTGATCTCCACCCTAATCACAATCTCTTCCTTTTCTTCAAGAATATGTTTACGAGTTAAAATTTATTGCTAAAGCATAAAGAAAAAAAGGAAAACATGTTGAAGTCTGAGCAGTAATATATTAAGTTGTTGTCATTAAAATAGCTAGGAAAAAGAAAAAAAAATGATGCATTAAAAATCCTTCTATGATTATTTGTGTACATCCCAGATTATTTCCTTTAGCTAATCCTGAGAGAAGTGAAATTACTGAGTCAAAGGGTAAGAACCTTTAAAGCTCACCTCACTTATTGCCAAACTGCCTCCCAGACAGATTGTATCAATTTAATGCATGCCTGCCCATCTGTAGCATGTGAGAGTGCCTATCTCATTGCACCCTTGCTGTGCAGGGTAATTCTAAAAACAGATTTTTTTCAATTCACTTTGACTTTAAAAATATCTGCCATATGGAACTTTTTTCCTTTTTTTGCAGAGTGGGGTGGATGCTGTGAAATCAAACAATAACAGTGTGACATAAGTCTTAAAAGAATGGGGAGAGCTATTCATTAGAGGATGATATAAGTGCCAGCATGTCACCTTAACATTCCTCTGCATGTGCTTTGCATGAAGGCACCTGGGAGACAGAGTTCATGGCTCACCCTCCCGGTGAGGCGGGCTACTATGCAAGGGGACCACATGTCTTCTTCTCTCCCCTACCCAGCCCCCACCCACCGCATACCTAGTACAGGGCCAAATGTAAGCTGACAAAAACTTGTTAACATAAACCTATGTATGAACTCAAGAATACACTCTACTATTGAGAGAAACATGCTAAATGCAGAGGTAACAACCTGACAGCTCAAGACTGGGTCCTGGGCCCAGCAATCTGGCAAAACAGAGCTAACCTTGCTAACCGTCTGCTGTGAGAGGTAAGATCACGTCAAAGCACTGCCTTGACCTTCAGTTTCTCCACATGTGAATGGAAAGAGGATGATAAAAGAATAACCCAGAGAGACAAAGCCTACACTCACAACTGTCCCTTCCTATCTTGCTGCTAACTTGCCCAGGTCTTCCCCAACTCCAGCTGTGCCAACAAACCCCACCTGTTTCCTTCCCACAGCTCCCACCCTCACTGCATCCCTAAGTAGTCTGAGCGCAGATGTGCGCAAACCTATGTCCCCTTAGCACAATAAAACAGGCTGAAATTTTTCAAAAAGAAATACACTAAGAAGCAAGATAAACACAGTTAAATAAACAAAAGAAATACAAAAGCTGGAAGCTTTCCAAGCAAGAATATCTAATCAAAACATTGCACATCTTAAACTTACACAATGTCACATGTCAATTATATCTCAATAAAACTGTGGGGGGGAAGAAACCAACTAGAACTGGGAGAAAACATTTCCTTGACAACAGCATGCATATAAACATTAGGAATAAACTCAGGATGAGAAGTACAGAAACTAAATTAAAAACAATAAAAATTGTATCAAAGGGTACAAAATTCAGTCTGAAAATACAGAAAAATATACTATCCTCTTGGAGAGGCATATAATATTTATACAAATATAAATTCTCTCAAAAATAAGATATAAATGCAATATAATACCTATTAGAACTCTAACATGTTTGTATCTTTTTAATAAAATAATATTATTATTAATAAAATCCCAACAAACAAGCAACAATAACAACAAAGCACCTGAAGGAACTAAAGGCTAACCATGGATCGGTGCTCCATTGCCACAGCTTTTAGTCTTAGAAGTCCTGGGTCCCTTTCTTCTACTCTACGTGACTTGGATGCTGACTCTAGCTACTTGAGTATCAGACTTGAGAACAACTTAGGCAGGCACCGACTGCTATTGGATCTGCTGGGCTCCCAGTCTCTCTGAGTACTGGCATCAGAGCCTTCTTTTGCAGTGTGAGCTCCTAGGATATCCCCTCCTTGAGTTCTGGAATGTTCTGTTTCAATTCATGAAGGCACCCTGGCTAGCTCCTGGTTAGTACAGCACTTCATCTCTGTCCCAAACAGCCCTACCCTGAGTTGCAGACTGCACTGTGATGAGCTTGTAACTACTTCCTTTACCATTCCTAGAATTCTCAATGGTTCCTGGCACCATAAATGTTCCCTTTCATCCTGTGTTTCCCTAAAGCAGGAATTCTTAGTTAGAAACCTGTGCGAGTGCTTCAAAAGATCTATGAAGTCCTGAAATTATATCCAGGGACTTCCCTGGTGGTCCAGTGGTTAAGACTCTGAGCTCCCAATGCAGGGGGCCCAGGTTCAATTCCTGGTCAGGGAACTAGATACCACATGCTGAAAACTAAAAAGATCTTCCACGCCCCAACAAAAATCCCATGTGCCACAACTAAGACCCAGCACAGCCAAATAAATAAATAAAAATAAATATTAAAAAATTGTATGTGTATGATGCATAGAAGAATATTTTTATGATGAGGTTTATAGTTTTCATTCAAAAAAATCAAATGAATTGATAACCCCAAAAAAGTTTTTATCTTTTTAATTAAAAATAAAATCCTCTTGGAAACAGTGTAGCAGGACCTTGGTAAGAAATCCTTCCTGAAATGCAACCCAAAAGAGGGAAGAATGAAGTTCACATTCTTTACTGAGTGGTAATGATCTCAGATTCAGGATCTCTGGGGGAAAAGACTGGAAGTGAGTGTTAATCTGCAACTATAATTATGATTCCACTCCCTTACCAATCAAAGCCACTCACTGTACAGCATCTTGCCAGCTGGTCAGAAAACCCACCTATCTCCATTTCAATGAAAGCTGCTTCATCTGGTAGGGCCCGAGGGATCACTCCAGGATCACTGAAGCTGGTCCTCAGCAGGGTAGCCATGGAGAACAGGAATAGCATGGCAGCGAACACAGGGATGGCAGGAGACAGCTGAACAGCCAGGTAGCGGCATCTGAAGAAAGCAGACAATTGAACACTTGGTTATTCCTACCCAATACTGACCTCGAATTATTACCAGTATGTCACTCTGGTCTCCACAACAAAATCACAGTACTTCAAGGGCAGGGACATATTGTTTACTTTTCTCAAATTACCAAAACCTCCTAACATATGGTTCTGCACATACTAGGAGCTCAACAAATACATCATTGATTGATGCTGCCTATAATATACAGGAGATAGTCTAAGGGACATCTGATACCCCCAAGCCCAATCCCTCCCATGAGCCTGCTAGAAGCCACATTTCCTATGCACTTCAGCAAAGGCTCATACCTGTTAAGGTCCTGCATGTAACTGAACCTGGATTGTAAGCACCACAGGTTGCTCTCACTCTGGGAGTGTCTAGAGCTTTTTGTACTTACTCATCTGACACTGGGCCTGAGCTCAAGGAGGGGGAAGAAAAGATAAGGATCAGCCATGAAGCAAAGTCCCAGTGTCAAACAGATGGTATGTCCAGCGTGTTCAAAGGCCACTGAAAAGCATCAGAGATGCTGCCTGACTCTGCAACATCCACTCACTCCTCTTCCTTCCTCAATTAGCTCAGCCAGTAGGAGACCAGTGACCATAAGCAAATGAATAAGAAAACTGTATCTCTTTAGCACCCCTTCTCAATATCATATTTCTTCCCCTCTTTCCCCTTAACTCACCTGGAAGGCCATTCCTCTCCCTCTCTGGATATCCCAGCTCTACTGGCCTTTCAGATCCAAAGCCAGCAATGCCATCATTGTCACCATTACAACCACAACTTGAGTACACACCATATGCACTTGGCTCTTCAGATATACTGTAGCATCCATTTCTCACACTACATCCGTGATAGCTGAAGCATCTGAGATTTAGTGAGGTCTTGCCTCTTCCAAAGGCCTATCCTAAACTGCACTGTTTTTCACTACGTTGACTTCATCTCCCCTAATTAAACTTCCAAAGAGCAAGAACCTTGCCTTTTAGGAGTGGGAACGCCTGGGTTTGAATTCTGGCTCTACCAGCTCCTAGTTGGGGTAACTGAGTTAACTTCTGTCTCCTTACCTGTGAAATGAAGATGATAATAGTAGTATCTCATAGGGTGGTTGTGTGACTCAAAAGCATGAATATAAATAAAATGCTTCGAACTGCTCTTGACACATAGTAAATGCTAAGTAAATGTCAGCTATTAGCATTATCATCATGGATCTCTATCTCCCTGAGCCTAATACAAGTATGGGAACAAAGAAGCTATCAACAAATACTTGTCCAGTTGAACTGAATATCAAACCAAATAAATGGGAATATGTGATGAGAGTTATCACTGACCTATTTTTATTCTCCTTCTCCTGATGCATATTTCCTCCTTCAACACAGAAATCTTGTCTTGGAAGCTAACTATAAGTAGATGAACAAGGACCAGAGGGAGAGTGAAGAAAGTAAGCTAAGGAAAAAGGCTTACCTCATCAGCATGGGGATTAATTAAGCACGCCACTGTCCACTCGGAGTAGACCTTTAACCCCAGGCTGTACCTTCACTGCACGTTTGGAACAATCCCCATGAGATCCTTCTCCTGCCTCCGTGCCACACACTCAACTGCATGGCGGGTGGGAACCAACCGTACTGCTTGGCTGAGCAATTTGCCATGAAGGTGAACATACGGAGTGAATTTGCAAACGATTTCTGTGGCTTTTTGTTTGCTTGCCTAGTCATTTGTTTTTTAACAAAATCCTTGCTCTCAGCTTGCTTTTGTATGATTTTCTTTCTTCTCCTAAAATCCAAGGGTAGGGTCTGGCTAACTGAGTTCAGGGTAATGAAGGTCCTTGCATAGCACGAGCTTGTGGATTTACCCTCTTTTCCACTGTTCCCCTTCACTAGTACAGATAATCAAGAAGTGTATTCAGAAAAGTCATCTGCACTCATCAGGGACCCAAAAGGACACAGGAGAAACACAAGGCTCCATCTCTGAGACAAGCCAAGTGAAATTACCACTCTGGCAGAAAATAGCCATCTTCCTCATCACTGCCCATCCCTAAAATCACTCTTGAAAACAAAGAAGTGACATCTCCAGAATTCAGACTGCCCTGGGTGTATCATTGCCAATGAAAAGCCTTAGGAAAATCAGAGCCATCTGATTGGCCACCAAAGGGAGTTTAAACTGTTTTATTCAAGGGAAAAGATAGAGAGAGAATAGAACACAAACACACACATTAATGATGCCCCCACACCCTGAAGGACTGAGCTTAACTAAAGTCTCATTTCAACACCTGCTTGTTGACCGGACAAAGGACAACTTAGATTTGAATTATGCTTCACCATCCAGGATAAAGGTCTCTGTAATCTCCACACAGAATATCTTCTGCACCTGCTAAAACAATCCACTCTGTGTGTCAACAAGTACACAACAGGCCCATTGTATTGTTCTTCGGAGACAAGGCTACTGGCAGCCAGTTGTCACTAGTGAGTGGGTGTGACTGGGAAGGCAGATGTGGGACCAGCAGGCCTTTCTACCCAGAATAAGAGGAAATAAGAAAGCCAGAGGCTAAGACCACCACAAACTACAACCCATCTGTCTGCCTTTAATACCTACCTGGGTTAGTCCCATAATTGCAGTAAGCTAGCGATCTCTCTTAAATAGGAATAAGCTATGCAAAGATTTGGTGGTAATTCCCAGTATCAACCTCAAAAGTCAGGAGTATCCTCAAACATCACTAATTTGTCCTAGAGAAAGACTGGATCTATCATCCACAAATATAAACTGTCTTTGAAATCCTGTGGTACTTTCTATCTATATTGATATGAATAATGATATCCATACACTTCTTGAAACAGAACTCTCCTTTGTCTTCAGAATACCAGGCAGTTAGAAGTGACTTTTCTCCCTTGTGAATTTTATAAATGCAACTATGTCCCCACCAAATCTCCATTTCTGCCACCTGCAGAGACATCATCACTTTAAGCCATCTTCTTTCAACCTCTTGATCGGCTTCAGGCTTCCACAGCTGGACTACATGACAGGACTCGCACATGTCTCATGGGCCACATGATGGTACTGACCAGCAGTAACCAGCAGTGCCAGGCTGGGCTGGTGTGCCATATCCCATCCCCCATCTCTAGCACACCAGAGTTCATTGGAAGGACAATCATAATGACATAGACTTCAATTCACACATAAAACTTCAAAAGAGATTCATGAGTGGAAGTTGTAAGAAACCAGACGGATTCCACGACAGGGCTGTCTCACAGACCAGCAGTGTGCACTAGTGGTCTGTACTCTGATTCTGTCTCCCTAATGGTTTACTTGTTATGTTTTTTGCTGCTGTTCTTTTATCAGCACAATCAGCCAACAAGTATTTATGGGTCTAACAAATGAAGAACAAGAGAAATGGAACTTAATTTTGTTGGGGAAACATAACTAACATATGAAACAGCTAAATAAGATAAGACCAATAATCAAGTGTACGGATGGTGAGTCAGACTCTAAGGACTGTAAGTGGTCAGAGAAGAGCTCTCTTGGGAATCTAGGGGCTGCTTGAAACTGCTCCCATAGGAGTCATTAAGGGTGGCTTTAAGGAAGCTTGGCACAGCAGGAAGTTCCAAGGATTAGAGCTCCACAATGGCCCTTGAGCCCACATAACAGAAATAAGCCTTTGCTGTTAAGTCCTCACTGACAGGGGCAGCCATCTGTCCTTATACATATGTTCTATCTCTAGAGCACAGTAAACATGTAGAACCACCCATAGGACCAGTTCAACATTCTTGCTGATGACATTCAGAGTTTGCTAAGAGGGACAAAGTTTCCTTGGACACTAAAAACATAATTTAATAACAGCTTCAAGATTTACTGCTATGTGAAGGTCAGAGTTTTGAAAATGCATAACCCTGTTTTGCTCCAGCAGCAATGGGAAAATTAAGCAAACAAGGACATTTTCAATTCTGAGGCAATGAGCCATCCTCTCATTGAGGAAGGCCAAAATATCTATGGAGGCAAACCTACTAAGTAGTTGCCAAATTTCAGTTGTAATAATAAATTTCCCATTTCAATTATAACAAATATAACCAATTTCAAAAATAACAAGTAACAAATTTCAACTGTAATATCTTTCTGATAAAGAACTTAGAACAGTTCCCTACTACCTACTATATGAAGCCCCCACCTCCTCAGGCCAGTATTCTGAGGCCCTCCTTTAACTGGCCTTATCTAATCATCATCATAGGTTCTTTCTTGCCTCTTCCTTGCTCCATTCCAGACACATCTTCCTCATTACCTTGAATTCATTAGCCTCTTGCTACCTCAGGAGGAGGCATAAAGGGTCTTTTTTGTTGTTAAACACAATACCAGCTCTGGCATCTCTGAGGAGGAAGATTTAAGACTCCTTTCCCTCAATAAACATCTCAACTGTTGTCAGCATGCTAGCGACACCCCTGTCCTTTGTGCTCACTTTTCCCAAAGTAGACGATCACTATACTCAACTAAGACATTCTCAAAAGATGGGAGTTACATTCAGTGGAGACTGACGGTGTGAACCTCATCACCACAAAACATAGTAAAGGCTGAAAACACACAGATGAATTCTGAATGACAGAAGCATAAAGAATTGTTAAAGGGAAACACATTGTTCAGGAGACACAGCCCAATCCTTCTCCAGGAGACATGCTTTATCAGGAAGTTGAGTTTGGCTAAGCACTGTAACAGATTGATATCAAAGAGGCAACTGCCTTTCTAAAACTGTCTTTGGTTGGCACAGTCACAGAATAGGGCTAGATAAGCACAAGACTGAACCTCCACAGGGCAATTCTTCAGAGAATACTCTCTTGATTAGAAATCATGATAAAGTCACTTTCTGCTCTTTCTAATCTCACCTAAGGAATTCAGGAACCTGGACTTTGTCACTATAGACAGGGATATTCATCCATGTCAGAGTTTGGCCTTGGTCTACCTAGCCCTGTGTCTCCTCAAACCTGGTAACTTTGTTATCAGACTGCCCCTTCCCTTCTGTCTGACCATGGGTGCCCCTTTCATCACCATCACCCACAGAGTAACATGGTAAGGAGCACACATTGCCTAATTTTTCTCAGAGCTGTCCTCATCTTGGAAGCAGGGACTAGGAGCAGCAACAGGGGTGATGATCCCTTGTAACGCAAAAGCTTACTCTCTTAAGTTCACACTTAAAGGAAGGAGTTCCTTGTTCCTGCAAGGCTACCAGAATGCCACACTAGATGTCAGTCAGTTTTCCACAAACATGCCTTCATTTTCTAGTGAGTGAAATCACTCAGTCGTGTTTGACTCTTTGCAACCCCATGGACTGTAGGCTACCAGGGTCCTCTCTCCATGGGGATTTTCCAGGCAAGAATACTGGAGTGGGTTGCCATTTCTTTCTCCAGGGGATCTTCCCAACCCAGGGATTGAACCTGGGTCTCCAGCATTGTGGGCAGACGCTTTACCATCTGAGCCACTAGAAGCATGAGTTAAGGATGCCAAGGTAACCTAGAATCCACTAAGGCAACACAAACACCAGCTAGCAAGACCCCAGAGTATGCCAGCCCAGCATTTGGCACTATGCACAGCTTTAGTAATCTGCATGTCTTCAGGATTCCGTACTCAAAAGGTAAGAATGAGATGAAAGGTAGTGTCATATAAAGGCACTGGCTGACCGATTGACCTTGATGAAATCTATTTCTGTAGACCTGGCTTTATCACCTGCAAAAGGATGGGGATGGTCTCCAAGGCCCCTTTCAGATCTATCATTCTATGATTCTGTGAGTCAAGACTGCTACATTTTAAGTGCATCCAGAATGTATCGATTCAGCTACATTTATTGATCACACACTCTAGTAAGGCCTAGTAGAAGGCACTGTGGGGGCCACACACACACAGGATAGTCCCTGACCCTGAAAGAACGCAAATTGTAATATCCACAGAATTAAAAAAATATAAAAATGTCATGTAATTATGTGTTAAATGACTGGTATGTACAATTAGTCCTATCAATGCAGAAATTACTAGAAAAATTTCAGGAAGAAAGACTCAAGAAGGGACTTGAAAAAGAGGTAGAGTCTGAATAGGCTAGAAGTGGGACAATTACTAAGCAGTGCTACAAAGCTTTTTTCAGTTCATCCAATTCAATGACTCCTCTGTACATCAGAAGCACCCAGGAGGGTCGGTCCAACAGGGTTTGATAATGCCTTGATACGATCTCCGCTAGATACGGCACAGTGAGGCACAAGCACTGATCACAGCAGTAAACGCCTTCCTACTTCAGGGGTCAAGAGTCACACAATCATTCATGCCACAAGAGACCTTGACCCCAGTAGTGATCTGGTCACACAGTTAAAAGAGAAAGCTAGGAAGCCACTTTCAGAACACAGTGCACTTGGTCTTTTCCCCAAGCTTTATCAGAAAGTTGAATTTGACTAAATACCACAATAGCCTTTCGGTAGTTGGACAGTTCACAGGCTGTCAGTGTCAGTCCACTATAGTGTCCTGACATTCCTGGCCAAGCTGTTGGTTATGTGTTCATCACACAAGCTGGACAGAGTTTGGGCAGAAAGGACGGAGAATGCTTCATGTGCTTAAAGCTCACATTTCCTAAATACCTCATCCTAAGAATACATTAGGAAATTCCTCTTTTTTTTCTAACTAGAATACTCTTGATTAAAGTATAGCTGATTTACAATGCTGTGTTAATTTCTGCTGTATGGCAAAGTGATTCCATTATATATACATTCTTTTCCATTATGATTAATTCCAGGGTATTGAATACAGTTCCCTGTACTATACAGTAGGACCTTGTTGTTTATCCATTCTATATATAATAGCTTACATCTGCTAACCCCAACCTCCTACTCCATTCCTTCCCCAACCCCATCCCCCATGACAACCACAAGTCTTTTCTCTATGTCCCTGAGTCTGTTTCTGTTTTGTAGATAGGTTCATTTGTGTCACATTTTAGAGTCTACATATATAAGTGATATCATATGGTATTTGTCTTTCTCTTTCTGACTTACTTCACTTAGTATGATAATCTCTACTTGCAAGGAAATTCTTTTTTAAGCACTGTACAATGTATACTCTGCTTCTAAATTCAAATACATTTACTATAGATACAATAGATACAATACATTTAAAATACAAAAAAATAAAATAAAATAAAATAAAATACAGCTATCTACTGGTAATCTTCTATCCTCTCCTTTTCTATGTGTGTATTAGAATCTCCCAGACAGACACAAGAGTTATATAGAGTTTCAGACTCTCAGAGCTGCTAGAGGCTTAGTGATAATCTAGCCCTATTTCCCATCCTGGGCAGGAATTCACTCTCTGACAGCAGCTCTGAGAGATGGCTACCCAGCTTCTTTGGAAACACTTCTAACAATACAGAGCTAATGAGCACCTGTATGGACCACCTTTTCTCATTTTATGTAGTTAACCTACTGTCTGTCCACCAAAAAATCATAGGTCCCTCCTTTGAGAAATCTAAACATGTAAAAGTGAAATCCAAAAATAAAAATAAAAAGATGTCCACTGACACTACTAACACTGCATGTTTTTCATCAAGGGGCGCCCACACGCCTGACCAGATTTCTCAAGCCATCTGGCCGACCCAGGGCTGTGCCACGGGGGGTTATAAATCACCTCTCACTCATTCCTCCACACCTGCTGCAAGCAGGACCCTGTTACTAAAATGCAGGTCCAGATGTGCCTCAAGATCGGAACTTTCTTCCTCAAGGCCAAAATGCAGCAGCCAGAGAATGTACAGTCTATGCTCCTAGACAATTTAAACATGAAAAGAGACAGTCCTTTGTCACTGCTGGTTCAGACACCCTCAACTGCCTGAAAGCAGGGGACTAAACCAGGTGAATTCCTGAGGTCTCCATAAGTTCTCATACTAGCAAAGGAGCCCATATTCTGCCCCCAAACCCTATCCTCCACTGTGTGGTGGACAGTAAATTATAGACCCCAAAGAAAAAGGTCGACCAGAAAGAGACTTCATTCCTCAGAGGCAGGCTGGTGTCCTCTGTACAGCCTGTCAGTGGCTAGGCTCAAGGCAGCCGCCACCTAGAGTGCCCATGTGTCTACATTTGACAGACAGATGCATACATGTGCACACATATATGCACACACACATACATGCTCACAAACACAGATTCCACCACTCTTAGTAAGGATTCATCGTTGGGGCCCTCTCCCCTTTGGTCAGATGTAAACTTCCCCATTCCACTTCTCAGCTAACACTTTTACTTCCTTCTCCCTTCCCCCTTTCCTACTCCCTCCCCCAGCCCTAACCTCAAAACTATTTACTCTAACACACACACAGCTGGAACCCAAGGCAGTTTACAAACAACCTCACCCTTCATATCTGAGGGCAAAGCGCAAGAAATAACTTGGGGGAAAAAAGTCATTTCACCAGAAAACCCAACCTGCCTCTGTCAAACAGTAACTTGGTTAATTATAAGCTTCATCCCATAGGCAGTTTTCTTCAGAAGCCTTCAGGGTCGAAGGGAACATATCCAAATCATACTCTGTCTGGCTCCCAGATACAAAAAGGGCCAAATGCCAGTAGCTCCAAATTTCAACTTGCCTTGGCCAGTCAAACCAGAGAGTTCCTGGGCCCAGAATTACCAGCTCACTCAGGGCCTGGAAACAAATCTCTTCTCTGTTTTGAATGGTTTCAACCACAAAAATTTAGCCCTGAGTTGGGGAGGGGAGAGAGGCAAAAAAAGCTAGTGATTTAGCAGAGGAAGGAGTGAGGATGACAGAAAGCAGAGTTCAGCTCTGCATTTCCATAAACAAGCAAGGAAGGAACAAAGCTAACTTGGAGACAAGAGTGAGAAGTGGGGAAATATTTTTTTAAATGTTATGCTTATGCCTGCCCGCCTGCACACGCTCACTTATACCACATAAAGTACACACACACACACACACACACACACACACACACACAGAGTTTCAGCCATGAAACTCTGACTGGAAAGCAGCTAAGAAGCCATGATCAACTTGTCTGATTTTGCCAAATATTTTACAACTTGGTAGCAGCAGCAGCGAAAAAAGTGCCTTTGACAAAAAGGTCCTCTGACCTTACTTTCCTGGCCCTGTTATAAACTACATCCCCCTCCTTCCCCTGCTGTTACTCAAGCCATTTGCACTTATCCCAAAGTCTGGCAAACCAGCCCCCCCAAAATCACTCTTGATGCACTGGGAAAGCCTGAAGCCCTTACAGAAGAAAGACAAAAATGAGCCCCCAAAGATCAGAGCTGATTTTAATTATCCACAACGGCAAGCCAAGAAGCCCCCTCCTCCATCCCATGGCCACGCCCCCTGAGGGGAGTTCCATTTCCAGGTCACTGGAGTGCATGAACTGTAGTAGGTTCATATTAGGTGTGGCTCACAGTCTACAAACACATCTCTTGGTTCCTCCAAGGCCTTCCTCATAATAATCCCAAACCAATTAGCATTGCTCTCATCCCTGGAGTGTACCACATTCTCAGCATACCCAGGAGTCATGCCACAGTAGCCAACTGGTCACCTCCCTAGAGCAGTGATCAACACAGATTTCAAACTGCCTCTAGTACTAGCTGTTACATCACAGAAAAAATAACTCCAAGGCTGGTTTCGGGCACACACAGAATAGAGAGTTGTTTATGTTGAGTGATTTTGACTGAAAGAAAGAGCAACTCACATTTAATAAGCACATATGTGCCACACACGCAGCTAGACTGTGGCACAGCTGAGGTTGGAACCAATCTGCAGGTTCCCAATTCAGTTGGCTTTTCAATTTAACAGCTAGCTGAGAGCTGAGCCCTAAGGAAATAGGACCCAGAATAACAGAATAGGTGAGTATCATGGAGTGGAGTTACGACTACAGGGAGTGCTCCTAGGCTCAGGAGGGGTGGAGAAGAGGCAATCTGTCACTAACCACCTAAGTAGACCACTGAAAAGGGGAGGGGAGTGATGAATTCTTTTATTTTCTAAGTGTTCCAGGGGTGGCCCCAAATCAGTGCTATAAAATTGGTTATCAAATATCTTGGTCTTTTAAGGAGGCACATACAAAGCAATGAATTCAGTTGACATGATCTACAGACACTGCTCAAGAGGACAGTGACAACCATCCAAGGACTAGCCACAAACTCCCCAGAAAGAAGGTTCTTCCCCTGGACCCAAAATAACCATAATCAGGCAACAATACTCAATGGAAACTCACTCGAAGGCGAAGAAGAGTGTACATGTCCCCAGGATGAGGAAGAGGGTCAAATAGAAGATTCCCTTTTGCCGGGCCATCATGACGCGGCCATCACAGCAGAAGGTGTTCCTGCCTGGGAGTTTCTCCCATTTCCGTGTCACCTTCTTTCTCACCACCATCACAGACATGATTGGAATTCCTGGTCCAAAATGGGTTTGTGATTATAAGAGGGAAAAAACAGAAGCTGAGCCCAGCTTTGAAATTACGTTGTGTGCTATTGCTGCCACTGGGTCAAACATCATCAGAAGTCCAATTTCTAGCCCTAAGGAAAAACACAAAAAGAAAAAAAATGAGGCAGGAACAAGAAAATGCAGTTCAATCTTCCTTTCCCAGAGGCAGATGAGCACTGCCTCAAGGGTTGAGAGTGAAGAAATGGAAGAGTTTATTTCCAATCTGTTTTTGTCCCCTAAAAGAAGAAAAGGTTAAAGATTCTCAAAAAGAGAAAGAGGCTAGTATATCTTAAATATATCCCTTTACTTCCAGTATAATACTGATAATTTGATTAGCACAGAACTAGGAACTAGAAGAGATTTTATGGGTGACAGCCCCAATTACTTTGTTTTGGAAATAAGTAAACTGAAGACCGAAGGGGGGAAATCACTTCTCTGGGTCACAAAGCCATGAAGCTAAGCCAAAAAAACAGGTCTGCTGACTTTCAGTCCAGGGCGCTCTCCACTATACCATACTGTTGTATAATCATCATGAAGAAGACTCTAAAAATAATAGTGGAATTTCTATCCTTACGGGCCATTCCCTCCCCTCCTCCACTTCTTCACCTTCTTTCTTCAATCAGCCACTGGAATCTGAATCACACGAGGGAACAAGTCATCCTTTGGAAGAGCTAGGAGGTTTTGGACACTGTACACAAACCCAGGTTGTATTTACTCAAAACAGATTTCCCCTAATCAAACCCTCCTAACTTCCTGAGTCTGGGAAATGAACCAACTTTTCCGGCCTAGCCTAACATTTGTGGGAATCTTAATGAAACCACATCACAGACCTGTAGGTGAAAGGCTGACTTAAGCCAGAGAGATTGTGATATGGCTGGGAGGAGGAGGGGCCCGACAGGGGGTTGGGGGGGTGGCAGCAGTTAAGAGAAGTCATAAGGGTGCTTTCTGGGACATTTCAGAAGTACCATCTCCACTTAGCATCCTGAATCCCCAGGCCCAGCCTTTCTCACCGCTGTCACCCGTCGCCTCTCAGGTGTGGTGCTGTGGCCTCTATTTACCGATACCACATGCCTCACGCTGGCAAGAAAGAGGCGGAAACCTGCAGCCCGACTGACTGATGAGAAATAACCAACTGGGCTGGAGAGGGCAACGGTCCAAAGAGAGACTAGGAGCTGAGCAGGGAAAGGAGAAGGTGGAAGGCTTGGGAAAGGGGAGGGGGCATCGGAGGTGCAGGGAACACTTCCTTTGTGTAAAACTAACCTGGATAACAATCTTCTCCTGATAAACCGCCCCAGCGGGAGGAGAGACCAGGAAAGGGAGCCGGGCCTGGGAGAACAAAGATCAAAATCCGTCGAGAACCAGCGACCAGCCCAGCGGCCCGGGGCCCGAGGCCCGAGTCCCGAGTCCCGGACGGGCGGCGGGCGCGGCCTCGAGAGGCCCGTCCAGCCTCAGCCACGCCGCCGACCACCGCCCCGGGCAGGATGGGACGCGCGCCACCTCCGCACGCTCGTACACACTCACACACGCCCCGCCACGTGTAGTCACCCCCGGCCAGGGGCTCGGCAATCGCCCAGCCGAGAAGGACAGAGCAGGCTCCGCGCGTCCCGGTGCAGCCGAGGGGGCTGCAACCCACCACGCGGCCGAGCCCCAGAGACCCCCACCCCCACCCACCCCCTTGTTACCTGAACCCCGGAGAGCGAACTCGGCCGGGAACTGAAGCCAGGAAGTGCACTGTCCCAGGGGACCGCGTCGGCCGCCAGAGGTGGCAGCGGCTTTTCCCCAACCCGGAGGCTGCCTCCTCCTGACAAGGGGCCCCAATGATCGGGGCCCTAAACCAGCTGTGGCAACCGCCCACCGCTGGCCGAATGGAACGCTCCTCACGTCACCAGGTCGTTCCAGTAGTTGCTAGCCCTCTATTGGCTGATCCGCCTCGGCGCCTCCGCCCCTGCCACCCCTGCCCCGAGCTACCATTGGCTGCGCATAACGCCACTCGACGATGCCTCCGCCCCATTCCCCCACCCATCTCCCGGCTTCGTGCCCACCTGCCAAGCCTTTGCCAGCCTCCCTTTGGGGTCTGAGCACCGATGTGTGAAGTGTCGCTTTCTATTAATATAGTTCCGCAGGGACTGGGATGAAGCGTAGTGTCAATGGGACTAGGAGGAACGGGGGACCTGCCCCCCCCCCTCCGACACATACCATGAGACGCTGAAGGAACCCTGGCTCACAGATCCCGGTGCTCACCCCAAACTGGGTCCTCCTTGGGCCTCTCCAGCCTTACTTACATGAAATCAATCGCGACTTGGGGTTTTATTCTGTACCCGCGTAAAAATAAGTCCTCTGCCTCCCAAGTCCTATTCACGAGGTAGGGGTCCCACCTCTGTTCCAGTCGCCCTGGCCTGCATCTCTGGCTTTAGGAACAAAACAGATGTAAAAAGGAACTTGAAAGGGATAACTGTCCCCAAGAAGGTAGAATCATTTTGCAGTAAACAAAAAATTGACGCTGAAACTCTGCTGACAGGACATAAATTCTTTCAGGTAGGTGATGAAGTAAAGATTGCTTCAAAAGCTTGTAAATGACTATTAGATTTGAAGAGCTTGTGATAATGAGGTGCTGAGTGGGGCTCAGAGGGGAGCTGCAGAAACTCAACCCACCAACCACATTGATTCTATCTTTCTGCCACCTCTCTGACAGGACAGTTAATTACCACAATGAGCCACTGCTACTGCTCTGAGTGAGTCGCATCCTTTAGCATAAGATTGGAGTGGGGAAAACAGTTGAAAACCACGGCATCGATATTCTACAACAGACTTTTAAAAGACACTGGGTCTCTTTCCTCTAGTGTGGCTCTTAGCTTCCAAATATAAGGGGAAATATGAGAGAGGGTGGAAGGTGATCTTTCCTTACCTGTCACACCGCCGGGGAGAGTGCCCAGACTGCCAGCTATTTTCCTAATCTCGAATAAAGTTTCTCTGGGGTGAAGGTATTTGCAAGGAATACAAAAGAGACTGTCAAAGCTCTTCCCAAGGCAGTATTTTTTTGTGTTAGTTGAAGGACCACGTGCCTGGTCAAGAACTATTTCTCCTTTTATGGGATTTGGGTCCCGTGTGCTATGAAGCAAAATTCTACCTAATGATAGTTACATTTGACACATTCATGGTACCCTTCAATCAAAAATTTTAAGGGATTAAAAAATCACTAGGTAATTATGAGAGATGTGTTATAATTCATTTGTAGGAGAAAGTACATCTTTATAAAGCTTTTATTGTTCCCCAGCACTCATGCTGATTATAATCATCGGTGTAGTTTTTATGAACCGTGTGATCAGTATCATTGCCTCCAGTTCTCCCCTTTAAATCCTGGAGGCTGCTGGTATTGCATTCACTTGGTATGGAAAGGAGAGGAACAGCCCACCAGGCCCCTGGGTTCCCAAGCCTGTGTATACCAGAGGCCTTTAGGAGTCTCACAGTCACCCCAGCTGTCATCCTCCCAATTGGGGAGTGGACAAAAATAAACCTCCACAGCACCCAAACGTCTCAGGTATAGGTGAAGTCCTGGGAGTCCTGGAATGAGTCACAGCAACACATTCCTGAGCTCTGCCCCTCCCTGCTCTGGGTCACATTCCCTCTGGGATTATCAAGTGACTGTATAGGTCAGGCTTGCTTTATTACAATCTGTTATCATTTGTGCTCACCTCTGAAAGAAAAATAAGGAAAATGGATATGAACAAACCCTCCATACCAATTCCTTCTATATCATTACATCATTTCATGTTATCCCCAAGGTCTTAATACATATCCCTAACTACAGTGTGACTATAAATGAAGATTGTTTTCTCTTTTTCTCTTTTCCACAAACGTCTAGACTTTATGCATTCAAAGGGGTGTTGGCTTCTTTGAAGTGGAGTTGCAGTCACATGGTGAGCACTCGAAACGGCATGGAATAAAGGCGTAGGCCTCCATTGTGTGGTCACACACATTCTGGTGTGCTTTTTAAAAAATACCTGTCTCCATATTGACAGTTCCTGCATGTGTTCATGGTGTGGAGGTGTCAACGGCCTCAGATCCTGAGTGCTTCCATGGAGTTGCAGCTTGCCTCTTAGTGTTGCTCCAGACATCTCTCCTGTGAACACCCAGAGACCCCTTCAGTACTGTATCCAAAACAGATCCCCAAACTTAGTTCCCATCCTGCATTTAAGCTCTTGTTGGCCCCATTTTTGTTTTTTTGTCTGTTTACTTTAGCTTCAACCCTTTCAGGCTACCTTGCCCTCCTACCCACACAAGTATCCCTTCCCAGCTCACCCACCTGGCCTGCTCTATTCTCCTTACTTTCTGACTATAAATAAACATGTATTTGTAGAATGAACTGATGAACAAAGGAAAGAACCACAGGCATCCTGTCCACAGGGACCAACTTAGTGTTCTTAAGCAATAGCTATTTCCCTGGGGGCTGGGCTGCTCTCCCTGACGCAGAAGAGGCAAGATGGTATGCATAGTAGAAAGCTCCAAAGCTTTTTTTTTTTTTAACTGGAAAAACATCTGTTTTAAAGCCAAGTAGGTGTGATTCTAATCATTATTATATATGACATAATCCACACAAAGAAAGGCCAAGCATCTTCATTTTGTTCAGTACTTAGGCTTGATGTTGTCCTAGGAAAAACAGTGATAATTCAATGACTGTGTTACACATATAACTAAAAAGTCCCCTTCTGCTTTATAGCCAGATGGACTTAGGTTCAAATCCTGACTTTGCTACTGAGGAGCTCGTGTAAATTATGTCAAGTAATTTCTCGTTTCTGAGTTGATTTCCTCAGCTGTAAAACAGAGCTAATGCCTACTTCAGAGTTATAAAGGGAGTGGGAGATGATGTGTGCTAAATGTCTGGCATATAGGAGAAGCACAATCAATGATGTATGTTCTAATCTTATCTGTAGGTAACATTTCCCACCTCCCTCCTTTATCTGCACTGATGACTGGGGGTAGAACTGTAAGAAGAAACAGACCCATTTTTCACTTTGTCGAACCCTTGTCATCCATGTGCTGTGTGTTTACAGATCCTCTAAATCTGTCACTTGAAACTAATCCATCTCTGACTGGCCCCTTGGCTTCCCAATCCCCGGGGAACCTTACTACTGCTTGGAAAAAGCTTGGCCTATAATCTTGGTCTAGTAGAGTGGCTGTACTGTAGCACCATCATCTCCAGTGAATCCTCAATATTGCCTGAATATTTTGTGTTTCAATAAGTAAGAGACCACTGGTATCTCTGTCATTACACACCTTCTGTGTTCACATCACTGTGTTGGGATTGTTGGCTCCTATCAGAGACTGGGAAGCACCTTTAGGATGCCACCATGTGAAAACCAAACATTTTACAAATAGGTAATATTTGTATAACAAATACAATACAAAAAGTCCAGTAAAAACTGCCTGGGTGCCAGGAAGATCCTATCACAATGCAACTAAACTGCTCAAACCCAGTCTCTGCTCCTGCCTCTGATGCCTGTCTGCTCTTGCTGGTTTTGAATTTTATTTCATCTCTAGATTTTGGATCTTTGACTCCACCCAGAATGATTTTAGATGCTGGGCCAGAGCCCTCAACACTAATCCTAAGACTTGTTGTTGTTTAGTTGCTCACTCGTGTCCCACTCTTTGTGACCCCGTGTACTGTAGCCCACCAGGCTCCTCTGCCTGGAGGATTTCCCAGGCAAGAATACTGGAGTGGGTAGCCATTCCCTTCTCTAGGGGATCTTCCCAACCCAGGGATCAAATCCATGTCCCCTGCATTGGCAGGCTGATTCTTTACTGCTGAGCCCCCTTTCACTAAACTGGAGTCATAATCACATAAATGGAGACCATTTATTAAGGACCTCCTCTGAGCCAAGGATTGTGCTAGGTGTTCACAGCTTAGGTCCCCAGATTATGGTCTAAACTTGATGTCTAAGTGAGAACATCTGATACAAACCCAGCACAGCCCTAGCCTCCTGCTCTGCCCAGCCCTCTCATTCCACGAGCTGACCTCAAGGGATTGTGTTAGCCCAAAACTATAAATTGGTTTATGGTCAATCATTAAATTGTGGCAAGCACCCACAGTTTGCTCAGCCTATACCAGGCACTACGGGAAATACCAAAGAACTAAACGACATGATCCCAGGCCCTAAAGAACTTCAAGTATTCTAAGGGAGAACAGAGTAGCTCATGTGAAGTCATTAAAGATAAACATGAAACAGGGCAGAGTCCAATTCTCAACCATGCACCAGTTTCCAACCTTTTAAGGAGAGCTTGCCTCAGAAGGGTGTACCCTCTCAAATACTGTTGATAGAAGCATAAACTGGAAAAATCTTTCAGTAGGGCTGTTCAATAGTGTCTCTTAATATTTCATATTGTATAACCATTGACCCAACAGTCCTACTTCTGTTAAGAAATACTAGCACATGTGTTCAAAGATATATGTACAAAGACATTCACTATAAGATTGCTTGTCAATGAAATAGTTAGCAGCAACCAAAAGTTAATTAACTGTATACACAGGAAAGAGGAGACTATCATCTTTCTGTAGGTATATATATATATTTCAATAACAATTTTTACATTAAAAAATTAAGCATCTGCTGACTAGCAAGAATGCCCAATATATATTAAGTTTAAAAACCAAGTATCTAAACTTTTCCAAAATACAAACTTTGTAAAATAAAAAACTCATTTTGTATGTGTATGACTTTATATACCATATGTATAGTTTTTAAAGTCTGGAAGGATATTTACTGAACAGTGGTTGTCCCTGGCAAGTGGGAGTGGTGAACAAACTTTTAAGTTTTACTTTATACATGTCTTTCATGTCTGAATTAGTTACAAAAGAAAGATTTATATTATAAGGCTGTATACCTCTCATTCAATATGGTAGAAAGACCACATGCATTTATATCCACTCTCTCCTAAGACACTATTATAATTATAATAAAGGGATTGAAAAGGCATAAGCTCATAACAAAGAAGAGAAGGACTCAGATGACACTGTATTTTACAAATGTTTGGAAGACAGAAATTGGAGGAAAGGATATTGACTGAACACACGCTGATTTGGAACCAATGAGTCCAGAAAAACACCGTAGATAACAGAAAAAGAGGCATCCAGGGAAAAGGGAAGTTGGAAAAAGAGATAATATGGTTAAGAGCTAAGAAAATTTAGGATACAATAAAACCATAGAAGGTAAGAAATAATCCAAAAACAGGCAATGAAGAAATCCAAGAAAAACAAAATCTGTACAAGAAGTCATGGATCAAATGTGAAGAATCAGATAGAATTAACACAGAAAGTGGGAATCTAGATGAATAGAATTTATTCTGAGCACTAGACAAAATGAGAAAGCTGGAGACTAGAGATATGGTAAAGACAGCACATGTTTAGTCAACTCACAGCAAAAAAAAAAAAAAAATGGGGGCAATAAAAAATTCAACGAAAATACAAAACTGTTTAAAAATGTCATTTTCCAATAATGATGACCAACTAGAACATGGAGTGATATAGAATAATTGATGGAAGTTGTAACATGAAAATATAATCAAGGCCCATTTCTTAGCTTTACACTGAAAAGTATACAATCGTAATGATACAAACACTATCTTTATTGCTTTTCAACCTTTGGAATCCAATCTAGAGACAATCACAGGAAACAATTATAATTACAAAATGTAAGATAAATGTTAACAAATAATTTAAAAGCATAGTATACAGAAATTGGAAAGTAGACAAATTTAGGGGAGGTGGAAGGATGCATAGAGGCACTAATATTCTAATTTTAGAAAGTGTAGAATCAAGAGATATTATCTATAGATGATGGAACAAGAAATATTTATGTGTCTTATATAAAGGCACAAAGATAACCAAAAAAGATATGTGAACATCAAAGATACACACTAAAATGGTTGTCAGTTGAGAGGGGAACTAAATAAAGGAACTAAAAAGAGTGATGTATTAGGAGAAAAGAGAGAAGTGGTTGCTGCAGTTTAAGTGAGTTGTGTGTGTGCTTGGTCACTCAGTCATGTCTGACTCTTGTGACCCCATGGACTGTAGCCTGCCAGGCTCCTCTGTCCATGGGGATTCTCCAGGCAAGAATACTGGAGTGGGTTTCCATGCCCTCCTCCAGGGGATCTTCCCAAACCAGGGATCAAACCCAGGTCTCCTGCATTGCAGGTGGATTCTTTACCATCTAAGCCACCAGGGAAGCCCATAAGTGAGCTAAATTCCCATTTGTTAGACCAGGAAGTCACTAGATAGATGATGTCTAGAGCTGGTAAATCAAAGAAAGGCATATCACTACGAGAAAATGGATTACAACCCCCTTACTGATCTCTCTGCTTCCACCCTTGTCTCCTTTTAGTCTATTTAACACAGCAGCTAAAGAGGTTCTTTTAAAAGTTAACTCAGACCTTGCCAGCTGCAGCTTGTCCAATGGCTTCCCATCTGTGAAATAACAGAAAAATTTTTATTGGTGTCTGTCTCCCAGTTCCTGGCAAAGACTTCCTAAAACTCATGTAAATTCCTAAGTGGTAAGAACACTAGGAACATCTTTCGTTTTAATATTTGGTTTTTGACCTCAGTTCCTGACACAGAGCTCTTGAAACCCTTGTCATTTCCTGGGTGATAGGAATGTCTTTTGCTCTAATGAGGCAAATCTGGGGGGCTCCTGGAGGAAGACTGGTCACCAAAAAGACCACATCATGATTAGAAACTTGGGGTTTTTGGCATCACCTCCCATTCTCTTGAGAAAGGAGAAGGGCTGAAAATGGAGTTAGTAATCAATCATGCCTATGTGATCGGTATCTTTTATCACATACTTGTATAATAAACTGGTAAACATAAGGAACAAGAGTTGTAACTGCTAGAACAGTTCTGTGAGCCACTCTAGCAAATTAATTGAACCCAAGGAGAGGGTCATAGGAACCTCAGATTTACAACCCATCAGACAGAAGGAACGGAGAAGGCTATGACAACCCACTCCAGTACTCTTGCCTGGAAAATCCCATGGACAGAGGAGCCTGGTGGGCTGCAGTCTATGGGGTCGTGAAGAGTCGGACACAACTGAGCAACTTCACTTTCACTTTTCACTTTCATGCATTGGAGAAGGGAATGGCAACCCACTCCAGTGTTCTTGCCTGGAGAATTCCAGGGACGGGGTCGCACAGAGTCGGACACGACTGAAGTGACTTAGCAGCAGCAGCGGCAGACAGAAGGAGAGGTGACAACCTGGACTCACCATCTGAATTTGGCGGGGGAGGGCGGCAGTTTTGCGGGAGTGAGCCCTTAACCTGTGGGATCTGATGCTCTCTCCAGGTAGAAAGTGTGGTCTTGAGTTCAAGGGTAGGACTCCCAGACAATGGCACAGAGCGTTGCTCATTGTAGGGAGACCCACATGCACACAACTGGTGTCAGAAATGTTGTGAGTGTGGCAGTCATGTGACAAATAAAGGAGAAACACAGGGAGGGAAAAGGTTTTTCTAACTCACCATCTCACTTGGAACAAAAGCCAGTCATTACACAGGCTTGCTAGACCTCACCCAGCCATCTGTCTCAGCACTCCCCAAGCCCTGCATCTCCTGCTACACCCCTTGCTGGTGCTGTGTCAGCTCTCTCTGCCATTCCTTGAGCAAACTGGACATGTCCTCCTGCAGGACCCTTTTGTACCAGCTCTTCTGTCTGCTCTTTCCCTAGATATTTGCATTTGTTGTTTGTTCAATCACTCAGCTGTGTCTGACTCTTTGCGACCCCATGGACTGTAGCTTGCCAGGTTCCTCTTGTCCATGGGATTACCCAGGCAAGAATACTGGAGTGGGTATTCTTCAGATACTTGCCTGGCCTAATCTTTTACTTCCTTCAGGTCCTTATTCAAATGTCCCCTTCTCAGAGAGATTTTCCCTGCCTACACTATTTGAAATTGCAGACTCTGCCTCTAAGAGCTCCCTAGCTCCTTTTCCTGCTTTATTTTTCTCCACAACAATTACTGTCATTTAACATACTGTATATCTTAATTATCTTGTTTATTGTTGCTTTCTGCCACCAAAATGTAAAGTCAATAAGAGCAGGGAGTTTTGTGTTTTGTTCACTGCTCTATCCCAGGTACTGAGAACAGTGACTGGCACACACAAGGTGCTTGGTATGGACTCAGTTGCATGCTCCCAAAATTTACATGTTGGACTCCCAAACTTCACTGTTTCAGAACGTAACCATATTTAAGGACTGAAATTCTGAAGCTCCAATACTTTGGCCACCTGATGCGAAGAGCTAACTCATTGGAAAAGACCCTGGTACTGGGAAAGATTGAAGGCAGGAGGAGGGGGCGACAGAGGATGAGATGGTGGGATGGCATCACCGACTCAATGGACATGAGTTTGAGCAAGCTCTGGGAGTCGGTGATGGACAGGGAGGCCTGGTGTGCTGCAGTCCATGGGGTCGCAAAGAGTCAGACATGACTTAGTGACTGAACAACAACAGTATTTGAAAATAAGGTCTTTAAAGATGTGATCACATTAAAACAAGGCTGTTGGAAAAGTCCTAATCCAAGATGACTGGTATCCTTATAAGAAGAGGAAGAGTCACCAGAGGTGCACATGCACAGAGGAACAATCACGTGAAGAGGCAGCAAGAGGGTGGCCATTTTTAAGCCAAGGAGAGAGGCCTGGAACGTATCTTTCCCAAATGACCCTCAGAGGAAACCAAGCTTTTTGGAACCTTGATCTTGGACCTCCAGGCTCCAGAACTGTGAGAGAACAAATTTCGGCTGATTAAGCCTCCCAGTCTGTGGTATGTTGTTATACCAGCACTATTGCAGTGTTCAATAAATATGCGGTTTGAGTGAATGGATAAACAGACCGATGGATACAACAGGAGCATTAGAAAAACTCAAACCAGAAAGAGTTAGAGTGGTAACCATCAGAGGACAGGACCACAGGGGGGAGGAGTGTGGCAGGAGATAGTTGCATTTTATTATAAGGAAGTCCTTTGGCACTACTTCCATTTTTGTCCACGTGAATGTATCACTTTGATAAACATTTATAAATGGTAATTTTTAAAAGGGATTTTTACAGAACAACAAAAAATGATGTTAAATTCATGAGGCTTTATATTATCGGGTCCCCACTGGTGATGATTTTGCCCCAGGGGACATTTGTCAATGTCAAGACATTTTTAGTTGTCACAAGTGGGGGTGGGGTGCTACTGACATCAAGTGGGCCGAGGCCTGGGACACTGCCAAACATCTTACTATACAAGGGACAGTGCCTCCTAACAGGATTATATCCCCCAGAGTGCCAAGAGTGCTGACAATGAGAAACTGTTTACATAAATGTGTGGGTGATAGATCCATAACAAGTTATTAAGGAAAGTTATGGCTGCTAAGGAAATAGAATTAACCTCAACAATGTTAATAGAAATAACCAGTAGAAGAACGTACTAGGGGGAAACTACCATACTATTCTACAGTCTATTCTTTGATACCTCTGTGAGAGAAAAATTCTGGACTGAATGATGGCAGTGCTAGGAACATGGAGGGCTTAGTAACTCTAGAGGGACTGACTGACCTCTGCCCATAGATCCTTATATAAAACTTCACTACAAACAAACGCAAATGGCCATTCATCCTATATTTCCTCACTCTCACTGCACTACCTTGTCCAGCCAGTTCAATCCATCTTCTCGGCTCTTCACAAATCAGCATTCAACATTTCCTTCTTTCTTTTATCCCAAACTCCAATCTCAAGATTTCCCCCAGACCACAGCTCTTGCTGGAATGCCTTTTCTGCACCTTCGAGGCAAGTTTCTCCCTTCTGTCATTTACACAGCACCTCTCTGATGACACCTTCTCCATCCCTTGGAAAAGAGTGAACAATCTCTGACTGAGTCCACACTGCATAAAAACAGAAGCTGCTCGACAGCTAGCAAAAGCATCTACTTGTTCACATACATAACTAAGTAAATATTTAATATATGAATCTGTTAGCTGTTTCTGTTGCTGTGTATTTCTGATAAATGCATCTGTGTTAGTGTTATGTCCAGTTAGAAGTAGTTTGGACAAATGTGATCTGCTTTGAGTGTATGGTTTCCAAGGAGGGATATGAGAAGGAGCACAGGCAGTCACCATTCCATGCTACTACTTAGAGCATCACTTTCCACCTCAAAGCACATTTTCATGCTGCCAGGTACTGAATGCCAGCTAGAGAAGGGGAAAGATCTGTTTCACCATCAATGCACTGTGAGAGATCTATAAAAGGAAACACAAGAGGCTGGTAACAGTGCTTGCCTTCAGGGGTAGAAACCGGAGAACTTGTATAAGGGTGGGAATTTTCAGTAAACACTCTCTTACTGCTTTGGAATTTTGCTCCATGTGCATATATTACCTATACAGAAATTTTAATTAATTTTTACATCAATATACTGTACAAAACTACAATACTTGGATCTCAAGCCAAACCTCTACCCAGCCACAAATGGATATAAAATTATCCCATCTCTTATATTCAGAACTGAAGTATTATGTATATATTCAGACAACCTGTTAGACTGAATCCCACACCGAGAAAAAAACTGAAAAGAAATTAATGTCTGCAAAGATATGTTCCCTGTTGATATGATTTTTCTTTAAATTGCCCTGAAACAGGCAGAAGAAAATTGTCTGTATGAAACTATAATGTTCATCTACCTCACTAAAAAGCATTAATTTTAAGGATATTTAGAGGTCTGAAAAAACGCAGTGACAAAATTTTAATTACATCTTAATAATATGTAATTGATTGGCCAGAAGCTTTTAGCACTCTGTGTTGGTTATAGATGACAAGAGAAGGCCATTCTATCCAGGAATAAATAGTCTCTGCCTTGTTTTAATTAGGATATAATAATGATAGAGACCAAATCCCTTGGGATGAGAGAATGCTTTATTGAGAACTTCATTTCCTGAAAATTTCCACATTACCCAGGGACGGCAAAACCAAAAGTCACAAGTTAAAAACGAAACAAAATAGAAACGTCCCTTGTCCAAACTGAGCCTCTAGTATGAAGATATACTCCTTTTTTTATCTGACTTCTAAGATCCTTCTGGATTTAAGAATGTCTACCAGATCTCTGGCCATCCAAGGTAAATAGTCTTTACTATTCTGATGTATCTTCCCCTGGAAACTCCAGGAAATTGACTTTCATTCCCACTGAGGAACCTCTTCCCCACTGGCAACTCCTATCACATCTTGCTTCTAACCCCTGAAATCTTTTGCATACAAGGTAAACTGAAGACTAATGTTCAAAAGGTGATATGAGTGTGTTTTTTAAAAAAAAGAATACTGGAGTGTGCTTCTTAACTTCTCTTCTAAATGGGGAAGGAATCAGGCCAAGCTGAATCAGCTGAATCAGGCTATCTAACTACCTGGAGTGATTCAGTCTATCTCTGCCCTTCTACTCTCTGTGTTTCTGTTCTGGGTTGAATAATATCCCATTAGTTACTATATTTATCTCTAGAAATTTGATCTCTGCTATTCTAAAATTTAAAAAGGTATCTCTTCACTCTTACAAAGTGTGTTCCTACATGATAACAGTTTAATTGGTTGTACATGTCACCCTGGTATGTTCGTCTGCTCAGCCTGCCGTAACAAAATACAGAGACTAGGTTGTTTAAACACAGAAATTTATTTTCTTACAATTCTAGAGGCTAGAAGTCTCAGATCAAGGTGCCAGCTTGATTAGGTTCCTGGTGAGAGCTCTCTTCCTGACTTGCAGACAGCTGTCTCCTTGCTGTGTGCTTACATGGTCTTTTCCTCTCTGGCTTGCAGAAAGAGAAAGAAAGAGAAGT
Source organism: Muntiacus reevesi (assembly GCF_963930625.1). Lineage (NCBI taxonomy): Eukaryota > Metazoa > Chordata > Mammalia > Artiodactyla > Cervidae > Muntiacus > Muntiacus reevesi. The sequence continues at coordinate 121,515,527 of NC_089271.1, read as the reverse complement.
GCAGGGGCAGGGAGAGATCTGGTCTTTCTTCCTCTTCTTATAAGGATGCTAGTCCCATTAGACTAGAGCCCCACCCTTATGACCTCACTTAACCTTTATTACCTCCTTAGAGACCTTGTCTCCAAACATAGTCACAGTGAAGGTCAGGGCTTCAATATGTGAACTGAGGGACTTCTCTGGTGGTTCGGTGGTTAAAAACTTGTCTGCCAGTGCAGGGCATATGGGTTCAATCCCTGGTCCAGTAAGATTCCACATGCCATGGGGCAACTAAACCCATATGCTACAACTGCTGAGCCTGTGCTGCAAAGCCCGGGAGCTGAAAAGAGAGGCCACGGCAATGAGAAGCCCAAACACTGCAACTAGAGAGTAGCTCCCACTCACCATGACTGGAGAAAGTCTGTGCAGGAATGAAGACCCAGTGCAGCCAAAAATAAATAATTAATTAATTTTTAAAAATATGTGCATTGAGTTGGAGGGACACAATTCAGATCTTAACAACTAGTTTAACACTAAAACAGACTGCTTCATATTTTAGGAAATTATCAGTTTGTTGGAGATATTATAGGGAATATATATCCACCTTGTTGTTTAGGGAATATGTATCCACCTTGTTGTTTAGTCGCTCAGTTGTGTCCAACTCTTTGAGACCCCATGAACTGCAGCACACCAGGCTTCCCTGTCCTTCACCATCTCCTGGAGCTTGCTCAAACTCATGTCCATTGAGTTGGTGATACCATCCAACCAGCTCATCCTCTCTAGTCCCCTTTTCCTCCTGCCTTCAATCTTTCCCAGCACCAGGGTCTTTTCCAGTGAGTTGGCTTTTCACATCAGGTGGCCAAAGTATTAGAGCTTCAGCTTCAGCATCAGTTCTTCCAGTGAATATTCAGGGTTGAGTATTCAATGCATCTGCCTACATATATACACACATTGAGACCATTACGACTGGCCAAGAGGCAAAGTGAACAAATTATTTTGGAGCTGGTCAAGAAGGTGCATAAAATACATTTAGAAAAGGAAGAATAAGGATGTTAGGGAAGAATGGGAAAAGTCATCTGGTAGAATAAGAAACGAGGAGGGGCAGCAACTATACTGGCAATCTTTAACCAGGGGAGTGTTGAGTTGCTAGCAAAGCCTTGCATCAAAGCAAACAAATTCCACAGGACTGAATAAACTGCTTTGAGTACACAGTCCTCCCAATATTCACAGGGGCAAAGCTCTGACTGGCAGGCTGGACTATGAACATTGGCCTAACCTGTCTCATCCTGATTGCAGGCTCAGGGAAGAACAGCAACTATGTCCTTTTAACTCACTTTCTCCAGCATTATTGGGCAAAAAAGACATTTAAATGTCTTCAATGGTGATGATTATAGAGAAAAATGGAATATAAATGGCTACTGACATGTTTCATTGTAACAACTTTTATAACCCCATTATTAAGGAGATGAATATCTTCATATTCCTAAATAAGAGGTAATCACATGTCTAAAGGCTCTTCGCCCCTCACTTATTTTGTTAAAATGCTATTCTCATTTATTTTCCATCTTTTCCCCTGGTTGTGCATTAGTTACTATGGAAACATTGGGGTGCTATAGTTGAGCATATCAACATTCCCAAGTTCTGTTAGAGTATGAAGCCAATTTACATCAAGGTTATTGGGAGAGGGAGTTATTGCTGAGGGTTATAAATGAATGCAAGACAGAATGAAATGTGTGGCACTATCAGATAAACACGGTCCTCACTTAGCATCACAGAAGGGGTAAGGCTCATCTCCTTGGCCCAGTCTGTGTACAGAAATCCAACTGTAGTTATCAATGAGGTGGTCTAGGTCCATCGGTGTTGCTATAACAAAATATCATAAACTGAGGGACTTTTAAACAAACAACACTTATTTCTGACAGTTCTGGAGGTTGGGAAATCCAAGACAGGGAGACAGTATATCCAGTGTCTGGTGGGAACCTGCTTCCTTGACAGTTACCATCTTTTCACTGCATTCTCACGTGGTGGAAGGGGCGAGGGAGCTCTCTGGAGTGTCTTTCATAAGGGTACTAATACTTTTGTTTGTTTGTTTGTGCCACATGGCTTTCAGAATCTTAGTTCCCCAAACAGGGATGGAACAGGAATCGAACCCCAGCCACAGCAGTGAAAGCAGTCCTAACCAGTGGACCGCCAAGGAATTCTCTACGGCACTAATCTTATTCATGATGGCACCCACCCAATGACTTAAGCACCTCCCAAAGGTCCCATCTCCTAATATCATCACCTTGGGGGTTAGGTTCCAACATATGCATTTGTGGGGGACACAAACATTCAGTCTATAGCAGAGATCTACAAAGCAAAGATATTTATCTTTAACAGTAGCATGGGTTCTTTTCTTTGTTTGCTTTAAATATCATGTATTTATAAACATTTTGCAATTTGCTTCATTTCCACTTTAATCCAAGAGTTCTTAGACAAGTCATTTTAAATTTCCATGTGGTCAGTTTTTTTTTTTTTTTTTTGCTATAGTTTTACAGTTAATTCTCTTTTTAACTTTATTGTGGTAAGGAACTTTGACCGTGTGTGTGTGTGTGTGTGTGTGTGTGTGTGTGTGTGTGTGTACCTAACTATACATTCTCAACCACAATGCACCACATACGACTAAAACTGAGTTTATCATTTTCTCTGGAACTAGATACTCCTCCATTTTCCTTACCTCAGTTGTAATGCCACATGCATCCAATCACTCAAGACAAGAAATCTGCAAATCACCTTTGCCTCCCCTCCTCCCTTATTCACTAAATTAAATCAATCACCAAGCCCTGCAAATCTTATCTCCTAAAAATTCTTCACATTTGTCCCCTCCTTATATTTCTTCTTTGACATTACCTATTACATAATGCAATGAAAGACGAAGATTAAGTTCACTTCCACCACTCCCACTTCCCATCCATCTTTGCAATATAATTTTCACATTATTATTATTTCCTCTAATGATTATCTTTTTTACTTTAAATAATATGCTTAAACATATATTTCTCATTTGACCAAACCAGAGGTATCTCCCTCCCTCACTGCACTTTGCAAGATAAAGACATTAGTCCCCCTTAGTTCCCTCTACTTCTTTCACTCTTATCTCTCAATCTACGTCCATTCTCTTACACCTCTATTTTCACACGTGTCCAAGCCATCATCTTATCAAGCATCCTACCTAGTCTCCTTATTTCCATTCTTGCCCCCCTTAACAATAGCCAGAGTGATCTCTTATGAGTTTAATGCAATTTCTGCTTCTGTCAGTGATGAAACAACTTGTTTCAGACTAACCATCTCACTGAGAACAACTACAAAAGCTGATCAACACATGAAAAAACCTTTTTTGGTCATTTCGAAGGGCCAGCAAGGCAACAAGGAATTGAGAGTGTAAGATTCTGGAGAATCTAGATAGAGAGAAATGAGCCAGACATCTGGCTGCATTTTTGCTTTTAGGGCATTTACCAGTCTGAAAGCTGTTAACTGAGAAGCTAATAACCCAAGCAGAAAACAGTGCAGAAAATAATGGTTGGGAGTCTGAGAAGCTGAGCAGAGACTTCAGAGACATCATGGACCAGAGAGGGGTAAAAGAGGGGAGTGAAGAGGGGAGGACTAAGACTTGAGTTGAGTGCCCATGAAGGAGAAGGAGCCCTGATAAACACCACAGATTTTCAGCTGATTCCCCCAAATAGCCATTACCTAGGGGTAAAAGGGAATGGGAAACCGATCAACCCTCATAAAGACTGAAGGTCACTCTCAATCTCTAATCTAATTAAGATGATCCATCTCTGCCTCGGGCACTTGCCAGAGCGAAAAAATAAATCCCTTGTTTACAACATCAAGAGTGAAGCCCAGTGTAAACTATGGACTGAGAATAAGCAGCTCGAAACGTGTTTTTGTCCCTAAAAGTGAAGAATTGCTCAAAGAAAGATGGGGAAACATCAGTAGGACGCAGAAGTTCCCCAAAAGGGCTCCCACTGGCTAAATTTGAAAATTACAGTAAATAATGATAGTAAATGCTGAATAAAGTAAGAAATTGTGAGTCCATACTGATCTGAATGAATGAATAAGTAGTTTGATTAGCAACTGGGGCTAAATAGATGTGTATAGCCCAGAAGATACCACCTTAATGTAATGAAAGATCAAAGCATCACTTCAGTGATATTCCTGCCAAAAAATTATAAACTAATATGATCATGAAGAAATATGAGATAAACCCAGGTTGTGGGACATTTTATGAAACAACTGGGACATTTGCAAAATAATAATCCTCAAATGTCAAAGTCATGAAAGTCAAGGAAAGAGAGGAACTGTTGCAGGTTGAAGAACACTAAATAGACATAACCAAAAAATGCAATGCTTTTTTCTGAATTGTATTCTTTGACTATAAAGGATATTATTGGCAAAATCAGCAACTTGAACAGGATTTGAATACTGGATATTAATGATGTATCAATGTTAATTTTCTGATTTGATTGGTATATTTAGTTTTGTAAGAGAATGGTCTTTGCTTTCTTTGAAATACACATGGAAATATTTTGAAATCATGTCAATGACTTATACATAAAAGGTTCAGGGAAAAAAGTTTTTGTAGTGTACTTGAAACTTTTCTGTAGGTTTGAGATTGTTTCAAATTTTTTTTAAATGTCTGAGTTTTAAAAAAAAAACCCAGTGAATTAAAATTTATGACATTAACTGCACATGACAATAACTCAACTTAAAAGGGAATGAAGTGACTTAAAATGTTGAAAGGTGCTTACACTAAGCAGTGGTAAAAGTACTAATTGCAGGTAGGCTTCAGTCAAGAATGCATGTTGTAATTTTTTAGGTTAACAACTAAAAGAGTAATAAAAGAAAGTGTTGCTAGGAGAGTGGCCAAGAGGGCAGAGTAGGAAAACCCCAAGTTCACCTCCTCCCACACGAAAATGACAACTATTCACAGAACAACTATTGATGAGAAAGACCTGAAGACTCACAGACAAGATCTTCTAAAACTAAAGCTATAAAGAAGAAACCACAATGAGATGGGTAGCGGGGGCAGAAATGCAGCATAGAGGATAATAAGAATTGCAGAGGTTCTCCTAAAGGAGTGAAGGATCTGAGCCCCACATCAGGCTCCCCAGTTCAAGGGTCTTGCACTGAGAAGGCAATACCCAGAATGTCTTGCTTTGAAGAAAAGCAGAGTTTAATTTCAGTAGAGTCAGAGGGCTGTGGGAAGTAGAGATTCTATTCATTCATAAAGGACACAGACAAAATTTCATCAGTTCTGGGACCCAGGGTAGAAGAAGTAATTTGAAAGAAGCCTGCGTGGGACCTACCTGCTGATCTCGGAGCACCTCCTGAAAAGGCAGGGGGCAGCTGCAGCTCACCCTGGGGACATAGACACTGACGGCAGCTATTTAGGGGAGCTCATTCTATCATAAGGACTCTAGTGCAGGCAAGACCCATTCGGAGATCCTCCCTCCAGCTTGTTACCAGCCTGTCAGCACCCAGTACTAGGACAACTCAGGCCAAGCAACTGGCTTGGCAGGGACATAGCCACACCAACCAGCAGGCCTGCTGGCTTAAGACCTCCTGAGCCCACAGCTGCCACAGGACAAGGTCCCATCCACCAGAGGACCCAGACACAGCCCTACACACCAGTGCACCGGCCTAAGCCCTGAGACATCCCGGGCCCTGCAACCAGAGAACTTGTGATCCAGTTCAGCCTACCACTAAGCCAGCACTAGTCTGGGGACCCGCTTCACCCATTAGTGGGCAGGCACCAGCTCCAGGACCTCCTGGGCCTCGCCCCACCCACCAGCAGGTCAAACAACTCTGGGGACCACTAGGACCCTGAAGCCAGAAACCCTGGGACCAACTCCACCCTCCAGTGAGCTAACACTCGTCCTAGGACACCGGCTTCAGTCTCGCCCACCAGTGTACTGATGCCAGCTCCAGGGCACCTGGGCCTTGCAGCCAGAGACCGCAGGACCAGCTTTGCCCACCAGTAGGCCAACACTCAACCTAAGACCTGATCTCACCCACCAATGGGCAGGCATCAGCCTCAAGACCACCACAACCAGGCAGCCTGCCATGTCAGGAACTAGCCCAACCACAGAAGGCCTGAGCACCAGCTCTGGGACAACTTGGGCCCCTCAGACAGTTGCTCTGGAATCTGGTCCCATACACAAGTGGGCTGACACTAGATCCAGGACACTTGGGGCCCTGCAGAAAGCCACCTCATAACCTGAGGCCACCCACCCAAGGCTAGCAAGCCTTTGCACTAGGCACAGCAGTAACTAACCAGAGTGGGGGCAAACACATCTACCAGACCATGCATAATAGTATAGCTCAGCACAGCAGAAGGACCCATGCAGCCCATATAAGAGGCATTCTCTGGTGAACAGAGAGGATTGTGCTGTTAGAACACATAGGATGCCTTCTACAAAAGGTCACTTATCCAAGGTCTGGAAGCATAACCAACCTACCAAATACACAGAAATAAAAACAGCAACTTAGGCAAAATGAGGCAACAGGGGAATATTTTCCAAATGAAAGAACAAAATCCCAGAAGAAGAACTAAGTGGTAGAATCTACCCAATAAAGAGTTCAAGGCAATTATTGTAGAGATGTTCAAAAATTCAGGAAAATATTGGATGAACAGAATGAGAAGTTAGAAATTTTGACAAAGTGTTAGAAAATATAAAGAAGAGTCAAACAGAGATTAAGAATACAATAACTGAAATAAAATATACACTAGGAGGAGGAATCCATGGTAGATTAGATGATACAGAGGTACGGATCACTAAGCTGGAAGACAGAGTAGTGGAAATCATGAATGCTGAACAGAAAAAGAGAATAAAGAATAAAAAGAAATAAGGGCAGTTTAAGAGACTTCTGGGACAACATCAAGCATACTAATGTTTCCATTATAAGGGTCCCAGAAGGAGAAGAGAGAGAGAAAGGAGCAGAAAACATATTTGAAGGCATAATAAACTAAAAATTTCCTTAACTTGGGAAAGAAAAGAGACATCCCAATACAGGAAGCATAGAGAGTCCCAAACAGGATCAAACCAAAGAGGACTATAGTATGATTACAGTATAATTAAAATGGCAAAAAATTAAAGACAGGGAATACTAAAAGCAGCAAGGAAAAAGCACAAATCATATACAAGGGAACTCTCACAAGGCTATTGACTGACTTTTCAGTAGAAACTCTGCAGGCAAGAAGGGAGTGGCATGATATATTTAAAGTGATGGAGGGGAAAAGCCTACAACCAAGAATACCCTACTTGGCAAGGCTTTCATTCAGACTTGCTGGAGAGATAAAAAATTTGTCAGAGAAGCAAATGCTAAGAGTTTAGCATCATCAAACCAGCTTTATAAGAAAAGTTAAAGGGACTTCTCTACAGGAAAAAGAAAAGACCACGCTAGAAACATGACAATTATGAGAGGAAAAATTTCATTGGTAAAGGCAAAGATATAGTTAAAGGTAGAAAATCAACCATGTATAAAGGTATTAGGAAGGTATTAGACAAAGGTAATAAAATCATCTATATCCACAGCAAGTAATTAAGGAATACGCAAAACAACAAACATGTAAAATATGACATTAAAAATATTAAATGGTGCAGGAGGAGGGAGTAAAAATGCAGGAGGTAAAATGCATTTGAACTTAAGAAATCAGTAATTTAAAATTTTCATATATATATGTGACACCAAAACCAAAGGTGTCACAAAAACAGAAAATTGCAAGCCAATATAACTGATGAACATAGATGCAAATATTCTGAAATTTATTCCAGGAGTGCAAGGATGGTTTAACACCCATAAATCAATTAATGTGATACACCATATTAACAAATTGAAGGGAAAAATCATATGATCATCTTGATATAGAAAAAGCTTTCAACAAAATTAAACATCAATTTATGATTAAAAAATAAAAATAAAAAATAAACAACTCTCTTGGGCTTCCCTGGTGGCTCAGTGGTAAAGAATCCACCTGCCAATGCAGGAGACCCAGGTTTGATCCCTGATCTGGGACGATCCCACATGCCGTGAGCAACTAAGGCTGTGTTGCACAACTATTGAGGCTGTGCTCCAGAGCTTGGGAACCACAACTACTGAGCCCACGTGCTGCAACTACCAAAGCCTGAGTGCCCTACAGGCCCTGCTCCACAATAAGAGAAACTACTGCACTGAGAAATTTGCACACTTCAGCTAGAGAGTAGGCCCTGCTGTCCAGAACTAGAGAAAAGCTTGTACAGCAACAAAGACCCAGCCCAGAAAAAAATAAAATATATTCAGTTAAAAAAAACTTTCAACAAAGAAAGTATAGAGGGAACATACCTCAGCATAATAAAGGCCATATATGACCAACCCACAGCTAACATTATACTCAACAGTGAAAAGCTGAAAGCATTTCCTCTAAGATCAGGAACAAGACAGGGATGTCCATTCTCATCACTTTTATTAAACATAATATTGGAAGGCCTAGCCATAGCAAACAAGAAAAAGAAATAAAAGGAGTCTAAATTGGGAAAGAAGAACTAAAACTGTCACTGTCTTCGGATGACATGATACTATACATAGAAATCCTAAAGATGCCACCAATAAACTACTAGAATTCATGATGAACTTAGTAAAGCCGCAAGATACAAAATTAATGCACAGAAATCTGAGACATTTCTATACACTAACAACCAATAATCAGAGAGAGAAATTAAGAAAACAATTTCATTTACAATTGTATCAAAAAGAATAAGATACCTGCGATAAACCTACCTAAAGAGGTAAAAGAACTGTACTTGGAAAAGTATAGGGTACTGATGAAAAAAATTGAAGAGGACTCAAATGAATGGAAAGATGTACTGTGCTCATAGATTGGAAGAATTAATATTGTCAAAATGATCATATTAGGCAACCTACAGATTCAATGTAATCCCTATCAAATACCAATATCACCATGTGTGCGTGGGTGCTCAGTCACTTCAGTCACGACCAACTCTTTTCACAGAAGCAGAACAAATAATTCTAAAATTACCCTGGATAGACAAAACAACTTTAAGAAAGAATAACAAAACTGGAGGCATGACGGTCTCTGATTTCAAACTATACAACAGTTAGAGTCATCAAAACAGTATGATACTAGTACAAAACAGATACACAAATCATTGGAATAGAATACAGTGCCCAGAAATGAACCCACACTTATATGGGCAATTAATCTACAATATAGGAAGCAAGAATATACAATAGGGAAAAAAACAACCTCTTCAGTAACTGGTATCGAGAAAACTGGACAGCTACGTGCTAAGGAATCAAACTGGACTACTTTCTCACACCATATGAAAAAATAAATTCAAAACAGTTTAGGACTTAAATGTAAGACCTGAAACCATAAAACTTCTTTAAAAAAAAGCAGTAAGCTCTTTGACATCAGTCTCAGTAATTTTTGTGTGTGTGTTTATTTCGTTAGGCAAGGGAAACAAAAGCAAAAATAAACAAATGAGACTACATCAGACTAAAAGGTTTTTGCATAGTGAAGGAAACTATCAAGCAGCAAAGGCTACCTACTGAATGGGAGAAGATATTTTCAAACGATATATCAGACAAGGGGTTAATATCCAAAACATACAAAGAATTAATGTAACTCAACACCAAAAAAGCAAACAACCCAATTAAAAAATAGGTAGAGGATCTGAGTAAACATTGTTCCAAAGAAGACATACAGATGGCCAACAAGCACATGAAAAGACACCAGTCACCATGTGTGCGTGGGTGCTCAGTCACTTCAGTCACGACCAACTCTTCGTGACCCCGTGGACTATATATAGCCTGCCAGGCTCCTCTGTCCATGGTGTTTCTGAGGCAAGAATACTGGAATGGGTTGCTATTTCCTTCTCCAGGGAATTTTCCCGACCCAGGGATCGAACCTCTGTCTCCTGCATTGGCAGGTGGATTCTTTACCACTGAGCCACCTGAGAAGTCCTCACTAATCATTGTGGAAATGCTAATCAAAATCACAAAGAAATTACACCTCACACCTGTCAGAATGACTTTTATCAAAAAAGACAACAAATAACAAGTATTGCCAAGGTCATGGAGAAAAGGGAACCCTTTTGCACTGTTGATGGGAATGTAAATTGGTGAAGCCATTATAGAATATAGTATGGAGATTCCTCAAAAAATTAAAAGTAGAACTACCATACAATCCAGTAATTCCACTTCTGGGTATTTCTCTGATGAAAACAAAAACATTAATTAGGAAAGAGCTACGCACCCTTATGTTTATTGTGGCATTATTTAAAATAGCCAAGACACAGAAGCAACCTAATTGTGCATTGATAGATGAATGGATACAGAAGATGTGGGGTGTAGATATATATATATATATGTATATATATATACATATACACATATACACATATATATATATGTGTATATATATATATATATATATATATATACACACACACACACACAATGGAGTGTTACTCAGCCTAGAAAAGAATTAAATCTTGCCATTTACAACAATACAGATGGACCTAGAGGGTATTATGGGCTTCCTTGCTGGCTCAGTGGTAAAGAACCTGCCTGCCAATGCAAGAGTTGCAGGTTCAATCCCTGTGTCAGCAAGATCCTCTGGAGATGGAAATGGTAACCCGTTTCAGTATTCTTGCCTGTGAAATCCCATGGACAGAGGATCCTGGTGGGCTACAATCCATGGGGTACAAAAGAATCGTACACAATGTAGCAACTAAACAACAACAAGAGAGTATTATGCTAAGTGAAATGTCAGACAAAGACAGACAAATATTGTATAATTTCACTTATCTGTCAAATATTAAAAAACAAAATACATAAACAAACATACCAAAACAGAAACAGTAATAGATACAGAGAACAAACAAGTTGTTACCAGAGGGGAGAGGGATTGGAGGAGAAAAGAAATAGGTGATGGAAATTAAAAGGTACAAACTTCCATCTGCAAAGTAAATGTCATGGTATGACATGTACAGTGTGAGGAATACAGTCAATAACTCTAATATCTTTGTATGGTGACATATCATATCAATAACTAGACTTATCTTGGTGATCATTTTGAAATGTTCCAAAATAGTGAATCACTATGTTGTGTAACAGGCAGTAACATAGTGTAGTAGGCCGATTATGCTTCAAGAAAAAACTCATAGAAAAAAGTGGTCAAATTTGTGGTTACCAGAGGCAAGGGGTGGGGAAAGAAGGAATTGGATAAAGGCAGTCAAAAAGTACAAGCTGTCAGCTGTAAGATAAATAAGCACTAGGGATGTAATGTCAACATGGTAAATATAATTAGCATTGCTGTATGTACAAAAGTTAGTTTAAAAAAAAAAGTTAATTAACAGTGAATCCTCTAAGTTCTTATCACATACAAAAAAGGGTTTTTCTAATTCTTTAATTTTGTATCTATATGAGATAATTGATGTTTAATAAATTTATTGTGATAATCATTTCATGATGTATGTAAGTCGGATCATTATGCTGTACAGCTTAAACGTATACAGTGCTATGTATCCATTATATCTCAATAAAACTGGAAGAAAAGTATTTAATGGTTAAGAAAAAGAATATATTACTAGTAGACTAAAAGACGGAAATTAGAATAATAAAAAACACATCATACTTAGTGACTCACTTTAAAATAATAGAGCATGGGAAGGGGAAAAAATAGTAACTTTACTGTGGAGTAACCTGACAGGCACCACCTTAATCAAGGTTAATGTGGCCAATGGTAAGTCATGTTGATAACATGTACCCTTTGATATGATGTGATTAGAAAGGCATTTCATCTCTGAGGTATTCTTTCCCAAAGCCCAATATCCCAATCTAATCATGAGAAAAACATCAAATAAACCCAAACTGAAGGATATTTTACTTAATAAATGACAAATTCTGCTCAAAATTGTTAAGGTCATGAAAAACAAAGGCTGAGAAACTGTCACTAATTAGAGGAGACTAAGAAGGTAGGATAACTAAATGCAATGTGGTAGTGATGATCGGATCCTGAAGCAGATAAAGAACATGAATGGAAAAACTAGTGAAATAAGAACAACATCTGAAGTTTAGTTAACAATGTTATTTTTAAAATTTCAACAAATGATAGCATTACAGGAATTTGAAAGTGAGTGAAGGGTGTATGGAAACTTTCTGTATTCCTTTGCCACTTTTCTGTGAATTTAAAATTATTCTGAAATTAAAAGTTTATTTAAAAGAAACTTCATAAATCCAAAAGTAGACAAGAAAAGGAAAAAAAGGAAACAACAGATATGAAGGACAGGAAACAAACAGAAGGATGGCAGATATAAACTTTAATGTGTCAATAATCATAGTTATTGGATTAATATTCTTATTAAAAATATAGTTCAATTTATGAAAAAGTCAGCCACATGTTGCTTGCAAGAAACACATTTTATTTGCAAGAAACACATTTTAAATGACATGGTACAAAATGGTCAAGAATAAACAAATAACAAAGTAATATCATCCAAACAACAAATCAGGATAACTATGTGTATATCAGACAGAATAGAGTTTAAGGGAACTGGCATTATAAACAGGGACTTTCCATAATGACAGAAGGTTTGGTTCAATAGGAAATGATAGCAATCTTAAATTTATATGTATCCTAAATAACAGAGTCAGAAAATATAGTTTCTGGTCTTACATTTAGATCTTTAATCCATTTTGAGTTTATTTTTGTGTATGGTGTTAGGAAGTGTTCTAGTTTCATTCTTTTACAAGTGGTTAACCAGTTTTCCCAGCACCACTTGTTAAAGAGATTGTCTTTTTTCCATTGTATATCCTTGCCTCCTTTGTCAAAGATAAGCTGTCCATAGGTTCGTGGATTTATCTCTGGGCTTTCTATTCTGTTCCATTGATCTATATTTCTGTCTTTGTGCCAGTACCATACTGTCTTGATGACTGTGGCTTTGTAGTAGAGTCTGAAGTCTGTAAGACCAGAAACTATAAAACTCCTAGAGGAGAACATAGGCAAAACACTCTCCGACATAAATCACAGCAAGATCTTCTATGACCCACCTCCCAGAATATTGGAAATAAAAGCAAAAATAAACAAATGGGACTTAATGAAAATTAAAAGCTTTTGCACAACAAAGGAAACTATAAGTAAGGTGAAAAGACAGCCCTCAGATTGGGAGAAAATAATAACAAATGAGGAAACAGACAAAGGATTAATCTCAAAAATATACAAGCAACTCCTGAAGCTCAATTCCAGAAAAATAAACGACCCAATCAAAAAATGGGCCAAAGAACTAAACAGACATTTCTCCAAAGAAGACATACAGATGGCTAACAAACACATGAAAAGATGCTCAACATCACTCATCATCAGAGAAATGCAAATCAAAACCACAATGAGGTACCATTACACGCCAGTCAGGATGGCTGCTATCCAAAAGTCTACAAGCAATAAATGCTGGAGAGGGTGTGGAGAAAAAGGAACCCTCTTACACTGTTGGTGGGAATGCAAACTAGTACAGCCACTATGGAAAACAGTGTGGAGATTTCTTAAAAAACTGGAAATAGAACTGCCATATGACCCAGCAATACCACTTCTGGGCATACACACTGAGGAATCCAGATCTGAAAGAGACACGTGCACCCCAATGTTCATCGCAGCACTGTTTATAATAGCCAGGACATGGAAGCAACCTAGATGCCCATCAGCAGATGAATGGATAAGGAAGCTGTGGTACATATACACCATGGAATATTACTCAGCCGTTAAAAAGAATTCATTTGAATCAGTTCTAATGAGATGGATGAAACTGGAGCCCATTATACAGAGTGAAGTAAGTCAGAAAGATAAAGAACATTACAGTATACTAACACATATATACGGAATTTAGATAGATGGTGGCGATAACCCTATATGCAAAACAGAAAAAGAGACACAGAAATACAGAACAGACTTTTGAACTCTGGGGGAGAACGTGAGGGTGGGATGTTTTGAAAGAACAGCATGTATATTATCTATGGTGAAACGGACCACCAGCCCAGGTGGGATACATGAGTCAGGTGCTCGGGCCTGGTGCACTGGGAGGACCCTGAGGAGTCGGGTGGGGAGGGAGGTGGGAGGGGGGATCGGGATGGGGAATACATGTAACTATATGGCTGATTCATGTCAATGTATGACAAAACCCACTGAAATGTTGTAAAGTGATTGGCCTCCAACTAATAAAATAATATTAAAAAAAAAAAAAAAAAAGAAAATATATAAAAAGCGACAGAACTAAAAGAAGAAATTTTAAAATTTCACAATCAGATTGGGAGATTCATACACATCTCCCCCAGTAATTGGCATAAAAGGCAAATAAAAAACAGTTAAACATATAGAAGATTGAACAACATGATCAATCAACCTGACCTGACAAATATACAATCTTACTGGCTCAAAGTATTTAAACAACATCTTGGACCAATAGTTGGCTGACCACTAAACTATGGTGACCCAAGGGTTAACTCTAGGTATCTAGGCTTAAAAATGAGAACAAGGGAAAAAAGAAATTAAAAATAAGAACAAGAATTTTTAAAAAAAAAACAACTGAGCACAGATTGCAGTTCTCACACACTACAGGGGAAATAGACACTACATAATTAGTCCAAACACATCACTAAACAAAAACGAAAAATTAAAATTAAAAAACAATCAAACAAGAAGCAGCCCTTACACGGGAAAAAAAAAAAGGAAGCTTACATAAATTGTCTCTAAGAGGGCCTAGGTGATAGATTTAGTACATAAAGACTTCAAATTGTTGTCATTGTTGTTGTTTAGTTGTTCAGTCATGTCCAACTCTTTGGGACCCCATGGACTGTACCCTGCCATGCTCCTCTGCCCATGGGATTTCCCAGGCAAGAATAGTGGAGTAGGTTGCCATGTCCTGCTCCAGGGGATCTTCCTGATCCAGGGATCAAACCTGTGTCTCCATGGGGTCACAAAATAGTCACAAAAGAGTCGGACACAACTTAGTGACTAAACAACAACAGCAATCTAACAAACAGAAAGTAAAAAGAATGAAGAAAATTGAAGAACCTCAAAGACACCATCAAACACACCACTCATGCATAATGAAAGTTCCAGAAGAGGAGTGGAGAAAAAAGGAACATGAAAAGTATTTGAAGAAACATTGGATGAAAACTTCTCAGATTTCAAAGATTACACATCCAAGAAGCTCAATGAATTCCAAGTAGCACAAACTCAGATATTCACAGCTAGAGAGGTCATAGAAAAACAACTGAAAGCCAAAGCCAAGGAGAGAAGCCTGAAAACAGCAAGAAGAAAATTATATGCCTTATATAAAGAAATCACAGTAAAATTAACAGCTGATTTCTAATCAGAAACAGTAGGGACAAGAAGGCAGTCTTATGATGTAGTCAAAGTGCTGAGGGAAAGAAATTCAACCTAGGATTCTAAGAATCAGTTCACCATAGCAACAGCTCAGGACAACACTTTGTCCTCCCCAGCTTCCGAGCGTCCCTTCAAGTCTTCCGCTGTAAGCTGTGCTGAAGGGAATGGTGTGGCAGAGCTCTTGAGCTGACACTATGGGGGATGAAGGAGGTGACAACTTCGAAGGTATGAGCACTGACTGCCTTAAACTGGAGTTATTGGAAGAAATCTACATGAAAGATTTAGTGCAAATCTCAATATTTGAAATAAGACAAAAGATAGTGGAACTGGAAGACAAACTCAATTCTAACCATGAAGAGAGTGAATGGAAAACCCGTTATGAGGCACAACTTGAACTGAATGATGAACTAGAAAAGCAAATTGCTAGTCTCCGAGAGAAAATGGAAAAAATCCGTGGGAATCCTTCAGATAGACTATCTTCTATTCGGGTCTATGAGCGAATGTCAGTGGAATCATTAAGTACATTACTTAAACAGCTAGAAAAAGAAAAAAGGAGCCTTGAAAGTCAAGTGAGAGAGTATGCACTTAGACTGGAACGAGAATCAAAGGCTTACCACAAGGTGAAGGATGAATGTCGTATGTATCTAGCTAAAATGTCTCAGCTCTCTGACTCACACCACTCTTCTAAAAGACAACCAGTGAATCGGGATAGAAAGAAAGAGAATCCAGTGAAAACAGGAAGACATAATCCTGCTAATCAGAAGATGGTAAATGCCAAGAGAGAACCAGCAAAAAAGATTACAAGATCAAATCATCTTCCAAAACTAAATCCATGAT
Organism: Muntiacus reevesi; assembly: GCF_963930625.1. Lineage (NCBI taxonomy): Eukaryota > Metazoa > Chordata > Mammalia > Artiodactyla > Cervidae > Muntiacus > Muntiacus reevesi. The sequence continues at coordinate 121,499,290 of NC_089271.1, read as the reverse complement.
TCCAGAACTGGATGGATTTCTCTATTTTTTCCATTTTTTCATTTGTAATATTCAAACTGTGAAGTTACTGTTCAACACATTTTTCAGGGAACAAGATAGATAAGAAAGAGCAATTAAACCTCTTTAAGTTCCTCTTCCAGTAGTGTGTTCTTTTGTCTACCTAAAAGAAATTTTCTTAGTAATTTAGTCTAGTTACAAAAATTATTTTAGAAAGTAATTTTAGTGACCCTGAAATATGTAGTAGCACTGTTTGTGATTCATAAAATATCCTAGGAAACCTGAATGCTGTTATCTTACACTTGATTTTAATAATATATCCCTTATCTACTGATACTAATATTGTTATTATATTTGGTTTCTAGTTGGCTGTTAGCTTAAAAATGTGAGTTCATCAAAACTGTGTGCTATTTTAGGCTATATCATGTTCATTTTTTTGTCCATTTATTTTTATTAGTTGGAGGCTAATTACTTTACAATATTGTAGTGGTTTTTGCCATACATTGACATGCTCATTTTTTAAACCCAAGGTTTAAGCAAAGCTACAAACCAAATGCATTTTAAACTTTGACTTGAAGCATCATGGTACTGTGGAAATAGTCTCCAATCAGGAATCAGCTTGGCTATAGTCCCCTTCTACTGTGAATTTATGAGAACTTGGGAAAGTCTCTTCACCTCATCTTTATTTTCTTTGTGACCCCACGGACTGTAGCCCACCAGACTCTTCTGTCCATGGAATTCTGCAGGCAAGAATAGAGTGGGTTGCCATTTCCTTCTCCAGGGGATCTTCCCAACCCAGGGATCAAACCCAGGTCTCCTGCACTGCAGGTAGACTCTACCAACTGAGACACCAGGGAAGCCATAGTCCCCTTCTGCTGTAAAATTATGAGAACTTGAGAATGTCTCTTCACCTCGTCTTTATTTTCCACACCTGTAAAATAAATGAGGCAAACTATGCAACTTCTAGGGCTTCTTACCATTCTAGAAAACCAATACTTATTCAACTTATTCAACTATTGCAAGGACTTGCCACTTAGTATATGGTGGGTGATATATGTCATTTTGGGATGCTTATTAATTCATAGTGATGGCCTAGATTTTTGGAGCAAACTTTGCAAGTGTCCACAATATTCAAGAAGTGGAGATTGAATAAAGATAGGGAAAATGTTCTTTTTAGGCATTTAGAAAATATATTGAATTCTCTTATTCATGTTTAGACTATTTTTGCAATTGTCACCTAGGTCTGCAACATAAATACAATTTATTCTCCCAACTTAATAATAAACAAAACTGTTAGCCTTTAAATTTCCAGAAATCATCCAATGGTAATTATAGTTTCTAGCTTATGTTGTTCTCACCTGACATCCTAAAACCTAAATTCTTTCTATTCAGAATTGCCAGTATTGACTACCAAATACATTTCTATAGCTATCTCTATAGATGTTCACTTTCTTTCTTTAAGGAAGAATGCATAAATTTCATACAGCCAAGTAATTCTTTTATATGACTTTAAAATGCAATGCAGTGAAATATAAAGCAACTTCCTATAAATTATTCCACATTGGAGTTTTTGGAAATATTTCTCCATTCTTAAGCTAACTACAGATATTATATATTGACAGCAAGGAGATCCAACCAGTCCATCCTAGAGGAAATTAGTCCTGAATATTCATTGGAACTGATGCTGAAGCTTAAACTCCAATACTTTGGCCACCTGATGCGAAGATCTGACTCATTGGAAAAGACCCTGATGCTGGGAAAGATTGAAGTCTGGAGGAGAAGGGGGCGACAGAGGATGAGATGGTTGGATGGCATCATCGACTCAATGGACATGAGTTTGAATAAACTCTGGGAGTTGTTGATGGACAGAGAGGCCTGGCGTGCTGCAGTCCATGGGGACACGTCTGAGCAACTGAACTGAAACGGAACTGAACTGATGGGTTAGTCACTGTCGTGCCCAACTCTTTGTGACCCCATGAACTGTAGCCCGCCAGGCTCCTCTGTCCATGGGATTTCCCAGGCAAGAATACTGGAGTGGGTTGCCATTTCCTTCTCCAGGGGATCTTCCCGACCTGGGGATTGAACTGGGGTCTCCTGCATTGCAGACAGATTCTTTACCATCTGAGCCATCTGGGAAGCCCACTATGACCTATATTATTAAACAAATACTAGATTTTTATGTTATATATTATCTTTCATATCATTAGCAGCAAATTAATACTTTGAATATTAGTAAAAAGTATAACTACCACAGATCATCGCTGAAGAATTAACAAGCTTGTTTCTATTAATATCACACAGAGAGAGGTAGGCCATTGTAGGGATTAGATTGAGGAACATTTAAAATTACCTCAATCATTGTGATGGTTGTATTAGTTGAACATCTTATCATGGGGACTCTATCACATTTAAGTGTTAGCTCTGCAAGAGCTATGTTGAAATACTTTGAAATGTGACAAATTTTTTTTTTTTTAAGTCTCTGTCTTAACCAGAGTGATGAGATGCTGGTGGGATAATGTAAAGAACTGAAATGCGAGACTCTATCAGATCTGTGTTCTGGTATCAGAAGTTAGAAGTTTTGCCACTTCTAAGCTTTTACTTTGAGATCACTTTTCATTGACTCACTTTTATCATTTATAGAATTGGGAGGGAATATTTACTCTAACTACTGCCTTGTAATTGCAGTGCAGGTCAAGGGTATTTAGTAAATAATTATTTATTTATTTATTTGTAACTTCTTTCCCACTTTAAAAAAAGTGAGTTAGCTTCTACTAAATTTTGAGGTATAAAAACAACACCCATAAGACAAAAGATGAAAATAAAAGTTCTGCAAGAATTCAAGATTGAGAAAAACTCTCGTTTTAAGGTTTCTAGCAGCCAGTACAAAGAAGGAACATGTTATATAACTCTCTCTTTCTTCTGTAGAAGGAATATACAAGCAAATGAAAAGTTTAATCTAGTTCTAATTTCTGAAGGTAATTTTCCATGTGAGGTTTTGTAAGAAAATGCAGTTATTTACTGTAGCAGTTAGAGCAGGGGCCAATATAGGGGAATGGGATTAAGAGATACAAACTACTATGTATAAAATAGATAGGCAACAAGGATATATTGTACAGTACTGGGAATTAAAGCCATTATTTTGTCATAAATATAAAATGGAGTATAATCTATGAAAATATTGTATCATGGTGTTCTATACTGAAACTAATATAATGTGGTGAGTCAACTATATTTTTATTAAAAATAACAGTAATAATCAGAGCAAAGATGAAAATTTGGGGTCCTTTTGGCTTAACACTGAAATGTGTATTAATATCAGTATTTAAGCTCAGAATTCATTAAGCAAAAAATCAGTTAAATGATATTTAATATATTTCAAAATCTAAAATTTCTAAATGTATCACAGAATATCAAGAAATATCATTTATAAAACAAATATTGCTATAATCAAAAAGATAGGTTATAACTGTCTTGGTGAGGATATGGAGAAATGGGAGCCCTTATATATTGCTGGTGGAGATGGAAAATGGTAAAGTCACTTTGGAAAACAGTCTGGCAATTCTTCACAAGGTTAAACATAGAGTTAACACATGACCAGGCAATTCTACTCCTATGTATACAGCCAAGAGAAAAAACTATGACCACATAAAAACTTGTCCACAAATGTTTATAGCAGTATTATTTATAATAGCCAAAAAGTGGAAACATCTCAAATGTCTTCTAATTAATGATTGGATAAACAAAATGTAGTATAGTCAAACAATGGAATATCATTCAACAGTAGAAAGAAATGAAGTCCTGGTATATGCTATGACATGGACAAACCTTGAAAGCAATATCTTAAGTGAAAGAAGCCAGTCACAAAATACCACACATTGCATAATTCCATTTATATAAAATGTCCAGAAGAGGCAAATCCATAAAGACAGAAAGGAGATGAGCTGTTGCCTGGGGCTGGTAGAATCATCGAGAGGATGAAGAGTGACAGCAAAGGGTACAGGGTTTCTTTCTTGAATGATGAAAATTTCTGAAATTGATTGTGGTGATGACTGCACAACTCTGTGAATATACTGCTAAAAACCATTGAACTGTACAATTTAAATGGGTTAATCATATGTAATATGATTGATGTCTCAATAATTCTGTTATTTAAAAAGTAATTCTATATGCAGTAAAACAACCCTTAAAAATCAAAAAGCCCCACAAACAAAGACAGTCTCAGAGGAAAAAAGAAGCCTAAGAAAACAAATTGCTATCAGACTTGCTTGATCAGGCTGAAGAGGAATTATAACTGGAGTCCCCACAAAGAAATAGAGCACCAAATGGCAACCCACTCCAGTATTCTTGCCTGGAGAATCCCATGGACAGAGGAGCCTGGCGGGCCATGGTCCATGGGGTCATAGAGAGTTGGACACGACTGAAGTGACTAAGCATAAGCAATGTTAATTAGGGTTTCCCTTGTAGGTCAGCCGGTAAAGAATCCACCTGCAAAGCAGGAGACCTGGGTTCAATTCCTGGGTTGGGAAGATTCCCTGGAGAAGGGAAAGGCTACCCACTCCAGTATTCTGGCCTGGAAAATTCCATGGACTGTATAGTCCATGGGGTCACAAAGAGTTGGACATAACTGATAGACTTTCACTTCAATGTTAATTACATAGGAAAACAAAATACAAATATATTTTTCTTTGCTTCTCAAAACTGATTTAAAAGATATCTGCATGAAACAATATTATTAAAACATTGTTCAGAAATTAGCGGCAGGGAGAGCCAGGGGCCCGAGTTTAGCTGCGGGGGCTGAAAGTGACCAGGATAGGGCCTAAAAAATAGTATTGAGAATATATAAGATGTAATGTATATGACAATAACAGCACAAAAGAGGGCAGAGGAAAGGGAGCAATGTTAGAGCAAAGTTTCAATACACTACGAGAAATAAATTAGCATCAATGGGAAGTACATTGTTTTAAGATATCTACTGCAATCCTCAGTGAAAGGAGGATCCTCAGTGAAACCCAGTCCTCAGTCATGTCCAGCTCTTTGAGACCCCATGGACTATACAGTCCATGGAATTCTCCAGGCCAGAATACTGGAGTGGGTAGCCTTTCCATTCTCCAGGGGATCTTCTCAACCCAGGGATTGAACTAAGGTCTCCCACATTGCAGGCAGATTCTTTACCAGCTGAGCCATAAGAGAAACCCAGAGCAACCCCTAAAAAATAATTCAACAAGTAGAGTAAACAATGGAAACTAAAATGGCACACTGGAAAATATCTGTTTAATGAAAAAAAGGCAGTAAAGGAGAAATAGAGGGGAAAAAATACATGACATAGAGAAAATAGCCAAATGGCAGCTATAAATAATTATATTTATATTATAATCAATAATTATATTACATGTAAGTGAAATAAGCATTACAAGAAATAGATTATCAGAACTTCCTTGGCAGTCCATTGGTTAGGACTCCACAGTTACACTGCAGGGTTTATAGGTTCCATCCCTGGCCAAGGATCTAAGATCCCACATGTGGCTCAGCCAAGGAAAAAAATAGACTATCAGACTAGATTAAAAAATAGCATCCACCTGCATGCTGTCTAGAAGAGACACACTTTAGATTTATGACACAAATAAGCTGAAAGGATAAAAAATGATTTCCAATGCAATCAGCAACCGTAGGAGAGCTGGAGTGGCCATATCAATGCATTAGTTTTCTATTGCTATGTAACAAAGGATCACAAATTTAGCACCTTAAAATGATACCCATTTATTAGCCCATAGTTCAGTAGGTCATGAAACCAGACAAGTCCTCTGCTTAAGTCTCAAGAAGCCAAAATTAAGGTGTGAACAGGCTGTCTTCTTATATGGAAGTTCTACAAAAGAATCTGCTTCCAACAACAAAAGGGCATCAACTGCCACAGTTCAAAGAATTTGCTTCCAAGTTTAGGTTCTTGGCAGCAATTCAACAGCTATTCCTTGTAGCTGTGAAGCTGAGGTCCCCATTTCCTTGATACATGGACCCAAGTACCTTCAAGCAAACAACGGAACATCAAATCCTTCTTGTGCTTTGAATTTCTAATCTCCTCTTCTAGCACCAGCCAGAGAAAACTCTGCATTTAAAGGGCTGACCTGATTGGGTCAGGCCCACTGGATAATATTTGTATAGTAAGTTTAACTGATGTGGGGCTTTAATCATATCTGGAAAATTAATCACTTTGCGTTAATCACATGGTATTTGATTGAATAAGAAGGAAACAGGAATCTTGTGGAGCCATCTTTAGAATTCTGCCTACCACAACTAATATCAGATAAAACAGACTTTAACACACACAAAAGTGTTACTAGAGGGAAAAAGACATCTTGCAGTGAAAAGGGGTCAATTCACCAGGAAGACATAACAATTGTAAATACACACCTAACAAAGTGGCCCCAAAATAAATGATAGAAAAACTGACAGAAGTGAAGGAAAAGTAGTCTCCAATATCTTACTCTCAACAATAGACAAAAGAACTAGAGGAGAATATCAGCAAGGATAAAGAAGACCTGAACTTGACCTAAATTATTTCTATAGGACATTCCATCCAACAGCAGCAGAATACACAATCTTTTCAGTGTCCATGGAAAATGTTATATCATTCATGTTTATGGTTTCTGCTAGGCCATAAAACAAGCCACAATAAATTTAAGAGGATTGAAATCATATAGTGTATATATCTGACCACAATGGTATTAAATTAGAGATCAGCAACAGAAAGAAATTTAGAATATCCAGAAAGACTTGCAAATTAAACAATACATTATCAATAACCTATAGGTAAAAGAAATCACAAGGGGAGTTGAAAAGAAATTTCAACTGGATAAAACTAAAACACATATTAAAATGTATGGGATTGAGCTAAAGCCATGCTTGAAGGGAAACTTATTGCTTGAAATGACTATGTAAGAGAAGAAACATCACAAATAAATAATCTAAGTTTTCATCTTAAGAATCTAGAAAGAGTAGAGCAATCTAAACACAAGGCAAGCATAGATAGGAATAATAAGGGCTTCCCTGGTGGTCAAGTGGTTGAGTCTGCCTTGTAATGCAAGGGATAGCAGTCCAATCCCTGATCTGGGGAGATCCCACATGTCACATGGCAATTGGGCTGAGCCCATGCTTTAGAGCCCACAAACTGCAACTGCTGAGCTCATTCATGTGCGGCAAGAAATGAAGTCAGGCACCCTGGAGCCTGTGCTCCACAAGAAGAGAGACCACTGCAGTGAGAAGCCCATGCACCACAACTAGAGAGGATTCGCACACCATAACAAACACCCAGCACAGCCAAAAAATAATAAGAATAAATAAATATGCTTCTTAAAAGATAAGAATAATCAAATTCCAGCAGAAATCAATAAAATAGGAAACGGAAAAACAGAGAAACTAATGAAAACAAAAGTTAGTTCTTTGAGACCAACAGTGTTGATACACCTGTAGCTAGACAGACAATGAATAGAAAAAGACTTAAATTCTTAAAATCAAGAAGGAAGAAGCAGACATCACAACTGACTCTACAGCAATAAACAGTTTATAAGATGGACATCACTGGTGGTACAGTGGATAGGAGTCTGCCTGCCAATGCAGGGGACACAGGTTCGATCCCTTGTCCAGGAAGATTCCACATGCCACAGAGCATCTGGGCCTCTGCACCACAACTATTGAGTTCACATGCTGTAAGTGTTGAAGACCCTGCCCCTCAATGAAGAGTAGCCTCCTACTCACCACCATTAAAGAAAGCCCACACACAGCAACAAAGACCCAGTGCAACCAAAAATAGATAAATATGTAAATAAATATTTTTTTAAGTTCATAAGAGAATATTATTTAACTACTTTATACCAGCAAATTAGATACCTTAGATGAAATGGACAAATTCCTGGGAGGACATAATTTACCAAAACTGACTCAAGAAAAAATAGAAAATTTGAAAGATTGTAATAGGTGAAGGAATTAAATTTGTAATTTAAATTCTTTCCACACAAAAAACCCAAGAACCAGATGAGTCCACTAGTGAATTCTACCAAACATTTAAAGGATAAATAATAACCATATTCTAGAAAGTACAAAAGGAAAGAACACTTCCCAACTCTCTCTACAGGGCCAATATTAGGTCACACTGAAGTCAGACAAAGATAGCATAAGAAAAGAAAACTATACATCAACATCCCTCATGAATAGAGGCGAAAATACCTTTGAAAATTAAACCAAATTCCCTGGTGGCTCTGGGTAAAGAATCCACCTGCTATATGGGAGACCTGGGTTCGATCCCTGGGTTGGGAAGATTCCCCTGGAGGAGGGCATGCCAACCCACTCCAGTTTTCTTGCCTGGAGAATTCCGTGGGCAGGGGAGCCTGGCAGGCTACAGTACATGGGGTCACAAAGAGTTGGACACGACTGAGCGACTAAGCACAACAATATATCAGGAGTATTTTACACCATGACTAAATGAGATTTTTTCCCAGAAATGTCCAATTGGTTTAACATTCAAATATCTTAAGGGGTGGGCTTCCCAGGAGGTGCAGTAGTAAAGAATCCTCCTGCCAATGCAGGAAGATGCAGAAGATCTGGGTTCAATCCCTAGATTGGGAAGATCCCCTAGAGAAGGGCATGGCAAACCACTCCAGTATTCTTGCCTGGAGAATCCCATGGACAGAAGAACCTGGCAGTGTGCAGTCCATGGGGTCACAAAGAGCTGGACATGACTGAGCAACTAACGCTTTCACCTAAGAAAGCTGTGCATATTTGATATTTTTACATATTTGTGAGACAGGATCAATAACACAGAAGAATGGAAATGTATATCATATTTAGAGAAGAGTGAGCAGTGTTATTTAAATAGGGTACATGATATATATGTGTGTGTGTGCTTAGTTGCTCAGTCATGTCTGACTCTTTGCAGGAGGGACATGTTCTATTGTTTTTTCCAAGAGCCCAACATTGTGCATTTTGAGTAGTGAAATGTGTGCCTTGGCTACTATTAATAGTGTTGATAATGAGTGCTGAGCTCTTGGCAAAGCCTTATATTGTGACCTTGGAAGGAAAGTTATGACCAACCTAGACAGCATATTAAAAAGCAGGAAGGTTACTTTGCCAACATAGGTCCGTCTAGTCAAAGTTATGGTTTTTCCAGTAGCCATGTATGGATTTAAGAGTTTGACTACAAAGAAAGCTGAGCACCAAAGAATTGATGCTTTTGAACTGTGGTGTTGGAGAAGACTCTTGAGAGTCCCTTGGACTGCAAGGAGATTAAACCAATCAATCCTAAAGTCTTGAATATTCATTGGAAGGACTGATGCTGAAGCTGAAACTCCAATACTTTGGCCACCTGATGCCAAGGGCTGACTCATTTGAAAAGACCCTGATGCTGGGAAAGATTGAAGGCAGGAGGAGAAGGGGACAACAGAGGATGAGATGGTTGGATGGCATCACTGACTCAATGGACATGAGTTTGAGTAAGTTCCAGGAGTTGTTGATGGACAGGGAGGCCTGGCGTGCTGCAGTCCTGCTACTGCTGCTGCTGCTGCTGCTGAGTTGCTTCAGTGGTGTCCGACTCTGTGTGACCCCATAGATGACAGCCTACCAGGCTCCCCCATCCCTGGGATTCTCCAGGCAAGAACACTGGAGTGGGTTGCCATTTCCTTCTCCATGGGGTCGCAAAGAGTCAGACACGACTGAGCGACTGGACTGAACTGATCTGAATATATAGAGAAATGTGATTTTATATTTTGGGTATCTGTGAGGTAAGATTTTCCAGAGTTCTTTAACCTGACAGAGATGATTTTTAGGCAATGCCCACCAGTTTATAATAAATTTAAAGATGGAACTATTTGCTAGCCAGGGCATCCAGTGCTAAAATGGCTGCTTGAAGTTTGGCCAAGTTTGGGGAGTCTTGTCCTTTTTCAGGGCCATCCTGATTAAGGGATAGAAAACAGCAACATTCCATTGAGCTCCATTTTGTAGGATGGTTAGCAAGACTATTTGCATAGTCTACTGTTGCTTGTACAGTTGATCCCAAGGGGTTTCCCAGGTAGCCAAGGGCCTGGGGGAGGGGTGACTTCCTCTAGCACCCTGGAATCTGGCAAGGGACTAAGGACAAAGGAAGCCATTCCCTCCTGCAAGTAGAACATGTCACAGGGCCCAGGTATGGTGGCATCTTGATTAAGAAGGCCCCCATAGCTGTGCTGAGTTGGTGGGGTGCTCTTTCCATGACTCAAAGCATAATGCGAAACTGAGTATGGAAAGTCACAGGCTCAAGATCTGTGACAACCTGTTTTTAGAAAATCCCAGTAGGTAGCCAGGCACCTTTTTTTCAGGGGCAGTATATTGCAGCAGAGGGCTTCCCAGGTGGCGCTAGTGGTAATGCTTGCCAATGTAGGAGACATGAGATGTGAGTCCAATCCCTGGGTCGGGAAGATCCCCTTGAGGTGGGCATGGCAACCCACTCCAGTATTCTTGCCTGGAGAATCCAATGGCCAGAAGAGCCTGGCATGCTACTGTCCATAGGGTTGGAAAGAGTCAGACACAACTGAAACAATTTCACGTATGTACGTATATTGCACCAGAAACCCTTGGGCCACCTATGGCCATCAGAAATGGTACAGACAGGACTTCCTTGGCAGTCCAGTGGTTAAGACTCCGTACTTCCACTGCAGGGGGGCTTGGGTTCCATCCCTGGTAAGGGAACTAGGACACCACATCCCCTCAAAAAACAAGTTGTGCAGAGATGATGGGAGGTATTAGAAGAGGTTGCTAAAGTCCCTTTAGTGAAGGCACTTGCAGAGGGGGGCATTAACAGGAGTACCTGTTGATTTTCATTTGGGAGTAAAATTTGTAAATGAGATATATGTTGTCATTAGAACCCAAGAAGGGCTAAATTTATATTTGAATTTGTATGTCCTTAATGAGTGTGTCTAATGAATTACTCTGGAGGAGCATTTTATCAATGGGATGCCATACCTGTGCTCCTGGAGAAAGGTGGATGTAGTTAAGATCTTGTCTGTAAGGACTGTGTGTCATGGCAAAGCTTCTGAGGTGCCCCATGGGTAGGCTGGAGAAGATGTATAATGTCCCTTTAGGGTAAATGCAAATGACCACTCAGAGGCTGTTGAATGGGCACTGGACAGAAAATGGTAGCCAGAGCTAAAGAAAAATATTTTTTTTAAATAGTTCCCAGTTGTCAAATGAATAGAATCAGTGATTTTGATAATATTGGATAACTTGTATGGGGTCCTTGGTGGAGGGGCCCACAGCATAAAGGTAGTGATAATCCACCTTGAGGTACATCCCCTCTTGTTTTTTTTTGATTTAAGAATGGGCAAAATTGGGCTATCAAAGGGAGAAGAAATGGGGATAACCACTCCTTTATTAATTAGCTTTTCTCACTAATAAGTTTAAATAATAAGTTTTAATCCTTGAGTTCCTTGTTTTAACTTATATTGAACCAAGTTATTTTATCTGGGGGTCCATGGGTTCCATTTTATTAAACCAAATTGTAAGTTCTCAAAGACTTACTTTAGTTTGAATTTATTATGTTGCGTCAAGCATCTATGCCCAATATAGAATATTTTAGGGCAATAGGTATTGTGACTGGAAATTTAGCCAAGGCTACAATTAGAGTGAGGTGTACTCATTTTTTCTTCATTTTATATTTAACTACCTTCTTTAGATTTTTAGGGGACACAATGTGTAAATTTACTGGGATCCCCAGGCACAACTGTAATTTAAGCCCCATCTGGATTAAGTTCATAAAAGGTTTTGTCAATTGATGTACTTTAGCAAATGTTAAACTTAATTTAGAACCAAGGCTATAGAGGCACAAAAGCCAATCAGCATTGTTTCTATCATTTTGCTACACAAATTCTTTAATATATAAATTTCAAATTTCCAATTGGGTCAAATTGTGGGATTTGGTTTTAATTTAGCTACATATTTTATATATCCACAATTCATATATTATATATTGATATTAAAATATTATGTTTACCTAATTTAATTACCTTCTATTTTCTTCTCCTGTGTCTAGCCAGGGATTTGTTTCAAAATCAATAAGTAATCTAGTACTAGCATTATGCTTGTTAAAACTGGCATTTGCTGAGTACATAAGGTTTAAAGTTCCCCTTTATTTTCCCTCGGGCTTGTAGCCACATAAAGCAGCAGTCTTTTATCTTTATCTTTTTTTCTGCCTTCTGTTTTAGGCTTGTTGCCACCCAACCAAAGCTACAGTCTAGTTTTTGCTTCCAACTGAGAAGAGAGAAAGAGGGGAGAAAAAGGGGGCCTCTTGTATCCAAGCAACCTTTCCCTGGGACCACCCCTATCCCCACTGGACTCTTTTTTTTTTTTTTTTGAATGGTCTATAGAATTTATAGGCAGCTAAACTTCTCCCCTTCTTTTTTCTCTTCTGGATATTTACCTGGTAAGCTCTTGGTGATCCCCAGTAGCCTCTGCTGTGAGTAGTGGCCTCTCTTTCTAGGGTACCCCACCTCAAAGGGGTGACATCTAGGAGAGCAATGGTGACCTCGGCTTTATTGTTTCAGTGTTTTGGTTTTTTGTTTGTTTGCTTGTTTTCTTCCATTTATTTTTATTAGTTGGAGGGGTGGTTTTGTTTTAAAGAGGAGATTCAGCATATCCATAAGCAGCCCAAGTACATGGACCTGGACATTTACCATCTCCTACTCACGTGTTTTATAGGGAGTGGGATTAAAGTGCCCCTTTTCCTTCATATCTCCTTTTTTAAAACAAACATTGAGCCACAGGTCTCCAAGGATGGATTTCTTACATCCCACGTAGTTGAAGAACAAATATGACAGCAGCAAAGCAAGCAACAACAAAAGGATTTGCCTTTGAAATGAACTTTAAGGTTTGGGGCTTCCCAGGTATGCTAGTGGTAAAGAACCTGCCGGCCAATGCAGGAGACGTAAGAGACACGGGTTCAATCCCTGGGTTGGGAAGATCCTCTAGAGGAGGGCATGGCAACCAACTGCAGAATTCTTGCCTGGAGAATCACCATGGACAGAGGAGATTTGTGGGCTAGGGTCCTTAGGTTTGCAAAGAGTCGGGCACAACTGAAGCAACTATACATGTATACCATGGTTTGCTGTGAAAAGGAACCCTGAGCTGTACTGCCAGTACATCTGTAAAGTGTACCAGGGACCAATGCCTAGAGTCTACTCATTTATTGGGAGGGGAGACTTCAGCCCACTGCTGACTTCAGCCCTGCTGGGTCAATGGGTCAGAGTGACACCCAACTTGGTCCCATCAGAGGAAGTCTTTCTTCACTCCCTTGGGCAGGGAGCTGGATCTTCTCAATTAGCCAGTGATCCTAATCACCCCCAATGTCACTGCCCAGGACTTAGATGTGTCAAACCAGGGAAATCAGGTTTGACTCAGTGGACCCAGCTATCCAAGGTAAGATGACAAATATGGAATTTTGGCAACAACCAAAGCAAACTTCAGCACCTGAAACTAAGTGAGGAGTACCGTAGAGGCCTTTGCCTTTGAAGTCCTCTTAGATTTAGTTGGTGGATCATGGCAGCACACAGCAGATACGGCATGAAGCAGTGGCAGCAAGAGTGCCAGTGTGCCAACAGTCAGTCATGCCTTCCCAGGCGGTACTCACTGTGTGTATGCTCAGTCATGTGACTCTTTGCGACCCCATGGATGGTAGCCTGCCAGGCTCCTCTGTCCATGGGGTTCTCCAGTCAAGAATACCAGAGTGAATTGCCATTCCCTTCGCCAGGGGATCTTTCCGACCCAGGGATCAAACCCTTGTCTCTTGCATCTCCTACATTGCAGGCAGATTCTTTACCACTAGCGCCACCTGGGAAGTACTCATTGCTTGGTAAATCCAGTTAGTAAATCAAGAGCAGTCTAGAGGCAATCCCTCTCCAATGAACATTGAGTCATCTTGCACACTGCACCAATGGTTCTCTGCCCAAGTCTTAATTCATAAAGGTGGCTGAGTGTTGAGGGAGGAATAGACATCGGCCACAGCCTTTATTGGGATTTCTGAGGGAAAGGCAAGACAGGGCAGGGTAAACAGTTTCCGATTGGCTAGTTTGAATAATTTTGGCGGGTCCTAAACTATAAGGGTGATTTCCAGTTGCTTAGTATCCAGCCGTGGGATGATTAAGGCAGAAGACTATTGTTTATTGTTTCTAAAGGAACTGTAAGTAATATTAAACTTTTCCTTCAATGGCATTGTCCTCTCCATGCCACCATTCAGCCACCTTTATAAATGAAGACCCAGGCACAGAACAATGTGATACTGACTGGGATGGCACTTAGGAGAAAAATAAAAAGGGAAAGAAAGAGAGATAAGAAGAAGAAGGTCAGGGAAGAAGGAGAAGAAGAAAAGAAGAGAGGGAGGGAGTGAAGGAGGAAGAGGAGAGAAGGAAGGAAAAGAAAATAGAGTGTTGGCAAGGATTTAGAGAAATTAGAACCTGTGTCATTGCTGGTGGGAATGTAAACTGGTGCAGCTGCTGTGAAAAATGATATGGCAGTTCCTCAAAAACAATTAAACATAGGTTTACCATACAATCCAGCAATTCCACCTCTGTGTATATATCCAGAAAAATTGAAAGCAAGGACTCCAACAGATATTTGTATACCCATATTCAAGCATTATTCACAATAGCCAAAAGGTGGTGCTGTGGTCTGAATGGCTGTGTCCATCGCCTCCCTCATTCATATTTAGTACTATTCATTTATTAGTAGATGAATCTTTGGGAGATAATTAGATAATGAAGGTGGAACCCTCATGAGTGATATCAGTGCTTTTACAAAAGAGATCCCACAGTGATCCTTAGTTCCTTTCACCATATGAGGACCCAGAGAAAAGGTGCCAGTTATCACCAGGAAGGGAGCCTTCACCTGGACATACGTGGACCTTGATGTTGGACATTTAGCCTCCAGAAATGTGAGAAAGAAATGTCTGTTATTTATAAGCTACCTAGTCTATGGTATTTTGTTACAGCATCCTGAATGGACTCACAGGGGGCAAGCAAATCAAGTATACATCAACAGATGAATGGATAAATAAAACGTGATATATATACACAATGGAATATGATACGGTCTTATAAAGGAAGGAAATCCTGACAAATGCTACAATATGGATTAACTTTGAAGATACTATGCTAAGTGAAATAGCCAGTCACAAAAGGACACATAAATGATTCCACTTATATGAGGGACCTAGAGTAGTCAAAGTCCGTAGAGACAGAAACTATCAATAGAATAGTAGTTGTCAGGGGCTTGGGAAGGGGAAGTGGGGAGTTACTGTTTACAGAGTTTCAGTTTAGGAAGAGGAAAAAGTTCTGGAAACAGATGGTCATGATGACTGTATGACAATGTGAATGTACTTAATGCCAGTGAAGTATATACTCTCAGTTCAGTTCAGTCAGTCAGTCATGTCCAACTCTTTATGACCCCATAGACTGCAGCACGCCAGGGTTCCCTGTCCATCACCAACTCCCAGAGCTTGCTCAAACTCATGTTCACCAAGTCAGTGATGCCATCCAACCATCTCATTCTCTGTTGTCCCTTTCTCCACCTGCCTTCAATCTTGCCCAGCATCAGGGTCTTTTCCAATGAGTCAGTTCTTCTTATCAGGTGACCAAAGTATTGAAGTTTCAGCTTTGGCATCAGTCCTTCCAATGAATATTCAGGACTGATTTCCTTTAGGATTGATTGGTTTGATCTCCTTACAGTCCAAGGGACTCTCAAGAGTCTTCTCCAACACCACAGTTCAAAAGCATCAATTCTTCAGTGCTCAGCTTTCTTTATAATCCAATTCTCACATACATACACTTAAAAATGGCTAAAATGGTAAATTATATCTTATGTATAGTTTAACACAATTATTTTAAACTATCGACAAAGAACAAGAAGTAAATTTGTCAAACTGATAAAGGAGATGAGAAAACTCTATAGCTCACATCATAACATCATCTTAGCATCAACAATGAAAGAGTGAATGCTCTCTAAGATTAGAAACAAGTCAAGGATGCCCACTCCTGTCACTTACATTAAATACTGTACTGGAGATTCTAAGCCAGGGTAATCAATCAAGGAAAAATAAATAAAAAGCATCCAGATTGGAAAGGAAGAAGTAAAAGTGGCTTTTTGGCAGATAACAATCATTAATATAAAAAGTTGAATGAAAGCCACAAAAAGCCTATGAAACTAATGAGTTCAGTAAGGATATGAGAAAAAGCTAAAAAAAAAAAAAAATGAACTGCAATTCTATACACAAGCAATGAAAATGTGAAAATAAAAAAGAAAGATAATTCTATTCACAAAATCATCAAAACAAGTAAAATATTTAGAAATAAATTTACACAAAAACTATAAAAAATAGTGTTGAGAGAAGTTGAAGATCTACATAAAGAGACATTCCATGTCATGAAAGATGGCAATTCTTACCAAATTGATCTATAAATTGAAATCAATAAAATGAAATCCCTATAAAAAGTCCAGGACTTCTCTGGTGGTCCAGAGGTTAAGACTCAATGCTTCTACTGCAGGGGGCATGGGGGTGGGTTCAATCCCTGGTTGGGGAACTAAGATCCTGGATGCTGCTAGGTGTGGCCAAAACAAAACCCCTCAAAAAAGTCCACTATTTTTTATTTTCTTGGAAATTTACAAGCTTACCCTGAAATGTATATGAAAATGCAAAGGATTCAGTATAGCCAAAACAATTGTGAAAAGGAGTCAATGGGAGAATTTTCATTTCCATATTTCAAAACTTATTATAAAGTCAGTTATTGACAGTATGATAATATCATAAAGATAGAAATATAAATCAATGGAACAGAATAAAGAATCCATAAATGAACCCTTATATAATGGTCCATATATTTCTGATCAAGGTGCCAAAGCAACAAAGCAATTCAATGCGGAAATAACAGTTTTTTCAACAAATAGTGCTAGGACAATTAGAGATTCACAAGCAAGAAGATAATTTTAGGCCCTTATCTACACCATACATTTAAAAAATGAAGCCAAAATGGATGAGCTAAAGTAAAAGATAAGGTCATAGAAATTTTATTTTTTATTGAGGTATAGTTGATAAATAATATATGTTTCAGGTGTACAACACACTGATTTATAATTTTAAAGGTTATATTCCATTTATAGTTATGAAATATTGACTATATTCTCTGTGTTGTACAATATATTCTTGTAGCTTATTTATTTTATACATGGTAGCTTCTACCTCTTAATCCCCTACCCCTATCTTGCCCACCACTTCCTCCTCCACTGGTAACCATTAGTTTGATTTCTATATCTATGAGTCTGTTTCTTTTTTGTTATATTCACTAGTTTGTTTTATATAGTTTTAGATTTCACATATAAATAATGCTATTATTTGTCTTTCTCTGTCTGATTTATTTCATTTAGCATAATACCTTCCAAATCCATTCATGTTGCTGCATATAGCAGAATTTCATTCTTTTTTATGGATGAGTAGTATTCCAGTGTGTGTGTGTGTGTGTGTGTGTGTGTATCACATCTTCTTTATCTATTCATGTTTTGATGGACACTGAGGTTGCTTCCATATTTGGCAATTGTAAATAATGCTGCTGTGAATACTGGGGTTCATGTGTCATTTCAAATTAGTGTTTTTTGTTTCTTCAGATATATACCCAAGAGTGGAATTGCTGTATCACATGGCAGTTCTATTTTTAGTTTTTTGATAAATCTTCATACTGCTTTCCACAGTTGCTGCACCAATTTACATTCATACCAACAGTGTACGAGAGTTCCTTTTTTTTACATCCTCCCCAGCGTTTGTTACTTGTGGGCTTTTTGATGATCACCATTCTGACAGATGTGAGGTGATATCTCTTTGTGGTTTTGATTTGCATTTCTCTGATGATTAGTGATATTCAATATCTTTTCATGTGCCTGTTGGCCATCTATATGTCTTCTTTGGAAAAATGCCTATTCAGATATTTGCCCTATTTTTAGGGAAAAGGGTTATTTGGGTTTATTTTTTAATTTATTTATTTTAATTGGAGGCTAATTACTTTACAATATTGTAGTGGGTTTTGCCATACATTGATATGAATCAGCCATGGGTGGACATGTGTTCCTCATCCTGAACCCCCCTCCCACCTCCCTCCCCATTCCATCCCTCAGGATCATCCCAGTGCACCTGCCCTGAGCACCTTGTCGCATGCATTGAACCTGGACTGGCGATCTGTTTCACACATGATAATATACATGTTTCAATGCTATTCTCTCAAATCATCCCACCCTCATCTTCTCTCAGAGTCCAAAAGACTGTTCTATACATCTGTATCTCTTTTGCTATCTCGCATATAGGGTCATCATTGCTATCTTTCTTAATTCCATATATGCGTTAATATACTGTATTGGTGTTTTTCTTTCTGGCTTACGTCACTCTGTATAATAGACTCCAGTTTCATCCACCTCATTAGAACTGATTCAAATGCATTTTTAATGGCTGAGTAATATTCCATTTTGTATATGTACCACAGCTTTCTTATCCATTCATCTGCCGATGGACATCTTGGTTGCTTCCATGTCCTTGCTATTATAAACAGTGCTGCGATGAACATTGCGGTACACATGTCTCTTTCAATTCTGGTTTCCTCAGTGTGTATGCCCAGAAGTGGGATTGCTGGGTCATGTGGCAGTTTTATTTCCAGTTTTATAAGAAATCTCCACACTGTTCTCCATAGTGGCTGTACTAGTTTGCATTCCCACCAACAGTGTAAGAGGATTCCCTTTTCTCCACACCCTCTCCAGCATTTATTGTTTGTAGACTTTTGGATAGCAGCCATTCTGACCGGCGTGAGATGGTACCTCATTGTGGTTTTGATTTGCATCTCTCTGATAATGAGTGATGTTGAGCATCTTTTCATGTGTTTGTTAGCCATCTGTATGTCTTCTTTGGAGAAATGTCTGTTTAGTTCTTTGGCCCATTTTTTGATTGGGTCATTTATTTTTCTGAAATTGAGCTGCAGGAGCTGCTTGTATATTTTTGAGATTAATCCTTTGTCAGTTGCTTCATTTGCTATTATTTTGTCCCATTCTGAAAGCTGTCTTTTCACCTTGCTTAAAATTTCCTTCATTGTGCAAAAGCTTTTAAGTTTAGTTAGGTTCCATTTGTTTATTTTTGCTTTTATTTCCATTACTCTGGGAGGGGGGTCATAGAGGATCCTGCTATGATTGATGTCAGAGAGTGTTTTGCCTATGTTTTCCTCTATGAGTTTTATAGTTTCTGGTCTTACATTTAGATCTTTAATCCATTTTGAGTTTATTTTTGTGTATGGTGTTAGAAAGTGTTCTAGCTTCATTCTTTTACAAGTGGTTGACCAGTTTTCCCAGCACCACTTGTTAAAGAGATTGTCTTTTTTCCATTGTATATTCTTGCCTCCTTTGTCAAAGATAAGGTGTCCATAGGTGTGTGGATTTATCTCTGGGCTATCTATTTTGTTCCATTGATCTATATTTCTGTCTTTGTGCCAGTCCCATACTGTCTTGATGACTGTGGCTTTGTAGTAGAGCCTGAAGTCAGGCAGGTTGATTCCTCCAGGTCCATTCTTCTTTCTCAAGATTGTTTTGGCTATTCGAGGTTTTTTGTATTTCCATCCAAATTGTGAAATTATTTGTTCGAGTTCTGTGAAAAATACCGTTGGTAGCTTGATAGGGATTGCATTGAATCTATAGATTGCTTTGGGTAGTATAGTCATTTTTACAATATTGATCCTTCCAATCCATGAACACGGTATATTTCTCCATTTATTTGTGTCCTCTTTGATTTCTTTCATCAATATTTTATAGTTTTCTATATATAGGTCTTTTGTTTCTTTAGGTAGATTTATTCCTAAGTATTTTATTCTTTTCATTGCAATGGTGAATGGTATTGTCTCCTTAATTTCTTTCTGCTTTCTCATTGTTAGTGTATAGGGATGCAAGGGATTTCTGTGTGTTAATTTTCTATCCTGCAACTTTACTATATTCATTGATTAGCTCTAGTAATTTTCTGGTGGAGTCTTTAGGGTTTTCTATGTAGAGGATCATGTCATCTGCAAACAGTTGAGTTTTACTTCTTCTTGTCCAATCTGGATTCCTTTTATTTCTTTTTCTTCTCTGATTGATGTGGCTAAAACTTCCAAAACTATGTTGAATAGTAGTGGTGAGAGTGGGCACCCTTGTCTTGTTCCTAACTTTAGGGGAATTGCTTTCAATTTTTCACCATTGAGGATAATGTTTGCTGTGTTTGTCATATATAGCTTTTATTATGTTGAAGTATGTTCCTTCTATTCCTGCTTTCTGGAGGGTTTTTATCATAAATGGATGTTGGATTTTGTCAAAGGCTTTCTCTGCATCTGTTGAGATAATCACATGGTTTTTATCTTTCAATTTGTTAATGTGGTGTATCACATTGATTGATTTGCAAATATTGAAGAATCCTTGCATCCCTGGGATAAAGCCCACTTGGTCATGATGTATGATCCTTTTAATATGTTGTTGGATTCTGTTTGGATTCTGTTTGGATTTTATTTATCTTCTCAAAGAACCAGCTTTTAGCTTTGTTGAGTTTTGCTATGGTCTCTTTTGTTTCTTTTGCATTTATTTCTGCCCTAATTTTAAAGATTTCTTTCCTTCTACTAGCCCTGGGGTTCTTCATTTCTTCCTTTTCTAGTTGCTTTAGGTGTAGAGTTAGGTTACTTATTTGACTTTTTTCTTGTTTCTTGAGGTAAGCCTATATTGTTATGAACCTTCCCCTTAGCACTGCTTTTACAGTGTCCAATAGGCTTGGGGTTGTTGTGTTTTCATTTTCATTAATTTCTATGCATATTTTTTTTTCTTTCTTGATTTCTGGGTTTTTGCTGTTGAGTTGTATGAGTTGTAAAACTATAAAACTTTTAGAAATAAACATAGGAAAAATTCTTTGTGACCTTGGGATTTATTTCCTGTGATTGTATGACTGAGGGTCATATCAATTTGACCTATTGACCAACTTAACCAAACTGATGTCTATCACTCCAACCAACATAGCAGAATACGTATATATTTCTAATGCACATTAAACATTCACCAATATACACCATATTTGGGGCCAAGCGGATTCTTTACCAACTGAGCCACAGGGATGGCCATCATTAGTCATTAGGGAAATGCAAATCAAAACTGCATTGAGATACTGCTACTGCTACTTCATACTCGCCAGAACAACTATAATCAAAAACAAACAAGAAAGTTTTGACAAGGTTGTGGGAAATCTGGAAACCTCATACATTGTAGAATTGTGCAGTCACATTGTAAAACTGGTTGGCAGTTCATTACTGTATGAGCTAGGAATCTTATTCCTAGGTATATACCCAACAGAAGTGAAAATAGAAGTCCACACAAAAACCTGTACACAAATGTTCATCATGTATATAATGTAAAAAAAATAATACCATCATGATACATCATAATAGTAAAAAATGGAAGTAATCCAAGTATCCATCAACTGATGAATACTATATAAGTAAAATAGGGTAGGTACATCTATACAATGGAACATTATTCTGAAAGTAAAAAGGAATGAGGTACTGAGACATGCTGTAACATGGATGAGCCCTGAAAATTATTCTAAGTGAAAGAACCCAGTCACAAAAATACCACATATTGTATGGCTCCATTCATATGAAATGTCAAATAGAGAAATCTATAGAGACAAAAAATAGGTTAAGTGAATGCCTACAGCTGGAAGGGTCTGGGCCAGGAGTCCAGGTGTTTTTTCCCACACCATCAAGCAATTTTCCAATTATCAGTAGATACTGACATTAATAGTAGTGTTAGTAGCTCAGTTGTGTCCAACCCTTTGTGACCCCATGAACTGTAGCCCGCCAGGCTCCTCTGTCCATGAGATCCTCCAGGCAAGAATACTGGAGTGGATTGCCATTCCCTTCTCCAGAGGATCTTCCTGACCCTGCGATGGAACCCAGGTCTTCTGCGTTGCAAGCAGATTCTTTACCATTTGAGCTACAGGGAAGACCTGGATACTGAAAGGGTGTCCTACAAATTTAACTCAGTTCTGACACTATCTACCTTGAGAGAGTGTCAGATCCCACATGTTAAGGGCTCAGTCCCACAAGACTATTCCCACCCCACTTTAGCTACCCATCACAAACCCAGATTGTTACTTGTGCTTCTGACCACTGACTATAAGTTGAAGGTTCCAACCCCCTCCTCAGGTTCAACTCATTTGCTTGAGGGACTCACAGAACTAAGAAAATCAGTTTACTTACTAGATTACTGGTTTATTGTAAAAAGGATGTAACTCTGGAATGGGCAGATTGGAAGAGATGCTATGTGCCAGGTATGTGGAAAGATGCATGGAGCTTCCATGCTCTCAGACACACTCATCTCCCCACATCAACCCAGAAGTTCTCTAAAACCTGACCTTTCAGGGTTTTATGGAGACTTCATTACACAGGTATAACTGACTAAATCATTGACTCTTGGAGACTGAACGCCATATACCAGCCCCCGTCCCTTCCCCAGAGGTCAGGGAGTGGGGCTGAAAGTTCCAGCTCCTTAACCATGGTTGGTTTCTTGGCACCCAGCCCCCACCTTTAGGTTACTTAGGGGCTTTCCAAAAGTGGTGGCTCAGATGGTAAAGAATCTGCCTGCAACACAAGAGACCTGGGTTTGATTCCTGGGTCAGGACAATCACCTGGAGAAGGGAATTGCTACCCACTCCAGTATTCTTCTCTGGAGAATTCCATGGACAGAGGAGCCTGGCAGGCTACAGTCCAAGGGGTTGCAAAAGTGTTGGACACGATTAAGCAACTAACACACTTCCAAAAGTCACCTCACTAACATAAACTCAGGTATGGTTGAAAGGGTCTCCTTATGAATGGCAAAAGGCATTCCTATGGCACAGAAAATTCCAAGGAGGTTGGGAGCTTTGTGCCAGGATCCAGGGACAAAGATCAAATACATCTCTGATTATACAAGGGGATGATAGCTAAAGGGTACAAGGTCTGTTTTGGGAGGTGATGAAAATGTTCTAAAATGTATTGCGATGGTGACTGCACAACTGTGTAATTTTACTAAAACCATTGAATTACACATTTAAAAAACAAAAAGAAATGAATTACTGATATACAGAATAATCTGAATAAATCTCCAGTGAAAGAATATAAACCCAAGAAGTTGCATCCTATATAATTCTATTTATATAACATGGGGTTGCAAAGAGTCAGACACGACTGAGTGACTGAACTGAACTTAACTGAACATCCTTGAAATGACAAAATTATAGCAATGGGGAGCAGACTAGTGATTGATAGGAGTTAAGGAGGAGTCAGGGGTGGGAGGAAAGCTGGTATACTGTAAAAAATCAACATAACTGATAATTGTGGTGATGGAAGCTTTCAGTACCTTGGCTATATCAATATCATTATCCTGGTTGTAGATTGTATTAGAGTTTTGCAAGATATAACCATTAGGGTAAACTGGGTAAAGGATACACTGAATCTTTGTATTACTTCTTGCAACTGTATGTGAATCTATAGTTATCTTAAAATTCAAAGTTTAATACAAAAAATATAAAATGGCACAAGGGATATAAAAGCACTGTCTTAGTTCATTCAGGCTGCAAAACAAAAGATCACAGACAAGGTGGCTTATTAAGAACTGAAACTTATTTCTGGCTATTCTGGAAGCTGGTAGTCCAAGATCAAGGTGCCATCATGGTTATGTGAGAGCCCTCTTCCTGATTCAGGGCCAGCACCTTATCACTATGTCCTCACATTGTGGAGTAGGGCAAGGGAGCTCCCTGGGGTGTTATATAAGGGTACTAAACCCATTTACAAGGGCTTCACCCTCATGACCTATTCACTTTCCAAAGGCCCCACCTCCAAATACCATCATATTGGGGATTAGGATTTCAACATATGAATTTGAGGGGACACAAGCATTCAGACCATAGCAAGCACTCTGTAAATTCTAAAGTTAAAATATTATTATTATCATACATCTTTTACAAGAATGAATAACATGGACTAGCATGAATTTTTTCATTCACTAATTCAAAAACACTTATTGAGCCTCTACTATATTCAAGGAATATATTCAACATCATGAATTTATGGTAAAATCAAAACTGTTGGCCATGTTGCAAGTTTTGAGTGAGCCTGGGTCTTTTTTTATGAAATGTCAACCAGTTGAAATACAAACATACTTGTGCGTGGGGGTGGTATACTTTTATTTTACTGATAATCACTAATAGCTCTAATCAAGATCAAGTGTTCTTATGAGAGTTCTCTGGTGGTCTAGAGGTTGGAATTCGGCACTTTCACTACTGTGGCCTGGATTCAATCTCTGGTCAGGGAACTGAGATCCTATCCTCTAAGCTGTGTGGTACAGCCCACCACCCCCCAAAAAAGATCAAGAGTTCTTGACTAATTATCTTTCACTTTTCTACCTAACGACACACTTGATTTCTCCACTTAGATATCTTGCTCTCAAACCTCCAAAGTACTAAACTGAACTTTTGGTCTCACTCGCCAAATCTGTCTCTCCATCACTAGTCTTCCCCATCTTAATAATCTACTGGGCTTGTTCAATCCAGTAATGTAGGCATAATCTTCCTTTTTCCTTCACCTCCCACATGTCTCTGGTGAGCCCACCAATGACTCCATCTCCACAGTTACCACGATATTCCAAACCATCATCCTCTCTCCCTATACTACACCATAGCTTCCTGACAGGTCTCTCTGTTTCTACTGGTGCCCAACTCATCCATTCACACCCCAGCTAAAGTGATGTTATCAAAATTTAGATTATGTCACTCTCCTACATAACCCCTTTATTTGTGACCCATTTTATGTAGAGTAACATCCAAATTGTCCCATAACCTACAAGACCTGGACCCTGACTACTTCTCCATCTGCTGCTATATTTACCTTTTTTTTTTTCACCACCATTCAGTCGCACACTGGCCTTTCAGTTGCTAGAATATATAACAAGCTCTTCCCAATCCAGAAGTCCTGGGTATACACTGTTTCCTTTGCCCAAACACTCATCATTAGGTTCCCGCAGGGCTGGCCCCCTCTCCTCCTTTAGGTCTCAGCTGTGCCATAATTTCACATAAGAGGGAAATGGGGCAGCAATCTGGTTAGAGTTGTGAAAGAGGAGTACCTAAGGGACTTGTCTCAAAGCTGCATTTGCATAGCAAACACACTGTCTTTACTTAGATTAAGTATAAATCAATAAAAAATGTCAATGTTTTCTTAAAATGCTTTTATTCATACTTTATGTAAGATTAAGAGAGCATCATCTGTCCATAAAAATATAATTTGAATTGGCTTGGGGGAAGGAGCAAGCAGTTCCAAATAGTTGAAGAAGTAGACAGGACTAAAGAGTTTTTTCATTTTATCTTGAAAGGGATGAGGGTCTATTTGTATTGTTTAAGTAGGGGCATGACATGGTCCAACTTATGTGACTAGATGAGGAGAGACTAATGACTGAAAAGCCAGTAAAACATAATTGTCCTGTACTGTGCTTAGTCGCTCAGTCATGTCCAGCTCTTTGTGACCCTATGGACTGTAGCCTGCCAGGCTCCTCTGTCCATGGAGATTCTCCAGGCAAGAATACTGGAGTGGGTTGCCATGCCCTCCTCCAGGGTATTTTCTCAACCCAGGGATTGAACTGAGGTCTCTGGCATTTCAGGAAGTTTCATTACCATCTGAGCCACCAAAAAATTAATTATTAGAGTTAATATTTATCAAGCATTTTAATGTGACAGGTACTATTCTAAGGGCGTGCCATTTATTCCAGTGCTTTATGTATACTAATTCACTTAGTCCTCACAACTATCAAATGTATTATTAGAATTCTCACTTTAAAGATGAGGAAACAAAGGCTTAGAGAGATGACTTACTCAAGAATTACAAAACTAGCAAGCGGCAGAGATAAAATCCAAACACAGAGTCTAGTTCAAAACCCATGCTCTTCATCAGTGTGATTTAAGCTCTCCTTTTCTACAACAGATTACAGAAATACCACAGGCTTGAAATTGCAAGGGTCTGACACAATGGCAATGTCTAGATTTCCAATGGTAGAAAGGTGGTAAGCTGCATGAGAGAGATTTAGGAAGTAGAACTGGCAATGCAAGGGAATCACTGTAAATCATCAGGGAGAGAGGAATCTAAGGTGACTCAGATTTCAGACTTGCCTAACTGGATAGTTGATGGTGCCAGTCATAGAGATGGGAAATACAAAATTCTGATAGAAAAGAGAGAAATCACCAAATACTTCACAGTTGATGTGCCTGAGGAACAAAAATAATTGCCAGATTGCAATCTAAGAAACTAGTCTGGAGTTCAAGAAAGAGATCTGGGCTAGAAATGTAGATTTTTGGAGTCCTGATACAAGTGCTGATACAAGTCCTGATATGAAGCATCACTACGAACAAAGCTAGTGGAGGTGATGGAATTCCACTTGAGCTATTTCAAATCCTAAAAGATGATGTTGTTAAAGTGCTATACTCAATATGCCAGCAAATTTGGAAAACTCAGCAGTGGCCACAGGACTGGAAAAGGTCAGTTTTCACTCCAATCCCAAAGAAAAGCAATGCTAAAGAAAGTTCAAACTACCACACAATTGCACTCATCTCACACACTAGCAAAGTAATGCTCAAAATTCTCCAAGCTAGACTTCAACAGCATGTGAACTGAGAACTTACAGATGTTCAAGCTGGATTTAGAAAAGGCAGAGGAATCAGAAATTAAATTGCCAACATCTGCTGGATCATAGAAAAAGCAAGAGAATTCCAGAAAAACATCTTCTTCTGCTTCATTGACTACACTAAAGCCTTTGACTGTGTGGATCACAACAAACTGTGGAAAATACTTAAAGAGATGGGAATACCAGACCACCTTACTTGCCTCCTCAGATGCAGGAGATCAAGAAGCAACAGTTAGAAGTGGACATGGAACAATAGACTAGTTCCAAATTGGGAAAGGAGTACGTCAAGGCGGTATATTGTCATCTTGCTTATTTAACCTAAATGCAGAGCACATCATGTGAAATGCCAGACTGGATGAAGCACAAGCTGGAATCAAGATTGCAGGGAGAAATATCAATAATCTCAGACATGCAAATGATACCACCATTATGGCAGAAAACAAAGAGTAGCTAAAGAGCCTCTTGATAAAAGTAAAAGAGAGTGAAAAAGCCAATTTAAAACTCAACATTCCCGTCCCCCATCCCACCTCCCTCTCCACCCAATTCCTCTGGGTCTTCCCAGCCCACCAGGCCCGAGCACTTGACTCATGCATCCCATCTGGGCTGGTGGTCTGACCGGGATGGGGAATACGTGTAACTCTATGGCTGATTCATATCAATGTATGACAAAACCCACTGAAAAATAAAAAATAAAGAAAAAAAAAGAAAAATAAAAAATAAAACTCAACATTCAAAAAATTAAGATTATGGCATCCGGTCCCATCAATTCATGGCAAATAGATGGGAAACAAAGGAAACAGTGACAGACTTTATTTTCTTGGGCTCCAAAATCACTGCAGATGGTGACTATAGCCATAAAATTAAAAGATGCTTGCTCCTTGGAAGAAGTGAAAGTCAATCAGTCATGTCCGACTTTGCGACCCCATGGACTGTAGTCCATGGAATTCTCCAGGCCAGAATACTGGAATGGGTAGTCTTTCCCTTTTCCAGGTCCATGGAAGAAATGCTATGACAAACCTAGACAGCATATTAAAAAGCAGAAACATTACTGACAAAGGTCCGTCTAGTCAAAGCTATTGTTTTTCCCAGTAGTCATGTATGCATGTGAGAGTTGAACCATAAAGAAAGCTGAGTGCCAAAGAATTGATGCTTTTGAACTGTGGTGTTGGAGAAGACTCTTGAAAGTCCCATGGACAGCAAGGAGATCAAACCAGTCAATCCTAAAGGAAATCAGTCCTGAACATTCACTGAAGCACTGATGCCGAAGTTGAAACTCCAATACTTTGACCACTGGAAAAGACCCTGATGCTGGGAAAGATTGAAGGCAGGAAGAGAACGGGACAACAGAGGATGAGATGGTTGGATGGCATCACCAACCTGATAGACATGAGTCTGAGCAAGCTCTGGGAGTTGGTGGACAGGGAAGCCTGTCCTGCTGCAGTCCATGGGGTCACGAAGAGTCAGATATGACAGAGGGACTGAACTGATACAAGTGTTAAAGGCTTAAGAAGACCACATGGTTTAAACAAAGAGCACTGAGTACAGAACCTAAGGAACATCATCATTTAGGGAGTTCGTACATAAGAGATATCCAGCAGAGAAGACGTTGGGAAATGGTCATAAAGCTAAGATACCAGGAGAGTGGAGTCATGGGAGCCCAGGATGGAGTTGCAACCATGACAAAATTGTCTTTAACCCCAGTAGAAAGTAGGTTGTATAAGGCCATGGAACATGTCTGTTTTATTCACCAGTGTATCGCCAGTGCCAAGGGGCCTAGCATACAGTAGTTGCTCCAAAACATTCCCTGAATATCACTAAGAACACAAACCAACAGTATCTAATACCACAGACTTCTGGGAAGACAAAGACGGAGAAGTGTCCCTTTCATTTAGTAACAAGACGATCTTGTCCAGAGTAGGTTCAGCGGAACGGTGGGGTGAAAACAAAATGGGAGAGGCTTCGAAAAAAGAGTGTATTTTTCCGTGTATTACTTTTCTACTTTTAATTAAGGAAAAATTCTTAAAGGTTGATGGGAGAGGAGGAAGTTGCAGCCACAGACACAGCCCATTCTTGAATGAAACTTTGTTATGTAGGAAGTAGGAACCCAGAGCTGCAATTACAAGGGGAAGCGGGGTGACAAAGGATTTTTTCCTTAAGAGGGCAGGAAACTTGCTTTGTTGTCCACCGGCGGATCGCCAGGGCCTTAGCACAATGCTGGTCATTTCCCCGGCGGTCAATAACGCCTCGAGCTGGCTGGCAGCAGGCTCGCAGGACGCTGTCAATCACCGACAGACGCTGGAGCCTTTCCTTTTGGATCAGGCAGGGCCACGAAGGCTCAGCCCGGTCCCCGACAGCGCGGCACCCTCGTGCTAACCTCACCCGCCCGGGCCGCCTGGAAACCCGGGGCCGGGAAGACTGACGCTGACGCGCTGAAGAGCTGAGAGGTGGGTGGGGAGAGCAGAGCTCCACCCGCTGACATGCTTTTTCCTCCAGACTCCCGATTCCCCGCGGGCGCCTCCCGAACTGCTTAGTTCCTTGCACACCTCGGGGCGGGCCGGAAGTGACGCCGCTAGTCGCGCGTGATTGGCGGAAGCCAAAATTGCTTTGCGGCCGGTACGGAAATCGCTTTCTTTTCGACTTCCGCTCCTGGTCCATGTGAGAGACAGGCTGCTGAGATGAGCGCGAACCAGGCTGCGGAGAGGTGAGGGGTAGCGATCGGGGAGGGGGTCTGAGCCTCGCTGGGGGTCGGTTTTCCCGGCTTTTGAGAAACAGAGGCCATCTATTAGCTGGCGACAGTTGTTCCCCTCCCAGGATCTCACCATTCGTTACTATTTCCATGATCCATCCTTTAAAGCCCTGTTAATTTAATTCGCCCCCTCCTCTCTCCATCTTCTTAGTCTCATCCCTGTTGGTCCTGTTGCGGTTTCTCCCTCTCCAGCTAAGTTAATATGTAGCGCTTTCCTCATCACGTGACTTCTTTTGATGCCGCCGGTGCGGAGCGTTTCCGCCTGCTGCGCAGGCAGTAACTTCGTTATAAACTCGCCTTATCTTGGAAACCTTTGTTAATTGGAGTCATCCACGACATTTTAATAAAGTACCTACTTTGCTGAGCAAGCTCCAGCTGCTTTCTTCCAATCCCCTGTTTTTCGATTTCTGAGAACAGGTGATCAAGATGTCACTTTTGAGTAAGCAGCACCTATACAGGTGTCTTCCATGTGGCGAATGCTTAGAAATATTAATAGTGAAATTGCCTTGCCTCAAGGGCCATCAACAGCATCTTCTGCCACCTTACCTAGGGTCTGACATTTTTATAGCCTCTCAGAGGTCTGTGGGAAATGCAGTGCAAATCAATCACTGAAGAGTATTAGATCTTTCCATTTTCATGCAGTTCTGTATGGGTATTACTAACACTGCTCACCTTTTAACAGGTGATGCCTGCCTTCTGCAATCCAGATTTTGTGTCTTGGAAAATTTCCAAAGATGCTCAATACTACTTGGTTTGCACCTCTTCCAGGGGATAAGACTGTTCTGTACTGAGAACTGAAGTTATGTTTTTGAGATCATTTGAATATAAGAAAAATTGCTTCAAGTGATAGTATCTCTTTTTATCTCCTTTAGCAACCTTCTGGCTTTGAACCAACAGAAAGAACTAGAGGATTTGCCAAGAGACTACCCCTTGAGCACCAGTGAAGATGAAGTGAGTGACACCTGCTAAACTGCCTTCTCCAGTTTCCCTTCTGTTTCAAAATTAGGGTAGAGGGCACACTTCATGGAAGGAAAAGGGGGGGCAACACTGTTTGTACTTGTTCAGGTCTCACAAATAAATTACAGTTACGGGTTTCCAAATTAGAGCATTCCTACGAAACCTAAGCCAAAATGGCATAAAACAAAGAAGTGATTACCTTAGGACATACCTTGCTAATGGAAACACAAAATAAATGAAGATAAAGTTTAGATGCTCACAGACACAGTTAAAGCTATGGCAGCTTGATGCTGAGATGCTAAGTGTAGTTTCTGGGGAGGGGGCTCAGTGGTGCCACTTGGAGTGTGTGTGCCATATGATTTCCCTATTTCCAAGTTTGGATTTCGATAGAGTTACTTGATTTTCTGACTGAAATATACACATGCATAATTAAGTCGGGCAGCTGCTATAGGAATTCCAGCTCTTTATTCTCTTGAGAAAACTACTTAGATTGGCTTTTTTTATGTCAAGATTCCCATGTCAGATCACACTATATATTCTATACAGAAATATTATTCTCATGGCACTTTTCTTAAAACCAGTTAAGACAGAAGCATGGCATTAGCTCCTGATTACTAAGGCTCTATATTCCTTACAGTGGGGAAATCTGGCTTTTTGAAGCAGTTCTTCCTGTTTGAGCTGGAATGCTTGCATGCCAGACCTCATCTGATTTCCCAGTTCTCCACTGACCAAAAGAATGGGAGATTTTACATGGGCCTCAATTTTCATACTGTCTTTTCCCTCCCCTCATCATTCTGATGGTTCTTCCTTTTTCTGTTTCCAGGGGGACAATGATGGAGAAAGAAAGCATCAGAAGCTTCTGGAATCAATCAGTTCACTTAATGGAAAGGATAGGTAGCATTCCCTTCAATATCGACATTTCTAACTAGCTGATTCCATGGGACTTATCTGCAGCTAACATTTACTCAGTGCCGAAGACAACATTTTTCAGCATCATTGTTAAGAGCATGTACTTTGGAGACTGTAGGCAAATCCTCTGCACTTCAGCTTCTTCAAATAGAAAATAAGAGTCACATGTCCCAAAGTCACTAGAATAAGTGGCAGATCAGGTATTCAGATCCAGACATGTTTGAATCCAAGCCCTATACCTTTTTCACCATGCCTACCTTGCATTGCCTTGTGTTTTTGAGAGGCTGTTTTCATTAAGAGATGGTTAAACTACTGTGTCCAGCTTAGGAAAAGATTTCCTGGTTATTTTGTGACAAAATCTAACTCTAGAATAAACATGAAACCAAAGCATTGTTTGAAGAGAGGTGTTTGTTCCCCAGCAGAATGTATCCATTCTCTATGTATTCTGTTTTGCTTAATTTCAGGCAGAAATTGGCTGAGAGGTCTGAGGCTAGTCTGAAGGTGTCGGAGTTCAGTGTAAGTTCTGAAGGTAAGTTAACAAAGGAAACTGTCTGCATGCACCTTGTGGAATTCCAAAAGCATAATGGTCTACTTCCCCTTGGTGCCCTCTTTCCAGCTATTTTTGATGTGGTTAGTGAATCATACCATACACACTTAACCCATGAGTAGATTAAGAAGGGTAATCAGATGCTCTTGAATTTCTTCCATTTCTAAAAGAAAATGAAAAGGCCACAGTCAAGATCTGCCATAGAGCTTGATGAGCTAACTGTATCTAAGGTGTTTTTTTTTCCTTATGCCCACTCACCTAAGAACCAATTTTTACCCCTGGGTGGGGAAATGATATCACCCCAATTGAGAATATATGATCTAGTAAATAGCAGAGTTGAGATTTTCACTTGATACTGAGTCTAGGTGCCAAATCTTTCCTACTGTATTCACAACTTAGGCAAGGTGAATGAGTTAGGCACTTCCAGTAATCATTACTGTAACCTTTCAGCACTGGTAACAATGTATTCTCCCAAGCTTACCCATTCCGCAAATACTGTACTTCTACTGTGTATAAGTTTCAGGATGGATTTAGCTACAGAGTAAAGAATAAGTGACTTCCTGGGGCTTACATTCTAAGGCAGTGAAACAGTAACAAAATGATACAGTCGCGTGGCAAAGTGGCTACTTTTCTTTGGCTAGTCATGAATGAAATGCCTCTGAAGAGGCAAATCTTAAACCAAGATCTGAATAACAAGAAAAGTCAAGTATGCAGAGAGAGGGAGTAGTGTTCCAGGCGAGGGGGCAGCTGGTACAAAGGCGCTGAGGAAGATAACATGGTCGGCATGTTTGAAGAAGAAGGGCCAGGTCAGTGTGGCTGGACCATCCTCCACTTGCGGGTAACTTGAGGTTGGAGAGGCAGACAGGGTGGTGGTTTAGTCACTAAGAGTTGTGTCCGACTCCTGTGATCCCATGGATTGTAGCCTGCCAGGCTTCTCTGTCCGTGGGATTCTCCAGGCAAGAATACTGGAGTAGTTTGCCATTTCCTTCTCCAGGGGATCTTCCCGACCCAGGAATCAAACCTGGGTCCCCTGCATTGCAGGCAGATTCTTTACCCACTGAGCCATGAGAATAATGGGGAGCCACTGGAGGACTTTCTGCAGTATCATGACATCCTGTGATTTACAGTTTCAAAACACTGGCTGCTGTGTGAAGAATGAATTGCAGTGGGCAATCGTGGAACCAGAAAGACCAGGAGAAAATCAAATGACTGTTTTAAATAGTTTTCTTTCTTCTACACTTAAACACGTTTGGGGATGTAGGAAAGCAGTGCCATCACTCTGGCTAGTGATAGAAGTAAAAGGGTTAGTCCTGCTTCCCTGCACACTTGCCTGACTCCCAGCACTTTCCTAAGGTGGTGCTGAGGTTTTGCCTCACTTCTCAGTCTGACTAGAAAGTTTGGCCTTTCTACAGGATCAGGAGAAAAGCTGGTCGTTTCAGATCTGCTTGAGCCTGTTAAAACTTCATCTTCATTGGCTGCTGTGAAAAAGCAGTTGAATCGAGTGAAATCGAAGAAGACTGTGGAGTTACCACTTCACAGAGAAGAGATTGAGCGGGTAAGTCAAAGAAAATGTGGTCCACCAAGGGGAAGAACCTGACCAAGAAAAAAAGGGCAAGATGAGAAGCGGAGAAGGCCTGAGAAGTGGGAGGGGGGCAAGTTGTGGTTGCCTCACCTTGGAAAAGATTAAAACTAATCTCAGGGCAAGTGCAGTCCTGAGAAGTAAGTAAGAGCTAATCTCTAGCATCCTGATTCTTTCTTGGACTGAGTAACATGGCCTCCTAATTTCCTGCTGGTTCTTTTGAGTTTAATGATTCATTTCGTGGCTCTTTCTTTCTGCGTGCTTTTGCCTGTTTCAGATCCACAGAGAAGTGGCATTCAATAAAAGCTCCCAAATCCTCTCCAAATGGGATCCTGTCGTTCTGAAGAACCGGCAAGCAGAGCAGCTGGTTTTTCCCCTGAGCAAGCCCCAGTCAGCCTTTGCTCCCATCGAACATGTGGTCAGTGGCTGGAAGGTTAGTGCCCCTTGAAAGGTGAGGTCACACAGCATGGACATTGCAGAGCCTGCAGTTGGTCTTGTTAGACATGTTAAGCAGGAATGGTCAGCTGTCGTCATTTTGGTTGAGTGATTAGAAAGGGAAGAGGTGGGAGAGCAAGATTCATAGGCAGTAGCTCACCCTTCCTCAGCTTGGCGTGCCCCCTGCATGGTTGTTGTTTAGTCCCTGAGTTGTGTCTGACTCTGCTGCCCCATGGACTGTAGCCCGCCAGGCTCCTCTGTCCATGGGGTTTCCCAAGCAACAATACTGGAGCAGGTTGCCATTTCCTTCTCCAGGGGATCTCCCCCACCCAGGGATCGAACCCACGTCTGCTGCAGTAGCAGGCAGATTCTTTACCACCAGAGAGGTAGTCTGAGCCACCAGGGAGCCCCCCCCCACCCCCGCAACATACACATGATTATCTCCATGTTTTTGTGTGATGATGTCTGAGTTGCCAATAGAGAAGGAACATCATGATGTTTTCTTATTCACACGCTGGTTTTTTAAAAGCTTTTACAGCCAGCATTCTGACCTGGGGAGAGTCAGGAACCAGGAACCTGGCAGCATTAATGATGCCTTAGGCGGGATATATGAGCAGCAGAACCGAAGTTTACTTGAAAAGGAACACCACATTAAAATATAGCAGATTGGTGATAATGACTAGAATCTTAGCAAGTAACTCATTATGACTGAGCTGCAGAAAATAAAAATTATATTTTAGAGCTGGGTTTCCCAAGCACTGATATCAGTCAAATTTTTCAATCATCTGAACTGTAAGGATAATTGTGAATGTGGTGGTGTGGGGTTGTCAGCTATTTTTTATTATGAAGTTATTCTTTCCACTTTAATGGTGTTGAAATAGCTTATCTGTTATGAAATGGTGGTGGTGGTAAATGATGGGTCCAGAGGTGGAACAGTAGTTATGCCAATGGCAAAATTAAAGTTAGTAATCCTATGTTGTCCGTGAAGTGTCAGTGTTTAGTCTGAACAACTTCAGAACAGATAGCCTTTCTTTTCCAATACACCATTGGTTATGGAGTCTATAAAGGGGTGTTCTGTTTTCAGCAGAAAGACAGTCCAAAACAGCAGCACCTAAGCCCCGGATAGATGGTTTCTCTGCTTTCTGTAAATCCCCAAATGGTGTAGTCTGTGTCAGGAAGTTGAGATAATTAAAGCTCATCAAAGTAAACATGGCTTGCTGCCATAGCTAGACATTGAGCAAGGTGTTGCTTATTATGGGGATAAACTCTGTTTCTGATGTTGTTATTGAAAGTCACCACCATTCTCTTTCTAGGATGCTTCCTTTTCCACATGAAAATGAGATCAGGTTTAAAGTGTGGCTGCAGGATGGAAGGGAGACTTTAGGAAAAAAATTTTAAGAGGTAATACAATTTGCAGGATTTGAAAATAAGTATAGAAGAAATGTAGTGTTTGACCCCACCCCTGTCCCCCATCTGCTCATTTTTACCCCCATACTCCCACCCAGAGGTCACCACTCCTACAAGTTATTTGTTCTTATTAAATTAAAAGTTTTATGGATATATTTATGTTTATCTCATTTTTTAAAATAAAAAATGTAGTAGTAATCTACTCCACACTGTTCTGCACCTTGCTTTTTCCAAATGCTGGTGTGATTTTGGAGGTGACAGGCAAATGCCAAATTGGTCATTAAAGATGAGATGGTGGGGGAGGGGTTGCACTGAGAATGGTGCGGCCAGTCTGAAGTTCATTTTTGAGAAATTATACCAACATGGCACAGAGAAGTCAGGGGGTCCTTGGTGGCTAGTAGCACCTTAGAGGCCAGAGCCCAGGGGCTAGCAGTATACTAGTGTTCCTGGAAATAAAGAATCTAAAGTCAGCACTTACAGTTTTGGTTCAGCTACCTAAAATTTCATTTGACTCTAGCTGAGAAGCGTTAAAGGGGATAATGTGTGAGAAAGCATTTGTAAACGGCAAAGTGCTAGAAACGAGGTAAGGTAACTTACCACCCTCTCCCTCCTTCCCTCCCCTAGCAGCTGGCATCACCATTTCCAGAAGTGTCTCCTCAAAACCTTCCTTTCTCAGCGTGCCTGGGGGTGGGGCTGGGGGTGTTGGCAGGGTCTGGTTGCTAGAAAATAGCACATGCCCCTCTGAGAGGTGGGCAGACCACAGTGTATGCCAGACAGCCTTTTAAATGCTATGAAAAGATGGTAAAGAAACCCCTTTGACTTACAGGACAAACTGATTTTATTAAAAATCAAATCCACTGAATTTAAACTTTACAAAAATGAAGTAAACCTTGTCAGCTGATGAGGAACATGCTTTGGAAAGCGCTGGTCCCTGTTCTGTCTCCCTCTTCCCTACTACCTTCCTGAAACTTCTTTCCAAATGCATTAGTGAGGGACCTCCCAATGGCCACATCCCAGGTCCTCTGCGTCTTCAGCCTATTTGACACCATTAACATATCGTGATTAAAACTGCTGCCTTGGAACTTAGGCTTTGTTTTTGTGTCTGTTTTGGTTTTTATCTGACTTTCTTAGTCCTTTTTTATTCTTGGGCTGTAAATATGGTACAGATCACTGGCAACTCCTGATTTCTGGACCCGTGTTCCACGTGACTCACAGGCCTCACCTGGGTCTCCCCTGTGCACCTAAAGTTGACACACGACAAAGTACGCCTAGTATTTTCCTTCCCCAGATACCTAAGCTGTACTATGACCTTCATGCTGTCCCTCAGTCAGCGACATAACTCCTCCCCTCAACTGCCAGCCCACGCAGGGGGTGAGTCCTGTAATTCTGTCTCACAGCCCTGGTTCCTTGTCTCATTTTCATTTGACACTTTCCATAGAACCCCTTACACAGTCACCAGGCTTTTCTCTCCAAAACACAGCACCAGTTGTCACTTTTCTGCTTAAAATCCTTCAAAAGGCTCTCCACTTACAGAATAAGACAGAAGTACCTCGCATTTTAGCTACACTAGGCAATGCATTATTCCCTAACATATCTTTCCCTTCCCTAGATCTGTGTTTTGCTTATACACATCTCTCCCTTTAGTTTTTTTTCCCCTCCTTGTAGAACTGTGCTGATGCCTCAAAGCCTAATTCAGAAAGTCTCTTCATTCTCCAAGCCTACCCCATCTCCTAATCAGAATTGTTCCTTCCTCTGTGATTACTCCTATGAACTTTTAACCCATCATGTTGGTGGTGGTGCAGTGGCTCTTTCCTCTGAAAGGCTATGAGCTCTATGAGGACAGGAACTATCTTAATTAATTGTGTATTCCTAGCACCCCACACAAGTGCCTGGAATGTAGCTACAATCAATAAGTGTTTGTAAATTGAATTGAATCAGAGGGAGATTACAACATTGTAATATAAATCACTTTGTAGCCTGTGATTGATCACTACTGCAAATACTAAAAATGGAAGAACATGCACCTTTACTATTCAGTAGAATAGGTTTATGGTTCGATCAGTAGGGTAGTGTAACATGGGATGATGTGTGTTTATGCATTTGTTCAGATATTTGTAAGTTTAACACTGACTGTGATATATATGGCTTTTCAAGAAAACCACATAAAACATGTGCATGAGGTTTGAAACTGGCTCTTGCCCAGGGCTATCTTTATGCCTTGCCAAAGTGGACCATGACATGATCAGCTTGATTATTTTAGCCATCCTTACAATATCAGTCAAGCAGCAAATGGGGTCTTTTGTTGACATGTGAAGTCACTGGTTCACAGTCCATTTTGTTTCATTAGCGTAGACACCACCTAGCATGCAAAGTTATTTGGGAAGTTAGGCATCAGAGCCAAGTTAAAAATTGACTAGAGTTAAATTTGAACTGTCAGGAAGCAGGCTAATTACCTGGAGGTCATTTTGTTAAAGGCGGTGTCTTTTTGTGCTCATCTTAAGACCTAACCTCCCCTTTCCTCTAGAAATATTCTTAAAGGGAGACTGATACAGATCTGAGGTCCCTAACTTTGTGTTAAGAGTAATCTGCTTCAAATATACATAAGAATTCAGGGACCATTTTGTTTTGCAACTCTCTAGACTGACAATTTGGTACTGCTGTTCCTCTGTCCTGCAGGCATTTACCTTAACAGCATCCTGCTTTGATTCTTAAGAGAATGGTATTGTTTTATATACATTGTTCATCTGAACACAGAGTGATTCCCTCAGTAATATCAGAGAGTAACCTCAGAGGCCCCTTGCTGAAGTTACCTTAAATCAGAATAAAATGTAAGGCTTTATCTGCACCCTTGAACAGCAAGCCTAGAACCCCCTTCTTTTTCTGTAACAGCCCATCCTGTCCAGTTTGTGATTCCAATCACTGTGTCAGAGTAGATGGCCAAAGGATTGTAAAGAGGGAGACTCTAGGAGCATGACTTCAGACTTAAGAGTGTTCTATTACCTCCTTAAGGCAGGAACTCCCCTGGAGCAGGAGATTTTTAACCTTCTCCATAAGAACAAGCAGCCCGTGACAGACCCTTTACTGACTCCCGTGGAAAAGGCCTCTCTCAAAGCTATGAGCCTGGAAGAGGTAAGTGTGCTGAGCCCTTCGATCCACCCAGGCATGCTCTGTTT
Source organism: Muntiacus reevesi (assembly GCF_963930625.1). NCBI lineage: Eukaryota > Metazoa > Chordata > Mammalia > Artiodactyla > Cervidae > Muntiacus > Muntiacus reevesi. The sequence continues at coordinate 121,460,795 of NC_089271.1, read as the reverse complement.
CTCCCGGCATTTGCCATCAATCCTAGGGGTCACTGTAAATGTCATTCGTTGTAGGTAAAGATGCGCCGAGCAGAGCTTCAAAGGGCCCGGGCCCTGCAGTCCTACTATGAGGCCAGGGCTCGAAGAGAGAAGAGAATCAAAAGCAAAAAGTAAGGAAGCCCCTGTGAACCAGCCTTGGGTTCCATGGGAAAGTGGCATGGCTAACCACAAGTCCTTAGGAAAGAACCTTTCCCATGGCAGCTGTGGGATCCTATAGGAAAAGTCCCAAAGAGGGGTGACTGGCCTCTTTTTCCCTCAAACCAACCTCAGAGAGTTTTGCTCACTTCAGCGGTGCCTGCTCCTCTGGCTTTGGCTTCCCATCTTGGATTTGCTAAAAACAGGACTGTTAAATATATAAATAAATAAACAAATAAACAGGACTGTTCAGTTACTTTCACTGCTTTCCAGGGCATCATGGAGTGGTTCTGCTGAATGAGCTGTGACTTCAACAGCTGTGAAGCCAATAGGGCTTCCTTCCTGCTTTTTTTGCCTTTTGGGATCATGTTCTGCTCTTCCCTTGTGTTTGTGCTCTAGAAGAGGAGGGGACTCATTTGTGGAGGTCTGCCCCTGGGGGCTGCAGGGACTGAGGGTCCCACCAAGCCTCGCAGGTCTCCAGCCGGCTCCCTGAAGTCAGCTAGCTCTGTGACGTCCAGTCCATCCCTGGCACTAGAAGACCCCTCGTGTGGTGGAGGCACTTACATGTGTGGCACCAGTGGTTCAGCTCTATCTCTTCCTTCATGCCTCTCTCACCCTATAGGTATCACAGAATTCTGAAGAAAGGAAAGGCCAAGCAAGCCTTAAAAGATTTTGAGAAGCTGCAGAAGGTCAATCCTGCTGCGGCACTGGAAGAACTGAAAAAACTTGACAAAGCCAGAATGATGGTGAGGCTGCCTCTGGCCCCCAAACCTTGAACCTGCTTTCCCTAGAAAGCAATAAAGAGCTCACTGTGCCCTTTCTTTCCAGGAGCGAATGAGCCTTAAGCACCAGAACAGTGGGAAATGGGCAAAATCAAAGGCAATTATGGCCAAATATGACCTGGAGGTAAGACACCATCAGGGTGAAAGATATGGAATTGGAGGGAAGAAAGGCAAAGCAGTCCATAAGGATGCTAGCAGAAGCAGAGTTGGGAAAAAAACCATGTGGATGAATGGAAAACCAGGAATCTAAAAAGGCATCAGAAAATTTCTAAGGCAGAGAGGAAAATGACCAGAAACAAGGTGGAAAAGGAGAGATGAAAGGGAAACAGCACCAAAGGCAAGTCCAGTTAAAGAAGAGAGGAGTTGTGTGTTTAAAATAAATAAATAAACACTTGTTTCACATGTCGATTACTTGAGAACAAAGAGTTTGTCTTCCATTTTGTTCCATACCTGTTAACACAATGGTGTATAAGCAGTTTAAATGGTAGGTACCAGGAAGATTGAGAGGAGGCAGCTCTGAGGAGTGGACTGGGAGAGGTGTGACTGTGGTCACTAATGACAGGCGTTCGTGCTATGCCTTTCCCCCAGGCTCGCCAGGCCATGCAGGAACAGCTGGCCAGGAACAAAGAGCTGACGCAGAAGGTCCGGGCGGCCTCTGAGAGTGAGGAAGAGGAGGAAGGCCAGGAGGAAGAGGAAGAACCTCTTGTCCCTGACATGGTGAATGGGGTGCAGATAAAGGCAAATGGACTGAACCCCTGGATGTTGCGGAATCACTTCAGTGATGCCAAAGAGGCTGAGGTCCAGAAAGACCTGGAAGATCCTGCTGAGCCTGAAGCCCAGGAGACTTCTGAAAGTGAGGAAGAAAGAGCAGTGGTGGAAGAAGAAACTCTCTTGAAAGAATTTGAGGAACGGCGATCACTTAGACAGAAGTCTGAGCTCAACCACGTGGCGGAGCCAGTGCACAGGCCTGTAAGAAAGGGTGAGCAGTGGTACACCACAGGGGGGCTGCCTGATGCTGGTGCTCTTGGCCAAAGAGGAAAACTGTGCCCGCCCACCCGCTGCAGAGATTAGGCTCTAGGGCCTTTCAAGAGAGTGCCATGGGTCCCTGAAGAGAAAACACATTCGTTATGACCGTTTTTCTTCAAAGGCATTTCATAAGCGGGCATCCGCATGGCTCTAGAGTGTGTGTTCAGTCTTCAGAAAGACAGAATACCCCATCCTTGAAGGAGGGGCGGGAGTTAACATCACTGGGACCCGCAAGCCAGAGAGCGGTGCATGTGGTGGGCTGGCAAATCTGAAAATCGTTCACACCCACAGACGCAAAGGTGTATTTTGAGATATTATGAAATGTCTTCAGATCATCACTGCAGTTGTCTGCTTTGGGGAGGAGGAGTGGCATTTTTAGCACTCTGTTAATGCTGGTTGATAGTTGATGTGGGGTGCGACTTTCTTGATAGGAATGACTGACTGACTACAAGGTACAGGGTAAATTAGAATTGTTACCCCATGCTCAGACTCAATTTGCATATTATATATATTAGCAACCTTGGCACCCTTGAGGCAGGTTGGAGTTCCCATTCTGGGGACAAAGCAGGGCATTATAAAGCCTGCTCAGGAAACTAACTGCACTCAGTAATCACCTGGTCTGGTCAGATTCTCTGGTCCAATTATATTTCCTGTAAGAATAATGAATGCATTTACATGACAACAAGATTCTGTTTTTCCATGGCTTAAAAAAAAAATTTTTAAGCTGTTGTTTAGAATGTATTAGGGGACCTTTACTTGAGGTTTTCAGCTAAAGAGTTCCAGGGTTAGTATTTATAAGCAGTCACTTCCAAGAGGATTGTAGAAAGCACTACCCACAGGCCAGGATGGTTCCTCCCAGACCCCTCAAAAACTGCCTGTCTAGTGAAATATATCAAACAGTTGGTTGTGGAATGAAAGGTAGATAAGAGACATGGGTTCGATCCTTGGGTCAGGGAGATCTGGAGGACGTGGCAACCCGCTCCAGTATTCTTGCCTAGAGAATCCCACAGACAGAGGAGCCTGGCAGGCTCCAGGCCATGGGGTTGCAAAGAGTCTGATATGACTGAAGCAACTGAGCACATACAGATGATAAATATGAAAGATCTCAAACCTTTGGGGAAATAGTATCCTAAAATAGTGGGAAGGCATGGACCCCAAACAAAATGAGCAAGGAAAGTTGATCCTTGACAGTAAACACACATATCCTCAGGCCAGATCTTAAGTAGCTTGTGCCATTGACTTCAAGCCAGAGCAAGGAGAAGGATGAACTTGGGAATAGGAGCGACTTGAGTCAACGCAGGGTACAGTCTAGAAGCATGTCACGGCCATGTCTCCCTCGGGGCTCTCAGACTAGTGGTGTTTGCTCTGCTCAGATGGCCCTGGTGGCTGGAAAGTGCAAGCTACTTGACTGCCACAGCAGATTGTGAGATGCTGCTTTAAGGTAAAACAATGCTGGATTCAGTTTTTACAAGTAGAAGATTACAGTGTAAATTACAAATAGGACGTCACAGTTTTTAGAAATTAAAAAAGAGAAATGACAAATAATATTGTGTTGGCCAAATACTTCCTTTGGGTTTTTCCCGTAAGCTGCAACAGAAAAATCTGAGCATTTTGGCCAACTCAATAAATGACAACGAAGTTGCTTTTAGAAGCGTTGCTAAAACAGCTTTTTTAATAAAAATGTGGAATTTGGAGTGATCCTCCCAAGTAGATAGAGCCTGCTTTCTGGGCAAATTAAGCCATGGCTCCACTTATACAGAGTCACTGGCAAAGCTGGGAACAGGACCCAGAACACCTGCTTCCTAGAGTGCTGCTTTTAACTCCATTGCCTGTGACTTGACAGGTAGTGAAATCACCAGGAGATCCAATGAATGGCATCTTCTCTTGCCCATTTGTCGTCATTAGCCTGTCTCCCCTGGTGCGCCATGCTCAGCAAAAGGTCAATAAATGCTGGTGAGACACCACCCACCCTACTTTTCTGACACCTTTCATTGCTTCCCCCAGATCCTAGCAGCCAGGAGGTGCTGTCCGAATTGAGGGCACTGTCTCAGAAGCTCATCACGGAGAACCATCAGTCAGGGAAGCAAGAACTGAGTTCAGTGAGGACAGCTCAGAGAGAGGAACCTGCCAGGGAGGAAGAGGAGCCCATGTTGCTGCAGAGGCCAGAGAGAGCTCAGACTCTGGACGAGCTGGAGGAGCTGGGCAGAGAAGGGTGTGTGGAAAACAAGGAGCTTCCCAGAACTGCAGTGGAAGGGCTGCAGTTGGAGAAGAATCTAAGTAATCATATTGGCGCCCCCAAGGAGAAGAAAAGGAAGGAACAAATGATTGATCTCCAGAACCTCCTAACCACAAAATCGCCTTCCGTGAAGTCCTTGGCAGTTCCTACGACTGTACAGGAGTTGGTGAGCAGAGCCAGGGTCGTGGGGGGCGGGAATCAGAGCTGGCGTGGAAGGTGTCCTTCCTGCGCGAGCAATAGAATCAGAAGTTTTGTGCTGAGGGCACATGGCGGTAGTTGAGAGGTCTGGAATAGTACTGCCCAGGCTGGTCCCAGCGACAGCTTAATAGATGCAAATATGTGAGTGCCGCTGAGACTCCCTCATCTTAAATTCTGAGCCACCACATCCTCCCTGGGGTGACTCTAAAGCCCTCAGAGGACAGAGGGACTCACTCAAAGCTCTGGCCAGATGCCAAGCAGGACAACTCAAAGGTGAGTGAGTCAGTGAGCTGTTGACGGTGTTTTGCTCTACTCAATGGGATCTCAAATGGTCTGGGGTTCCCTGATTAAGTCATTGAAACTGCTCAAGTGAGGAGCCCCGGTCTTTTCAGGGATATAAACTGAAGGACTCCCACATTCTGGCCAGGCCCACTTGGAGCTCCCCCTCCTGATGCTGACTGGTTCCTTCCTCTACCCTACAGCTTCCTTCTTGAAAGTTTTAAATTGTGTCCTATGATAACGAGCTAGGGATATTTACCCTAGAGAGAAGATCAGAGCTTGGTTGGCTGCCGATGTGTTTGTAGTGCAAGACCATCGTTGTTCCGCACTTCCCCCTAGAGGGCGCTAAAATGTCACAACCCAACCATCTTGCCACAAACCTCGGCTCAGGAGGCAAGACCTAACTGTTGTTTCTTCCCAGGAAGATGAAGGAGAGAGAGATCAAAGGCAGATGATAAAGGAAGCTTTTGCTGGGGATGATGTCATCAGAGACTTCTTGAAAGAGAAGAGGGAAGCTGTGGAGGCGAGTAAGCCAAAGGACCTGGACCTGACTCTGCCTGGCTGGGGCGAGTGGGGTGGTATGGGCCTGAAGCCCAGTGCCAAGAAGAGACGCCGGTAAGAACAGGAAAGAAAGCCCATCAGAAGGGCACCAGGTTCTCCCACTTCACCCTCACGTGTCCTCTCTGCCCTTTTGACTAAATCCTTAATGCTCTTAGTCAGACACCCTGCTGTTCCGCTTTCCAGGTTTCTCATTAAAGCCCCTGAGGGTCCTCCAAGGAAAGACAAGAATTTGCCAAATGTGATTATCAATGAGAAGCGGAACATCCATGCAGCAGCTCATCAGGTGAGGGATAGAGAGCAATTTAGCAGCCTCCTCTTCCGCTGCCTGGCTCTGCTCCTTGGGAGGAGTGTCGTACTGCTCTGTGGTCAAGAGGGGTGTGTGATCTTGACCACAGATCAGATCTATTCTTGTTTTCACTGACTTGGAGATGAATAATTCCCCAGATTGACTCTGCTGTTTTAATTACTGGGTGGGTGGGTTAAAATTGAATCTTTGCAGCATTGGTGAGGCCCCCAAATTTGCATTTTCAGCCAGTACCCCAGAAATGCTGATGCAAATGGGTCTCACAAAACTAACAGTTGCCATTCTTCAGGCTTGTGCTTATAATCCAGGTAATGTTTGGAGGCTATAGGTTTAACCTACATCCTAAGAAAAATGAAGACCAACTTGTTCAGGACAGTGAAAGGATGTAAAACTGTATCATATGATAATGAGCTAGGGATGTTTACCCAAGAGAAGAGCAAACGAGCACAATCATGGCCTTCAACTCTATTGAAGGTTTTCGTGTGGAGTGCAGCCACATAACATAGAAGTTAGAGGAAAAGTAAGATTCCCATTCAAGGAAAAACTTTCTGCTGGTCCAAAGAGAGAAAGGGTTGCTCTGGGGGTGTGAGCATACATAGGGGGAACTTGGGAATGAGATGGGACTCAGTGACCTTTATGTTCCCTTCAGTTCTGAAAATCTGTGACCCCGTGATAATCTATGACCATCTACCCTAGTCAGTTTAATATTGAAATAAGTTGTATTTTTCATTCTAAAGAGGGGGGAGCTATTTAATAGGTACAGAAGAGAGGAGAAAAATATGATTTCAATAATACTCTGTCAACCCCACTAAGACCCTCCCTTAACCTAAAGAATCTGTGTCCTTCACTACCACCAGGACCGCCTAGCAGTACTCAAGCTTCTCTTTGAGTGTTCCATTGAGTATCTCCAGAGACTATTGATTGTAACTTCCCCGTTTTTCTGCTTATGTCTTTTTCCTCCTCTTTGGCCTTTGGGGAAGCATTTAAAGATTATTTAAGTCTGAAACCAGCACTTTGGTGGAGTGCAAAAGAGTCCTGGGCAAAGAAATGAGACTTGGGAAGAGCATGAAGCTGAGTGTAGTAGCCTGGTAGAGTTCAGGATTTGGGAGTAAATCTTTGGGTTCCTTAAAACATCAATGCTATGAATCAAGGGGAGGAAAAGGAGGGGGATGAAGAGGCAGGAGAGGCACAGATACACCAGTACTTAGATGTCTGGTGGTCACAGTGCTATATAGGAAGACCCGCTGGGGGCCAGCAACCCTGCAGCTAATTAGTGTTCCTCTTGCCACAGGGACCTTGTCGGATGGTTTTTCATCCCTCCATTGTTGGGCAAGCCTGGGGGAAGGGAGTTTCTGATCCCACTTGGGCCCCTCCCAAATGTCATCAAGCAGCTTGGCACTCCTAAAGTTGGATGGGTGCAAGGGCATACCTAGCTTCACTCACTACAGCCATCATGTAGGACTGAGGTTTATGTGCTAAAACTACCTGGCCAGGTGCCATTAGAGTTTACAGCCTTGGCTCAGGCCAAGTCACTCTGCCTTCCTTTCCAGGTGCAGGTGCTTCCACATCCATTCACACACCATCAACAATTTGAAAGGACCATCCAGACCCCCATAGGATCTACATGGAACACCCAGAGGGCCTTCCAAAAGCTGACCATGCCCAAGGTTGTCACCAAACCAGGCCATATCATTAAGCCTATCAAAGCAGAGGATGTGGGCTACCGATCTTCCTCAAGGTCGGACCTCTCTGTCGTACAGAGGAATCCAAAACGACTCTCCATACGTCACAAAAAACATCTGGAGAATAACTGTGTGGATTGAATTGCTGAAGTAGTGACACCTTGGTGCCGGGAACCAATAGCCCCTACTGTTCCTCCACTGGCCTGGTTTTACTTGGAGCTGCAAGATGATTCCAAAACAAGCTTAGCACACCGTGGGTGTAGTTAAACCATGTTTTAGAAATAAAGGCATTTTTATCTATTTAACTGGAATGTTTACTATGTTGTTATTTTCTTACCAAGGACTAAATTGTCCTAAATGGGACTGGAGGGAAGTTACCCTAGCCTGTGACCTTATTTACAGATATAACTGTAAATAATCAGTTTAAAGAGTAAGAGATAGTAACTAAATATTGTATATTCTCAACCTCTGAACCTAGCAGCAGTATCACAAATCAGGCAATTGGATTCTGCTCTGGGCTAGTCCGGAGCTTCCCAGGTGGCGCTAGTGGTAAAGAACCCACCTGCCAATGCAAGAGATGTGAGAGACACAAGAGACACAGGTTCGATCCCTGGGTCAGGAAGATTCCCTGGAGGAAGGCATCGCAACCACTCCAGTATGGAGAATTTATGTTTGAGCTTCCCAGCTCACAGGTTGCAGTCTAGAGTAGTTAGCACTTTTAGTCTTACTTGACAGATGAGGTAAATGAGCTTTCAGAAATAAAGCTCTATTCCCTTTACTTCCTAATGAAGGGCCAACTCCTCACCATTGTTTATGATTTATTCAGGCGTTACTTGCTATATAGCAGTTCATGGTCAGCTTCTCGGCTCTGAGGAACCTGCCTTTCTTTGGATGAAAATATGTATCAAAAGGGCCCCTGCAGCCAGAGATTCCTAACAAGAAATTGGAGAAACCCCCTCTGATACAGAAAGGACATAGCCACTAGCGCACTTCACCTCCTGTCTTGGAGATAGGTCCCCACAGCCTTTTTAGACCTTTTCAATTTTTATGTCACAACCTTATGAGAATTCTAAATTATGAACCCTCACCAGAAAAACACAAACACACCATTTTATATACAGCTTCAGGAACTTTGCAGACATTTGAAATCCTGGGTTAAAAGTTCTGCTCCTCCACGAATTTTCTTTTGCAATTCCCACCAGCATGGCTCTTTTTTTCTGAGCCCATCACTCCCCAAGTCAGTTTCCACCTCAATGGTAACTAGTCACAAAGCCTTTATTTTATAGGTTTAAGATTTCAGTTAGTGACCGAGTAAGCACTGGGACCCTAGACTTAACTCTGAAGCCAAAAGTCACGCCACACATGTCTCAAATTCCCAGTGGCAGCTGTGGACCCCGGCTAACACTGCTCATCCTCTCAAGAACCTGCCCGGTGCTAGGAAGGGAACTGAGTATGTTGATCGTGTTCAGAGCTCAAGGGGTATTTTAAAATTATCCACTGGTTTGAAATTATCTGCGATCCACTTGCTGGCTGACACTGCCCGTGAGGAGGAATGGGGGACCCCTGCCAATTCCTGCCTCTCTTTAAGAGACCTTAACCTTCTCTTGCACTCTTTTGAGCACAAAGCTGCCACTTCTGTCCCACCCCATCCCCCAAAATCGAAGCACCCAATCAAGTGCCCCCAGTAAACGGCCAATCCCTTTCTACTTTCTCGGGACCCTCCTCAGCGCCGTGTGCTCCCCGCGGCCCACGAGTGATGCAAACGACCCTATCCTTCCAAGGGGAGGGCAGGCGCTGGAACATGCTATAAACGACGCCCACTCCCTGCCTTCCAAGCCCCCAAACGGATTCGATTGTTGTTTCGTGGGGCTTTTTTTTTTTTTTTCTTTTCTTCCTCCGAACCTCCGAAGTGTTCTCCCTTCCCATTGGCCAGAGCTGCCCCTTGACGCCACCCTGGCCTTGCTCGCTGATTGGTCCATTCTGGATGTGCCCAAGCCTTTTTCCCAGGGTGTGGCCCCCCCGCCCCCAACAGGGTTCTGACCCCTGGCTCCTCCCTTCCCTCCCAGCCCCCCTCTCTGTTCCGAATGGTACCGCCCTGGCTCGGCTCCCCCACGGCCCAGGCCCCTGCCCTTAGGGCCCCCGGACGGGGCGGGGCACGCTGGGGACGGGCAGAGGGCGGTGGTGGCGCCTTCCTGCCGAGCCCGAGACCGCCCCCGCCACCCTTCTGCAGCCCTCGTAGGTCCCACTTTCCCCTGGGCAGTTTTCGTCCAGCCTCGGTAGTCCCGTCCCGTCTGTGCGGCCCCCTCCGTGGTCTTTAGGTCATCCCGATCGGCAGCGTTAAATCGCTGCCCTCAGCGCTCCACACACGCCCATCCGCCTCCACCCTCGGGCTCTTGCAGCACTCTGTCCCCGCGTCTGCTCACCCTTCCCCTCCCAAGCCCGCCGAAGCCCCGGCCCGCCTTCCTCGCAGACTGTCCATCCCCAGGATCCCCCTCCCTGTGTGTGGCCCTTCCTCCCAGCGGCCTCCCCTTCGCGGCTTCCCCTCCCCTTCGTGGCCAGCGTGGTGGAGCACTCCCGGCCCACCCCCCCCCTTCCTCCGTACCCCGCGCTCCCTTCTTATGTTGTCCCTTCACGTCCCTCGCTAAGTCCCTCCCAGCCCAGCCCCCCCCACCACCCGTACACACGTACCCCTCCCTCCGAGGCGTCCCCCGGCGCCCCTCCCCTACCCCCGCTTGTCTACGCCCCTCCCACCCACCCCGTCCTTTTGTCTCCTCTTTGGTCTCTAAGTCCCCCGCCCCTCCCTCACTCCCGCCCTCGCTCCCCGCGAGCACGCTCTTATCTTCCCCGGGTCCCGGCGTCCCGCCCCCTGGCCGCGCCCCGCCGGCCCCCTCCCTCCCGCTGCCCCATCTCCGCCCTCGGCGCTCCGCCCTCCCCCCCCGCGGCTCCGGGCCCGCCAGCCCGGCCGACCTCCCGGGTTCCCGGCTCGCTCCTCCCGCCGCCGCCGCCGCCGCCGCCACCGCCACGGCCGCCGCGGCTCCCCGACCCACCCTTCCCAGGCCGGCGGCTCGCGCTCCAGCGCAGTTCGCCCCCGCACACACACGCACTCCCTCCGCCCCACCTCGCCCGGGCGGCCCTGCGGTGGCCCGGCCCCGAGAGGCGCGCAGGCTGCCCTCGGGGGAGCCTCGGCGTCCCGCGGCCACGGGCACCTCGCCGGCGGGCGCACCGCTCGGGAGCGCGAACCCAGGCCAGGTCGCTCCCTCACCCACCCAGCCCGCCCCCGGCGGCCGCCCGGGACGCAGGCGCCCGTCGGAAGTGTTTGAGGGACCCGGTGGGCCGCGGTGTCTCCCGCAACCGGGGCCTGGCCAGTGCGCCGCAGGGACACGCTGCGACCTGACCGCCCGGGATGACTTTACTCGGAGCTTCCTCCCTGCTCCCGCCCCAAACCTGTGTGCTTTCAACGCGCACAACGGGGACTCGGCAGCGAGCGGGATGAAGTGGGAGGGGGACTGTCCCGAAAATACTCTAAGGGACCTTAGCAGGGGACCGTGAGGCTCAGAGAGGCTAGAGCCAGTGACACGCCCCGGCCACCCGAGGAGAAAAGGCGAGCGATGTTGCCTCTAGCTTTTTGTATCCCCCCCACTCGCGTGGAGCACTGGAATTAAACCTCAGTCGGGACGGGAGATGCGGCTCAAGAGAACACAGGCCAATGGGCACTTAAAAAAAATTCTATCCTGCGATGCCCACGTTGAAGGCGTTTCCTCGCCTGAACCTCTCCCCCCACCCCACTCCCCACTCTGTCTTACCTATTTACCCACCAGACTGGAAGCTCTTTGAAGGGGGCCGTGTTTATCTCTGTGGCTCCCTCAATGGATCCCTTGTGATCGGTGGACAAGTGGATGTATTTAACTGCCCGCATTTGGGATCTGTCATTATCGTGTGACTTAAGGTTGTAAACTCGGGAGGGACAGGACCGGGTCCGGATTACTAGCTCGTGCCAGGTACAGCATGATGCCCAGAGAGATGGGCCATCAACGTTTTTTGAGACTGGTGTAGTTAATTATGCAGGAGGCAGATGCCTACCTCCTCCTGGTCCTGAGAACTCCCAGGTCCAGAGCTGGATGGCCTGAGTAAGGAAGAAAATAAGGAGCGGCCTTAGTTCATTCCCAGTCCAGGCTGACTTCCTAGGACCAGACACCTCTACACTTGTTATCAGAACACACTGGATGATGTGCCTTTCCAAGACTGAGAGTGGGTTTGCAGAGAACCATAAAATTCCCAGTTTAACTCCCGTCCGTTTGCAGATGGAGCTGGGAGGAGGGAGGTAGCCAGTTTTTTTTCTCAGTGTGAAGCTAACTGTCCCATATAAGGATCAAACCTATAGCTCTTCATCCATTTACCCCATGGTCAAACAGAACCCCACTGTGTCAGAGGAAGGAAGCTACAAACTGGACCCAATCAACAGCAGTCAACCCCAGGGGAGGAGGGACAGTGGAAGCACTCCTTCCTCTCATTTAGGGATGCAAGATTCACCCTGTACTTGGCAGCGGCTTATTTGTAATGTGGTCACTTTAGAGTTAGTCCAGTTCCCTGCCCACCTCACACCCCGGCCCACAGTCCGACAGGTCCTCTCTGTCCTTCCTCAGCCCCACACTGTCTTTACCCAAGCCAGCTTGCTCTAAATGGACACGGTCAGTGATCCGAGCAGAAACTCAAACAGTAACAATTGGACAGTGTCAAGAGAGTCAGACAGAGATGCCTCGGAGCGCCCGGCCTCCTCCTCTGCCTTGGCACAAATGCTCTTATTGTCCTGGAAAGAAATACGAAATTCCCTCCCCAGCTGTGGAGGGGGGCTGCTCCAGGGCTTAGCCCCCAAGGACAGAGTTTCTAGCCCAGCCCAGTCTCTCTGCCCCCTAATTCTTGATAATGGAACAGTCACCATCTCTCTTCCCCATCCTAGTCAAGACTGGCCCCCTGGACCATTTGTCCCCCTCACCAAGGAGATGAAGGAAAGTGGGGCTGGAGCTATACATGAGGAGATTACTACACTGTTCCAAAGTTCTCTTTAGGGACCGTTAGCACACCAAAATACATATTTGGAAAATACCCACAATTAACACTGGGAGAAAAACAGTAAACACAGTGTCACTTTGCCAGGCTCAAGAGTTTTGTTTTGTTTAAATGCTAATGGCCTCAAATGGGGAGCAGCATCCATCAGTTAAATAAACAAGCCATTAGACCGAGACTACAAGTGTCAACACATGACTAATCTACTAATTGGGAGAAGGCATCACCAGTCAGAAGCAAAGCATGCTGGGGACTGTGGAGCAGGCTGCTAAAGCACACAGTAGGTGGTTTTGGAGCCCGTGAGACCTGAGTTTGAATCCTGCCTCTCCCAGTTGTTAACCGTGTGACCTTCAATGAGTCAAGTTGCCAAACCTCTCTGAACTTCTGTGTTCCATTCTGTAAAATGGGGACCAGTACAGTATCTGTATCACAGGACTGTTGTGGGGATGAACTGAGATAATACGAGTCAAGTTCTGAGCCTGCCACACCATTAAGTGCTCAATGCCTGTTAGCTATTATCGTTAACAATAAAGTACCTAGCACATGGTATACACTCCAAAAGTGGTAGCAGTGAAGATGAAAAAGAAATGACTTAAGGTTGCTTGATAATAGCCATGAAAGGTGAGCTTGGACCCTTGGTGTCCCCAGAACCTACCAGATACAGCTGGCAAAGGCATGCTGTTGGCTAATTAATTGTAACCTCTTAAGGATGTCTCTTTAACTTGGGATTAGCGTCAGTCCTTAACGATCACTGCCCTGTTCCATAGTTGCTGGATTCTAGGGCCTTCTGTCCTGGCACCTGATAAGAGACGAGTTATGCTGGCCTTTCCGGGTGGAGACCAGCCTGGTAGTGTCCTGGGCATCCTTCCCCAGCCAACCAGACCCATCCCGTAGAGAGTATTCTAGGCTGTTCTCGGTTGCCTTCTTCCTGTTGTGTGTCAAGACAGGTGGGGACCACAGTACTGACAGGGGCCAGGGTGAGGAGGAAGGGGGTGGGGGTGGGGGGCCACAGGATCCTCAGGAGAAATAACTGTGACCCAGTCAAAGTTGGTGGCCTTTGCTTCTTGCCCCAGCCTCTCCTTTTGAAGCCTGCTGTCTTCCCTGTCACCTGCCAAGGAAGTCTGTCCTCAGCCAAATAGTCTCCCTCTTCACCTGCCTGCTCCACTGATATCCCATCTCCCCTTGTCCCTTCCTGTTCCAGGAGAGTCTTACTCTCAATTTGAAAGGTTGGGAAGTACCAAGCACCACTTTAGAACATGCTCTCTCTCTGCACAGGTAAGGAGTTAAGCTACTAGTGGCTTAACATTCCACTCCCTCCCCAGGTCTTGGAGTTTCTGTAGGAACCTCTTTAATTTGGAAAACAAAGCTTCAAGGTGCCTAGAAAAGAATGCAGACAGATGGCAGGGGATTTCTGGGCCTGCAACAGGCTGAGGTGGCCTGGGCAGGAGACATCTTTTACCCTTCATTGTCCGTGATGCTCTGTTTAGCCTTCTTGTAAATTCTGCCTTGAACTCTGGGCCCCAAGCAGACCCACCCAACTCCACCAGGCCCTATCCTCTCCAGTTCTACACCTGGAGTACCTCCCACACCCAAGCAACCACGTTATTCCTCAAGCTCCATGCTCCTTCATCCACACCTCCCAGCCAGAGCCCTGAAATAGGCCCCCTCCAGGTTGGGCAATTCACTAACCAAAAGCAGATTAACCTGATCAATTAAGCCTTCTCCACAACTGTTTATTGAATGCTAAGGGGTTAATGTGTTGTCCCTCTAGCCACACCCAACCGGACTGCAGTTCTCCCAACACACCAGTCAGATCTGTGCCAGAGTCCATGCTGTTGGCAACTGTTCTCTGACTCTGGACCCCTGTAACCACTGCCTCCCTCCCGCCCTGTTCTCTGCAAATCAAATTTTCTTGTTCCAAGGATGAGCCCAACTGTCCCTCCAACCCCCACCCCCCCCACCCCAGCTCCGGAAAGCTGCTCACCTCTGAAAGGTGTCTCAGGTGAAGCCTCAGTAGTCTCTCTTCGAGGGCCTCTTGCACATTCTGCCAGGCAGGCATACAAGTGAGTTGCTGGCTTGCTGTAACTATGGGATGGATGTAACCTTCTTGTAGACAAGGACTGCTTCTGCTTCATTTTATACTTTGGGGTTCAAACTTTTCAATCCCCTAGAAAGGACTGGATTGTACAGTGAACCCCATCACCTAGTTTCCACAGCTATCAAGATGTTGCCTGCTTCATGTTTGTATCCCCCATCCCACTCAAACAGTGCCTCGCACTGCCTTGAACAGCTCTTTCAACAAAGGAGCTGGGGCTTGGTGGGTGGGAAGCGGTGGGCATTTAGGCTTGCAGAGCAAGTTCCCCGGGGGTGATGCAGGCTGGGGGAGTGGGTAACTAATACAGAAAGTTGTCCATGCTTGGGCACCTGTTATGAGCCAGGTTATGAATTGGGCTTCCCTTGTGGCTCAGCTGGTAAAGAATCCGCCAGCAATGAGGGAGACCTGGGTTTGATCCCTGGGTTGGGAAGATCCCCTGGAGAAGGGAAAGGCTACCCACTCCAGTATTCTGGCCTGGAGAATTCCATAGATTGTATAGTCTATGGGGTGGCAAAGAGTCGGACACGACCGAGTGACTTTCACATGAGCCATGTGCTTTATGGTTGATCTCATTTCACCCTCCTCTCATGGGGCAGGTACTGTTATCTTAATTTTACAGGTGAGGCCATGAGACTCAGAGAGATGATGAGACTTAACCAGCTCCCCCAGATGGACAGTGGCAGAGCCGAGATTCTAATCCAAGTCCTGTGCCCTGCTCGCTATGCCATGCAGTCTGCCTCAGAGTGCCAGACAGACTGCCACCTGCTCTGCTTCAGCTTTACAGAATACAAGACATGCTTTGTGTGTGTCCTTGTAGAGTAGCACACACATGTGTGCATGCACACAAGCATACACACCCATGCAGCGACCTGCACATTCACAGTAGGATTGTAAAATAATTGCACTGATTTTTCGTCTGTGGGATCAATATTCTTACCTTATAAATTACCCCTTAGCCCTGCAAGCATGGAGGGAAGAGGAGGCACCAGGGGGCAGAGGCCTGAGCAGTGCTTCTGTTCCAAGTGTTGAGGAAATTGGGAGAGCCTCCCCCACCATATCCTGGAGCTTCCGTGTTCTCAAAAGGGAAATAGTTTCTTTCCTCCATCCCACCAATACAGTACATTCTCTTCAGATCTCCACAATGACCTTGAAACCTGCACCTTCCTCTTCAGCCATATCTTCCTCCCTCAACAAATCTTGCTCTTTGCAGCCTTTGTCCTTTTGCAGCACCCTCCTACTACATAAGGATTCAGATTCCTCCTGTTCCTGGAGTCAGAGATACCCTCCCCACCTCTTTCCATACCTCAGTTCTCCAAGTCAAGGTTCAAGACTCGCTTCCTCTGAGAAGTCTCCCCTGATTCCGACCACCTCTCAGCTTTTTCATCCAGTCTGATTCTGGGGTTTTCTTGTTTATGTTTTTTGCTAAATCTTGATGCTCTGCTCTCATGCCTAGTTCTCTAGCTGTTTCTTATCATTTGTTTCCTTGCCCACACTGTAAGTCCCTTGAGCTCACAGTTTTGGCTACAGAGAAATAAAGGAAAGTCTTTCAAGAAAGACACGTGGTCAGCTTCCTTTTTCTTCCCTTGGTCCTTGCTTCCTCTACGTTGTCATTTAGGCTTCTAGTTTTGCTGCCACTGGCATCTTTTCTACAAAGATCATGAGGTAAAAAGGAGAGTCAAATGTTTACCTTGACCTCTTCTTTTTATTTTTTCACTCTTATCTTTCATTTGCTTAGGTGGGCAGAGGGCTACCTGGGTCTGAAAAGCCTTAAACCCAGAAAATTCACCCTGAAGCTACTCTCTGGCTTTGAGGGTCTTTTTTTCCCTAAGCATTCATGGGAGGGGAAACAAAATCTACTGGGCAGGTTAATACCTGCAACATCACTTCCCATTTCCCTCCCCTTTACCTACTTGGCCTGCCCCTCTCCCCCTCCTTCTCCCCACAAACTGTCCCAACACACACACAGTATTACAGCTAGAAAGAGACAGCTCATTTTCCAGATCTCAGGAACTCCAAGCAAGGAAGGTTGGGACAATGTTCCACAGACTTAGAGACAGGGTCACCTCATGCCACCAAAGGAATTCTTTCCACTTGGAAAGATGCTGAGCACTGAGGGATCACTTTCATCTTTGAGCAAGTTCCCCCTACTGGGCCAGGGAGGGTGGAGAGGCAAGTTTTGAGCCCCCTCCCTTTCTCCCAAAACAACCCTGGAAATTTAAGAGTGAAGGTGTTGAGGAATGTCCTAGTCTTGAAAAAGGCCAGAACTAAATGCCCAGCCCTGCAGTACCTGTCAATAAAAGTACCAAAATGGGCTGTAACTCTCTTAGTGTGACGCCTCCCTCCCTCCGTGCTGAGCCTGAAACCAGAGATGCTTCAACAATGCTGTACCTGATTCTCATGCATTCTCACTTCTCTCCCCAAGGAGGTGCGGCCAGGAAGGCTATTGCTGCTCCATCTTACAGAAAGGGGGAACTGAGGCGCCGAGGGAGACAGGACAAGTCCAATTATCTCACAGGAAGAGAAATTCCATTTCAGCTTTGGGGACTCCCCCTTAATCCTGAGGGAGTCCCCGTCCTCTCCGCTGGGGTTCCCAGCACGGAGGAGTTCTGACAGAGCTTCCAGGAATGAGGGTGAAGAGAGGATGGTCCATTCCTTCCTGTCACTCCAATTCTTTTAGCCGGGGGTCACGGGTGGCATCTCGATCTTTTCTGGCTCTCCTCCAGCAGCTCTCAACACTCCCCGCGCCCGGCGCCCCGCCCCTGTTTCCCAAAGGCCTTTCAAGAACCACCCTACACTGGGCCACTCCCTTCCCTAAGCTAACTCAGGGACCCCAGGAGGACCTCCAGGCCTAGCCCAACTGATCCAGCAGGCTGAGGGCCCCAAAGAACCACGCAGGCTGATAGGAGAGATGTCTCAAGAGAAGCCAGACTCGCCCCTGGTTAGAACGCTGGCTCTGAGTATCCTCCATTGGAGCCCTAGACTTGCCCTTGTCTTTCTAGTGAAAAGGTGCCTGCCTGACTGCCTATGTGGAAAGTGCTGCCCTTGACCCTTGAAGGGAGGATGATCTCTGGATTCACCCCTATTCTGCCCCTGTCCGCCTTTCCATCAGACGGATCTGGGAGGTGGGAGTGAACAAAAGTCTCCTCCTGCAGCACAGATCCTAATTTAGCCTCTGGCCAGGGCTGCGGGGATTGGTCAGTGTGTGGAGCTGGGAGGTCCATTGAGGCCTGGAATAATGGGGGAGGGTTCAGTCTGTGGCCAGCATTAGGGCCAGGATTAGAAATCGGAGCAAGTGTCTCCTGTTTAGAGCCTCCTGTTAAAGAATGCCTAGTCCTGCTCTGCCAGCAGCTGGGTTTAACTGGGACCCTTTCCTCGAGGAGGCAGTGAAAGAAAAGTCCCTAGAGTTGGCCTCAGGAGGTCTGATTTCTAGTCCTGGTTCTGATACCCACTTTCTGTGCGGCTGGCCTTAAACAAGCCACTTCCCTTCTTTAACCTTCAGTTTCTTCATCTAAAAAAATGGAATCGGTCTTAGTCTCTAAGGTTCCACCTAGTTCTGAGAATGTACTACTTCCAGCCTGTGGGAGTATTAAAAAAAGTTGTTCTATCAATCTTCTGGGCTTCCCTCATAGCTCAGTGGGTAAAGAATCCACCCGTAAAAAATAAAAAAATAAAAAAAATAAAAAAAAAAAGAATCCACCCGTAATGCAGGAGACCCAGGTTCGATTCCTGTGTTGGGAAGATGCCCTGGAGAAGGAAATAGCAACCCACTCCAGTATTCTTGCCTGGAGAATCCCATGGACAGAGGAGCCAGCAGGCTATAGTATATGGGGTCGCAAGAGTCAGACACAACTTAGCAACTAAACTACCACCATTGATCTTGTAGAGTTAAAAAGAAGACAATGAAGGGGGAAAGAATTGGAAGGAATGCAAAATAAAAGAGAAAAATGAAATATTATTCTTCTTCCATTAAAAACTTTATGAAAGTATCACATCTCATTGTAGAAATTTTTAAAATACAGAAAACTGTAAAGATCATAAAAAAATTCATAATCCTACCACATAGCCTACTATTGCTAACATTTCAGTCTTTGTATTTTACAATATATTTTATTTTAAACAAAACGGAATCATGCTATATACAATTGGTCTGTAACCTATATTTTCATATAAAATGTATATTATATTTTTCAATGTCATTAAATATTTTTTGAAAACATGATTTTTAAAGACTTCATAGTATTCTGTTCAGTGAGTGTGCCATAATTTATTTACCCACTCTTTTGTTAGGTGTATAGATTGTTTAGCTTTTTCTATTAAATAAATATAATCTCTTATGAACATTCTTTGTGCATATGTGACTTTACAAAAAACTAGATCAAGAGGTATGCATGTTAAAATTTTATGACTGGAACATGTGTAAAAGTTAAATAGTTTAACAAACCCCATGTACTCATCTCCTCTTTTCAATAATTATCAAGTGATGACCAATAGTTTTTCACCTACTTATTTCTTATTTCTTCCTGCCAATGGAAATTATTTAGAAGCAAATCTTGTACATCATGTAATTTTGATAGGTGTATTTTTAATATTTTGACATACAGAGCCATATTGAGCTATTAAAAGATTTTACTAGTTTAGGCTCCCACCAGAATGTTCAGACAAGCTTTATTCATAATAACACAGTCACTGCAAACTGGAAACAACCCAAATAACTATCACCAGGTCAATAATTTTTTAATGGTATATTTATTACAATGGAATACCACTCAGCAATGCAAAGGAATAAATCCAAATACAGGTAACAATGTGGATGAACTTCAAAAACATTTATTCTGAGTGAGAGAAATCAGACTAAAATACTATATACTGTATAATGTAATTATATGAAATTCCAGAAAATACAAACAAAACTATAGTGACATAAAGCAGGAGAGAGAGGTATGGGAAGAGATGGACTATAAAAAGCAAAATTTGGGGGGCCATGGATATGTTTTGTATCTTGATTGTGGCACTGGTTTTATGGGTAGGTATATATACTGATAGGACTTCCCTGATAGCTCAGTTGGTAAAGAATACGCCTGCAATGCAGGAGACTCCGGTTCAATTCCTGGGTCAGGAAGATTCTCTGGAGAAGGAATAGGCTACCCACTCCAGTATTCTTGGGATTCCCTAGTGGCTCAGCTGGCAAAGAACCTACCTGCAATGCAGGAGACCTGGATTCGATCCCTGGGTTGGAAAGATCCCCTGGAGAAGGGAAAGGCTATCCACTCCAGGATTCTGGCCTAGAGAATTCCACAGACTGTACAGTCCATGGGGTTGCAAATAGTCGGACACAACTGAGCGCCTTTAGGGTCAGGATATATACTGAAACTCAATAAATTACACAATTTAAATGGACATTAATTGTAGCTAATTGGGGGCTAGCCTGATGGTCCAGTGGCTAAGACTCCATATTCCCAATGCAGGGAGCCCAGGTTCGATCCCTGATTGGGGAACTAGATCCACATGCAGCAACTAAGACCTGGTCCACTCAAATAAATAAATAAAAATATATATTATTAAAAAAAAATAATTGTAGCTAATTATCCTTCAATCAGGCAGATTTTTAAAACATGCTTCCCTTAACTCTTACCAGCAGTGTATTAAACAAATATTATTAAAATAAAGTAAAATGTAAATATTTATATGGGTAAAATATTCTATGTTGATATACCAGGATTTGAATTTGAATTTGCATTTTTCAGCAATATTAAATATTTTTCCTAGTTTATAGGCCAATAGTATTTCTTGTCTTGCAAATTGCCACTTCATGTCCTTTGCCTAGTTTTCTAATTAGGTATTTGTGTTTTTTATGTGGATTTGTAAGACTTCTTTATACACCAAAGATTCTTGTGCTCAGTCGCTCAGTCGTGTCTGACTTTTATGACCCCATGGACTGTAGCCTACCAGGCTCCTCTGTCTGTGGGATTTCCCAGGCAAGAACACTGGAGTGGGATTTTTTCCTTCTCCACCAAAGATTCTTAAACTTTGTCATATACTGTAAATACTCTTTGCCTTGTAATTTCGCTTGTGGTGTTGGTAAGTCGTATCCGACTCTTGTGACCCCCATGGATTGTAGCCTGCCAGGCTCCTCTGTCCATGGTATTCTCCAGGCAAGACTACTGAAGTAGGTTGCCATTTCCTTCTCCAGAGGATCTTCCTGACCCAGGACTCGAACCCAGGTCTCCTGCATTGCAGGCAGATTCTTTACTGACTGAGCTACAAGGGAAGCCCTTGTGGTGCTATTAGTTTTTTAATACAGAAGTTTTATATTTTTACATAACAAAATCTATATTTTCACATCCTTTATTGTATCTTCGTTTACCTTTATGCCTAGAAAGACTTTCCTTATTCTCAAGACCAGAAGAATATTCCCCTATTTCTTTCTAGGTTTCTTATGGTCTTATTGTTTGCCATTCTTTTCCACTCTGGAGCAGAGTGGGTAGTACAAGCATTGACTCAGGAGTCAGATGGAGCTGGAACCAAAATCAACTTACTAGCCCTGTAACCAAGGGCATATTCAGCTTCCTCCACTATCAAGTGAGGATAATAATAGTTTCCAACTTACAGGGTGGTTTTCAGGATAAAATGAAATAATATATGTAAATAATTTGTAGAGCAATGAGAGTATCATCTCTGGCTGGAAGAATGGAAATGAGACTGGCATCCAGAGTCCTTAAAGAACCCCCATCCCAGGCTCAGGGGGAAGGTTAGAGAGTGGGGAGAGGCAAAGATGGTGAGGGGAATATGTATAGCAAATTGACAATGCTCAAGCAACATCAGCAACTGTATTTGGACATTTTTTTATTTTGAGCTGCTCAGTATACAAGCACTAATGGTTTGAAGCAAATTCTAAGACACATGAAGGGAGATACTCCATCTCTCTGCCCACTGGCAGCTAGGTAGCAGGGATACAGCCCAAGATCTGCCAGTCAGATGCCTTCTCTCCCTTTGGACTTTGGAACTTGAGCATACAGCACTGCAGGGGAGAACAGCAATTATTCCTGGAGGTCTCAGCACCCAGACATCCATAAGAGCAGCAAGCCTCGGAGGAGACCATGCGGTCACAGCATCCTGAGCAAGCCTGTCCTGTGGCATGATCCTGACCGGGCCTGCCTCACCTGCTTCCCACCCTTTTCCTGAGGCTTTTTTTTTTTTTTTTACTTCATTTTTTTTTGCATTTATTTTTATTAGTTGGAGGCTAATTACTTTACAATATTGTAGTGGTTTTTGCCATACATTGGCATGAATCAGCCATGGATTTACATGTGTTCCCCATCCCGATCCCCCCTCCCGCCTCCCTCTCCATCCCATCCCTCTGGGTCTTCCCAGTGCACCAGCCCTGAGCACTTGTCTCATGCATCCAACCTGGGCTGGTGATCTGTTTCGCCCTTGATAGTATACTTGTTTGTTTCAATGCTGTTCGAGGCTAATTCTTTAACATAGTCACAGTGAGATTCCCAACAGCCTTCCAACAAACTCCTTTCCTGCTTCAGCCAGTTCGAATCAGATTCTGTGGTTTGCAACCAAGAACCTGACTCATCAGGCTACTACAATTTAACTATGAAATTTACATTGGCAGATGGCATGAGGTGCTAACTTCCCCCCCCCCCCAAACAATCAGATATCCACAAATCATTTGTTAAATAATCCATTCTCTTCCCACCAATTTGAAATGCCTGAGATGTTTCACTGAGTGAGCCTTTGCCCTTGAAACTCTCTCATTGACTACAACTCCTTGTCTCTCCTAGAACCCCAGAGTTTTTCATTCTCTTCTCCCCAAGGGAAGTCTCCTGTTTTAGAACCCCATACTGCCTGCTTTATACTAAATACTCTGGATATCTAAGAATGTCCCTGTTTTTAAGCTGGAGGACTGCATTAAGAAACACATCTGCTGACTTTAGGTCTCCCCACAAGCAAGCCATCAATTTGATGATTCCAGCCCCAATTTGGAGAAACTCAGAGGGGTTAGAGGACCTTATCTAATGAAAAAATAAATGGCCCCAAACAAGCACCAACTCCCCATTCCACACCCACCCCCCAACCACTGGTTCCTTATTCTGTATAATTGTTTTCCAGCACAGCCCAGGAGAGAAGGGGACCAGTGGCTACAGTGCTTGCCTCCTGGCCTACTTTCTTGGTGACATCAAAACTGAGGTTGTAAGGAGTTTCCTGGTATCACAGTGGTTAGGATTCTGGGCTTTCTGTGGCTGGGTTTCAATCCCTGGTTAGGAAACTGAGATCCTGCAAGCTGTGACATGTGGCCACAAAAAATAAATAAAATAAAATAAAAAAGCGAAAAAAAAAAAAAAAAAAAAACAACCTGAAACTGAGGTTGTAACGCAGTGAAGGTGCCATCTTTGGCTGGAAGGGTGAAAATAGAATTGACATCCAAAGAGTTGTGAGTGGGGAGGCAAAGGCGGTGACAGGGAAGAAGATAGGGTCGTCTGAGGTAGAGACTGTGTTGACTGACAAAATGGTACCACAAGGCCTGAGAATGTCTGGTTGCCAATGAGTGTATGGAAGGATAAACACTTGTGGAAGGACCAATACCTGTCACAGGAAGTAACAATCTGAGTGTGAGGGGTGGGAAACAGGTGGTTCCTAATTGTCTTCAGCAAAGACACAGTGTTGCTGGGCTAGTCATGGGTAAAGGAGAAAGGAGACAGTAGACCTGGGAACTTTCATTTATTTTCTTTATTTTCTCTTTCCCAGCTTTATTGAAAATAATTGACACATAACCTGGTAGCTTTTAAAAAGCAACAGGATGACACAATGGGCTCTTATATGGCCACTAAAATGATGTTTACAAGGACTTTTTAATAACATGAGGAAATTCTTATAATTTTAAGTAAAAGTTTAAAAAGGCCAGCTATAAAATGGTATATTGAGTTGACACTAACTGTGTGGGAAAACTATGAATTTTTAAAAAGACTAGCTGATTCATATCAATGTATGACAAAACCCACTGAAAAATAAAAAAATAAATTAAAAAAATAAATAAATAAAAAATAAATAAAAAGACTAGAAGAAAATGCACCAAAATGTTAACCACAGTTAACTGTCTTCGGATAGTAGTTATTTAACAATGGGACTTCCCTGGTGGCTCGGTGGTAAATAATCTGCTTGCAGTGCGGGAGACCCAGGTTCCATCCCTGGGTCAAGGAGATCCCCTGGAGAAGGAAATGCAATCCACTCCAGTACTCTTGCCTGGAGAATCCCATGGACCGAGGAGCTTGGTAGGCTACAGTTCATAGGGGTGCAAAGAGTTAGACACAACTGAAGCGACTTAGCACAAAACACAGGAAACTAGATCCCCCATGCCACAACTAAGACCCAGCACAGCCAAATAAATACATAAATAAAAATGAATATTAAAAAACAATACTAGGTACAAGCAAACTATCAAGGACCTATTAAATATCAGGCCTGGGCTTGGCATTCTACTTAGATAAATTATCACATGTCTTTACACAACAACCCTGTGAGGCATTTACTCCTATTTCACAGGTGAGAAAATTTAGTCTGCCAGAGACTCAATGCCATACAGCTCAGGAGTAGTATAACAAAATGATTGGCTAAGAATTATGTTTCTGGGCTTCCCTGGTGGCTCAGTGGTAAAGAATCTGCCTGCCAGTGCAGGAGACACCAGTTCGATCCCTGGTCTGGGAAGATCCCACATGCCACAGAGCAACTAAGTCCGCGCGCCACAACTACTGCACTCCAGAGCCCAGGAGCCATAACTGCTGGCCCCACGTGCTGCAGCTTGCTGAAGCCCACGTGCCCTAGAGCCTGTGTTCTGCGGCAAGAGAAGCCCCCACGATGAGCGGCTCACACCACAGAGAGTAGGCCCGTTCGCTGCAATCAGAGAAAAGCCCGTGTAGCAAGGAAGACCCAGCACAGCCAAAAATAAATAAATAAATTAATTAATTAATGTATTTAAAAAATAAAAATGATGTTTCTTCTTTTCTCTATTTTCCAAATTTTTTACAAATTTTTCCAAATGTGCTTTCTACCTTTCCCCAACTGTCCTTTTCTTCAACTAATTTATCCTTCTTGGATCAGGAACAAAGGTACACATTCTCTCCTTTTCTCAAATTTGTGATCTCTCTGTCGGGAGGGCAGAAGTTCCTGGTGGGGAGGGACTTGATCCCCAGCCCTGAACACAGAGGAGCACACAGAAGCTGAAGAGATGTTTGTGGAATAAAGGACTGAATGAAGGAACAGATGAGTAACGGTCATGAAAAAGTTCATCATGCTGATGATGTAAATACCCTGTGTCTGCAAAGTGCTTGGGGAAGGGACAGCCTTTTCACCAGAATGTTGAGGAGGGTGCCATTAGGACCATAGCCTTTCTATGTGACTTGGGTCCCCTTGCCTTGAGCAACCCAGTCAGTCATATCTCAAGTCATATACTTAATCCTGGGAACTCCATGTACAGGACCTGCCACCCAAGGCTTGCAGCTACCATGTCTTTCCTTCCACTAAAACACCCCTGTATTTTTTCAGGTCCCAGCTCCTAGCGGGCTGGACCTGGGAGGGGGTCTAAGGTCAGGGAGATACTGGAATCTCAGAGCATCCTGGAAGACCCTGAGAATAACAGCGAGTTGACTGCATGTTGCAAGCTAAAAAACAAAGATAAAGGAATTTACATGATTAATATACCAATAAGAAAGGCCCAGGATAGCCAAGGAATGCCAGAGCTGCTCAGAGGGACCTGGAATCCCTGCCCAGGGAGTCCAGTGGTGAGGCCCAGTGGGCAGTGAGAGGGGAGGGCAGGCCAAGGCAGATCTCTCTGTGCCCTTGGTCCAGACTTGTCAGTGGGTGGCCACCTCCGAGCCCTGTGGGGAAGGGGGACAGGGAACAGGATACTGACTTCATTTCCTCCTAGCCGTGCTTCCCTGATGGAAAAAGCGGGCTGAGGAAAGTTTTCATTGAACTGGTAGCACTTTGTAAAATTATAGCCAATTCCCCGTAATCAGCATGAACAAGGGGCCAGCAGTAGGGCCTGCAATTAGATAAAGAAAAATAGCAATGTTTACAATCCAATTTGTTTTAAAACAGCAGATTTACCTTTATAATTATGAACCAGTGCATGTTCCTGCTAGAAGGACCCAGCCTGGCTCCAGCCCTTCTGCTCAGAATAATCCCTCCACCTGTACCTACATCCCCCAAACCCCTCCTTGGCCTTCAAGGCCATGTTCAAATCCTTCCTCCAAGAAGCTTTGCAGTTCCTCAGTCACTTCTTCCTCCATACTCCCTCTAGCTCTTTGCTAGCTCTGGGTAGAGCCCCTTTCAGGGTCAGCTCTGACTGTCCCACTGTGAGCCCCTCTCCTTCCAGAGTGGAGGCTCCCAGAAGGGAAGGCACAGCCTTCTCCATCTCAGCGGCTCCCCGGACCCAGCACAGTGCCTGGCCCCGTGCATTCCTCACCAAGCCTCCTTTCTCGTTGCCCATGGACAACAGTGCCTACCCCGCGGGGTCCCAACGGACTTTCCGGGAGACAGGGGTAGCTCTGAGGTCTAGAAGAGTCCGGATTCCCAGATCCCCTGGGAAGCCCCCTGCGGATAACAGGGAGTTGCCCTTATTTTGTTTGCAATCTAGAAAGGAGTATTTACCAGGCCCAGTTAGAGCTGATTTTGTCGCTCCGGGAACGGGAAGCGTTAAGCCCAGCTGCACGGGCAGACTGAGACAGTGAGGGGAATAAAGGGCTACCTCCCTCGATCACTGGGCTCCCCAAGTGGGAGACCGGAGAGTTGAGGCTGCAGAGGGGGAGAGGGAAGGGGAGGGGGAGGCCCGGGGCCGCGCTGCCCTTCCTCCGGCTCCTCCTCCTCTCGCGGTCCCCGCCGGCCTCCCTCTCGGGCTCTTTGTCTGTCGGTCGGTCTGTCTGTCGGCTCACTCTCGCACTGGCTCTCCAGCCCTCTCGCTCTCTCTCGGCTCGGTTCACGTGACCGACTGCTCTCAACGGCTCCGATCACCTCTTCCTGAGGCAGCACCTTTCGGTTGGTAACAGGAGACACTCGGGGGTTGGGGGCAGGATGGGTTTCCTTCCTCCGCTTTTTCCTCCTCGCCTTCTGGGGCAGCTCCGGCCGCTCCTCTCGGCTCGGCCTCCGGCCCTCCACCCCTCCAGCCTCTCCCAGCCCCCATGGTGCTCCCTCCCGCTCCTCTCCCCTCCCCTCTCGCCCCCGCCTCCCCCCACCCCGCCACCGCCTTGCCTCGCTCTTTCCCCGATGCCATCCCTCTTTGGGGAGGGGGCTTCTGCGCGGGGGACAGACAAAAGGTCTTGGACGGACTCCGGGGGCGTCCCCTCTGCAGCTCCCCACCACGTGGCCCCTCCCTCCGCGGGCGGCGTGCGGCTCCCCTCTCCCCTCCCCAGCAGAGGTCTGGGGAGTTAGGGCCCCCGAGGCATCATCCTTTCCGGGCCTCGTTCGCGCCAATTGCTCTGCCGCGGGTGCTGAGCCTCCGGGCGCCTCGAATACCAACGAGTGCACCGGACGCCGGTGGGGGAAGATGCTCCGAGGACCGAGGCTGCGCTCTCGGTTCCCACTCTGGGGAACCGCCAGCCTAACTGGGGAGACTAGGACCCCGCCGTCGGAAAGCTCCTGGTCCTATGGGGGGTGATGACAAGGTCTCCAACCTCAGGAAGCTAGAAGCTGGTGGGACTCAGCCTCCCTCCCTTTGCAGTACAAACTCACCAAAAAAAAAAAAAAAAAAAAGGATGAATCCAAAAGTGTCATGAAAGTGCCCTGCAAAAGCAGCGCTGGAGCTACATATTCGTGAACTTCTGGCAGAACCAGATTGTGTGTCCCTGCCCATCTTGGCCAGCACGGAGGGAGCCGCTGCTCCCCGGCCTGCTAGTGCCCGCCTCCAAAATTTGAAATTAAAAGTGAACTCTCTCTCTCTCTCTTTCATTCCACACCAGGGTAAATTTTTAAACAAAGGCCATTTAAAGATCGAAGTTATCAAGTAAATCAGGCAAAACATTTTCAAAGCTGCCTTATTGTAAATACACACTTAGCTAGTGCCTAGAGCCACGGTACTAGCCTGGCCCTAAAAATCACGGGCCTGTGTTTTAGAGCCCAGGGAGGGAGAGTTCCCCTAAGCCCCCAGCTGACCACTTAAAACCATTTTAGTCAACAAAGCTAAATTCCCTCAGAGGATACTACCTGTGGCCAACGCCATCCTTGCAGCATCTTAGGTACTTCCCAAGTCAATCCTGATAATGATTACCCAAATGCTGGAAAGGGAGGGGCGCCTGGAGCAATTCCATCTCTCCAGGATCTTAGGGAGTGACTTGAGAAACGCCCCAGGTTTGATAGCTAACAGGCAGAACATTACTTACTTACAACAACACTAAGTAAGAATGGTCACCACAGCTACAACTTAATGAGCATTTAAGAAAGCGCCAAGGGCTCCCCTGGTGACTCAGTGGTAGAATCCCCATGCCAGTGCAGGGTACAGGGGTTCGACCCCTGGTCTAGGAAGATCCCATGTCGAATAGTAACTAAGCCTGTGTGCCACAACTACTGAGCCCACGTGCCGCAACTAGAGAAAAGCCTGCACAGCAACCAAGACCCAGCACAGCCAAAAGTAAAATAAGTAATTTTTGTTTAAAAAAAGAAATTGCCAAGTGCATAGTACACATCATGTGCTGTGCTGTGTTTAGTCGCTCAGTCGTGTCCGACTCATTTCGGCTCCATGGATTGTAGCCCATCAGGCTCCTCTGTCCATAGGATTCTCCAAGCAAGAATACTGGGGGGGGGGGGGGGGTTGCCAGGCCCTCCCCCAGGGGATCTTCCCAACCCAGGGATTGAACCCAGGTCTCCCACACTACAGGTGGATTCTTTACCCTCTGAGGAAGCCCAGTACACATCATATTTAACCCAATAACAGTCTCCTATGGTAAGTACTATTATTATCCTGTTTGAACAGATAAGGAAACTGTGGCTCAGAGAAGGTAACTTGAAGAGGCCACACAGCTGGTTAGTGGCAGAACTGGGTTTGGAATCCAGGTCTGGCCAACGCCCAAGTTCAGGACCTCATCCATTCACTGTACTATCTCACCTCTTTCCCACAGGGAGTGATTCTAAAACTCTCCCAAAAGGAACAGGGATAATCATGGGCCAGGGCACAGTCTTGCTGGAAATTGACTGGCTACAAAAATGTGGCGGGTTAACAGTGGCCCATAGGTTACCTCACTGCCGTTTCAAATGCCACAGACTCCCAAATAAAAGTCCAGACTCCTAGATTCCTAAAACCTAGAATCCAAAGAACGCATCCTGCCAGCCCATCCCCACAGAAATCGTCCCACTTCCGGTTTCTGCTTTTTCTGGTAGTGGGGAGATTTGCAGGATACCAGGCCTGGAGTGAGCTTCTTGAAGGCAGTGTTATGGGGGGTGGGGGTGGGCATGATAATGGACCCCCACTGCCCTACCCCCAGCCCTCCCTGGAGGGAGGACAAATAGGTCCATTGATTTGAAACTCTCCCAGAGGGCATTAGAGTAATGACTCTGGACTGTGTGATGCCTACACCCCCTTTGACCTCCTGACTGACCCCTGCCCTGGGAGGTTCCAAAGGCCACAAATCTCTGTTGCTTGTGGGCCATGTGGTTTGTGGCTGTTTGTAGTTTTGGAAAGCAGGGGGAAACTACGTGGGTAGGGGACACTGCTTCTCACTGTGCCGGCTTCCCGAGAGAACTAGTGAGGGGCGGGCAGGGCCCCTTCCGAGCCCTGCCAAGACACACTGCAACTACTGATATGGGCTCCATCATTTATTTTTGAAAGCAGCAGGGCTCTTGGCTCATTTGCATAAATGTTTGCACTGCCTGCTATATTTTGGTTCGGGAGAAGGGCACCGGAGTACAGAACATACATAACAGATTTGTAGCTGGGCAGCTTGAGCCTGCCCCTGACGAGGTGAACTAACCAGCCAGCCCAAGACGACCCCTCACCCTCTGTCTACTTTTGAAAGCCCCTCTAAGTGCAGACTCCAGCATCAGGGGTATGTGACAATAGAAAGATCTTACCCCTTAAGGAGTACTTCTAAGCCAGGTAGATGGGTAGATAAGAGAGCATTTTGACTTGAAAAGAGCTGGGAGTCTGGACTCCTGATTTCTACTGTTCAAGAAAGTAACATTTATTGAATGATATCCACGTGCCAGGCACTTTATTAGGCACTGAGTTAACATATAACATAATACATATCAAGACCCCGTCACTGAGACACTCATAGTCCAGCATAGCATGGGTGACAGAAACGTGATAAAAAAAACAAAACCCTAAATGCATTGTGCCATCACAGAGAGGATAAGAGAGGATTGCTAAGGCAGTACTCAGCTATGGGAGACATGGAGTCTGGAGAGACTTACTGGTTGCCTAATCTGAGTCTTAAACATCACCCCTGCCCCCCATCTCCAAGGTGTGTTTTAACCTCTACTACTAATACCTTGTGTGAGCTCAGCAAAGGTCTAAGCTCTCTGGGATGCCTCCGTTTCTTTATCTTCATAATGGGAGCAATAATCTGTGAAGTGGGCCCCTGCGTGTCCTACCTCCTACCTCGACCCCAGACCGAGAGCACAACTACACGTTTCATCGACGTGCCACGCAGATCTGTGGCGGAGCCGGAGAGTGGGGACTATTGAGAGGTGATGGGAGTAGATGCGATGGCATCCAGAGGGTCTGACCCCAAACGATAGTGCAGGTGCGGGGGGGGGGGGGAGGGTTAATCTCATCTTTACATAGTTAACCATCCTTCCCTGGCGCCTCCTCTGCCCTGGCGTCTCGAAGCGGGAGCTAAGTAGCAGCATCGGGGAGGAGAGTGGGGCTGCTGGGGAGAAGGCGCCTCAGGATAGCAGTCGTCTGTTTCAGCCCCCCCCCCCCCCCCCCCACTTCATGCCGTCTAGCCTGAGGATGCAGGCACTGAGGAAAATGTTGCCTTTTCCTGCCGTCACTCTGCCACGATTGGGATCGCCTGGGTTTCTCTCTGGAGTCAGGTATTTGCCCATAAATCTGGCTCATCTTGCGGGAGGCGGGGGGGGGGGGTCACCCGTTCCGTTAAATTTCCTCCTTGCAGAGTAGAGAAGGACTTCCTTTTATTCGTCCTAAGCGACCCCTCCTAGGGCTTCAGGAGGCGTGAGAGCCGGGGGCCCGCCTGGGGCAGAGCCGGCTGCGCGGCCCCTCCAGGATTCCGCGTACTCGGCGCGGCGAGGTCGGCTGGAACTTCGGCCTCCGAAGCTGCCGACTCGGCTTGCCTTTAAAATGCAGAAACTCCCGGCCCACACCCCCGCCCCTCCGGCCGCCTCCTCCCCTTCCCCCTCCGCCCCCGCCCCGGCTCAGGCTCCTCCCAGAGCCCCGGGCGCGGGGGCCTCCCTGCCACCTGCCCGCTGCCCAGCCCACATGCAAAGCGTGACCGCCGGGGAAGGCAGGCGAGCGCGCGCCCACACCGGCCCTGCGCCGCGGCGACAGCGACAGCGACAGCGAGCAGCTCGCCTACTCCGTCCGTCTGCGCTTACCCAGCATGCACTTCCAGGCCCCGAGCTATCTCGGAGCTGCAGCCCCGGGGTCAGAGCGGCCGGAAGAAACAGGAAGTTTGGGACGGTCCTAGTCGTGGGGCCGGGAGTCCTAAACGCCGGGCCCTTTGCTTGGCTCTGCCGCTCCCTTCCCCCGCCCCCTCCCGCTGGCCGACTTCCCTGGGGTCCGTTTCGGGGGCTGGCCTGAACTCCAAACATCCAGAT
Organism: Muntiacus reevesi; assembly: GCF_963930625.1. Lineage (NCBI taxonomy): Eukaryota > Metazoa > Chordata > Mammalia > Artiodactyla > Cervidae > Muntiacus > Muntiacus reevesi. The sequence continues at coordinate 121,429,624 of NC_089271.1, read as the reverse complement.
GTGTTTGGGGGTCATTCAAGGCGCACTCCCAGGGTTCCCTTCGCCATAGCATCTCCAGGCTTTAGGGATCCAAGGGTGGGAACGGGAGGGAGTGCTCCCGCCCCGCGGGTGGGTGGGTGGTGGTAGGCCCAGAGGGTGGTTTGTCTTTTGCCCGCGGAGAGGGAGAAGGACGCTAGGTGGGGTGGAGGTTGAGGGCTGGAGATTAGCCTCCCACAGCTATCTCTTGGGCAGGTAGGGCAGAGGTTGAAACCAGGGTTACAGTCTTCCCCTCCCCTCCGCCAGTTAGCTTCTCTCTAATCTGCCCTCCGCACGGAGTAAGGCTGCCCCGTTATCCTTAGCAACCATCTCACCAACGTGCACTGCTGTTCACCAGGGCCGCCTGGGGCCAGGGAGAAAGGATGCCTAGCGCAGCCCCATTCCTCGGGCAGAAAAGGCGAAGGGCACGCCCTGTTGAAGGCGCTCTTCATCCACACACCGCTTTGGCCAGGCAAGAAAGGCTGGAGTCTCAGTACCCTTGGGCTCCCACTCAGTCCCCATCTTTGACCCATCTCCCTACTCAGCTATCTCCACCTGAGCGTCTCCCCGGCCTAGAACTGAGAGGGGTGGGTCACGGTGGCTCCCAGTGGGCGGTACTGACCGTAGCATGCCACTTGGCCAATCCTTTTCGGGTTGTGCAGATGGGCCATTCCAGTGGCCCGCAGTGCTCTTTCTCCTCTCATAGCCTTATGCTCCCAGCCGGGAACATCTCTCTCCCAGCTCACTAGGAGTTCCTAGATTTCCTGAGAAGAAAGCTGGCTGGTTAGGAGAACAAGGATGAATATTTTGGAAGTGAAGGTAAAATCTCATTGGATGTAGAATGATTGTGAGACTGTCACTGCAGTTTCTGCCCCAGACACCTCCAGGCAGAATTAATTGGTCTTTCCTCTGGGCTCCCATAGAGTAGGATTTATACCTCTATTATCACATTGTATTGTAACTATTTGTTTACATGTTTCTCCCCTCTGCTAGACTGTGAGCTCCTGGAGGGCAGAAACTATGTCTTATTTATCTCTGCAGCTCCCCACACAGATCCTGGCTCACAAAAAGGCTGTTGAATAAATGAACCAGAAATGGAAGGGATTCAACTAGATGACCTCCAGGATCTTGTTAAACTCGAATCTTCTGTGATGCAATTTAAACCCGCACCCATAGTTACACTCACATACATGTAAACACAGACAAAATCGACAAACACTGTCATGCCACAGTCCGGGTGTCAGTGTAAGACCACTCCTTGGAAAGTGAACAGACGTTACATGATGCCAAGTAACTGGCCTTTTGAAAGTTGAATCTTCAAACCTAAACATCTGAAGCGTCGGCAACCAACATCGCAACTGGTTTGGCTGATTTTTTTTTCACTGCCCTTCCTGACTTTTTAAGCAGACACAGCCCTACATGCAGAAACAGTGAACATTTCAGCTGAAAGGGCCCTCTGAGAGGCTCTGCTACAAGTCTCTTCATTTTACAGCTGAGGTCCAAAGTCAGACAGGAGCAGAAATGGCAATCCCACAATCATGCCACTTGGAGCGTGCACATGTTTGACACATGTTTGTATGCAGACACGACATGCACAACATGGGTGCATCCCTGAAACACGTGCCATCACTAGCTACACCCGGGTACACCCTCCTCCCACCACCCACCTAGCAAACGAGGATGACCCCACCTCCGAGTGGCTGCTGAGCAAGGAAGGCAGGGCAGGGGTCACCTGGGCCTAGGCAGCCCTCGCCAGAGTTCCAAGGGGACCGAGAAGCCTACAGGTCTGCAGCTGCCATTAGCGTGCCTGGCTCCCCTCGGCTCCCCTCTGTCTGCAGAGGGCGAGGAGAGGAGACATTCCGGGCTCATTCCAGTGAGCCGTGTGCACGCTGCAGGCGTGGTATGCGAGCAAGCGGCGCGCTTCCAGCTGCTGCCTTCGAGGGCTGACAGGCAACCCCCTCCCCCCAGACAAAACTCCTCACCCACTGCTGGCCTCTCTTCACATGGGCATGATTAAGGCAACCAGGACCATTGCAAGCCCTTTTCAAAAGGAGAGAAATTATGGCTTTTTCTCCACCTGGCCTGCCTACCTTTTCTTAGGGGGCTTTCCTCTCAGAACCACCTCCAAGTGGAAGCCTGGTCGGACTTAACCCACCCCCAAACCTCGCCTGCCTCTGCTAGCCCCCTTGCAGCAAGCTCCTTTAACATTCTGGTGGATAGCTTGTGCCCTCATCGTTGGTGCCCACTCATTTCCCCCCATCAGGGTCATCTCTCCCACCTCCACCCCACTTAACGTGAGCATCCCTTCCTTGCATTTGTAGGGTGCTTTAGAGCTTTCAAAGTGTGTTTTATTTGACCTTTACCACCACCCCTAGCTTCATCTGACACATCAGGAGACTGAAGCTCAGAGAAGATAAGCACCTGCCCAAGATCACATAGCTAATACATGAGGATGGCACATCTTTGACTATCAAAGGCACGTTTTGCCCACTCTGCCACCCTAATGTCCAGCTCCCTGAGGGGAAAGAGACGCCTTTCTGCTTCTTTTGGACCTCCAGGGTACCCGATGTAGCACAGACTTTGCACACAATGGGTGTTCTGAGGCCTGCGCAGACGACAGACCGATGATGCCAGCAGTCAGAGAATCCTGGAAGCTCCAGGAAGGGAGAGGCTCTTGCAGACCAAGGTGTTGTGTACCACCCAAGTCTTTTCAGCAGCCCCCATCCCTTGCCTCTTCTCACTCCTAACTTGCTCCGAGAGAGCAGTGCTCACGAATAAAGCTAATATTGGAACTAGTCGTATGCTAGTTCAAGAGAGACTGTTGTCTGGATCCTTCTCTGCAGGGACGGATTGTGCCAATAGAATGCCCCAGGCCCCAGCCCTTTCCGTGCGGCAGGCTCAAACCGAGGGCGGCCCCCACCCCCGCACCCCCCTCCGGCCTTTATGAGTCTCAGCTGATTTCCCTTGAGGGCCGCCCCCCTCGGCAGCCCCCCCCCGCCCCCCACCAATCGGACTCCTTCACTGTACCTGGGCCCCGCCCCGACTGTCCTCAGGGGCGGGGCCAGCCCTAGGGCAAGCTGGGGCAGGAAGTGGTTGCAATTACACACTCCCGCCCCGCACCGGCTGCCACTGCCGGAGCGACAATGCTAACTCGGCCGGCCCCAAACGTCAGGGTAGGAGCTGAAAAAGAGCTCGGCCGGGGGCTCCTGGGCTGGAATGAATCTCCTTTCCTGAAGGAAGGGAGTTTCCAAGGCTGGGCAAGACTGGAAGCCTCAACTGACTCCTGGTCACATCCAGGGTTGAAGGGAGGCGATCGTGGGTCTCTGTACCCATCCCAGCATGGCAACCACTAGGCACAATCGTCCCTTTTAAACCTGGCCACTTGCTAAAAGCAGCTTTCCCCTGCTGTTTGGGCCCCCTGCTTGCAACCGCCAGGACTGACGGCCCTGACCCCTCCTACCAGGGGAGGACAGGCTTTGATCCTCCACTGCTGCAAATCACCAGAGCACAGTGGCTTTATACCCCCTATTCCTCCCTAGTTTCTCGGGCATTCCCGTTGGGGGCTGGCTCTTGGCCAGGTGGAGGGTGTGACTGGTGTGGCCAGAACCATGTGCTAAGTACCACGTAGAGAGAGGGATGGGAGAGTGTGAGAATGTGTGGCTGGGACGGCTTCAGAACAACCTGGAGTGGGCTTTCACTGAGGGCATTTTTAGCTCAGCGAATTGGGGCTGCCTGAGAAGAATGGAGGGAGAACCGGGTCAGTGAAGAGACTGGAGAAATGAAGGGAATATGGGAGCATGGGAGGGAACGGGGGTGAGTGAACTAGTTAGGGTTAAAAAAGAAAAGGCCTAAAAACCCAGTGGATGCAATGGGGGCTCCTCTTTCCCCTTCACTAGCATCTTCTGCACGAAGTAGGTTCCTTCTGTATGTCGGCACTCAGTGGTTGCCTTCTCAGTTTCAGAGCCTCCCTTTACATCCTACTGAAAACCTCACAGCACCCTCCTTTCCTTGTTCTATGGAAACTGCTCCTTCTCTCCCAGGCCAGGCTGCCCAGTCCATTGAAGTAGTTTAGGGCTCATCTGGGAACTACCCAAAGAAAAGGGTCTCCCCTCCCCATCCCACCCATCCTGGCAGGAACCAAAGGCTTTGTGGACCAATTTGAGGGGCTGCTGATCAGCAGCCTTTTCCCATGGGGTTTCAGACTCCCAAGAGACTGGGAAGCTGAGTCATAGGCAACTTCATGCTCTACAGACAACACAGCAAGAGAAAGATGGAAGAGCAAATGAAAAAGGTGCAAAAAGACAAACCAGGGGGCAGGTTCATTACCTGGGGAGGTGAGGGGCAGAGGGACTCTTAACCCTGCCTTAGTCGTGCTTCACTCATAGATGGAGATCAAAATCAGAAGGTGAATATGAAAGATGATGACAGGACACAGGATCAAATAAAGGAATAAAGACGGAGATGTTTTGTAAACTAGTAAGTTCTATATAGATATGAGGGATTACTATTATTGTTACTATGCATTATGAATTTTCATTTTGCTCCCATGGATCTGATTTATTCAGTGCTCTTTCCTTAATAGAGGAGCATGACATAGCCAGGTTAGCCTTGAGGCTTTTGTGGCCCTGAGTGAAGGTGTGTGTGTGTATGAGAAAGAGATTCAGAGATAGAGAGGGAGGGAAATGGGAGGGAGTGATTGGGTGGAACTTCTTCCTTCAACATTTTCCCTTAGAAAGCTAGGGTTCTACTGAACAAGGAGCAATTTGAAGGGGAGAAGACCTCACAAATCACATGGCCAGGGAGAACCAGGAGACACGTCTTATTTTGTGTTATGAATGCACCTACTTTTTTAAAGCAATATTTTGTTTACTGGTTTATTTGGCTGCAGCAGGTCTTAGTTGTGGCTTGTGGGATCTTTAGTTGCAGCCTGCGAACTCTTAGTAGCAGCATGTGGGATCTAGTTCCCTGACCAGGGATCAAACCCAGGTCCCCTGCAATGGGAGTGGGGAGTCTTAGCCACTGGACTGCCGGGGAAGTGCCATAGGAGACAAGTCTTGTTCGTCTCTGTACTCTCAACACCCAGAACAAACTCCTTCTGAGTGATGGAGAAAGGCTGCTGGAAGGAAGGAGTGATGGTTGTACCCATCCTTCTGCCTCCTCTGGTGTCCTAGTGCTGATTGTGGCCAGAAGAGTCTCAGCTGTCAGCTCTAGCTGTCATGTCCACCAGCCCCGTCTCCCAAGTGCTGCGATGTTCCTGCGAGTCTGTGACAGTCACTGTACCCCTGATGTCTCTGCCTCAACTAGGGGCTTGGTCTTTGGAGGTCCTGCACCCAGCCAAGGCCACTGGCATTACACATGTCATTGCTCTTTGATGCTTCACAAGACCCTCTCCCAGGCTCTTGCAAAGCGTCAGGACCATTCTGAACATCAATCAAAAAAATGGGGTCATGGATGGGGAAGCACTTTGTGACCTGCAAAGCCCTCTATAAATGTAAGGGATTATTGCATTGCATCTCATAAAGAGCATTCTGACACTTCAAGGGTTGTAGTTATTTGGATTTTGGCAAACAGGAGTTTACCACATTATGAAATATGTGTGTGTGGGGGGTGTCTGCACAAGTGCATGTTCAGTGATAAGACCCACAGATAGAAACCTACTTGGCCAAGTAACACAAAGAGTCATTTAGACTGTGTAGAGCCATATTGGTAAGTTCACAAGAATTCCCTGGCCTTCTGTCTTTTTCAGTATACTTCTATATAGGTGCTCTCATCAGATTCTCCGCACAACACTATGGCACTGTTAAGTCCCTCCGACTTGAGTTCAGCAGAATAAAGCACACAGTGAGCTTCAAGGAATCTACTTTTGAGACTTGCAGGCTCTGAGAACTTTGCCTGGGAGAAATTTTCAGGCAGAGAAAAACATAGTCTGTGTAGGTCCTGGCAGGGTGCGCGAGACCCATGCCAACTTCTCTCCATTCTCTGACCCCACAGAGCGGCTCTACAATGCCTGCATAACGACCTCCAGACCAAGAAGAAGGCTCTCTTTCAGTCAGTCATTCAATCAACAAACAGTTTTTGAGTGCTTTCCCATCAGTGCCAGGCCTTCTGCTAGACCCTGGGGCAACAAAAGTGAAGAAGCCTTCATTGCTCACCATTCACCTCTTGCCTTGCAAGCAACATGTTTTGTAGCATCTTTCCCCCTTCAGGCTCTCCTTGCTGTTCATTTTATTTGGCGGAGAGAAGCCAGGGCTAATGGCTTTGAATCCAGCCCTGGTTGTTGGGTCTCTGATTGGGCAACAAGGGGCTCCTCTGGAGAGGGCAGTGCTCAGAACATCAAATGGTCTCTCAGACACGTGGCACAGGTATCACAAACCTCCAGAGGAGAAGCAAGCCTGATTCTTTTTTTTTTTTTTTTGTCCACAGCCTTGAAGAGTCAGGAGAAAAATCATGCGATTAGCATTGTGTTGGAACAGCATTCTCACCTCAGGTTTTGTCAGAGCAGACACTCTGGGTCTGGAAGTTCTCTCTGGGCAGTCCGGCTTAGGCTGTCACCTTTTGGTGGGGGCAGTTTTTTTTTAATTAATTAATTAATTTTAATTGGAGGCTAATTACTTTACAATATTGTAGTGGTTTTTGCCATACATTGACATGAATCAGCCATGGGTGTACATGTGTTCCCCATCCTGAGCCCCCTCCCACCTCCCTCCCAATCCCATCCCTCAGGGTCATCCCAGTGCACCAGCCCCAAGCACCCTGTCTCATGCACCGAACCTGGACTGGCGATTTGTTTCACATATGATAATATACATGTTTCAATGCTATTCTCTCAAATCAACCCACCCTCGCCTTCTCCCAGAGAGTCCAAAAGTCTGTTGTTTACATCTGTGTCTCTTTTGCTGTCTCACATATAGGGTCATTGTTACCATCTTTCTACATTCCATATGTATGCATTAATATACTGTATTGGTGTTTTTCTTTCTGACTTACTTCGCTCTGTATAATAGGCTCCAGTTTCATCCACCTCATTAGAACTGATTCAAATGAATTCATTTTAATGGCTGAGTAATATTCCATTGTGTATATGTACCACTGCTTTCTTATCCATTCATCTGCTGATGGACATCTAGGTCGCTTCCATGTCCCGGCTATTGTAAACAGTGCTGCAATGAACATTGGGGTGCACGTGTCTCTTTCAGTTCTGGTTTCCTCAGTGTGTATGCCCAGCAGTGGGATTGCTGGGTCATGTGGTGGTTCTATTTCCAGTTTTTTAGGGAATCTCCACACTGTTCTCTATAGTGGCTGTCCTAGTTTGCATTTGGTGGGGGCAGTTAAAGGACTGTCTTATTGGTCCCCGGTACATAGCCATGTGCACCCTTGGTGGGGAAATTCTAGTTGGCTAACTAACTAGAACATTGAAGCCGAATGATTTTCTGGATTTTGGAGTTTGCCAATTTAAACATTTTATTTATTTATTTATTTTTGGCTGTGCTGGGTCTTCATTGCTGCAAGGGCTTTTCTTTAGTTGTGGCGAGCGGGGGTTACTCTCCAGTTGTGGTGTGCGGGCTTCTCGTTGCAGTGGCTTCTCTTGTTGTGGAGCACAGGCTCTGGGCTTCAGCAGTTGCAGCACATGAGCTCAGCAGTGGCGGCTCCCAGGCTCCACTAGAGCACAGGCTCAGTAGCTGTGATACACGGGCTTAACTACTCCATGGCATGTGGGATCTTCCCGGACCAGGACTGAACCTGTGTCTCTGGCACTGGCAGGTGAATTCTTTACCACTGAGCCACTAGGGAAACCCGGAATTAGCCAATTTAGTAAAAGTTAATTTTCAACTCCTTTCTTATTTAGCTTCTTGGTGTGGAAAAGCTTTCTGACATGTATGAGCCCACTTCCCAGATTGTGAGTAGAGTTTAATGAGCAACTCAATAGAATCTACCCAACAGGGTGTCTTGCAGGGATTTGCCATCAGTGAATCCCAAACTGGGGTCCCTGAACCCATTAATAGCCTGAGAGAGAATCAATGAATTACGCTGGTATTTCATAAGGTCTAGTGAAACATACCAGCAGGTGGTTGCAGAGGTTAACTACAAAGGAGAGTGTTTTTGACTTTGGCCAGAATTAAATGACTTTGGTGTGACTAGCTTGGGCTGATCTGAAGTTCTGGCCCAATTTTATATGTATCTGCTATATTATTCAATGAAAAATTATTACTTAAAATATATCCCATTTAAGTCGATAATTTTTTAATATTTATTTTTGATTCGGTTTATTTATTTGACTGAGCTGGGTGGGTCTTAGTTGCGGTATGCAGGATATTTAGTTGCAGCATGAGGACTCTTAGTTGTGGCATGTAGGATCTAGTTCCCTGACCAGGACTCAAACTCAGGCTCCCTGCATTGGGAGCATGCAGTCTTAGTCACTGGACCACCAGGAGATAAATATTTTGAATACAGAGGGTTAAGAACACAGACTCTGAAACCAGACTGCCTGGATTCAGATCCCAACTTCAAAACTTAGTAGCTGGGAGTGGATAAACAAATTGTGGTGTATTCATTCTACAGAATATTATTCAGTCATAAAAAGGGATGAGGATACATGCTTCAGTGCAGAGGAACCTCAATAACATGATACTGAAATGAAAGAAGATAGAAACAAAAAGCCACATATTATATGGTTTCACTTAAATGAAATATTCTGAATAGGTAAATCTGTAGAAACAGAAAGCAGATGGGAAGTAGCCAGAGTCTGGGGGGAGGTCAAAAGGGGAGCAATTTTTTAACAGGTATGGAGTTTCATTTTGGGGTGATGAAAATGTTTTGGAACTAGGCAGAGGAGGTTGTTGCACAATACTGTGAATGTACTAAATGCCAGGCAATTGCATACTTTATTATTTTTCAGTGTTGAATTTATTGTTAATGCCAACATTGACTAATATTTTCTATATTTCTAATTTTTTAATATGGAATGTTTTTATAGAGCATTTGTTTTTTTGTTTTTTACTGAAGTATAGGTAATTTACAGTATTTTGATAGTTTCAAATGTACACCAAGTATATTGGTTATACACACACATATATATTCTTTTAAAGATTCTTTTCCATTGTCGATTTTTATAAGATATTAAGTAGTTTCCTGTGCTATACAGTAGGTCCTTGCTGTTTACCTATTTTACATATAGTAGTGTGTATATGTTAATCCCTAATTACTAATTTATTCCCCCCTCCACACTGCATTGCACACATTAGTTAATTTAGGGACTTTCCAGGTGGTCCAGTGGTTAAGACTCTGGGCATCCACTGCAGAGGGAGTGGGTTTAATCCCAGGTCAGGGAATTAAGATCCCACATGCCATGCAAAAAGTAAAATAAAACAAAGTTGTTTCTTTATGTTATGTAAATTTAACCTCCATTTAAAAAACTTACTAGGACTTCACCAGTGGTTAAGATTCTGCCTTCCAGTGCAGAGGTCATGGGTTCAATCCCTGGTCAAGGAACTAAAATACCACATGGCATGGGGGGTTGTCAAAAAAAAAGTTACTACTTTGAAAGCAAGTAACTGAACTTTGAGCAAGTCACTGAACCTTTATGTGCTTCAATTTCTTCATCTGTAAAAGGAGAAAATGATGATATTTACCTTAAGAAGTTATACTGAGTTATTATTTGTAAAATCCTTGCAACAGTGTGCAGCACACACTAAGTTACATGTGTTTAAAATGGGGCCTGTGAAGAGAAAATTCATAAAACCTTTGGCAGTGAAAATTTGGGGGGTCCCTGGGTGAAAATGAAAATGGAAAGAGTGCTCAATGTCTTTCAAGGGGTCGTCTAGGAATCCTCTGGTTCCAACTTCCCGGTAGCGACTATTGGAAATTCAGAGTATAAGAGTCCACCTCAGATCTATTCAATTAAAGCCCAGGTGGGTGGGTGCCTTGGAATCTGAATTTTGACAGCACCACCCACAAGACTTGTGTATATTAAATTTGAGAAATTTTGGTGTTGGTATTTTTAAGAATATATATTTATTTACTTGGTGGCACTGGGTCTTAGTTGTGACATGCGGGGTTATTTTTTTTTTTTAGGTGTGGCACCTGTGATCTTTTATTTATTTATTTTTTTAGAGACAAATTTAGGAACTGTAGTTGGCATTTCTTTTTAAAATTTATTTATTTTTTGAATTTTATTTAATTGGAGGATAGTTACAACATTGTGATGGCCTCTGCCAAACATCAACATGAATGGGCCATAGGCATACCTGTGACCCCTCCCTCCTGAAACCCCTCCTACCTCCCTCCCCACTCCAGGTTGTCATGGAGCACCTGCTTTGGGTTCCCCTAGTTATTCAGAAAACTCCCACTGGCTATTTATTTTACATATGATAATATGTACATGTTTCAATGCTATTCTCTCAAATCATCCCACCCTCTCCTTCTCCTCTTGTGTACAAACGGCTGCTATTTATGTCAGCCTTTTATTTTTTATTTTTTTTTTATGTCAGCCTTTTAGATGCAGCATGTGAACTCATAGTTGAGGCATGTGGGATCTAGTTCTCTGACCAGGGATTGAACCCGAGCCTCCTGAATTGGGAGCATGGAGTCTTAGCCACTGGACCACCAGGACCACTGGAGAAGTCCTGGTATGAGCATTTAAACTGAGTAGGTACTGAAGGGAGAACACTGGCTTTCTAGCTTTAAAAAAAAAAAATCTAAATCCCAGGTCTCAACCTGTCTTTTTTATCTTGTGACTGCCTTCCCAAAATGGACAATTCTTCCTCTGGAGCCCCTTGAAGTTTAATGAGCAAGAACAGACACACAAGAATACATATAAACACACAGTCCTGAAATAAGCATGGTATCTTTACCAAGTTATCTATAGTAACAAAACCATGTGCTTACTCTAGTTTGCTAATGTCGGAAGTGCTATGCTGGGCTGTGCAGAGGACATAGTAACACATGGCCCTTGCCCTCCAGATATTTGCAAATTCTAAGAGAGAAGATGGTTACTGAAAAGGTTGGGGTATCCTGGGGGTGGATGATTTGAGAAGTGTGGTGTACAGGGGGGGAGGTTGAGGGGGGTGGGAAATGATAGAGTGTGGGTGAGACTTGAAGGGTCCCATGCCCCCACTGAACACCTACGGTCAAACAATCCCAAAGTATTCCTGGAGTGCTGCCTCCTCAAACACTGCTGGGCATTGTGGGGGATGCACCTTCTATGCCTATGACAAGGTGCCTGCCCTCAGATGGAGAGGTAGAACTAGGGCACAGAACACAGAAAAGAACTAACTGTTAAGCAGGGCTTACCTATGGGGTCAAGAGTTCAGAGGCAAAAGCGTTCAGGGAAAGCTTCATGGAAGTGGGGCTTGAAGGATTTGGCCAGGTGAACGGTGTCCTGTAGGTACACAGATAGGGGTGAGAATAGCATGTGTAGCTTCAGCAGGGCACGTCAATCTCGGGTCAGCATCCCCAAGCCAACACAGAACCACCACTACAACCAGAGGAATGCACCGCTCCAGGAACTGCAATTTGGGGAGTTCCCACCGAATGTGGGCCTCTGGGCTGAGAACTGTTCCTGAGCTTCTTCAGCCTCTTTGGAGGAAGAGGTAATAGTTTGACTGACTGAAAAGTCTAACTACATTTTATTCCATTCTCCTCTTCAAAAATACACCTCTCTTTTTCTCTGTGTTCAGGTTGTGACTTTTATTTCCAGGCTTGAATTCAGCAGGTGTTCCCAAGTTCTGAACTCTTTAAAAACTCCTCACGTTAAACACAATAACCAGAAAACTATTATGGGATGTCCACTGGAGGTCAGGCACTTTATGAAGTACTTAAGATACAGAACTCATTTGACCGTTGAAACATTTTCAGGAGATATTTATTAGGTCCCATGTTATACATGAGGAAACTGAGGCTCAGAAAAAGTGGAGTGTCCAAAGTAATATCGCTAGGAAGTGGCAGAGTCAGGATTCAAACCACATCTGTCTAACTTCAGAGACTGTATGAAACCACTAAATGGGAAGAGAAAGACTGAAAAGGACCAAGATTTAAACCTGAGTGTTTAATGTTTTTTTCCCTTTTTTTGGTTGAGTGGCATGCGGGATCTTAGTTCCTAGACCAGGGATCGGACCCACGCTCCCTGTAGTGGAAGCTTGTGACTCTAACCAGTGGACCACCGGAGAATTCTGCTAAAACTGAGTCCTTAATAACTGGCTAGGAGGAAAACCAACTCTGGGCCTCAGTTTCCCCACTACAAAATAAAGAGGTTGGATTAGATCATCCATTCATTCACTTAACAAACACTTCTTGAGGGCCAACTCCATGCCAGGGTGGACAACATTGGTAAGGGAGGACAGAGGCTGTGATACACAGATGAGAAATACTGGGTTCCTTCATCCAAGGAAGGGAAAATCTGGTTGGAAAGATAGATAGGCAGAGCATAGAAGTGCTAAGTAAAGGGACCAATTCAGAACTGTGGGGTCAGGGAGTGGGGGAGAAGAGGTGGCAGGAAAGAGCAGGCTTGAGTCATGGTTGAGTGCCATTTCAACAAGCTGAGAAGGGCATAGACAAAGCTGAGGGAACAGTCAAGGAAGCGCTGGTCTTGTCCAAGGAATGCCAAGAGGGCCAGTTTGGTGAGAACAGAAGCCCTGTGAGGGACATGGAAGGAAAGAAGGCTGGAATCAAACCAGGGAGGGCCCTGAAAGTTAGGTGAGGACTCATGGACTTGATTTTGTTGGCAGCCAGCAGTCGCAGCCAGTTTTTCAGGAGGGCAGTTGATTTCTTAGAGTTCCTTCCACCTCTAACACTGTCTGTTTGATTAAGAACCTTGTTAAGTGCCTAGGAGTCTTCAGGAAGGGAGGAGGCTTGATCTGGAGAGGGCTCTGGGGTGATTTTAGCCCCCTTCCTCATTTCCCGCCCCCCGCCCCGCAGCTATAAAATCCAGAAAGATTGTTAGTTGTTTACAGAGTTAAGTTTAACCAGACACACTGTCTCCCCATCTAGACCCGGGGCTCTGAGAGGGCAGAGACCAGGCCTTCCTCAGCTGCAGTGAGCTGCTGGAATGCATCTCCAGCAGCAACCTGTGGCAATAAGGTGCATTTGAAATTTATACGAATACCGGCAATGAATTGCTCTCTGTGGCCCTACCCAGAAGATAAGTGAAACACTGGAAAGCACATAGTGTGTGTAACTCACAGTCAGTCTAGTACCAGCCCCATTCTTTCCCCAGATTTGCAAGTCCCTTTCTGAACCCTGATCTCCTCTGGTCTGCTTTCAAGTAGGGTGACTTAGCATGAGTCCTTTGACAGGCTTGAGACCCTAGGTTCCAAACCTGACTTCACCTTCAACTGACTTCACCTTCAACTGCAGGGACTGAAGGGATGACCAGAAGCTGCAAATCTGCTTCATTCTGACACTCTAAAGATCTAAACCACTGGGATTTTATTGTTGTTGTTGTCATAGGACTGGGCTGTTTTACCAGAGAGACAAGGCCTATGATTGCAGAACAAAGCAGAGAATTGAAGCAATTATCCTATGAATTTAGCCAGAGGTTTGGTTTGGGGCCTAAATTACCCTGGGACACCCCCCCCCCTCAATGCCCTGTTTTGTCTGGTCAGCTCACAAAGACAGGGCTCAGGCCAGTGTCACCCCTAAATCTCCGTGCCACATCTAGGGGGGCTGGTGGTGCCAACGCTAATAATAACAACTCTTGTATGAGCCTAGTAGTTTACAGTGTACAAAATTATTTCCCATCCATTATTTCATTTGATGCTCAGGTGTGTGCCTGTGAGGGAAGTATGACAGGTGCATTGATTTCTATATTTTAGAGCATGGGGAAGACCCAAAACACATTACCTGGCACAGGGCTTGCACTGCTTACATTCTAGGGCTTGCCTGAGGTCCCACTGCTAGCTATCGACAAGACAGAACTGGGATGGGATTCTTAGAACTCTCCAAACAATCCTCTTTCCATTACAACAAGCTGCCTCTCTGAGTCCAGCTGTTATTGATGGGAGAAACAACTAGAAAAACAAATCTGCCTGAAAGGGAATATTTTTGACATGAAATGGAGGCCCCATACCATATTAAAAGGAGCTCCATATGTGGAAACAGGACTACTGAGGTTGAATCCTGGTTCGGGCATTCACTAGCCATGTGACCTTCAGCTAGCTGCGCAGAGCCGCTCCTGGCCTCAGTTTCCTCAATTAAAAAATCAAGAGCTGCAGTGAGAAACAAATGAAATAACACAACTGAAAGGGCTTTGTAAACACTCCGATGTTGTACAAAGATAAGGTATTATGATGATGATATTGTGGTTCTAGCCTCAAATAAAATAATCATTTAAATCTACATTCTTTACAAGGTTTCCCACAACTCTCCCTACCCTGCTCCTTGGTTTCCCATCATCTCCTGCAGGGCAGGAAGTGTGGCCCCCAACAGGAAAGGGCTCAGAAAAGCTAAAGCTTCAGCCAGGAAATAACCATCTTGCCCCAACCTTCATTTCACCAGATAAATGATGCAGCCAAATGGTGAGACACAAACGAGAGGGAATGGAGATGTCCAAAATCCATCTCAGCCTCAAACCAAGGAACAAAGTAGCCCTAAGGCCCTAAGGGCCTTAAGAGATGTGGAGATGCAGTAATTACCGGGTTAATTAAAATCACTGAAGACGGCCAATGTGAATCAAAGCAGAATTGGTGGGGTCTGCGTTATCAGGCCTGATAGAGGCAATTTCCCCCCTTTAAGAATGCATTCTGAGTTCATATATTGATTAGCTTAAACAATCATTTCCAAATCTTCACTTTCCCTTGGTGCAACTAAGGCCAAGCACTTTTTAATGTACGTGCGTGCGGTGCATGGCAGGGTGGGAGCGGTCAAGTAAAACAGCTAGTGAAGAGGTTCCCCCAAGCAAAGCAAAATGGCAAGCAGTCTGTCCTCACCACTGGCAATAGATTTTGAGGTTGGTGAGGACAAGCAAGAGGGGTCGCAGAACGCCAGGCCTCAAAAGCAAAACCACTTCAGCCTTCATGCTTGCCCTCCTCCACAGTACTCACGCGCATCCTTCAAACCAGGTGAGGCAGGCATACCAGGCAAGTTTCAACTGCCATCTCTAAAGTCCTTCCAAAGGAGAGAAGACACCCCATAGCTTAGGGATGGAACCTCTGGGCCTAGGACAAAGGCAGGGGGGCGGGGAGAAGGAGGAGGAAGACATTAATCCTGCTGGGCTTCCTTTTAGTCCAAATGACCCTCTGGCTTCCTTAGTATAGATAAATATATAATAAATAATATCAATATATCTGCACATAAAGATTTTTTTCAAATTCCTGCTATTCATTTCACATTCCGTTGACAATAATGCCCTGAACCCTCCAGGAACTGCCGGGCACCTCCCCTAATACCCTCTAGGTTGAGGCCGTGCCTTTGAAGTCCCCACCAGGGACTCAGGGCTGGAGCTGCTAAGAAACACCCAAAGACTGAAAGCAAGAAGGCCGGCAGCTTGAGATCCATCGCAAGCTGCTCTCCTCCTGAGTTAATGTAAAGTCATCAGAGTTCCAGTGTGGACCGCAGACTTCTCAGCCCTTCAGTCCCGGGGATAGCCTGGGATGTAAACACGTAGGAGGATTTATTCCTTTAGCCAGGAAAGGAGTCGTTAGGGTAAAGGGTAAGGGTCAAGGGGTTCAGTTTGGTGTCTGAGGAGCCCAGAGAAAGCGGGCAGAAGCTGAATCCTCTTCGAGCCAGGTTTTCGGCCCGAGTCGAGCAGGCTTCCCCCTTTACAGACCTTTCGCCCCCTCCTCCTTCCTCCCTCCGGCCTCTCACTCCCGCCGCCCCCCCACCCCCATGTCTCCACGCCCAGGCCGGGGGCTGCCCTTTGAGGTCTGCCTAGGGAGGTTTGCAGCCGGGGCGGTTGCCACGAAGGGTGGGACGCCCCGGAGACGCGACGCGAGACAGCGAGCCCCGGCATTTTCCCTTCCCCAGCACCTGTCCCACTTCGGCGCCGGGGCTGGGGCTGCACCCGCGGGCGGCCTCGGTGCCCAAGCGTCGGAGCCACGCACCGAGGTCGCCCGGGTTAGGGAAGTGGGGGGCCGGGGGAGGGGCGGGGCGTCCGGCGGGGGCGCCCCCCACCCCGCGCACGCAAGACCCTAACCACCACCCGCTTACACAGAGGCTAAACCGAGAGAGAGAGAGTCACACAGAAAGCTCGAGCGAAAACGCTTGCTCTCCGACCCCGAGCGGCGTTGCTCGCCCCCCCTCCTTCCTGGAGCCAAGGGCTGGCCGGGGAAGGTGGCTCCGTTCTTCCCCCGTGGCCAGTGCGGGGTCTGCGGCTGCCTGGCGAGGTTCCGGCTTCCCCGGGGCTGGCAGGGGGAGCCCCGAGAACTGCAGGCCCGCCCCCCCTTCCTCCTCCTCCTTCCCCTCCTCCCCCACGTGTCCTCCCAGAGCCCAGCGGCCTGATCCCAGCACCCCCCGCCACCTCCCTCCTCCTCGCGCTTCGCCCGCTTCCCCGGCAGCGTGGAGAAGAGCAAAGTTGCGACAGCCGGCGAGGGGCTCTGCCCAGGTGAAGGGGGCGCCGTGGGAGGCGGGGGACGGCGCGGCCCTGCGGCGGGGGCGGAGGGGAGATAAAGAAACTTGCTTTCCGCCGCCCCCACCCCGCGCGGGTTCGGATCTTGCGTGGACCCAGCCCTCGTGGCGAGACGCGGCAACGCCGCCGGGACCGAGGCCGGCACCGGGACCGGGACCCGGACCGCGCGCCCGAGTCGGCTCGGCGGGCGCAGGCAGCGGGCCAGGCCGGCACCCAGGCAAGGGCGGGGTGGGTGGCCGTACACCGGACCGAACCGGGGACTCCGGTGGCCTGGGCGCGGGCCGAACCCGGACCGGGCCGAGTTGGGTGGCGAAGTAGGACGTGGATTCGGGGGCGGGGCGCGGCGGGAGGGGGAAACCAGGCCCGGCAGGACTGGCCTGGGCGTGGGGGCGGGGGGCGAGTTCGGGGCACTTGCTGGGCTCGGGACCGAGCGGTAGGGCGGGGCGGTGCTAGGGGCTGGGCCCGGCTCGCGGGGAGAGGGCGAGGGGAGGGGGGGCTGGGGGTGGAGTAGGGGCGTGGAGTTGGGAGCGGGGTCTGGCCTCGGCCGGGGGCGAAGGTAGATCGGCGGGGCCGCCAGCAAAGGGAGGGAGGCCCGTGGTAGCGCGGCGGCGGCGAAGGCCAGCTTCCGCGGAGTTTGTGCCCGGGCTTCCCGGGCTCCGGCCGCCTCACGCGCACAAATGGGGCTAGGGGATTGACTGGTAAGCAACTACGAGTGTTAGACGGTGTTCGGCGGCGATTCCGGGAAAAGCGCGGAGAGACACTGTCTGCAATTATGCCGCACACCACCTCCCCCCCCCCCCC
This sequence comes from Muntiacus reevesi, assembly GCF_963930625.1. Taxonomy (NCBI): domain Eukaryota; kingdom Metazoa; phylum Chordata; class Mammalia; order Artiodactyla; family Cervidae; genus Muntiacus; species Muntiacus reevesi. The sequence continues at coordinate 121,412,250 of NC_089271.1, read as the reverse complement.
GCAACCTCTTTAGCATCTGGATTCTGCTCTCAGGGGGCCGCGGACCCTCCCCGCCACAACCTTTTCACTCTCCAGCACTCCCACCGCCTCCCCCGCCTTACTCGGCCATCTGACTCTCCTAGGGGTGTGTGTTTGGGGGTGGACGACCGCGGGGGGTGGGTATACTTTTCCTCTCGCGGCGGCAGCCTGGTTCCTATCTTTATTCCTACATGTAGCGTCGCTTCGAGTCGCATGGACATTGGGGTTTAGATAATTTACCCCAACTAACGCCCCCCTCCCCAAGCGATTTGATGGCTTTTAAGGAAGAGGCCGAATCTCTGGATTTCCACGCGTGGGATGAGGTTTGAGTATTGGGATTCTCCCCCAGCTCACTTCCAGTACCAACCCCTCTTTCCTTGTGAGCCATTTCCACGGGCATCCGAACTCGAGGGGAGGAACAGCAGTGTTAATGTGTTTCTCTGTCTCTACACAGGGTCGGCGTGGCCAAGGACGGCTGGTCTCGGAGGAAAAGTAGCCACCAGTCCAACTCGGGTCGCCCCCACTATTACTTAGGTGAGGGGGGGCAACGCTAAAGAAGGGGATACTGGTGGGTAAGGGCCCAGTATAAGGGAGGGGGCTGGGTAGTCGCCCCCGAGGGACTCCCTTTCTTGGCGGGGAGGGAGACGCGAGCCCCGGCTTCAAGGGAGGGGTTCCGGGGAGGGAGATGAGGGGTGGCGACGAGGGGGGGCGGGAAGAAGGGGGGAGTCACGCCCTGCCAGCAAGGGGAGCCTCCCTCAGGCCCCTGGGAGAAGGGGACTGAATGCGTCTGCTCTGTACTGCTGGGCAGGGGAGATCGGGGGTCTCCGGATTTGCACACTGGATCCAGCACCGGTGGCCTGAGAAAGTCAGGTCGGGGCATAAGGTGGAGAGCGTTGGAAGAAAGAGAGAAATCCCTGACCATGGTGCACTGATCTTTTCCCTTCCTCAACCTCCCCCTTGGTGGGGCGTACGGTGGGGGGGGGGCGTGGGGCTCCTGCAGCCCCTCGAATTGAGCACCTTCGCCTCTCCTGGGAGTCTAGCTTTTTGCCCGGCTTGCTGCAGCCACCGCTGCCTCCCTCTCCGGAATCTGCTCGGTCCTCGCAGCGATCCCCTCCTCCTCCCCTCCCCTCCCAGTGTCAACGGGGCTGCTTGGCTCTGCCCCCTTCGCCGCCGCTTGCTCCCTGCTTTCGTCCCTCCCTCTCTTGCTTGCTCCCTCCCTTCGCCTCCTCCTCCCTATTCCTCCCCCCGGGCAGGCGGCATTCTGGGAGTTGTAGTCCCGCAGAGCGGGGGCCGGCGCCACCCGCGAACCCGACCGGACTCCACTTCCCGTCGAGCCCTGCGACCGGCACCCACTCCACCAGGCTTCGCTCGCACACACAGACACACACACACACCGCTCTCCCCCTCACTCTTTCGCTCGCCGCGGCTGCTGCCAGTGTGTGGCTCTGTCTCTCCTCCGCTTTGCTGAGCCCTCCCTTCTTCCTCTCAGTTCCTAGAGTCCGACCGCCGCCGCCGCCGCCGAGAGAGAGGAGAAGGAGGTCGGTGGCAATAAGGGGCGGAGGGGGCATCAGATCGGGGCAGTATTAGGCGGGTGGTGGCTCTGAAGGGGTTAGAGGGAGTCCGGGTGGCGGCCTGAGCCTCCCCGCGGAGCCGAGTCGGGAACAGGTGCGTCTTTTTTTTCTCTCCCCCAACCCTTCCACCCCTTTTGACTCCCCAGCTTTCTCATATCCCCCACCCGCTCCTTTCTACCTCAAGCCTTTCCCCAACCCTGTCCCTTCTTCGCCCCGCGGCCGCTCTGCTTGTCCCCCGGGGGCGCCGTCCTCTTCGTGTCCCCGGACGTAGCGCTCCCTGGAGCTCAATCTGCCCTCGCCCCTCCCTTTGGGACAGCTCCCCTCCACTTCCCACCTTCGTACCCCATCCGTGCCATACCCTACCCCCTCCTCACCCCTTCTCCCCTTAGCCAGGTGAGACTTGTTCACCACGATCCGAGAGTCTTCTTCCCGGCTGGGCGGGGGTCTCCATGGAAACGGGGGTCTGGTTGATCCTGGGGGGGAAACCATTGGAATTACCCCACTCCTCGGAAAGGGAGGTGGAGGCATCGGTCTTGTTAACTACCTGGCCCCAACCCCCTGCTCCGAGGATCCGACCATCCGAAGGGAGGCTAGCCAGCAGGGCAGGGCGAGAAAGGGCTTGTTTTTTTTTTTTTTTTTTTTGAGGGGGGGGCTGTCCGTGATGAAGTCCTGAAGAGACCAGGAGAAAATACCCTCCAACCTCAGAGGGGAGGTGCGACGGGTGCTCTGAAGGGCTGCTTTCTCCCTGGTGTCGGGGTGCAGGAACCGTAGGGTAAGGGGTACCCCTAGGTGGCGGCGGGGCCTGGGTTCGGGAGTGGGAGTGCTGTGATGGGGGCAGGGGCAATTATCCGAGTCCCTGGAAAAAAGGCGGGGGATGACTTCGGAGCGCCCTGGCTCCGCTGCCCTCGCTGTAGGGGCGGGGGCCGCCGGGCCGGGCGCGGCGGGGAGGGGGCTTAAATTGAAGGAGGATGAGATGGGGGTAATTCATACTAGCCCTGGCAAGCCAGGGGGGAGATCCCGGCGTGCAAGCTCTCCATCCGCTTCGCGCCAGGCCTGAAGGCGAGGGGTCTGAGAGCAAAGCCGAGGACTGCAAGGAGGGAGGCTCCGGTTACGGGGCCGGGTTTCGGGATCAGGGGCAATCCCTCAGCCCTTGGGGAAGGAGGGAGAGGGATGGCCACGAACCCCAGGGCTCCCCCACCCCGGGTCCTGAGGGGCGTGAGGAACGGACAGCAGGCCCGGCGGAGCTGGATTCGAACAGATCGCAGCTGGGGAGTGCGGGGGGGCTTAGTGGTGGGCTTCGGGGGGAGCAGTCCCGCGGCGGGGCGGGCGGGCGGGGCGTGGGGCTCCGGCGGGCGGCGGGGCGGGGCCGGGGCGGCGCTGCTGCCGCCGCCGCCGCTGCCGCCGCCGCTGCTGCTCCTGCTGGGGCCGCCGCCGCCGTTGCCGCCGCCGCCGCCGCTTCTGGGCGGGGAACGGAGGCCAAAGGGAGTCCCGTGCCGGAGCAGAGGGCGCCGGCGGCGAGCGGTGGGGAGGGGGCCGGACTGGGGGCGGGGGCAGGCGGGGGGTGGAGCCCCCGACGGGGGGCGGTACGAGCCCGGACGGAGACGACGGAGAGCCCCGGGGGCCGGGTGCATGGAGGACGAGGTGCTGGGAGAAGGAAGCGGGGGGTGGGTCCCGCGACGGGCCTCGTGGGCTTGGCTCGTCGAGGTTCTGCTTCGGGACGGGAGCCCTGCGGGGGTGCCCAGGGGTCCGGGAAGGGACCGGGAGGTGAACTGAACGATGGAGGGGGCCCTGCTCTCCGGGGTCCCGCCGAGAGGAAGGCTTGGCCAGAGGGACGTCCGGGGCAAGGCTGGGAGGAGCCGGCCGCACCTCAGCTGGGGATTTCGAGTTATGGAGGTGGGGGAGATTGTTGTAGGGAAAGAGGTGGTCAAGGGGAAGGCGCGAGGCAAGCAGACTGCAAACCGCGGAGGCCGGTGTGGGGGGTGGGGGCTTCTGTACCACCCTCCCACCCCACCTGCTGTTGGAGGCACTCTGTTTTTGTTTTATTGTTTTGAAAATTTTAGACGTTGTCTGAATGAAGCTGTTGATGCGGTGATACTTACTCATTCTTGGTGTCTCCTGGAGTAGACAGTAAGGACAAGCGTATCTTGGTGAGGACGAGGCTAACCCAGGAGTCTAGCCCAGTTTAGGGGCTCTTTATGCTAGCGTGGGAAGGGAGCCTGGTAACTTCTGTGACAGCCGAGTGAATACTCTCCAGGCGGTTGGGCACAGAGGTGGAGTACGATTGCAAAAATGTTTGATGACACTTCTCGGGTGCATTGGTAGGTTTGCGCTACCCTGGTTAGCCCGTGGGTCTTTCAGCTTAGAAGGCTATTTCTCCAAGTCAGTCCGCTGAAACGTATTTCAGGGGAAATGAATGCAGGATGCGTTTGGGGTTGGGAGTGGATTAGGTTGATGATAAAATTACAGCATTGGAAGGGACTTTAAAGGCCACTTAATTTTCTGTTTACCTGTCTTGTCCTTGAATGTTGGGAGAGGGGAAGCTTTATTTTGGGAGACACGGTAGGCAGCACAGTGGAGCAGAGTTTAGGGGTACTTAAATTGGATGGTGATGTCCATGTAGTACTGAAGAGGACAGTTATGTAGGAAAGAAATTTGGAGGATTCCACTGGAGATTAAATGGGGGTAACTTAATCCTAAAAATCATCCAGAGACTCCAAATAGAAGCAAAACATAGAGTGAGGAACCTGTTAAATACTGGTGGAGCAGCAAAGTTAGTAGGAAATACTGGGGGGGCTAGGAGGAGCAGGAGGCTTGGTTATGGAAGTTAAGAGAATCTGAAGGCTGATGGAGTTGAGGAGGGACATGGCCATCTTGACTAAGCTGTGTGGACATTGCTAGCTGTGTGGACATCTTTTGACACGGCAAGTGAGGCAGCTGCCCTGGGGGTGGATGTAGGGGACAGGAGGCACAGCCCATGGGGCACAGAGCCTTACTCACATTGGCGTCATTAATAAGAGAGCTGACCCTATCGCTAGGTTTGCAGCAAAGGTAGGTAGGTTTCTTTATGTTCTGGCCCTGAGAAGTCGCTGATGGAGGAAGTGGGGTGGACTCTGATGTCTGGGTTAAGGAGGGCTTGTTCTTTAGGTCACAAGGAGGAGATTGCAGATTGTCGGGCTAGGGCAGAGGAAAGCTGAGTCCCTGTCAAGCCCCGCACTTGGAGTCTGGATTGGTCAGAGTGGAAGGCAGTTCCCCAAGAAATGGTGGCTGTACCAAGGGCACTTGTAGCTCTGGCTGTATTGATTTACCAGGAGAGGATAGGGAGGGAAGGAGGATCCCTTTCTTTCTCAGGAGTGTAAACTTTCTTGGGAAGCAAAAGGGGTTCCTCCAGACATCTCTTTGCCTTATTCGTGCTATAGTTCACTACATGGGGGTGAGGGGAAGGTTCTCAACATGATGAGTCTGGATTAGGGTTTTAGAGAGTGTGTTCTTTGAGAGGAACAGAATTATAGGAGAAAAGGATTTGAATATTAGAAAGAAGGAAGGCAAAAAGAGAAGTCAGAAGTGGGTTGGATAGGCAGTGAAGAGGGAAGAAAGGTGGCTATCACTGATCCCATTTTAGGGCCAACTAGGAAAAAGTGGAACCTTAAAATCTCCAGGATAATGTTTCCAAAGTAAAGTTTGAAGACCCTTTAAGACTCTTAACTTTCATGCTAGAATAAGTAAGGTTTGGGCAAGAGAGAAGGATATTGTTGTCATTCAGTTGCTAAGTCATGTCCGACTCTTTGTGACCCCATGAGAGAAGGATCTTGGGTAAAAGTAGGGCTAGAGAGAAAAAGTGATATATGGGAAGAAACAGAAATATATTTACACATAAGGAAATAGGAAGTTTAGAGATACTATACAGACTGAAAAATGCAGAATAGAGAAAGAGGGGGGATAATGAGCCAGAGGAGGAAGGTGTCATCTGGAGCTGGTGTGAGGAACATAAAAACTTGCTTTGATGGCTGCTGCCCTGGGAGGGCCCAGGAAGCAGAGGTTAGCTGGGATCCAGGGCTTACAAGTCTGAGCATTAATTATAAAATCTCAACTAAGGTAAGTATACAGAGTGGGAGTAGGAATTCACCATTGTTAGTAGAATGGCCTTGAAAGAAGGAGAAAGAGGGAATACACCAGTTTTTCCAGTCTGCAAGTGGGCGGAATCCTAGATATAGGGAGGGTGAATGATGGAAATTCCAGAATGAAACAGGATAAAGAACAGTGGCCTGAGAGCCTTGGGCCAGAATGGGAGGGTGGGGTGGGAGCAGGGAGAAGAGGTGTTAATCTGGGGTTGGACAGCTGGAGTGGTTCATTGCTTCTAGGCTGAGCTAAGTTTGAGATGGGCTAGAACGGCTTCCACCCCACTCCAGAACTCCTGCCTGGAAAATCCCATGGATGGAGGAGCCTGGTGGACTGCTGTCCATGGGGTCGCTAAGAGTCGGACACGACTGAGCGACTTCACTTTCACTTTTCACTTTCAAGCATTGGAGGAGGAAATGGCAACCCACTCCAGTGTTCTTGCCTGGAGAATCCCAGGGACGGGGGAGCCTGGTGGGCTGCTGTCTACGGGGTCGCACAGAGTCAGACATGACTGAAGTGACTTAGCAGCAGAACGGCCTCAGACGGTAGAGAGCTGTTTTCCAGCATCAACCAGCATTCCAGGATTGAGAGAGGAGAAGTTCATGGTTGAGTTTGGTGGGAAAGTGAACACTAGAGTGGAATGGAAAGAGTGCTGAGGAAAGTGGAAATTGTTGGGGTAAAATAGACAGGGAAAGGGAGAAGCCACTGATGACTACATTAAGGGCGGAAAGAAGACCCTACACCTTTGAGTTTTCAAAAGGAAAAGAAATTTCTTTTTAAAATATTTGTTTATTTATTTGTTTATTTGGCTGTGCCAGAGTTTGGCTGGGGTTTTAGCTGTGGCATGTGGGATTTTTAGTTGCAGAATATGAACTCTTAGTTGCAGCATCTAGTTACCTGACCAGGCATTGAACCTGGGCCCCCTGCATTGGGAAGGCAGAGTCCTAGCCACTGGACTACCAGGGAAGTCCCAGAGAGGAAATTTCTTAATGCTGACGTTCCAGTTGGATATGAGTCTCTGCCAGAAGGTTTAGCGTCTGACTGGCCAAAGAGGGAGGTAATAAGAAGTAATCTACCTTTCGGCCAGTAGGATGCTATACAGTATTTTATGTAATCTCACATACAAACTAGGCTTTATTAATGCCAGTTTTTGAATGGTCATCCTTAAAATAACGTAGAACCTGTTCTCTTTCTAAATCATATGCTTTCCTACTGTTCATAACTTAAAAGCACTCTTTTATGATGAAAACTTTCTTTGGTGAACTGAAGTTGAATTCTGGTCAAGAGTAAAATTTAACTTTGTTTCTATCCCCATAATTCAAATATGCTGTTCTGGTTCCCTCTTTTTTTTTTTTTTTTTTTTTTAAAGCAGAAGCCACCCTTTCCCCATAAAACATTAAAAAGTGGATCATTGTTTAAAAAGTGGCTGCAGGCTGCGTGTCAAGGTCATATTCTCCCTGGTCAATGAATTGTGATGAATTTGAAGAGAGACGATTTATTGTTTGTAAAATAGGGTAATTTTCAACTTATTTGTGAGAGTGTGCATAGCAGGATACATCTTCATTTGAATTTTAAGAAGACCTTAGGCTAAGTGTCCGAGAAGAATGGAGAGTACTGAGGGGCAGGCAAAGATTTGTGTTTCAGGCTTCTTTGACTGTCTGCTAAGAAACAAAATTTGGTTACCTCATTGCTAAGGTATGCCTAGAAATCTTAGTGTTAGTGCCATTTAAGGGTACAGTTAAGTTTTGTTATAATGCTGGTGTCCAGAGACAAGGAGAATAAGCAGGTTCTCATTTTCCAAGTTCTCTAGAGAAGGGTTCTATATGCGATCCTGAACCCAGCATGAGTGGATGCACCCTATACCTGACCTGAGAGGTGATTAGGTATCTTACCATGACGAAGCTTTACTCAGCAGGACTTGGTCGTATGACACACAAGTTAGTGTGGTCCAGTGGTTCTCAGACGTTAGTCTTCATCAGAATTACCTGGAGGCCTTTGGAGACATACAGCCTTATGTTAGAGTCCTCATTCTTCTCTTTCCTAGTTGTGTGGAACTTTCTCGAGCCTCAGTTTTCTCATCTATAAAATGGAGATGATGATCCCAGCCTCACAGGGCTGTGAGGATTACACAAGATGATGGGTCTCTAGTGCCTGGTCCATAGCAAGTGCCCAATAATGGCACTTAGTATTATAGTATAATCTAGTAGTATAATCTCTTATTATAGTGTAACTAGTTTTTCTTATTCAATTGTGTCCTATGACATTATCTTTTTTTATTATGCTATGGTAAATGTGGTGGCAGAAAGAAAACTGTCAATAGCTCCCGAGTGCTCCTCTTTTATCTTGATGCTCTGTGCTCTTTCTCCATATTCCTGTTGTATTAGTACATATTTAGCATTTACGATGTGGTAGGAGGAAATAGCTTGGCTCATTACTGCATTGTTGCATCCACCTTTGAGGTGGAAGTGGCAGCTTCTTTACCAGCTGTGCTGTAACATGGCTCTCAGTGTTTCAGGGCAGGAACTGAAGGGTGTACATCCATTCGAAACTTCAGGGCACATTTTGGGCCATGGTTTAAAAATGACCCAAATGTAGTTTACCAGGGTGACATTTTAAAAATCCATTGCTTTCTGAAAAGGGCTGCTGTGTTTAATTATGACTTGTTGGGCTTTCCAGCTGTCTCTGACATCTGGAATTTCTACAAGAGCTGATAGATAGAGCCCGGGTCTGGGATGGCTCTATGACAAGGATGTTCATCAGCGATTGAATGGGAGAGATTAGCGTCTCAAATAGCTCAGGTATCCTCAAACCAAAGTTCTGGGCAGGGAAAAGGATGGGCTGTAAACTATAGTCCCTCTCTGCAGCCAAAGTGGACTTTGATGCCAACAATCAACTATGCCAATATAGGGACAGTGTGATGTCAGGCCAATTTGAAACAGTAGATCAGTGAACAAATGAATGATTTCTGTTTGACTTTGGAAATGCATTATTATTCTCTGCCTGTCCCCCTCCCCAGCGGATTTACCTTCCTATTTATATTCTGCTTAGGCAAATATTAAAATGAGTTGTTCCCTGAGCACACGTGTACTATAAGTGGCAGAAGGCAGTCCGTAAGTCGTCTGGGTTTAAAAATTAGCTGTGGCTAAACCACCCTCAGATAATTGGAAGTTGACTTTATTATTTTGCTCCAGTCCAATTTTATTTTATTTCTGTGCTTTCTTTATCATGGAAGTAAGGAGAAGAAAGAAGAGAAAGTTTATGAGAGAAGCACAGGAAGTAAAAGAAATTCATAGGTCCAATGCTTTTTACACGGGATTTCTGTATGGGGTAGTGGGTAATGGGTATTTCCATTTTTACCCATAGTTTAGCAAGTATTTAATTATCAAGTACATATTGCCTGCCTTGTATCTTGCTAGGCATTATTGGGAAGAGCTATTAAAAGAGGTAGAAAATCTTCCTAGCCTTGGAAGCTCTATAGATGGATAGCAGATTGAGCCAATATTGAGAGTTTGAGATTCTGTGAGCTAAATGTGTGTATGTATGTGTATACCTTTGGATGAGTAATGTCTATAAAATGAGTTAAGCCCATAGTCTGGGGTGAGAGAATAGGGAAAAAAATAGGCTGACATGGCCTCTCCAAATATTTGTGTAAGAGGTCCAGGAGACTTTTTTTTAAGAAAGGCCAAAGCTTGGTGAGGAGGAATCCTTTAAGTGAAAAATTCCATATCTTGAATGCTGTACACTGAGATGAAGAACCTGTGAGAGCCACTGTCACAGTTTATTGCAGGGAGGACCCAAAAGCATCACAAAAGGGATTGAAGTCTCAGGTTACATTGCTTCAACTTTGGAGTGTGAAAAACACCTGCAATATTCACATGGTCCTGCTGAAGACCAAATTGAGGAAAGCCAGCTCTTATTTTTTTTTTTTTTTTGATCTAGTAGAAATGAGAGGTGCTCAAAGGGTGACATTTTAAGGTGGTTTTGCATTTGGAAAAGGATTGATTAATTTCCTGGTATTTAGTTTTTTGGATATCTGTGACATCTAGAAGTTGTTCAAAATCTTGTTCCTAGAGCCTAGGTCCAGTTTAAAGCTATGATGAGGTGAGAAATTTTCTTTAAATGGAGTAAAATAATGTCCTTACAGTAGGAAATAAAAGTGAGTACTATTTGAATAATAGGGAAAAAAATATCTTGGCAGTGGGTGGAAAAACTAAAATGATCTGGTGGTATGAAAATGTACGTGAGAGATTAAAATATTTTACTTTTGCCTACTTCACTGCTGGAATTGATTACCTTTGGTCCATTCAAGTGCTTTTGTGTTATTCTCAACTTTTGCAGATGACATAGTAACTGGACAAGAGTAAGAGATCTCAGATGGTTGAGAAGTAGGGGCTGAAAATGCCCTCCAAGTTTGTTCCCCCACAGTTGAGACTTTGGGTAGTAGATCATAGTCGTCACTTGGTATCTGCAGGTGAGTGGTTCCAGGAACCTCCTCAGATGTCAAAATGGAATCAGATCCCACAATTCTCAAGTCGCTGATGCAAAATGGCAGAGTAGAAAGAAATTTCCACAGCAACATGAGTTTCGCATCCCTGGATTCAACCAGCTGCGGATGTCGAAGACCAAGATCAAGACCTCAAGCCCTGGTCACTCCTTTGAGATCAATGTCTAGCCTCCCAAGGTGACTACTTTGGAAGTAATGACATTCATTTGAGTGAGTAAGCTCTTATGCATTTAGCAGATAGTTAACCTTCCTTTGTATCCAAGTCTCATAAATGTTTATAAGGTGAGGTTTTCAAACATAGAGGTACCTAAGGAGTCTATGAAGGTGTCTCTGCTAGAGCTGTCTGCAGGCAATGCCTTAGCTTTCTCGGCAAACACAGGAATAAATGTATCTGAGAACAGGATGCCATGTCCCTTATAGGACTGATGCCTTGGAGTAGAGCTGGTGGAACTTTTTGGATAGAAAAAAACAACACAACAAAACCTCAGGATAGCTAGGAAATGCGAGAAATATAAGATGGGACCCCTTTCTTATTCCAATTTGCTAGCAGATTATTTTCAGTTGATTTCATCTGTGTGTATGTTTGTGTGTGGTGGTATATGGTGGTAGAGGAACCTGTTTTGCATGAAGGGAAGCAAAGTGATTGGGGCATGTTTACGGGACTCTTGTGTTTCAAGGAGTGGTATTTGGTTAATGGTAGGGAAAGATGAGGGGATATAGATTTTGAGGGAAAAGCTGGAGGAGAATATTAGAATATCCTTATATGGAGAATCATTAAATTAGAAGAATGTAAGTTGGAAGAACTTCCTCATTGGGGGTGAGGTTTCAGATATTAAGTGGGGGAAATAGGAATGTTAGTCCTACACATGAAAGAAGGCAGAGGGCCAAGGAGGGTAAGACCCATGGTAGGAGTTCCATATCTAAAGCCAGGTGAAGTTATTCTTGTTGGGTATGTGTAAACTTTCCTATTGAAAGCAATGATTTTGAGACATTTTGACATCTCTCTAAAGGCACTCCGGTGACTGGGTAGAAGTCATGGCCTTTTCATGTTCCGTGGGATCCCAATGGCAATGAGCTCTTGGGTCTCCTTGTGGGGGCGGGGCGGGTATTTAGATGTCGCTTTTCCCAAAGTGGGGAGTGGGGTGGCCTTGCCTTTACTTCTGTGAAATCAGAATGTGAATACCTGGAACTTTCCCCAGAGTTCTGAATTTCTATTGGAGCAGTAGGTCCCAAAGTTGATTTTCTTTACTTATTAGTCATCACTGACCCAACCCTCCTTCTTTAACTGTCTGCTGGCCACGCCTATCCTCTTGAGGACAGATTCAGGGCCAGGCTTCAAGATGAATATTTTCCGGCTCTTTCTTTTTTTTTTTTTAAGGTTGTAATTGCTTCCAGGTCACAAGGCAGTGTGAACCAAAAGAGTCCTGGGGGAGTACTACCAGATTTAGTTTAACTGAGGCCTTCTTAATCTTGAGTTTCTAATTTACTGTCTTGATGGTAGAGTCCAAGCAGGAGTAAGTGGGCAGGTTTCGTGCTATGTGTAAGGGCCCTGGTTGTGTCGCATGTGTTGCCATCAGCAGTTGTTCTTCATGTAAGGGGTCTTCAACCACAGAAGGAGCCATATGATTCTGGAGAACTTGTCCACTAGACTCACAAACACTCTGTATGGTCATTTTCAAGGGTGGAAACTAAAAGTTTTTAACAATGTCTACTTTCATTTTAAAAAATGTCAGATAGCTACTTTGTCACCTCCTGTCATGTCCTCCTCTTCCTCCTGTGCAGGGTGACCATGCTTTTGCTTGTAGTTGTTGTGAAATCTCCTTGTTTTGGCATCTTCCTTTCAAAACCGAACCAAAAAATTCTACCCAATCTGTAGGATCTTGGAGATTTTAGTGCTGACTGTCCTGTATTACCAACTCTCCCAGCCCTAACTTGGGCTACAATTTGATGTTCTTCCCCTTTTGAAAAGATATTCTCTCTAAACTTTTCTAAAATGTCTGTCTTCAGTGCTTCCCCACAGTGTTTCAGTTTGGCCCACGATGGTGAAATATTTCAGGTTCCCCTATTTCATTTTTTTCCTTTTTGGTTGTTATTTACTATGGGCTTCTCTTTTATGCCGTTTATACCTTCACTTGTCTTCGAGGATTTTGTTTTTCTTTCTTCCTTTTGGATTTTTTTTGGGGAAAGCATTCTACTTCATTATGGTTTTTCTTCTACTCCCTGCTCGCCCTAAACTTAGCTGCTATTCTCACCATGTTAAGGTCATTGCTCTCCCATTATCCATTTTCTCTTTGATTTCCCCTGTTTCATAGTGTGGTGATCCTGACTGGCTACCTGCTTTCTGCTGCCTGCTTGTTGGATTCAGTCCCTTGGATCTTGGTCAGGCCTTCTACTTATGTGCACGTGCGCCTGCTAAATCTAGACTTTTTCTTTATTTTTTCAGCACCGCTTAGCACTTCAGGTTGGTGGAGCATGTGTTCTTCTTTGTTCTCACCACAAGTTGGATGTGCCATTTGAGTCCCCCCCAAAGTGGGGACGGCTTGCTGTGGTCCTGCTGCATTTGATTCTGCAGCCCTGCAGCTGTTCATTTCTTAACAATTACATGGTTGTGACATCTGGGAAAATCCTTTGAGGTATTTCGTATCCTTGTGCCTGTGCTTCCTGGGTCACTTGAGATTACCAGGTTTCTCCCAAGTTCCCTTCAGGAACTTCGCTTTTCACCTTTGATGTGATGGTTGCCATCAGAGAGGGAGTGAGAGACCGATGGAGAATTGTACACCACACATGAGTGCCGGCACTATGAGTGAAAGCAAGCTGGGCCTCAAGTGTGCACACCAGTGGAGCCTGCCAAGGGTGACATGTCTGTAAGATTTTCTCTTTGTGGTCACCTCTCCTGAGAAGTTGTGTATCGCTGAGTGGTTATTAACTTGATTGGACTTAGAACAGAACCCTCGGCCTCCTGGATCAGAATCTTCAGGGCTGGAACCTATGAATCTGTATTTTGAACCAGCACCTTGAAAAATATTGGTGTGCGTGGTCCATCCTGACTCCTCCTGTCCCATGTGGGCATTGATGCCATCGGTACCTCTTTAGAAGTGACCTTTGCTTACTCCCTTCCCTTCTTGTGTAGACCATTTAGCTTGATGCTCTCTTGACTGCGTTTTCCACCCTTTCCCTCCCCTCCCCACCCCTGCAAAGGCTACTATTAATTAGCAGCACAGGCCTTCACACAGGAAGTGGCACACAGGCAGGGGCGCTGCTCTGACAAAGTCATAATAGAGGAGTGGGAGGCCGAGATTTAAGCTGATGCTCTATCTTCAGGATCTTGCGCAAGTGGTGGTCTCTAGGATCAGGTTTGCCCTCTAGGTAGTCATAAAATATATATTTTATGCTAATTATTTTGGTTTTTACTTGGTTTTCTTGTTGTTATTTGGGGTCTTGGGGCCGTCTAAAAACTCCCTTATCTAGGTAATGATATTCTATACTTTGTTCTGTTTCCAAATGCTAGGATTCTCTCCTCTGATTTCTGTCCCAGGTCCTACAAACTACTAATCACCTCTAAACAGAAGAAAAATTAACCTAAGGGTGAAAAAGCCATGGTGACTTACATATCCGCTGCCTACAAAATTCAGGTAGCCACTAAAACGTGCGTTAAAATTTGTGTTAAAAATTTGTCCTATGACAAGAATGGCCCGTTCCGTTGCCTGAGTCTTCTAATGCCTCACAGAGAAAAAAGATGAAAAAAGATGCTCAGCCAACAGACTGAGCTGTTATTCCTTAAAGTAGGCTATTCCAAGATACTCTAAGAAACAGTCAAAACTTGATTAACCAGGATGTTTAGGGAGTAGGATCCTAGTGAACTGAGGTGTCTTACTCCTTGCTGAAATCTCCCTAAAATTATGTGTGAATCCATGTAACTGTTTTAGAAATGTTAAAGATAATTTTCACGGAAAGGTAAAATCATGAGTCTGTTACAGATTTAAGAATGAGCACATGTTAAAGATTTTATTTTACTCATTAATCAACAAGGGAACCAGACAGATGTTTATAGTCGGTTCAAAGAAAAAGTCCCAAAAGCACAATTTTATATGGAGTAAAGGAATTGAATTGCAAATGGAGGCAAAACTGGTTTTTCCACAGTGGGGAGGGAAGTCAATCCAAACTGCATGGGACAAGACAGAGTTTGCATATCCATCAGTTACCTGCAATTTACAGAGGTGCAAAAGAGCTCAGAGACAATGAACAGGGCTAGAATCAGGCAGCTTGGAAGGGTGTGCTGTAGATAAGGCAGAGCTTTTTTGTTAAAGTACAGTTTCTAAGAAATAGTAGGCATGGTGAGTACTTTTTTTGGGGGGGGCTTCTTTTGCCTTTTATAATTTCTCAGGGTCACCACCTCAATTCTCACCCAAGATTCACTTCCACATAACACGAATTTACTAAGTACTTACTATGTATAAGACATTGCAGAAGAACCAGAGACAGAAAAGAAGGTATTTCTTAACTTAAGTAGCTCATTGGGAATGGGGGAAAGACACCTGTGCCATATGCCCAGTTAATCATACAGCAGAGGGACTAAGAATCTTTGCTGTGGTAGGTATGGGAATGAAATATTTAGGAAGGACCAGACAGGGAGGAGTTAACTGGCCAAGGGACGGGGCGGGGGTGGGGGTGGGGTGGAGAGATGACATGGTGACATTCAAACTAGGCTTTGACAGGGGACAGAGGGGGAGAGGGGACACAGGAGAGGCCATTTCAGGGTGAGGAACCAGCCTGGAACTGGATGGTCTGTTCAGGGAAGGGTCAGGAATCAAGTGGTGAGGGCGCAGGATGTGGCCAGACAGGAGGCTAAAGGCCAGGTCATGGAAGACCCTGAAGGCTGTGCTAAGAAATGTGGGCTCGATTCTGAAGACAGAGGAAAGCTGTTGAAAGCTCTGGCAGATGGAGGGGGCAATGTGATCGAACTGGTGCTTTAGAAGATGAATTGATTGTAGAATCAAGAGATTAGAGACAGAGAGACCAGTTAAGAGGCTACTGCAATATTCTGGGTGAGGGATGATGAGGGACCACATCAGGGGCAGGGGCGAGAGGACTAGAAGGAGAGGACAGAGATGGTGTTACTAAGGCTTGACTCCTGATTGGATGTGGTTAGTGTGGGAGAGGAGCTGAACACTGAAATTTCCAGGCTGGGGGATAGTGGTGCTCTTAACTAAGATAGGAAACACGCTGGGCAATGGAGGGTAGGGAGCAGGTTCTTGGTAACAGATAATGAGTTCGGTTTGAGACACATTGAGTTTGAGGGGCTTGGTGGACATCTAATTAACAGCAAGTGGCTGGCAGCTGAAAATTCTGGTCTGGGTCTAAGGAGAGAGGTCAGGGCTAGAGATACAGATTTGGGAATCATCAGTGCCCAAGGGGTGAGTGGAAACTGGGAGGTCTTGAGCTAAGAGAGAAGGAGGGGTGGGGCGCGTACACACACACACACACACACACACACACACACACGGAGGCAGGGCGAGGGGGCGTTGGGGAGAGCCAGTGAGAGCCAGACTTGAGCTGGAGAGGCAGGGAAGACAGGAGGACAGAGCAGGAGACTGAAGGCTGAGGCTGGAGGACGGAGAGGAGAGGAGAGGCAATGGGGAGGGAGAAAGGGGAAATAAGGCAGGTGAGATAAAGGAGGGAAAGGACTGGGGCAGGAGATGCGGGGGAAGGGGGAAGGGGAGAACGCTGAAGGAGAGAGGAGAAGAGAAGCCGAGGTGAGGGGAAGAGAGAGAGAGACAGCCCAGAGAATAATGGGGGAAGGGGAATGTTGAGGAGGAAGAGAGAGAAATGGGAGAGTGGGATTGAGAGGGGAGGGGGAAGGGAGAGAGAGGAGGCAGGTAGGAAGAGAGAGGGAGGGAAGGGGAAGGGGTGGGAGAACATGGCAGAGGTGAGGAGATACTTAGCAAGATGAGGGCCAGGTTTCTGGGGTGGCAGGAGAGAAGCCCACAGGCGCAGGGTCTGTAAAGCCAGGCGAGGGGCAAGTATAAAGGAAGGGGCGAAGCAGCAGTGTCCTACGCTCTCCTATGTTACAGGGACAGGAGGAGGGGGATGTGCAAGGAGAGGATGCGGCCCTGCTCTCCTCTCACTGACTCTCTCCCTTGTCTTCTCCCTCTGCATCAGCCCTGCAGCCTCTGGGCTCTTTTCTGATCTTAGCAGGCACCTCCTGCCTTAAGGACCTGTGCAAGGTGGTTCCTTCTGTGGAATGCACTTCCCCAGATGTTCACGTGGCTCGCATCTTTGCTTCCTTCAGGATGTTTAAATGTCTCCTCAGCAAGGCCTACTCTCATCACCCACTTATAAATTGTAGCCCATTCTGCTCCTTGCCCCCCACTATTGCCTTGTCCCTTAGCCTGTGTTATATCACCTTCTAACATCCTGTAACATAGTCATTTAACATGTTAATTGGCTATTTCATCCCACTAGAATATAAACTCCATGAACACGGGGATTTCTTGTCTTTTTTGTTAATTGTTGAATCCTTGGTACCTTGTACAGTGGCGGCACATAGTAGGTGCTTGAAAAAAATTTTTTGAATAAATAAGTGATATTATGTTGAGTATGGACAATCTCCAAAAGTTGTATAAAAGATGTGTTATTTCTGTGTTAGTTGCTCAGTCATGTCTGACCCAGGCTCCTCTGTCCATGGAATTCTCCAGGCAAGAATACTGGAGTGGGTAGCCATTCCTTTCTTCAGGCTGTCTTCCTGACACAGGGTTCAAAGCTGAATCTCTTGCATTGCGGGCAGGTTCTTTACCATTTGAGCCACTAGGGAAGCCCATATAAAGGATAAATGAAACAAATCCCCGAGGTAGCTGTATTTTACTATGATTTACTTCTTTGTACAGTGGAGAACAGCATAAAATTCTGATCACCATAGGGTTTTGTTCAGTAGAGCTTTGATGAATAAGGCTTTTAGCTAATAAGTTAACTCGAATTTGAAGGTCTCAAGACAAGCTCATTGGATAAACATCTTTCTCTTGATGCCTTGATTTCTCTGGAAGGTGAATTGGCTTTGCACTGGTCATCAGTAGTGAGAGCCCAACACTGACTGGTGAAGGGGGTGGTAGGTCATAGGGGTGAGAGACTGATAGGAGAGACAAGGACAGACATATGCAATTCTTAATGGAGCATTGTTTTTCATCTGCTTGTTTGTGGTCAGAGCACAAGGAGTATGTTATCTGATTTGAAGGGTGCTTTAAACCTGCTTAGGTATATGCATTATATCTATATGATTCCTACCTTGAAATTAGAATAGTTTTGAAGGGCTTATAAAGCAAGCATGTGCTTCCTCTGGAGAGCTTAAATTGGCAGTGTCACTCAAATACTTCAGTACTCATGGATTAGAGAGTTGACGAGAAAAAGATTCCCCAGTAGTCTTTCAATGCACTGTTCGTATATGGGAATGACCCTCTAATTGTAGTTGGTTAGGCTAAATGTGTGTAGAAAAATATACTGTCATCTCACTTGTCTGAAATAGATTGAATTTCCTCGAACACTCATGCATATCTGTCTTTCAGATAATTTAAAAATCACTCTAGGTGATTAACAACATCCTCATCTCCATCCTGAAACCTATGGATTCCTGGAAAGCTGGTGCTCCCTCGTCCCCATTTGGACCTTAATTTTCCACAGCAGTCAGGCTTGTGAGAGAGATGGCTTTAATGTTTTGGCACTCTAATTACCTTTATTTGTTTCAGTGTTTTCGCGTAAAAGGTGGTTAAAGCACCGTCTGTGTTACAAGTTTTGATTTTTGGGGGTTCTTTTTCCCCAGGGGGAGTGGCCGCAGCAGGTCCTAGCTGGTGGTGAGCGGCTGTCATGATCTCTACAGCACCGCTCTACAGCGGTGTGCACAACTGGACCAGTTCTGAGCGGATTCGCATGTGTGGCATCAACGAGGAGAGGTGAGGAGGCTGGGAAGGTGGCTGTGGCCGGCTTACGGTGAGCTGTCCCTGCTCCCCAGCAGGGTAGCTATGAGAGGGCCAGAGGAGGAACCCTGGGAAGGAGACTGTTAGTTATTTCTGATTTTCCTGAGGTGGGCTGGGGCTGGGGTGGTGAGAGTGGTCTGCTCTGCTGTGCTATCCCTGTTCAGATGAAAGTGAGGAGGCCAACAGATGACCTTTTGCCAGCTAGTATTTGTCTACTCATTAAGAACTGTCAGATTGTGGAATAAAGGGATGCTCAGGCAATTGCAGTTTTTATTTGCTGCATCCATGTTCTGTGCTCAAGGATACATATAAGATATTTTTGGTCCTTGATCTAAGCCTGGAAGAAAGACGGTTTTATCATTCAGCTTTATACTGGGAATGGTTAGTGGATATTCTGGCGATCAGCACTTTCTGGCCTCATGAGGCTAGTGATGATTTGCAGTGAGATACTTATAAAGTATCAAAGGACGATCAGACTGCTTAACATAGTTTTCTTAGGAAACTGAAAGTTGGTGATGCCTGCTGGATCTGTGTGCATTTTCAATTTTCTGTTCACCAAAATACTGGGTTGACCAAGCTGTGCCATTTCTGATCATACCCCATATGAAGAGCACTCAAAATGGCCTTCAGATTCTACATTTGACTTTTCCTGACTCTTGGCCAAAGAGCATGTGTGTTGGTTGCAATGCCTCTCCCATTTGTAGAGAAGGTATGGCTCCCCCATGCTAACTGGTTTCAATATATTGATTGTTGAAATCCAAATAGGTCAAATCAATCACCTAGAACACAGAACAATATGACTTTTCATTGGATTCAAGATCTGGCATTTCCTTGGGGAAATCTTGGAGGTGTGTGCATGGGGGTGTGTGCGTGGAGGGGGTGTGGGTAATTTTGAAAGGAAAAGGGATGGCTATCTTCCTTCTTCTGCTCTTAACTGGAGAAGTGTGTACTTGTCTGAGGTTCAGGTTAGGAGAATAGACCTTTTTATTTTTTTGAAGCCATTAGTGTTTGATGGTTTAATGCTCTCTACACAGAGGAATGAGTTAGAGATGGACTTAAAAGGAATTTAATTTTAGAATATAAAAGTCAAGTTCAAGGAAAATAAGACAAAATTCTTCTAGGATCTGTGCAAGAAGATATTTTCCTTTGCATATGAGGTGTGTCCTTAGATAATAACTAAGAGATGATGTGAGGAAGGCAGAGTGGTGGTATTGATTTGTGTGAGTATTCATTGACAACTAGTTATAAGCAGATGAGACTTTGATGTAGAGATCTGGACTAGAGCCTTCAAAAAATCAATGGACAAGTTACTTGGGTTTACTGTCCATTCTAAATCCCCACTGAAAAACGACCATGAATTGGAACCAAACTTGATTTTCACTTCTTATGGACCTTTCTTGGGATGTTTGGTTACCAAATATGCCACGTGGTTAGGATGACCTTTTAAGTGTTGTCACTTTTGACCTCGTCTACCCATTATTGTTGCCTTCCTGCTCCAGCCTAGGCCATGCTACAGCTAATTTCCAAAAGGTGATCTCACCTTATTTAAACCCATCTTCCTCATCAACCCTTTACCACCTGTAGAATTTAGCTATTTGGATGTAAAACTGCATCTGGGGGTTAATTCTTAAAGTTAGGTTTGAGAAGCCCACCCAGCTCCATCAGATATAGTTGGGGACTATAGAAACAGGGGACAGGGGCTTTCTTCTGGCCTCAGGTGACTGACCCTAGACCAGCTTCCAGCTAAATCCCTCTGTTTACTTGCTTGCTTGCTTCCTTTCTTATACCCATTCATGACTTCATTCACCAAACATTTGTTAAACTCATTCAGAGCAAACCATTTGTCATGGGACATTGGTGGTAAGTGCTGTCGAGTGGCGTGTCCAGTGGGAGTCTAGATGCAAGAATCAAAAACTTACTGGGGTAAGAAGGGAAGGCTTCCCAGAGGCAGTGACATTTGAGCCAGGGCTTGAGGGATGAGTAGGAATTTCAGGTGAAGGCTAGTGTTTGTCACACCATGTGTGTGGGGGGGACTTTGGCTGGAATAAAGGCAGTCTTGGGGTGTGATGGTATTTGAGGCAGGGAAAGTCTGCAGGAGCCGGGATCCAAGGAGCGAGATATGTGCCATGTAGTTAAGGCCCAACAGGAACTGAAAAAGGTCTGGTTTGACACTGGTGCTAGCCCTTAATAATTAGGCAGACAGCCCTGAAAGGTTATGACTGGTTCTGGTTTAAGTTCAACAAAGCCTTGAGCATAACAGCCTAGGGTCATCTTTGTTGGGAAGAAACGGTGGGATCAATTTTCAGTCCTGATTGAAGCCTGCTTTGACTTCCGTTCTCTTCTCCCTACCACCTGCACCCTCCTAATCTTGCTCTGTTGACCTGCTCTTCCCTTGAACCCCCTCCCCTGTCCCACATTCCTCTGTCAATGGAGCAGTTTAACATTTGCTTGGCTTTACACACTCCTCTCCTCATAAGGCTTGAAACGTGGCCGTGGGTCATTTTCCCAGAGCCTTGGCGGCTGGCTCAGGTGTAGGTATGGCTGGAGTAGCCAGGATCACTGTTTCTGCAGCCACCTCGAGAATCTCTGGGCCAGTGGCTCTGCACTTCTCTGGTGGCTGTCTTTGAAGGCAGGGTTTCTACTTTCAGGGTGATTTTATATAGGGTGAAAGCCGAGCAAGCAGGACCGAGTATGCAGCTTAGCTCCCCTCTGTATCATCAGCAGGGGGGACATGGAAATAGTGTGTCCTCTATGCGATACCTTATGAGGGGTTGTCCAAGCGGGGGGTCCCTGCCGCTTCTTTTCCCTCACCACCATCATCCCCGCAGAACCAGCCCTGGAACCCTGCTTCACCCCTGGGCCAAGGCTGGGGGATGGGCTTGCTTTTCTGGGCTCTCAGGGGTTGATGTCCAAGCACGTTTTCCCTTTCCCTCAGGCTCCCCCTTCCTCGCCTTCCTTGAGACCCCCGACTGTGTCTCCAGCCCTGTTTCTCCTTTTGATCCTTGCTATTTGTCACCAGCAGTCCGTTGCAAGCAGTGAAACCCTCCCACTTCTGCCAGCCTAGCTGCCTTTTAAAGGGAACAAGCCTTTCCCCTCAGTTAGTCCCTTCTGCAGCCCTGAAAAGATGGTGAGAGGCCTGTGATGACCCCCTTGCCTTTTTTGCTCCTCTTGCCCCAGGTGCAGTTTGGGGGTGTGTCAGTGGTTCCCTGTTCCAGTGCAAGGGAAGGAGTTAGTTCTTGTGGGGCTTGGGTGGGGACACCCTGACTGCCCTTTGGTTAAGCTGGCTGGTGAGGCAGGCACTGGCTTCTTCCCTGGCTGTGGCAGAGCTCAGAAAGAGGCTCTGAAATACGAGGATGGCAAACCCCAAGGCAGTCTAGCTCCCCGGAGGTGCACAGAGCATTCCTGTGTTTGCACCCTAGGAGCTGTATTGTAGTGCTTGTGCTAGAGCTCTGTTGTTGCACCTCAGCCTTCCACTCACCCACTCGCACCCACCCCTGCCCCACCAGTGTCTTCCTTAGGGCAACAGAGGCACATTCTGTACTTCAGACACCAAGTTTCCCCTGGGCTTTATCCTCTCTCCAACATCACCCTCCCAGGCTGACCTTTTTTCGGGGGAGAGGGTCAGGATATACCATTTTCTATGAAGTGGTTGGATGGCATCACTGACTCAGCGGGCATGAGTTTGAGCAAACTCCGGGAGATGGTGAAGGACAAGGAAGCCTGGCATGCTGCAGTCCATGGGGTTGCAAAGAGTCAGGCACGTCTGAGCAAATCCCATTTTCTAAGATTCTTACCCAAATTTTAGAGAAGACTTTTTAGAAGGTGGGAGTATAGTAGAGCTTTCCTCCTTTGGGAACCAGTGCTCTGGCCTTAAGCATTTCCCTCTGCAGTATACCAGCTTGAATTTGGGGTCTGTGGCCTTGAAGGCGTCCTTCCCTTTGGGCTGAGAGAAAATGCAGTGATGCTGGGAGGCCAAGGGGAGAGAGGGGAGCTATTGGGGAATGGGACGCAAGCAAGAGCAGAAAGGTAGGAAGGAGGGTGCTGGCCTGAGCTCACCGGTATCCTAGAGGGAAAGAAGTCATGCCCTTGAAATGCCCCTTAACACCCAGTGACCTGCCTCGAATCAGTGTCATTATGTATACTAATAAACGTGCATCTGCTGTAGGCAGGTCTGTCAGGTGGACAGGTGAGAGTTGGATTTAGAACCACAATGGAGGTGGTTCTTTGTTTCAGGAAAGGGTTACCCTTATGATGCCTGCAGCCAGCTTTCCTTACAGACTTAAAATAAGACCACGTTTGTGAGGAAAGCAGTTTGCGTGCCTTTGGAGATTTTCTGTGAGTTACATCTCTCCCCTCTTGGCACTGCTCAATACTTTCTGCACAGTCAACTTGATGGACAAGCTCTAGGAACAAGGCAGAGGTGCTGGGGTCCTCCACACCGCTGGTGAGAGCCCTAGAAAACTGGACACACAGCCCAGAGAGGGGAGTCTGGTCAGATCAGGACTTTTCCTTTGTAGGAACTTGAAAAGTTGAGCATGGAGGCTCTGATTTGCAGCCTGGACCCACCCCGCCTCAAGTTTATTGTGATCTCCCCCAAGCCAACAAGGGAAGCGAGATCAGAAGGATTTCTGTGAACCCAGGCAGGCAAGGGGGTGTTCTGGGGCAGGTGGTGGTGGCCTGGAGGCTTGGCCTCATGTCCTTTATCTGGTTGTGTCTCCCATGCTAGAAGAGCACCTCTTTCTGATGAGGAGTCCACGACAGGTGACTGCCAGCGCTTTGGATCTCAGGAGTTTTGTGTCAGCAGTTTTTCCAAGGTAAGGGGCCATGCGGAGCCACATGCCACCTGCCAAAGGGTGGAGCTGAACCTCCTAGGCATGGTGGCCAGCCTGCCCTCCCCGAACGGGGCCAGGCAGGACCAGGGTGCTTCCCAGGAGTTGCTGCATGTGACACAGAAATCAGCCCGCTGTGCTTTGCTTCTGCCAAGTTGCAAAGAGGACCAGCAGTTGCCCCCTCCCAGGCCTCAGGAGCCTTGCACGACCTACAGAGAGCTAGTTAAGACAGGCTTTCTACTTTGTCATTGCAGGTGGAGCTCACGACAGTTGGAAGTGGCAGTAATGCCCGGGGGGCAGACCCAGATGGCAGTGCAACAGAAAAACTCGGGCCCAAGTCAGAAGACAGGCCTGATGACGCCCAGCCCCAGATGGACTATACTGGGAGTGTGGCAGAGGCAGGGGGCCCCTTGGTGTCCCTGAGCAGCCCAGGAGACGGGCTCAAGCTTTCTGCTCCTGACGGCCCCGAGGCTGGCAACGACACTGCTGACTGTTCCTGGACTCCCCTTAGCAGCCAAATGAGCAAACAGGTGGACTGCTCGCCAGCTGGGGCCAAGGCTCTGGACTCGCGGCATGGCGTCGGGGAGAAGAATACTTTCATTCTGGCAACTCTGGGAACTGGCGTACCTGTGGAGGGCACCCTGCCTCTGGTGACCACTAACTTCAGTCCATTGCCAGCCCCCATCTGCCCCCCAGCGCCCAGCTCGGCCTCCGTCCCCCCATCTGTTCCAGACCCATTCCAGGTGCCCCTGTCAGTCCCCGCCCCGGTCCCCCACTCTGGGCTCGTCCCCGTTCAGGTTGCCGCTCCCGCCCCGGCTCCTTCCCCTCCCTTGGCGCCAGTCCCGGCTCTGGCCCCTGCACCACCCTCAGTACCCACGCTCATTTCTGACTCGAACCCCCTTTCAGTCTCAGCCTCGGTCCTGGTGCCGGTGCCCGCTTCTGCGCCCCCGTCGGGCCCCGTCCCCATGTCGGCTCCAGCCCCAGCCCCGCTCTCAGTCCCAGTTTCAGCTCCTCCCTTGGCTCTAATCCAAGCTCCAGTGCCCCCTTCGGCTCCGACCCTGGTCCTTGCGCCCGTCCCCACTCCAGTTCTGGCCCCCATGCCAGCGTCCACCCCTCCAGCAGCTCCTGCCCCTCCAGCGGTGCCGATGCCCACCCCGACCCCGTCCTCTGGGCCGCCTTCTACCCCCACCCTCATCCCTGCCTTTGCTCCCACGCCAGTGCCTGCACCCACCCCCGCCCCGATCTTCACTCCAGCCCCCACGCCCATGCCGCCTGCCACACCTACTGCCATTCCCACCTCAGCCCCCATCCCGGCCTCCTTCAGTTTGAGTCGAGTGTGTTTCCCTGCAGCTCAGGCACCAGCTATGCAAAAAGTCCCCCTGTCCTTTCAGCCGGGGACAGTGCTGACCCCAAGCCAGCCGCTGGTATACATCCCACCTCCGAGCTGTGGGCAGCCACTCAGTGTGGCTACACTGCCAACCACCCTGGGAGTCTCCTCCACGCTTACGCTCCCCGTCCTGCCATCCTACCTGCAGGACAGGTGTCTTCCCGGGGTGCTGGCCTCCCCAGAGCTGCGGTCTTACCCGTATGCATTCTCTGTGGCCCGGCCCCTGACATCAGAGTCCAAGCTGGTGTCTCTGGAGGTGAACAGGCTCCCGTGTGCTTCCCCATCGGGCAGCACCAGCACCCAGCCTGCGCCTGATGGGGTCCCTGGGCCTTTGGCAGACACATCCCTGTCCACTGCTCCTGCCAAGGTGCTTCCACCGCCACAGCCTCTGCTGCCAACCCCCAGCGGGAGCTCAGCCCCGCCGCATCCCACCAAGATGCCAGGCAGCGTGGAGCAGCAAACAGAAGGGACTTCTGTCACCTTCTCTCCCCTCAAGTCACCTCCACAGCTGGAGCGAGAGATGGCCTCTCCATCTGAGTGCAGCGAGATGCCCCTCGACCTCTCCTCCAAGTCCAACAGACAGAAGCTCCCATTGCCGAACCAGCGCAAGACGCCGCCCATGCCCGTGTTGACCCCCGTGCACACCAGCAGCAAGGCCCTGCTCTCCACTGTCCTGTCTAGGTCTCAGCGCACGACCCAAGCTGCCGGCAGCAGTGTCACCTCATGCCTCGGCTCCACTTCCTCACCCTTTGTTATCTTTCCCGAGATTGTGAGGAACGGGGACCCGAGTACCTGGGTGAAGAACTCCACTGCACTCATTAGCACCATTCCGGGCACCTATGTGGGCGTGGCCAACCCGGTGCCCGCCTCCCTCCTGCTGAACAAAGACCCCAACTTGGGCCTCACCCGAGACCCCCGCCATCTCCCCAAGCAGGAACCCATCTCCATCATCGATCAGGGCGAGCCCAAGAGCACTGGTGCCCCTTGTGGCAAGAAGAGCAGCCAGGCTGGGACTGAGGGACCGCCAAGCACAGTCAAACGTTACACCCCTGCCCGCATCGCCCCTGGGCTGCCAGGGTGCCAAAGCAAGGAGCTCTCACTCTGGAAGCCCACAGGGCCGGCAAACATTTACCCACGGTGTTCAGTCAACGGGAAACCCACCAGCACCCAGGTCCTACCTGTTGGCTGGTCACCGTACCACCAGGCGTCTCTGCTTTCCATCGGCATCTCCAGTGCTGGGCAGCTGACCCCCAGCCAGGGGGTGCCCATCAGGCCCACCAGCGTCGTTTCTGAGTTTTCTGGTGTGCCATCCCTCGGCCCCAGTGAGGCCATGCATGGGCTTCCTGAGGGGCAGCCGCCACGGCCTGGGGGCCCCTTTGCTCCCGAGCAGGACACGGGTGCAAAGAACAAAACCTGCCGCATTGCTGCCAAGCCTTACGAGGAACAAGTGAACCCTGTCCTCCTGACTCTCAGCCCTCAGACAGGGACCCTGGCGCTGTCTGTGCAGCCTAGTAGTGGGGACCTGCGAGTGACTCAGGGGCCTGGGGAACCGGAGAGCCACCTCTGCCCCGACAGCACTCCTAAGCTGGAAGGCCCCCAGGGGGCTTGTGGCCTGAAGCTGGCTGGAGACACGAAGCCTAAGAACCAAGTGCTGGCCACCTACATGTCCCACGAGCTGGTCCTGGCCACCCCCCAGAACCTGCACAAGATGCCCGAGCTGCCTTTGCTACCTCATGACAGCCGCCCCAAGGATCTCATCCTGGACGTGGTTCCCAGCGGCGCCAGGGCCTCTAGCACAGAGCTTCCACAGCTCGGAAGCCAGGTGGACCTGGGCCGGGTGAAGATGGAGAAGGTGGATGGTGATGTGGTCTTCAACTTAGCCACCTGCTTCCGGGCCGATGGCCTCCCAGCAGCTACCCCGAGGGGCCAAGCGGAAGTGCGGAATAAGGCCGGGCAGGCTCGAGTGAAACAGGAGAGTGTAGGTGTCTTTGCTTGTAAGAACAAGTGGCAGCCAGACTCTGTGGTGAGCGATGGTGCGTCCGAATCGCCGCCGCCCAAGAAAATGAAATGTGGCAAAGAAAAGGATGGTGAGGGACAGCAGCCACAAGCCAAGGTCCTGGTCCGAAGTTCCCATGGACCCAAGGTGAGTGCTGGGCTGAGTTTGAGGCCAGGGCCAAGACACCAGTGGTCTGCTTTGTCCTGCAGATGTCAACCTCATGCAGTGTTCTTGAGTAGGTCTGTGAAGCAAAGTGATTGCAAGGCTTGTGCAAAGTGAATCATGACCCTTAACCAAGGCACATTCTCCATATAGGATGTTTTAGTGTGGTGGGGGTGGGGTTTGCATTTTGTAGGATGTGGGAAATGATCCCTGTAGCTGAGGAAGCCATTGTCCCAGATGAAGATGGAAAGCGGAAGAGTACGATACGATACAGGGAGGGAAATTAATAATAGGCCCTTTGCTGCATAGCCATTCTTCCCTTTCCAAGATAACTAATGGCTTTGAGAATTTGGGACCCAGGGAGGGAAGGGGCCCTTGACAGGGTTGCTCCCTGCACCACTGGGTAAACCTGCTTAGGATTAGCTTGGAGTTTTGTGGGGCCAGAGCCAATTCAGCTTCTGGGCTCATCCACCAGTTTCCTATCCCCCTAATGCTTGGGGTGGCAGCTTTGGGTTTCAGTCCCTTGGAGATTTGATGTCCAAGGCATCTGGATCTGGGTTCTTAATAGGCTAAGGAGGATGGCAGGGTTCTAGGCAGACAGCGGGGCTAAGAGGACTTGACCTGAATCCAGTGTTCCTCTAAAAAGTATCTGAAGGCCACTAGTTATCAAGGAGATTCTAGAAGCAGTTGAGGATAGGGCTTATTAAAGATATGGAGCAATTTGAGGTTATGTCAACAAGTCTTCAAATTGGATGTTGAATAGATTTCTAGCTAGAGCACCGTGAATTTGTCTGTGCAGAAGTTCTTAGTTTTGTTGTTGTTGTTGGACCGTAGAGCACTTTGAGAAGCTAATGAGAGCTGCAGACCCTGTCCTCAGAAACATGACCTCATGTTGCTGATAATTTCAAGGGGCTCAAAGACCCAACCCACGCCCCAAAGCTCACCCATGGACTCCAGGTTAAGAACCCTGGGGATAGAGTTGGGTGGGTTTTTCTCACCCAGTGATGATGTATACTGGCCAGAATGGGCAAATTGATAGAGACAGGACATAGATGAGTGGTTGCCTAAGGATGGAGAGAACGAGGACCTGGAGACGGCTTAATGAGTCCAGGGTTTCCATTTGGGGTGAGGAAAGAACTTTTGGAACTAGGTAGTGATGATCCTTACGCATGTTTGTGACTATACTAAAAACAGTTGAATTGCAAACATTACAAGCATATGATATATCTCAATAAATTATGTCAACAAAGCTGTTGTTAAAAAATTATTAAATGAAGTGATATGTGTTGATGCTTAGAACAGTGCCTGGCAGATAAGTGCTCAGAAAGTGTTGGTGGCTGCTATTGATATTGTTTGTATTACAAATAGGTTAGATGTGATCCCCGCCCTCCTGGAACTTTTGTCTCGCAGGTGACTCACTGGCAGACAGGCACCACCCCTTCCTATATAAGATGAAGAGTTCACGGGGCCCACTGACAGATGCAGAGGGCAGGGAATAAAGTTACAGGGTCAGGAACCTTGAAGCAGCCCTTGGCAACTGCCTGTAATGAGTTAGTAAATGTCTATTTTTCTGGAAAGCAAATATCTTGGCTCTTTCTTTTCTTGCGTTCCATCTTCCTGAGGAAGAAACCATTGATTAGCAAAACTAAAATCAGGAGTCAGTTCAAAGCAGCCCCTTTCAGGGTATGGCCAAGAATCAGAATAGTCTCTGGAGTGTATATAGAAGTAGGAATATGATGTTAAGTGTGTGAAACTTATACAATGTTATAAACCAATGTGACCTAAAAAAAAAGAAATAAAAAAGTTTTTTCAAAAAGAAATGCAGTCTCCTGTCTCCTACACCTCCTGCCCCAAGGCCTGGAGACTCTTGAAGGACCTCTGAATCATCAGCAAAGAAAGTTCTCCTTCAGTCTGGTGCTGGTGGTCTCCTCATCATTTGGAAAATTTTTTAGAAAACCCTTCAACACTCTGTTGACTAGAACTTTCATTGTACATGGTCTCCTACCATCTAAACTTCTTGCCTAAGTTGAAGTGTGCCCTTGCAGAACATGCAGACAGGAATCCCGTCTAGATGTTCTGTTCTACTTGTTTTTGTCTTATCTTAGGAAGTAAAGGTTAATGATCTGTACTTGAAAGAGCCAGCTAAAAATGATATACAGAAATAAATAGGACATGTTCAAATTGATGTGCATTGAACTTTATTCCCCATGACCTGAAGGAGTTGTTTTCTGACTATACCTGAAGGGCACACTTGAAGCAGCAGGTGCCCATTTTCTTTCCTCCCCATGTCTTTCTTTCTCCTAACACTTTGGTTTGTAGGAACTCACATCAAGTGAAGGGAGAAACTGAACTCTAATTTCCAGCTCAGCCCTCCACTGGGTAAGAAACAGGAGGAGTTGATGGGATAGCAGGATTCCCTGGACTTTGACGGGGAATGGTGACTTTGTGGTGTCCCCCTGCCAACCTTTGCTGGAAGATGCTCCATTAGTAGAATATCTGCTATCCCCTTAGCTGGAGCTGGACCGTGATAACCTTCTAGAAAGTGGTGTGCAGGTCTGCTGAAGGGGAAAACCACTCTACCTTTCTTCCTTGTGTCATTGTTAAAATGGTTTGCTTATTCCACACTCCCTGGACACTACAATACTGAAAGTCCCTCTCTTGCCATATTTCTTGCTGCATGGCGTGGAGAGATCTCAGAGCTTGTGAGAATATGTGACTGCTAGGCTCAGAGTATCCTGACAGTGCATAAGCACAACCATTGTGACTGTCCCAGGCGCCAGGCAGTAGGTCTGAGTGGAGCCAAGCACGGTCAGTGGAGACACAAGGACAGAAGGAAGAAGAGGAGAGGAGCGAGAACGGAGGTGAGGCCTGCCCTGGGTTCTAGGAGCCCTGGGTCTTGGTCCCAGCTTGACCATTTACTCACCACAGGCACACACCAGCTAACTTGCAGGCTGGCCTGGTTCCTGGTGGCCCCTGAGGCAGGTGGACGCCTTGGGCTGCATTGCCCTGGACAAATCATGTACACTCTTACCCTGGAGGCTCAGTTTCCTCGTCTCTTCACCAAGGGTGATTATTAGCTTTTCCTCGCAGGGTTGTTAAGAATAATAGATTGAATGGTAGAGAGAGTGTTTGGAAAAGGTGAAAGGGCCACAAAGTGTAAGGGGGCATTGTTGAAAATGCCTGAGCCTTTTCAGTGTCTTTCCTAAGTACGGGGAGATTGGAATGGCTCCCGGGGCAGACTTTTCTTCTTGCCTTAGTGGAATCTTTTCTCTAGTAGTAATTTATACATGAAAATATATAATTTTTCTTGAATTGGCCCATGCGAGAATTATTTTCAGTTGTTGGTGTTGATACTATTCACAGTGAAGTTATTTGAACAATGTAGTCACCCAACTTGCAGAAGAGGCATTTTTGTTTTCTGTCGGTCTCTCTGTTGCTGTTCGGATAGAGTATGGGGCCTGACTTTGCACCTTTTCAAATGACTTTGGGTGTTTATTCGGCTTGTGAATGCGGACTCTGTGGACCTGTTTAAAATAATGGGATATGGATGTCTATGGGGATTAGCTAGGGCACTGGATTGGGTCCAAAAAGCCTCTGTAGCCCACTGTGGAAGGCAGCGGGCTGCCCCTTCCCCCAGCCCATGCCTGGGCAGCTTGTGTCCGTGTTTCAGAATCAGGGCACAGGGCTCAACGTTAAGAGAACATTCTTAAGATGGGAAGCTGACCTTGGACCTGACTCTATCTACCTCTCCACAGTGCCGGAAGCCACCTAGTGACGCCCAGGAACCCACCAAGAAAAGCCCCAGGGGGGCTTCAGATTCAGGAAAAGAGCACAATGGAGTCAGGGTAAAGCACAAGCACCGGAAGCCAACAAAGCCGGAGTCCCAGTCTCCAGGAAAACGAGCAGACGGCCATGAGGACGGTAGGCCCGGCGTGTGTCCTGGCCCTCTCTCTGGGATGCAGGGGCATCCCTATGGCAGGTTGGGGCGGGGAGGAGGGCCTCTGACACTGACCAGGAAAGTGGGACTTGCTCACGAGAGGAGGGAGAGATCATTAACACCTCTGAAAGTGGAAGGAGAAGAGAGACAGGAGTAGGGCTGCTCACCCTGTTGCTGGAGTAAGGCACTCTCTGAAGTGGTGCTTTTCAGACACACAAGAGTCAGTCCGACCCCAGAGGAGCCAGCCTATTAGCTGTGGTGGGTCTAGGCCAAGAGAAGAAATGGCTTTAATGAGGATTGAGGCCGAAGGGAGATTATTTACACTGTTTCTCTACCTTTGGTATATCTGGAAACTCCCGTTATAAAGGTTAAAAAATTAACTAGCTAGCATGGCTAGAGAAATCCTAAACCCTTATTATTTGGGGACGTACAGGATGTTTGGGGCAGGGAGGTGTGTACGTAATCCACGTGCTCCGCCAGTGATAGTTCCATGGCACCCTCTGCAGAGAGAAGCCCGCATATTCCGGCCCATAGTAGCTTGTGTTCACAGCCTTCCTGTCTGAGAGGGCCTGCCCGTTTTAGTCTCTTCTTAAATAGCAGCTTTCTGCCATCCGCCGCGTCCTGCTCCCATCTTCCTGCCTTGCTCAGTCCCTCAAGATCCCTTTCCTGGGACCTACTGCAGCTCAGTTGGAATTTTGTGGTGGTGCAGCAGCCTCACAGTCGTTCAGGCAGCCAGGCCTTCCACTCTATGGTGTGCCAGCCCATTGATGCCATGCACTGCTTTTTTTTGGTGTCAGCCAAAATGACCCAACTCCCAGTTTTCAAAAAGCACCAGGAAAAGCTCCTTTTCTAAAAGAGATACTTAAATGGTAGCAGCATGTATGTGTGCTCAGTCATGTCCAACTCTTTGCAACCCCATGGACTATAACCCACCAGGCTTCTCTGTCCATGGGATTCTTCAGGCAAGAATACTGAGTGGGTTGCCATTTCCTTCTCCAGGGGATCTTCCTGACCCAGGGATCAAACCCACATCTCCTCTATTGGCAGATGGATTTTTTACCACTGAGCCACCAGGGAAGCGCTGATAGCGGCATAGGGGGAGCTAATAAATGTAATGCAGGCAGAACACAAACCCTCCCTTGAGCTTTCCATCTGAGCCTTTCAGGGCAAGGGTGGGGGGCTTTCCTGTGCTGAGACTCTGATCGTGATATTTCTGCCTTCTGCCCTGAAACCGCACACCACTCCAGGTTCCTTAGAGAAGAAAGCAAAGAGCAGTTTCCGTGACTTCATCCCCGTGGTCCTCAGCACCCGGACACGCAGTCAGTCTGGTGAGTCTGAGGCTGAGGCCCATCTTGTTACTTCTCCGCAGACAGGTAGAAATCTGGTGGAGCCATTTTGCCATTGGCCTAAGTGGAGAGGTGAGAATTTCATTCATTGTGCCAAGATGCCCAGCTCCCTGCAGAGACAAGAGAGCCTAGGGTAGGAGCTGGGTCGTTTCCCACAATTTTAGGATGATTTGCTTAGCTTTTCAGAACAGGGATTTGACACCTCTTATTGGCAGCCAGTGGTGGAAAGAGGAAAAGCCTGTGCCACTCAGGAAAACTGGTTCTACTCCAGGCCTTGGCATCTCTTGATTATTGGGGCCAGTTACCGGCACAGACATTTTAATCTTTGGGCCTCTCTCCTCTTGCTCCATGTGACAAGCATCATCAAAATCGGAAACAGTCATTGAGTTTTCAGGGCCAGCAGAATCACACTTGGTCCCCTGAATTTGTGCTAGTCAACCTCCAGTGTCTAAGAAAGGATGGTTCTTGCCAGGCGCTCTTCTTGTCTGCTAGCCTCCAAGTTGGTACTTAGCGCTAGAAATGGTTGCCTGGGTTCACCCAGATATCCAGGCAAAGTGAATGGAATGGGGAAGCAGGGCACAGTGTAAACTCAGTTATCTGACATTCTATTAATGAGCACCTCAGCACACGGAGAGCACGGTGGTAATTGGGGCTCGTAATGACAGCCTGGAGCCCTCGACAAATCCTGAAGTGTCCTCTGAGTCATCAAAGAGCCATTACATTAGAGCCATTGCCATTTTAGTGTTAAACACAGCATAGTATATTTGGTTCTTTAGAAACTGGTGATCCCTGGGTGATCTCTATGGTGATTCGTATTAACCAGAATATTAGATTAACTAGAACACTGCGTTCCCTGCCTGGTCTGTATAATGGAAAGTTTGCTGGACATTTGCTGTCTTTAAGTGGTCTGACTGAGGGACTTGAAGCTTTGGTCCAGTGCCACTCTGTTTGCCTCGAACCATTTCTTCTCTCTCTTATCTTTTTTTTTGGCTGCTCCATGTGGTTCCCCAACCAGGGGTTGAACCAAGGCCCTCGGCAGTGAGAGCTTGGAGTCCTAACCACTGGACCACCTGGGAATTCCCTCGAACCATTTCTCTTCTGCTGACCTCACTCGGGTTTGGGGATTGCCGAGTTAATAGCCGGGTCTTAAGAGAAAACTGGTGGTGTCTCAGAGCCGCTTCCAAGGACGACGTCAGATCTCCTAGAGCGCTGAGCCGGGCCAACTTAGGACTGTGCTTGTTGTCAGCAGAGTTGAGGGTAGGAGTGGGGAGGAAAATGGCCTCTCGGCCAGTGGCAGAAGAGGGCAGGAAAGGTCCCATCGTCCTGGGGTGGTGGTGAGAGGAGAGGAAGTGCCTGCCCAGCGGTGAGGCACAGCTGCAGCGGGGTGGGGGGTGGAGCTGGGGAGAGAGCTCCACCCCTGGACTCGTGGCCGCTCAATAGAAGGTGGGGTCAATGTAAGGGAAGAGGGCCTGGCTCAGGAACATTTGGGCGGGCCTAAGCCAGGCTGTCACAGGAAAGGGGCTCCTTGCTTCACTTTTCCTGAGAGCCTTCGGAGACAACTCAACTTGCGCAGGGTGGATCTTTCAGCAAGTTTGGGGGTCACATAGTGAGCAGGGGTGGGGTTCCATGTCAGTCTGCCCTCCCTTACCCTCTACTAAACCCTGTGACCCTCTCCTGCCCCTCATACAACTCTTGGCACCTCGTGAGCACTAAGTAAGAGTTTGTGGAATGAATGAAAGTGGCAGGGCAGTACAGATGAGGAAGGGTGTGTGGTTTGGATACTCGACAGTTGTGTAATTATTGGACTCTGTAAAGTGCTTTGGAGTGAATTATCTCATTTGAGCCTCAGAACAGTCCTGTGAGGTCAGTAAGGCTCAGAACAGTATTCTCAATTTATAGATAAGGAGACAGAAATGAGGGAACTTTCACAGAGCATACAGCCAATAACTGGCAGAGCCTGAACTCAAACCCAGACCTGCTAGCTCCTAATCCAGGGCACTTGCTTCGACACCATACTCTTAGTCCGTTGAAGAGATGCGTGACCATCCTCTGTACATCCCACCCGCAGGAAGCATCTGTAGCTCCTTTGCTGGTATGGCAGACAGTGACATGGGATGCCAGGAAGTCTTCCCCACAGAGGAGGAAGAGGAAGTAACTCCCACCCCGGCCAAGCGTCGAAAGGTGAGAAAGACCCAGCGGGACACCCAGTATCGCAGCCACCATGCCCAAGACAAGACCCTGCTGAGCCAGGGCCGCAGGCACCTATGGCGAGCCCGAGAGATGCCCTGGAGAACAGAAGCTGCCCGGCAAATGTGGGACACCAACGAGGAGGAGGAGGAAGACGAGGAGGAGGGCCTGGTGAAGAGGAAGAAACGGAGACGGCAGAAGAGCCGAAAATACCAGACTGGGGAGTACCTGACGGAGCAGGAGGAAGAGCAGCGGCGGAAAGGGAGAGCAGGTAAGGTTGGCCAGGGGCTGCTGCCCCAGGCAGCTGCTGTCACCCGTTCCCAAACCACAGTGACTCTGGCTTCTGGGGACCCTCAGGCATCATGGGTACTCCCACCCCTGCCTCCTCTCCTCCCGCCAAAGGCCTCTGCACCCAGAGAAACCTGGTGCTATGAGCGCCAGCTGCCAGAGGGGGTCACTCAACTGCAATCCCAAGGTCTTGGTTTGGGGTTGAGATTGAATGAGTTCCCACTGACCTTCAGGTGAGCTGAGGACATGTATGCCCAAGCCCTCCAGTTTTATGTGTGTGTGTGTGTGTGTGTGTGTGTGTGTGTGTGTGTGTGTGTGTGTATATCTGAACGTGTGGGCACAGCCACAGTGATGTCCTTGGTTACCAGGCAGTTCTCTGTTTGGCTTGAGGGAGTCGGGTCTCAGAGGTTGGGTTTTCTCTCCTAGAATCCTAGGTTCGAAAAGAAAGAGGGCATTGGCTGCCTTTCCTGGGATGCCCCCAGCCCCTAAAGTTAAAAAGAAGTACAATGGTTTCCTCAACCCAACATAACAAGTTCAAGTAGAAGCAGGCACAACTTGGCTTTCTTGGTTAAAGCCACAAAGGTTATTGAGGCAGAGTGAAGCTTTGACATGACCCGAGGTGGCATCATTTTTGTTGGACCTGAGCTGGAAAAGTGGGCAGCCCGAGGAGAGCCCCAGGCTCTCTTTGGCCATGTCAGATGCTATGATACGCAATCACGGAGGCACAGACTGTCACCAAGGCCGATATCAGTTTGTTCTGTTAAGTGCTCTTCAGGCCCATTCCTGTAGTGGATTTCTAGATGAGTGAAAAGCACATCCCTGGGTTCAGTGAAAACACTTCTGTCTTTCACTTTCTTTCTCTGACCTCTGCCCTTGAATCAACAATTGATTGTCTCCTATAACGTATTCGTCCTGAACTGCTAGTAAATATCTGCGATCTTGTTATTAGCGAAGACTGAACAACCATGTTGGAGTGGGTAGTATATTCTGGGTTTGCTATAATGCCAGGAAGGCTAACCCTCATCTCTGGCCCTGTTTAAGCAGAGATGTATATTATATCTATCCCCACACTTAGGAGAGTAATTGAGTCAGTTTTTGTCAACCATATGAGAGTGGGGATGACTTTCCCATTTTTCTGCTAGAGCCATGATGGATTGGTCAGGAGTGAGTTGTCAAGCAGTTGGCCTTAGCCACTTGTGTTAGGATAAAGAGGAGCTTTTGTATCACCACTTCCCTGGGACCCAGACAGTAAAAGCATCTGCCTACAATGTGGGAGACCCAGGTTCAATCCCTCAGTCGGGAAGATCCCCTGGAGAAGGAAATGGCAACCTACTCCAGTAGTCTTGCCTGAAAAATCCCATGGACGGAGAAGCCTGGTAGGCTACAATCCACGGGGTCACAAAGAGTTGGACATGACTGAGCAACTTCACTTCACTTTTGTATCACCACAGCACTCTTGACAGCTTCAACATAACCACCTCTAGGAGCACGGGAGCGCCTCTCAGCAAGGCATCCTGCTGGTTGTGGGGTCACCTCCAGTGTTTGGAAACACTGGATCATTCTCCCTCTGTGTGTGTGTCTACGGGTTTTGAGTTAAGTCTATTGGCTTTGGCCTACGATCTTCTCCAGATCTGATGCTAACTCTTCTTGAAGGAATTGCCTGGCAAACATCTCTCTTCTCCAGAAGCTCCAATTCCTCCTATTACTACCCTCTTTCAGGTTGACATTAGAGAGTCAGGCAGAGACCAAACTAGACCAGACAACTCCCATGTGAGCCTCATGATCTTTCTTTTCATCCTGGGCTTGGGTCTCTCCTTGATTTGCAGAGGGGATAAGAAGAACCATTGCCACTCACATACCTGCTACTTTCACTCCCTGTTCCCTTTGGTGCTACCATGAGGGTGCTCCACCAGTGTCGAATAAACTCCAGAGTCTACCCTGCCCTGAGTACATGGGGAAGGGGCTGCTGCTTTTCCTGCAGCATTGAATGCTGTAATATGGCTTCCCCATGTTTCCTGAGGTCCTCACAAGACTCGCTTCTGTTCCTTCCTCTTTTGCCTGAGCCCAAACTGGTTGCATTAAAAGGCCTGGTTGATAATGTGCTGGCTTGACATGCTATTAGAAGCCATTCAGCACAGCAGTTCTTTTTTTTTTTTTTAATTTATTTCAATTGGAGGCTAAGTACTTTACAATATTGTGGTGGTTTTTGCCATACATTGACATGAATCTGCCACAGGTGTACATGTATTCCCCATCCTGAACCCCCCTCCCACCTCCCTCCCCATCCCATCCCTCTGGGTCATCCCAGTGTACCAGCCCTGAACACCCTGTCTCATGCATCGAACCTGGACTGGCGATCTATTTCACATATGATAATATACATGTTTCAATGCTATTCTCTCAAATCATCTCACTCTTGCCTTCTCCCACAGAGTCCAAAAGTCTGTTCTTTAAATCTGTGTCTCTTTTGCTGTCTCACATATAGGGTCATCATTACCATCTTTCTAAATTCCGTATATATGTGTTAATATACTGTATTGGTGTTTTTCTTTCTTACTTCGCTCTGTATAATAGGCTCCAGTTTCATCCACCTCATTAGAACTGATTCAAATGCATTCTTTTTAATAGCTGAGTAACATTCCATTGTGTATATGTACCACAGCTTTCTTATCCATTCATCTGCCAATGGACATCTAGGTTGCTTCCGTGTCCTGGCTATTGTAAACATCTGCACAGCAGTTCTTAGGCAGAGGTGGGGACCCACTGGTGGACTAGGGAGAGTTGGGAGGATGGGGGGGCTGTGACAACTGGCCTTTTGAGAGCTGTGTGTAACCTGTGGAGAATTCCTCATGCTGTGACATTGGCTCCTCCATCTAGATCTGCCCTTGGCAATGTCACATGTAAGAGAAGCCAAGGTCAAGGGAGGTGGGTTGAGAACTCTTGGATCTTGCACAACCCCCTCATTTCACAACTTGGAGAAACTGAGGCTGCAGTTACTTCAGAGACATACTGATCTTTCACTGTTCACTAGGCATGGTGGCCAGTCCTGGTGGGAAGATAAAGACTACATGGGCATGATCCTGTCTAAAAGCTTACACTTAAATAACACAGTAATGATGCCTTACATTTTATAAAAGAGTGGTGTGGATTCTATCCTCCTCATTTTACAGACGTGGAAACTAGGCTCCGGGAGATTATGACCTGCCCTCAGCAACCACACAGCTAGTGGCCATGCCATGTAACAGTCATGTTAAGAGATAAGGATCAACTCAATCTGTCCCGCCCCACCCCATGGGGCTTAGGATTGACCCTGCTGGATGAAGCTCTTGGTAATGGAGTTCCCAGCAGGCCCTTTGGAAATTGGAATGTGCTCTGTTCAGCGAGCTATGACTAGAATTAGAGATGTTGCTCAGTGTGTCCCAGTGACTTGATTTCCAGCTACGGAGGGCAGCAGGTTTCTGTGGCTGCCCCTCAGTTAAGTTGACCCATGGCAACTTCTGGTTTCAGGGAGTTTCTGTGACACTTTGATCTTTGTGTGCCTGGAGAGAGACCAACAGGGCAGACAGGCAGGTAGAGCTAAGGCTGTGAGGGACACCTTCTCCCATTTACTCGCCCCTAGTATACTACATGCTTCACTTCAGCAGAGCTGCTAGCTTTGTTTCATATTGGAGTGGAGAAAGAGACAAACGGGGGAAGTGCTGGGAAAGTTTTGATTTCCTTTTAAACTGACCCTCATCTTTGGGACAGCCAGATGGGCTGCCCCCTGCTAGCAGGGCTGGGAGTTGTCTTCTGCTTGGAGGGGAGGGATATTTGATGTGGAAGCACAGTGTCTGTTCGAGAAGCATCTAGTGGAATAGGCAGCCCCGCACCAGATACTGGTAGGGAATAGTTACACTTCTAATCCCCAAAGTCCTCTGATTCAGCTTAGAGGAAGGTGTTGCTTTTCTGTGTGCCATTTCCCTGACATCCATTCTTTCCTGCAGATTTAAAGGCCCGTAAGCAGAAGACTTCCTCCCAGAGCCCAGAGCACCGCCTCCGGAACAGGAACCTCCTCTTGCCCAACAAAGCCCAGGGGATCTCAGATTCACCAAATGGTTTCCTCCCAAATAACCTTGAGGAGCCAGCCTGCCTTGAAAATTCAGAAAAGCCATCAGGAAAACGAAAGTGCAAGACCAAGCACATGGTGACGGTCTCAGAAGATGCAAAGGTATGTTATCAGCCAGGGAAGTTGGGGGTAGAGACTGGGCTAGGGT
This sequence comes from Muntiacus reevesi, assembly GCF_963930625.1. Taxonomy (NCBI): domain Eukaryota; kingdom Metazoa; phylum Chordata; class Mammalia; order Artiodactyla; family Cervidae; genus Muntiacus; species Muntiacus reevesi. The sequence goes on along the minus strand of NC_089271.1, from coordinate 121,373,692 downwards.
GGCATGTTTCCCATAAGCTCCTTGAGGAATAGTCTTCTGAGTGAGTGAGTAAGTGCATGAACAGAAAAAGTGAAAGTGTGAGTCACTCAGTCATGTGCAACTCTTTGCGACCCCATGGTCTATAGCCCACCAGGCTCCTCTGTCCATGGGATTCTCCAGACAAGAATACTGGAGTGGGTTGCCATGCCCTCCTCCAGGGGATCTTCCCGACCCAGAGATCGAACCCAGGTCTCCCACATTGCAGGTGGATTCTTTAATGTCTGAGCCACCAGGGAAGTCCAAGTTGAGTGCATGGGGGGATTGAATTAACTCATATATATTACAGTGTTTTAAACTAATTCTAGAAGGGTTGGGCTGTGGGTTTGAAGAATGGGAACTGAAATCAGAGCTAATAATAAGCATCTACAAACTGTAGGGTTTGGCCCAGGATGAATTTGCCTCAGCAATCCTTGGATCTCCTTAGAGTTAGGGAAGAGTTAAAGAATATGGCAGAATGTTAGCCTGAATAGCTTGTTAACATCCAATCAAGAAGCTTTTGTCTGGGCTCAACTCACTGGAAACCAATCAGAGAGCTTTCTGAGTCAATCAAGGTAGAAAACAATTTGTAGAAGCAAGGATGTTGATGTCCAGACAAAGGTTGCCTGAGGGTGGGGCTGAAGCAGTTCCACTTGGACTGGTCATAGCTATACTTTCCCAACCCCACTCCTCAGTTTCTGTGCTTCTCATGAGTGCCTACTGATCCATAGCCAAGCAAGGGCACTAGAACCCCTGTTCAGAACTGATGTCTCTTTGGGTTCTGATGTTCATGGCATTGGTGTTCAGTTCCACACTGTACAGTTGAAAAAAAGAACATCACACAATCCTCTTCCTGGAGGTGCAAGGATGTTTGAGAGATGCAAGGCTCAGATTCAAATGTATGCCTATAATATATGTTTGTCTTGACAACCAAAAATCAAAAGATCGTATTGGGCTGGTTTAGGTAGTTGTGACTCTAATGGCTCTTTCCAACTCCAGAGCAGGGTCCCTGAGTGGCACTGGCAAAAGGTAGGATACCCAGGTGCTCAAGTTCCCCATCCTTGTTCTGGAATCTGATTTCAACGCAAACAAAGTGCTCAAGCATATTTCTTCATCTTTAAAAAAAGGAGATGATACTTCCAGTCCTTTCCGTCCCACAAGGGTGCTTAGGGGAACAAAGGAGGCTATGGATGTGAAAGGCTTTGATAATGGTCAGGTGCTATCTCTGAGGCTGGTATAAACTCACGAGCTTCAGACCAAGGCAAAAATGAGGGGACAGAGACACAGGAAGTCCAGGTAGCAGGGCCGGTTCCTGGAGACTCTGGAGAGGCCAAGGCAGGAACCGGGGCATCTGCTCTGTGCCAGGTGCTCTGCTCACACGATCACTGAATTCCCACAGCAGCTGTCAGAGGTGGACCCTCTTGTCCTCATTTTATGGTAAGGAAACCAGGGTTTGGGGAGGTTCAGGGACTAACTCGAGGTTACTCAGTGGTCTGAGTGACAGACCTGGGGCATGAGGCAGGCCTGGCTGCCCCTGGGGCACCCCCACCCCCTATCCTTTCCATATGCCTCCACCCTGTGAATGGGTGGCTTCTGTCTGCATTCAGGTGACACTGGGGTAGGGCGCGGCTGGGCAGGGAGAGGCTGCCACCCGGAGCAGCTCTGATGGAAGGTGGACGTCCTCATCCCCTGCTCTTTCCCGCTCACATGACTCCGTCCCACACAAAGGTGACGAGCTACCTGACACTCAGCAGCACATGCTGATGCTTCTGTCTGGTAATTCTGCCTGGCAGTGTGTCCACTGAAATGTTCTCCCAGAGAGGTTTTGTGCCTTCCCAGGGCCTCCCTTTCTCCCTCCCGCCTTTCTTTCTTTCCCAGTCACCACCACCTGCTCCAGTTGCCCCCATGGCACAGGGCTTTGTAGTGAGAAGCAAGGCAGGGGGAGGGCGGGGACGCGCCTGCAACACTGAAGCTGGTGCATCAGCCAAAGGCTTCTTCCCACAGGGGCTCCAAGCCAGGGGGGCAGGGCAGGGGGGGGTCTTGCTCCTCCCTCTCTCTGGCAGCCTCCCTTTTCTCTGCCAGCTCTGGCCCCTTGAAGGGGAATCACCCTTTGGCTCCTCACTTGGCTTAGCAACAACCTGGGCATTTTACCCAACATCCTCCAGTATTGCCATTGTACACCTCTGTCCTCCTGGCAAGAAAGCTGCATTCTACCCTCATAGCCAGGGCCTTTCCTGCTAGCTGGTATACCTCTCTGCCCTTTCAGGATGTGGACAGAGAGCAGCCCTTTTCTTGCAGTTTACCAGAGGAAACAAATGCCCTGGGTCAACGTCTTTTCCCTGGTGCCATTTCTTTCCTGGCTTTGTGTCTTTCTAGGCAACTCTTTGGCTGCCTAGGGCTCTATGTATAGCTGGCTTGAATCAAGTCAACAAATGTTTGTTGCAGTGACATGCCCAACCCCAAGTTAATTGCTGTAAGGAACAAAAGAGATGACGACAATATGAACCCTAACCCTAGGGAGCTTAAAATGTAGCAGGGGAGGCCAGACTTGCCCGTGAAACAACAGAAGGAAGTTGACAGTCAGGCATAAGGCACTGGATTATGTGATTCAGACTAGGCGTTCTGGGTGTGTAGAGAAAGGGCAGTGGGGACTACAGTGTTGTAGATGACATAGGATTTAAGGGAGCCCTTGATGCTCTCGGGGATTTGGGTAAGTAGGATGTATTCATTATCTATTGTGCTCAGTTGCTCAGTCGTGTCCAACTGACTCTTTGCCACCCTATGGACTGTATAACCCACCAGGCTCCTCTATTCATGGGATTTTTCCAGGCAAGAATACTGGAGTGGATAGCCAGGGGAGATCTCCAGGGGATCTTCCCAACCCAGGGATCAAACTTGGGTCTCATGCATTGGCAGGCAGATTCTTTACCAGTGACCCACCTGGGAAGCCCTCCTAGTTATCTATTGTACTGCACAACAAACTACCCTAAGACTTAGCAGTTTAACCCAACAATAAGCATGTATTATTTCATAGTTTCTGAGGTCAGGAATTCAGGAGCAGCTTTGCTGTGTCTGACTTGGGGTCTCCCACGCATGAGGTTGCAGTCATGGTGCCAGCCAGGGCTCCATTCATCCAAAGGCTCGACTGGGACTGGAGGATCTGCTTCTTGAGTGGCTCCCTCACATAGGTGGCAAGTCGAGGCTTGCTGTTGGTGGGGGACCTCCTTTGCTTGCCCCTTGGGCCTCTTAAGGGATGCTTGACTGTCCTCATGACTTGGCAGCTGGCTTCCTCCTGAATGAGCGATTCAAAAGAGAGCAAAGCAGAAGCCACATTATCTTTTAGGCCGTGGCGTTGGAGGTCCCACACCATCATCTCTGCCTTCTCCTGTGCAGGAGGGGCTACACAAGAGCATGAATATCAGGAGGTGGGGGTCATCACAGTCATCTTAGAGTCTGATGGGGGCACATTCTTGTCCCCTGGCCCCCCAGTGATTCATGTTCCTTCCACGTGCAAGTCATACCCTCCTCTCCCATGGCTCCCCCAAAGTCTTGTCCACTTATGGCATTAACTGCAAGTTTAGAATCTCATCATCAAACTTAGGTCCAGGTGAACATGAAGCACCTTGGGTCTGGTTCCTTGAATACAGCTCCTCAAACACAGTTCCTCTCTGTCTGAAGTTCCCTCCTGTCATCTGAAAGAGACAAGTAACCTGCCCCTATGGACTTAATACACTGTGGTGTGCCAGTCACAAGAACCTGTTCTGGACGTTCCAGTTCAAAATGAGAGAAGGAAGGAGACAAGCAAGGGTCATTCGTGAGGAAAGGACTGTAATGTTTCATGAGCACCCACTGTGTGCATTGTTCTGTTGCTGCTCTAGCTCATTATCTCAAAGACCCTGTGGGGGAGAAAGTGAGACTCTGAGACGTTGGGTCTTGCCCCAGGTCTTGCAGCCTAGTGGCTGGGAGAGGCAGGATTCAAAAGCCATTCTGTCCTATTCGAGAGCCTGAGCACTTTCCACCAGCCCAGGTGGGTACGGGTGTGATCCAGGGGGACAGTGTGCTAGGTGGGGAAAGCCTGGTGAGGGTTGGATGTTGTGGGAAGGTTTTTGCAACAGAGCGAAGGCTTCCACAGCTGTGCCTTTTTCATCACAACAAGCTGTCTCCAGCTCTCTTCACTCTGAGAGTTTGCTTCTGCTTATTTATCGAGGTGACTAGTTAAAAACTTCAACAAATGGGGATCAAGGCAGATAAAGAAGGCATGCAGAGTGTGTGAGAGAAGCTGGCATATCCCCTCGAGCTCTGCATGCAATCCGTTCGTCATTGCTTGGTTTTCGGGGTTGAGGACTTGAGCCATTCTGCATCTGTTCACTGGGTGGAAATACGATGGTGAGTTGTGATCTGTGTCTCTGCTTTCCAGGGCAAAGGGCGTTGGAGCCAGCAGAAGACACGCCCTCCCAAATCTCCCACCCCAGCGAAGCCCACAGAACCATGCACACCCTCTAAATCCCGAAGTGCTGGCCCAGAGGAGGCCTCTGAGTCACCCACAGCCCGGCAGATCCCCCCAGAGGCTCGTCGTCTCATAGTGAACAAAAATGCTGGCGAGACCCTCCTACAGCGGGCGGCCCGCCTTGGCTATAAGGTAAGGAACACCCCCTCATATCCACAGGATATCGTTGCCCCAGCATCTGTGGATAACCTTCTCCCCATTGGCTCTTCTGTGGCCTGGCCAGGCCTTTGTTTGGGGCTTGAGTCCAGGATGGCTCCCTCCTACTGTGTATATGGCCTATGGAGCTGCCTCATCCTGATGTGCTGTGTAGGCTTGCAAACCCAATTGGATGTCAATTTAGGATGAATAGCATTGAAATGGTAAGACAATATCATCCAGCACCTTCATAGGCCAGAAATGGGATTTGGGGGGTTTTATGTCATCTTGAATTTCCCTGTGCCATGGCTCCCCACTCAGAGAGGAATGGGGGTGATCATCACTTACTGTTTATATCTCCCTCCAGCTTCCCCTCCTTTTGGCCTCCAGTAGTGGAGGGGTCGAGTACATTGGAGGGGCAGAGTTGCACTCACCCCCACCTTATGCTGCTTCCCTATGGACTGGAAAGGAAGCTGGTGTTTGTTGAGCACCTCTTTGGTCATTTTAAGAGCTCTCATTACTTCATATCCTTTCATCTTCACTGTAAGCCTATGTAGGTAGGTTTTATTAACCCTGTCTTATAGGTGAGAAAATCAGGGGTTAGCCATGTCAAGTGATGTGTCCACAGTCACTCAAGCACTATGTATATGTGAGTGTGAATTCACACCAGTGTCTTTTTGATTCCCAAATGGTAGGGGCAGAAGCCAGATTCATTCAATGACATTGTTGGGCATTTTTGTTGATATGAGTGTTTTTTGTGGATATGAGCTCCTTGACCATGTGCCTTTGCTGGCCACACCAGTTATTTCCACAAGATTTGCTCTGAAGTGTGGAGATGTTGGGCTTAGAGTAGGTCCTCTTTTTTTTTTAAGGCTTCCAATACCCATAACTGACTCATTTAAAGACAGCTGCACTCCCAGCCAGGCAGGTTGGCATAAGAGAGCCACCTTGACACTGTCTCACTGGCAAGCCACCTATCTGTCTTGAGCACCTAGTGTGGGGGCCTGGATAGCTGCCGAGGGAGATCTAAAGAAAAAATGATGACCAACCCTTGCCCTTTAAGTGAGTTTCTTTTACCTGGGGCCAAAGCAAGCAGCAGGAGACCATAGGTGAACCGATCAGGACAGGGCAAGGGCAGGTTGGACAGCCTGTGACAGGAGGAAGGGAAGGAAGAGGCGTCTGAGGCCAGGAAGAAGAGGCGGTATCTGCAGTGGTGGGAAGGGTGGGGGCCTCGTGACCCCCTGGGTAGAGGCAATGTGACAGTTCTGTGTCCAGAAGGCAGCACCCCCATGCAGGTACACACAGGCTCTAGCCAGCCAGCCGGTGTGCTAGCTGTCAGTCAGAACAGCTGAGTCCCATCTCACTGGGGCCTGGGGGAGCTGACAAGAGGCCGCTGGTAGCTGCTGTCAGCCTCTTTCCCTCAGAAGAGGGACTGCCTCTCCCTTCTGCCTCAGCTTATCCACCACAGCTAGCTAGGCTGCTTCTCAGCCTGGAGTCCCACTTATCGTCCTGTCATCTCAGCCCAGGGTCACTGATCATTACTATGGTTGACTGATCACCCTGGATGATACTCAGAACAGTCTTCATTTGAGGGGAGGGCTGGAACTGACTGCCCTGGGATACACATCCAGGGATGGTCCTTAAACCAGTTCTTTCTTCCTTGTTCTCAAATAACTGCCAGAGGCGGTGTTTGCCAGCACAAGTCTCATTTCTCTGGTCTGGGGCCGTCTCACAAAACCCTGGATGAGGGAACAGGCAGTCAGACCATGGAGGCCTGAGGGTGTGAACTCCAGGTGGGCAGGTGAGCCTCTCTGAAGGGCTTACACGCACAGCCCACACTCTGATCAGTGTTGTCAGTCATTAGAAATGTCTCCGCTCTGCTGAGGACACTGCCCAAAGCTGGCACCTCAGGACTGATTTAGTTGACAGTAGATTCTGAGATCTGCCCGTCAGTCCCTGGACTAAAGAGCACGTTCTGAGACTCTTCAGACACGTGGAGAGCTTCAAACTTAACCCAGGTGACTGCAAGAGTCAGCCTCTCTTTGCTCACGGCGCCTTCCCTGTTCCCACAGGACGTTGTCCTCTACTGCCTTCAGAAAGACAGTGAAGATGTGAATCACCGTGACAATGCCGGCTACACGGCCCTGCATGAGGCTTGCTCCCGGGGCTGGACTGACATCCTGAACATCCTGCTGGAGCACGGGGCCAACGTGAACTGTAGCGCGCAGGATGGCACCAGGCAAGAAGGCTGCCCTCTCGTCTCTCCCACCCCTCTCCCCCGCTCAGCCCCTTCTTCAAGAGAATCTACCCCACTTCAGGCCAGGCTGGATGAGTCCCTGGCTGGCCAGTCCACATTGCCCACTGATGGGAGGCCAGGGTTCTCTAGGGATCATTCCCAGCAGCTGTCTTCAGGCAGAATCTCGGGCTTTAGGAATCGGGAGGCTGATCTTGAGGTAACATCCCAGATTTGATTCTTGATTTGATCTCTATATACTTAAAAAAGGGACACCTGCTGTGTCTTAAAGAAATTGCACCCATTCTCCTGTGCTATATCCAAGGGCCTGCTCCCTGGGCGAAACTGACCCCTGAGCTGCATACCAAGTGGGGGGCGGGGGGGCTTGGGTCAGAGGATGTGGGCTGCTGGGCCACCTGTTGGGTGTGCAGAGTAGCTCTGGGGCAGTCATCTGGGTTTTCCAGTCACATCCCCCAGAATCTTCTCTAAGTTTATCCTCAGTTAGGGGCCCATTCTCCCCTGAGCTCCAGAACTATCAGCAGACCACCATTAGGGAACATAAGAGAGAGAACTGGGAGGGAGGAGAAAGAGGTGGGGCAATATGGAGGGCAGTGCAGGCCAGTGGTGACTCCCTGCCCTCTTACCCATATTACGCTGGGCTCCTCTCGCTTTGCTTTCCCTGGTAAGGTGGCCTGAGGCCTAGACACCCAGGTTCCCACTTGGGTCCTGCTATTCTCACACTGTGTCACCTTGCAGGCCAGTTCATGATGCAGTGGTCAACGACAACCTGGAGACCATCTGGCTCTTGCTGTCCTATGGGGCTGACCCCACACTGGCCACCTACTCAGGACAGACAGCCATGAAGCTGGCCAGCAGTGACACCATGAAGCGCTTTCTCAGTGGTGAGTATGGCCCAGACTCAAAACCTCATTACTGGGGCTCTGACCCTGAGCTCCTGAGATACCCTTCATCTCACTCACCTCAAGCAGCTCCTATGAGGGGCATCAGCTCTCCTCATGTGTTTCTTTCTAACAACTCAGAAATCTATATGAACTTTAAAAAGTCAGCAGGCAGCTTCTTCTTGTCCTTGTGCTGTGGGTATCCTCATTGCATGTATCCTCTTCAGGACCCTGGTTGTCCTTGGGGACCCCTTTTCCCACTCCATGTGTGAGGCAGGCCTCTCTTTGGGACAGTGGCCCCACTAGTAGTTTGAGTTTGTGGCAAAATGTGTGGACTTGTGCTTTGAATGGTCTGCCAGTTGCAAAGAGGTGACACTTAGCAGTTTGTTTTTGTTTTTGCACTTGCACTTTATCTCTGTTGGTGATCAAAGTTCAACCCTTGGGACCCCTCCAGATGCTATATTCCTCACACCCTGTGGTAACTGTGATGTTCCCTGTGCATCCTCCTGTTGTTTGCTCTTCCTCCCTCACTTGCCCCCTCTGGAAAAGTAGTGTTAAGGCCCATGGCAAGCACCACAAGCCAACCTGCATTTGTTTTCTCATTAGTGGATGACAGCTGTTTCTCTGCAGTTAGATAGCTCTATGGAGTTGGGCAGTGGGAGGAAGGAAGTCTGGCTTGGGCATGCTCAGTGGAAATCTCCTCAGACTTGACCTCTGAATAAAGGAACCCCACCTCCTGTGTGATATTACAGCTTGGCCCTTACTCTAGCGGTGACTTCTTCAGCCTGCCTAAGCACAGTTGGGTGGATGGAGCAGCTGGAGGTTGTGTCACCGATCCTCTTCGGAGGCTTTGATGCTGATGGTAGAGCTCCTCTTACCCTAGAAGCTGACAGGGCCAAGGGTTTGCCCAAGGCTGTTTCCTCTCTCCCAGGCTGTGGCCTCAGTTAGTACCCCCACCCCACCATCATGTAAAGTCCTAGGCTCCCAAGCAGGAGCTCATTTGTTTATGGAATACAGGTTAACCAGGCAGCTGATGATGGAGGAAGAAACAAAGTAGTATCCTGAGCCGAAGGTCCCTGTGGAAGGAGGACTAGGTGGGAAGGGCCTTCTAGGTAACGAAGGAAGGGGGAGTGATGGGACGCTGTGAGGGAGGCCCTGACCCCTGCCTGGCTGCCCCCATCCAGTCCACAGCCAGGCTTCCACCCCACGGCCGGACCCAGCCTCTCTGGCGGGGACAGGAGGACTGTCTCTTTCCTCCACCAGCTCTGGGGCCCAGGCCTGTCTGTGAGGGCAGAGCCCCATGGGGACACTCCTTCAGGCATTTGCTCTGGACTAGTGAGGACTCTTGTTCAGTTTAGCTGGACCATCACTGGGCTACATGGGGCTCGGGGCAGGCCACCTTCTGTGGCTTCTTCCCACACACCACGGAATGCCTGCACTCTCCTCCACATGAACATGTGTTGTCTTCACTCCACTCAATTCCCAGGGAAAGCTGGCACACAGGAACACCCAGAGCATCTCAACATGATAAAAGCACCTCATGAAGCACTCCTCTGACCAGCAGGTCTCATCCAGAGGCCTCTTTGGGCTGGAGACCACCCTCCTGAGGGCTTGGGGCCCTCTGGGTGCAAATAAAGCTATTTCTAACCTCTGTGGTCACAAAGTTTTTTCTTCACGGACCCCTTCTCCAAAATCCCCAAGGAGTTTGAATGTTGAAACCATTTGAAGTAGTTAAAAAGTGAGAAGTAAACATAGTTTTCTCTTTTCTCATGTCTGTTACCTAATCCCAACTACTGGAAAGCCTTCAATGCCTCCTTAAACTAACTCGAGTTCTAGTCTGTGCTGTGGACACAAGAGAAGACTTTCTTAAATTCTGGCACTTCCTAGGCTCTCCAGGCTGAACACCTTCATTCAATTCTTGACATTGTTTCTCACCTTTATGGGCACAGAGCTATAACTTCATAATGGGGGCCAGGAGCTGAAAGGAGTGTTAAAACTGGGCCACCTCTTTTCCATGCAAATACTGAGTGCCAATTAAAGGCAGAGCTCTGACTGGCCATTAGGGAAAGTGCTCAAGCTGGTTAGGACCTTGGCAGCTGGGGAAGCAGGCACTGGCAGCACTCCGTAGGTTCCGGGAGGGGGGACTTGAGCTCAAAGGCTGTTGTGAGGGGATAAGAGGTTAACACTTATGGTTTTTAAGGTTGAGGAAAAACTCACCTAACAGAACCATTTTGAAGTGAACAATTCAGTGGCATTTCATACATTCACAATGTTGAGTAACCATCACCAGGAGCTTTTAGGATTCCTCCAATGGAGTGTTTCTCTTGTTTCATATCAGTTCCCTACCTCTCCCCTGCCCCGAATCTCAAGAAACCACTGGGTAGAGTGGCTGCTAGAAGCACGATGAGGTTGAAGATTGGGGAGGTGGTTTCCTCCTCTGCCCCACCTCCCTAACCATTACACCTCAGTACATCAGGGTAGACTTCTGGATTTCTTTTTACCTTGCCTGTCTGGTTGAGGTAGTTAAAAAGCTCTTTGCTGTTCATCCTCAAGCATTTGCCTGACCAAATTCCCCACAGATTCACTGTCTTCTTCCTCCCCTAGTGGGGATCCCACTGGGCAGCAGATGAAGGCGAGTCCCTGTAGGGTGTCAAGGACGGAAACAGTAAGCCAGCATCAGGGTTGCGCCTCACGTAGAGCATCCCTCATTTTGTGCAAGTCTTCTCTCCTGGAAAACTCAAGGAATCAAATCCTCATTTAAATACACAGAGGAGTGGTATCCTGTAGTGAATTCTTTTGTAAAGCAGAAGATGCTGGTGATTCGTGTGGGTTGAAAATGTGGATTTTCCTCCATTGCCTTGGCTTAGCATGAGGCCCATGTCTCCCGAGACCCTGGAGGGTATAGTGCTGCTGCTTCACGTGTTCATCCATGTGTTTATAGAGCACCTGTTAAGTTTCAGGTACAGTTCTGGGTACTGGAGGTCAGACAGTGAACCCTTTGTCTCTCCTCCTTGTCCTTGGAGAACCAAGCCATCCAAACCTTCCAAGAGGCCTTTGGAAGAGCTCCTTCTTGGGCCAGATTACAGGCAGGCATGTGACTGATTTCCCTTTGACCCTTTGAAGAAAAGAATAATACGTAGCCTAGCCAAGGGAAAACAGACTGCTTTTACGTCCACTGTCGGAAAGAATGTGGGAGCCGGTGGGGAGTTGTTGCAGTTTGGCTTGGGGCATTGAAGGAACTCTCAGGACTGCTTTTCCTTCCACCAATGAAAGGGTTAGCAGTTTACCACTTGAGGTCACTGAATCACAGATTTTTGTTTTTCCTGCCAGAGACCTCGGCCATATGACCCCCAGTCGATGGGTGTTTGTTTTTTGTTTTTCTCCCCTTACATGTCCCTCAGCTGGTGACTTGGTTGTAGGAGATGGGCAGGGGTACAATGGGACCCTAGGAAATAGAGAAACTTCTATTGCCAGGGCCACCACTCACATTGAATACTTAAAAATATTTTTTTTAATCAAGGCAAAAATCATGTAAGATAAAATTAACCGTTTAAAAGTGAACAGTTCAGCAAATCAAAACCACAATGAGGTACCATTACACGCCAGTCAGGATGGCTGCTATCCAAAAGTCTACAAGCAATAAATGCTGGAGAGGGTGTGGAGAAAAGGGAACCCTCTTACACTGTTGGTGGGAATGCAAACTAGTACAGCCACTATGGAAAACAGTGTGGAGATTTCTTTAAAAACTGGAAATAGAACTGCCATATGACCCAGCAATACCACTTCTGGGCATACACACTGAGGAATCTAGATCTGAAAGAGACACGTGCACCCCAATGTTCATTGCAGCACTGTTTATAATAGCCAGGACATGGAAGCAACCTAGATGCCCATCAGCAGATGAATGGATAAGGAAGCTATGGTACATATACACCATGGAATATTACTCAGCCGTTAAAAAGAATTCATTTGAATCAGTTCTAATGAGATGGATGAAACTGGAGCCCATTATACAGAGTGAGGTGAGCCAGAAAGATAAAGAACATTACAGTATACTAACACATATATACGGAATTTAGAAAGATGGTAACAATGGCCCTATATGCAGGGCAGAAGAAGAGACGCAGAAGTACAGAACAGACTTTTGAACTCTGTGGGAGAAGGGGAGGGTGGGAAGTTTCGAAAGAACAGCATGTATCAAGTGCTCGGGCCTGTTGGGCTGGGAAGATCCAGAGGAATCGGGTGGAGAGGGAGGTGGGATGGGAGACCGGGATGGGGAATTCGTGTAACTCTATGGCTGATTCACATCAATGTATAACAAAACCCACTGAAAAATAAAAAAATTAAAAAAAAAAAAAAATAAATAAAAGTGAACAGTTCAGTGGCATTTGGTGGTGTGTTCACCATGTTGGACAACTACCACCTCTATCTAGCTCCAAAACATTTTCATCCCTCCAAAATGAGACCCCATACCCATTGAGCAGTTGTTCTCCACCCCCAACCCCAGCCCCTGGTAACCACCTGTCTACTTTGTCTCTATGGATTTGCCCATTCTGAACATTTCGTATTAAAGGGAATCATACAATATGAGGCCTTTTGAGGCTCACTTCCTCCATGTAGATCATATTTTCAAGGTCAGTCCACATAGTAGCACCTTTTTAATGGTGAATACTATCCCCTCATCTGGATAGATCACATTTTCTTTTATCCATTCATCTGTTGAGGAACATTTGGGTCGTGTCCACCTTTGGGCAACTGTGCCTAGTGCTGCTGTGAACACACATGAACAAATATTTGAATACAAGTTTTCAGTTCTTTGGGGTATATACCTAGAAGCAGGATTGCTGGGCTGAGGGTACTTTTTGAAGGCAAGGATAAGAGAAAAGAACTCAAAGTTACAGGGAGGACAAGGGAAAATCAAGGAAAAGGAGTCACTCTTCATCCTGACTGAACATGAAGACACGTGTAGAAACATGCCTCGAAGCTGCCCTGTCAAGCAGACTTTGACGGTTCCTTTTGTGCACCACTTGTGGGCCAGTTCTGACTTTGGCATCTTTGTCTGTGCCAATTGACTTTGGGCTATCTCAAAAAGACACATTCACCTGCAAATGACAGAGATCTGTTGTCAGTGAGGAGAATTAGATGAGTGCCTGGGGACCTCTGAAGGCAGGTCCGAGAGAGGAGACCCAGGAGTATGGTGAGTGAGGGCTGCTCTGCTGGAGTCCTCTGGTGACCGCAGTCACTTGAATGCTTATGTGTCAGCACGCAGGCTAAGCAAGTCCCTGACTTTATAGTCTCGCCTTATAGTAGTTTCTCCCCCCTCTTACATCCCCCATGGTGTTTATCATGCTCTTACTGTGCCAGGCACCTGGGCCTTGGAACTGGGGAGACAGTGATGAACAGGACAAATGTAGTCCCTGACTTTTGGGAACTTACAATCTCATTCCTTTATCTCCCAGGACACCTAGTGCAGGGCGAGGCACCGAATTATAGTCACCTACCTGACAGATGCCTTTGGAAGAAATTATTTCCAGCTCCCAAATGGCACAGGGTACAGAAGAGGAGATAAGCTGGCATCTGGGACCTCAAGAGTTTTTTCATGGAATACTCAAAAGATCTCATATATGTGATGAAAGATTTTCCACTCTGGCTCCTCAGACATTATTGAAAGCTTCTCTCTGACTGTCTTTTCCTCTCAGAAGAAACCCCTCATCTCCTAGGGGGTTGCCAAAAAACAAACTTCTTTCAGTAGCTCACAACAGCTGATGGGCACTTTTGCTGATACAATGTGTGACCCAAAGGGAAGGTATCCTGGAATGTGGTGGTGCCTTCCATCCGGGAACTTAGCTCTGCTCCTTTAAGAGTAGCTGCCAACTTCCTCCTGGGATTTGGTTTTCAGGGGGCACCCTCACCCAACCTGTGCCCTTTGGACTCTCTCCTGTCCTGCTGCCCAGGTGTCACTTGAGGGCCGGTGGCGACCATACACAGCTAAATCAGCTTGCCAACTGTACTACGTGGCACATTGGCAACCACTGGGCCATGTGCCCACAGATCACACAGTTGAATTTGTCATGGAATCCTGCTTTTTGTCCACATGGAGCCAAGAAGTGAAACAATTCATCTAGATGATACTTAGTTAGGAAACAGGGAGGCTAAGAGGTGGCCTGATGTCAGTTCTCAGATTGTGTAAGCGAAAGGTGGTTTGAAATGGTTTTTTTAGAGAGAGGGAATTCGGCAGTCCAGTGGTTAGGACTTGGAGCTTAACCCAACTTAAGCCAGGACCCGGGTTCAATCCCTGGTTGGGGAACTAAGATCTTGTAAGCCATGAACCCAAAAAAAGAAAACGCGCTAAGTCCTAACCCCTTAGCCTCCTTGTTTCCTAGTTTCATCCATGTTGTAGGTAACGTGTATCAGTACTTCATTTCTCCTAATGACTGATTACTATCCCATTGTGTTAATCTTCATTTTGTTTCTCACTTCATCAGTTGAATGACATTTGAGTTGTTTCCACTTTTTGGAGATTGTGAATAGAGCTGCTCTGGAACATTCATGTACAAGTTTTTGTTTCATTACCTGTTCTTAATTCTTTTGGGTATTGCTGTGGAAGCAATAGGTTTTCATGAGGATAAACTTGGCCATCCCCCTTCCCACCAATCCATGTTTTCAAAGACGAGACAGAAGGAATTATGCTTCCTTTATCTTCCTTTGGATTGGCAAGATCACGATTGGATATATGAACATTGTGACCAGCAGGGGATTGAAATCCTGGGATGGATCTAGGATTCTGCCTGCAGAGCAATGCCCTACATCATTTGAAGAAGGGGTCCCAGGCCTAAATGCCTTCAGACTGATCATGTTAGAGAGCAGGCAGGCTGGGTGGGGCCTGCTGAACTGGAGAACGCACATGTCGCCTCTCCCTCTAGCCAACTGATGACATGCAGGAATGTGGATACAGTGTTTGCCAGATCTCTTGATTTTTTTTTTCAAGAGAACTTGGAAATTCGAATTTTTAAGTGAAATCTCCCAACTTTAAAATGTTAGAAGTTAATTAAATTGTGGAGGTTTAAAACACTGGGCCAAAACCCAGGTGGTCAGTGGGCTAGATTTGGCTCTGGGCACTGGTTTGTAGCCTCTGATGGATAGCGGATCTCTCTGGGGTCGCTCCTGGACCCTCTTGTGGTCCTTCCTTCCCATCACCCATTCTCCTAATGCCAAATGTATGTACTTTGCTTCTAGATTCCTCTTTTAGTCTACCCCCTATTCTCACTGCCCTTTCTTCTTTCATCAGATCACCTCTCAGATCTCCAGGGCCGGGCAGAGGGTGATCCTGGCGTTTCCTGGGACTTCTACAGCAGTTCTGTGTTGGGTAAGCTTTAAGTGGATATTTCCCACTCTGGTCTATGTCTCAGATGTATGGGATCTGCTTTGGGTATCACTGATTCTTCTCAAAGACAGGAGTGACCCAATGGAGGTAGCCCTTCTTCATCTGCTAGTAGCTTACAGACCCTTTCACCCCCCACTCCAGCCCATGCTTCTCCCAGACTCAGAACTAGGTGGCCAGAATCAACAGATGCCATTGATTTGGACAAAGCCATCCGTCCTTAGCCCTCTACCACTCCCCACCCTGGGTATTTTTTAAATTATCTCTCTCCCAAGCTTCCTTTCTCCTCCGTGGCTTTGTCCTAACCCTGCTGGAAGCCCCCATGTGCACTGTTGCCTCTTCTGGTATTGCTCACACTCAAAAGGGACCCAGCCCACCATCTGGCAGCTACCATCCCTCCCTACCCCGTCCCCAGAATGCACATAGAGTTTCTGAGAGAGCTGCCAGCTCCCAAGTCCTTAGCCCCGGCCTGAGCCTTCCTCTGTCAAAAGAGTAGTGAGCTTTTCTCTGTGGCTGTCATCCAGCGCTCACCAAGATTGAGGAAGGTGCTCACTCCTAAGTTTGGGGGAAGCTGGAGCAGGAGAACAGGCCACACCCAAACGTGAGACTAGGAAAGGTCAGAGGCCTAGTCCCTGCTACTGGGTTTCTGGGGACCCGTGCAGGCAGGCAGGCAACTTTCAAAGCTGTAGTTTGAAGGGCAAGTATTTTCCTTTGCCTCTGACTGCTGATGGTGTATTCAGGCTTCTGTCTCTAGCAGTTGGGCACCATATCCTTCATACTTCCTTGCTTTTTTCCCAGTTGAAAGGTGGAGGAGTATAATGAATCTGTGGCCACTAAGCACTACCTCCTGGGTCTAGAACGTTCACACGCCCTCCCAAGGATCAGAGACATTTGGCCCTGACCAGGGATCTGTATCTTGTTGGAACATTTCTTTTCTGTGGTATCATGCGTGTAGCTAAGTACTAATTCCCTATATGATGTCTTTACAGAGGAAAAAGATGGGTTTGCCTGTGACCTCCTCCATAATCCTCCTGGGAGCTCTGATCAAGAAGGAGATGATGTGGAAGAGGATAATTTTATGTTTGAGCTCTCAGATAAGCCTCTTCTCCCTTGCTACAACCTCCAAGTGTCAGTGTCCCGCGGGTGAGTGTTTGAGTAGTCTATGGGGACCGAGCGCTAGGATCTTGAGAAGGATGGAGTTCTCCTGCAGGAAACTGAGACCTGGAGAACAAATGCTAGAGTGCAGGAAGGAGAAAATATGACCAGTCCAGCCTGACTCTCCAGCCCAGATTAGATATGTTTGATATTAGAACATATCTAATATTTAATTAGATGTTAGATGTTAGATAATGCACCCAGATTAGCTAGGTGCATTAACTATGTGTGTTTTCCAAAACCAATATCTAGATTCACTCTGAAGAATTTTTGTGCTGTTTCTGGGTGTAACAGATGATCTGGGAGATATCTGGGCTGGTGAACTATTAGATTCTCTGAAACATTTTTGTGGTTTCTGGGGACAGCCAGATAGAACATTTGAAATTGAGATTCTTGGAAAAGCCAGGACATATGTTTGCCATAGCTGTGGGGCCACTGGGGTCCTTAAGTAATCCACAGGCTGGTTGCTCATTGCCTTAATATTGGTGAGGTGATGGCATTGCTGCTGTCCTCTCAGATTACCACACATATTATAATGAGGATCACCCATTTTCAGAGACTAGAATATATGTGGTACTTAGCATTAGAGTGGACCCAATGTCACCTTTATTTGATGATTCAGAAGAAAGCTCAGCAACCTGCAGGGCCATGGCTGAGCTGGTTAGGAGGATACAGAATACACTGGCCTTTTGTTCTTGTGCTAGTGCTAAGTCGCTTCAGTTGTGTCCGACCATGCAACCCTATGGACTGTAACCCACCAGGCTCCATGTCCATGGGATTCTCCAGGCAAGAATACTGGAATGGGTTGTCCATGCCCTCCTCCAGGGGATCTTGGCCTCCAGCATTAAGTGTCCTCTTCTTGGTGTCTTCACATATTTCAAAACCTTTGCAAACACTTTTAAGTATACTTTTTCTTTGATATCTGTTTTTGAAATATCAGACCCTATGTTCTTTTAAATAAAAGCACATGAAGTGCACATAATGGGGGGCAGTGGACAATGGATTAGGAACCCTTTGAGGGAGCCCCTCACTTGGCCACTCTAACCACTAGACCACAGTTTCTTTGCATCCCTTCCCCCCTGGCCTGATAAGAATAAAAATAGCCTCTATGATGACACTAGTAGGGATCAAGTTTCAGGGGCTTTTGGTCCTTATTCTTCTGGGCATAAGCTGATCCCTGAGGGCGGGGCTGGGCCTCTGGGATATAGTATTGCACAGTTAATTAATTCCTCCAACATATTCAGCACCTCCTTCACTGAAATAGGATCTTGGGCCCCAGGCGGTAAAAGGACCAGGGTAGTGTGCTTTAGGTGCAGAGAGAACAGGGGCAACCAGGGGCTGAGTGTCAGAAAGCAAACTGCGTGGCAGGTGGGTATTTGGTTGAGAACTTGGTTCCAGCAGAGCTGGTTTTCTTGATGCTACATTCTCGAGCACCGCTTCTGAATCTGCCCTTCCACACAAATGCAACACCATGTAAGAATTTATGGCCTTAAAAAGGGGGGAGGGTGTTACATCCTGATGACTCTGAGGCCCTGTGGGCTTCAGAAGTGCCTGTTGACTCATCAAAGCAAAACTGAATTCTGATCATCACTGTCAGTGTTCTGAGGGAGTTTTCCTTCATTCTTTGAAAGCGATGTCCAAGGCTCTGGCATCTGAACCCCCTTTCTCTTGACCCAGAACACCCCATTCCCTGCTTGTGTGAGATGATAGAGATCACTGTCATTCGGAAGAAATGCTGCCTTTTAGGATGAGGACTGTGGGTCTGGGGAGAAGTTTTAGGTGCATACAGAACATTCAATTCCAGAATCATGTCTTAAGCAGTTGCACCAGGTCAAACCCAGAGTGCTGGAATATAGCTCTGGCCTTCAAAGACTCTCCAGTCTGGTATAGGGCACAGACAAGTATACCATGAAGTCTAATAAAAGACCACATACCTAAGCAGATTTATTCTTGTAAATAATACAATAGTTCAGAAAGGTGTCAAGGGAAAAATATAAGTTCCAGTCCACCCCCAAGTTCCCCTTCCTGGACCACAGAGAGAATCACAGTTTGCATTTCTTTTATATTCTTTCCGAAATGGGCTGTTACCAGGTTATAATAGGGGTATAAGCCAAGTGCCAGGAGACTGTGGAAGATGGGACGAGTAACCGGTTACATCAGAGAAAGGCCTCACGGGTGACAGGGTGTCTGCACTGGGCTGCCGAGGAGACAAGGATGGAGGGTATGGCTCTGAGACATTCAAGTTCAGAAAACAGGGCTAGTCCTGCATTAAATGGCTGGTACTTGGTGGAGTGGGGGTAGACAGCCTGTGTGTGTGCATCTGTGTGTGAGTGAGAGCATGATTGGGTGGAGATAAGACCAAAGGGGTTGAATGGGGTTTGTTTGGAAGATCTTGCATAATAATCATGCTAAAGAGTTTGAAGGATTTTTTTGCTGGAGATACTAGGGATCTATTAAAAGTGGTTTAGTGACCGAGTGAAAAGGTCTGATTTTCTTTTTAGAAAACGAAGAGTAACTGAGGATCCAGTGAGGGTGGGTGGGGGGTGTGGAAGAGTGACTCTTGGCAGAGGGAAACCAGTTAGAAGGCTGATGCAATACAGTCCAGGCTAAAAGTGGCAAAGGCTGGAAGTGGGACAGTGGAATGGCGGATGGCGAGGAAAGACAGCCCTGGAAACAGGGGCCACTAACATGGGGACGCGGCATTTCTTCCCGGTTTAGTCAAAGCCAGCGTCTGGCCCTGGGCGGCCTCGCAGCCCCCCTCCCAGCTGTCCCCAGGCTGCCGCCCAGGCCCAGTCGGGTGTGCTCAGCAAAGTCAGACTAGCTGTAGCTGTAACGTGAGCTGCAGCCCTGCAGAAACGATGGTGCTGCCGCTGGAGAAAAAACTTGTCTAATGCATTCCAGAGCCAAAGAGAAATGCCTTTTGGATTACCCGCAGTTTAGGCCTTTCTCCACGGCTCCCCCTCTGCTGGGGAAGATCTTGGAGAAGAAGGAGGCAAGGGAAGCAGGGGTGAGACAAGGAAAGGGAAACCAGACAGGCTGGCAGGGCTTGCTGGGGGGCAGAACTGGTCCCCACAGAGGGTAAATTCCAGGTCACCTGGGCTGCGAAGGCTGGGACGCCTGCTCAGAGTCCATGGTTCTGGAAGGCCCACTTCCCTCCTACTCCCACTTTTTGGAAGGGGTCAGTCACAGGTTGAGTGCTTGCCATTGAGCTGAAAGCCTGGGGCCTGCCAGCATAGGGGACAGGAGAAAATTGTCACCTCTGCGACACCCAAGCGGTCAGGGGCTTAGCGGAGGGGTAGCCAGGCCAGCGCCCAGTGCCCGCACCCCACCCTGTCCCTTCTGCCCCTTCCCTAACTTTCGTTCTTGCCTTTTCCAGGCCCTGCAACTGGTTTCTCTTTACCGACGTCCTGAAGAGACTGAAGCTTTCCTCGAGGATCTTTCAGGCTCGGTTCCCGCACTTTGAAATCGCCACCTTGCCCAAGGCTGAGTTCTACCGGCAGGTGGCCTCCAGTCAGCTGCTGACCCCCGCCGAGAGGCCTGGAGGCATGGATGGCACCTCTGCCCCGGGCTCCTCTGAGACTGTGGAGCTGGTGCGGTACGAGGTGGAGCTGCTTCGGCTCCTAGGGTCCGAGGTAGAGTTCCAGCCTTGGAACAGTTGACCGGGAAAACAGCCCCTCCCTTTTCTTCTTTCTCCTCCCAAGTTCACCCCTCCCCCACCTCCCATGTTTTTCCCCCACCGAGCACCAGACTGCAGAAAGAGGCAATAATACGGACCAACAAGAAGCCGCCTTATCGATGCCAGCATTAGTGACTGGATTTTTTTTTTTTTTTTTTGGTTACAGTTAGTTCTCATCTCCCTGTCATCGTCATTGTTGTTGTGGTTGGTGATGGGGGTGGAAAGTTGAACTCCACGTCTGAGGACAAGAGGTCCCAGGGGTGGTGGGAGGTGGCGCCAGGGTCCCTTGGACTGGCTTCCTTGTGTGTGACCAAGACCAAACCCGGGGCCCTGGGTGGCCACGGCCTGTCCGGAAGAGAAATGAGAAAAGCCCAAATCTCTGAGCGCCCCCTCCGTTCCCCTGTGTTCTTTTGTCTTCCATAGTATTTATTTTATTAGTATTTAATTTGTATTGTTTCATTGGTTTCTGATAAGTCTGTATCACTGTGACGATTTGAGACAACTTGTTGTATTGAGGGACTTTCTTCACCTCCTTTCTTTGTCTTTCTTGATCAAGCTCTGAAGCTGTTTCCTCCCTCTGAAAAAGTTACTCCCAGGTTTTTTTCCACCACTGGGGAGGAGGCAGGGAAGGGTGGGGGCCATTGACTTGTAACTAATGAAGGTGGTTGGTGCTGGCCCAGGTCTGGGGGGTTGGGGGTGAATCCTGAGGCTTTGGTGCTCACCCCTCCCCCAATCCCACCCCCCCCAACCCCCGTTCACCCCCCCCCTGCCCCTTGCAGCAGCCCTGCTGTTTGGAGATGCTTGTTTACTGGGGAGGGGAGGATTGTGGGAGTAAGGGGTTATTAATAAGTTACTCTAATGGAGAGTTGAGAATGGGTCTTGAAGGAACAGGTTGCCTCCTCCTCACCGTCCTCACTGCCCTCAGAATGCACAATATAGGTTTGTTTCCACAGTTTCTTCCCCTGCACCCCTGGCCACCCTACCCCACCCGGGCCTTGCCCTCCCTGGAGACTGAGCCTCTCAGCTCCCTTTTGCCCTTGTCCCCATCTTTCCTCCTTGCCTTTGAAGCTTCCCTTTCTCTTCTCTCTGTCCTTAGTTCCTTCTCCCTCTGCGCCCCCCCCCCCATTCTCCTTTGGAATTTCCAGAGGGCTCTGGGAATTCCTGCCAGATGTTGAACCCAGGTCGCAGCTGTTTCCTAGGTGAGGGCAGGAGACTGGTCTCCCGCCAGGCCCCACTCCTGCTTGGGGATGGGGGCTGCGGGCCCGGCCCTACCAGGTCTCCCTCTCAGCGCTGGGTTTGTTGGTGGAGAGAGAGAAGGAGGGGTTTGGGCTGCTTCCTTGTCCCAGCCCCCTCTGTGGCATTGTCTTTCCCACTCTTGTTCTTATTTTTCTACCAATCGCTATTTTTCCGAACAATCCTTGTAGAGAGTATGTACCATCCAAAAGCAGGAGGGCCTCCCTACGGCCGGCTCTGGTTGGAGATGGTACAGTTTTATTGTACAGGTGCTAAAACAACAACAACAAAAGAAGAAAATGGAAAAAAAAAAAAGACAAAAAAAGGCAAAAAAAAAAAAAAGCCAGTTTGAGGATGGGACAATCTGTTCTCTGGAGACTCCTGACCCTCGCAGGAGGATTGTTGGTTATTTTCTTTGTATTGTGTTTGTTCTTTGTTCCCAGGGGGAAGTTCTAGGCCCCCTTCTGTAGGACTGCTACCCACCTCCACCATACTGCCCAGTTGGTTTTGAACAGTTGTTCTCCCTTTTTAAAAAAAAAAAAAAAAAATATATATATATATATATATATATATATAAAGTTGAGGGGTTTTTTTGGGTTTAATTTTCTGGTTTTGTTGGGGTTCATGGTATTGTGTGGTTTATTTTATGTTTGCCTTTCCTTTTTTGCATTTGGGTGTGTATTTTGGCTGCCCTTTATGTTTCATTTTAAGCAACTGGCTGTGGAGTCAAAAACACTTGCATACTGAAAAACCTGTGTCAGGGCTTCTGTCTCCTGTCTCTTTTCTCTGCTCCCTGTATTGGCTTTTCTGTAGTTAAAAAAAGATGGGTATCCCTATGAAGTCAGTGGGGAAAACCCTCAGCCTACTTTGCAGTTTGGGGTCCTTATTGGCACAGCAAATGAGAAAACAGGTAGAGTGACCAGTGAGGATTTGGGTCACCTTGGCAAGATCTGGAAAGAAAAGGAAAGGCCGGGGCAAATCCTGGGAAAAATCGAGTACTTGCATCAGTTTGGTAGGCTGCGTGGGGGTGCCCCCGCACATGTGCACACATTCCTTGATCTCCCTAGAGGAGTATGGTCAGAGGGAGGGGGCCTCTTGGAGGTGGCTGTGAGGGATGATCCTCTTTAACTCAAGGAAATCACCTGCCTGCCAGCACTGTTTCCTGCCCTGAGCCACCTGTGTGAGCAGCATACTTCATGGTCTTGTCACTCACTGCCCTCACTGTCTTGCCCTCTGCCCCCCTACACAGTGCAGACCTTCCATGGTTCTGCTTTCCTAAGACCCACCTGCATTGGAGGCAAGATGCCCATCCTAGACTTCACAACTTTTCTCCCTTCTTCTGAAAATCAGCAGGAGAAAGTATGATTGTGACTTGTGACTGCTGGCTCGAGAATGAGCCTGTTACTCTTTGAAGGGAAGGGGATGTCTGCAGGTCTGGGATGAGGCCCTTGTAAGCTATGCTCTTAGGATCTCTCACTGTGGCTGCCGTGTCTGGAGAGCCATGTCACGTACCAGCCAGGGGGTCTGTCTGTCTGGCCAACAGTAATCCAGCCATCCTGCCCCAGGAGTGACCCTTGAGTTGCTCAGATGGAGGAGCAGCATTAATCCTCTCCATTAGCTTTCATTCCCCCCCTCCTGATCCTGAGACCTCAAGGCTTCCCAAACAACACCTGAGGCCATGTGATGAATGCGAGGATCCAGCTAAGCCCAGGATGCTTTGGGAGTTCAGCCGGATGGGCAAGGGCATGGAGGTGGTTGGAAGTGAAGCCTAGTTGGCAAGTAGGAAAATGGGAATTGGGGTGGCAGGGAGGAATCCTTGAACTAAGGGGACATCTGAGCACAGGCTTGGAGACAAAAAAGAAGGGTAGTATGTGCAGGAAACCTCAGCCCACTTCAGTGTCACTGAAGCTGGAAGGTACAGGTGGGGAAGGAGAATGTAGGAGCCCTGCCAGCCATGCCAAGGAGTATGGCTTTGACTTTTGCCTGAGGTGATGGGGAACCATGGGAACTCTAAACCAGGTAGTGACATAAGTTTTTCCTTTTTCTTTTAATACATTGGTAAAATATGTTGGAGGTAGGACAGGCAGAGGGAAGGGAAAAGGGGATTGCCTGATTCAGAACAAAGGATGAAGGGAGAGCCTTAGGGGTATAAGGATTTCCATTTAGGGCAGGATGGAGATGCAGTGGGCAAAGTCAGAATGATCACAAAGGAATGGGTGATGGTCCTTTGCGACTCCTGGACAGCCCTGGGCGTTTGGGTGTGTGGGCATGCACACACTCCTTTATTTCTCTGGAGAAAGGAAGTGGGTTGAAAGCCACACCAAACAGCAGTTTCTTATTTCCTGCTTTTGGGCTCCCTTCTCCACACCTTTCCTGGAGCCCTCTCACTGCTCTTCTGCTAGAGTGGGAAGACCAAAAATGGAGGAATGGGCTGTGAATCCCATAAAGCAAGAGATGAGTGTGCATTCCCAGGTTGGAAGTGGGGAGAGGACGATCACCTCTTATTAAACGATCTAATCCTTTTCAGTGCGGCCTCAGGGAAAGAGCCAGCCCACCAGTTCCCACCTAGGCTGATAGTGGGTGAGAGAGAAGCTAGTATTTTGAGCCTTCATTATTCCATCTGCCAAATGGGGCCCAGTTTACCGCCAATGGAAGAGAAACATACTGAGTAACCATGACTGTTTAGCTGAAGTTAGCTCCTCCGACAGACCGAGCTCACGAGCCTACAGCTGATGGTCTTACTAGAGCGCTCCTCTTGAAGGTGCTGGGTTGAGAGGGAGGCTCATGGAGTCTCCATACTCCGAGAAAGGACGATCCGCTTTCACTGCAGCCCTATTTGGGTTGGGGGAGGGCGGTGAATTGGGCGGCAAACTCCTGCCCCTTGCATACTTTAATCCACGACGGGGAAGACTGCTGGGCATTTTATTGTGTCCCATCCCTGCTAAGACAAGGGATGTGTGTGTTCAGGGAGGATGGAGTCCGCCCCAGGGGCAGTCTGCTTAGCAGCCAGGGGGAGGCGCCAAGTGCTTGGGCCTTCTGGACCCCGCCACGGGGTGGGGCGGGCTCCACGTGTTCCCCTAGACCACGGGTTTCCCCGGCGAGGCGGACTGGCAAGCCCCAGCGTTGGGCAACCGGGCTCGGATGCCTCCCCGGCCGCGCGCCGGACCCTTAGTAGCTCGGGGTCTTGCCGCGAGCGGTTGGGGCCCTCCGCGGGCAGAAGGCTGTCGCGGGCGCCTCAATTGGTCTCCGATTTCAAGGTTGAAAGCGGCGCTGTAGCTTCAACTGTAGCTAAAGGCAGGCTGCGGTGGGAGGTGGGCCAGGCCGGGAGCCCTGCGACTGGCGGCCGCGGCCCTGGCTCACTCCCTCCGCCTGGGAGAGGGTGGAGGCCGGCAACGGAGGCCAGGCCCGCCGCGTGCTCACCTGCTAGTCCCGGAGGCTAGGGGTGGGGGCGACGGGGGCGGGGCCAGGGCGCGACCGGCCAATGGGGAGAGGGTATTCATTCGACTGTTAAATTCCCCCTGGAAAGTGGAGGGGGCGGGGGCTGGGGGGAAAGTTCCAAGCTTCCGAGCAGTGGAAGGCCTGCTTGGGAGCCAGAGCCGCCCAAGGACAGTTTGGGGCGCAGAGTCAGGATAGAGGGACAGAAGATGCCGGCTGCGGCCGCCCCCGCCAGGAGCGGCAGGCCCCGCCCTGACCGCCTCTCCCTTCCCGGGCTCCGCTGGGCCACACGCCCGCCTGCGCCGGCTCCATAGCGCCACCTGCCGGACGCCGGACGCACGCCTGGCGTGCCGAGGCTGAGGCTCTCCAAGGAGCGACCGCGTTGGCCTCCCTGGCCTGGGAACGGCTGGGGAATGAGTTCACTCACCTCGGATCCAGCGGCTTTGGAGCTGGAGGCAACCGCCTCTTTAAAAATACATGATGGGGTCAGAGGAACGACGATCATGAGAATCACTTCTTGTTCCGTCCCTCCCACCGGGCCTGACATTTCCACCAGGTGTGAGGAAATAGGGATCAGTCTGTCCCAGGAAGTGGGCAGCAGCGAAGGGCAGGAGTTCAGAGTCGCCCGGGGCATGTAGTGACAGCAAGGCACTGCTGGAAGCAGCCTTGGGCTCCTCGTCGACCCTGTTGTCCTGGGGTGGCCGCAGACATGGGCAAGGGAGCCAGCTACCTGCCATGCTCTATGAGGGGTCGAAAGCTGTGGGAGGCCCCAAGTGTGGGTGTCCCTTCCCCGCCTCTCTGGCCTGCCTTAGTATAGCACTGAAATCTCCATGATTAGAAACAGGACTCACTCATTCTTTTAATAAACATTTATTGAGCACCTACTGTGTGCCAGGCACTGTGCTAGGCGCTGGGGATACATCAGTGACTAACACACAGTCCCTGTCCTTGAGGAGCTCACAGTCTATTGGAGGGGAAACATACATAAACACATAGCTAAGGCGCTACCATGTGCTAAGTGCTACAATAAGAGGTATATACAAAGTGCTGTGGGAGCTCAGAGGAGGGAGTAATGCATCAGTTGTTGGGGATGAGGAGCCAGTCTCTTGACTCCATCAAACTATTACAAAGGCAGGGATGCTGTTGCCACATGACCCTGGTTGAAATGAACCTATCTCCTGAGGCTCTCCTCTAGCCCTCTCCCATAACTACATCAGCACAGGTTAGTTTATCAGCTTAGCTAATTTAACACTTTGAGTAGGAAAGAAACTGGACAGGGAAGTTTCTTGAGAGGCAGGGGATGTTCAAAGTAGTAACAACTCTTGGGTGCTAAGGGCAGGGGTGGGGTGGGGGTACCATGAGGGCACTGAGCCAGGGAGGGCTGGCCCTGGGCAGCGGAGCACCTGGGGTGAGTGTCTGTGCAGAGGGGAGGTCAGAGGTTACCTACCTCACTTTGGTCCCCCTCTCTCACCAGCTCAATCAGTAACCGTCCGTTGACGCTCACTAGATGCTTCGTAGTGTGCCCTGCTATGGGTGACAGCCCCACTCCCCTTAGAAGGTAACACACTAACTGGGGAGACTACATAAGTCCAGTTCATTGAAGATTTAAGTAACAGTTTGTGATTATTATAGAGGCGATGTCACAGGCTGCTCACAATTACCAAAGAATGACTTTGCAACACATTTCAAATGAACTCACTTAAGGGTAGGCTGGTCTGGGGAGGCAGTGTCCATGAACTGAGCCTTGAAGGATGGGTACAATTTGATGAGTACTAGCGGGGTGGGAAGAGCATTGTGGTTGAGCAGAAGCAAGAATAGTACAGAGGTAGGCAACTCCAACAGAAGCACGTGCAAAGGTCAGTGAATCCATCCGTTTGACTGGGTGAATGGGGAAGTAGGCTAGGACGTGATGGTGAAGTGCAAAATACTCCTGGAAAAACTGCCCTGAGCCATCAAGTGCTCCCCCATCCCTCCTCCAGGACCCCGGACTGCCTTGTGAGTCAGACAATAAAGGGTTAATGCCCAGCCACGAAGAACAGATTGGAGGTTAAGGATTTTGAGTATCACCCCCACTTGTAGGCAGTGAGGAGCCCCAGGAGACTTTTTGGCAGAGGAAGAATAGAGCTGGTGCCCTGGCAAGTTGGAAGGGGTGACTCAGATCACACTGGGGGGCTGCTTATATGTCCAGGGAAGGGGATATGCTCTGGGGGAGGCTGAACAAGGCTGGAGGCTCTCTGCAAGTGTGGAAGAATGGCCGGATTGGAGAGACGTGGCAAACCACACCAGACTTGAGGCAATGAGGACGGGGCAGGGTCAAGTGAACGCGGCTGGCAGATGGCTCTGAAATGTCAAGCTTAGAAGGTCAGCACAATAACAGAAATAGGCAAGTCATGACGGCCTTTTTGTCTGGAATGGTTTTGTGTGTTGGAAGACTTCCCAAAATCCATTTTTGATAGAGGGACAATCTTTGAGGGCCTAACAAGCATCTAGGTAGAACTATCCAGCAGAAATGTGAGCCAGAAGCTGAGAAGAGTAGGGGCTGGGCCTCTAGATTCCATACCCAACCTGAAGAGCCTCACTGGAGCCAGGAGGATGGCTGAGGCTCATGGGGGTGCCCACAGTGAATGCAGATGTGGAGTTAGCAAGAGCACAGAGAAGGTGATGGAGGAAGGGGAAGTAGTGTCATGTGCTGTGAGGGTTCACAAGGGGCCAAGAACTATGAAGAAGAAATTTGACATCACCTCCAGGGTATCAGTGACTTCAGATGAAGAGTACTATGGGGTTCCAGTGAGGGGGGCAGGGCCACTCCTAACCCACGTGGCATCTTTGTGTAAAGTTGTTTTCAAAGGTGACCCTTTCTCAAGATGTTTTGCTCTCCACCACCAGGAAACTGTCATCATAAGCTGATTTTATTAGAAAAAGGGACATTAATGCCAAGTGCTGGAGACATGTAAGAAATACACCTGCACAACCATACATGGTTCCCTCCCAGGGTGGAGAAGGGGGAGAACAAGAGGTGACAGAGCATGATAATGGGCTTGGCAGTGACCAGAAGGGGAGAGAGAGAGAAGGGGCAACCAGGGGAGGTAGTGAGGTCAAGTGGCTGGTTTTGTGTCAAGGACACAGCAAAGGTCCTGAGGCACCAATTCACAGTAACCACATTCACCAGATCCTATCACTGTTTCCGAGGCTGACATAGTAGAGCTCTCAGTCTTGCTCCCAAACCTGGCAGGAGAGACAAAGGCAAATTCATAGGACAGAGAGGGGAGGGGATCAAGGCCCCCAGCTGAGGGGTGGACTTTAAGAGATAACTGGCTTACCCCCTTCTCAGAAAGAGGAAAGGTGGAAGGAAGGCATGCAGAGGGACATAAAGGACAGGAGCTCACAGGTTCGGGCTCCATCTTCGTGGAGGAGGAGTCAGAGTGAAGTAAGGAGGCTGGCCATCAAGGACCTCGGCCCACTGGAGGAAGTCTACTGCAGCCATTGAGGGAATGGGTGGGTGGGCAGACCTGTGAGGGGAGTAGAAAGCAGGCTGAGCAGCAAGGAGGCACGTGCAGGGACGGAGGCAGACCCCGAGCATGTGGTTACCCGACGTCCCCTGCACTGCCTGCCAGCAATGAAATGGCAGGGGCGAAATTAGTCAAGAGGGAAGCCAGGATTTGGGATGCAGACCAGGTGGCTGTGAAGTCTGGAATTATAGCCCAAGCCCTGGGCGCAAACATCAATTAATTTAATCCCCTTCCCCTGAGGACCTTGTGGCTGGGTCTGACCCTGGAGGGGTGCAAAGCACTCTGGGGAGATTAAGGATCTGGCCTGCTGGCAAATGACTGGTGGGCAATGAGGCTGAGCCCAAGAAGACCTCGGTCTAACCTGTGGGGCTGCTCCAGAGGACTGAATTCCTTCCCTCTCTTCAGGGTTTTATCCCACATGGTTTTCTCCTTGTCCCCTACAACTCCGTCTTCCCCAACAAACACGCCCATCAAAGCTCTCCTCCCCAGACCTGTCCCAGCTCTGTGACATCTCTCCAAATTTGGGGGTTCCAACCTGTACCCCATAGTTTTAGAACAACCAAATCTTAATTTCTACAAAGCGAACTAGAGAATGCTTTCCCTCAAAACAGAAGATTCCCCATCTCCGTGGCTGACCTCCACAGAGACACACACCCTTGAAGACCTCACAGCTACACCCCCGTCCTCACCAAAGAAACAGAGATACAGACGCACAGGTACACACAAATACATACAGAGATATTCACATATGGGATAGTAAATACTCTGCAGAGGGAACGAAGACGATGGAATACAGCCAGGTGAAAAGACTCTTCTCATGAAGCCCCTAACCCAGCCCTGGTTACAAACATCTCAGGTTTGCCTCCATCAGCAAGTCAGCCCATTATTCCGACAAAAGCATATCCCCTAGTACTCTTGAAAGCCATGGTTTGACACCAGGGATGCTCCAACTGGGCCTGCCTTGGCTATGATGACAACAGGCAGGGGTGGGGCATGGGGGTCTGGTGTATTGACACCCTGCTGAAATGTAAGGGCTGGTGTGCTACTTCAGTCAGTCTCTCTTAGAGAAAGTCCGTGTACAAATGCTGCTCAACTTTGCCTGGCGGTCACGTTTCCCCCTGACCCCCTCCATTTACATGTCATGAGGCTCCATCTTAATGAGGGAAGTGGGGTTGAATGGGGAGATGGAGGCTGAAGTTGGGGATCCAGTCAGCAGGCTCCCGGGTGTGCTTACATTATTAGGCTCAGCCGTAAACAGGGACCCTGAGCTCGAGGAGAGCTCAAGTTCAGCCACTGGGGTTAGCCCAACAGTGGGGCGGCTGGGAGGAGAGAAAGTCTGGTTTCCCAGAAGGCTCGGATTGTGGGAAGCCCTTGAAACTACCTGGCTTGGAAGTGGCTGAAGGTGAGCCTGCTCCCTCAGGAGTTCCCTCAGGGTCTCTTCAGGAACCAGCAGGCCCTCCATGGGGGCCCCAGTCATCATGCCCTGCACATAGGACGAGGGCCTCAGTGGCCCCTCCTTGACCCCAGGGGCTGCAGTGGCACCGGAAGTTCTGATGAAGGCCGCAATGACAGTCCCAGGGGCCTGAGAGCTGGGCCCTGCTGGGCCAGCTCCCATGACTGAGGGTGCTGCCGGATTGGTCGGACGGTTGGCCCCAGCCAGAAGCTGGGGGAGGCCACTGAGGATCAGTGGAGCCCCCGGTGCTGCCACCTGGTTCTCTTGGAAACTGGTGTTCAGGGGGAAGGAGGCCTGCAGAGTGAAGGTGTCCTTGAAGGTGGAAGCAGGTGGAACACTCTGGAGAACGAGCTGGGTTGAAGCAGTAGTACTGGCAGGAGGCCCATTGGTCAGCACTGTGGTCAGCGGGATGGTCTGCAGGGTCAAGGCCGAGCCCGACCTGACAGGGGCCACTCCTAGGTGGATGTTGCTGGGCACCGAAGAAGTACTGAGGAGAAACAGAAAGCACATTTGGTTCAGGGAGGAGGCATGGAAGGAGGGCACTGGGGGAATGGAGTGGAAGGTGTTTCAGCTACTGTTTGTTGGGCCCTTAGCTTGGGTCAGGGATCATTCTGAATGGTTCTCATGTGGGATTTCACTCCACCTTCTGATCAGCCCATGAGTTGAATAAGATTAACAATCTGATTTTCCTGCATGAGGAAACAGGCACAGAGAGATTATGTAACTTGCCCTAGACCACAGAGCCAGCAACAGGGACACACCTAGGTTTTCTGCCTCCAGAGATTGTGTTCATCACCACTGCAGTGTACTGACATCCCTCTTCAGAAGAGCATCCCCATGGCCCACACCAGCATAGTAACAGGTACACATGTATAACCCAGACAAAGGCCAAACTTTTCAGGGAAAATTGGAGGGACCTGAGTGTGGACAAGTAGTAACAAGAGCTTTCCTGGTGGGCTTGGTAGGGCCTGAGGAAGGCAGAATGGCACCTTCTCTGTTGCCTCTTTTTTGGAGTACAGGAGACTTGCGGGATGGGCTCAGGAATGGAGGTTCTTGGGGAGCGCCCTGGGGTAATAGGAGTAGCCCCAGCTGGCAACAGAAAACCCCCCAGGTCAATGGTTGGCTTGGCCGTTTGCTACTTTGGTGTGTGACCTCAGTCAGGTTACTTTTCCCTCTTTTAAGCCATGAGTGTCCCACTGGATTCCCAGGGATGCTGTGAGGGTCCCGGGAGTCAGAGACAGAGCAGAGCTTTGCAAGAAGCTGAAAATGTCCCCATCCTTAGGGGAAGACTCGGAATGACCTGGGCGCCCTTACCTCACAGCTTTGGTGACTTTGGCCTGGCTTTCTGGTGGAGAGACAAGCATGGCGGAGGTAGTGGGGATCTCTTCGTCTACAGACAGTCCCAATTCCAGACTCGCAGATGGCTGGAGACCAACGTGCTGCACCTTCGACTTTTCCCAGGAAGTGTCACCCTTGCCCTGTGGGGCAGCTCTGGACGAGACCCGGGAGCTGGCTCTCCGGGAGCTGCCGCCAGAGGTGGAGGGAGCAGAGGCCTGAGGGGATGTGGCTGTAACCTCACTTCTCTCATCCTCATCTTCGATCACCACCAGGTCCTTGGGCATCTCCTTAAACTGGTACACCAGCCTCTGCCCTTCCACTTTGGCCAGGATGCCTCGTTGGTAGTAATATCTGGGCGGAGAGTGGGGAGTGTCAGGGACACAGTGCCCTCCAGGGTCGGTGGGGGGGATGCAGATGGGAGCCCTGGGCAAGGGAAGGGGCACTTTGGACTTAGAAGGCTTTTATGAAGTTTCTGAAATCTCCCTCTGATGACTCAAAGGGTCCACGAAAGGGGATTTCCAATGCTGACCCTCATGCTGCTTTGGGGCAGAGGATGGGGTGAGTGAAGGATGGGAGGGGGTGGAGGACTGGGGTTCAGCCATCCCCCAGCCTGAGAGATCAACTGTGGGTAAGTCAGATCCATCTTCCTTGGTCCCTGGCTTGCAGAATGTGAAAGAAGCCCTTCTTGGGGATGGGGAGGCCCTGAAATTCTCTTTCCACTCTAAAAAGAGAAAAGGCTAGGACAGAAACACAAGAAGAAGGGGACCGTCCCTCCCAGATGGGACCTGGGAAACGGGCTGGGGGGCAAGCAAATGGGAGAGTCACAGGAGACTTGTGGGGATGGGCCCAGGAATTCACTCCTCAGAAGAGTGTCTAGGTGACCCATGCACGAGGAGCAAGGTACTTACTCATCACCCAAACAGAGTCTGATCTTTTCAGGGAAAGTCGGAGGCCCCTTAGTGAGGGGCTCCTGGGACAGAGGGAGAAGCATGGGGAGCCTACCTGGGCAGGGGCTCCTACCTGAGTGCCCGGCCCATGGTCTCATAGTTCATGTCAGGCTTGTTCTTCTGCTTCCCCCAGAGCTTGGACACTGCTTTAGAATCCACCAGCTTGAAGATGCCTTTCTCTCGCTGGGTCCACTTGATGTACTTGGGGCAGGTGTTCCGGTCTTGCAGAAGTGCGAGGAGGAATTCCCACAGGTAGATGGTGCTGCCTGCAGAGCAGCAGGGTGGTGATGGGGTGTCCAGACCCCACCCACCCCCACCAGCTCCCTTCCCACCTCACCCGCCTCCCCGCTGTACCTTTGCCATCCTTCGATTTCTTCCGAATGGGGATGCTGAGGTCAGTGACAGGTGAGGTACTGCGGTTGCCCTTGGTCTTCCGGACTGAGGGTGGGGGGAAGGTGGGAGTGGGCTGAGGCTACAGGGCTGGGCTCCCAAGATGGAGGGCCCATACGCTTGCCGACTGAGGGGCACCCGGTGACAAGGAAGAGGCAGGCTGCCTCCAGGGCTGGAGGTCACACTCCACACGCATCGCACTCAGGTAGCTCCACTCACCCAAGGGCCCACCTGCATTTTCAGGCCCCAAACAATGTGGGGCCATGGAGTGCTTGCCAATGAGTCACCTTTAGAAGCACAGAATCTGCCCCGCCTAATTTTTGAAACAAAATGGCAGTCTGAAGGCGTGACTGTTGTGCAGATTAAGTGTGGCACCAGGCTTTGGTTGCCACACTGACACGGCAGTATCGACTAGCCATCATCTGAGTAAATCAATAACACGGGGCTTGGGAAAGCCCAAAGTCCTCTACCATATATGGTCTCAGCTCTGTAAGCTCCAAGAAGGAAGCTAAGAGCAGAGAGTGAGGCAGAGGCCCCCAGAGAGCCAGGAACTGGCCAGGGGGCCAAGGCTGGTGTCTGAACACTCAGTGCAGGATTCAACCCACTGAGGTCATGGGCTTGCTAATAAGCATTTACATATCTGCTGGGCAGACAGGAGTGGCCTGGAAAATGTCAGGCTTTAGGCAAGCTACCTGATGAGGCCCGGTTTTCCAGGAGGGAGGACTTTCCATCTGTCTCTGCCACAGAGAGCTATGCTCTGAACATGTCTGGGAAGCATTGCACTCACCTCCAGCCGTGGTCTCCCTGAGCCTTCTCCTACTGCCCAGCCCCTCGAAGAAACACACACATACACACACTCTCTCTCCGCCCCCATCTTACTTCTCTTCTTCGATTTTCCAGTCTTCTTAGTGCTGTCTTCTCTGGGGACCTTCTCCTCCAGACAGTTCTCCTCCTGGTCACCAGTGTCACCAGCCCTGTTCAGGGCGTCGGGCTCAGAGACAGGAAACAGGTAGTTGGGCAGTGTCATGGCTGGAGCAGGGTCTGGCTCTGGAAGCATTTCAGAGGTGCTGACTGCAAGAAGAAAGGCCTGAGGTGGCGGGGACCCAGGGCACGGGAGTAGTGTGGTCTCCCCGTGCTCAAGAGAACAGTGGGTTCCTGGGGGTGGGGGGCCTTTAAGTGTCAGTCCCCACAGCCCCAGATGCAGGACACACCTGAAAATGCCTCCTGTGTCTCACAGCATGAGGAGAGGAAGCATCTGCAGAGCTGTGGGCACGAGCTGGCCCCAACCGCAGCATGCACATGTGTAGCCTGCCGCTGGTGGTGGAAGTTCCAGGTGACACCCAGGGAAAAGGGCCACCTTCATTTAGTCATCTACTCATTTCACAACCAGAAGGGCCTTTAGACCTCATTTAGCCCTGATGAGGAGATTGAGACTCAGAGATGGCAGGGCATGTGCCCAGGGTCACATAGCAACTTGGTCACACATGCCTGATACATGAGGGTACTCAGTAAATAAGCTGTTGAATCCTGAATGAAAATTAGTGCCAGAGGTGGGATGAGGAATTGGAACCTGCAGTTTCATGGCTTTTTTGCCACCCTGTATCCCAGCACCTCCTTGGGAAGGTCAGTTGGAGCCAGGAATCTTCCTGTAGAGTCATGGCAAATGCCTGGATGGGGGTATTTGCTGGGGGAGGAGCCTGCCTGAGGGGCCATCGCAAGAGGTAGGGGCCAACCTCCTAGAACAGGGAAGGGATGAGGAGGCTCCAGCCTGGTACATTTCTAAGCTGCACCTGGCACAGTCATCCTGGGAGCTCAGTGAAACAGCAGAGCGGCCTGACGTTACCCTGGCCAATAGCATTCGGCTTTAAAAAAGGAAGGAAGTTCTGACATGTGCTACACGTGGATGGACCTTGAGGACATTATGTTAATTAAAATAAACCAGTCCCCCCAAAAAACAAATACTATACACTTCGGCTCATCTGAGGTCCTGAGAGGAGTCAAATTCATTGAAACATAAAGTAGAACAGTGGTGGCCAGGGGCTGAGGGGAGGAGGAAATGAGGAGTTAGTGTTTCATGGGAATATACTTCAGGTTTTGTAAAATGCAAAGAGTTCTGGAGAGGATGATGGTGGCTGCACAACATAACAAATGTACTTAATACCACAGACCCGAACACTGAAAGATGGTTAAGGTGGTTAATTTTATGTTATGTGTAGTTTGTTGTTCAGTTGCTCAGTCATGTCTGACTCTTTGTGACCCCATGGACTATAGCTCACCAGGCTCCTCTGTCCATGGAATTCTCCAGGCAAGAATACTGGAGTGGGTTGCCATTTCCTCCTCCAAGGGATCTTCCTGACCCAGGGATCAAAACCTATGTATCCTGCATTGGGAGGCAGATTCTTTACCACCAAGCCACCAGGGAAGCCCTATGTGTATTTTACTGTAATTTAAAAATTGGAAAAAAACAACCAGTCAATCTGGTTATTTTTATAAACAGCTATAAAAAGTCACTCCATCTTCCTCCTCATCTGCAGGGGCCATCCTGCCCCATCCCACTCCATTCACAGCTCAAGAGCATGTTAACAAGTATAGGGGTGGTGTGGGTACATTAGTCCGCACACACAAGTCCCTGAGAATCCAATACACAGATGTGATATTTTAAAATGGAATTTTGTGTTGCCATGAGTTGAGGCGCCACAGTTCAAACTCACAGATCTGCTTGTCATCCAGGATGTCGTTGGGAGACTCGACGTTGAGCAAGACTTCAGTGGTTGACACGGTTTGGGAGGTGGTTTCATTGTCATCTGGTGCCAGGTTCCATGGTTGGGAGAGAAGAAAAGTTCCCTTAGGACATAGGGCAGTGGGTGCAGCCAGAATGAGGCTAAGGAGCCCAGGGGCAGCCGGGAAGGTAGCAGCGTGCCTCCCACCCTGATTCTCCACCTTACTTTACACCCATCCCAGCAGAGCTGGTCTCCCCTCACTGTTCCACTGCATTTCAGGAGATCATGGGTCCATTTAGGTAGCTTTCTCCTCTCTACAGTGGTACTACCTTCTGCTTATTCTAGTTACCCCATCTAATTTCCAACTATTGGGGGCCTTGCTCCTGGCTGCATGGGGTCACTAGAAGCCTCTGTGGGCTACTGTTGCCTGAAGACAGAACCCCTCCCTCCTCCACACCTTCCCTGCCCAGGAAGGAAACAGACCTGCCAGTAAAAAACTGCCCTCCAAGATCTGATCCTGTGTCATGCACAATGTCCCATCTGTTATGATGCCATTGTGAACGTCATCCAGCTCCAGGCCTGAGTACAGATGCAGTAATTCGGGGTAGGGCACTTGCTCCACAATCACAGCTGGAAACACGGAGGGATCTTCTAGCTACAGAGAAGACAGTGATTCGGTTCAAGGCCCACCCGCCTCTCCCAGGAAGCCCTCCGTACCAGAATCTGGCCCTTCTTGCAATTCCTAACTCTTGGATCCCTCAGGGGCTGTCTTTTGTAGGGCATGGCATTGCTCTGGGTCCAATCTCACTCATTAGTGGGGTCTTGATTGGTAGAAATGGGTTAGCTCTGTACCACCTTCACTCAACCAAGGGCAGGCAGTTTTAACTGGTTACAGTTACGGGTTAAGCTGTGGCCAGGGTTAGTTAGGCTCATTCTGAAACCAGTGGGAAAATTTGTTAATGGCAAGGGCAAGGGGCTCAATCTACAGCCAGTTGAGGGACTCAACCTATGCTCAGGGTTGGGTATCAGGGTGAAGGGCTCAGATCGTGAACATCTTAGGGCTCAGTTTGTGATGATAAGAGTAGGAATGAAGATGAAGGAACAGAGGAATTAGAGACATAGAAAGTTAAGGGCTGGGAATTCTCTGGTGCTCCAGTGATTAAGGATCCACCCTAGTCGGGCAACTAAGCCCTCGAGCTTTAAAGCCTACACACCGCAACTAAGATCTAATGCAGCCAAATATATAAAATAAAAATAATTTTTAAAAAAAGGTAATGGCCTGGATGGGGGAGAGGGTTCCAATTTCTGGGTTGATTTGGTGGGTGCATGGGGGTACTGTCCTTGTTAAGGGGGAACCCAGAAGGAAGAGGAGCAGGCTTTTGGAGAAAGATAAGGGAGCAAGTGTCTGAATGTGGTCAGTTGGAGGTACCACTGAGATATTTAAAATGGAGATACCTATCAAGGAGTCAAAAATATGTATCCATGTGCTCATCACTGAGAGTGGGTAAAATCATCAGGATGAGAATTTGACCCCCAGAGGACACAGTTATTCTGAAATCAAACAAAGGTAAATTTAAAAAATAAGTGTGATTGCAACTGTTGTTTAAAACTTACTTATAGAAGGAAATGTACTGGAATGTTCATAATAATTATATTTTGGTTGTGGGACTGTGGGTGATTTTTTTCCCTTTCTACTTTTCTGTATTTTCTTTCATGGGGCTATTAATTCTTTCTTCATGAAAAAGGAATGAGAATGCTTAGTTTTACCTAATGTTCCTGAAGGATCTGGAAGAATAAAAATTGATGAAACTGCCTTTGGGTTTGGCTGCTGGGCAGTCACCTGGCTAGAGCAGTTTCAGGGGAGTGCTGGGGTCTCAGAGAGGACGGATGGAGGGAGACAGGCAGGGGGGTATAGTGATTAAGGCCAGAGTTTAGAGTTGTCCAACATGGTAGCCGCTAGCCACTGGTGACTATTTAAATGTAAATATAAAGTTTTTCAAGATTAAAATTCAGTCCTTCAGTTGCACCAGCCATAGTTCAAGTGCTCCATAGCCACGTGGCCCCATACTGGACAGCACAAATCTAGTGAAGTCGCTCAGTCGTGTCCGATTCTTTGCGATCTCATGGACTGGTAGCCTACCAGACTCCTCCGTCCATGGAATTTTCCAGGCAAGAGTACTGAAGTGGGTTGCCATTTCCTTCTCCAGGGGATCTTCCCAACCAAGGGATTGAACCCAGGTCTCTCACATTGCAGGCAGACGCTTTACCGTCTGAGCCACCAGGGGAGCTAAGAGCACTTCTAGAAGATCAGAAAACTCTACTGGACCATAC
This sequence comes from Muntiacus reevesi, assembly GCF_963930625.1. Lineage (NCBI taxonomy): Eukaryota > Metazoa > Chordata > Mammalia > Artiodactyla > Cervidae > Muntiacus > Muntiacus reevesi. Next base: position 121,336,335 of record NC_089271.1, on the reverse strand, counting down.
TGATGCCAGACTGCCTGGGTTTGAGCCCAAACTCTGCCATTTACGAGCAGTGTGATCTTGGGCAAGATACATTTCTGTGCATCCGTTTCCTCCTTTATAAAACTGGGGTGATCATATTATTGACCACATAGAGTTGTTTAAGTGGATCAATGTACATAAAGCACTTAGAACAGAGTCTGATGTACAGTAGGTTCTGATTATATGCTTTACGCATCAGGGACTCTGAGGAGACTATTGTTGTAGTGTTAGTCGCTTAGTCATGTCCGACTCTCTGCGACTCCATGGACTGTAGCCCACCAGGTTCCTCTGTCCATGGAATTCTCCAGGCAAGAATACTGGAGTGGGTTGCCATTCGATTCTCCAAGGGATCTTCCCAACCCAAGGATCAAACCCAGGTCCTGCTTTACAGGTGGATTCTTTACCATCTGAACCACCAGGGAAGCCCCCTAGGAGACTGGTAACATTAAATTTCTTAACCTGAGTGGTGAGTTAATGAGTGTTAATTTTATAGTTATTCTTAAAATATATTTTTTTCAGATTCTTTTCAATTACAGGTTATCTGTTTTATATTCATACTGTATTTTGCAACAAAAAGTGTTTCCTAAAAACAGTGAGAGAAGGGAAGTGAGAAAGTAAACCCAGATGATGGAGTTTACACTGGGGAGAAGAACAGAGCTAAGAAGGTGGTATGTTAAAGAGGTGGGCAGAAGGGAGGGAGGGTTTCTCTTAGGGTTAGGGGGACACAAAGATGTTCTAGGTTGAGGAGAGAGGTCTGGGAGGTGTAAAAGACACAAGAGAGACAGGAGGTGAAGGATGGTGTGAGGTCTGGAAGGCAGCAGGAGAGAAGAGATTAAGCCCTGGGGTGGGTGTTGCCCTTGGAAGGAAGAGGGACACTTCTTTCTCCCAGGCCAGCAGAAAGGAAATAAAAACAGGTGATGTTATTGCTAAGAGGGAGGAAGGAGGGAAAGTAAGGGAATCCTTGGCTTTGAGCTCCTTTGTGAATTGGAGAAGAGGCTGTCTCAGAGGGCAGCTGTGGGTTCAGGAGGTAAGAACAGCTTCTATGAAGAGCAGCTTCTAGGAAGAATAGAAAGAGTTGTTGAGTGGTCTAGAAACAAGTAAAAGATGACTAGCCACACTGAGAACCCAGGTAAGGTTAGATTTTTCTTCCCTTGTTTCAGGAGGCTAGGCATGCCAGAGGTGTTGAATAAAACTGAGTCACTTTAGCTTAACATCTAGCAGGACAGAAAGCACCGTGTGCTCCATGACCACTAGGGGGCAGCCTTTGGTTGGTCACTAGAGATTGGACGAAGTTTCCTGTCCTCACAGGGATCTGAGAGAGACAGCATCAGAGGTAGACTTGGGTGCCCTTGGAGATGATCCAGCTGGACCTCCTCTTGATGAAGATGGGGAGATGGCAGCCAGGTAGGGCAGGGGACAGGTCTTGCCCAGGAGACACCATGGCCACACTGGGATCAGAACTCAGGGCTTCGGACCACTAATCTTCCCTTCCTTCTGCAGTACCTGACTGCCTCCTCTTCTCCAGTGTGTGAAAGCAGGGTGCTGGGCAAGGTATGGAGCAGCAGGGGCCTGAGTGCCAGAATTCTGTCCTAGTTTCCAATTTTCTCCGACCAGAGGACCCAATTTCCAGTTTATTCTGAATCCTTAGATGGTGGTTGAAAAGACGGTTATGGAAGGGCCTGTCAACCATGCTAGGACAGCAGTTTGAAGGTGCCAGGGGATGGACTGTACCCTGCGGTGCCAGCTGGCAGTTCTGTCCTACTGTGTGGTTGTCTCAGCACCTTTCTCACTGTGACATGGGGTCAAGTGGCCAAAGAACGCACACGGAGGTCAGTGTACACATGTGCACTCAGCCCCCCGTTGCTAACTGACAGATCAGCTAGTGCACATAGCAGCTACTTGGCTGACTTGGGAACTACACGTGCCCTGTAATTGCATGTTGGCCAAACCAGCTCACTAAGTGACCACCCCATGACTACTGCCTGGCCACATGGGACTAGCTGATGGCACAGTCTGCCTGGCCCACAGCCGCCATGCCTTGAACCTAGTAGGTGCTTGATCAGTGTTTGCTGACTGGCTGGCTGGCCAGCCAGCCAGCTTACTGGCTATCTGCCTGCCTGTCTGGATCCATCTGATCATCTGTGCCGACTGACCAGGCTCTGTTCTCTGGGGCCATACCTGGTGGATGTCATCCATTCCGTTGCTTGCAAACTCAAAGATCAGGTCACTGGGCTGCAGGGCAACAGCCATGCTGTCTTGTCAGAGAGCTGACTGCGGGGCCTGCAGGGCCCACTGGAGCCGCGGCGTTTCGTTGATGAAAAGATGCTGTTCAGATACCTTGAGCCTAGCACCTACTCCTTGAGTCACAGTACAATAGGGGCTGTAGAGAACTGGAGTAGGCAGGGGCCTAACCCAGGTTCAAGGCTGCATGCTGGGCTGGGCCAAGCGCAGGAGTGACCTACAGAGAAGGGAGAGATGGGGACAGTGAGCCAGTCACCTTCCTTCGGTCCTGTTCCCAGGACAGACTGCCAGAAGAGGGACAGCAGGAAAAGGGGAAGACAGTGGGAACAGAAGGGCTGAGCCTTGGTGCCAGTCTGGGTCATGGGGACCTACGCCTGAGCGAACCCCCAAGATATGCAGTCTCCCTCACTTCCCATCCCATGTGGACGAGACAGAGCAGGACTTTGTGCACTCTCCACCCTGAAGATTAATCCCCAGGGTGTGGCCATAGGGGAAGCCAGGGCAGCCCGAGTGGCCTTGTGGATGGAGCGTGAAGACCCCTACAATTCCCTTGGCTGGGGAAAGGACCCCTGTGAGGGATCTGGGTGCACAGGATGGTCTTCTAGACTCTGCCTGACTTGGTCCACCGTGGGAGTAAGGGCTGCTTAGTTCTGAAGGGCAGAGTCCACAGAGGAAGTGATCTCTCACTATAAGGGTTGTGTTGTCAGGGCCAGTGACAGGGGATGGCACTCTCAGACTCGGCCACGCCTCCAGAGAGCCTGATGTCAGAGGGCTGGGGGGCCACATGCCTGCTCTAGTCACCACCCAGCCACCACCACCCGCTGGGGATGCCGGGCACAATGGCCTCTGTGCTGTATGTGGCTTGGGCTCTTTGGTTTAGCTTTGCTTTCAGTTTCAAGAGTGAACTGTCACCCTGGGAGAGCCCCAGCAGGGGGAGGGGCCCACAGGAACCTTCCCCATCCTCCAGGGCCAGCTCAGGGCCCCCTTTTCCAGGAAATCTGTCTGCTGCAGCCCACATGTCTCTCCTCTCCCAGAATGCCTCTGGCACTCACAGTCTACACCTCCGGCGCTCACATGGCACCGGGCCTCTGATTGTTTCCTGTGCTCCCTGCCCTTCTCAAGTCAACTGCGGCGCACCCCGGCCTGCCTCCCAAAGCCCCAGCTCCCCTTCCACGCCCCTCCCACCAAAACATTCTCAGCATCTCCACCCTAACACTCAGGCTACTCCACGTCCAGGTACCATGGCTCTGGCCCCGAGGGTTCGGCTTTGTGTGGCGTCCACATGTGTGTTGGTGTGGCGGGCCTATGATCGGCTTGGTTCAACCATGAGCACCTGAAGAACCTGCTCCATGCACCAGAGGAGGAGCCACACACTTGACCCCTACCTCCTCGGCACTCCTTTGCCAGTGCCAGGGTGGCAAAACCTCCTCCTGGCCCAGAAAGAAATGAGGAACTTCAGAGAGGGGCAAAGGGGAGGAAAGGGAGGGGGACCACGGATGACCCTCCCAGATGACCACTCTCCCCCACAGGAGACACCCAGGCCTCTCCCACTTCCTTTCCGTTAGCCCACAGGGCTGGCTCCACCCTCTCCCCACCCCCACACTCACCCCCACACCTTGCCACCCACCCCCAACCAAAAACCTTTGAGAAGTCACTCGACTCAACCTGGCAGGTCTGAGTTTCCTTCGGGTGAATGAGAGGACCAGCACTGCGAGAAGCTAAGACGCCTTAAACCACTGGCGCCCACCCCACCCTACCCCCACCCCCACCTGCACATGACCCACGTGACCGGGTGTCTGTGGCCTCCCAGAGAAGCCTTCCAGGGCCATTTATGCTTGGAAGGTCTGTCTCCCCCAGCCAAAGCGCCCCAAGGCCTGCATTCCGCAGCTCCCGCCCTCCCACAGGCCGGCTGTCTGCCCCCAGGAAGCGTTCTCATACTAATCAAATGAAAGGTGATCACTTTCACCTAATCCCACTTTGTCTAAACATGAAACTCCTGTGTCTGCCCCTCTCCCTCCAAGGTCATTCCGCCATGGCCTTTCCCTGCAGGTTTGCTCATTGCTCTGGCTTCTCTTCGCAGATCAGTGTTTGATGCTTGTGAGCTCTCTGCCTGGGGAACTTCTGGGTGCCTTCCTTACCTCCCCCATTAGAAAGCGGCTTCACTGAGGGTAGGGACGCCGGTGCTGCTCACTGATGAAGCTTAGCATGTAGCAGATGCCCAATGTGTGTTGGTGGAACGAACACATGAATGAAAGAATGAAGGAATGACACTGGTCAATCGGTACCAGTGAGGTGGGGTGTGTTCTCTGGGCTGTAAGCATACGAATGTGTTTACTGGGTGTGGGGTAGGTGTCCAGTGGTCTAGCTTACAGGAAAGAGAGAAACGTGTGCCCTGTGTGTGTGCTATGTCTGTGTATTTTTGCATGGTAATTTATAACTAGGAGCGGGAGCTGGGGAGGGAGTTCCCTGTGGGTGTGCGAGCACACTGCAGATATATGTATGTGCCGGGTGTGGGGACAAGTGCGTGAGAGCCTCTGTGTGTCAAAGGGCTCTGGTCCTGGTCGGGCCAGCAGAGCCACAAGCACAGTCGTCGGTTCCTCCTCCTCCAGGCCTGCCTTCGTGAGAATGACAAGCCCAAGCTAATACTAGCTGCTGCCGGCTGGCAGAAAAGCTGGCTGTGGTGAAGTGGGCTGGGGCGGGGCCTAGCGGCCACCACCACCCAGCGCCACCCCTCCCCAACATGGAAAATTCAAAATCCTCTTGCTTCCCAGGGAGAGCATGCCAGAGCAGAATGTGTATATGGCCCATGCGTCCTAGGGGTGAGCCCCCAGGGTCCACTCTGCTGGGGGGCGGGGTATGGTAGGAGAGGGAAGGCAGCTCTGCACTAGGTTGGATGGAGCCCTTAGCCATCAATGCAAAGAGAGATTTGAAATAAAAGAAAGGCAAATCCAGTTGCTTTCTTTAAGTATCAGCATATCTCAGTATCCAAATTCAGGGTTCTTCAAGTCTGAAGCTAAGGTGAACTCGTGTGTGTGTGTGTGTGTGTGTGTGTGTGTGTGCGTGTGCGCGCGAGCGTGTGCGTGTGTATACAGTGGGATTGGCTGTCCTACTCTCTTGGTCAAGGCTAAGAAAACTCTCCCTTCACCCTTATGGAACCTTCCAGTCCAGAAGGTTTCACCCTTCCCCCTTCGGATGTTTGAGGATTTGAAAGTGAGAGGTGGGGAGCAGTCATTTGCATGTTCACTCACTCTCCCCCAAGTCCCTCAAAATAACCTCCCTCTCCCAGGAACCTGAAACCAAAGAAGCCACCAGCACAGAAGGCCTGCCCTGCTGGAGGCCGGAGAGGCCCGCACAGGGGCTCCCCTCTCTGGCATCCTCAGAGATACTCTGGGACACAGATTCAACTGCCTAGAGCCCTGGACACTGCCTTATCGATGAGTGGGGGGCTAGGGAGGTCCACAAGGACCCTGGGCTCACCTGGTAACCCTTAGTTACCAGTGCTGAGATCCTCCCACCCCACCTCTTCATTGCAAAGCTCACAGCTGGCTCCAGTCAAAGTCCACTCCCAGAGTGGCAAGAGCTCCCCTCCCTTTGAAGCCACTGCAGTATCGCTGGCTCCCAGGGCCTGTCCTGCTTGGGCTGAAAGCAAAGCCTCTGTGAGAGCATATGGCCCCAGCTACTGAACGTGTGTGTCTGTGTGTGTGTGTGTGTGTGTGTGTGTGTGTGTGTGTGCAGGCACACCACAGGAGGGAGCAAGCAAGCGAGGGCGCCCACATCCCGGGCTTGCAAATGCACACCTCTGGCTCTCTGTGGTTGTGACTGCATTTCAAAACCAAAATAGCAAAATAGAAGTGGTTTGGGCTGTTTCTGCGTCATCACAGCTGGGCCCCCTTCAGACCCTCTCTGGGGCTGTCACTGGAACACGTCAAGCGGTGTCCAGCACTCACCCATTGGGGCCTCCTCCACAGGAAACAGCCCCAATGTGAAAGCCACGTCCGCAGTCTCCGTGGAGCAAGTTTAAATCTACAGCCGCTCAGCCGAGCCAATGGCTCTCACAGAATCACTAATAACACCCGTGGCATTTTCACACACGCCAGCAAACATGGGGGCCAGATGGTCAGCCAGGCCCGCAGAGCAGCATTCTCATGTTCCTCGTCCTCTCACAGCCAGCCCTCACTCCTGAAATACCCCGTCCTCCCTGAAACCTTTCTGGAATTCTCTGGAAAGGAAGTGACAATTTCCTTCATGCCACTTCCCACTCCCTCAACACCCCTCCCCCACAACCACAAACAAAGTGGAAACTACCCCAGGAATAGCTGTACCCTCCACTTAAAAACAGCCCCTCCTCTGGTTAATAGTCATCAAGCAGCATATTTGCACGCGGCACCACGTGATCAGTGGCGTGTATTTAAGAGACAGAAGGTCAGACCCCAGGGTCCAGTGTGTAGCCATGGACCAAGCAGAAGTAGCCCAAGTGTGGGACTCCCCTACAATCTTGGCCCAACTAGGGCTGGACTCCAATCAGCCAGCCGAAACCCCCCTCCTTGAGCAAAACGCCCAGTGAAGGGGCCCCCTTGCCACAGCGATTTTGTCAGCTTCTTCTCCTCTATTCCTGCCTTCTACCACCCCCTCCATCTGAGATGAAATCAGGAAGAGGGAGGGAAAAAATAAATGTTTTGCAAGCTCTGTTGATTGGGGTTTCTCTGTGCTCATTTACAAGAAACCCAGTTTCCTTCCTTGGCCCTCGGTCACTGCCTGATTCCTTGTAGGGTTTGTCAGAGCTCTCACGGTGAGGCAGGCCCGGAGCTCTTCTTCCACTGTTCCTACCCTTTCTCAGCTGCAAGCTTGCCCCTGCCTTCCCAGCCCCACAGCTGGCCCCATGGAGGGGCAGTTAAGGCTGCAGGCCGCAAGCACAGAGATGCGTGCTCCTCTTTCTCCAGGAGACCCATCAGTCCTCTCCCGGCTGCATCCTAACAAGAGGTGGGACCGCAGAGAACTCAGCCATCTTTCTGGGCTGTGCTTTCTGTCATCCTTAAAGTGGGTGAGGGCTGAGGGGAATCCAGGCCTAGTAGGGGCTCACCAGGGTGTCTCAGGTGAATGAAGATGGTGGTGGGAAAGTGCTTTGAAAATTAAAACACACTCATTCAGATGACAAGTTCCAGGTGACTCCCAGAGACCAAAGGGGACTGGGGACCCCATTAAGCTCTCAGAAGTGCCCTCATGGCTCTAGAACATAGTCAGGGTGGGCTGCAGGCTTCCAGCGGTCGCCTTGGAGGGGGGCTGGCTCCTTTGCTAAGGCTGGGGGCCTTGCAGGAGGGACAGGCGGCTGTGGTTGGAGGGGTGCTCCCAGTCCCCTGTCCTCACCGCCTCCACCCGGCCCCAGCCCTCTGGGTTGTGGTTATGTGGCAAGAAGAGCACTACAGAAGCCCCAGTAGGGGAGAAGAGGTGGGGGAAGGGTTATGTCAAAGGGAACCTATTTTCCCAGCTGCCCTGACTCCTAGGGGCCTGGCCTGAGAAAGCTGAAAGAGCACCCCCTGGAGGTGCCTGCAGCCACCACACCCTCATCTCCAGAGCTCCAGGAACCAGGAGGAGGCAGAATACTCCCCGGGAGGGGAAGAGAAGAACAAGTCAGTGATGGGGAAGACAGGCTGCAGGAACAAGGCCAAAGCCAAGTCAGGGGCAGCTCCTGAACCCCAGGGGGTGCACTGCCAGCCACAACCTATGTGAAAACCTCAGAAATTTCTGCAAACTGTAAGGGCACAGGCGAGAAGCTTTGCCTTGGGGCTTAGGCAGGTCACCTTCTTCCTCTGGGAAACGGGGACACCCTCCCTAGCACAAAGGGTCATCGTGGAAAGCCAGCGAGTTAACATAGGTGAAAGCTCTGTTACGTTCTAAGTGTGTTTTTAGATTTCCTGGTCAGATTTGTGTCTTTCAGGCTGAGGTCATACGTTAAGCATTCATGATATCTTTACCTAGATGGACAGGAAGAAAGAGAAATGGAGGTAGTGGGATGAAATGGACACTGAGGGGGACATAATCAACAATTATCAAACATGGTAGAGAGCAGAAACAAGTTTGACTATGGGGAGGGGGTGCATGAGTTTGGCTGGTGGGGGGGCCACAGGGAAATCAGGAGGATAAGTGCATAAGCTTCGATCCAACTGGGAGTCACTGTTGATTCTTGAGCAAGGGAGGGGCACAGAGCAAGCAGTTTTCTAGGAAGATCAGTTTGATCTGACTGAGTGGAGGCGATGGAAGGGGACCAGATGGGTGGCTGGAACCAAGGAGGTGACTCCCAGGGCCACCCTGAAGAAATAAAATGACAGAGGGTGGGGTCATATAGACTTGTAGAGACCCAAAGGTTGCAGACAGTTCTTCCCATGAAAATGGTAAAAAGACAGAGATTAAGGCAGGAAGTATGGCAAGAACATGAGTTCAGTTCAGACATTTTGAAGTTGGGATGATCTTAAAAAAAAAACCCAGCATTAATGATGAAACAAAAGACAGCCCAGAGAGTCACTTTTGCTAAACACACACACCCCCGGCAGAAGGAGTTTCCATGAGCCTTCAGCAGCCAGAGAAACAGGCCTGGCCTGGTGAGGCTTGCATTCCCAACACTGTGGCAGGAAGCCACATGTGCTGAATGAAAGATGCTCTGCCACCCCACCCCTGCCCATAGGAAGTCTATCTGTTTCCATGGTGTGGGGGAGGGGGGAGCGTGGACAGACACACTGACCAGAGACTAATTAAATTTACTAGTGGTTTTTTTTAGAAGCTGGGGCAATCTGTGAGTAGGCACCAACAGGATATTAATTCAGATAACTTTTATTGGAGGGACAGTGTTCTTGGTTGAGGTCCCTGCCAGCACATGTCCTAGAAACAAATGCAGAGGCTCCCCACTCATATCGAGGGCTCCCCCAGCTGGGAGGGGTGGCTCCAGGTTGAAACCTGCTGTTTCTTCCAAATGCCTCCTTCCCCTATGGGCCACTTTCCAGGTGAGCAGAAGCAAGGGGCAGTCCAGCATCCCACGTACAAAGGATAAGGTGGAAAAGAGCCCACAGGTAGGGGTGGGCAGGCAGGGAGGGCAGCTTGAGCCCCAATGTCACCGTGAGCTCTTGGGGCTCCTCCTCACACGACTGAAAGCCTCTCCTTGATTCAGTCTCAGGATGTGAAAGTTAAAAGGGCCCTGAAAGATCAGTGCATCCATCCTTCCTGTCATCTGGCTTCAGAGTTCTCGAGGAAGAAGTGACTGGCTCAAGGTCACACAGCTAGTGGCGGTGACTCCTAGGTGACCTTTCTTCCTCCCCTCCTCATTGTCTCTAGGCAGCCTCAAAAAAGCCAACCCTTTCCTCTGCTGAGGACAGACAGCAGCCCGAGACTCAGGGCTGGCAAACAACAATGAGGCCACACATGTGCAGAACACATTTAACTTTTGCAATTATTTCCCCACCTCTGTGCCTTTGTTCACACTGTCCCCCAGGCCTGATATGCCCTTCCCCAATTTCTGCAGCTCCGATTCCCATCCGGCACTCAAGATGTGAAACAAATGTCACGTCCTTTTCAAAGCCTTACCTGCTTTCCCCTCACCTGATGAAGGCTCACCTCCCTCACCTCCTCTTCTTAATGCTTTATGTGCCAAATTCACCCCACCATCTGTTTTTATGTGGTTGGTGAGCTAAGGATGGTTTTTACATTTTTTTTAACGATCGGGGAGGGGGGGGAAGAAGTCAAAAGAAGAATGATATTTCATGCCACAGGAGTATTATATGAAGTTCAAATTTCAGTGTCCACAAAGAAAGTTTTATTGACACGCAGCTACACGCATTCGTTTACGTATTGTCTGGGTGGGTTTTGCATCATGAGTTGTTGTGACAGAGTTCCCATGGGCCATAAAGCCTACATGATTTACTGTGTGGTCCTTTGAAAGAAAAGTTTGCTGACTCCTGGACTAAAGGCTTCACTCCCCTTCAGAGGGAATACATTCATCAAGTTCCTTTCAGAGAAGAATGTCACAGACTCAGAGGTGCCTGGAGGGAGCCGTGGAACATCAAATACAAACGCTAGATTTTCATCAGAATGTTCTGGCCCACGATGTGACCTTGAGTAAGTCACTTATGCTTTGTGGATCTCAGTTTCCTCAGCCGCACAACGAGGCGGGGTGGAGCGGGGGTGGGGTGGGGGTTGGCCAGCATGGCCTCAGGCCCTTTCTGGCCCTGTGATTTAGAGACTCAGCAGTGTCCTGCATTTCCAACTCACATACTTTTGAGCAGGCACCATTCTGATCATTTTCTCTCAGAACAAGACCTCACAGAAGGTGCCCCTCCTCAGCTGTGGTTTTCCCTACCAAGGGGGCCCCCTCATTTATACCCATCTGCCCCCCCGACCCTTCCCTTCTGCTACACTTCTCTCTGAATTCTTCTCCCTGCAAAATGAAGATGGCCTCCTCTGAGAAGGAACCCCCACCTCAGTGGTTCAGGAGCTTCCACTGTGGCGGTAGGGGTGGGTAGAAGGAGAGAAGGACTCTCAGCTCTCCTTGGCTCCCAGAGGCCACGGCAGACAGGCAGGAGACAGGGCCAGCCCTCCCCGCACCCCTGCTCTGCCAGAGGAAACAGCCCCTCTCTGCCACTTCCTGTCCCAGGGGTTTCAGCAGTTTCCCCTTCAGGGCCTGCTGGCCCTCCCAGCCCCGCCCCTGCCCCACACAGGTCAGAGAGTGCAGAGAGGGGAGGGGCCCTGCGAGTGAGTGGGGAAGATCCCTCACAGGAAGGCTGAGGACACAGTTGTCTACACAAGGGGACGTCCCAGCAGCTCTTCTGCCAGCCTGCTTGGGCCAGGGGAGCCAGGACCTGGGTGGGAGGTGGAGTTGTCTCCATAAACCCTCTCCTGTTAGCAGATACGAAGACATGAGCTCATCACTTGACCAGGTGATCACCTCGGGGAGCAGAGTGCGCCTGCTGAGTAAAAGACTGGGCTGTAAATGCTGAGGTCAATGTCCACCTGGGCTGAGGGCCAGCCTTGGGCGGCTTCACATGGGAAGACGTGTTGAAGCAAGAATGCCTGGGGAAACCAGGCCAACCACAGGGGTTATTTCGGAGGAGCAGGTGACACTGAAATGAATGGCACATCATAACTGCATGATTTTGTCCCTAGCACTGAGGGTCAGAGGCAACAATGGAGAGTAAAGTATTCTATTACATGCGAGTCAAGGGTGGTGGCATTTTCTGGGTGATGGAACAGGAAGCTATCACATTCCATAGCCGCTGCTGATTTGGTGTGGTGACTTCTACTTGTAAATGCCTCGCAGTTGCCTTTACAAGGTGGGGCTCCTAGCAGTGGGGCTGGGTGCCCACGAGGGACAGGGGCAGGTGACCCAAGGCCATGGGTCAGAGGAGCAGTAGCCACCTGAGGCTCTGCACGTCTGCCCAGTTGTTAGTTCTCCTGAAGACAGGTTAGAAGTACATGACAATGGTTCTAGAAGCCTCAATGCTTGGAATGAGGTCCTCATAGTGGGTAGATGCAACCACCTCAGCCCCCTGTGGTAATATTGTTCCGTGAGGTTCAAGTAGCAGTGAGAAAAGCTAAGGAGACGCATAGAAATGATGGCTCTGAGAAGACCAACAAAAAAAGATGGTCTTGCTACCTCTCTCGGCTCTGAGAGATCATCTTCTTGGGCTTTTGACCAAGAGTCCCGCCCAAGCAGGCCTTCTGTCAAGAGAGCAATCTGGTTTTGCCCTCTGCCCTCTCCCTCTATGCCTCCAGGGCCAAAAAGAGCCAGCACCCCTGCCATAGGACCCATCGCCCATGAGGGGACTGCCTGCTCCACCCCGTGAGTTGGAGTGAAGACTGCTTCACAGCTGGTATGGAAGATGCGAAGGAAGTGTCAGAGACAACATCTGGACGTGCACCTGGGCCCCTGCCAGCCCCTCCCTACATCTGCAGTGCAAACCCAGGGCCAGGGCTTGGTTACGAGCCCGACTCAGAGCTGGTGGCACGTGTTTGGAAAGCACATCTGACTGGGCGGAGGAGGTGGAAGCACTTGAGATTGCTGCCAGCTCAGGGCCAGCGCTTGCGGGGTTGGCACCAATCTGAGCTAGGGCTGGGCCCAGGGTGGCGGGTGTGGCCGCCATGGCCTCAGCCATGGGCCTGTGGCGGGAGGGGCAGGGGGGCATGGGTACTTGTTTAAAGCGGGCAAGGTTTTCCTCTTGTGCCCTCGGATATCACTCCGGGCTGCTTCCTCTGCTTCTGGGGCAGGGGACCAAAGAGGAACCATTACAGGGAGACAGGACAGCACGGATTTATATCTACCAGGTAAGAGCGTGGGCTTGATGTCATGCCAGGCACTTTCCATAGGCTATCTCTTTTCATTCTTACAACATCCCAAAGTAGTTAGTCAATGGCAGAGCCCAGGTTTGAAGTCAGGCTTATTTCCAACTACTGTGCTCTTTGAACTGTTTTCAGTTACATGTATTTTGGTAGTAATCCTGTTTTAATAGTTCCATTTTACAAACAGCACAAGTGAGGCCTAGAAAAGATGAGGTAACATGACCAATGTCACACTGCCTGTCAAGAATGGAGGCAGAACTCAAACCCAGGTCTGTGTGACCTCGATGTCTGTGCTCTTCCCACGCGGCCCCATGCTGGCGACCATCTGCTCAGAGCCCTAACTCTATACCCAGTATTGAAGGCTCAGAGTCCCTATGAGATCCTTCCCTTCAGGCTCCATGTGATAAGTGAAACCTATACTGGGCAAAGATGCACCAAAATGGAGACGAGTTGAGCCCTTGTGGAGGATAAGTACTGTGGAGTAGGAGTGATGAAGTTTCTGGTGATGAAGGAGTCCTGTACCTTAGGAGCCTGTTTCCAGAGAGTTCTTGGCTCCAGACCCGGAGTGGCCTAGACATGGTCCCTACCCCATAAACACACACTTGCTCTCGACTTACACATAATTTAAGTCTGGGTTCTTATCTCAGGGTGTTGGTTCACCTGTTTACTCAAACATTTATGGAAAGTCAGAGCTGAACACCTCATAGGTGCCAGGTCTGTGGCCTGGGGCCTAACATTGGGCCCACCCTATTCTCTGTGGTAAGGTCTATTCGCAGATAAGTCCCCAGTAAGCTGGGTTAGCGCATCTGCCTAAACAATACTGCTAGGGTTTTCTCTTTTTTAAAATTTTTTTGGGTTTTCTTCCCCCCCTCAAAACACTTCTATAGCAAGTGTCTCTTCAAAATTGAGGCTTAGAGGTTGGGGGAAAAGGGCAAGTGACTGCTGATGGGTATAGAGTTTCTTTATGGGGTGATGAAGCTAGAACTGCTCAGGCCACACTCCAGGTCGTCTTACTTTTGACGCCAAGGCTCTCTTCCTCCCATCAGCCTCAGCATAACCCTGAGCAACCATAACTGCTGAAGTTCTGTGAGTGTGCAAGGCAGCCCTATGCATGGCGCCCCCTGTGGTGGCGGGGTCTTAAGCAACAGGGTAGGAGTAGAAAATGCTCTAGAACTGGGCCTTTAACCTAGGTCTCCATGAGCATGGCCAGGTCCCTGCCCCTCTCTGAACTCCAGCATCCCCATTTGTTAAGTGAAGTGAGTTGAGTTTGGTGATCCTTTACAAAAGATTCCACCAGCTCTGACCCTTTGCAGTTCTCATTATAAAGCACTGCAGAATGGAAGAGACCGGCATGTCGAATACCAGATTTTTCTTGGAGTGCTGTAGGGAGCTGGCTGTGATTAGGGGTTCCAGCTGATGCTCCTCACAGGCATGGTGACAACCAGGACTTTCCCGCGAAAGTCACAAGCTCTCTGAGGACTCCGCGGCTCGGTTTCTCTATGGGGGGATGGGGGTGGCTCGGACCTGATATCACTCCTCCCCACCCGCTGCCCCTGCCCACCCACAGTGCTAGGTGGTAGAATAACCCTTCATGAGACCCAATGATCACATCCTTTGGCGATGTCGTGAACCAGGTTCTTGGCCGAGCTCCCAGGCCACCCCCAGTTGGCGCGGAGCTTGCCTCCACGGTGGAGGGAGCGATCACTGCTGGCCACCAATCTAGTCCCCGCTGGACAGGATGTTTCCACATCAAGCCCCACTTCCTGCAGCTAGGCCTGGGCTCCAGTTTCCCCCTTCTCCTGCCATCTGGTCGCCTACCCTCTGCCCCTTCCTCTTGCTGGGTGTTTACAGGCTGCCTTATCAGCCTGGGGAATCTGGGCCTCACCCAGTCGGCTGCCCCGCCCCGCCCGGCGCAGCCCGCCCCGCCTAGGGCCCTACCTGCTGTGGTTTCGTCACTCCAGGCAGGCACCCCTACATCCGCAGGCAGGCAGGGGGTGTGGATGAAGGCTTGCAGCCTGCCAGAGTGAGACCTGAATATTCATAGCAAGTCATCCACCTGGTCCAGGCATTCTCTCTCTATTGTCATGGTCTCTATCTGCAGGCTATGGGGATAGAAATGAGGCCCTCGGGCTGCAGAGGCGGCCAAGTTTGGCCTGGAGAGCCTCCACCGACAGTTCTGTTCTCAGTCACCCAGAAATAAGCAGTGCGGGGGCAAGGGGCAGCACAAGGGTGGGAGGCTCCGAGGCTATTTTGTTTTTAACTGAAGAGTACTCCGTGCTCCAGGTGAGGCAGGGGAGGAGGCGTGCAGACTGAGTCTGGTGGAGGAGGGAAGGCTAGGGAAACTGTGGGCACAGACTTGGGGGCCTCCTGGGTTCCACCCTTGTCTCCAGCTCACCCTGGGATCTGGTCGCCCACCCAAAGGCTAGGACAAGGCCTGAGCTAACCACTGAGCAAGTCCGATGACTTCCCCTCAGAGTACAATGGCTTAGATTTTTCCATTAAATGAGGTTGAATCAAGGAAGGAGACAGTGGGGGACAATGGGTGAATGAACATCAGGAGGTGATGGATTTCTTTTCCAGCACTTTGGGCTAAAACCTTGAAACTTCAAGTTCTGACCTGTCCCTAGCCAGCTCCCACAGGGACAGAGCCCGCTTGCTAAAGCTGACCAATCCCCATAGCCAGAATCAAAGCCACAATCCAAACCCGGATCCTCCGTCATCTTTCGGGCACTTCACTGAGAAGTCAATTAAAATATGTTCAGGTGGTAGATTGCAGGCATTCACGGTATAGAAAAAAAATGCCATACTTCAAAGAACTTTTGTGAAACTGTGTTTTTCTAGGTCTCTGAGATAGAATTTAATAGTTTGGGGCACTTGGGTGGGAAAGTTTGGAAAAACTCTGCTCAGGCAATTTTGCCATTAATGGGCTATGTAACCACAGGCATGCCATGTCACATGGCTCTCACAGCCCCGGGCTTCCCCCGCCCCCCTCCACCATAGATTTCATGCTACTCAGAGCTTCTCACAAGCTTACTGACCCTAGTAGCAGTCGGGGCTCCACAGGTCATCCCACCTCCCCAGGAACAGCTTCCCACCACTCAAAAATAATAAACCATTTAGTGTTAATGTGTTAATGGGTGATACTGGGTTAATGTGTCACCTCTCTCCTCAACACATTTTCATTTTAAAAGGCCATCTGGAGCTACCCTGCTTTAACCTAAGGAGTGGCTCTGTGGGTTAATAGGGGGGCAGGTGAGCGAGGGAGTGTTTCTTGCTGACTCTGCCTCCCGTCATACCATTAACCCTGGAGCAGGCCTTCCCCATCTCCTCCCCATGCCTGTAGTTTCTGTTGGGAAGCTGTATAGAGGGGATGTGAAAGTCTTTGAAAAGCTAACCAGGCCTGGGGCAGCAGAAAGCTCATTTGACTGGGCATGAGGAAGAGTAAGTTCCAGTCAGGGCCCTGCCTCTGCCGAGCTCCTCCCCCAGCCTCTGAGCTGGCGCCAGCTCCTACTCCAGGGCACACATTTAGATCTATGGCTGTGGCCACACCAGCCATGCTCAGCAGGGCTTTACAGTCCAAGCTCATCTGCTTGGTTTCCAAAGGTCTTTCACAGTCTGACCCCACCCTACCTACTCAGCCTCGTTTCCCATGATTTCCCAACTCAAGCCTGGGCTTCAAGCCCAGTGGTCTCCTCATGGTCCCCTGAGGGAACATTCCAGGCTCATTCACGGAGTTTCTCAGGCCTGCCAGGCCCTCGCTGCTCTGTTTTACTTAATCAAACAGTGCCCATCCACCAAGGTCCCAACCAAGTTCCCCAAATCCATGGAGCTGGTTTTGCCCTGATAACTAGTGTCCACACCCATGGGGCTCCCTTCTAAACTCCCAGAACCCTTAAATTCCAGCACAAAATCTCTTAATCCCGGGCAATCTCAAATTGCTCTTTAATTATTTCATGTGTATGTCTTATTTCCCCAACAGGCTGTAAAATTCATGGGATCAAGGTCTATTTTATCTTCTCCTGACTCTAACACAGGTCTGGGCATTCATGAACTAAGCCCATGTAAATTCTCAGCCCAAGCGAAATCTCTGGAATAGAGACCCCGAGTTCTGCTAGATCTGAGGGCTATAGTCTAGGGGTGGGGATAGGAATAGAATTAGGGAGCAAAGGGCCCCAGACTCAAATATTACTTGTCTTCCCTTGCTCCAGGCCTCTACTAAGGAAAACACATACCAGCTAGAGTCATTTATTCCAAACATCATCAAGAAGGCAGTTGATCAATCAGGTCATCATCAAAGCACTCTCTTTGTACAAACCACAGTGTTTCTACCCCGTGAATATTGGGTGCTGGTCTGATCACTGAACCCTCAGGAAAGACTTCAAAACACTGGATCAGTTCTAAGAGCTAAAATGATTCAAGAGAATGGGATTCAAAGATAACTTTTTTTTAAAGAGGCCTTTTGTTTGCTAGACAGACAAGGTTGAAAAGGGATATGACTGGCATCTAGAAAATGATAATCATGGAACACCGCACCAAAAATAGGTATAAACAAAGGGCAAATAATAAATGGTCCTATTTTGCAAATGCATGGTAAGGTTAAGGAACTCTTTACTGAAGGGTATCAATGAAAAGATTAAGCATCTTCTGAAAATGACAGTAGCATTAGGCTCATCCATGATTATAAAATAAGATCACAATAGCACAGCTAAACATATCTGTTATAACTATTATTGTAAATAGAATAAATTCTCAAGTATTAAAAGAACATGATATTATAAATAATCCATAAGGATATATTGCACAGCACAGGGAATATAGCCACTATTTTATAATAACTCTAAATAGCATATAACCTTTAAAATTTGTGAATCACTATGTTGTACACCTGAAACTTATATGCAACCCACTCCAGTATTCTTGCCTGGAAAATTCCATGGACACAGGGGCCTGGCAGGCTGCAGTCCATGGGGGTACAAAAGAGTCAGACACAACTTAGTGACTAAACAACAATATATCAATGAAAAATTATATTGACAATCTGATTCTAAAATTCACATGGAATTGCAAGTGACTTAAAACAGGCAAAACAACTTTGGTTTCTTTGTTCTTTTTTTTTTTTTTTTTTTTTTTGCTGTGCCATGCAGAATATGGAATCCTAGTTCCTCAACCAGGGATCGAACTCAGGTCCCCTCCATTGAAAGCTTGGAGTCTTAACCACTGGACTGCCAGGGAAGTCCCAAAAACAACGTGGATAAAGAACAAAGTTGGGGGACTAATGCTATCTGATTTCGAGAATGATTATAAAGCTACAGTAATCAAAACAATTGGTATTGGCATAAAGATAAACAAACAGATCAATCTACAGGACAGAATATAGAGTCCAGAAATAAGCTCACATAAGCTGGATGAAAGGACAACTATAATAGACTAATGATAGCTTTTTCAACAAGTGGTGTTGGAATAACTGGATACCCATATTTTAAAAGAAATCAAATGGATTTGTATGGCTCACCATAGAGAAAAATTAACTTGAAATTGATCGAAGACCAAAATGTAAAACCTAAATCTATAAAACTTCTAAAAGAAACTGTAAGACAAAATATTTGAGACCTAGGGCTAAGCAAAGCATTCCAAGATACAACACCAAAAGCACGATCCATAAAAGTCAAAATTGATTGATTGGACGTTATCAAAATTAAAAACTTCTGCTCTTCACTGTGAAGTGAATGAAAAGATAAGGCACATACTCAGACAAACTCTTTGCAAAGCATGTATCTGATAAAGGTCTCCTACCTAGACGATATAAAGAATTCTCAAAACTCAACTACAAGAAAACAAAAGTCAATTAAAAACAGGCGGAAAATTGAATAGATACATCACCAAAGTAGATATACGGATGACAAATAACAACATGAAAAGATGTTCTACATCATCAGTCATTAGGGAAATACAAACTGAAACCACAATGAGATACCACTGCACACCTATTAGAATGACTAAAATTCTAAGACTGCCCACACCAAGTGTTAGCAAGGATGTGGAGCAAGTGGAACTTTAATAAATTGCTGATGGGAATGTAAAATGGCACAATGACTTTGGAAAACAGATTGATAGTTTAACCTACAACTACTATATGATCCAGCCATTCCACTCCTGGGTATTTGACCAAGAAAAAAAGACACATATAGCCATAGAAAGATTTGTACAAAGATGTTCACTGAAGCTTTGCTTGTAATAGCCAAAAACTAGAAAAAAATCACAACAACCACCAAATGTCCATCAACTGATGAACAGATCAACAGTATATGGTATTATCCAGACAATGGAATTCTACTTAGCAATAAAAAGGAATGAATCTATGGCTGATTCATGTCAATGTATGACAAAACCCACTGAAATGTTGTGAAGTGATTGGCCTCCAACTAATAAAATAATATTAAAAAAAATAAAAATAAAAAAAAAATAAATAAAAAGGAATGAAATATTGATGTAGAAAACAACATGGATGGATCTTAACATAAATGTGCTGGATGAAAGAAGTCAAACAAGGAGAGAATACATTCTATATGATTCCACTTATATAAAACTCTAGAAAATGCAAACTATTACAGTGAGTACTGAATAAGCCCTAGAACTCAAATGCACAGTGTAGTAAATGTAAACAACAATATTGTATTAACAATCATTAAGCTTGGTAAGAGACTAAAACTTAATCATTCCAATCACTAAATAGAGAGAATAATTATGCAATAATAGAACTGCTAATTATCACTATGATATATAATCATATCAAATTACCATGTTGTACACCTTAACTTTACACAATGTTATATGTCAAATACAGACGGTCCGCAACTTAATGATGGTTCACTCAAGACTTTTCAACTTTACAATGGCGTAAAAACGTTACACATTCACTAGAAACCCTACTTCAAATTTTGAATTTTGATCTTCTGTGATCACAAGGGTAAACAACCAATACATTTACAACCATTCTGTACCCAGACAACCATTCTGTTTTTCACTTTCAGTACAGTATTCAATACATTAGATGAGACACTCAACACTAATACTCTGGCTACCTGATGCGAAGAGCCAACTCATTGGAAGAGACCCTGATGCTGGGAAAGATTGTGAGCAGGAGGAAAAGGGGGTGACAGAGGATGAGATGGTTGGATAGCATCACCCACTCAGTGGACATGGGTTTGAGCAAACTCTGGGAGATAGTGATGGAGAGAGGAGCCTGGCATGCTGCAGTCCATGGGGTCATGAAGAGTCAGACACAACCTAGTGACTCAACGACAACAGTATTCAATAAATTACATGAGATATTCAACACTTTATCATAAAATAAACTTTGTGTTAGATGATTTTGCCCAACTCTAATTTAATATAACTGTTCTGAGCACATTTAATGTAAGCTAGGCTAAGCTATGGCACTCAGTAGGTTAGGTGTGTTAGATGTATTTTCAACTTCTGATTGGTTTATCAGGACGTAACTGTTTCATAAGTCAAAGAAGATCTGTACATTTCAATTAAAAAATGCATACTAATCAACAGTCACAGAAAGTAGATAAGTAGTTGCTCAGGACGAGAAAGGATTGCAAAGGGGTGCAAGGAAACTCTCGGGGGTGATTAGTTTCATGAGTATATACATATGTCAAATATTATCAAATCGTGCACTTTAAATATGTGCAGTTTATTGTGTGTCAACATTGCCTCAATAAAACTGTAAAAGAGAAAGAAAAAGGTCCTCAGATTGGGTAAAATAACAACGGGATTTACTATGTAATTTTAGCAAATAATATTATTGCATAATTTAACTATGCAGTAATATCACCCTATGACAGCAGTGAAGACAAAAGAAGCAAGAATACGCATGCTTTCCTGGAAAACACATTCCTTGGTGCCACCCGTGGAGATGAATTCTGAACCTGGGAAGTTACTGAGTGTGCTGACTCAAATGTGTTTTGTTCTTTTATCTTTGGCTCACTCTCATGCCTACTTCATTGTCCCACCGAGCCTGGAAGGTCCCTAGAACTCAGCCAAAGTGCTCTCTTTCCTCTTTTGAAAGGCCATGTGCCCTCTCACCTCCAGGAAGCCTTCCCCAATTAAGCTAAGGAGGGAGAAGAAAGATCTTCCTCTAGGTATGCCCTCCTTGAACCCATTATCACCTATTCTCCAAACCTTAAGTGCCACAGGCTTGTTGGCACTTCAGCTCTTGCCTGCTGTGAAGCTAAGTGCATGTGTATGACCAGAGCTCCAGAGTCGGTTTAGGCCCACAGGGGCCTGGACCTACTGTGTTTTTTTAGGATCAGGGTGGCGCCAAGACAGTGGTCACTTAATGAGACAAGTGTTTTCTGTGCATGGATTCTCACAGAATCAGTAGAGCTAAACTAGCCTCTCTGGGGGCATTATGGAAAAAAGGCATTATCTGCTAAATCTATGTCTTAAGTACCTCCTTGTTATCAGGTCATCAGGAATCTGGGGAGGTTAAGACTAATTGCCCACTCTCCCATCCCTCAAGGCCTAGGGGTGGGGACCAAGGGACAGAGTGAAGTGGTTCAGGGGTGGTTCAAGGGTGGTCTAGGGCCTCTGCCCCTGTGGGTGGCCACAGGCACCTCAAGCAAACACAACCCATTTGTGAGCAGATGGAAGCTCCAAGTTACTTTCTGGGAGGGCCACAGGCCCTCAGGCACCTCAAGCAAACACAATCCATTTGTGAGCAGATGGAAGCTCCAAGTTAATTTCTCCAAGTTACATTCTTTGGAATAGGAATGGCCTCCCAGCCCCCCAGGAACTCTTCTAGGCAAAGGCAGGGTCCCAGCCCCAACCCAAGGCCTCAGTTCTAGTGAAAGAAGGGAGAAAGTGACCAGTGGTTGGTCAGTCCGCTCCCAGAATTCTACACTCAGTAGGGTAAGAACAACAAACTGATGATTGCTAAATACTTGCCAGGGGTGGAACATGAGGCCTCCTCTCAAAGGAACAAATTCACTCTTATTCCTGCAGCGAATGAATATCGAGATGAACATGGTGACGAGATAAAGATGGCAAAGTTAATAAAAATGTTCAAGACTTGATTTTTGCTCTTTCTTACAGCACTGCCTGTAGTAAAGAGAAAGATTTTATTCTGATTTTTTTAAATCAGAAAGATTTTACTACACACACACACACACACACACCCCTTCTTCCACATCCCTCTTTATCTTGTGTGATGGCAGAGTTAACAAAAAGTTAGCAGAAAGATGTAGAAAATCTCCCTCTTGCTTTTATGAATGAGCACTGCGTTCCCTGCCAGCACTGCCAGAGAAGTAGTTGATCCCTGGAGCCTGGTAAAGTCAAGGGTGTGGGAGGAGGAAACGATAAGAACAACAACAACAACAATAATAGCCACAGAATAATAGCAGCTCACACTTACTGGGTGGTTTCCGTGTGCCAGGCATCATGCACAGCGCTTTACGGGCATTATTTCCTTTAACCCTCACTCCAACCCTGGGAGGCGGGCACTGAGACTTCGAGTGATTACGTGATCAGTCCACAGACACACAGCCATTAAGTGACAGGCCTGGGATATGAATGCAGAGAGCCTGTGCTCTTCCTCCTCGGGACAATACCACAGAATAGCGTTGAGAAGAATATAGGGCTCGACTGGAAGAAGGAAGGGAGCTTTGGGAAGGGCAGGTAGAGTGAAAAGTGAGAAATGGCAGCACTGGGACTCGAGAAGATGGGAACCTAGGGCAAAGCTTCCTCAGTCTGGGCAAGTTGTTTAACCTCTTTCTTCTTGTTGGTCTGGCTGAGAAATGTTCTGGCACTTTCCCTGGCCAACCCTCTTGCATCTGCCAGGGAAAGTGCTGCTCCCTGCTGCTTGACCCTCCTCATCACCCTGGGTGAGGAGGCTGGGTGGGGTCTCTGCCAAGAAACTCACCTTAGGACACAGTTTCCCCAGATGAGAAGTCAGGGCACTCTGGTGTGTCTCTGGTTTTGCAACGCGCT